>NC_139762.1:68554574-71007840 GCF_965231275.1 Zosterops lateralis
GGCTGATCTGAAAGGGAAGAACATTAAATGTTTGAAAACATTTGAATGCACGTATTCAACTTGTTGCAATGATACTAAAATCTATTAACCTACTTTATTATTATTGCATACTTAAAAGGTTTCAATAAAACATTACTTCCAGCATAAGACATTCTATAAAATAAAACACAGCTTTACTGACAAGTACAACAGATTTTATTTGGGAATTACAGGTTTGCTTTAGCTCTCAATATTAAAAATCTCACTGTCTCAAGGAGAGTGAGAATTCACTGTGTAGTCTGCTTATACTGATATCAAGTTTTCAACCATTGAAACAAATATTCCTGCAGGCATCTGAAGGGTCTGATTTCCAGGTGTGTCTCCTCTTAACTGGAGCCTGATCAGTGCAAAACTGAAGTGTAACAGGATGGAAAATAATACAGCTATAATAACAGGTGTAATTTCATACTGCGCAAATAATTTGTCATTAAAATCTTACTTTAAAATTATTTAATGGGCATTTAATGATAAATACTCTGGTCTCAAAGAATACATTTTTGCAAGTAATGTCTACCAGATAAAATAGTCTTTGTCGTCTGCATCTTTCAAACTAATTCTCAGTATCAAAGGAAGCTCTACTTCAGAATTGAACTAGATGGAGTTATAATATGTATGATGCTGTAGCATTCCAAGACTCAATAAGAAACATAAAAATCATTTTGTTGATACTTGTACTTATATTTTTAAGGGTAGGACTACAGATGCTTTCTTAAAGTTCTGAAAGCTTTACACTTTTCTAGAAAATATCATACCTTGCTTGAAGTAAGGGACACTTAGAGAGCACTGTAAAACTGGAATAAAGTGTATGTGTGTGCTTCTATTTAGCTCAGATAATGCCAGTGAACTTTTTTTCCCCCCCAAATCACATTATTTCAGGCCATATTATGCAGGACCAGAACAAGTTCCTTTGGATGGCTGTATATTAGTGCACCTTCAGTCAGACTTGCTCTGCCTGTTTTACTACCACTGCTAGAGAGGGAGTGGAGGAATGATTAATACAGAAATAACCCCACCCAAAGTGACAGTTCTTAGCAATTCATTATTAGCATAAACTGTATGGCATCTATTCTCCAGAGCAAGCTTGAGATGTATGAACAAATCCTGTGGGATGCCTTTCACTACCACTGTCTGAGTGATGCCCATTGACTAGAGCAAAACCCCTGCCTTTGACTGACAGGCTGGCAACTTGGCATCTTTTTGCAATGGAGATCCAGAACAAAGTCTTTTGTACAAAAAACATGAGAGCATCTGCAATCTGCAGCAGTCATACACGATTCCTTCTGCTCAGGAAATGTAACTACACTCACTTAAAAATAGAGCAGTGGGGCTGCCCTAAGTCCATCAGTTCTACTGAGGAATAGTTGTGGCAGACCTAGCTTTGGGGAAGATTTTTAGTTGCATATTACAGTTTAACATTATTAATTTAATCATGTCTTAGATAACTCAGCAGATTTTTATTTCTACTGGATTTTTTATTATTTCTTGTAAATCAGTGTTGCAAATAAGATCCTATGTCCCTTGACATTAAGAAACTTTGGTAAGAGGATTCCAGATACACTACTACAAAACTCTATCATATTAGATATATTATCACATATTAGAGAGCCAGCTCTATAAAAATCACAAATCATGCAACTCATCCAAGACTTGATGAAAGTATGAGAGAAAAGAGAGAAAAAGCTATCTACTAGTGTTCCTCAGATTCCTTAGACAGCAAGGTCCTAAACAAAAGAATACTTTACAATTATGTATCTTGGTCATATTCAGAGTGTTCATAAGAAAGGATGGAGGAGGAAAAAGGAAAGTCTTAATGAAATTAAAGCCTACAAACCAAGCAGTTGGCATGACTAAAAAGATGAGAAGAAAGATCGAGTATGAAAAGTAATAATCAAAGTGACCATTGTAAAGCTTAATTTTGAACAAAATTTATGGCATGGGAGCAGAAAGCAGAAGAGTGTAAAAGGAGATGGGTTTGAATTGTAGATGATGGAAATTTTGAAACTATAAGTGTGATTTCTGGGAACAAATAACATCTTCTCAGTGATTATAATTCTTTCTGAAGTGGTGAATAATTGAGTCTCTTAATAACCCTTAATGGTAAGGTTACTTGCTTTGTACACAACTTTATCTTTGGCAAATACACAGAATAATTATGTGCTAGTGACTTACCTATTTGACCATTGCTGGTATCTTCTGGTACAGCATCTATTTGAAGGGATTCCATGTTATGCAGCAGTTCATTTGACTCAGGCCTCATTTCCTGGTGTGAAGAAGAACAAATGATTAAACTATAGGCAAAAGCTTAAACAAAGGGAATACCTGTAGAATATGAAACAGCACAGCTTCACTGTGAAGTGACCTGGATGAACAGATTCTGTGAATCTCTGGGAAAAGATCCCATACCCTTTCAGAGAGCAGAGCCTGACGGGAAATACCCATTGCTTTGCTACAGGTGGGCAAAATCTTTTCTTCAATGAAGGGAGGGAGGTCTGCACTGTAACTGCAGTATATAATACTCTGAGTTGGCCAAACAATACCCTTGCCTGCATGAATGTGAGCTTAATCCAGAGTGACTCTGGATTGTTCTGAGTTGTATTTAATAGACAGACTTTTGGCAAGCAATCTTGGTGAGGGGATGCTGCAGAGATAAAGGTAGCAAACGTGCATCCTTGTTCTGTGGATCTATATCTAGTAAGTTCATTCATCAACAGGAAAGAAGAGGTGAGAAATAATTAACATTCAGGTATAGGAACATTAATTTTTTATGAAGATGATTAGGAATGATGAGTTTAGAGGAAATGTTCAGAAGGAAGCAGTGTAATTTCCTTTCTATAACCCTCATCCTCACTTAACTAGAGCAAAGGCAAAATCTACTCCTGACGTTCTCATTATTCAGGCTTTGCTGGAAGTAGATTTTTTTTTTGACCTGGATAAATTATTTCTCAACTTCCCCAAATGCTGCTTACTCATAAAATAATTTCCAAAAGTAGAGTTTATGTTAGTGAGTTTTTATTTAAATTAATTAAACCCAAGAAGTACTTTCACAGATTAAAAATCAATTCCTACCTATCTCTTCCCCAAAAAAATCTACTTCCCTCCAAAAGCAAAAGGTGATGTTCTAACACACATTACAACCACAGTTCCTTAGATTTTATTTGAGTAATGGAATTGTTGGAGCAGGGGGGTTAAACCAAATGACTTCTGGTCCTTTTCAACCTCAACCATTCTGTGATCCTGTGATCCTTTTAGGAGGTTTCCATGATTGCTGGGCAGGCAGCAGGGAGATTATGCCCAAACCCCTTAAGTCATGCTGCTACTGAAGCTGTACTAGTAGTTCACATACTGACTTGCCTTGGATCCACCCTTCCTAATCTGTGCCCCGATTGTAATGAATGCTTTCCTTCCTGAGAAAGTAATAAGCTCACAGCCCATTTCCTAAACAGTCCTTTTGTCCCTATGATATGAGAGGTGCATCTGCAGAGAGCATGGTAAAATTTGCCATGGACCTCATTTGGGGCTGCTGTCATAAATTAGACATATATACAGTTCACACTGAGAGTTTGATCAAATCAGTCCAAGAAATCTGTTTCATCAGTTTCATTTTGCAAAACTGTTGCTTTTTTGATTAGTTACTGGTGCTTCATAAACATCACATGAAATGAGTAACTTCCATTTCAACAATTGGTGAGAAGGATGCACTTTAAAAAAGAAGTGAAAGAATGGTTTCACAAAGGAAGTTTGTTTTTTTTCCCTCTTAGTTAAGAATATTGTCTGTATTGTCTGTGAGTGAAGTCTACATAGTCAAGTGATTAAATTCATAACATCTGTGATAAAAAGATTCCATTATCAGCCCAGTTGATCAAGAAGTTCTGATTCTCTTATTTTCAGTCAGAAAATGATTCTTTTAATCATAATTTTTAAATCTACAGCCAGAAAAGTAAGAGAAACCAACTTGGACACTCAGGAAACTACCTGAATTTAACTTCTACCTGTTAATATTACTGTGGTATAGCTTTCTGGCCTCAAGCAGGCTGAGGCTCATTAGACACTGCCCTGAAGACAGGGCAAAAATTACCAAGAATTTATGAAGTTACTTTAAAACAGGTTCTGCCACTTTTGAATTGTTAGGAATAACATTTTATTTCATGAGTGAGACTTAATGGATGCATGAGGAGCTTTTGCAAAATATTATCATAGAATCAGTGTGCCACTTAAGTGGAAACAGACCTTGGGGGACCTTGGGCCCACCTCCTGCTCAAAACAGGGTCACTTATGGGATCGGAGTTGGTAGCTCAGAGCTTTGTGCAGTTGGGTTTGAAAACCTCCAATGATGGTGGCTGGACAACCTCTTTAGGTAATTTGTGCCATTGTTCTGCTCTCCTCAGAGGGAAAAAAATTGTTTTTTTTTTCTTTTCACTCTTACATCCAGCTTGAGTCTCTCTTGTTTCTGTATTTGTCTTTTTTCTCTAGTCCTCACACAATGCACTGCTGTGAAGAGCTTGGCTCTATCTTCTCAAACTCCTCACAGAGGGGCAGGTTGCAAATAGCTTTGTTCTCCAAAGCCATTGCTTGTCTGAGCTGAAGTAGCCCCATCTCCTATTAGGACTAACAAGGTCTGAGCAGATCTGCTGCCTGTGACACTGCTGGTGCCAGGCAGGCTGTGGCTGGTGCCCAGGTCACTGCTCTCCACCGCCCTGAGATTCTTCTCGGCAGTGCTGCTCCCTGGCTGCGTGGCCCCTGGTTGGCACTGAAGCCAGGGGTTATTTAATCCCAGGTGCAATGCATTCCACTTGTGCTTTCTGAATTTCACAAGGTTTCTGTCACTACATTCCTCCAGCCTGCAGCTGTCAGCCTCGTCCTTGTGACTGTATTGACTTCTAGTTTGGTGTCACCTGCACACCTTATGTGTGCTCCATCACTTCTGTCAGGTCACTGACACAGGAGTAAGCCAGGTCAGGTCCCAGTCCCCTGTACTCCTGCAGCTGCTTCTGGCCTGCAGGTGAAATAGGACCCATCAACTCCTCTCCTCTGGGACTCGCCGTCCAACCTGCTTTTGTCTGCTCATCCAGACAGCAACATCTGAACTTGGATACAAGAGTAGTTTGGGAGAGTGTTGAAAACCTTCTGAAGGTTGAGATAAATGACATGCACTGCTCTGCCCTCATTCACAAATCCAGTCATTTCATCACAGAAGGAAATCACATCAGTCAAGCATGATCAGTCTTGAAGTGGCAGATCTGCCATAATTGGGGTTGGGAAGAAGGAATGTGGGAAACCTTAAAATTCTTAGAAATTTACTCACTTTTAAATTCTTCAGATCTTCTTCGATATTTTTTTCTAGATTTTGACAGTAAAATGGCTTGTATCTTTCACTGATTTCTGCAAAAATAAAATAACTAAGTGAAAGTGATTTTCAATGGAAAGTAAAATTGACTTGTACTGTTAACAATCTTGATGGAAAAGGAATGAAGAATGAAGACTTCTATGATATCAGAAACAAGAAAGGTATACATACGTTTGTAACTTGTTCACATCGTATATTTTGTCTTGAATAGTAACAAGAAAAGGATGACTTTTTGAGATTTTTTTTGTTGTTGTAATGCTTTTTAGGGTGAAATCTGTCTATGATCAGTAGCTGAGAGCATCTTTCCTTGACTTGCATATGGGTAAATTAGAAGCTAAGATCCAATACAAGCATAAGCTTAATATATATGTTAAAAATGGAGATAATAGGTGGTTTTATCATGGGATACAAAGTTCCTCTGTGTATTTAAGTACATACCTGCTACATATGAAGCTGTTGGTGTCCCTGTCTAAATACAAACCTCAGTTTCCTGTTATTTGTTAGGGTCTTTTTTGTGGGTAGGGTTTTTTTCCTTTTTGTTGTTTTGGGGTTTTCTGGGTTATTGGGGGTTTTTTTGTTACTTTTGGCACTATGTATTGAGGCAGAAAGAAGAGACAACGAGACAGAGAGTTTTGGTTTATTTGCTCTTAGTCTCCTTCCCAGACCATTGAGCCAAGACTTCTACTGATTGGAAGTGTTTTGCCATCTGACCATATGAAAGGATGATTAGCTATCAAAGTCTGTCAGATTGCTTATGGAAGGATAACTAGGACAGCTTTTGAATCTAGAGTATTTTGAATAGGATATTTTCTCAGTCATTGTCAAGATATACTACATCTATCCCTTGATGTTAGTTTTTATGTAAGTTTCAGCAATAAGATTATACTATGCTGAAAAGAAATTATCAGGGATAAAGTGCCTTAAATAGCTCAGTTTGGTTACTAGGATTTCTCAAACCTGTAAATGCTGGATCAGATCCCATTTTTGGTCATGGTACAGACAGCATGCTTTACAGAACACGTGCATTGCTATTTCAGTTTTCAAAAAAACCCCACCTTATTTCAAGAGGGAAATACTCAGGTTTGTTTTGCTGCATTATAAACTATCAATGGACACAAACAAATACGAATCCTAAAGTAATGCCTTACCTGCAAAAGTTGGACGTTTCTCTGAATCTGCATCCCAGCACTGCTGCATTAAGTCAATAATTTCCTCTGGACATTTATCAATGATCTCATTTACATCTGGTCTGTTTCCGTTAATGATGCCAAAGCAAATCTGGGCTTCATTTATACCATCTGAAAAATAAAATTTCCTATCAAGTTCTGCTCATGAGTTTTGCTACTTTTCCATAGGTAAAAGAAACAATGAAGTGGCTTCCTTTGTGTTTGTGGGTGTGTAAAATATGATTTCAAAGAGGTCCAGGTTACACCTACAGATCATTTATATTAGTGAATTTGAATCCACTGCCCTGACTTCCATGGATTAGCGATTTATTTTAAAATTAATGGATTTACTTTTACACGTATGACATGTGCAGTATGAGGAAGGATGATAGATACAGCTCTATAGAACCTGCATCTCAGGTGCATCAGCTACCTAGTGCAGGTGCTGCACTGGATATGAACACAAAGATGGCCACAAAGGCAACATTTAGCCAATAAAATAGCAAAAAATCCATTCAAAATTATAATCGTGTTTCTCTGGAATTCCACAGTTGGCTCCTATTGTTCTCTATAAGACCACTGGTGCATGCTGAGAAATCAGCACCACACAGCTGAGAATTGGTAACTGACTGTGAGATCATTCTCATTTCCATGTGTAACTAGTTCACCTCAGGAAATAGTGTCCACCAAAGTTTCCATCCTGGCCCACCTGAGGTTTGCCTAATTTCTGCCACCAAGTCTGGTTTGTGCCCACACCATGTAGATGTGAGTAGATTCAGCTCATGGCTGCATTTCATTCAGATGTTCTTGTCCATGCTTAGAAGTCAGGAATGATGCACTAATTCCTCTCACTAGACATGAGGTGCCAAACAGGTGCTATTCTAGGCCATGGGTGATGCAATCTTCTAATCTTAATTTTGTAACATTAAACGCTTAATATTTGTAACTTATTTTTCTGATAGCATCCTTTGGAAAGCATAACTTATTTTTCTGATAGCATCCTTTGGAAAGCAACGTACTTTCATATGGCTCTTTGTTAGCAAAAATGGCCCAGATCACAATGCCAAAACTGTAAACATCTGATTTCTCCACTGGTTTAGCATTAACCCAGCGTAAATGCTCTGGGGCCATATAGAAAAGAGTCCCAGCATGGTTCTGGTAAGTTGTCTTCATTTGCTTCTGTCGGACAGTTTCTTCTTGGGTCAGCCTACTCCAGCTCTTAAAAGAGGCAATGCCAAGATCTGCAATCTGAAAAATGAGACATGTCAGAGCTAGCACTGTAATGAAGAGGAAACAAACAAGCATTGCATGTCGTGCTCAGTTTTGTCAAGACTTAATACTAGTCTAATAACTTATCTAAAAATTAAATAGTGAAAAAATACAACTTAAGAAAGGAAAACAAATTATTTGATTTTTTTCTCATTTTTCTTTGTTTGTGTTATGCATAAGGTGTTATGATTGGTGCATGCAGATGAGGAAGAGTTGTTGAGTATGGTGGGGAGAAGTTTTGTTGGAATTTACACTTCTTTTGACATGTACTTTTATTGTTTCAGTATAGTTTTCAACCCTTTTCTGTTCTCCCTTCAATACAGAAGATTCACAGGAGAAGAATTTAAGATTCAATAGAAGATTCAATAGAATCAATCTATGAGAGGGGCAGATATGCCTCATCCCTCACTGCCCTTTCCATTCAGATTCTGTTTAGCTCAACCATCTTAGATCTTCCTTCAGAAAAGGGAAAGAGGAGGATCTAAAATGATGTGATATGTATGACACAGAGACACAGGAAAGAATAGCATGGAATAGGTTAAAGCAGAGATACCTGGGTACTGTGTGCTTGACAATGTGGTATTACTGAAATTTTAGGGTGCAGTTCTGCAACTAGACAAATTGCTGGTGGTGAAGAATGAAATCCTTCCCTCCTTTCCCCCAGTCTTCAATTATGTGCTCCCTCTGCTCCTCTTGTTCTAGCACTGACACTTAGCTGGAAAGACCTAGTTCAAGGCAGTCAAGCAGCTTCTGAACCAAGTCTTCCCAACAGAAGGGTAGCACTGCCAAGAAGGTAAATTGTAATTTGCTGGTTTGGCTTCCTAAATCAAGGCAGGGTGTTCAGATTAGGAGCAGTGCTAACACAAGGGAATAGGAAGTCAACAGGAGAGGAAAGTGAAAGAAAATGGGCCTGTTTCTCTTGGCCACAAGCAGCTGTCCAACGGAGGTGGGTAACTCAATTACTTCAGATGAAATTGAGGTGAACCTTGCCTCACTTTTCTCTCTTATTGCCTCTAACTAGCTTGTTGTTCCTCTTGAATTTCTGAAGCCTTGGGCTACATTTAGAGGTTGTGTATTCAGAGGAAAATCTAGGTAACATTCTGCTGAGGAAGTAGGAGTCCCGGTACAAGTGACAGTTCTACTGATAGAGAAGGATATGACATAAATCTTTCTACATGTACAATCTTCTGGAACAACTATTTTCCTTTCAAATTGTTGACGATGTTAGACACATTCAAGCAGATAGATCATACAATAGCTGCCTTACGTTATCCTTTTGATTGAGATACTTAAGGAAGTTTTATCTGATTCTGAATTTGATCCCATGTTCCAGATCAGTTTGTCATGAAATGTGATCATAGCCTAGTTTGGTTCCTGTCCATATAAGCAAGCTGAAACCCAGCTCCCCATACAATTTATATTTAAAGCAGATCATGATGGGGTTTTTATTTTTGGAAAATAAATAAATTTATAATTCTTATCTGCAAGCTGCTCATACTGCACTTGCTACTATATTAACATTGTCAAAGAACTTCTCACTAATTAAAGTGTGAGAAATAAAAAATTAGAGTTCTCTTCACAGAGATTTATTCTGTAGTTTCAAACTGTAATGGGGTGATTATTTCAACAAGTCACCTTGACAAGAGACAGGATATTTGATGAGAACTGCTGCAAATTCCCCTCAGGTTTATTCCAGAGTAACCTCTATATTTAAGTGTCTAGATCCAAAACCACATTAAAGTTAATAGAAGGGCTTTGGATTAGGCTTATAAACCATTCTTTGAAGTAGTGTACTGATGGGGCTTTTTTTGTAGCTCCTGGATGTCATTTTAAAATGATGACTAAGGGAAAAGAGGGATACAAAAGAGGAGAAGATAACAAAACAAAGAAAGGAATAAAAAAAAAGGAAGTGAAGGCAGGAGGAGAAATTAGAGTAATAAAGGACAGAAGACATTACTCATAAAAATTCTATTTTGTTTCAAACTCTGTATTAACATTTGTTTCAGCTTTCAAATTTTTTGTTATTTATAGCTTGTTAATTCTCAACAATACTATTTTTTTAATGCCCTTAATTTTTTTTTTTTTTTCACAACTGGAGGAATACTGAACAAATCTCAGACTCAGAGGTTGTATAGGCCACCATAATTCAGTGATCCAGGGCTAACACTCTCTCAGTGGTAGCTCACTAAACTACAAAGACATTCATCTACCAATTCCACCAAGTTAGGAACTCAAACCAACATGGCTGAAATGGGTTCTTCAACCCAAATCACCAGCCTTCTTCATTCACATGCTAACAAGTACCTTAATGTGGAAGTCTCTATCCACAAGGATGTTTTCTGGTTTTAGGTCTTTGTGTACAAAGCCTTGCTCATGCAGATAAAGCATTCCTTCTGTGATCTCCAACACGAAACGCCCTCTCACTGACAAAGGTAGTGAGAACTAAAAGAAAGAACAAGAAGTGCAATCTATTAAAAAATGCAACCACAACAACCAAATTAAAACTCAGTCTTTTAAAAAAGGTTCCTCAGTCCCAAGAGTATCTCTGCTTAAGCTATGGTAAGAAAAACCTACATCACCAGCAGGTTGAGGGAGGCGATTATCGCACTCTACTCCACACTGGTATGGCCTGACCTTAAATACTGTGTGCAGTTTTGGCCACAATTTAAGGAGGATGTAAAGCCATTAGAGACTCTCCAAAGGAAGGTACAAAGATGGTGAAAAACCTGGGGAGAAGCCATGTGAGGAAGGGCTGAGGTCACTTGGTCTGTTCAGCCTGGAGGAGACTGAGGGAATGAATAGCTTATCATGGTGTACAGCTTCCTCATGATGGGAAGCAGATGGAGCAGAGGGACTGGCACTGATCTCTTCTCTCTGGCAGTCAGCAATAGGCCTGTCAGAATGGCATGAAGCTGGATTAGGCAAGGTTTACATTGGATATTAGGAGAAGATACTTCACCCAGAGGGTGGTTGTGATTTTTGGGGTTGTCCTGTGCAAGTTGGACTTGATGGTCTTTCAAGGTCCCTTCTAACTAGGGATATTCTATGGATCTAAGGTCCTTCTTGGATTGAAATTTTGGCATTAAAATAATTCTAGAATCACTCCATACTGACAAATATTTGCTACATATTTAGCAAATTTTCCACATATCTCTACAGCCACTTCTAGAACTTTTTAATCTGTAATTGGTCTGCTCCTCTGTGATGCACAGGAAAGCCATTGTCATTGTCTGCTGTCTCTAAGAAGGCAGCGCTGCCAATGGCTTTTTAATACCAAAAATAGAATACTAATTTAAAGACTCTCTTCTCTGGATATGGCAGTAACACCCTATCCCTTTCAAGCAGCTCACCAACCCTAAGGGATGAAGTAATTGACTGCTCACATTGTGTAGCACTTTCATCATGTTCCCCCGGTCCACATACTCCATCACAAGTGAGTAGTTTCCATCTTCCAAAATGACACCGAGTAACTTTACCACACGGTCATGCTGCAGTCTGCGCATAATCCTGCCTTCTTCAAGAAGGGAAACATTGTACCTGTAAAACAGAAATTACACCAAATTTAGGTGCCAGCCTAGAAAGAATAAAGGGATGAAAGTCACACTGATTCATGACGAAAATCATGGCCAAAAATGTCAACACCCCCAGAACTCCTGCAAGATTAACCATACCTTCACCTGATTATGAATTGATACAGATTTGTTCATGCCAGGTTATATTCTCTAAGATTCTGCTCAAATGCCTTACACAGCAACTGCCTGCTCAGTCTGATTTTAAGGCCTGCTTTTCAGAAACTGAATAAGCATTCTTCTTGTGGGTGGCTGTAGATGTCCAGTCTTTAAACTGGGGTGAGATCTGGGCAGAGCTGAAAGAGCCTTGGAACAAGGAGGATCAAGATCCACTTCACTACTTATGTATACAGGAAACTTACAGAGATCTTGTTTCCAAAGGGCTTCATGTTCAAAACAGATTTCTTACAAGGGAATCACACACATACTAAATGATGACAGCATTTGCTAACAATTACTGGTTTAGGATGAATTAAAGCCTAACTCTTTACCTCTGCCTCAGTACAACCCATCATCACAGGAACATATCTGGGAGCTCACTAGAGGTCTTAAAAAAGGATAGTATCTATTACATAATGAATAGAAGGGGTGGAATTTTTATTATTGTTCCTGTTCTAGTCATCAGATGAAAGGATGTATGAAAACCTTGACACTATGCTTGCTAATGCTTTCCTACCCTCTGACTTAAAAGAAAACTGCTTTCTCCATCTGTGTTCTACCATACAACACACAGAAGAAGAAACTGGTTGTTTTGTTTGCATTAGGCTCAGTTTAAAAATTTGCTAAAGACTTTTGGTTCAATATTTTAAGAATAATAAAATTATGAGCCTGTGTAATGAAAAAATAAAAACACAACCCCAAAAATACATTTGGCAGACTTGTCCATTTTAACTGTGGTCATCCCAAACTGTCATTGCAGGCTGTAAACTACTAGAATCTCTTAATCTGCTTTCCACCAGTTAAATAAAATCTCAGTTATTTACCATAGAAAAAACATGGAATTTTGTCTCTCTCTAGTGGATGACTCATGGGAGAGTTTTAGGGTTGTTATGGATGTGAGGTAATAGGAGCTGCAATGTGACCTGAATCCACTGAAATCAACAGCTAATTCAATCTTTGAATTAAATCAGTGGGCTTGGCTCACTCTGCAATTTCTTAAAGGAGGGAGGGTCACATTTGTGGTATTAACACACATGAAGTTGAAGTCCTGCTGATAATTTATGTGCATTTAGTTCCTAGTGGACATCTACAGTTGGATAATTTCATTGAAAACATATCTGCAAGTTTAAAAATATCATGTGGCCACTAAGTTCCTGCATTTCCTTAAGTGTGCAAGAGTCCTCTTGAGTCTTAACAATTCATGGTAATGTAACAAAACCAATTCACCTTGTAACAAAACCCACTGGAACTATGAATTAAAACTAAAAAAGTTGTCTCAAGAGGGGAAAAAATGAAAATTTGTGAGACAGCTGTTAGCATTGTTTTATTTTCCTCGCATAAAGTATCTCCAGAATCCAAAGACTTGAATTATTACACTCCATTTAGATTTATCTTAATTGAATTTAGAGGACTCAGAACTAACTGAAATGAAAATCAGAACTGAGATCTGTAACTTACTCAGTGCGCTGTGGTCCTGTATACACTTTTTTTAATACTACATATCCATGTTTCTTGTGAATGCATAAAGAAATTACTCCAAATCCTCCAGCATCTAATTGTTTTTGTTCAAGCAAGTCCTTGGTGTTCATGTGGATGTCTTCCAGCGACATGGCTGCAATGGCTCTTTGTGGCTTAGCAATTAAAACAAAATCAAGCACCCTTGTGCTTCTGGACCTGCAGTATAAAGGAGGAAAAATAAGTGTAATTGAAAGCATTTAGCTGTTCCACTAAATAAGTGTACATTTAATGAGTAGGACAGAAACATAAACTCTCATGACCCTTTATGAATGCTGAGCTGGAAACGAAAAATTCTGTGGTTCTCACAGAGTCAGACCTAAAGACCACAATGATTTATCCTGTCAACCCACTACAGTTATATTCAGTTGGTGTAAAACCATTTCTTCACCTGAGGATCTCAAAGTGCTGTTGATAAATATATTTTATCTATACAATATACAGTAGATTGGTACTGTCCCTACACTTCATATGTGCAAAATCCAAACCCCAGCAAAATCAAGAGCCATGGTCCCAAGGGCAGGTAGTGCCTAATGATTATTCTGATAGGTATCTTGTTTTCTGAATTGCCCAAACATGGGCCTGTCAGGTGCCCAGATTTTTATATAACTCAAAGCTAACTTTTAGGCATCTTTGCAAACCTAGCTCTAAGCGGTTTGCTTAAAGCTTAAACCAAACAACCAAATAAAAGGTTCCTCTGGAGGGTGAAATTAAGGACTCAGCTTCTATGGAAAAATTATTTGCACGTGAACTTGAGACAAGTACTAGAAAGGAATATGTATGGCAACTTCTCCACCGCCTGTTAAAAAGAAGAGGAACAAAGAAATTGTGAAGGCTGGTAGTAACTCCTAAGTGCATCAAGACAAAAAGAGACTTTGGGGGACCCTATGAAATGGGTAATTAATAGATAAGTAAACATCAGTGGATGCCAGAATAATTTCAATCCTTTGATAAAGCTGTGGTACTCTCTTGTCTAATATGTTTCCCAGGCTAGACAGCCCTTGCCTTCAGCACATCAGCAAGCTGCTTTGCTAGCACTCAGGCAAGCAAACAAGCTCTGCTTTTCTTCCTCTCACTAAGTTTTTAATTTAAGCACCTTACATCAGGTAAAGGAGTTTGCTGAGAAAAGACAAAGTCCAAGAGACTATCAGGGCTGCTCATTTTCCACTCATCTTGGGTAACTATGATGCAGACAGAGCTGGGAGAAAGGCACCACCTCTAAGTGCCACTATCAGCAACAGTAGATTGGCTGGTTTGGGTAACTAAGAGCTCTAAATTGTGTAGCAAAGGGACTCCAGAGTTTTTCCAGACCAACAAATAACTGCTAATTCCTATAAACTACTGTGCACCTTTATCATCCAATCTCCAATTGAAAAGATTGCTTAATGCTGTTGTGAACATCAGCTGCAGGCTAATTTTGACTGCGCATTACCACAGCCTCTTGGGGAGCCTGGGAACCAAGGGGTTTGTGTATGTGGACAGTTGGTACCTGAGTGAGGAGAGACATTTCAGTGCTGAGTTGGAAATGGTCTGACCAGTTCAATACTGACAAACCAAAACAGGGAAGAATAAGTTAATTTTTTAAAAAATAAACAAATTGTGCCTGTAGAAGAGATAGAGCAAGAGCTTTCTCTTCAAAGTACATATAGAGACTCTACAGGCTGTTGTAGTACAGATAGGGAACAACCTCCCTACACCCAGAGCAGTGTCCTCTCTTCAGAGTTTTCTGCTTTGGCTTTACAGACTTTAAAAAGATACATGCTTTGTTTTGTTGTAGTGCTGGCCAGCATTATGAGCACAGGCCTGAGCATATGGCTGCATTCATGTTTGTTGTAGTAAGTTTTTGTTTTGGTGTTTTTTTGGTTGGTTTGGTTTTTTTTTGTTTGTTTGTTTGTTTTGTTGGGTTTTTTTTTGTGGTTGTTTATTTTGTGGTGGGGTTTTTTTGTTTGTTTGGGACCTTCTGTTTTGTTTGTTTTAAATTCCTTTACAGCCAATCAAATAGCCAAAATGAGTCAAATTATTCATAGCAGTGCCATGAAGAATTCATAGCAGTGCCATTGCTGCTATAATAGCTGAGCTTTCATTTCCCTGGAAGTTTGTTGTGATGGTTCTCTGGATTTGTTGGTGTGGTCATACTGACTTTTGTGCAGATGGGGTGGATATCACATGTACAAGGGCCTAAATTCAGTTGTGAGAGTCAAACGTGGCATAAACTAGCCTCTTGCCTCTTTATCTGGGTCTCCCTTCCAAGAATTGGTTTGAAGTCACTTATGCATGTTAATTTTTCCATGCTAACAGCAATAATGCATCTAGGTAGTAGTTATAAGACTTGCACATGCTTTCTTGTAAATGCAAATAGATGTGTATTTCTGAATTGTGAATCTCTAAAGTTACATTAATATCACTTATAGTTTGGCACTGACATTCAATGCAATATAATCTGGCAAAAAAACAATCTCTGCCCAAAACTGTAATAAATAGAACCTTGTTCCTATTTACAGTGTTAATTACATGTTCCTACTAAGCCACATGTAGTCACTATAACTGGAAGTCTTGGAAAGTCAAAAGAAGTAATAATTTCTAAAATCATAATGTATCTGCTGAAGTGAGCTGGGTAACAGTCAAGAGAGGGAATTTTCTTATTAGATGGAAGGGAATCTTCCCCCTTGGGCATAATAAGATGCTACTGCTTTTTTTGATGTTCTTGTTAAGTAATGAAGTACTCTGAATAGAAGGTCTCTGATTTAATGACTTATTTCAAACCCAAAGTTTTGGGTGGGTGGTGTTTTTTTTTTTTTTTTGTTTTTTTTTTTTTTTGTTTTGTTTTGTTTTGTTTTGTTTTGTTTTTGTTTTTGTTTTTGTTTTTTTTTTAACAAAAATCACAGGAAAACAGTGTCTAGCCAGGCTTTAAAGCAAAGACTACCTATTCTGGTAGCATGAGATATTGGCTTATGATACCTTGAAAAGTCAGATGATAAAAAACCAAAGGTAGAAGCTCAAAGACTCACGTTCATTCCAACCTTACTGTTGAGATGTATCTCTTATTGAGATACGGGGTAATTTGTATGTATCCTCAGTACTTAGGACACTCCAATTCCTGCATTGTGTATCTGTGGTTAAGAGAACAGAAATTTTGTAGCTTTAGCCAACCCTTACAGAGGCTATGCATTCTTCTAGTGGTTAATATACCTTCTGTGAAGTAGCCCTCATCTGTATACCAGATTAATTATAAAGCAGTTTTTTTCATATACTATTCTGAACATTTGTTGTGTTCAGTTGGGTTCATATTTACCAAGTACCAACATGTATTAGGAAAATTTTGAATATCAGTTGCTAGAAGAGAGGAATTTCTGTCCACCCAGTATGACTGGTGTTCTTTAGAAAAGGATAGAAGTGTGCTAAGTGGGTTTGTGGCATTTTTCTTTTAACACCATGGTTATGTCCTCTCCCCTAACTCTAAAAGGGCTTTTAAATTCACAAGAATCATAACCTGGGCATTAATTAGGTCATTGAGTCATATCCCTAATCACTGTTCAAAAATGCTTTGCTGAGTTCTAATGATTTGTAAGTGATCTGGTGCAGATCTGATGTGACCTGAGCACATTAGCACAGTAATATGAAAAAACATTGATTGCAGCCTTTGTAGTCTAATGATTCTCCCAGCACCCAAGTTCTTAAGAGGTGCCACAAACTTTAATTGGAGAAAATGAGCATGTTTACAAGTAGCAGAAGTCTTGGCCACTGAGTTATCAGTAATGGAAAGGAATAAAGAACAGTAGCCAAAGCTGGTATTCCCATATGAGTAACAGGAGACAAATAGAAGGGGTTGCTACAGCTGATAACAAAAAGATAGAAACATTGCCTGTGTCAATATTGTCAATATGATGTTTCAAAAGCTGTCAAGATATCTCAGATTTGTTGCCGTAAATGCAATAGCCCACTCCATCTAAACCTTCCCCTTCTACTCAGGTTTTTCAGCTGATGCATCTTTTCACTAAGGAATTTTCTTTTTTCCTTTTGGAAATAGCAAAGAAAATACCTGTGTCAGATCGTCAGCAGAAAGCATCCCGTGGGACGGGGAGGAGAAGCCAATACAAGGGAAACAAAGGTGTTATGCAACACAAATTTTCACAGGAGCAGAGGCAGCGTGGGAAGAGGAAAGGATGGGGTCTGTGCAAAGGTGTTACAGTCGGTTCTGGTGACAGAACCGCGCATTCCGTATGGGAATGGGGAAGGGCTGTCTGGCTGCAGCGCGGGCCGGGCCGTGGCCGTCGGGGAGGGGCGCAGCAGCCGCTGCCGGGCGCTCCCGCTCAGCAAAGCGCGGCCCCGCTGCGGCCGCGGCGCCCAGGGCGGGCAGCGCCAGAGCCGTCCTGTAGCCGAGGGGCCGAGAAGCCCCAACGCGGGGCTGCTCTGGCCTAGTTCCTCGTTAGCCATATCGCCCTTCTCCCAGCGGCTTCCTGCCGCCGAGGCCGCCTCCTCTCGTACGCGGCGCTCCCCGCCCGCCGCTTCCCCTTCCCCGTGCCCGGGAGCCTCTCCAGGGGGTGCGGGATGGGATGGGATGGGTGGGAGGTGATGCCCGCCGGGCCATCTCCCCTCGAAGCCCGTCACCCGCCCGAGCCCCGCCAAAGGGGTCACGCAGCGGCGGCGGTACCTTCGCCCGGCGGGGTCGCCACCGTGGTTTCGGTTTCGGTGCTGCAGCGGGGACCCTTCCTGCAGCTCCGGCAGCCGCGCTCCTGCTTTGCCGCGCTCTGGCCTCTGACAGTCCTGATGATCCCCCGGGCGCTGCTGGCAGTGGGGGTCGGACCCCAGCGCCCAGTTTAAGTAGCTCTCGGGATCGGGCGGAGCCGCAGAAGAGAGAGAGAGAGGCGGGGCAGGGTAAAAGCGGCCCTGTACCGCCCAGAGTGAGTCACTGCCTCAGCTCTCCGGGCACTGCGATTGGTGCCACTTATCGCTACCGCTGCTCACGGAGCACCCGATCGGTGCCGCCCGGGGGGGGAGGGTGCCTCAGCTCCCGGAGACCCCCGATCTGTTACGCCCAAGGGGCTCCATCCCCGCCTCATCTCCCGGGGCACCCCGACCTGTGCGCCCGGGTGGGCTCCGTCGGTGCCGCCCGGGGGGCTCCATCGCTGCCTCAGCTCCCGGAGAAACCCGATGGGTACCACCCAGGGGGCTCCGTTGGTGCCTCAGTTTCAGGGGCACCCGGGGGGCTCCAGGGTTAATTCAGTTCTCGGGGCACTCCGAGCGGTGCTGCACGGGGGGCTCGGGCGTTAGTTCAGGTCCTGGGCCACCCAAATCTGTTCGGCCCTGGGGGCCTCGCAGGTGCCTCAGTTCCCCGGGCCCCCCCGGGGGGGTGCCGTCGGTGCCTCGTGTCCCGGGGCACCCGATCGGTGCCGCCCGGGGGGCTCTGGGATTAATTCAGTTCTCGGGACACCCCGATCTGTTCTGCCCTGGAGGCTCCATGGCTGCCCCAGCTCCCAGGCCACCCAAATCTGTTCCTTCCTGAGGGCCTCGCGGGTGCCTCAGTTCCCCGGGCACTCTACTCTGTGCCCCCCGGGGGGTTCCGTAGGAGCCTCAGCTCCCGGGGCACCACGACCGATGCTGCACGGGGGGGCTCCGTCGGGGCCTCAGCTCCATCCGATCGGTGTCGCCCGGGGGGCTCTGGGGTTAATTCGGTTCTCGGGGCACCCCAATTGGTGCTGCATGAGGGGGGGCCGTCTGTGCCCCAGCTACCTGGGCACTTCAATCGATGCTGCCCTGCGGGCTCCAGGGTCAATTCAGCTCCCTGAGCACCCCGATCAGTGCTGCACTGGGGGATTCGACGTTAATTCAGCTCCTTGGGCCTCCCGATCGGTGCCACCCGGGGAGCTCTGGGGTTAATTCAGTTCTCGGGGCACCCCAATCATTGCTGCACTTGGGGGCCGTCGGTGCCTCATCTCCCTGGGCACCCAAATCTGTTTCCCCCTGGGGGCTCTGCGGTGCCTCAGTTTCCCGGGCACTTCAATCGGTGCCACCCGGGGGACTCTGGGGTTAAGTCAGCTCCCGGGGCACCCCGGTCGGTGCCTCAGCTCCCGGGGCACTCGATCGGTGCCACACCAGAGGCTCCGCCGTAAATTGAGCTCTCGGGACACGCCGATCGGTGCCCCCCGGGGGGTTCCGTAGGTGCCTCATCTCCAGGGGCACCTGAACGGTGTCCCCCGGGGGGCTCTTGGGGTTAATTCAGTTCTCGGGACACTCTGATCTGTTCCGCCCTGGGAGCTCCATCCCTCGTCATCTCCCGGGGCACTCCAATCGGTGCCGCCCTGAGGTCTCCATCGCCGCCTCAGCTCCCGGGGAGCCCTGATCGGTGCTGCACGGGGAATCCGTCGGTGCCTCATCTCTCGGGGCACCCGATCGGTGCCACTCGGGAGGCTCCGGGGTTAATTCATTTCTCGGGGCACCTCAATCGGTGCTGCATGAGGGGGGGCCGTCTGTGCCCCAGCTACCTGGGCACCCTGATCGGTGCCGCCCGGGGGACTCTGGGGTTAATTCAGTTCTCGGGGCACCCCGATCTGTTCCACCCTGGGGGCTCCATCCCCGCCTCATCTCCCGGGGCACTCGATCGGTGCCACCCGGGGGGCTCCGGGGTTAATCCCGCTCCCGGGGCGCCCCAATCCGTGTCGCTCTTGGGGGGGGGGGGGGGTGCTCCATCCCTGCCTCAGCTCCTTGGGCACTCCGATCGGAGCTGCACGGGGGTCTCGGGCGTTAATTCAGGTCCCGGGCCACCCCCGTCTGTTCCGCCCTGGGGGCTCCGCAGGTGCCTCAGTTCCCGGGGCACCCCCGATCGGTGACCCCTCGGGGGCTCTGGGGTTAATTCATCTCGCGAGGCACCCAAATCTGTTCCGCCCCGGGGGCTCCGTCGGTGCCGACCGGGCGGGGGGTGGTCGGTCCGTCTGTGCCCCAGCTCCCTGAGCACCCCAATCGGTGCTGCCCTGGGGCCTCCGGCATTAATTATTAATTCAGCTCCTGGGGCACCCCGACGGGCGCTGCACGGGGGGTTCCGTCGGTGCCTCAGCTCCAGGGCCACCCCGATCGGTGCCACCCGTGGGGCTCTGGGGTTAATTCAGTTCTCGGGGCACCCCAATCATTGCTGCAAGTGGGAGCCGTCGGTGCCTCGGTTCCCCGGGCACTCCAACTGGTGCCCCCCGGGGGGATCAGTCGGTGCCTCGGCTACCTGAGCACCCCAATCGGTGCCACCCGGGCGGCTCCGGGGTCAATTCAGCTCCCGGGGCACTCGATCGGTGCCACCCGGGCGTTCCGCCGTAAATTCATCTCCCGTAACATCCCGATCACTTCTGCACGGGGTGGGGGGGGGGGGGGCCGTCGATGCCTCAGCTCCCTGGGCACTCCAATCGGTGCCACCGGGGGGCTCCGGGGTCGATTCAGCTCTCTGGGCACCCCGATCGGTGCCTCAGGATGGCTCGGTCGGTGTCTCAGCTCCAGGAGCACTCCAATCGGTGCCACACCGAGGCTCCCTTGGCGCCGCTGGCGGGGCTCCATCGCTGCCTCAGCTCCTTGGGCACCTCGGTCGGTGCTGCATGGGGGGACTGGGGCGGGGGGGGGCGGTTCGTCGGTGCCTCAGTTCCTGAGGTACCCCAATCGGTGCTGCACTGGGGGGACCAGGGGCCGTCGGTGCCCCGGCCATCTGGGCACTCCGATCGGTGTCGCCTGGGGGGCTCTGGGGTTAATTCATCACCCGGGGCACCCAAATCTGTACCGCCCCGGGGGGCTCCGTCGGTGCCTCAGCTCCAGGGACACTCGATTGGTGTCACTCGGGAGCTCCGGCGTTAATTCAGCTCCCGGGCCACCTCGATCTGTTCCGCCCTGGGGGCTCCATCCCCGCCTCATCTCCCGGGGCACTCGATCGGTGCCGCCTGGAGGGTTCCGTCGGTGCCCCAGCTGCCTGTGCACTCCGATCGATGCTGCCCTGGGGGCTCGGGCATTAATTATTAATTCAGCTCCCGGGGCACCGCGACGGGCACTGCACGGGGGGGCGGTCGGTGCCTCAGCTCCAGGGCCACCCCGATCGGTGCCACCCGGGGGGCTCTGGGGTTAATTCGGGTCCCGGGACAGGCACCCCAATCATTGCTGCACGGGGGGGGGGGGGCTGTCGGTGCCTCGGCTCCCGGGGCACCCAAATCTGTTCCGCCCTGAGAGCTCCATCGCTGCCTGAGTTCCCCGGGCACTCAATCGGTGCCAGCCGAGGGGTTCCGCCGTAAATTCATCTCCCGGGACACCCCGATCGGTTCTGCACGGGGGGGCCGCCGGTGCCTCAGCTCCCGGGGCACCCGATCGGTGTCACCCGGGGGGCTCCGGGGTCAATTCAGCTCTCTGGGCACCCCGATCGGTGCCTCAGGATGGCTCGGTCGGTGTCTCAGCTCCAGGAGCACTCCAATCGGTGCCGCACCGAAGGCCCCCTCAGCGCCACCCGCGGGGCTCCATCCCTGCCTCGTCTCTCGGGGCACTCGATCAGTGCCACCCGTGGTTCTCCATCGGTGCCTCAGCTCCCGGGGCACCCGATCGGTGCCACACTCTGCCGGCGGCGCCCGGAGTTTCCTTCGGTGCCCCTGGGCACCCCCATAGCTCTCTGGGCGCTTTGAATCTTGACTACCTGGCGACGTCATTGAGACTGAGAACATCTTTGTAGTTCGAGGCATGTTGGCAATGACTTTTTCCCTGGAAAATTTGGCGCTGGATATGTAGAGGTTTTTTTGTTCAGGTAGGGCCGAGGCAGGAGTTTCTGTTTGTCATCAGAGGCACTGTCACAGGTAACAGTCCTGGGGACAGTTGCAGGGATACATAACCAAAAGAATTGCCATAAACCACCTCGTTCACCCTTCTCTGGATGTCAGGTGTGTAGTTAATACACCTTTTTTTCCATATAGGGCCATCTCTTTGGCATTCTTCTTTGAAAAGCATGGTGATGATGAGTGTCTAATTTCTTTACCATGATCTTTCCCATTCTCGGGAACTTTTGCATTCCCTGTGGTGCTTTAGCGTGGCAATAATAGAAGAGCAGCAGCAGATCAACGTGGCAGGGCAATAGCATCCCACAAATTATGTTTTTAATTTCTCCCTTTGATGGTCAGGAGTGCCATATGTGAGCTCCTAAACCATCCATCTACCCTTATCTGCTCTTCCAGGGGTGGCACTGTCTGCTTTGTGCCTTGTGCTGGCCCACCCATGCATTTTCTGCCTGGAGCAGGGGCTCTTCCCTTCCAGCTTTCTGAAAGGTGTCTCATGGGAAAGACAGGTGGGGTGTGGGTGGCTGTGGGTTTGGAGAGATAGAACAGTTTTGGTGATCACTTTCAAGATGAAGTTTTCTCTCTGAGTATCACTGTAGTTTGAATGCACCAATTTTGTGTCCATCCACAGTGTGAGGTATCTCAAAGAGAGCGTTATTGAACCTACAGAGAGTCTGGGACATTTGTCAGGTAAATAAAGCAAATGCAAATACAGATGTGGTATCTCTAGTCATTGTGCAGTTTTGATCTTTTCCTGCAATCCCAAATATTATAGAAATCTTTTGATAACATTTGACTTGCGAGGGGTTTTTTTTCTTTCTTTCTTTGGTCAGTTGGTTGTCTGGTTTGGTTCTGCTGCTTAGCTTTGCATTGTGTATGGGAAGGTGTGGTATAAAGGCAAGAAGACAGCTGGCTGAACTGATAAGAATTGCTTGGTTAGAAAGGTTTAAGTCTCATTTGGTGGTGACTTGCCAAAAAGCACTAGGCAAAGAAAGAATTCGTCATTTATTTCACAGAATCACAGAATGTGTAGGTTGGAAGAGACTTTCAAGATCATCAAGTCCAACCCAGCCCTAACACCTCAACTAGATCATGGCATTGAGTGCCACATCCAGTCTCTTTTTAAACACATCCGGGGATGGTGACTCCACAACCTCCCTGGGTAGACTATTCCAGTATTCAATCACTCTTTCCGTGAAAAACCTCTTCCTAATATCCAAGCTATATTTCCCTTGGTGCAGCTTAAGACTGTGCCCCCTCGTTCTGCCAGTTGCTGCCTGGAGAAAGAGACCAACCCCCAGCTGGCTACAACCGCCCTTCAGGAAGTTATAGAGAGTGATAACGTCACCTCTGAGTCTCCTTTTCTCCAGGCTAAACAACCCCAGCTCCCTCAGTCGTTCCTCATATGGCTTGTTTTCCAAGCCCCTCACCAGTCTCGTTACCTCCTCTGGACACACTCAAGCATCTCAATATCATTCCTAAACTGAGGGGCCCAGAACTGGACACAGCACTCAAGGTGTGGCCTCACCAGTGCTGAGTACAGGGGAAGAATGACCTCCTTGCTCCTGCTGACCACACCATTCCTGATACAGGCCAGAATGCCACTGGCCCTCTCGGCCACCAGGGCACAGCTGGCTCATGTTCAGCCGGCTGCTGACCAGAACCCCCAGGGCCCTTTCAGCCTGGGCACTGTCCAGCCACACCATCCCTGGTCTATAACCTGGTCTATATTGCAGAGGGATTTTGTGCCCAAACTGCAGGTTTTGACACTTGGACTCATTAAACTTCATCTTGTTAGATTCTGCCCATCCATCCAACCGTTCCAGGTCTCTCTGCAGAGCCCTACTATCTTCCAACAGGTCAACACACACTCCCAGCTTAGTGTCATCAACAAATTTACTAATGAAAGACTTAATACCCTCATCCATGTCATCAATAAAAATATTGAACAGAGCTGGCCCCAGCACAGACCCTTGAGGAACACCACTGGTGACTGTCCCTAGCTGGATGCATCACCGTTCACCACCACTCTCTGGCCCAACCATCCAGCCAGGTCTTAACCCAGCAAAGAGTGCTCCTGTCCAAGCTATGGCCTGACAGCTTTTCCAGGAGTGTGCTGTGGGAGACAGTGCCAAAAGCCTTGCTGAAGTCCACATAGACAACATCCACAGCCTTTCCCGCATCCACCAGGTGGGTCACCTGGTCATAAAAGGAGATCAGGTTGGTCAAACATGACCTACCTCTCCTAAACCCGTGCTGGCTGGGCCTGAGACCCTGGCCATCCTGTAGGTGCTGCTTGATGACACTCAGTATAAACTGTTCAATTATCTTGCCAGGTACTGAGGTCAGACTGGCTGGTCTATATTACTGGGATCCTCCTTCCCACCCTTTTTGTGGATGGCTGTCACATTGGCCAGTTTCCAGTCATCCAGAACCTCACCAGTGAGCCATGACTGATTGTAAATGATGGAGAGTGGCTTTGCAAGCTCATCTGCCAGCTCCCTCATCACCCTGGGATGGATCCCATCTGGGCCCATAGATTTATGAGTGTCCAAGCATCTCAGCTGTTCTCTGACTGCCTCCTCTTGGATAATGGGGGGACCATTCTGTTCCCTGACACCATCAACAAACCCAGGAGGACAGTTGTCCTGTAGGCAAGTTGTCTTCCCACTGAAAACTGAGGCAAAGAAGGCATTAAGCACTTGTAGGCAAGTTGTCTTCCCACTGAAAACTGAGGCAAAGAAGGCATTAAGCACTTCTGCCTTCTCCTCATCTGCAGTTACTAAGTTCCCTCCCTTATCCAATAGAGAGCAAAGGTTGGCCTTACCTTTCCTTTTAACATTAATATATTTGTAGAAACATTTTTTTATTATCCTTTACAGAAGTCATCATTTTAAGTTCAAACTGAGCTTTGGCCTCCCTAATTTTTTTCCTACATGCTCCAGCAGCCCCCTTAAATACTTCCTGAGGGACCTGACCCTCCTTCCAAAGATGATACATCCTCTTTTTATTCCTGAGTTCATCCAAAACCTCTTTGCCTATCCAGGCTGGGTGTTTGCCTTGTCAAATCCTCTTTTGGCACACAGGGACAGTCTGTTCCTGTGCCCTCAAGACCTCTGTTCTGAAGAACACCCAGCTTTCCTGAAACTCCTTTGTTTTTAAGGGCTGCTTCCAAAGGAGCTGTCTGAATAAGTTTTCTACATAGGCTAAAGTCCACTCTCCTGAAGTCCAATGTAAGAGTCCTATTTGTATGTGCTTAGAGGTTGGTGTTGCCAGTTATGACATTCCTTCCTTAAATGAATAGGGAAAATAAACAGATCCAGAAATGCAGTCTGAATTTACAGAGGAATGTCTTAATTCTGATTGTGAACAAGGAAAGGCTATCTTGAAATGGACAAAAAGACTGGTACATTTTAGTGCTTTTCCCAATAATGAATTTATCTGAGCAGAAGTCTTCAATTTTAGCATTAATGAGAATTTAATAAGCCTATTAATTTTATTTTTAGCTTTAACTGAACTTGCATTAATCTCAACCATTCACATACTTTGTACTAAAAATCTCAGCTATCTTATTAAAACTTAGTGCTACCATATGTGTGGGAGCTGGCACGTGTCTGCCAGATAGTGTCAAGCACAGTATCCTCATCATACAGGTCATTTTTCATCTTATAGTTAACCCCACTAAGCTCTGCACTTGATCCAAAACAGTAACGCTGGTTTGACAGTTGCAACTTCTGCTTTCACCTCAATTTCCTTCTTTCTTGAATAGTCTGCTAACTGAACACAGTGAATAATATGATTTCTCTTCTATGCAATTTTAAAATTTGTCCTCAAATTTCTCTTGGCAACTTTAAGTTGTTCTCCTCAAATCTTTTAGGCATGAATCTGCTTTCCCACAACTTAGATGTGTTAACACTTTCTTCCTTATTCCCTTTCACTTTCCTTTTCCTATAACAGAGCTGTTGACCCAAAGCAAATTTCCTGCTTCTACAACCTAAAGACTTTGGCTCACATGCTCCACAGCAGACATCTGTGACAGCTTGGGGCAGCTCTGCTTCCTGGGAAATGTCTCTGCTGGATGTGGCCCTTCACTTCATATGGGAGCAAACAGGAACACATGACCTTTTCCCTGTGATGGCATTTCCCAGTCTGGTGTATCAGCTTACACTGAGCCTCCAGAGTCTGGGCTCAGCATGGTGATTATCCAGTTAGTCCCTAAGGAACTGTAAGGCTGAGGTGTGACAAGACTGCCACAAAGCAGCCATGGCAGATGCACAGAGGTCTATGTGACGTTTCACAGTAACTCAGGAGATGGGTTCTTATTGAGGCCACATTCTTTTGAATATCAAAGTGGAAAGGCAGAAGTGAGGTGAGCTGGTCAAAGTAAGGAATTTCTCTAAGTGAGAAACCCACTCCTTGCAATATGCACAAACAGGGTTAACAAATCTAAAGCACAAAAAAAAAAATCCTGCTACAGTTTCAGGTAAAAATCCTGGCTATTAAGAGCCAGAAAATTTTTTTGTCCCATAGACAGACAGTGCACCTGCAGGTTTTCAGGTTAGTGCTCTGCCTCACCAACTGCTGATACTGGAGATCTCCGAGGAAGCCCATCAGTGCTGAAGCTGGAGAGGAAGCAAACACCCTCCAGATCCAAACACCAACACTGACTGGTGTGAGGGGGCAGGTGACTGACATGACTCCTTTTTCTCTCTACTTTGATTATGGGAAGATGCATACTTTAAAAATGGAAGCTGTAATCTACAAAAGAAGGCAATTCATTAACACACCACTACATTCATGTTTATTTTTCCCTTTTCTGGTATCTGTCATAGCTTGAATATTGCTTTATAGATATCTGAGAAGCTTAAGGCTGCCCATAAGGCTTTCCAGCTCTTTAAGACACTTTGCAATGGTACATCCTTTTGCAACACTACCTATGATCTGGTTTTGTTGCTCCAAGGCACAAGTGTGGAGCTCTCACAACCAATGACAAGCGGCTGTTAAATGACAAGTTGGGTATGGGTAACATATTCCTGGTAAAGCAAAAAAGTGGAAACTGATACAAAAAGTGTTAAACTTGGCCATGTACTGTTTGACAAGCAGCAATGATATAATTTGCCATGAAGTATTACATGTGTTATCAACCACAAGGAGGCAGGATGACACTGTTTATGTGAGCAAGGAGAACTTCACAAAGAGATTTGCACCCATCCTTGAAGGGAATCCCTTGGCAATCAGGGAAGATAAACGCTATGTTGTCAGTTAAACTGCTAGATGTAGCATTCTTCTTAAAATAGATTTGAATTAGGAGATTAGTGTTCAGGTATTTAGCTAGAACATCCAAAAGAATGGAGAAAAAACATCTCTCTGTACTCTTGCATCTGAGCACTACTTGAAATACCACTCAGGAGAGCAGTCTATGGGTTCTTCCTTCCAAAGAGTCTTCAGACGCTGAGTCCAGGCAGTCAGCATCTCCTTCCTCTTCTCCTCAGAGACATTCTCTGGAGCGTAACAGATGTGAGGTTCAAGGACTTTGACACCACAGAAGTGCATGATTCCATGCTGGATGCAAAGCAAAGAAAGAAATGCCTCAGGAAATATTTAGTCTTTTACTTTCATTTGAGGGGCATGGAAGATTCAAATCTGTTCTGTTTCTTTGACCCAATATCAGGACATGGTTCTCTAAACCTGTGCATTTATCAGGAGAAGGAAAATAAATTGCAGAAGTTCCCTGCCTATCCAGGCAGTCACTATTGAAGGCATTCAGCAGAATGGCACACATGATACTGAAAGATAAGGGATAACTTCATTTATTCTGCCCTGTGGAATTTATTTTTAACTACTATTAATCCCACAGGACTGTCCTCTTTGGCAGCTGTACACTGTTTAGTTTGCAAGGATTACAGGTGGCCAAAAGGTCATTGTGCATTTTGAAATTCCTCAGATTGGTCTCTAACTGCAGTGGTCCACATCTACATCTAAGATGGGCTTTTTTTCACCTTTTGCCTCTGGCTTAGCCAAATGTTCCTGTAAGAAGGCTAATGCCGGTGGAATCAGCTCAACTTGCCATTTTCCCTCTGTGTTTCTGAATTCACATTTGTGTTTCACATTTTGGCATGTTGACCTGTGAGCTCTCTGCAGCTGGACAGCTCTACAGGAGTAGGCAGCTGGTAACTTTGGGGAGGAGACGGTGGAATTTTAGCTCATCTGTTCTATTGTATCAGGAAGAAGCTGGCAAAACTTGCCTTACCACTTGTATTTCCCAAACCATGAGAAATACTTCTCTTAAAAGTGTAGCACTTCTCTTAAAAGAGTAGCAATTAGAAGACAAATGCTAACTTTTGTGTGTTGATTGTTACTAACGGGGTAGTGTGTGACTCTCCTTTTGCCCTGCTTCCTACATGACTTGGGAAACTAAGGGGAACAGAAATCTTGCATAGCTGAGCTAAAGGAAGTCCTGTAACAGCAGGGAAACTGAAAAGACTGACAGTGTTAATCTTTCTCTACATTCTGATCTGGAGGAAGAGGGACAAAGTAACTTAAATAACTTTAAAATCAATTGAATTTTAAGGTAGTCCCAGGATTTTAGGTAACAGTTTACAACTTGTAGATCCTTGGAACTGACAACTTCATTATTAATTATTACATTTAATATTAAAAAAAATCAATAGAACAATGGTTAAAAATAGGTGGAATAATAAAAAAAAATGTAAACAACAACAAAATGTTCACATATTATACCTGCATGGGCCACAGAATATAGCGAATATCACCACCGATACCTCCTTTTGAATACATCTCTTGGCCTCCTCCCGTAGTAAAAGAAAACAAGGATAATTTGTCCTAGAATTAGAAAAGTGGTGGTTGATTAACACATGTTTAAAGAAGAGTGCCTGAACAGTTAGAGAGATATTCAGGGAAACCTGGACAGCAAGGATTTCTTGGGGAGAGGGTGACCTCTTCTTTCCCAGACCTTATATGAAGTAGCAGATCTGAGGCAAAGACTGATGTCATACAATTAGACAGTAGACTCTATGTGTTTGGGAAGAGATAGGTTAAAGAATAGGAATTATGTGTCTTGTATGAAGCAGGGCTGATACACTACTTCAACATAGTGTAAAGTGAGAGCATTAAACAACTGCAATGGAAAAGAATGAACAAGAACCATAGAACATGGTGCAAGCCTTGACCTTAACAAAACAATTCCATAAACATACCTGGAGCAAACCACCATCATAAGCCTTTGACAAATCGTAAGCAAAGCCTTGGACCAAGACTCTGTCCATCCAGCCCTTCAGGATCGCAGGCATGTTGAACCAAAACAAGGGAAACTGGGCAAAGAGAAAATTACCTGGTCAGCACAGAGAGTCTGGGCCACCCTTAGCCCTGGTCTGCAGGACAATTCTGTCCTCAGAACGTGCTCAGATCCTGTGCTTGCCTTCTTGCTGCTCTCTGTCAGGAGAGGCAGTAACTATGACTGGCAAAAAGAACTGAAGTGCTTTCTGTTTGAGGTAACCTCAGGGCCAGAGCTGAGCATCTACAGCACATCAACACCATGGTGCATGTGAGGGCTTCCATCCAGATTAAAGGTGGAACAGGATAAAAGTAGGAGGGTGCCATTTAATTCATATTTCAGACTGTACAGAATCATGTTTCCCATGGCTGAAATGCAAAAGAATCTAATATCTGATTAGCAGGATTGACCTGTGGTGATGAGTTCTGATCTGAAAGTGTGCTGACAAATGCCACGGGATCTTAGGAAAGATTTATTTTCAAAACCTGCTGACATTGTGCCATCAAGCCACATCTAAGGCCAACAGGGACACAAAGACATGTGAGGCTACTGCTTCCCTTCATATTTCTTTGGGACTTGTAGACACTGGGGACACAGCTGGCATAGTGGACAATAGACATGGACTATAAAAATCCATTAGCAATTCCCAATAGTGCTTTTGCAACTCAGCAACAAGTGAGAACAGTCTATTTGGGAAAGCCCAATCCCCTGACTTTGCTGGCCACCCCCAGCTCCTTGCCCAGAAAATAATCTCTGCTCAGCTTCCTGCCCACCTGCCTGACAGCCATGGTCACATATGTCTTTGTGCATCCATCAGGAAGTTTGGCCCAGTGCTGGGGAGTTCCTGAGGTTGCTGTTCCAACCTGCATCATTGTTACTGGATGGGCTGTAATAATGGCCCAGGTAATTGTATTACTGATCTGTAGTTTTTACTGTACCATAACCTAGAGATAAAGTGAACATCACAACTGAATTCTGTCTAAAATAAGGACCTGAAAAATCAGCAGGTCTGCTTCCTGCACCTTCTTCTGCTCTTCAACCAGGTCTTTGGACAAACCTCCTCTCTTGTAAGCCTCCCAGGTCTCCACACCGTAATTGAACGCTTCTGGGTTGTGCAGGTGACCTGTGGGTAGAAGTGAACAGTCATTCCTTGCCCCCCGTCCAGGATCAGTGCCAGATAAGGGTTGAGTGCAGGTTGCCATTCACAGTTCTAAACTGAGTTACTGCTTTCCATTTCTCCTACTTTCTTGTCTTTGTTGGATATTCAGCATCATCCCAGCTGACGGTGACTTGATTTTAACATGGAGAGGAATGTAGGATCTCAGAGTTCTAAACCTTCACCTTCCTGAAGCAACCAGGAAGTTCAATATGAGGAGATAAACTTGCCTCAGGACTCTGGGGATGCAGGTGGAAGATTTAAGAGAGTGTTGTTAATTGTTCTGCCTCTGCCTTACTGAGGCCATCATGCACTTGTTAACACCATGGAGCTGCTTTCCAGCCTCCAGAATTGGGAAATTGACCAAGGGCTGGGGAACCAGTATTGGCCAGCTCTGACTCCACTGCAGATCATCAGTCTCTAGCAGAAGACAGGGGCAGTTGTAGCCTTGTGAACTAAACTGTAGCAAGTGCCAGAATGTTATCCAAGGCATTTCCTCCCAGGAGAAATGGACTTTGGAGACTGATTATGGGCATGTGCTAATGTGTTTTTCTTGTCAGTAATCTCAGTGTGATACAAAGTTCATGTCCAGGACTGGACATGTCTGGTCATGAATAGGTTTCTTATTAATGAAATGAGTTTCTTATGAATCTCTTGCTGACCTGAGGGCTGGATCACCTCTTCTATCAAGACAGGCTGAGAGCTGGGGTTGTTCAGCATGGGGAAGGTTTCAGGGGGACTTTATTCAGACTTCTGATACCTGTCAGGGGGGATTACAAGTCTCTGGTTTGTGAAAAAGGTATATTTTAGCTGGTCTCACCAACAATGTCATTTCTTGTTGCCCTGGGCTCAAACTGCATGGCGTATAAATCCGACACGGTGACACTGCAGCCCTGCTTGGTCAGCTCCTCCACAGCAATCTTCAACAGAGATCCATTGAAGGACTTGGGCTCTTGATGCGCATAGACTATCAGCACCTTTTTCCCTGGAGGCAGAAAGAAAACTAGGAGACCATTTGGAATGTAGGAGGCAGATGCAGAACAGTTTGTAGAGTTGGGGCTTGTTCCTCACTGTTTCTGTAGTGTCTTTTCCTGAGGGCACAAAGCCAGTGGCAGCAGAGTGGCAGTGGCAGCATTTGACTCCTGCTCAGCATCAGTGAGTGACTCCTGAGGCACTGATTGCTGCGTGTGCCCTGCCGAGCAATTCTGTGCTGCACTGGGCTCTCCTAGGAGGAGCTCAGTGGTCAGAGGGGGTGTTGCACAGCACGTCACACTGGCCTACATCAGCACAATGTAGCCCCTTCTCTTGAGACAACATTTCTGTTGGTTTGATTCCTCTACTACCCAAAAAACCGTGCAAACTTAGATTGCCCCAAAGTGTCAGGGAAACAACTTCTGCGAGGTCAGAACACCTTCCTACTTTTGTGGGGGATCCCATTATGATCATTTCATTTCAGTGCTGTGCAAATTACAACACTGGAATAGACATTTAAGATGCTCCTGTCCCACTTCAGCACCATCACAGTGACTTCTGTGGAGAGCAACGGGATTTTTTTTCTCAGAGGTTAGATTGTCATGTGTATCTCAAACTGCTTTCAAAGTGGATTCAAGGTAAGGTGAGTAGCCAAACAGGTGTGCAGGAATGGAACACCTTAGAAGTGTGTAACAAGACTCTGCTCAAAGAGCTCCATGGTGTGCTCAAAGTTTTATTGAGCACAGGCCCTACAATTTTGATAATTCTCTTCAAAATCATTTATCAGTGAAAACAAAGGCAAGATTTTGTATGAGGTTGTAGTTCATAGATAACCAGAAAGGCAAATTTACAGGGACTATTGAAAATGACAGGGTCTGCAAAACATGCAGCTCTTGCTTCCTGGCTGCCAGCACAAAAACTCAGGTGTGTCCTGAACTCAGTTTCTCTGTGGCAGAGCTTCTGGATGGGGGTACATAGTGCCTGTGAAACAAGAGCTATGCAAAAAAGACTATTAACACTTGCAGGTCAAATGCTATCATAAATTCAATGTCTGTATAAACTCTTTAAATCCCAGCTCCATCCCTTACTCTGGAATTCCAGGAGCAGTTATGACTTTGCTGTTCCTCCCACATCTCAACAAATGGAGCTCAGCGACTGGACCTATCACATGCTCCAAAAGGTGCTAAGATTTGATTCTGCAAAAATGCTGATTTGTTTCCATTTCGGTGGAGCTGGGGCCACTTGGGCACAGTGTTTGGAGAGACTGGAGTTTTCCAAGGCATCACTTACTGAGGTAATTTCAGTCGTTTGGAAAGTAAGACCTCAGTGTCCCAACTAAACACGGCAGAGGGGCCCATCCCTGAGGTGCCCAGCGCCCACCCGGGATCCAGCAGCGTTTTCACCCTCATTTGCTCTTACCTGCCATTGTTGGGGAGCGCTGGGGAGCTTCTCTCTTGATAATCTGGTACTGCCTGGGAACTCAAGGGAGAGATTTGCTGGTGAGAAACATCAGGAAGAGGAGCGAGGAGAACGGCTGTTTCAGTGGGAATTGCCGCGGTGCGGAGCGCTCAGGCACAGGCGGCGCTGGCCAAGCGCGACCCGCCCCAGCAGGAGGGACGCCCCGGCGCTCGGCCCGGGCCCTGGAGGAGGAATTCTGGAATTCTCCGGCCCCGCACAGGCGCTTGGCGGCCTCGGCTCGGCCGCCTGGGCCCGGGCCTGGATCGCGCCGCTCCCGGTCCTGTTCCGCTCTCTGGAAAGCGGCTTGGGAACAGCCCCCGGCGCCCCGGGCCCAGCGCCCGCCGGGCTGCCCTTACCTGCCCCGCGGTGTCCGGAGCGCGTCTGCGGCGGGGCTGGAGCGGCCCTTCCCGGCGGGGCTGGAGCGGCCCTTCCCGGCGGGGCTGGAGCGGCCCTTCCCGGCGGGGCTGGAGCGGCCCTTCCCGGCGGGGCTGGAGCGGCCCTTCCCGGCGGCCCCGCTGCCCGCCCCGGGCCTGGGGCAGAGCCAGCGCGGGGCGGGACCGGGATCGGGATCGGGATCGGGATCGGGATCGGGATCGGGATCGGGATCGGGATCGGGATCGGCGCCGCCCGCTCCTCCGGCCCCGCTCGAGGGCGCGCCCGCCGCTGTGACAGCGTGTGACACCGACACCAGCTCTGCGTGTGTGTCTGTTCTGGGTCTCTGCTCTTCTCCGCGTACAGAGCTCGTTCTTCATTTCTCCCAGCAACGCAGTGTGTGAGCTCCTAAACCCTCCATCTACCCTTATCTGCTCTTCCAGGGGTGGCACTGTCTGCTTTGTGCCCTGTGCTGGCCCACCCATGCACCTTCTGTCTGGAGCAGGGGCTCTTCCCTTCCAGCTTTCTGAAAGGTGTCTCATGGGAACGACAGGTGGGGTGTGGGTGGCTGTGGGTTTGGAGAGACTGGACAGCTTTGGTGGTCACTTTCAAGATGAAGTTTTCTCTGAGTTTAAAACTGCCTTACGCTGGACAAACTGAATAAACATCTTCATTCTGAGACCTTGGGGGGAAAAAGGGAAAAAAAAAAAAAAAAGAACCCCCCCCCCCAAAACCCCCAAAACCAAGAAACAAAAAGCCACCAACCAAAAACAAAACCAAACAAACAAACAAACCCCCCCCAAAAAAAACCCAAAAAAAACCCACAAAAAAAAAAAACCCACGAAAAAAAAAAAAAAAAAACCACAAACAAAACAACAACAACAACAAAGAAAACCAACCCAAAACCCCCAACATTCTGAATGCAATCATTTGCCCTGGGGAAAAAAAAATAATAATAAAAAAATAGTGGAACTAGAGGAACTGATGCAGGACCAGCACATTATTGTTTCCCACCCATTCTGGATCAGCTGGTATTGAGACAGAACAGGAATTTAGTGCTCTGACAGCTCCTGATGCAAGGGCTGATCACACCTACTGTAAAGAGGAGCCTCGATACCAAATGCTGAATTGCCACACTGAGTATCACTGTAGTTTGAATGTAGCAATTCAGCAATTTTGTGTCCATCCACAGTGTGAAGTATCTCAAGGAGAGCGTTATTGATCCTGTAGTCCCAAGAATCTGGGACTTTTGTCAGGTAAATAAAGCAAATGCAAATACAAATGTGGTATCTCTGGTAGGCCAATTGTGCAGTTTTGATCTTCTCCTGCAACCCCAAACATTACAGGAGGCTTTTGATAACATTTGACTTCCGATCTTTCTTTTGGTTTGGTTTTTCTAATTTTGAGCTTTGCATTATTTATGGGCTGAAGGCAGGAAGAGACATGACTAAATTTATAAGAATTGCTTGGTTTGAAAGGTTTAAGTCTCATTCAGTGTGGTTTTGCCAGCATGTACTAGGCAAAGAAAGAGAGATATTGGCATCTATTTGCATGTGTTTAGAGGTCACACCTTTGACATGTGGCTGGGTTTTTTTTGTTTTTTTTTTGTTTTTTTTTTTTTGTTTTTTTTTTTTTTTTTTTGCCAGGAGGATGAAAATTACTGTGTGTGAAATTTGCAGGTTTCATTGCACCATTGGAAAAATTATAGGGACTGATGAATAAAAAGCATCGAGTCTCCACAGTTCTAGATCAAGGCTACCTGGAATGGTTACCTCGTTCCTTAATATTAATTAAAAATCCAATCACAGTAAGCTTGTGCTGTAATGGGAGGTGACTTTTTATCTGTTTTCGTGGTATTAACTTTAAGGGCTGTATAGTAGTAGTAAGCTTTGCCAACAAAGGTTTAATTTTTAAGTCACCTTCCTCTCCCCCTGTAGCCAGATATCTCTTTAGAGACTCTTCTCTCTCCATTTCTCTGATGAATTGCAAGTTCTGTAGGGACCTAAGAATAATCATTCTCTGTCTGTCCCTGGCTTAACACTCTGCCTGGCCCAGCAAGGATGAGTGTTCTCTCATACAGGAGGTTTTCAACTCTGGAGATGACTCAGTGCAGGAATGTTAATTCTGGGCTCTATACTCTGTCCAAAACTCTGGGGAGGGGGATCATCAGTGGGCAAAACTCTAAGGAGAAACTTGTCTATAATCTTTTTGTAATCTACGTTTTAATCTGAAAGTAAAGCATTATCTGGTCTGATTGAGCCCCCTGCTGTCCAACAGTCATGAAGATATTGTGCTGTAGAGCTGATGTCAGAGAAAGAAGCTGTGATCTTGGCTAGTTTTGTATCTGTGCACCAAAACTCATACAGTATTTCTCTGAGCCCCCAGAGGGCTGAGGTGGGAGAAACTGCAGCAACCAACAGAGTTGATGCTTGTGGAGAAGGGCTGCATCCTCCTGGGCAGTGTGAATGCAGAATGGGAGGCTCCAAGGGCCTTGGGAACCACTGTGGTTGGTGACTGACTGCAGCCACAAATTTTCACTGCACTTTAGTTCAAAAGACCACTACCTGACATTTCCCATAGATGCTGAGCTGTGGCCTAGCAGCAGATGGCATAAACACAAGCATGTATGCATAGAATACATTGAGAGGATTCATTTTCTCTTGGGTTCTTACTGAATTCCAGTGAAAAAACACCTTTTCTCTGTATGTCTCACTGGGGTACAAGTGTATTTGCAGTTTTGACAATGTGTTATGTGGACAAGCTGGTTAGGCCTTGGTTTATTCTCTCTGTTGTATGTCAACAAAATGCTTTCTCATTTCATCAAAGACAGTTCAGAAAGAGCTATGGGGTATTTTGGCTCCACAGTCCTAGGGAAGAAGCTGGTCTTTTATCTCCTTCTTGAGTTTTTCAAACATATCCAAATTCCCTTGTATTCAAGCTGCATGAAATGGAGCATTTTAATACTCTTAGAATCATGAGTGACAATCCAGCACTAACTTGAGTATAGCATCAGCTTAAATTCTTTCATCTCTTCTGTAGAATATAACCTCTTTAGACTTTAAGGTATCTAATAACAGTAGGATTTTTCAAGAAAAAAAAGAAGTAGTACTTGTATTGTGCATGGTATTAATTATTGGCTGTTTCTCTCCTTAGCACAAACTTTTTATGAATAGACTATTACAAAGTATATTCCTCTGCAAGCAGGCAGCTCACCTTAGTGATGTTGCTTCAGGAACCCAATATTAAACCACAGAATGAACTACACTTGGCTTTAAATGTCAGTTTTTTGGAAATCTGGATTAAAGGCAGGTTTACTTTACTTTACTTACTGCAAGACATCAGTTTTGGTTTCTCTAGGCTATGAGGCTTCTTGGTAACATAGTTCAGATGGGCATCTTTTTTTTCCTCTGTTTCTGCAGTTGGAAACATATTTGACCTGCCATTGTGGTCAAAAGAATTACAAATAAAAGAATTACAGTTATGATTTCTGGAAAAAATTCTCAGAGGAAAAGATCAGAGCATTGCCTAGATATCTGTGGGAGAGGAGGACCACCAGCAACAAAAAACAAATCCCCAGACTAAATGGAAGTGGAAAGCATGTTCCTTTATGCCTTTCTCCCTAGCCTGAAGTGCAGCTACAAGTTACCTAATCCTAGTTTCATTCTCATGAAATCAATGCTGGTTTGGCAGGTTGACATTTACTTTTAGAATAATGTGATTTAAAAGGACAATTATTCTTTAGTTCAAAATAGCTGTAACATTTCCAGTGCTGCTAGGAAAGTAATACTGCCACTTCTTTTCTCTTTCCTTATTAACCTCAGACCAGCCTCTGTTTTTCTATATTTTCTAAAATTCTCCCAAGTTTTGGAAAGGTTTGTGTCAGGACACGTGTGCAGCCCAGCACAGTGCCCTGCATAGCACACACTGAAAGCACATCAGGTCAAGGACAATAACTCTTGGCTCAGCACCCAATCTCACTGCACATTTGATGGCTTCCAAAGCATGGCAACAGCAGCACCCTGGTGGAACCTGAAAACTTTGGCTCACGTGTCCCACAGGAGACATCCGCAACAGCTTGGAGCAGCTCTGCTTCCTGGGAAATGTCTCTGCTGGACGTGGCCCTTCACTTCATACAGGTGCAAACCTGAACAAGTGACTGCCATGAGAGAGCAGGAAAAAACAGGATTCCATTTTGTCTTTACAAAGGGTAATCAAAATCAAGAAGTCCCTTTGATTTTAGGAAGCTGCATACTTTACAAATGGAAGCTGTAGTCTACAAAGGAGGGCAATTCATGGACATATCAATATACAAAATTTGCATATATTTTTTCCCCTTTCTGGTATCTGTTATGGCTTTAACATTGCTTTGTAAATATGCAATAGTACCTTTTGCAACACTACCCATGATCTGCTTTTGTTGCTCCAAGGCACAAGTGTGGAGCTCTCACAACCAATGACAAGCGGCTGTTAAATGACAAGTTGGGTATGGGCAACATATTCCTGGTAAAGGAAAAAAGTGGAAACCGGTACAAAAAGTGTTAAACTTGGCCATGTACTGTTTGACAAGCAGCAATGATATAATTTGCCATGAAGTATTACATGTGTTATCAACCACAAGGAGGCAGGATGACACTGTTTATGTGAGCAAGGAGAACTTCACAAAGAGATTTGCACCCATCCTTGAAGGGAATCCCTTGGCAATCAGGGAAGATAAATGCTATGTTGTCAGTTAAACTGCTAGATGTAGCATTCAAGATTCTTAAAACGGATTTGAATTAGGAGATTAGTGTTCGGGTATTTAGCTGGAACATCCAAAAGAATGGAGAAAAAAAACATCTCTCTGTACTCTTGCACCTGAGCACTACTTGAAATACCACTCAGGAGAGCAGTCTATGGGTTCTTCCTTCCAAAGAGTCTTCAGACGCTGGGTCCAGGCAGTCAGCATCTCCTTCCTCTTCTCCTCAGAGACATTCTCTGGAGCGTAACAGATGTGAGGTTCAAGGACTTTGACACCACAGAAGTGCATGATTCCATGCTGGATGCAAAGCAAAGAAAGAAATGCTTCAGGAAATTTTTACTTTCATTTGAGGGGCATGGAAGATTCAAATCTGTTCTGTTTCTTTGACCCAATATCAGGACATGGTTCTCTAAACCTCTGCATTTATCAGGAGAAGAGAAGTAAATTGCTGTTAAAGACACAGGACTGTCCTCTTTGGATACTGTACACTGTTCAATTTGCAATGATTAGAGACAGTCTAAAGTTCATTGTCCGGGTTGAACTCCCTCAGATTGTTCCTGAACTGCATTGTGTTTCACATCTACTTTCATGTTGGTTTCTTGGATTATTTTTTTGGTTTGGTTTGGTTTATAAGCTTTTGCCTCTGGCTTAGCCATATGATCCTGCGGGAAGGCTAGTGCCTCTGGAAGTTCAGCTTGCCATTTTCCCTCTGTGTGTTTCTGAATTTAGAGTTGCATTACATTTTTTGCCACATTTACTTGTGAGCTGTGCAGCTGGACAGCTCCTCAGGGGTAAGGAGCTAGTAACTGCAGTGGGGAGGAGACCATGCATCCTACATGAATTGGGTAACCATGGGGAACAAAAATCCTGCATGCTAGAGCTAAATGACATCCTGTAACACCAGAGACACTGGAAAAGTTGACAGCAGAAGCTTTCCCCAGATTGCAAGCTGGAGGAAGGAGGACAAAACAACTTTAAAACTCTATGGACTTTTGAAGTAATCTCAGGATTTTAGAGCCCAGTTTATAACCTGCAGATGCTTGGAGCAACTTAATTATTTCTTATTATGTTTTGTATAAAATAATGAATAAAACAATTCTTTATAAATAGCTGGAATAGTAAAATTTAAAGCAAACAGTAACCAAATATCATATATTATACCTGCATGGGCCATAGGAGATAGCGAATATCACCTCTGGTTGCATACTTCTCTTTGCTTCCTCCCGTAGTGAAAGAAAACAAGCATAATTTGCCCTAGAATTAGGAAAGTGGTGCTTGAGTTAGACATGGTTAAAGAAGAGTGCCTTAATAGTTCAAAAGATATTTGGGGAAACCTGGACAGCATGGATTTCTAGAGGAGGAGGGTATCCACTTCTCTCCCAGATGTTCCAAGGATTGGCAGTTCTGAGGCAAAGATTGATGTCATACAATTACATCAATGGACTGAGTGTCTGGGCTTTGGGAAGAGATGGGTGAAAAAGAAAACAAATTATGTCTGACACCCTCATGTGAAGGAGGGCTGATCCTTGTCCTTCCTTATGCAACATTTGGAAAACTGTGGCTGGAAAGCCCTCTGTTACTGTGAAAATCTTTATTCCTGTCTTCTCTGACTGCAGAATTTTTTTGCTAAACTCCTCCCTTCAAACTTAGGCTTGCTTAACCACTATGTTCCTTCTGCTCCTGTGACTATGATATTAGCCATGTGCTCAGCTGCTCTCATCTCAATTTTAGCTTCTGTAATGGAACTAAAATTTTTCCAGTTCAGTATCCCAAATATCTTCACCCTGTACTCCATATGCAGCTGTGATCATTGGGGATTATGCCTATTTATATCAGCAAGACAGCCATTTCTGAATTTAAAGAAACGGAAATGTTTGAAATTGTTAAGAATATCAGAACTAACAGAGATTAACATGCAGTGAAAGAAATGTGAAACTAATATTGATGTTTTTTGATGCAGAATTTGTTATCAAATAAGATCTATCAGAGACAGTGGGCCAGAATTTTCCACGGATATTCCCAGTGCTTTATGGAATTAAAAATGTATGAATTGACATCAAGAAGTACTGTTCTTACCCAATTAAAAGCTACAGAGAGGAAAAGGTTCAAAGTGAATAGTTGTGACAGAGGTTCATACTCTGGGTATTTCAGATTTCTGATTAAGTTTTATAATTCAACTCCAGCCTTTGACATCTAATCCCAGAATGGGACTTTGACACCTAGTGCATCAGTCATGACAAATAAGAACAGTACTATAGTGGTGGGAAGACTGTAATTGTATGGAATGGATTGATTTAAACTGTTTGTAAGATGTATGCTACCACAGTGCACTTTGATACTCCTAATAATGATAAAACCCACATAGTAGGCCAATAAATATCTCTAGGAGATCACTTAAATCTTTAGTTAATGCTGCAGTCTCCATATTTTCTTACCCTTCAGACAGTGTGAACAACCCAGAAAATCACTCAACATGTTACCAAAGCATTAGTTCAGAGCAGTGTAAAGTGAGAGCTTTAAACAACTGCAATGGAAAAGAATGAACAAGAACCATAGAACACGGTGCAAGCCTTGACCTTAACAAAACAATTCCATAAACATACCTGGAGCAAACCACCATCATAAGCCTTTGACACATCATAAGCAAAGCCTCGGACCAAGACTCTGTCCATCCAGCCCTTCAGGATCGCAGGCATGTTGAACCAAAACAAGGGAAACTGGGCAAAGAGAAAATTACCTGGTCAGCACAGAGAGTCTGGGCCACCCTTAGCCCTGGTCTGCAGGACAATTCTGTCCTCAGAACCAGCTCAGATCCTGTGCTTGCCTTCTTGCAGCTCTCTGTCAGGAGAGGCAGTAACTATGACTGGCAAAAAGAACTGAAGTGCTTTCTGTTTGAGGTAACCTCAGGGCCAGAGCTGAGCATCTACAGCACATCAACACCATGGTGCATGTGAGGGCTTCCATCCAGATTAAAGGTGGGACAGGATAAAAGTAGGAGGGTGCCATTTAATTCAGATTTCAGACTGTACAGAATCATGTTTCCCATGGCTGAAATGCAAAAGAATCTAATATCTGATTAGCAGGATTGACATCTGGTGATGAGTTCTGATCTGAAAGTGTGCTGACAAATGCCACAGGATCTTAGGAAAGACTTATTTTCAAAACCTACTGACATCGTGCCATCAAGCCATGTCTAAGGCCAACAGGGAAAAAACAGACAGGTAAGGCTACTGCCTCCCTTCGCAGTTCTTTGGGACTTGTAGACACTGGGGACACAGCTGGCATAGTGGACAATAGACATGGACTATAAAAATCCATTAGCAATTCCCAGTAGTGCTTTTGCAACTCAGCAACAAGTGAGAACAGTCTATTTGGGAAAGCCCAATCCCCTGACTTTGCTGGCTGCTCCCAGCTCCTTGCCCAGAAAATAATCTCTGCTCTGTTTCCTGCCCACCTGCCTGACAGCCATGGTCACATATGTCTTTGTGCATCCCTCAGGAAGTTTGGCCCAGTGCTGAGGAGTTCCTGGGGTTGCTGTTCCAACCTGCATCATTGTGCTACTCAGTTACTGGATGGGCTGTAATAATGACCCAGGTAATTGTACTACTGATCTGTAGTTTTTACTGTACCATAACCTAGAGATAAAGTGAACATCACAACTGAATTCTGTCTAAAATAAGGACCTGAAAAATCAGCAGGTCTGCTTCCTGCACCTTCTTCTGCTCTTCAACCAAGTCTTTGGACAAACCTCCTCTCTTGTAAGCCTCCCAGGTCTCCACACCGTAATTGAACGCTTCTGGGTTGTGCAGGTGACCTGTGGGTAGAAGTGAACAGTCATTCCTTGCCCCCCATCCAGGATCAGTGCCAGATAAGGGTTGAGTGCAGGTTGCCATTCACAGTTCTAAACTGAGTTACTGCTTTCCATTTCTCCTACTTTCTTGTCTTTGTTGGATATTCAGCATCATCCCAGCTGATGGTGACTTGATTTTAACATGGAGAGGAATGTAGGATCTCAGAGTTCTAAACCTTCACCTTCCTGAAGCAACCAGGAAGTTCAATATGAGGAGATAAACTTGCCTCAGGACTCTGGGGATGCAGGTGGAAGATTTAAGAGAGTGTTGTTAATTGTTCTGCCTCTGCCTTCAGGTTTACTGAGGCCATCATGCACTTGTTAACACTATGGAGCTGCTTTCCAGCCTCCAGAATTGGGAGATTGACCAAGGGCTGGGGAACCAGTATTGGCCAGCTCTGACTCCACTGCAGATCATCAGTCTCTAGCAGAAGACAGGGGCAGTTGTAGCCTTGTGAACTAAACTGTAGCAAGTGCCAGAATGTTATCCAAGGCATTTCCTCCCAGGAGAAATGGACTTTGGAGACTGATTATGGGCATGTGCTAATGTGTTTTTTTTGTCAGTAATCTCAGCGTGATACAAAGTTCATGTTCACGAGTGGATTTTTAGAAATGCAGATGCCTGGTCATGAATAGGTTTCTTATTAATGAAATGAGTTTCTTATGAATCTCTTGCTGACCTGAGGGCTGGATCACCTCTTCTATCAAGACAGGCTGAGAGCTGGGGTTGTTCAGCATGGGGAAGGTTTCAGGGGGACTTTATTCAGCCTTCTGATACCTGTCAGGGGGGATTACAAGTCTCTGGTTTGTGAAAAAGGTATATTTTAGCTGGTCTCACCAACAATGTCATTTCTTGTTGCCCTGGGCTCAAACTGCATGGCGTATAAATCCGACACGGTGACACTGCAGCCCTGCTTGGTCAGCTCCTCCACAGCAATCTTCAACAGAGATCCATTGAAGGACTTGGGCTCCTGATGTGCATAGACTATCAGCACTTTTTTCCCTGAGGGCAGAAAGAAAACTAGGAGACCATTTGGAATGTAGGAGGCAGATGCAGAACAGTTTGTAGAGTTGGGGCTTGTTCCTCACTCTTTCTGTAGTGTCTTTTCCCGAGGGCACAAAGCCAGTGGCAGCAGAGTGGCAGTGGCAGCATTTGACTCCTGCTCAGCATCAGTGAGTGACTCCTGAGGCACTGATTGCTGCGTGTGCCCTGCCCAGCAATTCTGGGCTCTCCTAGGAGGAGCTCAGTGGTCAGAGGGGGTGTTGCACAGCAGGTCACACTGCCCTATATCAGCCCAACCCAGCCCTTCCCCTTGAGACAACAAGAAAAGAGGAAATATTTTGTAGCAGGTGTTTATAGATAATCAGAGAGCAACATTTATAGGGATTATTTAAAGTGACAGGGTGTGCAAAAAATGCAGCTCCTAGTTCTTGACTGCCAAGATAAAAATTCAGGCAACTCCTGAGGTCAGTTTCTCTGGGACACAGTTTCAGCTCAGAGGAACACCTGTGGAGTGACAGGCAAGTTTACGGTATCAGGGAGAACTACTAGAAACTGAGCTGAATATTTGATGAAAAACCAGCTCATTTTCAACCGAAATAGTTTGGGGTAATTATTTCACCAGTGTGCACATTGTCCATGTAACAAGAGCTATGCAAAAAACCCAATTAAAACTCTCGGGTCAAATGCTCTCATAAATTGAACTTGTGTACAAACTTTTTCAACCTCTGCATATATGTTATTCTGGAATATACGGAGTAGTTGCCCCTTTGCTGTTCCTGCCAGTTCCCAGCAAACAGGGACCTCTATGGAGTATCTGGAGATGGACAAGCTCTCCAAGGTACTAAGCTCGATTCTGCAAAAATGCTGATTTGTTTCCATTTCGGTGGAGCTGGGGCCACTCGGGCACAGTGTTTGGAGAGACTGGAGTTTTCCAAGGCATCACTTACTGAGGTAATTTCAGTCGCTTGGAAAGTAAGACCTCAGTGTCCCAACTAACCACGGCAGAGGGGCCCATCCCTGAGGTGCCCAGCGCCCACCCGGGATCCAGCAGCGTTTTCCCCTCATTTGCTCTTACCTGCCATTGTTGGGGAGCGCGGGGGAGCTTCTCTCTTGATAATCTGGTACTGCCTGGGAACTCAAGGGAGAGATTTTCTGGTGAGAAACATCAGGAAGAGGAGCGAGGAGAACGGGCAGGTGCATGGCTCCTCTCCCGGTCCCGTCCCGCCCTCTGGAAAGAGGCTCCAGAACGACCCCAGCCCCGGCCCCGGCGCCGGCCGTGCCGCCCTTACCTGCTCCTCGGGGCCCGGAGCACGTCTGAGGTAGGGCTGGGAGCGGCCCTTCGTAAAATCACTGAATATCCTGAGCTGGAAGGGACTGTTAATGATCACCGAGTCCGACTTTTCCCGGCGGCCCGCCCACCCTGGGCCCTGGGGCAGCGCCAGCGCGGGGCGGGATCAGGATCGGGATGGGCGCCGCCCGCAGCCACGGCTGCGGCTTTTTTCCCCTTTGCATCTGGTTCATTTGGTACCCCACAGCTGTAGGTCTTGTCCAGGGTCAGTCCCTGCTCTTCCCCCCCTGTCCGCTGGTGATTTTGTGGGCTTGCAGCGTGGGCCGGCTGAATCACCTCTTTCCATTCTTCGGCGGCGATCTGTGTTCAGAAACTACTCTGTACTCTCAATCCTTCCTAGTGCTCTTATCTGCCCCTTTCCAGGTTTGCTGTACCATTCTTGAAGAGAAGGAACCAGCTCTACACATGGTTTTCACATTGTGGACATGCCTTGGATATACCCAGTAATCTGATGATTTTCTGCTCTGTGGTCCCAGTGGTTCCTGATGTAAAGTTTGTGCTTTTTTTTTGACCAGTGGGGAGTGTTGAACTGATGACTGTGTGGAAATATCTGTCATAGTTAGAAGATTTTACTCCTGTGTGGTGATAGCTCAAAGCCTTTTATTTTAAAAGTGAGGCCAATCCGGTTTGTTTGTCTCCCAGAAGCGTCTCTTAAGGTCCACAGAGACTAAAAACAACTTTCACTTGTCTAACCTCCTGAGCATCATTCAGAGCACTGTGCTGGTCTTAGTTCTCATAGAGGTTAGAAATAACCCTTCTGCTCTGTGAACGACTTACCTATTGGAGGAATTTGGCACAGGTTTGTAGCTTATATATTATAGGTACACTTTCCTACTGGTATCTAAAATACTTTTACTCTTGCCCTAAAACCGCTAAAGAAGATGAATAACTTTTATTCTCTGAAAATCTAATCAGGAAACTTGAAGAAACTTGATCTTCTATTGATTTTCTTGGGGCAGGCATTGGACACATAGCAGAGGAAGGTAGAAATACTTGTGGGGTGTTTGTGGGTGGTGTTTTTTTTTTTTTTTTTTTTTTTTTGGTTTTTTTTTTTTTTTTTTGGTACAGCTGCAATTTTTGCTTATTGGTCCACTTATTTAGAAAGTTCATGAGCTGGATTTAATTCTGTCTTCATCTTGAGGGAAACAAAACACTCATTCTTAAAGAATGACCTTCACATCTAACTGCGAGTTGTTTTTTTCTGGAGTGGGTACATCATCAGCTCCAGTTGCAGCTGTTCCATTGCAGAAAAATATTTTATGTTTTGGTGAAGGAAAAGAGAGAAAGCAGGCATCATTTTATTACTTAGGCACTGGGTTTACCTTGGAACAAGAAAGCTCCAGTCTTTATGTTCAGAATTGCTGAAACTTTTAATATGCAACAGCAGTTGGGTGCTGTAGTGACCCAGAAGGTGCAGAAGGTGAGGGTAACCCAGATTCTTGCTAATGAAACTCTTGGGGAGGATTAGAGGGAAACAATACTGAATGATTGATAAAGAAATTCTTCCTAATGTCCAGTCTGAACCTGCCCTGGTGCAGCATTTAGCCATTCCCATTGTCATTGGTTCCAGGAGAGGAGAGCTCAGCACTTCCACCCAAACCACTCTGAAACAGTCAGGTTTGTTGCTTCAAGCCAACAATGAGTTGAGTCATAAACACAATCAAAGCCATTATAGATGCCACTATAAAGTACAAACACATGCAACACTTAGGTTGATTGATTTCTTCAGCAATTGAATTAAATGAAAGTTTTCCCCTCCCACTTTATCAGATGACACAGCACACAATGTTGTGATGCACAATAGCTGTTGTATAAATCCGTGTGGAAATGCTAATAACGTACTTGTGCGTGTATGTGTGAATTTTCTTCATACAAATTGCATACTGTGGGTTAGAGTGCAAGGGATGGTCATCTATCTTAGAAAAGAAATGAATTAGAATAAATGAAACACGTTAGAATATAACTGTGCAGGAACTACTTTAACTATTTTTACGCCGTTCCGTCTCTGGAGTACTATATCAAGGTTTTAAGATACTGCGTATCTAAAGGATATTTATCGTGCCCTCTAGCGCCCAGTGCGAGGGTTTGCCTTTACAGCAGAAGTGAAGCCGCCACCGAGGACGAGCATTTAATCCCTAAAGCAATTTCTGCACCAGATGAAATATTTTAAGAACCTTTGTTGCCAGTGACAATAAACAGCAAAGAAAAACGATGCTAACAAACCGTTAGAGTGAGAGAAATCCTATTTAAATTAAGTTTTCTGTGACTTTCGCGGAGAACACAGCCATGGGGGGGAAGAGTTCTAGGCAGTGAGTACTGTGGTTCTGCACTGAAAAGGAAGAAAAAAGGAGAAACTGAGAAATAATATCCAACAGAAAATAGGTCTTTGCCCCTTTACATGTCACAATAACACCGTAGCTATTCCTAGGCTTGTTTTGTTATGTAATAAAGATGACAGTCACTCTTGTATTCATCTTTCTCCTCAGAGCAGGAAAGTTGAGGGGCTTGTGCAACAGGCAGGAAGGAAGGAAGGAAGCAGGAGGACTGTGTAACTAACAGCCTCTCATTGTGACCTGTTCTCTTCTCAGCCTGTGTGGTAATGAGTAGAAGACATTGAAAATGGTAACCTCTGGAGTTAACAAGTCTGTAATACAGTCTCTAAACCAAAAGCAAACCAGAAACAGGGATAGTGTCCTGGAAAACATCTCTTATCAGTTGTTTAGCTTATTTTTAAACTTTGTGGTGTTAAATATTTAACACTATGAAAGTATATAAATGAAATATATATATATATATATAAGGCTTTTATCTGTTTGAAACTGAATTGCAGCTTCTGCTAGCAGATTTTTGCCAGGGTGTAAGAGGATTAGTTCAGGCAAATACAAATTTGTTATTTTCAAATTTTTAATCCCTTCTGTAATTTTTGTTTGAGGAGTCTGGCCTGAGATAATCTTTTGAAGAGGGGCTGAAGTTTCACATCTGACTATGAATTCAGTCTTTGTCTGTAAAGCACAGCATAGCTAGGATTTGTCTTTGCATCTGAATAATGAGAATCTTTGCTAAATGTGACTGTCTTTGCCCCATTTGTGATAGCAAAAGGCAATAGGAAGTGTCTGCATTCTCCCTCAACTACTTGTGGAATATTTTATGTAAATACAGAGTGAAATTAGTATTAACTGGTACTTAAAAAGGCAATAAATAAGGAGTTTAATTTCAGGGGAAGATACTTTATGGAGTATCTGAACTGAGAATGGCAATGTGTTAGCTATGATATTAAAATACTGGAATACATCTGAGCATAGCTTTCTGAGAAAGTATTTTAAAATCTGCTGATATTCTACAGCTCTACCTATCTGACTTTGAACACAAGTTCAAAACACTGTTTTAAAGATTGTAGGCTTTTTCAGGAGAGAGGTGAATAAGGGACTAAGTAGATTTTCTATGCCAATAATTCTTCCTTTAGATGAAACAAAAACTTGGGAGACCTGTTTCAATAGTCATTGCACATCAAAATTGCTTTCTATCTCTATTGTAAAATTTGCATTTGTCTATTATGAAGACAAGACATCACGTTGGCGTTCTGTTTTCATATTCAAAGTGAAGCTTCCTTAGATTTGAAAAGTGATGCTGGAAAGGAGCCCAGCTGCTGGCTAAAGTCTGTTGTGGTGGCGGATAACAATCCTATACATCTGATCAGCCCTAGAGAGGCAGCAGAATGTATATAAGGTGCTGCCTCTGGTGAGCCCAGTGACATGTGTGACATTATGTATTTCAGAAGCAACTGATTTTAGATAATCTTTCCAAAGGAAGTTTTACAGGTTCCTCTCACATGCCAGAGTACAAGTCTGAAACATCTGCTGACAGGTCACTCTGTGCACCTGCAAGCCCCATGGGGAGAAAAGTCAGGGAAACGAAGAGGGAACACCCACTTGCTCAGTGTGCCATGACCTCATCCTGGCACTTTGTTATGGGACATACCCATGACAATAACTTAGTGGTTGCTTTCTGTTGAAGCCTTTCATTGACTTGGAATAAAGCCACAATATGGGATCAAGTCCTGTACAGGAACACACCATCCTGTAAGCTGAGCACTAGCCATCCTGGTAAAACAGTCATCAAAGGAAAGTTGTCCTGCCCAGGCTCAAGATTAACAACTTGGCATTGGAAATAGTGAGGAGCTGAGTGAGGAGTGGCATCTAAACAAATCCAACTACTTAGCCAGAGTCCAAAAGAATAATGTTATGCAGAGGACATAATTCTAGGGCGATGCCCCTCTAAATTTCTGCCAAAACCAGACTCTCTAAAGCTTCACTAGGAGCAAAGCAACGTTTCATTGTCTTTAGTGCCCTGACCCCAACTCATCGAGCCTGTTGTGTGCGACAGGAGTCAGGATGGCGCTTGCCCTGCCAAAGCCCAGCTGGGGGTGCTGGAGAGCTGAGAACGGCACCGTGAAATGCTTTAAACTCCTCGGGCCGTGCGGTGTAGCAGCTCCAACCCCTCCCAGCACCGTGTTTTCTGCCTTGTGCGGGTAGTTGCAAAACAAATAGGGAATTAATAAAAATATTTCTTGTGTTTGCCAGGTGTGGCTCTGCTGAGCAGCTGTTTTGTTACTTCCACCATCCTTTCCTGGTCTATTTTATATGTCAGATAAAGAATCTAGACATCTTGGGTTTCACCTGTACTTTTAACAGAACAGACATTGTCATCATAGTACTTGATAGAAATGAAGAATAATGATTTATGTTTGATGGATGGGCAAACTGATGCCTAGAGACTAAGGGAGACTCGATAAAAAAGATATAACCACCTCCAGTCCGCCTATGGACAAAACTTCAGCCCTTTAAACTGTGTGTTGTCCAATCTGTTATGCTCAAAATCCACGTGGAGAAAACTTTCTGACTTACGATTTGACCTAGAATTTTATAGGTAATGATCGTATAGCGTGAAACACAGGGAAAATCTTTGGAGCCAGAGCTGGGATCCAAACTCCTCTCTGCACTACCAGGGCCAGCCAGCAGGCCACAGCAGTGTTGTGCAAGAGCTGCTGCTGCTCTGCCTCAGCTCCTCTGCGGGTGGGAGTCTCTGCAGCACGGAGGTGCCTCCACTTCCCTCTGTCCTCACCTCCTGCTCTTCTACAGTTTCGTGGGGCTCGGTGCTGAGGTGGCCTGAAGTGTGAAATCTGTGACAAAATTCTCTCCAGGGAGAGAGGGTTTCAATTCCAGTCTTAATCATTGGGCTATAACATAGAAGGGAAAAATAAAATAATCAGCACGTGCACACTTGGGGAAAGATATGTGCCAACTTCTGCGTGTGGGAGTGGAGGCCTGTTGGTAGTTGTCCCTTGGGATGTACCAAATGGTTGAGGAAGCTGATTCAAGATATATTCCCAATATTACTTGCTTTTGCATTACTGTTGGTTAGCTGCAGAAAATCTGTCTTTCTGTGGCCCTGTGACTCCCGTGTCCGAAGCCTCTTTGCCAGGATGTCCATGTCTGCTCTTCTCTCTCTGCCAATGAACCCTATGCAGGCTGCAGCCGGCAGAGGTGCTGTCCTGGGGGCAGCTGGGGTTTGGTTGGTGGCCCCCTGGAAAATGACTGCTTGCATCCCAACCTCTTAGCCCCTGGCAGGTCAGTGTCTGAGCACTTCCATGGGCTGCGGTTCTCTGGGATAAATACCAGGTTTATAACATTCATATACAATCTGAGATAAAGAGCAGGTTTGTAACATTCATATACAATGTAAGCCTTTGCAGTGTTACTATATCTGATAGCTACTCCCGCCCTCTCAGGATCCCAGTCATTAGAGATGTGAAAGGGTAATCTTGACAGAAAGTAACCAGTACTCAAACATGCCTCTTCCCCATGCAGGGAAAGGAGGAAGGTGGAATCACCATCCCTGGATGTGTTTAAAAGGAAACTGGACGTGGCACTTGATACCATGACCTAGTTGAGGTGTTAAGGCTGGGTTGGACTCGATGATCTTGAAGGTCTCTTCCAACCTACACATTCTGTGATTCTGTGATTCTTTGATATGAGGAGGTGTTCTTTCTGTACACATGCAGAGCCCAGTTTGGTAAGCTGTTCTGAGGGGTAGAATGTTACAGTTTTACAGAACTACCAATAAAAGGTTTTGGCAATTCACCAAGTGGAGGTTAGAGCAATGCAAAATTACATATTCATACAAATTGTTGTTAATTCAATTGTTTGCTTGTGCTTAGTGTTTTGGGAGTTCTGGTTTGAGAAATATTAAATTTGTTGTTATAATATGAATGAAAATTCACACAACTCGGTGTGCCTCATTACTTTAGATTGCTTCTAGCTTGGTCTGCATGAAAGAATTGGCAAAGACTTGTGTATGGCTCAGAAAGGTCTGTCCCAGGCACTAAGGACATTAGTCATACAGCTATATGCATACTTCTTTTTTTTCATGTTGCTGTGGGGTATCCCCATTTGCTCCCAGCCCTCCTACGCAGAAGGCACAAGCACAAAGTTACTTCCCTGCAGCACCCTAACTAGTAGTGCAGATTCACTGCACTCCTGTCACAGAGCCCTCACATTTGAGAATTACTTCCTTACCATACATCTGTGCTGCCCAGCCCCTTCCCCTCCCCCTTCCTTTGCTACCTGCAGAGTTACAAACCCCAAGAGCAATGAGCAGAGCTGAGAAATCTCCCAAACTCAGTTATCCGTGCAGCTACTCAGCACGACTCTCACAGCACCCGACATGTGCATTGCTTCCCCCATTGGGTTTTGTGACCTTTTCTGTGGCCTGTTGTCATCTAGCATCCTGTGTTCACACCACCTCACAAGCCAAAGTAGTTTGTTTTGGGATTAATTTCTGTAGTTCAGGGGCTCAACCTGACAAGTAATGTAGCAGCAGCCAAAGCTTACAGCAAAAACCCAAGTAGAAAATTGAAAGAGAAGTAAATTCCTTCTCCTCTCTCTGCAAACTCAAATGCCCAAATTAAAGAGTTCTCCATACTTTTTTGGATAAAGAGATATCATAGCCTTTTTTCCTCCCTTTTAATTGTTCTATCCCGTAACAGAATCCCTCACTATTGCAGTTTTATCTTGTGGGAAGACAGCATAGCAAGGTATGTGTAATTTCTTCCCCCTCTCCAACTACTGTGATGATAGCACAATTGTTCCCGGAAAAGTGTGCATTAGTTTTTGTGATAGTAAATGCACAAATATGAAAAATTATTGCGGTTTAGAGGTAGGACAGTCAGGGGAATATGTGCAAGTCTGGGAAGTAAGGACCATTCATTTCTTTCACTGACAATCTCCTTAGCCATGGGAAAGTTGCATAGACTCCTGTTTTGAACAGTCATTAACTCAAGTTGATTTATCTTGATTTTTGGGTGCCTATCTTGAAACAGATGGAGTGGGAGCACCAAAGGGCCACTCAGCCCCTGTCTCAGTATATTCCTTAGAGAACCCTTGGCAACAGGCACTCATGAGAGCAAGCTCAGGTTGAGCACTCAGAAACAAAAGGCTACTTTTGAAAGAAGAGCTTTAAGACTAAGGTTATAAAAATGCTGGTTATCATGAATGTTTATTTCAAAAGGGCAGCTAGTGCCCAAGATGAGTGTTCCAGGAGAGTGAGGGGAGGAAGGGCATCTCCCCTGCTGCTGCTGTTTCTCTGAGGAATCACAGTCCACAAGTGATATGAAGGCTGACAGCATTCTGCCCCCCTGCTTGAAAAGGGGCCAAGGGGGCAAAGCTTGGATGCTCTCTGCTCGAGAATACCTTTGCTGTGACTGAATATTGCTCCACAGCAGAACTGTAAATTATGATAGTGGTTTAGAGCTGATCTTGGGAAGCCTTGCTGCCATGTAATAGGGTTATCTCTTCAACCCTAGGTTATTTTAACTAAGAAAGGAAATGAAAAAATAAACAGAAATATGAGAGAAATGGGAACAAGAACACGCACTACATGTTCCTGGCCTGTGTAAATGAGTCATGGAATTGAGTTTAAAAAAATAATAAGGTAATTGAAACCTCTGTTGATAACTAGTCATCTGCTTTACTAGTGATATAATAGATTTGAACAGGAACATTTCCCCGGGCCTAACAGAAACCAATTTCTTCCTTTTTTTTTCTACCAAAATCTTTAACCAAGATGTGCATACACCACTCTCCTTCAAACACCTCTGTTTCATGGCAGACTTCAAACTTTTTACTTCATCTGTTGCAGTACAGGTAGAATTGGATATAATTTAATACATAACCTGATGGTTTATGGATCACACTTGAATTTCTCTGAACGTTGCTCTAACAATATCATAGAACAAACACTGAGCTGCTTGCATAACCTCATAGGTGTCGGTGGTTTCTCTGCAGAGGCATTTAGTCAAACCATTCTCCCCAGCAATATGTTCTGAAGCACAGTGGTGTTTTCAGGCCTCCTGGAAACATGCCAGGGTTCTGCTGAGCCTTACGTGTGCTGGGGCATGACTTGGAGTAAAGCTATGTGAATATACTGCCTGCTGTATTCACTAATTGTAATAGTTTCATCCCTCATGATGCAGTGACTAATTTCTTTATTTGCATGGACACAGCAGGCAATGTTCCTAAAGCTCTTCTTACGGTTTCTGATGAGGGCTGATACTTGATTTTCTAATGCCCATGTCCTCTCCTCATGACATCGCTTCTGGAAAGTCTTGTCCTCAAAGACACATTTCAATTTCATTTTGATTGCCATATCCAGCCTTCTTGCTTGACTTGCCACCCTGGAGCAGTATAAAACCTAAAATCATTCTTTCACTATTTTGAAAGGTCTCTAGAGAAGAATGACACCATGATAACTCTTTGTGTAGTACACAGCATCTATTATTTGCTTTCTCACTTCCACAACACAATTGTATTTTGGAAAACTGCCGGCTTACAATTATATGCTGAGATTCATATAAAAGATTATGAAAATACCATTTGTTTGAAACAGATGTGGGACTGCATGCTTGTGTACGCCTCCAAGATCCATGTGTGTGAGCACCTTGCTGACAATTTTTTTATCCATACTATCCTACTCAGCAGTTGTACTGAACCGTTGTACTGTTCATCTTCCTCTAAACCCTGCTGCCATCTCTTCTTGGGGTGGAGAATCTGTGTGATAAGAAGCAAATGGCAGTGGTCTAGTCAGATGTCTAGACTGCATAATTTTTTCCTGGTCCCCTGCAGAATTTACAGGTGAGGGCTTTGTAGATGAATAGTTTTAGGCTGAATGTGTATGACACAACATATTAACCCCTCTGTGCTATAGGGCATGTTGTGTCAAGGGTGAGATGGCTCAAAGCCAGCAGCATATAAAAAATGCAGAAATCATGTTGCAGCAGTGTTACCATGTGTTAGGGATGCTGCTCAGGAGGGTTTCCTCTGGCTTCCCCCAGAGTTAGAAAGACATGTGCAGAGGAAAGGATTGAGCTGCAGCTTGTGCAAGTTTGGGCTTTAAAGATTAACTCTGCTTTTCCCAGAGCCCAGAACTATGCAGTAACATGTGCCAATTTGTAGTAATAATTTTGGTTCTTATATGAAAAATGTGGGCGTGTGGAGAGATATAATTGTATCTAAGTGATGTCATGCAATGTGAAAGAAGAGAAAGTGAGCCTTTGTTTCCCTTTTTACATGATTTCCCAACTAAAGCAACCTTTGCTGCATTCAGAGATAGTACAGGACTAACAGGAAGACAGCTGTCAGCATGAAAACCAAGAATAAGTCTTCTGTAAGATCCAGAATCAAAACTAAATAACTTGCATGAAAATAAGATTGTGAGTCTTGGATGTAAATCTTCACTATTAAAAGAAATCATTGTTTTGTCAACAGAAGGGTTCATTCTAAACAGGGTACAAGTCTTTACTTAAACTTAACATCTGTGGGGTACAAGGTTTAAGCACTTAGCTGAGCTACCTCAGTACATAATGTCAGCTTTTACTGTTTGATAGCCTCTGTTGGACATATGCCGTCCAAGATGCCATTTCCGTTACCTGCATAAATACCTTTAGTTTTACTGGTAGTTTTTAATGTCAGAAGTACTTTTACAGTTTAAGAGGGCCTGGATTAGCATTAATTAGAATAGCTAACAGTGACTGCAGACAGTCTAAGTACAGCTGCAATTATAGGCATCTCCTCTATAAAAGTGAAGCCAAAAGATTTTAACTCAGTTTTTAATGAAGTTATATCTCCGTGTCTGTATTCCAAAACTCTACCTTGGAAATGAAGCCATATTCAGAAAAAGTTGCACATCTTTATCTCATGTTTATAATCTGAAAGATGGAAAAATGAGCTGAATTTCTTGGAATTTGAACTGCTACTGTTGTTAAATCTAACAGGAGCCTAGTGACAGAACTTCAATGGACATACCTCCCTAGTAGGTGCCTCTGTAGGATTTGATGTTGTTAAATATTCCCAAGAAATAATATTAGGACTCTTGGCAGTTGTCTCTATTGCAAAAAAATCAGACATCTCCCAATCTCTGCCAGTCAACACTGTTATGGAGGAGTTGTTATAGAGGAGTTGAGGACAGGTCTGTTCCATACTGTCTTTTTCATGTAACTACCGGGGAGAAAAAAAAGGCACTCAGAAAAAAGCTTTTCAAAGTACCCACCTTAATATCAAACCCCATGAATGAAAATCCCGTGTAGTGAATTGATTGAATTGAATCCTGATTGCAGCCTGATTCTGCAGCTTCTCACTTCACAATGCTGGCTTGCAAGAGCTCTTGCAGGAAGGGCTTTTGAAAAAGTCCTGTCCTTCCTTCCTTCCTTCCTTCCTTCCTTCCTTCCTTCCTTCCTTCCTTCCTTCCTTCCTTCCTTCCTTCCTTCCTTCCTTCCTTCCTTCCTTCCTTCCTTCCTTCCTTCCTTCCTTCCTTCCTTCCTTCCTTCCTTCCTTCCTTCCTTCCTTCCTTCCTTCCTTCCTTCCTTCCTTCCTTCCTTCCTTCCTTCCTTCCTTCCTTCCTTCCTTCCTCCCTCCCTCCCTCCCTCCCTCCCTCCCTCCCTCCCTCCCTCCCTCCCTCCCTCTGTTGGGCTGCTGTGGAGGTATCTAAGTCCTGCTGAATACTTTGGGATTTGTTTGACTTTGTATTTGCCTTGCTGAGGGTTATACTGAAGGACTCTGAAGAGAATAGACTTTGAGCGTGCTAAGAAAATGCAACAAAAATGGTGGAGGCTGCATGAAGGGATTAAAAAGGGCCAGATCCTGAGCAGTTTTGTAGCCATGTAGAAGCTGGCCCCAGTATAACAGTTGTGTGTTATCTTAGCACCTGTATTGTACAAACTTTTGAAAAGGAAGTTGTGAGAGAAAGGAAAGGAACCACATACATAATGAAATTACACTATGAGTAACAAAAGTACCACCAAGCCTGTGGGCCTCCCTTTCTCCAGGATCTGTTTGAGCCTTCATTTCCTTGTATCTGTAATCTGTGACTGGGCATTGTTTCATTTCCATGCCTGTTTAGAAAACCCTTCCCTTTTTCGGGGCCCAGGCTGTCTCACACATGAGTAGTGCCATGATGTTCCCTGGTGGTGACTGTGGTGACTACCAACATGCTGGCCAGGAACAGCCCAGTGCCAGTACTAGCCCAAAGATATCAAGACTGGTAGATAAAGATGGAAGAACTAGGAGATGAATTATGACGGAGTTAAGGAAAGCCTTCAGATGCTGCTGGGGCAGCAGAAGAATGGTGGAAGAAATTGCTGCTGTTTCCCTGATGGTTGCTGCCTCTCTGAGTATACTCATCCCTTCATCAATCTCCCGCCTTGCTTTCCAGGACTTTGAACAAGACAAAATTGGCCACTTCGATATCCTTCCTGAACCTTATGCATAACATCTTTTCCTTTAATTCTTCAGAACTAGTGGAGGCTGTACAGTTCTGATTTTAGTATTCTTATATTCCCTACAAGCTTTCCCTGGGCCCAGCATAGTCCAAGCAATGGGATTCTGTGTTGGTTTTTCCAACAGGCAGCAAATTGACCACACTTGTATTGTGATTTTAATCTAAATTCCTGAGAAAATACCAAGGTCCTAATTTCACCACAAAAATCTGAACAGGTACATCATGCTGTCTTGTATCAATTTTACTGCCTTCTTGTTGTTCTATTGCTTTAGAGGAGCTTTGTGTGAATACAGTTATTTTCTGGTAAGTGAGAAAATCTCGAGTTTACTGATGAGTGTGAAGTCTTGCTGCCTTGAAACATGAGCCCTCTGGGTTGGGATGCTTGATTTCTGAGAAGAGAGGAGGGAAAAGCTAAAAAGCTCCTCTCTTAAGAAGTTTATTTGTGGATTGAAGGAATTCTAGAAGTGTGTGGGGAGATAAACATGAGATGAAGCCTAAACCAAAACTCCAGTAATTTATTTTGAAATCAAATTAAAAAACAAAAAGATCTTAAAATCTTATCATGTCCTTTTATTAAAGGCTAAGACTATCTTGTAGTGAATTTTCTAAGTGTCCTTTTAAAAAAATTAAACCAGTATGATTTCCTCTTGATCTTTCTTCAATTCAACTTGTGACTGTTACTAGGAGGAAGTCTGCTGCTGATGTTTTCCATGAAGTTATACTGTATTGCTGATATGTTACAATTTATACAAACTGAACTTCTGCCAATTACTTCTGTGCTCACCATAAGAAGCTGAATCTTGACGTCAAAGACAGATCAGAAATAGGACAGTGGTGTACTGATGAGCTGCCTTTGGTGGGTGATTGTTTTCCTTTTGGTTTTTTTTGGTTTTTGTTTTTTTTTTTTTACACAACTGCAGTGTGCTAAGAAATTTTTCATTGAATTTTGCTGTAATTAATTCAATTTAATGTCAAGGGCTGGATTTGGAGATGCTACTCTAGACCCTTTCAGACCTGGCTGGAAAATCACTATGATAGAGAAGCTAAGGATTTCCCCATCAAAATAAGTCCCCACTTGATGGTGAAGCAAATCTAGACCCACCTCTTGTTTAGAGGCATGTGAAAAAAATTGCCCTCTAGCATGTTTTACCTCCAGGAAAATCATTATCCCTCCCAGTCTTCCTGGGCAAAGGGGGCTGGGTATGTTACAGATGTTACAGAAGGCACCTCTTCTTGCCTTGTTGCTTCAGGTGTGTGGCTGGCGTAGTTTATTCATACCCAGATCTCCACTGAGATAATACATTGGATTAAGCACAGCACACCTCCAGTCACATAAAGCTGGCTTAATTTTCTGTGAACTATTTTGCTTTTAGTCACTACATATATGTGTATATGCTTGTACTTACATGAAAAATGTGTACTTTCATATGTAATAAAAGTAAAGGACAGAGTATAAGGCCTGCACAAAAGCACAGAATTATCTTTCTTTTGTTCCCCCCAAAGTAGAATTTTTGGCTAAATATTAACTATTATCAAATGCAGCAAAGATGAGGCAGCCATTTTCCCTAAACTTATATAATGCATCTTTCCAAAAGATCCAAAAGCTTGATACATGGACTGCATATAAAATTTAAAAAACTTGAACCAAAATCAATGCCTTTCGACTCGTTCTGTGACCTTGGACCTTTCCTGGATGCTTAGTAGACTCCCAGATTCTTTTTACAGCGAGGGTTTTTCCTCCATCTAGAACTGTAATTCTTCAGTTTTTTATTTGTAGGGTTTACATGATTTCCTTTCTAAACAATTCCTTTTCCACCCTCACATTGTTAGAAAATTTAATTTCATGGAGATCACTTGGGATACCCAATTATCACTGCTTTTCAACCTATTGCAAATATACAGTAAGGTAAATGAGCTATGTAAATTTAGGAGTTTCCTGGCAAAGTTGAAAGTAATCATCTCACATTTATGAGGTTCTGCTCTTTACTAGGGATCTAATGGTTTGCCAAATATACAGGAAGATGATAAATAGTATTTAATGTGCTGAATGGTATCCAGTTGGCTAGAGAAGAAAGCTCTGAATGAAATTGCACTTCAATTTTATTTCAAGTTGATTTAAATGGGAATTTGTAACTAACGGTTTGAGTTGACCACCACACTGACTTTCACAGCCAACATTTGCCCAAACTGACAGAAGATCCCTGATATGTTTTCACTCCTTCACAGGGCAGTAGAACAGTGTTTTCAGCTCATTGTTCCTGAAGGGAGGTTGTCTTGGAGACAAGAGTGCTCCTGTGCAGGTCCCAGCCCTGTGCTGGATAACTCCCATGCAGATATGAATGAGACCTAAGGCTGTGGGATGGAATTGTTCATGAACGGTTGGTTTCTCTGTGAATCGTGCTCTCAAGCAAGAGGAACACATTCTATCAACATCTGCTGGTAACCCACAGCACCCACATCCTCTATAAGTGAGAAGCAATAGGTAACAAGGATGATAAAGGCGCTGTGTATGCTCCCAACAACTCACAGGTCACAATGAGGTTATTAATGATATAAAACTCCTAAATGTTACCACTTAGCCCCAAGTGCAGGGCAACCCCTCTTTCCCTCACCTGGACTTTTTCTTTGAAGAGCATATTAAAGGTTGTAAATAAATTTTTATGTTTGTTTTATGGTATCTGAATTACTCCACTGGCACAGTATTTGACATTACTGTACCCTAGGAAAAAATAAATTGTTTTTGCATTAGGCTTGACACAATGATGAAACAAGTTGCCCAGCACTATTCAGAGGAAGTCTATGGCAAAACAGCTTTGGATATCCTGCAAGTGCCTCAAATTTGAGACCATCTTTAATCATTTTATGCTTTCCTTCAGTTTTGAGTAGGAGGTAATAGAATGACAGCAAAATGCAATGTTGTAAAGAAAAGTTTCTCAGGGATCAGTCAGCAAACGGATGACAGAAAAGAAAATAGAAGTGGCCCTGCTGTGGAAGGTTATGTTTCCATTCTGTGTGCTAGGAGGAATCTGCTTCCTGGTTAGTGTAGTAGAAATTGTGTGGTATTTCTTTAAATAGCTGTCATTGTCTGGTGCATTTCCCGCTCTGAAGTGATTTGAAAATCACTGTGGCTCTGCTACAACAAGTAGACAAATTGGTGTTTATATCACTAGCAAAGAATTTGTGTGAACCGTAGAGTGCTGAAGTAATTTCTTTAGAAGATGTTTGGCTTGGGCATGAAGGAAAAGCATATAGATTATCTCAAAGATTTTGGAAAATGTAAGCTGCTTGGCTACGCCCATCTGTATTTGGTAGTTGGTCATTCTCTTCAGTATTTCAGGACAACAAGAGACTGAATGTTCAATGATACCTAAAGTGAGGCTAATTTTGCTTGGAAAAGACTGTTACTTGCTTTTCCTATAGGCTTGTTTCCCCAATGGTAATTTCTGGGACTTTCCCTTCCTGAAAAGTTGTTCTCTGTGGCTTGCATCTCATCACAAGCTTTCTCTGCCATCTGGCACTCTCAGGAGCTAAGCCAGCTTTCTGCCTTGTCTCACTACTCCCCCTCAGAAAAGTTTTCAAGAGCAGAGTAGAGTTGCACATACAATTGCAAGTGGGTCCTTTTTCTTAACCTAGGACAACACTATAGAGATTTTTCATCCTTTTTGTGTGGGCACAAATGCTTTGCACAGTCTGGTTGACAGGTCCAGTGTGGCCACTGAGGGTAGTAGAGAAGGTGGCTGTTTCTTCTGGTTTTGCATTTGAATTCAAGCGGCAGAAAACCTGGCAGACTCTTCACTTGCCACACAGTTACTGGTTTCCCAGAGTAAGAAACACATTGTGGCTGGTGAAAGAAAGGTTCAGCTGTCTGAAGTCTGAAAACAAATCCTTATTTGTTGGTGACAACTGGCAGATACCTTCTGGAGGACATCATGAACGGGGAAGCAGAGGTCTCTGGGAATTTGCCCTTAGAACAGGGTAACTTTTAGAGGGGGGAACAGAGCAGGAGATGGTGAAGAAGTGTCAAATCTGTCGTGGGGTTTTGGTATAGGGGCATTAGACTAGAGGCAGCTTCTGGGTCCACCCATAACTGTGCTACACATAGCAAAGTTATTTGATCAAAACCATGCAGAATTTATTCTTGCTGTGGCATTTAGTACTCAACTTGCTGCCCAGCAGTTTGAAATAAATTATGTACTAAACACTGGTATGATAACAGTAGGCTCAGGGTGTGTGTCAGGCTAACCCAAAGGTGTGTTCTGATGGCTCTTGCAGAGCTTGACTTGGGTCTTTCAGTCAGGCAAACCAAGGCATGGCCATTTGTCACAATCGCCACCTGGATCTGAGGTGTTTTTTCACTGAGATTTTTTGGTGTGTTCAAATCCACAGTGGAGCAAGACTCTAGGAGAAGGACTACAAACAGATTACAGTTAAAAAGGCTTGACATGAACACCTGCACATGGATCTTGCTGTGCTCCTTAGTAGAAGAGTCATATTTCTTTGCCATGTGTCTAAATATTCCATTATATTATTTGTTCACTGCTTATTTCATCAATCTGAAGAGAAGGAGAGCATAATATGGACCCCAGTTTCTTCAGGCAAGATTGGTTGGCTAAAGTAATGTTCAGTCTCTAACTGAAATTAATTTTACTGCTTTATTGTCTTTTATTAAAAAAAAAAAAAAAAAAAAAAAAAAAGGTTCCTTAGTGCAAAATAGCAAAATAACTGTTTTACTCTGACTAGCATTTTTACCTTCTAGGATTTTTGGTTTCATGATTGATTAAAGTTCTTTTTTCTTTGGTAATGAAGTTACTATTAAAATGTCTATATATGCAAAAGAAGAAAATATTAAAATGGAGTTATTGAGATTGATGTTCTTAATTTTAAATTTCTTTAATTTTTTGCATTCTTCACATAAAAGTCAGTCCCTGATTTAGACTGTGACAGTATATACTGACACACTCACAGGAAACTATTAATACAGATTTTTTCCCCCTATGGCTCTTTCTCAGTCATGCCTTCTTAAAATAGGGAGAGAAAGTAATAATTTAACATGGATTAGTATCTGTGGCATAAGGATCTAGTGGAAATTTTTCTTCTCAAGATATAGTGTAGAGATAAGAAAGGAAGTGGGATTTCAAGCTGGAAGCTTCAGGATATGTTTCAGATACAAAATATGTCAGTTTTTGATTTCAGTGTTTGAATCTTCATTTCATCACTGACACAAGCGAAAAGGCAAAACTCTAATAATGGGTGAAAGAATTAATACTACGTAATGTAGGTCCACTGAATTGCAGCTACGAAGTTTACTCTTCAAAGCAATAATCCAAAGAATATTGGTTGCACTACTTCAGTGTAAACAAAAGATGTCACTATCAGACACAAAAAGCACTGAGGTTATTAAAGCTCATTCTGAAACTATTCAGATCTTACCATTAAGCTTTAATAATGATTATTTTTAGTTTCTTTCTTTCTACAAGGGAAACCACTAAAGACACTTGTTAATCTGAAAAAAACCCCAAAACCCCTACCCCAAATTCTGTTTTAAAAGGTTCTTTTTTTTTGATAGGAATGCTTATAGAAATGCTTCCAAGTTCCTGTAAATGCCCCCACGTTTCACACATCATACCATGTGAAGCTGTTCTTGACCCCAAAGAAGATGCAGCTGAATCATTAAACCAAAATGAAAGAAGAAGAATATGGAGAATAGAAAGTGTGTGAATTGTGAGGACAGAACACAGTATAAAGTGGAACAAAAGGGGAAGTTTCAAAGTAGTAGATATTAGAGAAAAAATTACACCAAATGAGGAGATTTTCTTCTGCCCTCATCCGTACTTCAGTGAGGTTAAACTAAATGCAGGAGAACAATGTCTGGTGCAGCATGGATCTCATGGATCATTTTCATGATCCCACTAATGTCAAACTCCTATTGACCCTTCAATATGTCAGAAGTAGGACAGGATTCATGTGTTGTAATCAGGCTAAGCAACAGGCAGCATTTTCACAAAAGGAGCATCATTAACAACAAAAATGCATCTGCAGACACAGCCATACCCCTTCCAAGGTCAGTTGGACTGACTTATCCTGCCCTCTTGTTCTGAGTTACTTCCTCCTGAAATATCTTGGACTGGATATGAAAGTTGTTACATGGGCCAACTGTCCCTGTTCCAGTTTTATCTCTCCTTTCTACTTCTCAAGTGTGGTAGAGCAGAATGTGGTCCTCAGGTTTTCCTCTGCCTTTATTGAAGTCAGCCTCCCAGAAGTCCAGACCATTTTCTCAAAACCAGTATTAGGCAGAAATACCATATCTGCATGCTTGATCCTCTTTATCCCAGCTTCCACTTCTGACTATGCATCCTCTGCTAGACTACTGAGATTCTTGTACTTATTTTTCAGTCTTTGCTTTTTGTGTTGGTTCTTTTTCCTTCCTTCTGAAGGGTGAGCACAAGATTCAGAGAGGAGGTAATTAATGGGAAGAAAATAATTGTCCCTCTGTTAGTCCCCTGGGGTATCTTTTTAATGCTCAGTACAACTGAAGACTTGCACTTATTTCCTTGAGTCCTGTCTCTTCTGGGGAACTTCCCCATTTAGGGGGAAATCCACACTCAGCCACAGCTGGGGGAGTCCCAGGCATCTGGACAAGAGGTGAGGGGAGTGTAAAGGACCTAGAAATTGCTTCTGAGAAACTAAGGCATTTCTGTAGGCAATCTTCAGTGCACACCAGTAGATGTAACTGAAATTGGAAGACCTGTAGACTTGAGTCCTAAGTCTACTAGTTGTCCCACGGTGAAACAAACTGGCCATCTTGGTCCCACTCCCTGGAAATAATGAGTTTGGGAAGTTGGTGAAAAAACAAGTTGTGGAAAGCGATGGGAACTTTTGCCTCATCAAGCAGTGGGGAAAAGCTGAATGAACATGTTGAGATTTCATCAGATGAAAGAAGAGGAAAGGAGGCCTCAGATATTTGCAGAATTAAAAAATAAGTCTTAGGTTTACTACTGGGGATATAGGAATTTCATGTACCAGATTGGGTCACAGACTGGCGAGACATTATGCAGGGAAGATATCTGTGCCAATAAATGAGCAGTTACAGTGTGACAGGAATTAGGCTCTGTAGCTCAGCTGCTTGTGAATACATCTAGAAATCAAATCCATTCTTTTCATACTTATTTCCAGGTCCAATTATGATGACAGATCACAGGGTCAAATTAGCTGTGGACATTATCCTATGCTATGTTTAGTTTATAAAAGTTATAAGTTTGCCTTCATTTAAGCAGTTTGTTCTGTGAGAACAATTCAGAAAGAGAAGTAATTTTCAACTTATCTCAACCAAATGAAGCTTTTTCTATTTCTTTCACAGGATCTTTAGACCAAAGTATAATTTTCTAGCTGAATGATAATGGAAATGTTAGTGGTTTGAACTTACTATAGATAAAGGACTATGAAAAGCTCAGTGCTGTTTTTCTCCCATCTTACAAAAACTATAAGGTAGATGACAACAGAAGATGTATTAAGAAATAATCAAATGTTGATAAAAAATGCTGATCAGTTTTGGATCCTGTAAGAACTTCCCTGAAAGGTCAAAAGCCCAGGCTTCTTTTATTTTCCTTACCTTGGCACTTCCTTAAATCAGGTATGTCACTTAGCAGAGTGTAGTGTTAAATTAAATATATCATGCCATACAGCATTTAATGAAAGCAAACTCATTTTTCCTTAAATTCAGAAAAAAAATATTAAATTCAGAAAAAAGTCAAATTACTTCTGCTTCTTAAGAATTTTGAAGAATTTCTATTTCCTTAAGCTATTTCTATCATTGCCACATTTTCCTAATTTTTTTACATATGTTTCTGTATAGTAAAGTGGTTACATGCTATATTTATCAATGTTCTTTAGTTACTAATTCACATTTTTATTTTCTGGCAATTTTAGGATATTCCTCTGTAGCAGTTTTTTCCAATTAAGCTGTTATAAAATTTCATATATAGATCAAGAATTTTCACTGTTTAAATAAATCTCTATATGCAAAAAGCTTTTATTTTTCTGCTCATGCAACAGCATAGTCACTTCACTTGGCACTCATATCATATTCCAACAGTGGCATATGCAGACATTATCTTGCAATGCACTGGATGCTGATTTATAAAAAAAGGTATTCTAAAATAAATCTGCTCAGGTATGAGTGTTAGGGAGCTCATCAGAGCTCTTAATTTGTACTGTATTCATTAATTGCTTATTGATTCCCAGGGTTTCCAGACTGAGCATACATGTTCTATGTAGTCATTTTACTTGACTGTGGTGAAATACAGGAGGCATCTACTCTAATAAGTAAATAAGATTAAACTAAATAACTTGATATACAATTATTTGAAATGTGCAAGCATTTATAAGTCCTACCAGAGTACTTTAGAAGTAAATTTTATTTGGAAAATGAGTAATTTACAGAAAGATTATAGTATTTAGGAACTCTGTAGAGAATCATAAAATAATACAAGGACAAGATATTAATTTGTATATAATTCTATTAAAATTAGAATTTTTATTCAGGTACCATAAACCCCTTTGATGTCAAGGTGATTCTCTCCTCTTGGAGCTTATAATCTAAGAGTAACTCAAAAACATAACAGTGGAACACAGTCTGTTAAGGAAGATGGGACTTCAATTATTTCACTGTTAGTGTAATTAGGACCCAGATTTGTTGTAATCGACCATTTTACAGGGAAACATGAAGGCACATGTAAGCAGGATAAAAGAGAAAAGCAAAGGCATAGATCTCAAAATGTGACAAGTGGTTGTGTAACAAGATATTTGAAAGGACTTCTCATTCTCAGCATTTCGATAGGAAACACACAGTCAATACATTAGGGTCTAGACTGTGATGGGTCCTACAAACAGAAGGTTAGGTTAAATTTCACATGATTTAAAAAAAGCAAGGATAAGATGTATCTCAAAAAGTGAGGTGAAATAAAAAAATCTTATTGTAAGAAGTTTGTCTTTGCTAAAACACTTGCATGGTGCAAGACTGCGTTGCCAAAGCTAGGAAAAGCAATTACTGAGGGAGAATGATTAACCATATTAAGCTTCCACTGATGGTTCTACATACAGAGTGAGATGTTGGAAAGACAGGCTGAGTTGTTAGCTTGGTTAAAATGATTCATTCCTACAGTGGAAATGTGGATCTGTAAGTGATGAGTATGAGGTTGTTAAGTGAACCGGGGGAGTGATTATTCAGACGTAAGAGGCAGAAGAAGAGAAGGGAACCAAAACACAGGATTTGATAGAACACCCCATCCTCCTTGCAGTGCTGGGGTGGAATGAGGATGCCTCCAAAGAGCTTTGTGAGCTGTTATAGAGAGTAGAGAAGAATCAGGAGAGAATGGAGACCCTGAAGCCAATGAGTGTGAAATTTTCAGAAATTATGTGGTTGTGCCAAGAACAACCAGCAGACCAAGAGCAGGGAGCTGCAGTGCTAGAAGTGTTAGCTGCAGTTAGGAAGTCACTGGACACTATGATGAAAACAGTTTAGTTGAACTCAATTGCCAGGAACTGAACTGTTGAAGGCTTGAGATGTAATTTAAAAAGCCAGCTCTAGACACTGTGCTTACAGGTGCCATGTGCAACATACCTGAAGTATCCAAAATCATCAGCTAGGTGCATTTGCTAAGCAGAGACCATGTTACAAAATAATTCTAGAAGAAAGAAACAGCTTTTCCATGTTTCAAGTATCAAGCCTGCAAGAAATGGCTGTAGTTACTTAAGGGAGAACACTTGGTACTGTAGGATGAATTAGTTGAAAGAAATGAAAGTGCAATAAGGAATAAAAACCGAGTAGATGCTTTGCAAAAAAACAAACCCCACCCAGCACAAAACCTCACTGATGCAATGAAAACTAATCAAAACAAAACAAAACTAATAGTGGTACATAGTGAAAAGAAAGAAAAATAGTACAGATATTGGAAAGTAACATCTAGGAATAATTGATAGAGTTCAGAAAAAAACACACCTTTAAAATCAACAGGAAAAGCTTTGTTTACAGTGCACTGATTTCAAAGAGGAAAATAAACTGCTCACATTTCTGTCAATGTCCTGTATGTGAATATTGGCCATAATTTTAGGCATTTTGCTTTATTGATAAAAATTGTAATTATCTGCTTCTAATGAATCTCATTTCAACAGAGATGAGAGAGAAAAATCTGTAGAAGTAGCAGAATTAAGAATAGAATATAATCAAGGTTATTTGTGTTGGGAGGAGAGACAGGCAGACAAGAAAAGCTTAGAATAAGAGATGGGGAGAGATGCAAGGAAGTGCAAAAGGGACCAGGAGCTGGAATAGGAAAGGATCATGATGGCAAGACAAGATGTTAAATGAGGAAAGCAGATAAAAATTTATACTCATGAGGTGAGAAGAAGGAGAAAGTCAAAGAAAAGGTATGAGCAATTGAAGGCAGCCTGAAGCAAAGAGGAAAATCACAGTATATTTAACCAGCTATCACTGGAAAGAAATTGATGGCTTCTGATATGATTTAGTATATGTTCTGTGACATCCTGAAAGTTCTCAGCCAGGAAAGAGACCCATTATATTACACACTAAATAGCTGTAAGGACTCATTTTAACAGTTTTTCCTGCTGGGCCTTTTTTGTGTGAAATTAATTTCTTTTCCCAAGTATCTTCTTTCTGATCACAAATTCCAGCTCTAACTTTACATTTACCTTTTTGTTTTATTAATACTTTTTTCAAGTGAAAAAGGTGGTTTAAAGCATTTAGTTTGTTCTGGATTATTCGTTCACTCTCCAACTCTTGCTTTATGAACCTACTCTCTTATATTAGAAGGTTCTTCTGCTGACCACTACTGAATAAGTGATATTTCTACACAGAAACATAGGAAAGCTACCTTTCATCTTCTTTTTTCTAAAATGTTATCAAGAAGCTGCTTTCACTATAGATTCAATTTTCTTCAGTCCTGTTAATTCTGTCTTCACTGTCTGTGGTAGAAGATCAAATTTTTCCTTCCTTATTCAGACTAAGAGTCTTCTGGAAACTACCAGATTTGTATGAATGTGGTCTATATCTCAGATGCAGAGGTAACATTTTAGAGCTAGCTTCAAGACTAAAGGGATAGATCTGAATGGTGAAATGAAACTTGGGTGTACTTGGAACATGACAAGACAACAAACCAAAGTCAAATATTTTAGTTCTAATTGGAATGCACCCAAAACTAGCAAAATGTTTCAGTCAGGAGCAAAGGATGAGAAAGGCTGTGGGAAGTTCCAGCAAAAGCTGAGATTTGATTAAGGCTAATCTTGAAGTTCCCCCACCCACATATGTCACCTGATATTCAAAAATACTCTCAGAAAACAGAAACTGTATGGAAGATTTTAGTTTCAGCTGCATTTCCTAGCCTAACTTACAGGACCAGGGTGAAATGACAGAAGTTCATTTCTCTCTCTTCAGAACTCTCATATATTTTCTTAGACCATAGGATCTCTTCTAAGGTTGCAGTATTAGAAAATATGCATTTCTTAAAAGGCTGCCCTTTAAAAGCTGAAGCAGTACAACTTGTTGGTGATTTTTTTTTTGTGGTTTTCTTTTGTTTTTAAATGTCTGTTTAAATCTCTCCACTCATTCAAAAGACTGGATATCCAGTAATGCCTTGGAAACATATAATAAAATATATTCCTTGCTGGAAAGATGTTGAATTGTCATATCCAGAAGAAGGTTAAGAGGGTGGAAACAGTGTTATGCCTATTTTTCTGAGGTGCAGTTTTTAGTTTTTGGTTATGTTTACCCCTTAGACTTCAATAGGTAAATATATACCAAAGGCAGGTCTAAATAAAGAACTCTACTTCCAAAACGTAAATCAGATGTCTCAAAGTCTTCATATATTCCAACTGAAGCACTGCTATTTCATATGAAGCTCTGCACTGTGGACCAACTGAAATGCAGGAAACAACACCAAGTGCTATGAATCTTAAATCCACTGTCTTTGCAACCACCCTTCCTGTCATCCAATAGTAAAGATGTGACATGAGAACTAGAAGTAGAGCTAAGACCATGGTATTAATCTTAATTTTAGTTCATAGAAATTACATTTTTAAAAAATTGTCTGAGAAGATTAAGTCTTTTAACAAAAGAAAAAACAAATGAAAAGAAAAAAAAATCTGTGAAACTGTAGAATATCTCAAGTGAGTCACCAAAAAGTGCAGAAAAACCCAACCAAATAACCCCCACAAAATAATGTACAGAAGTAGATGTAATACTAATATAAAGCTCACATATCTGGAACCCTATCTTAGGTCCCTCGTTTCTGAGAGGGAGGGATGAGTGTAAGAGATTTGATGTACAAAGAAATGGCAATACTTAGATACAGCTTGAATATGTAGTCTTAAAAAGCTGGACAAGAAAAATATGTACCTAACAGTGAACTTGAGGATTTTATAAGAAAGGCTTGAAGTTCTGTGTGTGTTGTCTTTAAGCTGATGGCTAGACACCATGAGAAAATACTGAAACAGAGTATTTATTAGGAAGGCAGAGGGAAGGTCCAGAAAAAAACAATTGTGAAAGGCCAAGGCTAGCAGGGGAGAGCTACAATAGCTGCATTTTTATGCGAGATCTCCCATAGTACTGGGTGGTACATGGGAAAAAGAAACAGAATCGTTGAGTCCAAGACTTAACTGAAGTTGGAAGGGATCTCTGGAGATCACATAGTCCAATCTCCTCCTCAAAACAGGGAGCATGTCACAAACAGATCAGGTTGCTCAGGCCTTGCTCAGTTGGGTTTTGGTTGCACACAATCTCTCTGGGTGCCTGTTCGAGTGCGTAACCACGCTCCCTATGACCAGGCATGAAACTCCAGAAGACCATGTAGGATGTTGGAGAATGGTACAATCATTAATTTTAAAGGGGTGCTTGATTCCAGCATTAGGACAAAGGGCTAGAAGTTGTCAGTCAATGAGGTTTCAGAAATGGCAAAGGTCAAAACCAATTTTGTATAAGCTCTTGAAGTATGGCACATAAAGAGCTGAGACTTTTCTAAAAGGCTCCTATGAGCACTAGGGATAAGAAAACTTAAATTTTATTTTAATTTGTAGACAGACAGTTAATTCTGCAGATGTTATCCCTTTCAATGGTTGACGTGTCCATTTCTAAACCAGATTTTTGTCCTCATTTTTCTGATATGTTCATGGTCAGATACCTTTCCCAATGTTTAAAAAATTCTGGGGAAGCAGAGATAGAATTAAAAAGAAAGATTAAATTGTCCAAATGCTTTCAAGAGGAGGTCTGCTTTTGGAGGTTCTTTTTGGCCCAATACAAGATGAAATGCTTTATAGTGCACAACCATCACCCAAACTCAAGGTCAATAAAATTACTGTCATTTTTGTTGAAAGCAGAGCTAGGCTGACACTTGCGGTTTTGAAAATTCTACCCATAGATGACAATTGAAACTACTCAGAATATTAGCTGTGATGGAAAAAAATGCATAAGTAATAATATTTGAGACTGAGAGTTGCATTGCACAACTAGTAATGCTGTGTACTTTTAAAGGTGCTAGATCAGCTCAGCTTTCTCACCTCCATGCCACAGGCAGTGTGACACGCAAGGCAAGGCAGAACTACTTTATTATCAAATGAGTGACTCAGGGGGCCACAAAATAATGAAACAATAGCTTCAATGTCACAGGCACACAACAAGCACGCAAAACATGCATCAGGCTTATAGCTAAACAGTATCCTGGATGTTTATTCAGCTGCTGAGTAAAATTTCAGGTCCTAGGGAGAGACATGCACCTTGTCTATGTTTAGATTACCTGCTGGAGTATATATTAGTTCCTCACAAGTTTGTGCATCTAGGCTTCACTGCCAAAGTTGCAGTGAGCCTAGCTGTGAGGTGAGAGTCTAGTCAAGCTGATGTTTGGATGCAGCTAGGGCTGGTGCCTGATCTCAGGAACTGGATAGTTTTCTTCTGTTTCTTAATCTTGAAGTAGCTTCAAAGCCTATCTTTCATTTGCAAGAAATGTAGTGCTTCTGACTTTGCTACTGGCCATGCAAGTGTCATAATTTCTCCCGCATTTTTGCTGAAATTGCAACCTTCTCACTTGTCAGCCACCAAATCAACATCGCAAGAGGGTCATTGAAGGCTCACTAAAAAGAGATCTGTGTCTAAAGCCAAGAAGAGCCAAAGGCCAGTTTAAATCTGACACTGTCCTGAAGTCACCATGGAAGAGTTCCACCTTCTGTAGGAACAGCTGTCATCATCACTTGTGCTGAAGAAGGGATTTCCCCCTGATTTTACCTCTGTGCAGCTAGGTGACCAACTAAAGGAGGTGATACTTGATTCAGTTCTGCATGAAAAAGTTCAGGCTTTTGCAGCAAGGACTTTCACGCCTTGACTCAATGTATACAGGACCACTCCCTCTGTATCACATTATATTTCACTCACTCTGAAAGTGGTGAACATGCCTAGAAAATATTAAGGGATATAATATGATATTCTGGAGAAAAGTTTCAAGAAGGAAAGAAGCCATCACAAACTTTAGAGATCTGGCTGGATTAACGCTATCAGACTGCCGAAACAGGGTAATCTTTCTTCCACATAGGCAGAAAACCTGTGTACAAAATACAAAAGCTATTGTATTGAGTCATGATTCATCACTTCAACAGAAATTGACATGCAAACAAATTTACACTTCCTTTCTCATTGCATGTGGGCAGAGGAAAAGAGCTTCTTAATTTTAAGAATTAGCATCAAGACTTTCAGTAGAGAATCAAGTATGCATTGAAGGTGCCAGACTGCCAAGTGCACCAGAAGGAGCACAGAGACTGAAATTCTCCCTGTAACCACAGAAAGGCTCACAGAGGCAGCAGCAGCATAGACTTCCCAAACACAGACATACAGCAATCTTGTTCTAAGGGTATGATTCCTTCTGTCTCTCCCTGCCTCCTTCCCTACTACTAGAAATGGTTGAGTGACCTCTTCTATGTCAGCGATTTGTTGGAAACCTTTCAGACTTAGGGGCAAGTGACACAGCTCTGCTGCTCTCAGTCAGTGTTGCACTTGATGGACTGGAACTGGCTGATTGTCACCTTTTGGCTTCCAATAGCACATTAACTACATTGGGAGTTTTTGAACGCAGAATCATACAGTAGTTTGATCTGACTCAGCAAAATCAACCCTTTTTATAAATGTTCTGTTTTGAATTCCTTTTACAGGCAGAGAGGCACTAAATATGCACATGGGCAGCATGTCATAGCTCCTGTTTCTCAATAGTTGGTACTTTGCCCTGTCTTGTGTCCTGATGAACTGCTCAAAAAATTATTTCCTGTCATTTATGCTCTAAAATTATCCCCACTGTTGGAGTGAATAAATCAAGAGGTCTGCTTGTTTCAGAGAGCATCCTGCTGCTCCATAGACTGTCCACCAAAATGTCAAATGGAAACACTTCTGTCGGATCCCTCCCACGGGTGTCAGGTGTGTGTAAGTGGAGGAGGCTTCAGCAAGGAGAAGACAGAACAGCCAGGGAGTGGAACAGCTGTTATCATTTGTGACAACAGTTTTTCCGTTGAGCTTCTTGGGACTGGTGTTTCAACCAGTATAAGATATTGCCACCAGCTCTGCTGCTCAGCTGCAAACTGTATCACATGTAACAGAGATACAGTCTGGGGAAAATCAGATCAGCAACTATCTACCCCAAGGAACATGTAGATTTCATTACATCTTCTACTAATCCTCCTCCTTCCTACAGCCTTTCTCCTGAATGTGGCAACACACAAAGAAACATGGAGAAAACTTAACTTGCTCATCTTTCTATGTTGCTTCTCTGCTTCCTATATTGAAGGATACAATGTATTTGATTAATATAGATGCAAATGCATCTGTCATAATCCTGCTGGCCCCAAGGTGTGGAATGAAGGTGAATCTGGTGAAGATGTTTAGATTCATTCATTGTATTTGTAAACTTCTTCAGGTTTGGAAAATCCATGGTTTTTCTTTAGCTCTGGCTTTCCAGGCATGTTTTCTGGGCACTGAATCTCTGGTGAAAGAGACTTCCAGGAAAAGGGATCTTGTAGTCCACCTGCCTGAGCTAATTTTTCAAAGCAGTTTTGTTCTAACAGCTTTTGACTCTATTATTTCTTTCCTACTGTGATATTTTATACTCAACTCTGCAGAAAACCAGATGCCATTAAGCCAGAGCCATCCGATTGTTATGCAGTGCTTCCAATTTGCATGGAAAATTATTCATGTTAATAACTCCCCATTGTTCATGTCTTATCTTCCTAAGTCATGTCAGAGAGCTGCACAATGCAAGCCCTGCTGTCACAAGGTTTCTGTACACCTAAAGGCATGAGGAGATTTGCCTTCAGTGAATTCAAATGAATTAAAGATTTTAGGGACTTAAGTAAATTCAGACAGAATTCTTAAGATTTTCTTAATTTCTCCTCAGGTCACGTTATCCACCTCTGCCTCTGCTGGGAGTCTTTGACCCAAATACTCCTGCCTGTGCTACTGCTGAGCCTTGTGTTTCAGAGGGAGGCCACCTGTCGTGCTGCGGCAATGGGAGGTGTTCAGCTCACAGTGCAAGAGAAAGGTACTTTCTCAGCTGTCATCAAGTTAATTAATGTATTGATTACAGATGTCACTTGAATTCAGCAAACAATATTTGGCCTACCCTTGCATTCACTGCAAAGGTGTTTGCCTGTTTCTACAAACTATAAGTATAATTGCTGGTCAAGTGAAGTTAACAAGGCTTTTAGGTTTATTGCCCTTTTCCCACCTATGTATACATAAGGTAATGCTCTAGATTAAAAATAATTTTAAAAAAGGGTTTTAGCAGTTAGGTTCATAAGCATGTTTTCTTATTCTTCAAAAACTGCTGACATGCTCATATTACAATACAAAAGTTAATGTTTGATGCTCCTAATCCAAACTACAGAACTACACCAATAAAAGATGCAGTGTCTCATACAGAATCACAGAAAACTCGAACATGTTTTTAGACTATAGGAGAGTCCTTGGAAAAAACATCAAAGCATCTTTTCAGTTGCTGTTTAAAACCACTCTTGTTTCTCAGTTTTTAAGCACTATCACTCAGCATTGGTTTTGCTTCCTAATGTTGATTTACTTTGAGGTGAACTTTTGTTTCACAAACTTTGTGAAACACACCTGTTTAAACACTTTGGCAATATGGAGCAAACCTGAAAATGGCTCAGTATCTATTATTTCATAACTGAAACCCAGTCAGGTTTCTTTTGTATTTTAGTATAATATTGGAAGCCACACAGGAAACATACCTTCATTTCTATAGTGACTATTGTAGAATATTTTTTCAGATATTATCAACCATATAATATATTAAAATTACTCAGTGTTGGCACCACTCCTAAATACAAGCCCATGTTCATGCATTATAGCTCTATTCAGATATTAAGAGTATAAACTGAGTTTCATTTTCTGACAGATGACAAATAAAGTAACCATTAAAGCAGGTGGAATAATAATAAAATGAAAAAAGACACTGTGAAATTTCCTGAAGGTCTTCTTTCATTATTTACAAAAAAGATGGGTCAAGTGAATCTTGTATGACAAATGGTGTTCCTTTTCCTACTGAAATCAGTGACTAAGCTACTCTGACTTCACTGGCAGCATAAGCTGCTTCTGTTAGGTAAAAATGCAAACCCTGACACTGCCTTCATGGACTTCAGCATAAACTTGCATTAACCCCACCCAAGTCTAACTGGAGTTTGAGTATTGTATTCCCTCCCAGTGGGTTTGACTTTTTCTGAACAAAGCACAATTATTCACTATGAAGAGACAAAAGTATTCTTGCTTACAAAACTGGGTTCAAAGAAATAAGTAAATGAAAAAAACCTTAGCAATTCTACTAATAAGCTGAACATTCAGTCCACATTATCAGCATTGCCAGATGGATTTCGGTGGAAATATGCTGCCTTTTCACAAGTAGTGCTCTGGTTTTCACAAGTAATGCTCTGGAGGACTACACCATTTTGTCATGTTAACAAAAAGTTCAAACATAAGAAGACTAAAACCTTTCTAGTGTCAAAGACAAATACATCTTGCCCATCATTCTCCCTATTCCAATTTCTGCCAGCATTTGTATAATGGCATTTTTCAAAATTTTTTTCACAGGATTCCCCAAACCTCAGAAGGCTCATAAAAAAGGCGTAGTTTGAAGGAAGATCCTTTTGTGAATTAGTAATGTGTTAGAGGATGAAAAACAAAGGTGAGAGCTACTGATAATTTTTCACAATTAAAGGAATTTTCAAAAAGGCAAGCACAGGAGATCAGGGCAGGTCCTGGATTGACCAGCACATCGACAAATAGGCTGGGAAAAGATGGTGGATAGCCAAAGTGGCTAATGATACAAAGCTGTTTCCAACAGTCAAAACCAAAATCTGCCTGAGAAAGTAACACAGGGACCTCACATTATCAACTGACTGAGTAGTAAAATGGCAGAAAAATACAATGCTGATAAATACAAAAGGGTTCATATGTGAAAAATACAGCCCTAATGAATGCAGCTCTAATAACTGCTTCTGAACGAGCAGTTGTCGCTTGAGAAAGAGATCTTGCAGTCACTGTAAATGTTACCACAAAAACATCAGCTTAACATTCAGTCCAGGGAGTGGGTGTGCCCTTGGCTCACAAACTTGCCTGCTGGTTGCCAGAAACTCGAAGATATAAAAGAGGAAGGAACTTTCTGTACTCACCCCGTTTCTCATAGGTATCCACTACTTGCCACTGCTGAGAGAAGATGGAGCTGTGTAGATCTTTTCTATGGCAAAGAACAGCTGCTCTTACATGCTTATGTCGATTTAACAGTTTGAGAAAGTAGATCTAACCTGGAGTCACAAAGGAAAGTGAAACCATAGAGGTATACAATGTGAGAACCAAAGTCTCAAGTTCCAGACAAAGGATCAAAGCATCAGAACAAACAAAAAAGCCTCAAAGGAGACCACAAGGAGATCCTGGATTAACCCTTGCCATCTTAGAAGCTTACTGGGTGTTCTGGTGCTTTAGCACAGGGGTTGACTGACAGTCCAAAATACCACAATAAAACATCACAGTAACACCTGAAGAGTTCAGACACAGATGTAGCAATGTCTCCTGCAACTGCAAGGTCTCCAGCAGATGCAAAAAGAGACAGACATAGGCTTACAGAGCAGAGTGTAAGCAGAGAGTATCAGCAGTTCCAGCAGTTTTTGCCTTGGAAGGAGGCACTGGTTGAAAACAAGATCAATGAACTGCCAACCTGAAAGCAAACAGTAGCCACCCCAGACTAGTAATGCTTCTGTGACACAGCTTTACTGATGACTGTGCCTGTAATGCCAGACAAGACATATTGGATATTATAATATCTGAAAATATCTCTGGTTTAATGACTCTGAATTTACACCATGGGCAGTGGAGCACAGGTTTACATATCACATCAGGTGTCCATCTGTACTTAACGGGGTCACATCAGTGGGATAGTTTGTCAGCAGTGGATACTTTCCTCAGGAGACACAGTGGCCAGCAGGGGATGATGCTAGAAGAACAGGGATTTTCAAACAGCAGAATTTGAAGTCCTGGCATTGTTACTGCTTCTTGAGCTTGACATGATTCACATCCACAAAGGTACTTAACCATTGCTGAGAGTAGTTGCCATCGTACTGATCCAGGGTGTCTCCAATGGCCACATATTTAGAGAGAAAACACATTTTTAACTATAACTTGCAGAAGGCAGGAAGGCAAGGGGCACTGAGTTTGCTGCTTAACCTCAGAACATCTTAAGGGTTTACACCTACACACTCCAAGAAGCAGGTTTCTTGGCTGCAAGCATGCTCTGTGCTCTGCTTCCCACTCATCTCTTGTTCCTAGCTGTGCTACACATCATTCCCAGACAGCACAATGAAGTGTCCTGGATATGCTGAATCACAGATGCATTGGAGACAGAATTTTTGGGTAACCATGTAGCTTGGAAGCAACTTTGGAGCAACTCTGCTGGCACAGATAACTGCAACAGGCTAAAATAATCAAACCCAGTGAAAACTCTGCAAGAAAAATCAAATACTTAATGCTGCATTATAACACCCTTGTATAAAGAGTGAGCCACAAAAGCAACAGTGCAAGGGCCTCACTGGGTAACTGAATGTTCTTGGAGAATGTGATCACATAACTATTTGTACTAGTTTTTCATAGGTGGTATTTAAGGGCTATTATCTTAAATTTTGGGCAAGAAAATGTAATATAGAATTGAGAACTGTTTTCAATTTTTTAAACACAGGAGATCTTCAGACAAACCCCATTAGGAGAAGTTATTGGGAAAATGCCATCAAAATAAAGATCTCTGTCCAGCATTTTGCCTGAAGGCAGGTGAGTATTATGTGATGGTGGAGGGATGAGAATTATCTCCTGACACTGACCACAGCTTTTTGTGCACTTGATGCAAAGATTTCAGCTGATTTTGCGGGGGGGGTGGGGGGGGTGGGGGGGGTGTCAAGCCCTAATGCCTCTCAACTAATGACTGAACATCTCAATGATGTTCACCAGGTTTCAGTGGGAAGATCAAAAACTGACCTCTTTCTACTCTGAAGAGTTTTCATGAACTTACAAGAGGAGTTCATTGGCTATAATGATCTGTGGGCCTCCTCCACGGAGATGTTGTGAAGGCTCTGTTGTGTTTCTCTAGGGTTACATGTATGTGGCCTGGAAGTAGAGGTTAGGCTATTATAACAATATTTTTCCATTTGAGGACACTTCAATGTGTGCCTGGAGAGAGGAATACATTCCCTTAACTTATCAAGGGAATGCATTTGGGTATTTTCACTCACACTCAGCAGTGGACTATTCTTAGTAACAAATAATATGCATGTGCCTTGCAGCATGCTCTTTGATAGCCTTGTTTCTATTCTCTAGGGATCTAGGGTTTTACTGTATTTCCAAAGAATCCTGGAGTAAAAGAAAATGTCTTTTTATAGCATGGCAGTTTCCTGCAGTGAGAAATAAACAGAGCTGCTGCTAAGACCACTTTCTTTCTTATAAACACATTTGAGGTAAAAGCGTAAGGTTGACCTGATAAATATGTGCAAGGCAAAGCAGTACAAACACAGGGTTAAAACTGCCTGCTATGAATGTTAAATAAATTATGTATTTTTTAGCCATTTACTGAAATCAAAAATTTCCAGGGCTATTATTTTTTCTCTCTCTGTTTTCTAAATATTTAAACCAAGCATCCCACAGCAGTCCCAGTATATGCATGTCATTTGCAATCCCTCATGAGTTTTAAGGTGGTTTAATTTGTTTTAAAGCCTGAAGTACATACAAACAAAATTAGCTGCTGGCAGGCTTAGAGACACAGAAGTGAAGTAATTTGGTACATGGTTGCCATGGCAGCTAACCTACATCTAAATTATCCTACATGCTTTTCTCAGCCATTCTCTGGCATTGTTCCTGCTGTCTGAATTGTTGGTTCCTTTTTTTTTTTTTTTTTTTTTTTTTTTTTTCTTTAGCCCTGCCTTCTTCAAAGCCCTTCTTTGTGCCACTTCAGTCTCATCTGCTGGCTCAGCCCTCACATCCTGGCACACTCTACAAGCTGCTGATATTATCCATTAATGGAAAGGGGAAGCAAGAGGAGTCCAAGGCAGAGTTATACTCTTCCAGCTACTCTGCCTGTTGAGAACAGCTTCCTGAAAGCTGATTTTCGCAGAAGTAAACCACAGTGGTAATTCCCCTCATTTTTAGGACTTAAACCTTGCTGCAAACCCATTGATTTTGCTGAAGGCTATTGCAGATTCACAGAGATACAGTAAAAGCCAAATTTGCCTTAAGACAGTGAATGTATCAAACTATTAATGAACTTTGGTCTTAGGCTACATGGCAGTAAATCAAGGTGTTATCTCTTCTATCCAGAGAAAACAGGTTTTGAAATGCTTTGGCAATGTTTATTACCAAGTAGAAATATTAAAAGAAAGGGCATGAGTCCTCCAACGTCTTTCCTTACCATTGATCTCCCTCTCAGCAGTCAGAAAACAAACCCAGTGCTATTTATGAGTGTTAAAGTTTTGTTGTTTATTTCTGCTGAAACAGTTCATTTCTGTCAAATTGCTCTGTTTCAAAGGAAAACCATCCTGGCTATTTCTGGAAAACTGGCTATTTCTGACTAACCATCCTTTTTATCTCCCTTCTTGCCACCTCTGAGAACTAAGTTGTGAGGCTGCTTCCCAGGAACCCAGCCCAGGCCTTATCAGTTCCTGGCAGATCACGGATAGCTGACATGCCTTCTGCCTATGGCTGCATGTGACCTTAGGGTTTAGAGAAAGTGAGATCAGAAGATAAGAACTAGAGAGTATTTACTTACTTATTTTTAACAGTAAGCTCAATGTACTGCCAAAGCAGAAGTTTTGTCAAATTTTTAAGAAGGTTCAGTTTTGTTATCAGTTTGGTTAGTTGTTAGTTTTCAGGCAATTACTAGAATATGGTCACTGCTGTTGAAGACTTGGCATTGGCAGATACATTTGTGTGTGAAGTCAAGAAGTGGGGATTACTCAATTTATGATCCTTATATCACAAAGAAGTAGGAAAATCCCTGGATTTGTGGGATTATAGGCAATGCTAAAGTGTTATCTTTTCAGGGATACTGACTGAAGACTGTGAGATTCAGCAAGAGTTTTTTGCCTTTTTCTGAGTTATTCAGTCCAGTCATCTCAGGATAGCTTCCTTTTTAAAATGAACTTTCAAAATATTAAAAACTGTGCAGATACTAACCACAAGGAATAAGAGAAATAACAATGAATCTTGAGAACAGACAATGAATAAACACTGTATGAGGATTTAGGTTTACTGAAGACCTGCCCCCATAAATGCATTCTGTGGTACTTTATTAAATGATTGACTGAAGAACTAAAACAGTCACTTTCTGGACTAAGTGGGTAAGAGAGGCAGGTCTGGCAACAGTATCAGGATTCCCCCTGTAGATCTGTGGAGAGGCAAATAATATACTGTACACAAGGGTAAATGTTTAAGAGAGAAGTGGATTTCCTCTCACTGCTTTTTAATTTTGGTATGTTATATTCTTCCACTCTAATTTTTGCTCTTTCACTGTAAAACATTGCATGCATGCAATAAAAGTTTAATATGGGGAAACACTGCAGGCTGAAGTAGGCATCCTGAAAAGAGTCACAAAATTTGAAATTAAAACAGAGGCTCACCCTTCCTATTCAGAAGAATGAGGATATTTAACACTTCCTATTCAGAAAAATGTCAGATACTAAGTTAGATATACTTGTATTACATCTGTATTGCCTAATACAATAATTTCACATGAACTTCTCATGCACAATACTTTTCCAGGGCTCTTTGAAAAAAAGTCAGAAATATTGTTATTTATGTTTTTCAGATAAAGGAACTGAGTTATGGGGAATTAAATTGATGAATCCAAGCTTCCAGCAAATTGACCACAAGGCCTTCCATTTATCTTGGACCTCTTAGCACAACACAGATGCCTGCAGTTTTTATGGATATTATTTACTTTTTCTCCTTCTTGCCAGAGTTTCTGACAACTTTCACTTTGGGGATACAATGTGTTTAGCAGTTATTATGGCAAGCTGTGATTCATACTGTTTGGACCTCATTCATATTTTGCGTGGCATGAGAATAAAGTAAATTACATTCTGGAGAGCTTTGCCAATGAAATATTAAAGCCAATACCTGAGGTAAAGCTCACTGCTGTGCTTTTCAGCAGTAGGGAGGGAGAAGGGAAAAGAGCAGCACATTAAATCTGACGGCTATTCTTCCTGGCCTTACAGAGAGAGTGCTCTGATGTTTTTGAGGCTGATGATGACATGATATAGCCCCAAAACTCTGTTGAGCCTCAGGGAGGGAGAGGTTCAGGAATGGTTTTCCATCTTTTTATGTACCTAAGCTTATCTTCTGTTGGATTTCAGGCGTGCCATTGGCTTCTGTGGGAACAGCATCATCTCTTGATGCTGTCTCTGTATGCACTGGTCTGACCCCATGGGGAGTGGGTTTGTGACTCTCCAGCTTTCTACAGGGTTTATACTCCGAATTAGTTTGGTCTTGGGTCAGAGAGGTGTCAAGGTTTGCCCCAGGAAAGGGGAACAGAGGTGCTGTCAAGGGTAGTGTGAGGACGCCAATGTTTGATTACAGCTGGAGGTTGTGAAATTGTTCCCTTGGAGTTTGCTTGTACTGGCAAACACTGACACTAGGAAAGAGTCCCCTTGCCACTAACCTATCCTTTACAGAGTTCATAAATCCTTTATTCCATATCTGGTCTTGCTGCCCATTGGCCTTACTATATTCTCCATTTTTCACCCTTTCACTGGACTGTGCTGGACTGCAGATGCCCCTGACCTGCCCAGTCCTACCAAGGTGTGCCCAAAAAATGACATCTTCACTTTTTATATGCATCTACCACTGGCACAGGGAATCTGATGGTGGCCACACAGCAGCATCCTCCTTTGTCTTACACTCGAGCCACTAAGGATTCCAGGTTTTTTAGGCAGTGTTACTGCACTGGTTATTGGGAGAAACCTTATGCCATCTATTATCCTGTATATTTGAAACGTGTGTATCCCCTATCAAATTAACTAGTGAGGAAAAATTCCCTCACTAACCACCAGATCCCCATCCCCACATCCCCGTGGGCAGAGGGATGCGGCTCTATCACGTCACGCTTAACTGTGCATAGGGAGCAAACCGTGCGGGTGGAAGCAGCGAGCATGGATGGCTCTGAAGCCACGCCTGCCACGGCTCAGCAAAAAGCATCTTTCCCTGCTTGGGGAAGATGGTTGGACCAGGAGGTGTGTTCCCATCTCAGACACTATGATCTTGCGATGTTTGCTTCACACTGTTTGCTCTCTCCTGTGTGTCTGTTTGTCTGAGTTAAGGACACGAATGTCCTTTGTCCACCTGCGATCCCAGCTGGCCCGCAGAAGGTTGGGATGGCAGAGCGGGAGCCGCCGCAGGTGCCCTAAAAGCGCCCGGGCGGCGGGGCGAGGCTCCGCTCCACACCGGAGCGCCAGGGGCCGGGAGCGGCGGCTGTGGAGCGGCCCCAGGCCTGCCGCCTCCTGCCAGAGTCCTTCCACAGCCGAAACCAAGCGGGTTTCGGCATGGCGGGCGGGCAGCACCTGCCCGCTCCCGCACCGCACGCCGCAGCCCTGCCCTCCCTGGGCGCACCGGCGGCGGGCTGTCCGCGCCGAGGAGCGACCACACGAGTCAGACCCGACCCGCACCACTCAGAGCCGCCGCTGCCGCCCCTCCGCCGCCGCGGCCGGCGCTTATTCATCCTTCCCGGAACGCCCGCCGGCCGCGGCAGGTGGGGGCAGGTCTGCGGCGCGGGGGTCGCTGGGACGCGTAGTTCCTTGGGGCGGGCGGCGGCGGCGCGGGGCGGCGGCTCGGACTACAAGCCCCAGGGAGCCCCGCGGGGGCCGCACCGCGCGTGGGGCGGTGGCGGCGGCGGGAGGTGGTTCCTGGCAGCGCGGCCCCGCGGCTCCCGCCGCTCCCGGGGGCGGCCGAGCGAGCGGAAACCCACCCCCAGCCGCCCGGCATCCAGGAGGGCGACGGCCGCGGCCGGGGCGACAGGGATGCGCCTCGCCCTGTCCGGCAGCGGCGAGCGGCGGCCGCCCGTAATTAGCCATTAGCCCGTCCCCGGTGCCCCTCGGCAAGCACTGTCCCATGCACGCTGACCCGCCGCCGGCAGCACCGGCCCACGGCTTCTCCCGCGGTGTGGGCGTGCGGGTCGCTTAAGCCATGGGGAATGGGATGAACAAGGTAACCCCGCTCGTTGTTGTCGCCGTGCGCGAGTGCATGTGCGGGGCCGGCAGTGGGGCCGGGGCGGCAATGGGGCCGGGGCGGCAGTGGGCCCTCCCCGCCTTTGTCTCGCCCCGGCGCCGCGGGCACCCGCTCCAGGAACAAAGGCCAGGGCAGGAGGGCTTTCCCCTTCGGGTTTGGGGGTCCCCCGCCTCGGGGCGAGGGCGGAGGGCCGGAGACCGCGGGGGCGCCGCCTCCTCCTCCGCAGCCGCAGCGCGGGCGGGAGAGAGAGAGAGAGAGAGAGGGGGCCCCGGTTTCGGTGATGTGCCTGGGCTTCCCCTTCCCCAGCCAAGCGTGTTCTCCGCGGTCGGCGAGGAGCGCCGTGTCCCCGGCGCTGGGGTGCAGTGCCCTCTCTGTGTCCCCCAGCCCTGGGGCACGGCCGGCATCCCCTGAGCCGGGGCTGGGGCTGTCAGCACCCAGCCGTGTCCCTTGGCCAAAGCTCACCCCGCTCCCCAGGCGCGCAGCAGCCGCTGGACACGGGCTGTGGCTGAAGGCTGGGCCCGCCCGGTGGGACAGGAAAGCGCTCGGCACCGGGGGGGATCGCAGTGAGGAAGAGGAAGGAAGATGGATCTGTTTTGCAAAGGGTGTTGGCCTTTTGGCAGTAGGGGGTTTATTGTAAGCACCGATTCCCCTGGCGTGTCATAGTGGTTATCTGGGGACCACTGTGATTTTTCTCAGTGTCTCCACCTCTGTTTAAAACCCAGGTTTGAAAGTGTGGTGGTAACTAGCCTTTTATATATAGCTTACTATGAGGAACAGAAGTTGAGTCATCTCTGTCTTACATCCTGCTTTGAGTGCTTTGGGAGTAGCTTTGCTGTGTGCGTGGCCTCTGACAACGCAGAGAACAGCTAGAAATAGCTCCTCACATGTTGTCCCAGTCTGACAGCCTTGCCACTGGAAGTCAGGTTGAAGAACATCCAGAGTGCTTACTGTGCCACCTGGAAGGGGAAGCCTTATCCTATGGGTAGAGACATTGAAATAGAAACCTTTGACAGGGAAAAGATCCTGGCTGCTGAGGAATTAAGTTAGTGCGTAGGAGGTAGAACCTCCCTTGGTCCTTTTCTCAGTTTTTGCTTTCAAAATCTGGGAATAATGCTATGATATTCACCACTCGTTGATATTAGCCTTCTAGAAATGGGCAATTAGGAAGAAATACAGCTAGAAGAACCCTTTTTAGGATTCTGATATGTTTGTAGTATTTTTCGTGGAATGCTTGAAATTATCAGAATGTTTAGAGGATGCAATATGGGATGCTTAAGATGCAGTCTGGGGAAAAAAAAATAAAACCAAAAGGACAGCTCTCAGCCCTTTGAAGCTGCATTACATTTGACTGTGATACTATGTGGGTAGGACTTGGCAGTCTGTGACTGGCCAATTTGGTCACTTTAGTTCTGTTAAATGTCGCCCTGTACCTGTTGACACGTACCACCCGGTGCTTTCAGGACCAAGCATAGCACTTCTTGGATTTTTCTCCCCTTTCTTATGGCTGTATCTAAGAGACTGAGATGTCCAGCAGCCTCAAAGGGCTGGCTCCTTTGAGGAGGCTACAATCATGTTGGGCACTGGCCATCAGGGTTTGTATTTGTAGGAGTCCCACATATTGGTCTGGAACTTGCCACCTTCTGAATGTGATCCTGGATCATCTCATCCTTCTGATCTTGTCAGTCGGCAAAGCTGGAGGGGCCAGGGGAAGCGTGGGGCCATCAGTGCAATGTAGGGGGCATCTGCTTGACTCAGTGTGGTCAGTCAATACAAATTGCCTTAGTTTCCAGCTGAAGTGTGTTTCCTGTGGTAGAGCTGTATACGGATGGTAGGAAAAAATAATCAGTTTATTTGGTGGTGGATTATTTCGTTTAAGGAGTCTCTTTGTACTGATGCCGAGGGAAGAGGATTAATGATGGCCTGTAATGGGTGTGGTAAGAAAGAGCTCCGGACTGCTGCAGCCTCTGGATGCTGATCCTTTTGCATTGGCATGGTCCCCTCCTTATTTTTCTGTCCCACGATGCTGACGTATTTCATAGCAAAGAGTAATTGCACGTGACTTTGTGTGGCCATTAGAGTGATAAGGGCTGGAGGCCTGGCATTCTTTTTAGGTGGGGTTTGTCTTTTGTTGCTAATTTTCTCTGTAAAATTAGCCTGGCCTAGTTTTTTTTCCTAAAGCCCATCTAAGCCTTCTGACAATTCCCAAATTAAACTGAAAGCATTTGTTCATACATACCTTTCTTACTCTATTCAGAGAAGGAGAATTGGCTTGTGAGTGTGCATTGACCTGCCTAGTATTAATTTTCAGTACTTCACTTTTTTTTTCCATGTATATTTTGCAGAATGAGTAATAGGGTCTGACTTAGGAACTTGTCTCAGTGCTCTGATTTGTGTTCATAGTTAATGTCTAACTTTGACTTGTAGTCAAAGTTCAAGTTGAAGTCTGTGGTTGAAATGTAGAAAGATGTTTTCCAGGAGCTAAAGTCTAGCGGCTGAGATGGCGACAAGATTTGACTATCTGTGAACAGGATTTTGGTGAAGAGCTCTTCCTGGGGTTTAGTTGTTTAGTGCTGTTAAAGTTAACTGACAGTTATTCATGTAAACACTTCAGAAGATTCAAGTGTTATCTCTACAAAAAGGGCAGATAAGCCCTGTTTGTTGTAGGAGTGGATTCATAAGAAATTTAAACCAGTGTGGCTAGTTACAGCTGAGGTAGCCAATTTTATGGAAGTCAGAGAAGCTGTGCCAGTTCATGTCAGCAGCAAATTTGCCTCCTTGATGTGGGCCACTCTCCTTTACTACTGGATGAATGTAGGTCTGTCTTCTCCTTTTACAGTGCCTGGGCAGCCCATAGACTTCTCTAGAACACCCATCAGTACTAACACAGTCAGAAGCAGCGTTGGGCGAGGAGTTAGATGCTTTATTATAAGCATTTGTTCATACAGGAAACAACAGCAAAGCAGCCCTTTAAGCCATTTTAGAGGTGTATTGTCAGAGAGGACTGACAGAAGCATTTGCAACTGCTGTCAGTCCCAGGGCTCAGTCTTTGTGCAAGGTGGAGAACATGAGCTGCTCTCATGTGAGGTACAAACTAAGACAGACGTTGGTGCCCTTGTCCCTTGGTTGTGCATTCTTCTACATCGGTTGCTTGGTCTGTGGTCATTTTCTCAATGTTTTGGATCATATAAAGAGGCTACAGTTTTTATTCATATAGCAGTGGTTGAGACGTTCACAAAAACAACCACCTTATTTTTCTACTCTTCTGACTCCCACCCCTTCTCTCTCACACGCCCCTAGCAGCCATCAGCCTTCATTTTGCACAGCCTGGGGTTGCAGTTACTGAAGGCAGTGTGAGATGACCCAGCTGAAAGTTCCCAGCCATAGTTGAATAATGAAGTATTAGTCAGCATGACATGAAGATTCACTTCTTTCCAGGTAGCTTTCACCCATAGTAATGTTTCTTACTTCTAGAATGACTAGTGCAACAGGGATAACAGCTGTCCTTGGTTTCATGGTGTCCTAATTACCTGTCTAGCATATACAGCATTGCTTCGTGATGCACAAATGCAGACTTCTGGATTTTTCCTCCTTTGCCGACAAGAAACCTCATTTCTGCAACCCCCCAGTGCTTCTCAGTATCTTTAATTTCTAATGTCAAAGCTTAATGACTGTGATTGGAAATTAGGCTTTTATTATCTCTTGAGAATGTGCATTTGATGCAGAAATAATGTCCTGGAGTCTAAAATGCTATACTCTACAGCAGTGGTGGTGTGATGGAAGATTTGTGCTGCAGATAGGAAATACCAGACAGCTATTTAAAAATACCAGAAAGCCTTTAATTTTTATTTTTTTTCATTTTTTTATGCTTAAGTTGAGGGAGCTCATTGGGGTGATCTTGGTGAAATTCATTCATAACTTGGGTCCCTTTTGCTTTAGAATATGATTTTGTTTGCAGAATTTGGCCTCTTTGACAATGACTTTTGAGAACTGTCCTCTCTGGAGCTGCTACAGGCTTCTTTTTCCTAGCCTGGGATGCAGCATTAGAGCTGCATTTCCAGCAATGTCATTGAGTGCTTGAAATACTGAATTGTCCCTTGAAACCATGATTTCTGTGTACGTGGAAGGGTACAGCAGGATGTTGTATAGGTTCTTTATCCTACACGATACCCTGGCATTGGAAACTGCCCTGGGGATTTTTGCTGTCTTTGTAAGAATGTTGAGTTTGTACAAATGAATGGGGAAGAAAAAAGGAGAACGCTGTCTGAGCTTATCTTTGCAAAATGTACAGGTGCCCAAGACTAAAGAACAGTTTTCTCAATGAGCCAGTGCTGTCAATCAGCCCTTAATTTGCAATCAAGGGGGCTACAAACAGTAAGGGACAGCCGGGGTCCCAGAGAGGTGTCTTTCTATATTGGGGGGGAGAATTGAGCCCTGTGTTTAGAGCTGGTATGACACAGCAGGCAGAGAGTGATTGCCCAGCAAAGCCTAAAGGGAGAAATGTTTGCACAACCAAAGCTGCAAGGAGTGCAAGAGGTGCTGCAGCCTTTCTGTTTCCCTCAAGGCTCGATAAATAACAGTGAACATGATGCTTTGAGCAGATGAAAGCCCTGAAGTTAGGGCAGGTCAGAAGCTCTTCTACAGGCTCTTCTGCTGGACCTGCTAACCTGTGCATGGTGAGCTGGGTCACCTTTCAGCAGGAAGGTTGCAGTGAAACGGAGGCTGTGGCAATAATCCTTGATGAAAAGTCCTTCAAGACTTTTGGGACTTCGCGGCTGCCGGATTGAGCTAAATGGGTGGAGTTTTCCCTTTAAATAGCTGTGCCTGAGAGACTGTTGCTGCTGTTGTGGTGACACCGGGGTGTTGCTAAGGCTGTAGGAAGTCAGTGCTGACATATGTGTATTGGTGGTATGCTAAGCATGGACTGAAGGAAAATGGATCGTATGGTTTCACTACCACAGTTCTGATCTCCTCAAAGGATGTGGGTGTGGGTCAGAGGCTTCAGGTGGCAGAGAACAAAAATCTTGGCCAGCAAATGTGTGTTCAGTGTGCCTGCGGTGTCCTTTTTTTGGTGTCCTTACTGCTGTTCCCAAGTTGGGAGGGTTATGGAGGGTGGGAAGGGCAGCACTAGGAGTCACCTGCCTCTGTGTGTGTGCATGCACGTGCCCTCAGACTGCACATGCTGCTCCTTGGGCAGACCTTGAAACTGCCCAATTAAAGAGTGTCCTGTAACTGACACCTGTGCAGGCATCTGGGGCGGGGTGGGGGGGTGGGGGGGTGGGTGAGTGGGTAGATCTGGGAGAGAAACATGCATTTCACAGACTTTCAGCAATTTCCTTTCTATGTGAACACACAGGTCGCTGTTTGCAGTGATTTCCTCTAAGAGCTGCACAGTGCTGCAGCCCTGACTTGCACGGCTTTGCACTTCAAAAGCTTCGAAGGATGTAATTTTGCAGGGCCTTTTCCAGCTTCCTTAGCAACTTTAGGCAAATCACCTTAGCTGTGTGAAGTTTCATCATTAGTTCCATGAGGGCAACTCTTACACTGCTGCGGGGGGCAGGGGAGGGCTGTGTTGCAGGCCACTTTGTAATTTGTAAACCACATTTGCTGTCCTTGGAGAGCCTCCATTAAGTGAAAGAATCCCCACGATTAACAACCCTCTTCCAAGGAATGCTGTCAAAGCTCAGCGTGCCTAGAGCTATCTGGTTTGAGAAGGTTGCAAAGAGGCATGAAATGTTGTCAGCATGTTTTAGATTGCATTTCACAATAGTCTGCTAAAGTAGTATGTTCCATCCTGTATGCAAATTGAACTTTGTCAAATTGTCTTGCCACAAGATATCTATATTTGATACTATATTTCTTTCTCACAGATTCTTCCTGGCTTGTTCATTGGCAACTTTAAAGGTAAGATTAGTTTTACTATTCTCTCTAGGATTTCTTAGCAGGGGTCTTACGGTGTTTTGCAGGCAGTCAGAATTCTCTGGCATCTCTGTAACTTTTTAACCCCATCTTGCTTCATGTCTGGGTTCACCTGGTAACACTTAAAGAAGGGCTTGTTTGCTCTCTCATCTGTGTGCTGTGCTGCAAGTACTTTGAGAAAAGTAAAATGAATATCATCTCCTTGAGCATGCATCAGCTGGAATTCCTAAACATTGACCTGCCTTAAACCATTCCCATGCTTGGCAAGCAAGCCTGTGAGCCAGGCGGATTCTTTGTAAGGCTTATTGCAAGTCCGCCTTATAAGTAAAGGCTTACGATGCCTCCTGCTCATTATTTTGGTTATTTATAACAACTGCTGAAGAGTTCTGTTATCACTGCTTGTGAGACTGATAGGTCTGCTGGTTGCAGCCTGACCACTGATACTCACACTGTCTCAGTTGCAGATGTAAGTTTCTATGGATTTTTTTCCTTTATGCGCGAGGTTTATTTTTTGTGTACAGAAAAACAGACACATTTAGAAAACACACAACACCTTATGTAGCCATCCAAATAAATGGCCTGTTCTCAAAGCACTCTGTTAGCTGCTGTTCTGGCTGACTTTCCCTACTCTGAAGTAAACTAGTTATACATGTACAGTTGTTTTGATAGATGTAGACCCCATATTTCTTATGCTTGGGTAAAACAGCAAAGCAGGGCTCACAGGGGCTCCTGCAATATCCTCTCCTTCCTGGGCTGTCTGATACCACACCCAGTCTGTTAAGGCTGGCAACATCTGCACTGGATTTAGGTGATTTAGGTGGTCCTGCACCTTCTCTCTGCCTCATGCCCAGTCTTCCTTCCTTGCCTCCATCCCAAAACCTTTGAGTTTAGTGGTTTTTGCCTGATTTACCTGCTTCTGGATCTGCTGACCCATACTGTGGATCCAGTGCTTGCTGCCCCTTGGGAGGTGGAGCTGATCACTTTGGAAGGCAGCCTGAAGGCACATGTGAGGTTAAAAGCTGCCTTTTGCTGCACCATAAACACAAGTACAATGGCTACTGTGTGAGGGAGTTAATTGTGCCATGGTAAGGAAAATGAGCAGATAGAGGTGATTTCATGCTGATAATGAAAGGAGAAAAAAGAAAATTTATACAAAAAAATGAAAATAAGGCCAAGAGGGTAGTTTTGAAAACCCTTTGGATGGACTGCTGCGTTGTCTGATGACAAAATTAACTAACTTGGTCACTGCCATGTTGCTTCCTCTTTTGTTTTCTGTTCCTAAAGTAATTCAGGCGAGGGTTGGAATTGGGAAGATGTTGGATAGTGGAGGTTTCAGATAGCCTGGCAGGATGGGCCCTGGTAACATGGCTCTCATGGTCCCTCTCACCACAGCCATCCTGCTGGTAAGCCCTTACCCAGGGGAGTGAAACTCAGCCGGAGCATCTACTTGCTGGAGCAGTTGTGTTTGCAGTGCAGGGGAGCTGGCCAGGGTTGTGGAGTGAGTCAGCACCTCTGCTCACACCAGGCCTGCCAGCCACTCTCCGTGTGCCTCAGGAGCAGCCCTGGGATGGCACGGCACGGCGGCGCCGAGAGCAGAGGCGGAGGTGCTGTGAGTGGGAAGCGTTCCTGGGAACCTCGCTGGAAAGAAAGCAGAGGGTGTAAAATGCTTCTGCTTACCTCCATAAAAGAGAGGAAAGATGAGATGACTTTAACCCCAGTGTTTGTGCTACGGAGTCTGGTTTTTAAATTAATTAAAAATACAAACAAAATGTCCTGTTATTTACTGTTGTGACCTTTGCTCATATTGCATTTAATCATTACATTCTACCCTCACAAGTACCTGTTATAATCTCAGATAAGCTACCATACCTGGAAAAGGAAAGATACTTCACCAGTACAAGAGCATACTTTACAGTTCTTACCCTTTTCTCCATCTCTTGTCCCTCAACACCCCCTTGCCTCACTGCTTAGGAGCAGTTGCAGCAAGCTCTCTGTGTAGTGAAGTCATCCCATTTAGGAACAGGTTGTTTGTTAATTACAGTGTACTTTTCTGGAGGAGTTTTATGTTCTGATTTGTGACACTTTTTGAAAAAGTGACTAATGAGCATTGAGACTGCCACAAAGCGGATCATTGACTGAGAAATACTCAGCAGTATGTGCAGTTGGGATTGGTCAGAGTATCCTGATTTGGGCAGCTGAAATGACTAACAACCCATAAAGACAGGGGTTTTCAAAATTATTTCCTGTAATGCATTTTTGACCAGTCTCCCATTCTTCAGCTTAAGACTGATAGCTTGAAATTGAATAAAGTTGCATCTTGTAAGTAAGAAGAGGAAACATTGGATCCCTGGTGTTGTACATCTTGCCCAGATGCAGAGCTGAGAATTCGAGTCACTGAGTCCCTGAGCAGGGGTGGAGACGAGGGAGCTTCTCCTGAAGTTGAGTCAGGGAACTGTCTGTAAATCGCTCTGATCTGCCCTCTGGAGGATAGCTGCTCCTCAGGGGGCCTGGGCATGCACAGTTTCCGGAGCTAAATCAAAGTACCATCCTACTCACACTCCTGTCTTGCTGATGCATGGGAGACCTCTGGGAGCACTGGCAGGCTGGGAAAAGGCACAGTTCTTCCAGATGAGTTCTTCTTCCTTTTTGCTGAGTGAAAGTAGGATGTTTGAGATGTTAAACACTAATTCTGGAGGGCTGTTGTCTGGAGAAGGCATTCAGCAATTGTTCTGATTGGGGAATTATTATTCACCATTCAGCTATATTTCTACTTTTAGGCCTAGTAAACTTAAATACAGTCTGTAACAGAGCAGTGCAAATTCTGCATTTGACTGGGAGATAAACTGAGGCCCAGAAGCAGTTTGTGAAATGAACGTGTGGCAGAAATGGGAGCAGAGCTTGCTGCCTCTATTTTGTTTGCTGCTGCACAAACCTCGAAGCACATAGACTGAGAAGGGTTTTAATAACCACCTTGAGGGTCTTTAAGGTAGAAAGTTACACGTAGTGCTGATTATGGAAAGCACTGAAATATCTCCTGAAATCCCCCTAAGTCCACAGAGCTTGAGTATGTCTCTGGAAAACTTCCCTGAATAAGCACAGATCTTGGCATGTGTTCAAGTGCTTTTTATCTTACAGGCTCTATAAGTATGATTCAGCTCATCAGTAGCACATGAAAAGTGTGGTATGCTCCTGAGACGGTATATTTGAGATTGCACAGCTAGAGGGCAGAAAAATTCAAGAAGAACCATAGATGTCCATATAAAATACAAGACAAGCTGGTCTGAAAGCCCAGAAGGAAACACAGCTCTTGGGATTCTTGTGTGAAAGTGAAGGAGGAGTTATTTCTTTGCAAATAGGAGAGTAGGGGACTAAGAGGGAAAGATGAGGGAAAAGAAAGAGGAAGTTAACTCTTCTTTCTGCCTCTAGTTTTGGAGAAAATTAGTTTTGTTTCATTTGTACCTTACAGATGAAATGCAGTCCTCTCAAAAGACAAAGAATTTATTGTGGGACTGCATGTCCACTTGTCTTCTGCACCTGATGTCCCTTGAAAGTCACCTGTGCTCATAACAAAAATGGCTGCTTTGTTCCTTAAGAGAATGACAGGGCAGCCTGATTTTCTGCACAAATGGAAAAAAAAAATCTGTTTCTTTTTGATGAGAGATTCTTAGTGTGTGCTCAGTTTGCTTCCAAACCAAGAGGTGTGGCAGTAGCAGAAACTAGAGACTCAAGAGTGTTTCTACCTTGAATACTAAAAAGCTTGTGTTCTTCCTTGTTTGTAATCATTCAAGGTTTTTCCCATGGAATATTTGGGGGCTTTTTAATTTGAAGGGGAAAGCCACAATGAGGTTTAATTTCCCCCAAAGAGTCCAGTGTTGCTGTGGATGGTCTGGAGAGTCTTGGGGAAGTTTCTGCCCTTCCCATTACTAAGTGTATAAAAAGGTAATGCCCACTAAGTAGTTCTGCTGTGTTTCTAAAGTCAGTTAATTCCTGTTCTCATGTGCTTAGTATTTTTTTTTAAGTTCCATTTCCTAAGGCTTTATATCAGGTACTGAAAACAGGAGAGGATGGAGATACCATTTCCTTTTTCAGATTCACCTTTTGAAGGAAGACAGTTTATTGGTACTCCATTAAACAGAGTACTGACCTCTTTTCCACACCTTTCTCATTCCCCAAAAGGGCCCTTCTGAGAATATGGGACAAAACATGTTTTAGAACAAAGTGTGGAGACTGGAGAGATGTAGGTTTTGTTGGTGTACACAGTTTGTGTGTGTGTCTGTAACTCCACATAACTGGATTCAGGATCAAAACTCTCCTGATGGGAGACCATTCTCAGTAATAGCTTTTAGTGCTCTGAACCACTGTGGAGGATGTTCTTCTTTAGGTGGCTGTCTCTCTATCTAGCTCTCTCCAAAGTAGAAAATAAAATGTAGATGAAATTTGCTTTATATAATAAAAAAATAAAGGTCTGATGATGATGAAATTGTAGTCTCTATACATCTGCAGATTGAGACTTAATACTGTTGTACATGCTGTGCTGACTTGCCTTCTCTGAGAGGAAGTCCTAATCCCTCGCCTTGCATTTCTGTGGAGGCGCTAAAATACTAAAGCAAGAGAGAATGGTTGTAGGTACATTTGGGACTTCACCACTGTAGTGTTGGAGTTGTTCAGTCATTGATGTGTCTTCACTGCCGTGGTCGGAGCTGTGTCTCTTTTGCAGATGGGGGATGGAAGCACACTGCACTAGGTGATTTGCTCCCCAGTCACACAGTAAGGCTTCCCACAGCTGCAGGGAGACAAATTCTGACAGGCCCCGGTCCCATTTGGATGACTTTGGCATTGCTTTTGCATTTAAGTGTTTGCAGCTCTCTGCGTGAGTAGAGGTTAAGCTTGGAGTCATAGTATGAAACTGAGGGAAAATAGGCTAAATGTGGGAGGGAGAGAGGAAGACTTCCCCAGTGTGAATTGTGTCATTTTGTGTGAGGAGTTTCCCAAAGGCTTTACTCAAAAGTCCATATCTGCATTAGCTGACAAGCATTTTGCTGTATGAAACAGAATGTTAGGTAACCCGTTGTGAAGAATAGTATCACATTTGAGGCACCCTTTAGAGGATGCACAGGAGGGGCTCTGATAGGTAGGTTTAATCTTAACATTTGAAAATGTGGTTTTTCACACTGTGATTTCAAAAAGTGGGCCTGCATGTGCTTTTACAGCATTGTGCTACAGCAAAGAAGTTGGAATTGCTGTGGTGATGGTGGTTCTTTTGGTTTTTGGTGGTTCTTTACATAACCTCTAAATATTTTTTGTTATTTATGGTATGAGACTGTGAGTGACAGGCTATCTTATTTGTACTGATGTTTAAATAGCCTTATCTGTAGTATCTGTAGAGACTTAAGGCAGGTGCTGGGGAACCAGGGGAATTTCCCCTTTTTAAACTGTTTGAACTTAGATCCAGATAGTAGCTGGGAAGCTTTTTCTCCTCTGCTTTAGAGAATTGAATGGTTATTTCCCAAATATACTAAGGACCTGCTGGCTACCCAGTGATATAGGTCTGGCATGGCCATTTTCAGCTTGTTTCTAGGAATATCTGAAATCTCACTGTATAGTTTTGATTTGCTGAAATTCCTTTTGCCTAAGTCTCTGTTAACTGAAGAACTAAGGTACTTCAGTCTTTTTGAGTCCTACTACGTCCATTAGGCCTTTCAAACTGGTTCAAAGCAGTCAGCATTTAATTTGGATCATATCTTCTTTTGAAGCAGATTGCCATGTGTGGCAAGACATTTCTTACCAGTAGGTCATACTGATAATTAGAGAGAGCACCTCGTTGTGCTAGGTGTACATTAACACTGTGAGTTCCGGACAGCAGGCTCTGAAGTCTGCCCTTAGTTTTTGTAAGACAGAAAACAGTGGTTTTTAGACTGGTTTCTGGGTTTCCAAATCCTTGCCTGCTTAGGCATTCCCTAAGGAACTGAGACTGCCCTACAAACTGTTAAAAAAATCTGAAGGTCAGGTGGATTAGAGGACCTCGCCTGGCAAGCCTTAGCATTTCTTCTTTGAAATGTTTGCTCTGAGATTTTTAGGAAATTTTATTTGTACTGTGAAGCTAGGCTTTAATTCTGTTTCAGACAGAATTTGTGTTAATTCTCTCCTGAAGGATTAGACATCTGTGTTGATCATGCAGGCTTGAGCAGTAGTGAGTAAAATCCTTGCAGTTTTGATTCTTTTCTTCATTTTATTAGCTGTAGAGAAGCTTTCATAATTGGATTAAGTTTAAATTTTATTTCTTGTTACTGTGCTCACTCGGATCTTGTCTATGGGGCAGTATAATTAAATTAAATGTCCAGCTCTTGTTTGTGATGTGAAAAGGCATTGAAACTTTATAGTAGGTGGATAAGACAACACAAGAGAAGCTAATTGAACTCTTGCATATACATAAAGAATGCCCAGGTGATGCTATTATTTTTGTACCTAGAGAGCCGGTTTGAAACCTTTGTGGTCAGTGCTCTCTTTTTGTGTGCAACCAGGCTAATGTGAACAGATTGTATGGGCAGATTTTGAAGGCAGGTGTTCACCTCACAATACCACTGCTGTACTTGCCATGGTGAGCCATTCTCAAGCAAGAAGGTCAGAAGTAAATGGGCACAAAAGCTAACTTTTACCTGTGTTGGTGGTTCTTTCAGGTCATTTTCTGACATGCTGATAGTTTAGTATGGGAAAAATTGCTCACTGATGGCAGTCTATTTTACCTTTTTTCTCATAGAATCGAGCCCGTAGTTTTGCCGTATCTAGCATCAAATTTTCATTCACCCCAGTTTTCTTTCCAGTTTTGAATGTCTGAAACCCCTTGGTTACAGGTCTAGGAACCACCTTTTCACAACTGCACTTCCTTGCTGTAGCTTTTTTGCTTTTTCATACGTTCGATATCTTTATCACCTTCTCTCTTTAGACTTAAAATTATCATTTGTATTGGCTAAATGCAAATTTTTCTCTGCTAGTTCACAGAAAGTAAGAATCTTGTTATCGTCTTGGCTTGTCTGCTGGGACCTCAGTTCAAGTGATATGATTAGATTCCCTTCTCAAACCTCGATATCACAGGGTCTGTTTCCCAAAATGTATTCCCTGAAGGGGGATTTGTGGGTAGAGAGGAGGTCAGATACTCCTTTTACAGCTCTTAATGCCTGTTCAGATGTCCATCACCTGCACACAGATGTGCACAGACATATTTCAGATGCAAAATATATGAAACTTCTGACTTGAGAACACATTCCTGAGTCACTTAAGCTTGGTCTTTATATAGTATATAATTTGGTTTGGAGTTAGAAGTGTGTCTTCCCGTTACCCACTCTGATGATGGTGTTCTAGAACAGCTGCATTTGAGGTTTTGCCTGGCTTTATGCAGCTTCAAAATGAAATGTATCAACAATAAGTAACTTTTCAACATGCACTCATGGAAATGCTATTTCAAGAGATTAAAAAAAAATATCTTCCTTTTTTCCCTCTATCACAGATGCCCGAGATGTAGAGCAATTGAGTAAGAATAACATTACGCACATTCTTTCAATCCATGACAGTGCCCGCCCTATGCTTGAGGTAAGAGTTTTGGGGGACTCCACAGTAAATCCTTACTTTGCAGTTGATTGTTGCAGTCATCTTGGGATTATTTTTTGTTCTGTGCAATTGGTGTTTTGAGACTGATTTTCTTGAAAGCTGTAGTTTGGAGATCCAGCCACAGGTTTTGTTGTTGCTGCTGTTAAAACAATGAGAAATCTAACTGACAAAGGAAGAGAACTACACTGTCAATCTGTGTAACACAATAATGGGATTATGTTATTAATTTAATAGTAAAGGTAAGTTTCCTTCTGCATGGAGTTTAAGCATCACATAAACATTCCTTCCCCAGTACTAATCCTTCTTTTTTCTTGGGCCTCTTCCTTGAATCTTTATGGCAGATGGGTTTGCAGTCCTTTTCTATGTGAAATAGCCTTATTTAGGAGTGTGGGAGGAACCAGTGATCCTCACATAATAGATCTAAAATAGCAGGGCATCTGTAGTCTCCAACACTTTAACATAAAGTATTATTCCCATTTCACTGAAGGAAAACTAATCTGAAGAACTGTATTTGCTGTGTCATCTTGAGAAGGGAAGGAGGTGGGAACAGGATACAGGTCTCCTTTGTTGGATAGCTATGTTTTCTTCTTTACACCAGCTTACCTTGGAGGGGAGCCTGGCTGGACTTTGCTACATCTTAAAATCCTGTTATTTGATTTATGTCAGAACTATTATCCTCTAAAATTTGTTCATTCATTCCCTGCGTTTCCCTTCTCATGAGATGAGAAATTATGGGTGGGCAATGTGTGTGGCAAAATTGTGGGTAAGGCAGTTGTTGGTGTTAGCCTTCATATGCTGCTGGGAATCTCTGCTTTTCTTTATTTTCATGTAAAATGTCTCCAGTTATTTTAGTCCTTAAACAACAGAATTTCCACTTCTCCCAGGCAAGTCAATAGGTAAACCAAACAAGAGGTGTCCCCAGTAGTCACAACCAACCCCAATATCAAGATAATGGTGAACTCTGGGTTGACCTTGAGTTTATAAATGTGCTGAAGCAGAGCTTTAGCTGTTGACTTTGTTACACTGTCCATTTGACTTGTGTTGTACCTGGTGCTTGTTAAGTCTGTTTCAGACTGAATTTCAAGAGTGCTCTTAGTTGAAGAGATAAACATTTGTCCTTTAAGGAGATGTCATGTTGCCTCTAGGGTGCTGCTCTTTAAAATGAATGGAATTTTGTTTTGTTTTATTATGATTAGAAAACTAGGAATACTGATTATGGCACGGATCAGCTGCAGCCTCAGGCCACTGCTTCTGGTGGTGGTGGCAGTTTTGGCAGCCCACACACCACCTCCTTGCTTGTGGTGGTGCATCTGTTTGTGAGGCTGCATGGTAAATAGAACTGGGAGCTTTTGTGGTTTAAATATAACCAGGTCCCTATTTCTTCCTCTAGTTACCACCACAAAAGACATGAAGGATTATGTTTACCCACATCTCTTCCCAATCTGGTTTACAGCAGTGTCTCAAAAGTTACAGTGGTATGTGAACAGTGACTGGTTTAGGTTTGGTTGCTTCTTTTATTTATGTCTGTGCCAGGTTGTAGGTGGGTTTATTTACAGCTTGTGTTTCCATATTGTGCTTGGGGATTGTTCTCATGTCCACTAAAATCAAATAGGAATGTTTTCCCTATGTGTATCCCTCATCACCTTCCTCCCCAAATTTCGCTCGTGGAAGTGATTACTTTTTTGTAATCGTCTGATGTTATTCCGACTTCTAAACATGCAATTGCAGTGATAAGGGAACATATTTTCCCTGAGATACTCCGTTTTATGTGTATACATTTATGTGAATGCTGATCACCTGTAAAAAGCTGCCTTTGTTTCTACAGTAGTTACCTTTATCTTTAACTTACAATATTTTATCTCCAGTGTTCCCAAGTCCTGTAGGACATGTAGGTACCTGTAGAAAATGGTACAAATAATTCATTAGACAAAGCTTTCTGTGCATGCCAAGGAAGGTGAGTATTTTTAGACATTGTAAAACCAGTAGTGTTTTAGTAGCATGTTATCAAAGACAATTTGGTCTTTCCTGCCTGTCTGTGGAACAAAGAATATGGATGCATACTTCAGCTCCCAGAAGTCACAAATTACCCACATCTTGCTTGTCAGATTTTGAAGTTTCATCACTCTTTTGATGCAATAATACCTCTGGATAGAGCACTTAAAGTGGTGTATCAGAAGTATGGATTCTGTATCCAGTGCTGCCCAGGGTAGAGAATGAAAATGCCCAATCTGACTTTGTCATTCATAGTCAAGAACGCCATATGACTATGTCATGCATAATGAAGAATGAAAACAAGCATCAGTCGGTGAATATCAACTTGCTACAGACTGTAAAATTATTTTCTACTGCAGTAACTCAAGGCGTTGCCCCTCTCTGTGATGTTACAGGCTGTTTTTATCTGGTTGTTTGAAATGCTCACAGTACCTTTTAAAAAGTATGCTTTCCTCTGTGACTTACATGCTGCACGTTTTGGGTATAGGTTGCTTCAGTTCCTCATAAGTTAGTAAGCTATTAGAAAATGATTGAAGAGTTTCACAACAAAGTATTTTATTGGTTTAGGTTACATGTGCCTGCTGAGATATACTTTAAAAAGGTTTTCTTATAGAAATTCTGTTTTGGACATTATCTTAGTCATCATTTACAAACCCTTATGGGTGTCTGATTCATGGGTGGCTCATAATCAAAGTTTGGCCTTAGGAAGTCATGAGTATGTTCAAGCTGGAATAACAGGAAAAAGTAGGTATAAAATTAGTTGGATTCTGAGACTTCTTACACCTTTAGACATGGCTAGCTTGCTTTAAGTGCAAGACACAGAATTGTTTGTAAGACTTCAAGTGGTTTACACTGGAAGAAATTTGCCAAAATCTGGCCTGAGCTATCTTGCCATATTGCCCTTTAGTTCTTTCTGTATAAACTGTTTTAAAGAAGTTTTTCCTCTAACAAAACCAATTTTGAAATATAGAGAGTGTTCTAAGACTGTTCCAATTAAGCACGCCATTATTATACAAGATCTTAACCACTTTGGTGAGAATTTTGTAGTTTAAAGATGCATGTTTATAGCTCCTGTGATACAAATATCTATCTCATAGAAAACCCTGTGGGTAGCAGGTAATGTGTCCAAGAGAAAGGCGTTCATGCTGTATGGAACCAAGTTTGTTATTTCAGATGTCAGGAGTGAGAGCAGTGTCCAACAGCACCCACAGATGCACAGGGGCTGTAGCCTTGGTGAATCAAGTTGGCTCCTCCAGAGCGCTTTGGATGGCTGCCCATGGAACACTCACAGATGTTTTATAAATCCACACAAAAGCCATGAACTGAGGAGAATAATTAGATTTCTTGCCACCTGCTTTTTCTGTCCTATTTGTCAGTTTAGGTTTTAAAATCTCTATTCAGAATATGAGACACTGAAAGGTAGATGGGGAAACATGTTTCCAAGTGAGCTTTAGATAATAGTGTGTTTGGCAGTGACCTGTAGGATCCATTCAACAGGTTGTTTTGTATTTGGACTTCTGTAAGACCTTTGAAATGGTACCTCACAGCATCCTTCTCAAAATTGGAGAGAAGAATGTGATGGCTGGACTGTCTGGTGGATGAGGACTTGGTTTTATGGTCACATCCAGAAGGTCAATAGCTCAATGTCCAGATGGAAACTAGTCACGAGTGGTGCCCTTCAGGGGTCTGTATTGGAACCACTGCTGTTTAATGTCTGCATCAATGACATAGAGGAATCAAGTGTACGCTCAGCATATTTACAGATGACAAAATATTTTGTTCCAGTTGCTCAAAGTAAAGTATGTAAAGGTGAATCTTGTTAATCTTAACAGAAGAATATGCTTGCAGGTTCATTGAGGTGTTTGTCTCTGGATTTTCCAAGTGTTTAACCCTGTTCTGGGGGTGGTTATATGGAGATGAATGTGGGCCCAAACTAAATAGACTGTTCATGTGGATTGTGCAGCAGCTTGAAAGCAGCTGCATCTCATTCTGTAAAGTGTAGGCTGTGGTGGACAGTCATGTCCAAGCAGCTGAACTTAGAAACATTCTTAGTCCTCTCATCATTTGTCCCCACAACCACAGGTTTAAGTGCTGGTAGAAGGAAGAATGCTGCCTGTGCTGCATTGGGCAGTGGTTGCCGTTTGCAATGCAGGAAGGAGAACATTGTGAGTCCTGGGAGAGGGAGGGGTACTGAGTTCTTCTTGTCAAACAGGTGCTCAGACCATGTCCCAGAGAGGTGTCATCCCCAAAGAGGGGCAGGGATGGATGGGCATTCTGTGAGTCCCCATGTGGAAAGTCCACATCAGGACTGCATGTCATTGTGGCTGGCAAATGATGTGCCACAGATTCAGACTGGAAGTAAGGAAGACTTTGACTATGAGGGTTAGTAATTGCTGGAATGTATTTCCAGAGGTAAAGGTAGGTTTCCTCATATGCTCCACTTTTGTGTGGAAGTTGATTCAGGTAAGGTTGGGTTATAGTCATCTTTGAGCTTTGCATTTTAGAGCCAGAGCATTTCATAGTCCTTGGTCTATCTGAGACACTTTGAGGTGCCAATTGTGGTGACTGTTTTGAGCATTGCAGACACCTGTCCACCAGTCAGGAAATGGACTGAAACCAGCAGCTTCTTTCTCACAGTCCACCACACATTTGTCAGTTACCAGTAATTTTGCTGCTGCTCTTGACCTGCACCAGAGGTTTGATCTAGTAAACGTATGAATCCCGTTACCAGTTGCCTGTGGTTGTAGAGTCCTTTGGCATTAATTTATTTAAAGCATTATCATTGTCAGACTGACTCCTGCTCTGTCACAGGAAGCTTTTTATACTGCACTTATCTGGTAGACATCATAATGATCACAGTGATGTAGATTTTAAATCAGCAAGAGTTTATGTGGGCATGCCTGTACTGTCCCCTGCCACAGAGGTTCTCTGTTGTTCACTCTGTTAGTGAGGAACTGCATTAAGAGTAGCTTTTTGCGTGTGTGCTGCCTCTGTATGTGTGCCAGTTTTCTTTCTTCATTTTCTGTGGCTACAGAATATTTGTTTGGTTTTTATTTTCAGTTGATTTCCCCCCCCCTCATTCTGCAGAGTTAACCAGAGCACCCTAAGAGGACAGTTATCTATTTTTCTTTGTATTCTGATGCCATTAACAATACCGTCTTAATCTGGTGTGTGTCTCCAGAGCAGTGGTTTTCCCCTCTTTTTTCCTGAATTTGACTACCTAAATAAGTGTTGGTAGGTGGGTGGAGGGATGAGGGCGGCAGAGAAAAGCTGGTTGCTATCTGAACTACTGTGTGTGCTTTTGAGCACCACAGTATAAAATAGACATTGAGCTACTGGAGACTGTACAAAGAAGTGCCATGAGGATGGTGAAGGGCCTTGAGGGAAAGCCTTATGAGGAGCAACTGAGGTCACTTGGTCTGTTCAACCTGGAGAAGACTCAGGGCTGACCTCATTGCCCATCCATCTGTGCTGGTCTTCAGCATCCTCACGAGGGGAAGTGGAGGTGCAAGTACAGATCTCTTAATTCTCATGACCAGTGACAGGACTTGAGGAAACAACATGAAGTAGATTCAAGGGAGGTTTAGGTTGGTTATCAGGAAAAAGTTTTTCATCCAGATGATGGTTGGGCACTGGAACAGGTGCCCTGAGGAAGTGGGCACAGCACCAAACCTGAGTTGAAGAAGTGTTTAGACAACACTCTCAGGGAACATGGTGTAACTCTTGGGATGTCCTGTGCAGGGCTGGGAGTTGGACTGAATGATCCTCATTGGTCCCTTCCAACTTGCCACAATCTATGATTCTATAATCTTTTTTGTCCAATCTATCAGCTTATGCAGCCAGCATAAATTAACTGTGTCTTTGGAAATAAAGAACTTCTCAGCCAGGTTGTCTTATAAAGAATTTTAGGTACTTTTTTTTTCCTTTCAAATTCCAAAATTTTTATCCAAATAGAAATAGAGTTTCAAAGACAGTATCTAAGAAGCTGAACTGAAAGGGAATAACAGAGTTAAAAAGCTCTATGATGATCTTTCAGAAAAATCTTTCATACTCCCTGAGTAAACAGTCACAAATGCATTAATAGAATACAGCAGTGAAAAGATGCTGTAATTGGAACAGAACCAGTAAGTGTGAGGAACTAAGAAGTTGCAGAAAAATAGGGATGCTATGGAGAAGATGTATAACTTCTCTGCATCAGATTTATCGCTGCTGAATGCTGTGATATACCTGTTTTATAAGGTATTAAGGATGACAAGCTTGCTGCTGGAGAAATCACAAGAGGAAGTGCTGAATCAAGATTATGAATTAAAAATAAAATGTATAACTGGCTGCTAAATCCAGACCTTTGGAAGAAGGTGAAGAACTAAATGACTGGACACCTATCAAAAACTGAGAAATGTGTCTAAGATCTAATTGTCATAGCCTGAAGACCTGATATAGATAATGGATTCATACCAGCTTGCATTAAGATCTGGAATCTTGCTTCATGTTTTTCAAGCCTGGCTGTATGTTGTAATTCTTAATGCAGCTTTAGCTGAGCTTGATAACCTTGCATGTTTATCAATGATCTTTAGATTATACATGTGTGCTTTTTTTAGAAATGGAAAGCAAAAGCAGCTATTTGAAGTGGCAGCCCTGGCACAATGCAAGTAATCTGGTTAGCACAGTTTGTGGATTGCATTTTTGCAACTATTTAGGTTCTGACCATAGAAATCTATAATATCTGCTGTTAGCACTTAATGTCATAATTTTGGCCAGGGAACTTCAGCCTTATCTCCTTTAAGTTTTCTAATTCTTTCCTTCTATCACAAGTTTGGGGAAACTTCTTTCTCTCATAGTTGGACTTTCTTGACTGACTTAATATTTTTATGCGTGTACATAACAGGAATAACCCCCAATTTCCCCAGCTGATAACTTTGGAAGTGCTGAAATCTGCTTTAGGGATTTGTTTTGTCATCATAGATTCATAGAATATCTTGGATTGGAAGAGAGTTTATAGACCATCTCATTCCAGCCTCCTGCTGTGGATAGGGATACCTTCCACTACACCAGGTTGCTCAGAGCCCCATCCAGCCTGGCCATGAACACTTCTATGGATGGGGCATCCACTACTTCTCTAGGTGACCTGTTCCAGTGTCTCACCCTCACAGTAAAGAAATTCTTCCTAACATCTAATCTAAACCTACTCTCTTTCAGTTTGAAGTCACATTCTCTTGTTTTACCACTATATGCTCTCGTAAAAGCCCCTCTCCATTTTTCTTCTAGGCTACCTTCATGGCCACAGTTAGGATACCCCAAATCTCTTTACCAGGCTGAACAATCCCAATTCTCTTAGCCTTTTCTTCTAGGAGAGGTGCTCCATGCCTTTAAACATCTTAATAGCTCTCCTCTGGACTCACTCCAGCAGGTCCATGTCCTTCTTGTGTTGGGGCATCAGAGCTGGATGCAGCACTCCAGGTGGGGTCTCACTAGAGCAGAGGGACAGAATCCCCTCCCTTGCCCTGCTGCCCACACTGCTTTGGTTGCAGCCCTGGATGCTGTTGGTTTTCTGGGCTGTCAGTGCACATTGTTGGGCCATGTTGAGCTTCTCATCCACCAGCACCCCCAAGTCCTTCTAAGCAGGGCTGACCTTGATCTGTTCATTCCTCACTCTCTGAGGACCATCCTCAAACAGATAGTAGTCCAGAAAGCTTTTGTCTGTACTCAAAGGCTTAACATGAAATCCCTAAAAAGGAAAATACTGGGAAACCCATCAGCTGTATTTTTTTTTTTTTAAACAAAACAGCAATGTATGTTTATTCTGGAGAGATGCTCTCAGGAAGTGAAAACAGGCAATCTGTTAAAACTGTATTGCAGTATTGGGTAGCATGCAGAAGTCTTGAACTGTAGGAGGCCTTTCATACATGAAAATTGCATCCTGATGACATAACAAGTGAAGGCTCTACTGGTTATGACTGGGCAACATGTTCTCTGTCCAGGCTCTGTTGTCACTGAGATCCAACCCAAATGCTTATGGGAACTGTTAAAGAGGGAGATGGCAGGACAGCCTTCAAAATCAGAGGTGCTAGTATCATATAGCAAGGTCATGGCTGTTGTATAAAGATCAGCTCTACAAATTAATAATTTCGTCAAGTTGGACTGATGCATTTCCATCCATAGCACTAAACTCATATATCAACAGTGTTAGAAGCTGTTGGTTTTCAGCCATTGTGCTACCTTCAAGAGAAAGTGTACAAGCACTTCTAACAAAAAACCTTAACTTTCCTCTGTGATGTTTCACTGTCTTTTCATGGTAAGGGTTTCACCTCATGAGATGTTTCAGAAGACCATGCTGAGCAAAACAGCTACCATTTTTCTTTCAGGTGTGGCGGCACCAGACGGTTCTAGTTTGAAGTAATGCCCTGTCTGGCATTGATTCTGCTTGTGAAGTTGGGAGCTCTGACTAATTTTTCAAATATTTTCTCAGTAGCCCACTAAGAAGCCACCAACAGACTTCCACAAAGCAGCTTTTAAAGTGTGTCAGACCAGGCCCTCATGATGGGGTACCCCTGGCAGAGGCTGCTGTGGTGATGCACTGAATTAGTTCACAGTTTGACTTGCTCATCACACACGAGCTGTGTTGAGAGAAGCCCGTTCCCATCATGGGAGGTGGCAGGGAGAAGAGGGTGAGGACTGCTTGGAGCTGTCAATGGCGAGCTGTTTGCTTGAGGAATGTTGAGATCAGTAGGCGTCTGGTGTCTATAATTGCTTGGTTATGGTGTTAACCAGGCCAGGACAAGCACTCTGACCTGCATCTGCAGAGGACATAATGTGGAATGTGTTAACCCATGCTTCTAATCACAGAATCATAGAATGGTTTGGGTTGAAAGGGACCTTAAAGATCATCTAGTTCCAACCCCCCTGCCATGGATGGGCAGGAACACTTTCCACTAGACCATCCAACCTGACTTTAAACAGGGACGTCCTTTCCAGGGACGGCGAATCTGCAACTTCTCTGGGTAACCTGTTCTAGTGTCTCATCACCCTTGCAGTAAAGAATTTATTTCTAGTATCTAACTTAAACTTGCTCTCTCTCTCAGATTGAAGCCTTTGTCCTGTCACTATGTGCCCTTGTAAAAACTAATGTGACCATATTCTGGAGGTGAAGTGATCAAGATCCAGCATTCCTTTAAAGAAAGAGGCAGATGGGATATATTGTTTTATTTTAGTACTCAGAGACCCCCTTGAGGGTTCAGGGATCAAGTGTGATTGGTAGTGCTTGGATATGCCCTGACATGCCTGGGAGCTTGAATAAGTCATATAGTCAGGGCAGACTAACAAAGGCTTTCCTCTCAGCTGAAGTCCTGTAGATACTCTTGGTATGTCCTAAAGGAGATAAACCACAATTAAATACAAACTCACTGTTTTCTCCCACTCTGTATTCCTTCATATCAGACAGGTTAGAACTGGAATTCAGGGTTAGAATTAGAAATAATAACCACAGTGCAATTAAAATAAAATCCTTAATTTTTCAACATTTGCCTCCTTTAATTTTAGAGAGGATAGATGAGGCAGGAGGGTTTTAACAGGACACTTTGTATTTGTGATTGGCACATTCCAGCCTTAAGCAGCTTTTCAGAAGTGTCACTGACACTACTTCCTTAAGAAAGCTATGAAGCAGCATTGTAAAAAAACTCTGACAATGTATTATTCCTGATAGCACAAATGAAATGTACAAGTTCTATTGCAGGAGTATCCCATTTGCTGCTGTTCCTGTTGTTCATGTAATTGCAATTTAATTTATAATATTTTTCAAAGCCAAACCTGAGTGTGTTGTTTGCTAAATTCAATTAGTGGTTCTCCTCAGCTGAAACACAAATGCATTTTCTATGAGTCATTAATAAAATCAGCACTAATGTTGATTGCTACAGAAAGTAACTGAAAGGACAAGCAAACGGTTGAACGGTTTTCAGTTTAGCAGGTTCAGTTCGGTGCATTACTGGACTAAACCCTTTATAAACTCTCATTGGTTTGGCTTGAGGAAGCTTTGTGCCGGCTGTTTCCCAGTTTAGCTTTTTTTCTGAAATGCCCCTAAACAAAAATAAGTCCTCCTGTCCTCATCTGTTGATGTGACGACTCAAATTAACACATGGTTTTTGACTAACCTGAAAGAACTTGCCAGGTGCTGGAGGTTTTCTATTTGCATCTTAGTTCACAAATATAAGTTTAGGGTTTTATGTTTAAAAAAAAATTTCTTGGAAATCATTGATGGTATCTTTACATAAATTTAAATAGAGAAGTTTTATGCCAAAAATACAATATTGCTCCTTTTAGACTTTTTTTTTTTACAGACCCTTCCCCCTCCACTCTCTGCCCTTGGAGAGCAGAAATTTTGTAATTTGAGGTTCTTTTCTCCTCTCCCGAACTTTTAAAATCTGATACTCTAGATTCAAGCTTCCAGTGCTAACTAGAACCTCAGAAATGTATGTACAGCAATGGCAGAGATGATGTTCTGAAAAACGTCTGTAAAAATGTTACTTGGAAAACCCACTGAACATGAAATAATGAGTTGCATTTTTAGTCCTTCTTATTCTCATGCAAGCTGTTTTGTGAGCGCTCATTTTATATAAGAATCACTGGACAGTTTCCTTTTACATATAAAACAAATATTAGTATAATTAAGATGCAATCAAATCGATTATCATTCTCAATGACTTCAGAATATCTTTGATCATTGTCAAGGAGCAGCCATCTGTATAGGTGCTGCATTTGTCTTTACAGTGCTGTTTGCACTTTATCCTGTTCAGAGCCGAAATAATTCTTGGTATTGTACTATTGAATTTGTGTGTGGTCTGCAAAGGTCCTGTTTTCAGTCATTGACCCATTAGTTGGCATTTGGCACTTAGAGATATGTCATTCTGCTACTGCAAAATTCTACAAGTTCTACCAAAAAACCCCAAATACTAGTTTTTACAAGTTCAGTTAAAATGAAGTTGGAGTTTTTAAAATAAGATTCTATTTAAGTTGAATAGAAACAGAGTTTTACTTATACTGGTCTGTTGTGATCCTGGGCACTGAATGAAATTCTGAATTTAATAACAAAGATTTAATTTTTTTTTTTAAAAGCTAATGATATTGGGAAAAATCTTGTTCTTAAGTCTTACTGACTTTCCCTAATGCAACATAACTGTTCAGTTTCCAACCTTAGCAGACCAACCTCTAAAATAATTAGAAAATTGACTTGACAGGATTCCATTTATACCTTATTGACTGTAGTGTAAAGCTTCTGCATGAACCTGAAATCTGGTTTAACCCCTTGATATTCACTGCAGCAGAACTGACTTATTATTTCCAGAATCTGTGATGAAATTGCACCAGTGTTGTTGTTTCTCAAATAACAGTGATCTTTAGAAATTTTACTTTACTCTCCCTTGTTTCAACTTTGACAATCTTGAAATCTGAATACTCGCCCTAGTTTTGTTAGCTCTCACTGTATCCGTTTAACTGCAGCACTCAGTTTCAGGGCCTATGAGAGAAATCTAGTTTTGGTGGTTACTCTGCTGAAACAGAAAACAAAAAAGTAAATTATATTTTATTTTACTAATTTTTTAAGGACAATGCTAACAGGTTAAATACACCAAAAGAAAGGAAGCACTGCTTTTATTTGATGGGGGCATCAGTTAGGATCACCATGTGAGTAATGAGCAAAAAATCTGGGGTGTATGTGTGTGTCTGTTGGAAGGTAGGGGTGTTTGCTGGTAAGGGTGATTGATGGAGAAAGGAAAGTGAGCAGTGATTTCAAAGTAACAAGTGGAAAGTAGTAGTGAATTGAGATGAGCAGAAAAATGCTGTCTTCAGCATCTCATTGCCATAGGAGCTTGGGTCTGTACCCATGCCATATGTTTGGAATGTTATATTACCTAATAATATACATAGATTTTGTGTAATTAAAAAGGCTGGATCAATAGATTTTAATTGGGTACTCTGAGGAAAAGCGTGTTTGGAGAGATTAAGCATGACTGACATAGCTGTCAGCTGAAGAGATGTTTGAATAACAATATATATGCAAGAATATTCAATAAATAGAGGGAATGTATTACTTTGTATAGGATTTTAAATAGTGTTTTAAATGGTGTTTCTCTTTTCATCAGTTTTTATGCTTTGCAAGCTTTTCTCTTTGTTTTGAATAAATACCATGTTTTGAAATGAGTAGCTGCTCTGTAGCACCTAATTTAGTGTGTGTAGGTGAAATGGCACAATACCTGTTTTGAGTTATTCTGCCCTTCCTTCACTGAGTAATTTTATAGAATTGTTATTCTTAGGGAAGCAAGTGTCCTTATTTTAAAAAGATGTAAATAAAGACTTCCGTATGGTTGACATAAAGTTTGTATTTGTCTCTCCATCTTTATTGATATGCATTTTGGTTCCACCTGGGATATTATATCTGCAACTGGATTCAGGTTTATTTAATGAAACTGCTAACTAGGGACCAATTTGGAGCCTGTTGAAATTTTCACAAGAAGCTGGCTTCAACAATCTTTGATTTAGCTTACTCTGTTGTAGTCACTGTTCCAATGATTGTTGCCACCTAACATTTTGTGCTTTGCAGTTTAAGAAAGGCAAACAAATTGCTAGGTAAGAAAATAGTGCTGTTTCTGTCTTTCTTCCATGCTAATACTTTATATTAAATGTTGTAGGTAGCTGTTTGTTTGCTTGGCATAAATTGTTCTGCTTTAAAAGGTCCCTTTGGGACAGTTCTTCGATGGTACCTGCAGGGTATGTGCACAGGAAAGACAGTCTTGGGGCACAGTTATACAAATATCCTGGGTAGGTATATTTTTTTTTTTCCCAAAAAGAGTCACAAACATCAAGGTTCAGCAATTAAGTGTCTTCCTATTGATGAAATGTTTAAAAAAAAAGAAAGTCTATACAGCATGTGTGAGGAAAATCTAATTCCAGCAATCAACCTAGGAATATCTACACAAAAATTCCTGAGTCTCATGTATGAATATCTGCCTCATGCAATCATGTCGTGGTGTTGTATTTCAAGTATCAAATAGTGATGAATGATATTTGATCCTATTATTATAATTATTATTTCAACCAAGAGAAGCAAAAGTAGATGGTAGGGTGGGATCCTCCGGAGTTACCAGCTCCGGCCAAACTGTGTTTGGCTCGAAGTTGCTGAAAGTTTCACTGTTGATTTTTGTGGGAGATGGGTTAGGTCACTGCACAGTACTTTTGAAATCCCACCTCTAACCATTTCTGAGTTGAGTGTGTGATTATTTCCTCACAGGGAGGAGTCCATCACCACAGCCTTCCAAAAACACAGGTGATATACATCAGTCAAAATACCAGATTCCAGTAACTTAACCATCTCCTTTCTGAGAAGATTTATTAATAAAGCTAATAGGCTGATGTTGAGGATTTGCAAGCACAGTAGTGAAAACTGTGTAGTGGGCTTCACTGGAAGTTGTAAGTGCTAAAGATGTCCAGGATCAGGCTTTGGATGAGCCATTCTGGACCATGTGTGGTCTCTCATATGCTGGTTTCATGGTTGCTTGCAGTAGTTGGAGCTAACCAGCCATGACAAAAAAAAGAACATTACAGGTCTTAAATTTGTGCTGGTGCTACTTCTGCTTTTAGAGTGAGCACAATCTGAAAGCCCCTCTGCACTCAGCCTGTGAAAAGCAGTCAGCCTGTGCCATAGCTTCTGAAATCTGCAGAACAACTTGCGTCAGTGCATGCTGGAGGAGCGAACCTTCTGGCATGTACTGCACTCCACAGCTAACCCATCTCCTGCCCTCAGTTTTCAATTTTTCAGTGGGATAGAGTTGCTAGAGGTGATGGGGAAAGAATAGCATGTAAATTTGCTTTCGAGTCTCAGGCCCTCTTTTTACTGGAGTGACTCACTTGAAGTGATACTAGTGTCCAAGATAAACCTCTCAGATGTATCATACAAATATTTATTATGGTAATTAATCCATCAATACAATTAATTGTCCTTGGCTCATCAGCCTAGCAATATCAATAAAAGTATTACTGCTACATTATCTTTCTAAATGAACGTGTCTATACGGGTTGTTTTAGATCAGCTTTTGGCTGTCGAGCCCTCCTGGTTTCCCACAATGTTTCTGACTGTTACTGACTGTTTCTGATTGTTTCCCGCAATCTCTCTGACCCAGTGGTGAAGTTGGTGCACCTTGCAGAGCTGTGTCATGGTGCTAGGCTCAGCATCTCTGGTAAAAGAGCTTGCTCTTTATACGATGGCAAGTGAAGAAACAAAGTATGTGTAGGGGAAAAATGGAGGGGTTTCTGAGCCAGCAAAGCAAAGGGGTTGTAGATGATGCTGCCTCAGGTAGCCACACACTTGAGCAGTGAAAATTCCTCTTCTTTCCCCAGCTGGCAATAAAATGCCTGGTAGGTGGAGAATGTGTTCCAGCTTGTTGACAAAGGATCTCTTGTACATGAAAGTGTGGCTTTCCGTGTGTAGTGTTGAACATGTGGAATTATTACAGGGGTGTGTATCGTAACAAAAGGATAGATTAAGGTGCATTTTATAATGATCCTTTTGCTTGAATTTTTCTCTTTATAACTGCATCTGGAAAATTCATAACTCAGCCTCTGAGATAATTCAAAAGAGTTCTAGTGAATAACGTAGTTTTAGTGTGTCTGAGCTGCAGATTGTACTCTTGCAAGTACTATTTGAGAAGTCAGCTGAATATGCTTTCAGAAGTGTTTTATTTCTTAACAGTCATAGGAGCAAAGCAAACTACGAAAATAAAATGACAGTTGAAATGAGCGTTGACAATGCAAAGCAGTAGTGTAGGATTATAGATATGTTGTTTTAAATATATCCAGTAACATTTTTAATGCATCAGAAATGGTTATCTAACTTCCCTACTTGATCTTGTAACTTATGATAGCTGACTAAGAAAGAGAGGCTAACTTTGTAGAGGAAAGGTGTGAGTTTTATGGTTGTCCTTCTTGAAGGTTTCAAAAAATAAAAAATAAACAAAATCCATATCACAAACATGTTTCTTCTTTGTAATACATTTTGTTTGGTGTATCAACTGGGTAAAGAAAAATGATTGTGTGAGTTTAAAAGAAACTGCGTATCACAAATTCAGGATATAAGATCTGTTCAGAGAAAAAGAAGGGCAGGAGAATATGCAACTTCATTTTCCTAGAAATGTAAGAACAATTATGTTTTCAGAAAGGAGTTCAGATCTTTTTTGTGAAGATGTTCCTTTTTTTAAAAGCTCACCATTGAGCCTTGGGAGAAGGATGACTAAGCTATATGCTGGCGTCTTAGCAACATGAAAGCAAATGTTTTAAAATCTGACTCTATAGAGATGATAACTACTTGTCTGAATGATAGTGTTGCTCCTTCAAAGTCATTAATATTCCACCAGTCTAGATAAATGAACTGTGCTGGATAAATGTATTTAACTTGAATCTTTTTTTTTTTTCCTCATACCTTTTTGCTTCTTTACACAGGGAATGAAGTATCTGTGCATTCCTGCTGCTGACTCACCCTCGCAGAACTTGTAAGTATTTTTAAAAATAAATGCAAAACGCCCGAAATCCCATGGTACCATGATTCCTATTTTAAAATTTGCTGAAAGCTCCGATTCTCATCTCTAATGACCATTACACATATGTGGGGTTTAATCCATTAAGAAAACACAGTAACACTTCATTTCAGCCTGTTTTTTGTGTGTGTTTGTAGGAGGCTTAGTATGTAAACACTCTTCATTTGTGGCCTTAAACTTCAGGAATTCCTTAGTGAGTCTGGGCCCAATTCAGTCACAGTTTATTCTAGCCACTGGTTTTGTAAATCTTTGTGTTTTGCTCCTCTTTTTTTTTTAGCAGCCATTAAAAAAAAGAAAATATTTGAAAGAGGCTTGAAGCCTGGTGCCTCAAGGCTTGAAATAAATTCCTCACAGTGGGCCTTCAAAACAAAATCCTTGTGTGCAAACTACCCCTGCAACTGTCTGCTGGGGACTTCTTGAACCTGCTCTTAGTATAAGCTAGCATGGCAGAGAGTTTTCTGCCCTGCAGTGACTCTCACCTTGAGGACATAGGTACTGCGACTGGGGTGTCCAAGCCTTGCTCTTTCTCATCTCTGCCAAAGTGCACATACTGCTCATTGACTTACCCCTAGTTTTAATTGAGCATAGCAAGTCTTGATTCCAAAGAGCAATCAAAACAAAAGAACTTGGATGATGACCAGCTCTTTCTTCTAGAGCTCACTGTCTGTGTTGGGGAGAGGTGAGGGGGGTTTCAGCCACATCCTGCTACCAAGTTTTGGTAGAGAAACAAGTAGTGGAAAGAGGTCTGGTAGGTACGGAAGGAAGTGCAGCACTGCTTTTCTCTTGTATCACAGCAATATTCCGGCTCATGCTTTTGGGGGATATTTTTAGAGCATGTGTTTCTCATATTCTAGAAAGATTCCATTGTGGTGCTTGATATGTGATGGTTTGCCTTTTCATTCTGCATTTCTGTCACGATTTTAGGGGAAGGGAAAAAAAAGAGCACCACACCCCACCCGCAATAAAAACCACCCTAATCCCCTAAATTTCAGGTCTGTAATGAGAAGGTAGATAGCTAACTGCCTTCATCGTGGACTGTAGGAGCATCTGTGGATGGCAGGGAGAAGGAACTCTGCAGACCTGAGATACTCTAGAAACACATGGTTTTATTGCAAGAGTTGTGGGTAAAGAGGGCCTGCCTTCAGCCACCAGTCTCGGCTGAAGCAAAGCCCCAAAGAGAGAGGAGGAGAGAGAGAGAGAGAGAGAGGGTATGAGGTAAGGGAGGTAAAAGAGCTAAGAGGGGTAAGAGAGGTAAGAAGAGAGCAGGGGTCAGAGTGATAAGAGTGGTAAGAGAGGTAAGAGAGAGAGCGAGGGCCTTATTACAATACATTGTATCTTCTTTTGTGTTGAATATTCTAATTTACAATGACCAACCGGCGCGAGATACAGAACCTACAAACGTTGCATGCAACCTATGAGAACTACTATAATACCATGTCATCTTATATTCTAAACTCTAAGACTACTTTTCTTATCTACCTTTTCCTTGATACCTTGGCAGAGTGGAGAGGGGCTGCATTCTTTGGTCTTTTTGTTCTTTTGACCTTCAACCTATTTATAGCTGATCACTGTCTTCCTGCTTGCCATGGTCACATCTCAAATCTGGCCTTCATTTCTATTTCACTCACAGGTTATACATCTCCACTATTTCTTACCAGGCAATCATATCCGCAAATCCTTCCTGTCCCATCTTTCCCAACAAAGGACAACTTCCATGACCTTAATATTTAGAATAAAAATAAATAAAAAAATATCCTTTGGGGAAGGAAAGCTAATATGAGATTAGAGGAAAACATTCACATGTCATTAATTGTTCATTGGTATTTTGAGGTGTGTAGCATTTTTAACAATGTTTTCTAAATCTGCTTCCTTCGTTAAAAGAGATCAGTTGGGAATGGAAAGAGAAAGGATGGCATTTGTGATGAACAATAATCCATGTACAATTCCCTCACTCTTAAATATCAAGGAGTTATATTGAAAAAGCAGCTCCTGTGCTTGAGCTGTCTGGCTCAGTACCAAGGCTCTTAAGGCTTCCGTAAGAAGATAGAATATTTGCATGAGTATTGTTTCTGTTACGCTGCAGGCATCTAAGATACTTGCTTTGGTATCAGGTGGTTGCACGCAAACGTCATTACTTCTAATACTGATACATTCTATCACTTAAAATAAAACTTGATGAGTAACTGATTTTTTTTTCTTTGGCTTTGTACAGTCCAGGCCTTCAAGTAAAATCAAATCATGATGCTCACAAATAGCACCATTGCTTGCTTTGCACATGCAGTCTTCTGAAAGCAAGGGGAAGTTGTCTTTGTTCAGCCTGTGAGGACTGGGTGCAGTCTTATCTAGGAGTGGTTAACCATACTGCCTGTCCCCACTGAGGAGGGAGGGATAGCTAGGGAACAGGAAAGGGAGTTGGTCCCTCTGCAGCATTTTTGTGTGTCTACCCTCTTCTTCTGAACGAGGGATTCTGCTGGTGTCAGGGAGAAATATAACCTAACCAAGCAGTGCCTTGTATTGCAGGTCCTTGTGCTCTCTCAGCAATCTCTTAGCTCTCTCTCAGGCACAAGTGATGGGGTGCACACTGCTCTATTGTCTGTTTCCCAACAGCAAGAACCAACTGGAAGCCTTTTACCCACTGAATTTTGGGACTGTGAGCTCTTAATGCACCTCAGCTCAGTTTTTCTGAAGGAAACCTCTGGTTTCTTGTGTGTATAATGCACATTTACTCCTAGAAAACTTGTTTAGTGGAGTTCTTTTTCTCAGAGGGATGAGTTTCCAGGGAAATACAGCAGGGATTCCCCTGTTAGCATGTGGGTGTTCACTAAAGTGTCTCAAAAGCTTTATTTTACTCCCCTGTTCTGCCCCTAGCAAGCATAGGAAGAAAGCAATTGCTTTTCAGACTCAAGGTACTTCCTAGATGCTAAATCAATGTTTTCCCTGGTCTGTGAGAATTTTACCTTGGGCCAGTAACTGCTCCAGAAATGTCATCTTCTATAGAACTCATCATTAAAAAGGTATTTCTATAGAAATAAAATCTTCCCTTCCTGCCCTGTTCCAGTTAATTGTCTTTGGCTGTGTGTTTCTAAGGAATTAACCTTCAACAATCAGGTGGTTAGTGGTGACTATACAGAAGCCAGATGACCTATTAAGAGGAGAAAATTTGGGTAGATTGCTGGTTTTTTTTTACACCACCAAAGGAAAGAAACATCGAGATGCTTCATCCTATCTGATTTGGGTGCTGTCTTTTTAACCTTTATAAATATTAGTAGAAGTCCAACTAGCAACCAATGAAAATACAGCTCTGGGATCATAACTCTACTCTTGGTCTAGTTTTGAATTAGGCAGCGTGCTAATGCATAAGTTTAGATAACTTTTACAACATCCTGGTAGGGGCGTTGTACTAGTGGTGGTTCTTCCTGTGGTGTTTTCCCACTATAAAGATGATGCAGTTCAGGACCCAGCTTTCAGCTGGGAGATGTAAAAGCCAGATATCGTGTAATAAATTGTCCTGAAGTCCAACAAATGGGCTGCAAATCAACACATTTGTCAAGTGCTTTCCTGTTAGAGATGATAGTAAACTGTTTTGTGGTTAATGTAAGACTCACCATTCTTCTTTGTGTCTGGCACTTGCCACACAGCTAACTGGTCCTCAATCTTAGTTTTCATCTAAACATGATTTTACTATAACTTTGAGAGTGAGTTTAGGCAACTGTGTCTGCTGGCTCCAGAGGAGACCCTGATGCTGTAGGGTTGTGGAGGAGTACATACCTTGTTTTCTGTGGCTTGAGGTGAGGACAGGCTGGAGTGCTGTAGAGCAACACTAATTCTAGATGTGACTATTTCTCTTCTCATTTTCATGACTGCCTGTAAACACACTTGAAAGCACATCAGCAGACTGAGCATCAGCAGTGAGGAAGGGTGAAGAAAACTGGGTGAATGGAGTTCAAGATGTTTAGTACCTTGCAAAGGTGTTATGTGCAGTCACAGATATTTTTCAAACCAGTGTTGGAAGTGTCTTACCAAAATTTGTGTGAGACCATTGAAACGAATTCACTGATGCATGAAGCCGCCCTCCTGGCCAGATTTTCTAGAGAGAAAGAGAAAAGATGAGAAGATGAGATTGTCAATACAGACCTAAGCAAGCTGCATCTGAGTGAATAGTTTAATCTCAGCTAAGCTCTTCATTGTGCAATATCAAAGCCTCTTGCACACATAGCCAGAGATCTCTTCTGTCCTCTTAAGTTTGTTTATGTGAAACCTCTTGTGCTCCCCTGGCAGACCATGATTTGTCACTCAGCCAGTGACAGTGGGGTTGGTGTGACAGTCCAGTCTGAGCACACATGCATTTGTAAGGCTTTGTCTTCACTTATCCCACATACTTCATCACCTCCTTGAGAAACATAAACTCCTAAGTTGACCTGCTATCCTAAAGCTTGGGATTGCATTGTGCCTTGAGATATTCCAAATAAACTGCTTAGGTCTTCTCTAGCTGTGTTTTCCATGCTATATCCAGTGATGCAGGAACTGCATTGGAGAGGGAGTCCTGGGCTTTGGGATCTTCTTTTCATTTATTCCAGTTAGATATCGTTGCCTTTGCAAGTTCTGCAGGCAGTGACACTCTGTTGCATCAGTGTTGTCCTTCAGGTCAGGAGTGTTTACAGCATCAGCAGCTGCACTGTTAGGCAGGAAGGGAAGCTTCCTTTTATGTGGGTATTCCTGATTTTTGTGTGGCTGCTGGTGCTGGGCTGAGGTTTTTTTCTTTTACCCTTGTGGTGTAATATTCACCCAGAAAGGGGAAACATCTTGAATACAGGACGTTGTGTTTCATGGGTGTTGAGCGCAATGTGCTTTCAGGTTTGCCCTTGCCAACAGACCTGTAATGACTGCCCCCTAAGAACCTCTTTCCTCTGCCCGTGTTGCCCACATTACTACTACTCCTGAGTTTGAATTGCAGGAGCACTCAAGGGCCACAGTGCACTCCAGCTCTGTTGAACTAAGAGCTGCTGCTTGCAACTGCGATAAACTGCAGGCAGTGCCAAAGGCTTCGGAGTCGGAAAGGAGGGGTGGGCAACTTGGAACTGGGATGCAGAGAGGCAATGCTGCATAGTCACTCACATGATGACAACTGCCCACTTGCTATCCTCCACTATGCCCCATTTAAAATGAAAGGGGCATGTGTAAAGGATAATGAGATTAGAAACCCTAAACTTTGCAAACAGAGTCTTCTCTACATTTTCTGCTCTGCTGCTTTAAAAAGGGTGGGTTGTAGGTTGCCCCTGAGTATGGGCAGATGGAGTACTGCTGTCTGAAAGGAGAAGACTAGAAAAAACTGAAGAAAACAGGGCTTGAATCTTGAATTGAGCATTTTTTCATAGCAGAGACAAAACCGAGTAATTTCACATAGCCAAGCAGAAGGTCTTAATGTTTAGAAACGCCCTATTGCATGACTTGAAGGAGGAGGTAAAGTTAAGCATAAGTTTGGGTAGCAGGTAGTGTCTCTTTGTGAGAGACATTATGTTTGGAGAATTGCTCATGTAATTGTGCTGAGTTCCATCTGACATCTGAGCACACAAGGACGTGTGAGGTCAAGTCACTGCTTTAAAGAATAATCAAACACAAACTGAAATATAATCAAACACAAACCGAAATATAAACTTGACAGTCATTAGAATAAAGTTTATCACACTGTAGTACCTAAAATACCAGTTTCTTACTCGGATAGAGTAGAATAACTTATGCCAGTGAGTTTTGTGTTTCATTGGCAGACAGTAACTTTTACTTTGTGGGCCCTGTATTCAGTTCTAAATTCTAGAAACAGTGTGAGGTGAGCTTTCGGATATATTTCTCTCTTTCTAAGTAGTGATTTTACTAAATACAGCACTTTCTTTATCCCCCTTCTGCTTTTGTTTTCAGAGCAAGGCATTTCAGAGAGAGCATCAAATTTATCCATGAGTGCCGGCTCGCAGGTGAAGGCTGCTTAGTTCACTGGTATGTATACTGCTTGCTAAAAAAAAATCTTTTTAAGAATTTCTCTACCTTGATTTGGATGTTGATAATTGTAATAAATTAGTGGTCATCTCCCCTCTGTAGCAAAATCCTCTTGGACTGAGTTGTCCCCCTTTATTCAAAAGCTCCAGAAGATTTGCAAATGCTATTAAAGCCTTATGCTAGGACTTTTGAGTCTCTGGGGTGGACAGCTGCTTGGAGATGAAAGGAGCCCATGAAATTATTCTTCACCTTCTCTTAGAAAACATTTTTGTAGGATTGATTTGACTAGGAGTGTGTTGGCTGGAGACATATTATTTATTTCCCATAATTTTAATCACTGTATTTGTAAATATCTTTTCCATAATCCTCATAATTTGATTAGTTTCTCTAACAGCTGTTTTGGTGACTTCAGAGTTTAAAAAACATGTCTGAACAGAAATTGATTTTTTCCCCTCTTTCTTTTCTTTAAACTGCTGAAGCATTCAAATGTTGCATTTGTTAATAGCAAGACCCTGATTGGAGAGATGCTTCTGGGACTGTAAAGAATAGAAAAGGAAATCCCACCCTGGGTTTTTTCTTGCTCTCTGCTATTGGTTGTGATCTTTGTGCTATATGTCCAAGGGACATATCTGAGTCTATATCTGGAATCAGAGTCATCTCGTGATTTGAACACTGGACTTGTACATAGGCCCTGAGCATAAACCCTCACTTTGCTATTGACTCATGACAGGGCTGTACGTGAGCCATTTGGTCAGTCTTGGTGTATGGAAAACAGGAATAAGTAGTCTGAATACTGATAGAGTTTTAAAAAACATTTATTTAAATTTGTGAAGTATTTCAGAAACATAAAATTATGAAAGAGTCTGGTAACTCTTTACTGTGGTAAATATAACTAAACACGTTCTTTATATTCTCAATAAAAATAATTCTGAATTTGTCCAGTGTTGTCCAGCCAGGCATAATGAATCATTCTTACTCTATCCCAGCTTTTCATCTGGGGAAACTGGAGTCCTGAGAGTTTAAGCTGCACAATGCAGTGGATAGCAAAAAGAGGAACTCAAGCAACCAGACATGTACCTCTTATTGGTTCAGTTAAAGTTCATTTTGGCCCCATGAAATTGCAGCCTTTATTCATGGTGGAGGGAAAACAGTCTTATTTCACTGCTCTGAGCTATAGAAAAAGAAGAAAGAAAGTGTGTAACTTCTGCCTTTTTAAAACTCAAATCTAACTTAGAATGTGTGCACTGTCCCCTGCTTTCGTGACTACTTCATGCTTATTTCTTGTTTTTCAGTCTCATATGAATTACCATTCAAACCCTACTTTCTTGATCATGTAGATTTTTTTCTGCTGCGTTTGAAAAAGCAGCACCAAAACCATTTAATTCAAATATTATAATATTTCTTACTCATGGCAGGCAACACAGCAATGTGCTGTGATGTTGAGAAGCGATGTTTTCAGCTGTGACAGGTGAAATACAGCACTGCTTTAGTGTATTGCACCCTCTTTTCCATGCAGCCTTGCAGGTGTCTCCAGGAGTGTCACCCTGGTGGTTGCCTACATCATGACCATCACAGACTTTGGCTGGGAAGATGCGCTGTCCGTTGTCCGCGCGGCGAGATCCTGCGCCAATCCAAACATGGGCTTCCAGAGACAGCTACAGGAATTCGAAAAACATGATGTTGATCAGGTAAATGAACTACAAAAAAGAGCTGTGAAACACAACTCCAAGTCAGATCATGGATTGCTTCTCATTATTTTGGGGTCTGTCTGTGGTGTGGTTTATCTGACTCCCTGTTTTTGCTTTGAGGGAATGGCTTCAGCCTGCTCCACAAAGGAGATACAGGTAGATCTGAAGGTATCAGGGAGTGCTGGGTTGGGAGAAGGGATTAAGCACACTATCTAAACACCTCCTACCCAACTGTGCTTCCTGTGAGCTAAGACACAGTTCAAGATTAACACCTTTAGAAGGGTAAAAGGTAAAGGGTGAGTTCTCAGAACACAGCAAAAGGGCCAGCCTATAACTAACTACCAGTTCCATAAAAGTAGTGGGTTTCTCCCCAACAGGTTCATTTGAAATAGTAAGCAGGAAAGAAATCATCATCACAAATCTTCCTGTCCAGGGGTTAAACTAAGTCCTCATTATGATTTGTGTGTTGTGACCCCACTCCCACCTCCTGTGGGATATATTTCCTAATATATCCTAGATTATAGAATATATCCTAAGATTTAATAAATTTTCTGATGTTTAGGGAAGCCTCAGATCTGACTCTTTTTTTTTGTTCTTATTAGCCTTTGAAGGTTTTGTAGGACTAGGAGAATCAACAAAAGAGTAGGACTGCCAAAGGGATTTCATAAAACAAAAATTAATTTCTAACTCCAAAAAAACCCCATTCTATGCAACAGACCTGCTCCCTGTGAGTGGTTGGTGACTTCCACTTATGTTACCAACCTACTGTGGCCATCCCTTCCATTTTCCATTGCTCGGCATGTTGTTGTTGCGTGGGCTTTTTTGTCTATGGTGCTTATTAAAAACAACAACAGAGGCAAACCAAAGTCAGAAAGCAAAATACATGAGACAAAGGATATTGTTTTTTTTTTTTAATCCCATCCCATCCCTGTCATTCTGCTGCAGAAAGCTCAGTGTTTAGAAACTACCATTTGTTTTGCATGATGCTGTTAGCAACTGTAAATATTTGTGTTTTTTTAATATTTAACTGAGTGTTTCCTGGGTTGTTTGGAACTGGTGTAAATGGCAGAATAACTGATTTTTAAGAGACAAAAGTCAGAGAGGGACTTTCCAGACTTGTCTCCTTCCTCCCTTACAGTCATTTCTACTCTAATTGGTTTGGTCTAACAGCAATGACAATTAAGGCTGTATGCAAATAGCCTGATAAAGACAGTAACGTCTCTCTTTTTTCATCCACCATGGACTGTGCATTCTGTCTTTATTCACTGAGGGGGAGGCAGTAGGTTGCAAAAAGAAGTATCCACCTGTATTCATTGGCTGGGCTGTAGTTTCTTACTGTCTCTTAAGAGCAACCACATCCTTAGCAGGTGTCTGTTTACACACCTGATTTCAGTGGAATGATGCCATCTGCCAAGGGCGTGAACTTTTTTCAGATTTCAGCAGCATTTGGTGTTTTGCTGTGCCACTAAAGGGTGGTGGTATCCTGTGGGCTCTCTGGAATGCTGTCCTCTAGATCTTGGTCCTACAGGATGAGGTTTAGTCACTAAGGTCACGACACAGTTTGCACCTGTTCCAAACTTCCACATGGCAGTTTGATGCTTCAGATTTGCCTGAGGACCTCTTTAAGGAATGGGAGGAAGTATCTATGTTGAGGTCTTGTCTCCTAGTGACCTAATAAATGATCTTTATGGATCAAGCTGTTCATGGGCCTCAAACAGAATGAAGCTATGAAGGTTGAGGTTTGGAAAATTAATATTACCCCCACTGGGACACAACAGGTGGAATCTGTGTCTACTAGCTGCTTCTGCAGGTAAGCTCAAGAAAATTGTAAAGAACTGGACAGTTCCTCATCTGGAATTGTACTCAGCTGGACTGAAATTCTCCAACAGGCAAAGATGTGTCAGATTTGAGTGGATAGAAAAAGTAAATATGTGAATTTTCCACTCTTTCCTATGAGACAGGGTTATCTGTTGGCAGGTCCAAATCAAGGAAAAGGAGTGGGGGATTTATTCATTATGTACTTATGGAGCATACAGGTATCTTGTGGTAAAAAATGTGGGTTTAAAATGAGATCTCATGACAAAAGAATTCATTTGTGTGATCCAACACAAAGATACTGCCTCAGCCTCTGAAAGCACCTGAGCTGAAAGTTGCTGCAATGGAACTTGGAACACCTGAGGAAATGACCAGGGGAAAGGTCCCAGCATTATTGCCCTGCCGTTGCTTGATTCTTTCCTCATCATTTATATCTGGTTACTTTCAAAGCAGGTTACAGGGCTGGACTGACCATCAGCTGAGCCTGGTACATATGTTACCAGGTACCATATTCAGTCATTCATATCAGTAACATATGGGGTCCTATTCTACAGCTTGTAAAACTTGTGGACTATTTCTTCCTGGAAGATACTTCTTAGTATATCCACACTGCATTTTTTACCACTGGTGTTTGTGGGCTCAAGATAAAAAACCTTTAAGAGTGGTTCACTTTCTGATTTCAATCTTCTTCGAGCCTATTGTGACTTGAGCAAGTTGGCTGATCGTATTGGCTTCCAAGCTGATTCCTCTTATTGCTTGTGTATGCAGCAGGAACAAGATTTTAAGTTCAGGATGTCCTTTCCCAGCAGGTGTTCCTGTTCCACAGATGTGTCATTTCAGGAGATGTAAGGGTTCTCAGTGATTTCAAATATGTGTTCCTGTGCTGTGCATTCTTGTGCTGCTGTTGAAGGACATGCAATATTTGGAGTGCTTTTCTTTAAACTGTGTATGATCTTAAAGGTTATTGAAATTCTGTAGGACAGGAAGAATTACTTCTCCATCAATTTCATGTTACCGTTTCATCATTTTGTATACGTATTTTTAATTTCTGCAGTTCAGGCAGTGGCTGAAAGAAGAATATGGGGAAAACTCTTCTCAGGATCTGCAAGAAGCCAAAAATCTTCTGAGCAAATACAAAGAGCAGGCAGAGTTGCATCAGACTACTGGAGGAAGGCAGTGGAATAACAACTTCTCATCTGTGCCATCACTCTCATACAGCAACTACACAACAGAGACCTAATTGCAAGAGGTCAATTTTTTTTCTTTGTACTTTTGCAAAACATCTTGCCATGTTTTCCATCCCATCTTCAAGACTTTCAGCAGTAAACCGTGCAAACTGTTGATTTATAGAAAGCTTCTTGACGACATTATGTGTGCGTGTGTATGAGTGTGTTTCACACAGTTTTGTAATTCGGGCAGGATCAAGCTCTGTTTGTGCCCAGAGACAGGATCCAGTTACTGTGGCTGAGGCAATTTGTCTGCCAGCCACAGCTATATCCCCTTCTGCCCACATTGCCTGGCATTTACTGTGAGGTTAGCTCAACTAACTAACTCCTCTTGTTGTAGGCTAGCAAAGGGCTTGGAGAGATGAAGTCTGGTGATTCAAGCTGTGGCAGTTTGGCATCTCTGCACTCTTAGTGTGGCAAAGGTGTTACTGCACCTGAAGAAGGGAACTCAAGTCTGTGTCTCTGCTGCTCCTGTTCACAGTCCATTGGCGAGTAATAGCATGGAGGTGGGCGTGAACTTGAATGCTAGATCAGGTGAGACAGGGGCCCAAGTATCTTTCCCCCAGCAGTGGCATCTAGGAGAGAAGTGGGACAGACAGCTCTGAGTAATAAGACCTTCAACCGCCACAGTTGTCTTTGCTTCAGTGCCCATGAGACTGAGCTGTCGGCAGAGCTGCCACAGACCAAGAGCACCCAGGCTATTACCACAGCTCAGCTGATGTGCAGTGATTTAAGCCATGGTCCCTTGACTGTGCATCTGGTCTCCCAACATAAGCTTTTCTGGAGAATAGTTGATCATGTCTCCAGAGCCGCTGAACTTCATTCCCCATGGAACACGTGCCTCTTCAGCACACGCCCCTGCGCGCACGATAACGTGTCTCCAAAGAGTGGGCTCGGTGTGAGTGCGAGCACCTGTTTCTTTGCTTGTGCTGTGGTTTGCTCTTTGACTTCAGCTACCTCAAAAATGCTGTTCTTGTCATTGTGGTTGTAAATGCAACCTGGAAAATTGCCTTGTGTAATCTTAATCTAACACTGAGTGAAGTAAGTGGGTGCGTGTGTGTGCGAGAGTGTGCGTGTGCATGTATATTTCACAAATGTCTGTATTTGAGAAGTTTATTGTTTTCTTTTAAAATTGCCCACATTTCTCACTGGTTTAAAGATTGAGTTGTTGGAATTCAACTGTCCTGCCATTTAAACACCACTATGTATTTTGCTGTGATCAGATTTATAGGAATGCATTTGTACAATATATTTTAAACTAGGTTGAAACTAGGGGCCATACTCTGCTCTTGGTAATGTTGTATGTTTCTGGAATGGAGCCATTGCCTGACTCAAGCGGCTTGTGAGAGTGTAACTTCAAACATGTCAGTAGGGATGCTGGGCAATGTATTGATTTCTGATGGTGTAATGTGGGGTGACCCTGATGCCAAGATCATGATGTCTTGTCTTTGACTTGGAGGATGGAAGGCCCACTTTTCTTGAAGATTATAGAAAATTAAAAATACCCCAAACAGCCATAATAGAAAACTAAAGCCAAACCCTTAATTTGTTCAAGTGTGGTGTATGTCATGCTAAAAGCTGAGCACTGAGTGAGAAGCAATCAGCATACTAAATAGACTGTTGTGTCTCTTTCAATTTCTTCAGTACTCTGGCCTCCCATTCCTGCACAAGATTCCTCCATGTGTGAATTCCTGCTTACAGGTGACAGTGAGTTCTTTGGATGGAAGCAAGGCTTTTGGGTCAAGTAAACTCTGGCTGTTAATATCTGTTGTTAAGTATCTTAAAAAAAATATGTTATGGCTTGTGAAATATGGGTCATGCATATCAATAATTTCCTAAAAGGAAAAAAGGGAATGGGGCAGAAGTGACCTATCCATTTTATCTGAGGTCAAGTCTGCATCAGGGTTCTCATTGCACTACATGCTTTAGGTGTACTGAGCATGATGAGAGCAGGATAGTCATATCTTTGTTGCAGTACGGGATGTTGCTGGATTTGGGAAAAGTGCTGGAACTGACTTTGTTTTCAAGCTTGCAGCTAAATGAACCACTGCCTGTTTGGTATATCTAGCAGTTGCTCTGTGACTGTCAGGTAAGAGACGGATTTAGCTGTTTCTGAAGATGTTGATCTGCAAATAATTGCCTGCTTAACAGTTCCAGCCCAGCAGTGTCCACGTTGGCAGTCCCTTCTGTGCTCTGAGAGTAGATGTGATAATTGGAAAATGTTTTCCTCGGTAACAGGGTCTGGACACACATTCAGGATGCGGGTCCATTTGTTCAACCCTCTACTCATGGTATGATATGTAGGGCAGCACCAGCCCATCTCTGAAGGGCAGCTTTGTCAGAAGTATTCTGCCTATGGTCTTGCAGGTATCTAGCCAGTCCATCCTGTAGCTGGCTGCCAACACTGTGTATCCTGTAACACTCCTGGCATCTTGTCCTTTCAGTAGGAATGCTGTGGGTGCTGATAAGTTGGCAGTTCTTTTGCTGTTCTGACACATACAAGGCAGAATGGGAAATACCTGTTAATTTTCATGTGTCCAAGATTAATCTGCACTGTTTTTTTTTAAATAGTTTGGTTATCTCCAAAGAGTCAGTCCCCTGAACAGGATTTTTTTTGGAACTGAGTTTGGTGTTAGGGCCATATAGCTACATCACTGTGTGTTATGCTGCAGCTCCAAAGCAGATACAGGGTAAGCTGGGAAGACGGAGGGAATGCCGTATTGTCAGTGAGTGGAAGTGCTTCTCTCTTTTGGAAAGGCAGAGGGGGTGTTTTCTGCAGACTCCACCTTCAACACCTTGTGTAGTGGTCTGTGTGCACTGCATACTGCAGGTAAGAGCAGTATGAGAGCAACTGCAGTCTAAGAAAACTTGAGTCTGGTTTATCCATGTAGAGAGCAGAATGATGGTTTCCTCCCTAATTACCACAGGTGCAGTAGAGAGAGCTACAGCTCTCACCTTTAGCCTTTTAGAGAGGGAGAGGAGCTAACGCATACTGAGAATGTGACATGATTTGTCTTCCAACCAGCCTTTCAGTGGCAATTTGTAGGACTTTCCAGCTATCTGGAACATGACTAGACCCAGTTCACCTCTTAGTAGTTGGCCTTTGTAGTGTAGATGATGCATTCAGTTATTTTGTTTCTGTACTTTAAAACACTGTCCTCATTTTGATGTTCACTGGAAAATGTATAAAGTTTATAACACCTTATTGGATATCCAGATTTGAAATGTATAATCGATTTTTTTTGGGCTAAACTTGATATCCACGTGTGATTATAAGCAAATGTCTAGTGTTATAGAATGTAGGTAATGGGTAAATGCATTAATAGTATTTATTACTCTGTTTTTTAACCTGGAAAAAGTTGCTTCCTTACATTTTGTGGTTGAGTGGGAAGATACGGCAAATCATATCTGTTTTTTAAAAGGGATAATAACTTTGGTTGCTATAATGGCCACCACCTATGAAGATGTCACTGAAAAATTATAGCAATTATTCCACTAGATTAAAAACTCTAAATCTGGTAAGCTTCTTGATTCTCTGTCTTCCTCTTCCTGGGCATCTTAGCGAAGCCTTGATTGCTTTTTCCAAATGTTTGTATTTAATACGTTCTACGATTTTTTTATAAATAAAATTAAATGTTAACACCTGATCTGCTTTTGTATTTCTTGAAATCAATAATGGTGTCCAGAAGGCTTCTTGCTGTTTGTATCCCTGCAGGTACAGTAAGAGTACAAGACTAACTCATTTTGGTGTTTAGATTACTTTTTTTCCCCTGCACACAGACTTCTTGAAACTTCCCCACTCTTCACTGAGTTCTATCAGGTGAGTTCAAGAATCTTCAGCACAAGCACCTCTTGATAGTCTCCCAAGAGGATCTTGCATGTTACTGTCTTACTGATTGTTGCTGGCCCATCATTGCAACGGGCTATGTGGTGAATCCAGCATTTTTATTACTTTGAAATGCCTTCTTTTCCACAGCACACCCAGTTAGGGCTTAATCAGCTGTAAAACTTACCTGGTTTTCAGGCTGACAGTGATCAAGGCTCTCAGTAGTGGTCTGTCAGAGGAAGCTGATGTAAGTGGCAGATGAGTCTCAGGGGAAAACATTAAAAAACTTACAGTGTAAGGGAGGAAATGCCCTGTTCAAATTCCCACAGATAACTCACTGAATTTCTGGTTTGACACTACCTCTACTAAGAGAGTATTTCTGACATTTGGGCAATCGGGAAAAAAAAAATCCAAACCTAAAGCAAAAACCCCACGAACCTGAAAGTATAATCAGTCAGTTTATAGCCAGATCTCATGGCCACTTCAGTCACTGCTGAAGGCTGAGCTGCTTTTGCAGTGGGACTCCCTTATGAAGGCAGAATTAGATGCTCAGGCACAGTGAGTTTTGAGTCGTCTCTTTTTTCCCTCTCCTTCCTCTCCCGCACTTGTTACTTTATATACTATTGGGAATGTGTGGATGGTGATTCCTAAGGAATCTTGGGCATTCAACTAATCAGTAATATCCTCTACTAGAATAGAGTAGATGTGTCTGTAGATTGCTCTGAAGGTGATAACTGCACCTTGTTCAAATACATTTCACAATACATAATACATTATTCATCTTCAGTGTAAAGGGGATGGCTCAGATGTTATTATTGTGTGTTTCAGTCCTCTTCATGTCTTTCTATGAAGAGACTTTAAATTCAATACAGCCTGCTATGTGACACTTGAATTAGTAGTGTGATTATCTTCTTTCTCCCATCTGTTATCCAGAGCAGTGTCTTAGATATATGTGCTACAACACTGATGAGACAGAAAAAATGTTTAAAGTATAATCCCTTCTGATCTAGGGAAACCTCCTAAGTTGGAGAGAAGGCTTCTCCTCTGCCTAAAGGAAAGCAGCAGTTTCCAAATGAAAAATGCTTTACTGCCTAATCTTCCTTTTGATCACTTAGTACTTTTCAAGGGTAATTTTTAACCAGATCACATGCAAAAATTGTGCTGGAACTGTGGTGCTGTATTGCTGTTCCTGACTGTGTATTTCGTTCCCTTCAGTGTTACATGGAACTGCTGTGAGTTCTGGAAAGTGGCAGTTTTGATCTGATTCCTGGAGTCCTGTCCCACCGTACTGTCTGCTGAGGGAAGTAGAGGGCAAACCTGCATGTCCTTAGACGTGCCTATAACCTGATAAGGAGTTTTGTCTTTGTCAGCAAATTATCTGAGAGTCCTTCCACCTCCTCAAGAAGATTGCATTGGCAGAGGGAATATGATGATGGTCTGTAGAAAGTACTAGCATGAGGAAGACGATGTTGCACTCTGCAGTGTTTCTGTAGATACCCCTGGAGACACAAGGCACGTGACAGAAACAGCTAATTTCACACTTTGTTCCCAGCAGAGCTTTAAATGTGGGTCTTGTTTTCCATGTGGCCCAGCTCCTGTGCTTAACTATTTCACTGCTACATTTAGCTGTTCTCTCCAATATTATTATTCTCCCCTCGGCCAAGGAACAAATTCTTCTTTATATATTTGAATGTGTGCTTTGCTCTAGTGAATTATGCCAACTGCGGTTTACCAAAACTGAGTAGCTTGTGAGTAGCAAGGTGACTTCCTGTAGTTTTCCATGTAGTTTCTAGTGTAAATATTAGGAATGGGCATTAATGAAGTGTGAGCAAGAGGTGTCCTTTTGCCATTGAGCAGCTGCATAGCTCAGTCCTGAGACTGAGCTGCTGTAGGAGACTTGGTTCTGCTCATGTAAGCCAAACACATCTGCAGTGAACTGGGACTAAAACTCACTTGCAGACAGCCTCAAAAAGTGGGATTTTCAGTCAGACTTGAGCCTAGTTTCCATTTTAGATGAGACAATTATGAATGTGCAGGTTTGTATCCTCCATTATTTATTGAACTATAAATAGAGAGATCAGAACCAAGACATTGAAGCTGCATGAAGTGTGAAGTGTTCTTAGGTTGTTTGCTTGATTGGTCATTATTCATACAGGCATAGGCAAAGCAGTGTTAGACCTGGGAGGAGACATTTACAAATTGACTCTTTGAAAGTTTGAGTTCTGATTCTCCTTTTTCCTTTCTTTCTCTGGAAGTGAGTTTTTATTTAATTAGTCAGTGGATAATACAGCAAATGGGATTTTTGTTTCAATGTATTGCATTTCTTCCCCTCCTTCCATCCTTTTACTTTTCTCTGTGTGGATTTGTATGTTTGTTTTTGTTTTGTTTTGTTTTTTAATAATTAGTATTTATCCCAGACCTCTGAAGTCAGGGTAAGTGCCAGTGTGTTGTGGCTTGCAAACAATTTGTTTCCTGTAAGTATGTGTTTATATAAATAAATGATCTTGTTATAAGGTTGCTGATTTAATTAATTGTATTAACAAGTACACTTTGGCTGTCTGTGTATCTGTCCTGTGATGGTTGGGATGGTTTTCTCCAAAGCCTGATGTGCCTTCTGTTGGATGTTGTCATCTGTGGCCTTCTGGCTCTTGTACAGCACTGGATGCTTTGGATAAGTAACACTGATCCATGGCAGTGTTGAGCCTGTCACTAGAAACATTAAAAAGGGATATTTTATTTCTGATTTGTATGCCAGAAAGCAATGTTCATTGGTGGACCAGCATCCTGTGCAGGTTACTACTGATTGCAAACATTTTACATGAATCTCTCCCTTCTATTTTACAAGAAGATGGGACTTTGTTGAAAGTTTCTAAGTAGGGAAAACTCTGTCTTGTGTTTAGAGAAAGTATATGTTGAAGGTGTCAGAATTAGGGCTGTGTATATGCATGCTCACTCCATATTTTTCCAAGGGCTGCATTTTGGAAGTTAAGTCTGCAGCATGTGACTTTCCCAGCAGAACAGCTTATGAAGTCCCACAATGTCTCAAAAGAAGAAAAAGAAGAAGAAACAAACAAAAAATTCATATTTTTGCACATATTTTTTCGGAAGCTGTGCAAGTGTACCTCTGTCATTTCTCAGCTGGGTAAGGCATAATTGTGGAGGATGAATGGGAAAAGGTATAACCACCAGTGGATATTAATGTAATACAATAATTCATTTAATTCATTGGAAGTGCACTCTAGACTCTGCTGTCACTGAACGAGTCTTATATACTTCACAATATTTTCTTTTGTTTTAGACTTGACCTACATTTCCCTGGGTTGGTCACCATGCATCAGTGTTTCCCTTGGGAGATCTCACATATTTCTAGCTGGACTTCTCTCCCTTAGAATTATACCTCCCTGATAATGCACAAATTGCAGAAATGGCATAGACAGGGTTGCAAGAGCACCAGTATTGCAGTAAGACAGGCTGCGAGTTTCCATAGTCCTTTTTGAAACAAAGGACTTGTGGTTTTGACTTACCAAGAAGGCATACTGAGTCTGTCACCTTTGTTCAGTCCATAAAATGCTGGACTGGGCAGCATTTGGGATTCTGTTACCAGATCTACCATTTGTTGTGTGATTATGCAAGTTGTTTCAGTCTGATTTGCTTCATTTTCCCAGTAAAATGGGGAAGCAGCTACAACTTTCCCTCGTACAGCTTTGAGATGCCCCCACTGAAAAGCACTGCGTCAGTGTTGGTTGTGTATTGTCAAATGAGGTATCTGCCCTCCATCTCAGGGGTGCTAAAATATGTTTGTAACAGAGATCCTGGAGCAGGGCAAGGAGCTGTGGGGGTGTCAACACCTTCATCCCACCTGCATATGAAGGTACACAGGATGGTGGTTGGATGTAGATGGGAGAAAATTTGGGATCTTACTCCCCCAGGAACCATTTGCTGTATTTCAACCTGAACAATGAAGTGCAGCTGTCATAATTTGTATATGAGAAAAAAAATGGAGTGAAGAGAAAGAGGCCCAGAGCAGTTCTGGTTGTGACTGTTGTAGATGAAATTAATCCCTCTGGTGCATCAGTTGGACATAAAATCACAGGTGAAAATTAAACAGTTGGGATACGGAATGTGCTTGTGATTTCAAGATTGATGGGGAGAGTGGTGGGCAGCAGGCAGTGGAGGAATAGCAAATGGCAAAAAATTAAAGCATTGGAATAGCTAAGGGTAACATGGTTACAGCTTGTGATGCATGTGCTGATATGTTCCATGTACTCCAGGAAAAAGTCTGCAGGATTAAAAAGAAGGAGGGATTCTCCACAGTACTTTGGATATATGGCTGTGGTAATAGAAAAAAAAAAAAAAAGTGTTGTCCTGATTTTCTTGTTCTGGAAAGAAAGTGCATATGGTGAATACATCTAATAAAGGCTGTTCTGGCAGATGAGAACTGGAAGAAGAACAAAATCAGTGTCTCCCTGGCCAAGCTGCTGCTGCTACTTTTGGACTGCTTCATGGAAGACGTGAATTTGATTCATTTCCAAAGACAGCTTGGAAACTCCAGGCAGCAGAGGAAGGGACTCCCCCTTGATTTAGCTGTTTTTCTCTGAATGCATTTCACTCTGTGAAATGCCATCAGTGCCACCTCTCTGGTAATTCCTGAGGGAAGGTTAGGGTGTGGGGACTCAGGCTGAGTGATCAGGGAGCCCCAGTGGCTTGAGACACATGGAACTTCATGCAGGGTTGGGGAACTTGCAGTGCCTGCTGTGGGCACCTCAGTTGAAAAAGAAAACCTTAAATTTCCAGCCAGAGTAGATGCAAACTGTGTATTGGAGAAGCCCCTGTCTTTCTACTGATGGCCAAAGTCTCTTTGCCCTCTCCAGGGTTGCCCTGGAGCACTAAGCTGGGTAATTAGGATCCTATTAGTCCCTCCAGGCTTTCCTCCCACTGAATGGAGGTGGTTGCTGGCCTCTGTTCTGATCACTTGTTCAAGAAAGCTGAACAGTTTAATCCATTTTTAATTGGAAGCATGTATATTAGGGTGATTAGAAACTAATAGATTATTTACCTAGCTGAAAATAACTCATACGAGGACCAGGCTGTGGAAATAGCAGAGGTAAGAGTAGGGAGAGCATGGTTTGGGGAGTGCTCTGAGAGTGATTTGCTAACTCTGATGGGAAACAATAAAGGGGAGGAAGAGACGGTAATCGGTGAATCAATCTGCACAGCTCATTTAAAAATACCCCCTTTTTTGTGGCTTTGGTTACAAGAATGTTTTGTGGGCTATAGAAGAAAGGCATTAGTAGCTGTTTTAAACAAGCCATATTCTAATTTAATATTTCATGAAGTACTGTGAACCTCTGAGCAAGAGAAATTCCACCTATCTGCTTGGTGGGGGAGAAGGAGGGTAGATGGGCAGTGGATATTTTAAACAAGAAGTTGCAATTAAAGCAAGAAGGAATCTTTGTAAATAGTGCTAGGCTGCAGCTACTTTTTTTGAAAAGGGATGGAATGACACATTAGAAACCCCATTTCAACAGAAGATGCCAAGATGATGCCTGAAGGAAGTACTCGACAATGCAGTTGTGTGAAATGGCCGTATTCTCCAGGGAGATGGTAATAAATAGGGTCATGTCTCCATCACTTAGAGTGAAACCTGTGCAGTGAGAAGGGTTGCCAGCTGTGCATCCCAGCTGGTTCTGTGCTTCCACATGGTATTCCCTGGCTTGCCAGAGGGTTGATGAGCTGGGACAGGCCATGCCATGGTTTACTGGAAGGCTGCATGAGCCACACCCCAGGGAGCTGGGAGCTGATTGTGCACCGGGGACACTGAGCTGGTTCAGTTTGGGAGAGGATTAGCCTGACCACCTGCAGGGGAAGCTTTAAACATTTGAGTGCAACCCTAAGATAAGCCTTTAATGCACATTTTCAGAAGTCAACAATGCTTTTGGCAGTTTTGCTTTTTGGCCATCCTTCAAAGGAGAGTGATCAATATTCGTGGTCTGTCGCATGTTGTTGCAGCTTTATGGAACTGCAGCTTCACATTTCAGGGATGACTTTAGCCAGGCCCTGCAGGTACAAGGTCACTCCTGGAGCAGAGTCATAGCAGTTGCAAAAGGAAGACCTCTGACATGATATACCTTCCCTTCCACCTGTCAGTAAAAACTAGACGTGGGAAGAGATTATAAAGATCCCCCCTAGAGGGACATAATTTATTTATTTAGACATGATGACTGATAGAGTATAGCCCAAAATTAAGGTTTCAAAAGATCCTCCAGCAAGGTGGTGTATCCTGACATCTGATAGTAGGAATAAAGAACAACAGAGTAGTTTGTGTTATGCAGGTATCTGCTGTGATCATCTTTGAATGTAACACATAACATTTAGTAGAAGAAAAAAGCTCGTAGTCTTTGTAGGACTTTTGGTTGTCATCAAATTTCTCTTTTTCCTACAGTCTTCTAGAGCTTTGCATCAGTGCCTCTCAGTTTCTGTCATTGTTGGTGTGTTGGGCAGCCATGGTGCACATTTGTTAAGCCCTGGAGGTGAACAGTCATAACAGATAAGCTGATCTTAAGGAGGTTTGTAGTTCTCTAGCTTAGTGAAGGTAAAGAGAATAGCATAATGATGTTTTTAGAGAAAAGCCAAGTCAGACTTTGGTTTTGGTCTATTGATTTCCTGCTGCTTTTTCACAAGGGAAAAACTACAAGAAAATAGTGGTACTTGTGGGAACTGGAAGGAAAAATTGGAGGAACTTTCGGGAACTCTAAGTTTCCTGAGAAAGGCACAGTGAGGTAAAGGTTTTGTCCTGGGATTACTGAGGGGGCAGAAAAGATGGCTAATATTGCATGTAATCAGAAAGGTGAAAGAAAAAGGACACTTACTTGGATAATTTCATTGACTATTGTATCTCAGCATACCAAAAAGCCTCCCCAGAATCCAATAATGAAAACATGACCAAACTGATGGTTCTAGCTTAGAGTGAATACACAAACTAGCTGCCAGTGAGCTGCACTTGACAAGCCAATGGTTAAGGCACCATTCCAATATTGTGGAGCAGGAATTTGAGGAAGGGACATGAATGCATTGGTAGAGAATATTGGGCCCAATGCTGTTCAATATTCTCATAAGTGATCTGAATGATGAGATCAAGGATACCCTGATGAAATTTGGTGCTGATGCCAAACTGAGAGGGGAAATGGACACTTTGGAAGGGAGTGGCACCCTGTTGAATAGATTGAAAGAGCAAGTGAATAAGAACCTTATGAAGGACAAATGTAATATCTTGTACCTTGGAAAACAATCTAGGACTGTATCACAGATTGGCGTTTACCCAGACCCGGGGTTGGACAAACAGCTTGAGAAAAGAAGACTCAGAGAGGACTTTATCACCATGTCCCAGTATTTATAGGGTAGCTACAAAGAAGATGGAGACTCCCTTTTAAGAGGGTCATGGGGAAAAGATGAGGGGTAGTGGGTATAGGTTATTCTTGGGGAGATTGCTATTGGTCACAAGAGGGAAATGTTTCACAATGAGAAGAATCAAGCATTGGAATAATCTCCCCAGGCAAGTGGTGGATTCTCCAAACATTGGATGCTTTCAGGAATCAGCTGGACAGAGTGCTGGGCCATGTCTAGACCATGCTTTTGCCAAGAAAGGTTGTACCAGATGAGACTTGAGGTCCCTCCCAAACTGGTACTCTGTGTTTCCATGGTAAGATTTAGGACTTGCAGACTTAGGCTACATGAGCCCATGCTGACTTTTGATGTTCTCCTGAGCAGGTCCACTTGGTACTGATATTTTACATTTTAAACTCCTGCTCATGCAGAAATGTGAAAGGAACAGGCCACCTCTTCTCCCTTAAGGTTTGAGGAGCTTTATGAAAGTGCACCAAGCTGAATAGTTCTCAGTTCTGCAGGTACAACATCAGATCCTCTCCTTGTGCTCTTTAGTGGCACCAACATCTATCCTCACCCCAAGGCACTGGAGGCATCTATGACCTCCTTTGTGCTCTGGAAATGTGAGTTAATATTTTGAAGTGTAAATTTATAGACTGAGGGTTGCTAAAAGGATCCTATTTGATCTCTGGCAAGTGTCAAAATTATGAGAACTTGATTCAAGGGAACCTTTGAGGGAAGAGGAAAGAATTGGTCCCAAGCAGAGCCCTTTTAATATGGGTTCCCAGATGAGCCTGGGGCAGCAATAATGATGTTCTTGAGTTCTCTGTCAGACACTTTTTATTTCCTAATGAGGACAGGCTGTCCTGCTGCTTCTCCAACACTATATGATATGTTTCTCATTTGCCTTATGAAAAATAAACACCAGTCTTGGAGCTTTCCGAGAATCTATCTGACTGCCTGATGTGGAAGCACACACCTATCCCAGGCATGGGATGACTGGATTACCTAGGCACTGATCTCTGTCATACATTGCACATTAAACACATATTGATCTAGGCTGGAATTTAGATGGATTGGGAGCAACATCACTGAAGCTGTGTCCTGGGACTGTTGTCAGTCATATAGTGCTGTGGTAACTTGGGAGTAACTGTGGCATTAAAGTCCTTGCCCCAGAGGTGCCTCAGAAACCCAATCCATCTGCCATTTTATGTGGAGCATTTACTGTTACTCAAGAAGTTTTACTGTGTCAGCAGGGAATTTTGTTTGCATCCCCTTAAATGCTGCTGTCCGTCCTTTTAAAAAAGTCTTTTAAAAAGTCATTGCCTTGCAGCTGTGGAGGGAAACCTCATAATTCACAGCTACTGGGGCAGTGTAGCAGCAGGCAGCCCCTTGCATTGGCAGGACTGGGACTGTCTGTCCCTGTGCAACAGGCAGCTCCTGGCCTGGACACTTTGTTCCCAGTGAACAAAGAGGAAGAAGTCATCCCCATTTCAGTGACAGCAGGATCTGACTTTTGGTGCTTTGAGTAGCAATTTAAGGCAAACAAATGGTCATTTCTTAATTTTTAAGGTTTTTTTTTTCCCCTTTCTCAAGGCAGCCAGTGTGGGGCAAAGGCTCATGTAGCAGTAGAGAGATGTAACAGGATTTTGCCTTACATAGAGGTGCAAAGGGATTTCATCTCACATCTTATATCAGTAAATTCTCCCATCTGCAAGGACTAAATGAAAGAAAAGGGTTAGAAAACATTTAAAACAATATAGCACGTTTGACAATATGCTTCTTACAGCAACCAGTGGCAGTGACTTGTGTCCTTCTGGAGAGCAAGAGCTGGGGAGCACTGCAAGAGAATTTCAAAGGCCTTTGCAAGGCTGGTAGGTCTGAATATCCAGAGATGAACTGTCCCACCATGAGCCTGAGGTGCTGCAATAATACCAGTGGCAAGATATTCATACCATCTTGCTGGGATCAGTAGCCCATGGTGCCTTCCTGCTCTGTCACAGCCAAAATTGCATTTGCTATAAACGAACACAACAGACAGCTGGGTTTTTTAAGGGCCAGTGTATTTATTGACCCAATCCATAGCAAAAGAAAAAAAAAAAAAAAAAAATTATGTAACCAAATGAGTAATGCTGAGTGGGTGAGGGAATTTCTTGGTGTTTTCTAGCACGCAGCTACCCTCAGCAGAAGTGTGTGTGGCTAGGCTTTCATCACTGACAATGTGAAAAAAATTATTTTGCTTCAAAAGGGAAGCATTCCCCCATGCTAGTAAGTCACCCTTCAGAGCACCTTTCCTGTTCATGCCAACCATGAGTAGCCATGCATGCAAAGATCTTTTCTTTTTTCACCACTGAAAAAGAGCAACCTGGTACCAAAGTCAATGAAAGAGGCCATCCAGGCAGCATCAGCTGTCAACAGTCACTGCAGCTGTTCAGTCCTCAGAAGGCACCGTGGGCCTGCATCAACTGTCAGGCAAAATTAAGAGAATATTCAGAATTTTCCCAAGACAGAGTGAAATAAAGCCACGCAGGCAATGTGTCTAATAAGGGGAGTATTTCCCATGTCACTGGAAGGAAAGCAGCAATTCACTGCCATTGAACTCCCCCCTCTTTGCAAATCTGCTCTTGGTGGTCCCAGATGCTGATCCCCTGATGAGACAGTTGTGGATACAGCACTACTCTGGCCGTGGTCCTTCCTTTTCCAATGATACCAAAAGCTGCTGTGATCTGGGGTGGAGAGGGGTGGGAGGAGATGTAACAGTGTATCCTTACAATAATTTCACATATTCATTGTTCCTGGGGACATTTCCAAAAGCAGCCAAATCTCTTTCTGGAGTGGCCACAACGTCACAATGCTGTGAAGTTTCCTCCTGTCTTCTGGCAACATTTCAGCTCATGTGAACTTCCCTCACATTTACTGGGTTTATCCTCCATCACCCAGGATGAAAAATGTTCCAAAGCTGTTTTAGGTGAAAGATGCTGACATCCCAGGAGAGATGGGTTACTTCAAGCTTGTCAAGCACTCTCCATGCTCTCATTCCCTCTCATTTATAAAGGTACCTGATCAAGGAGGACTGTAACACAAATGTCCCAGTTGTCACAGGACTGTAGAGGGATGAATTTTCCCCTGCAGGATCTTGCACTAAAGCCCCTGCCCAGGACAGCTGTCCAGGGGAGTGCTTTGTGGGCCCTGCTGATCCAAGGGATAGAGCTGAAACCATTGAGCATCCAGTGGTTCATCTGGTGTTGTGCTGTAGAGTGATTTTTGATTGGATTTGCTGTTATGTGTTTTTGAAAACTTTCAGAAAGCCTGCACCAGTTTATGTACGTGCTAGACTGATCACTGATAGCAGGAGAAATTCTGACTTGCTACCTCCCCATTCTCACTCTCCACCGAAATCCTTGTTTACAAAGACTTGTTTCTTTTTAAATCATTCTCCTGCACATCTAATAGAGCCGACCTGCTTCTTTTCAAAGTGAAATACCACGGTACATTCATTTAGGGCTTGATTGCTCACTCCCTGTAGATCACAGCCAAACTCACATTGTGCCCCTGTGAATGATGAGCCAGGTCTCTCCTCAATAGAAAAATGTAGGCACATTATTTTTGTTGCTGCCTAAAGAAGACCAATAGATAAATGGGTTTTTCTTTTTCTTTAAATACATTAGATCATAGCCCTCCTTGCTCACTAAGTATTTTTCCTGTGGGGCTCTGGGTTCCTCTTTTGTCTATCAAAAAGAAGAATGTAGCAAACTGCTAGACCATCACCACCTCCTTCTCACAACGATCTGCATGTCATCACCATCTGTTCAGTAAATCTGGGCTGGGGATTTACCCCTTGCTAATCAAGACAGGATGAATTATGCTTGAGATTGTGAAGCTCCTTCCACAGTGTTGTATGTGCCCCAAGTGTGCCACTGGTGATCTTCCCAGTTTCTTTAAAGCAGGGAAATCCTAGTGGCACCCACATCTATGACCTTTGTGAAACTTCCCAAAGCTCCCTTCCACCTGAGTTCCTTTCTCTATCATTTAAATTCCTGCTTTGCACTGCTTTTCAGAAAGATACTCCAGTTCAAAAGAACAGAAACCTCAGATAGTTTTAAATTTAATGGACAACTATAGTAGGTAGCAGGAGCAGAATGGATAATATATATGTAGTATATATCTTGTGGGTTTTTTTAATATTCAGTGCTTGGTTTTTAGTGAATTTTCTTCTTGTGCCACCCTATCTCTCCCCTCTCCAAGTCATTTTCTTTCAAAAGTCATTTTCTTTTGACTTGGAGAAGGGCTCCTTGCAGCTCATTTCCTTGGAAGTAGAACCTCAACCCCAAAATATACAAAACCAAGCTGAACTTTTGAACCCAGGAAATTATGTGGGTTTGAACTTAGACAAAAAGGAACCCAAGCACATTGCTTACACTTGCTGGTATGAAAGCTGGCAACAACTGGTTAAAGTGAGAAGTATTCAAAGTGGTCATATATGCAGCCCCCCTTCCCCTGGGCATGGGGCTCTCACAGCATCCCAGGGTGTCCAGCACTTGGAGTGTCATCCAGCCACAGACTCTTGACAAGCTCAGAATGTGCCAGGAATCAAACAATGTGTCAGCCACACAGTGCTCAGTGCTCCCCAGTTCTCTGGAAACTCACTTCTTCCTTGCTGGAGGAATGGATTTCAGGCAGTGATCCTGGTGGTGTCCCAAGCAAGGCACACAGGTGACAGCACCCCTGTCACCAGTTCTATACTTGTCCCACAACAGTCAGCCTGGCCCTCTCCTTGTGTGTCCCACAGTTGGGAAACAGACTCCAAACAGGGAAAGTTTCCAGGGCAGGAATTCAGTCTTTACCTTGTTCTTCACTGTAATAAATTTTATTTAGATCAGGTACCACCTCTGGAACAGTCCCACTTCTCCACTATGGTGAGAGTCTGTCCCTAGCTTGGCCTAACTTCTGTGATGTGATCAAATTGCAGTAAGTGGGTTTTTTTTGCCAGTGCTCATCGTATTTAGGATGTTTTTGAGTGCAGTCTGTAAACTGCCTTTATGGGAAATACTCTGAGGACACAACATAGCTGAAGAAATTTGGTCAGGTGGGCTGATGGTCTGAAGTTCCTACCTGTCACTCCAACTTTTTACTGCAAATAAAGGAGATTGGATAGGAAAAAAGATAAATCCTATTATTTGGATTTGCCTCTTCCACTGGATGAAGGGTAACATAGGTTCCCAGGTGACAGGAACCTGTTATTCCCTCCAGGGAACAGGGGACACACGGCCACTCTGTGCCTCCCATCACTGGCAGAGGACCATGATTCCCTTCCCTTCCCATGCCAGCAGTCCCAGGCAGTCTTTGGAGGCTGCACTGCAGAGATGGAACCTCAGATTATCTGAGTTAAGGGAGAGGTTGCTCTCAACAGCTCCTGGCCTGGACCAGGTGCTTTCCTTATTTTTTAAATTTGAAAACTACTTAATTTTTTCTATTTTTTCCTGTAGTTTTTTTTTTTTGTTTTTTTTTTTTTTTTTTTTTTTTTTTTTTTTTCCTTTAGATTCATGACTGCTGCTTGCTGATGAAAGTAGCTGGAATACCATAGGTTGAAATGCTTTGGGGAGTTCAATCAAGAGGCAAGGAGCCTCCTTCCTTGAGGAGCAGGAAGTCCATAAAAATTTTGCTGTTGGTTTTCAGAGGTGAGTGTCAACCCAGGGTTTCCAAGCTCTTGGCCTGACATCTGGGCACTGGCGAAGGGCACCTCGCTGCCTGTGTGTCACATTGGTTGGATGTGCTTGTCAACTTTTTCTCTCCAAAGGAAAGCCACAGAATAGCATTTTTATGTGACATTAATTGCACATTTCTCTGGAAAATAGATTTTTCAGTTAATGTTGTATTGTCTTATTTTGCAGTGGACTTGGCCAGTGCTAGGTTAACAGTTGCACTTGCTGATTTTAAAGGGCTTTTCTAATGTAACTGAATCCATGATTCTATAATGTCTCAGGAGTGAGGACATGTGGTGAAGGGCTCTTTCAGTCCTGTGCACAGGCTGATGTACAGAGGCATGAAAGCAGCCTAATGGGAATTGGTTTGAAATATTCTTGGCTATGAAGCAGAGGGGAAGTACAGGAAAAGAAAACAAAACATCCACGAAATCCACCTAAAATAATGTCAGCTGGGCTGTGAGACTCTTCTGCTTGAAAGACATAGCTATGCTTGCCAGTTTGGTTTATTTCTAATGGTTTAAAATGTCTTTGCAATTAGTATTATGGAAAATATATGACTAATACTGTTTTAGGAGTCACTATTTTAAATGGAGGAACTGCAAATACCCTTCCAAAACAAGAAGGCAGCTCTTATGACACCAGAAGTTGAAGTTACTACAATAGAAGATGCGTAAAATTGTTTGTTGTTTTTGTTTGATCCATGTTAGACTGCTTATAGAGCAGGTGCTTTGCTGGAATAAATCAAAGTAATCAGAAATCTGCCCCAAATTTCCACAGTGTTTCTGAATTAATTCAATTACATCCACAGACATCTTTCTGATGTATGAATGACTTCTGAACTCAACCCCGTGCCTCAGACCTGTTACTGAAGCATGGTGTTGGGAGGCTTTAACAGTGCCCCTCTTTGGGTCTGAATTTTGGATGCTGCTGCTTTGGGCAGTGGAGGACATTATTCCACAGGGACTTGTAACCATGGATTGGCAAGTACCTCTGAGGGATGAAAACCCCATGGTAGAAACCTGTGCCACCAGCAGCCTCCATCTCAGGAAATTGGTTTTTGGACAGCTAAAGGTGTAGATATGTAGCTGTGGGCTTTCCAAAAATACTTTTAGGGGCTTAATGCCCTTCTGAAAATGCTTTTACCAATGTCATTTGTCAAGGGCTTCTGCACAAGGTTCGCTGGGTTCCTGAAGAGCCCTGGTCAGGGTCTTCACTTGAGAGGAGAGCTGGGGAAGGAGCTCACTCGCTGCCACGCTGCTGCTCACTGGCGAGTCTGCTCTGGGCTGCAGCCAGAGTGCAGAGGGCCAGACCTTTACTGAGCACTGGGACCTGCCCCCACGAGCATATTCCCAGCAGAGCCACTGCAGATGGAATGTCAGGGCAGCCAGTGCAGCCCTCCCACCCCAGGGTGGAGCAGCACCAGGGCGTGGGTGCCCCTCACTCCCCTCTGCAGGTTCCTCTTCTGCGGCAGCATGGAACTCCCCCTGTGCTGATGCCCGAGGGGATTTCATGGTCTCTGCTGCAGAGCGAGCCCTTGAACAAGCCACAGTCTTCAAAAGGTCTCTGCTGCCAGACTTATTGCATCCAGCATACCTCTAACAGGTCCCCCTGGCCTAGGGACTGAGTTCACCCACTCCCTAAAGGGAGACAGGAGAGCCTTTGTACCCAGAGAGGGAAAGCTTCCCGAAGGAAAGGAGGAGTAAACTCCTGGGTGCAAGAACATTTAATGTGTGTGACCCATGGCTCAGCACTGCCCCTTTCTGTAGGGACTCACTTCAGAGAGCCCTTGGCAGCAGCTTGGAGATGACATCTGTCTCTCTTCGCTTTTGTACCTTGTGTGCAATTCCCAGGTGAGTCAGTGGGACTTCAGAGGGGTTTGGTGAAAGCAGAAGCCATCTTCCTTTGCGCCGAGGGCCTGTTGAGAAGAAACTGTTGAGAAGAAACAGTCACTTTTCCTGGCATGCCTTTAGTCAGTGTGACCTTAAGAGTGTGAAAAACAGGGGGCCCGGTGGTGACTGCCGTGGTTAAACAGCAGCAAGAGCATTTTCACAAGAGGACTTCAGTCATTAACTCAGAAAACTTCCATGAAGGCAGCAGGGCTTTTGGGTAAGGTTTGAAGAGTCAGGCACTTGCAATGGTGCGGAAAACACCAGAAATGTATGAACAGCCTGTGAGGTGCTGGAGTGTTTGCATCATTAGCGAGGCTGGTTAGGGAGGAATTGTCTATTAGGATATGCAAAAAGCACCCAGTGATGCAACATTAAATGGGGACACCACAGTCGTGTTATTGATCAGAGCTTTCTACTTTGCAGACCAAAACGGTGGTCCTACATATTTCTGCCATCTCAAATGGAAATGGGTGATGTCCAGAAACACTGAGTAACAAAGTCAGCAAAGCTAATGAGATTAGAATGTCTTACTCACGAGAAGACTGATTTGCAAAGGCCGAGTGTGCATGTAGGGATCTGGCTTTAATCATCTCCTCTAACATTTAAGGAACTGGAGATAGTTTTGTAATAGAGTTCTTGCTGCACAAAGCAACTAATCACCCAGCCAGGTAATTTCTTACATATGTACTCTCTGGGGACTTTATGACTGCATCTTCTCTTAATATGCAACTTACCTACCTCTACATCTATACATGGATTCCTTTGGAGAAGAGCAACTATTTCTTTTTTGAGAAAGAAGGTTTTTATTTTTCTCCTGAAGGGTCTGACCTAGTGCAGATACAATCTGCATGTTTCACCCTGGTCCTGAATTTGCTGGTTTAAAAACCACAAAAGAGAAGACATGAGAAGTGTTCCTTTGACAGTGATGCATTTCAAGATGGTTTTATACTTAGTGAAATTACAGTTGGTGCCCCGAGTACCACACCACACAGTCTTAACCCTACAAATGGAAATTGGATTTTTAGAAAGTCTTTCAGATGCCTTTTGGTAAAGCTGTGGTTATTTGTCTTGATTTATGGTAGCAGTGACCTCAAACCTCAAACATGTATTCCAGTGTTCCAAAGGTGCCTTGGCTCACACCTGAAAGGATTTTGTACTGGCCCTGCCAATGCTTTTTTCAGAGGATGGCTGGTGTGTTGCAAACCCAACACCTGAAAACGCCTGCACTTCTCACTTCTCCCTCCAAAAGTGGCGATAATTACATTTAAATTTCAGAAGATGGCGTTGAAGATTTGCAATTAATGTCCCTCCCTCCCTCGGGCGCAGCGCGGTGACAGATTCTGTGACCCGAGGCGCTGCAGCAGAGAGGATGTGGATGGAAGCGCCGGGGACGTTACAACAGAACAACAACCCCGGAGTGTCGGGGCACGGAACACGTGCCTGGGACCCGAAAGGCGGCAAGAGAGACTTTCATGCGGGCCCGGAGCGAGCTCCTTCATCCACCGCCTTAGGGCAGGGGGCTCTGAAGGCAGCGGGATCCAGCCCTGGTGCCTCTGGATGACAGAGAGGGAGACAGCATCCCCCGGGCTCAGCGGGGCCGGAGCTGGGGCTGTCCCCGCTCCCGCTGCTGCCGCCCCGTCGGGGCTCGCCGCCCCCCACCTTGCCCCCCATTTCACACCTTTCGGGCTGCAAAACACGGTGTGGGCCGGGCGGGGAGAGCCCGAGCCCTGCGGGGAAGGGAGGCAGGTGTGTCTCATCCCACTCCGCGCTCCCGCTCTGCGGCCCGGGCACAGCGGGGCTGGGGGGCAGAGGGGGCGGGCGGGGGGCACCGACCCCGGGCACGGCGTGGGCGGGGGGGCGGAGGCCCCGCGTCTCCCCGAGCATCCCGGGGGCCCGGCCGGCGCCGTCTAGGACGGTTCTGGTGGGTGTAGCGAGCTGGGTCTTTACAGTAAAAGCTCTCGCCGGTAGGAGTTTCCCCGGGCTATTTATGTATGTGCGTCTGTCTGTACAGATTAAAAAAAACCCAACCCAGCGGGGACGCGGAGGGCTCCGGGCTGCGCCCTCCCGCCCGCGGCGTGTTTACCAGCACCGGGGATGTGTCACTGCCTCAGATGTTTTCCAGCTCGCCGAGTCCCCGCTCCCCTGCGCCGGCTCCACCTCCGGGCCCGCCTCCCCCCGCCCGGCGCTCGACGCCCTCCATCATAAAAAGAAACTTCCCGGTGCCGTCGGCCCAGTCGCTCCGCGCCCCGTGTGAGCAGCCGCCCGGCAGCCGGCGGCCCTGCCCGCTCCAGCCCGGGACAGAGCAGAGGTAAGCGGGGAGCCGAGCCCCGGGGCCCCCGCCCGCCCGGCACGGCGCTCCCGCGGGGTGGGCGGTGCGGGCGCCTCGGCTTCCCCCCCTCGGGGCTTCTCCTCTGCCTGTCGCCACCTGAGCGAGCCCTTTGCCTTTTTTTCCTCCTCCCTTTTTTCCCTTCCCATTTTATTTTCTCCCCCTCATTCTATTTTTTCCTTAATTTAAAGCCAAAGGAATAATCCCCGCCCGTTATCCGCTCCCGAGGTGACGGCGCGCACCGGCCCCAGCCCGTCGGGAGCGGGGCGGGAACGTGTGGGAGGGATCCTCTTCTTGCACAGTGAAAGGGGGGAAAGTGACTTTTTTGGGGTCTTGGCACGGACTCGTACGGGCTCCGCGGTGGGGAGCCGTGATCCCGAACGTGCCCCATCCCGCCGGGCGCGCCGTGGGTAAGGGAGATGCCGAGGGAGCGGGTTTGGTGTCCGGAGGGGTGTGAGGGGCGCGGGGCGGTGCTGCCCATCTGCCCACAGCAGTGTGCGCCTGTTTGGGAAAGGGCTCGGGGGGGCTCCTCGTGGGTAGAGGCAAAGATTTCTGGGTGAGGAATCGCTTAATTTTGTTAGATGTAATAGAGGAGGTGGAGTGGGAACCCACCAAACTAAGATTTCGGGCGTTCGAGCATTTCCCAGATGGGTGGGACACACCTGACGCAGGTCCCCATCCCTGGTGTGGTGTCCCGGTGTTTGCCCCTTCCCGGCGGGGGCCCATCCCTGGGAGCCGCTCCGCTCTCCGTGCGCGCCTGCGCCTCTGCCTGCAGCTCCAGGGCTCTGTGTGGTGGGCTGCAAGCTCCCACGTCCCTGGGGACACGGGTGCCCTTCTGCCGGGCTCTGTGGGTTGCTGCCTTTCCACTTTTAGGCATATGCAGGGTATAGATTTGAATGTTGCTATGTGTGCGTGCTGGGAGCAGTTGGAGGGGTAGATATGTATAGGACGTCATGTGTTCAAGTGTGTCTTGCTGAAGTGAGCTTGTGAAAGCTGCTTTGGTGTTATAGATAGATGCCATATAAACCGTGACTGCATGTGAAACCCTCCGAATTGTGTGCGTGGTATGTCTGAGATCACGTATGTGCATATGGTCGTATGCAAGTATATTTTAATGCATTTTTTTCCTCTTTTGGTTGAAAAGTAAACCCCCAGCTGAACTCTCAGCAGGGCAAAGGAGTTGTGCCTTAAGTCACAATAACAATTTCAACAGCCAATGTCTGTTCATGCAAAACGGTATTGGGACAGGGGGAAGTCTGTCAAAGTCTTCAGCACAGGCAGTGCCTGGGGAGGGCTGTGGGGGGCTGAGCCCGATTTCCTGAGGCTCTGTACCGTGTTTCCCGGGGCCCCCCTGTGTGCCGTGGCTGCTGTTTGGTGTGGTGTGTGTGACATCAGGGGCTGGGCACGACTGGTGCAGGCTTAGCCCAGCACTTGACCTGTGAGTCTGCCTCTCCCCACATCCTGCCCATTTCCCACCCTCCACAGCCTCCCAGAGAGCCGGTGCTTGGACGCCTGTGGAGAGCTCAGCTTGGTGGGGCACCCCAAAACCCCCTGCCCAACCTCTGACACGAGTGGCATGAACTTGGAGCCGGGCGAGTGCGGGATGAACTCGGTGAGCTGCGGCAATGGGAAACTCCGGCAGTGGCTGATCGACCAGATAGACAGCGGCAAGTACCCCGGGCTGGTGTGGGAGAACGACGAGAAGAGCATCTTCCGCATCCCCTGGAAGCACGCCGGCAAGCAGGACTACAACCGGGAGGAGGACGCTGCCCTCTTCAAGGTAAGGCTCAGCCTGGGCTGGGGATTGTGGAACACTGGCAGGGCAGGAGGGATGCCCTTCACCATCCCATCCTTGCCACCTGCCTCTGCAGCCTGGTTCTGCTGGTTGGTTAGCTCCAGCTGGACACTGCCTGGCTGGTGGTGCTGGCTGTGTCCTGGTGTCCCTGTGTTTGTGGGACAGCCCACCTTTCCACCATTCTCTGCGTGGAGCTAAATGCTTCTGGGGCCACAGCACATCTGTTTCCACATTCATTCCCCTTTCCTATGCACACTAAATTGGTTTTTGTACCTTACCATGCTGCTTTTTTTTTAGCCTAAACCTGTAGGGAGTAAATTCATGAACAATTCATGCACATGTAAGCACACACATATATGCTGTTTCAAGCATTATACCTTGTACTTGATTCTTTTTTTTTTCTTTTTTTCTTCTTCTTCTTTTTTTATTTTTTTTTTTTTTTTTTTTTTTCATTTTCCTGCTCTTTTGATTATCTGAAATGTTTCCAGGCTTGGGCTCTTTTTAAAGGAAAGTTCAGAGAGGGCATTGATAAACCAGATCCCCCTACCTGGAAGACAAGATTAAGGTGTGCTTTGAACAAGAGCAATGACTTTGAAGAACTGGTGGAGAGAAGCCAGCTGGACATCTCAGATCCCTATAAAGTGTACAGAATAGTGCCAGAAGGAGCCAAAAAAGGTAAAGCATCTCAAATTCTCTGTGTAACAGAATGTGAATATGTCTCATTGCAAGCATATGAAGCCTGAAGTGTGCTTTTCCAGAATGGCCCTGCAGCCTTTTTAAGTCTTTTAAGGGACCAAAATGAGGGCTCAAGTGCAGCTTCTTCTGGTGACTTGAGAGGCTGTGTCTGTGGGAGGACTGCTGGCGTTTGAGGTGGAGCACTGAAAGGGAGCCCCTGCAGGAAGATGCAGACAAGCGCCTGCACATCACTGGAGGAATTGCTCTTTTAGCTGGGGCCTCTCTGTCAGTTCTGTGTAGTGAGAGCCAAGCAGAAGGCTCAAGGGACAGACCAAAAAAAAAAAAAAATTGCGTGCTGGATCTAGGTTCTGAATACAGAGAAGAGCAATTTTGGGGCAGACAGTAGGTAATTGCCTTGGGGAGGATGGAGTGAGGCATGGCCAGCCTGCAGCCTCCAGGGCAGGGGCAGGGCAGTGCCTGCTCTCCAAGAATGCCCTGGTGCCAGGCAGGGCCTGTGGGAGGCAAAGGCTTGGCATCATTGTGCACTAGGCTGGGCTGCACTGTGCTGTGGGGCACTGCAGAGCCCAGTGTGACAGACTGCTCCTGGAGCTGACTGCAAGAGGGGCCAGGGAATCCAGTCACAAATGTGCACTGGAAGGCATTTTGGTCCTCTCTCTGTTCAGTGGCAGGTTGTATGGATTTGTCTTTAATGTGCTGATTTCAGACTGCCTTAAGATGTGGTTGACATAATTTGTTTTCATCCCTCTGGTGAACACAGGTGCAAAACAAATCAGCATGGAGGAACAGCCATTAATGATGAACCATCCCTTCCCAATAACATCTCCTTACACTGCACTACCATCCCAGGTATGGCATTAGTTGAGTGTTTTGCTGGGTGCCACTACACTGAGCAGCACAATTTCTGTATCTGTCCTTGCTGGTGGGGCTCTCAGGTTCTCCCTGTGAAGAAACTTCATTATGAAAACTGAGAAATTGAGAAGCAACTTTTCTAATGTCAGATGAGGCCACAGGGCAATTGATTTCCCTTGGTGTTGTTTATCCCGGAGTAATAGCTCTTTTCTGTTGGACGACAGTTCCTAGTGCACTGCCATTCTGTTGATGCCAGAATGCAAGCACCCAATGAAGCCTTGCTCTTTCAAGCAGACATTTACCAGCAGTGCTTTGACTGCCTTTTGTTATTCCACTCAGCTTATTATTTACACCAGTGGTGAGAAACTCATTTGAAAGCCTCATTGGTGGTGGTGGCCGAGTGCCATCAGCGTAGCCCGGGCACAGCTCAGACCTCCATGGGCTTTGGCAGGGAAAATCAAGGAGCTGAGATGAGAAAGCTGTTGCAATGCATAGCCTTAGTTCTGACAGCTGCCTACTAAAAGAATGACCTCGTTAAATTGAATAGGTACCGAACTACATGGTGCCCCATGAACGGAACTGGAGGGACTTTGCCCCGGAGCAGCCGCATCCCGACATTCCCTACCAGTGTGCCAGCGTCCCCTTCGCCGCTCGCGGTCACCACTGGCAAGGGCCCAGCTGTGAAAATGGTAAGACACCCCTGTTTAGGGCTGCTGGCTGAGGCTGCCCATGTGCAGGAACCTCAGACTCCAGGTTTATCATTTTTGGCTTTGATTGGAATTAAGCGGTGTGGATGGAGGGGAGTGCTGGGTTCCCTTGAAAGTGAGCCACCTTTGTCCTGGCTCTTGCATTCGCTGCCACTGTACGTGTGGTGTGTGGGCTGTGCAGTTCTCTGCATTGATAGAAATCAGCCCCCAAAAATCCTCAGCTGTCTCCAAAGCCCTGAACAATAAAGGAGGCAACCAACCCTCACAAAAACCTCAAATGGGAACATATGTTCTTCAGATTTTCTCTCTGATTTTGGACTTTTTGAGGCATAGACCAGTGAGGTTTTCCCTCCAGCCTTGTGGGTTAGACTGGCATTATTCTCCCTAGAGGAAAGCTGGAATTATTACTTTATTTTAGTGCTGTGGCAGTGGGACAACTTGTCATGGATTGAGACTCTCTTGGGGCTGGTACAGCAGAAACAGAATAAAGAGATGTTTCCTTCCCCAAAGATCTCACAGTACTAGAGCCTAACACAATCATGCCTTTCAAGGCTCCGCATCTGTAGGAAAAAGCCCAAATTGTGAAAATTGGCAGTGCTGAAGCCTGCAGGGAATAAAACATAGGAGAAAGGGAACTGTGTGCTGTAGACCTTGGCAGAGTAACTCACCTGAGGATGCAGGCATTTGCTTTGTGAGGAGAAGCACCTGGTTCAGAAGGGCAGGAAGGAATGGAAAGCAAGAAAGGATCCTTGCAAATAGATGCTATATATTCAAAGGACAGCTCTCTCCTGGTTTTGATGCAGCAAAATCTTTGCATCTAATAAAAAGTAAATACTCAGTACACTGCAACTTTTGCTGGCAGTATATTGGAATTATTAGGCAGAATGCTTTGCTTTTGGTTGAGTTATTTGCTATTAAAAAAATCAAGGTAGCAAGCAGGATGAGCTGTGCCCTGAAGTACATCCTCTGCAGCACTTAAACACATTTGGATACTTAGCTGAATGTGTAGGCAGTTGTAAGTGGTTGATACTATGTTTATCACTGGGCTCTAAAACTCCTCAAGATATTGTGGGTGCTTTTTATCCCCATTGCTCCAGCTCCTGATTGTGGTGGGTTCTGCCACTGAGAAAGGTAATGTGTGCTTGTCTGCAAGTCACTTGCATCATCCTCCAAAGACTTTTATTTGCATTAAGAAACAGAGGAAAAGCATCAATTGTTCAGGGTATAATCCACTTACTGAAAGGCACCTGTTGGGACAGTTTAATAGTAGTTCTGCTAATAAAACCCTATAACCTCCTGCTGCACCTTCTTCTTTACCTATATTTAAACAGTGTTAATACCAGCTTTATTGTTATACCCATCATTAGTAAAGTTTTTTGGAAATATGGATTGTTTTATGCAGGCAACTTTTAAGAACACTGTAGTCTAGTTAAAAATGTAAATTATTTCTCTAATGAATAACATGTTAAGTAAGGAAAAGGACTAGGGGGAATATAGAAAGGCTAAGGGACTCTTTCATGCAGACCCAAATGAAAATACAGTCCAAGTAACATCTGGAGTGGTTGGTAGGATTGGCCTACCTGGAGAAATTGGGAAATACGACCTTTTTAAGAAGAAGGGGAAAGAGAGAGAGAGTTCCTTATGGGGCCCAGGAAAACTCACTTTTGAATTGCTGTGATCTCTGCCCTAGCTTTTCTTCTAGGATTTAGGCCACTGTCACTAACTTTTTGTTTGTGAAAACAGGTTGTCAGGTGACAGGAACCTTTTATGCTTGTGCTCCTCCTGAGTCCCAGACTCCTGGCATCCCGATTGAGCCAAGCATGAGGTCTGGTGAAGCCCTCGCTCTGTCAGGTAAGGCCCATAACCCTCCAGGCTTCCTGGGGAGCTTGGCAAGAGACTTCCACTTCTGACTTGCCCAGGCACCATCTCTCCTTTCAATGAAAGGAAAAAAGAAGGAAAAAAGAGACAAACCTCTTTAATGAATGAATTTGGTGTATGGTTGTAAATCTCTGTTTTCCAGGATAATTAAGCACTTCCAGCCCCAGCTGCAAGGCATGGGGGTGGTTAAAGCTAATGGAAGTGCTTTGCTGGCTTGTGATATTAGTACTGGTTTGCTTTGGTGAGACACCAAATCAGGCCTTCCCAGGGGAGTTTGCCAATTTAGGAGTGTCAGTGACTTAAGGCTCAGGTTTTCATCTGGGAGGAGCCCCACTTCCTAAACTGATGTTGCCTGGGTACCTTGTACTGCTCTTGTTGGTGCCATCTGGCTTTGCTCTGCTTTGTTATTCCTGGTGAAAAAAAAAGGAAAAAAAAAGACATTCAGGAAAGAAAAGGGAAATTATTTCAGCCAGGTTTGCAGATGTCTGGATGCTGGAGAACTTTCTAAGTAGTTCTGGCAAAAGGTGTGGAAATGTGCTTTCCACAGCACATGGATAGACCTGTAAAGTGATACTTGGTGGGTTTCTTAAGTGGGATTTTTCTCTTGAATCAGGGTCAGTGTGTGTGTAGATGTGTGTGTCTTTGTGTGTGTATGTGAACATATATTGTACACACATGTATATACTATATATACATATTTTCAGTGCTGTGTGAATTCATAGGAGTCAGCCAAGTGGACCAAATGGCGATTTGAAAGCAAGGCAGGGGATTTTGGATGCAGCAGGGGATGTTGGAGCTGGAGCGAGCAGTTGCTTCTCTCCAGGCAGCTAAGTGCAAGTTTGCAGGTCCCCTGTGCAGAAGCCATTTCTATGCAAAGTCTGGGGGGAAACACAGCTACTTCCTTGTTAAATCTGAGGAAGTGTACTGAGCTGGTGGGTTTAATTGTGACGTGACCTTGGAAAATGTGACCAACATCAACTTTTTCTGTGCAGATTTTTCCTTTTAAATGGAAATGTGAAGTTTGTGGGATTTTAGTTCCTACCAAATTCCCATCCATCAGTAGCCCTTTTAATAAGATGAGAGACCATTAATGCTACTGTGCCCAAAAATTTTTAGTGTTTATATTCTTTTTAATTTTTTTTTTACTAATGTGAGCTTCTGGGTGATGCTGACCACTGGGCTCAGAAATCTTATGCAAGCTTGTCTCTTGGCCTTAGCACAGATCTGAAACATAAAACATCCATACTAATGTATCACAGTGATTGTTTTTTGTTTGTCTGTTTGTTTCTCCTTGTAGACTGCCGACTCCACATCTGCTTGTATTACCGTGAAATATTGGTGAAGGAGGTGACAACTTCCAGTCCTGAAGGCTGTAGGATATCCCATGGCCAAAGCTATGAGGTCAGCAGCCTGGACCAAGTTATCTTCCCTTATCCAGAGGATAATGGCCAGAGAAAGAACATAGAAAAGCTACTGAACCACCTGGAAAGAGGAGTGATTCTATGGATGGCCCCTGATGGCCTCTATGCCAAGAGACTTTGCCAAAGCAGGATCTACTGGGATGGGCCTCTGGCGCTCTGCAGTGACCGACCCAACAAGCTGGAGAGGGACCAAACATGCAAGCTCTTTGATACTCAGCAGTTCTTAGCAGGTAATTCCCACTATGGCTTTGATACCCTTTTGGAAATGTCCCATGGTCACTGTCCACATCAGCTTTATGGGAGTGCTCTTTTCATTAAAGTGAGAATTGCTCCTCAATACTTCTGGGCGTGTGCAGCCAAGGGGTACTTGAGTCCCGAGTAATCTATAAATTTCTGTGCCCTCTGCACATTCAGTGCCCCCGCACAGACCAGCAGGAGTCAACTGAGGCTCAGCTGGTGACACCAAATCCCTCACATTTCTACATGAAGCATAAGGAGGTTCCTAGCAAAATAGTTTTTCCCATAAATTGACATTAAAAACTGGATCGTCATATTGGATTTGCTAGTCTAAGTCTTGGATAGGTCTGTGGTCTGCATCTGCACTCCTCTCAGCTTGATCCAGAGCAAGCCTGAGGTCTTGCTCAGAGCGTACAAATTTCAGTAGCAAGCCTTCTTTTCAGTCTGTGCCAGTGTCTAAAAGATATTTAGGATTTCAAAAGGATTTCACAAACTCTGGAGTTTCAAGATTGCCTAATATCCTGAGCAAGGAGGTGCATACCTCACCAGAGCTTTCTGGAGATGTCTCATTTTGCACAAGGCAGTGCAGAGGGAGCAGGGGAGTACTTTAGGGCAGTGCCTTCTCCTTCCTATGAAGGGAAGGGGCAAAGCTTCAACCCCACTTCCCAGCACACCTGAAGAGTTGGAGAGAGGAGAGCTGTCCACCCAGAGGAACTAGTGGGAGATGGTCATTGTCCCAAGAGGACAGCCTGGGCAGCAGGAATAGACATTGGTCCTTTGTTGATATTTCTGGCTTTGCTTAGAGGTGAACTAAGTGGCTATGATTTGGTATGTTTTTGTACTAGAACAGTGCATCAGCACTGGTATGACACTCTCAGGGGAATAATGCCTTGCAAAATTAAAAAAAAAAAAATTAATCCAAATCATCAGCTTTAGCATACTTCATATTCCAAGGTGGATACTCTGTCCTAGAGTAACAGCCAAGAAAAAAATGCATTTAAAGAGAGAAATCTTACATAGATGTGAGAATTGGCAGTTAGAAAGGGGAATTTGAGGTTGGGTATTGGGTTGGGCTTCAATCACATGCTAATTTAAAGATGTATAATTCTGCGCCTGGTGATGGTTTTGGAAATCCCTTTCCCTTTTCTCAGGTGTTTTTTTAGACATGCTCTGGGTTCTTCCAAATGGTTGACAGGACATCTCCTTTTAGACACTTAACCCCAAAGATAAGTTCAAGCAATAGTTATTTTTCACCCCTCCCAAATTACTTATGCACCAGTGCCTGTGCAAACCCAAGTGTGTGGTTGCAGTCACAGTCTGTGGTGTGTGCAAAGTGGGGTTTTTGCATGTGATGATGCTGAGTGAAATTTGTGACTTGCCTGTCACATCTGCATCTTAATTGAATGTGCTGAGGTCCCAGCCTGCAAGCAAGCTCAGGGAATCCCCTACACTGCGAAACTGGAGCTCCACAGGGAAGAGAGGCAGGAGATCTCTTCCAGGAGAAGGGATCATGAACAGCAGAGAAAGGGACAGGTGCAGAACTGCTATGAACCAACCACAGCTCTTGGGAAACCACTGAGGAGCTGAGCCCTACAATGCAAACTGCACTGAAGCACTGGGGCCTGTGCTGCTGAGAAAGCTAAAATGGGACAATAAATCAGAAACCAGGGGAATGGTCTCTGTGGAGAGAGAGATAAATGCATTGCAATTGTTGTGAATTGGGCTTGGTGGGGGGTGGAAAAACAGAGGAAGAGAGCTTGGAGTGGGAGGGTGGCAGCCAGAGAAGGGTTGGTGGGACAGGAGTGGCAGCTGGAGCTGGAGTATCAGGAGGTGGGAAAGGTTTAGGAAGGCACATGGGGAGCCCTTTGGTGTTGGATGATGCACTTGGGCCTGGAAAGGAAGATAGAGTGCGTGGAAGTTTTTGGAGAAGTGCAGGGCTGATCTCAAACCATGATTATCCTGGTGGTGGGAAGAAAGGGCTTTCTTCTCCAGATCTGTGCTATGCACACTCCCACAGGTATTCAGGATTTGGAGAATTGCTTAGGCCAAATAAAACTAGGGAAAGAGAAAGTTGAAAGAAGTTGCACATTAGCAGCATGGCTGGATTGACCTTGGGTGGATTGTCCTTCTCTGTTCTGTAGCAGCACAGAGGGAAGCAGAGTCCCATGGAAAATATCTCTTCTTTCTTGCCTTACCCCCAGGGGCTCTTTTCAGGGGCTTTTGGGGAGATTTTGGGGAAAGCTACACTTTATCCCATGTTTTATGTTTTACTAGCCCTCTCAGAAGTAAGGATTGGGATGCTGTTGTGGTAACCACTGAATCCACACCTTGGTCTGAAAAGCTTGCAGTTAGAGTAGGAATGGCAGGGGTGTGTTTTGGGAAAAGATGCATTTGTCATGTCAAGTTCAAAGGCTCTCCTTTCCCTCTCTAGCAGGGAGGGTGCTTCATTATAACACATTGGCTTTAATAGTAATTGCAGCTTTTTCAAGAAAGCATGAACTGGGTTATAAATTAAAATGCAATATTTACCTATCAGCTATGTAGAAACACAGCACTTAACAAACACTTTAGCAAGGATATTGTGTTAGATAGAATTTTCTCTTTTCTGGATGGAAATGCAGTGTCAAAACCACAACATTTTGTCCACAGAACTGCAGATTTTGGTCTGATTGGAGGTACCTTATGAAGGACTCCCCTGCTACTTCTCACAGGGGACACTGACTATTAGAATAATAATGTAATTTGCTCATTACACTTTGCACAAGGTTGTGGGTTAGTGAAGAGAGTGCAGGGGCACGGAAGACACAGAGAGTGCTTTTGCTGGCTCAGTATGTGGCTGAAGTAGAGCCCTCCCCTTACCTCAGTGTCCCCCACTGCGCACAGTGATGGCAGTGGCTCTGTGACACTCTGGCTGTGGCTAAATTTTATGCCTGGCAGTATTTAGTGTCTCTGGCATTACCAAGCCACTGGTTTCAGTGCTGCTCTTGTGTGTCTGCTTGGATGGTTCCCAGCAAGCAGTAGTGTCTGCTCCAGGGCTTCTGCTGTCGGGATCCCATGGAAATACTAATTGGAAGACATCTTGGTTTGTGCATATGAAATTAATTGTGAGACAAAGCAAACAGAAAAGTCACAGTGTTGTAACCAGCTCCCCCTGATCTGAGGGAAAGTCTCCAAACTCAATGTCTTGTGCTTACCTTTTGTCTTTTTCCTGACCTCTCTCATCATCCCCTGGAGTTACTTTATCTTCTCCAGGGTTGTCCACAAAGTCTGTCTTACTGGCCTGTATTGGTTTTGACTGGAGCAGGGTTAATTTTTTTCCTAGTGGCCCATGTGGTGCTAGGGTTTGGATTTGTGACCTAAACAGTGCTGATAACAGAGGGACAATTTAGCTGATGTTGAACAGTGCAAGCACAATGTCAAGGCTTTCTCAATGTCTCACTCTGACCTCACAGGCCACAGTCTGGGGTAGATGAGAGTCTGGGAAGGGGCACAGCCAGGGCAGCCAACCCCACCTAAGGGATATTCCATTCCATATGACCTTGTGTTCTGCAGTAAAACAGGACATGAGGGAATTTGCCAGAGGTTACTCTTTCTTGGGCACTGGCTGTGTGTAGGTCAGCCGGTCTCAAGTGATTGCATTTTTCATGACTTGTTTTTCTTTGCTTTATCTTATTTTTTGTTTCTTTTTGCACTTAAAACTGTCTTTATCTCAACCCACAATTTTTTTTTCCTTTTGCCATTCTGATTTTCTCTCTCATGCTGGTTGTGGGCTGGTTGTGGGGGTGAGTGAGTGGCTGTGTGGTGCTTGCCTGTCTCCCGTGATTATTCCACAGCACGGTACTTTCTCTCTTTGCAGAGCTGCAAGCCTTTGCTCACCATGGACGTCCTCTGCCAAGATACCAGGTCGCTCTGTGCTTTGGGGAGGAATTTCCAGATCCACAGAGGCAGAGGAAACTAATTACAGCCCATGTAAGTAGGATTTCTGCCTTACCTAAAACAAGCACACTCCTTGGAGGATATGAATCTGCCAGTTGGGCTTTTGTGCCTCGTGTAGATTATGAGGGAGGCAGTAAATTGTTGAAAATGCAGCACTTTCCAAAACAAGGTTTAATCCCCATATCTGCAAAGGACTGACTAGTAGCCCTCAGTATGGCAGAGCACCTGATTTTCCCTCTTTACAGAGCATGTCATTTGTGATCTGTTGCAAATCCCATCTAAAGCTGAAATGTACCTGGAGCTGCTGGGCTGTGTTGTTATCACCACCAGCCCAGTTGTGCAGCTCTTTGGCCTGGCCAGTGCAGGATGTGGTGCTTTTACACCCACTGCACCTGAAGGTGCTCCAGAATCCCAGCCTGCATCTCAAGGACCTCAGCCCTTAATGGGATGTAGGGGCTGCCTGTGCAGCTTCAGGGCTCAGTAGCTGTCAGGCTCAGGGACTGGCTGACCTCAGTTCATGCACACTCAAAGCTGCTGTTTCGGGATGCTCTCTGAGAGAGACTGAGACCAGGTACTTTCTGAATTGGTTGTATTGGCACATAAAACCACAAGAGAGGTGGCAAGGCTCACATCAGTGGCAGGGCTTAGCTTACTGCATCCTTGAGAAGAAAACTGATGTCTCTTCTAAATTTTTCAAAAGCCCCTTCAGTAGCAGGATGGGTCCCAAGTCAGACCTCTGCCATAAGCTGTGGCCTCTCCTAAGGCTGTGCAGCTTTTGTGCTGCCACACTGCTGCCTAGCAGATCTCTGAGGTGGAAGTAGAGAAGCTCATAGATCCATCCTGAGCTGTGCAATGACTAGTTAGAGATAGCTGCCCATCCCTGACTCTTCTTCAACTCTTTTCTGTTCCTGTTTTGACTCACCACCTTTCTATCCCTCCTTCCTAGATCCTCTTTCCAGCCCCATTATCCATCTTCTGTCTTGGCATCTTCTCTGTGAGCCAGTACCTCCTGCTCTTTCTAGAGCTTTGCTTCCACTGTTTGCTCAATCTGCTTATCCTCTTGATCTGTCCTGACTTGTGGGCTGGTGGGACTCTACCATCCCACCAAACAGTTGTGCACTGGAAGCTGCCTGGGGCACCTGTCCCACTACCTTCCCATCTCTACCATGGCATTTATTTCCTCCAAAACAGTTACTGTGTCTTTTAATATGGGGGGATTGGCTGACCAGCAGGAGAGGGTAGTGGAGAAGCGTCATCCAGCCTGTCCTCCACTGAGAGTAAGGAGAGCTTCAGGTGTTTGTTCTCAGTGTGCAGCTCAAATATTTACAGTCAGAGCCCAAAGCCCTGAGAGGGAGTGGTGGTTTCTGAAGAGACAGAAGTGAAGGCGGTGCTAGCTCATACAAATCCCACTTGGTGGTTGAGCAAATTCCTCATCAGAGCTTGAATGAACAGAAACAAAAGTACCCTTGATGTTAAGTTGAAGTCTAACTTCGGACACAGTCATTTGGTGACATACTTCAGCCTACCTGAGGGCTCCAACATTTCAAGTTAAGTCCTCAAAGTACTTTGCAATGCAGACAAGACTTCTGGTGTGTTCAATATGTATTTAAACACTTTCAATGGCCATGGACATGTGTGTCCTGTGGGCATTGCTCACATCCTGGGGCTGGCTAAGGGACTGCAAGTTTTCATGCATCATTTGTGTCACTGCTACAATCCCTTCTAAATGAAGGCAGTGAAGGTAAGGAGTGTATGCAGGTAGTGAGGCACTTGACAGCAGAGCTAGGCTAGGCTAGGCAAGACCTAGCTTAAAACAGAGATCAGTGAGACTGCTGAAATTGTCTTCCCATTCTGGTAAGCAGAACTGTTTTGTCCCATCTTGTTTATAACTTAAAACCACCCTGAATAACTAAGATGAGAAGTGTGAAGTTTTGTCACATGTCTGATTAACATTTTGTCTATTCTTAAGGTTGAACCAATGTTTGCCAGGCAACTCTATTACTTTGCTCAACAAAACAGTGGACATCTGCTGAGAGGCTATGATTTACCAGAACTTGTGACTGGTCCAGAGGATTATCACAGATCTATTCGCCATTCCTCTATCCAAGAGTAAGAACCTCAGAAAGAGTGGTTTTAAAAGCACTGTAAAGATTGTGCAGAGTGGAAGAGCAGATCTGGGTCATGATTTGGAGATCCACAATCCCAGCTGGATGTGTTCAGGGGTTCAATGATAGGAAAGTGAACAACTAGGACAACTGTATTGTACAATAAAAATGATGGGTCTTCAACATTTGGATGCTACGTCTCACATAGGGTTCCCCTGTTGCTGAGAAATAACTCAAAACTGACAAAATGATTGCTGTGTTTACGTTTGCTTAATGTTCTCCTTGGCTTTTGAGGACTGATCCTTACCGAAGACTTAAATCCAGAGTTTACACTGTTACCTTTGCAGGGCTATTTATTTTGGATTACTGATCTCAGGGAAGGTACATAAATTTGCGGTGTTCCCAATTTGAAGCTGTAGCTACTGTAGGTGGGTAGCAAATGTAGATGGTTTATTGAGAATAGCTAATACATGTAAGTGGTTATAAATTTAGATTCATAAGTGTGATGCCTATATTCTTGTACAGAATATTTCAGTGTATTTTTTGAAAACAATGCAATTCTTCAGAGACATATTTTTTTAATGCCTGATTGACACTTGTCCTTGACAATGAATTTTGTTGCTGCCATTGTTGTTATTGGATTAGCCTCCATGATAGCAGTTTATAAAGTGATGCTTTTATGGTACTGTGTTAAGAAAAGTGACCATTCAACTTGTATTACCTGTGAATTTAGTGGATTAACCACTGAAATTCTAGAGTCCCAAAGAGCAAGTTTATAAATAAGTTGCATTTTTCTCATAATTTTAAGCTACTATGCATGCATTATACATGCACATATATGTATGTATATATGTATGCATTAGAATGAAGTTGGCAGACCTTGCAAATAGCACAGAAATGGTCCAGCTACCCATTTTTGATGTCACATGCATAAGCCAGGTTAAAATAACCACCACCGCTGACTTACACAGAGCCAACTCTGCTGTCTGTGTGCACTTGCAGCTTGCTTCCACTGGTACTGAAATGAATGTGAAGGAAGAGCTCAAGGAGAACAGCTTTTGGCTTCCTGTACTAAGACAGTCAAGGAAATACTTGTTTGAATGTTTGCAGAATTTGATGCAGTTTGCAGCTTTCAGTGGTAGGGTGCAGTCAGAAAGACAAAGAGAAGAGGTCTGTTGGATGTGTGTGTCAACGAAGTTTCCTTGCTGGCAGGCAGACCATGTGGTCTTAGCAGCTCTCCCTCCAGAGCATGATCCCCCTGTGCTTAGCAGACATACTTCACTTGACTTCCTAAATGAGGAAGAAAAAACGGTACTTGGTCTGGCACCAGACTTGTGTCTTAGGGACTTTGAATTTATACATCTTACAGATGCATACTCTTTTGGGATATATTATCCTTCTCCTTCTCCACAGTGCCAAGCAGAATGAGCAGATCATTTCTACTTTGTTACTTGAAGGGTTTTTTTTCCTGGCTTAAAGATTTTTGTAGGGGAGACCTCTTTGTTAGATATTAAAAGCAACGATCTAGGTGACCATCTGAGCTTCGCATGTGCTTCTGTCCTGCGCGTACATTTTACTGAAAGGGACTTCTGTGCTCAAACTTAACTGGTACAGTACAAATATTTGATGTGTTTTTCACTTTTTCCTAGTGATTGTTGTTTCATATGCTCATTGCTTCAGCTCACGTCTTGGAATAAAGTTCTATTTCCCTACCAACTCGGTGCATATGTGTTGTTTTCAGTTGTGGGGTAAAATCTAACACGTGTGGTTCTGCACTGTGAACCTGGGCAGCGCTGCTGGCTGTCTATGGGGAACTCTGCTCTGAGCCAAGAGTGCAGAGAAAGGTCAAGAGGTAAGGAGTTTTGCTTACAGAAATGTCTGCAATATTAGCCACAGGTAGCAGAAAAAGGGAAAATGGGGAGGTTCCCCTTTGGCTCTTGGTTTCCAGGTGCATGGGCAGTGCAGCAGAGCCTTGCAGCTGGGGATCTGGTGCTGCCATGCTCTGCCCCTGCCCCTCCAAGGCTTCTGGGGCTGGGGACCAGGCTGGTACTCTCCTGCCCAGCCCAGCATGTGGGGATCCTCTGACTGCCATTTAGTTCCTGGTTGTTATAGTTGTTATAGTTTCTGGTGCACTTTAAAGTGAGTAGAGCTAGGTAAGGGTGAAAAGGAGGATGGTAAAGTGAACTAAAGTAGTGAAGTTGCACATAGGAGGGAATTTACCAGGTAGCCCTCTTTTTGGGAAATCAGGGTTCTGAGAGGGTTTTTTGGGTGCAGGAGCTTACAGAGCAAGCAAGGTGTGAAATATTGTGAAATGTTGTGAGATCTGTGAAGCATCTGAAGATGGGGGAAAGTATTTTCTCTTTTTGTGCATACTCCTGTTGGCTATTGAGGTGCATTATAATTCTTGGCTTTTATTTATTTTCCTGGAAGTAGCATAATTTAAAGCCAGAAGCTGTGGGGAGGAAGAGGGAGAGGGAGAAGAGCACCATCTAATTTCTGGCCAAAGACAACTTGCTTGAAGGAGTGGTGCAGGAGGATGAGTGGAAGGAAAATCAAGCTTACAAATTATTTGTACCATAAATTGTTTTGCATATGAAGACTTAAAGCTGCATTTACTTTTGTGACCATTTCTTACTGTTCAAAATAATTATGAATACCTAAAGTGAGGAAGAAACAAAAAGCAAACAAGAAAAAAAAAACCCTGAAAACATTTTCTCCTTTTAGTATCTTTTTTAGAGTCACTATGTGAAAGCATTTCAGGTACTTCCTACCTCGGTTAAATTCTGTTTATAGTTTCTGAGGTCTACTTCCTTCCTGTTATGTTTTCTGTGGCATTGTAAATGACATGTTTTACTCTTGTCAACACCAAAGGCATAGCTGTTTATATTTTTTCCAAACGTTTTCTGTGTCAGTATTGGTTTTTCTGATTTTAACAGTTGCAACTGTTTCTTGAAAGGGTTTTGTAACTGAGAAGCACCTATATTCCAAATTTGGTTCTGCTGAGTAGTTTTGCCTACTGATGTAAACTGTAAACTGCCTTAGAGGGGTTGTAGGTTAACCAGAAACAATGAGATATATTTTAAGCTGAAGTACAGTGTAATGAGGCTTGTGGAAAAAACACAGGATTCACGTGAAAACCCCTGTGGCCTTTTAGCCAGGCATATGTATGGTGTTTACATCAGCGTTTGTCACCAGCGTGGAGGTGGGGAAACACCACCCTCAGCAAAGGGCTTTCAGGAAAAAGTAAAGCATTTTTTTCTTGCATGCTCTCAGATAACTGTCTGTGTGTACTTGCAGAGAGGCACGGGGCGGGGGGGAGGAGGGAGGAAGAGGGAGGGAAGAGAGAAAGAGAAAGAGCGCTCACGGAAAAGGCCAAGCAGACTGACACAATGGTATCTCCTTTCCCAGGCAGAACTGTGTGTCAGATTTAGGTGAACTTGGATGGCAAGATATTAAAGATTTCCAGGGTGTTTTTTATCTGGACTCTGATCTGGCTGGTACTAGGCTAAGAGTTACTGCTTATGATTATTGATTTAATGCTTATGAGTTTGGTTGGCTCTGAAGAGCTGTCAGCAGGTCCCTGTGACTTGGAACATTTGTGAGGTTGCTAGTGTGCAGCCATTCAAGCATTTTCAAGAGTGTAGTCAGGTAAGCACATCCTTGCTGCATCCCAGAGAAGTGGTCACATCCACTGTGACCCACAACCAGCTCCACTGCTGGCCTTCAGGAGCCAGCTGGCCCAATGCCTGCAGAATGCTCCGTGCCCTGACCGTGCTGAAATGACAGTGAAGGAGGAGCTAACTTAGGTGTCTCAGAATAAGGCTCTTTGAATGATATATGTTAAATAACTTAGGAGCACACTGATTGGATGGGTTGTCGCTGTCCTTTTGGCAGCTGGCAAGAGGAAAAGGCAGTCACCTGTGCTCAAGTGGAAAGGCCAGATGCCTTGGTTCTGGGTTTGGACTTGTTTTTCTGCTTGGTCCTAGCAGAGGCTGACTGGACAGCTGATGTCTGAGTGGTTCTGCACAGGGTGATGTTCCACAAAAAGGCAGTTATCAAGAGTGCAAAGAGCCCAGTCCAGGTCCTCATCTCAGATAGGAGTAGCGTCATGCCCTGGTAAACAATGGCAGTGAAACACCAGACTTCATTTTGCAAATGCATTTTTATTGTTTCTGCACAGCACGGCTGCCTCGCATGTCTCTGCAGGCAGCTGGCAGCCTCCTGCCACTCCAGCTTACAGTGCTGCCAGCTGAGGCCAGACCTGGCATGCTGGGCACTTCTCTCAGATTGGTCTTCCAGGCTTCAGCTATCGTTTCCTGCTCTCTACAAAAGACAGGTCATGAATTATGCAAAACATTCTGTTTTTTAAGCTAAGAGAATAGACAGATCCAGATGACTTTTCACAAACCACAGCTAATGCATGCCCTCTGTATTCCTAGGAAGTGCTTTTAATCTTTGGCACTTGGGCTCTCTCTGTTTTGATTTTGAGACCAGCTTCTGAATTCTTGCTATAAGAATGTCTGAAATCCAAAAACTTATGGACTCTGATTGTACTGTCTGCTTACCCCAGCTTTTAATCCCTTTCCTAGCCAGGAAGAAATGATGTCTGTGTGGTATCAATGAAACCACCTCCCAGAGAAAATTCTGTGAACATCTGTGTGGATCTGGTGAGGTTAGAGAAGACTTGCATCTTACCTGAAATATGTTTTCCAAGCTCTCTCAGCTATGTCAGTGCAAGTGCAATGTGTACATCACCATGTGCATGAAGCACATTTCATCCCATCCTCACCATAGTGTTCATCTTGCTCCTTCTCACTTCCTTCATGAAGAGCAGATATTTAAATCTGGATCAGGCAGATAGAGAGCCCTGATTTCCTCAGGTCTGCAAGATGCAGATTCTCTCTCTGACCTGGGAATGGCCAGTGCAGCACAGGCAGTGGTCAGATGCTTTCAGGTTCAAGCACTTCTGCTCTTTGTCTCCAAAATGCACTAGCCTTTGTCCATGGATAAGTCCTACTCATATAACAGGGACTATTTACCTCATAGTCTAATGCCTTCTCTTCCTGGTCTGATGTGCCTTGGCAAATGGTCATCAAGAAATTTCCTTTTTTCCTGGTGGTTGCAGCCATCTAGTATGTGCATTGCAAGGTACCTTGTTGTGGGTCTATCTAACCCTTTTGATTCTCTCTTGGGTCCTCTATCAGTTTTCCTCTACACTGGCAGCAAGATCTAAAGGCAGACAGTGCCTCTTAATTGTGCATACCAAGCAGGACAGGGCACAGCCTTTGAAGGTTGGTCTCTAGACAGCACCACAATTGCTGTAATTGTGGATAGGATGTTCTTGTGTCTTCCCACTTGTGATTCTGACCCTCAAACCCATGAACTGATCAGCAGAATGTAATCATGGCAATCATTCATGCTAGGCTTTCCTGTAGTGTGTAACTTTCCTGTAGGTGTGCCACTTCTCCCCACCCGAGGCACCACATTCAAATTGCAGTTTCTCTAGGTGATTGAATCAATGGTTTCCCACGCTCCTGTCAGAGCCATTCATAACTGGCTCATAAAAGCAAAGGCTGAGCATTTCTAGTTTCTAGCACAGAGCATATAGCCTCCAATAAAATCACATTTAGAGCTAGATTTCCTACTTTTTTCCTTTCAAACATCTGTGTTTCCCGATTTTATATCCTCAGATAGCAAAGTTATGGGTCAGGCCTTGATACATCTCCAATAGCTCATTTTCATTTCCTTTTTTCTCACATGATCAAGAGGTTTAGCCCTCTTCGTGGCTCTCCCCTCCCACAGAAAAAAACCCATGCAAGGAGTAGTGAGAGAGTAAGACTTCAAAAACAGGGTGAGTGACCTCATCTACCGTGGAGACGTCAGTCTCCAAGAAATAGGAAAGGTCAGAGCTGTTTAGAGCAATGGGGTTTTCACAACTCAGCTAAAAAACCCAGACTGTCTGAAGATTTCTTGATGTCCTCACCCTTGAGCTCATCTTTTCCCAAACTGGTTGGTGACCCTCCATCCAGAGAATTGGCTGCTCTGTGGTTTTTAACATAGGTTACCATCCATTTCTTAACATGGACTTTCCGAAGGAAAGTGATGAAATAAACGACAGATGTTTGAATGGGAATATTGCAAATCCTTTTTGCCCTTTACAACCAAACACAGTGTTTTCTTCTTGAGCTTCTTCCACCCCCAGTACAACAGAATCCTGGAAGTTTTAATTGCACTGTCTTGCAAATATTATTATTATTTGAACTAATTATCTGGTTTGTTTGCTGAGCTTTGTGCAGCTGTGTCTGTGGGGACAAAGGCAGACAAACCCTCTCGGTGGTGGCGGCAGGAAGCTGGAGGAGCTGGGAGCTGTCTGGGCCAGAGAGGGGGTTTGCCTGGTGTCACTGGGCGTGGATGCAGGTCACCCGTACCCGCAGACAGCGCCAGCCCCAAAGATGACTCTGAAGTCTCACTTTCCTTTAAAAACCGTCGCTACAAATAAAATGGCTTACCTACAATCCCCGCAGAGTTACAGGCACTACTTAAATATAGCAAGCATCGATGTCTATCTGCAAATTACAAGGAAATGAATAAATCGAGGCGCCGTGAACCGCAAGAAGGAAGTTTGAGATCAGCCCGGGGCTGTGACAGGCTGCGCCTGCCGGGGGACCCGAACCTGCCCCATCCGCGCCCGCGGTGACACCGCCAGCCCAGCCCAGCCCGGCTCCTCCCGGCCCCCCGGCACGCACATCCCCCCGCTCCCGCTCTCCAGGGAGCTGTCCCACCTGGAGCGGGCTGCACCTGTGCCCCGAGGGCGCCAGCACCCCCTAAAAGCCGGAGGCAGCCCGGGGTCCCGGCCGCAGGGAGGGGACGGCGCGGCGTTTTCTGGAAATGAGCGGGTTCGTTTCTGGGAGGCGGCGGTGGGGCTGCTCCTGCACGCAGGGGAGAGCAGAGAGGATGAATGCAGGAAGTTGAAGCATGACTTCTGTGCTGCTCACCGTCCTGCAGCCTGCTACATGCACATATCTGGCAAAGTTATTTGGCCTGACTTAATATTTTTTTTTAATTCCTTTCTTTTTTGATTGCAAAATTTATATCAAAGCCAGAATCATTAAGTAAACCATGAAGGTGTTGCATACGGAGTGTGTGTGTGTGCAGCTAGCAAGCCACTCTCACCCCCCTCTAACAATCTTTTACCCAATTGGCAGGGTTTATTCCCATGTGAGGGAGGTGCTAATGACACCCTAAAATTTTTATGAAAATATTAGGCTGGGGAGAGGAAAAAAGATCAAGTGCAAATCAGCATCTGCTGCAGGCTCTCAAGCTCTCAACACATATTAAGCACCTAATTTTTTAGACCCCACCAGGGAGAAGTGTCCATTGATACCTTGTGCCTTTTTTAACTCCCAGGGACTGCCCTGCAGGACATTGCTCACTAATTCTGCTGCTCCAGAACTCCATCTTACCTGCAAGGTCTTGTGGAAAACAAAGCACATACCCCAAGGGCCCAATAAACCCATTTCTCCTCCTTCCACATACCAAGTGTTCCCAGGATGAAGGCCGTAGCTCTTGGCACCAACAACCCTTTCCCCTGGTCACCAGCTTTAGAGGTTGGCTGGCTGTGGGCAGGGGAAGATGAATGCTCTTCTGCAGCCTCTTCTTCCAGCCCCTCTGGCACACCCCTGTGGATGTGCCAGAAAATTAGTCTAGCGGGATGCAAGGATTATCAGCATTGCTTTCTACCACTCCAGCCAAACTATGTATTTCCCAGGGAAAAACTGCATCTTTGCAGGGTGAAGGAGGCAGAGGACAGTAGCTACAGGCACGAACTCAGTGAGGGCAAGGAGCAAAGTGTGGAGAAGGACAGCAGGTTGAGGCCAGTTCAGGTGTAGCTGAGGTTCGTGAGGGCCATTTAGTGTGTTCTGCCTTTTGCAAGGGAGTGAAGTAGAGAAGTGGGTTTTGGGAAGGAGGAGAAGTCAGCTAGTTCTCAGAAATAAGGCAGCACATGCAGACATGGGGAGCAGGAAAGGCATAAAGAATGTAAAAATAAAAATCAGTGCATTGAGACACGTCTTCCCCTCAGAAAGAAAAAAAAAAAATAAAAGCAAAGAGACAAGCTAACTTTGGCTGGAAAAAGAGGTGGACAGGTATGAGCTGCTGCTTGTGGCCATGCAGGGTCAGTTATGTGGGAGGTGGGGGGAATGGGAGCTGTTATGAAGGCAGGTATGGAAGAGCTCATTGAGAGCTGAGAGAGGAATACCATAAGGGAGTGGGCCAGGAGCAAGCCTGGAGACCATCCTAGGGGAGGATGGAGGAGAGAAAAGGGAGTGAAAGGGCCCCCCAAAGGGCAGTGGTCAGGCCTTGGCTGTGAGGGAAGGTGACAGTGGGGCTGCTGAGTGTGGGTGTAAGTGCAGGGCAAGGGACAGTTTGAGGAATACACAGTAGTGAGTTGAGGTTGGAGTAGGTGAGGAAGCTTGAGGAAGAGCTTGGAGGGAGGAAAGGAGCAGAAGGCAGCACAGCAAGAGGGATGCTGCAGCCACTGGTGCTCTGGCAAGCAGAAGGAAGGGAGGCCAGGAAAGAAGGAGAGGATGCGGGATGCTGATGGTCAGAAGTAAGGATCTGGTTGTGTTTAGGGGAGTCAATGTTAGGTGTGTGGCTGGGTCTAGAGGAGCTGGAGGAAAGGATCATTGGAAGGCCTTGCCAGGAGGCTTTCCTCCACACTTGGAGAATGGGGTAAAAGTAGCTCATGAGCTCATGGGATAGAGGGAGCTGGAGTGAACCCAGTACTACAAGAGATAAAATCAGGATACTCAGAGCTGTTGGAGGGGACCTGAAGGAACTTTGTGCAGAGGGACAAGGGGAGACTGAAAAAAAGCAGCAAAGCCACAGCCAGTGATACAACCAAGGTCACGGCAAGGCCAGGTGGAGAGACAAGAAGATGATGCTGAGGGAGGGACAAAGGTGGCCTTAGAGAAGGAACTGAGAGCCCAGAGATCAGATAAGGAGCAGAGCATAACCTGAAGAACATTTTAAAGAGGAGTGAAAGTTAGCCAGTGGTCCTGATGCGGTGAAGCCTTAGTGAAAGTGGGATGTTGAATATCTCCTCAGTTCCTCAACAAAATCAAGCAAAGCTTCCTTGGCTTCAGGTGAGTATCTCCCCACAGACACCCACGTGCTCCTGCTCCTGCCCAGCCATCTCCAGCTCCATGTTTGGAAGTAGAAAGTGAAGAGCATTACTTTTGGAACAAAGACAGTAGTTCCTGTGCAGTCCGCCAGGGAATCTCATCAAGACTGCCAAGAGTTTAATGGGCCAAGAAGGCTGATTTTAAGTAGTGAGTAGTTCAATTAATCATTGATTTTAACACCAATGATGCAAAAGTACAAGCTCCCATTGCTAGTCAACACTTCTTTTCTGGAAACCCCAGTTCCTTGGACTGCCAATGCCATGACCATGCTCCCAGCAAGAAGGTGTTGCTGTGAGCTGCACAGGTGCAAGGAAGAGCTATGTTTGCAGAATGCATGGGATTGCTCTGGATCACACATTCCCGGAGAGATGTCCTTCTCTTTCCATGAGCATGCAGCCAAGCCTTGCACACTGATTGTCTCCATCTCCCCCTGAGCCCCTCACAGTCCTTCCTTGGGCTGGGCTGGGGCAGCCACCACTCCTCTCCCACTTCCCTGGGTGGAGGGGTGAGGCTAAATGCATCAGAAAAAGGTCACCTACCCCCATGCTTGAGAAAGATTCATGGGACAAGGTCTTCTGCCTGGCAAGAGGGAAAGTTAACCTGCCCCTAGAGTGTATGGGGAAACACACTTGTGTTTGAGGTTTGCTAGACAAAATTCTGGGGTAGGTCCAGAGTAAACCCATGATTAAAGGCTACCCAAAGCCATCCTTCCACTCCCAAAATAGTCCTGTGCTTATTTGTGAGAAATCATTCAGGTTTGCTTTTAAATGCAATATAAGCAGGTGAGTTCTAAGATAAATACATGAAGCAAATGTGCCATTTATCACTTCTTACACTGATGATTAAAGCAATGGTTTTATTTTCTCTTCAAGGAATATTGTGAACTGAGTGCAATTGTGTTAATGACAGCAGTAACAACAGAGTATTATTTTAGTGGAAACTGGGGTGTTGGTAAAACATGATCTAAGAAGCTGGAGCAGGACAGGTCTGGGATAGAGCCTCAAAATCCTGATTCTGCTAACTTTGTGGGGTGAGATGTCACCCTGAGGGAAAATCTATGTTTTAATAAAACAAGGATGAGTTCAGTTATTTGGGAGTGTGTCTGTGGTGTTACCCACTGCTGAGGACATCCCATGAACCTCACAACCACTTGCCCGTGTTTTGATGGTCAATTTGGAACTGAAGCAAATGATGTGGTGGAAATAATTGTCTCACCATCTGATTTTGTCACTCTGGCAAAGTGTTTGCAAAACTTAGCACTTTGTATAGGATAACAAAAAAGCAATGGGCTGGCTAATTCAATTAAAAGCAAGTAACTAGTCTAGGCACTGACAGCATGTGGGAGGAAGTGGTGTTGTTTCCACTGTGACTGGCAGCGAGTGACTAGCAAAAACAAGGTGGTTTGAGGAAGGCTTGCGTGTTAATGGCATTTCCCTGTTCTGTTTGTCAAGCAAAGGTGGGAATATAGTCAGAGTTTACTTGAATCGGTTCCTTTACAAGAATAGCCGGGGGGCCTCCGCGGGGCACAGGCAGCCCCGAGCTCGCTGCAAAGTGCCCCCGAGTGCCAGTGGCAGGTGCTCCGAGTTGCTGTGGGTGAAACAGAGCAAAAGACACCCGAGCTGTGCCCAGGGCAGGTAGGAGATGGTCTGGCTGCCGGGAGTGCTGAGCTGCTTTTCCTCTCTCTGCAGCAGCTGGGCTCCCACTGCCTGCTGCCAGCTGGAGGCTTGTACCTAGGAAAAGTCTGCCCTGATGTGGCTGATTCACTTCGTACTTGCAGCAGTCGCAGGCCCACATTGCAGCCACGAACTCAGCAGTCTGGCTGCTGTGTTGGATCAGAGTTTTTCCAGAAGTGAATCAGATTCTACCAGATGGCTGCATCAGGCATGATAACCCAAAAGTGTCTAATAGCACCTTCCTCTGTCTCTGCCTGTCTGTGTTCATCTGTCCATTACCACGAAGATAAAAAGGCCACCTGTACTGATTCTGGGTGCTCCATCCTACAGGACAGCCTATAGGATGTTAATTCCCTCCTGACCACCTCAGATGACTCTGCATGGGGAGAAAATATTTCTGCATCAAAACACATTCTGAAAGAAAATTGCCCATAAGCCTTTTGATGGCTTAATCTTTCAGTCAGTGTCTTGAGAGAGAGCCAGAACTGAGGTGCAGCACAGAGAGGGACAGTTTCTGGGCTCCCAAGTGTGCAATGCCTTTCATACTGGAGTTGGGATTCCTCTGCTGTGCTGCGCTCCTACTCACAGCTCTTACTCTGATTTGAAATCTGCTAGCCCTGGCTAGTACCAAACCCCTCACACTAAATCAGTCTCAGCCTTCTAATAGGTCTTGTTTCTCCTCAAATGCATAACAGCAAAAATAAAATAAGTATGTAGATTCTCTCCCTCCCACACCAGCTAATGTATTTTGTCAATGGAAACAGAGGGATATGCTCCAGACTTAGCTCTGTCATTTCAAAGATGTACAGAGCAGTGTAAATCTGGAAAAGCTCAGACTTGAACTGGCATTACCTCTGGCCCATCCTGATGTTCCCATGCTGGCTTTGGTGAGTTTTGTGTCTGTGTCTCGTCTTGGTTCAAATCAGACTGCAAGCTCTCTGGTACAGTGCGTGGGCATTTCTCTGTCACTAAGCACCAAGATGAGCTGCTGGCTCCAGCTGGGAGCTCTGCGTGGTGCCACAGCACAAAGTCTGGGAGAAGGTGGTGGGGCAAATATGACAAATGCAGCCAAGAAATAGCATTGCTATAGCACGTCTTACAACACATAAAGCACCAGCACACGCTTGCTGGCATCCTGAAGAGCACAAACATGCTGGCCATACTGGGTGCCTTGGAAGACAGAGCCTGCAAGTGTGTCCTGCAGCATCCTCTACCACCAGCCACAGGGGCATCCCCAGGAAAACAGTGAGAGGAGAGGCAGAGGGTCTCCTCTGCAGTCAGAGATGCTTTAATACCATTAAATGAGTGCCCAAATCTCTCCAGGATATTAGAAACCCTCATGGCACCATAACCCATTAATGTGCCCAAAGCAAAGCTAACAAGAGCATGGCTGTGGGATGCACATATCCACACTGCACAGCTCCAGCCATTCCAGGGCTTTGCAGCCCTGTATTCTCAAAGCATGTCCACAGCTGACTGGATGTTTTGGCTGTCTGAAATGGTTTTCATTTCCAGCTGCCCCTGAGAAGGGCAGCTCGTGCTGCTCAGTAGTGGGGATTGCATGAGCTGGGCACTGCTGGCAGAGGTGCAGTTGGCTTCACTTGCAGGTGAAAACCTTGTTACTGTTGTGAGCCTGCCGGAAGAGAGAGTAGCCACTTGGCCACATTTACTTAGACCAAAGGGTAGTTCCTTTTGTTCTGTGGTTGGCATCTGGGACTTCTCTCCAGTGATTTTTTAAAAAAGTTGTTTTTTCCTCTTACCCAGTTTGAATGGGGCTGCCTCCTGCTCTTCCTTCCCCACTGCTCATTTATTCTCACTTACTGTGTCTACCTCTTTGAAGTTCAGAAGCACTGGCTGAGGAGGCAGGCAAGGTGGCCACTGGTGTTCATTTTTTTGGAACAGCTACAATGTCACTGCCTATGCTGGCTTGGCTTTGACAGAGAGAAAAGCAAACTCCTTGGTGTTTGTGTGGCCCTGCCCCATGTTTGACCCCTCTCCAGCCCCATGGCATGTGGAAAACCCTTGTCCTGGGTGATGGGAAAATCTCTAGCCCCACACACTCCAACACTTCATGGTTCTGCAGCCTGGGCAATGCTCACAGCAGCAGCACCTTGGCAATTGAGCTGCATCCCAAGTGGAAGTGTTTGTTTTTTTCCTTCTTGTTTGCTTTATGTTCTTTCCCACTGCTGCCACAGGTCTGTCTGCTTTGCCTCTGCCTGTCAATAAGCTGGGGCTGCAGGACAATAAGAATTCTGTTTTGCAGAAGAAACACAGAGATTTGTGACATTTGGAATTTGAGCTTTTGTTTGTTGTCTACTTTGGTGTTTTTTTTTTGGTTTTTTTTTTTTTTTTTTTTTTTTTTTATTCAGCAAGAGATGGGGGGAAAGCAAGATTTCATTAAGATTTTTCTTGAGGAAAAAGGTCCCCAAGAAACAATAAAAATAAAATAAAATATCAAAGAGAAATAATCCAAAAGTACTTCACACAGTAAGAAAGTCTGAAATCAGGAGGGGGGCCTGGCCAAATCCAGTCTCCCCAGTCACCTGCCTGCTCTGGTGTTTACACCTGTGCCATACGTGGGTGCAGGTGACTCAGCAGAGATACTGAGGTGCCCAGACACTGCTGTCCCTGGAGGCAGCACCAGGAATGAGCAAAGGAGGCTTGGACTTGGTGGAGAAGAGGCTCACTGGTGGGGTGGACACCTCTTCACCCCTGCCAAAATCAGTGACTTCAAGGCTCAGCCTGCAGCCCACTGGGAGTACTCCTGGCTCTCCAGAGCTGTGCTCCATAGGTGCTCAGAGAAAGCCCGGCAGAGGGGGTGCACCAGGAGCTGGGGTTGGTCCTGTGTGATGCAGCTGGAGTGTGGTTTTGGGTGCTCAGGCAGCAGGGCAGGGCCTAGAGAAAGAGCTGTGCCTTGCAAGCTGGGGCCCCACCGCAGGCACTCATGGCAGCACCACGGGGCTGAGTTGCTCAGGGGCTGTGTGTACAAAGTTCAGCTTCTTCTAAAAACAGGAGACTTACTCAGAAGCACAATCCAGCACTTGCCTTTACTCCAGCTCTTTTATATATAGTCCCCATTTCTCCTGATTTTACTTCAGCAGTCGCTGTATGAATTGCAGCTCTGAAAGGTGCGTAGGGGGTGGTGCAGGGACAACTGAGTGCTGCTGGCCAAGCTGGAGCTGCTGTTTTGCTCCTGGATGTGGGGATCCCTCTCCAAGGGCTGTGTTGGAGAGCAGACTTCATCATCCAGATGGTTGTTGGGGGGCATGTGGGGCTTGTGTCACCTTAAATGAAAGTGAGGGCTCTTCTTTTTTCCCAGGGATAGACCAAGAGCATTTTTACTAGTGTTTTCCTCCCTGATGCTGTTTTTCTGATTTCTTTCCCTCCCCCCAACCCCCCAGTTTTTAAGGAAATATAGCCAAGCTGCAAAACTTAGAGGTTTGTTTCCCTGCAATGCAGGATGATGCAGAGTGTAGATTATTCCTCCAGTCTTTCCAAGGGAGGTGTCTGATGGCAGGAGGCACATTAGCTCAAAACCTGTGCTCAGAGGGAAGGAAAGAGAGCAATGGTGGTTTGACCTCATCTCCAGGAATGCTGGTGCTGGAGACAGCAATGAGCCTCTCAGTTTATCTGTAACTCAGAAGATCCCCAGATCCACCAACCAAATGTTTTGAGGACCCGCAGTGTCCCCGCTGCCCTTTCCCGGCACACAGCATGGTGATGTGAGTTCATGTCAAGGATTCCCAACCTGATGAATCCAGGCCTCTGTTTATGACAGCAATTCAGAACACACATAAATGGGGGGCTGGCTCCTTTCTCTTCTGGCATTTTTACTCAGCTATGGCAACATAAACAGGGATTCATAGCAGCCAGAAGAAGAGAGCTCAATGGAGCACTCTGAAGTATTTTCTTAGAAAGGATTCCCACAGACACGAGTCCTTGGTCCACGTGATTATACGCAGAGATAAACAGAAATGTTTATCTCTTTTTAAACACTGAGGCTACTCTACTTGGAGTTAGAGAATTTAAAAGCAAAGGACATCTTTCTATACTGGTCTCTTAAAGAGTCAACTCGATTTTCCTTTTTCCAACAAGTAACAGTGCAACTTCTGAAAAAGCAGCACATCCTATATAAAGTTTCCTACTTCAATTAATAAAAGCAGGACACAATGAGCACACGTGTGTATGCAGAAGACACATACATAAATCAGGTCATCTTCATGTTGGAATCAAAATCAGATCAGATACCAAAAAACCCAAACACAACAAAAACCCTCAAAAAACTCACAGGTTTGATTTCACCTCACGTGAAAGTGAGCTTGAGACCATCAAAAAAGAACTTTCAGGCATTTGGTTGCTCAATTTTTATTAATGCTTTCTTCTCCTGTACTGTCTAGACACCAAACCAAAATGAGGTTGGCAGCTGCAGTAGCTTCTAATAAGTGACATTTCTTGCCCTCAGAAATTTCCTGTCTAAGTCAACAGGGCAAGTGACAGAAGAATGGAAACATTACTACCTAGATCCCTCCCCCGCCACCTTTGAAAAAGTGATATAATGAGAGGGTCATAAGAAAAATACTACAGTTTTGATAGTTGAAAAAAAAATTTAAAATCTGAACAGCATTTTTGAATGGAGTCATATGCTTACAAGACATGAAAATCACACCATGGAACCTTTTACAGTTCCTAGGCACAAGACCTGCACCTGCCCTGGGTACTCAGGGCTGCTGCAAGGACACTTCAGGGTGCCCAGCTCCATCAGGCCCTGTAACTCTCCCTCATGAGCTCATATCCCTGATTTTGCCCTTGCCCAGGTAGTGCTGTCCTAGCTGGTAGTGAAAGGAGCATTTCCAGGTGCTGATGCTGCTCCCTGTTTGTCCTTGCTTACAGGCAGATGAGAAATGAAGGATCAGGCCCAGCTGCAGACAGGGCTGGCAGGAGGGTTTTCCAGCCCTGCGTTGACAGTCAAGGTCTCAACACTGTGTACAGAGATGAGGTGGTGGTGGGGAGGGGGAGCTTGTGGCATCAATTCACTGCCTGTCACTTTCCCAAGGATCCAAGGTGCTGGCTGGACTGATGGTGGGATGGTGCCTAGTGGCTCTGTGGTGGCAGTGAGAGGCAGAGGTTGGCCCAGGGCCTTGGAAGTTGCTTTTGACTGGACACAGCAACCATGAGTACCTATCAAAAGTAAAACCAACCAACCCCAAGCCCCTGCAACCTATTTTTGCGAGCAATTGCATCCATTATCCTAATTAAGAAGGAAATGCCAGGATTCTGAATAAGGATTGGGATTGACTGGAGTGATTACCCACCATGTCCTCCCAGGGCCAGGTACATCTGTGGGTGCAAAAGGAGGCTAAAAGAGTTGAAGAATGAAAGTATAGCACGTGAAAGGTCTCTTTGGCAAGCTAGGGGAAAGAGCAGAGATAAGGGATGGCTTTGGCACAGAAAGGCCTCATGGCCCATGATTCAGAGGTGCTGGTCACCACTGTAGCTCTGTCTGAAGTGGTGGATATTCAGCTTCTCAGAAAGTCAACTCTTTATTTACAAACTCACTCATGGCTTACAAGGTTGCTTATTTACAAAGCCTATTGATAAAAGTACCTGGCCTTGAACTCTCAAAGGAAATCTCTTTAATGACAGAAGTCTCACATTGCTTCTTTGCTTTGGGTTGGTTTTTCTTTTATTCCTATCTTGCACTTCACTTACAGTATTATGCAAAGAGAGGAGAATATTATGAAGGTCACATGGGCAAGTTTAATTGATGTCAGCATTTGACTTATCTGTGCAATATTTTTGTTCCTGGGTATGTGGTTCCCTTAGCTTAAGGAGAAAGAAATGGAAGGGATAACAAACTAAAGCAACATGGTGGGAGTCCATTTCATTGGAGCCTGATGCTACACCTCCTAGAGGATGAATTACCTGGTTAGTCTTCACCCAGTATGTCTCAATATGCTACAGGCACTTGCCTCTTCACTGCTTCCCTTTCCCATCACCGCCATCTCCTTCTTTCATCCCTCATCCCACCCCAAGCCATGTCTGCCTTCCCCTCCACCCCCAGTTCCTGCCTGGCCCCCGGCAGCTCCGAGGCTCAGGCTGCTGCTGCCAGCACTGTCGGGGCTTGCCATGGTGGGACCTTCCTCCTGGGTGAGAGCCCACCAAGACCCACTCCCTGGGGCTGCAACACGAAGTTCCATGCAGGGGGCTCAGGTGCAGACCCCAGGGGGACTCGTGGGGAGCCCTGGGTGTGGAATAAAGCTAGGGAGAGTTTTTTTAGCTGTCCAGCTGTAGAGAGTACTTGTGAGCAAGATGATTTATTTCTTCAGAGGTTTATAACTTGGCAAAATTTGGGTGGAGGTTTTCTGCAGGCAAGCAGCACATTCCTGACACACAAGCCAAAGTCCTGCCACATTTCAAGTCCTTTTTCCAAAGCCTGGGGACATGAGGAAAAGGTCACCAAGTTTCTTGAAACATGGAGATGGGGAGAAAGAGTATATTTTCTTCCAGCTAAATGATCGGCAACTACTTAAAATTTCCAGGCAAAGAAAATAGACTGGGGCAGACTCCAACCTGGGATATTTTAGCCCAAAATTACAAGCAACTGTAACTAAGAAGCAAGAGACAACTGCTGGATTTCCTTGTGCCCCATTTTTACATTTTTCAAAGACTGAATGTTGCTGTACAGTGTATTTGCTATGGCTGGGAAGAAGCAGCACCTTGCTTTGCTTCTCCCCCCCACCTCTCTTTATTCTGGATGAAGGTGTTTTACAAATGAAAAATGAGGTTTCCTGAAATGAAGAGCTGCTTTTTATTCTGAGCTGGCTTCCATGGAATGTATTTGTAAGCTTTTTGTCTTTATCTCTGAACTTGCTGGGGAGTGACAAGGGATGGTACTGTCCTGGTCAGCCTGGCCAGGCAGAGACCAGTGGGGCATTTGAGGATGTTCTGGGCAGCTCCAGGAAAAGGCTTTTCACTCATTTGTTGCCTGTCCCCAGATTCAGAATCAAACCTTGTTCCACCTTTGCTTGTCCTTAGGGCCTGTTGGACCTCTGGGGAGGCAGAGGCTGCAGGAGGGCTGTGTCCCTGTCACACCATGGGTCTGGAATCGCAGCCAGCTTACCATCCTCATGGCACCCTGGGGAAAGGCTTGGCTGCCTGGCTGTTATCAGCCACCCCACTTGGACACCAAAGGGCTCTGGTTCCCCAAACCAGAGCAGAGGAAGTTGTCCCTGGGCTGTTTACTGGGAATGACCTGCACTTGCCCTGAGTGCTGCTGGCTATCTCTTCCTTATGCTTTCTGACTCATCTCCATCACTTTTCTTTGAGTCTTCACTCTCTCTGTGTCTTCAATGAACTCCCTTTGTGTCCTAGCCCCTCTTTCCCCCACTGCCCTAGAGTGCCACCAGGAAGGGTGGGAAGTGGTAAGGAGCCCCATTCCCTGGAATGAGAATTCCCAAGTGTCTCCAGAAATGCAGCCTGACCTGCATGGCCCTCTGGGCAAATGAGGGATCAAGGAGACATTGGGAATGTATTGGAGAGTGTGGGCCAAGGCCACTATGGCTGTGCCTGGGAACAACTGATACTCCTGAGGGAAGGCTCCATATGGGAATGGTGGCACCTCAGTACACTTCTAGGTGCTCAATGACATAATGAGCAGCAAAACTTTTCCTCCCAAGGAAAAAACAATGTAGCTGTGTAGAATAAACTGTTGCATGGGTTAGGATAATAGTCTAAATGGCACACAGGCACAGGAGCTAAAACTTGTAAAAAACCCCCAAACTTGCTCACTTTTTCTAACCTGTGGACTCACTGCCACAAAACATTGCTGAGGCAAAAGCTCCACAGAAAAATTAAAAGTCTAGTTAAGTTGACCCCTTGCCCCTCATCTATATGGCTTTTGGGAAGAGCAGAGCAGTACAGCAGATGAAAAATCATCTTGGTGCAATCTTGGCAGGTGGTAAGAGCTGCAGGGGTGCTGCAGTGGAATCTTCCACCAGGTATGCAGAAGGAGCAGATGATGTCTTATAAAGCCGGAGCACTTCTCATGCTCAGGAAGGCATTGTGCTTTTTAGAGCAGTCCTAGCTTCAGATTTCATCCTGTGGGACAAACATAAAAGCAAAAGGATGTGTATTTGTGTCTGTGAGCAGGGGTAGATCTACTAATAGACAGGTCTGAGGAGACTGAACCTTTGCTCACCCCTACCTCCTGCTAGTGTTGCTACCACCACACATCCTCTTCTTTCCCAGGGCCAAAATGGCACAGTTTCAAATGTGATAGAATGTGTAAAATAGATTTTGTTTTGCCAGAGAGAAAATCTTTGTTATGTTGAAGTTAAGCTGAAATATTACATTGGTGAAAAGTATAATTTTTTTTTAAAGAAAAGATATTGCCACTGCAAAATCCCCCTCAGGTAACGCCCCTCTGCAATAAGTCAAATATATAAAAAACCCTCTTCCCAATAAAAGACCAAGTAAAACACATGAAACACAAACCCCAAAAGGACCAACCAGTCCCAGGACTTTGACAAAATGGCAGCAACTGGGTTTTATTGGAATATGAGGAACTGAGCAGATGTAAAGTCAAACAAAATGCAGATATGGGAAGTGGGAAGAAAACACAAAAAAACCCCCCAAGAAGATGAAGAATAGAAGGAAATAAACACCTGGGCCATCATTCCAAAAAGCCCACACTTTGTGGTGTGAGTCACTTCAGATGATGCTCCGCCAGCCCACTGTGTCTTTGTTTTCCTCCCTGCTCTCTGCAGCATGATAAAAGCACAGGAAGGATGTTTGATGGCAAATTTGCCATCGGCCACATTCAAAGGAGAGCCATTTAGTGAGATTCACTCATATTTGTATAAGCTGAAACAACAACAAAAAAAATGAATATGTGTAAAGCAACCAGACTGATCTTGCAAACACACTTCATCTTGGATCTGGGAAAAGCACTCTGTTAGAGAGAATGTGACACTATGAATACAGATAACACCTCCCAGCAAGCCTCAAACACATATTTCTAGATGAGTGCTTACCACCATGTGGTCAGTCTGACTGTGGCTGACTGTGTCATGTACAAGTCTGATTATTACAGCCCTAGTGTATGGGTTTTACTTTCTTAAATATAGGCATGTATGGGGGAGAGGGGGTGTGTGTTTGACTAGCCCTTCATTTCTGTAGCACAATGGAGCTGTCAGGCTTAGACCAAAATCTGTGAGCTGTTTTTCCCAAAGTGATCAGCCTGATAAAAAGGCTCCCCAGAAAGGTGGAACCATTTTTTATCAGTGAGTATTTATCAGTCACTATCATTGGTAAAAAAGTGAGCTAGTCAGACTGAAGGTCATAAGAGATAGAGGAAACCCACGACATTTCTTCAGTTATTTGAGTGACACATTGCTACCCGAAAGGCTGAGAAAGCTTTTGAAGACAGTAGTTTTTCATTCATGAGAACTGAGTTGGTTTTACTGTTTGTTTGTTTGCTTGTTTTTGGAGGCTTAAATTTTTCTTTCTTTTGTGTTTTGCTTTTAAACCTGTCTTGCAGATAAAACCTGATTCACCACAGGCAGGAAACCCTGGAGGGTGTGGTCTGCTGGGTAGAGCAGAGGCCCAGGGCTTTGAATATCTCACTTTCATCCCTGCCACTGGCACTGACTTGTTAGCGGCTGGGGGTTCTGCCACCTCCTGGTTCCACATCTCGTGGGGACATGGTGGCACACCTGGTGGGACAGCTCTGCTATTAAAGACAACCAGTGCCACACATATGATCTGAGGGCTGTGGAAGCCAATGGGCGGTGTCTGTTGGCTTTCACGAGTTCTGGTGCTCATCCCTGTAAATTGCACTCCAAGTCAGAGATCAAAGGAGTCAGAGAGTGTCACAAGAAGCTACACTGGATTTGTAAATTGAGTTTTCAGTATATTCATAGCTTGCGTGTGAGGGTGGTAGAGGAGTGAGAACACTGCTGCCTTCACTGTAGCATCAAGCATGGTTTGTCATGTATGAGCCACCCAGACACGCCATGACTCTGCTCCAGGAGGACTTCAGGTTCATGTCTCTGCTCTTGCATCAGTGCATGTGGCCACAGGGGAGGCACCAAGACTGATCTCATGTCAGGAGAGGAACCTTGGGCACTTTGTTCCACCTCAAGCAGGGCTGCTCTTGACCCATCCAGCTCTAGACCATGCATTTGTTGTCCCTACCATATTCCTTGTGCCAGCCCTTGTGTTTGGCAATCATCTGCTCAGTGATCTGATGCAATAGATGATGAATTTGAGGTGAAGGTGGAGCACTTGGCCAGGGTAGCAACGCAGCAGCCTCACACTCCTCAGAGCCACGCGATGAAGTGTTGTTTCCATCTTTGCAGTTCCTCAGTCCCACAGCAGAATCCACTCTGAACACTGTAAGAAAAGCATAAGTGTGTCTCCAAGAGCAGATAAGCTGCATGAAGAGGCACCTACACAAGTTGTTAGAAGAAGTCAGAAGTTCATATTTAAATGATCCTTAGTTGCAACACTTCACCAGTCTTCAAAACTGAAATGCTGATCTTCACCTGTCCTTAGTTCTGACTTTAAGCAACAAAACGCCACTTGGCACCTTTTTTCTGACCAAAAGAATCTTGAATTCATGGACTCAACCACAGAATGTTTAGACTGGAAGAGACCTTAGGCCTCATCTAGTTCCAGCCTCCCTGCCATGGTCAGGGACAGTTTTCACTAGACCAGGGTGGTCAAAGCCACATTCCACATAGTGTTAAACTCTTCCAGGGATGGATATCCAAAACCTCTCTGGGCAACCTCTTCCAGTGTCTAACCACTCTCACAGCAAAGACTTTCTTCCTCATATCTAATCTAAACCACATTCATTTTTAATGCCCCCTTGTCCTACCACTATACATCCTTGCAAAATGCCCAATTCTCTTGCAGGCCCCATTTAGGTACCTTTGCAGGGTCTAGATGGTGTCATCAGACCCTTCTTTCCTCCAGGCTGAACAACCCAAACTTCTGAACCTGTCTTCATAGGAGAGGTGCTCTCAGAGGAGAGCATTCACACATATCAGACCCTAAATTGTAAAATTGTATATTTTGCCCATGAGCTGATCCATGAACCACCTGGGTTTGTAAAGCTGTCACTGACCACATGAGCTAGAAATCAGTTTTCCTGTTTGACTCAACACTTAAATAATGACCCCAAAAGGTCACCCTGGGCAGTGCTGCGGCACAAGGACAAAAGAGAAGTCCTGGAAGAGAAGTCCCCCACAGAGATTGCATTGGAACTAGTCCAGTTGTGCTGCTCATTTTGGAAATTTCAAAATGTAGAGTAGGTTTTATCCTTGTGTGACAGAAAAGTTTGCTGGGGTTCATTCTATTCAGTTTTGGAGCACTTTTAATTATTACAAAGACTCATCTCACCTTCTGCACCAAGATACCACATTCTCCTGTTCTCCAGCACGAGTAGGTGGAGATGCCTGAAGAGACAGCGATGGAGATTCCCTTTCCCAGGCTGTACCAAAGAGAGCTAGAACAGGTGTCTACCAACATTTTTTACCCAAATGGCTCAGAATTCTCTGGTCTCTCCTAACTTATTTTCAAACCTATGTCTGCCTGTATTTATGTCAGGTTCTAAAAATAAGTAGCACTGTTAACATTTTGAATTAGAATTATCTGCTGAATATCTAAAAAGATAAGCTGGAACGGGAAGCCCCTCTGTGAGCCTAAGTACAATCTAGTTAAAATGAGTGAAATTTATCAGAAAAAATGAGTAATGAGCAGTGAGAAAAACTGTCTCATTTTGCTAATTGTACTTTATAAATTATCTGATTTGACATTCTGTGCTAAAAATCTGCTTATGAACCAAGAAAAGCAAGGCATGTGCTCCACTTGGTCAGAGCACAATCTGTGGCTGCAACAATGTTGTTGCATTAGTAGTGCCGCACGAAACCCTGTGCCACCAAAATGAGGACTTCTCATGGTTGTTTCTAGATCACTGTGTATTTAGAAATAACTGGGTACACCGGGCTTCAGGTTTGAGTCTACACTGAGCCCCTTGGTTATCTGCAGTCACATCAGAACTGCAGTAATTTCACCATACAGGTGTCATCAAAGCACGGAAGCAGCCAGCAAAGCTTTCCTTAGCTCTACCTGTACCCCATTTCAGGAATAAAGAAAAAGATAATTCTTAATCCTTAACTTGCATTTAATGCATGTTTCATGAGCTATATTGAGACCATCAGCCCATTTTATTTGTGAACTTCTGCCTGGGACTGGCAATGAACTTTTAATATTAAAAGTTTTTACAGAAAAAAAGAGGTGAAAGGCTGCCAGAATAGGCTATAAAACTAAGCATGTGTTAATAGCATCTGTTACAAATAAGGCTGGATTCCACTTTCCATTGTCTTACTCCTTTTTCCTCAAGTTGTTTAAATTTTCCAATTCAAAAGGAATTTGGCTCAAGATTTCCCTTACTTGGTCTTGAGCTCAAGGAGGGCTGCTTGCAGAAGAGTCATACAAAACCTACTACTAGCCTTTAAATAGTAGGAGTGTGAGAGGAAAGGAATACAGTTTTCTTCTGGGATGTTCAGACTAGAAGCAATTAGGTACAACAAAGAAGGCCCCCCCCAGTCCCCCCATCTGCTCCCCAAAAAATCCCGCTGCAGATCTGTCGGTGCTGCTGCTCCAAAAGCTGTTCTGTGCAGTGATAAGTGTCACAAACTGTGGCATTTAAGTTACTCACAAAGGCACACTGTTTTAAAAGACTTCAAAGTTGCACTGGTGATTCTCCAAAGGAAAGCCCCCTTGGCTTGTCACGTAATACTGAAAGGAGTATAGAATTTACATAATAAACACCTTGTTCTGAAATAAATAAGCCATTTTGGACACACTCTCTTAATACCTTCATTAAAGACAAGCTTTTGGATCTCTGCAGCTCAAAACAGCACAAGAGAAATGGAACTGAACTGCATGTATCTCCTCTTTAATCCTTGGCAGCACTATATAAAACCAGAACCTAAAATTAAGGTGAAGACAGAAATGGCTATCGCGTTCCCTTATGAAACTGTGTTTCCTGTTACTCCCAGTTTTGCCTTTCATTTCATGCCAAAAAAACTCTAGTAAGTGATGCTAAGTCAGAAAACAGCTTGTCAGCCACATGAAGCCAAAATACTCTTTAACACGTAACACAGCTTGTGCAAAATTATTTTTGCCTATAATTAACCATCTAGTTCCCTTTTTTTATGGCTCTCTTTAAGAATGTTGAAAGAAGCAAAGTGTCCTGTGTTTGAAATGCACTGCAGAAGCATTTCTAGCTATGGCCAACCTCACGTGTGCACACTTTGTATTAACGTTTGATACAGAAAAACAGGAGAACTGCTAATGAGGCCATGGCAGGTGAATTGAACCATCTCTTTATCTCTTTATGGACAGGCTGGAATGTAACTAAGGATGTTTTTATCTTTGAACGGTAAACACACCAAATTCTCTCCTAAAAGTCTTCTAAAGGAATTTACAAGTTACAATTATTTTTACCTTCAAATAAGGGTAGTTATCCGGAACTCTGCTAATTACGCAGTTAGACCAGAAATGCCAAAGGACCAATGTCCTATTTGAAGTTTATCATCATGTTTAACAAATTTCCAAATACTTCAACCTGTCTGGAAACGTGACTAATTCAAATCATATTTGCATCTTACTAGTTAAATAATGTGTGTGCTGTGGCTTGTTTTGACAGTAGTCAGAGTCTATTACTAACTCCTGACTGATGCTAGAATTTTAAGTGCTGTGCAGGAACTACAGTTCCTAAGAACCAGAACCAGATTGCAGATGCTAGATGTCCTCAGGGGTCTCTTCTTCTACCCCTGGATAAGATGCATCTCATTAATCAGATGCAGAGAGCCAAAGCTTTACAAGGTTAAAGATCCAGATGTGAATTCTGAATCTCAGCCTTCAGCAGGGGTACTGCATCCAATTTTCAGTTTCAGTGTACTCTGACGAGGCTAAAGATCTTTTCCTACTAATTTTTATAGATATTATGCAATGATAAGAGCAAAATAGCAGTTGTATTTATAATGTGTAAAACATGTAAACCCCCTCATTTCTAGTGAGTTCAGAAATCTGTTCGGATACAAAGATCAGTATTTGCATCCATTGATACAATCAATATTTAATATCCTCAAGAAAAACACGGCTAAGAGTATTTTAGCTGGACACATCCAAACTTGTTGTCTGGAGCTGACTTAAATGTGGTCTGACAGTAGGTTTGGAAGTATAAATCCCCTGTGCAAGACTGTCTCTGATGATCATGGTAATCACGGCAAAAGATTTTTGAAACTTCCTTCTTCATGGGGCCAAAATCTTCTTCATAATCTTCTACCTTCTCTTAGATTAGAAACAGAAAATGTCTATCAGTACCTTCAACATTAAAAAGCAGTGGAATTTCAATACATTCAATGTTAAAAAGGAGTAGAGTTTGTGAATATTTTAATGATAAATTTCCTAGGGCATTGCTTAGCTAAGTATTAGACTTTTGCAGGTAAGGGATTTTTTGCTTGTCAGGCTCAGCAGTCAAAGAGCTCCATGAAATTTTTCTATCATGATTTTAAAAAATATTGCCATTACCTCTGCCATTATATCAACAATAAATTCTTATTTTTTCCCCTGAACATACATAAGAGCATATTTAACTAAAGTAGAATCAGAATAAGCAATAATTAAGTTTTCCTTTTTTTTCCAGCTTCATGATCTTTACAGTGTTACACTAGTTTTCATAAGCCTATTCTCTCTGCATCTCACTACTTACCAAAAGAGCAGGGAAACATGCTATTGCTTCAGAAATGTCTCCTTGGTTCTGGATGACAGAAGGCTGCTTGGGTAGAAAACAAACAAACTCTCACCTTCACCATAAAGTACTCTTTTCAGGAGATGTAATAGCTTTGGCAAAGGTTGAGAGACAGGACCTGTTTTACAAGGCCAACAGTCACACGTTATGGAGCAGCCAAAAGCCCCCTGCAATGCACAACTGCTTCTTATTTCCTTCTCTGTTGCCATACAGTGGAATTAAACTGGTCAGAGTCCTGGGAAGATGCAAGGGGTTTAGCCCACAGAATACAATCTGCCTGATCCTCAGTCATCTTATGCCCATTCTTAGTCTTAAAATTCAGTTCAGGCATGAAAAGTAGCAGGACTGTGGTTCTTTTTGTAGTAATAAACCAAGTGGCTTTTAAGAAACTATAGGAAGATGCTTAACTCGGACAATGACACACTAAGAGCACATTTCATAAATTATTTCTAAAGAATGTCAATTAAAAAACCATTTTGTGAGTGAGAAGGAACATGATTTCTTCATTCTTTCATGCTACTTGATCTATTCCATTAAGTTAACCCCCAGATATGTAATGACTTTTCCCTATTTTTCCATTTTTTTTTTCCCATCACTTTACAGGGGGATTAAAATATTTTTTCCTGTGTTGTTCCCTAATTACATTGATGCAGCATTTGTTTTTTATTTCATCTTTGCCTACCTCTTGAACTACTCATGACTATTCAAAATAAATGTCAAAATACAGTAATAGAAGAATGCCTCAATATCTCCAGAGGCAGAATATCTCAACACAGTATATTATGCATGAATTTTCTTGTAAGTCTTTAATTACTTTTAGTCAGATATATTTTACAGCCTTATTACTCCCTATATTTTTCACTTATGTAAGAAATAAAGCTCTGTAGGTTTTTATTTCAATGACAAATTTTTCCAGTTTGTTTCAATTTTACATTTTTCTAGAGGTTCAAGGTTCACATAATATTTCACTTAATTTTCCCTTGTTCAGTTTTCAGCATTTACCCTGCTTTAACTGTCAGAGCCTTTCACTTCTTTTACTCTGATTTCCTTGCTGCGTCTCTTCTCTGCAAGCTGTAACCGATGGTGTATTCTGGTGTGGTCTCCCTGTCTTTTCCCACTTTCAACAACACTTTTTAAACCTAATTGTATCTTCTAACAGTTTTTTATTGCAAAACCCACACTGACCACTTCTTGTTTCTTGTAGTTTTCTTTTCAGAGGAACTGCAGCCTGCTGTACATTGGCTGTGAAGCCTCAGCAGTCCCAACCACCGTGCCACGCAAAGGGATTCCAATATCCCCTCTTGCAGCACGATGCTCTCTGCTTTCCTCAATTCACAAAGTGGATTCATTCAAATGCAGTGCTCTGACTTGACTGTGAACATTTCTTTGTATCAGATGGAATTCAAGGAATATTTTGATCGATTCCACATTATTCTTGTTGCCGTCAATGAGATGTTCCGAAGTATGAGTTACTTCAGAGAAGCACCTACACGAAAGTCTGGCTTCGAGTTTTAGAGACAAGTGACAAGCTGCTGTAGTGAAAGATGAGTAAGAGAATGATCGTACAATAAAGAGATGTCTGAATGTATGTTAAGACAGTACAGACAACAGAATAGGTTTTCAATACTTAGAACATGTCTGATACCAATATAGAAATTGTACACTGGTAAAATTCAAAGAAATCATATTTCTTGGAAAGTGAGGAATTCAAGAAGAGCTTATGACCATATTTCTTAATATTTTATTATTCTGAAGTGAAATCTTTTACAGAACTGGATGACTATTTCAGTTAATATCAGCAGTTGAGACTATGACCACCATAGAATGGACAACACTTAACAAAACAACATTACTCTAGGTGCTTAATGATAATAACATATATTTGAAGTCTCACACTTCCATTCAACATGCAGCTACTACTTACACAGAACTTCATAACAAGCAACTACATGTGCATCAAACTTTCTCCAAAATTACATATTATAGGAATTGTATGCTGCATTTTTAAAGCACATAATTGAACTAGCAAAAGAAATGAGCTGACATTAAGAAATTGTTCGAGAACTATGCAATATTCCTGAAATGATTTACTCAAAATGACTGTAATTACAGAAAGAATATATTATTACTGAATTATTTAATTCCAAGCCATGATATCAGTTACAAAATTAAACCCATATGTTACCCCCAAAAACAACGACAGCAAAACTGTTCTTCTCTCCTGAATCCCTATTTACTCCCATACAAATCCAATAACTAACTAGTGGTGAAAAGAGGACTGACTAACAAGAGGAAGACAGTGGTAATGAGTCCATAAGAGCAAGAAAATACAAGAAGAATAAGCAGGAAGAAGCAAAACATATGACATATTGTGCTCCTCTTTACTATGTGAGAAGCTATTAACTATTCTACTCCTTAACACCAAAGAATATTTTACTTGGACATTTTTTCTACTATAAACTTGGAGGGCTTTTCTGTTAATTGCCAACAAAAGTAGATCTTATTTCAGATGTGAAGGTTACCATCAATATTCGAATAGAAGGGAGAAACATGAGAGGCAGCAACATGTTTAGTTGAAAATAAGTAAGAAACTAAAGGCCCTCAAGAAATCAGACTTACAAACACCAAAACTGTAGATGAGCACAGAGAAAAATAAAGTTACCATTTTTAAATGCAAAAGAAGCAGTGTACTTAATACGGTATCTGGACATTTATAAGTCAGCTTGAGGGGGCAATGCTTATTACAAACTTTTCAATAGTTTATAGAATTTGCGTCTTCCAGTCCCTTCAGAATCTCTCTACTAATTTCTACCTGAACAACATGAGTAATATCAAATTTAAGCTGACATTTACTAAAAATACATTTCAAAGTATTTTTAACAAGTGAAACTGAGACTGTAGAACAAGGATGAATATTTCTTCATGAACAAGTGTATGTAAACAAAATTGACTTAACTCCCTCCACAGAGTGAAATACAGTAGACAGTAAATCATTTTCTCAAGGTATGTAGGAACAGAAGACTCACTCAGCAGGACATCCTATAACATTACTGAAAAAGTTGTATCTCAATTTATTTTCCACTAGAATTATTTTTAGTTTTTTTAGGGGATTCAAGGGAATTGAAGTAGTCCAGAAAAAATGTACTATGTTTAAGCACATTTGTCGGCATTGTGTTGTTGTCTATGTTTTCATCATGGCTGATGAAGAAGCTTGAAAACAGGTCAGCTGCAAGTGCATGCTGCTTTTGAATTTGTTTAGCAGTTCCTCTAGTAACCTGTAAAGGGAAAACAGTTACAACTTTAGGAGATTCTGAAAAAGGAACAATTACCGCAAGTTTTGATTATTCTGTCTGTGACTTCAGGTACACTGTCTGCTTTTCTTGTGCAGCTGAATTGCAAATTTCAGTTCTCAGCCTTGTCTTTGGAAGGTATTTGTAGATTTCTCTTAAGTATCACAACTGAAAGATCAGAGATAGTATGCCTGTTCTAGGAGAAATATTAATTCACTCCAGTCATGTTGTTTTGTCCCTAATATATCAACTGTGTATGAGTTCATTTGGGGGCATAACAATAGCTAATTTCATCTACTGAGCTGTCAAGAAGGTACCTGGTGCAGTGGACAGTATTTATTGTAATCCACAAACTACAGGTGTAGGAACAATGGTGTTGATGGGCCTGTTGTAGAAAATATTGACTGTAACAGTGGAGATGCATTAAGTGGTTTTACAATCTTGGCTGGATGTTTTATTTTCTCCTTGATTTAGGGAATAATGTGATCTCTGAACTTTCTGCCCTATTTCAAAATGAAGCCATATAGGGCAGACATGCATTACCTGAATATTTTGGCCTGCTGCATTATTGAGCAGCCAGTAAAAGAAAAAAAAAAACAACTGTGTATTAAAAAAACCCAAACTAGCCCAAGAATAGCAACTTAAACCAAAAAATCAGTATCTGCTTTGTCAGTGGGTCCTCTGGAAAATGATCATGTCCACATTAATCATTTAGCATCATAGTAGTGATTGTGAATGAACACATGTAAACGTGTCTCAGAGCACAAATGTGTTATTTTACACAAACACATGTAGATTACAACAAGCTGTGTGGAACAATGACAATTGCCATGTGGTGACCTGGGAAACAGAACAAGTTCTGCACTGTCTGGGGCTCAGAACACTGAGGCAGATATAATAACGATGCAGATCTTGATTCTCATTTGTCTCATGAAGTACAGATGCTTGTGACTAAGTGAAAAAGAAATTCTACAGGTGTTTTGGAAAAGTTGAGTTAAAAGATCTCTCTCCTTACTCAAAACTGATTTCTAACTTTAATAAAGCACAAGAGCAAAGTAATATGAGGTATCTTGAGACTTGTTGTGGCTAGAGAAGAGCAGGTTTCACTACATAGGGGACATCTGGAAGAAGGCACAGACCACAGAAGAAGGCACGGACCATGAGCTGCACAAACAGTCTCTTTATGTGTCTACAAAATATTCTAACTGCTAAGTACAAACTGATGCAGGAAAATACAATGAAACCGATCTTTAGTTCAAACCATCTATACTTCCACTACTCTACTCATTACAAATCTGTCCTAGTTTTACTCTTTCTTAAGCTGCGGTTGTAAAATAGACTACCAAATATCAGGCTGGATGTAGCAAAGCAACCTGTTTGTCAAAGGTTGTTATGGTGGAAAAGGAAGAACCCAAATTTCCTCCTGATGTTAAGAAAGAGCCATTGATCCTCCTTATTTGTTTTTAAAAGGAAGCATACTAGTTTTATGAGTTCCCCGTGTATCAGCTTGTAAAAGCCTGAACTTCGTTCTTGGCCATATTTTATTGCTACTAAATTCATTAAAACAATACATTGGAACTCTCAGAAACCTTAAGATTAACAAGGAAGGCTAAAATAGACCGATAGTACAAGACAAATACAAAGCTACACTGAACTGATAAGACTAGGACGGGCAAGCAGGATATGTCACAAAGCCATTGGCTCTTCAGGGTAATTTAATAGGCCACGAACGAGGCAAGGATTGAGCTTATTCTTGATTCTGTCCAAAAAGACTTCTGGCTCTGTAATTCAGAATGTTCAAATACAGTGAAAGATAACCCTTTTATAATAAAGTTTTCTTACAAGAGTAAAAAGCAATAGCTCCAACGACTATAAAGGAAATAAGAGGGTGCATTGTACTCACTTTCTGTCAGTTCCACTTGAGAGCTGAGGCAAGGCTTCCAAAGCTTGCTTAAAGCTTGATCTGCAAGGAAAACAAAAATATTCATATTCTGCTAGTACAAGACTCAGCATTTACAGTTTCTCTCTATAAATCCTACAGAGAGAAGCTATATTTTATCCATTCTTTCTTTCAATCAATTGACAAAATATTTACCTGAGACCTGACATCCATATGCAAACTGAACATAAAATAGCCATGGGGTCAAGCAGGTATCTTGACATTCCTAATGTGATGTACATCATACATCAACAGGATATCTTAAATCATCAGCTAATTGAAGACTGTTACATCCTACAGCTTGGACTGTTCAGAAATTAACAGGTAGTGGCCAGCCTGCCTTTTGCCTAAAACTAAGGGACCATCGGTGTATGAAGAACAGATAAAATACTGATTTTGTCTCTCTGGCTTAGTAGACAGGCCACTGCATTCTGCCTTACAGAAGGGTGCCTACAAGGAGTATTACAGTGGGTTTGCATTGAGGTAACATAGAGTCATAGAATAATTTAGGTTGGAAGGGACTTTAGGTCCAACCCTGATCTCAAAGTAGGGCTGATTTCAAGGTTTCAAGAGGAGGTTTCTTTGGGCCATTATCCAGTCAAGTTTTGAGTAACTCTGAAGATGGGGTTCCCACCCCACTCTGAGCAACAGACGTGGGACAGAAATGAGGGAACAATGCAGGACCTGCATAGATAGGTAGAATTTTGTCAGCAAAAGATTAATATGGTGACTTGTGGCCACTACTACTAGCGACGAGTCCAGGGATAAAAAAACCTCTATGAAGCTCCAGCTTTCAGGGTTCACTGTGCTTTGCCCTATTAGAGACAGTATCATTTCAATTTTATCCAACCTGAGCCAGTGCCAAATAGTTTTCTTTTAGAGGCCTTTGTCAGACACTCAGAATAGAGAAGTGAGTACTCTGAACTAAGATGCAGTGACACCAGTGAACACTAATGTGTGTCTCTACGAAGACACATTAAAATCTTATCATTTGGTAAAATGACCAAATTGCCACCTGCAGGGACATGTAATGCCAATCTCAAAAGAAGTGAAGATAATTTAAATAATGAATGAATCTGCCCATCCAATCCTCACCATAATCACCTAGAAATTTCAACCAATCAACTTTACTCAAAACTGCTGACAGCTATCATAGCCTATTTTTACATGCCTTGGCTGCATCAGCCACTGATGGTGCTAATGCTTTTTCTTCTCCCTTAATATTAATGTGTGTGAGTGTCCCCCACACTATTTATCTTTGGTCTTGCCTCAGTGAGAAATGATAAATTGCCAAAAGTCTTTTGAAAGTGTTGATTCTAGGAGACAGTGTGAAGCTGAATTCCATTTCCCTGATTAGGTGTGTGGAGAAGGAGCAGGGTATTGTATAAGCCTATGGAGAGCCCTAATTCTCCATATTATTCTCCATATAAGGGGACCTTGCCAGTATTGGATCTGTAGACTCTCTGATGAATCTGACAGGTTATTTGTTTTATGATTTATGAGATTGCCGTAAAAAACTGGATAAAATTCATCAAGATCTGCTTGCCTCTGGCTTTAGCATAACTATCCTCACCAGCTATACTGCTGTTATGAAGTTGTTCAACTTGGTGGCAAATATTAATTTGTGTCTAAAAGTCCAAGTAAAAAAACCCAAAAAAGTAACTATTTTCTTTCAACTGATAAAATCTTGCTAGGCATCTGTTTTTGTATATTACTCAGTAGATAATATTCTATCTGAAGCAAAATTCCTTTATTCTAAATTTACATTATGTGTTTTTGAATGTTTACCATGTTTCCCTGCATTACACTTCAAAAAATGACATTACAGCACGTCTTACTTGCTTTCAGGTGTTAGGTATATGGCCACGGTATCCCTCAATGCACAGATTTCAAGCTTTGCCTAAAGACAGAAATACAAATATTGAAACAATGACACAATGTCCTTTCACCGGGTGTATACAAGTATCCCAAAGCTTCACCTTCTTGAGAGGCAAATACTACCACACATTGCCCTTGTAAGCATCCTTGGCTTTAAACAGTTTATTTCCTGTATTCTTTGTTGCCATGCTGCTCTGTCAGGAGACTGCTCAAAGGAACAATTTCATACTCTTGATTCAAGTCAAACTGTTTACATGGTCACTGTGTAGTAGTTAAAAAACACTGGTTTGTCTCCTGGTAACAGTAATAAATTTCAATTCTGTTTCACCTTTTCTGTACTGTGATAGAAAGATAGAAGGATGCAATTTTTTTCCACTTTTTTAAAATGACATGAGCTTTACTTCTCACAGCACTGTGAGAAGTAAGTGCTACAGTGAGCTTTAATTCTCACAGCACTGCTTAGCCAGAGAGGAAGGAAACACAAAAGTATAAAGATCTGTAATTACACATTTTATGCTTGGTTCTTATGGTGAATTTATTTTTTTTCATCAGATGAGGAAGTAGAATGATTCTACTTTGTTTCTTTTGTGTCACCTGGTGGGCACAAGAACTTGAGGATTTGACTCCTGCACTGTACTGTGGGCCCAGGTATTAATTTTCACTTAGGCAAACTGTGGAGGAGACTGAACTCACAGATTAAACAAACTTCATAGATCATCCTTTGGTCTTTGAAAAGTGATCATTATCTTCACAATTTTTATATGAAATATATATGCAAGAGATCATTGAGTAATTTCACTTAAAAATACAAAGTGAACTTCATAAAAATTTACATTCTGTTCTTTTAAACATAAAGATGAAATTTAATCCAGTTAGACATTACAGTAACTGATCTGCATTTAGACACAACTAATGCTATTAATCTTCCAAACAAAACTTTCAACGATTCAACACAGACAACTAATTCCACTTCTAATGAAACCCTTTGACTTTTAAGTATCTCCCTCATTCCTCCTCTATGCAGGAAGACTACTAAAATTTATGCTTTTCTAAAGCCAGAACTTTCTGGCAGAAAAAATAACATAGCTACCCCAAATTTTAAACTCGTAAGAAATGCTTTTCTCAACACAGAATATTTTACCTCTTTTTGTATAGTGCTCCAAGCTCAAGAGTTGTGGACTTTCTGAAGTCCTATGCCTAAGATTCTGGAGTCTTTTCTACATTTTAGGAGGTACCAGTACCCCATTTTCAAGTACCACAGCCTAAGTAACCCTGGTGAAAGGGCAAGCCCTGCAAAACTGTGGGTCAAGGGACCTGGAAATACAGAGTGAGGCATGAATGAAAATTTTTTGTTCAGCCTAATAAGGTTTGGATGACTCTCACGCCTGCTGCTGTCTGTCAGACAGGATTTTCCATGTTTAGAGGAACAGAAAATGACCATGACTGACAAACTTACAGTAAGGAGAGAAAAGCCTTTCAATTATGGGTTTAGGCAGCAAGTCCCTACAGTGGGTTGTTTAATCAGACAAAAGGGATATAGGAGTAGCTTTGTTATTATTCATGGATTTGGTTTAAATACGGAGTCAATCTTACTTGGCTGTGACCTTCCTATACTGATTCTCTGTCCAATGCCATTACTAGCAGGAATTGGAAAATAAGGCTTACAACTGGATAATTATTTTCCCATCATAATGCAGGAATGATGCAATGTACAATGGAAATAGGGAGTTTGTTCTTTTTCTGTTACAGCCATAGCAATCTGATTCAAAGGGATTTTTTAAAAAAGGTGTTTTTCTTAGTGTCCTTTAAAGCTTACCCAGTAGCAAGTACAACTACCAACCCAGCTGTAAATAAAGACAGCAAAGCTATTCTGCCCATGTTACAACATGGTATTGCAGAAAGAGTATAATAAACAAGTGACTAGTCCTGCAAAGTCTTACAAGATCCTACTGAATCCTGTTTTAGGGATTTTTAAATCTCAAAATATCAATACATTGTATTTTTCTTTTAAAGTGATTTTTTATGTCAGGCCAAAGAGAGTATTTGACAACATTTCAAAGAAATATCATTATGATGCTTTTTATCTCATAGGGTACAGGTAGCCTTTTAATGCTGTCTAACACAAAACTAACCCTAAAACATAATCAAACCCAAGAATCAGTATCCCAAAGGGTATTAATCCATAAATCTGGAATAGGTTATAAACTAATCATTTTTATCTCCTTGCTTTCACTACTACAATAAATCAAACAAATACCCAGATTATACCTCTGTTATTCTCAGTTTTCTAGATTCAGATGTTTGACAGTACAAAATATTCAGGTACCTGTAAAGCTCCATTTTTGCTGAACGAGGAAACACACTGCATCAGTCGACTCAGTTCTTCAGAGACTGCTTCTACAACCCTTGACATTACCCGAGGAACTAAGTCTTTGGAAATGGTAAACACCTAAGTTTTATGAAAGAAGAACCATGAGCACAACACCTGCATTAACAGAAATATTTTCAATACTAACATTTCAATAAAAAACATAAACCTCTATGACTGAAAGGTCTCCTTCATTTTTATCAATATACAAAAATTCCAGAGAAAGCAGAATATGAAGGATGTCTTTTGATGCTTGCCCTGCACTTCGACCAATCCCCTGTGTTAATAGCAAATTTGGCTATGTGATTTGTGATAACCTTCTTGCTATACCAAAATGCAGCTAAACTCTAAAATATGTGCTTTTGGCTGATGGATGCAGGTAGTCAGGCGGCTGTATATAGACTGCTGTGTAGATAGCACCTTTAATTCAGAGTTGTGTGTTTGACTGACACAGTTACACATTCAACCACTTTTTACCCATATGTTTTGCTATTTCTTCTAAACTCCTTTATATTTGACCACTGTTGAGCGGCTAGTGTCGTTTTACTCTGTGGCAGAGATGAACATTTGACTGTCTGTGCGAGCATGAAGGTGTCAATGGATTTTTGTTTAGACTCTACCACTGCTGCTATTTATTAGTTCCCTGGCAAAAAAAATTAAACCTTACTGGTTTTACCATTCATCAAGACCATCTTTTTAACCGCTTATTTGTATAACTTTTAAAAGTGGCATATTCAGAACAGTAATTGCAACACAAAATTATTAAATCTATGCTTGAAGCAAAGTATGAAGAGACCAACCTTCCTTAAAGGGAGCTTTACAGAAGTGAGAAATTGTTGTGGATTTAAAAAGGAGAAAGTATGATTTTTCTATACAGAATTCGGGAAAATGCAGGCCAAGAGGTTGGAATATAGGAGGAAGTGAGATTATAGGTCAGACACATCAAACTTGTGTCAAAGCTTAAAGGTGATGATAAAGCTGCATTAAACTACACAGGGCTGGGAGAGAAGATGACACAAGAAGCTGGAGTTGTGTATGTAAGCTGAAGTATGTGATTGGAGTGGTACAAGAAGGAAAATGAAATGTATAAAGTTTTAAAACACTTCCCTACTTTCTGCTTTGAAATAGTCTAAAGAATTAAGTAGTGGACTGTTTTGCTGGAATACCTTTGATTTTATGCAAAGTTTAGCTCCCATGTCTGACAAGGAAATTTAGTACCTGACAGAAGATATAATACATATGTGTAAAAATAAACAAGGGGAAAAAAACCCAAAGAAAGAAAGATTCCTACAGATTTTTCAGTGATTTAAATAAAGAATTGTGTAGCAGGCGTCCTAGAAGGCTGACCATTCCAAAAGGCACCTGTGGTCTGCACCACAGGCCAAGTACACCGACCCCATAAATGTCAGCTACCAGCTGTTACCAGTGCTGGAAAGGGGTCATCTTACTCAGCACCAAACACTGCTGACCAATTCAATACAAACATAGCAGGAATATGACCAAAGATCTTCTACTGAGAATATTTCTGCCTGCACTGAGCACTCTTCAAGTTACTTTACAGAATCCAGGAAAAATGATTCTCAGCAAGGGTGAATCATCACAAACTTGCAATAAGAAGCCCTTATTTTGATTTTAGCTAAATTTGAATTCAAAGGTAGAGAAACAATTTTCTTTCTATTTCAGTTTATCCTTGCTGTTCATCTGGTAGTTAATTTTTGCTGCTACAAACTACAAAAACTTGCTGCCTTGCTAATTAAACTTAAGCCTGACCCAGCTTAACAGAATTTCACCAGTGGAAACTAGAGTTTTGTCTTGACACATGTTCTCATATTTCTGTAATATTTCACATCTAGAAATTTATGAAGGTAATGCTATTTAGGCCAGAATCAGTATTGGTCTCAATGAAGAGAGCATAGCAATGCACCTTTCTGCTGCAGCATTTTAACAAGTGTGCATGTTTACAAGCCTAGCTCAGTAAGTCACAAAGGCTTTTGAATTTTTTAAAGCAAAACCTCTAATTACCATTTTAATCAATTTCCACTACACTGAAAAACAATATTAAAAATTGGTATCATGTTGGTATATGTTTTCAGTGTTTCTTATTCCCTCTTTTGGAAGCATTTGGTAAAATCACAATGCTTCTGTGAAAGTGCCTCTGCTTATAATTTAACACTGAAATAGTAGCAAAAATACTGCAAGTCAAATTTGAAGTTCCTGAAAATATTTTAATTTATATGAATCCTTGTAATTTAAGAAGGAATAAGGTAAGTAAAAGCCTCAAGTGGATCTCATTATATTTGAATTACAGGAAAAAGGGAGAGCAGTCATACTTGTGCTATTTTGGAAGGTAAGAATAATATTACTACCAGTGCTTCTACCAGAAGCAATAGTAATCTTTTAACACTCTTGATGATCAGAAGGAGTGATTATGTAAAACACGGGATCTAACTTAAAGAACATAGGGAATTCCTGCATATAATCCCAAAAGGCTAAATAACTGCAGCCCCTCTGAGCTTATTATGCTATAAGCTATGTTTTAACATGCACTCCCTAACCTGGGGAACCATTACCTACTTACATATTTGAAGCAGTATTTGTGCTGTACAAAGACTATAAAACTTTCTGGGTTTAGCTTTCCTATTTCCATCGTATGTAGAAGACTGACATATATTGGCTTTTCACTCTGAGTGGCATGTGTTGAACATTTCTTACAAGGTGAAACGGAAGTTAATTTACAGATGTTTTGGAAAATAAAGATAATCGGAGAAAGAGAGCATCATAACTAGCTATATATCTCTATATTATCTGCATGGAAAGGGGGAATTTAACTTTAGAGTTTAGCTTTCCTCTCTATCAGATAAGGGAGACAAAAAGGTGTAATGGAGTGTTAGAGGATAAACAGGAACTACTCATCTCCTTCTGCCCATTAAAAAAAAAGTTATCAGTTTCATAACAGGTTGGCTAAACCTAATCTAAAATATAACTACAATGAAGATATTTAAATAAAAGGCTGAAAAAAAAAAAACTGGTGAAAGCCAGGATTTACCAGGAAGAGTACACTGAAATGATAGGAATATAAGCATGAAACAATCTGAATCTTCTCCTCACCTCTGCATGCACAGCAATGATATTCACTAATGCTTCTTTCAAGTAGTTTCTGACACCTGAAACAAAAGAAACAAAATAATTACTTTCATTCTGTTGTCTCAACAACACCATAATATTCTGCTGTTTGATACTGTACTTTTTATTTTCATTTTTTACTACTACTTTTGCAATCAGAGGCAGAAAGAGAAAGTTCCATAGCCACACCACCAATCAATTTCCTTTTTCAAATCAAATGGAGAAAGGCACATTTCCCTAGAGCAGAAGGTTAAAAAAAGCCAGTAGGTTCCTGTTTTAGTATTCTTCTCTAGCAACATAATTTCACCAACTTTGCAATTTAATAAAAAACTAGTATTATTAAAAAAATACATTCTGGATGTTTTGCTAGAATACACACACCATGGCACAGAACATGCACCACAATTCGATAAGTTCTAAAGAACAAAGACAAGAGGTTTTGTTTGTATAACAGTCTTCAAGACCTTACTACTTTATCAGCTTCTCTATCTGTGAATTATTATAGATAGGAATAGCGAAGTCTCTTGTTTACCTGAAAGTGGTTCAGAATATATAACTCATGGCAGTTTATAGGAGATGTCATGCCTTAGCAGAAATTTCCTTTTGGGGAAGCTGGGGAAGTCAAATAAGCATTTTCTTGCCAAGCTTATGAAACGCTTGTCAATTTACACTAAGAAGTGAACTCTAAACAGAAGAACATCCAGCAGCGTGTGCTTTAGTTAGGACAGGCTCTTAGTAATCTCTGCTGCTGTAATTCTGTAACTTTCCCAGCCTGTACTCCAGTTGTCTAAGATTTAAACCAGGCAAAAATCTAAAATTGCCTCACTTGATTTTATGGCCACTCCACTTTTTAGGCAAAGGAAAATTAGAAAGCATTAAACTCATTAAAGTATGTATAAATGCTAGAAGTACAAACAAAGTAATGAGAGAGAGTTAGTGATCCACCTGACCTCAAGTTCTGATTTTGATTAGTCTACCATGAATTAGAGAAAGTGCAATTAGAGACCCCATCCCTCCCCTCAATATATTCAATCAACAGTAAAATACGAGAATCATTGACAAAGAGTGGTGAGACTACACAGCTCAGAGATCACAGTGTGATTAAGGCTAATGCTATAAAAATTACAAAGTGAACCTTTAATCAGTTCATCTTACTTGCTCCACCTTTTCTCAGATAACACCAATGCAGAAACTTAGTCCTGATACAGAAAACAGCTTTAAAAGGGGTTACTCGAGATCATCAAAATGAGCTATTCTGTGAGAAGAGTAGAATCTCACTACTGCCACCTCAGTCATGCTCATATCTTTAACCACTGATCCCACAGCTTGCCTCAAGATCTAAAAAAGTGACACTTTTTCTTAGTTAGACAATTATGGATAAAAATTTTATAAAAGTAGGATACAAGGATAACAGGACTGCCTCGCATGAGGAACAAACATCTAGGATGTGCAATGAGATGCAGTCTGGAGGTTAGAAAAATACAAGCCTTTCTCCCCACATTCCAAAACATCTCTAGTGCCTTTTCTCTTTACCTTTATTCTTCCCCTTGAAAATCTCAGTAGTTTTCTGCCATTTAAATTAAACCAAAGACAAGTCAAACAGTATTGTATACTGTTGCTTATATATTGTATACAGGTTGCAAACTTAAAATTCCTTTCATCTTAGCAAGGTAGTGTGGGAGGAATAAAGCAACACCAGAAATTTTATGAAACTGACTTTTTTTCTCCTGCCCTGTAACCTTACAAAACAAAGGAAGAATGTCACACACCAATACTTGAACCACACCAAAAGATTACAGGTATATGTGGAAATGCAACACCCCCTTCCTTTTTCCTCTTCTACTGTTTTCCTTCTTTTACTTCACTCTGCCCCTGCTTAAATCCTGTGCAGACTTCATATCACAGAGGTCAAAACTTCTATCACACCCCTAGAAGCAAATATGACTTGACCAGACACTGAACAATGGTATGCAAATCACATCAGGAGGTACAAGGTGAATTTGGGAGCTGGTTAGCAGTAAACCTCAGGGTGCAAAGTGTTGCTTTTGGTCTGCAATCCTATGTGGTATTCGGCTTTTGGCTGCCTACCAGTCTCATCTTGTGACAGTAGGATCTTTCATGTGGGAACTGTGATTCTACTTTTGCACAAATGCTGCACTATTAGATTAAGACTTTGACAGTCTCCCTTCTCTAGGGATACCTAAGCACTGCCATGGCATATTCCTTAGTCAATCAAAATTTCAGCTGTGTTTCTTTGGCCCAACTGAGTGCTCCCTAATGAAGTATCTCAACTCAAACCCTGCTACTGCTGGGGAGCCATAAGGAAAGTACAAGCAGGGGCTGCCATGTCAGACAGGGCACGTGTGTCTCCTGCAGAGGTGGCCAGCAGGCTGAGCTGGGAAGAGGTGTTATCAAGGAGGTGAGTGAAAAGCTAGAGTGGATAGAGACTGAAGTGGGTTGCATAAGAAGGTGGTGTGGTTCCAAGGAAGAATCCTCATTTCCCACCTATCCCACCTGAGGAAGCGTGCCTCTTCTCATCCATTCATGCAACTTGGCTCAGGGCAGGAGCTGCTAATTCTGTCGGCTGCTGTAAGCACCCAAATTAAACAGTGATCGTGCTAGTAGAAGTTGCCTATAACTATATCTACAGAAACTTTCCATAATATATTTCATCAAGAGTTAGTTACCAAGTTGCCATCATGGTTATAACTACGTAAGTACTGCTCATTTCTGAAGGTATGTAATACTAATATCAGCAACATTAGTGCCAGGTGTTGAACACCATTGTCTGATGGTTCTCAGCTACGGTAAAATGGTTATTTATGTCAGAACTTAGAATGAATTCAGTAAATGGAATGGAGATGGAAGCTATGGTAAAAATGAAGTGACAGTAGCTTAGTACTGCATATTGTTAGCCTATCCCAGCTGCATGATAAAATTGTTAATTTAAATCTCAGTGAAAGGGCATAAGCAGACATATTTTATCCTCCATCCTTGTACCACACAAGGACAAATGGGTGAGCTGAGAACTTAAAGGAGATTAGTGCTACTGGGATTGCAAGAAATAATTAGGTATTCCTGACCTTTCATAGCAGGCTCAGTCCTGCAATGACTGCAGGATCAGGGAGTCCAGCACTAGCACAAATATTTCCCCGGTTTCTTGGACAGATTTTACAATTTAAGAGCAAATAATTCAGCACAAACTGTGCAAAGCTATGCAGTTTAGAGACAGTCTATGTATATGAAAGTGCAGTTGCCTTAACTGCAGCATTTAATAACCTGAAAGACTTTGTCTTGGTAAGCTAAACAAGACAAAGACAGAAAGAACATGCAATTGCACAAATGCCAGTTGGTGGAACCTGACAGGGAAAGAAGGGAGGACTATGCAAGGTGAAGAACAACATAGGCACAAGAAAGAAAGAAAGAAAGGTATAGATGAACTACCAGTGAAGTTACGCTGGAAATTGAAGGTCACAGTGTAAAGGTTTGCTCTAACTAAACTATGAAATATGTGGTTTTATGGCAATCATTGGTGTTGGGGGTCAGTTCCCTACCACAAATAGAACATAAGTAAAAAGCGTATTTCCCCCCAGCCCTTCCTTTTGTCTTATTTGTGAAGGATTTAATTTTTGGATGTGGACACAAAGCCAAACGTATTGGAATGTCAGGACCTGCAGGCATAGTTAATAACTGTTCTATATTTTGAAAAGTTACAATTAAAAAATATCCAATTTCTGATTTATATCACTGTACTGTTTGTGGCAGGCTTTGCTGAAGCAAAGTATTACTTTTCTGGAGTATGATTCACTGGAAATACAAGCAGTGGCATCCAACTGTGAATTTGTTGTGAAATTCATTTCAAAATGAAAAAATCCTGTCTAGAATAGAATTTTTGTGCAGCTTTCTCTACAACTGTTTAGCAGCCCACGCAATTACAGTTTTTGGGACACCATGCTGCCAGTCCTATTATACAGCACTGAAAGCTAATGCACCATGTAACTGTAGGTTGCAACTATTAGACTAATCAAGTGAAACATAACATTCTTAAGTCTAAAATACCTCTTATTTAGCATATTGAAGCACAAATACAATGCCTTTCCACTGCTTCTGACAGAAATGTGTTAAAGAAAGTCTCAACAAGCCCTTGCAATTTCTCTGAGGAAAATGTTATTATTCTGTTACAACATAAATGCATTCCACTCCCACTCTATTCTTAATACCAAAGACTGACTTGCTGGAATTCTAGCTGCCACTAACAAAGCCCCAGTATTGCTCTAAAGAAAAATGGATGGGAAGACTTAAGACAAAAAAATGAAGGACAATTTCAGCCATCAACTATCACAATGGCTGACAGAAACTTTAAAATAGCATCTTCCAATTTGGGACTCTCCACTGTACTTTTTACCAGAGAAACATGTAACAAAATTATCCATTCATCTGCAGCCTACTCCACCTATTAATTTTATTTTTTTTTTTTTTTTACAACTTAAATGTGTCAGTCTATGTTTCAAAGCAATTTTAGCAACACTGTAAAGCCGTAGCAAGGATGACTGTATGAATGATGGGAAAAGCAGAAGGGAAAAAGGTTTGTGGTTCTGAGGAGTAACAGAAACCAAACTTTTAGCTTGCCAATACAGGAGTCATTCAGAAGATCTTCAGATGGTGTAGTGCTACCAGTTGTCCCACTTGTAGTTCTCAGAGATATGTTTCCCCCAAGTACTTATATGACATTGTTATACTACGAAACCTCCAAAGTGACTGAATAAGCATGCAAGAGCTGGGACTCCAATACCACATGTGTAATTCTAAAACACAGAGAGGCTACAAAAACTTGCATGCAATGAAAGAGCAAAGGTTGCACAGACAGTAAAACTGAACTCATCAGGCTGCTTTTTCTGTGCCAGAAGCTAACTTGAGTCTTCAAATGTTCACAGTCCTTCTACAGTAGATTGATAGCGCAAAGGATGATATGAGCTTCAAACATTTTTTAAGTCTTCTGCAAACTCAACAGTTCAAAGAATGAACCGAAGTTCAGTGAGGACAACTGAAACACACAGGAAATTTTAACCCAGGCAGACTGAGTTTGACACACTTTTAACTCTTGTGAGATTGGAACCTCATTTGAGATGGACAACTGGGAATCCGGCCTTGCTGGTGCCTCTCACTAAACCAGCCTTTTAGCTTGACTCTTGTGCCAAAAGGAGGAGGAGAGGATAAAAGCATAAACCTGTTTACAAAAAGCAGGTGATGTCAGCAGGTACCTCTGCTTGCCAGCAGTAAGCCAGACATGAGGATGAGAGGCTGTGAAGGTCAAAAGAAAATAAAAAAGGCCAATTTAGTTAAAAAGAAATCATGCAGAAATATTGAAAGCTACTGTTCCTCTCTGGAAGAGCTAGAAAAGCCATCCACAGGAAATTTTACAGTTTGACAGCTGCCATTTTTATTTATTTATTTATTTTTAGATAAAGCAAGAGGACTGAGCAGTTCATAATATGTTGACTAAGCTACCAGTCCTGTTTCACAACTGAGTTGACTGACTTATTAGAAACCTAAGCTCGGAGGGATTGAAACAGAAATCAGTGGTAGGGACAGAGCCACCAATTTAGGCAACAACAGAGAGCATTCTGAGACCATTCTGCAGGAGGTCAATACTTAACCGGGCAAGCAACTGCTGCTGGCGGTAGCAATGTTTCTTAGTACTTCTGAAAAGAGAGCAGTAAATTTGTTGGCCTTGAGGCTTGAGCATGACTTGGTAGAGATAGGAAAACTGATGCCTGGGAGTCTGAAATTTTGCATTTTAAGACACATACAATTGTACGCAGTATTTTTTACAATTTATTGTTCTATTTGGTGAGTTGTGCCAGAAACAGTCAATCAATCTGAAACCTCTTTTTTTCCTGATTACTTTTTAATGAAAACTGTCCTGAAAAAATAGTAATTTACAGAATTTGGTGATCCAAAAGATTAGTATTTTTCATACCTAGCTGCAGAACACCAATAGTTACCTCTTCCTGGACATTTCACTTGCTACTCTGATAGTAAATTTAGAGGAGGGCAAATGCAAAAAAGCATTTAATTTACTCTGTTCTAATGAAGGAACTGGCTTTTAAATTTTTTTGGTATATATTCTTTTCAGTTACTTTACACCCTATTGCCAGATTTAAGCAAAATGTTATTGGAATGTTAATTTCAAAGCCTCAGATATATCATGCCAAACTTTACAGCAAGTCACACACAAAGTGTTCTGAACTGTATGTCAGTTAAGCTCCTGCAGCTCTTCTGTAAGTTTTTAATCTGCTATGTGAAACTGTTGGGAAAAAAAAAGCTGCACACATCTAGTGCAAGTCGTTAACCAGTCCTGCACGGTGCACATTAAAAAAGAAACTAATGAATGGTATCCACAAAGCCATGTGGATGTGACTTCTTAAAACAGTCTGATTTTAACTGTTAAGTTTCCTCTAGGTTCTGGCTCCATTGCAGCTGCAATAGCAGCTTTAACTAAAATTATCCTGGCTCAGTTTCTAGTGTGGTCACACTCTTCCCCAATGCAACTCCCATTACAGAAGCAGTGCTAGTGGCCAGCAGGATTTCCTTTGGGACAGCAGACAATTATCTGTATTTCTGCAGCTCTTGAAAATGCAGACTGCTCTGCAACACACCAAGTAAGCTCTGTCCTGGTCTGTGCAGTCCATGCAGGAATTTCAAGATTAGATTGATGCCTCCTGACAAACCCACACACACTACAGAATTTCACTTTTCAATCTAACCTAAACAATAACTTTCAGCTAAATAATCTCTTTCCAAACCCAGAACATTTAAACAGATAAGACAGAATGGGTGGGAGTGGGAAGAGGCTCTACAGAGTAAAACACTGAGGTCACAGCAGGTCAGTAGAGCAGTCAGCACTGCTTCCATACAAAAGCTGCTGGAACAATTTTTTAAAAAAGGTTATCTGTACAGATCTGTCTTGGTAGAAAAATTTTAATTTACGAGATCTACAGATAACTCCAGGCTTCCCATGCTTCTGGATCACTGCCTGACACTTCCAGCGCATGCAAAGATCTATCAACTACTTTATCCCAAGAAATAAACAGGAAGCGGCACAGACTAAAAGTGAAAATTCAAATGAACACCAAAATATTTTTAGGGTGCAGGATTCCACATAAATATGACTTATAATGTACCTTACATGTAAAATATTTCAGAGACTCAGGGTACTGGATTGTAAAGTACATATAGCAAAAACAACATTTACATTATGTTGGTATTGGGAAGGTATTTATGAAGGAATATTCCTTATATGAAGGAATAAACTTATTACTTGAATTTTTAAATCAAGTTAAAAGCACTTAACTTGGATTTGAAAAGAAAAAAACAATTTGAATTTAGAATCAAGTGCCCAGGATGACATGAAAAAGGCTGGTATCTACTCTCTATGAGGACCAACAGCACAGCACGCCTGAGGCTGCATTAAATGCATTTGAAAAAAGGTATTGGCCCTCAAAACGATTCAGAAATTTAATATTTATAACCAGGGAAAGTTTAATGTGACAGTATGTTTAATTTTGTATGTTCCCAGAACAACAAACTGTATTTGTCTCATTAGAAAATGCCTAAATAATTTAATGTTTCTGGAAAATTATTTTAAAAGCTAGCAACTATTTGCAATTACTACAGTAAATGCGATACCCCATTTAGAAAAATAGTCTTTTAATTTCCAAGCAGCCTACACCTCTCAAGATAGTTCCTTAACCCATAGGAATAGACAGAAATCTCACTTGTCTGCATGCATGAGTCTTTAATGAACTACAGCACTGGTACATGAGTATGTTATGCTATTTTACTGAAGAGCCCCCACCCACACAGTGATATCATCTAACCTGACACCCCACAGATGCTAAAAAAAAAGATGTATTAAAAAAAGTAGATATGTGACTTGGAATTTCCCCATGGACATAACAAAGCAGCTCACCTTTATTCTTTACAGCAGCACAATGGTTTCTCCCTTAAAAGACAGTTGATAGGAAATCAGCTTCAGCTAATGGTACTACCAGTGGCCTGTTTTCTATATTAAGGCAGCTAGACAAGCCTGCTTGTTTCTTCCTAATTACTAAAAATACATTTGCTATAATGCTTTGTTGTTTGCCCTGGATAAAAACATTTCCAGAAAACTGCTTGCAGGATGCTAAGAGCGGAACACTTCTCTGGCAGTAGCTCTCAAAATACAGGAGATTCACCAGGTCACAACCTTTACCACCACCTAAGTGGCCTTATTTATTTATTATATTCCCTTCTCGTTTTGACTCACTAATATTTTTCAAGTTGATTTAAAAAAAAGTTAATAATTAGTAGCTGTCAAAAACCAAATAATAAGCAGTGCAAATAATGGCTTTCATTTACTTACTGCTTCTGTTTGCCCAAAGAAATACAGATATTACCTCTTAGAGAATTAAATGGACATTATCAAGTTCAGTAAACTTCTTACTTCACAGTAAGATTTATGCAGTCTGATTAATAGCACTATTTGTACAGCCTTCAAACGTGATTATAAATATTTTTAAAATATGTGCATAGTATATTAACAAATGAATACTGATAATGCCATAAATAGCATAAAAAATAAATACCCTATATAAGAAAAAGGTAAGTTAGAGTGAAGTAATTATTTAAAACCAGTCTAGAATGGAAGGCATAATTACAGCATTCACAGAGTTTTATGGATCTATATGATACACCTGAGCCAAGTTAAATGTCACACAATTGCTCCATTGTCATTAATGCAGAAAAACACACTTAAAAGCAGGGACCCCAAAATCTCATTTGAACTTAAACGAGAATGTGAAATTTCTCACTAGGCCACTTCCTGCTATTGCTGGAAACATTCCCTCCTTTAAACGGAGATGGATTTCAAGGTACTGTACTTAATGTTGTTTTGAAAGTACATTAAGAAGAAAATGTGAACGTGTAGGCAAACTGGAAACTCTCTGGAGAGATTACCCACTTATTTAACCACATTTCCTGTTTTTTAACCCATTTGTCCTAAGTCAGTCCTTAGACTGCTGATAAAAATAGATACAAGTGTGCTATAAATAGTTCATTAGCAGGCTTTTCTCGGTAAAACTGAAAATGTTTTGATAAATCTATTGTTCTTACTCGCTCCATACTAATTAAACTGTGAATCGGATTAATGTTTTCTTGAAATTCTTGTCTGCATAGCTCATGGTAATTATAAATATAGAGTGCCATAGGAATCTGAGAAAAAGTCCCAAGAACTAATAGTGACATAAAAAATAGCTATCAATAACTGAAATTTAATGAAGAAATTACTGGTAACCTATGTGGCAAAGTGCTTTTACAAACAACAGTTCTGAAGCAAGGGAAGAGGCTGATCATACAAAGTCAGAACCTTTCTAAATATTTTGAGATCTGAAGGCCAGAATGCTACATCTTTGAATTAGTCACCTTGCACTTATTTTCAGCCATGGTAGTGTGTTGATCTAACACAGTGAATGTCATTTGAAGGACCTGACATAAGTAGCCACAAAACTAATTTCTAAAAATATTAAATGTGAAGGCTTTTCAGACTTATTTTACCTGTAGTTTTTGAACTATTTTAATTCAATCAATAGAAATTATGTCATGACATTCAAAGAACCTGAAAGTTTCTGTGTTTCAGCTGCCTTGGAGTAGCAGGAACTCTAAAGACTGCCAATACTGTAATTAATACCTTTGTCTACCTTCAGTCTACAAGAGGAAAACACCAAGAGAATAATACTGCTTCTGTGCCTTCTTGCATAGCCCAAACTGAGATATCTTTAAAATTGAAGCTGCTGAGGCTCTTTTAAACTTTCTGCTACCCCATTCAAACCACAGAATGATCTGAGGGACAGCTGAAGAGGTCTACCCACTATTGCTGCTTTCCTTACAGATATTAAACTCCACTGCTTCTGGGATGGGGTAAAATACAATTTCCTTTATTATTAAGAAGGAGCAAAATCTGTAATTGTGAAAGATTACAACAGAAAATGCAAAACCAGCAGAGCTTCCCTTGGGAAGGAGAGGTGTTTGCTGGCATCAAATACTAAAAAGAAGAGCAGGTAGCTGAAGGCCAATTTGATATGTATGCACATTTTTGCAATGATTATGTTAAAAGATGGATTTATTTTCACTTCTTCCTCCAAACACAGTAACAAAGTATAAAGGGCATTTTTTCAATCCAGACATGAAGGTCTTGAGCAAAAGATGCTGCATATCATACTTAGAATTGAACCATGAAGACTCTCAAATTACTCAAATTATTGTAGAATCAGCCAAACTTCAACCCACTAATCAGGTAACAAAGGATGTAAATGGTGAAAGAACAACAAACAAAAAAGCCTCAAATCCCTTAAACTAAAAACTCCAATGCACTAATGTAAAAAAATACCTACTTCAGATATTATAGCCATTCATACCTCTCCATCTAAGCATAACACAGGTTTCAGCTCGCTCAAATCACCACTCGTAAAGAAATGCATTGATGATCCTGAGATGAACCCAGTACTTTAGATACATGACATACAGAAATTTGTCGTTTTGTTGTTGTCATTTAAGTAAGAACAACATGGTCTGGCAGAGTTACAGCCTTTACAGTGCTCTACAAGCACAAGCACCAGAGTATGGCTGTAACCCATAAAAGCAATCTGGTGTCAGAATAAGAAAACAAACACTTCACAGCCAACAACTTCACAGTGGGCTGCTCTATAGATTAAGCTTTACTTTAAAAATACCCTACCCATTTCTACTTCGGCATTAACAGCTTTGGGGATGCTGAGCCTTTTATTTTGTTGTGGTTGAATCAAAGTTTGGCTATATGTTTGACTTAAGGGGAAACCCAACAGCAGAAATTATTTACAACTATTAGATACTAAAGTAGGTGGTTGAGGAAGATGAAAAAAAAAATTGCACTACAAGAAAAGACATTTCACCCAACTAAAACATAACATCTAAACCAAACACATTTTTCTTCCTGAATGGAAAAAAAAAATTCTTCATTCTGAAGACTGAAATTTGTGTGAGACACTCAATTATAACAAACCCTCCTTCTTGACATGAAAATGAATACATCTAAGGATGACTCAGTATTACCTGAACTTTATCTACCAGCAATCCATTTGCTGCAGAATGCTGCTTCACTTTCCAGAAGAAAATTTTAAAACTAATTTCTTCCCTCTGCCCCCCTTGATTTTCAGCATATAAAAGTCATAGCTTTATGTTTCTAAGTTCATGCATTATGTATCTATGTATCACTAGATTTCCACTAAAAGAATTTTAATGCTAAAGGATTTTCTTTTGATAAAGCAGGGACTATCAATAGCCAACAGGTAAGGTGCTGAAAAGAGGGCACATGTCCCTGGTGTGACTAGGTTCTCACTGATTTTAGCAATTTGTAAGATTTGGGATTCTTCTGTGTGTATCCAGGAAACGTAGCAGAGTGGAAACTTAATGGCTCTTTCCTGATCACAGAAACTTCTTAAGTTTCCAAAGTGTGTAGGCAAAAGAAACACTGACACAATACTGCACATAAGAGGGAATGTACTACAAAGTGTACATAAATATTTGCTATGTATTGGATATATTTTCAAACAGCCGTGTGCATCAACAATTTCTTCATGAAATAAAGTTTGATTATGCTGACCAATAAACAGCTCTGCTGCTTAAAAGCTCTCTTCCTATTTCTTTTTAGATTTAAGAAAAATACATAAAAATTGAAAACCAAACCAGCTCGTGGGTGGTAGACAAATGAAGAGCATCATCACCTTGTAAAACTAGTGCCTACATACCTCTGAAGCCTGGCACACATATAATTTCCAGTACTGTAACCTGTTTGCCATTTATTTTCCAAATTCTTTACAAGTGAGCCTCTTACGGAAAAAAAACAAGTTGTATCCCTTGATAACTTTGACACAAGGCTTCCAAAAGCCTCAGTGTGATAACTCATCACATGTGGGGTTCTCTCCCAGACCTCTCTCACTTTACAGAAGTGAAGTCACACGTACATTGGTGTCAGTGAGGGTCAAAGTCAGCAACATGAACTAACTCCTTCAGACTTCCTCCAGAGGTCCTCATACGGGAAGATTTATGTAATGACAAGAATGCCAATTTCAAAAGGTGTTCCACAGATAAAAGAGTGTAGCTGTACTCACCCCACAAAGATACAGGATGACCAATTCAATGGGAAAAGCCAGTCACTCCTTTAATTGTAAGGCAGACTAAAAATCAACATCTCTATCAAAACTGAGAACAGTTGAATCCAAAAATCTCTAGCAGTATTTCCTTTCATTAACACAAACCATGCATAGTCTGCGAGAACATTCATTTATTTCTTTCAAACACATCATTTTTAAGGCACCCTGAAGGTGTCCTTTCATGATTTTATAAAACCTAAAATTATTAAAACCTTTCAAAACACAGACTCACTCAGGAAACTGTGTGTTCTTCTCATAATTCCTGAAGTCACTGGTACTGTAATAATAGCCTGTCAAATGCAAAATGACAGCAATTTTATAAATGAAGAATGGGCTTAGAGATATACTATGTTTATGAATTTACTTTGGTTGTCACTCAAATATTATTATTATAAGAAATGAGAAAACTGAAGTCAATTGATCCAAAAGAGACTAATTTCACAAATAAAGTGTTTGGAATAATACAGACACTAATAATTTTAGTGTCCAGTTTTGCTCTGCATCTCTCTAACCTTGAAGTTACTGAAAAAATTTTAATTACTTGTGAAACATGTCCTGCATCTATGAGAGTGACTTACAACAGATAAACTTGGGTAAGTAAAAGAAAAGGAAAAATTGGCAAGAGAAAGTACAGCATGGTCCTTTTAAAATACTTTTTTTTAAAAGTGAGCAACTTCAGAAGTGGTGCTTTGAGAAAAAAGCTTACGAGTAGCACTAAGATGCACAATTTTCATGTTTTTTACAGCATGTTTTGTTATTAACATTGATTTTTTTGAAACTTGCTATTTCTATTGAATTATACAAATGTATAATGATAACAAGCAATGTTATCATTAGTGGCAATGCATAATATAAAAACCCCAATAGTTCTGTAACCTGATTCTGCAAAGGTCTGTGAATGTTCTTAACTCAAAAAATTCAAGCAGCCACCACACAGAAAAAAAGCACAGATCCAGTTCTTAATATTTTTACATCCTTTCTTCCAAATTGCTTTGTGTACCAATTGTACATGCAATACACAAAAGTATATGAAATTTTTATTTGTCTTTAGTAACTAAATTCAGCAAATTGTCAACCAAATCAAAGCCACTGTATTAACTTACAAACACTAACAGGGAGCAGTATTTAGTAGGCATGATGGAAGTATTGAGTCACAGGAAAAAACTGACTGAAGAAATGGACTTTGATTACAGGTTCAGTAGATTCTTTGGAAAATGTAGTAGGAAGTTGTGCTCTGCTTCATTCCACCGAATTCTCAAATTTGACTTCTATGGTAAAATCTACTTGTTGTTTGTTTGGTTTGTTTTCCACAGACTTGGTAACTTGGGATGGTCTTGAAGGGGTAATCACCATTTTGCCTTTCAGCCAGCCCTTACTTCTACCGATGTACATATTTAAAATCTGCAGCACGTACTGCAGTAAATGCATGTAGATCAGTATATCAGGAATAGTAACTCACAAGAGTATACTTTAAATTTATGGCAAAAAGAGCCCTAAGTTCAATTTTATATATAGCTTTACTTATCTGTTTGCTTAAATAACCAATGAGCTGGAACCAGATAACAGCAGCTTTTAGAGATTTTACTGCAGAAAAAGAAAACCAACCAAAACCCTAACAGCAAAACCACCCAACTAAACCCCAACAATCAAACAAAACAAAAAATCCTACCCTACCTTATTGTCTTCTAGTCTGCTATGAAAAAGGAGAATAAGAGAGAAAATTGTTGTAAGACACATAGAGTATTCGGTGAGATCACATATTAATCCTATTTATTAGTGTGAATGTGAGAAGTTGCACTGACTTCCAGAGTTACTATTGCATTGTTTTTTCACTTCCAAACTTTACTGAATCCCTATAGCATTTTGAAAACTGAATGGATTTGAAATGAAGAATGTTTCTTCATGCCCTGAACAATAGATTCTTAAAAAATTATTTAATCCAAAATCAACATTTGGAAGCTATCTTGACACAGGAGTGACCCACAATAACTGGAAAGCTTAAGATTTTTCACAGTTCAAAGTAAAGGCTTTTAATATTTTTGAATTACTTCAACGGCTGAACAAGCCCAACACTAATCTCATCCACACATCAATAAAGTTTAAGTGTTTCATTAAATTGAAATTGCTATTCGCTGTGTAAAGAAATTTTAAGCTAATGAAATATTTTTTATTACAATGGGTCTGCTGTACTATTAGAAGCTGATCATATTTTCCCACTTAAGAAGTAAGAGTTCAAGGGCTTGATAACTTGGCTACTGAGAGAATATGCTCGAGGCTGAATTTTATATAGAAGTTTTGTATAGAAAGCTGAGGCTTTTTGTTACACTAGAATTTTTAACTTAAAAACAAGCACACACCCCTGGGCAGAAAGTGTTATGAAGTACTGAGGAGACAGCTATTTTCCCACTGTGCTAGTACGACTCTGCAAGTCTGTCCAGTGGCAAGGTTCATTTTGGAGACTGTATTTTCATCAGTGTTTTCAAAATGCTAAAACTGAGAGCATCCTTAACTACTGCACACAGTCAGGGTTTAGAAAATAATAGCTCTTACTACTTGTCTTTCATCTTGAAATCAGTACTGTTTTATGCATAGACCCCTCAGGCAAAACTTCAAACCATAACCAAGAATGTGACCTGACCAGTGGGCTCACTAAGGGCATCAAGGTTATTGGACCTCCCCTGCTAAACTGTCTGGGGAAAATTTCAAGTGTTTTAAGACGACTGTCTGCATCTGCACAGGAGGTAGTATAATGCTGTATTTTATAAGGGCCTTGAAGAATCTCCACCACAAGACATTAAGCACCTTGATCAGGGGAGATCATTCACTGTTATGGATTGTTTCTAATGATGTTTCTAATGAGCATGCAAAAGGTTATTAAGACAAAACCATTCTCTAAGCACTTCAGTGTGTATTATAGGAACTACACAGGCAGGTCCATGCAGAGAGAAGTCTGGTAATTTTAGAGCTGAGTTTATTTGGACCAATACCAAAGTTTTGACCTGGGACTTTCCATCTAAATGTCATACACAAATCTCTGATCCTTTATCATTTGAGCTAGAGGACTATGACTTCACTATAAGCACCAGCAAACCAACCTCTTCTGTAGATCAACCTTAAATGAGAGCCACATTCACCTAAGAATAGGTAACAACAACACAATTAAGTTTCACAAATATTAATCATGACTTGTAAATGCTTCTTGATGCTCCCATGCTGCCTTCTGAAACTGTGACAATGACCCCAGTATGATCTGGGTAAAGATTGCCAGAGGGACTTGGAAACAAGATCTTTTAGCAGCTAACACTACCCAACTGCATATTCTGAGAGAAAGAAAAAAGTCACAAGATCTTTTAGCAGCTAACACTACCCAACTGCATATTCTGAGAGAAAGAAAAAAGTGCCTAAAATTAGGACACCTGTGCAAATAAATCTTTGAAAGAAGAGATTAAATCCAAGCTAAAAAGCCTAACTAGGAACTCCAGAACAGATCTGATACCATAGTTCGACCATAGTTTGGAACTACAGGTAATTTTACTTTTCATGTGACTTACCCAGTCCACTAGTTTCATTACACCTCAGTTTGTTAAAGATCACCACAGAAACTACCTTAAGCATTACCAAGATAATAAAAAATCTGGTTTCTAAGAGTAACAATTGAAGGAGCAGTCTAACACAGCTTACTCAAACACTTCATTCACAGCCAAGATTTGGATTTATTTTGGCTGATGACCCAACTAGTAATGAAATAAAACCAAACAGCAGTAATAGTGACTATTGACTTGGAGTTCTAAGCTTTTTGGCCTATGATCTTCTCATACGTCCTCACCTCCCTAGTCTTCAGTTCTGGCTTTGAAATCCATCTGAACCAACCCCAGTGAGTTCTTCCTCTCACACACTTCCATCCATTCGTTTCTCCTCAGTTATCTAACCTGCAAACCCAACCTGTCTGTGCTCCAGAACTGTTTCCTGTATCATTCCATAACATTGGGACACTCAAAGAATTCAGTAAATCAGACAACAAACATGCCATTTCTGCTGATCAAACGCAACGTAAGCATGAAAGCCAACAAGCTAGACCATGGAGTATTGTTTGGGTGATGACACAATTTATTACTACTTTTGTTTTATTGAAAGGGTTGAGACGGTACAAAACTTGTGTGGACATACCCTCATTCATGCTTGTAAATAAGAAGTGCTGGAAGAGGGGGGAAAAAATGCTTGCCCTTTCTCCTATACGCATTATCATTGATTCCAATCTCCAATTAGCTTTCTGCTTTAAGAAATGCAGGGATTAGATTCTATTACCAGACAGTCGTAAAAATACTAAATTATATTTTAAGATCTTAAGTGTTTCTCAAAGAGTATGCTAGAGGGGCTAAAAATTTTAGGTCTCCTTGTAAAAAAATCAAAAACAAAACAAACGTTGTTGACATTAACACATGTCCTCACAGAGGCTGACTATAAACAAGAAAATGCTGAACTGATGACAAGTATCATACAACTTCCTACAACTGGCTAGACAACAGAAGAGACTTCAGAGTTGTCAGACACGCCTGATAAGTATATTCTCTGAAGCTGCAATAACTATAATCTTATTCAGGTATTAGACTTGTCATACCATCAGTTAGAACAGGTACATGAACAGATACAGTTTTCAAGCTACAAGACTAAGCTGCCATCTGATCGAGGAACTACAGCAAGACTTTATTTAAGTGGTACAAGAATTTTGCACTCATGCTCTTCCCATCCCTAAAGCAATATAAATGAAGTCTGGTTTAGGTCTTCAAACTTTTCAAACAAGACAGACGCTTTTCCCAAATACACTATTTCCCTTTTTAAAATACACCTTGTTTAAACAGTCAGTTTTCAAATTTGCTGACCACTTAATTTCACCGTTTGAGAAGAATGCAGGTTTTCCAACGTTTAATGAAAAATTACCAAAGATAAAATGTTTCTGGAGCTTAATTCATGGAGCTTAATAGTCTTTAGCAAAGCACAGACACATAGACAGAATGCCACAAAGTAGTTAGCAAGAAGTTTGACAGGTAAAGCCAAACAGAAGCTGGAAAAGTGATGAATTGCAGTCTAGTAAACAACTACTAGTAGGTTTAATAGCAGAAAATGCCGTAAATCAGAACTGTGAGTGAGGGAGGACAAGTGAAAAGCAAGAGGAAACATAAGGTATAAACCAGATAAGATGCAGATAAACTCTACTGAATGCTTGTATATGTGGAGTCTAGAGGCTGCTGAGACCAGCCAACAAAAACTTGAATCAAAATTAACAGCCGAAAATCTTGCATGCAAGAAGTTGGAGAAGCACAAGAAGAGATCTAATAAAGTCAACATACAAGTGCAATGCAATGTGTAGCAAGTAGGGACTGGAAAAAGCAATGTCTCTCCAGGACGGTTTCTAATGGGATTTCTATAATAGTCAGAAATGAAAGGCAATGTGCTGGGAAAAACTACAAGAAGCTGAAGGGCCATTGCCTTCTTCTGTTCTCATCTTTTGCAAGGACAATGTGTATTTCATTTCACCAGCTGGAATAATCCTTAAAATTTTTAATTCAGACACAAATATAATATGACAATACAGTGTTGTCAAAATCGAGAAACAGAATGAAACCTAAATGCCTCAAAGTGAAATTGAAAGAAAAAAATCAGGTTAAAATGAAAATACATAAATGAAGGTATTTTGAAACATGTACTGAAATTTGTGCATACGTTTCAGACAGCAAATTAAGTTTTTACAAAAAATGGCAAAGCTAAAATATGAGGGCCCCTGACTTCACAATTTTAGTACATGACTCTACTCTGTCAAGAATTTTGTGTAGTAAAACAAATGCAAGAACTGTAGTAATTCAACGCATGGATTGTTACACTTGCTGATTGAATGGGTCATTTAAGGATGAATGAATTCAACTCATCCTAATACAAATTTGATTGTTATACGGTAATAAAGTATTTTCTTACCAGAAGCACAAAACATCAATTTACTAATGTATGTTTCAAGAGCAGTTAGCTTGAATGAAAACCAGCGTATTTTAACTGGACTTTTTAATGACTGTTATATATAAGAATCCTGTTGTGTTCTAAACAAACTACTAGCATTTTTTAACAAAAATCCCCAAACTGATAAGTCCTATATCAACTTCATTTGCCAGTACAGAAGTCTTTTCTCTCTTAACATTAAATGCAACAGACATGCAAAACATCGGTTTTTCCCTGTTCACATGCATGGCACATTATATCCCTGCATCAAAATATCAGAATTTGGCCTTACTAGAGCAAAAAAATTCAGACAATTCCTAAAGACAGGACATCAACAGTTTGAGGACTGCTGGAGCTCAAAATCACCTATCTACCCGATGTAAGTAAGATAATTCTGAAGCCACCGTTTTAAATGGTTAGGGGAAATATAAAGGGTTACAGAAATTTCAAACAAAACTATTTTCCACATTTCAGTCAAAAAGTAATTGCTTATTTCTAACAAAAAAAAAAAAAAAAAAAAAAAGAAGAAAAAAGAAAACGATTTGTACTATATCCAAATGTTTTTAAGATGTAAATGCACTTGTCATCTTTCATGTAAGCAGGGTGCTAGTGCCCCAAATTAAACAAAAGAAGAAAAGTTAGGGTTGACAAGTATGTCGCTGCGTAACTACAAATTAAATATGCCTTTTGATATTTAATTTTTAACTGTTGAGTACCTTTTCATCAGGCTATTGCCATTAGAAGTTTTTTATTAGATTATTAAATTAGACAAATAACAGATAAAAGATGTGACAAGTATAAAAAAATCTGATTTAGCAGATCTGACGCACTTAATCTTTTACTGTGATAGTGGCCTTTCATATATTTGAAATGTTTCAAACAATGATTTCTTAACACACCAAAGAAGAAGAAATTCAGATATACCTTGACTGTATTCAATTCATGCCAAGTACAGAATGAATATCTAAAAACCACAATCACCTTTCAGTTGAAAGTGCAAAATCACCTAAAACTTTCAAAGCAATGTGAAATTTTAAATACTACAACCCCCCGAACATCTGACAACACAAGTGAAACACAGAAGACACATATGTAAAAAAGGTTGTTAGTATAGCAGCTGAAAATCTGTATGCTTGTGAACTCTGAGTGAATGCTGGCTAGACTGCACAGCAGCCAGCACTTCAAAAGTAAGTTATGAAGAGAGATCACCATTATCTGAATTGTTAAAAAAAAATAAAAATAAACATCAACCTTTTGTTGGTAAACCAATCCTTACGTACTACAATCTTACAGAAATTAATACAGTAGTTGCATATGTAAACAAATTAAATATAATCAGACTTGCCATATTATGAGAAGCAATTTGACATTTACATGCAAAAGCTCAAATTAATAATCTAAAAGACTGAATGCCCATATACTTGTATTACACAAATATTAATGCACAGAAATCTTTTCTATCCAAATGCAGAGCAACCACCTCATTCATTCTCCAAAAGACTATAGCTTGCAAGTCAAAAAAGATTAATTTTTTAATGTTAAAAACCATGTAAAAGTAGAAATTAAAAAGCTGCCTAATTTTGTCACACGACTAAGATATAACTTTAAAAACCCACAACAAAACACAATTTACTACCAAAAAACAGATGTATGAACAGGAACAAAAAACCTCCTTGTATGTTAAACTATCAGATTGACCAGTATGCACAAAAAACAATCTAAATACATACTAGGCAACTGATTAACACTATGTTTCCTATTGTTCCTTTCATCTCTTTTAATTATGTTAATAAAGAAGAAAAAAATGGAACAACATTTCAAACAAGAGAAAAGAACTAAACTAGATTTCACTGCTGCTGCATGTTAAAATTAAACTCTGTCTTGTAAAGACTCAGAAGTCTACATTGAAATTAAAGTGAAAACTTAAATGAGTTATTTATTAACAATAAATCTAATTAAGTTAATAAAACTGCCTTCTAACACCAGCAATCACACCTTAGATCAAAATAAAGAGCCAAACATAAAATCACTTTGTGCACAAGCTCTGACATTCAGATCTTTTGTACTGAAAAGCGCATGCATGTTGAAAATCTAAACAGTAAAAGTTTCAGCATGTAAGCTAAATGAAAATTTGCCCCATGCTAACAATTTATCCTTTTTTATATTTAAAACTGTAACAAAAAGCATATGTTCACGGAAATATCTGATAATTATAGGACAATTGCCTAAATGAGCAAGGTATAAGCTTCTTCCACACTGACAGAAACAGGGTACCACACCTGAATACTACACATTTTTCAAAACTTGCTGAAAAGGCAGGCATCTTAATTTTATTCCAAATTCTTCTTCAGAACTGTTCATTTAATACAGTTCTTCTCATTCTTGTATTTTCCTATGAATTTTATGATGCAAGAAATTGTTGTCCCCAGTACTTACAGACAGATGTCTTACTTAGCTAGTCAAATTAACCATGAATGTTCAAACTGACAGGATTCAAAGAAGATGTTTTAAAGATAAAGACAAAAGTGCTTAAGTGAGTTATTTACATGACATAGCAAACTCTGTGGACAGAATCCTACCTCCACTTTTTTTCCCCATCCAGATTATGCTTCACTCACTTCTCAAATACTGTAACAGCTCAGGATAGATTTTTGCCTGTATCAGTTCCACTTAATATAAAAACCAGTTCCATTTCCAAATCAGCTGTCATTTTATGAAGCAAGTCAAGTGTACTCATGTGGGAAAAAAATTTTAAAGACGGAATTATAAATTATTGCATTTGTGTAGTTTTTCTTTGTGCATAATTTTTCCTGATATGGAAAAGAAAACAAACAAAAAACAGACTGGAAAATAGAAAATTACTTACGGCATTGGTCTACATGGCTCAATAACAATACTGGCAATAAATATATGAAATTTCTGTACAGGAAATTTATGTGGATTTGATTCATTTTGCTGATTATGTAGACCTTGACTTTTGAAGCCTTGATTCTCAAAAAGAAACAATGTTGATAACACTGTCAAGGCAAAACATTTAGACTATTGCTGTGCTACCCAGTGGTACTGCCTATATATAGCACTGCCTGTAGTGATACTCCAAGTATACAGTAATTCATACATAACTTCTGTAAGCTGTGCAAAGAAAGTAATCAGTAATATTAATAGGCTGTTATCCCTAGAGGATGAAAGTGCAAGATTGAGGGGATTTCTTAAATTACACAGAGCAGCCTCTGGTAAGCTCACTTGTCTAGTGAGTATCAGATTTTTCTGTCCTTTTATTTGCACTTCAAGCCCGTCTCTTGTTTGAATAATCTTGTGCAATTCATTTATATTTTTAAATAAAAATGGATTAATTCTATTTAATTTCATTTCTAAATCCTACCCTAATGTATGTTTTTAACTTGCTCATCTAGTCCTGGTTTTCCACCTTGCTCCATCTCCATTCCTTGCTTGATACCAATCTTCATCACAAGCCTTTTGTTCCAGTCTCTCCCTTTCTTGCAGTTACATTATTTCCTATCTCAGCATTAGCATCCCCCTTCTGAATAACTCAATCTACCCAAAAGCATGACTTCTAATAGTCCAGATCAGATGGCTTCTGCAGAGAACTGTTCAGAAACAGCTGTAGTCTTGAAGCTCTGGACTGGACAAGAAATTCATCACCAGAAAAGTCTTAATCTTGTTCCTAACCAAATCATGAGTATTTTCATCTACACATTTTTAAAAATGTCCTTTGCAAAACATGTATCGTGGCATCAACATGACTCCTATTCTGGTCAGATTTTCAATGGCCAGATGGGATGCTTGAAACTTTCAGACTGAATCAGGGAAACTATTTGCCTTTTACTCTATCTTTTAAATATATGAGCAAATTGATGTTTTGACCTCTTCGTTTCCTTCATAAAAAGAACTGTTCTTGTCAAAATTCGCCTTTTTATTATCATCACTGGTACTATTTGAAGGCTAATGCAGAAACAGCACATTAAAAAAAAACTTCATGCCTAACTTTAATGTCCTGGCAATCACCCAGTAAGGATACAACACTACACATCACTGATAGCACCACTGAGGAACACAACTGAGGCCTAAATAGTTTGCCCTGCCTTTTTTTTTTTTTTTTTTCTGTTATGAAAATTAAGGCTATGAAAGTCAAGATCCAAACCAGGCAAATGAAAGAAATCAAATTCCTCACATTTTGCAGACATAAAGATTACTGAAAACAGATAATGATTTCCAATATACAATTTTTTCTTAAATCAGTATGTCACTCTTTAACAAATTATTGAGTGAATGGTGTGTTTGACTCAAGTTAGACCCAGTCCCAGTCATATGTATGCTATTTCAGTTTAATAAAGTAGGTATTTTTCAATGCTGTTGGAGATTAAGTGTAACATAGAGCTTTGTTTGTTTTGGGTTTTTCTAAGAGGAAAAAAAAAAAGCATGTCTACTCCAGTATTAACTGCATTGTTTGGATTATGTATGAGTAGATTTTCTCAATTAAAATCTTAGTGTACAATTTAAAGTTGCTTGTGAACAGCAGTTTATGAAAAAAAAATCAATTATATGGCTCTTGGGTAATCTTTTTTCTTTTTTTGATTGAATACTGGAAGAAGTCTGATTTTCATTTGCCCTACAAAGAGTCCCAGTCCTTTTCAATTCACCCAGTCCTTTTAAATAATGAAGTTTCTCTACCTTCACGGAGAGGTGACTTATTAATCACTTACTACTTTAATCTTCAGAGTACCAAATATTTCCAGGGTCACTGCAACAATGAAACAAACTGAAGGTCCTCAAAGCTACTCTTTGTCTGGGTTTTGGCTGGGAGAGAGTCACTCTTCTTCCTTGTAGCTTGTTTAGTACCGTATTTAGTATGAGAATAATGTTGATAACACATCCATGACTCAAGTGCGGCTGAGCAATGCTTACACTAAGTCAAGGAATTTTCAGTTTCTTGTGCTGCTCTGCTTGTGAGTGGGTGGGGATCCATGAGAATCTGGGAAGAGACACAGCTGGGCAGCTTTCCCTGACTGGCCAAAGGATATTCCATACCAAATGATGTCATGCTCAGTATATAAACTAGGGGGCAAGCTGGATGGGGCTGGGCTAGGCGTCGGTCACTTAGTGGTGAGTGACTATTTTTCATTTGCATCACTTGTTTTTCTTTCTTCTTCCCTGTGAATTATTTATCTCTGGTATTTTCCTTTTCGTTAAAATTTGTTATTATTATTTTATTTCAATTTTTAAACTGTCCTTATCTCAACACGTTTTTTTTTTTTTTACTTTTACCCTTCTGATATTTTCCCTCATTCCACCAGGGCAGGAGAGGGGTGACAGAACACCTGTGTGATGCTTAGTTGTTGGTTGATGTTAAATCATGGTACTGGATACCAGTAGTCAACAGAGTACATTTGACAGAGGTTAATTAATCAAAAATTTAATTAATCAGCAAGGTGGAGAAGCACAGAAGAAGTGCATATATGTTTCTTTTGATCATGTCTAGCTTGAGGATTAACAAAAAAAAACCAAACCCAAGCAACTTTTCTACTATTTTGAATTGGCCAACACTGTGATATGTAATCCTGAAGAGATGTCCCCAATATTCACTGTCTTCACTTTAATTTTTGCCTCAAAGTTACAGAGAAGTTATATTAAACCAACAATAAATTGGAAAACAAAAAGGCCAAGGCTCACCTGTATCAGAAATGCAATAAACCCCTTATTGCATACACGAAGAAAAGACTATAGATTTTTTGTAAGACTTTTGAATAGGATTCTAAAGGCAATGTGAGCCTAGTAAGTAGATGCCAATGCACTAGATCAAGAAATGAACATGTAAAAAGCTGACACAGTATCTTTGTCTTGGTTAGTTGGTGGGAATCCAAATGTGCCAAGTGAAAATGTACTTCAAATATGATGACAAGTTATGTATTATTCAGACACGTTTTTGAATGTGCAAGATGAGTATCTAAGTTATTTCCGCAATACGTTGTATCACAGCGAATATTCTGAGCACAAAATTAGTAACAAGAGATAGAAGAGACACTTTTGTCTAAAGTAATAAACTCTAAGATCCTTCTGCTTTTGAGCAAACAAGCACCTGCAGCTCTTGATTCACAGATTACGAGCGTGCCTCTTATAATTACCTCCATATCCAATTTTTAAGTACCACAGAATTTTTACTACGTCTGCCACATAAAACTCCATGAAAAAGTCAAAACAAGAATGTACAAATTGATTAGGACAAGATCACCTTCAAAATGCCATGTACTATGTCACTGCAACTAATTTCTACTTGGTATTAACCAGACAGTCATTTGATAAGTGATTTGAATCTATCAATTTTCCATAGGACAAATTATACATTCAAAGGACCTAAGTGTGCACAGTATTCACTACTGCAAAAACAAAAAGGCAGACTCATTTATACATTACGCTTCCTCAAAAGAGAGGATATTAAAGCATCTAAATAATGACTAACGTCTCAGTCATTTAAAACACCTTATACCTGCCCTTCAATGGTTTAACATTTTTTGCTGAACTACTGTTATAATATGCATTTTCTCATAATTTTACCTTTTGAGAACTGTAATTATATCTATTATCAAAGTAGCCAGATTCTATTGGAAAATATCCAAACTACCTCAATGAATTTCATAAGAAAATAGAAAAGATAGCTTTTATAATTCTTTCTATTATATACAAGCAATGAAGCAAAATAATCACAAAAAACAAGTATTAAAGAGATTATCAATAATGAAAGCAGCTTTAATCATTTGGGGGTATTTGAAAAATGATTTAGGAATTAAGTAAAGTCTGTGAGAAAGAACTCATAATGAGAACATGTCAAAAGTTGAAAACACAGACTAGAAAAAAGTTTTTAATTGTACAGTATATTTTAGCTCCTATCAATCACTGTTAAAATCATTTGAGTTTAATAAGCAGATATTTACCTGTTGGAACAAGACAATCTTTCCAATCAAAATATCCTGCATAAATGCCAGGTTCTAATGACCCAACTATTGGATCTGCCTTGAATTCAATGTACATTTCAAACAGTCTTTGATCCAGCTCTTTCAATGATTCCATACTAACCTAAAAGATTAAGGAAAAAAAGGAAAGAGAAAGAACATAGTAAATAGTCATTAACTAAAAGAATTTAATCACATACCCAAAAAATTTCTTCATGTCTTCTTTAATTTCAGCAAAAAGCAGTAATTACTGACACATTTCAATTCATAATTACGTATATAAAAACTTAAAAACTTCCATATTATCTGTCCATCCTACCAAGTATAATTTTTTTCCCGATTGTATTCAGCAATAGACACTTTCATGAAAAATACAAGGAATGCCTAAGCAAGCAGATCATTCAGTAACTGTCTACTGGCATATTTTTTTTTCCAGCATTAGGAGTTATCTTGCAAAGAAAACAACTGAATTTTGTGAATGCTTTAGAATACACCCACAAAAATTTCCATCATTAAATGTGAAGATTTTTATATAAAACTTCGATTAATGAATTTTAATTTTACAATTTCTCATTACATTAAAAAAATTACATTATTTATTTAGAAGTCTCTGTCTTCTGAAACTGAACCTATGGACATCCCCTCTGTACTTCAACAAATCTCTGTACAACAGAAGCAGAAGTTGCAGCTCATTAACATCTGCAGAACTCTAACAGCTCTCAATGCATTTTTTTGTAATTCATAGAACTTAGCCAAACTGAAAGCTAAGGGGATATGGATAATTTGTTCACTGTATCTGAACAACTTTAAATTTTATACAAGGCTTTTTATTAAACATAGGTTCTCCCTGTAATTATAGCTTCCACAACGATTCTATAACACAACACATATCATAAAATGTTGAAGTAGAACACCACTATCTAAACATAGTAATGGATGCTAAATACAAATAAAATGAAATGAAAATCAAGATCAAAATCTCATGTGACTTCTGCTGAAATGTATTTACCTTTATAAATAAGAGCTTAAGAAACACAAAAATAAAACTTTTAAACTAGTGTTCATTCTCCTCAACAATTAGGGGAAAAGGCACACACACACACACACACATATATATATATGAATAATAATTTCCAGAAGTAAAGAGTTTAAAAGTGAGGTCTGCTTTAAAATCAGGTCTCTAGATCAAACTGGGAATTCAGAAAAAGAAAGAAAAACTCCTTAGCATTCCTTTCTAAGGATTTAATACTGCAAACTGTAGAATAAGGGTTGAACCTTATTCACTAGAGAGATGTCTTTAAATTGTGCTCTACTCTGGTATGCCTACATTATTAAATGAAGAGAAAAAGGAATTGCAATGTTTGAGTCAGGAATAGAAGCAAAGATTCTTTCTGGAAGGAGATCACAAATGTAAGGGAAAACAGTTGTTATTGAGGTCAAAGCTGATGTCAGCTAATTGAGGTTAGCTGATGTTAGCTGATGAAGTTGGAATGGTGAAGTTGATGCTCAGAAACAAGACACACCACACTTTTCCTGCTTTTCTAGATGATGAATCTTCTTTGATTTGTCACAAGAGAATCTCTATCCCAAAATAAAGCTTTCTGTAAGGCATAAGAAGATCAAGGCTATTTTCTTCCTCTTCTCTCTTACCTGACTGCCTATTTTTAAAAATAAGAACACATTTTAAAAGGTGCAGTAATCTTGCTCTTTTTTTCTCTTATACAGGTTTCAAGACATTTTTCACTTTAATTTCTTATGCTTAGGGAAAATAACAACCCTTAGACCATTTCTTTTTAGCTTTGAACTAGTGGGAAATGCAAGCTGGAGTGCAAAGTCCCTGCAAATATACACCCATTCAAAGAATCTGTGAAACAACTGCTTCCAATGCTCCTCAGCAAACTGTTTTAGAATTAAGTACCACCTTCCACTTTTGCAGCCATTCAGTAAAAAAGATCATCTGCACATTCAATACAGTTTTTTTGTTTCATACAAGTTCTCTTCAACCTGTTTCAAGTTCAATACACAATTAAGATAACGGTAATCTGGTTTTTCAGTTGGTGGAAAGATTGCAAGAAAGAATGAACATTTAATCTGAAGTAATTTTGAGCCCAGGATTGGGGGAAGAAAGCAGAGGTCCTTAACATCACTGTGGAAAATATCCATTTTCCTGAATCTCATTTGGGCTAAATGCCTACAAAAATATACATTGTTGTCTTTCTGCTAGGAACATGCCTGTGACTACAGTTTTCAATTCTTGCAGTAAAGCCATTTTGAGCCTCTACCCTTCAATGTTATCTAATTATCAGAACTGTGGAAAAAAATTTATTCAGAAGGTTAATCAATGAGCTGGATGAATTTTATGGGATACATATTTTGTTTCTACTTCCCAAATGACTACACTGATGATAAGTTGAATTAAAGAATCTCCACAGAGAAGTACAAGAATCATGAGTATGTGCCAAGGTAGCATGTGCTACAAACACGTGTAATATTTGGCTGGTTTATGTAATTTTGTATTCAGCATACTCAGAAAAAAAAAATTGAACTAACCATGCAGAATGTAAGGAAATGTTCTTGGCTACCATTTATAATTTCTGTATTTCAGAATATTAGATAATAATGATATCCCTACTAACAAAGGCAACTTTAAAAAAACTAGCCCAGTGCAAGAATAGATAGTTTTTTACTAAAACACACTACCAAATTCACTTTAAAATTAAATTTATAAAGCTGACAGAATTTAAAAGTATAAATTACTTTCAGTCTCTTCAGATAAAGGCAAATCTTTTCTAAAAAATCCAGTTCTTTACTACAATTTTTAAATCAAATATTGAAATAAATCAAAACCTTTCAGAAGTTTAGTGATATAAAAAAACCTGAAACAATCAACCCATCCCTCTAAACATCTGCGAGCTTCCATTCTCATTTAAAATTAATAAAGGGCACAAAAATTTCCCTCTTATAATGATTATCTAATTATCCAAATCCTCCCAGCTGACATTACCCACTGATGTGTCTCATACATGCAGTACTGCACCAGAGTTTTCAAAGGGTTAATGTGGATTGGAAATCAATGTCCCCCTTAAACATCTGAATTTGGTCATTCATAAACGTACCAAACTTTGTGGCTGTGGAAGGCAGGGTGTTGAACAGATACATAACAGATGTCTTAGCTGCTTCTAACTGTACTGAGCTCAACTCTCAGTAGCAAAAAATGGCAATATCCAGAGTAATTTTCTGTATTGTACTAACTGTACAAATCATAGCAATCCCTTTCAAGTGCTATTCAAAACTACTTAGGCTGTAGAAATTCAAGCAACATTCAGGCATAATGGGACTAAGGATGTACTACATAGTTGAACAATCAGTTCAAGTGAAATACTGTACTCTGTACTGGAAAAGATAACATTTTACTTCCAATCAACAAATATTTCTGTAAATAAACTAGCTTTATGGTCCTAAGGATTAAGTCACAACATTTCTCATAAGAAGTGATTAATCTTTACAAAAAGGCAGGAAAATGAGACAGCTACTGCCACCCACTTTGACATTTTCGTTCTTTGAAAAAGAAAAAACAACAAAAAACTCCCCCAAAACACAACACAAAAACCCATGAACTAGTTTATGAACAAGACCTATCAGCAATGCAGATTTCCAGATGAAATAATTTATCAAGTATATTCCTGAGATAACAATCTTTTACTCTCCGCATTAAGAGAACACAGTGACATTAAACAGCTTTACTAAGAAATCTGATAAGCTCTGCCATTGAACACACAAATCCTGAACAAGAGCTCACATTTTATGTACCACTAATTAAGCCCTGTATGAACACACAGAACCATATCCTTGTTGTTGTTGACTCCAACTAATGCTTGGAGTCCCACGCATTTGTGGAAGGCTCACCAAGGAGTACTTTCTGGATGTTTGGATCTACTTTTCACAGAAGGTAAGCCAAATAAAAATTTTCAAGCAATGATGCTTCATTCCAATGCTCTCACTTACTTGAGTTATTTTATCAACACCTTGGAAGCCATGTTTCTCAAAATGTTCAGCTATATTTAGGAAGGTATGACGTTCCAGATAACGGCAGTTACTGAGTGCAATTAAAAGTCTCTGCTCCTAAAAATTAAGAGAAGAAAGAGTGTAACGGTTGAAAAAAGAAGTATCAGCATAACCAACACTGTAAATATATATAGAGTATTTTACTGACACTCCACGCATAATAAACATTCTCATAAATAAAGTAGGGTCCACAAATACTTTTGTCAATAAACTACTGAGAGCTGAATAAATACCAGGTATGATAATTGAACATGATGCTTCTTCTTATAGGATCCAGAGCATTCATTGGAATAGTGGTGACTAATACAGAACTGTGGTTAAGACTTCTTTACAAAAATTAGGTTTGGACAGCTTTCCAGGAAGCTGTTTCTGGATTTTACTTTGTTTCAAGAAGTATACTAAGAATTATGACCATCAAAAATATACTAAGAATTATGACCATAATAAAATCAAATGAAGATCATCTTCACTTTCCCATGAAGCTGGCTAAAACAAGGGAAGCAGGTACTGAACAAATGCAGTTACCAACTCTAAAATACTAGAAGGTTATGAACCACATTACATAATTTCAGCAGTTTGAAGAAATTCTAGGTGGTTATAACTTATATTTGTTCTTCAATGACTTTTTTTTAACTACAAGGGAGTTAAATACATTCTGGAGTTAAGATATCACAATTGCCTTTTCTTGATCTTGATATAGTAAGATACAGTTTCCAAACAAAGAACCAAATGAGACAGAACTGCTATTTAAATAGATTGGGTCTCCCCTCTCCCCCTCTCCTTCTTTTAATTTCAAACTATTTTTCTAGCTCAGATGAAAGTTAAAAATCAACTGAGAAAATATTTTGAAAACAAAATTATTTGACAGTAAAGTCACCATAACAGCACTGATCTGATTAAGAATGGTATTGGTTTTCAGACCCAGAAGTCCTGACAGATTTGTATTTCAGTAATACAATGACTAGGACTGAGAGTTGCTTTCTACTTTAGTTATAATCAGGCAGTATGCTGACTATTCGAAAAACGAGAATTTAAAAAATACAGTGACCAATCTTACTCCAATCACTCACTTTCTCTGTTCTCATTGAAGAAAGAGAAGATAAAATGTCTTGTGATTTACATAAGAAAATGATACCATGGAACCATGGAAGACATTGTCTAAAATTATGATTTTTTTTTTAAAGTGTTTGTACCTATGACATATAGGAAGAAGCCCCAGTCACAAGACAACTATTAATATCAAATCTATGTGTTGCAAGAACAAAAATCTATAAAGAACTAGTTATTGTAGTCTACAATTCAGAAACTTGCCCCAATTTGGCAATCTGTGATTCTTTATTGTAGCAGAAATGCTTATTGCTCTTGTAAATTAGGCAAAGCTGGGCTTCTGACAACATTTAAAAACCTATACTAAGGAATATTAATTTCACAAGAGGTTCTCTGTAGGTTTCTTGCAGGTAAAACCTATGTTTTTTTTCATCAGCTGCTTAAATGGAAGGAAGTGCATTAACCAACATGTCAACAATATTAAAAATCTTTTTCCAACTTCCTGAAAACCCTAAATCAAACAAGCTAAACAAATAACCAACACTTATTCTCAGTAAATTTTCTGGGGGAAACTATTACTGAATATCTGTATCTTTGTGGGTTTTAAAAAGTAACTAAATAATCAGACTGATTCTAATCTAAAACAAGGTAATAAATCAAAAGTCAAATCCTCAGCTGACTTAACACCAGTGCTATTTTCACTGATTTCTGTGATGCCATTTTAGTTTCTGGGGACTCACTTTCAAAAACCACTTTCATGAGTTACCTTAATATGGCACACTATGATACCACAGATACCATAAAAACCAGTGCTATAAACAAGAGAAATGCCTACAGAATAAAAAATTGTTTTCTATAAAAAAAGAACACAAAATAAACAATATTTACAATATTGCGACAATTAAAAAACTCATATTCCTGTATTTTTGAGAAATACTTTCAGATCAGCTTTTAGACGTAGAAGCCAAACTTACTGAAGAAAGACTTGATTCTTCATGAATGCTTCCAAACAAATCTGGAGATGACACATCAACTGAAAGACTAGGAATATTGTTTAAAAAGTAAGCATACCCAAAAGTATAGAGCTTTTGATTATTTGATACATGGTGGATTCAAATCAACAGGAATGAAATGCAATCCTGTTTCGAACCCCCCTTACACCAGATAACAAAGCAGCCCACATTGTTCAGCTTTTCCAAATGCCCACAAAGCCTGCAGCAGGAGCTTGGTAGTCTGATAGTACTACTCTAGCTACAGACCGTTCCTTTCCTTTCTAAAGCATTTTTATTTCTATAATTTCCCTGTTTTGCCATAGATTCTGTTTTACACTATCCAGCCAATGGTCATCTGAATAGGAAGGAAAAGACATTTCATTAAAAGTAGAGTTAATTTGCCCTTTCCAATGCATATGGCTGTATTTGCCAAGTCTCTGCCTTTACACAAACGTTTATAATTCTTGGAAGCTCAGGCTACTCTAACTTGTTTTGGTCTAAAATAAGTGGCAGATAAGCATTTATTGAACAAACAACTTTCATGAATTTAGCAGAAATACCAATACCATCAGTAAAAAAATAGAAGAGAAGAAAAGAAAGGCAGGGGATGTTTCACCATGACTGGATGTTACTTAGTGACAAATACAACTGATTCCATGTAAAGTCATGTCAAAACCAACACATTTGCTTCAACAGCACACAACTTGTGTCACTGACTAAAACAGTATAAGTAATGTGATACTAATTATCTTGTACGATGCTTATTACCTGGTGCCACACAACATTCTGACATAAAAGTACCTGCTCTTATTTCAAAGCCTCACTATTCAGAGGCAAAAGTATTCACAAGAAATATGAAATACAGAAGGGATAAAACTACACCCCCACTGAAATGTAAGACTTGCACACACAATTGCAGAATACTACACATAAATTTTCTTTCTTTTTACTTACTGTGATGTATCTATGTCACCATCAGGTTTGGTGCTCAGCTGTTCCAAACAATCTATAAAGCCCTAGGAAATAATAAAGCGAGATCTGAATTTACTTCCAGAATTAAAAAAAGTTCTCAAATTCACTTTTACTACACTCACTAAAAGAGCAATCCTCATCACCTTGTTTTGTCTTAAACCTTACATAAATACACTAACATTTAGTTACAACTTTTGAATGCGTATTTTGCATGCATCATAGTTTGCTTGTAGGAAAACACAGTATTTTTTAATCATGATAAGTCATTTTCATGATGCATGTCTGAAATGATGCAGTGATAATCTGCTGATTATTAGCATGTTAACAGTATTTAAGTGCTCAATCTTAACAGTGGATCCCAAGTCAAAATTGCAGAAGCCTCACTATAATCCTTTCCTTGCTTTGGCTCATGATTACTTATTCAAGGAATCTATTAAAATGGTTCAAAAACCTAAATAATGCTATTACCTAATTTCAAATCAATTAAAAAATATCAAATTTTGTTACAAAGAACACTGTTTTCTGCTACAAAACTTGAAAGCCAGATCCTCAGCTGATGAAAATCAGCATTTCTCCTCTCACTGCAATATGTAGATGTTAGATGGCATCACCTCAGGAAATATCAATTTTCAGTGAAATCTTCAGCAAAATACTTGAATACGTTACTTACTCTCTGAGGATTTGCCATCACCATATTGAGCTAGTAAGCTCTACCTACTTTTAAAATCAAACATTTCTCAGCATCCCAGAGTGTGCCAGAGGAATAACACAGCCATTGGCTTAAGCTACCTTTTGGAAGGTGGGTAAGGTACAGCACACACATTTTTGATTGTCACTTGTGTTGACAATTTTGTATTTCCAAGTGCTCGAGTTACCTGCATGATCCCAATGCTTAGCTGGCACACATCCTCCTGTGTTTTCTGCTGCTGGAAAACCTGAGGATGCAAGCATATTATTTCAGAACAACTTCACATGGCCTTATTCTCAAGGAAGGCCTGAGTAACTCATCTCTAAAGAGATGACACAATTAAAGGAATGACTGCTGGGACACTGTTTTCTTACGAATCAATTTCAATTCTTCTCCATCCTAAAAATGGGAGAGACAACATAAGTCCCAGTAAACAGTTTGATAAGCAGAAGCAGATATAGTAAAAGGAAGGAAGTCCTAGTACATGTGGTGTGTGTCATTATTGGCTAATGGAATTGCAGCAAAAGCTCCCAGGATATTTCAAGGTCTTTGTGTCCTAAAAAGAAGGATTCATCATGCAGTGAATTCATTGCAGATTCTTTTGAATAATGTTCATTAAGAACATAAACAAGCTAGTTGGAAAGATTAATGTAAATGAGGAGAGAGAAACAATATCTATATATAGGGCCCCAAGGGAGTTTGGAAAAGTATTAAACTCCCTTAGAACCCTGAAACTTGAAAGAAAGCATGAATGTTTCAATCATTCAGGGCCTCAAGGTACTGAATAGATGGGGACAAAAAATTGAATTTAAGTTCAAGTAATTTGGATCCAACACCGAGTGAAGAGTAACTCCTAGGAATGGCCTCTTGGCCTCTCCTTTTTTTATTTTAGATGCAATGTCTACTGCTATCTGAAAATTAAGAGTTGCATTTTTTTTCCCAGAAAAACAGCTTTAAGGATTCAAATACAGGTTCCATCCACCCCATAAACACAAATTACTCTTAACAAACAAAGCACAAACAGAAGTCTAAAAGTTAGCATAAGTGAAAAGGTGCACACATGGGAAAAAAATAAACAGGAAAGTTATATCCTTGGATCATCCTCTGAAAGTTCCTTTCATGTAAATTACTATTGAGTTTCAGAAGAACAAAAATGAAAATATAAATCAAAACTTACACTGGCTTCTCCAGGTTTGCAGTCCAACACAATTTTAAGAGATTGCAAGGAATGAATAATGCACTGTTCAAACTGGGATGGCTGAAAGTCAAATGAGTTGTTAGCTGTAAATAAGCACATTAAATAAAATATACACTACACAAATACATAAAAACTTACAAGGTGTATAGTAAGCTCTTTATTTCCAAATTATCCCAAATAAGGGGTGCGAGGGGAAAAAACAAAAATCACACTTCATGTATTACCAGAGGACCCTTTCATAGCGATGTGTTTTTGTATGTAAATTATCTACAGAATTATTACCATAGATCAATGTACATTTTTTATCTGAATGAGACATTTTTATACCAAACAGCCTCATGCAAAAGGCTTATGAAAGATTTTTAGAGCTTTTTGTGGTAGCATTACAGATGCCTGTTGACACACCCCCTTCTTCACTCCTTAATCCAAGCTGGGATAGAATTTTGCCTGGGATGTCCAATATTTCTGCACTGTATTTCAGCAAAAGGTTTCTATGAAAATAAGACTGAAGCTTATTTGAAATAGAACAAAAACGGTTGGAGGGGCTGTTGTTACCTTCAGGTTTGGAAACCTGAAATAGAGTGTCTGGGTAACATGTATCAATCTCATCCTGAAAGTGCAAGCAAGTTCATAGCAGAGTCATTAGTCACTTTTTCCTTGTCTTTTTCTCTTCCCTTATAAATCACACTTTATTTTTTTAATGCATCTGTCTGCTGGTATTGGGCAGGAACTGCAGTGCAGGGCAACATGAAGTAGTCACTGCTCCAGAAAAGAGAGACTTCGTCCTACTGGATTTGGGTCAAAGAAGTGGACAAAAAAGTTTGTAAGTCCTGTAAACTTGCTTTGCATTCAGTAGATAATTTATGGCATGCCACTAACTTTAGGCTTAGAAATAACTTTTATTTCTGTAAATGGTGGAGGTGGATTGGGAAACTGATGCTCACACGGCAAAATGAAAATCATTAAAACAATCTGTATTTAGTATTTGTGGATCTCTTAAAAGAAGAAGGCCAGCAGTAAAGTGCTGCTCTTGGGTTTTTTGCTTCCGCACTGTAAAACATCACATCTCAGGAGAGAGGAAAGGTGTTTAGACACGTGATTCTTTGGATATTATGAAGTTGAGAAAATCTGGTTCTGTATCTCACTGTATCTTTATCTGGAATATAAATGCTAAAGGGGTCTTCAACCTTTCCTACAAACTTAAATACAGTTTCTACCTCAAGCCTAAAATGTCCCCAAAGAGACTGCCTGGCCCTTTTTTATACTGGTTAACCTTTGCTCTAATATTACGCCAATGAACTCCACTTTAGTAGGCAAATAATCTTGCTATGACAAAACACAGTCAACTTCCACCATTCTAATTTGGCATGTTTCAACCATGGTCTCAAAAGGTATCTAGTGAAGTACTGTATACAAGCAATGAATGGGTGATTTCTAGGCACAAAAACAACTTAAGCAGTTTTATAATAAAGATGGGTCAGGCTACAGCAGAAGCATAAAGAAACAACACTTCTGTGGAAGAATCCTCCCCCTGCCTTAATTCTGCACATGAACATAGTGAAAAACTGAAAAGTTAAGGGACTTGCCCATGGCAGCAGCAACTGATACCAAGACCAGAAGCTGCAAATCTGGTTATAGTACTACAATTGACAACAACACTCCTTCCTACAGCATGCATATTTTGACTGCTCGATGTCCTCCTACTCAACTTGAAGCACGTATTTATAGAAGCAAATAAGAACTAAAAAAGTCTGTGGAGCATTCCCTTAGATAACATACACAAAGCCACTCTCCCTCCCACAGGCCTTTTCTGCTTTCGCAGATTGTATTTAAGTCACACCTACAACGTGCTTGCTGTGTTTTAGGCATTACTCATTACTGTTTATTTCCAGAAAGCGTCTCACTAATTTATCTGAATTTGGTTTCAAGACATTGGTTGTTTCTGCATGTAGGCAATCTCCTAAATTAGTTGCTTTTCAGTTCAATTTCTCATTATAACATATAAGTGACCTGTTTATTTAGCTACAGACCAATTCCATGGTAGTGTGCCTACTAAGTTATGAAGCATTTTGACGTGAACTGAACTTGTGACCTCAAGTATGACTTTTTACTCCAGTAAACCATCTAGCAAAGTAACCATTCAAACAATTAAAAAAATAATTAGCTTCCCATATTTTCATATTTTAATAAAACTACAGACACCAGTATGCACACACAGATAAAGTCGAAAGCAATTTAAATACTGGAGAATGTGGAAATCACTTTCATTACACATGCAAAAAAAATAAAAAAAATCCAGCAAAGGAAGTTCCTATGAGACACCAAGTATACCCACCAGTGATGTCAAACCTTCATTGTCAACAACCCAGTCCTCCTTTTCGGCTAATCTCTTTATATCTGTAGGACAGAGTAATAGGGGAAACATGGGATGGGTGGGTGGGGAGAGATGGTATAAATTTTAATTATTAAAAACTCCTTGAACTTGAAAAGAAACCACAGACACTGGAACTGCAATGACTAGGCATACAAGCAAATAGCACTACAAGCTTCAAAGCCTTCAGTACTCTCAAATGAGTAAGAAAGGAACTCACACATGGTGTGCTGCTGACACCACAGAGAAGCACATCTATGATACATGGCAGGACTTGCATGAAGCACATCGTTTACTGGAAAGCTTAGAATTAAAGGAATATTGCGAAGGCTTTAGGTTTATTTTTATTTTGTAAATTTTTAATCACTATATAAAATAGTTCAACTAAGAATCCAAGCCTCTAGTCTATAACACTAGCTCTGAATTAAAAATTGAAAGAACAACTGCTTAGCATTTTAGCAAAGACAGACAGGACGGCACATAACTCATATTCAGAACTATAAAAGAGGCACAGGGTATCCACTCAGGGTCAAGGATCCATGGTGCTAGATTTTCTTCAAAAGTACATGAATGCATATGCAAAATGCACTCTCTTCCACTACCCAGAAGTTGTTAACTTAAACAGGGTTACTATATAACTATTTATAGGGATGTGAATCCAAAACTTATGCACTATAACCCACGATTCCTCTATGGATGCAGGATGGTGTGCATCCTGCATCATCACTGTATTTTGGGCTTAACTGAAGTATAAACAGAACAAAGATGAACGGTGTGCAGTTTGCAGGGCTTTGACATACAGTTTTCTCACACAAAAATTGCTCATCAGAAGTGCTTGCACATCATGAAACTCCCTTTTAAAAGAACAAAAATTTCAGTGAATTACCCTCTTTTCTAAAAATTCAAGAAAAGGGGATAACTAATGCATGCTGAAAGGTATCTTCAAAATCTTAGTGCTTTCTGTAGCTAAATTAAGAAGCTTAGTTATAGTGTCACACTCTGCAACTCTCACAGAAGTATAGGCTCAGTGAGGATAAAAGGCATTAAGAGATTGTGCAGAATAATTACTCTGTTCACTTTCCTACTTAATTAAATTGATATTCTTCTAAGGGTTTAGAGTGCACTAGTCAGCCTTTACATGTTTTTGTGGCTGCTCACTTTTGCATTCTGTTCTTAGCTAATACAATAATAATATAAAAAATATAATATAAATAATAATATAAATAATATAAACCCCCACAACATTTCATTCTCATATTTCACTGCTCATCAAATTCCAGTCAAATACATTCATGTAAACTCCCTGTCTAGTGTGGCATTCACATAATTTCTCTTTCATGACCTTTATGACCAGTGACCTCATACAGGAGGGGAAGAACACAGGCTGTCTCTCAGGGCCAGTGTGTGTAAATGGTGTTTATCATAAGGCAACAACAAAAAAAACCAACCCTGTGTGTGGGCAGGTTTATCGTATTTGAAAAGCTAAAGTGCTCTTATGAATATTTTAATTACATCTGAATATTTGAACTACCAATGCATTTGGTAGTTAAAATGCCTTTGCCAACTTACAACACGCAGCAAGAGAAGAGACTGAAGTTTATATCAGCACTTTACCCATATTTCAGAGATATTAGAGAGGTGAAATTCAAGTCCAGAAGAAGCCTTTTCGACTTACATATTGCAGATATAGCTACTTCTGAGATACATTTACACAGCTCCATGAGAATATCCATTACCTTTTCTTTCACTCATTCTCCAATAATAAGAGTTTTTTCAGGGGCCCAATTAACCTGATCATGTGCAGAAAAAGATCTCCACTATCTTAAATAAATTCCAAAAGTAAAATTTTCTTTAGTAGGCAAAGAACAAAAAAAAAAAAAGGGGCCCACAGATAAGGCATGCAATGCAACAGTATGGAATGAAAGTTATGATACAAGCAAACCTCCTTCCTCTGGTTTGATGCTATAGCCAACACATAGAACTGCTTCACTGATAGGGGATGGAAGCAGTGGCTGAGGAAGACTGCTGTTATGGCTAGACAAAAGAGAGCTACATTATCCAGCAAATAACACATTCTAGAATCTCCAGGGATCTGCTTTCTTTTGATTCAAGAAAGAAAAGCATGAATTACTTGTATGAAAAACTAAGGTGCAGACTACTACAAGAGTTTTTCCTACACAGAATGTGTAGCCAGCAGTCAGAACATGTAGAGCAGAAACTCTGCATCTGAACAAAGAACGGCTATTGCCATGATACAACAGGTAGGTAAAACCAGTAGCACGACAGATTTTTTCATCATTGGTCACATATTAGAGCTCTCTGGACTGTGCTGGAGAAGCTAAGTAGGTAGCTCAGAGACTGGATAAGTCGAGGACTGTCAAGAAAATGGCTGAGAGCTAAATACTTCCTTCCTTTCAAACAGCAGGACATCTGAGGAATCACTCAGGGTTCCTAGACAGACGAGTAAGTCAGTCTAATAAGACCATCCTCACGTCAGAATTAAAATTCTCTCACACCATCAAGAAAAAACAATTGAACTCAAATATGCTAAGGGATGAAAAGTAAAAGACTTTCTCATACTTTATGTGAAATTTGAAATAGTGATAATACTTTATAGTGTTTTAAGGAGACAAGACAATGTATGAACTTATTCAGCCAGCCTGCTTAATATTAATGCAGAAAAATACTGTTAATTGTGAAATGGGATTTAATAAAACATGAGCTAAAAATGCAATTAATATCAATATTGTAACAAATACACCACAGATAATTAATGATTTGTTGACAGCAAAAATTTGAAAATTTGCTTGATATAGCCATCTATGCTTGGCATACTTAAGCCTAGAATAAAACTCTTAGCCTACATAAAATTGTATGTTAAAGATTAAAAGTGACTAAATTGTAATACTAAAAAGCCCTGGTTTTTTTTAACATATGGTAAGTACTCTTTTGGGAAAAAAACCCCATGGCCCTGCTAAGAGAATTAGTAGATCAATCTGCCCCCATTTTAGAAGAGATATTTATTTCTAGGAGGTCTACTTTACTGAAATTTAAGTTTCAGAGTTAAATGCAAGACAGCAAGAAGAATGGCTTCTGATGGCATAGAATCACATTAGATTTAGAGAATGTGTTACTGGCCTTCAGAATCCAGACATTTATGGCAAAAGTTGTGTACACAGCAGAAAACCCTGGGGATTACGATGTTAGTAAAAAAGCCCTGGAAACTGCACAACTAAAACACTTTATAGAGGGCTGTGGACTGGTTTGTTTTTTCTTTTTTGTCCTTGAGGGTGGAACACTGCTTATTTAATTCTTTATGTTATAGAAAACCTCAAGAAAGAAAATGAATTATATTTCCAACATGGAAAAGCTGCATCGTGAAATAAATAACTTGTGGCGTAGAACTGTCTCAACCCAAAAGACACAAGTCTAACCTAATCTATTTATTAGACTGAGGGAAGAAAGTACTTATAACTTAATTCTGGCAGAAAAATGAAGTATTTGAGTAACTCTTGTGAGAGACAGAATCAGATGAGTCCACTGCTACTACAGCATCTGCAATAAACCCAGTTATCTATCACACCACAGTCTGGCCTAATTAGGGGCACAAAGAATGACAGAGAGCAAGGGGACCTGCAAATTCTATTACCTTCAGCTGTGTGTTGTAAGGTCACGATAATGCAACGTACACGAAGGTCCAGAATAAGATCCTGGATGATCTGAAGCATGTCATTGGGGATCTCGAGTGCAGTAAGAGACTCAGAACTAAGCCTGGAATCAAATAAAGTTAGATGGAAGCGTAAATCTACACTGAATTTTTCAGACATTTTCTGCATATATAAATACAACCACTCCGTTCTCAGTGTTTCTTTGAAAATCAATTATCCCATTCTGAGAAAATTAATTATTTATTTAAATAAGACAATTGTAAATACAGATTTATTTTTCTCTAAGACTACAATAATGTCAGCACAGCAACATGCCACCTTTTTCTATTGTCTTCTTGTACTTCCCTGCTTGATCTCCTGTCCTATGATCCAAGAATAATTTTGGAGCAGAAGAAACTTTTTTTTTTCGTTTTAGATGAATGCCTAGGTCAAATACAAGATCCATAACTGGGTTTCTGAGATATTTTTTACTTGCATGAAAACAGTAACAGTAATTAAGCTGCCAGAAATGGTGATGTGGCTGTGCATCAAATTGCTAAGAATATACACATTCAAGGAATACAGCTACTGCACCATGTGCAGAGTAAATTAATTCACTCTTTTGATTCCAACTCTGACTAGGCACAAAACACTGGTACTACAGGTAAAGATGGAGACATTAATTTCTGGTTGTTTCCTTTAAAAATAGTTGCACAGTAGCTAATTGCAAGAATTAGCATTTCTGCTTTCAACTAAAAAGCTGCAGTCATGCTCAGACTTAGTCAGGGGCACAGAGGGATGTTCACTGCTTTTATCCAACTCCTGGATATGTAATTGAGGACAATTCAAAGGCAGTCACTGCCATCTGCCCTACTGCTAATACTGAGGAAAGCGCAGGTAATAGAAAGTGCCAAGGTGGAGGAATAGGAAGGCACAAAGCAAAGTGGAACATTTCAAATCATCCACCTGCAGGCTCCAGTTCCATAACCCTGGTATTAGGCACAACCTACCAAACTCCCACCATTAACCAGGCTGCTCTCCACCCAGCACAACTACTAAATTAATAGATTAGAAAAAATCTGTACTATCTCAGCCAGCCAGGAAATAGAATGTCAATACTCATCTGTGAGAAATTTAAGTTACTTTAGACTGCATAGAAGTCCTGTTCTTTAGAGTTGTTTCCACTGATCACACAGCTGTCACATCCCTGAGATCATCCTTTTCCTCTTATAATACACCCTAACAGATACATACTTTTCATAGCTTTTTAGAAAGGCAAAAGTCTTGCCAGCAATGGCTCACTTGATTGCATAGTTCTAATATATTCTCTGGAACCTAGACAATGTGTAGACTCCTCTTGGGAACAGCCCATCTTCATCGTTAGTGAGTCACAAGAATTTTTTCAGACTGTCAAAGTGTGAGGGCTTGAAAATCAATGTACTTCAAGTACTTGCATAAACTTCTGACCTGGTCATCACTGACCAGTACTCTACAATGACATGTTCCATTCCTCTTCTTCAGATGCCCCTTTTCTTCTCTACTTCTGATCACTTTGCAGTAAAGTCTAGCCCACTTTGCTCAAGTGTGATCACTAAGAAAACAAGGTGGGGAAAGGAGTAGGAGGGAGAGAGGATTTCCCCAGCTCTCAGTTCAGTTGTTCATTACAAGGGTAGTGCCCGGAAAGCAAAAGGAGATTCTCTGAAAGAGAGTCTTCATACAGTCTTCTGTAGCCTCAGCCTGGATCTTATCTCAGACAGCAGGGGCACAGTTAACCTTCAGAGAACTGTTGCTTACATTTCCAAGCCACTTTTACAGATGTGCAAGTGCTAAAGTCTAGAATTTTATAATTTGAGTCAAACTCATGGCTTGCTTCTCCTAAAAGGGCAACATTTGTGCCCCTTAATATGTTTTCATCAACTCAGTTCCTTCTTAAATTGAAAGCATTACATAAAATTCAGCCAGAATAACAAGCTTCACATGGAAATATTTTCCTAAATGGTTACAGTAGAGATAATTTAAGTGACAACAGAGTGAGAGAAAGTGTTAAACAGACTTGACAACAGGTGTGTATCACCCCATCTGCACTAAGAATGTCTATACATGATTATACCCCTTTCTTTTCTTTTCTTCATCTGTGTTTTGCCTGTTACCTGCTTTGAAAACTCGACATAAAAAGTACAGTATCAGACCCAGGTATTACTCAAAAGGAAAAGTTACTTTTCAAAAGATAATGACAAGTCTTGTAGACCCCATAGACAAATGCAAGGTAATTCCATATATTAGTGAGTAATTTTGCAATTAATTAAATGTACATTATTAATTTTACAAAAAATATAAACAGAATGACATTATAAGCAGGAGTATCACCTTCCATTAAACAACTGTAATGGTAAATTATGATCTAAGAATAACTACAGTGAAAAACATGATATTTTCACCCATTTTGGCAAAGATGGGAAGACATGTAGCAAATCCAGCAAATAATTGCTTTGTATCCTAAAGAATCAAATTGTGTTTCATTCACTGAGTGTTTATGCTCTATGCTGTGGCAGGAAAATATTTTGTTCAAACTTTTTCAAAGGATGCTATGGGGAAAAATGAATATATTATTACGTAATAAGACTATACCATGAGACATCATTTATTACACTTGCACACAGAATCCTGAATCTGACATAAACATTTCTTTCTGTTTGCAATTCTATTTTTGAAAATGTTAACGTTCTCAAAATTCAGGGTGTTTAATGCAATAAACAAAACATTTTGTCTTAAAGTGCAGATGTTCCACGAACAGAATGATTTTATGCATCCAGAGATCCATTTACCTTACAGTCTGGATAACATGTGTTAGCCACTGGCCAGAAAGTTCTGATTTCATCTCCCAGCCACCGTACTGTCTTAATTCTCCTTCTCTGAGGCTGAATGGAAGCAAGGCTCCACGTATAAGTTTTACCAGAGAGTGCATCACTTCCTGAATCATTTTCTGCATCAGAAGAAAGGAAAGAAAAATCAAGGAAAAATCTCTACCGAGATGCTTAAGCAGCCATGTACTTGCTATGTACAACAGGTAGAAATGTTAGATTTACAGGTGGCTCCATATGGTAGAGAAGAGACGAGAAGGACGTATGAGGGCACATAGATTATTTAAGAAATCTTATTTTACAAGGTGACACTAAAGTATCTTACAATGAAGGACAAATGAAAGAAATCAAGGTTCTCCCCACCACGTCTCCCCCAGCTACTTACCTTGAAATCATTTTGTCTTTGCCTAGCATTTTTCTTCGATCTTTCCATTTGGCCAGATTTTTCAGCAGTCTTGTGAAAATGAGAAAATTGAAAAGTGTAAGTATCCTATAACCACTGTTAAAATAATTCTGAAAAAGGGGGTTTCAAAGTGAAGAAGTGAAAACCGATGATTTCATTATGTAATTATAAAAATGAACTCAGGGCATTTCACTAAGCAAAGACTATACGTATCTCAATAAACTCAACTTACTGTAGGTAAGTACTCTAATTCTGAAGAAAAATGTGTGCTTAAGACAAAGTCAGAAACAAGTATAAGAGTAGTGCAAGCAGTACAAACTTCTTGAGGTTAAAGTTTTCTCACTGCAATGTTTATGAGATCTTTGTGCATCAAGTTGACATGAAGAAACTGAATATTGAAGTATATTGAATGTTGAATATATTGAATATATTGAATATTGAATATATTCAGTATTGAATACTTCAATACTGAAGTATTGTTTTAGCATGGAAGCTCATGAGAGAAGGACATCAGTGTGAAGTGGGAGACAATTTTTGGAATGAAGGCAATTTGGAAATGCATGATGTGAGGGGGAGGGTTGCAGGATTTTTGTTTGGTTTATGAACAGTATATTGTTACAATGATTTCTAAATATTTCAACTACCTGTAAAGGAGACTGCAAAATAAGCAGCACCTTTATTGTCACTTCTTTGAGAACAGAGGTACAGGAGTACTCGTTGCATGAGACAGTTACAGTTGAAGAAAAACATGATTTGACTAATAGTCTTCCTGTTTGTAGTTCTACACTTCTGTGGAGAGTACTAAGATCTCAGTAGAGTAAATTACATTAAAAAAGTGATTTCAAATCTTAGGTGAAGTGCAGATGTTGAATTTTATACTTAGAAAATATCCTATTTTATGTTTGTACAGCAACATCTACTGGACAAGAAGTGCAATAACATTACAGGAGTGTCCTCAAAGACATCAGTTTACTTTCAAAAAATTCATTTGAAATGCTGTGTTTTTCAAAATCCTTCTTTAGTTAAAGCATTTAAGATTTTTAAGATAAAATAAATAATTTGAAGTGAGCAAAAATTAGAGAAAAATCAAACTATTTAACAGTTTTGGAAAATACATAGCTATAAAACTCTTGTATGTTAAAGCTCTGAATTATACCATTTCAACAAAAAGAACAACCTTCAAATTATTGCTGAATTTAACTCCCACTTCTTTCTTCTAACGCATTAAAAAGAAAATAAGTTGTATTCCTTTAAACTTCAGATAGCAACTTTAAATTCACATTGGTTTGCAGCTGGATTAAACAGAGCAATTCAAAGATCTTTGATATCTTTTTTTTTTTTTCCAGTGGTTTTGCTGAAGACCAGTTTTAAACCTTTCCTGCACAGACAGACCAAAACTATCTTGTGGTAAGATCAACGGTTACTACTCACATTTGTGACTTCACCTAGAGTGATTCAAAGAACTCAACTTTTCAAACTGTTGAAACACCACATACAACTTAACTGACAATACTTAAAGCATACAGCTAACCTTTCGGAACTGAAAAGAACCCTGCCAAAACCATACAAACTGAACAAAATAAAACACATCTTGAAATGCACATGTGGAGATTTTTTTTTCTACATTTTTAAAATGTCTTGAAGACTTAATTAAGCTAACTGAAATAACCCTGTGCACCATTTTTTATAGGATGTTTCTTAAAAAATTGTACAATTGCTTTGCTTTCTGAATGATGTTAAATAGCAAGCAACATGGTAAAAGAATTTTTTGTGGACAATTAAAATCTGTACTGCTTCTGACAGCAAAACACAAACTTTCAGTCTTGAATGCACTCTGATGACAGATATTCTTAGGGGCTCTAGAAATCTTCCAGCTTTTGTCACCCCCTCCTCTCACTCATCCTTAATTGACTGTGGCATGCAGAACACACAGGAGGAATGGATTCCTTCCTATCTCCCCAAGAACTTGTGGGGCCTTGTAAGTACCAAAGGAGTGGAGGAAATCAAATGCATGGAGATTAATTTCGCAGAAGTTCAAAATTAGGCTCAAACATAGAAGAGCATATGTACTTTACAGTCTAACAACAAAACTACCTTTTGTAGTTTTTGGTTTTTTTAATACATTGAAACAATGTTTTGTTCAGGTAGGACAGAAGATCACTACATTTTCCACTTGCTGTCATTTTCATGAGTAGGATTTCTTAACCTTGTTTAGAGTTCAAGCCTTTGTTTCTCTAGAAACTGCTTTCTATTTCATCTTATACAGAAAAAAAAAATCACAGTAACTGAACAAGTGAATTTGTTTAATTTTCCACAGTACTGGTGTCAAAAAGGTTGTCATTACCCCTATGAAATAAATTATATTTGTGAAAGTCAACAGTACTAAGGTTTATTCTTGATGGCACCTTCTTCACAGAACATTATGTGTAGATGGCGTATCCTTTGATTTTTATAATGTAAAATAAGGATCACACATAGCATCTATTTCCCTCTGAAGCTATAATGCTCTGTAGATTGTGTTCAACATGTAAAGGGCTATATTGCCTATTAGTATAATTATACGAAAACAGTATATTGATTTATAAGCAGCAGTAATAAATAGATTAATTAACTTTTTGGTTAGAGAAATGGAAAATAAGAACATAAGCTTCCAAATGTTCTTTTTCAAAGTCTTTTGTTTTTTCTCCTAAACCTACAAAGAATAGTAGATAGATGTGATGACTTCAGAATTTAAACATGGCAGAACATAGTATACTACAAATTAATTAACTAAGCAAAAATTAAATTTGAGAGGTATCCTTTCAAAATCTATCAAGAGTATGCATATAAAAACAGCATGTGTCTTAAATCATTACTTTTGGTTTCCCCCTTCTTCTTGGATTATCAGGATTATATTTGCATGATTTGGAACAATCAGATCATCTGAGCAAGAAGGAGTAGTAGCACAGGTAATTGCAGCTGACTAACTTTCCAGACTACACTCCCTGTAACATGTCCCTGAATTCCGCTCTGTGCTCTTGGTTATTTTGCAACTCTGGTCTTGAACCTAACCTCACTTCCAAATACTTCAAACTCGAGAAATGAGTACCCCTTTTCCAAAGAAAGGAAACAATATTTTTTCTATATGACTCTGCCTTTTACATATCTCTACCCCTCATGCAATGTGCTATTTCTTCAACTCACCAGTGAAGGGCCAGCTATGAGTAAGAGGTGAAATTATACAGATAGTGAGTCCAGCAACTGAACACAGCCACAGCCACACACACAATTCCCCACTGTCAGAATTTAACATAATTCCACTGTGTGCTTACTTTCCTTTAAAAAGAAAAATCTCTTACTAAAGTAAGTCGTTACTTCCACCACTGAAATATAACACTTCAAATACAATTATTACAGACCTTCCTTACTTATAAGTCCTTTATATAGAAGAATCCATACCTCACTGAATAAACTTCCATTCACATAAGAAACCCAAAGCTTCCAGAAGTTGGGCAGCTGACTTACAACAAGTTTTGTCAACTTTTCAACAAATACAACTTGCTGAGGAGCTTTGTATCGCCAAGCTAAAAGGGGGAGAGAAGATGGAAAAAGCAACATTAACATTTTTTAAAGTAACAACAAGAATTTACTACTACATTGCTGCTGCACTGCATTACACAAGTGACTACACAATATATACAAATCTTTTGGGTAAAAATAAAAAAAAAATTAAAGCCCAGTCCACATATGTGTACACAATTTGTACAGATACAAGCTCTTTCTTCTCTCGTATGCTTACAAAGTCCCAGCACTATGACAGTATCTACAGAATAATCTCCCTTATGGGGATATCTAAGGCAATCTACTTAAAAATCCATTCAGACAGTCTGCTGTCTTCAAACCACTCTAAAATATAAAGCAACATGAAAGCAATCAAGACATGATATGTTGGCAACAGATAACTTTTTTCAGTTTCCTCCGCAATGGGCAGAAGGGGGTAAAGAGAAAGCTGAACAGAGGCAGAAATACTCATTATACAGAAAAGAAAACCACGTGAAATATTCTTCCATAACCACCTGTGTTCTCCATTGAAACCATCATGATTACAATGGGTTAACAAAACAGGGTATCAGCGCAACAGTGATAAGACACCTGTATTCCCCTTCAGAAACTACTACCTGCTTTGGCTTTGACAAAGAAATCATATATTTTTTGAAAAACCCAAAAATAAATAGCCAAAACCCCCAAAACACTTTCAAACGACACATTTATTGATGTGGTGGTTTTTATGTATAAACTCAGGTCTTGTACAAATGATAAATTTAAAAATATGATATCAGCCTATGTAACACTGTGGAAATGCAGAAAAATGTTGCACAAAATAGCACTTTTTGTATCTACTTTGCTTCAGAATGTTGCCTACACACAACAGGAATTCACCAGTTAGACAAAAATAGCTGCCTAATAGTACATTACACACTAGTAGGCTTCACCAGAGTCTCACTTTTACTGTATTGGTAGACAGTCTTGAATCTCCTTGAAGAACAGTATGCCTTCAGCAACTTCCATTTGTCAAGATGTGGATCACATATTGTTCCATTTCTTTACTGGAGAATTGAAATTCTACCCTATCCTCTTCTCATGGCCAAAAAGTTTAGGCATTTTGAATTAGTATTTGAAAATAAAATCATAATGGAAGCCCAAAATTTGGAAAGAGGGTCTGACATAACTCAAGTGCAACTGTATTGAGAGTGATGTAATCTGTTTAGGAGGCAGGAAAATGTCAAAGCTCAACTAGAAAAGCTCCTAATGTGGAGACAGATAAAATACTTTCACCAGCTTGGTTTATGACTGCCAGAAAACTGGTCTAGACCCAGTGGCAGAAAAACTCTAATTAACAAGCTGTGACTGTATCAGGAAGCTGAGCCAACAGAGCTGCAGCAGTAGAGGCTCTGTAAGTTCAACAAACCCCAAGTTCAAACAAAAAAAAATCAGTTTCTTTGAGAAACCATTTCATCTTTGCCAAAAGCTCCAGCACCAATCCAAGGTTATAACCAGGGATGTCTGTTGGTAACTGGAAACATACTGGCAAGATTTACTTCATCTGTGAAACTCTTTTCCTCTCAAGGAAGGCTATTTCAGGCTTAGTCCCGAGCCTGCAGACAGCAGATACCTCTTAGAATAAGCTACTGCACATTGTATCAAAAGGTTATGGCCATAAATTCAGGATATTTTTACTTTGTTGCTAGAGAAAGTGCTAATCTATATTTTATTCCATTGATTCTATTATAATCTCTGCTATACCCCATTGTAAAGATGAAACTAGGACTATTGTCTATAGTTTACATATTCTCATTAACATATGCCCAAGCAAGAGGTGAATGTTATTTGAATACTGCAGTTTTGAATTCATAGTAATTTCTTTAGCCATAATCTTGGACATACTGTCATGCATGTTGGAGAAACCCCCCCCCCAAACACATCAAATCACCAAAATAGCCCAGAGATGCCATTTCTTAAATTTACCAAAAACCAAAAAAATCCATAAACTGAAAACATCACAGCACATTTGAAACGGCAGCTCTTGCACAGGCATTCTAAATTGTACATTTGCTTTGTCTCTCCACTCAGAGAAGAGCAAGGATGGCAGAGCTATCAGTGGTCATGTGCACCTAAGCAGCAAAGAACTCAACTCAGAGGCAACTCATTCTACCTCTAGGAAATTGGGACGGATTATTATAGCGCTCCAATTCTCCAGTTTTCCCTTGAATCTTGGTTTAAATTGGTGTCTAGAGAATACTTGCTGAAACTTGCTGAAAACGTACCTTTTTCAGTTTGTAAAAGGTAACAGATCCATAACTAAGACTCCAAAAGCAAAATAACTGAAGTGTCAGTCATATCTGCAATTATGTCCCTGCTCATGCAAAAAAATTCAAAGCACTTAAAAATATACTGTATTTTGGGTGTTGCTTGCTACATTAAGTGTGGCATTCGTATTGCTAGTGGATGGCATTCAAAAACAACCTGCAGTTTAGTGTTTTGCTTTGTAACACTTGTTAACACCTCCATGCAAGGCTTTGGGCTGAGAAATGACAAGGGTAACAGTAAGACAGCTATTCCAGTAAGGAATGATCTATTCTGTGAAAAGCATGTTTTCTGTCTCCTGTGATGTCACCATTGAAAGATTCCTGAGAAGAAGTTGTTTGGACAAGGGTATTGAGGACACTAACAACACAGAAGGCCTCAGCTGGTTGTGGATAGACAGACTGCTTGAGCTTAGTCAAATATTTTGTTTCCCTTTTTGAGTTTAAAGAATCAGTGAGCCAGATATGTGAAGTCACAGAAGGTGCAAATGCAAGGAGAACCATCTTAGCAAACACACACAAAAGGTATAACAAGTAAAATGTAGTAGGCAGTAGGTGGCTATGCATGCATGGTTTTGTAGAACAAAAGTACTTTTACTACCTTAACTAAACCCTTAAGAAGCAAATTTTGAACTTGAATTTTATGAACTGCTCTTTGCTTGCAAAAAACATGGAGGACTTCTTTACTAAGCAACAGTGATGTTTAAGAAGAAAGAATTCTATTTCGTAACAATCCAAAACAAACACACAGAGTGTGGGTTTTTGTTTGGGCTTTTTGACTACACCACACAGTGTACAGTGGGGCCTGCAGCTTTTTTTTCAAATAGAACAGATGCCTACCATCATCACGGCCAGACTGGAAGCTGCTGCCCCTTTTCAGTGAAGCAGTTTGACTGAGATGGCCGATGGGCGATGGACGCACGTCACTGTCCAGGTCTAGCATGGGGCTGTGGAGCAACGCGTTGCCTGGGCAGAGGGGAAAAAATCCAAAAGTTAGAATAATTTTGCACATCAGTTGACATGAAATTGCATGCTACAGGTGGAATTCTAATTTAGTTCAATGATACAAATGTTACCTTACAAAAACATTTTTAATCTTGTTTCATTTAGACTCTTTGTTCATCTGTATCAATGCTATGCAATACCACCACTATTGAGTCCTGTAGCAAAGCCAAAGCCACAAGTACAATGGGGAAAATGCCATTCTTTGGTCTGTATCTTTCTCTGTTTATAATTAATGCCCTACAATTAGTTACTTGAAAGCCATGGATAAATACGTATTTATGACATTGCCCATTTTTTTTTTCTGGTGTATGTCCTAAATGCACTTTTCAACAGCAAAAGTTTCTTTTGTGTCTAGCTGAAGCAGTTGAAAGTAGAGTGTTCAACTATTACTTAGCTGTTTTGCCTCTATGGAGTTCAGGTAGACAGAATCCACCCATCAGGAATCAGATGAACTAATCGCATGTTTCCTTTGTAAATGTCCTTATTTATGAATAAGTACAAACCCACAAAATATTTTCCAGAGTATCAAACAATTATTTTTAACTTTGGATGCCTGTCCGCATGTAGGTCACTATTCAGAAGTCTAAGCAAGGATCTAATCTGCTGGAGGTGGATACTTGGAGTCTAACATGCATTTTGAAAAATAACCATATAAGAAGAGTAAGAGGACTATGATAATTTTTTAATATACTGTGGCACTGCCAATAACTTTTTTAAAGTCTAAATTGCTGCTTTATGCATTTCACCTTACAGAGACATTTCTGAAAGTAGTCATCAAAAACTATTTCAGCATTGCTCAACTGAGTTGTAACAAGTAAACTTAAATGAATCAAAATTCACAGAACTATGGAACAGCCCATGTTGGAAAGGATCTCAGAATACCAAGTCCAACCTTTCATGGGAAAGGGAGCCAGGGTGAGATTATCTAGCACCCTGTCCAGTTCAGTGTCGAAAACCTCCATGATGGCAACTTTACAATGTCACTGGGGACCTTACTTCAGTGATTGATTGTCCTCAATGCAAAAAAATATTTTCTTACACTAAAATGAAACTGCCCCTGCTAATTAATGCTGAATTTTGTAGTGAGAATCCCAGCATTTGAGTTTATACTGTTGATCTTTTCCACTGATTACCTACATTTACTTAAAATAACAGGAAGGTCACAAAGGATGACCACCAGCTGTAACACTGAAATACTCAGATTCAGGAGCAACACAAAGCAAAAACTATTCACATTTATTCCAGTGTCAGAGTAGCATGGCAATAAAGATACACCTAATCCTTTTACTTCAACAGTTGAGATTTAAAGAGCAATATAAAGTATAGTGAAACTTATCACAAACTTCCAATAGGTGACAGTATTGGGTTTTAGTTCATTTTGAAAGAAGCTCTTTCTCTTATAAACCTTAAAGGCATTTAAAGAAATTTCCTATGGCCTCTCACTGCAGCATTATCATGTTCTTCCACTCATCTTCTTACTGTTCATAGTATATGATACATAAGTAAATAGATACAATTTGTTACATCATTCACAATTGTGACTGACGCACTGTATTAACTGACTCAGTGAACTCAGCCCTCCTGTCTTCAGGTTGTGCTATGATTCTGTTCACTATTTAACTCCTACACCACTTATTAAATACAACTTATCTTTATGACAGCTTTAAAACTGATGAGTTTTCAGCAACATAGAATCTGCTGCAGTGATTTAAGTGTATTATCCACTCTTACCACAGACAAGATCTATAGTGAGTTTGAACAAGAATTTGTGGGAAGGTTTTTCCTTTTGAAAGAACTAAAAATGCACAATAATAAGAAAGCAAAAAACCAAAGCTTTGCAGTAATTAGCATCCAGGAAAATAATACAGCCACCTTACAGAATGAAGTAAAACCAAAAAATATATATATATATATATTTATAATCAAATATATATTAATATATATTAATATATATTATATATATTATATATAATATATAATAATATAAAATAAATAAAATATAAATATATATAATATATAAATAATATATATTATATATTATTTATTATATATATATATATATATATCCATTATCTTACAGAAATTCTACACAAAATAAAAAGAAAGTTGTACAAGACCATAAGAAAATTTAAGTGTCTCAAACAGTTCCTGGGATTTCAGGAGCATTTGACTGCGATTCAACATAGTTGCATTTTATTTGGAAAAACGTCAGTTTGTCAAGAAGGCTAAGTCAAAATTGTCACAGATTTAAAACATATTTTATTAAAAAAACACCAGCAAGAGTGTAGCAATGTTATTTTCATAAAATCTACAACAACAAAAAATCCCTCTGATCTCTCTGCATAGAATTCAAGTTCTTAACTTTCAGACAGTGTGTTAATATAAGGAATGTCTTGTAAACAGATGTTCCCTAAAAATGACAGTGCCAATTAAACCTCAGAATTAAAAAAAACAGACACACTTACCAAAACACCTTAATGTGACTTAGTTCAATTAAAACCACTTGCTCGAGGTAGCTGTATTGCTGCTGATGCACTAAGCCCACGCAGCCCAAATGGTTTATATATTCACCAGTAACAGAAAACATGTAAAGAATACTCTCTTGTTCCACCAGAAAAACCACATCATCAGTTTGCTGGCGTACCAGGAAAAGAAAGTTTAACATGAACTAATTTCTTAATTGGTTGTCTAGCATTACAAGCAAGTATAACACAGCAGCAGGGAACTACAACAGCACATATACCCTCAGGACTAATAAACATCTGGACTACATTAGCAAAGCTGATCTTGCTTTCACCCTACCAGAAGATAGCGCATGAAGACTGCACACTAACACATAAATCTTGTAAAAAAAGTGAGAGTTAACTTACAAACAATTTTTCTTCTATCCCAACTCGTTCCCTCTCTGGAGCCAGCAGCTTAAATTTAGCAGCGTAATGTAATACAATGAATTAATAGTAGTATGGACTGCAGACAATAATATTTATAAACCTAAATAAACTAACCAAATAATAATTTACTGCCCACTCAGTATTTGATTTGTGTACTATTTTTACATTCCTAGATCCTGAATGTAGGACAGCAACAATTTAAAGTTTTGAGAAATTAACTTTCTACTGTGCTAACAGGTTTTAAGAAGTATAAACAACATCAAAAAATATTCCTGGTGGATCTTTACTTCTAAAAAATACACTGCATCTTCAAAGCTACAGAAGTATTTTTTTCCAAAATACAGCATCTACATGGAGCATTATCTGTCAGTGACTCCAGTGCCAAGTGTATATTTAAGCAAGGAAACACAGGAAAAATAAATGTACTACATTCTCTTCTTCTACCCAACATTAAAGATAAAACAAAAGTATAATTAATGTTCTATTACATTTACAACTATATAATCATGAGAAGATCAAATATGAAGTTTAAAGGATCTCAATATTGCTTAAATTTAATTTTATTTTTTAAGGAATTTTAGTGGATTTCAACTTTTTGTGCACAGATATTTTGAAGGTGCACATTCAGAGGCTGTGTGAAATAAAAATATTTCAGTGGTTTTGTTCACTCTGCTTCTGTTCTAATACAGTAAGATCTCACCAAAATAAGAATCCAATGAACACAGTAAAAGCACAATTCTTTTTGATATAATTTCTCTAACTTTCTGTAAATCAAAAGCCACTTGCACTGACCCCTAACTGCAGGTTTATCATACTATATGGTACTTCTATAGCTCAAGTAAAATCTCAACCCCAATTTTTGGATTGTTACCTGCAAGCTCTTTGCAAGCAGTTTGTTACAACCTCCATTAAAAAGACCACTGACATGAAATTTGCCTAAAATAAATATTTCCATGATATGTAAACCAGTCAATGATTTAAAATCTTAAAAGCTGCTTTACCTCCATATTCCTAAACTATTACCAAACTGAGTGTAAAAATCGTTCTGTAATATCCATTGCTCCACAACTGCCTGGGATTTTTCCCCCCTCTGAGGTCTGGCAGGCAGAGGTTTCTTGAAGAAGTCACACATCTCTTGCCTCCCTCCATCATCCAGCCTCAGCCACTCTGCAATTCTGCTAGCCCAGTGCATCAATTACATGACTTCCAGTTAAGATTTTTACAAAAGCTACTGATGATCAGGGGATTAATATTGTGCCAGTACTTCCTGCAGTGAAAAAGAAAATTGTTAACACGTGACCAACCTTAGGTTAAATAATTTTTCAGTGAGATTTTCCATATTAAGTCAAATGTCAGCCGTTCCACAGACTTGCTCATATACAACGCATAGATGTACATACAACATATACATCATGTATATGAGCAAGATTAATTAAAAAAAAAAAAAAAAAAAAAAAGACCCTACAAGATGTGCAACCAGGTGAATACAGCTACTGTGTTTTCTCCCCCACTATGTATCTTACAGTGATTTTTCTCACAGGCTACAATAGGGAGGGAAGGAAGGCTGATCTATAGCCTCCTGACTCTCTGAAGGGAGGCAGACTTCCTCACCAGCCTTAAACACCTTTGAACATTTTTTCCTGTGCACAGCGGGCCCTTGTCCTGTGCTACAGCCTGACCACCCACTGTTGCTTGTTGACCAAACACGCGGTGCCTGGAGCCCGCACCGACACTACCAGGATAAGATTCCTTTCAAAGACACCGCATGGAGAATTTCAATTTGTCTAGGCAAGAAATTAAGCCAGCAGGAGAAATTACTGAAAAATTAACCTGCTCAGCAGATGAAATACTGTGTTTTATTCTATACTTTTCCTTTCTAACTTTACATTTTGCAGTGATCAAGAAGAAAATGGATTGGTTTTCTAGAAAAAAATGATAGAAAAATTTTTGATAGAAATAATGTTTAATTGATTAAAATTGATAGAAAAAAATGGTTTTGGGAGATACTTAAAAATGAATGCTTTTTAAAATCTTAAGGCTAGTCCTTGCTGCTGTAAATGCATTTATAATGAAACTGTTTTTCAGTTTACTACAAAAAGGGTAACTGGGTCTATTCTGGTGGTGTTCTAAGTATTTCACAGCCTAAGGATGTGCCTTATTGTCAGTCCTTCAGGCCAAAAACATTCTGAAACAAGAGCCAAACATTCAAGCTCAGAACATAAAAAAAAATTACTTCATTTTACCAGCTCCAGCAGACATTAAGATCATCACCACTTTTGGAAAAACTCATTTTAACTCAATTGCCTGAAAAAGTACTGAAGACTGGAGCCGACACAAAGGTAAAATTCTGGCCACTGAAGAATTTCAATCTATCTCCACACATAATAATCTTTAAAATTTTGATTTCAAGGTACCTGTGTTGCTTTTTAATCCCAATAGTTACTCTGTTTATAGTACTTTAATACTATTTAAAGTATTACATAAAATAAGAACGCCTCCTGAACTTCTGAACATGCTGGATTCTACTAAAATTTCTACATTATAGCAAAATTACAAATACAGAGAGTAAAAGAGGAAAATAAATCTGCTATCAATTTTTGTACTGATCAATTTTTATTCTTTTTCTCACTTTTTTTTTTTTAATTAATAACCCATTAAGAGTTTGCTTGACATCTGCTGTCAAAAGGGTATTTCTGCTGTGGACAGGGGATGTGGTTTAGACATGAAATGGCTCCCAGCTGCAAGAATTCTTCTTCCAGATGTACAGTAAGCAAAGGCAATGGAAGAGAACCAGCTGCTAGGATAACAAATTGAAAAGGCCCTTTTGACACAAGCCTTGCCGGCCTGTCTGATCTAACAAAGATGGATCATTCATTGCAAGGTGAATAGAATCTCAGTGTGGCACAGAAGAAAAAGCAACATGGTCTAAGCACCCATTTCTCTCTTTCACACCAAGTACAGCTGCTGTTACTCTGGCAGAGAAAAATCGTGCAGAGTTTTTTACAATATCGGAAGAGCTGTACATCATACTCAGTGCTGCAAAAATTATACTTTTTCAGCAATAAGAACTAAAAAGATAATAATAATAATAATAAAAATATTACAGTGACTATACTATCATACTCCTGTTTGGAGAGCTGGCTCCACATTGGGAACTTAGGTTGTGTGTTATATATATTGCAAACAAAAGGGCAGCAGAAAGATCACACTACAACCATCTCAGTGTTTCCATTTACAGCTTTAGTTTCTAATCAGGTTAGCTATTAGCAGGTAGCTTATTTGCAATAATATGAAATAAAATCTCAAAGATTTCTGTCACAGATGATTTAGGTCACTCAAAGAATCACCATCAAAGGTACTGGCAAAAGTGGTTTTAATAAGAATTTGTAGGAGTGAGACTTGACAAAGTTTGCAACAACCTGCTAAGAAATTAAGGATTTCTCAGATAGTTTGATGATAACTGGATGAGAGTCTGTACCCATTTTAGTTCAAAGGATCATGAAACCTACTAAGCCACTATTAAAATCTAAGCAAATAACCACTGGCCACACAGAAGAGAGTCTTAACCTTCATAGCTTCTATCCCTGATACTCGCATTAAGAATCCCATTGCTTAACTCCTTTTGGCTATCTGCCCAGTGCCTCAGGAAAATTTTAAACTAAACTTCATTTATTTACATTTATTTTCATGTCATCTTATGTCATTATGTTCTCCATGTTTCCTGCACTCCAAAAAATCTGGGAAGCGTAAACCATAGTGAAAAACTACAATTATGCTTTAATAATAACGGAACTGCCAAGTACAGTTACAATTTAAAAATATGTAAAATCTTAACTGAAGGAAACGATTTAGCATCCAGGTACCAGAACTATAAGTCCCTAGATGTCCAAAAATTATAAGATCAAAGGTCAAAAGCAGCAATTTGGGCTTCAGCCAATACAAGGCATAAAATACTAGCAAGATTCAGTTTGCCATTCAAATATTTCTTACTAGAGATCTAATAAATACTGTTTTGGGTGAGCATTTTTTTGCTCTTCCATGGTAACCTTTATATTCATGGCTTGAAAAAATGCTCTTTGTCCATTTTTTTCTGTCTCATGCATCTCCTCCTCTTTAACATATCTACATAATAAGTAACAGCAGCAAACTGGCTTTACCTACTTGAAGTCTTCCCAGTGAACAAAAGAGTGGGATATGACTAGACAGATAACACTAATTCATCTATGCTTCAGGAAAACTTCATAACCATAAAAAAAAGCTCCTAAACAATAAAGTAGCAAGCTGCCTATTCCTTGAGTAAGGCAGATAGCATTTTAAGTTTTCTATTTAATGCAATAAATCCATATATTTACAAGCACTACTACATAAGTAGAGGTAGAGCTCCATATACTTCATATACAGGACTTGAGAGAATTCTCCATCCTGTACCAATAGAAATGAATGCAAACAATTAACTAATGATCAGATTACTGCATCTATTATGATCAATGTCTATTATAATCAAAGGAAAGATTCAATTAAACAATTTACTGTTGGCAGTTGTCAGCTTTTTAAGTCACAATGCCAAATTATTTGACAAAGCTTAGCACAGCTGGATATGCCCATTCAGTTTTTGGAAATAATATTAACACAAGTTGGATTAACTGGAAACAGACAGTATTTGAAACACACAGGATTTCTGCTGACCCCTGAAATAAAATCTGAGAAAGAACTCCCAAGATCATTACCGTCGTGTAAACTTGACATGGTTTCTTCTTTCAGGTTGCATCAGACACTGCACCATGCTATGATATTAAATGATACTTTGCATATCTAGGCCATCATTCCAATTGCTGAGTATTTCTTACAAAATGGAATTCATCTCTGGTAATATACAAGTCCAGCAGTTTTTTTAAAAAAAATTCTTGTGATAGTAGTAAAGGATTCACACTTAGATCAAAAATACATACTTAGATATCAAACTTGTATTATAAAATATCTCTAATACACAAAGTTCTGATAGCACATTCCAATACCTTGGCATCTAAATTAGCTCACTCTTGTCCTTCAGTTTGGAGACCCTTATTAACAAGAGGGCAATCATCGGGTGAAGACTCTAGAGAGGACGTGGAAAATTAGACTTACCTCTTGTCAGTATTGGGGACTTTTCCTGACTGCCATTACTATTGGCCTGGCCAAGTCAAAACCTCTTACAGACAATAGGAGAAGATACTATTTGTATACAAGAAAATGAAATTATTTCCATTGTAATGGCTAATTAGAACTGAAGTCATGGGTCAGTCTTCTAATTGTGTGGAGACAACTGGAACAATTTTGTCCCATATAATACAGTGCTGACTTTTTTGTCCCATATAATACAGTGTTGACTTATACTAGTGACTAAATTTGGATTAAGCCCCCCTTAGAATTTGTTTAGGATTGTGTTTTAGCTTGTTTAATAAATAACTGCAGTGCTAGCCTTCCATTCCTGAATACATCATGGCCAGCAAATAAATTCTTTGAGAATATATGCAGTTTGACAATCATCTGCAAAAATCCTGTCCAAAATGTCTAATGGTTTAAAAAAACCCAACCTTATCCAGGTAAGAAAAGCAGACAGTTTGTCTAATTCCAAACCTATTTAAAGTAGTAAAAGTCATGTGTAATGGCACAGATCACAGTTCTCCTTTCAAAACTAATAAAATAGCAGCAAACTGTTTTGGCACAAGTTCAGCTGAAAGGTGAAAAATTTTACAGAAACATAAAAATAGATTCAATCTGCTACTGAGATTAAAGCTTACTATGCTGAGAAGTTTTGACTCAATCTGTTTGCACCCACAGATTTAGTTGGCAAAACAACTAATGTAAGAATAGCCAGAAAAAGCTGGTATGCTCAAGGTGGGACTACAATTGCTTGTTCCAGAATTCATAATATGAAGATTACCATCTGCTAGAAACAATGGAAACCTAGAAAAATTTAATGCCCTTTTCATTAGAATGCCAGTCTTATGACCCATCTCTTCCTCCAAATGCTCAATAAACAAAAAAGTATATTTGTTTTAAAGCATGTGTTAAGTGGAAGACTTAAATGTTTTCAAAATTTGTTATTATTTTATCTTAAAAAGAGCCTAGGAATTTATGAACATATAAATAAAATTTCTAACTGTTTAAGTTGATTAGATCTCACAGTCTTGCATAGCCAAACTGAGCAAACTTCTATACTTTCCCTGTTGGAAAAGCATACACCTAGTAAAGTAGATTAAAATGCATGCCATGCCTCCGATCACAATCAGCATTGTTATACTTGGCAGTTAAAACCAATCCTTCTGAGTTTTCTTTTTTCCTTCTCCCACCTGGTATATGCCAAAATTTAAAATCTATGGAAAGTAAAAATCATGCTTAACAATTTTACTTTGTCCTACTAGATACTAAGTGAGAAATTCAAGAAACTAGGATTGATTCTTGAGTATTTTATAATCTGTACAAAAAACTATAATCAGTAGAACACCACATAAAAAGCTGGAAGAAAATGATTGGAACTCAATGAGCTGTTAGCATTTCTTTCAAACATGCAGAAAATATTTCCTATTGATACTTGCATTTGCTAGGCATTCAAGTTATTTAAATTCCCTCTTCTGTGAGTCAAACAAAGCTCTATCATAAAGGTCCCTTTAACATTAAGGCTGAGGTAAGCAGTTTTGTTGCAAGAAAAATACCAAACACGTCAAGATTTTTCAAGACAGATCTAGGAATTTAGACGTATTTTCCACTCATTCACTGAAGTCTGCACATCAAAATTATATAGACTACTAAAACAAAAAGTCTCAAGTAGTAAGTATCATGTCTCTATTTTTCCTGCTAAAAAGCTGGAAAATGGCCATGCAAAATTTTGCAAGAGAGAGAAGAAGGAAGCTTAGAATTATTAGCCATGGCTGTTCTCACAAGTTAGTTTTGCTCCGATAACTTAATGTTGTGAGGCTGCTGGTGATGCCTCATGAGGGCTTTTGACAAGGGAAGAAGATGGAAGGGGTTTGGAAATGTTCTGAATTTTGACCAAGACACCAGGAAAATGGTGTGGCATTCCAGCTGGTTCCACAGCACTTCACACTGTGTAGTGGAACAAAGATGGTCTGTGCACACTTTTAAGCTAAAACTTACTGCATTGCTGTCACAAGTGATGCACTCTGTGAACTCCACACCTCACCTCACAACCTGTGCAACAGAGTTAAAGCCTCTGCAGAGAATTTACAGCACATTTCTACAGCAGCTCCAACTCAGTAAAACTTTTGTGGTTTCTCAGAATGAAATACCTTATTTGGCTTGGGATATGCATACATGAACACTAAACATGGGAGTTACCTATGAGCCAAAGGATGCCAGATTCCAATATGCCCATTCATTTCAGAACTGGCAGCAAACTTTTTAAGACTTCTTGAGAAACAAGGCACTGTTCCTATTTCCTAATTTGAAAATCCAGTTTTCAGATTTTATGACTAGAAATGTCAGGCCAGGAGCCTTCCACCTGCTGGAAGGCTTTTTATATGTAGGCTAATGTGAAAGACCGTGTTAATTTGTAGCTAAGTTGCTGCCGCACCTGCAAGCAATACCTACAGTTTTTGAGGAGCAATGTTGTCAAAGACAGAATATAACTATGTATTCATATTGGTCTTAAAAATAATTTGGCCTAAATATTCCCTTTGTCCAGCTCACAGGTATGTGCAAATTCAGTGTAACCTCAATTTTGAAAATGCACACAAAGAAAGAAGAAAAGGACTCCATAATACCATTCACACATGTCAAGGAATTAAGCATTATTCCACTGTGCCCCAATGTCCTGTGTATCCATATACTAACAGAATATGTTGTGACAAAGAAATCTAACCAGCAGATTCAGAGAGTAATCCAAACTTGATATGACCTCAAAGAAAAGTTTCAAGAGGACCATGGGTAATGATTGAAATTGAATGCTTTTCCTATGTAAAAAGCTTAAAAGTTATAAACTAAGCAAGAAGAAAACTCCAACTGCTGTTTTGTTTTTATAATAGAGTAAAGACAAAAATTAAATCAGTATTCAAGTTTGTAAAAAGCAATCTAAATCAATGAGGAAAAACTAAAATATCCTCGGTACACTAGAATCAAATAAAAGGCAATGCCAAATTCCTAAATGTCAAATATACATATGTATATGTATCTATATCTATCTATCTAAAGGTGAAATAAAGATGTATCCTTGCCTTTTTGTTCTTTAACATAGCTCTCCTTACAGTTGTGCATGAGCTGCAGAATCCACTGATGTTGAGCACCAATGCACTGCCAAGCTGGGTCCCCAGGCGCATGAAGATCAGAGAGATATCTGTAAAATCCAGTCCAAAAATCACAGTTCTGACTTGACAAACTGAAGGCCTCATTAAAACAGAGCAAGCATGTACTAAGAAATACTTTTTCTTATTTTTACATAATTTTAAGAATTCAAGAATAATTAAGATATGCTCACATCCACTACCAACAGAAGTTTTGCATTCTCCCTTCTTCAATAAGTGAGGCAAAATTCCACCAAAAGATTTATAGAAATAAAAACCATTAATATCATATTAATAAGTATTTCCAGTTGTGTCTCTAGTAAAGTATCCAAAAAACCAAACTGTTTATCTGCAAGGTTGCAGTTCCGTGCTTTGGATTTGAGTGGAACCAGTGATAGCATCTCAAGCACATAAAATATAGTATTTTTCTTCCTACTGCATATGATTAATCATGTAATCTTAACAAGTAATTACAGAAGGAATTAATTTCTGGCAGCTTATTAATTTTAGCACATGTACGCACAAACATATGTAAATCAAGCTCCTGGGTTGTCTTTTTGTTTGTTTGTTTTGGTCTGGTGTTTTTTTGTCCACACACAGTCTAAAAAAAAAAAAAAGGAGGGAGAGATAACAAAAAGGATTGTGGCTTCTAATTTGCAGAAGCAAAACACTGTCTGTCTTCAGGGAGAGAGGAGTATTAGAAGCCAGCTGTTGTGATTTTGAGGAGAACACAAAAGGAATGTAGTCTCATGTATGGCATTCAAGACTATCTGACAACAGTATTTTCAAAAGAGTATTTTCAAAAAGTGGTAGCTGCTCTACTGTTTAAAGCACTCTGTTATATTCTGCATTAATGAGACATGGGACAGATTAAAAGAAGTCAAGATACTTAAGGTGATCTATACTTATATATTATCTTAAGCAGTGCAGGGAATGTTTACTCCTTCACAAAAGCTGTTTTACTACAATAATATCTGATGTTAATTAGGACTGGGTTGAATTCTGTCTTCTTTGACAAACGTCTGCAGCACTTGAACAAAAAATAAACTGTCAAAGCGGGATTGGTTGGATGGATGAGAAAATTACACAACTAACCATTTTGACAGGGGGACATTTATAAATTGAGCTCAATTCCTTTTCAGTGTTATGGGGGACTTTATTCTTTTCTTAGGCACAAAACTTAAAAAAAAATTACCACTGGTTTTGAAATACACACATCTACTTGGCTGCAAAGTGCTGTGGTAAACTATTTCTAAACAGTATAAAATAATTAGCAGTGTAAATATCCTACTACAATAAGAGGAAAATATGAATTGAAGCCTAATTATAAACATTAAATATCTGAAGGATAAAACTGCAGTATTTTAGGTGTGGGTCAGCCTTTAGCTTCAGAGACGTACAAAACAAGCGTATTAAAGAAGAAAAAACCCTTATAAAACCAGTAGGGTTTATGCAAACTATTCTACAATTTGGATTTTATTAGTTTCATTTTTACTGAAGTCTCCTGAAGAAAATTTAGTTCACACCTTGCCTTCAGAAAATTTAAACTAATATACCCATGTATATTTAAAGTAGTGAAACTAACAATTTTGTAGGCTAGGATTCTGTTGATTCATTGGAACTAAATTATTCCACACTCATCCACTCTCTGCTCTTCTTAATTATACTTCTACACGTGGAATACATTTGGTTACACTAACACAGTCTGCTTTAACATAGGCTAGGGTATTTTTAGATTCAATAGTTCAAGGTAAGTGGCTAGAAAACAAAACACCGTAAAAACAACCAACCAAAACAACCAACACCAAAAACTCAAGCAAGAAACAATAAAATATAGCCAACCAAAAAACCCACAAAAAACCCCAAATAAAAAACTGGAATCAGAGCTCATGTACAGCTATGAGTCCGTCAAAGAATCCTTAGAAAAGGTCCTAAGATCTGGCTTAGGTTCAGCAGCTGCTCTTTAAAGTTTTCAAGTGTCACAGAGAAAAGGAATAGCCAGTGCTGCCTTTACAGACATAAAACGTTGAACTATTTCATCTTAAAAAACAATTCAAATTAATAGGCAATATTTTTGTAGCATCCAGAAGAATGAGGAGTACTCTACAGAAATGCACACAGGTCACACGTCGTAAACTCACACAACGCAAAGGGACCTAAGACTCCAACACTGGGACCGGGCCTGCTGCACACACAAAACACTCAGGACCTCGTGCAGGTGTCTCAATTTTACAAATGCTTCATGCACAGCACATTTGGTCTGCTTCTTTTAGGATAACTGATAAAAACACTGAGATTATCAAGACACACTAGGAGCCCTGGTAGCATTCAAACCTTCAAAAGCTTTCTAAATAAAGCCATCAAATGTTCCAGAGCATGCCAAACTTTGGCACCAAGGACTGAAAGGTTAAAGTCTACATCAACTCCTCACAGCAGCCTTACAAACAGAAAATCTGTAGATGTTAATGAAAACTGGGCAACTGGTTCATGTTCATGAAACATAAAGGAACTTCATTGTTTAGCCTGAGCCGTAAAAGAGCCATTACCACTTTCAAATAACAGAACAGTCTGGATTAAAGCCTCCCTGTCATCTAATTTAGGATGATTCCATTTCAACATCAAGTCAAGTAAAGTAAGACAAGTTAATAAGGAATCTATTTTGAGGGATGCAAACTAGGAGTGGTCATTTCAAACACAGCTTGCAATATGTCCATTTAGAGAAAGCAACAAAATCTCAGTGTGCCTTAAAGATTAAAAAAATTAAATTCAAATCTCAATTATGTTTCAATAAATTGTTCTCATTCAAGAACTGTTTTTCATTCCTTCAATAAACAATCCAGTACCATTCCATGGCCATTATTTATATAATCAAAGAGTCTCAAAATACTCACAGCTTTAAAATCAGTATTTAAACCATAGTAAAACTAGTCACTACCCTATTTAGGAAACATTTAAATACACATTTAACACCATATGTCTGATGAAGGCACCAGGCAAACGATTACCTTATATAACGTTTCTGATCATGCAATGTTGATGGAGTTTCAAGCAGCTTATCCAACAAAAGTTCTCGTAAAGCTTCAATTCTGGTTTCAACTTCAGCATAATCTAGGAATAGGGAGAAGGAATAAATCCAATGTGTCCCCAAGCAGTGTCATGAACTGAAAATTATGTTATTTTCCTAGGGTATCAGATACTTCTGGAGTTAATGTGGAAATCAATATAAATCATTTTATAACAAGCCACATCTGAAAATATTACACATGACAGCTTTACAAAACTAGAGAATTAGACTTTCAAGTCTTTCCAACAATATATGAGAAATATACTCAAAGTCACATTTTAATTACTGTAATTTTTTTTATGTCTAGTAATACCAAGCCTAAATAAATAAATAAAATTGGCTGTGATTTCACATTTTGTAGTATATACCTGAGTCAGAAAACTTACCAGAAATATTGCCTAGAGTAATTGGCTCCTATAAATTCATAATTTGTACGGGTGAAAATCTGTATTAAAACCACATAAAGCGCTTTGGTCTCTTACGTGCTTTTTAGACTTCAAGCTAAAAATCCCCCAAACCATTGAATAACATAACCCCCATCTTACATTTTTTGAATACTTGAACCTCTGTCTTTCCGAAGAGGGACTTGGCTTTTTCGTAGTCATTAATAACCACATCATAATCGCCCTTAAAAACAAAACCAAGCATTTACATTTGTCGAGAAAAAGACTTATGTCAAAAGGCTACTTTTGGCAAATAGAAAATTATTTTTGAAGCATTATACCTTCTGGATATTTCTTTCAATATTTAAGGGAAGATTGAAAAGAAATTTAAAGCGCTGAAGAACATTAAGCGCGTTTCTCGTTGAATCAGCTTTGTCCTTGCGACCCAGCACTTCTTGAAATAAGGTATCTGCTGTGTTACTGGCTCCTATTTCAAAAAGAGTGACAGTAAGAACAAGTAAAGTAAGTAATCAGTTGAAACCACAAACAGATTTTCTTTATTTTAATGAGTTATTCAAGGTTTTTTAGAGCAAATGAGTAATTATTGCTGATTTTCATACTTTTTTGTTCAACTGTGTTAACATTTTACAACTGCTGAAATTCTATTTCAAAGTGAACCACTTAGCATTTTAATGTGGTAAGACCCCTGTGCGATTAAAAACAATCACTCTTTCCTATTTCAAATGCTTAGCTTTGGTGCAGATATTTTATAGTTTGCTTTGGCACCAGATGTACATTTTACAACCAAATTATGCATCTCAGGATATAGAAAAAGTCATAGAAAGCTTTATTTTTTAAAAAAGTGTAATTTCGCTTTGGTAATTAATGTCAGAGCTTCTAAAGTTATCACTGGGTTTTGCAAACAATTTTTTAATGTTTTCAAGTCAAGTCTTCAAAATTATTAACAATATTTCAGCCACTTAAAAGTACCAGTGGTTAAGACAAAGACAATGTCCTGACTAAAAAGTCTAACTAGCTGGTCACTGTAACAGAATGAATATAAATTGTCTTTACATTGCATTAAAACTCTTACTGGCTTCATCACACACTGGATGAAGCCTTGGTCAACAGTTTCACATATTTAGGTCTTTATACTATCTACAAATAGTCTTCAATAAATACATTAAATATCACCCTAAACATTTTTCTATCCAAACTAAAAAGCATTCTATTTTCTAATAAAGATTGTTTCCTAACACAGAATAATAAAATTTCATTTATACTAGAGAAGACTTACACTGCATATGAATATTTGCATTTTTCAACTTACAACTTACTTTTAATTAATCAAAAGAAAAAAAAGTGGAACTGCTTTAGCCTTTTTGATCATTGCGTGTAGAAGTTTCTACATTATCTGGTCTAGTGACTATACTTTAAGCAAAGATGAAAAAAATTACATCAGTCTCGCTGGGTGGCTTGCATGCCATTTTCTCTAGTCAACACTGTGGGTGGCCTGCTCATGTTAAAAGTAGTCTTTGTAAAATAATTGTTATATCTAAATAATGTTTAAACTTTGTTGAAAATTTGAAGCCTTGATGTAAAAAAAGTTTTGTCAGGACATCTATTTCCACCACATACTATTCAGTATAGAATACTTTAATCCATTAAGGAGAAATGCACAATGAAAACAGTTATCTGGAGATTTAAATACAGATCACTGTTAAAGTATGATTTTTCTCAAGGTTATAAGAAACGATTGCTTTGTAAATCCTTCTAGTAAGTAACATTTTGTTTGTTTGAATTCACAAGTTTCTTGTCCATTCTTTTAACAGCCCAGAAGCAATCTGCAGTACCTGGGAATTTAAGTTATATTAATGAAGTTTGGGTTTTTTTATTATTCATAGCAAACCTTTTTTAAAAGGTAATTGACAACTACAGGAATACCACAGTGATTTCTATCTTCATCTCTTGATGAAATCCTCAATTCAGGTAAATTATTCTACTTTTTTTTTTTTTAAGGGTACCTCTTCTGTTTTATAAGAAATTGAAACATACCAAATTACTTATTAATGTATTAATAAAATTTAACACTTCATGCAAAACAGGTCTATCCTTCTAGAATTAAAATATTTTAACATTTCTTCCCTCCTCATCCCTCAAAATCCTTTCTACGATAACAATCTTTATCTCTTTATTACTGATGAACCATCCATGGATAAAGTTTCAGTTCTCATATCGACTATGTTTTCAAAATGGATCATTCATCTACAGTGTGTGAATTTTTTTACTTCAAAATAAATCTCTAGTTATTCAACAGTTTTCTTAGAGCCTGACAAAAACCCTACAGAAAGGATTTTGATTTACCTCCTTTCATATACAATTCTTTATTAAATTAATTATAAGTATATAATTATAATAATTAGTAATAATTAACTCTATGTTTTTAATAATATAAATTTAACAGCTTGTTTAGCAATTAAATTGAGAAAAAATTTAAAACATCTATAATTCCAGCTAAAACACCAGCCTGTTCTTTTACTATCCCATGCCATTTCAAGAATTTGGAACCCTCTTAACATACTTTCAGATGCTGTGGAAAACATGCTCATTGTTAAGGGTTTGTAACCTAGCTCACACAACAGCAGTTGTCTCTCAAAACATGCACCTACAGTCCATAAAATGCACAATTCAACTAAAGAATTAAAGTCATTTTTAAAAGCAATCCCTGCTACTCATGGATTATGGAAGCTTTTCAATGGTCAGACAAGAAACAAAGCTTTGATCCTAAACTACTTTGCATAATATTATTTACTCTTTTTAAATCCTTGTATTCCTACTTCCCTGCCTCCCACCCATCATGACTTGCAAAGTATCACAAGGAAAAGCAGCCAACTCTTTTCATAGAAGAGCCAAACTTCAAACTACTCTGAAGTGTCTGGCACAAGTTCCTCTACAGATCCAGCTTGAAAAACACAGTTTGCATTGTCTAAATACTGATTTCAGCTACTAGTTATCAAATGAAACAGTAATTATATATTATAGGTAATTTTGTCTCGTATTGATGTATATAAGAAAATATCACAGAACAAAAATTTTGCTTTTAAAAAAAAATCTGTCAGACAGTTTAGTAAAAGGGGAAGTGCCCTCCAAGGAATCTGTTCTTGATGCACGACATGGCCTAAATACGGAGCGCTAAGGATTGCACAGAAAAATTTCAGCAAATGCTTCTTCTCCTCATACCTAGACATACTGAATATTCTGCACACAGAGACACATACTACAGTGTGTACATTATATAGAGGTGTGAGGGTTTATGTGGTATTTTTTGGTGATTTTAGATTTTTTGCCAGTTTGGTCTTTTTCACTTCAGGCATCAAGATGAGGGAATAACAATGTTCAAACTACATCTTTATTGTGAGCATCAAGGAATCCCTACTGAAAAGGGCTAGAGCTGTTCACAAAACCCCTGCTTTCTTTGCGCTCCACACACAAACACACATACAGTCACTGCTTTCTTCATACAAGAGAAGAAAAACAGTGAACTTCCATGTCACTTTCTTGATTTCATAAAACACACTCAGACTTTCCAACACTGAGTCAGCTATCTGCATGTCATTCCTGCTTATTGATACAGCACTAAGGGAAACATCCTCTGTGAAAAAAATCACAATGAAACAAAGTAAAATTATCTTGGCAGAAGTCCCAGAATTAAAAAAAAAAAAGTAACTTTTTTGATCTGATGAAACACATACCGAACTGCAGCAAATTCAAGCCATCTCTCTCAATGCAACCTTACAGCTAATACAGAGAAAAGAGAAAACAAAGTACTGACAGCTTTTCAAGGTTTCTAGTAAGAATGCACATGCCAAATAGTCTAAATGCCACCACATTAAGTGAAAAAGATCCTGTTAAGAGACCTTGACTGCAAGCATCTTATAATGTGGTTTTTTTCTGCCATTACTTCAACGTCTTACAATCCTAGTATCTAGGTCAGCTCATCCTTCTACAGTTCTATCCATACAGTTCCTCTGTTTTCCTCATCCACTCAAAATTGCGATGCCACCAAAATTAATCTAAAGTAAACACTTAGAATATCTTTATTTTGATATATATTTGCTGGCAAAGTCGTGGCAACTGTTTCTACTTCTTTCAAAAGACGCATTATCACACCCTGGAACCACTATCACCAAACAGGGAAGGGATGAGAGACAGTTGTCTACTTTCTACAATATTCCTAGGAAAATATTAAGGTCTGTTAGAAAGTCCAAAGTCCATAAATAGTTGCTGCTGGAAGGACAAAACTTACTGTTCAGTACATTCTCCAGTTTTTGCGTCATGGATCCTTCTACTTTTTCCGTTCCATCCGCTTCCAGTTTTTGATGGATTGCTGGAATAAAGTGTCTAGTTAAAACGCAGAACATTTTAATAGGTGGGAACACATTACATCAAAGTGACACTTTTAAACATTTTTAAAATTAAAAATAAAGTGTTATTCTTCTTTTTAGACACAAAAAAATACAAACATGCTTCATGGCAGCAGAGTCTAGTGGAGGACAGGGCTCAGAGCCAGACACTGCAGAATTTTAACCATTACTTTGACACTGACTTCCTGTATCTTCTTGAACAAGACAGTAATGCTTAAGGAAAAAAACCCACAAACCTATGGACAGAGCAATCTATTAGCTATTATAATTTAAATTAGCCATCTTGTACAGGTATTAATTAAAAACTGTATTTTGAAAAGAACCATTTAAACAAATAATATTTCTGCTTTGTAAGTCACTGTTGTCACAAAAAAGAAATTACCAATAATTAAAGGGTAGAAAGAGAGTCACTGGTAATCTGGATGATCCCCAAATCAAATGGTAGAATATTCCTCCATCACTTCTTTTCATCCATAAAAAGACATTACTAAAACACAATTTATGAGTTTCTTAGAGCATTAACCACTATCATAATGTTTTTGTGTAATTTTGCTCAAAACAACAGGAAAACAGAGGGAAGGTTGCTTTTTTTTTAAAACAAAATGCTATTTTTCTCCTGTCCTAACATGCTAAAATCCCAAACTCTTATTTCCATGTGGTATTATAATCGAGGTGGAAATGCACATTACTAGCACGTATTTGTCTTTTTACTGTAATTTACTCTAATTTCTTTTTCAGAGAGGGGGAAACTTAGCAGCACAACCTGATGACACTACCTTACTCTGAAAACATGAACAATGAATGTAGTGTAGGTAGTCCTTTCTTCTACCTTCCTCCTCTCACACATCCCTCCCTCTCTCTTCTACTGTTCAGCACAACCAGCATAAACCAGTATTTCTCTCTTTTAAGGTATTATTCCTATATATATGCAGCACATATAAAATATGATTTTCCTTTCAGATTTTTAATCTGTTAACATGTAAAATCTGCTCTATCAGACAGCCATCAGCTCCTATTGCTTTAGATATATTTGAGACTTAAAAAAACCCTCCTACTGCTTTCTGCTGGTTCTCAGCAGAATGGAGTGAAGCTAAACTACCCTTGAAAACAGTGATACCCAGTGCTTTGAAAAAAAGCAAGTAATCGTATATTTTTGGTCAAAACACAGATACAGTTCTGAAAGCAGCCTCTCAATTGTTCCAGCTTATCTTGCTCCCATTTGTATGGCAGAGCAACCTAAGCTTCCCACTGGATTCTTTTAAGGTGAAGCACTCCAAGACTACAACTGATGTGCTTCCAGTCCACTGGGCGAAATTTCAACTAGGTCTGAAATATTGCCATAAACTGCACATACCATGCATACAGAGGTGCCATTGCCATCTGGTTTCCTCTCTGGTGCCATCTCTACTTGCCCATGCCATGTAGATGCAAGCTAACAAGTGAACAAGGACAGAAACCCTGTGGCCTCAGTCCTACTGCAAAGTGTGAGTGAGGGCGGCTATTCTGAAACAGGATGGTCCTTTAAAGTCTCCAGCCCTTTTCAAAGGAGGAATTTTCACTGAGGAAAGCAGAGGTGAATAACGCCAGTGTGTAATTAAAAAAAAAAAAAAAAAAAAAGGAAAACTACATCATTCTCAAACACCCAAATCTGACCCTTCAATCCCTTGGTCCTACACAAAGAATTATAGGAAGTCTTGCTTTCATGAAAATAGAAGAGCAACTCCATTTTCATTCCTAAAGTCATCAGAGGGGTTAAAAAATCTAATTAGAACACCATATTTCTTAAGACAATCAACCCTTAAATGAAATGAACTAAACCAAACAGATTCTTGCATATTTTAAACACAGAGATCTATCTTAAAAGATGGTGCATCATTAACTGCTGCACATATTTTGTGTACAATGTGGACAGCACTTACCAACAAGAATACTTCCACAATTCTATAACACAAACATTAGTGGCTCTACTGACATTATTCCATTTCTATATATCATTTTCAGTCAGAGGCAGCCAATTACTGTAGTGCAATTAACGTTAAATACTGAAAAGCAAGTTCAGCAGAACAGCAACCACAACATAAACAGACATTTTAAAGCCAAATGTTGCAAGTACTATTGCAATCACATCAAACTGTAATGACTTTAATTTACATATTTTAAAATCATTCTATGAAACATACTTTAGAAAAATACTTTAAAAATAGGCATGGATAAAAATCCAAGTTGCATATTGCCTCAGAGATTTTTAAAATTTAGCATTTTGGAACCGTTTAATAACATACCATTAAGAGCTGACCAATTCAATATCATGTAGTTCAGGGCACACTTATGCATTCCCCAAAGTGACCCATAATATCTAAACCACTACCAAAGCATATATACTGGCAACAAAAGGTAAAATATGATGAGGACTTTTTTCTTGTACATAAGTTTTAAAGGAGCATTATTTACCATGTTAGAACTTTCAAAAAGTCTCGAAATGTAGCTTCTTATGAAGGTAGCTTATTTAGAAATTATGATGATATTAAAGTTAAAATATCATGATCTTTAACCAGTTTCTGGAAGTTAAAATACATCTTGACAAAGCACTTCTCTTTCTCATCTTATTTAGAAAAGAACATACAATAGCAATACACTATTTCCTCCTCTTCCTTTCAGAAGGTAGAAAATAATTTTTTTTCACATTGGTAGCTTTTGTGCATAGCAACCTGGAGAACTGTATTCAAGAATCTTAGTTTTAAAATTTTGATGCTGGAAACCCAGGAAGAATGGTCCTATTAAATCAATTCATCACGCACTTTCAGACAGAGAAAAGTATGTCAGCGGGGCAAAAAAAATAAAAATAAACCAAGGTGTTAAATTTCAGAAACTTGGAAAGCATTGCAGAGTACAGATAAAGGCATATTAAGCATATGTAGCTAGGAATGTAAACGAAAAGGCGTTTTTGAACCATTGTCTGAAATAAGGTATTTTAGGACATTCTGTGAAGTCTAAACCTACTGAAATTACTTTCTGTTCTCAAAATAAATTTGTTATATTTCCTTCTATATGTTTAAGCTACTTTGTTTACTGTAGCTATTTTTACACATCATATTCAGATTTAGCAATAGTTACATTCATTGTTTTCCAAAAGAAAAAAAGTCTTAAGTTTTCGCAGTGAAAAAGGCTTTCTAATAACGTCTGAGCTTACTCTATTTGCAACAAATGATTTTGAAAAAGCTAAGTGCGTGTTCCTTCCATGGGGACCAGAAGAAAAGTCTTTGATTTAGAAGTTTATTCAAGTGAAACTATATGCAGTCAAGAAAAGTATCTGTCGACCTCATCTTTGGAAGGAATCTAGAGATACTCAAGTTTATCTTTTTCTCTTAAAGGGCTAAATCCATCTAATGATATTGTTTGGGACAACCCCTGCTCTCCTGTACTCAAAGGGCTTCCTTTTGCTAGATCTAGCAATCACACAGCTGCAGGGCAGCTGAAGTGAGATCATTTGGTGCAAAACCAGCTCACTAAGGAAGAAATGTTGTTTTATTGATCAGCGAGCTTTCATCAGTTGCAGCACTGCAGTATAAGGAAAGGAGCATCTGGCCAAGATGGTGGAAGGGAAGGTGGAAAGCCATCCTACTCTTCCCACACTACTCAGTACTTAAGATTACCTTCAAATGCAACTTACCCTCAACTCTTCACCGGCTGCAATAAGAAGAGTAAGGAGAAAATTTTAGGTCTTTAAAGGCTTGAACTAAAGGATGAATGGAATTTTTCTTGAACTGCCAGTTACCCTGGATTTACCTGATACAAACCGTACAAGTTGGAAAAGCAGTTGGAAATGTAGCAGAATCTATACCTTATTTTTAGGAGCTTTACTGTAAGAAGCATACAATAAATAAAAATGAGGAAAGGCTACATCTGGATGCTTCAACTAAGCCAGATAATTAACTGTATTTTGTATCATCTTCGCCAGTAAGTGCTCACATTTCCCAGCTAAGGCAGAATATTTAAAGGCTTGCAAACTTCACAGCTGCAGGCAGATACTGATTAATAAGAGTGAAGAAACGAAATTTAAAAATTCACAACCTCTAACTGTGACTAGATACACCAGAACACATGCAAATTTCAATCCGGCAAATAAGCCATAATACAGACCTTGAATTAAAATAAACTGCAATTAATTAATTAATTGCTACTTGTGTTGAAAACAATTTTATTTAATCTAAGAAAGGATACGAGGTTTTTTGTTAGATTTATGGCAACCATAAATCTAGTAAATTAAACCACATGTGCTAGGATCATGAAGCTTTTCATTTGCAAATTTCATACTTGATTTCCTCATTAGATATTATTAAAACATATTTTGAGATAGGACCAGGCATGGCATTCTCAAAAGTTCCTCAGCCTAACTCTCAGCTCAAAGCAACACACATTTGAACGTTTTCTACCATTTTCTGACTAAAGGATGGCTAGAAATGCATTTGACATATCTGAAAATCTTACTCATTTTCACAGAAATGTGGTTAAAGAAAAAAAAAGACTTGAAATAAATCACATCCTTTTAGTCAGATGCAGAAAACAGATGGGGAAAAAAACACAAGGAAGGGCAAGGCCGACTCAGCAAAGTATTTCCGAAGATCTGATGTGGTAACTAAGAACATGGAACCAAAAAACAGTAATGGAGGAATGAATAATCCATGTTAGAACACTGCCAGGATTCATGCCCAATGCAGGAATAGAAATGCCTCTGGTTTCCTTTACTGGAAAAGTAATGATTTTTTGTAATTTTATCAAAATATAAGGAGGTTATTGATGAAGACAGTATCCCTATGTAAGGTAAAAACTGTTCTGAATGGATTCAACAGGACTGCAGGGCTGCATATAAAGAGGAAAGCAATAGAGACAGCATGCCCTGAACAGAGCTCTTAATCCATTACTCTACGAACATCTATTACAAAAAAAAAGTAGTTTTCTTTTTCCTATGGCCATTAGTGCTAAGTCTAGTTTGGTTTGATCATTCCTGCACTGCCCCTTGAGAATTCTGGATATTTTTGTATTGGAATAGCAAACTTGGCTTTGTTTTGGTTAATATTATTAATCCTAACAAAAATGACAAAATACTGAACAGAATGCAGTATTGTCTTAAGTGGCCTTTTAATGTTTTGTTTCTCTAGCATTTACTTCTTCAAGCTTGTTTACCAACACAGTGGAAAAAGTCAAAGAAAATGGACAGACTTAAGATGATATTTTAAGTGAATTAAAGCATAGTGCTAGGAAGGGAGGCTTTATTGGTATATAGACCCTGAAAATTTTAGTCTAAAAACATTATGAGACCAGACAACTTGTTCTCAGATGGATTTATATTAAAGCAAGTCTGGTATCTCTGGGCAAATATCTTGGAAATAGATAGGAAAATGTGGGTTATTATTCTGCCTATGGATGCACTAAAAATTCCAGGACTGGATCCAGGCCTTTGCCAGAACACTTCAGAATTAAAGAGTACAGAACATGCTATTCTCTCTTTACTGGCACTAACTTTCTGCATCTGTGAAAGGTAAAAATAGTAAAAATAAAAGCAGCTTTTAAATGTTGCATTTAAAAGGTGGTATGGAAATTAAAATGGAATAATGTAGTATGAAATTAAGGTGGTTTTATGGCTTGCAGGATAAGTCTGGGTCAAAGTCAATCATAGGTAGGTTTTTTGCACACTTGTTGCAAAATTTGCTGTTTGAAAACGGCAATTATAAAATTTATTTCTCTTTCTATATGCTTTACTGTTTTTCAAATTCTAACAAAAAAGTTAACTTACCTGAAAAAAAATAAATTCATAAAATATGACAGCCACACAGTAACTATAAGGTGCCAAAGCTGCATCCCTTTAGAGAATTTCTGCTAGTAATTAGCTTACATCTCTAAAACAGTAACTGATGAAGAAGCGACATGAGCAGTCTGCATAAAAGCAGGTACAGGCTTGGGCAGAGAATTTTCACAACAGCCTGTGACAATTCTTGCTGTTTCCCCATGTTTTCTAATCAATTTTCTCTTGCTTGAGACAAAAAAAATTCTGACCCCCTACAGAATGCCATGCTAGTACCAGCATGAAAGGAAAGTTTGAGCCTTTCATCAATTGTGATAACTTTTACTTTTATAAAGTTGCATTACGGTAACCATTGGTCTGCTGCAAAAATTGACCCTAAGAACTGCATGAAGAGGAAGCATTCACCCTTGACTAAACTACCACCACTTAGATACTTTGTAGCACCCCTTTGTCAGGTCATCTTTCCCTCAGAATACATTTCTCATTTTAATGTCCCTCTTGTTATCTATCTAGCGCTGAAAGACCAGGACACAAGTTTTCAACAAGCAAAATTAAATTAAGTTTAATTTAGCATGGTTATTTTTAGAATGCCTAAATTAGCACTTTTTTTTTTTTTTTTCATTTTGAATGCTGAGAAGGTCTATAAATGTAAGGACAATATATGAAGCAATGATAGTACTTATCATTCTCATTCAGCTTTTGTCTGTTAGGGTAGCACAAAGATGATTCAAATATTCAGACAGGAGGACCCACTTGGAAAGCAAGACAGTGAGCAGAGAGCACATCAGCTATTACTTCATGATGACTACATGGAGGCATGATCATAATTCCTAACTAGAAATAATCTAACTTGCCCCTACTATGGGGCACAGAGATGCAGGGGAACTGCTACTCCCAAGTGACTGATATGCTCTCAGCATTATGTGATGCATGTGATACATGCAGCACCACTTTTGTATTTTGCCAGTTTGTTTCCATAGCCCTATTCTTCTTATGCTCTGCAAATTATCATTAAAATCACTCACTAGCTGTAACAGCAGATTGTTCTTACCCTGCAAAGACAATATTCTATCACTTGAAGTAGAATGAGGAAGACAACATTAATAGACACACATCACACAGAGAATTAGAAACAGAGCTATTCCAGGTATTTCAAGTCACCTGCACAACATCTAGGTAGCAATCATATATTTGAATTTGATTTACCGAAATTCATAGGTTTAAAAAAAATCCATACTATTTGAAAGAAGAGACACAAGAGTAAAGTAAAGCAAAAGTGTGAATTAGATTCGTTACAAAACAATGTGACAACCACAAAACTTGGTGGATATACCATCCCAATGCCACACTACCAAGCAAAAGCAGTGATGCACTAGCATTTAATCGGACAAAAGAAAACCATTTCAAAATTAATCATTAATCTAGTTTGCAAACAGAATCACTAATGAAAAATTGTGCTGGCTTTATATAATCTCTTTAAATTCAAATGTAACAGAACTCCTTGAAAGTCTGAATCGAAGGGACACATTTATGACAGACTAGAATCACTTTTTAGCTTCTCAAATTCCCAGTCTGGCTCAGAATTGAATATAGTTCAGGTGATATTTTTTGCTTTACTTTCAGAGAAAATGAATTTAACAGACATAATGGCAGCAGCACAGACTTATTCAGCTTGAATCCAATCCTGGATCACTAACATGCTCATTCTAAGAATATGCCTTAGGGAATGAACTGTAAAAATAGTTTATAGGAAGAAAAAACCCAAACCAAATAAAAAAAAAAAAAAACACGGGCATTTGCCAGATTAGGATCATTTCAGCCAGGTAATTTCAGCCACACTATCCTAGCTTATGTATTAGGAAAGGTAGCAGACAAAAGGCCAACTATATATAGTCTAAGGTCCCTATCATGCAGGTATTCCCACAGGCCACAGATCTGAACAGGAGTGGGAAAGGGAAAAAACGAATAGTGCTATAATTGTCAGCAGTGCTTCTTTAGTACAGACTTCCTGAAAATCACAAAAAAATGTGTTTGTAGTTGCAATTACAAAAAAAAATGTTGCCATGGCAAACTAGAGAGCCAAATCTAAATCACAAATTTGTTCACGATATCTGTGTTTTAAAGAGATTACAGCATCTTCTATACCTGCCAACAGAGATGTCGTACGTATGTTTTTGTGTACATGAGCGACTGAAGTAGTCATTTCCCTACTTCTTTCCCTTTGTTTAAATAAGAAGAAACTGCAGCCTTAGGTTCATTGCAAAGAGCATTTCAGAAAACAATATACTGAAAGAAAATTAATTTGCTAACTTTCCTAATGACTTCTGTGTGGGACCCAATTTGCTCATGACGATAAAATATGTCTTAACTACAGACATATAAACAGTCACCCTTTTAGGAATGCTACATCCTAGGTTGCAACTAGAATTACAGGAAATGAATCAGCTGAACTCCCCGACACTGACAAGTGGGTCAAGTTGAGATAAACCCTGCTCCCCTCAGCTCAGTTTACAGCTCCCTTCAGCTGACGAAACAAACTTCCTGTTGAACATCTCCTCTGCAGAGTCACTGTCAAACTGTCAGCCAAGCTAACAAGCAGAGAGACATGGGGATCTGATAAGGCTGTTCTATTTTCCCAGAAATTAAACCAAACAAGGATGAGTTCTGGTCTATTTGAGATCTTATTTTCTTAGTAAACAGCCTCTAAATCAAAAAGTACAAAAAGCATCTTAGCTTTTTATGCTTTCCATTGCTTATTTATGAAAATATTAATAGTCATTTAAATGTGTAATAGAGTCTGATAGTACCCTTAAGGTCAGACAGAACTTACTGGTCCTAACTAATGAAGAAAGCTGCACAATAATCAGTAACTCAGAGTTTCCTTAATCAAGGTAATATATTTGAAACAAACATTGTTAAATGTATATGAGTTTAAAAAGCATGTATAAAAGCTGTAGAGGAGTATGAAGTAACTGGAGAAACAAGTGTTACACCTCCTAATGTGATCCTCCTACGAAAAGTTATCCTGTACTAATTTAGGGAGACTTAAGAAATACCTGCTCACAAGTAGCTCCGTTCTATAACTACACTGCAACAGACCTGCAGTTTAGGAAGAATAACCACTGGGGTTAGATGTGTTCTAGGATATCTAAAGGGGAAAATTGAGAGTCTAAATTTTTGCCCTCAAAAAACCTGTATCTATAGAAAATAAATAAGATTTTAGAAATCTTCCCAAAGCAAGAGAGTTTAAAAAAAATCTTAAGCAAAATGAACCAACTCAGAACATTTTAAATCACATTGGAAGACAGATAAAATGTATTCAGTAAGGGTTTTCCCTTGAGTCACTTTTCATCTGTGACAGCTGTATGCTCAGCATCAAATAAAAGTTTGCAGAACAATAGCTATGTCCCTAAGAGTTTGTGCTAAAACAACTGTTCAGCTTTCAAATATAGACTACTCCTCATGTAGCTTTGTTGAAAGGCACACAAATTCTAGTTGCACTTTTTAAAAGGAGAAAATAAGACATTAAAATTTGCCTTTACATGTGTAAGGGGAGAAAAGTGCCATCATATCATCTTGCACAATCACTGCCTAGCCAGATTATATTTTTAGTTTAATGTCCTTCTGTTATAAAGCTTGAATTTCATAACTTTATGCTCAAGAATTAATGGGGAGTTTGTTTGCTTGGGTGTTTTTGTTTGGTGGTTTGCTGTTGTTTGTTTATTAAATCTGCATCTGAGCTGTTTCTCTAGAACAATGCTAGTAATGCTTACTCTTAATTCTCAGCGTCTTTCATTTGAGAAAACTTGAGTGATCAAATGTTCAGGAAAAAGCTTTGACATCTGGCATAGGTTTGGATGATGGCACTGAAGAAGTCCTTTTTTTCTTCTTGCTACTGGAAACCATATCCAACTTAACAGTTGATTGTACCTATCACAAGTTCAAGTCTTTAAAAAGTTATGCAATTTTTCCAGCTATACTCTCTCAAAAATATCCTGCATAAGGAGGAAGAACAGGCAAATAAGTAGTTCTGCACTCAAAACTGAAATTCATATGCCATAAAAGTGGGTTTATTGACTGAAAAGAAGCAAAACTCCTTTTGCACATGCATTTAATATGACATATGAACAGAAAAATGTGTATTTTAATGCTACGAGAAGGTATTTGGCTTGAGTGACTTGTACTGCATCCTCATTAAGAACTTGGGTTCAGAATTTAAAAATGAAGTATTATATTGATGTTGCCCTTGAACTTCAGCTCAAGGTTTTGAATTTATAAGAGTGAGGGTTTAAGTCTCTAACTTCCTTTTACAACAGCATCAAGATCACTCTTCCATTATACCACTTTACCTCACTGTACAAGCTGAAAGTCTGCTTCCTTTTGAGCCCTAAAGGGAGATCACTGAGGGGAAGACAAAGCCAAGCCATTTTGCTTACAGACAGAAAGTGACATCAAGAACCACGTGAGTCATCCCAAGTTTAAGTTCATAATTTAGCTAAAGGACTGCACTGATAAACCCTGATTTTAGGTAAAAATAACACTGATAAAGGTAAAAGATGCAAAAAAATATTACAGCTTACAATTCTTTAAAAATTGAGAATACAGTAGTTAATAAAATAAATGAGGTTGCATTCCCTGTCATTTTTTTATTAATATTTCTCACATTACTACTTGCTTGTTAACCTTCTCATTTATCAGAAAACCAGTCTCCAAAGGCAAAATGCTACTAAGGGGTGGAACAAAAGAAAATTACTCAGTTGTGCTCAGCTTTTCTAAAACACATTTATGGTCTGCCTTATCTTTTTTCAAATCCTACTAAGTACTTGCTGATCCAAAAAAATTATATTCCAAGGTAACAAAAACTACTTTTTATCCATAAAACTACTTTTTATCCATACCAGCAACTTCTTGAAAACAGAACTCTCAGTCTTTTAGAGTATTTGATATTCTGTATGCAAAGCAGATTTGGTTGTGAAAAACAAGCCACATTTCAATATTTATTTGGGATTATGTTTGAGACAATTTAAGAAAAAAAACAGAATTTCAATATTTTCAAGATGTGTAAGAATTACAAGAAAAACCTATTATTTTTCCTAGCATTTAATGAAAACTCAGCTTAAAAAGGTGAAAGAATGCCAAATAATAGTTCTTCTTAGAGCCTTTTCCTATGAGTACCACCACATTCCTCAGGTTTTCTGCTAAATTCTCTAATACTTTTGTTATTGAACCTAGTTAGATTTTGGCCAAAGGGGCCAATGACCAGGATGGATAATTGGCATAGTGGTAAATGAAAAAACTATTGAGGATGGTTTCCTGGGCACTGTAGCTGTCTTATCCAGACCAGAGCCTCACTAGACAGGACTACAGTAGCCCACAATGAGGTTTGACGGGCGAGACATTTGATGCTTTAAGAGTGTGTCTGTGTGTATCTATATACAATAAATATATATATAAAAATGGCAACTATGGTAATCTCACTAGTGTGCTGCATTTTCCCAATGGCAAGCAGAACACAAAGACTCTCTGATTTCCCAAAGTAACAAGTGTCTGGATATTCATATAAATATTACCATCTGACTATTGAATACGACATCATAAAATCAATTTTTTTCTGTTTTCACAGTTGGCAAGTCATCTTAATATGAACTCCAGTTTAACACTTCTCTTTCTTGCATTTGTGGTCTAAGCAATTTGATCAAATGCCTTCAATTCCTGTAAGATACAGTCGGTGACATCTTTTGCAAACAAACCACAATCAGCTAGCCTGTTCTAGCTTGTGACTAACACAACACAGATTTTGGCTCAGTATACAATTTTAGTACAGACTGCGAAGAGAAATAATATTTTTAGTATTGAATTCAACCATGTATGCACATAAGTATTTTCTTTTATACTGCACTAAGTAAGTGCAAGGCATCTTTACCTGACAGAGCATCTTGTGCCTCAAAAAATGTGCTGAGACCTCCTTTCACATAAGCTAGACTCCCTTCATTTTTCTTATTGGCTTGTTTCTTCAAATTCACAACAGCCGTTTTGAGCTGATCAAAACTGAAAACAAACAAGAAAAACTCAGAGACATTCAAACAATAAGATCAGTTAATAAATAAAGAGAACAAACTACTTGGAAAATAAAGCGACTTACTTTCAGAACAACTAGTAAGAGTCAAGTAATTGCTAATGAGCATGCTTTTCAATAATGAGAATTTATTCTTAGTCCAAAAATCTCAGTTTTTTATTTTCAACCCTAAACAGAGGGCTCCTATCATTTGTGATGGAAGAGATTTCTTTATAACACAAGCTAGTCAGGATGTTTCTTCTAAATATGCAACATTGCTCTTACTTAACTGTCTGTACTACATGAAATAGGTGACAGTAGAATTCACTACACCTAGTACACAGTAGATTAACTACTGAGATATTAATAGCCTCTTTAATAATGACATTTGTTTAACTCTGCAGCTTTATTCACAATCCTTTCTTACTTTTGTTTCTGAATTAATTTAATATTTTTATGTTCATTTGGACATACAGTTCAGAATCAAATACAATATTAGTGCAAAATAAAGAAAAGCTAAAGAGATTCCTGCTTTATGAAGGTATGGTTTTTATAAGCAATCTGCTGAAATACTTTTGAAAGACATTTCAAGGGCAATATCAACTGCCAACTCATCATTGTTGTTGATATGGTAGCTTTCTTTTTATCTTAGTTTCCCAATATTTCTCAATTTTGCCAGTTTACATTTGATTTCACATCTTTACTTTTTGCAAGCACCTGCAATTAATTGAGAAGTCTTACGTTATGAATAAATCTTCAGTAATTGTAGATAATTTTTTGTTGTGAATAAATCTTCATTAATTGTAGATCATTTGATTAATATGACCTCAGTAGTTATATTACTTGATTAACTATAAAACCACCACCATGAACAAGCTCAGAAATACAAATATAGCAAATAACTTTCATCCTTAAAGTTCTTCTTCCTAGCTGCAGGCCAAAGCAATCTCCCTAATACAAAAAAAAGCTGACACAAACACCTGCACTACACCTCTGTGAAGTGAGAGATCATAGAAGTAGAAAACGAATACATAAGACAACTCCATCAGTATTCTGCTCATTTTAAAAAGAGCTGGTACAAAAAGACACATTAAGATAACAAACCAAATTTCAGCTCAGGCAATGAGAAGGCTATCACCACCTGCTGGGAGACAAAGCACACTGGTGCACTTAGAAGCATTTTTCTTTTTATACTGATGATGTCACAACATTATGCCTAATTTTCTGTTTCCATCTGCTGGACAGAAATAACATTACTCATTACTCATTGGATTGGTCCACTTGGGCATATGAGAAGTACTTACCAGCAGCATTTTCAAAATAACAAAAATCTGTATAGTTCTCCTCTTAAGCACTGTTTCATGTTATCTGATGATCTAACAGTGTGTCAAAATAGTTTATTTCTATTTAACAGGATCTTTCCAGGTTAAAAGAAATGGTTAAAAGGATGTTATACTGATTTCTTAAAAAGAATGTCCTTCAAAGGAAAACCAGACATAAGCTAACCAAAATGTCAGTGCACCACACATTTACCATTTCCAATAGCTAAGGTTATGTAGAGGACAAGAACTAAACCATTGCTGTTTCCAGAAAAACAGCACAAATTATATGGGACAGATACTTCTACAATTCTAGAGTATTTTTAAGACTACACATTTTGAATTGCGAAGAAAAAGAAAACCAACCAAAACAGTTTTGCTGCTTCTTTATTCAAAGAGATACTTATAGTTAGATTCAAAGCATGACTGGATTCACCCTACCCTGACAGCATTTATTCCTGTTGAGTTTTACGCTGCTCTTGTACCTTCAACACTAAGATTTGGATTTTATAAACCAATATAAATGGAGTAAATATGCGAAAAACCTCCAGATTTCAGTTAAAAGTGCAAATTAATATTTTTTATTCCATTGGATGGAGGAGATCATTACTTGGAATTGTTGACCTTCAAAGACACAAATAGATGGAATCTTTTTCAGCAAGAAGGATGAAATACTTAAGCTAATACTAGACAAAGTGTTAAAAATGTTTTTTCTTTTCTAAAAGCACCTAACTCATTCAAGCTGTATAACGACCAATATTTATCCACTCCTGAGCTTGTGGCTCAGCTCTCACATCTTTCTTAAAGCAGTGGCCATAGCTGGGCAGAGCACTTAAACTGCAGCTTTAACAATGCCAAGCAGAATAATTATCTCCACATACCTAATACATTGCTGCTGAAACACCCCAGAAGATAATTTGCACTAGGACGGGCAACTTTTACAAACACTGGATTGTTGTCTGTATGACTGCTTCCCAATCCCAGGTGTGTACTCTCCTGCTTGCCTTCCTCACACTCCTTTGAGTCTTGAATTCAACAATTTCACAATCACTACAGCCACAGCTGCCACTGGTTATTGCATCCCCTGCCTTGCCGGCAAGAATCAGATTCAGAAGAGTAGCACCCCTGAAGGCTCACACTGCAACAATGTTAGAAGTCTTGTACAAGAACCAGGGTCTGCTGTCTGGAAATTTCCCCAAAATGCTTAAGGAAGATTTTATTCATTTCCTCATGCCACTGCAACATCACCCATTCCAGACTCCTGAATAAGATCTCAACCATCCTGCTCCATAACAGGGCCCATATATTTATTTCAGCTGTTCTTCATGTGAAGGGCAAGTCACTCTTTCTTTCCTGGGTATCTTTGTCAGGTGGCCTCTTGCTATCCATCCCAAAATACTTGGTACATGAGCTAGCCTGCTTTATTCCAGTGGTATGTTTGTCTAATTCCACATGGAATTCTGTCTCTTACCTGTTTCGCAGACAGCACATAAGTGTGTTAAGGCACTCGAGGTCAGACACCTCCAGGTAGTTTTGTAACTTCCTACAGTATTCTTAATGCCATCACTGAACCCACGGGTAGTACTCTGTCCCTTCATTCAGCTGCAGGCTGTTATCACTATTCCCTGATATTCTGAATTTGAAGTTTTTGACACTAAAGTGCAAACCTGCTTGCAAAGATGCTCCCACACTCCCACCCCACTTTATCAAATGAATTTCATTTCTCCCTAGCAGTCTTTTTTCTTTAGTCATGGATCTGGCTACAGAAGTTAAAGGTGCTGTTTTTGAAAGCAGGGGTACAATCATCTGTGAATCTACAGGATACATCCCTATTACTTGAAGCTTTCCCCTTCACGTGTGAGTCAAAGGGAATGCCTAGGCTCCCACATTCTTCACTGTTGTCCCCAGTCTGCAAACACTTGTGATCTGCTCTACACCTCTCTAGGCAGTGTCACTGGTGTCCACATAGATGAACAACAAAGTGGAAACAGTCCAAGGGCCAAACATAGAGAAAATGCTTACGAAGACCTACATCAAAAGCTTGATGATCCCCAAAGTTATCAGATTCTGACAGAATTCATTTGGAATAACTCCTCTGAGTTACTTGATTTCAATAGATGCTGTCACTATACATGTATTAGGTAATAATGTTCTCTTGCTGTTTTGGCCCTTTAAAGTACCATCATTTTGAGAGAATATTTAAGTATTTCCCAAGTAGAGTAATGGTTATTTCCGGAGCTTCAAAAACTAGATATATATCCTTCCACCCCCAAAACCAAGAAGCAATCCGTACCTTTTTTGTACCAGTAGGAAACAAAACTAAAACAGTTTCTAAGGCGGTATTTCCCTTTAAAATAGCAATCAGAGTATCTAGCTGAGAACAAGAACAAAAGCTCATCTTCTCTATTAAAAATGGCTTCCAGTATTATGTGAACACAAGCAGATAAAAGTTTTGGAACTCAGTTATACATGCAAAAATATATTTATATAATACATTCATGTAAGTACATACTATCAACTGTATTTCTAAATTAAAATCTTAATTGTCAAGATTTTAAGGGATTTACCTCAAAGATCCTACTTTCTTTTCAACTTCTGCTGCTATAGCATTTTCCACAAGTGTTAACTACAACCTAATTGATACTAACAATTTTACTAATCTGTTCAGCACCCATAACCTGTGTTTCTGTTCATGACTTAACACCTGGAGTTTCCACTTAAGGCCCTACTAACTTATGATTCCTAAAGTTTGAAGAAAGACAGCTTACATCTGACACTGGGGGATGGGGATAAAAAAAAAACCCAATCATAAATTAGGTCTGGTTAAAAACAAGATCTTTCTTAGAAGCAGATTATGCAAACTGTTTGATTCAATTTTCAGGCCAAGCAGAAACACCAGAGACAATTGTAACTACAGTTCTATTGCTGTAAATGCAAACCACCACTGACACATCTACTGTACAATGAAATACCATCAGTGACTTGCATTTTAAACAATTACTTATATGATAGTAACAAACCTTGTTGTTGAATGATTCTCAATAAGGTACCAGGCAGCAGAAAAGTTTTCACTTGTGAAATCAGCACTCATCCCAGGAAACAGCGACTCTAAATCTTTTTGAGGAAATCTGCCCCTGAAAAAATAAATATTCATTTGTTCAGTGAAACATAGCCTTGCAAACAGTTTACAATTAAAACAGTCACAAAAAACCCCAAACTAACAACAAACACCAAATCATTTCCCTATAAGATGGGAACATTAACTTGTAACTCACCTTGAAATTAAATTGGTGATTACAGACACCTGTAACATGACTGGGAGAGACTGAAATCTATTCCAAGTAAAATTAATTTTACCACTTTGATTTCACTATGACACATCAGACAGAAAAGCTGTCTGTAGAAAATGCTTCTATTTAATTTTAAAATGGAAAGACATCAGAAATCTGACTGCTTGTAAATGATCTCACACAATTATTGTCTATTGATTCCTGAGCAGCAAAAGTCACACAGAAACATGAAAGGGAGATACACAGAATACACTTCCATTATATACAAACACTGAAAAATGTGTAATACTTTTTACACTTTTTACACAGTTAAAGTAATTCTCTTGCAAAACATAACACACTGATCTGTCTGTTCACTGTACACAAAACAAGGAAAAAACAGGCCTATCTCAAGTGACAGTAACTTCTGTTAGTTTTTATTCAGTCTTACAAATGCATGAAGACACCATGTGAGCCAATTCCTTGTGGAAACAGATTCTCTACAACAGCATTTTTAAAACTACAAGTAGTTTCTAAGATACTCATCCAGAAAATGTATTCCATTCACTTTAAGTCGGCTTAATAAAACTATCTAAAGCACTTTTTGATGATAACATGACAACCTTCATCCCTCAGTCCAGACATACACTCAACACTTGGCCATATTTATTCCACCATGCACTCAATACATCACCAGGTGTATTCTCTCCTCTCATCTTCACCACCAGCTGCATCCCATCTTCAGAGACTAACTGTGGCAAACAAATTCATTTTTGGCCAGCCCTAAATGGGTCTGTCAGTTGGACTAGATGGACTTATGTCCCTTCCAACTGAAATATTCTTATCTATTCCAAAAATTTACTATTTCATTTTTGGATCACAACATCCAACTCAAAAGACAATGAAGTCCCTCACTGACGCTCACAAGTGAGGTGAGCTTTGCTAGAGAAAGTGTACCATATGCAAATGAAAATCTCCCATACTTTGCATTTGAGAGCAAACTTGGGTGGGAATATCAATCCAGAGTCAGTTATAAGAATTGCCTTTAACACAAATGGAAAGCCATTTAAATGGACACAAAAGCAGTGATTTGTTAGTTTTAGTTTTCGCTGTAATCTAAACATGTTTCAAGATAGTTAAAGCTGTTTTTATTACAAAAAGCAAACAGCAGATTAAATGAAACAAATCTAAAGGCGGACACATTAAAAAGTACAATTATATAGAGAGGAGTTGTTTCCTGGAAGTTTCTTTTCATATCCAAATGGCCATTAGCACAGGCAGGTACAAAGGACCTACGTACATAATGACATGCTACAGAAGTCTTTCATCAGTAGCACCTGATTACAGCAGGGGCATGAAACAATACTTTTTAAAAACCAGAAAAAAAATCAAATGAGATGCAAGGAAAAGTGATGACAGATATGAAAAGTAGAGATACAGGGAAAATAGTGTGAGAAACAAATGCAGGAAGAAAAAATGAGGGTCCGAGCATTTGCCTGTGTTCAATGAAAAAGTGATGATGTTAAAACTCTTAAGCATAAGTAGTGAGATTCAGGATTTTCAGTGACCTTAAATTTCATGAATGACAGTAAGCAGAAAATGCTGATGGATGTAAGAAGAAAGTTTCAATTTATTCTTCATTTAAAAACAATTGAAGATACTTTATTTTACCCTCAAATTAGTCAAAAGTTCCCAGTAGGAACATGAAATTGAAGGATAGTACTTCATGTGTGATATACAGTACAACTGTACAAAAAGGCATTTATATTAGATCCACACATCGAGACATCTTTGTGACAGTTGCATTTTTAATGCTAAAAAACAAAACCAAGAAAAAAAATTTGAGTTTTTGCGAGAGAGTTAGACACTTTGTGCAAGCACTATTTAAGTAAATGCAATCAATGCAGAAGTGGAATTTTGCTCATGTTTTCAGAATTTCCATGTATGTTCTCCAAAACCAAAAGAGACAGATATAACACAAAAAGCACACACACTCAAATATACCACTACCAAATGTTACTCATTACTGCAGGTTTATAAGGGATATGCATGACAATTTAAGCATATGCATGAACTATACAATTCCTAAGGGGAAAAATGAAACTATTTATATATATATATTTATATATATTTATATATATATATATAAAGACAAAGATAGACCTGTAATCAATTACTCCAAAAGAATCTTGTCTACAGACAGAGGGATACAAATGAAGGATTTTTTTTTTTCAGTTTGATGTTTCACTGCCTTGAAAAGTTATTAGGAGGTTTTTTTTTCCAGCAGATGCATTTGTATAGAACCATAAATTAACAATGCTTTTATCTGTGCAGACATATTTTAGACATAGTCACAACAGACTAGAAACATGAATGTGAACGTGTGAGGTATGTTAACAATATGTTGTACTCTATGGTTCAGTATCCTTACTTTTATCGCACATTTTACCAGTAGTTTTCCCACTAACAGATCTGCTACAGCTTGTTACATCCAGACTTGCTACAGCTGTATTCAAAACAAAGAGCACACTAAAATGCTCAAACTGAAAGCAACTGTATTTCTACAATGCCTGGCCAGATGCATCTAAAAAGAGACTGACTCCACATACACACAAGTTTGTTTCATTAACTTCCACTAGTAAATTAAATAAGTCAGTTTTGGGAAGTTGTACTCATTAAAACTTGCTTGCTATTTACTAATAAACAAGCCCATATGTGACTTGAGAAAGTATTTCTGGTTTATTCTTTTCAACATCATGGGGTGAAGATGAACCAGTAGCAAAAGCTTAGATAACGATGACATGCAATTAAACTGTAAATAAAATAATGTAAATAATTTCTCTGTTGATTTGCTCATTATACAAGAATCACTTCATGAAGAATACTTAATCATTAAAAAGTAATCGCTTTTTAATAATATAAAAGAAACTGGGAACCACAAATTGAATCCAGAAAACCTCAGAAAAAGAAAAGTGAAGTTTACCACCCTTGAGAACCCTAAGTATTACACTACCTTTACAATTTCAGCAAAGGTACACATACTGGATTTGTATACTTAGTACTTTCTGCCAGGCACACTATTTTACTTAGAATAGAACTAGATCTGGTACTAGACCTGTAGTTAACATTTTAAAATAGTCTTATTTATGCTTCAGCAACAATTTTAAATACAAAAGAAAATGAGATTTCACATAGGGGTTATATTAATGAGAAGCATAATTAAAATACATTTGGTTACAAGCCACTATACGAGTTCACTTCCCTCAAACATATTTTGATTATAGTTAATAGAGTCATACAACATTTGATGTAGTGGTCCTTGCTTCTACGTAAAGGTCATGCACATTTACTTTGGATTCAAAATATGCAGAGTACAATAAATTCTCTTGTGCCACAAGTGCCCATCAACAGAAGTCCCTCCTTGCACCATCCCAAACTTCAGGTTCTTTATAGGCTAATAGCAAATTTAACAGCACAGGATACATGGGCTCTTACAAATTCTATTACAGAACTTGTGCCCATACACAGCATTTATATTTTCCAGAGACTAGTTGGAAATCTCATTGGGTAAATCACAGCCTTCAGGCAGCCACAACCAAGTAAGAGCAACAGAACGCAACAGATACTAATTAAAAAAACCTGACAATTAACACAGTTTAGCAAGTAGTAATTTTTCTGTGAAAATTGTTTTGCTCCCAGAATTTTACGTATAGTAATAATTTCAGCATATATGACAATATTTGCAGATTAAAGGTGCATCCCAAAGGATGATACAGCCACCAAAAGGTAACTTGAAGCTCAGTTCTACAGAAGTTTACAAAAGGTCAAAAGGAGCAACTTTAAATAAACACAGATTCTGAATAGCAACCAGCATAAACAAGCTCGAGCTAGAGCTGCTGTACACTCCCCGCTCTGTCTGGTACCAGTCAGACTCCTTGAAGCTGGCTTTGTACCAGCTGTACTGTGTTAATAATGCATGCAAAAAGACCAGCATAAGGGACACTGGTGTAGACTAAACACGACAAATCAGAAGGTGTTAACAAAGGTCTCTCCAACAGCAACAAGACAAGGATGTACTCTGGCAATTCCTCCCTAGTAACATTGGGTTCATTAGAAATATGAAAACAAAGTGGCAACTGTATTTTGGAACTGGCAGAATGTGGTAAGAGAAATCCACTAGGGGATTATAGGCTGGTAGCTGCAGCTGATGCATCAGCCTAACAAGCAGAGTTACTTCACTTTCTAATGTCATACAGCCAGGACTATACCAGAACTCTTTTTTGCAGCTTTCAGAATTTTTTCTCATGTGTCACTGTGATCAAGTTTCCACCTGCCCATTGCATTCAATAATCAAATTTACTGCATTTCCACACAAGCCATTTAAAATGAAACATCTCATCCTGCAGAAAATCTTTTCCTATCTCATGGTAGCAAGCTGATGTTTACCATTAGGTGGCAGCGTAAGATCATCTGTTTCCTTCTCCCAGATGAACCGTTTTGGAAGCTGGCGTGGGAAGAGGGAAGCATCTGTATTGAGTGGGTGGATACAGAAGTATATGGAATGTACTTAGCATGTCAGCCTTTGCTTTCATGTACAACACGGATCCACCAGAGTGACCTCTGTGACATGCAAAAAAACAAACACTATTCAAAAATTTTCTAACCACCACTAGGTCTGACTGATGTTACTGTTTTGCAGAGCATGAATTTTCTTAGCCTGACAGAGTAGTTAGAGGAGTCAGGGAACCCTTGGTTAAACAAGGACCTGTCATGTAGGAGGAGGAAGAAGTATGTACATCAGAGCAAGCAATTCATTCACAAATCTCACAGATCTAAATTTTTCATCAACATATTTCAACTGGTGTCTATGAGACAATCTCTCCCAGAACCATACAAAATTCTGGATGATCTTGTGTTACCAACTTGCTTTTGTAAGAGTTCTAATCTGCTAAAACCAATCTAAGTACTGCCACATTGCTGCTACGGTCAGAATTTTCACACCAAGTTCCACATTTCTCATACTGAGTCATCTACTCTGCACACTCTTTTTCTTCCTGCAAACCTATTTAAGACTTCTCCTGGTAAGCTGGCAATGCAATGCTTGGACAGGTGTACTCTGCTGGATTAAAAACTGGATGGCCATAGCTAGAGAGTGTTGGTGAATGGAGTTACCTCCAGCTGTTGGAAGGTCATTACTGGGATTCCCCAAGGGTCCATACTGGGGCTGGTCCAGTTTAGTATCTCTATCAATTATCTGGACAATGGAATCGAGTGTACTCTAAATAAGTTTGCAGATGACAAATTGGGTAAGTGTACTGATCTGCTGGAGGGTAGGGAGACTCTGCAGAGGGATCTGGACAGGCTGGATTGATGGGCTGAAGCCAGCTGTATGAGGTTCAACAAGCCTGAATCTTGCTTGTGTCACAACCCTAGGCAGCTACAGGCTGGGGGCAGAGTGGCTGTAAAGCTGCCTGGCAGAAAGGAACCTGGGAGTGCTGGCTGACAGTGGCTGTCATGACATGAGCCAACGTGTGCCCTCATGGGCAAGAAGGCCAAGGCCATCCTGGCTTATATCAGCTCTTGTGTGACCAGCAGGACCGTCCCACTGTACTCAGCACTGTGAGACCACATCTTGAGTGCTGTGTCCAGCTCCAGGCCCCTCGACACAGTAAGAAGTTTGAGACGTTGGAGCACATCCAAAGAAGGGCAATGGAACTGGTGAAGGGTCTAGAGAGTAACTTTTGTGAGAAATGGCTGAAGGAGCTGGGGGTGTTTAGCCTGGAGAAAAGGAGGTTCAGGGGTGACCTTAACACTCTCTACAGCTATCTGGAAGGATGTTGTAGCCAGGTGGGGGACTGTGCAGGCCCAGGGGCCTGCCACCAGGAGAAACACCCCTCTAGATTAGGGTGAGAAAACCCGTCCTCCCATGGGCCATTGTAGCCACATAATATATCTCTTAGGTTTTGTTGTTCTATTGACTTGTTAAGTTTATGTCACCCTGTTTAGCCCCTGTTCACTATATATGCACCCCTCCTAGAATGTTCTTCCTTTCCTTGAACACCATTGGTTCTGTCTTGCCACACTACTCTACCCGTTACCCTGTTGGTTCCCCCACTTCTTGCTTAACCCTTCACTCCACTTTTCTCTATCTGTATTGGACCTTGACCCTCAGATACGTCCCATTTGTCTCATTTATAACCCTGTGCTCTTGGCCCCCTCCATGTTCTCATCCCTGGATTTAATTCAAGGCTGTTCGCATCCCTATTCTGCATCCCTGGACCCCTTCGCTATTCTCCTCCTGAATAAACAGTCTTTGGATATCCAAGTGGGAACCCGCCCCTTGGCTGCTTTCTCAGTGCCATTACAGACGTGCCCTTACAATCCCGCGCTCCCGGGCTCAGAGACTTGAAGTCGCTCTTTAGGATCCTGTGACTGCGCAGGAATTGTAACAGGGGACAGTCTCTTCTCTCAAGGAACCAGCAACAGGGCAAAAGGACACAGCCTCAGGCTCTGCCAGGTGAGGTTCAGGCTGGACATCAGGAAGAATTTCTTCACTGAAAGGGTCATCAGGCATTGGAATGGGCTGCCCAGGGGAGGTAGTGGAGTCTGTCCCTGGAGGTGTTCAAGAAATGACTGATCGTGGCATGTGGGGATATGGTTCAGTTGAAAAGATGGGGATTGGTCAAAAGTTGGACTCAATGACTTTGAAAATCTTCTTCAACTGTAACAATTCTGTGATTCTATTCTATGATTCAATGTTTCTGTAAGGATTCCTGGCTACATCTGCATAACACCACAGCCAGGAATACTCCCTGGGGAGGAAGGTGGCACAGATCCACTCTGAACTGAAAGCAGACTTAAAGATAGTGATAGGACACTAAACCTTTGTATCAGTCTTTTAGCCCAGATTAAGTGTTTTAAATAACTATTTTTTGGTGGCAAGTGAATATCTCACAGCATACACACAATAGGCAGTAAGTCACATCAATGCCAAAAACCTCTTATCTGATGTGTGTTTTAGAAGATAAATGAACGATTTTTAGGAAGGGAGGAGAGCAAACATGTGCGAACACTCTTCTGCAAATACATTTTTGACTTCAAGGGTCACCACCACCAAAACACAAGAACCAGTAAGTTCAAGTTTCATACTTTTATTTGCAAGTGAGATTCTTAGCTACATGACCCAGGAGCTGCAATTAATTTTTGGAAAATGTGAAGAACTCATCAGCCAGCAATTATGTATACTGACCACTTGCTAAACCTGGAGGCTGAAGGATGATGGCCTGAACATTGTGTATACATGTAGAGTTAAAATATCTTGACTATACAAATAAAACTTAAAATATCTTGATTATGTAAAAGAACAGCCACGAGGATGACTGTATATACTTTGTTGCCTTTTTTGCATCCTTGCAACATTTGAAAATGAAAAGAATTCCAGTGCATATTTTGAGTATATATATCTTACTCCTACAATATACCTATAGGCAGTATTCTAATTATTAATAGAATGTCAGACCCACTATTACATATTTCCCCTAATTCACAGTTCAAAACCTTTTGTTCACTTAAATCTCAGTCACTCCCAATTAAACTCCAATCTTCTATCTACTGAGTCTGAATAACTTTTTTTTTGTCCCTGTGCATGCCTAATAATTTAGCAAACTGCTGTACTTAAACTCTTCTTTTCTTTACTTACAAGGTCTTTTTTTCTGTAATTTCAAGGTCTCATTTGCAGCACCTTGAAAACATCCACCTGAATGGTTCAAAATTAATTTTTTAACATTTTTTAATTGGACAAAGTACCATAAAAAAAAAGTTTAAGAAAGCCACAAAAGGAACTTTTAAAACCAAGCATAACCCATATAAAAAAAATAATTTAAAAACAACAAAACCCCTCCAAAAAACAACTAAATTGTTCCCATGCTGCAGCATATCTTTTCTATATCATATGCTAATGCCTGATAATCCCTTTCTACAGGAAGGGCTTCATTTTCTTTCAGTCTGTAGTCTAATCATCTTCCTCTGCCTTCTCTTCAGTGTTCTCCTATATAGTTTATTCCTATTCAATTTTATAACATCTGTTTTTCACTGCTTTTCTTCCTGAGCTTCTCAATGAATGCTTCTTTTGTTTACCACTATTTGCATCAGGCTGCAAGGGTTGTAAATCCCAACAAGTCAGACCAATGCCAAATGCTTCAGCTTCAAAATTAAAATACAGCCCAATTTTCACATGATTAAAGAAAATGTTTAAAGAAACCAAAGGTATGAATAAAAGAGAGATCCATAATGTTGCAGATCCTACCTGCATACTCAACAGTATTATTAGAATCATATTAGGATGCCCTTTATTTTAAGCATCCTAACAATTTTTATCACTTCTAATGAATAACATTCCTGTATCTAGTAATGGTTATTGCTAATTTCTTGCTTTTTCTTTCTTAGTTTACAATTGCCTTTTTTCACTGCCTTGTACAACTTCTCAATACTTACCCATTCCATACATAAAGTATTTGCAAACATGAATTTAGCTAAACTGTATGATATTAACGATTATTTTATAGAAATAAACCTCACATTGCTCCAATTTATCAAGAATTTTTTTTTCCATTGAGAAGGCATTCTTTAATTAAACCCAGAATGTTCATCTGCAGTCAGAACTGTGCTGTTAACACACACAGCACCAGGGCAGACCAGGCTTTTCCTCTCTTTTCCCTCTGCACAACGTAACCCCTCAATTCCTCCACACAACTACTTGTTACACTGAATAGTGTTACATCTCTCAAACTGGCACTTGCCATAATCTTCCTGCTTCTCCTGCAATGAATTTGGGATACCAAGAACAATGAATTAGGCTTGACCAAGAACAATGAACTAGGCTTGATATGCTTGCCCAAGGATTTCCTAATTCTCTCCCTCTACAAAAGGTTATTTCCTAGCTGTATCTCCATGTTTCTGATTTATGTCTTTTCACATGAAACTTCAGGTTTCAGTAACACATTTTCTAATGCTTTGAGAAAAAACATTTAAAATACAACATGGCTGGTTTTCTATTTAACAAACATCCAAATGGATAACTCTTAATGAAGCAAACTCTAAACCAATGCAACTTCAGTTTCCATAGGATAATTCCTAATTTATCATATGGACCATGTCTTAACTCTAAGTAGAGACTCAAGAGAATCAGCTAACAAAGCACTCACTGCTAGTTGCTGTGCAGCACAGTGGTAAAAAGGACTGTTATGGGGTTTTTAATTTATAGGCAGGGGAAGGAGAGTAGAAGAATGATAGAAAGTCTTTTAGTAACACACTGGAATACTGTCAATGGTACGAAGGTCCAAGTTTTGTTGGGGATTGGAAAACTGAGGAACATGAAAGATTTACCTGTCAGAAGTTACACAAAAGGCTAAAGAAAAATACTTAAAAGATAAAACCTTTGGCTTACTAAAAAAATAGGTTAGTACTTTGAAAAGGAAGACATATATATATTCAAGTTAGAAAAGAAATGCACAACCAGAGGCTGGAAGGTGATGTGGATCCACTAGAAATCCCATACGTATTTTGTGAAAGTGCAGCTTTCTCTGAACAAGGTAACAATGGACACTGCAGATTTTTTCCAATGCACTCCCCCTCACAAACAAGAGTATATTTAACAGATGAGACCTTAGTAATAGTTTTAAATAGTCTTTTGTTTGATAAAGCTGGCATCTTGATTGAAAGCAGTATTCCTGATGATATTTCTAAGAGTTAGGCAGGTTTAAAGAGTGTCCCATTTAAAGACCCCTAATTCCATTCATCATTCACTATAAAGTTACTATTTCAGACAAAAAAAAGTCTTAAATTCCACCATACTTAGGAACTAAAGTAAAGAAGACTGTGGGCTGGAAAACAGCATTAGTATTTCAATAAAGTAAACTAGCTGATGTGGCATAATAAATCACATTTTACAGTGCAATTTTAGCAAGAGATAGTGATCTAATATCCTTAAAAGCCCCGTGAAACTCAAATGCAACAGTAGGTATTCTGTAACTGCAATGTATAAATTTGAAGCCTTAAGTTATTTATCAATCCTCAAAATCTAAACATCACTGGTGTTCAATATTATCAGGGTTTTAGACTATCTACAGTTCTAATTGATGATCCAAAATAGAGGATTATGAAGCAGGATACGATGTACACTAACAACTCTGAGTATCAAATAGAATACTAGCAGCTAATAGATGTATGTGTTTTTAAATCTTTCCCTGCCCTGCAAGCCATTAAACTTCCCTGGAATTCACAAAGACACATATAGAGAAAACCACTAAAAAAGTGGATTAAAGGCATTTGGTACTCACTTGTCTATCTCAATACCAAGCGGATTAGCTGGACGTAAGGACAAGGGGGGAATCCCTTTGTTCCTGTCAGTGCGCATGTCATAATAGTTCATTTCATCCACCCAGACAGCAGACTGATCCAAGATACCTAGCGAAAACAAAGCACAGATCCTTAAAATAACAAGGGCAGTCCAGCACCATCAACTTCTAACATACTGAATTAATTTGAAAAATCCTGATAAATATAAAATGCATGCCTAGGTAATATATTGAAAGATACATGGCAAAACAACCTGGATGCAATTATGCTAAATTATTTTATTATAGCTGCTGAAAAGGTATTCATGGCTGGGCATCAAACATGGCCCTCTTGCAGAGTGCACAGTTTCACATATATTAGGAGCATTTTCCTGACCACAAAGTATTAGTATTTTCATTCCTGAAAGTATTTTGGTATCTATCCAAACCTTGTTATCTGCTCCTTTCAAAAAAACAATTAACTGAAAGTCTTCTCATTTGCATATTTTAGGGAAGATTCCTTTTCTGTCACGTTTCTATCTAAAAGGTATCTAAACTTCGGCCACAAGTGACTTCAATGACACAGAACTGACTTTACTTCCAATGCCTTAGCACAGACAATGCATAAAGGTGAGGCACGATATGTCCTGCAATCTCAGCTGAAAACAGAGCCAGCCATACCTTTGGCCCTTCCTCCTTTAACACACCCATCAGATACTCAACACCAGAAATTACTCCATCCCCACACTTCTCCATATTTTCAAACATGAATTCTCCTCTCTCATCACCAAAAGCTCCACTGTGTAACATTTGCACTTACACATTTCACCTATTATTGAGATATCAGTGCACCTTGGGAGAAGTTACATGTTATTTAACTGTCACTGAAGGGCTGAGAATAAAAGCCTGAAACAGTTCTTGTGGGAACTCCTGTGTTAAGAAAGATAACTATCCAGCTTCATCAATGAGGGGTTCTGAGAGAAACATTTTCAATCCACAGGGTATTTAGACTGGATTCTAAGTTAAGCGGAGGTCCTAGACTGCTTGGCAAAATAATTTCAATGGTTAAGCATCTCATGAGAAATACTTAAGACTTTTTGTCTTGCAGGATGGTTTGAATTACAAATAAGAAATGGCACTGAGGACTCAACTTTCTTTAAAGGATTAACTGTCAGCTCAGGATTTAGGTGTAAAGCTCATGAGCTGGTCCAGATTTTGTATTTATCTAGTACATTTAAGAATAATTACTGGATCTGTTATAAAGTTCTTTAAAATTTTAGAAATTTAGAGCTATTCTTTTATGAAAAATAAAGAGCTACTTTTCATTCATCACTGGGGGTTTTATCAAGATATTGAGAAAGGAATAATTTTACATATACCCTGAGTTTCTCTCTCTCTCTCTCTCGGCACATTTTATTGATATACTCTGCATTTTCTAAACAACCAAAAATTGTCCTGAGGTGGATCCATTTCAAGCATATGTTTTATAGAAAAAGGCATTCAGTCATATATTTGCTCAGCAAAGAGAATAGATGTAGATTTAAACAATAAATATACCTATTTTTTCAGGTTTAAGCAGTTTGAAGGAAACAGTTGAAGTTCCTTTGCCACCAGACTTCGTAGTAACAATAATGTCCCCCTTGTCATTTTTAGCCTGTCCAACTCGACATACAATTTTACTGGCAGACATCCATTCCGCAGTGAGGAGACAGTTGTGCCCACAGATTGTTAAACCTGGGAAAAAGAAAAAAAAAAAGAAATATACTACTGTGAATAGAAGTATCTTTTGAAATTCTGCAATGCAAATTCATTTATGAAGCTACATGTGTTTTACATAAATATATAACCCTTCAACAGTCCCCTACAGTCAATTACAGCCAAGGATTCACAAATAATTTTTTCAGATGTTTCCTAGGTGACTTCAGGTATTTTGTTCCAGTGACAATTCATGAGACACAAATAGTGCTGTTTGAAACTTATTTAATCTCTTCCACCACTTTCGGGCTACTGTGACTTTTCCTTCACGTAGTACAATAGATTTTTCTGTCTCCAAGACACTGGAGAGCTGCTGTTTAGTATTGTATTTCTGTGAAACTTCCTTTAAAAGCTACATGAAGCAAATCTTTCACAAGTTCAGTCTATATAACTTTGCACAGAAAAAAAAAAAAGACATTGTGTAAAATATTTACAGTGAACAATGTCTCTTTAACCTTATTTGTTTAACTGTGTTTTTGTGGACACAGAAAGCTGTTTTGCCTGTAGTAGTGTTAATTGACAAATATTCCATCCCAATTTCTTGTGCAAATAATCCACGATGAAAGACTGATTCTGATGAATAAACTGCCCTTGTTATATGAAAAAAGAATCATGTAATGCTCATCTATTCCCTCTTCTACGTTTTCTCACAAGAAGAATGACAAAATATGAAATACAAGAAGGTCTTTTCTCATAGGAAGATACTGACAAACTTTAGTGTTCAAGATCACCTCTTATGACTTAGAAGTCAAGGTGCACCTTAACATAAGGTCCAAGGCTTCCTGAGATTTCACATCAAATTGGTCTGATCAATCAAACCAATTACCAACTGATCACAAACCAACAGATTGGTTCTGGTTGGATCAGGACTCTGGATGCTGGAATAGATGGATTGTTTTCTCAGATCTGGAAGCACAATTTCCATATCCATACCTGGAGTTCTGCTGTCCTGGAAAACTGGCAAGATCCTAACTGCTCAAGTACCAGTTTGGAGAACAACTTCATTAGGTTCTTCTTAAATAACACCCTTAACTAGAAACATTTTGCCTTATGTCCAAAAGAACAAGGCTGTACTAGACTCTTGGCTGTACTGGAGTATAAATTAGTCAGGCAGAGTAGTTCCTCCCCTGTTGGCTTGACTTTTGTTTTTCATTTCTAGAAAGCTTTGACCAATTTAGAAAATACTTAGAGACAGAAAAGGGTCAGCATATGTGGCTTAGTACCAAAGCTTCACACTTATTTTCTCTCACAATTTAAGTCTCTGACATGACACAGCAGACAAATTTGGCAGTTTTCATGGCTGTCAAACATAAAAATGCATTACTCCCTGCCAAGAATTATCTTGAAAATGAAATCCAAAAAATAAAAAAAATGGAAAGGCACTGAATCTTATTACAACTGAAATTAATTCTACTTGAGAAAGGACAGTAGATTTGTTTCTTAAATATTCTTTCTGAATAAAAGGGGGGAGTGGGATGAAATATGATATACACACAGAAAGACTTAAAATAAAAAAATATTTTGCTTATTTATTAATGAAATTTTAACCAGGTCAGGTTTTAGTTACTCAGGGAAAAGAAAAAAACCCATACATTATGATGCATATTACATATATGCAATTATATAACCTTATGTCATATTGCTATATAATTACATCTCTTACACTTTTATGCTAGCACCTTCTCTAAAGGAAAAAAGATTGTGATAGGAACTAACTGAAATACCTTGCCCAAACAATTCATAAAGATGTTTTCACTTTGTATTTTCTGAATTAATGGCTAAATTAATCAATACTTTTAAAATTCAGTACAAAGCTATAGTAATTAGGTAGGGTAAAAATTTTTGAACAACTGTTTGAAGATCCTTGTGTCAATTAGTGTATATTCATCAGAGGTTCCAAAAGCTCTCAAGAGAACAAGATCACAAGGTCCAACACTTTTGAAATGGAAGGAAATGGCCTTTGCCTGTATCTTAAAAATGCAGAAGGAAGTTAAGTCTCTACCAACATTTTATATACCACATGAAACATAGTAATGGCACAACACAATTCCTAAAACAAATAAAGGCAGGTTGGGGGAGAAGTTATGATAGCACGTTTCTTTCTCCAGAAATACGAAACTTTTCTTTAAATAAAACTTAGTTTGAATCTGTTGCATGATACAAAGATCTCTGAGAACATAATTCTCAGCTTCTGGTTTTTATGTGCCTTTCTATAAATAGGCATAAGTAATTCTCTTATGGAGACTTTCTGATTTTGTTTAAGCTTATATATGGACAATTTTACAACATCTAAAATATACAGCTACAAATGTCTTATAAGACAAGCTAAACCTTGAAAACACAAATGTTACAGGTATCTCCTGGATTTGACATTTTGTACCATGAGCTATAGAGTTACAAATAAAAAGTTTATTTGGTTCCAAAGATACAAAGAGATTACTAGAAGACTCTCTCCTAAATGAAACCAAAAGAATATTCTTCTATTATGTGATACTGTGTTTATATATGGAAAAAAAATCTTGCTTTTCATTTTACACTAATGCATCTCAAACTTTATAAACTTTATAAAGACCTCACTCAAACTCGTTTAACTCTCATGCCTACAAAGCCTCACTTTTCCAAGTATTTCCATTCAAACAACAGGGAATATTTACATGCCTAATTTAACCATTAAAAGAAATCATTACATATATAGGGCCTAAGTCACTTACTGGAGAAAGCTGACAACTAAGCTAAGGCAAAAAAATAAGGCAATGCATTATTTATTTTTACCTCAAAACATAAAATTATTAGCAGTTGTGTGCTACAAATGTTACTCTGAAAGAAATATAAGAAGAAATACTGGCACTTGGTCAGCTGTAATATAGAGGTACAGTTCAGGTCATGTCTTCCTTCCAAGAACGTCACACTGATCATTTATAAGAGGATCATACCAATGAACTAATGAGGCTATTAAAGTGCATCAGCTACACAAACACACAGAAATATACTCACCTCTAACATCATCAGTTATCTGAGGATTTCTCAATATGGAGACTACAGTGTACCGCGACCTCACCTAGCAGCTCAGGAAAATACTACTTCCCCTTTGGAGAGACAGCAAACTGAAGTGGAGTGGAAAACTGCAGTAGCTTATGCTTGGCCATAAAGCTCATTGTGGTGGCCATGAATGGAATTTGTGAATCTTGGTTTACAGCCATGAAGCGAAATATTTTTTCTAGCAAAGCCAAACAAAATTCCAATGGCCTTCAGAGGAGTCGTGATTCCACAACAAATTAGACAAATTGCCTCTAACATGACTACCGAAGTATACATATGCATAACTTACAAAAGAAATAAGGGAAATTCCAGTAGTTATAGTTAACTTGGATTTCCAGTAGATTTTACAGAGTCCTTCTCGAAAGGCTTAAGAAAACAAAGCAGCTATAGGATACGAACCTCTAATGGATAAATAGCTCAGACACATAGAAACAGAGTTACAGTAAATGGATGTGTTTTGACCAAGGAAAGTTTCCACAGGGTATATGCCAGGATCATTTATGTTCAGTACATTTATAAATGACAAGATAAAGAGGTCATAAAGTTTGCTGATATTATTCATTTATTCAGAGCATGAAGACCATAAAGCCCAGAAAAACGCAAGCCAGAACTTATTAGACTGAGTGATGCACTATAAAGTAGATATTAAAACACAGCAGCTGAAATTCATTGAACAATGACAAGATGAACCTTAAATTCACAGACGGAAGCTCAAACTGACTACTAATCCTCATGCATTTAATCATGTGGCTATAGTAAGCAGAACAACAAAAGCATTAGTTTGATTCTCAGTAGGAGTTATACAGAAAACAGAACTCTACAGCCGAAATACGAAAGAAAAGTGAAAGTACAGTGTTATGCCACAAGGCATTCACATCCTGAACACTGCACACAACCAAGACGTGTCACCCACGACTGGTAGTGAAACTAAAAGAGATTCGCTAAAGAGCAAGAAGAAAGGCCAAGGAAACATGCATAAAAGTTAAATAAGTTAAGACATTTCAGCCTGAAAAGGAAGCAACAGAGCAGTAACGAACAAGGTCTATGACCAGGACAATCAGTGAAAAGATCTTGTCCCCTCCTTCAGCACAAAAGCTACGATGATTCTAATGAAATTATCATGTTAAAAATCAAAACAGCAATGAAAAGGTTCTTCACATATTGTGTAGCTAAATCACTGAACCTGCTTTGTCATAACTTGCAGATACACAAACTGACTTTAATTCAAAGCATAGCAATCCCCAGTGACTTTCTGAATACACTGAAAATGCTTCTGACATGAAAATTTCAATGTGGAAATTCTCAGTTCCTGAGAAAGTAACAATGGAGCATCTCATTACATCTACCCTCTTCTAGTACACTGCAAAAAGCATTAACTCCTCATTTTCATGTTCAGCACAGGATGCTGAGCAAGATTAAGGGTTCATCCAAAAAGGTACGGTCAGTCTGATTAGCTACGCATTGGGCAGCATCCCTGAATTTATGAATTCAAGTGCATATTTTTGTAAAGGGCATTCCTCATAACATGCAACACAGACTCAATCATGCAAAAAAATTATCTCTAATCATATCCAAAATGTCACCTTCTGCAGTACCAAAAGGTGTTTTTTCAACTTACCTATGAGGTCTGTAGGCCCAGTTCCCAAGTTTTCTCCTCTGATTGTCACTTTAGTCCATGAGATGCCTTCATTGGGAGAGATACCAGTTACAAGTGGGGGCTGTCGTGCTCGAGACATGATGACTGTTCAGTTACTGCAATCTGAGCTGCTTTTATCTGTTCACCAAGAAAGAATAAATTAAAACCCCCAAAATTATATAAAAATTATTAAAACCATTTAAACATGTTCTTATAAAATGGTAGGGAAATATAAATGTAAATATGGAACACCACTCTGAAAGTCTTTTTTGACACAGTCATAAAACAATATAGAAAAATTATACCTTCTTTGCACTTTTTAAGAAGTTAAGTATAGCTTTCTGAAAGAAAGAAAAAGTACATTCAGAAAAATATTAAACCTTCTGAATGCTTAATGAACATGTATACACAGATTTCAAATTACCTATGTCAGAATTCAAATGAGTCTATTCCAACCGCTATGGGAAAGTTATTATTGTATTCATTAGAAACTTCAGAACTGTTCATCTAAGGTAACTAATGGACTATGATTATATATTTGGATAACTTCTCCATCAAAATACAACTTACAGACATAGACAGTCCCATTTGAGGAAGACCTCAGCACTCATTTGTATAAGGCATCAATGTTAACATACACTGAGAAAATTAGAACAGGACTTGCAAACACCACACTAGCAGAGACATCTACAAAACAAGCAATATCCCAACATATCAACAAAAATGTACACAAAATTATTGAAGAAGCATTTCCAGAAGGGTATTCCTTTGTGCCTGAAATTGAGTCAAATCAGACCAGTTTAATTAGCTCTACCATTAATAAGCTCTGTAGCTCAAACAAAAATACGGTACCTATGCAATGTGGTCTACATTTAGTTTACTATGCAACTGATTACAAATTCCTATTTTTTATTAGCAGTTTCCTTTGTGTAGCTCTGCAGCTATAAACAGCCATAAGAAGCTGAGTGTGTATATGTATGTATGTATATATATGATGAGTATAACTTGAATTACAACACTTACTAAATACCATCCCCATTCCAAAATCTCAGTTACATATACACAACACTTCAGTGTAAACAATTTTGGAAGTTCATGTTGGTAAAAAATACATGGAATATGAGCCAAGCTTCATAAGGCTTCTCTCAGCTATTGTTTTTTGAATCAAGATGTATTTTGTGTTTTATTTGCAAATGATCAAGTCCAGGAAACCCAGAAACTCTCTAAATCATCTCTAATAATACATGGAAGCAAAACTGCAGTTTCCAAGTACCTGCAGCTAAGACATACTAGAATTAAGACATACTTGTTTCAGCTGCTTCTGCATATACAAAATTCCTTCATTGTACCAACATATCCCATGTTTCCACACAGCCTCCTCAGATTTTTCAGTGGTAGTACCTAGACCTGACATGAGAATCAAAGAAGCTCCCACCGCTTGGTTTCTCTCATACATTCCAAAGTTGGAACACACATTGAAAATGAAGATGGAAACAGACAAGGCAGAAATTGGGAGGAAAATCTCATGCTAAAAGGAAACAAATACTACTCTCAGAACAGGATCTCCTGTCTCTGTCTGTCCATACCATAGGTACACAGCAGGTCACCTACAAATTCAAAAATCTTTGAATTCTGATCCAACTTTAGAGCCCACAGCCACACTTGAAGTCAGTGTGAAATGTATCCTGAATATAGGGAATACTGCACAATGCTTTGAAATACTGAGGTCCTAAACAACCACCTCAACCCAAATATGTCTGATTTTAAACGTCTGCTTCTTGGTTTTAAATATTTAAAATAGGAATGCTATCACTCATCTCTAAATCTATTTTTGAAAACAAATTCATTAGTATAGAAAAGGCATTTAGATACCCTGAACACAACAGAAGTATTAGTATCTTCAGAGAATGTTGCAGACGGAAGAGTGTGCAATTAATAAGAGATGTAAACTCATGTCGAAGAAGCAAGAATACAGTAAGTTGCAGTATGTGAGCCATGTCCAGTGTATGAAGGAAGGCTGGCAAGGGCCCATGATAACACACAAAATGTGTATCTAGTTTGGCTTTGTATCTTTACCTGGCAAACCTCATAATATTTCTTGACATTAAAAACTACATAATGGGTTTAATAAAACACTGGTTTCTGGGGTTTTGCAAACAACCAACTGATGAAAAAATTAAATTATATAGTATTATATGGGGTGCTCTTAACAGTCTTACATGTGAAATACTGGAACATTTTACACGAACCCAACACGAGAACTGGAGAAGCAAGTAGTCAACAGATGCAGGCTATAAGGGTACAACAGCACAGAAGAAAAGAACTGTATCTCCAGATTTTAAAAAAATCAGCTGACAGTTATGTCCAGCTACAGAAGAGAAGGCTGTGCTCTGTGCTACTGCCCTACTCCTATTTCTTTCACTGAACTGGTTTCTCCTCCTCCCTTGCACAGAGACAGTCCCTGCTTCACTTCAAAACCGAGACCAGGTCCTCATCTTGCAGACAAACTGTTCCTGCCTCTATCCTGTCAATTATCCCTCTTTTTACCCCTAAGTTCAACCAGGGAGAGAGAGGAATATTACTATTCCATCCTCCTTTCAAATACGGACACCTTGTTAATTCCTTTTACCTTGCATTCCCAAGCCTTCTTGTCTTTCCTCTATCTGTGATACATTCAAAACTACACCACCACCCCACTGCCCAGCAAAACAGTGGGCAGCACAGTAGAAATACGATGCTAGAGAAAAATCAGGTCCCTAATTTCACCAGGAGAGAGGAAAACAAAATGCATCTATTCCTCATAATCTTATTTATGTAGTCTTTGCAGCTTTTCTCACAGATCCTAAGCAGAGCTCAAGGATACACAACAGCTCTAAAGGAACAGTGGTGTTATGTCCATCCATGCGCACAACCACCTTCTGCAGGAAGCAACATGTGTCTAGACACCAGATAGTCAATATAAAACATCTCTTATTTTGGAGAAAGGTTTTGTAAGTATTTATGTGGAATAATCAGGTAATATAGAAAAGAAAAACCTTGAGAAACACAGGTTAAACAGAAGCTATTGTGGTATTATTTGTGTGGTAATGTTTGGTTGACCTCCTCCCAAATGTTATAGCTCCCTTGCATCACAGCTGTTGCTGCTTTCAAAATACCCAGGCACACAGGTAATTGGCTTGTTTCAATAGCAAAACTCAGAAGTAATTTTACAACATCTTTTTCTGGATTTCAGAAATTGGCACTAGATCCCCCCTCATGATGAACTAAATAAATGTAATAAAAATGCTGAGCCTCCTGAGATCTAGTATTTCTTCTAAAGTATTTCCATACTTAGTGCAGAATTGCTTTAAAATACCTCACTGGAATGAGAATACCACAGTAAATCTCAACACATTTCAAAGGACTACAGCACTGAGATGCTCCATTATTATTATTTTTAAACAGCAATTGCTTTCATTTATTTCAAAGACTGGAACTCTTTGTAATATGTCATTATTATAAATATCAAGCAAATGCTTGGGAGCCTTCAATTCATTTACAATATTTCCTCTCCTGCTCAGGACAGATGTCAATAGCTAACATGACTGAGGTGCTTACTGGAGAGCCTAGCCCCTATAATGCTGTGGCAAGTTCCTAAATTTTTTTAAAAAGTATTTAAGGCAAATCTGACAAAAAAATTACTTTTTCATTTCACAAAACACAACCACCACCTAATTCCAAGCTTTTGTTGCAATTCCGTATGTTTCCCTAAAGATAAAATCTATTCTTTACAAAATATGTATTACACATAAAATAGTATTTTTTTTAAAAACAGCACTCTTCCTGAAAGACTGATTCTCATGCAGACAAGGAGAGACTGCAGAAAGACAGATTTCTATACAAGATCTTTCAGGAGCCAGGTTCACTGAAGAGGTTTCAACAAGTCTGTTTTTTACAATGGACAATCTTCTACATTAGCATCTCTCTCCCTCTTTATTTCTCTCCACACTTAAAAAAAAAAACACAAAAAAACACCTTAATTTCCTCACAATATCTCCCCAACAACTTAATGTGGATATCTGATGGACTGCTCTCACGATCTTGCCCACAGTATTCTATTATTCTGTCATAATTCCTGCCATAAAAGCACAAGGAGTTAGAAAACCCCTGCAAAAACCACCTACTACAAAAAATGCCTCTTGAAAAATGCCTTTCATAAACAACATCTTTGTCTTTACATCAGTTTCTTAAATAAACTGTCCTCTCAAAGGTTTGGTTAAAAATAAAAAATCCAGATAATTCTGAGCATTAAAATCCTGCTAAAGAGAGGACACCTTCCATCTTTATCCTAAGAAAACCCACTTTAAAATAAATAATGAAGCAATGAATTATGGCCCAGCATAAGGGAAAGCACAAGTCTATTTGTCTTTGGGTCTTTTTTAGTTTTGTAAGCTTTCAGTTTAAAGTTGGTTTGAAATGAGAGTTCTTACATCCGTTTCCTCATTCAACTTCAAATGGCAAACAAAAGAGAAACCCAAAGTAAAATGCCAATAGCTACCATACCTGTTCTGTAAAGCAAAGTACTACTTTCTACATTTTACTACACTCTGGAAGTACCACCAAAATATGAAATACATTAACAACCAAAATTCAGGATTGAAGAATATTAAACTGGGTGGTAATTTCAAATTCCAAAGGGAAACTACAAACATCTTGAAGGCATGGAACTTTGGAAGATGAGTAACAATATGCTAACACCTTATAAATTTCACCAGTGGGAAAAATTAGCAGTTGAAGTGTTTAAAAACGGAGTTTCTGATTTCTAAAACAAAATAGCAAGATAGTTCCAGTGACTGAAAAATTAATTTTAATTAACGTTATCAGTTAATAATTTGTCACAGACACTGAACTTAAAAGACTCTCTTGTAGGAAGGCAGACTCAAGGTCAATACAAGTGCCATGGTCATCTAGCAAAGGGAATCAAGGCTGTCAACAAGAGAGGGAAGAAAAACCCAATTTGTCATCATTCAGAAAGTCTAAGTTACAAGCAATCATCTAAACCTTCAAGTATCAGATATTTGTTTGTTCTTAATCACATACATGTGACAGAATACAATTTAAGAAATGTTGAGGCAGGAACAGCAAAGCATCATCCGTGTGCAAATCACAGTATGCCTCAGATGTTGTTGTTTACTTAAAAATAAACCACAAGAAAACCAACCAGAAAACGATAGGTGAGTTACACTAACATCACAGCATTACATGATTCCCAAATTAAAAGATTTTTAACATGCCTTTTTAAACAAGCAATAAATACTCCAATTCCAGAATGTAGATGATGGCCTTTCAACCTTAAACTACACAAACTTGTGCTTCTAGTACATAAATCAAATAATTTGTTTCCATTAGAAAACCCAGAGAGTCCCCTGAGTACAACATACTATGACAAAGTCAGTGAAGGGACACAGCAAATGACCCCAAGAAAGACAAAGCAAAATGTTTCCTAGATGTTTGTACTTAAAACCATTACAAAATGATGAAAAACACTATTACAACCTTTTCTGGGCTTTATCTCCCCAACAATATAAATTCAGACAGACAATCTACATAAACCAAGAATTAAAAGCATCCAAAAAGCAGCACTGTGAAAATAACTGACATTTATTAACCCCTCTGGAGATCTTCAGTGTCCTAGAATTGCCACAGCCTTCAACGCTGCATTAATAATATAAAGTCCATTCCTGCAAGCCTGCCAGAAAAGACTGGGAAGTGAATAAGCTAAACAATGCTGAAATTCCAAGTGATATTAAGAATCTATGCGTGTTTATTTAAATAATAAAAGAAGACTTGTCAATTTAAACAAGAAGCGCTCACGAATCTTACATTTAGGGGGAAAGAAACTCTTCATAACACCACTAAGCTACTTATAATGAAAAGATGAACAAACATAAAAAAGTGGGTAATTTCACTGTCACACAGAAAAAACAAAGCCTCATTTGTCTTGCCCTGTCATATCCGGCGTGTTGATTCAAGCCAATATTAACACTGACAAACATGTTAACCCACAACGTTACATGCCAAAAATCAGTTCCAATTTGGGAAAATGTGCAAGTTTTGTGACAGAGAGGGCAAACGACAACAAAGAAGAGACTTAGAGTATTAAATGGCATAATATGATACCCTGTGCTTTTTGAAAAGGCTGTGAATATTCCAATCAGCCAGGAAGGGCACACTATACAGTTTTAGGGTGGACAAGGAACGAGCGCAGCAGCTTTGCTTTCACAAGCGCCGTCTTCGCAGGTTCCCTTCACTCTCTCAGAGGTCCCGCTTGCCTTAACCCAGCAAGGTACATCTTCATGGCCATGTATCTCGACGGAGTGAAAGCAACATAATCACAGCACTCGGCGATGCCATTACCATTTCTGAGTCCCGAGGGATTAAAAGGCTCGTAGCCGGGAAGACGCTGGGAGAGCCCTCGGCAGAGGCGCTCAGCGCCCGCCGCAGCCCCGGGCTGCAGCTGCGAGGGATTGACACCGCTGACGGTGGAACCCGGCTCGGGAGAAACTCCGGGCACAGTTCCGGCATCCGAAATAAATTAAAGTAAACAGTGTTGCTCTCTCTCTCATCCACCCTGTTAGCAGCCTCTCGGTTGAGCCGGAGACCACACACCCAGACCACACAGCACCAGCTGAACTCACTCGCACGCAACATCTAGAAGCTGTCACTCTGCTGAGGTATGGGGAGGAAAGAGGGGGACAGGAGTGCGAGAGTGTGTGTGTGTGTTTAGAAAAGCTGCTTGCTCTCTCCTCCTATCATTACAGCTGCTTATGTTTTGTGTGCTTGGGAAGGAGGGAAAGAAGGAAGGGATAAGAAAAAAGACCTATAAAGCTCACTAAGAAAACATACTGGCCTTGGCCTTTTGTAGTAATGATCTGCACTCCTCCTGCACCAGTTTAGTAGCTGATGAAGGGCTAACAAAGCATCCATTTAACATCAATTAACCTTCTATCTATCACATGTCAAAAAAAAAAAAAAAAAATCTAGACTAATATAGATTCATTCCTTGTACATTTTAAATGACAGCATCTTGTCAGTTGCAATGTGAAAAGTACCTATATATTGACCTATTTTTACATCAGGAGTTCTGAGATGTTATTTATTTGGAGAGGGGATAGATATTCCCCACAAAGAACAATCAACCACACAGATGACATCATGACATCAAAATGCTGAATCTTCTCAGAAAACATTCCATTGTAAAATGAAGTTTTATTCATTAGCATCGTATACCATAAACAACCTGAAGGAAGTTAATGAGCCAACATACAACACTGAGTTTGTAACTCTGCAGCAGCAAGAAGTAAAAATAGCAAAACACTAAAAATAGATTAAAACCAACAATAATACAGATGAACAGAGACTTTTAAAATGGGGGTGAGTTCTTTGTTTCTTTTAGCTCAGAAATCATTCCATCTGCCAATTATGTCACCTGTTCAAACAGAGAAAGCGGAATAGAACGTTTGAAGACTCATAAAATCTATTTCAGTGAGTCTACTTAAAAAAATATTTCCTTCCCTCCACTCTGCTACCATGAACACACACATCTCCCCCATCAAGCTCACCAGCACACAAATTTAATTTAAAACATACACAACTGGACAGCCCAGAACCACAGTCACATTTTCACCTCAGTTCAAAATCTTTTTACCTAAGTGACAATGACAATCTCCAAGTGCCACTATTAAACAAAAGGATCAAAACTACAATAATCTAAATGTCAGTAACAGCCTTATAAACTTGGATGAACATATCTGTGTTTGTGAAAACCTTGAGACAAAATTCTAAAAAAATATTTTCCCTTACCAAATTCCTTTTTTCAAAAGGTTAGCTTCAAAGTTCTGTAACTTCACACTGAAAATAATTTATTCCCCCAATTTATTAGTTAGGTCAAATGCTGGTTTATACCAGTTCTTGAATGAACACTTTTTCTGATATATTCAATCTAACAGCACTATTCATAACCAAGACTCAAGTAAACCAATTTAAGTTTTCTGAATGTCTTTTTTGGTCATACTGGCTTGCCTAGAAAAGGGCAATGGCATAGAAGAAAATATAATTTAAAAGTTTTTTGTTTAAAGTTTGAACACAGATGTTTCTCCCCAAAATTTCCGCTACTTCCCTTATAAATTACATTGCAACTCCCCAGAAATTAATTCATCTACTTGTTAAAAGCTTCTGTATTTACTGTGTGACACATCACTATAATCTAGCAACATTGTAAAGAAAAGTCTTAAACATCTATACATAAACATATATATAAAGTCAACTCAGCTTTATACAAAACCGTATCACAGATGGCCATAAATCTCCCAGTAATTTCTAAATTCTCACAAAGCACATCTTTCTACATCTGCTTCTACCTCCAACATTCCGCAATGTTTGCTTCATCCACAAGTCATTATCCTACTCTCCTCCAGTTAAGCCCTTCATCCCTCTTTTGTTCTAAAGTTATGATTAATTTTTTGTACATCATTCAATTAATAGGAAAACAGTAAAAAATCTTAATACCTCATTATCCCTCGGTCTTATGTTATTCACAGGCAGAAATTTGAAAGCAATACTTCAAGTATCAAAATCTTTCAAATATGTTTATGCAAATGCATTCAGAAAGATCCAGAAGTTCAGAAAAATAAACTAAATGAATCCCAAAGGGATGATTTTTTTTTCTAGAGAAAAGAAACAAGACACCACAGATTTTTTTTTCTGAGCCCTGTAACTACACACAATATTCTTTATAAAAACACTATCTAACCACCGTAATTACACAGTTCACATGGTTGAAGTTTTAACTTGGATGCTTCTAGGTAGGACTGCAACACTTAACACTTACTGTGTGACTATTTTGGCAGTTCCTTTTGTTTCAGAAATATTTAAAAGATGAGACATGCACTTCTGTTACTGAGATTCTGGTATTTTTCATGTACTCTCCCCAACACCTTTTTCTGGCCTTTGTTCAGGGAAGTACTCAAGCCATATGCTACAGCATTTTTCTTAATTCACAGACACTCAAGTGTGAATGACAGACTGTGTGAACAGGTATTTTTCTAGCAAAAGCCTGTCTTTGCCTTACAAGTCTTCATTTCCACTCATCCACCTAAAATACCATCCCCTGTATGGAGCGATCCCGCTTACAGAGTAGTGAGATTGTCTAGTGAGAAACACAATTTCCCCTGCCTTCTCTGCTAAGGAAGCACGCAAAGAACTCATCTGCTATACACATAGCTTCTTAATTTTTTTGCTAAAAGTCTAATGTGCAGTTTTCCAGCAAGAAGCAAGGTACACCTGTTAAAACCACTGTGAGATTCAAAATGTCACAAGAAAGACTCTCAGATTTCTTAAACAGAAAACTGAAAGTAATTGCTTTTTTAATTGAGACACTTTATGAGTATCTCAAAAAAATCAGTTTAGTTTGTCCTTAAGGCAAAAGTGGCTATTTAAAAAGGAACTTTTACTTAGTATGGCCTAAATCTTTAACTAATACAGGCTTTTTGATGAACTTCCAAATATGGGGTACATTGCTTTTGGGTTATCAACAGTGTCAAAGGAAAAAAACCGCAAGTCTAAATATACCTAAAAATCCTTGATTTATACTGTAATCTGATCCACAGACACTTTTACACTGCCAGAGACCCCACTGGTTTCTGCACAATATAGCCTAAGCTCTGCCTCTGAGAATAATACTGAAAATCTGGGAATCTGCAGCTCCGTTAAGGTCAAAGGAAAACCAGACCCATTAAGGACTTGGGTGTCTCAGAAACTTTGTTTTCCTTAAAAACAAAGCAAACAACACTAGAAAGGAAACACAGGCTTTCACACTCACCAATGGGCTTTCATACTCATCACCAGGCATAATCACAGTATTTTCTAATGAAAATACTGAACATACCTTCTGCAGATTAATAATGTCTGTAGTCAAGAAAAAGCTACTCAGACCAAGTTCTTTTTGGAGAAAAAGCACTAAATACTTCCAAAATAATATAAAAAGTACAATTACAAATAATTTCTCCAGAGGAATGAGGTGTATGACCTGGTGTTGTTTAAAATACTAAATACATATCTTACCTTTCCCTATTCAAAGCCCGTAACATGCCAATCACACAATTAATAATTATTTGCAGGCACTTCTGTCATTACTTGGTTTCTAGAGAAGTTGCCTCAGGGGGGTTTTGAGGGGTTTTTTTTGCTCCAGGACATCACAAAAATGGTACCTTCTCCCTGCTGCCCTTCCCTTCTCCTTATAACTTTTGACACTGGGAGAATAATCCATGTGCTTTTGAACTGAAACGCTGATTGAAATTCCCTAAAATAATTTTTAAGGGTAAAGCAAAAAAAAAAAAAAACAACTATCACCCAGATTTTTGAACTGATGCTTTGCAAGCTATAAACACAGACCTTTGCTTTCATATTCAGCACAAAAGATGAAACATGAATCTGATGTGACTGCGCTGTGCATGTGCTGTCTCATCATCCCTCATCCTCCAAGCACCTTTACAAACAAGATTCCCTCCATTACCAAACACCATATTTCTCCCCTGGGAAAAGTAATTTGAAAGACAATGTTGCACAGCCCAGATTTACAGAATGTAGGTGGTCCAAGACAGAAGGTCAAAGTTAAGCTGAAGAGCTAACATCTGACTTCTGCTAAAAGATACTAATTCAGCTGTTTTCGGATTTTGAACCTTCAGCTGGCTTCGAGTACAGCAGTAGGTTCCACTCTGTCTGAAAAACTCCCATAGAAAATAAATTCACTGTAACATCCACAATCTTCTGAGCACTATTTTCTAGTCCACGACTGTAAAATGAAGTACTTCTGACTTCTGCAGAAGGTTTTCTTTGTCTGTTTGCACAAATAAACAGTGACCAACAGGCATTCAAAATGCATGCAGGTATGTGCTTCACAAGCTTTTGTCCCGGTGAACAAAACTCTAACTGTATATTATTTCATAGATATTTTCCACAGTTGTCACAATCCGTGTTTTAAGAACACCTTTTATATTCAGTCTTCTGTCACCACCCTATCGAGAGAAATGCTTTTTTCTTTTCATTTTTGATTGTTTTCTTTTTTTTTATGAAGTCAAAAAGCCGAAAAGCACAGAATAAACAGAATTAAAAGAACTCAAAACTGATGTTTAATTTCAAATACAGTGATTACGACTTACTGAATTTACAGCTAAACATACCACTACATTGAAAGAAATTGATTAAGTATGGTTTAACATAACATATCTGAAAGTTTTGATTAATAAAAGAGGTCAGTGGCCTCTGCCTTTCTAGTCAACCTACTTATTTTGCTTTAGTCCAGCTTCTCTGGGAAAAGCAACATAATAAAGAATGGACTATATCAGTGGGTACAGCTTCTTTCTAACACGACCTCAGGAAAAAAAATGGTGAATTATAGATTTTAATGTCTTTACTGTCCAGTTTTGCCTCAAATGTTCTCAACAGCATAAAACCCTTGCTTACTCTCACAAGAAATCCTACAAGTTTAGATTTTTTTACTGTTCATTACTTAGAACTTTGCTTTTGTGTTTAAATTAATTTGGAATTCCATTAACCTAGACTGCTACTTAGCTCGAAAATATGAAGAAGCAATTAGAGCATTAAAAAAACCCCCAACTATCAAGTCTGTAAAACATTTTCATTTATTGAATGAAAACCAGAAAAATACAAGACAACTTTACATTTTTTTAAAAAGCCAGCATAAGTTTGATGGGTAACAATCTTTTAATTACATTGCTTCACCTCTGACACATCCTAAAATATGTTTTCCATAATGGAAAACACCCTTACCATTACAACTTAAAATAATTTTCACTGAGACAAGTCCAGCCAGTAAAATGAAAATAACCACATGTGTTTTAAGTGATGTTGCAAACAATAGAAAGCCAATCTAAGTAAAAACACTGTTGTCCAAGGACTGGGCATAAACCACAAGAATTGTAAACTCAGCTATCCATAGGAAAGAAATTGACAACAAGACATGCCTCTTGCTGGATCACTGCAAGCCGTGGTAAGATACAATAAAAACAGGGAAGTAAGAATTACAGTGTTCCTTCTTCAGGTGAACAAAATGTAAAGGAAGAAAACAGACCCGTTTTTCTAAGCGACAAGTTTGTTTATTTACAGTCCTTAAACTGTTCTGACAAATTTATCATAAGCAAAGCCAAATTATCAAAAGCAAAAACAAAAAAAAAGCTGTGTAGCAATGAAACACAGAGAAATCACTAAAGGAGAAAGGAGACTGTTTACTTGTTATATGAACAATGAGAAAACCTAGAAAACTGAAGTGAGATTACGATTTTAATTACATTTTAAATAATGAATATTTGGAGTTTAGATTTAATCTGATGTCCTGTCAGGGCTAGGATGGCTTAAGATTTTACTGGATTTTAACTCAGAGCTTTTGAGTCTATGGCTAGAAGGTCTTAAACTGCAATAAGCAAGGAAATTGCAGAAGGAAGACTATTTTAAAAAATGGTAAAACTGGACAGAATGGGAAATTCCCTTTTGGAAACAAGATCATCCCAAATTTGAGATATCTACACCTTGCTAAGAGATAATTTTCAAGTTCCTAATTAGGACACTGAGGAGGCAAGGAGGAAAGATGTTTAGTCACCCAGCTCACGGACACTTCTGGACTGCAAGGCAGCACTAACGAGGCAGAAATGTAGAACTGGGTAGGAAGTTTAAAAAAAAAAAAAAAAAAAAAAAATCTAAGTCTCAGAGAAGTGTAATATTTCCAGATAGATATAACAGCAACTATCTCTCGACCATCATGTTATTCCAATTCCTTCAACATTCCTTACCCTGTTACTTTCTTATTGCACTTGCCTAGTTACCCACTCCTTCTGAGGAGATTTATCTGAAAACTGACGGCATAACTGAATGCGAAGTTAAAAAAACAAACAAACAAACAAACAAAAAAAAACAACTAAAGAAAAACCCTAAAAACAAAACAAGCCTAAAAAAAAAAAAATCTCTCCTGCAAGTAACCAGCTTTTCAGCAAGTCCTGCAAGTCACCAGCTTTGACTCACGTCTCTACCCTGCTTATATCCTCTATCCCCCACCCAGCACACCCAACACATTTCATTGAACCGAACGACTCCATCATCTCACACGGGACGGACTGGACGATGCCAGGAGTGTTTTCCAAAGTAATTGACTCTGGGACTTGGCACAGCTCTGGCCCAGCCCGTGCAGCCCGGCGGGGGCCGGCGCTCGCCCAGGCCGCTGTCACACATGTGAGACAGAGGCAAAGGCCACGGAGCTGCTGCTGCCGGGCCCGGCTGGCAGGGACGGCGCCGCCAGCGCTGGGAAGGGCTCCTGGCCCAGGCACGGGAGTGTCTCCCGGCAGGACGCCGTGTGCCCCCGGGGGAAGCCGCAGGTGGCAGGAACCCCCCGCCCTGCCGGCAGTGCCCCGGCTCCTGGAGCAGGAAGAGCTGCCGCAGCCGGGAAGTCACCGGGGGGGGAGACGGCCGGAGGCAGCGACGCCCCTGCGCCCCGAGAGCCGCCGCCGACAGCTCCGTCCCCACGGGGCCGGGGCGGGGACGCGACGCTCGACCCCGCCCGGGGAGCGGAAGGCGGGGGGAGGCCGAAGGGAGGGGGAGGGCCTCCGCCCCGGCGGGGGGAGAAGGGAAGGGGCCGGAGCTGCCCGCAGCGCCCGAGGGGACCGGGGCGGGGGCCGGAGCCGGGGCCGGTCACTCACCGCCCGCCGCCGCTCGCATCCGGCACCTGCGGCCGCCCCGCTCCCGGCAGCGCCCCGCGCCCAGCGCCCGCAGGCCCGGCCAGCCGCCCACAGAGAACATCGATGGAGCGCCGAGCCACCGAGGCGGGCGGGGGAGGCCCGTGCCCCGAGCCACGCCTCATTGGAAGCCACGCCCTTCCAGGGAGGCCCCGCCCCTTCCCCGCCTTCCTGCCTTGTTCCCTCTGTCCCAACATAGAGCGGGAGGTCCTGGAGGCGTCCGGAGAAAATAGGAATTGGTCCCCTCCGCGGTTGAGCAAGGGAAAAAAATACAAACTTAATGTAACAGTCTTGACTACGGCAAGGACAACAACGACAGGACCCGGGGGAGCGGCCCGAAGCTGTGCCAGGGGAGGTTTAGGTTGGGTATTAGGAAAAGGTTCTTCACCCAAAGGGTGGGTGGTCGCTGGAACAGGCTCCCCAGGGAAGTGGGCACAGCACTAGGCTTGACAGAGCTCAAGAAGCTTTTGGACACGGTGTGACTCCGGGGGTGTCCTGTGCAGGGCCAGGAGATGGACCTGGACCCCCTTGTGGGTCCCTTCCAGCTGAGCAGACTCTGTGATTCTGTGAATAGGAATAAATGAAGATAAAACCACTCCCAAGCACTGTCCCTATAGGCAGAAACTCACCCCACAGTAATGTTGGGATTCCCAGCTCGGAGTGCGAGAGAGGCGGCCCAGGGAGGTTGTGGAGTCTCACTCTCTGGAGACATTCCAAACCCACCTGGACGTGTCCCTGTGTCACCTGCTGGAGGTGACCATGCCTTGGCAGTGGGGTTGGGCTGGATGATCTCCAGAGGTACCTTCCACGCCCAACCATTCTGTGGTTCTGTGAGGGAAGGTGGGTAAAAGCCCAGGCACAAACACTCAAGCAGTGCTGTCAAGCTGTCAATACTCAAGCCTCAGGTGACATAAATCCGTCCTCCTTTTGCAATAAACCAGTAAAAATGTGTCTTTACAATGTGTTGGCTGCCTGGGGGGATTCTGAACACAAATTCTTTTCCTTATTGAAAGAGTCAGGAGATCTCCATTTTCACTTTTTGTTGATATTGTTCAATATTTGGTTGCAAAAGCCAAATTCAGACAAAATCTTACTGGGAAGGAGAGGAAAAGCAGCGAGAGAAAAAAAAAAAAGAAAAACAGAACGAAAGAATCCACTCCTCAGTTTTGCCAATGCAGCCCAAGCAGGACATTAATGGGAAAACAAATTACCTTGCATAAAACCTTAAAGCACCACAAAAAACATTATGGCCGAACACCACAAATTTCCTAACCTTTTTTCATAGGTTAAAGTTAAATTACTAGACTGGAATATGTCATACCATGAATAAGCAATACTTTTCTGACTCTTTCTTCTTCTCTGTAAAACATTACACTGTATCTTTCTGGGGAAAAACAAAAGCAGATGGTACCTATATTTTTTGTGATTATTTCCAAAGTTGTAACTAGTAACTGCAGTTTTCTGTTGAGATCCAATACAGAAAATGAGCTCCTCACTTCTCCAAGAAAAGTAAAGTTGGTATCAGATTACAAAAAAAAAGTGCAACCATTTGCCACCCATTTCAAAATTATATTTTTCCTCCATGACACCCTGTTTGAATTTTCTCATTGAACACTTGTCATCAGATGTGCCAAAGAAAACAACTCTTTGAGAGGTTTGGTGGATTCAGAAGGCCCCACCTAGCACACTGCATACCTGGGTTCCAGCCCAGTGCCCTCTGAGAGGGGATACCTGTGCCCAAAAAGCCCCTTGACTTTTGTGGGAGTCCATAAAAGGAACTGCGTACCCAGAAGGTTTGTAATAAACAACCATGAGTGTAGATTTAGTTCAAGTGATAAATTTCGGTGCCAAACTGCAGATTTGATTGAATATTCACCTCTGTTGTAAGTGAAAAGACCCTAAATAGATGAATTATTAAGAAGAGGGAACCTGAATTTGAAAAGAGTCAACCTCCCCAGTGCTCACCCCCCACGTGAGGACAAGCTGACAGATCTTTTCCTTGTGAAAATGTCACCTAGCCCTTAAAGATTTTAAACTGCTGTTTCTAAAAAGCTGCTCAGCAGTGTTTTTATGCAGATCATGGTCCTTGGGAATTTGTCAGAAAGCACTAAACTCTGCAAGAACAGAAGCCTTAGAAAAGGCATATGTACTTTCTTCACTGGCATCCACACAGGGGAGTCATCCTATTCCCACAAGCAGGAATCTTATGATCTATAGGGCCCTGGATAATACTGTCAGTGTAGAACTTCCTGTGTGGTGCACTTTGTTGGATCTGCCGTGGGTGGTTTCCCCAGCTGATGTTTGGTGACCATCACCTACCCCTTCAGTGACTCCAGAACAAAGCTGACAGTGACTGACTGCAGATGTGACCCTCTGGAGAAAAGAAACACCACCCCACGTATCTCTTTGGAACAAAAGGAAGAAAACTAGTGTGTTGAATATATATATATATATCTGTCATATATATATAACTTATGATGTACATACCATAATATATAGTATATATTTGCTGTCATGTATAATGCTGCTAATATAAATATATTACTCTATGGAACTCCAGATGCTGTTAAGGAGATTAATCTATGCAGTTAAAACTGAGGAAAGATGTGACAATTTGTAATGTAATGACCTGGTAAATAGTAAGTGTTATACCTCGTAGAGGTCACAAGTGTAATTGCTCATTCATGCCTTTTTCTAATCCATTTATGCAGATTTGACAGTGATCATAAACATTACGTCTCTCTACAAATTTGGGTAAATAGATTTGAAAGCCAGAGAGATTATTATGATCATCTTGTCTAATCTGAATATTGAAAGCTGTAGAATTTCCTTCAGCTATTCCCACACCAAGGTCTTTCTGTAGCTGTTTTTTAAAAAGGCAACTCCATTTTATTTCAAAGAATAAAATTTGTTATTTGCTAATTTTGGAGAAATGGCAAATCCATCATTGCATTTTAAAGATTTCTCAGTGGTTATGCTAACATGCACCGCACTACCTTAATGTGTAAAAAAACCCTGAAAGAAATATAAATGTTGTTTGAAAAGGTAAATTCATCTATCTGCAGCATCTGTCCATTGCAAGCCTGCTTCTTGTTAACAGAGATATCTTCCTTTTGAAGATGTTTGTGAAATGCAGCAGATTTACTCCTTCACCTTCTCTTGACAAACTGTATGGATTAACTATGATTCTACACTGTATAAGTGCATTTCCAGAACTATTTTCTGAATGCCTTCAAGCTTAAAGCTATTACCTAAAATTTTTTGACATATGGACATCCCAACCAGACTTCCTCCTCCTCCTGTTTAAATTTGTGAGGTGAATATTATAACCAGGGAAATCTGAGGAGCAGAAAAATGTTAATAAGTATAAGGTTGAAAATGACCTTAAGAAATCACCCTTTCTAGTTCTTTTCCTTGCCCCAAGACAGGATCAACTACTCTTTTGTTGTAACTTAACTGTTTTTTCAATCTTGTTCTTAAAGGCTTCCCAGTATGGTGCTTTTGCCATCTCCTCAGGCAATCTTTCCCAGTGTTTCTCTACTCTTATCACTAGAGGTCTTTTTTTCTAATGTATGCTCTGAATATATCCCCTACTGAAATTTCAGTCCATTAGTGAAAGGTCTGTCTTTGTTGGCCGGGAGAACAGACTCTTTTCTTCCTCCCTGTAGCAGTATTTTCTGTATTTAAAGGCCCTGTATATTCTTTGCCTTATTATTCCAAAAAGTACCATTAATATCCTGATATTTAATGTTTTGTGGACTGGTAATCCAGCTTGAGCACCCCTGCACTCTTCTCCAGACACCCAGGGTCATTCTGGAAACACAATTCCCCAAGCCAAGCATGATTCAGGTGAAAAACTTGAAAAAAACCAAAAACCCAAAATCCAAACCACTGAAATTTAATCTGTACCATGGGGTAGCAGAGCAAAATATTTTGCTTTGTCTATTTGCAGGCTGTTTTCCTGTTTCTACCCCATTTGTATGGCATTTTCCTTTTTACAACAGTGTAACAGTGGTGACTCGTGCTTAGCCTGTGATTCACTCTACTCTACATTTTTTCCAGGCAACTGTAATCCTGTTTACTTTTCCCCATCCTGTATCTGGGGAACTGATGATGCTGTGTCTATTGCACCTATTGAATACCATCTTTTGTGTTTTTCTTTAAAAAAAAACCCTCATAACTAGTTTGACAAATTCCCTCTGAATTCTGATTCTGTTCTCTAACACTCTTTTATCTACTCTCTTCACGTCCTCTTCAAATATATCAAGCTTAGTCTCTACTCAGTTCTTTGGATGTTTTACAAGGAGTATAAGATACAGGATAGACTCTTGAGAAACCTCTTTCAATTCATCTCTCGTTTTGATAAGGACCTCATTTTGCTAACCCTTCCTCAGAAATGGCCCCTGCCTTTTCTGACACCATGGAGTTTTCAATTTGGACCATATTGTCTTTGCTTATTCACAAGAAACATTGTCTAAAGCTTTACTAAAATAAAGATATATGACTTTTTAATACTTCTCTCCTTTGTGTAACATCTATTACCTTATTTTAAAAGGAGGTCTTATTGGTTTAATAGGATTTGTTCTTGACAAATCCATGGTTGTCGTTATTTGTCTGTCTTGTAATGCATACAGATGGTTTGCTTCATAATTGCCACAAACTGAACCTCTCTGATTTATAGCTCACCAGCTCCTCCTATTTTCCTGTGTGTACCTTATCTAAAGCCTGTTTGAAATAAGGAGGGCTGCTTCCATGAGCAGATCATCTCTTCTGAACTGGAGATCAGTAAACGTGCCAAAGCCATGGCAGTAGAACCAGGGGCAGACCCAAAAAGGCCAACACACAACACATCCTTGCCTGCTCTAACAAATCTATAAGCACCGTACTATCTTTCTTCACCTCATTGGTTCCACTTCCCTTTATTTTCTTGAACCATCAATGGAACATCCCTGTGGATGTTGGTTTTTAAAGTTCTCACAGATTTTATAAAAAACTCATATAGATATATCAATTTCCAAGCAGATTTCCTTCCTTTCCTTCCTATATTTTGCTCCCAAGACCAGTTGCTTTCATCTTCCTCCTAAACTGAAAATCACCTGGATCTGTGCTGTCAAACCAGCATCCAGGAACTGATCTACTTGAATCTTATGGCTCTATTTCTTTTTTTTCACACATAGGTACAGAAATAAATTCTTTGACCTTGGCAGCATTTGGCTATTATCTGGGAGCTTAAGCCAGAAACTTTCATTATGAAGTGAAATATATTTATCTTCACTGAAAGGCGAGAGAGAAAGAAACAACTCACTGATCAGTGTTTTCTCCCAGATGATTTCTGGTATGCTTCAAGAGAAACAACATATAAATTAATGCACACAATATTTTGAGTTTTCTTCCAGAACTCATACAGTCAGTTTTTCCACATCAAACAAAAAATATAGTCTTTGCACTTTCAACCATTTCCAACAGTACACAAAATTCTCTCACTCTTTTACTTTCTTGGCTAGCACCACTCTAATTCTTCCCTTTCAAGACTTATCCAAGGAATCTGTGCACTACTGACCCAGAGGCATTGTTTCTCTAAACAGCACCAATGAAACAAATTACTAAATTACTTTGTGCAGCTAAAAATACTGAATGCTATATACCACAGCTCTGTCAAGGGTGTCATTACTAAGTTGCATCAGTTTAAATACTTCTTGGGACCAACCTTTCTGTACTGTGGGTATTGTAAAAAAAAAATAAAATGTGGAGAAGTTGAAATCTAAACCAACTTAAAGTTTTGCCCCTTTACTTTCTCAAAGGAAAACCAAATCCCACTTCCAAGGCTATATAGCAGGTTTTGTCCTTCAGATTCCAGGTGAGATTCTATTTCTCTTTTCTACAAGAAAGAATTCTGACACAACTGCTTTAATTTCCATACTTTGGAAATAAGCAGGGAAAAGCTACTAATCAGATATTTTTTCAGACTTCTGAAATCATGTTGAGTTGAAATCATGCACAGAGATCAGATCTGTTCTGAATTGAGCTGTACCCATAGGACCATTCATTGCTGCCTGAGCACCCCAGGCCCATTCCACTGGAAAGAAGCATATCTCTGCTCCACTAGCAGCCAACACTTCCTAATGTGTCCTAGTGAAAATCAACTTGAGTAACAAAAAACTAATATTTAATTATCAGTTTGACTCATTTTGATGAGTCAAGTTGTTTCCCTAACTGTCCCATTCAGTGTCTCTGCAAAACTGTATTTATTTTAAAGGAAATTATACAGGAATTCTTGTGTTTAATATTACAAATAAAGATTCCATCTATTACTAAATACCTTCTTGTTTGCTTTTTTTTTCTTTCTTCATAATTCTCCCTATCTGACTCTCTCTTCTTCTTTCTTTCCTCTTTTGTTTCTCCTAACCAACTGATCTCTAAGTCTCTTAGGGTGAAAAAGAAAAGGAAAATTACAAAATAGGGCTCAGAAAAAAGGGAATGAGAATGGTAAAAAGTAGATAGATAAACTATGCGACTGGACCAAGTATAATTGGTTTTTCAAAACTTAAATTTTTAGATAATTTAAATTCAGTTTAGTATCACAACTATGCTGTTAGCAAGACATTGCATTTTACATCAATTAGATATAATTATTAAGTTCCTTTCAGAGAGAAAAAATATTTTAGCATCTCAGACAGGCAATTAACATTAAAATGTGAATCTTGGTCTGTGCCTTAAATGTATGATCAAAGGTACTAGAGCAGACAGATTCATCTGAAAACCGTTAAACGCATGACAATATTTGGTTTTAATGAACTACAGTTGTAGTCTTTAGTGTTTCTCAGTGACATTTATTCTTAGACACAGAAGTCTGAGGGGTGTTTGGCCTTGACTTCAGATCTTCAGCAATTTCCACAGAAATTTCTGAAAAGAATGTTAGCCAATGTTTTAAAACACAGAGGCCTAAATTTAGACTGTTAAATCTGTATTTAGCTCTGCAATGTGCTGAGCTCTTGGGCTGTGATCCAAGAAAGCACTTACGAGTTCCCATTAACTTGAAAACACTTTCAGGTCTATTATTCACTTTACCAAAAGTACTGAACTCAAATACTTAAAATTATGCATGAGCATTAAGTAGCCTGTTGGACTTAGCCTTATGCAGTCCCCAGTTCAGGTCAGCTCATACCTGAGACCCTGATTCACTTTATTCTTTGAGACATAGATTTTAAAATATGGTCAATATCTGAATACATTTATAATTAATATTCTGTCCTGTTTCTATATTACTATTATATAACAACAACAACAACAACAACAACAACAATAATAATAATAATAATAATAACAACAATAATGATAGTGTTTTGCATGCCCAAATCCTACATGTGGGAAATAATCAATCACTTCTGAATGCCAGATAAAAGTTGCGCTGCAGTGGTTAAGAGTAAGTTTTCCATGTCTGGTAGGTACATGATGATGAATAGAAAACACTATACCAAAGACATTAGAAAAAACTGTAACACTGAAGACAGTGAAATAATGATATGGATTGTTTAGAGAATCCATCAAACCTTTTTCATTGGAAGCCTTTAAGAAGTGGCTAAAGCACCTCCATGAACAATTCTATTCCTGGAGCTATAGTCAGTGTTTCCTTAAGAGGCAGGCTGTGCTAGGCACATTCATAAGGTGCCTTATAGCTCTGTGCAACTTTCAAGTTTCAACGTCAGGCTTATGTGTGCTCTTGCTATGTACTGGCCTGCTTTCTATGCTGATATCATTACATTTGCCCACTTAGGACCTTTGTCATGATTCAGTTGTGAGCAAGCAGCAGGAGTAAAATTTTTTTGATAGTGTAAGTATTTCTAGCCACAGAGAAAAAGGATGGCATGTGAAAACTGGCTATAATGCATTCCATTTGTCAATTTTCCAAGGCTATCAGCGGAAGTGAAAGACAGCATTGGTTGTGATCTGACAGAAATCTGGTGTTTTCTCTAAAGTCATTTGCAGAAAAAAAAAAGTACAAAAATCACAATTAGAGGAGTTAGTGGTGGTCATTTGTGAATGTTACAATCACTAGTTATTATTCAGCACTGTAAGAGATACAACCTCTATGTGCAAGAAACCGACTTCTAAATGTGCCTCATCTTCCCACCACAAGATCCCTCCTGTTCTGTGCTGTGTCTCAGTTGTGCCAAATGCCAAGCTGATGGTGTGACTGTGTCCTCAACAAGGTAGAGAAACCCTCATGGAGGAGAGGCAGGGCTGGAGGAGCACTGTCTACTTACTGTCTATTTAAATACTGTCTACTTAAATAGCCCATCTTCCCAATTGATTACTGCTCTCATTTACAAAGCAAAATTAACCATTTATAAATAAAAAAAAAAGTGAAGTCCTCAATTACTTGCCTGTGTTGCCCTTCATAGAATCATGGAATGATTAGAGTTGGAAGCGACCTTAAATATCGCGTAGGTTCAACTCTTCTGCCAAGGCCAGGCACATCTTCAACTAGACCAGGTTGCACAGAACCCCATCCAATCTGGCCTTGAACATTTCCAGGGGTGGGGCATTCCACAGCTTCCCTGGGCAACCTGTTCCAATGCCTCACCACTCTCACTGTAAAGCATGTTTTCCTAATATCTAATCTAAAACTTTTAATTTGAACCCATTCCCTGTTGTTCTGTCACAACATGCTCTTGTAAAGAGCATTGCCACATCTTTCCTGTAAGTTCTCTTCAGGTAATGGAAGGCTGCACTTAGGTTGCCCTGAAGCTTTCTTTTTCCCATTAGAATCCCATTTCTCTCAGCCATTCATCTCAGGGAATTTGTAATATCCAGCTGAAACAAAACTCACTGTTAATTGTAATGAGGCACAATATGTGCATGCAAGATACGCTTTGATCGATTGCTACACAACCCTTAGCTTGGGGCACTTTTTAACTGCCAAAATCAACTTTCTCACTGGGAAATGTATCATGAGGGAGTTTGAAAATAGGATTCAGGACAGGCTGGAAGGGTCCAGTTAAAATCTGAACTTCCCCAGTGGGGAGATCTTGACTCTTCAAAGAAAGAAAGAGAAATATGGAGGAATGCTTGAGCTGATATTTGGATTTCAGATTGCTTTTGTTAAAAAACCAAAACCCCCCCAAACCCCCAACGAAAACAAAAAACCAAACAACAAAACCCCAAAATAAAACACCGCAACACCAAAATAAAACACCACAATAAAACCAACCAAACAAAAACAATCCATACTGCTTATTTAGTTCATTAAATTGCAAGAAATGTTTGGTGTTTGACTAAAAGGTCTCCAAACATCAGAGTTATAGATAAAACCCTAAAATAGCACCCTGAAAACTCAGAAATATGTGAGACATTTTTTTTCAAATTTCTTTTCCTTTCAGCATCCAGTTTTATCTCCATTCTGGAAAATCTATAAATTCAAATAGTTGGGTAATCCTAAAGATGTGTGCCTGTAGGTAAAAATAGACTCTATCTTCAATTCAATCTTCCTCCAAATAATTTCTGAGCTACAGATCAGCACCTTAATTGTATATTTATTGTTAAACATTTCCTTATGCCTGAATTCTGGGAACAAAACATAGTTCCTAAAAGACTTCAATAGTTGCACTCAGTGTATCAGAAAAAAAATGAACAGGATTGTGCCAACCTTTAATTTTTGCCCACACAATAAAAAATCACCATAAAACAAAATAATTAGGCATGAAGAGAAATAAGTCTGTAGACTTTAAATTTTGTCAAGGGAACAGTGAATTTTTTTGATCAAAACTTGAAATTTTCTACAAGTATTCATACCCAAGCATGTTCATCTTCAAGCATGGAGATAACACTGACATACTAACCCTGTCTGCTGTGGAATTACATTCCTGCAGAAATCCAGGGAGGCAAAGCACAAAGCTAGTGCCAATTGCACATCCAGACATAGTTGGAATTTTCCTAGAGGTGCAGGGGGGCTGTTTCTCTTTTCCCTCCACACACATTATGTAGCTATTGAACTCTGCAAGACTTGCAAAGAACACACTTTATATTATCTTTTCATTTCCATGGCATCTGTACATTTAAAGTTTCATGCCTCATTGTGTCTGCATGTGATCATCTTGTACATGTATTTAAATTGCTTCTCTTGCCTCTGATCTTGAGAGACAAAAGCAACATTGAATTCTTTTTCCATTATATATTTTTACAAAAGAACTACTGTAAAAATTAATCAAAGATATGCTGGTTTTTATTGTTATTTTTTTAATTTTGGGGGTTACTTTTCCTCATATTGCAGTGGTTTTGAAATTGAAACGTTGCACTGCTGAGAAAGTGCCATGAAAATATAACCCACTACATTCCAGGAAAATAAATAAGCAAGGCCACCCAAATTTTCAATTAGTGCTAGTGCAGTATGCAGGAAATGGCTGGAGAACCGTCAAAGGCAGCCTTAGGCTGGGTCGTGGATACGGAACAGTGACAGGAAGGTTTGAAGCAGGAATACAGGCTCAGTGTGAAGATGGCTCTTCTCCAAGGAAAACTGCATACTAATAGGTTAATACTGATTTCCTGAAACATACAGCCTGGGTATTACATGCTGGAATTTACATTCTGACAAAGGCAATTGCTGAGCCTCAAGACTTTGCTTTTTTGGTGATGAAATAACACTAGAAAGTTCAAACTGCATTATATATTTCATGTTTTAAGCTTATTAAACATTCAAAGTACAAACTGTGCACATATTTTTAAGCCACCTGAAATAGCAACAGCCTCACTAGTTTGGGAAACTAGTATGAGAAACATTACATTTCAACAGGTCAAGCTTGTTTGGAGTAATCCCAGCAAAAGATACCGACCAAGGTGGAGTGATGTTACTTTTAGAATAAATCTTCCCAGAATCCTGAAGTACTGCCCAGTCAAGCAGATATACACAGTATCAAGAATCAAATACTTTTCCTTTAGCACAGCCTTTGTAGACAAAGTGATATTTGGAAAGTAGCTGAAGACTGAGTAGGACAAAACACTTCAGAAAATAAAGAACTGAAAATCACAAATGAAGACACTAGCTCTTTCTGCAAGTCAGGGAAGGGCTCCTATTGATGACCAGACCTTCATTCTGAAAGTAAGTCCTAAAACAAGAACAAAATTAATAAAACAGAGACATCTAATGAGAAAGACCAGTCCATCTAAAGAATCTAGCCAACTTCTCCCTACAATTGTGCTCCTGTTTCACTCTATCCAACTGATATTGCCAGTGTCAGCTGAGGGTGGCACTGCAGCATCACAGGAGACCCTCATCCCTTCAGTCAAACCCGTGTTCTACCTCCACTGTCTTTATAGAGGGTGGCTGGCATAGGAGCACAAAAATCACAAGTGGAAGCAGGGAAGAGATGGCGGGATTTTCACTGGCATCTGAGGAGCCTAGATTTTTCTCTTAATCCATCTCAATATCAGCAGGTATGTTTTTACCTTAATACTAGTGCAGGCATGATCCCATGTCACAGCAAGCAGCCAGTGGTGCCCAGCTGTGCTGCCCTGACCCCAGGCACCCACTTAATTCACAGGCTGTGCTTCTAGTGGTTGATCATATTTGTTTATGAGGTACACACCATTTTCATTGTCTTTCACTGTTCAGGGAACTGGAAGCCATCCTGCAAGTCTTTTTAACATTTCTAATTGCAATAAAGTCACTGGGAAATCTGCCCAGATAGAGCCTGGAAAAACTGGGCCACAAAAAGAGACCCTAATTATTTGCAGTAGAAGGCAGAAACAATCCCTTTTCAGTCCCTGCCTCTCCCTAGGAAATGTTCTGTGGGATTGAATTTGCTGAAAACTGCTTTGGGTCCATTGAGTGATGCACTTTCCAGTTCTCAGGGAAGCTGTTTTAAGTAAGCTGTACAAAAAATTTAATCAGCAAGTAGTATTTTAAGTTTAAATACTATCCCTACCCTGGAACCTTTTTAGTTTAAAGTCAATAATTGTGTCAGTTGCCTATGAAAGAGAAATTAACAGAGCGAAGGGAGGAAGTGAAGAGAATTTGGGGAGTTTGCATTTGTGTTCACACATTTTTTGGTCATATGTGCTAATTATTTAATCAAATGGAATTTGCCCTGTGGTGCTTTACATGTCACTGCTGCCAATCACCTCAAAACAAATAAATCTTTCAGGTGGTGAAGGGAGAATTTACTCGCCTGTCTTCAGGAGAGCTGCATGCTGTGAATGCCAAATGGCACACCTAATGCTGCTGAAGTGATCATGGGCAGCTATGTGGAATGGGTACCAATTCAGAGAAGACTTTATGCATTTTGGGGAGCCTAGGCAAGTTTTCCAGAAACTTGGATATCTGTGTAAGGCTAGACATGTTCTCAATAATTGTCCTGAACAAGATGCTCTGCTGAACTGAGGAAACAGATTTTATGAAAAGGTACTTCTTCCCCATAGGAGAAAGTGCCTCATTTTTTTTCCACATGAACACTCAATCAACAATAAGTGTTTATAACGTTCCCCTTCACCAAGTTACTTAACTGCTGAAGAATAAATATTTAAAGAATCACAAATGCTATAATCAAAACCACGTAAGATGCAGCAAGAGTGTTCCCTTTTGTACGAGAAAACAAAGGAGCTCAGGCTTGCAGAAAACTTCATTTGTCTGGTCTGAAAACTGATACACTGTACTATACAGCATGTATTATCTTTGTGCAGTATTTTTATAACAATACCTCAAATGCCATTGGCTTAATTCTTACCATATTACTATAACAAATCTATGGAAGCTCTGCAGAAGACCAATGGAGAGGAGGCTTGGGGGTTGCATCTGCAGGGTATTTAGCCTCTATTTGGTGAAGTTCTGGGGATGAGACCCATGTTTAATATTAAGGACATGCCTAAGTGCCTTGCTGGATTGGAACTTGCAGGGCTGCGCCTTTTGCTGGCACTCAGGACAGAGATTTTCAACACTGAACAAATTCCTTTGGTGGAACAAGTTATTATTAATAAAAATAAGTCTTGAAAAAACCCCCCAAAAACAACACAAAACCCCCCCAAAACCCACATTTCCTAATTATAATGGGTAAGTAACACCTGTAACACCTTGAGAAGAAGGGGAGCATCTGATGGAATCCACTGATTTTAGAAATATAATTATATACATAGAGTTGAACAGCAAGACTTTTAGTTAGGTCATTTGGGTAAAAATCCTGGTTCCATGGAACAAAATGGGATAATTTCCATTTTTTACATGGGGCCAGCATTTTGCGCATCCCTTTTACTTGACAGAGGCTGATTTGGACCCTTCTTTTGGTTCAGAATTTGACTCTAAAATAAAGTTAAATGGCAATTTCCTATGATCAGTAACCAAATTATCCAATAATGTCTGCTTAATACAATCAAAATAAAAAAGGTGGAAGTCATGTTATTTTAATGCATCTGATTTGTTTCCTGAATTTTAATCAAATAGGACAGAAGGATCAAGTTAGTCATCCAAATATTTACAGTAATTTAGAGGTATTTTGAACGCAACCACACACCTTTGCCCAGGTAGAACTTCCTTAATTCTATGTCTTTGTCCCTTCTTTCCTGTCCTACAAGTATTGGGGGAAAAAAGAGGGAAGAAAAGCTTTTCTATTTAGGAAGGCAGGAAAATCTAAAGGAAGTATATCCACAATACCTCTGGACTCCTGGATATCAAAGGTACTTTCCTACTTTCCTGTCCAGATCATCATACAGTTGCTGTAGGAAAAAAAAAAACAAATGGAGGAAAAAAAAAAAAAGAAAAAAGAAGGGTAGATAATAAAAGGTGACAGGACTGTCCTGGAGAAATTCCTATGCTCCAACAGTCACCTGGCTGCCCACACTCTCCTGTGGCTGTCGTGCAGCAGATGCACAACCAGCACCTGAGCATCTCAGCTGCAGATTTTAGGCCACAGCCCCCATGCATACACCTGAAATCCTAGCCCACTGCCAGACTGCTTGCAAACCAGCACTGGCTTTGGCAGAAGCAGAGAATGATCAGAAGCAGTTTTCACCTTGTGTGTTCTGTATGTTTGTAATTAATTGTGCATTAAGGTGGAACATTTCTATACAAGTTCGTTTTTCATCAGCAAGAGGCATACTCATGTATTTGAGCCTGGGAGAAGGACAAACCTGTTGTGGAGGCCAATGTTTTACTATTTTTGTTTTCCTTTCAGCTTCCAGACATAAATGTTAAATTGAGAAAATGAAAATTTGAGAGTGAGGCCTGAGTTTCTGTTTATGGTATACCTAATTTTCACAGTAGCCATCAAGAATGAAATAATTTAACCATATATTTCCACAGTAAATAGCTACAGATTAATTTTAAATCCAGTGCAGGAGCTAAAGAACTAGTAGGAGAAATAGGTGAAAAATTAACAGACACATGCAGGTTTTGTTTTTGAAACCATTAATGAAAGCACCGCCCCTTAGCTGAATTATCTACTTTGTTGCTCTCAGATATATCACTATGCATTTCTCCTCTCTCAAGATAGATCACCATAGCAAAAGACCTCTATAAAAAACTAGCTGAAAAATCAGTGTGGTAAAAGAGAGAGGAGAAGTTAGGCAAGCACTCTTCCGCAAATTAGAAGAACTTCTCATGCACAAAACTACTGTTTATTTGATTTACGTTCTGTTCAAGATTTCTGGTTTTCAAAAACCACCAGAGGGAGCCCAAAACCTCTCATAAATATAAGTAAAGGTGTGTTGGAGTCAGCAATGAAAAAAATGGAATAAGAATTAAGCTGTCTTTGGGTTTCAAAGGAATATGCTAATTGCTCATTCACCAAGATCCACATGGATGCAGAAGTTCTGGACAGTGATGGGTGAATAACATAAAACTATATTAGAAGAGTATTTTAAATTTAGTCTTGACAATTAAGAATATAACCTGGAACAGTCTGGCCATGCCAAACAATACATGTTAGAGGTGAGGATGAAATTATGTAGGCAGCCATATACCATACAATACATAATCATTTAGAACTGTACTTCTGAGCTCCACTGCTGCATCTGTTTAACACGATCAGGTGCATAAACCACAAGTGAAGTTATTTATGAGATGGCCTCAGGACTGCTTCTTGTGACTGCCACTGTTTATGCCCTTGTAAGTGCTGATGGCTAAGATAATCACTGAGGAAAAGTTGATTCTTTGGATTAAAGGGTGAGGAGCACAATGTCATAAAGCACTGATTTCGGGACTATCACAGAGAAGCACTTCAAAATCTGGACTGACATACTGTATGACTTGCTACTGATTTAGCTTTTCATCAGCTGATCACTGATTGATCCAGCTAAGCATTACCTTGACTAGAAAACAAAATAATTAAGGAACTATGTGGATGGTACAAGTGGACTTACCAGACCACTCTTACCAGAGAAAGCTAAAAATGTCAAGTATAAGTCATGATTTCTTGTTACAATTACCTTATATGAAGGTTCTTTAGGAGGGTTCAAAAGCATCTGACTAAAACAAAAGTAGATCCTAGGAAAAGCCCAGGAAGTTTGGCATGATGATACAAGAAATGGCATATAATTTGTTTCTCCTTTCCAGATCAGTATTTTCAGGATGCATATCCTAGTTTTATAGATATGGGAAAAAACTGAAAGTTCAATTTGCAGAAAAGCCTAAGAGGAAGATGGACAAAAGACAAGATCTGATAGCAAGACCTTGCATATGAAAACAATGTTCCTTTGAACAACCAAGTGAAATTAATAAAGATTAGATGAGCTCCATTTGCTGTAGCCAAGAACTGATTCTTTACCTTTATTAGCTCTCAAGGAAGGCTCTACAACACACTCCTTTTTATTTTGGGCATAGAAGGAAAAACATCTTTGAGCACCCTGGTCTAATGGAAGAAGTCCCTGTCCATGCCAGCAGTGTTGAGACTAAATGATCTTTAAGGTCCTTTCCAAGTCAAATCATCCTGTGATTCTGTGATAGTGTATACATCTTTCCCTTGATGAATTGTCACAGGTTTTAATTGCAGCATTTTTCAAACCAAACTTTACCCTGGTTCTGGAGGGGCACATGAATGTAATTGCCTACAGCTTTTACAGATGTAACTGTAGAGCATTATTTTCATCTATTACAGCAAATCTTATCACTTGTTTCACTTCTGTGACTTCAGCAATGGAGGAAATAGTTCTTTCCCAGTTTTAGCTCTATAGTGCTCTGGAGAAGAAGTTGCTTTAAACAATGCCTGAATGCTTGACTAATATGCATTTCTGTTTACATGCATTTTACAAATAGAATGGTCAATGCTACAAAGCAAAAGCTGGTTAAACTTGGATTTGTAATATTCCTGCAGTGCACAATTTGAATACACCAGTGAGTTTTGTAACACAACCAATCGCAACAAAAAAAAAGAGTCTAATTCAACAGTAAAATGACCACTTTATCTGATCTACCTTACTTGGTCCATAGGATAACTTATTAAAAATACTTAAATAAAAAATAAATAAAAGGAACAAAAGGTAACATCATGTTATCTCTGGTTCACTTCCTTTTAGGAGACACAGGACAGAATTACAGCCAGTTTATTATTTGAGTACTCTGCAGATGAGGGATCAAGTAGAGATCAGTTAATTAAAAAAAAGAGGATATTATTAGAACATCATCATTAAGGGGGGAAATTGTTTGAAAGCCAGGAAATTCCTCGTTTAGTGTTCACAAAGTCCTGACTGCTAGAGCTTCCTCATTAGGGGAGAAAACTTACTCTACCAGAGGGCACACAGATTACAAGGTGCAGAAGAGGATGAAGGAAAAATAATCGTGCCTGCATCAGGTAAAAAAGGGCATCCCTTCCATGAAGACTAAGTCCACCCTGACAGAGTTTTCTTTAAGGAACCAGTACAAAACCCCCAAACATGACTCTTGTATCACATCTCTGATGAAACCCCATAAAACCCAATCTACATCTGCCCTTACTACTTTAATGTGACCAAAGATAGCTATTTGCAAAATGGGAAAACAGGGCAAAAATCTCATGTTCTTCGCGCAAATTGCAGACACCCTTCCTCCCCTCAGACCATCCCCATAAGGGCTGCATCCAGGGCTGGAGTGCCATGGTAGGTGGTGGTGTGCCCATGCAGGTGAGGAAGGCAGGGTGGCCACCCTGTGGGCTATAGGGTGGGCATGCCAGGGGCTACAAGCACAGTGGTTGGCACCTCGTGGGACTCCAGAGGGCTCTGCTGTCTGGGACAGCAGCTGGAGTCACCTCCAAGGCACAGGCATAGTGCAGCCAGGCCCATTGGTGAGCCTGAGAGCCAGCTGTGGTGGGATGCATTAAAAATCCTATGCCCAGGAGGCAAGCGTAGGACTGTAGCTGTTCCTGAAACTCAGCTTCCCCAGCCTTCGGCTCCTTCCTCACCCCCATTCCCACGACTCGGCACAGTTGGGGATCGCTTCTGCTGCCTCGGCCGGCTGTTGCTCCCTGCCCATCTCTCTTTGAGCCCATGAGTCACTTCCTCTCCTCAGATCCCATCTTTCAAAACTTCCTTTTTCCTTTTTGGGGGTATGCGTCTGAAAGCGTTTTCTGAAAGAGGGCATGGGGCTTTCCATGGACAAAAACAGTTCCGGGAAGCAGCATGTTCTCCTGCCTGAGCACACACAGCCAAGACCTTACAGTCACATCCGTGTGGTCCCCATGATGTTGGCATGCACAGCTCCACACTGATGTCCTCCAGTTCTCTGCCCTGACACACTGCAGCTGTGGGGGGCTGGAATGGGACTTCTTGCCCCATATAATGCCTGCAAGTATGGATAGACAGAGGGAAGAGGAGAGAAAGGAGAGGCCCAGCTCACCCCAGTTTCCCTTTCTGGCACCTGCTGCTGCCTCTTGTTCACAGAGCAGCAGCCCTGGGGTTCATCACAGCTGGAGAGAAAGCAAGACAGTAAAACAAAAAAAAAAGCTTTAACTTAAAAATGGAGTTCCTTTCTTTTATCCTTTTTATTTTTTTTGGATCTGTTGGGAATTCAGACAATGTTTTCCACTACAGCTATGAAGGTTAGAGATCTGTTTCTTGGAGAGCAACAGTGACCCCTCCTAAAATCAGTGACAGTGTCAGAAGCTCCTCTAGCAAGCCAGTAGTGTCACACCCTGGGAAGCCACACCCAGGTCTTTGTGATACTCCCTTGTGTGAGATGCAGAATTTATGTATTCCTGCCCCTCACAGGCAATGAGTACCAGGAGGAGGAGAGTGTGGATGTTAGTGGAGAGATGTGTGGAGGAGACCTGTCACAGTTTGTGTGGTGGTTCAGGCACAACTTGTTCCCTTGGAGATTTCTGTGCTATCAGCAAGGTAATCATATTGGCTGACAACTTAACCTGCAGGTACAGAGTCCAAATCTGCCTGCACTCAGAAAATCAGAATGAAGCTGTTTGTTTACTATCCTATTTGTCACTGTATTTTCAGGATTATACTGTTGAATGAGGGTGCTTTGACTTCTTTAGCCTTCAAACTATTTGAAAATATGGGTTTTTTTGCTCCAGGACCTCTGAGGCCTGATGTTTTGCCTACCAGTAAGGCTGTTATTGCTTCTTTGCCATGTGGTAAAGAACCATTTACAATTAGGACAGGAAGCATATAGTTATTTGGGTCAGATTCTCAGCTGGTGTAAAGCCACAGTTGGAATAGGGGGCTATGCGGGTTCATGCTGGCTGAGAATTCAAGCTAATTTATAACAAGTATTTGCTGTGGAAGAGATCCTATGTTTGAGTTGTTTTACAGCAGGGACTTGCAGTTTTCATGCTGATTTCATGCCACGCTGATTAAGTCACTGGGCAGACAACTGCAGTATTTAAATTAAGCATGCAAATAGATGTGGTGTTGAAAGATACTGTTTCATTAGTATCTTCCATTTTCAAACATTATGATGCTTTTCATGGCCAAATATACCCACACAACTAAGAAGGAGAAAATGTGAAGAAAATAAACTGTGTGTATAGATTCCCATGTATGCTCTGCTGTTACAGAGCAGCATCACTTCTGGTCAGGGGGTTTTGAACCCTGGCCAGTCTGCCCCAACCTGACACTGTGACTGAGAACTTAATGGACCTTTCTAGGCAGGAATAAAAAAGTAGGACTAACCAGTGCTTTTTACTAATATTGGGTGGGCAACACTAATACAGATAGGAGAAATTTTTTTTTCAGGGGAAGAAGTGTCAATTTTGCATAGAAAGATTAATAAATAACCATAAAGTCAAAATAGGAACACACTCTCTTCACCAACACTTCTAAAGTGTTTTTATATTCACAAGGATTTTAAAAGACAAAACCCACAAAACTCATCTTAGTCCTAAGTCTAAATAAAGAATTATTTTTCAGATACAATTTTTTTCCAACACAGTGTTGCTGGAAACTCCTTATCAAGAGGTAACAAAGAAATGGATTTCTCTTTTCAGATCAAGAGACCAGCTTTGGTAATGGCTGTATTCATTCATCTTTCCATTCCAAACATCATCCATCATGCCTTACATCCCTTACAGTGGACTGCAGAAAACATACCACAAATTCTACTTGGAATAGCTATGCATCTTGAACAAAGCTGACTAAACTCAAAATTAAGTTTTCAACAACTGCATGCTAAAAAGAAAATCAATGAAAGAAAAACAGCGAGCTCTACTGAACAAACATCCCACAGTTAAAAAAATACGTTTTGATTGATGAAGGAAAAAGCCATGACATTTTAGGTGGCTTAAAAGAAATTTCAAGGATCATATTAAAAAGAAAGTTGGCATTCTATTAAAATATAGTTATCCCAAGAGATAACTGGAATATACTGGGAAACAAGGATATAGTCTAGCTTTTTCTATTTCTCAAAGCAGTTCATTAAATTTTATTTTCTTCATCTCCTGTCCCCTGTTGAGGGAGTTTACATTCAGGATCATCAACTTTCTTGGTTGTGAAGCAGCTCTAATCCACTTACTTGATCCTCCTGCAATCAGTTAATGCCATGCTAATCCTGTGCTGGCCAGGCACAATGTGGAAAACTAAATGTATCACATTATCTACCAGAAAAGTATTCAGGAATCTAGATCTGAATCCAAGACACTTTTACCTCTACAGAAAGGTCAGGATGAAACACTCAATAAGATTTATGATATCTACAAAACAACAAGGTAAGCTCTAAAGAGAAATAGTATCTTTCATCAGATCAACTGATCCAGCTGGAAAAAGCAGACAACATTTCAGGCACAGAGACCCAGTACACCTATGGACAACATCTGAGGTTTAGTTTAGATTATCCCTGCAATGAAAATAAGTCTTTTAGCATTAGAATTTTACACAATTAACCCTTACTAAGATAATTTTCATACTCTTTATGAAAAACACTCTTATGATGTAATTAGAAATAAATTTTCACCTTTTATGTTTATTAGAGCAACCCATAGGAATTTGTATGCTAGAACTAATAATGTAGATGCATTTGTCAAAATTAGTTATATTTATAGCATTGGAAGCCTCTGTCCAGTCTCACAGATCTTTAAACTGAGTACATTGATTCCAGAGGATCAATGGTCCTTTTCCAATGACTTAATTTCTGTTCTGACAAACAGTATGAATCATATTCTTTCATGAGAAAGTGTAGATCAATGGAATTACTATGGAAAATGCAACTTCCTCTTGAGTGAACTTGCCAAGTAAATGTCTTCACTCATAGTACTTTGAATGCTACTCTAAGGGCATCTTTGCAAAGCAGTACCTCTTTGGAAGAGGCAACCTCCTGCTATTCTTTCTTGTATGTGCCTGAACTTGTTTATCTACTTCCAGTCCTTTATGCAAGCAACAAGATAGCACAAGTGTTCCCATGGGAATATGATGCTTGTGTGTGTCATCCTCCCTGAATTTTGTCCTGAATTTCCACTACTCCTGTGCATTATCAGTGGGATTCTTGATGATTTACATGATTGTAGTTGCCTACAGCTGGACAAGCCCATGCCAAGTTCCTCCTCTGTGTACATTGCTGTACTCTATCCTATTTTATTTCTTTCAGATATAGAAAGAGAAGTGCAGTATAAAATCATGGGGACAGAAACAAAAGAACCCATAAAAACACTGAGCAGCTCAATGCAATGGTACTGTTTTGTTCACAGACAGCCCTGCCAGCACAAAGGAAGTGAGGTGTGTTCACAGTGAAAAGAAACAGACCCCTTCTGCATGGCCAGGGCCCCAAGGCTTCTGCTCGTGAGGCTGCTGGTGCTCATGCCTTGGGCTCTGGAAGAAAATTGCTGGGACCTTCTTGTCTTACCTCCCTCCTGGGCAAGCGCAGCTTCCTCCTCTCTGGGTGGTCTTTCCAGCAATGGAGGTCTTGTCCTTCTGCTCTGGTATGACCCAGGAGTGAACTGAGCTCATTAAATGTACTTTCCTTTCCTTTGAAAAAGAAAAGGGTTGAAGTAGATAGATACAAGTTATGACTATAATGCATTTATATGAAAAAAATAAAGACAGTGCACTTGTTTGCAGAAATCAACAGCATTTCACCTCTGTGATACTTCTTTCCTGAGAGGCCATGATTGTCAGATCACGCATTTGGAGACACGTCATTTCCAGAAGAGAGGAGTTAGACACACTCTTGATCGTGTGCTTCTGTTTATTCTGCGTAAGGGATCTAGGACACCTGTGTTAGTTTTAAAGCTACTACATGTACAGCACTTGACTGCTATATTTTGGCAAGTCCCAGCTGTTATTTCACATGTGTGAACTAAGAAAATACCCAAGGTAAACACAGACTTAGAAGAAGTACCAAAAACATTTACAATAAAGTGCAAGTATAGCCCAGTATGTTAACCTGCTAATATATACAGTGTGCGGGCCCTGATCTATTTCCCTTTAGAGAGGCAAAGGGAAAGAGATGTAACAAAGCCTGTATGAAGCACCACAACTGGTAACCAGTTTTTTTTCTCCTAAAGCAGCACCACCACTATGAATTGCTTTTCTCTTATTTCTGTTTACTCACAGTTATTATCAGCCAAGCTTACCCAAATGTGGGCAACGCAGAACATAAACTTTTTTTTTCCTGTTCATTTTGTGCATCTGACAAAATTTAATTTAAAAATCAGTTTAAATCCAGATTACTTACATGTGTGCACATGCTCACACTCCCCCTCTACATACACAATGTTAAAAGGACATTACTGATGAACATTTATTTTTCTCTGCTCTTGCTGCATTTCGTAATATCCCTTCTCTCTTGAAATACTGCCAGAGAAGATTGTCTTTAATAGACTTCAATGGTGTCAAAAGAACCTCAGGAAATGAGGACTGAGGTGAACCTAAGGTCCACTGTGTGCCACCAGGACGCTGATTATACACACTGCTTTGTACAGGAGGCAAAGATCTGCACCCCTGATGTCTTGCCTCCAAAATCCAATATTCTGTCCACTCTTTGTCTCCTCTAATTAAAGCCAATTATTTTGACCTGCTTGGTTTCTTGTCCAGAAGTGATGTTCTTTTACAACGTCCTCTTGCTCACACTCAGTTTTGAGTTACGTCTCAGAAACATTAGAAATGAGTTTTACTAGAAAAACAGGGCTACTTTATCTCTATGATTTCCTGTATACAGGTCACATCCTTTTAAGTACAGTCATCATCTCTGTAAATACTATCCTTAGAGGTAAGCTTTCCAGCTGTCTCCTGACATGTTCTGACGTAACCACCCTGTAGTCTGTGAGCCAAATCTTCTATGGGACAAATAAATAAAAAAAATGAGCTATTGATTCAAATTAAATGAGTCAAACAAAGAATTTCCAGGCAGAAACCTGAACCCAGATTAATGTTTCCTGATTTATTTAAGCCAGGAGCCTAGCAGGTATGAGAAGCTGTAGTAAAAAAGGTTAGCTCTTCATTAGTTAGTGACAAGACTAAATTTTTTTGGATGTGATTTCAGCACTTTGTGTGTCCAGGATCAGCTCAAGATCCAAAGGAACATTTCCCAATGTTTTAGCTCTCACTTGCTAAATTAAATCCTGCTGTAAATGAGACCTGTTCTGATGAAGTTATGCAAGCTTGCTGTGTAATAACCACATGCCATTTTGTGATTAACTAATTTCTTGCTCAAAAGCTTTCAGGAGTAAAAGACAAGTATTGTATTTGTCCCATGTTTGACATGGCAACTTTCAATTGAAATATCATGTCCCTCTAATTATAGGTGCTTCAAAACTCAGTAATGTTTTGCTTACATCACTCACTTCTTCCATTCATCATAATCCAGGCTTGCTCTAGTTCACTCAGCAGTAATTCTAGCTGGCTTTCATCATTCCCATGGAAAACATATACGAACAATTAAATCTCTCAGCAGAAGGAATCAACCTCATCTGGAGATTTACGAAAGCATTGCAAAAACAGATCACATATATATTTATGTGAACTATAGCAATGAACAAGTATGTAAATATCTAATAACAATACGGCTCATTTTGTCAATGGTGAAACACTAATTTGATTTGATTCTTGAGAACTTCCTGTATAATCTGAAAAGAAGAAGAGGTTGGGAAAATATGCTAGTGTCTGGTGCAGCTTTACTGGCTAGCTCTCTCATTGGTCTGCATATGAAGGGTACAGCCTTGTACCTTTGATGTTCGGTGAGTCTGAACCTCAGACTGAAATGTAGTGAACAGTGTAGAAGAAGGACTCTCACGTGGGTTTCTCTAGGCTTTATTCCACCCCAAAACCCACCTAAAGAGTGAGATCTCGGTCTCAGGTTACCCATTAAGTACCGGGGTGTCTCCCGGGCAAGGAGATACCTAGAACCAATCCTGGGGATGGGGGGGAGTGACCAAGAACAGGGGACAATTGGCAGGGCCGTCTATGAACAGAAAGGGAAATGGGGAACTTGATACCTGGCTGAGTCACCCTGAAGCCTCATTAGAACTTTTCAGCCTTAGGGCATGGTGGCAGTGATTGACAAGATCCAACACCAGGGAAAAACCACAGGGGATTTGGGGATGGGGAGTGTACGGTAAACCATTATAAAACCAGTAACAAAACATACAGAACTGTGGAACCCAAATACATACTGCAACAGGAAAAGACAAGCAAAAGGCATATGTGCCTATATATAGAAGTTTGTGATAAATTTGGGGTAAAAAATTGTGTATGAAATAATAATCCGATGTATAATAAGAACAATGTTAATAAAATGTAAAATCCAGTAGGAAGCAAAACGTTCCCCCTCATCCTGCACGGCTTCAGTTGCGAAACAGAACAAAAATCATCAGACTAGACAAAGACGCTAGCCAGCCTCGATAAGAATCACTTCCTCGCTAATGCAAGGAGAATTCCTTCTTGACGATGATGCAGATTTCATCAACGCCCTGGCACCACATGCAAACTGAAATCAACATAAGACTGACCTGTGTAATTGACATAAGAAAAGAACCTTCCCGGAATGGAACAACGAGACTTGACAAGATCCGGGAAGGCCATCGAAAAGAAATTCGGACTATTCAGCCCACCCTGGACACCTGGACTGCCTAAGGGCAGAAAAATCCTATAAAACGGTGGACTGAAAACTGCACGGTGTGGATTTGGGCGTCCTGTACCCTGGCGTGCAGACCCCTATCCACCCAGCGCGGCGCTGATATTTTCCTATTTTGTGGTCTTCTCTTTTATTGGTGATTGATATTGTGTTATTAATAAATTGTTTCTTTGTTAATCCGATATTTGCGATTGCATTTATAACAAGTTCATAGAAAGACCCCTATGCAGTGCAATCTAGAAAACATTCATTTACTATAGTGATATAACCATGAAATATTTAAGTATAATATTTAGAAACCACAAAGTACATCCCATTACTTTAAGGCAAAGGAGAGCAGGTACCCAAGGCAGAGAAAATTTTAGCTCACTCCTTTCTTACCCTTGCAGGTTTGTACGTGCTGACCTCTGGTCAACAATCTGCACTGTCCTTTCTGTTCCATATGCTCTGATGACTTGTATGAAATCTTGCAGAAAATCTGTGTGAGGGCACGAAATGAAGAAAGGTCTTCCTGCTCCATGCTGTTACCTTGAGACCACCATCTTATGTAAGAGCCTGAAGACATCACAATATTAGGTGAAAAGCACTTTTATAGCTTTCCATATATTTTAGCCAACACAGCTTTGCAATACTAGAGAGCAAACAGTAAGCATAATGGTTTGAGGTCTGATAGCTCTTCATGAAATATTTACATCAAGTTGATACTGATTTAATGTTGTCTTTACAAGCTCCCAATGTGATGATTTATGTGTCCTTCCAAGCCTTGAAAGAAAGGAGGTTTAGCACTAGCTTCCTAAAGGCTCCAGCTGTGTTTTTATAGAGAAGGAACATAACTGATGGATAGCTGTCTACATGCAGATAATGTTAGTAATGAAGAATTGTAAGTGGAGCTCATTTTGTGTATGCATACTCAACATGAAGTAAAAGGAACAAGAGAAAGGAGGTGATGCGAAGCTACAGAAAGAAATTGGCATGGTTTCAAGATATAAAAAACCCACTCTAGAATACAGAGGATGCACAATAAAACAGCAAAACACAATTTGGTCAAGCTACTGCACAGGTCTCCATCCTAATAGACTGCTGTACAAAACCAATCCTTGCAATGCAGATTTCCCTCGTGGTGGAAATTTTTATAACTCGCCAGCAAAAGATATTTCAGTGTAAAAAGATGATACTTGGAGTCACGGAATGATTTGAACCTCCAGAGGCAGTGCTAATGTTAGGCCAGATTTAGTGTTCATGCCTGAAGTTCCTAAGCCAGGGAACAGAGGTTTATTTTAATTCTATCCTTAGATTATCTGTCAGTACTTCAATTGCAGCATATACAAAACAACTGAAAATGCATAAACAGCTTAGCCCTCTTTGGGGCGGAAGTGGTCCCTCCATTGACCTCCAGGATTGTGTGTCATTTGCTCTAACACTACAATGTTCATACAGTTAGTGATATATCATCCCTGCCTTGATCCTTCTAGCTCACAGACATAATGGCTGAGAAAGAGGAATTGACTTTAATTTTCTGCTTTGCATGACATGAGAAAAAGTTTCTTCCAGGAAAAAGCAGGTACAAAGAGAAAGCTGTTTCAGAGATAAAAAGCCATATAAGGATCTTTTCAAGGAGTGAGATCCAGGCAGAACTATCAGTGAGAGAGATTAGTACTGAGTAGAGCAGAGCAGGGATTATGAGTTAGGAAAAGCAAGTGCAGAGTCTTAAAAGAAACAATCTATCTTTATTGCATTTTAAATCAATTAGGGGTCAGACCACCAGCATTTCTACATCCTGCTTTTGCTCATGGTACTCATAGATTATGAAAATGTTGACATTTCACTTACACTTGATAAGACTTTTCTTTAAAAAGGACATTGTTTTTAGATACATTACTTTTTAAAAGTAGTGTTGTAGCAATGAGGGTCTAAGGGTAAAACCAAGGCCAGATGTGTAAAGAGAGGTATTGTCTTTTATCAAACTAAAATAGTTGAAAAAACAGACAAGATTTAGAACATGCCATCACTGTTCAGGTAAAAGGAATAAAACATCCTCAATTGCATCAAGCTAAACTATGGAAAGAAATGAACTACAAGGTGACAGTCAATGACCCTGTTCAGGCTTTCTGGGAGAAAGAGGCATGCAACCTGTCTATCATCTGCACTGTTCAAGAGGAGCACCCTTTACGATTCCTGATTCTGTTTGGGGAGTTTGGGGATTGCTGTCCCCAGAGATTGTAAGGAACGGGACTTTTTTTTTTCTCTTTTCTGAGTCTCATGCATGACAGGCTGCTTTTGACAGTATTTTTATACCTGCAGTGGGAAGTCAGGAGACAGACAGACATCTTGCTGGTTGATGCACACATTCAGGATGGATTTAAGTCCTTGAAAAAAAAGAGACCTGGAAGAACAGGATCACCATCTTTATAAATCCTGCAGATGGCATTGCTCAAGCAGGCATGTTTGAATTCTGCGTGAAAAGAAAAACATGTTTGAATAAAAACTATCCAAGTAAAAAAATCTCCTAACCGTTGGTGTCTTCTACTTTCTAGTATATTTTGCCTTGGATTCAGCTACACTTAGTAACTGTCTATAAAACAAAGTTTTGTGTCTTGAAACCTAACTTTGTATCCTTGCTCTGTAAAAGTAAAAAAAATAAATAGGAACACTAATAAAATGTTAAAATTTAGATGAGGAAGCAGGGATTTAATAAATGGTATATAAGTACAGTCTTAAAAATAAATGCTTTGGGGACCTTTCTGTTTCCATTCTAGTGTAATTCACAGAGATGTGATCACAAATATTTTACAAGGACACTAATCCAGCCAGGCAGTAGAAGCAGTGCTCTCAGTGAGCCAACAACAATGACTGAAAAAGAAGGTAATGGCAAATACTATGCATTAGAAATCAATGCACAAATATTGCAAAGTTCTGCAAAATTACGTGCCAACTGTGATCAACCTGGAAATGTGTGGATAAAAAGGGCTAAAGCTACAGAGAAACTAATAGTTTCAAAATTTTCTCATGTATTAATATAGTGTTAATTTTCTGGAATGCCTACCATCAGAAAAGATGGCATTTTACAGATGACAAAAAAAAAAAAAAAAGACTTTGTCATAATAATTTTAACATTTTTTAGCATTTGTATCTTGATAGACTGGCCTGTGGGGAGATGATTCCAGAGCATCCAGCTTCAGAATGGGAGATGAGCACAGATTCTTTCTGCTGGTTCTGGGACCCATCCCATGAGGAGCAATCAGTGTGACAATATACACCTGTGGTTCTCCATACGCTGAATAAGAAAGAGTTAACAGCACTTGGGAAGGGATTCTCTGGGGACTCTGGCAGACTGTTTGTCACATGTGTTTCAGATCTTGGCAAATGTCTTAAGTCTCCTTTGGCTCATTCGATAGCTGTACAGCAATGTTTAAGCTGGTTAAAAAAGTTCTTGAGAACTTCTAAAAATTCACACCATATCATCTCCACAAAAAACCCAAAAAACCCCCCCAAAAATCTATATTTGCTCCAGAGTGTTGAAAATGCTTGGAAACAACAAACAATGACTTTGTTTCTCAAGGATTTCACTTAGGCAATTAACTCCTTTTATTTTTCTTCAAACCTTTTTAGGAAGATAATATTATCAAGATTTTTCTGTTTTTCTTTCTGTAAAATATATACATACACATCTATAGTGTGTGGATATTTATGATTTTAATTATAATTTATAAAAAATATAAATGTTATTATAGCCCTGTAATTTTATAGGTTTAATAATGATGTGCAGTGTTAAACTATACCCAGCTTTTCATGTTCCTCTAAGACAGAAAAAAAAAGGACAAACGGCCAACATGTCAGGCCAGTTGCTATTGGTAGCACCTTGAGACAAATTTTGCTATTTCTGAGGCTGAGGCTCTTTCCAGAAGCCAGCAGGAGATTCACATTCACACTGAGCCTACCAGGACACCCACTAACCACTGCAAAAGCTCATCTGCCCCACTCACCTCTCTGCCACAGGGGCCCTCAGCCACAGGTGAAACCACACAATCCTGAAAGGAGATGTGGAGCAGCACAACAAGTGATGGAGACAGGCTTCAGTCCTCACTGGCTGCTACCTTTTCTATGGAAACCTTTTCCCTGGGTCATTCCTGTCAGCTTTCAGTGATGTATTGTCATGCCAGTACATATAAATCACTACAGAATAAACCACAACCCTTTGGCATCTTGATCCTGATGAGGACCAGGCTTAAACTCCACCTATTCACATACCTGAAATAATGTGGGCATTTGGTTGCCTGCAATGCAAGTTTCGTCCTCAATTTGATTTGAAAGAAACCCTTGCAGTGAAAATATATGTGCAAGCTAGGTCATTCTGGGGGAAATGGAGAATCTGTAAGCAAAAATACCTTTTGCAAGCTAGGAATGATTCCATTTATATATAAAATTCTCTTAGTGCTAGTTGGTCACTGTGAGCTGTTTGTGTCTATGTGGACACAATACCTCGGCATAATATTTGCTGAGTCCAAACACATTTTTATCATATGCTTAGCTGCTGAGGTGATTTATTTTTCTGGATGTCATGGTGCCATTAGCAGGTTAATGCTGAGGGTGGCCAAAAAAGGGATCAAGATGTGCTCCCCTAATTGTTTGCCTCCTTCCCAAAACCATCTCAAGTCTGGTGAAGTCATAGGATTGCAAGGAGAAAGGTAAGTTTATACCCAGTGAGGCAAGGGAATGTCCAGCCCCAGGGCAAAAGTGTGCACATGCATCCTCTACCACTGAGTCTGGGAGGGAACGGTGCCAGACCTTCAAGTCATTCTGCTGTACAGCAGGCAGATTACTCTTAATACAAAAAATGTAAACCATGATAAATGGGAGCAGATTTTAGCCATGATAGTCTATGTAGACTTCAATGCATGAGTTAATTCTCCAATGGAAGTCTGAGCTTTTGCGTTTTTGACAGATACATTTCTGTCCATATGGGTGATTTTATAAAAAGTGATGATATAAATAAAAAAGTATAGCTTCTCCAATTCAGATTCCTGTAAATGAAACATGTGATTTTAGCAGGTCAAAATACTGCATTCTGCTTTAAAACTGTTGCTATATTCAGTTCCAGCTGAAAACAGTAGCTCAGGTCTATGATGTTTAACATATATGAGTTTTATTCTATTTACTCCTACTTTAAAAAGATGTGAAGCAAAAGAAAATTCCAATATCCCAAGTCAGAAAATCCAAAAACAGCCAAAAGAAATCTGTCTGTCCACTCTTCAGTGAATTAATGCATTGTCCAAAAAACATGTACTTTGTACATACATAGGCCTTTCTTGCAAGGGTTCCAGCTGTGCAGTGTAGGACCACCTGGAATAACAATGGAGCCACTAGAATTACTTTTTATGCATATACAAGAGCCAGGATTGGGTCCTATCTACATAGAAGAAAACTTTTGCTTTTGAAGATGTTCCCAGCCAGCAACACCTTTATGAATGGCAAAAGTTGAAATTTAAATACTTGAGTTGTGTCTCACATCTATTTGGGTCCAGTGCACTGTAATTGTTTTTCTTGATTGAATCTACTGCATGACAGGGAAACCCTATGAAAGAAAGTCTGTCTCTAACATTCCAGTTAGATGGTAGAACTTTATACATATTCCTTACTCTTAGCTTCCAGTAGAAATCACATTCTTTGAGTTATGGGTAGGTCCCAAGGCTGAAGGGAGTCAAATTTCTGTCTTCCATTACTCAATAGGAAATGGGAAAATTTAAATGTACATGGAGTGGTGCAGTTAGTCAACATTGCATCTGAATTCCCAGTAACTCAACAGGAAGAGTTAGGGGGGGAATAGGGAAATTACTGTGCAACAAAGCATTTTGCAAGAGTTTTACGAGAGTATAGTCCATTACATGATGATAGGAAACTTGATTAGCAGCCGGCAGGAATATTAAGTGCATCTATTTTAATACCTGTGTACTTCTAAAATATTCCAAACCCCACACCCTGTTTTTTGGTTTGATGGTTGTTTTTTTTTCCTTTACCCTTTCTATAGTGACAAAGCCACCTTTTTTATTAAGAAAAAAAAAAGGCATTTAAAATGTCTGTTTCATGCCTTCCAGAGTTAGGGCATTTTTTTCTACTTTTTAATATGATTAATAACTCTAACAGGTATTTTCAAAGCCAAACAGCTGGGTTATTGCTCAAGAAACAGCTGTTTCATTGCTAAATATATCCTTATTTCACCAGTCATCAGCTTGCTGAAGCTTTGCTGGTTACTTGCCTTTAAACATTTGCTGATAGCGAGAAAGTCTTGGTACTTAATCATAGCTGGTGCTACAAAAGCCGGAGCTACTTTGAAAAAATAATACACAGAGAAAAACATTGGCAGAAGGCTTTTTTCTTTGAGGGTGGGGAGGGTTTTTTTTTTTGTTTCAATGCCACACATTAGGTTGCAACCAGATGTTCATGTTATAGATCTTGCCTGGATTAAAAAAAAAACCACACACACAAAAAAATCCCCTTTTCATTCAAAAATGTCAATATCGTTTAACAGCAAATGTAATATAATTACAGTATTCAATAAACATTTAACAAGACTCAGACATTTTCTGCAAGAAAATATTACTAGAGAGAGCCTTTTAGCAGTTTAGCAGTTAAATTAGTAATTTCTTTTATAACATCTGGTGAGCAGTCTCTAATTTCTAAAGTTTTGGAACAAAGAGACATCGGGCAGATTTTGAGTTATGAATAATTTGCCAGTTGTTTACCTTTATGCCAATCTAATTCTCCACTGCATAGATGCAATTGAATACATTACAAATGTGTTTTCCATAAAAATCCCTAAAATGCAGGAGGGGGAAGGTAGAGAACGAGTTCAAGCCACTCTGGCCCTTCCCAGGCATTGCCATAACTGTGGCCGTCCTCCTCACCTCTCTCACCATGTGATGGAGCCTCAGCAACCCACTCTGAACTCCCAAAATTCTAGAGTGCCTCTGTGCACTGACTCAAACCAAAGCAGTTGACCTTAGTAGAAACCTTTCCATAAACTGTGTGGATTTGGGATCAAGTCCAACAAGAAGCCCTCATGGCAAGAGCAGTCTCTCAGGAAGTGGGAGAGAGGCAAGGAACCATCTGCGTGGAGGAGGATGGCCCCAGCCACCTGCTAATGTGCTTCTGGGCAGCCTGGGGACATGACCCAAGGAGTAGGAGGGCTTCTTCCACATGGAGATGTTGCCAAACCAGTAAACCCTTCGCTGTGCTGAGAGCTATCCCTGCGTACTGTTACTCCCTAATATCCCAATACTTCTTGCTCCATGTTTTTCCTTACTTGGCTCAAGATCTCGGATGAGTTTGTGGGGATTACTTTCACCCTTGCAGCTCAATGCTTACCTGCAGCACAACTGCAGCCACTGGAGTTGTGCAGTGACACCTCCTCTGCAGGACTTAGGTCAGCCCCCCACATCTACTGTGCCCACTTCTATTTACCACAAGGGTTGGATGCATCCTGCATTTCAGCCTCTGCAATCCTGTGTGTTGGGAGAAGAGCTCCAGCGAGTAACTGACCCACATCCAGTGCTCCACAAACCACGTGCTGGAAACAGTGTGATAAACCTTTCTCTAAGCTGTGGATTTCCAGAACACAGTTAATTTATTGCTCCTTATCTTGAACGGATGATAATACAGAAGTTAGTAAAAAATACTCTTTGTAATCGTGTCATCCATCAAAGATACAAGATTTTTGTATATTTTAGATGAAAGGTTTAATTATTAGCCTATTTCTGAGTGCCATAATTTTTATTTTTTAATTCCCAAAATTAAACCTGGAAGATTTTTTTAATGTATATGTTCCATAAATGCTCATAAAACTTCTGGAAAAGTTTTTTCCATAAAAATGGTCTTTTAAAATATGCCTCCTGTTTTTTAAAGCATCAATGTTGAAAGCCCAGAAGAAAATCTCTTCTTGTGGGTGCTTTTGTTGTGTGCTGTGCATGGCTGGATCTCATCTGCCTTGTGTTGGCCATTCAGTGACATCAGCTGAGACTGGTGCAAATATAGGCCAGAATGTTATCTGATGTAAAGCACAATAGTGAATTTTAAACTCATCAGAGCCTTTCCTTTTTCTGCCTGCCTTTTTTTTTTTTTTTCCAAAAAAGTTCAGAGGAGGCAAAAATAAAGCACACATACTTGTGGAAGTTTTGTGCTTTGCTAGATCATCTAGTGCACTTCCAGTTCCCCTGCAGGTCATGCAAACATAAACAATCCTTAAAGAGGAAAGAGAGAGAAAAGAAGAAACAGAAGCTTAAGCTAGCCTTTGTTTTGCTCTCAGTAACTCACTTCCACATGTGAGAAATGAACAATATTTTCTTCTATAGGCTTAGACCCCAAAGCAAAGCTACATAGCAGAAAGAAATAACATGTTTGCAAACACCAACCAGCATCAGAAATTGGAGGCAGAACAAACCATTTTCTCTTCGGAGAACAAAACTACTTTGGATCAGTAGGGAAGGGCACCCTAAATTCAAAGTCTGCTAAGGCACAGAGGGACTGAAGAGCATTTTGTGCCTTTGATGATAGGGGATCAGTTGTTTGCAATGATAAAAGTGCACACTCTGTCCAAATTCTGTGCTGCCTTCACTGCAGATGGCTTTTGCTCTGATGACTGTGAAGAGCCTTTGTGACCACTGCAGGCAATAGGACTCAGCCTTCTCATGCCTTCAGGAGTGCGTCTCATTGTGACCTGCTAGGCCAAGAAAAGGAATGCAAATGGAAATAGGCAGAGTTTAGGATAATTAATTCAGTGAGATGAGAGACTTTTTAATGGAGAAGGTGATTTTTTTGGGGGGTGGTGATAGTTGTGTGGGATCCTTTTTTCTTTCCTTCATGATTTGGCATTTCTCTGCTGCAGAGCAGCAGAGCATATCTGGGATGTGACGCTCTGTGGTAAGTGCTCCATCCAGCTGCAATATAAACAGAGCTTTTCACGGCACATTCTAAAGCTGTAACATTAAGGAGAATAATGGACGATGCCTTTTGATATCTTTGTGTAAACGAAGAATTTTATTACAGTGAATTACCATGTTAATTTATGAAAAGTAAACAAAACCAAGTGCAAAACTGATTCAATGTATAACCTAACTTTCCTGGTGCCTAATGAGGTGACAGTGATGGAATCAAAACAAATATCTTTATGTTTCATAAATGTAGGGAAAAATACTTCTGTGTTCAATCACTGCCTGGAGTCACTGACAATGCTGGCACACCAACACCACAGGTTTTAAAGTAACTAAAAATCACTTTGTCTACTGGCTGAGGATACAGGCAAACTCACTGTGGACCACCATGGGTAGCAAGATAATAAGAATGCAGGGAAATGGCAGATAAGGTTCAGAAGCAGTTGGACCATACTGCACATAAATAATATACTTTGGCCCTGTCGTTCCCCCATTCATCTATAAACTATTGCAAAAGTAAAACTGTGCAAAACACTTCATACAGAGCCAGAACTTCCCTTTGACTTCCAAGGTATTTTGGCTTTTTTTTTTTTGGAAGAAGACACTGAAACCTGGGCCCATGGAAGACGAAGGGTTACCACTATCCCTAACACATTATCCATCTGGAGCTGGCAAGTTTCTTCCTGTGATGGCATTAACTAGGTGCAGATGCCTATTGATAGGCCATTCCTCCAGAAAAATGTGATCATGGGAAAAGCTGCAACCCAGGGTAAACCTCCAAAAGGAACATTGTCCAGACCTCTCTGGGGCAATTTGGATGGATCTTTAGCTCTTTCCATGTATGCTCTCAGATGCTCAAGAGGTGGGTGCATATTGTTGTTTGCAGACATTTGGGGTTAAAGTGGCTACTAGAGTATAATCAACAAGTCATGGTGTGCTGATATATTCCCTGCTAGGAGTGCCTGAGGATGAGACTCCACCACACTGAAGAGTGTTTCTGTGAACAGACAGGAACTGGCAAACTTGGTTCTTCACAACCATTTCCAGTCCAGTTCATAAGCAGCCATGCAATGCAATAAAAAAAAAAATCAATACCCTAGCAATTAGTAAACTACATCTGAATAAATTAATTATGAGTCCAAGAGATGTGACATGAAATTAGCCTAATTCTTATGTCTTTGGATTGAACCTTTATGTTCTTAAAAACCATTTGGAGAGCAGCCATTTGTGTCTCCTACACCTTATGAGCCTTTCCTGGGAAAAAAGACACAAGGCACAGCCTCCCTAGCAACGTTCTTTTTCCCTCTCTTGTTTCACAATAGAAATATTTGCAGTGAAAGTAACTTTTTTTTATGTGGAGATTTAACAGACAACTTGGGGATCCATGACAGAGTTCAGCATGGCAATTCCAATTGCCCTTTATACAGCCAGATTAATATCATACCAAAAGCTGTCAGTTGGCAGCAATGACAAAAAAAGAGCTGTGAAAGGGTCCACTTGTCACTGTCCATACATTTCTTAGTCTGATCAGGGGAATCCACAGTGCTGGCGAGACTCTAGCAAACAGTCAGGGCCTTGGACTCAGCCTCTTCTAGAGCTGCCAAGACATAATCACTCTAACATCCTGGACAGCCTAACACTGCCTCCTTTTTAATAAGCTCCTATATAGGAAACCATTTATAGATAAAATAAAGGAAAATTATTGTGCTCACTTCATATTCCTGAAGAAGGAAATGGAAGCAAAGTAAATTAAGTCCAATTTGCATGGACTTTTGAACACGCACAGTTTTGGATATAAGCTGTGGAGCAGACATAGAATGTTGTAGCCTTTATAGTCAATATTTTATTAAATTTTTCCTTGTAAATTTTGCTGTGTCTTTATTGCATTCATTCAATAATGGGAGAACTTTTCTGTAGCTAATTCTATGCCTTGAAATTTCCCTTCTTGTTAACCTGTGACTGCAGTTGAATGCGAAGAGTGTCTGCCATGCAATACAATAAGGGTAGATTCAGGTACCAAGGTGACTGTATTTTTTATTAAAATACCATTTTATATGATCAGTTTGAAACTGATGACTGCATTTGCAACACCTAATTGCCACCAGTATCTACGAAGACTTTGCATTTAATGAAAATATCAAACTATGTTCCTTATTTTGGTTGAAATAGTAGGTTGTATAACTTAGTGTAAAAGCCCATTTTATGAAATTTTGTAGAAATACAGATATAACTTTGCACTCTCCATTCTTGTTTGAACTTTCTACTCTCTATATTGCAGGGCTTTAATAATTTTTTCAAGTTATTTCTGTTGCATTGGGGAACCAGGCAGTTCCATTGTGGCTAATTTAACACCTGTAAATTGCCATGGCTACCAACGAAAAGCTTTCTAGCTCTATGAGGTAAGTATCTATTTCATATTTTAAAGCAGTGGTAGATTTGGATCCACGGTTGCACCTTATATTAAAAATTCTATTAACTTTATTCATCAACACACCATCAAGGAGCACACAACTTCTCACCCTTTTTAAGGCCAGGAGGTAAAAAATTAGGTCAGCCAAAGCTGAACTTTCTCATACTCTTTTACACAGATCCTCACCTCACAATAGCTGAATTGAAATTGTTTTAAATATCCAAGACACTTTGCTGCTTACAAGAGCAAACAAGAAAATAATTGAGCTATTTGAAGATTTTGTTTGAAGACTTGGTTAAAGCAAAGATTTGTGTCATCTTTTGTTCTGTCCATCACTCCATGCTGCATCAGACTTTTGGTAAAACCCAGGAAGGATCTGGAGGTCATCTTATGTGCAGCCAAATCATCTACTCCTCAACTATCCTGTTAATGTAGCTTTGGACCTGCTTGAGACAAAGAGCCTTGTCTACATCAGGTATGAAATAGCCTGGTGTTCACAACCATGTCACCCGGACTACAGCCTAATGGAACGAGGCATGATTCAGGGAATTTAGCTTGCCTTATAAAGAAAAATCAATTCACAATTGCAATACAAAGCAAAGATCATAATTTTTCAAAATTAATAGGATAGGCAGACACCATAAAACTGGGATTTTTAGTGCCCAAAGATATCCTTCATATAGCTGCAATGTGAGTATGACACTCCATAAGTGATGCCTGACATAACAGCCTATCCACTTTACAAAGCTGGAACCCAGCAACTGGAGCACCTGTAGAGGTGAACCCAAAGGGTCTCGGTTTCATCCTTATTCCGTAAGAGCTGCTCCTCAAGAAGTCAATGAAACTCCATAATTTGCAGGGACAGAGAGCCTTCCTCCATCTCTTAAACAAACAAAAACCAATAGGGGTAAAACTGCCAATAAGGAGGCTTTCTAATTCAATAATTTAATTTTGGGCCAAATTCTGGATTACATTTAGGTGACATGACTAGTTGAGCTCGATACTGCAGAGGCACTTGGTATAAAGAGAAGTGTCAAGAGGGCATGAAGAATGACTGAAAAGGCAAAACAAACCATATCAAACCCTCTAACCTCTTCTTTGTGCTTTGGCTGCTTCTCTTGAACAGTTTTACACCTCTGTGGGTACAAGTACGGAGTCCTCCTTTCAAAGGCTGCAAACATTTTGCAAAGGGCCCACTAGGAGAAGGTTGTAACATAGCCAGATATATTCACTTCACCCTTCTGATTTAGTGGGAATTGGTCAGAAAGGTCTCATGAAAAATATACAACACTTTCAGACAGAAAAAAGAAAAGGAAAAGAGCTTGGAATTCATTGAAAGAAGAAATGAGAATGTGAGAATACAACTGCACTGATCTCTTTGATAATGAATCCAGTAGGAATGTTACTTATCTTTATACATGTGGCAAGACTGTGGGATTTCCTTTCTAGCAAGTCCCTTCAAAAAATAGGAGACTGCAACATGAAGAGTTGGTGCTGCTAATTCAGATGAGGAAGGTTTCCTTACATGTACGGTATGTATCTTGGCAATCCTGAATGGAAATTTAAAAAAAAAAAGAATGGGGAGATGCTTTTTGCAGGACACATAAATGCAAATCTGCCATTCTACTGGGTTTAGTTTAGTTATACAGATTTTCTCTATTAAAATCAAACCCAAACAAAAGACCTAATTCTTCTTTCATTTATACATACATCGTGTAAGTCATATGGCAAATCCACTGAAACTAGTGTTTGTGAGACTGAAACCAAGTGTTATATGCACAAAAGATGTGCTCAGGTCCTGCATACCAAGGCAGGACTGGATCTGGAAGTATTTGTGTAATATCAACTCTATGTAACTCTTATTCATTCCTGACTTAGTCAGAAGAAAACCCCTCCAGAATAAGATCCTTTCTTTAGGATTGCACAGAGTACATCCATAGAACAAATCTTGGTATTAAGGTGTATTAGTCATCTTACTTTGTTCTACATTTCCTCTCTTTTCTTTTTATTTGTTCTTCCTTTCTTTAACTGTTGCTCTGCCTTCTTTTCCAGGCACCAAGTGTCTGTCTGATTCAATGAACTTGCATTTATTTTGACTTCTCACAAATCAGTTCCTTTGAAGAATTTACACTGACAGTTTTTTTTGCACTTATAAAAAACCAAACCCAATACCTGCTGAAAATTTGAAAAGCTTTTGGTATGAAAAGTCAAAAAGGTTAGGTGTGCTGAAAGGCAATAAATATGCATTTCTGTTCTACTTTTTTCCAAGAAAACTTGAAAGAAGGTGCAGATGTATTTTATACAATAGGGATTCTTAAGAGCAAACAGGTAGTTGCATTGCTACCTTTTCTGTGACAGTTCAGAGACACGAGTTTCTTTCAAATGCTAGACATTTTTTCTTTGTGTATATAGAAACATTGGGGTTTTTTTAAGTATTAAAAAGATAACAAAACCAAACGAGCAAAGATTCCACCAGGACGAGAAAAATTTGCGCAAGGACTCTAAGTCGCCTTTCATGCAGGGGTAGCCTGAGATCTAAACCTGCTGAAGATGCCGGAGCGGGGAAGTGGTAGCGGATTCCCAGGGATGCAGGGGAGGGCAGGAGGGGCGGGGGCGGCCCGGCAGCCACCAGGGGTCAGCCGAGACCTCCCCAAACCGCGCTCGGTGCCCGAGGAGAGCGGCCGGGACTCACCAGACCCGCGGATCCGGTAGGTACCCTGCTCTGCAGGTATTTCGCAGGCTGCTGCCTGCACGGAGCACTGACGCATCCTTTTTATCCCCTCTGCATTCATGAAGCAATTCCATTTCCAAGTGTTACTCTCGCAGTATCCACTCGCAAGGGTTTCAGTTTCTGCTTTTTACTCCAGTTTCAGTTTTTTACTTTTATCCCCCCATACTCCCGTGAGAGATATATTTCAGGCTGCTACTTCGGGAGCAAAGCAATCCCACCAGCCAACAAATTCATTATGTGAGGAATGTGTCTCTGTGTCCCAAAACTTATCCAGAAGTTACGGATACAGCAGGTAAAAAAAAAAAAAAAAAAAAAAAAAGTTCCAGAAATTATGGATATAGTCATACCAGGTGCCAAATTTGTGCTTTTTTTAAAAAAAATTCAGTTCACATGTAGCTCACTTTGTTTCAGATCAAATGCTTGACTGAACTAAAGCTAAAAAAGAAACACAGCTAGCCAAACAGCCCGAGATCACAACCCTGCAATAACAACCCGGGACACACACACAATAGAAAAGCAAAGCTTCTGCAGCAGCAAGGAAACAGACTTCAGTCTCAAGCTTCCAGGGGGGTTAAAACAACAGCGAGCTAAACGTGCAACTTTGCATAATAGGAAAATATCTCAGTCTTATATTCCATGAGTCAAGAGCTGCAGAATCAGAACACGAGAATTGCGTGCTATAACTGAGCCTGCATTACAAATCCTAGGTTTGTCTGCACCTGGAGGGAGACAAGGGTTTGCCAATACCAGTTCAAGGAGAGGACTTGAAATTGGGAAGAATGCTTATGCATTCTAGAACATATATTCTATACATACTAGAACCTAGGAAAACCCCTAGAAAAATATAAACCAGCATGTATTTAAACACTTTCCTGAACCAGAGCCAGTGTCTGTGGTAGTGATTAGAGGACTTTAATGATCAAGCTATTTTAATTAATATTCAGATGGTTTTATTTTTCATGGAAAGAAAATATAGGCTTATAAACATACCCCAACATAATTTTTTTTGCCTTACATAAATAATTGGACTTTTGAAGAAGGATTTCTTTCCTAATAATTATTTATCAGAACAAATAATAAAATAATACAAACAATGCCTCTGATAATCAAGCAGATTGAAAAAATAAATCAAATGCAAAAAAAAAAAATTGCTAATTTTCTGACTGACTGTAGAATTTCTTGTGCTTGGAAAAAATAATTCACTTGCACATTTTGATCGCAATTTAGAACACTTACATATTCCCTCCTCCTGAGATACAAAACTTTTCTTCTTATCAAATGCAATAGCTCTATAAATATAATAACACACTTGTAGTACAATGAACTTTTCCACGTTCAACCTTTTTCTCTGCTCTCAGTTATAATGACTACTTACTCTGAAAAAAAACATTGCTTGCCATACAGCTTGTTGGTACAGGATAAAACAGTACCATATTTATCTAAAACACAGTTATAGCTTTATTGTGTGTTAACTAGAAAACCAGTCATATAATTATTTTAGAACTGTTTATTTCAGTGTTGAAGACAACAAAAGATGACCTCCAGATTATAAAGTTCTGTCTCTGTAAGTATTCATAAAATGATGCAATTTAGAAACATTTCTGCCTGTTCCTCAGGAGCAATGGTTGTGAACTAAATTTGAGTCACACCACACTATATCCAGAATTTCTCAACAGAAGACTGCGAAAAAAATCACAGCTATAATTCTGTCAAGGTAGCAATAGCCAGCCTAAAGGTAGGATTAGATGGACCAGGCATTGACCTGCCAAGACTGGACATAAATTCAAAGCTAATCACACTAAGTAGATTAAAGAGTTGGGTGACACTATGTGTGAAAGTTACAGTGAACTGAATGTAATATTTGCAAATTCAGATTTCTTCCAACAGCCATCCCCCATTTGACATTTGATATGTATGTGTGTAGATGTTTTTGTCCTACACAGCTGTAGAAATAAAGGCAGTGAATTTCCAGGAGGAGAATATGACCTTCAGGTTTCTTGACCCCTGGAGAAAATGTGGGCATCTCATGTTCTAGAAGACAAGACAATCTCTCTAATATCCTTGGAGCACTGCCATAGATCTTTGGTTCTAGTAACAATGTTGAGAAACCAAGGTCTAGATGGTATTTTCCTATAAGATACTGAGCCAGTTCAATGAGGTTGTGCCAATTAATATCTGCATGTAGGTTCACTCAAATATATTCCAAACCAGAGTGCTATTTTTCATACAGACACTGCTTTTTTCCAACAAAGGCAAAGGACATGACCAGAATACTTCCAGAAGGATGGGTTTCATGGGAAGTTTCAAAACTTTATAGAGAAACATTGTTTGCATAAGAAACGGCTCAAAATTGAGGAACTTTTCAAATAAAATTGAGCAGACTTAAGGAGTTTAGGAGGACTTAATAAAGAGTAGGAACTTTAGTCAGAATAAGATTTCAACAAGACTGCTGTGCACAGGGTTTGTAACGTTTGTAACAGGGTTCAGAGACAGCTGAATGGTTGAAGAAGGAAGTTTGTTTTTATTTTAACTGCTTGGTCACAGCAGCACTGCTGGAGTAGAGCACGTCCTATCTGCTGCCTGCGATGTGCCTCTCTTCCCAAACACGGCAGTCGCTACTGGCAAAAATTATGAGTTTTTTCTCCTACTGAAGAATTCTGTTGGCTCTTCTCCACCCTGCTCTGCTTCCAACTCCCTTACACCTTCCCTCTCAGACCCCAGCTCTCTTAACCCTTCCTTCGACACCCTGAAGTGCTTCTGTTCCTTGTACTAATCCCCTCTTGTTATAGCTCATTGCAAGAAAGAGGTAGTGAGGAAAGAAGAATTGCAAATGCACCTCTGAAGCTTCCATAGATACAAAATCCAGTCGAGGTCTGCAGTGGAAAATTTTGGCCAATTCTACTTTCCATTTTGCTCAAAGCCACATCTCAGCTGACCTCCAAAGCTTTTATGAAGTGGGAGAAGAGCACAGTTCAATGACAGCAATTCCTGCACTCACAAGTATTGGTATATATACACATTTGTGTGTGTGAACATTTTTTTAAAAAGCTGCTGCCTTGCTTTCCTCCCTTCTTTTTCTGCTGTCAGTGCTCCTAACTGTGTTCTTAGACAAGCCCTGTTTTAGACTGACCTCTGCTTCCCAGCATCCTGACAAAGAAACCCTGCCTGGTGGCTGCCCAGAGCTGGAGAAAGGAGTTATGCCTCTCTCTAGACAATCTGGATGTTAGGAAAGGAAGCTGGCACTAGTGTTTAGAGATGCTTTTTGTAGGGCTGAGGCAAAGCTCCCTAACAAAGAGGACACTCCAGCATGTACATGGTGACTGCTGGAATGTTTTCTGCATTAAAATTGCTGCTCAAGAATCCCAGCAAGAGATCTAGGTATAATTCCACAGCCAACGAAATAACCAAGTGCTAAACTACAAGGATCAAAGTCATGCAGCATCCGTGTGAGCATGGTTATTCAGAGAGGCAGTGAAGCCATGCTGCTACCAGAGCATGAAGAAACCCCAAAGGACTTAACAGCTGCAAGTGCAACAGGTTGGGAGGTTCTGCCAGGCAGCCAGATGCTGTTGGGGAAATGTACCCAGTACAGCTCGACATCTGGGACCCTTGGTTGACACTGGAATGTTGGAAATTGCTGTGATATGATGGACAAAAGGCTTTGGAGGCTGTATGTACCCCACCCCTCTTTTCAATGAATTGGGAAAAATTCTTGGAAAGGCGGGGTGCTAGAAAGGACAAGTCATGTAACACAACTGAAGAATAACTTCAGCAAGTTATTTATATGTTTACAAAAACATATGTCTCTTATTAGGGCCTTTTATTACAAGACCATTGTTTAAGACCTGGGAAATATATACTGAAATTAAAACACTTGATATTATATTTATACTACGATATATATGTGGGAGGTGGGGAGTTTTCCTTTAGGTGATAACTCTGAATCTGCTCTCAGTTACATCCAGGCAAAACTACTATTAATATTAATAGGAGGAGGATCTGACCTGGTGAGAGTGAGTTAGATAGACTTCTTCTGAACTCAGGGCCCAAGTAAAGTCCAAAGGATGACTTGGCTCCTGGAAGCATATTCAAACCCACTTTTCCTGAACATGATCATAAATCACTTGCTCTCCTAGGTCAGCTTCAAGGAAATTTGTTGCTTATTTTATATGAGAGCTTATTGCTCTCATGCTTATTTGTGCCTGGCTGAAACCAGAGATACTCTGTTGGTACAATATGAGCAGAGCTTGCTACATTTCCTTTTTCCAGTTTCTGTTTTATTCATTATGGGCACAAGCATCCATAAATGCCTGTTCTTTTTTGCTGTTTTCTGGGAAAGGTCTGATTTTTGAAAGCATCCTGCATTTGCTGCTCCTATTCAATTTTCCTGCAGTGAGTGAACAGCATCTCTAAAAATCTCTCAAGCTCAGGCTGAAAAAAGTATGCAGAAAACAACAATTCAAAAAAAGCCCACAACCCCCTCTAAAATCTTGATATTCTTTCCTGTTCACCCCGTGCCTCAGCACACGCTGAAGTGCTTTGCTGGGAATTGGATGTGCCTAGTGCCAAGTCCATCTCACAGAGCTTTGGTGGTGGATGCTGAAGCTGAGCTCCCAGAAGGCAGAGCTCACATCTCCAAAGGGGCCAGGGCATCATACCTCGTGTCCCAACCTCAGTCCCTGAATGATCTTGCAAAGACCACTGGAACCGTATGAACCCAGACACACTAAAACAATACCAAAATGCCATCTGCTCCTCTGATTTGCACTTTGAATAGCTCTCTGCAGCACTGCTAAACAGATGAGCAGCATTATTAGCAGCGGAACTACTATTAGGAGAGAACTATGCTGTGCTGGCATTTCCGATGCTTTCTTACATGAGGGGCACATATGGCACAGCAACACTTTACTTCAACAACTGACAGGCACAGATTTACTGTGGAGAAGAGAAGGGGCAGAAGGAAAGAGTCTCTGCCCTGTTCAGGTGGAGTCAGCCAGAGCAAAGTTCACACTGTACAACGCAATTGTCTGCCCAGCCCCTGTTAACTTGGGAAACCTGAGCTTTAAGGGTCACTGTGGGGAGTTCTGCAGCACTAGAACTGGGCAACAAGTTGTCAGCCCTGCAAAAATTTGATTCTGTATTAACTTAAACAAATAAGTGGCCTATGTATAAGTAAATAGAGAAACAGAGACTCTGTGAGGGTAGAAAAAACCAGTCAGTTTGTATTAATTCAAATTGCCTAGGTCTTTATTATCTGAGAGCTGAAATTAAAATGAGCATAAGCCTAAGAATAACTTCAGAGGGCTAGACCTTAAACAGGAAAGTAGCACTGAATAAGTTATTTTCCACAAATATTTAGACAGTAAGCAGCTCACAAACCATGGACAGGTTGAAATTCTTGTTGGCAGAGACAGAACACTGAGATATGTCAAGCTCAGGATTTTGTGTTATAGTTCCCGAACTGTTAGGTTTTTATAAAGCTCCATGGGTTTTTAAGAGGTATTCTAGGATAACATGAAGAGATGTCTTAAATGATATGGTTAGACTAGAGACTATCATATAGTATGCATATTTCACCTGCACAGCCCTGGACACAGTAGACACCTTCAATGGATCCTCCTTAGTAACTGCAACTAGAGAGGTAAACACACTAATCAAAATTATAAATAATAATTTAAAAACTAAGAATAGTTTCCATTCATTATTTTAACATTTTTCTCAAACTGGCACATTGAAAATTTCTGTCTCATGTCTTATTTAAGCTAGCAACTTGTCTTATGTGCCCATTCTTCTAGATTACATTTACATATTTATGATTACATTTCCAGACTCTCCAAAAATTGCTCTTCTGACTCATAAGTTTCAAGGAAAGCTTGAGTAGCAAGAAAAAGAAATTTAAAACAGTCCCCTTCAGAGACATTCAAATACCTTAGAACTGGAAAAAAAAAAGGGTGGTGAGTTTTCCAAGTTGCGCCTCTAGACCTTGATGCATTTCAGTGCCTCAGATGGTTTTCACACAATGTTTTTCAAGGTTTCAAATTATTAGAATCTGATTTGAGAGTAACTCTAAAGCATGGTGTGTAAAAGGCTCTATAAAATAGATTAGCCTGGGTTTTGTTAACCCAAAATTGTTCTGGCCTCCATAATCTGCGCTTGGAAAACATTCTGGGCAAGATGGAGTTGGCTGACTCTGTAGCCACATATTGTACAAGCAGGCATCACACAAGCCAGTCATGTATAACCAGAACTCCTAATAGTCTTCAGCTTTCAAAACACTAACCTCTACTAAGGGAGTGAAAGGAGCTGCCCTACTTGTATGGAGGGAACCAAGCAAACACTCAGGAATAGCTTTGATACTTTCCAGTTTATGGACACCAAAATCACAGCTTAAAAAATAATTTTTAAAAAGCATTGAAACTTTACTCAAAATGTAGCCACAAATATTTTGAGAACCTTATTGATGAGGATAGAAGGTAGTACATGTAGATTTGCTTTGCTGAGTGAAGAATGAGCACTGAAGTCTGACTCTTGTTAAATGGGGGGAAAAGCACTCTTGGTATTTCAGGGGTGGTGTTTTTATCAGAATCTCATGATATTAAATTCCAGAACAGGCTTAATTTTTGACCCATACTCATTCATTGGAAACTCTGAGACCACATAGCAATCAGGCAGCTTGGTGCTCACCTATGCCTTCCACTGACTGGGGATATGTTTGAAGATAACACAAAGCAATATTGCTTTTACTCCTGTTTTCAAACACCTCCAGGGAGTCTAGACACACAACAGTACTGTGCAGGCATGAACAGGAATGTTTGAAGGTGTAGGGTCTACCAAACCATATAACTGGGCTATGGCTTCAGATAAAGTTTTGTTCCTATGAGCAATAGCCACTATCTCACAGGTTCTTTTTAACAAACAGCATGAGCAAAGCAATGCAGTTGGTACAGCACTTTTAATTTTGAAGTGTCCCAGAGTATCCCTCAAAATAAGCAGCCTTTAAACTGCTGACAGACAACACAGTGTATGACAGCCAGTTCTGGCAAAAGGCAGAGAGGTTAGACCTGTCACAGAAAACAGCCACTGCTTTAAGATCAGTCCATCAGAAACCATCCCTGTTGACCTAATTATTCTACTGCCACTGAAATTGATGGAAGTCTCTGACACACTTCAGAATAAAGCTAAACATAATTTTACCTCTGAAAAATCACATCCATTGTGACCACATTTCACAAAAAGGTTTTGCTCTCTATGCCAAGGCATCTGCACAGAGCTTGGGGAATCCAATACTGGGCAAGCTGAAACACATTTATTTTATTTATATTAAATCTACTACATAACATCTGGGCTTAATGTAGAAGTACATCATAGCAGACAAAAACACTGAAATCAGAAAACAACCCCTAATCTACCCTAGCACCTTTCCTTTGCATAAATAAATTTGCAATTTACAAAAAGGCCAGGTCAAAGAAATGAGTGTAAATGTCCTAGGCTGGGTTTGTCAAGCTGAAACTTTTCAAGCCTATGAAAATTTGTAGCCAGAAGGCAACAGCATGATCAGCCACAGTGCTTTTCTGCAAAACAGCAACCCTAGGATTTTACTCCACAATTTTTGTAGGAAATGTAATAACTTGTGGTAGAAATAGAGAGTTTAAGACCTTGCAGTGGGTAATTGCACTGTTATAAAAATATTAAAATATTTATATTTGTCTTGAAATGAAGCTACAAAGCAAAGAATTTCAGCATCACAGGTTGGAAAGAGCCTTGACACTCTTCTTTTTCAACTTGCCACCTTTGGGATACTTGGTATTGACCCATTCAAAAAGTCAATTAACAATGAACCCTCCTGCTGTGCCAGATGACATGCTAAGAGGTTTTTGAAACATGTTCAAACTGTTTTCTACCTGCTCTTTTTTAATGTTCATATTTAAAAGAAAAGAAATTCCAAAATGAGAAACAGTTTGCCATTTAACTTCCCATTTCAAAATTCTTGTCTCCATAAGAGAAATTAATTTTCCTTCACATTTTCTTTGGCAGAAAAATAAAATATTTCTGATTCATATTCCACAGATGTTAAACTGTGATTGCTAGTATTGTTCATTGTAGAATTACAGACTGCTTTTAATACTTAATGTGATTTAACAGTCTTGACCTAAGCATGCTCCTTTCTGTGAAATACATTAGCATTGAACTGATTTAGAGTAAAAAGATCTAGTGCTGTGCTTTTTTGAACTGATGTGTCTAGGGTTTGTTTTGTTTCTTTTTGAAACAATAATTAATAGAAATAGCAATAACAAAAAGAAAAACAAACTTTAAAAAAAGAAACAAAAGTCCCACCCAAACAACAAAAAGTAATCAAAACAACTGAAATTTACACACTGATTCATGTCAGGTTTACCTCAGAGATAACCAGCTTTTCATTACTTCAAATAGATTTCAAGATTGACTTGTGTAGAATTGGAATCTTTGGTGGTATGACCCAGACTTTCACTTACTTTTATTTTCTTATAAATTTCTACAGTTGATTAAAGTATATTTCAGGCTTCCCAAACATTTCCATTAAAGTTTCTTTGTGTTAGTGAAATGTTCTTTATGAGAATGCCAAACCTCAAAGTATATCCTGAATCAGCTGGTTCAGGCAGCTTTTAACATTTCTTTGGACCCAGGTCTATGAAGTCCCCAGCACTTATCTGCAGCTCACTCTAAGGCTTCATTAACCAGATGTTGTGGGCACCACAAGATTGAATAGCCCAGCCTATATTTCTGGTACAGCAGTGGAATAGAAGGCATGGTTTAAACCCCAGTTGGTGAAAACTCATTTCAGAAAGTTACAGAGCTATTTTGGGCAAAAGGACAAGAAAATTCTATAACACCAGCCCATTTTACAAAGTCCCATTAGATCATTTAGAAAACCTTTTGGCTCCTAGGAACAAACCCTCAGAAAAGAATCTCAATTGCCTTCAGATGCACATGAGAAACTCATTGGTTCCAATAAGTACCAAGCCTGTGCATGTGCTTTTTGAGCATTTATGAATGGACCAGGCTAAGATGCCAGCAGATTTACATGCTGGATGCAGTTCTGCTTTTTGGTAGAAGGTGAAGGAAGATGAGCACCTCCCACTTTGGAAACAGGAGCTATTCCACAAGCACAGGAACAGCTTTTCTCAAGGTGCATTCTGGCTAAGAGGAGAAAACCTCTGCAACTCTCCTAGTTTTCTATAAGAAAATATACATTCATTGCAACCTTTAAATCAATGGCAGAACAGCTTTGTTTTGCCTGAATGATGAATGAAGATTGTTATTCCTAAATTACATGTTAAGACAGTGAAAGTGCTATATGCTTTCCTGATGTTTGAATATATTTCTGAACTGAGATCTTAAAGGCACTGCCAATGCCAGAAAGAAATTAAAAGGAGAAAAATTCAAAAATATTTTGAACATTGTATCATCCTAGCTCAAGAGAAATTAAATTTAACTCTTTGTTATTACTTAAATATTTGAAAAATATTAATTAAATATTTAATAGTTGAATATCATGAAGAATTGCAACAACTTAATAATTAAACCCCCACTGTTGTTTTACTTTAAATCTGGTTAATTTTCCCCCCAGGTTTCTATGCAGGCCTGCTGGCATGATGCAGATGGATCTTAAGTCTAAAGAAATCAGAAAAAAAAGCATTAGCAGGAAGAACTTATTTGTGCTGGATTCTAATGGTATGTCAAGATTGCTAAATAAATCAGATCCAGGAATATTCCTGGCCTGAAGGCCAGTCCTGACTGCATCTGCCGTATTTGGCCTTGGTCCTTTCTACCACCCCACCTTTGTCCTTTGCACTGTGCAATGGTGTCCCTAAGACACAGACACAATTTTAGTGTTTTTTTTTTTTTTCATCCAGCATGCCTGAAATAATGTACAGGCCCTCCAAAATGGTGTTTTGATCATGTGAGTCTGATGCACATGTTCACAAGCACAGAGAGATGTTGGAGGGTGCAGAGTCTGCTGAACCTCAAGGGTCTGTCCTGGCAAGAGGCATTTAAATGTGGCTCAGGCTTATCTGTATTCCCTATTGAAACTCATTTCTGCTCCCTGCTTCCCCAGTGCCAGGAGTAGATATTGCCTTAGAGAGCACCATATAGCACAGGTCAAAACAACCAGGGAACATACTCAAAGTTAGGCAGCACGGATGCTCAGCAGTCAGTGCTCAAACACACTGCCTGGACAAATTTTATTTAGCAACAGAAACAAAGCCCAAGTGTTTAAAGCAGCTTTACCACACCCGCAAGAACTGTGGGTTGTGATAAAGGTCAAAATACCATTTATGGAAGCACACTTGGCTTTTTCAGCAATCTTGTTAGAGTTACAGCCCAGCTCTAGGGAACACACAACCAGTTGTGTGTGAAGGGAGCCATGTGCTCTGGGGTGAGGAGAAGGAAAGGCCACCCAGGCAGGGCACCTTCCTGGCATTGTCCTGCCCTGCTCCAACACAGCTTCTGCCACAACTTCTCCATTTGTAAACGCAGGTGATGATCATTTCTAAGGGATTGGAGAAGGGGTTGGGACTGTTTCATGATGGAAAGAATAACATGATAAAAAAGAAGGTGCTAACAGTTTTGAACATCAAAATGGTATTTGTTATCAGTGATAAAATTAAAATAGATTGTAATTTGCTTTCTACTAGAGCTGTAATTAGGATTCTATTTGCTTTTGTGTTCATGTATGGAGCAACATTTTATTTCTTGAGGAAGGGGCAAGAAGGTGCATTTTCCATTTTTTTTATATGCTTACATCTGTATATAAGCACTTATATCTATATCACACTTTCTTTCTTTCTTGAATAGCAAGTAAGCCAGTACTGCCTCACCTGAAAAGGCATTCTTCACTTTTTTGTTAGATTTTTTTAGTGTGAAAATGCCTCCATAGTCACCAATGAGTGTTTAAACATGAGGAGAAAAGTTTAAAAGCTCAGGTAGGAAAAGAGAAGAAAATGATCCAGGACCATTCTCAGGGCTGATTCTGACTGTGTAACTCAAAGTACATCACATTGGTTAACAGTTTTGAAAGGTATTTAAACTCATAGCTCCAATCAAAAGCAGTAACTTCAAAATAAGTTCTTAAAATAGGAAAAAGTTAGGACTTACACTCAACTAAACTTAGATCTTAAATCCATATATGAGTTCTGAAATGTCTTGATTTTTTTCCATATTAATTGAGGTTAGTATGAGTTATGCTACTGTAAACAAAGGAAGAATTTCACCAAAAATTTCTGTATGTTGTGGTTACATACACAGTTGTTCCCTAAAATTAGGGGTAATTCCTCACAATAAATAACACGTATAAAGTAATAGAAAGGCAGAAGCTTCTTAAAATAAGTCAGAGGTGAATTGTATGGGGCACTGTTAGGGTATAATGGTAGGATTCCTTTGTTCCATTCATAATATATCTTTTCAGCTTAAAAATGAATAATGAAAGAACTATTATATTGAAAATATGTAATGCTTAAAGCAGATGTGATACATTTTCACTGTGGTCAGAAAATGATCTGCAGATAAATTGGCTAAAAGTATGTCTTTGGCTACTACTATATCTTTTCCTTTAGTTTAGAAATAACTTTTGTTCCAATCATTTATAAATAAGTTTGTCCTGTCAGGTTGGTTTTTTTGGGGTTTTTTTCTGAGAAATCTGAGGTGTGGTTCAGCAGTTTTATCCCTCCAAACTGAAGTGTACCTGAAAAGAGGTACAACAGTTTTCTTCTGAATATGGGTTAGGTAGCACCTTCTGTGTGCTTTCCTTCTTGTCTGTCACTCTGAAGTGGTTTAACTTTCACATTTTCTAGGACTCCAAATGCTGGACTCCGTGAGCTCTTTCCATGGAAGGACTAAGCTCTATGGAGGCATCATAAATGTTGCAAAATACACCTTCTGGAAACTTCCACCACAATGCAGTTGGGGGATTTAGACATACCACTTCTGATGGTAGAGTAGGAGGAAAGAGGACTTGAAGACTTGTGAAGTCAGAACAACTTGCTGCAGGCAAAGTTGTTCCCTCTTTCTACCTCAATGATCTGTAATTTCTCTGTCTACCACCCCATGAGCTGGAATGTGAACCACACTGGGCTCTTTGGGCACTCAGTGCCATGTTTGGTAAGGGTTTCTGGGACCCTGAACACTTGGGTTGCCCCTTGATGCGCCTCCAGCATATTTGGCCAACTTACAAGCAGGTAGAGGCAGACACAGCAGCTGATGGGATATGCCCAGCTCTAGCCCATTTCCCAGCCCAGACTGCCCCAGCTGATTAGGGGCTGTTGTGGTGAGCCTCACACATCATTTTCTTCCCAGCCACCTCCCTCCAGCAGGTTTATCCATAATGATCAGGGGCTTTCTTCAAAGAAATTGTTGCCAAAGCCCTTTCCACCACCCAAACAGCTCAACAGATAATGTCTGACTCAGAACATATCCAACCCATTAATTTTGCTTTTAAGAGGTGTGACCATCTCTGAGAGTACACTGACTGCTCTGTCTCACTGTTCAATGCTAAGACAACCTAATAGGACTATATTTTCAACATGCAGCTTCTGTATTTTATTTAAGATAAAACCACAAAGTTTTCTAGCTCTTCAAACTTCTTGCTTTTCATGGCTGTGTTCTCTAGTCCTCCTGTTATGAATGACGAAAGAGGAGCACTAGATTTACATTCTTTCTAACTCTTGTTACTTTATATACCTTTAACTGCTTCCCTTTAAAACTCAAGAGAATCTTTTCACTGTCCATTTTCATGTGGAAGATAATGCAAGTCTCAGAACACCTTTGCAGGATCAGGGATTAGCCACATAAAAAGTTTGCCAAGAAATACGTAGAAGAACATATTCTGACAATGTAATGAGAAATTTTGGAAGTTTTTTGAGCTAAAGCAGAAAAAAACCCCCAATCTCATTTGATCACTCTGTGTCAGAGGAGAGGTGTTCCAAAATCTGATGCACTTTACCATCCTATCTTTCTTCTGGGACAACATCCATATTTCATTAACTCCTATTTGTCATTTGCATCATCTGCACATTAGGATACACAGTACATCACAAAATATTTCTTTATTGACAGGCAGCTCACTTATGGCATTATGATATTGACAGTGTAGCACATTTCATGGCACATTTTTTTAGTACTTAGACATAAGTAATATCTAAAACATCTGTTTTGCTCTTATTGAATCTTCCCACTCCAGAAGATTGAAAATTACCAGAGAATTCGTGTTTACAAGTCTGACTTTCTACAATCGCATTTTAAACAACATTCATTTTATTTATTTCTGCATATATTTCTGTGTAGTTCAAATTCTGATCAAGAGAACCAATCTTTCAGGGAATAGTGCAAAATTACATGCAGAAGAACATGCTGGTTTTTAATATTCCCTTAATTTCAGAGTTTTACTGATATTTCTGGTTCTGTGTGTTACAAAATTTACAATAGTGATAATACTAAAATATTTTAAAATTCCCTAATTACATTCAGATTTTTACCAGTTTACAAAAAATTCCCCAGAGTGAAATGTAAGCTTTTAAGTACTTCAAAAGAATAAAATACATTCTGGCTGGCCTTTGTTATCCAGATAACAAAAAAAAATTATTCATTGTTTGGACAGGCCAGTGTGTAAAAAGTATCTGAATTTTTTGGCGAGATCAAGTACTTAATACAACACATGATTTTTATCAGCTTTAATTTGTAGAAAACATATAGTGAATCCAAAATAATTTCAACATAAATATATTAGGAAGCTTATGGAAATTGTCAAAAGATATTTTTTTACAAAAGACTGCATAGCTACTCTTGCTTCCAAACATCACATGAAATATTTTCCTACTTCAAGCACACAAAACGTTGAATGTAAAAATGTTCTTTATGGAATAAAGCACAATAAATTCTGTAAAGACCGAGAGACTGTGCCCCTTGAGGGAAAATTGAGTACAGAGGTTGCAGTTTTATCATTAGTTTGCATAGAACTGTACTTTACTTAAGACAAAATTCAACTGTGCAGTGAGGGAGAACTAAACAAACACAGCCCATTTAATGTGCACACTAACAGCTTCCATATAAGAGAAGAGGAAATATTGAGGAGTTAAGGAAAGAGTGCTTTGTGAGATGTGTGGCACTTGGGGAGACTGCACTGTTCCTGGAGAGGGGGTGACACCACTGCCAGCTCTTGCTTCAAAGAGTTGACTAGTACTGGCCTCTGCTAAGAGCCCTCAAATGTCCCCTCAGAAACCTCCTTTCACCCTTCCCGGTGGGGCAGGTGCCACCCATGCCCTTTGTGTTTGCCTTCCCCACCTGTGGAAGAGGCTAACGTGGTGGTGCCCGTGTTTTCTCAGCCCAGAGTTAGGTGGAGCTCCCAGCTGTTTCTCTGGGAAATTAGCATTTTCACCTCCTCTTGAGCTTCAAGCTGTTCTGGGTGGACTCAGAATTTAGGAAAATTGGTGAAACTGGGGCAGGTGCCATGCTTCCTAACTGGAAGACAAATGCTGCCAAACAATGGCACCCATGCATGGAACTCCCTGGGCAGAATACCTACCAATCAGATTAGCCAAACTTTGCTGTAGAGGGAAATCTGAATCATCTTTCCAGGATCTAAGTTTATAGAGGAAATGGGAAATTACTCTGACATGTGGAAAAATTGAACCTCTACCTTGAAAAAATACCAGCCAACCCAAGAAGCACCAAAGAAGCTAACAGCAACAAGCTGGTGCACAAAACATAAATGCAGCAATTTCAAATAGAAAACACTAACAAATTTGAGTTAGTACAGTTAGAGCCACCACCAGCAATCAACATTGATATGTCACAGCTCTTTCCACATGACAGAATTGTGTATTTGGCTAAAACTGTAATTGTTCTCATATGAGGAAACTCAAAGTAAGGATGAATGAGATTATGAAATCTGCAGAATGCTTTCAAGAGTTGCCAAATGGATCAATGTCATAAGAAGGGATTGATTTAGACAACAAGATTAACACCAAGAATGATGAAGCACTATATCTCATATCCAAATAAAGACATGGAAGATTTAGTAAAGCAAATAACTGGTGAAATTGACACTTACTGACCAAGTTAACATGTACAAGCAAAGATAATTGATATGAGCAAGATTTGATATTAAGATTCAATTTGCCAGTTAAAGAAATGCAGCACAGACCTCATTGTCAAACCAGGACACCTTCTCTTATTGCTCTTGTTTGGCTTTGCCATCCATGTCACTATTAAGACAAAGTGCAAATGAACACAAACCAAGTATCACGATTTGACATTACACCAGGAGATTCAGAGAAACAGGGAGTACAACATCTTATTGCTCATGTGCTTTGGTGTACATGCAGGTACAGACAAAGATTGTGGCCAGGGTTGCAAAAAAGAATCAAACAAATATTTGGAAAAGAAATTATCTGCTACAAGCATCATGCACCTCACTCTAAAAGAAGAATCCTCACAGATCTCAACTCCAGCTTAAGTCTAAATGCATGAATCTTGAAATACTGAAGGGATCTCAAAATGTAAAAGGAATTTTAGTGTCACAACAGGCAACCACTACATTTACCAGAGTAAATGGCATTTGTCCATCAAAAGTCTGTATCTTAAGAACTAAACTACAGATTTTCAACTTGATTAGCTTTTCCATTTGGATATATGGATATGAAGACTGGAAGTGTATCAGAGGTAAAAACAGGTGTCTGTATACTTCTAAAAGCAAATAGACATCTAAGGGAACAAAACCATGGCGAGCATAAGAATGAATCTGTTGGCTTAACAGTCAGAATTATTCAGAAGAATATGAGGAAATTTATAGGATATACATTAAAAATTAATATAGAACATCTGCTAGGATATACAGGGAAGCAGGGCCAAAAAACATAACACAAGGAAAATTCAGCCAGAAACAGACTGGACTGACAGGGGCCATGCTCATGCCTGTAGCACCTCTAAAAAGAAAGGTTTACCTGTGATGTAGGCTCAGATGAACTCTGACTGGACTCTAGTAATTCAAAACTGCTTGTTGGTACATTTGTTTCTAAATGAGAGGAGGAATAAAAGGGCTTTGATAGGGCAGTGGCTGTAATTGTGGTTCTTATGACTTTACTGACCAGTGCTGTGAACTCTTTCCTCTATGTTAATCATAGCCAGGAATAACTGCAGCTGCCAACACCTCCAATCACCAAGAATTGCAGCTCTCCTCTTTGCCCAGCCCTTTATATGTAGCTCTTGCTCATGCTGTTCCCATCTGGACTATCATACATCCAGCAGTAGGTGGTGGAAAAGCCCATCTTTGCTCCCTTCCTCAGAAGAAATGGGAAGGCGTATGAGTAAGTAATAAGCCAAACAACTGCATCACTCATCAACCACACCATTGTACAGAATAGCCCCTCCCAGTGCACCAGCTAACTCGCATAGAAATTGTCATTTGTTAATTTTCCAATGAGGAATTTTCCAAGCAAAAACACAATCTGACCATCCTTGAAGCTGTTCTTGCAGATCTTGTATTATGCAGTATAGAAAGAATGAGAATATTCATTTAAAGCCCCTTTGGAAAGCAGCTTCAGTTCTACTTCTTCAGTGGGTAATGGAAGGAAAATCTCTCAAACTACCTCATGGAAAAAGTTCCCAGGCTGGGCTTCTTTATGAACTGGGCACTGCTGCCCAGGGGTATCCTAAATTTGTGAATTTGACCTCAGCTTCTTTCTAACTTCAGCATAATATGGTAGTGTGATTACATAAAACATCTCCTGAAGCTCCCCAAGGCAACACAAATGACAAACCTGTTCTAGTCTTCCCATTTGGAAGAGTGTGATTGCATCAGATGAAGCAATTTGATATTCTAACTAGTTTATAAAATTATGCCTGGAGACTGGATTTTTGAGTGATTACTCCCTCATTTACATGAAAATTCAGGATAACTAAAAGAAAATGAGTTTGTAAAACATGCTAACAGTTTAGCTCATGCCTAAGAGAGAAACTTGCCAGTATGATAGCAAAAGAATAATCGGCCATAATTTGTCTTTCAGGGATCTACACCCTTGTTATGGTCTGAAAAGTAAGACAACCAAGACAAAACCAAGGCGTTTGTCAATTTGAAAGGGTCTCCCCTCAATACAATTGAGAAAAAGTCTCTCTCTGTGGGTACTTTTCAGATTCCTACCCATGTTCTTCACATGCTAACCTGGGATTATCACTTGCACACTTATACATTGAGGGACCAAGTAAATCCATCTACTATCTTATTTTTACTGGGACTGACCTCCAAACAGAACAGGAAATCTCTTTGTAAGTAAATTCCCATAACCAGTCCCCTTGCTGTTTAGTCTGCATTGGATTAAGCAGTGACTTGCTTGCTTCTTTGATTGGCATCTATAGTACTATGAAAACAAATGTACAGAGCAAATCTCACCAGAAAAGCCTCCCAATCTGCAGACCCTTTCAGCTTTATTTGGACTGAAACTTGATGATAGCTCCACTAGACAGGAAACACTCACCCCTCCTTTCTAATATGGCACTACCAGGAGCACACATTTTCTCACAGACCAAGTAGCAGAGCTAAGAGCAGGGGAGAGACCAGGAACACCAGAGACCTCCTATAATTCATGTCTTAAATTCATGCTGTTGTAAGACAGCAGAAGTTGACAACACTATTTATTTAACCTGCATTTAATTCTTTAATTGAGAAAAAACATAGTTTACACCATGCTTGAAATTGGGTGAGATATGGAGAAAGCAGAGCAAAAGCATCTCAGGCATTTTAAGCCTACCACATGGTAGAAGCTGGAAGGAGCAGACAGTTGAACAGCAAAGCTTTTTTTTTTTTTTTTTTTTTTTTTTTTTTTTTTTTTTTTTTTCTCACTGGATATAACACACTGCTTGTTAACAATCCTTTGCAATTCTGCATCACAAGGAAGACCCTCCAGGTGGTTAGGACTCTGCCTTTGGTGCTTTAAGAATTCACAGATATGCAGAAGGGCTCAGTATGTACAGCACTCAACACTGACAGAAAGTCTTAAGATAAACAAACATGTGACAGAAAAGGCGTTGGGGGCATTATTCTGCTGTTCTGTAGCGCATCTACCAAGTCATGGTATTTATATGAAGTGACCACATACTGAAAAGTCAAAGAAATTAAATGTTTATTTTTGAGAACAAATCAGAGATGCCACATAGTTGAACTAGCATTAAACAAAGGAGCCACCAGCAGGTGTGAAATGCAAGTCCTGTCCTTATTATACTTTCATCACATGCATTTGACACTGCTCTCCAATTCAAACCTCATCAGCCATCCCAGCCAACTGCCCCAGTTCCTTAGAATCCTACATTATCCTGAGTTGTAAGGGACCCGTGAGGATCATTGAAGTCCAACTCCTGGCCCTGCACAGGATACCTCAAGAGTCACACTGTGTGCATGAGAGCATCGTCTGAACGCATCTTGAACTCTGGCAGGCTGGTGCTGTGACCACTGCCCTGGGAAGCCTGTTCCAGATAAACCACACTCTGGTCCAAATATAAACTCTGCTACATATTTATCACTGGGCTGTCTGTTGGAAAGTTGTGGATTCACCTCCTACCACTACCAGTACAATCATGATCAAAGAATACACCCAAGAAACTGGAAACTAGGCAGGTATGTGTGTGTGTGTGTGTGTGTGTGTGTGTGTGTGTGTGTGCAATTCATCCAAGTTTGGATGGCCATAGAAAAAAATTATTCTGCTGTTTCTTCACCAAAAAAAAAAAGATGGATCAGTGACAGGTTTGAAATTATGTAGCCACCTACCTGTGTCCAAGTACTTGAATCCAAAAGAGTCCTAGCACTTTGAGAAAGGCAAATTGCAGTTCCATACCTGAGTCATTTGCACTCCATCTGGACTTGTTAAATGCTGGTGCCCAGCTACATCCAGCCAGGCTGAGCTCTCTTTCCTAAAAGCCCAACAGGAAGGACACAAATAAAACTTCTGTGGGATTCTCTAGCTTTTTTTAACTTAAGAAGTGGAGGTGGCCACTTACTGTGAAGCATAAGGCTACTAAATCCAGGAAACACCAGGAAAGCCATGGCTATTGCTTCTTCCTCCCAATCCCACCTGTATTCTGACTTTTTATCTCATTTTCCTTCTCTGACTCTCCTACCTGCTCCATTTGGCATTAGCTTTATTGTTGATCTCCAAAATCTCACTTGACAGGGTGAAAAGCAGGAAGGGGTAAATGCCTCCATCCCACTCACCTGATTCATACTACTCTGGAGCACTTTTCCACACCTGCTTTCATATGATTCATCTGAAGGCAGTTAAAAAGACACAAGAAGAAGTATCCTGCTGGCAGAAAAGTAGCTGTGTTGGCCTGCAGCTTCCTTTGCTGTAGGGTACATTAGCCACTTGTGAATATCAGCTCCTGTGCAAGATCAGCCACTGAACTTCTCTGAAAAAGAAAGGAAAAAGTTAGGCTTCTTAGTCGGTTTTCTGGGATGCCTGAAGAAAGCCTTTCCTGGAGCTGGCACCAGCTCATCCCCACCAGCAGGGCTGCTCACAAGGCTTTCCCCCAGCCAGCTCGGGGGGTGGCTGGATCTCTTCATAGGATGACACAACTCACTAAACCTGCAGAAGGCTACACCTGCCAAGGGTGTGGGGAGGAATCTTTATGGCGTTTTAGGAAGTGGAATTGCCTCAGCAGAGGCCAGTGACACCAGAACTGCCACAAGAGAGGGCAGGGCTCATGACCGTGGGGTGAGGGAGAAGGGCCTCCCCCTTCCTGGCAGCAAGGACGGCTGGTTTGGCCATCCAAAAGCACAGCCTGAGTCTCCTGCCAAATGCCTGGATCACCAGGCTGGAGGCAGAATGCTGCAGTGCTCCCAGGCCCTTCCTGCTGAGGCTGGCACTGTGCCTGGCACCCCCAGGGTGTTCACTGGGGCAGAGAAACAGAACTGCTGGCTGGACAGAAGGACGTAGGGACACTTGCCAGCTGGGCCAGAGCTCCAGGGACATCCCTCACACAGCCAAGAGAGGCAGCAGTGCACCCTGCAAGAGAGCATCAGCCTCGTCTGGGGAAACCGTCATGATGCCCTAGACAGATAACAATTCTTGCCTTTAGCTTGGAGCACAGCAATAAGGGGGAGTGTCCCCCCTCTAGCAGAGAAAGGACCTGATGTCAGGTGTCCCGTCACTGTGGAGAGCTTAAACTAAGGTTAAACCACTATTTTCAGCAGCTGCACTACTTTTGGGGTTGTGGGCTTTTTGGGGGGCTTTCTTGGGGTCAAGGGACTAGTGGGGTTTCTTAAAGGATATTTGTCAGAAATCCCACTGGTGGGTGCCATCAGGGGTTAAACATGAGCTGGGTATCTACTTACTGAGCTCAGGAAGGGAAGAGGAGAAAAAAAAAAAAAAAAAAAAAAACAACCAGAGGCAGTCCCAGGCATGCCCAGGAGCAGACCTTTGGGCACCTCAGGAATTTTACTGGCAGGAACATAGGCACTTGCAGACTTGAGACGCCTCTAGGGTTAGGCAGTAGCTGAACAGGGGTTTTGAGGATCTAAATATTGGCCACAAATGCCTACAAGGCAGTTAGGCAGAGCTTACATGCCTAAACCTTTTTTGTGGCTCTAGCCCTAAACTAATATTATGGAAAATACCAGCAATTATTAGGGACTTCTTATCAGATTGGATACATATTTCCTTTGCATAACTTTACCATGGCCTCATTTATGTGGTGCTTAGAGAGGATGAATACCTGTTCTGCATGAGTAATTATGCCAAAGGCTCGTGTGAGGGAGGTAGTTTATGACCGCTGAGTAAGGCCAGCTACGTTTACCTACACAGCTCCTGCACTCCAGCTAAAAATTGGTCTCACCACTAAATCTCCCTTGTTTGCTTCGTTGCTTTGATTGCAAACAGATCCCAGAATATGCAGCTGCACTGAGATGATTGATGCCAAGATGCTGCAGTGAAAAGGAAGTATTCTTTTAAGTGTTATCACGGCCATGAGCATAAGCAAAGCCATGTCACGTGACAAAAATGTAAATAGAGCATTTCTTAGAAAAGCCATTTATTTGCCTCCATGATTTATTATTCAATGACATGTAGGCTATTTTTTCTTTGTTACTGGCACTCGTGTTCATAATAACAAGGTACTTGACTTGAAGGTATTTGGCCAACCTTTCCAAAGTGCTATGTAAGCAGTAATCAGAGAGAGCTAGGTTCATGAGTCAACAAATTGCTCTCCCATGCTGATCAAACAGTCTTGGCATCTCTATAAAAAAAAATACAAAAGCAGATTTTGGGCAGGCTTACCCAGTTTTCTCTCTAAAATTATTTATTTTATTTGCATTTGGCAGAGTTCAGGCTTAAAATAACCAAAAGTGACAGTTGTTTTATTAATAAAATTTTACATGTGATTTTCATTTACATTTAGAAGGATAAACGAGACAGCAAGTTAGCCTCCAGTTTTTGTTGCCATAAATTGGGTTTCATTTGCTCAACCTAAAGGTAAATGATTCTCTCATTTTGCACCATACCTCCACAGCCTGCAGGAGAAATCAGTCTAATACTTGGTTCAATGCTAGTAGAGCTGAGGTTTATTGTGAAAAGCTTTTATTCCAGCCTACACCAGGTTATTACTACTAAAGCAAGTAATAATCAGATAGACTGCACAAGCTGCAGGCTTTACCAGGAGGAGGAACTCAAATCTAAGTAGGATTTTTACTCGATTTCCATCATATGTGCTCACAAACCCAGGTCCTGAATCCAAAACACATATTCCCATGCTCAATATTGCTACTTCACTGTGTAAATGAATGTTTTAAAATGAAATATCTTTAGTTGTGAATCATCTCACTGCTTCTGAGTGCAAAGTGAGTAGAGCTGTGTGAATAATTACATTTATTTTCACTGTGACTGCTGAACTCAAAATATTTTGGAAGCTTGCATTAAACAGATACAACTTCCCATTCTCCCCCTGTTCTTAATTTTTTCCATGAAATAAAAAGAGGAGAGCCTCATGTGCACTGAAAAACTCCTTCTGACCCCCAAATGAAACACTTTGTTTTTGGATGCGCATAGTAAATGCAAAGGAAATTAAAAGACTAAATTTCATAAAGGAAGAAATAGTGTTCTCCCCATTCTGATTTGGTAGCCACTATGCAAGAGACAAATACTTTGGTTTCCTGAGGTCTTTAAAGCTGCCATCTCCATTCCTGAAGATGCCACTCACCATCCCTCTGCTTAAGGGAGACCACCAGGCTGTGGCTTCCCATGCAGCCAGCCTGCTGTGCAGCTTTTCTCTCTTCTGCCTGTTTTGTGGCGCCCCAGATATGGAAGCAGCTCAAAGAGAAATGAGGTGAGGTGTCACCACCTGAACCAGCTGCCTCAAAAACAGCAGATTATCCCACTGCAGACAAGATGCTCCCCCAAGGTAGAGCTCTAGAGGTGGAAGCTGTTCCAAGCACCCTCCTTTTGGTTCTGTTTTGGTTTGTCTGCATAGTAAGCTGCTCCCTGAACCCAGGGGCTCCTTTATTCTCAGTGAGGGAGCCCTTCCCATCAGGCCTACACAGTTATGCTGCTTTTTAACCAAAGGGTTACTTCAGCATTTGGTTTCTACCAAAGCGCTGTTAAAATAGTTTCACTTATTGCAGGACCACAAACATCTGTTAATTATGGGTCTGGGGTTTATTTATTTATTTATTTAAATAGCTAGGTCTTATTGACCTTCACTTAAGCACTTTTGAATATTTTACCCTGTATAAAGACTGCTGTGTTGAAAAGTGCTAACAACTGCCGCCATGGGAGTCTTGGATTCAAAGACACTTTGCAGACCTCATTAAGCCAAGGAGCTTGCCAAGTCCACTCTTTTCAGTTCAATGGAAGCAATACTTAAGCCCCTTCACATAGCAAAGCAGCTGCTAGCAGTGGAGGCTGCCTGGCATGGGCAGAGAGAGCTAAGCTCACCCAGGGACACTCATTGGTCCTGGTACCAGAAGAGACAGAAGGTCACACTGGAAACAAAGGGAGCTGTGAGAAGAACCCTAAAAAGCAGCAGGATGGCAGGGCTTTTTTGACATAGGGCTCATCAGTGAAGCAGTGTCAGGATCTCTGGGCTAGACAAAAGCCTCCTGTTTTTTTGATGCCACAGGAAACATGACTTCTGTATAGTCCCTGTGTAGTTACAGTGATAAATCTTGACCAATGCAGAGCAAGACTGGCAAGGGTTTCCAAGCCCAGCTAGCATGCTAGGAGGTCTGCAGCATGCCATTGAGAATTCTTGTCTCGTATGCTGGAGAAAAGCAGATATTTGAGAAGTTTTGAGAAAGTAAGAGAAGCAAAATCAACTCTTCAAAGAGAGGTAAGATGCTTTAGGCATTCAACAGATTGAAAAGCCAGACTTCATATTTGCATACTAAACATGGAGGTAGGAGAATGCCTCAGGTTAGACAACAGTGTTTCTCTGCTTTTCAGCTCTGTGTGTGAAGGATTGACTACAGGCACTCAACTACATCAGTCTGAGAGAGGCAGATCAATCCTGCATTGTGACAGGAATATGCACAAGGCAAGACCTTCAGTCTAAAGGAAGTGAGAAGTATAGTGGCATTGGTATTCTATCAGGAAACTCAAAAATAAGAAGGACATTAACAGATCTGCAAAAGAATTGAGGCTTCTGAATCCAGCACTATTTAGGCAGTTTTCATCTGTGAGAGAAAGGAGAAGTTGTGAAAACATATGACAGGTATCCTGATTCCCGGGCCAGTGCTGTCCACAAAGTCATTCATTGTGTCATTCTCAGCTCAGGATGTTTTCAAATGAGTATTTTCAAAGGAAAAGTCCTCATTCCTCTCTACTTGCAGTGAAGTTACAAAGACAAACCGTCATATTAGTTCAGCCAAACCCCTCAAATTTTTTGCCCTAAACCACTCTATTTATTACATTAAGGATTCTCCCTATATTTCTAGTGAACCATACATCCTTGCAAGTACTAATGCAGAATAAAACCCAGAAGCTGCCTAAACACAATTCCCAAGTGTGATGTAAGTGAATACCTCTCCGTGGCATGGCTGTTAACAACTTTTATAGAAATAAGAAAATAATACAAGTTTTGCTCTGGAACAAAAACAAATGATAAAATCCCTTAGCGAACATTTTTGAGACATTGTTTTTGCATTTAATTTACAGCTTCCTAGTGTTTATCTCTTCAGGTGGGATTTTACAAATTAACCATGGGTAGAACACACCCCACTTCATAATTCCCTTATCTTACTTAAATAGGAGACAGATAGCAACTTCTATACATGCTCACACCTTGCTAATAGAAAGAAGTGATATACTGAAAATTTCCTTATCGTCTCCAGTTCCCACACCGGTGTTCTTGGTGATAAACTATGAACAATATAAACAGTGATTTCAGGCAAAAATTAACAATTAATCAAAAGGAAAAGAAAAAAGCCCAAACCACAAATTAAACCACCTTTCCTGAGTAGGATTTGGAACTGAAAATACTCAAATACAAGAGTGTAAGTGTGAATTTTTTCAGTGAGGCACATAATCCCTTGGACTTCCCTTTAATAATGCTTGCTGTCACCTCTCACAACTCATAGGCAACTTCTCTTCCCTTTGGAGATGATCTTGATGGGCAATTCACAGATATGAAAAGGAAACGTATGAGATTCCCTTTGGTGTCAGCCAATGCAGGTTTGTCTCCAGTGAGTGCTATCACAGAGAAGTTGTACAGTTGTTCCTGAACAACAGTGGTACAAGAGTTACTCTGGAAGAGGAATTATTGAGTAAGATCTCTCCATTTTAGTTCTCCTGGGACTGTTCTTTCAAATGTGATAGAAAGCATTTAAATGCATTTAAACCAGCTAAAATGTGTTGCTGCTATTGTGCAATGAGTGTATCGAGTACCTCAGGTCCACAGAAAATTGTAAAAGTTTGTGCTCTACATTGCCTTTGATTATTTTCATTTTGTATCCCAAATAAAATCTTTACTTTATAGCCATTACTGATTCCTTCCAAACAGATCACTAGAGGTCCCCCACCCCCCCAAAAAAAAAGAAAGTTCACACCTGTTGTTGTAGAAGTGCATGGCCAAATCTTCGCTCCTGTGAAGGCCACAGCTTTCTGGACAGTGTCACAGGGACAGGGACAAAACTGGAAACATGAGCATGTGATGATGTTTTCAAAAGTTCACCCTCTCACAATCTTCCACTGTCTGCATTAATTATCCAATTATTGTATCAACTAAGATTAGTAATTCATAAACCCCTTCATAAAAGGTAGAGGAATAGAGTATCAGTTTAACAGAAGCTGGAATTAAGACATACATTAAATTTCACAATAAATATTCCAAAATTGTGTCTCAGGCTTTTTCCAGAGGAACACTGACTGTGCTCTCTGTCAGGACAGGACCCTGGCTTTGCATTTATTATTCATGTGGTACTCATGTGGACAGGATTCAGTGACTGCACTCAGCCAGGTAGACATCACCATGATTGCACAAGGGTACCAGACTCCCCAGTCTAAAGGACAGCACTGCCCTTCTCTTATCAATTTTCTTTAAAGTTTCTGCCAACTAATAAAGAATAAAAGTACTTTCAAAAAGTGGTAATTTTGTTTTAGGGGGAAAAAGTAATGGGTTTTTTTCTCATTAGAATGATTTTAGATTATTTCTATAGAACATTTAGAGTATTTCTATAGAACCAACAGAGTACTTTTGAATAGGGAAATCCATTAGATTTTATACCAGACCTATCAAATTTCTCTGTTATTTCTTCCTCACATACTTTCTGTAGTGGTTTAATGCCCCAGTTATATTCTCCACATATTGGTGTTCACTGAACTTCTGAAACTTGTAGTTAAATATCTAGATAATAAGTTTGGGTTGCTTTGAGTTTCAGGGTTTTTTTTTCATTCCTTTTACCAAAGCCCATAGTTTGAAAAATAATCATCAATGTTTTCCATAGGTCAGGTGTTGTCTGGATAGGTTTCTTCTGGTATCTACAGGAGATACCAAGTTAATGGCAGAGATTTCTAGGCCCAGAATGTGTGAATTACTAATGGAAGGGTCCAGTTTCTCAATAAGAAATGCAGGATGCCACTATGTAGGCACAGCATGCCACTGCACAGCTGAACAACATCCTTAGCATATCTAATTAATAAATATTGCTTTCCAAAATGCTCAAGACATAGGGGGGTAGGAATTTAGTCTGAAAGTGCCACTGGCAGACCATTCCAAGGGCAATCGTACAGCGTATCAAATATATTTGATTATTCCTAAGCATTCTTGATAAGTTTCAGATATGCTTAACAATTCTCAAGAAATTTTTACATAGGAACAGGACCTCACAGGTATAATTTATCATGCATTAGCCAAAATAGAATAAAGCTCTTGAAGCATCTTTGCATTCTTGAGATCTGTTGCATTGTTTTTATTTGGAGTGGCCACAAGCAATCACATAAGTATTTTTTTATTCTTGTTGCAGTTCTTGTAACATGAGTGTTGGCTGTGGAGGATGCCTTACACTCCAGCACCACCAGTATTGTCTCATGTCACTGACTCTTCCTTGCTTTGCTCAGTCAGGGTCCAGTTGGATGCCACCATCTGTTAGAGTCCACGAGGAGGCATGGGGTCTGAGAGTGGATTCTCATGAGAAAGACAGCAATGTGAACAGGAAATGTCCCATCAGGAATCCTTTCTTGGGACAGGCTCCTGTGGAAAAGAACAAACCCTTATTGTCACTATTGCAGCTTTAGCTTTATTTCTTGTGCTCATCCTTTGATTCATTCTCTCTCCCCCCACTCTATTCTCATCCGATGGGTGGGAAACAGGATATTTTGTGAAATTCTTTCCTTCCTGTGTGGGTCTACATGACATCTTTAATTAGCAACTCTCTGCAATGGAAGTGAACAATTAGAAAGCACAACTATCCTGCTGATGAGATCATAATGCAGTTGTTTTTTGAACAGGTATTTAAGGCATCACTCTCTGTCATTTACAAAGATCATTGATGTTATTATTTAAAAATATCACACACCAAAAAAGTCTTAAAATGCTTCCCTACAGAAAGAGTGATCAGGAAGAGCTTTACAAACATTGCCTGTCTTTGTGTCCCCTGAAGAGGATTTTTGTGATTCAAAAGAGAGTTGGGAGACATCTGCCTTCTTCCATGGACAGAACTCCAGCCAGCTGGCACCTGCTATTTTACCTGGAATGGGTAGGAATACTTGTTTATTAAATAACCTTAATGCGGGAGCTGATCAGAGTGATGTGTCCTCGTACAGAAAACCCCAGTGGCTGAAATGATTTTTCTCGGGGTGGGATTTGGCACTTTGGAGGCACAGAGAGCAGCACTGCCTTGTAAGAAGATCAAAAGTATAGACAAACCTGGCACACTCAGAAGACCTGGAACTGATCCTTCCTTGCCTTGTCCTGTAGACTGTTAGGTGTGAATACTATTAAGCCTCATCTGGCAGGACTGCCCTTAAATGCCAGCAGTCTGAGTGATAGTCCTCAAGTTCTGGATGCCCTATAGGGTTGGCCTACCCATCTCTCCTGGATCCACCATGATGAAATTTTCTTTACCCACTGCTGCAACTGTACAGCCCCAGGGGATGTTAAGATGATCCTGCTTTCTGATTTTCCTTCCTTTTTTTTTTTTTTAATTAGTTTGAACCTCTGATGTTCTACTTGGCACCTGGGAAAATTCATTTACACCACTACAGAGCAGCATACACTCATTTTGTGAAAACAAAGAGCAATCACACAAGAAGTTAGATCAGGGAAAAACCAAGATCTCTGAGCCAGTGTGACATTCCAAAATTTGGGGCTGTGAACTAAGAAAACTGCAGAACAAAGTACAGGGTTGTGCTTTTGCTAAAATATCTGTCATTTCCCTAAGGTGTCTGAAGGTTGGGTGCAAGCCCATGTGGGATCTCACCAGGCTGTATGTCACATCTGAGAAGACACAGACAGGAATAAGAAGTTTTTTCAGGCTGAGCTTGTGTGCCAAATCTCCCAACTGCTATCTCACGTTGTCACAGCAACAGGTTTATCTACAGCTGCTTCACAATACAAAGCAACTGCAGGCACTGCCTCTTCATTTTCATACAGATCTAATCATGAAACAAGAATGTGCTTGGTCATATTCGAACTGGGACTGCACGTCCTGAGAGAAGTTTGCACGCCCTGATAAATTGGCTTGCAGTCGAAAATAGAAACTACTACTGTAATAACAGAACATATAACACTGAGCAAAGATTGCCAGGGTGTGAAAATTGCTAATGGCATTAAGGGTCTTTATCTAATCTTGTAAAGTGTTATCAACCAAACTACAGGTGTTAAGCAGGTAAAAGCTGTAGTTTGAGGCAATAGATAAGAACTTTTCCCTTGGATCTTAAACACTGTTTCCTACTAGACCTTTCCTGAGAGAAAGTGTCAGGATATCAAAGGGGAAAAGAAAGAGATATTTTTAGGCCTTGGGGCAAAAGAAGGAGGGGATTTTGTAGATAGTTTTAGGAGAAGCATTATCAACTCTCAGACTTCAAATAGCAATCTCTTCCCCAGTCACAACCAGATGTTTATTATGCTTACCAAAGAATTTGCCTTTTTTTTTTTTCCTTAAATAACAATTTGCTAACAATATTAACACTATGTCTTGTGAACTTGTGAAGTATACGTGGAAAGAGAGGCAAACATATTTGAGCTGTGTAGCTTACCATATACCATTGACACCCAAAATAAATGGGTGGCTACATTACACTGGGGCTTGTTTGATGTACTGGGATCTAATGCACATCTCTTGGTTTGCTCCCAGCAAGTGTTATGCATATTTAATACACAGAAGGTAAAGAAATCAATTTCAAGGCTATAATTGAAAGCCACTATAAAATTCCACTATTACTGCCATGCTGTAAAGTACAAAACATATGTTATTGATTCCTTTGGCCTCTTTTACATGGGAGGTGACTTGGTGGCTTGGGGCCTCAGCCTTTTATCTGAATTCAGACCCTACCCGAGGAATCTGCTGGTCTTACTCTGACTCTCCATTTGGGTACAGAAATAGTTGCATTTATAGCAAGGAAAATGAAGATACCTATGTTTGGTTCTAGTTTGAACCACAAGTTTGTATTTGTGGGAGCTGAAAATCTGTAATTCAGAGCAACATTTTTTTTTTCTGAAACAACCTTTTTTTTTTTTCTTTTTCTTTTTTTTTTTTTTTTCACAACTTTATATTTTCTTTCTACTCCAAAAAAGAAAGGGAATTACTAAAATGAAAGCTATACATAAGAGTTACGTGTCCTAAACAGCTTCAAACCAGGGGAAGAAGCAAAAGCCCTTTTCACTGTGCAGTTGATTGAAGGCTTCAACTCATTTTTGAGTCAGGCAAACCCTTTGATAGTCATTTTACAGTCTGGGAAGAGAGGAGGGGATGTACCCAGGGACCTTACTTGGGGAGGGCACCGGAAAGCAGAGGCCAGAAACTTGGCCCCACATTTCCAGTTTTGAGCTCCAGCTGCCCAATCTGAACTCTAAACCATGGGAACTGCAAGCCAAAACCAATCATGAAAAGCGAAAAGAAAAAAAAAAAAAAGCTCTTCTAGGAAAAAGATCTGCAAAATTCTGTGCATATAACCTGATATCTGATATCTGAGTTATCTACCTTCTAACACAAACCACTGCAGATGAAACAGCCAATCTCCTCACACACAGGTACATTTTTAAATGAGCAGATTTTATCTGGATTTCAGCCAGAACGTTAGTATACTATAGGTTCAGTTAAAACATTTTTAATAATTGTCTCGTATTGTAGTGCTCATCTCCTATGGCCACTCAGTTTTCACAGTGTTACAGTATTTTTTTAATCTAATGATCTAAGTCTATGAGGAAAGGCAACACCCCTGGGGAGGTGAGAATTTTTTTGCGCCTAAACTGACAGTAGATCAAAACTCAAACACTAACTCTGAGCCCTTTGTATGTGGGAGAAAATAGCCCTGGACTTGTGTACCCAAGCTCTGTCTGTGCCATGGTGTGGTCCAAATGTAGAGGAGCTATCTTTCCAGATGCCCAACTACAGCACTAAGAAATACATGCCAGTTAATTTACCCCATTTATTACCCGAATCTAACAGTAGTTGATCAGCCTCTGAACTGAAGAATTCAATCTCAGTTACCAAGATTGACTGATTGGAGTAATTGAAGCAATCTTATTTAATGTTTGCCTTAAATGATCTGGCAGTCTGATTCAGATAAGATTTCAAACAGTCTCTGTGCTTTTGATCTCAAATTAGCTTCAGGATTAACTCAAGCTTGGTTCAGACACAGTAAAAAATTCTCTCAAGTGTATCTTACACCACAGCCATGCCCAAGCCCTCTTCCTGATTCCACCAGATTAATTAAAATCTCACCTCAACCCAGTTGTTCTAGTGACAGTCTCAAGTGTAGGACAGTGTTAGGAAGCTGAGGGGAGACACAAAACAGCACTTACAGAAACTCCTGCGGCTGAAGAATTGTTGCAGGAGGGAGAATCCTTGCTGCCTCTTTCTTTTAAATGCTGTGATTTCTTGTCTCTCTGGTACACAAAGTGTCTGTGAGCAAAATGATAAAGAGACAACATAGCTTTCCAGCACAAATGATATTAAATTAATTTACTCAAGACAGCAGCCAAAACCCATTTCTACCAATGAAAGCCCAAAGTCAGCCAGAGCCTTTAAGGAGATTTCCTTCTGCCTTCTGTTCTCTTCACAGGACTGCTTCAGACAGAAATGCTTCCAACATTTTGAAGGCATACTACACAAAAGGTACGATTTCTTTTAACATAAAAAGACCTATTTTGTTACAAGTATTTGCTTTTAACACCTCTGTTCCTTTGTGCATTTATTTCCCAGGTACAGTACAGGTGCTTCAGGGCAACTCTAAAGACAACTTTCAACAGTGGCTTGGGAGCCTAACTATGGGTTTGCTAAACAACATTGCTAAGCAAACAGACAGATACCTGTTAAAGTTACTTCTGTAACTAATCTCATACAATAAACTCTCCCAGGCAGCCTATTTACAATTTGAGGAGAAAAGAAAATATAGCTTTGAAAATTGGTATTCTGACTCATATTTCTAAGTTCATGATTAGGCTTTGTGGTATTAATTCTCTTTTTTTTAAAGACAGGGAGATATCTAGGCTCAGGTATCTAGAAGTACAGAGGTGTGAATAGCTACAGACGTGTGTGCTGGTACCTCAGGCTTGTTGAAATCCCTACCTATGACTTGCAGCTCTCTATTTATCATTTACCCTTTGCTACTGTTGAAAGGGGCAATAAACACTTTGAAAAAGCTGCTCCTAAGTAGCAAGATTACTTCAGAAGGTGAGTTTGAGGTTCTTAAATCCCTTAGAAATGCTCCACATTTTTTCAGCTCAGGTCTACAGAAGTGTTTGTGTATCACCTAAAACCACAGAGCCTGAATTTGATTAGGCTGTGGGTACCACTGCTAGGTTATTGTTTTAAGATAGCATCATGGAAAAACTTCAGTTATAACTTAATTAATTCAAACACTGTCGTTAATTTTGAATGGAAGCATTTTATCCAAGCAAAGGATCACCCCTGAATGACTGTATTTGTACTGCAGAACCACCATGGCTCTAGGGTTCAGCTAAGGTCTGCATTCAAAGTTATTGCATTAACACTTATGTTATACTGCTGCCTACAGGTCCATATTTAAAATTAGGGTGTTATGCTAACTTATGTTTAAACAAGGCTCCTGTTCCAAAGCTTAGGAAACAAGCAAGATAAGAAAGGTATGGGAGAAGCTGAATCCTTTTTAACTTTCCATGGTTATATTTGTGTATGTAATTGAACGCTTTTCTTCCAGTGCCCTGAAGCCACCACAGAGGGGTTGGTTTTGTAGCAGAGCTACATTTGGGAATGCAGTTCAAGAGGAAGACAGGGATTATGCTAGTGCCTGTGTTAGAGGTGCTGTGGAGGAAAGCACAGGGATCCCTAGAATGGCAGCCCTCCACATGACAGACAGGTAGGTATCTGATGATCTCTCCTGTGGTGTTTGTTGCAAACTCTGATTTCGCCTTGTGGAAAATGAGCATTATTTTAAAGCAAATGTATATGTATTTTGAGGTTGGACACAAAATATAAGGATTGTGTTTTCCTAATTTGTAGTTTAAAGATCCCTTACAAGTCGCCTATAAATCTCAAGAGCTTGTCATGTTGCATCTCACTACTATATTGAAAAAAAGAATGACACGTGCACATGTTTCACCAAAATAGAAACATCATTCTTGCAGAGGCTGGAGTGGGGAAGGGTAGTTATTCTTTCCAGTTCATATGCATAGTTCTTCTTTGGGTAACCAACTTAAATTGCTACACACGTATTTCGAATTTCAAAGTATTTTCTGAATACAGGAAGAAGAAATTTCAGTTTCGTGCCTGTAGGGGAGCCAGACACTTCTGCAAGCACATCCTCTTCTTCCTACAGAACTGATTGATCTTCATAACTCAGGATGCTGGTGGTTTGAGCTAAAGCTAACAGCAGCTAAAATTATTTTCCTCCATGTTCTGTAAACTATGCTATTTTTGCAAAGGAGACTTCTTTATTTGAACAGCTAGCAAACTGACATTTCCCAAGATTTCCTAAGTATAAATTAATAGAAATGTTAACATTTAGCACTCGAAATCCTCTGCACCCTGGAGGCTGGGTAAGGTATTAGTCAGCTCTAATTAAAGTTGTCTGATGCCAGGCAGTCCCTGGTGACTGCCACAATACTGTTTCCTATGTAATTGTTGGTCAATTTGTTGCCATATATCATCAGGATTACTGAATTATTAGTTATAACTACAACTTCAGAGTCAACAGCAGTGTCACAGCAAGGGTAAGTAAACACTAGAAAATTATGAGGGATAGAAATACCTTTCTAACAGCTACATCATATTAGTAGTACAGAGACCACCTACTGTAACAGCTAGGCACAATGATAAATTCCTACTTGGAGAAGATGGAGTTGGATGTTTTTGCCTTAATGTTCTGCATTCATCTCAGTGACATCCCCTATAAGCTCCTCTTTGATTCCTGCCCACCAGCTGTGGAGCACACGTGTGAAGTAGTTTAAGCTGGCTAAAACCCATACAATCTGTCAGACTAAATTTTACAGCCACCAGTGTCAAACCATTTGCGCAGACCATCCTCAAGGATGCATCTCCCAAAGGTCTGCAGGTCATTTTCCAATGGCTCTTTGGTCACCCGAAGTCTCATGTTCACAAATGGTCTGAGGGATCAGGAGCCCACAACCTGTCAGGTACCAGCTCTCCATTCTCCAAAGGCCACCTCTCAAGCACTATTTACTTTTGATTCCTGATACAGTTGGCGGGTTATTACCTCTTGGAAAATTTGCCCCTTGTGTATTTCTGAGAACAGCAACACAAGGTCCTCTATGGAAGAAGTGTATAGAAGCATCTACTGCTTTTCAAAGAAGAACATAGTATTTGCTGTTACTACTTTGACTAACATCAGGGATACTTTTCAAAACTATTCACAACTTCAAAGGATGCATTAATTTTGGGAGAAAAGAAAAGGAAAAATAAAAAAGTATTTTTCTGTGAGTCAAGTCCAGGACTTCCAGGAAATCCAAAGAAAAAATACTTCTGATAAGAAATTTCAAGTTTTACTCTAAGTTCAAGGTGTGTTGGGAAATGGACTGAGAGTTCAGTGTGTGGAAACATGACCTGTAAAGTTCAGCATATACTGCAAGAACCAAAACCTAATTAGAGGAGTTGGTGAGGCTTTTAACTTATCTACCTAACCTCCAACCACAGCCTCAAAGGTTGAAAATGCGACTCCATCTTCTAAACCAAGAAATAGGTCATTAAAATTCAGGCTGTACAACTAACATTGCACTCATTTAACAAAACAAGAGTTCAAAACGTAAGAAGTTTAGCTCCACATCAGAGACATTTCTGGAAACCGCAGACTTAACGAACTATCTTCCCTCCATTGGTTTCAAATGAAACAGGAACAGAGGTTTTCTTTGGCACAGCCTAACCCTGTTCAACCAGGTGTGGATTTCAATTAAGTTACCCTTGTGCAAGAATTTGAAGACAAACATTTGTAAACTTTTTTTGGTTTGTTTGTTTGTGTTTAAAAAATGTACCCACAGTGGTGGCCCTGCTGAAACCAGCCAGAACGGCTGGAACAGGAACCCAGAGCCAACCAGCCAAGTCACAGCCCTGGCTGTGTCTCACAGCCTGACTCAGTGGAAAAAAAGAACTCTGTGGAAGCTCAAGCTACAGTGAGATGACAGGTGACTTCTGGAGGGAAAAAAAAAAACCCCATAGCTGTAGCCTCACACCCATTTTTGGAAACCTGGCACAAGGCATTTGTGGGAGAGAAGGTGTCAAGCAGAGCTGGCTGGGTGAGAGTGGAATAAGTCCATTTCAAAACTGCAGGTTTTCAAATTTTTTCGTATGGTGTTGAAATGAAAACAAAAACTTTTAAAATGGAAGGGTGTGGAATTGCGTTGAAACATCTATTTCTGAGTTAGAAAGATCGAGTTTTCAGATCAGACATAACCAGAGACCTCAGCCTGGGATACAGAAAACTCCCCATTCATCAACACCAGCACCTCTGCAAAACGTTTTGGCATCCAAGAAGCAGCATATTTTAGTTAAATATATTTCATCAAACGTGTTCTGACAAATTCCAATCTTGAAATGTCATTGTGTCACCAGTTTGTGGAAAGATCAGTATTTAAAAAAACTCATAAAAATAAAGGACTGGAAAAGAAGCTGAGGTACAGTCAGTCACTCAAGAGACATGTGTCAGCAAAATTAAATATAAGTTCAGGCATATTCTGTTTCATCACATACTGTTCCTTTTAGGGGTGAGGCACTTAAGTAATTTCTCTATTTTGGAATGAGACTGCAAGACAAACAGTTTATCTTCAGTTTGGCAAAAGAAAGTTACATTAACGTCTATCAAGATGAAAGTGGCGCAAACCAGAATATTTTACAGCTTAAATAGTGACTCTGTTCTTCAGCTATGTGTAAACTATTCATCTCACAGGATGCAATCAAATGTCACTGTCTCGATATGAGTTCCTAGTAATCTGAAAACAAAAATCCATGTACTTTATATATGCACACATACCCATATATATATATATATATACACACACACATACAAATACATAATTATAATATTTTCATGTACACACACACATAGATGCAAACCACATCTGGAGTTCCATTAAAATATTTCTCCTACCTCCTCCAATAACCACAGTTACAGTAATCCCTAGAAGGAACCGAGTAGGGCTAAGGTCAGCCGTCTCCGATCACCAGTGTTTGTACAAAGTGATTTTATGTTTCATTTGCACTAGAGATTGATATCAAGTTAGAATTTTGGCTCAAAAGATTTTTTTATGGAAGAAAAAAAATGTTTGGAAGGTTGAAAGATTTCCCCAAAGGAAGGTTTGGGGAATAAATGAGAGCTTATGTATCTTTTTCAAGACTTTTGCAAGCTGGAAAACAGGGAGAAAATTCTCAGCCCTGCTCCTCACAACACTGCATTATCACAAGAGAGTCTGTATTGTATTTTTTCTGCTGAAATTAAAGAAATTAAAATTAAAAAAAAGAGGGAAAGCTTAATGTGTAAAACTCAGTCTGCTCCTCAGTGAAAACATAACAATTTTTTTGTTTTAAGAGTGTTACCATCTTTTCACCAAGATGGTTCCAAACATGATGTACATTTGCCATCAAGTTTGAAAGAGTATTTAAGAAACACCTTCATTTCCAGTTAGTAGTTTGGGTTTTTATTTATATTTCTTTCCCCAAATGTCTTTATTGAAACAAATTTCAGCCTATTCTAGCTTGCATTTTGGATTCTCTCAAAATTCAAATTCAAAACTTCAAAGCAAGCCATCTCCACAACCATTACTTTTGTAGGAATTTGATCAAAGCCATGGAAATTCCTGGTTCCACCCTGCAATAATGAGCCGAACCAGGTTTCATTTGAGATCCAGCTCTGAGGAGGTGACTTACCTATCTGATTTGCAAGACTCCTGCTGTGTTCACCTGACCCGAGAGCATCTCCGCATAGCAAAGCTCTCCTCCAGCTGGAATGCATCCATGAAATACAGTCCCCGTTCCCTCGATGTGGGGGGGCACCAACATTTGGCTGTCAACCTCCTGTTTACCAACCTTCTCCAAGTTCAGAAAGCTCCTTCTTTTTGCATCCTGAAGATCAAGGTTTTGGTGTTGTTTTTTTTTTTTTTTTTTTTTAGCAATTCACTAGATAGCTGTGTTTGCCTAAAGAGACCCTCCCACTGCTCTTTTATCCTCTGAAGGCAGGCCAATTTTCAGCTACAGCCTGATGGTTGCCTGGGTTAACCTCTACCTTGTTTCATGAGGCTTAGAAACCCCAATACACCTTTCAAATGGCATGTCTGATCACACTGCTCTGGCAGATAAGCAGAAAATTAGAATGAGCTTCTCCAGGTAAGCGCCAGCATGAAGGTACCATCATCTTCCAGGGGAGAATGCCTGGCAGGCAGGCATGCAGACAGGCAGGTTTGGAGATCAGTTATGATGGGGACACAGAAAAGGCAGCTGTGTAACAGCACAGTAACAACACTCTTTCAATCAGCTGCCAGGCCAGCCTGTGGTGAAGAAGGCTTCCTTCTATAGGGAATTTGGGACAAATATCTTGAGAGGACTTTTAACCCTTAAATATTGTATATAAGATATTTAAGTGGCTGTTGAAGATGAAGTTATCCCTACCTTGTTCTATATAGCTTATATTCAAGTATTTTAGATTTGAATCTTCATGTTTCAATTAAAAGCCTTTATCCTGTACATTTTCCTACTACTTGGAGGATTTTTCCATTATGGTGGTAGCCTCTTCCTCCTCTCTCACTGTGACCACATGCCACAGTCCTGTACAAAAACACAGGCAAAAAACATGGGTTAATACAACTTGGTTTCTAGTTTCTATTTATGTTTGTTTAGGTTCAAATGCAAACTTCACTGCACAGAAAAATTTGGGTCTTGCAGTTAGTCCAGACTGCTTTCACCAACTAAATTGTCCTTAGAATGAGGGGTGACATCCAGAAGAGCCATCTGAGCTTTCCAAACTGACTCTGGGGATCTAATTACTCATCTGGATACCTGGCTTTCCTGAGGCACAAGTTGTCCTGATATAAATCAGGATGTGTTCAAAATAAGTACAATTGAAAGAAAAAAAAAGGAAAATCCCAAACCCAAAAAATGCAAAAAAGAAAAGACCCCAACAACTTTCACCTTGGCATCTTAACTATGTTGTTTTTAACAATAAAAACACAGGAGTTCATAATTCACCACCAAATCCCCACTCTTTAGATCTCCATTCTCTTGTGTGCCCTTCACAGCTTTCCCTCAAACCCCAAACCAGACATTTAACCATCTCCTGATGAGGTCAATGGGATTTGGGCAGACCCATGCCCCTGCAACAGGCAGGAACTCAGCTCCTCTGTACTGACAGCAACTCAGCTGCTCAGATTCATTCCACGGTGTGGCCTGCAAAAGAAATTGCTTCAAGGTGTACAATCATTTGCTGCCTGCTGCTGTTGGCAAGGTAAAATTGCCATGGAGCTGTTGCCAGGGGAAGGAAGAAATAAAATCCCCTCAGGAAAGAAAAGAACACACAGGTAGAGAAGGGGGAGTGGGGTGGGAGGTGTTGGGACCCCCCTGGGACCCAGCCCTCATTTGGAAATTAGATGAGCTTGCTGTTGGCACAGGGCTTGGCCAAGCTTGCTGATCCTCCTGTGCACACCTGAGCATCCCTGCATGCTGATGTCTGTCACATGCTGAGGGCTGTTCCTTGCCCCTCTGAGCCTTTGGTGTGAGGCCTCCTTGTGAAAGTCTTTTAAAAGCAGTGACTCTTACTCTGCCTCCTGGAAACTTGTTGTCTAATGGCACATCAAGGAGGGCACTCAAAGCCCTTCACTGTCTGGGAACACAAGTGGCTGCACGGAAGCACAGCCGTTCTGCAAACACCTGGGTGGCTTGGGAAGTCTTCCCTAGGTCTGCCCCTTGTTCCCAACCCCAAACACACTGAAGTGCTTTCTCACCCACACTGATGTGCTGATACCCATTTATGGTACAAGAAACTGGACTACAGACCATGAAGCAACAATATTAAAATCTATAAGCCCCCTACTTATCCTCATGCAGCCAAATCTGCTTGGAGTGTGATGAAAAAGCTTAGACAGGGAAGGAAGCCACACAAGTAAGCCGAGAGATGAAGAGCAAAAGCCATGGGAAAGGTCTGGGGCCTGACAGTCCTTTCCTTGATCTCAAGTCTTAAATTTTCTGTTGCATCTATGGTTTCTCCAGAATATTTTTCTCCAGCTAACGCAGCAGGTACACCCATGCTCATTACCCATGCTCACATTATAGTAGCAGGAATCAAATGAGAATCCAAATTTAAGAGCTTTAAATGTTAATAAACAAAACAAAAGAAAAAAAAAAAAAGGAAAAAAGGCTAGATACACAATCTTATTTTTCTTCATTCATTTTGGGGTCATGCATATATGAAACTTCCTCTTCTGTAACTTCTTTCACAGTCTCCCACAGAGCCCTCCTGCAGATAATCCCAGCAGTAACAAAACAATGCTGTCCTTGCTGAGTGACAGCGCCAATTCTTGTCACTCTGCTGAGTGGGTGCCTAAAACAGGCACTTTGCCTCTCAATTCATTATTTTCTCATCACTCTCTGAAAAAACATTTCATCTTCCAAAGAATGATTATCAAAAAGGGCTATTCCCTAGCAAAAGATTTTATAATTCACTTCAGTCTATCAGAGATTAAAAAATATACTTTTACTTACCTATCTTATTGAATAGACTTTTTCAAACTATTTCAATGGATTCTTTGCCCCAGAGTAAGTGTTAGTTCCAAACCACAGTTTTATGCAAAAAAGCTCAGTAAAAAAGAAAAAAATACATTAAGTTTACAGCTGATTTATACACTAGCCATATTTTCCAACTAAATTCTCTTTGATCTGATAATGCAATGCTTCATTTTGAAGCAAGTTCTACTACTACTACTACTACTCAGTAAGTGTTGCCCAATGTCACACAGAAACTGTATTTTTCAAATATTAATTCACAGCTTTCATTTTAAGGACATGTTTATAGAGGTTGAAAGGAAGTTCAGATAAAGTTGTTGCATTGTGGCAATATACGAAATTAATTGTTTCAATAGGAAAGAAGTTTAAGGTAATGTCTCGGCCTTATTTCCTTTACTGGTTCAACCCCTTTGGTCACGTCTGTGAGAGCAATGCTGGCCACTTGTGTTTATTTTTCTTTAACTGAAAATTTTTAACCCTGAAAGTAAAGCTAAGGAGTAAAAAAATTAGTACAAGGGGCTTCATGCTATGGCAGCATGAGTCCATTTCCAGTTGCAGATGCCTCACTAAGCAAAGTGATAAGCACTTCACCAAGTGAAGTGCTGATTTTTGCCTTCCTCCCTGAATTTCTGTGTTCCATTTATTGTACCCACCATCTGCTCCAAAGATACTTAAAAGGAGGACCTAACTGTAGCCAACCAGAAAAATTGTAAAGCTGATGGAAACAGGACAGGCCTGACAAGAAGAGAGAACTCCTCAGAAGAGCCATCAGGTAGAAAACTAGAAGTAGTGAGGAGATTGTACAGCACCGGCACAAGTACAACACTGCCTTCTTAAACCATAAGGTAAAGCTTAGGATTTTGGTGGTGAAGTCAGAGCAGAGGTCTGAAATCCAGAGGCTGCTTTCAACCAAGATTTCTGTGGTCTATGTCTTATGCAAATAAGAAGAGAGTTCCGATTCTGGGATGACTGCCAAAGTTGTCCTCCTCCATTGTTTTCTTTTCTTTTCCAGCAGAGAGGGCTAGACAATTAAATATATATTTACTTGTGATATTTTCCAAATACCAGAAGTTAAAAATATGAGATGGACTAGCCAGATGACACCAAGTTTTTACTGATCCTCAATAAAACAGACCAGAAACCAAGGACTGTTTCCAGTAATGTCATCTATGTTTTCTGGATTTTTACCTCTCTCTGGTCCAGAACAGAGGCCTGGACCAAAGTTTCCCACACAAGTGCTCCTCATGGCTGAGGAGTCTGAGAGTGTAGTGCTGCATCTGAGGTCTGAAGTTGCTAAATCAGCAGGCTTGGAGCTCACCCAGGTGCCTGTTCTGTGCATACGTGCCACCAACATGCCCTGCAGCCACCTCTACAGAAAGGCTCTGGCAACATACACATATGTCCTCCTGCTTCTCAGGTACAACGGGTCACCCTCAGGTTTGTGACAAATCCCTGCAGGGGCCAAGGACTTCCACAAGGCACCTGGACCATGTAGGAGGAAAACCTTTCCTCAGAGACTGCTCCTTATCTCAGACATTGCAAAACACTATCAGCTCAGCTACAGGTAGCCAAACCTGACTGGAAGGCTTTCTGCCAGTTTGCTTGTACCTGGCAGCTTCTGCCAGACCACTCACAATGACACCCTTCAACCACAAAATGTACAAGTCATAATGCAAATGCACTTGAGCATTAACAGAGGTGTTACAACATGGATTTACTTATGTCCATCACACTCTCAAGGAACTCTTGCAGACGTCACTGGGCTCTGAAAGATTTACAGTAATAATAAGGAACAAACAAAAACCCCACAGCTTCATTGCTCAATATCAAAGGGAGAATTTGCCGATAGCACAGCAGCAAGCCACACTGGCTGTGAGCAAACAAGCTCAGTTCTGCATTGCCTGAATCTGACTTTTGTTGAGGTACCTAACTTTGATCTTTGATAAATGAAAATGTTGGCAGGTAGCTTCTTTTTATGCTGTTTCTGTAAACCTTGCACATTTGAAAATTTGGTGAGCTGGCCTGACTAACACATTCATGAATGCTGACATTTAGTTCACAGTTAGCACTGAGGTATGACCTGAGTTATTTTTCTCAAGACCACAATCACATCCAGTTCTGCAACTGAATCGATTTTAACGTATGTGAAAATATTTTGATGTTTAGATACAACTGAGAATTGTATTTATACCCTTGTCCAACATAAGGACAGTTTATGTCTCCAAAGTTGAGAGTGAATGTTCTGTGGTATCTGTCTTCAAAGCACCTAAGTGTGAAAGCAGACACTCCAGTTGTGTTAGCCTACACAGAAAGAGAGCTGCCATATAGTATCTCTGCTGCTCTGGTTCATTCATTAGCACTTTTCCAGCTCACTTATGAAAGTGCTGTAGAAACCAAAGAGAAGCAGACGTGCCAGGGGACACTTTTGCAAGGGTACAACTTATACAGCTTCCTTATTTTAATTATCTAAGTGGTAGGTGGGTGTAGCACCTTCACAATTTGCTTTTCTCCTTTATTACTGAAGCAAAATATCTGAAATGTCTGAGGGTGCTGGAAGAGAGGTTGCTCTTATTGCATTCCTTAGCAGGCAGCATGGCTTTTTCAGGGACACCTGTCCACATGAAACTCTGTAAACGCTTTTTAACAGGTCCCCAGGTAGTAGAAAGAGCACAGCTGCTAAAGAGCGTTAATGGCAGGACAGCTGCTTGGCTGACAGAATTGGAACCAGCATGGTGCATGTGCTGGGACTGTAAACAGGAATGAATTTTCCTAAAAGCTTTATAAGTAAAAATGTTTATTTTTGGAATATTAGCAAAATAAAAGGAGTTACGATGTTCCTTTAATTTTAAGTCAAAACATAATGACATGCAGCTTTTAAGAAGGTTTTTTAATAGCAAGATCTCAAATTGAAACAAGATGGCTTCGAAACAACTTCAGAAATGCCATAGATTTCTTCCTAGACATATATATAAAACATGCTTGGGCATTTATTTTTTGTCTTTAATGTGTAGTAAAATTCATCATGAAATTCTGCTTTCCACAAACCATACATCAGGTATTGGAGAGAGCCCTTCTGTCTCCCAAGCCTGTCACTGATAACAAATGCTCAGTGTGCGGTGTGAGAAGGTACGACAAGGTATCTGGAACAGGTTATTCACATGCTAAAAAGAAAAAATAGAGGTCTTGTTTCAAAGATCAGCACCAAGTTGAAGACCCCTGACTCCCAGCTTTCCTCCAGGCACAGCCTTCCTCTCTGAGTCAGAGCCATCCAGTGCCAAGAAAGTGCCCTCTTGTGACAACCTCAGCACAGGCTCAGAGATGGGATTTTGAACACAGGCGAACACCAGCATCAGACGAGTTGCAAACAACTTAAATTCTTTTTGGAGTGTTATTAAATAACACATTCTCTTTGGAAAGTTCACCTGAGGACTGCGGAACACAAACTGCTTGGTACTCCCCCCACAGCACTTGCAGTGCAGCACACCAGCCTGGATGATGATCAGTACTTGCCTTGCCCTCTTGAAATGCCATCCCTACCTTTTTAGGAATGATAGAGACATTCTAAAATCTATCTAGACTTTATCATGTTTCTCAAAGTCTCTCAAAGGCATTTTCCGCTGTACATGCTTCATCAGCATCTCATCAAGGGATGAAAACAGTGGGTCTACCACTCGTACACAGCTCTTCACAGCTTCTCCTCTTGAGTCTGAAGCTATGCTAGGTTTAAAGTTATTAATTGCCTTTTTCACAGCTGGCACCAGCAGCCTTGCATGTTGACTCAAAGTGTGATGTGATAATTAGGCAGGGTGAGGAATCTTTGTTAAATTTCATTCTTTGGCGCTATTTTGCCTTTGATCTTTACTGCTCTCCTTTCCAGAAGGGTTACAGCATTCCAGCAGAAGCCAAGGGTGGGCCTTTCATCAACCTGGGGGGAAAGCTTTGTCCTGTGCCCCACAGCACTGTGGTCTCAGTCTTAAACATCCCATTTGGATGACAGCTATGTGCTTGCTGGAGTGCTGTGAGGTGTCTACAGTCAGAAAAGCATGCATGGTGCATCCTCCACCAAAACATAGGTCACATCAACAAATTAAAAGAGAAGTAGGAATGAAGTTCAGTAATGAAATAAACAAGTAAGCAGGCTTTTAATAACACCATCTCTCCATTAACTTGATTGAAACTTTGTATTTTACTCTGCAGGTTAGGAAGCCCATGGCACAATAAATTTAAAATAGTGTTAAAAAAATGTCCACTTCTCACTTGGACTCCAAAGCTGCCCATATTCCAGTGTCATGCAGGCAGTTATCTTCAGCATTCTCTTGATTTTAACTGGCCAACTACAAACCGCTTAACAGATGGTGTAGAAATAGTTATGTAAACTCAGGAATAAATCCTAGAGCATTTATACACTTATGAATGAATCACTTTGCCAAATGTTCATCCTTGGGCTCTATCATTTCTTTGAGATCTGGCCTTTCTACTTGTCAGAGCCCATTCCTCTCCTGGCCTGGGACGCCATGAAGTGCAGGGAGACAGTGGGCACACCCGAATCTCATGAATCTTGTCCTTGCTATATTGTTAACAACCCTGGGCTTTTAGCAGCACATCAATGCAAGCCAAAGAAAAGCATCTGCCTCAGGAGACATCACAGGTAGGATTTTTGCAATATGAATAGAGCAAAGAAATGAGAGAATACTGGTTAGCAACTCATTTTTTTTTTTCCACCCTGGGAAGGATACAATTGCCTATTAAAATGTGATGTGTGTTGAGCTATGTCCCAGAGCTGTTTTGGTACTAGAAATTAGGCAAGGGACACCTACAAGACAGGTATGTAACTATGCACATGACAATGAAGTTAATATCAAAGTGAATGTATGTGAAGAAAAGCACTGTGTGGTGTGTGATAAATTAAGAGTTACTCTTGAAAGATGCTTTCCCCAAGCCATTATTCTCACAGTCCCTTGGTCTTAAAACTGGGGAGACTGACTATGAACTACCTGTTGGCAGGTTTTGCTTGCTGCCACAGCTCTTTTAATGGTGGTAATCAACAGAGCTTGTGCACATCATCTTCATTTTCTTCTGGGCAAATGTGTGAAAATTCCAGTAGGAGATTTCACGTGACTGTAGAGAGGCTGATGCTGGTGCAGGAGCAGATATCTGACTGCTCCAACTCTTATCTGATGGCTAGCATGTTGCTGCTCTTTCCCCAGAGTGAGTTCAAAAGAGTAATTCCCTTTAGGGATATGAGACCTCCCTTTCACACACAATGGGCTGAGCCACAGCACTTTTTTTCCTTCTTATGCCAGTCTGCCTTCCCTCTCTTCCACACTGTGCTCCTGGCTGCAGCCAGCCCTATCTGAAATTCAAGATCTGGGATGCAAAGCAGCAACTTATTGTTTAACAGTAGCAGCCATAGCCACAGAAGTAGAGGTGGAAAAAGGCAAAGAAAGACCCTTTCTTCTCAGAGCCTAAGGATTATGCAGGATACACGATTTACAGGTCAGGTCCTTTCGTGGATTGGGTCAGAGAGGTAGCCCTGTCCCAAGGTGCAACAAAGAGGACATGGTGCTGGGTCACATTGACATTATTGGGCTGTCCACAAACTGTAACAAGTCAGTCCTTCCTGTTCTTCCGTGGCTTAAGCCTCTGCAGTAAGTTTTAAAGATGCTTCTTACAAACAATGTCCCCGTGGGAGTGAGACAGGCAAAGGTGCCACCAATGGTTGGATGGATTTCCAAACCTTTAGTGAATGGCACTTAAATAATTCCTTTTCCGGTTGGGGCTTTTGCCTTCGTGCTTTTAGTTTTCCAGGAGGGTCTCTGTAAGCTTCTGTCAAACTCCTGTTACAGACAGCCAGATAGAACCAGACACAGAATAAAGGGCTCATATGTTTCATGTTCTAATTTAAGCACCTAATGCTCACTGGACTTTGGGTGCTATACACATGGAAGACAGAAGACAATTTGCTGGTAGGAAAATGGCCACCAGAGGCTCCACTGGGGCTGAGTCTCTCTGAGATTCTTCTGAACTGGAAAAGGTATAAAAATGTATTTGAATCTGAGCGGAAAAAAGAAGTAATCAGAATCTCTTCTTGCTTCTGACGACAGTGGGTTTTGAAGCAGCTGGTAGATTTTTCGATTTCAATTAATCCAGACTGCAAGAAGTGAGATCACATAGCAAAAATATGAAGCTGGCTCTGTTCCAGCGGAAAAATTAGATTTCAGAGATGGCAATTCTTGAACAGAAAATACAAATAGAAGAGGAGAGGGGAAAAAAAAAAATAAAAAGAAAAAAAGCCTGTCTGCAACTGAACCAAGTTTTTGGGTATCCTGTGGCAGAACACTGGAGGACACATAAACAGACCTTGAAAACTTGCTCAGATTTACCCAAATAAGAGAACTCAGTGGACCTATCCAAGAAAATTGATGGATGATGAAAGAGTTGGAGCAAAAGGCAGCAAGGCTGTTTAAGTTGGAACCCAGCAAGAGATGGTCCCTGTAACTTGAAACACTCTGCCAGCTAGTGCTTACCATGACCCTGCCCAACAACTCTGGGCATATGCAGCACTTCCTACGACAAGATTTCCTCAAGCTGCACTTGGGGTAATTTCAGGACACAAGAATTATATCTGAACCTGCAAGGGTTTAGATTGCCTGGATCTACAATTGGCACCAAGTTCAACAGAGACAGCGTTTTTTTGACTATGGGAAAACCAATGGAAGAACATGGGTGCTAGATTGACAATAACAAGAAAGAGTCTGTGTGAGGGCAGGGGGAATGCTTCTGTTGACTTCTGCCTCTGACAGAGAAAGGAGACATAAAAATATTGCTCAGAATAATGAAATACATGTTGGGAAATTTGTTGCTCATTGGTTGCTCATTTGTTGCTCATGATCTGATGGAGCAGGGACAGTGTAAAAAGTTGAAACACTGGAAGAATTAAAGATGCCCCAGGACTGCTTATATATCAGAAAGCATAACATTTAAATTGTTCAAGGAAGTTATTAGTTCAAGTTCTGACAGCAAAATACAGTCATAACTGACAACTAATGGCTTGAGACATCAGGAGCTCTAGAATGGAAAGAAGGCTGCTGCAATTTTAAGAAACAGATTGAAAATATATAATATTTTTTACTGATAAGAGACTTATGAACTTCAAATTGACTGTAAACTCTTTACTATCTTTGCCAGAGACACATTTTGAAAAAAGTGCAACTATATTTATTTTTTCTCAGCTACCAAACATATGATCTGCAAGGCAAATTTAAGTGAGGCTGATAGTGCAGGCATATGTATTTCAGCCTTCAAGGAAAGTCTGGGGTAACAAACTAAATTTGGTGGGAGCCAATCTAGCTTTAAAAGCCCTGTCTGGGTGAAATATGGACCATGAAATGTGTTCTTGTTGGAACAACTGCTCAGGATGTGACCCCACAGCGAGAGTGTAACAGCCTGTGGGTTGTGTTACAGCTATAGGGTTGCTGAGATTTTAAGTGCTGTTACTCCATTGAAAGAAATCATGAGACTGAAGACTGTGCCTGAAAGGCTTAAGCTACTCAGGCAGAGACTCCAGGTTTGGATTAGGACTCTGAGGCTGTCATCGACATTAGGCACAACCAGTTAAAAATGCATATGAGAGAAAGTTCTTTTATAAATGCCTTCAGAGCCTACAGTCTGAAAGCCAAAATCTGGTGTTGAGATGCTGCTGGTATTCAGGATCTCACCACTGACACACAGCATGTCCTTGGGCAAGTGCCTCCACCTTCAGTAGGCTTCACTTCCAACACCTGGAAAACAGAATATTCATTGAGTTCCACAGAGAGGCCACATGAAGCTACTGATAGCTGTCAATGGCTCTGATTTTTCTGAGTGTGAAGCCCTCTTAATGCAGACAGTGGCTGACTACAATATGTTCTGGATCAGTCTTTAAATAAAACCTGTATTAGTACTGAGTAACAAAATTATTTTTTTAAGCAGCTCTCTGATACGTCATTATTTTAAACTGATAAATGTATAAAGAAGCCATTTGAGAATTTCTTCATACAACTTTCCCCAGTCAGGAAACAGGAAACACCAATTTGAAAAAAAAAAAAAAAAAAAAAAAAGGTTATTGATTTTTTTCCTCCCAGGAAACAGTCACTTTAGATAAATTTCACAATGTATAAAATATTAGCAAAAATACTTCAAGAGCAACAAAATACTTTGTTTTTTAAAAAAGCTCACATGGTAATTTCAGTTAGAAATTACTATTTGAAAATTCTTCATATCTACCTGGTAGTTATAGTAGAAAAGTAAGCCCACTGTCCAAGGGGAAAATTCCCAACTGATTGCAATTGGGATGAAAGCCATGGTTGCAAAACCAAACTGAGGGACAGAAAAGCAGTTCCTGGTCCAGTACTAGTCATGGTAATATCAAACAAGCTGCTGCACAAGCACAGAACCACCCCTTTTTTAACTCTTAATGTGCTGTGGTCAGAAAGAGCAGGAGTATTAATGTTGGGAAACTGAAGACATGTTGGACATCTATGGAATGGCACAGATAACTAATTGCTTATTCTCATAAAGTTAAAAAATCCACTAGTGAGGTAAGGAAAAAGAAAGAAAAGAGAAAATTTATAAAGTGTGAATGTGAACCCACAACTGCTTTCTGAATTGATTCTTTTTTTTTTGAAGAGTTTGAATGGGACAAAGGAAGGAAAGTTACATACTGCTGTGGGTAACAAAGCCAGCAGGAAACATGGTTAGCAGTCAAAAGAACATACACAATAACACCCAAGTTCACATGCAAGAACAAAATTTATCTCCTCGTCCCACCACTGTCAGAAAAATATAGGGTCCAATAAAGAGTGTCTGCATTACCAAAGTGCTCATATAGGAAGGGTTTAGAAAAAGCATCACAGCACATCAAAATCTGAAGGAGCAGAGGCAGACGTGTACCATGATTCAAGAGAAGAAAGTGGACTTGAGATGAAAAAACGAGATCTGCCTCATGTTAGTCAAATAGAGAGGGGTACAAAACTCAGCATTTAAATCCATATTTCGGACACCTCCACTGATCTGCAGGCCGCACTCAGCAGTTTAAAAGCAGAGGCTGAGATGTATGCATGGTGTCTGAGGGCAGCACATCTGTATCTAAGCACAGGCAGTCTCCAAGTCCTGGTTTCACCAAGAGGATAGTCCCCAGGGTCACCTTTCTCAGGTACTTCTGTGCTTCGAAATCGTGGTGCACATCTAGTGAGAATTGACTTGAGGAGCTGTATACTCTCAATATATGGAAAATACAGTGCAGATGCAGGTTCCAAAGAGCCTAAAAGTTTAAAATACTTAGGGGCAAGGATCTGTGTTGGAGCTGTATATATTAAATAAAGATGAGCCATAGCTTACATAGCTTGCAAATAAGTGGCCTTCTTGAGTCTTCATTCAGGTCACAGATTTTATGAAAATCCAATTACTCTTTTAAAAAAAGAAAAATCTAATCATATTTCTATTGTGTCAGTAACTGTAGTTTTAGAATTAGGCGTCAGTCCCTTCCTCTTTTAAAATTATCTCTGCACTCCCTGGATTTAACTGGATGAAGAAATGCTGGAATAGAATGAAAAATTACTTCTTTTGAAATGTTTCCAATCCAGCTAAAAGCTGTCTGTATGAGAAATCTTTCAAGAAAATCTGTCCTCATCTTATTTCCAGCTGGGCTGCATCCAGTTCCAAAAGTACTTGCTGATGGTGGGAGAAAAGTATCTGGATACGGACAGTTATGTTATTTGAGACCCTGAATTTTGGATTGTGAATACAAACAACTCTAGAAACACCAGAGAGATGTGTTGAGGACAATAACAGAAGGGAGAGGTGAACTGAGACAGCTTCCTCTCCTGAGGAAAGGCCATCCAGCCTCTCCAGTCCTGCTGTTACTGCCCTTACTGCTTCACAGATGCTTTTCCTTCAGTTCCCAGGCTTGCTTTTCCCTCACCTCTGTTCTTCTCAAAGGCAGAAGCTCATAATCCCCTACCAGCTTTCTCGGTATTTCATACACCTTTCTTTTTCCTTCATGTTTTGAAAGTGAAATCTGTCATTACCAGCACAGAGCTACTCTGTGTCCTTCAAAATGCTTCCTAAAGCTCTCCTCTGCCGTCACACCTAGAAAAACCTGGGAAGAGGCTCCCAGGGTGCTGCTCCAAAGCCCAACATACAACGACCATCAGGGCAGATGTACTGTTTTCCCATGTTCCCTCACCTCTTGGTAAGAACTTACTTGGCAGGCCTGAAGGAGGCTCTGTTTTCTTTCTCTGTTTATACAACACTGAGGTTCTTATCTGTGGCTAAGTCTCCTTGATCCTATCATCACACAAATAACAACAGGGAATGGTTTAAAAAAAAAAAGCCAAGGAAAACCATAAAGCTTAAGTTGTTTGAATTGCTTTCACACAGTGCTGAAAAGTCATTATTTGATACTACCAGAAGTGACAGAATCTTATTATACTTTTTTTACATTGCTCTGTTGTTCCAGGGTTTTTTTTCAACAATCACTGTCAGTTCTAATTCTCCAAATAGGCAAAAATTTGGGTGGAAATCCTGTCTCCACTGAAGTCAAGTGACGGATTTCCATTGGCCTCAATGGGCCTGGAATTCACCCGGTCACAACCTAGAGAAAGAATATTTGTAGTAGCAAACCAAATAAATATATCCGTGTTTTTCTGTGAAAAATCAATTTGAGACCCTTTTTTCCTGGCAAGAGTTATGCATAGCGATATAATATGAGATACAGCAGTACTTGGAACAGGAAATGACTGTGGACACATTGTCAGGGCAGTGCTGTGCTATGCCAATGGCTGAAGCAGAGAAAACTCCTAAGAATTCGTTAAAATACTCCAGGAAATAAAATAAAACAAAAATAAATAACAAACCCAGAAATAAAATGGAGTGCACAATGAAAATACCAGAATTGAAATTTCTCTGAGCTCGAGAGGAAACAAAGAGATGGGAAAATATATTCAAAGAAAAATACTACTGCATGGGAGTTGCCAGTGAGGTGCCAGGTGTTGCCCTTTTCAAGGGAAAGAAAGCATCTCAACAGAGGTTGTCAAGAACTAAGAGTAGCAACAGAGCAGAGTACCTGAGGGAATAACAACCCTACCAAATATCCTAATATAGAAATTGGGTTCAGGATGTGACAGCTTTATTAGGCATCTAAAGAGTGACTTTCGCATTCTAGGGAATTAATATCAACTGAAACATATGTGTGTGTACTCAACAGATCACATGAAACAGAAAAGAACTCTTTCATGGATTATTAATTACGTGTTTGTTGTCTAAACATGAGCAACTAACCCTTAAAGGTAGCAGGCCTATGCCAGAAGTATGAGAAGAAGAACATCACTGTGAATCAAAAGACATAAAAGATGTTCTCTACATCAGATATCAATGATATTTTCAAGTATTTAAAAACCTTGCTTAAAGAAACAACTACTCATTATATCAAGTCAGAGCATTATACAGCAGTGGGTAGTTAGTCAGTGAAGTGAGAAATAGCCCAAAACCATGAAATGTATGTGTACCAAACCAGTGACTTTGTGCCTGAATACGACTAGAGGCACTCTGCTTGTATACGTGTGACAGACACATCAGGATTTTGGGGAAGTGACAGACCACTTCCTTTCCTTGTAATTCAATCAAAACATTTCTCTCACTCTTTTCCTGTTTGTTTATTTGCTTGTTGCTTGTTTGTTTTAATTAGAAAATTAATATACTTTTCCCATTGAAAATGCTAACTTTCTGCAGTAGTTCTAATGCCACATAGACCAAAAATTTTCAGGTGAAAAATTTTATATTTGCATGTGAATGAATAATTTCTGTAACACCAGCTTCAAACGGAAATGTTGAATTCCCATGGCAATTTCAAGTAATTATCGGAGCACGAGACACATTCTTGTAACATGAGCTACACCAATGCATAGTTTATATCATATAATAGGGGATATATTTGTACAGCATAAGAACATCATCAGAATCAAGTGTTTAATCAAAAATGTAACTGGCAAGGTTCCAAATTGCATTCAAACTGATGATCATTTATGTCATATCAGTCACATTCAGTTTGTAATATTCTCATTCACTGCAGCGCATGTTGCACAATTCTAAATGTTCTTCATTCCAATGTATTGTAAAATGAGTTTTCATTTTCTAATACTTCCTTACTTCTTCTGGATGAGGTACTACTAAATAGCTTCTGTATATATAGCTTCTAACTTTAAAGAAAATTTTCTGTGCCTTTGATATGTATTTGCTACGAATACAGGAGTTTTGCTGGCAGAAACTCAATTTCTGGGCACAGAGTCTGTGGACACAGACTAGATCTGTTGGGGAAGCAAGCAGTACTCATGTGCACTCCACTCTTACACAACAGTCCACATCATCAGCCCAAAATGGACTTGAAGGGCAAATGGACATGTCCCATATAAGGACCAGAAGAATATATTTTTCAGCCCAACTGCCATCTTTATACTGAAGTTTTGCTCCCTTTCTTAAGCTGTGGCTTATATACCTAGGTCTTCACAGTTGTTCAAATTTCAGAAGAGTCAAGCTTCCTCGCTATCCAAGAGTGACTTTCATTTTCTTTAACTTTTAAAATATATTTTGACATAAGGATATTTTCTTCAAAATATTTCATAAAGCACAGATTTGTTCATGAAAGTGAGTGACTTCTGACTCTCAGATCCAGGGCAAGAGCTGCAATGCACTATCATGGCATGAGGCCTTAATTTTGTTCCCTTCCTTGTGTGAACTCCCCCCTACCTCACAATACCCTGTTCTACAAATTGTACAACATGGGTAGACCCTACAGAAGTCTACATACATCACTTTCACCTAACAGATGAATGTGCATTCACTGTTGTATCCCAATTCTTTATATTTTAAATACTTCTAAATTTAGTTTTTACAACTATTTTCTTTTTTTTCTCTCCTTAACCAGACCAAATGAAGGAAAAAACCCAATACTGACTATTTATTTTTTTTTTTTATCTTAGGAAAAATAGTTTTAGGATTAAATAGAAAAATTTAATAAGAGCTTGTCATTTTCCTCCTTCCTTGCAGTCCTTTTTATCTTCATGCCACAATTTTCCTTGATTCAGAACCTTGTTATATCACAAGCTTAGTTGACATCCATGTAGCAGCAAGAGTAGTCAAGAGTTCTGTGCTGTTGCCTTTGTGACACAGAGGCAGCTTTATTTGCAAATTGGGAGAGTTGCTTTCTTTTAATTTATGAAAGGAAACAGGAGAAAGAATAAATGATACTAATAAAAATGCCACATTGCTACTATGTACGTAGCAATATCATAAGGAAAAGCTCCTTTGGCAATGAGCTTTCCGGGGTTAATTCACACCAGCAAAGGCAGGAAGATAACCTTAGATAGCAAATGAATTTATTTTTATTAAATGCAGCCATTCCTTGTTTCTATGTAAAAAATTAATGCTACATATTAGTAGTAGTGCTTGCAGTAGGACAAGTGCTTGCAGTAAGAATTAGCAGCAGAGATTTTGTAAGCACATGGTTCTATCTTCTAGGTTTTTATTCCACAGGACATGGAATGGGTGGTTGCTTTGTCATGTGAAGAGCAGAAACAAGCTCTCACAGCAATAATCTTGGTGATACCCACTGAGCAGGCAGGACCACCACAGTGGTTGTTAAAATGAAGGCAGACAGAAGAACACCCATGAGGTGCAAGACCAAAGCAACAGAAGCAGAAGTGAGCTTAATTCCACAACAATAAACCTCAGGATGTTGGTACACTCTAAGACTTTCTACACTTGGTGCAAAACTGGCAGAGAGCATGAGGAAGCTGACGAATAATGACAGATCTGGTAGTAACAGGACATATGACAAAATAGCTTTGTGGGAGCAAACAATGTACATTGTGCAAGTGTGTAAAGGCAGATTAAATTTTGCAGGTCCATAAAACACAACAAAATAGTCCACTCTAGCGGGCACAGAGATTAGAACCCAGATATCTCACTGATGAGAGCCTTTGTTTCGATTGAAAGAAAGAGAAGTATGAAAGTATTTTATATTTGAACGACCTGAGTACACAGCATCATAGATACTCAGCTACTAAATTTTTTTATTTCAGTGAGCAGAAGAGAGGAGGGAAACATAAAACAAATGTGAGCTAATGGGGAATAGCTGAATTAAAGAAACCCACAATCTAAAAAACCTTGTAATAGCCTAATGTAAAAAGAGACACTGTTTGAAACTAGTTTCATCTCTTATTCGCTTAGATATTTTACACTCAGTTAAATTATTTTATTTTCTTTCATTATTCTCTGGGGAGCAATAAAAGCATATTCCTGGCATCTGAGTTTTTTGCAGGATAAACAGACAAACAAAGACACTTCCTTATGCAATCCTAATCACCCTTTGTATGGTCTTTTTCAGATACTGTTCATGAGAAACTGTATTTACAACAGAAAAAATCTCAACTGATGAGCAAATAAAAGACACTCTTTGTGTTACCGGTCCCTATGTTGATATTTCTCAGCCCTGCATACACTACCAAAGCTTCTATAATCCTCACACTATTTTAATTAGCATACTGGCTATTTAAGTTTACATATCAGTGAAAGAGAAGAGAGTTGTGATACACAGCAAAGTAGAACTCCTTCCATATGGCATCAGAGTAGGTCTAGCAAAGTCAGACCATTTATGAAGTCTTTGTAACAAATGTAAAAGAAATCACTCTAAATTAACACATCATTTTTGAACTTAACTCAAGGGGTGTGTTAAGAACATGCCCAACAGTTTTCACTTAGATCTTCTGCAAATCCAAAAATAGTGAGTCATTTCCAACAGTGACCATGCTCTGATTGCATGCAAAGAATACAATGACATAATAGATGACTATATTAATCTGTAACATGGAAGGCAATGGATAAAAACAGAGGACTGCTGACCAAACAGTGTTTTGAGAACATTTTTTGATATCAGACACAATAATGATAGGCAGGTTAACAACATATGACGAAAAGATAGCTAATGTCTTAGAAGCACCAATATTTTATTAAACTATAGATTAGATAACAGCTTATTCTCAACTGGTGTGTTTGTCCCAGTATCACCACCTGCAAGCCATGGCATAGGGAGCATGAAGACCTTGTGAAGAGCTTGGTTACCAAAATATTCTATTGCTCACCTCAAAGCAGTACTTGTCCTTGCTGTCTATACTTTTTTTCATGATTGATACAAATCCCATATAGCAACATGGCTATGATAGTGCTTTGGAAGGAGATTGAAGTCCTTTGCACAGCCTTTTTTTTAAATTTTATTTGTGGAATACCTTTGAGTTTAGGAGAGAGGATTACTTGGCAATGCATTCCAGTTTCTATTCAGACTCAAGTCAATTTCGTACCTGTAGAATGCTGAGAAGATAAAGAAGATAAAAAGAGAGTGAAAGTGGAAGGGGAAATAAAATAAGATCTCTTATTGAGTATGTTGAATGGGAAGCCCCCAGCTAGCACAAATCACTGCCTAAATCCTAACACCAACTGTTATTATCTTTCATAGGCACAATAGAAATTCACCTCATCCACAGATATGAAGACAGAACAAATGCTAATTTTCTAAATAAGAGGGGGGGAAAGCAGCCCAAACCCCTCATTTTCCTCCTCAGACTACAGAGCTACGAATGTCCCTGTGTCATCCAGTCAATACTGATGTCAGTGTGTACACAAACACATCTGTCTTCTTTATTTATTCAGTCATCAAAATTCCAAGTCTGCAAGCTAGTCATAATTATGCCTTCCAAAGAGGCAGGCACCTGCCATTTACTCTACCTTTTTCAATTACATCTAATTGAAGACTTGAGTTCAAATAGAGGAAGGGAGACAAGAGTTCTTCAAATTGTCTAAACACTCTCTGTTGAATAGAAAAAGAGAGGTCTCCTGCCACAGCTCAAAAGAAGTCCTCCAACATGACTGGCATAATAAAGAACTAAAATATGAGATGCATTTCCTTCCTCTAAACACCCTACACCATGAAGATTTTTTTACACAGGTGATGGCTCACAGCCAGAAGAGAAGTCCCCTCACCCCTACCCTCCTCCCTCACCCACCATCACTGCTGAAGTTAGGGAAATTTTTTTTGAGTATAAGAACTTGGCAACTTTCAGTAATTTTGTCCTTTCAAGAGCACCCAGATGATGGAGGACAACACATCAGAAACAAACAAACAGTTAAAAAAAGAAACCAAGTTTGTATGTGATGATACAGATGAGATGGTTGATATTGTATTATTCTCTCTGAGTACAGCTGTAAACTCCTTGGCAACAGTAACCTGATAGTCCTGTGCTAGAGTAACCTTCTAGGAACTGAAGAAGCTGGGGAAAAAAAAAAAGAAAACCAACAAAAACCAACAAACAACCCAGCTGGCTCCACTTATATAAGGGATGTAATTAAGCCTAAAAGAGAGGATGATTTCAGCCTGTGTGATCTGCATTAAGAATAGGTCTCTGAGAGCACTGTTGAAAAGGTACTCCTGCAACCTGTGTGTGTGTGCACACATGTCTTGGGATTTTCCCTTTCCTCAGATACTGATGCAGAACTTCCCACCGAGAGAGTAGGAGGGGATTGTGTGGAGAGAAGATGGGAAGAGTCAAAGAAAGAAATCCTTCTATTGTGATGAAAAAAGTTGACCACGTTGGTTTGTCCCTCAAATTCATAGACAAGAAGCCACAGCTAACTTATTGTTAGTAAATGAGACTGATTATGCTAAAATGCTAAAACCAAATGGCCAAGAGGAAAATCTCTCACATTTGTTAAGGGGAAACCACTGGTAAGTTGTGTAACAGGAAAAGCAGAGTAGTTAAAAATATATCAGCCCATCATCAAATTAGTGATACATCCACAAAGATGACCCAGTATAATCCTTTAGTTCATTTATAAGCAAAGCTAAAAGGCTATTTGTAATCTGAACAGAGAATATTACTGCATCAGAACTTCCTAGCCCCGTTACTACCTTCCTAAATACAGAGTGAACCTGTAGTGACCATACATTTGATTTTAAGATAATGGATGATGAGAGACATTTAGCCATTGAGGACTCTGTACATAAAAATCTAAGCTGGATGAATGAAATATAAACGCTACAATGGAGTTGTCCTGGCTGTTAGAAAGCCTAAAGGAGCTAATGCTGTTGAATAAAAGCAAGGAAGAACTCATCTGTTTTTCGTTATTTGTATCATCTGCTGGAAAATGCAAACAACTCTGTCAAGGGAGGAAGAGTGGAAGATTTCCTTTTTATGTCTTTCTACCCTTTTTTTTTTTTTTTTTGCTTTTTACAGGGAAATAAATGTAGGCTGATGTTGTCATCATGAAACAGTCTCACAAAGTCAAGGTGATTCTTTCAGACTTTCCTGGACATTCCAGAATAACATTCATCAATGGGTTTTGTGGAGAGTGCAATGTCACAGGCAGGAACCTCAGGGACAAACACACTGCACTAACACCACCAGCAGCTAGCTAAGCTGTGTGCACCTGCTCCTTTTATCTCCTGCTTTGAGGGGCAAGAAACAGAAAAAAAAACCAGTTAATTTACTTCCGTAGCTAGATGCTATAGGTCAAAGAGATGTGGCTGGCATGCCACGAAAACATAGTAAGAGAAGAAGACATACTCTGTGGGTTGTAAGTGTATACTTTTAATTTTACTGTGTAGCCTCTTTTTGTATTATATAAAGAGGATGAGAAGAACTTGATTTGTCAGTATCACTTGAATAGCTCTCCTTATGTTAATTTCTAGTATTTCTTTTTGTAACACTGCATATTTCTTCTTATTTTTTATTTCTCCTAATATCTCCATTTTTCAATAGTATTTCCAACCAGTTCCTGAGAAGATGACACTGTCTCTCCGACAAGGGGATGGATATTCAACTAATTATTTTCATATGTGGATACATATTGGCAGTGATGGGGGTTGCCAGATTTGATGATACAAAACATGCAAAGAATCATTCTCAATTCTTTAGGATTACTTAAATGCTTTAAAGCAGGTGAAAGACCTGGTCCTGGTTTTCATAAATAAAATAGAGGCACAAATTCATTTGAGAGGTCACTCTACTGGGCAAAAAATGCAAAATTGGTGACCTTAATGAAGTGACTTGAAAAATCCACTTGGCTTACTGGCTCCCTGCCTATTCATTTATTCATGCCCCTGGGAAACTGAAGCATGATTTCCCTAAATACCTCTCATGGTTTGTGTACAGGTGTAAGGGGATATATGCATGCAGTAAGCCTGCACTCTTTCCTTTACCTTAGTAGTGCCACCCTCCCTTCTTGTTACATTTTATCAGCCTGACATGAAGAATAAAGGCATTTACTTCATTCTCTTTCACTGACAGGAGCAAAAAAGCCTTGTTTGACAGCACAGGTTACCCATGCCCACAATGATGATCAAATCAAGACAGAAACCAAGAAAGTGTGCTCAAGTCTTTCTCTCTCCACCAAAGGTGTGAGCACTAATCCAGTTTAAGATGGGAGTGCAGGGGCACAGGGAAACAAAACTAAAACCAAGCCAAAGTGTGCTTATGTAGATAGCAAGTGATGCAGGTGACTAAACCAAAATGATGTGGCACATCACTATTGCACTGGCTGAGAAATAAAAGATTGTTCTGACGGGTTCAGGGCTCTGCAGGTGTATTTCTCTCACAACACTGAAAACAGACTTCAGACCTGTTATGCACGAATGTTATACAGAGCTAATTCCTACCTTTGCAATGAGAAACACTGCAAGTAAATGATCTATTATGTTCATGTCCATTATTAGACCCTCTTTCATCCATGCACTACAAATGTAGTTCCCAACAATGCACTGAACAATAAGGAAAGCCAGAACTATTTACAGCTCTTGTATTAATAAATTTAACACATTGCTACTTACTGCACCTTACTGTAAACTGGCATTCACTGCTTCACTATTCCTTTTATTTCATAGTCACTGTTACTTGTTCAATGTTACAGCAGTTTCTTGTTCACATGCTTCAAATAATTAGGATAATGAACAACATTTGTGGTTTGCCTCCTATATGACTTGGTTTTTCATTGCTTATTTTAAAGAGGGGAACCCTGTTCATTCTTTTTATACACATATGAGCTATATTTCAATTTTTTTTATTCAGTATAGCACAATTAACAGAGCTTTTGTAGAAGCCTCAACAGCCTCACAGACCCACAGTCTGTGGGTGAGACTACATTTAATAAAGAGCAAACAGAATAAATAAAAGGTAGGCAGGGTAAACTGAACTTTAGCCTCCAAAGCATGTTTTCACTCCTAGGATGGGACAATCCCCTTTCATGGAAGTGAAAAGGGGAAAGGAAAGCATAGAATGTTCCTTGGTGCAGAAGGAGGCTGCCCTCAGAGGGAGCAGGGAGCCAGGGAAAATTACATCTTCTGGACAAGAGAGCTTGGGTTCACAGGCAGCCTGAAGGTGTCACTTCCCATCAAAAACAGCACTGAATTACTGAAACATCTAAAAGAAAGATGTGGCAGAACAAATACAGCACAAGCTCCATGTGAGGCAGAGAACTGCTGTGATGATGCCAAGCTGCATGGCCATCAAGCTCTGACAAGCGAACACCTGTCATATAGAGGTAGTTTAAGAAGTTACCTCATGTTGTTACATCCAAATGTACAGTGCTGCTTAGGAATATTAATGTATTGGCTCTGTGCAGCATTGTACTATGTTGATATAACCTTGGTTTTTCCCTAGCTGGATGTGTTCTCTCTTCCTTCTTTAGCCTGTTTCATGTTGCTTCAGACTTAATTTGTTTCCCGAACATTTGTTTAGGGAGCTGAATGAAATAGGGTGGCACAAACCTTTCCAAAGCAGTGTTGACGTTCCAAGTGTGGTGAAATGGTGTAACGTGCAAGAGAACAGACTGCAGATATTCAGTACAGCAAAAGGCAGGTTTGTTTTTTCTAGAAATGTTTCATTTGTTCTAGCAGGTGTGTCTGATACCTTTTGCATAAAGATAAACCCACACACATTCTTCATGCAAATAGTGACCCAAGAGTTGCTCTGAGTTGCTTCAAGTAGTAAGTGCGTGTAACAACCTGCACTTACATACACACTGTATGCTTACAGAACGTTCATACAGTGCAAGGTAAACAGAGCCCATTGTGCCAGGGCAGGGACACATAGGGCTGCTGGAACAGAGGTGCCATACCATGACCAACACAGTCAGAATCAGCCGAAATTGTCAGAAAATCTCTTCAGAAATATTGGGAGAGTCATACATTTTATATTTCTTCTCCTTTCTGCAGCCAGATAATATTTTTCTCTCATGTGTGTTATTTGGAATGCTTCCTATATCAACTGCTCCTGTTCCACAAAGGTTTGGGGGGTGAGGTATGGGAGCAAATGTGGAAGCTCACCAATCTGGACTTTACATGATGTGACCACTGCACATGTGGGTATCTCCATGTCATCCATTGACCTGCCTTGGAAACTCAGCCTTGGTCAGCAGAGGTTTTCTTTCACCCTATCGCACATCTGCTAGTTTCATCTTTCCTTAAATGTCCCAGGTGCTGTGCCTCAAACGTCAGCAGAACACTTATACCAGCTCCCACCATTAATTAGGTCAGATTATTTCCAAGAGCTTCTTTTTTTCTTATTAATGATTTCACTTCACAATTGAACCTAACCCTGGTAGGTTGATGGACATTTCCTTAACAGGAAAAACAAATAAAAATGTTTCTCTAAACGGTTATTCTGGCAAATATGTCTGTGAGCTGGCTTTCTGACAATTCTTTAATCCACTATATTTGAAGGAGAGCAAAAAGAAAAAAAAGAGGCATTTCAGTTTATGACAATGTCCTAATGCACCTAAGTCTGCTTTTTCAAAACAGAATCTCCACTCTAGATGTAACTCTGATACACTAAAATACTAAAGTATCTGAACTTTCTATCTCAAACCAGGAGGTCAGATCAGCACCCATGTTTGATGCAGAACCTTCACAACATCACGACACCTGTTTGAGCTTAGAGATTGTGAATTACAACAGATGAGAGGCAGACATTTGCATGCATCTCTGTTTTACCTGCTCTTTGGTATCTACAAACTCTGTTTGACAGTAAATAGTTTAGCTTCACCCATTTGATCTTGCACTGAAATGAACTGAAGTGCTGACCTCACTCACCTCTAAGTGTTAACTGGAGCTGTAACCACACAAGGACCAAGATCCTGATATGCTTTCATGGCCCACCTCAGTGTTTTTAATGCTTTCAGGACAGTCAAACATACAGCTTTAAACAATGTAAGTCATCTACAGTGCAGTTCAGGTTTCCAGGTTTGACTCTGCATGGGAACATGCAGGGAGTGCCTGGTCAGCAGAAATGTGTTTGCAGAGGCTGGCACCCCTGCCTGGAGACACGGTGTCTGCGTGAGCACCCAGCCTGGCAGCAACAGCCCCGGCCTCTCTGCCTCTGCTCCTGTGCTGCCAGGAGACAGGGAGGACATGGGAAATGGGCTGCAACTGCAGGACTTTGGGAGGCTGTAAATGGAAAGTTCCCTACCAGGACTGAGGTATGGTTCCTTGGGAGATTTACTTTGTTTTCAATGGAGTCAGGATTTTATCTGATAACGTACTTGCCACACTAAAACCTGCTAAACTGCACAGACATTTGATAACCAGATAACTGATGGTGTTTCATGCAGAGAGTTCCTGTGAAACATTGGACTCCCACTACAAGCCAGTAAATATTTTATGCCCATTTGGGTACAGCTACAACATGCCATAGTAAGCAGGATGAATAAACCAAGAAAATTCATGTGGGTTGCCTGGGACAGATTCTGACCTCTGCATCTTCTAATCCCTCAAATGCGTGATGAGTTTTGTCTTTCCCTGTGAGCACTATCATCTGTTTCATAGTATTTAGTTTTAGTAAAAGCACTAGAATTTGTCTCCGTATGACTAAGAAAAGTAGCTAATAATTGTCATCATGCTTATCTCTTTGGCATTTTAGCTTGAGTTCCTACTAATAAAGAACTATTTGAGATTTTAACAGAAATGTAAATGTTGAAGTTTCACAGGTCATTGAGTTTTATAATATTGAGTCATTGGGCTATTATACATTGATCAAGCAAATAGCAAATGGTGTGACTTGCCAAAGAACATTACTCAAATATTGACCAGGAATTGATGACAGTCGGCTACTCTCCAAGGACTACAAAAGTTAACAGGAAATTTCTGCCTGAGGCAACTGCAAGCTTCTGCCTTAAGACAAGCAGATTTTTTTGGTTCCTTCTGTTACCATCTTTTTTAGTCTCCTTGGCTATATTCAAACACTCTTATCATAAATAGAAATGGGCTTGGAGTAAATGCTTTCATTCATGTCAGTTTTTTTAGTTTATCTCTCAGTCATCCCTTATTTCCAACAGTCTATTGATTTCTTTAATTAATCATACCTATTCTTATATTTAAATATTACTTTAGTATGATAATATAAATTTTTATTTAATTGTATAAATATATGCTTCCATTTATAAAGGGTGGATGCAAGGACAGGTATTCTGGGAAGAATACAGAGATATGGTCCAGGATCATGTAAGAAAAGCTAAAGCTCTGATAAAATTAAATTTGGCCAGGGACATTAAGGTCAACAAGTAAAACTTCTATAGGTACATAAAAGGAAGATTTGGGAAAATGTAGTCCCTCTCCAGAGGGAAACAGAAGATGTGGTTACCCAGGATATGAAGATGGCCTCAGTCTTGACCAGCAAGTGATCCAGCCACATTGTCCAAATTGAAGAACCCAGAACTAGGGACTGAGAGAGTGAAAAATTGTCCACTTTAGAAAATCAGATCTGAGGGCATGTAGTAAACCTTAAGGTGCACAAGTCCATGGTACTTGTGACAAGATACATCTGCAGTTCCTGAAGGAACTGGCAAAGGAACTGGCTAAGCCACTACCTATCGTATGTGAGATGTCTTGGCAATGCAGTGAAGTTCCCATCAAGTGGAAATGGGGAAACATTGTCATTATTTTTTAAAAGAGAAAAATTAAAGACCCAGGGAACCAAGGGCTGGACAGTCTCACTTCTAAGCCTGGCAAAATTATGGAGCAGATCTGCCTGGAAACCATGCTAAGACACAAGGAAAATAAGGAGATGGTTGGTGACAGCCAGCTTTGCTAAGAGAAGATCGAGCCTGACAAATTTGGTGGCCTTCTAAGATGGGGTTACGGTGCTGGTGGATAGAGGAAGAGTGACAGACATCATCTCCCTGAACTTGTGCAAAGCATTTGACACTGTCCCACATGATGGCCTTGTCCCTAAACTGGAGAGACACGGATTTGTGAGATGGATCACTCAGTGGATAAGGAATTGGCTCGAGAAGCTGATAATGGGACTGGTGCTGTTCAACCTCTTTGTCAGTGACACGGACAGTGGGATCAAGGGCACCCTCGGCAAGTTTGCCAGTGACAGCAAACTGTGTGGTGCAGTGCCTAAAGGAGACTACGAGTGCCTACGAGAGAGATGGAGGGGGACTTTTTTCAAGGGCTTGTAGTGATGGGACAAGAGGTAATGGATTTAAACTAAAAGAGGGTGAGTTTAGATTAGATGGTAGGGTGGTGAGGGTGGTGAGACACCAGAACAGGTTGTCAACAAAAACTATGAATGCCCCTCCCTGGAAGTGTTCAAGGCCAGGCTGGATGGGACTTTGAGCAGCCTGTTCTAGTGGAAGGTGTTCCTGTCTGTTGCAGGGAGGTTGAAACTAGGTGATTTTTAGGGTCCCTCCTAAAGTCCAAGCCATTCTATTACATTAAAAAAACAGGAATGCCAATATATGCAGTGTACTGCTCCATTGTAAAATGTGATTTGTATCCAGTACAATGCATCTTATCTTGAACAAAGAGTGCTAAAGTACGAGCTTCTAGCACAGTCTTATTTGATTTTACTTCTCAGTCATAAGCCTGATCCCAAAGACAACATTTCAGCTCAGAAAGGAGAAACTGCTGTTGAGAAGACCTGGTCTTAAATCCTACTTTTTCCTAGGACACAGGACACCCCGCAGAAATTTCAAAACCTGATGTTTAAGTAAAGACCATGATGCAGTTTGGGGTAAGAGCAGACTCTGTTTTTCAAAATATACAGCTAGAGAAGGTTACTCCTAGTTTTTCCACCTGGCTCAGAACCAGTGACCTCACTCATATCCACAGAGGAATGGGGTTCATTTTCCTCCTCACCATGAAAGAATTTGAATTAATTCCCCAAAGAGCCCATAAGGCAGTTTTGGAACAATGTTAGTTCCTATGAAAGCTATTCCATACTACTTGGAATGACCAGGTATTATCTTGGCCAGAGAGAGTGCTCTTAGACATTCAGCTGGATAGAAGAAACCAGCACGTCAGTCCCTGTTCTACGGTCTATTTCACACTTTTGTGCTGTATGTTTAATAAAGCAGGAACTGACTGATCAAAGTATCTTCTCTCCCATGTGTGTTGTTAACATGAGATCATAGAATCACATCCAATCTCCTTCTTTATTTTAATTTCCTTCATTTTTAACCGAATGGATTTTGAACTAGTCCATAAAAATCAGCCCAATTTCAGCAGAACAGCCATGAGGATGAAGAGACACTGTAAGAAGTCACCCAGAGAAGAGCTGTGGATGCCCCATCCCTGGAAGGGTTCCAGAGTAGGTCAGATGGCTCTGAGGAACTCCAGTATCACTGGATGAGACACGATGTTGAAATTCCTTGTGGCAGAGGAGGAAGCAGAGCCCAAACAGTCACTTCTGTACTATGGGTCCCTGCATTGAACACATGCCTGTTAAGCAACCTTTCCACACAGACTGTGGCCAGTTAGGCATTTGGATAACAAGCCACTGGATCAGGTCCTGCCCACCATGAGCTGAAGAGAGCAGCTGATTCATGAACACACAGTGGTTTAAGCACAAGAACCAATTTGCTGGTTAGTCTGACTGTGCTGGAGGCCCTTGGCCAAAACCAGGTCTTCAGTACAGACCAGCAATCAAAGTAAGCCTCTGGACTTCCCACTATACTAAAAGAGGGAGACTGCCCTGCTGCTCTTCCCAGCTACTGCCACACCATCAGGTAAACATAAGGAGCACCTCCAGAGCCAGCTACACCAACATACCTCGAGAAGTGTTCATTCACCACCAAGCACACAGAGTCACAGAGCAACTGCAAATAAATACCTGTCAGCACCTGAGCTGGGCATATTGCATTGCTATCCTTTGTGTAAAATGCCGGAGGCTTTCCTTTGTATTTTAAGAGATTTGCACTCACATAATTCTTTTCCAGCCTTCCTTAGAGTTCTAAGCCTCCATCTAGAAGGGGTTATATTCTGCTCCTGGTTTGGGAGCACAAGTGTCTCTGGAATAGCTTTTGCAGCTTTCTGCCAGCAGAGGATACCCAGGACCAAAGCTTCCCACAGTCTTGAATGCAGATCCTGCTTGGAGGCTGAACGGATTCACTTCCGCTGTGTTTGAACAAGGAGCACACGGGATCTGATGCCTCACTTCATTGATCTCTATAATTTGGGGAAAACACATAAAGCAACTTTTGAAACTGTAGCATTTTCATTTAGGCTTGCAATGCTTTCCAGCAGCAGGAATTTTGCACTGCCAGTCTTTGAGGTTTTAAGAACTACTGAACCTTGCCAAGAACATTTCTCATGACATAGGCTCATGATGGATAGATCAATAGATTCTTGAATCCTCATATCCTTTTCAAATTACTACCCGAGATATCTACCTGAGTAGGCCATCTTATCTGATAACTTAAACAAGCAACCTGTCTACACTTTAATTGTTATTGAGGATTAATGTTGTTTATAAAATGAAATCAATACAATCTCTATTGCTTATTAACTGAAACATTCTAGGCTCTGCTTTGTTTGCTTTGCTTTTCAATTAGTTTCTATTATTTTCCCTATTGGCTTTTAACAAATAGCTGTAGAAATAAACTTAATGGTTGTGAAACTGTTATCAGAGTCAACAAAGTCCCTTAATGGAAAGTCTTGTATATTTAAATGTAAAAAAGAATCCACTGTTTAATCATTTGACATTATGAGATAAGTTTATTACTATACATCTGTTCTGTCCTGGGCCTTGGCTTTTTTTTAAGCTAAGCAATTAAGAGCTCTTAAGGGTTCTCTAAAGTTCAGATGTCAGAACTGTTAAGTTGGTCTCTACATTTAAGATGAAAAAACTCCACAGTCTAGTAACTTTTGTTAAAATATTGCAAAACTGAGAATGGGCCAAACCCCATGAGATTCCTTGGACCATAATAAATACCATCCATTTACACTGCAAAAGTGTTTGGAACACTATGCAACAGTTAAGTATCTGAAACGTCTTACAGACACTTCTCATGTTTCTTCTGTGATCCCAAAATGCAAGAGGACTGACTGCTGAAGTTTCCAGGGTTTGTTCCTCCTCCTCAGAATGGAAGAAGAGCAAGAAATGTTGAAGGGTGGTTTCTAGATGTACTCCTGAGTGTGAGTTGGATCCAGAAGATAAGCAGGTGAACGTGAAGGAGGGATGGACAGGTGGAGTAGTTCTGAGGGTCCTGAGGGGCAATGATGTAGGTGACGAGTCTCAATATACAGCATGACAGTAGCATATCCCATTCCAGCTAGCATCAAGATGAAAGAAATCTGTTTTCTCAGCCATCACTTTTTGCTCTGAATGAAGAAAACTTTTCTTCCACATTACTCACCATGTAGGTGGCAGAAGTGTGTTTGCTGATGGGCTTTTCAAGCAGAAACTCTCAGTCTATGGGACTAGGGTTCCACCACACTCACTAAGTTGTACCTTTGTGGATCTTTCCAGCTCTGCAGTTTTACACAGCACTATTCATAGCCAGAGACACCTGCAATCCACACGCTCCTGGCACATTGTTTGTGGGCTCTCAGCAGTTTAGCTGGACGTGGTCATGAAGCAAGCAAAGTTACAGGAGAGTGTTACATAACGAAGTGACGAGTTCACACAGGCCAGCAGCTTTGCCTGCTGCTGCTCAAACCACAGGCACCAAAAACAAGTGGCACAATTCCTGCACTTCTCTACAAAACAATTCTGATTTGGAAGTGTCACCTCTATTTTGTTCAATGACGTAAGTGGAGAGCTGGCAAAAATGGAAGACGGGGAAGAACCAAGCTCAGGAAACATGGGAACTTTAGGATGCAAAGTTATAATCCCCAGTACAGACTACCACTTTGTTCCTAGGAGCATACCCAGAACTACACACAAGGAAACAGTTCTAAAATCTGCTACAAGCAGTGTGTAAGCTATCCAGTGCAATCTATCTCAGGAAATGTTCTGTACTCCCCTGGCTTCAAATAGGTCTGCTTGCAATCACCAGAACTGCTCCTAGCCTTCACATAGCACAGATGCATTCCAGGGTAGGGTGAGGCAAATGGTTATGAAGCTTACTCAGGTGTCATTTATTTCATGAAAGTTTGCTGGTTATTATAATCAAATGTCAATTGTCTGTAATTGTGGCATGCAATGGAAAATCCCTACTTAGGACATGTTCTGCCACTTGCTGGTGAAGTGCACTAACCCTCAACAATGAAGCAATACTGAAAAAGTAGTTTTGACATGTAAGCAGGTCTAGGAGTATAATTAACACATATGTATTTCAATTTTCTTTTTTTCTTATGGTTTTTCTGTAAGGAAATCATCCTGTATTTTAAAATAAAGGTTCCATGCTGAATTAAAGAATTCTCTTACTCAGTTCGTTTACTAATCTAATTACTAATTAATAAAACTTTTTGCTTTAATAGCCTCTATTTTTACTCATCTTCGCAAACACAGATGAATCTTGCAATGATCTTGCAGTACACAAATGTATCAGTGGCCTGTAAGTAAGGATCAGAGCATAGAGCATAACTTGAGCTCATCCCAGATGCCGTTAAAAGACATTCTAACATAGGGAGCTGGCATTCAAAGCTTCAAAATTAAGTAATGAGTACTTTTAAGGGGGTTCTACTTGAGAAGAGAGGAATAAAATTTGGTGTCAGAACTGTGATTGATCATTGACACTGGACCGCACAGGGCAGGGAAGATGACTCAGTATTGTAATTCTTTTTTTGTTTCCTTTTACATGAAACAAACTAATGGATTTTACATGTATTTACTAACCATAGTGTTCAGATGAGTTATCAAAGTGTGGAAATGGCTTGACAATACTAAAATTGATGAAGCAAGCTCTTAAAGAAAACTTTAAAAAATTTCCAGTCGCAAACTTTTTTTTTTTTTAAACATTAGAGGCTGTAGAAAAAAAGACCACAAGGACAGTCTGCATTTTGAAACTGAGGATGAAGAAATTCATATCAGAATCTAACCTCTGGGTCAGCTTGCACATAGATGCAGTAGACTTGCCATCACTTGCAGATTATAGTTGAGGCTGCTTTGCTTTCTGAAAAGATGGTACAGTTCAAACAGTCATGCTAGGCTTGATGCAGAAATCACATCATGTGGTTTTATGGGTTGTTCTATGCATATGTAAAAATACTACCTTTATCTTGGAATCTTGTGGAAAGAAAAGAAATTAATAGTATCTCAGCAGTCAAGTAATCAGAGTAGATTATGAGAAGATGTACTTGAAAAATTAAGAGGGGAGAGGAAAGGGAGGAATTTCCGCAAGAATTACATTAGTGTGCCAAGTTGGTCTAATATTCTTCATTAGTGTTTGTATTCTCTGTGCACAGTATTTTTTTTATAGCTGGCCTACTGTATATGACAATACACACAAAGAAAATGTGCAAAGCTTCTTTGAGCCTGTGCCTAAAGATTTCTTACAATTCCAAAATTACATGTTCTGATTTTAACTGGCACGCATATGACAAACTCCCAGATTTTATGCAAGATTTTAGAAAAGCTGAATTAGGCTGATTTGTAGCAGTCATTCCAGTCATCACATTAGCACTTTTAAACACAGGCACTGTCACTTCCTGTAGTGAGAAGTGACATGAATATAAGACCTAGTAGGACTTCTAATTTTTTTCCAACTACTGATGGTATATATCACACATGTATACAATGAAGAACAGAAATTATGGAACAAACCTAATTAAAGGTTTACTGGGAATAAAAGTCCATAACTGTTAAAGAAAGTGTATATGTGTATGCACCTCTATAAAAATATAATTATACATGCTGGTCATTTTAAGAAACCACATAATTTGCAAAATTATTTAATTCTGGGTATTCAGATCATTAGCAAAAGAGGACGTATTATTATAGGTGTTTATTGGCATAATAATACATAATAATTTCTTATACTTGCTTGTAGAACTGTACAACAATAGTACAAACATTATTCCAGGGATTAATTATTCTCAGGATTAATGTTTTCACAGCTTGAACTAACATGATTTTAGCTATTGTATTACAGCTCTCCTCTTTACCATCTGCATCTATTCACTTCTTTAGACTCCTGTGACTGCATTTTAAACAACCCTGACCTTTGTTAAACCCTGACCTTGGTTAAGGCTGATTTAGGGGCACAACTTTATTATTATTAATATGCACGCCTGTAGGAAAATTGGAGAAATGCTCTGCGAAACCAGCATTTTATTTAGTAGACAGAAGAACAAAGTATTATGGTTTTGGCACAAATATGCAACTCTTCACTCATAGGACAGAGAATAATTGGTTAGCAGCTCTTCAAAAAAAGGATTGCAGAGTTATAAACTGCAAGCTGAACTTGAAATTACAGTGCTGGACTTTGAGCAAGATTAAACATGGTCTGAAATTTTAGAGAAGACATTTCAAAAAAATGTCTTATAATGATATACTTCATACATAGAGCACAAAAGTGGTTGAAGTTCAGCACCTAACAGGCAAACCTGCAAATTATTTTCAGAGAGTATTAGTGGCAGTGGTTAAGAGTTACTGCAAATACATAGGAATAAAATAACATGAGAACTCAATAGAATACACCCCTAAGAAAAGTAAGAGACACTAAGTGACCATAAATGCAAGGTATAATACCAAACTTACAGGCAAAATATATTTTTCTAGAAAATGGCAGAGTAATGTACTGGCTTGCACAGAACTGTAAGAATCAGATCTCTGTTGGTGTCCTTGCAGGGCAAACACCTCCCTCTCTAATCAGCTTTTGCAGTCTTGGCAAACAAAAGGAGCTCACTAAAATCACACAACCTGCACTGGAGAGGCACAGAGCACAGCAGCTCCAGGGAATACGCAGAGCAGTAAGTATAATTCAGATGTCTAGAGCACATGCAAATATAAATTTTATGGGCTTATTCTCTTGAATGCTATGTGTGTCTATGCTTAAAATAAGTAATGTTTTCCAATTATTTTATAATATAACATGAATAGCTATATTTGTTGTATTTTTTAATGTAAAAAGAACTCAAAAAAACTTAGAAAAAAGATCAGTTGCCCATGTTTAGACTGACAACCCAAGCACTACATTCTCCCTCTGGATCCAAGCTTGCTCAAAATGTTTTCAGTATTGTTTTATTGGGTTTGATTTCTGTCCCACTCTCCTAAAGAAAAGCAAGTAAAATGGGATGTCACAACACACACTCACAGACACCAAGTCCAGCTGCAGTTAGTCAGCATCCACCCTTCTGAAAATATAAGAAATGCCTGCTAATAGTTAACCAAAAGGTTACATAAAATGCTAGTATGCATAATTAAAAACTTCTATTGAATGCTTGGCAAAACAGTGCCCATTTATCACAAAAAGCTATAAATAGAAGGAATACCGAAGTAAAAAAAACTAAACCTACTGAGAAGGTCTCTTTAAGTGCCCAATTTTTATCTGAAGACTTATTTATTTGAAAGAGTAGGATACAAAAGATACCTTACAAAGCTGATAAAACTTCCCCATGGATCACACACACAGCTGAAGGGGTATTTATTTTTACCTCCCAGATCAGTTCTCATGAATACTATTTTGCAATAACAACTCTGGAAATGACCTAGGAGCCAAAGAACCCTGCAGCATAAATGGAAAGGGGTAATATCCTCTCCAAGCAGACCCAAGCATCCTTTGGTGAGATGCCAGTTCCCAGGTGGAAAGTACCCACATTTTCTGGATTAGCCTGCATCTCCAACCCCTTCTCTCTTCCTACCCTCTGGCAAACCACTTTCTCCCCAGTGCTCCCTCCACAACACTGCCTGTGCCAACACAACTTCAGAGCCTCCTGGGGAAGTGTTTTGGCTGTGCTCTTGGAGGCTCGGTGCTGAGCCATGGAGAAAGCAGCTCAGGAGCAACTTTTTGGGGAGTGACTGCCATGCTCAGCACTACCAGGGTAACTTGAGTTCTGCACTGAAGGTGAAAATTGTCTTCTGGATGGAACAGTGAAGAGTTGGCACCTTGCTCCAACCCTCAGCTCTGTGATGGCTGACCATTCAAGGCCATTCCTGATGGATCAGATGGTAAGGGACCTATGCAGCTGTTTGGCTTCACCGTTAAAAGAACCCTGTACAAACCAGCGTGACTTTTTCCTCACAACATGCTCTTGCATACCCTCCTGAACACTGTTGAGGACACTGAAGGACTGGATTCTAAGAGAGTGAATGCAATTTATCACCTAGCAGAGGAAATAATCAGTGTATTTATGCATTGTTGGCACTAGCCTGGAAAGGGAAGCTACAGAATTTTGAAAGAAAAATGGCAAGCACTAACAGCAGTAGTGAGCTTGAAGTGAGAGACAACAAACTAAACGTGCATTTGTGATCTGCTGTGGCTCAGAGAAAAATTCCAGTACAGTTTTATGGTGTGCATACTGTAATAATACTGATCAGAACTGACAAAAAATAGTGTGGGCAAAAGGAACCAGATTATAGCATTTATTTTGGAATTGCTGCCTTGTGGACAAACAGGGAGAAGTTAAAAGAAGCCAAACTTCTTATGGGTTTGCCTGACACACAATTTAAAATTTCTGAATCCAAAATCTAATACTTGGACCTGCCTAGCTTCAAATACTATCAAAATTGCTATGATGTGTACATGCCCCTCTGATCTCACTGAGATATATCATACTGTTGAGGTCAAATGCACATTGCTATGCTGTACTAGGACAAGGTCTGAGGCACCAAAGAAGACATAGAAGCTTCCTGAAGAATACATATGAAACCTTTACTGTGACTTAAGAAATTGTTTCCACCACCTGGATTTCTTTTCCAATGCCTCCAGCTAAATTAAAAGCAGAAAGGAGACAATTTTTTCAGGAGCTCTTTCAGCACATTACAATTAGAGATCATTTCATCATCTTAAACATCCTTTAGTCAAATAAATGCTGATTTGAGCTGCAGCATCCACAACTGCAATGAACTGAAGCTATGTAGAAATCTTCATGCACGTTGCTTCAAGCCAAAATTATGTGTATTCCCATGACCAGGGCCAGGGCTGTGACCACAGAGTCCAGACTGCCAGACCAGCACCTGCCATATCGTCTGGGTCATCATGATGCCCATAAGTTTTTCTTATTAACATTCTTACACATGCTGCTGTACTAAGTCCCATATAAGTCTCGAGTGATGACAATTAACCAATTATGGTAACTCCTGCTTAACTTTTTTCTTTTTTTAACTTTTTGTTGATACTCTCTAATAATATTGGCATAGTAAGCTATTAAAGGTACATTATTTCCAATTTGCTGATACAGAATGCAACCTAGAGATACCAAGATCAGAGCTAAAAACATTCCCCAGATTTAAAGTCCCTTCCATATGGTATGCTTTTAGAATGAACTTGGAGAGACAAACCCTTGTTGCCATTGTGTAGTGAATTACTATTGCACCGAGGAACACATTGGTGCAATTTCTAGCTTAGTAAACTATGTCAAACTCGATCTTATAAAGGGTTTCTACAACAAACTCCTCCTGAATACCTTGGAAGTTCACATAAAGAACCACAGGATTTGAGCTCTTACTGATTTCCCCTCTTTTAAATACCTCTGCCATACTCTGTGTCTATGTCGGAAACAAAACAAAACCGTATGAGAGGAGAACAAGAAAAAAAGTGAAAGGTAGAATATGATGGCCCCAACAGACCTGTAAGTCTGGTTGCTATTGTATGCAAACACATGAAAGCAGATATAAAATAGCATAAAATACAGCTTGGGTTGATTAAAATGAGGCCATGACTTTTAATCTTTCTCTCTGAACTGATTTTCTTGGAAATGTGGCAGATTTATGTCAAGTCCTGTAAGACATCTGATAAAGGGACATATAGGAGCTTGCAGTGTTAAACTAGAGAAGATGTGGATTAGCAGAACTATAAGGCAGATAAGGAGATATAGGGGATATAGGAATATCCAGGGCTGGAAGGGAATATCAAGAGAAATCAATAACAGAAATTGGAGTGTCTGTAAGAGCCTTGATAACTGGAATAAAATTAGTGAAAACAATATTTAGTGGTTCAAAGCAGAAAAATCTCTGCTTGGCAAGTGACAAGTATTTTACTGCAAGGAGATTTAGTTGAGTCTGCACCTACACTGGGATGCAGAGGAATTGCTTGGAGCATCCCATTACCTGCTGCTTTCTTCTGGTCTATCCACCTAGATTTTTCCAAGGAGTAATGTAAACTGGAAGAGGGTAGGTTTACATTAGATTCTAGGAAGAAATTATTTACATTGAGGGTGGTGAGGCACTGGACAAGTTGCCCAGAGGAGTTGTGGATGCCCCATTCCTGGCAGTGTTCAAGGCCAGGTCAGATGGGGTCTTTAGCAACCTGGTCCAGTGAAAAGTGTCCCTGCCCATGGCAGGGGGGTTGGAGCTGGTTGATTCTTAAGGTCCTTTCCAACCCAAACTATTCTATGATCTCCACCCCAAAGAAACAAGTTGAAGGCACTGGAGGTGTGAAAGGATGGATATAAAGGTAGAATGCTGAGAACCACTCCTTTTGCCTCCCTTTATATTTACACTTGCAGAATGGCAGTGAGCTGCCAACATGAATGACCACGTCTTCCACTGCTGCAATATGAACATGAACTTTTTGGTCAATCTGCTCCAAAACCATTTATTGCCTTCACAGTAATTTGGATTTTCAAGTCCAGGTTGAAATAACATATATGAAAGTGTGTTGTTCCAGACATCAGAGTTAACTGGAAGCATCCTGGCTTTTCATCTGTATGGTGGAAGGAATGGTCTTAGTACAGGTTCCAAAGAGCTGCTCCAGCAATCTAACAGGGCACCACACTCCAGGGAGATCCTGGTTTCAGTCTGGTTCCCTGAAAACTGCTTTTTGGGGTTCATTTCCATGGACTTATGGATTCTTATGGACTAGCTCTGACACTGAACCTCAATGTTCAGGATTGTCTATGTGAGAAGTGGCTGTTGTATTAGTAAAGAGATCAGTGGAGCTGCCAGGCAGGTTACCTGTGCTTACAGCTGTGAGGGGTTGTGAAAGTACCACTGGCATGGGTATTTGCCTATGCAAATGTAGACACTCTATGGGGTTCATATAAACACAGACAGCTCTTTAAAATTGGTCAAACCCTAGAAAAGCAGTACAGGTGGTTGGAACAGGGTTATTCCTTTCTAACCACTGTTGGAACACCTACATCTTCAGTTAATATAGCTAAATACAAAAAGAAAAAAAGCCCACATAAACTAAGAGAAAATGTGAGTCTGCATAAAATTTCCTCATCTGTTTCTTCCCAAGCTCATCTCTGATAGTTATCTACACATTGGCCACACGCCAGAATGGGCTACATTGTGAAAGACACACATACTTTACATACATTGCATTGCTACATACAGAAAACAAGTTTCATGCCCTGATGGCTACAGTCCAGAAAACAACATTTTCTTTTTCCTAAAAGATCATGAAACTCAAGAAAAGATATCCTCTTTCATAATGTGGGAACAAAAAACCTCAGCAAGTTTCTGAATCAATAAGCCAAAGGGAAGGGGGGGAAAAAAAGAAAAAAGTGCATGACATCATTGCCCCAAATCAAAATATTTGCATTTCCTCATTTCAGTTTTAATTTTTGTTTTGTTTTGTTATTGGTTTAGGTAGAAGAGAGATCAATTTAAATTTACGACTACATTTCTTCCTGAAAATATTTTAATGAGTCATTTTAACAAGGTCAGAAATTTCCCAAAACATTCTTTGAGTAAGAACTGTAAAAGTTACACTAGTTTTGACAAACAAGATTTTGTCTGTCCCACAGAAAAGAGACTGTCCCAGTTTTTCATCCCAAGGAAAAGGCAGTTTCTTGAGGAAATTCCAACTCACATTATCAATTATGCAAGTCCTGTGCTATTGGGATGTCCATCTCAGTGGACTGCATCCAGGGGGAGAGTAACTGCTGACCTTGTAATCTTGACCTAATGAGCTTGTCTCCATAGGAGACTATACCTAAAATTACACATGTAAACATCACTTCAGCCTATTAATACAATCTGGAATATTTCAATGGATAAATTGAATAAATTGCTGTCATTATCTTTTTGCCTGAAACCTTCTTCTAAAAACAAGATTAAATTACCGAATAAAACACATCCAATTACAATTTTTTTCTCTCCTAATCTGTCTCTCCATGACTAAGCTAACACTTGCCTACAAATGTTAGCCTTGGGCTCTGTTGTACAGTCACCTCTTCTGTGTTTCAACATGCTGAGAACTTTTTTAAACTGGAAAAAAAATATTGGGCTGGAAGTTACTAGGGTTACCGTTTCTTGACTACTGTTGATATGAAAAGAAGTTTTAGATATTTTTTAGGGTAAAACTATTCAGAGAAACAGACAGAAGAAGCTGTGGATGAGCCTATCTAATCCTTTGTCTATATAAGAGCATGTTAGACTTTATTACTGATGTACTGAACTTACCCTCAATGACACAGGAGTACCTAATAATTCCAACCAAAGTGCAAAGGAAAGATAAACCAGGCAAGCCAGAAACAATTGCTAGTAGGATTGCACATAGAATGAAACACTTCTCTCAGAAAACAGATGTGTCAAAAGGTCTAGCTGATGGTCAGCACCAGAAATGCTTTTTCAAAAGTCAGAACTACAAACAAACTTCTAGGTGTCCATGGCCTTCTTATGATTTTTCCATTTCAGCCTCTTTTTTTTCCTGCAGTCCATTCTCTTATATCCTTTTATTCCTTTCAGTCTCTTTCTCCTTCCTAGATTTTGGCCTAATATGTACTGTTCTGTCATGAATTCCTAGATAGACCTTTTATTTTCATTTATTCTTTCCTTCCCATGCCCCTTACCATGATTTTCTTTTTCTTATAAAAAATTTACCGATACTGGTTACTTATGAACCCTGGAGTACCAAGATTTCTTGAAACTGTGGTTGGGCAATACCTGAAGTTTCATTAGCAGGATACTGTTCTGAAGACTGAGAACCTGAAACCCTTTGAGTATTAATTAATTGTATTGCTTTGTAGCTATTTAGGATCATTTTCTGATAAGAAGCAGAAAGGATTACATTGCATGGTCAGAACTATTAAATTACCTGAACCTGGTGCTTCCCCTCACGACAGCTGGCTATAAAGTGATGTCCTCAGCAAAAACTCCAAGTCAGGAGTTCACTAAAATTAGATACTGACCATTGCTTTTGAATGCTTTCCAATTATCTGTGATAGTTTGGGGCTACCTCTCTTAATGAATTTAATGGTCTGAAGGACTGAAGCTAGAAATGCAAAAGCTTTCCTGACTGAAGCTAGAAATGCAAAAGCTTTCCTGGACAGACACAAAGTCAGTCTTCAGCATCGCTGAGTATAATGACACAGCAGCTTACAAAAGTGTCTTTGATCCAGGTGCTTAAGTTAAACTGTAGTGGAGGGGTTTATATCATGTTAAGGAACATATAGCAGAAGAAGACCAAGGCCAGGCTGGATTAGGATATTCTACCTTTAGCAGAATCAAGTGATGGAATTTTAATCCTCTTCAGGAGCCAAAAACACAGTGCTGAACCACTTCTGCCACTCATAGTTGGCAACTTTAAAATGTTTTTATCTTCATTTCCTAAAGAGCAGCATCTCACATGCATTCCCATCAATACAGACACAGAAATCTTTGAATTATGGGTTCCTAAAATTATGGATTCTTAAATAAGAAGGGAACCCTTAAAAGTGGTGAGCAAGCCTAATACACTTGATTGAATCAGGAGTTATTAATCTGCAATTCTTTGGGGTATTTCTTTCTACTAACTATTTGAAGCCTTTTCTGAACGGTGCTGGGTATTTTTTTCTCCATTTGAAGAAGGTCCTTTAGCATTGTTAAAACAAGTTTCTTCCATTCTTCATATGTTCCATAATTTTTAGCTAATCCTTTGCTGGCTGCTGCTTCTTGTGCTGTTTTACTAGACCCAAATATCTGGAGTTTTGGGCATCATGCTTATGGTGCCTTCTGTTAGTACAGAACAGAGAATCACAGAGCAATGGAAATCAGACGTGGACCTTTGCTTTTTCAGCATGCTTCATGCTGACTTTTCCATATATGCTAATACCCATGAGCTTTCCTCCCTCTAACAGCTGGAGTAGGAAACCACTCTCCATCTATGTTTGATACAAACTATTGCAAAGATCACACAGCAGGAAAGATTATAAATAGCCTGGGTCAATGTTGGTTTTGTAGACACCTTGTGCATGCCATATCCACCATGGATGTAATATGTGCTTGGTTAACTCTACCGTGTCTTGCAAAGGCTGAGAGTTAAGAAACCCTGCCCTTGAGATTGTGTGTTGGAAGGCCTACAGGTCTGAGAACATGTTTTAAGCTAAAAGGACAGCCTAAATGTACAAGCCAGGCAGATATGCTAGAAGGAAAAACTTGCTGCAGCTGGCTCTTTAACACGAATGTTCCAAAGGATACAATGCAGGTCCAGCTCACAGCTGTGCATCCCTCCCCTCTGCAGCATGGATGCTGGCTGCTGTGGGCAAGCAAGGGGGCCTTTGCTACTCAGGGAAGCTGTTGCATTTTGACAGTAGGACACAACCTGTTTACCTATAGCTGGCAGGAAAAGGAGGGTTTGCAGGCCAGGGAAACCACTACACAACCAACCACACTTTGCCTAGAAGAGTGCCCATCTCCAGTCCATGCATCCACATGTAGAAAGCCAATGAATGCCAGCACCTCAAGGAAAGAGCCAAGTGGTGTCTTTGCAGAGGATTAGGAATGATGACCAAGCAGTTCTATGGAAATAGTTGCACACACTCAGGACCACTCCACAGAGGCAAGCACATATTCATCTTCCATCACATGGGTTTCAGGGGAAATCCTGGTTTTGTCAATCACAGCTCCATAATGAATAAAGGAGAGGATGAATGTGCCAAATATTCTGGCCACATTCATAGTGGTCTTGCTAGCTCTGGCCAACACAGAATGATATTAAGATGTCCTGTATTTATGTGTGTGTGGACTGAACAAGCATGCAATGTGGTGGTAACAGGGCTGACAAAATATCCTTACTCCAGTCCAATCTATCAGCCCTCCCTCCCTATCTGGCTCTCTGTGTGGCTACTTCCTAGTAAAACTGTTTTGGAGAGCAAGATCTTCCTTTATTTTTGGAAAATAGTTTTATAATAATATTTTAGTAATTAAGGACAGAATTCAGTTAATAGCTGGAGAAGGCATTTTAATTTATTCAGTCTGTTTTTAAATGTCAGCAATGACTGCACATTTGGAATTCTGTTGGGCAACTGATTCCATAACCCCCAGTCAGAATTAACATGCAATCAGGATAAGAAAATTCAATTAACCTATCAAGGTGGATCTTAGAAATTATCAGAAACATTAAGCAAAATACTAATGGTGGCTAGCAAGGGCCACTCAACACTAAAAAAAAAAAAAAATCATTAGTAGGAAACAGTCAGTTCCACTACAGCTTTGTTCTTTGACATTTAGCTTTTACTAAGCAGAATATATTGGGAAGGACACTTGGGCTCACCATGAGCTTAGAAGCAGGAGCCAGCCCTCGGAATTTTGCCAGTGGGATTCAAAAACCAAAAGCAGCCACAGTCAGAAACCAAGAATTTCCACTCTTTTGCCCTCAATGTTCCTTCTTTGTTTACTTTTTCTATACTGAAAAACAAATAAACAAATTAAAGAAAAAAAAAAAAAAGAAAAAACCCAAACCTGGCCACAATGCTCTGCAGGTGACCTTCGTGTGCTATTTGCAATATAGGAGGAGGCTGGAGGGAGGGGGAAGAGAAGCAGTAAATTTCATGTGCCTTTTTGTGGTAATCATCTATGTTAACCCCAATGTTAGTGCTGTAATGCCTATTTCATCTTCACACCATGCAAGATGTCTGGAGTCCTTTGAAAAAGAGATTAGTCACTTGCACCTCAAGGGCACTAACATGTTAATTGTATCTAGCTGCATTTAAACAGTGAAACTTCTTTTTCATCCAAAGAGCCAAGAACAAAATGACTTTTTGAATCTTGACTTTCAAGGGAGAGCTACTTTCTGAATCAGTGCTACCACCTTTGGGCAATACCTGACTCTCCCTGGCAAGAGTCTCCCTCTTTGCTTCTCTATAACCACTTGAGTGCCCCAACACCAGACATTTCTGAGCAGAGAGGATCAGATCACTGAGGAACAATGAATTTAAAAAACAAGAAGCAGCAAAAATAAAAATTAAAAAATCATAGTTTATAATAAACACACATTAAAATAACATTACTGTTCAGTTGAGAATAGTGGGTCTGAACAATTTCATATTCTGAAGGCAGAGAATGGGAACAAGAAATGTTCCAAGATGACATAAGAATCTGGCAAGTTTACCTGTGCTCTACTTCTTCTAGAGACTAACATGTGGAACTTTCCATCAAAGAGGGGGCAGAAATCTCCTTAATTTTTCCTCTTTTGGTTCTCTCCCTTATACCCTGCTGTTGTAAGGAAACATCGCCCATTCAAGCTTCATGAAATACCTGGTATTATTCCTCCTTCCTACTTGGGAACGGATAAGATTGTCATAGAATTTCAGCCGTCACAATACTTGATTACTACAACACAGCTGTTGAAGGAAGCCAGATGGAAAGTGTAGAAATTTCCAGCTTAAATACTGAACAAAAAAATCTCACCAAAACTGGCTTAAATTGATGTTCATTTTTGTTATAACAACCTATGTTTGTTCCATTTTACAAATCCAATTTCAACTTTCCAGCTGGGAAACTTCAAAAGAAATATATTTTATGGAAATATTTATCAGTAATTCCCAATTTTACTGATAAAATAAGGGATAAAATTTGCATATGATTACAATGTTAATTGTCACAAAGTTATGAACTTTGTGATAAAGGTAAATAGGATCCTAAATTCTGTTTAAACATCACACTACCAATGAAATCTACAGGTATGTAACCCTTTCTTGGCTTTATACTGTAGAGCAGTGATTTTAAATTTAAATCCAGATTTTTATTTATTTTTTTTTTAGCTTGGAAATGATTACCTGTCTTGCAAGGTTCTAGTTTTGATAGTTCACTTGTGATCATCACGGGCACTAGTCTCTCAGGGGATTGAAATATCAGCAAAACTGCACTGAGAATTTATACAAATATTTAATAGGGTGGTGAGACATGTGGTAAGAAGAAACCAAAGGATGCAAGACAACCTAAAAATGCAACCTGATTCACAAACGGAGGAGCAGCAAGAAAGGGAATGAAAAACTCCATTTATCTGATAATGAGAGGCATCAGTACACCCACTTGTTTTCTCTCATCTTTCTTCCAGCCTTTCACTCTCCTCCTGTAAACAAGCAAACATCATGCCTATCATCCTCTGTAACAGACTTTGTCATAGTCTTAAATATTTTAATATATACATAAATGCAGAAGGAAACTGGTTTTTTCCATTTTTCAAGCAGAATCCATATGCTTTGTCTCCATATCTGCTTCTTAGAACTTTTTTCTGCGTGATCTACTTTTCTCCAATAGGCAGAAGGTTTCTTGCTCAACCATGTCTTCCTTTAGAAGTCCTCCTATTGTAGACATGCTTTTTCATCCTTTTTCAGTTAAGTTCTGGAATGCTTCTTTCCCTGTGGGCTTGGTATTCATTTATCTCTTCTCAGAGGCAGAAATTACTTCATCATCCCCAAATGCAGGACACTAGGCACACGTAGATATGAGAATTATGTTGTTTCTTGCAGGAAAATATTCCCAAGCTGCTAACTAAGCCTCATGGTCCTCTCTAACAGAGACTAATGCAGCCAATACTAAAATTATAATGATTCTCCAGTAGTTCCCATCTGATTGAAATTATCCCGAAAGATGCACTTCCAACCTTAAGTAACAGAAGATAGACCCAAAGATGAGAATCAGGAGAATTTCCCCCAGGCCAAGACCCCATTCCATATTCTGAAGGAGCCTTCTTAAGGATACTTCTGATGTTTCATGCTTTAATATAACACTTTTTAAAATAAAGAACCTTCTCTTCATACTTTAACATCCATCAACCCTGAGTAAGAAATGTTTTATAAGAATCAGCCAAGCTTTATACACCCCACCATAAGAAAAGCAGTGCAAGTTTATCTCAGATTTACAGGAACAGCTTGGTCCACAAGCAAAACCAACCTTTGCTTTTCCCTGTCTGTCAATTTCCCAAGCCCATTCATCAAGGTTGGTTTCATTTTCTTAACAATACAGAACTGTTAGAGCAGTGAAAAAGCTGTTTATATGTATTTTACTTTATTTAACAACAAACCAAGAAAGAAAGGGAATGAGAAAATGAGAAATCCTTTGTTTGAAGACACCTGAATCCAAAACCAAAAAATTCTGTAAGAACCAGCCATCTCTATTTTAAGGTGACAAAATATTCAGGACTGCAAATCATATGCTTCTTATTTCCCTGTGGCTGCTCCTAAACTCTGAAATAAGATTAAATAAAATTGATTAAAAAAAAAAAAAGTGCAAAATCAAACCACCCCACTTCATATTCACAGTTTAACCACACATCAACCTTAAAACACTCATGTTTTCTAGCCTGTACCTATCACATAGGTTAATAACTAATCTCCAGAGGATTGGAACAATGGCTCCTTTTATTTTTAACATGTTTTAGTACCAGTTTCATCTGAGGAGGAATTTCTGGGGAATTAATTTTTCAGAGGCTCAGCCAGAGCAGGGTAGGGGCAGGGAAGGAGTGTAGGCTGTAGGAGCAGCTGATTCTGCTTCACTTTCTAGTTCATGACTTCCATACACTGCTGGAGGACTGTGAGGCTATGGAGGATAAACCACACTCTCCTAGAGGTCAATTCACTTCTGAAAATCTCAGCCATAAATTCTATGTAAAAAGCAATGCTAAATACAAATGGGCTGCAATATGTCCAACTTCTCAATTACAGCAAAAATCAGAGGACACTCCATGCTGCAGGAGACATTAACTCCATGTAACATGCTGAACTGCAAGTTTAAATCTGGGTATCTGGGGAGAAGTCTGGACAGCTCTTCCAAATTGGCTAAATGATTTGTTTCAAGCGCAGAGAGGTAGATTGGTTTTCCCCTGGGAAACAATGTTTTGTGGCACCCCCCTACACAGAAGCTTTGTGGCAGCCTGACCCATTGCTGGTTACAGAAAGCCAGCCCCTATGGAGCAGATTTTCAGGAGAGCTCATGAAATGCTTCTGGCAACTACCTGCCAACTGTGTTGCACATTGACAACCTCATTAAATTCAATTAAGCAACCTTGCAGTTGCAAGCAGGGCAGACACCCTGGCTGGGATTTGAACAACTGGGATTTGTATTGCATCTACCTCCAGTCAAGGCCAGGATTTGGATTTGGCACCTTTTATAAGCAGCATATACACACACCACAGGATGCAAGACCCCAAGTTATAAGTTGTATTTTTTTTTTTTTTAGTTCACCTGATGGCTGCTGCTTTTCCCAATGAAGTTACACTTTGCAGGTGTCCTGACTTTGGTGGAAAGCAGAATTGGATGGAAAACCAAATGTAACAACAAACCATGGAACCGTTATTCACCATCTGATGGCAAGGAATAGGCATAGCTGCCTTGGAAAGTGCACACCTAGCCACATAATCATTCTAAAATTGCTTCTTAATGCAAAGGATAAAGCCTTTCACCTCCTTTCAGCCTTTTCCCATGGCCAACACTACTGTTCTGTAATGACTCTCTGAGTAACAAAGTAAACAGTATTACAAAACAATTTCTGAAGCCAAATATCTGATAAAGATGATTAATGCCTCATGAAATGCCCAAGTCATATTTGCAATAATTGCAATATTTGAGATGGATAAGAGGAGAGAATTATAGGATTTGCTGTAAGGCTGAATTATCTACAGGAAGTTCATGTGAAAGTCATGCTACCATCTAACTCACCAGTACCTGCCAGGCATACTCCTTAACAGCTGGCTTATTTGTTTTCTGGATTTTAGAATTAGAACAGTTAGAGTTTTGGGACAGATTTTTTAAAAGCTGCCCTCATAAATATCCTCATCCTTGAGAGAGGCTGTGTTGGTCTAGAAACTGCTTCACAGATACAGGAATTTTTCCCAGTGAAGAGAGTTTTGGGGTATTCTTGAATGGCTGCCCAAACCAAAGTTTCACAATGTTTGTTCAAGACAAAGTTTGCCAGCAAATACAATGTTCTTTCAAAGAAAAGTGATGTATTTCTTCTTCTGAAAACTCACATGGGTTCTGTTGTTTCCTGGCACCACAAAAACCTAAATGTTTGGCACTTGCTTTGGGGGAAAGAAGACTGAAAGGTACTATCTTAGAGGGCTTCAACCACTTCACATTATATAGTCCATAAACTGTGAAGACAATTATGAATAACTTCCTTTTTTTCCTATCATGGGATAAAAAACCTCTTTTGTTTATAATTGTAGATTGTCTCGGTAACCAGCTAATACATAATATGATAACATTTGATGAAAGAACAGTATGAAAGAGAAGATATTACTGTTGGCAGCCACCTCTCCAGAGCTCTCATATTTATTCAAGCAAAATTATTATTATTATTATTATTACATCATTTTGTTAATAATGACTGAACACTTTGTAAGGATTGTTAAAAGCTAAATTCACAACTGGAGTTGTTCTGACTGGACATAACTGTTTTGTTTTGCTTTCATGATGCCTTAAGGTTCTCTCCTATAGTCAGTCACTTCTGTGGTGCTAATGAAAAGCCTTGCTGCAAATACTCCAATTTAATTATTATTCTATTACCACTCCTATACCCCCCAGTCCCAAATTGCACCAACACGAACACCAGTGGCAAACAAGCACAAACAGGGCATGAAAAAGGTCAAAGAAAATTTGTTTTCAACTTTAAAAGAGGAGTTCTGTAAAACTCTTCTCAGCACCTGCTGAGTCCTTATAGCCTGTAGAATTTTCTGTACCCCTGCAAACTGCTCATTTCACATGGAGAGGCAAGGAGGAAATATCTGGAAGAGGAAAGCTGGCACTGAGAATCCTTCTGCAGCCATTGGTGTCTATCATGTGAAACTCCAGGCTGCCTTGCACAGTCACAGTGTAGTGGAGGAGGAATATGGACAGACCTTTTCCTCCATTTCCAGTGCAAACAAATAGAAACAGGGAAATGCCTTGCAGGCCAAACTGAGCACAGATGGGTGCACAGGGGATGTGACTGAGCCACCACATTCTGTTTTTATAGCAAGCCACACAGTCATCTTTTTCTTAAGGTGTGCTGCAATACCCAGTCACTTGCGGCTACCACCAAAGAGCCTGGTGGTTTTACACATTCAGACTTACATCCAGGCTTTTTTTACCCACCAGGAGACTCAATAAATAAAAGAAACACCCTTACTTGAGCCCTTCCTGTGACTGCAAAATCCTGGTGCAGGAGACGGAGCCCACCTTGCTCCAAAGGCTAAATACTGAGGGCAAAGCACAGTTGCCAGTGCTTTTCTGCCCAGTCACCACAAGTGCTGTGGCAGGAGACACCAAAAGAATTGGCACAGCCTTCATCTGTTCCTCTGGTGCTCCTCTCCTTGATTCTCCAGAATGCCCTTGAATAAATCCTGCTCTGTCCCTTGTTAGGAAAGAGGGAAGCTAGTCTGAAATCAGCTTAGTCACCATCACTGATGCAGTTGCACAGCACTTGCTGAAACAAAGAAACCTTTCCTACCCACACCCAAATCTGATATTACACTACCCTGGCCTATAACAATACATTTTTGGAAGTACTTGTCAGAAGCATAAATTTTGCTAACAAACACTGTGACAGAGGAACATTAGAAAACAAGCAAGTACAAAAACCTGCAGTAAATGAGACTTCGGAAACTACAATATTTCTTTTATTTACAAGGAACAAAGAACCTCGTGTGTGTCAGGAATAAATAGAAATCAGCCTCCAGCCTTCACAAATGAATTATCATGAGTAGAAAACATAGCGTTTTTGTTAAAAATAAAGATGTAATTTGCAATTAACTAAGGAACAGGAACTATTTCTTCTAGAGCCAATCTAGTGAGGTTTTTAAAACTGGCATATTCTGATCTCATCTGTTTCCCTATGGGCAAAGAAGCCTATCTTGAGCTTTCCTGCTGCAGATCAAAGTGATGGCTACAAATGTTAGTAAAACAAAGTCTCCCCTAGTGTCAGGCAAAACAGGATAAAAAGCAAACAAGCAAAAACTTCTGCACAAGGATATAAGACAAAATGGGAGAGTACTTCTGCCATGCTAACAAAGCTGAACATCTACTAAATCTTGGGTTTCAACAAATACAGAATTATTATGATAGGAGACTGGTTACCATATATGCGTCAACTCTCTGGGGAATCCGATTTTTATTTTCCTTCCTCTTCAAGGGACAGTTGTTCATATATTTATTTGCATTGCCATAACGTGGAGATGCAGGCTGTGATCAGAGGTCCATTGTGTAAGGTGCTGTACACACAGTTTATCAAAACAGCCTCCGCTTCAGAGACCCTCCAGTCTAAACAGGGAAATTCTAGAAGTCCCGAGGGGAAACAAAAGCTTGTAAGGTTTCCAAGAGAGAACCAGAAAGTCTTTGGAAAAGCATTTTGGGTGGCATTTCAGACTAAACGGAAATCTTGATGTTCTCCTTACAGTGATATATTTCCTTGGGTTTGTGTCATTAGAAATCTTCCCCGTATTTTCTCAAGAATTAGATCCTAACAATAAAACTGAGGCTTGAAGTTTGTGCCCATAGCAAAACCTAACCAAAGTACCTTTCTATCATTGCTTAATGTTTCTCAAATATCAGGTACTAGAAATTCCTCGTTTACTCCATCTGCAAACATTACAAACTAACTCCTTGTTACTCCACTACTTGTTCCATCTTTCTTGAAGATCAAGGGAACTTCAAAAACAGAGAAAGCTTGTCCCCATGAGTGACTGTCACATGGAGGAGAGAGCAATAAAAATTTGAAGGCAAGTTCACTAGGGTATTTTCAAAATTAAGGCCTAAAAATATCTTGAGAAGGACATTTTGAAAATAACCTTTTCAAAGAAAATGATTCCCAGATTTGTTTGTAAAAAAAAAAAAAAAAAGAGAAAAGAACAAAACAGAAACAGGTGTGCTCCTATACAAATTATCTTGCATCCATTTAGAGAGAAAATTATTAAATATAAGACACAATGAAATGTCACCCTCTAAACACAAATATGCACTAGAAAGAGAAGTGTGAGCATTTTAAGCAGAAAAGAAATAAAGGGTGGGCAGGAGACAAGGAGTTTAGGGAGATACGCTTTACTGGGAATGTGGCTGTTTGAGGCCATATTCCTCCTTCTCTGTTCTAAAAAAAAAAAAAAAAAGAATCAAGCAGGGAACACAAAAACTCAAGGGTAATGCCCAGATGATCAAGATGATGCTTACCTTCATGTTCATACAGAATCACAGCACCACGAAGCCCCTTGTCTTTGAACCTCCTTTGTTTTTCTAGCAATGGTGTGCTCCCTTTGGTCTCTGAATGGACTTCAGGATTCTCTATGAGTCTGCAAAGAGAGATGGACGGACTGAAAAGATCCTTGCTCCTCGGCTGTGTGGTTGGTAGAGCTTCATCACTTAAAAATTATTTCTCCTAAAGGGACTCTGGATATGCATTAAACTTCTGCCCAACATCTTGGCAAGAAGTGGAGATCTTATAAGGAGTGTTACTTCTCCAGCTGGGATGTGCTGGAGTACAAGGTGAGAGTGGAAAAGCACATTTCTCGATGGTTATTTGGACCAAGCTGCACCCCTTAGCCTTACACTGTGAACATAAGTAAAACACATTTATATTCCTATAGAAATACTGCTGCTAGATCAGTGGACAAAACTCTGACATAAAAATTCACTGAATTATTGGAATCTAAGGGAGAAAAATTGTTAAAGAATTCACAATCAGTACTTAACTGGTAGAAGACAAAAATGCTAGCCATTTTACCACTTATGTAATTGGGTTTTGATCTTATGTTTCAACAGTTGAACATAGTAAAAATATTTCAGTAAGGTCAGATTGCAAATATTGTTTTTCTTCTAAGCAAATAACGGCATAATCTGCTTTGGCACTGCTAGCTGTTAACAGCACCATAAAGAATTTCTTTTTTTGTATACCATCTTCTGAATTGCAAAAAATGTTAATCCCTGATAGAGCTGGAGGACCTAATTTTGTAAAAAGCCAAACATGCCTGATTTAGTAAAGGGATTTATTTTCTGAAGCTTTCAAATCTCTTGTTCACCTTCCTGTCAATCACTGAAGGGAATCAACCTTTTAGTGGAAGCAATGTTATCTAATCTGGTCAGGAAAAAAAGGGGTATACAAAAAGCTAGTTCAGCAGTATGGCAGCCCAGCATGCTCTGTTCTAGACATAAGATTATAAATTCTTTAGTTGACAAATGATCTCAAAAAGTACAGGGATGTGAAGAGCAAAGGGAGGTGAGAGCCCAAAGTACTTGAAAGAAACTACAAGTCAGGGAACTGGTAGTAGGCAGGCTGACCTGGCCAACTTCACCACTGTCAGCCTCTGGTAGCCTTCTATTTCAAAGTAAGGAGGAAACTGCAGAGTTGTTGGAAAAAAAAAAAAATCTGTTAAAGCATTGTCATGTAGGTGTTTTTTATAAATTTTGCTGATAACAAATTCCTAAACAGTAAGTGTTATATGAAACATGGATGCACTACTCCTTCAAACCAGCTGCTGTGCCCTTGTATGGTTGAAGTCATTCTTTAGACAGTGGCTTCCAAGAGGTGAGGTTTTTTTTCAATTTTTGTGGGTTTTATTTGTTGTTAGTTGGTTGGTTTGGGGTTTTTTTTAACTTAAACTCTGATTAGCAAAATGAGTCTAAAATATGCTGAATTCTTGAGCCATGCCATTCAAGTGAAGCTAGAGATTTGACACTGAGCAATAAATTACTGAAATTTTAAAAATCACTGGAAAAACCACTGACACTTTAACAAGGCACTGAAGAAATGAAAACCTGAATTGTCATAATTTTAGTCTTTATTACTTCATCACTCCTCATCTGACCATGTTATTTGTCCCTGGAGCATTAACTGGACCTACTATAAAATCTATACAGTAGACAAAGAGGTTCCTGTGCTTTGGATCAGCTATTCTAATCTGGGAAATTCTCTTTTTGTAGTGAAGTTTTAAGGCTTTGAGAAACAGGCAGCCCTTGTTATAACTTACACAGGAATAAACTTAAACTCTAAATTCACTAGATTAAACCTATTATTGCCAAGGACCACAATTAAGAGAGATATTTATTTATTTATTCAACATGCTTTCCACTCGTGTCATGGACTAAGGTCACAGTTTATGGTTATTTCTTATGTAATGAACTTGAAAGATGCAAAGGATTCAATTTTAGGACAGAATTAAAATGAGCTGTTTAATATACTAAAAGCTAGTGCATACTGTGTTGCAAGTCCACAGTGTTCCACAGTGTCAATTGCTGCCTAAGCCATTAAAGAAATTAAATGGATTAAGTTTCAAAAATAACCTGTGAGCTATTGAGAAAGCTTCTGCTGCCCCTCAAGACAAACTGTGTATTACCAGTGAAGATTAGGGTAGCCTGAAACCCTCCCTTGGTTGCACACTGGGTGGGAGCATGCACCTCAAGCCTTCTAGCTTAAACATGAGGTCCTTATGAGCTTGAACCACCAAGTGAAGCTCTTCACTTCTCTCAGCTTCACACAAAGACCACATAATGCCACGATTTTACATTCTCTGAGTACCCACAAATCAGGCTGACTATAAAACTGGCCTAAGCTTATGCAAAAGGTGCAAGTTATTACTGCTCAGAACTTGTAGTCTGCATGGAAATAAACTGTTATCTGCCCAGCTACAGACAGTGGCAAAACTTTCCCACCTGCACATTTCCTGCACCTTTTTTTCCTTGTTCTTGTATGTCTTAGCTTATTATGTGGTAATTGATAACCACAACCAGGGACACAAAACAGCTCTTCCCTGGCAAGTACAGGAGAATTGCAGGGATAATTAATTAATTATTGTTTTAATATTGATATTCCTTTACAGATGGAATTATTCATAGCATTGTATAATTATACAAAAACTGAATTTCTGGTTCAGAAATCCCACAAGCACAAATCACAGAAAGCTAGAAGTGCATCACTGCCACTGCCCTCTCCATACATTATCTCCTTAGACATCCACACTTAAAACCTTTGGAGACAGGATTCAGGGATAGGAGAAAACTTAGTCTGGTATGGCATGGCCATTCCTTTGTGTAAGAGAGCACAACTTCAGGAGGACATTTTTACACTATTTACTTTCTTTTCTCCAAATTCCAATCCTGTTAAGTTGCTCTTCCATGAAGTGTAAAACATGCAAGTGGATTCAGAGCTAGAGGAAAGCTTACTGAACAGGAAGCTTGGTCCACCAGATCTTGATTCCAGTAATGGGTTGAATTCAGCTCCAGGAAAAATGGCAGGATATTGCGACAAAAAACTAGCCCTAGGATCCCATTATTAGGTAAAAAATAAAGGAACCTGAAATAGCATATGTGGAAAGGAAAACTGCCCACTGCCCTGGTCTTGAGATTTTTTAATATATATTTAATTATTCCCTGCACATAATTTTTTAAAGATATTTTATAATAATAACCCACCAAGAAATAAAGATTATTTTTATTCAATATTTTCACCTTCTGGGAAAACCAGAGTCTGGTGTTCAAAGACATTTAAAGTTTCTCCAGTGGATCACTTTTTCTTTTCTATCAGCTGCCACAGTCACTTCACTTACTGGCTTGGATTCTGTGTGTTTCAGCAAGCATCAGTCCCTGCAATCTCTAACACTTCACATTGGTAAGTCTTTGCCTAAAACCTAATATGAAAAAGAAAAGAAAAGCTGAAGACTAGGAAAATATTCTTCCAATTTTAAGAAAAAAAAGCTTTTTAGCTCTGATAAAAAATTGCCCCCTCATTTCTTAAAAAAAAAAAAAAAAAAAAAAAAAAAAGCCTGGAAAACAAAACTTGTCTGTCTCAAGCAGTTACCACTGGTGCTTATCCAGGCTTTGAAGGATGGTTTTCCCATGGATCCATACCTCAGAAAGTCTTTCTTCCATGTTTATTACAGGTGTCATCATAAAAAAAAACAAAAACGTTTGTGAGGGTACTTTTCCCTGTGACTAAATTTCTTTTTCCTCTCCGCATTTATTTTAGGCAAGTTGTAGAAACTGATCTCTAAAAATATTACTTCTCCATTGAATTCAACCAAAAAAATTAGTTCAAAAAAATTTCAAAGAGGGTTGTTCAAATGGATATAGCACATATAAATCTATGGCCCCATATGCAGTAGGTTTTGGCTCAATTCTCTAAGAAACACAGAAAGAGAAGAAATCCATGCTCAAAGGTAGGCTGAGAGTGCCCTGCTAAACTGGGCTGAGAGCATCAAATGGTCAGGCCACCAGAGAAGAGGTGACACTGGGTTTACGTAACCCAGCTCCACTGCCCACAGGAGCGACTACCAGGAAATAAGAAGGTGGGAGGAGACAAGGAACCAAAGGAAAGAAAAGGAAAAAAAAAAGCTTTGCTAGCTGATCTGGTTGATTGATGTGATTAATTGCTGCCCACACAGGGAGGTGTTGCTACTGTTTATTTAGCATTCTGCCAGCAACAAACGTTTGGGACTCCCGGTTGCTTCATGGACTTTGTCTACCTGGAAGTCAAAACCAGTTGTACCTTATGCATCATCACTGACTAAACAAAACATCAGGAGCACAAGATAAACAATCCTAAACAGCTGGATGCAGGGACAGTGCATGCTTTCCCCACCTGCCAGGGAGTCAGGGGCAGTGAGATCCATCCAGCTCTTCTCCTTCTCTTCTGCTATGCCTCCTTCCTCAGAAAGATGCTGTATATCACCAAGAGACTCAAGGCTACAAATACTCCTAGACCCTTGTGTGTTTGAAGATTTTAAAGTATTTGCTTTGTCTGCTGTTACCACTGGGAAGACAAAGCAAGCAGACAGAGCAAAGGGGAAAAAATGACCTATCAAGACTGTTCTACTGAGGAAAGAAACTGAAATTCAAGAACATATAGGTATTCAAAAAGATGTTTTGGAGCAGGAACCACTTTGATTCTGTTTTTCATTTCTGTACTTAGACATCCTGCCTGGACTGAGTTTAATAGAAACTGTCGCATTTACAAAGAATAGGTAAAATGGAAGACTGTAAAGTATTGCGTATGCATTTTTATTCCACAAATAGAGATTTTGAAAAATCTTTTCCAACTTTAGTCATGTCTGAGAAATATATTTTGAAAACATCTCTGCAAGCGTTCAGAGATTGAATGACTGTTCTCTATTAGCCACTGGCATATGTAAAGATATGTTACCATTCCTCTGTCAGTTAGAGCAGCTAACATTTCAAGTATCAGTAATCTGTCTAGCAATCTGATTTATTCTCACCAGTTTCCACATATTAAACATAGCAACAGTATGCACCAAGGAAACAATAACTAGAGCCATGTCAAACATTTTTCTAAGGTTTCATTTTCAGTCTAGCAAACAACATTTTTTCATCATGCCAGGACTTCCCAGCCTCTCACCAAGTCTGGAGCACACCTCCTTTAGTAACACGCACTGCTACATGCCTGTTCTCAAGAAGCAACACGCACTTAGATACTTGCTCTGGTGCAAAAGAAAAACCTAACAAACTATAAGAAAACATACTTTCAGTCCATAGTCAATGCCCTAGAAGAGAGGAGACATGGGAGAAAAAAAAAGGCAAGTTCATCAGCAGAGCTGTTAAAAAAGAAAAGCCATGGAGGGAGCTTGGAGCACTTTGTGTCATGCTGCTTCAGTGCTTTATCTTGGCCAGGGAACATACTGAGTGTGGCTTTCCCAGCTGAAAATAGGTGTCTATTGTTTTCACTTTTGGTAAGAAGCCAATTAGTTGTCAAACATGGTCATCACAAAATTGCTAGTATGCATGGCAATGCAAAAAATACTTTTGTTACATGTCCACTTTATCAGAAACAAATTATAATGCAAGAATGTCCAGCAGGGATGGGGCGAGAGTTATATCCTTGTTCACAGGATAATCAACATGCAAACCTTCCTGTTCAGCTAGGCTTGAGCTGATGAGGAAAATGGGTGAGGATTTATAGAAGACTCATGTGTAACACCCAGAATAGGCGTTACACAGAATGTTTTAAATACTACAGGACAACACCTCTTACATAATCACACCATCTCCTGATATGGGTTCCAATATATACATCAGATGCTTAGATTTTCTTTTTGTTGTCAGTGACACTTGCAGAGGACGTGAAGAGAACTGCATTGTGACAGGTGAGTGCAGCCAAAGTTGCACAGTACCAGACAGGATCAATCTGCACTAGCACTGAGCAGCAACAACAGATTTGAGTTATAACACATGCCTGCTTCCGCCTATTAGGGTTGCAGCATTCTTTCAGCATGTAATTAGCACTGCTTACCTGTCTTAGCCAATACTCCTCTGCCTAATATGTGGCATTAAAACTAATCACCCAAGTATGGCAAATGCCACATTTCCAGTTCAGGGATATGCAGTGCCCAACCACCCAGTCCTGTATACCAGCCAACATGACCATCAGCAGAGCAGTTTTCAGTAAGAGCACGCAGCACCTCCAAGCCTAATGAGCAGCTGTTTGGGCAGGGGTTTCCAGGCTGCCCTTGGAACCCAGCTGAGCAAGCTCAGGTGTGGTTATGTCCAGCCTGCCAAGACCTATCATGCCTAGGACTTCTGAGACTGGTCATTGCATGTGTACAGTACAATGAAGGCTGACCAACAGCTGTTGCATGGCTGACCTTTCTTATTATTGCTTAAACCCTGAATCATCTGCTTTGCCTGGCCACAGCAAAGCTAACCATTAGCACCAGAGACAATGGCTACTGAAGGCACAAGAGCTCTGGGCTACCTGTGTAAATAGATCTCCAGAAGGTTAGCAAAGTCAGTGACCATTGTGGTCTACCAGCTCCTTGTGGTTTAAACCCAGCTCAGCCCAACACAGCCACTGTGGAATGGGGAAGTGCATTGGAAAGGTAAAAGGGCAAAACCTCATGGGTTGAGATAAAAAACAGTTTACTAGGGAAAGCAAAAGCTCTGCCCACAACCAAAGTAAAATAAAAAATTAATTCACCACTTCCCATCAGTCATCTCCAGAAGAGCAGAGCTCTGTCACACACAACAATTACATTGGAAAGCAAATGACATAGCTCAAAATGTCCCCCCAACTTCTTTCTTTCCTGCAAGACCTTGTTGTTGGGCATGGTGCCATGTGGTACTGGGATCTCCTTCTGGCCAGTTGGGGTCAGTAGTCCTGGCTGTGTCTGGGGCAGAAGGCAGAGCAGAAAAGGCCCTGATGCTGTGCAAGCATGGCTTAGCAATAACTAAAACATCCCTGTATTTTCAACCCCTTTCACCTCAAATCTGAAACAGAACACTGCACAAGCTACCATGAACAAAATTAACTCTTTCCCAGACAAAACCAGTACATAGCTGAAGAAGAGAGCAAAGGAAAACCATATATTTTGCCCATTATAAAGCGCTAAACCCATGCCTAGATCAAACCTAGATGTGATTCTTCCACACTGGCGCTGTTTATATCCCACCAAGGATAAAGATCTCATACATCTACAGCATCAACTTCTGTTCCTAGGCAGGCCTTCATTTCCTAAGAACACTGAGTCTGCACAAGGCTGCACTTGCCCTACTGCCCCTTGGTAGGCACAAATTCTTCCCTGTTCACTAAGCTGGTGTGCCAGTTGATCAGGCAGCATGTCCTGGGTGAGACAAATCTGCTTTGGAGTTTGTATTTAGCCATAACTCCTGAGCACTGGTGAACCAGGTCTTTCCACCAAGGCGAGATCAAATCCCTGTGAGTGCTGGTGGAAGAATTAGCACAGTAAGTGCTTGTTTTTACATCATGTACATGAAGTTAGAATGATGGATACTTGGCCTCTTGGACTGGTTTAGCTGGAGATACTCAAACCAAATGCCCTTTTCCTCTTACACATCTCTTTTATGTCTACCACATATGTTACACATATGTTTGTGTTCTCTTTACAGTGGCAGGTAACATGTCTAATGCTCTGTTCCCACCATGTGCACAGCTGAATTTGTATACTATACAAGGCATGCCATCCAAGTTTATTTTCAGTTACTTAAGAGGATGCTTCTCCCTGAGGCACAGTTTCTGTTTAGCTTGTTTAGATGCCACAAATCCAAACCATTGGAAAGAAAAAAACTATATATATAGTTGAAGAACTATAAAACCAGCACTATGAAAGACTGCCCCAGGAGGGAGCAGATGCAATGCAATTTTAAAAATTAAAACTCCTGCAAACACTTTGCCAGTGCCTTTGATGATGAAAGAAAATTTTATTAAAGTGACAGCAGTTGATTTCCTGCAACTGCAGCAATGTCATCCTGCAAAACAAGACCAATGAATAAGTATATATTTAAAAGCAAACGGAATTGACGGATTGATACAACATTAAGAAAGGCATCATGTTCTTCTGCCTCCCCTTCCACAAACATTCTTGTGTCAAGGCTTCCTTCCTGCAGCAGGCTCACCTTCACTGATATCCTCTTGCCTTTGCTTTTCTCCCAACAGCAGGCCAGAGGAAGGGACAGTCTCCTCTAGTGCAGTAGGTTAGTTGCTCTCATGTCCCAAAATAGCAAGTTGTCCAACTGACACAAAGGAAAGAAAACATCCTTGCATCCTGTCTTGCTGCCAGCTTTCAAAAGGTAATTAAACATCCCCCTCTTTCAAAGAGCAGAGTTCCCCAGAATCACTGCGTTTGAGCTCTGATGTTGTCAAACAACAGGGGGTTGCTTAAGCTTTGACTGACCTTTTCAAAGACCTACAAGCAATTTAATGGGAGCCCTCCTTAGTGGTGACAGAAATGTTCCATTATCTGTTTCCTACTTTCTAGATTGCTTAGGTTAATGGGGAACTTTAACTCACATGGCCATGAGAGCAAAACCAAGCCACTTCAGGCAGACTCATGTTCAGCTGTACTTTCAGTGCAAAGGAAAGCTTTTCTGTGCAAAACTTAGTATTAGCTTGATCATATAAATTTTGTTTTCCCCAATTCTGTTCTATTCACCTCCCATTTCTGTATTATCCTCAACAAATTGTAATACCTAAGTGCTATAAAGATCCAATCCCACTTCCAAACTATGAAATCATAATCTCTATGTGTCCCAAGATCATCTGTCCATCTCAGAGCTGAAGATAGGTGGAATTGCCTCTGAAAGACCTGCCTGGCAGTCAAGCTCTGTTGGTATCCAGTGCACTATGTATCAGTTCCATCTTCTTCTTTCCTATCCTATACAACAGATGCTTCAGAGACAGAGGAAGAGAGGAGTCAGGTAGGCAGATGCTATCCTGGGTGAGAACTCCTCACATGAGGAAAATTTCCTTGTTTGTTTGCAATCCACTCAAAGCAAAAAAACACTAGGGAGCAGAATTCAGCTCAAAATTGACTCTACAATTCATGTTTGTTTTCATTTTCTTTCTGTTTTTTCTTCAAACTGAGTCCAAATGCTGGATCAAATTCTGCAGGCTGCAAAGCAGTAAACAACCCACTCATTCCAGGGGAGATCTGCTCAATTAAGAACCAATAAGTTCAGCTGTTTCATAATTTTATTGTTTGCTGAAAAGTCCCTGGAAGACAGGCCCCCAGAGAATCAAACCTTCGCAGCCAACATGAGATGAAAGAGTTATACTTTTTCTGTTCTTGGACTCACTCAGAAAGGACTCTTTAATCTGTAAAGTGGAAATGAGGCCCCTGCCATGCCATTCAGCCACTTGCTTCTTCTCAAATGAAATGGGAGAAGAGCAACAGACTGCTTTTCATCTGGAGACAATCCTACAGCAGGCCAGCTAAGGGGCCAGCTGGCTCCAAGCAAAACTCTAGCTTCTGCATTTTGTTTTTGTCTCCGTGAGATCATTCTCTGCGCTGCCTTCCCCTCCTTCCAGTTTTCTTCTGCTTAGACTATGTAAAATAATTACTGGCAGGAAACCTGTCTCTCAGTTTTCTTCCCCTCTTCCCCAGACATCCAAGGTGCAATGATGTTTTGGGGCAATCCAGGAGTTTGAAAAAATAATAAAAATCCCTGTGTTTATCTCCTTCCACAGCATGGTCACTACACAAGCGTCCTCTTTGCTCCCCTTGGGAGGTGAGAGAGAAGACATGGGGATACCAAAACTTCTGGGGCAGGATACAATCACACTAAGCAAAACAACCTGTCTAAATAATTTCAAGACATCTGTGGTGTGGTGAGGATTAGTGAGCATTTTGTCTCAGCCCAGGTAATAAAGGGAGATGCTTAAGGCAGCAGACTCTGCTCCTGCCTATGCTACAGTCTGGGAAAGCCAAAGTTGCTGCTCTGGGCAGGAAGTGGGGGTGCAGAATTACCAGCATGCAGGGGTGATGGAGGAAAGAGCAGCCTCCCAGAAACGGTTGTTACTTTCCCCAGATTCTCATCATAGAAAAAGGAGTGGCAGCCAGCCTGGATTTTCTTCAGGGCACTTCCCCAGCTTGGTGGCAGGAGCAGACAAGCATCAGCTCTTTTACCTTGGGCCAGCAAGTTTAATTCTGCCAGACCTACCAAAAAGATGCCTGAACTGGCCGTGCTCAAACAGAGGTCAGGGTCATCCCTTGGGAGCTTCGAGAAAATCACAGCAACCATAATGGCCACAACAAATTAAAACAATGCGTCAAACAGCTGCCGACATTTCTGGAAAGTACCTTTGGATTATGCTTCTAGCAAAACACATCCTCACCAAAACCACACAAGGTCTGTAGTTGTACAGGGCAAAGGGGTGTTGGGACTAGTTTTTCATTTGTTTGTTTGGGGTTTTTTTACACCAACTGCTGTAAATTTAGAAAGGAAAATAGTGTGATAAACTAGAAATTACTAAATATGTATTTTTATTACCAGTTCAAAGTGCATGGTCAAGTAGAGGGCTGCTTTGTAAGTTACCTGAGTGCATCCAAAGGTAACACCGAGTCTGAAAGTGATTTATGAAAGCATCAATGATAAATTGACATAGCCCTAAACTGGGCTGTCCTCCTTGCCCACTTCACTCTGAGGCAAACCCAGGAAGCACAACAGAGTAACTGTATCACCACCAGGAAAATCAAAGAGCCAAGCCCATTCCCTGAAAACATGTATTTACTTTTTATGAACTATGAAGGGGGTTTATTTTCTATCCCTCTGGAAAAAAGAAGGGCCACCTGGCTTTTCATCAGGGCCTCATGGACTCCTCCTTTTCATCCATGACTGTGGGAAATGCTACCCTAGCTGCCACAAAATAACAGCTAAAGCCATCCCAAAATACAACATATCCCCATCTCCTGGGGACCAGAGTATGAAGCTCTTAATCATGCATACAATTCCTGGCTTTCTTCTTCCCTCTGTGCCTGTGTCCTCGATCCCATCACAGCAAAAGCACACACAAGGCTACAAAAGAGAGTTTTTGAATCCAGTTAGGATGACAGAAATTTTGTTGTTTTTTTTTTTTTTTCCTCTAACTTGCATGGGCAAACAACAAGATGGACGCCAGCAGGAATCTCTTCCACCACCCTGAAGAATCTTCCTCAGAAATGAGAACCCACATGTTTTTTACAAGCCTTATGACAAAAGTATCTAGAACTCATTTCTTAGATGCTTTTCCAAAAAAATTGGGCTTTTGGATTGTGACAATGTAAAACACACAGAAACAGTAAGTTACTACTTCCACCAACACCTATGAAATCAATTGAGCTGAGCTCATTTAGCACTGATTTATTTAGCACTGATTTATTTAGCACTGATCTGGCACAGGGAAAAAGTACAGCCCAACATAAAGAACTCAATTCTTCTTGTGTGCAAGTCTCACGGAAGTTATCCATACATCATTTTGGCTAATCAATTTCCTTAATATCATTCAGACAGTAGCTCCAAACAATTGATTTCTCTGCCATTCAGTATTACCATTTCCATGTATTGGTTTAGCTTATGATAATTCTCCTTTATAGCTCTAAAATCTCTGCTTACCTGCTCATCTTGATTGGGTGTTGTGTGAGTTCTTATTTATCATTGAACTAAGTAATTCATTAAAGAAAGGCAGAAGCTGGCAGTCAGGCCATTGGGATTTTGGTTTTTGTGGGTTTTCTGGGTTTGTTTTCTTTTTTGGGGGTTGGGAAAGGTGGAATATGAAAAAAATGAAATAGCTATATTAAACATCAGACTCTTAACCTTTCCCACCAATTATATGAAAGTGAATTTTGCACATCCAACTAGTTTTGAGTAAGATTGTTACTGTTCATGAGACTGGCTCTATCACTGCTGCCTTGAACATGTATCAGTCTAAAATGCAAGATAAATTAGCTTAATATATTTTTGAAAGCTAGACCTACTTTTTCTCTGCCCTGACCTATTTTTAATAGCTGTAGCAGGAGTAGTTCAAAGAAAAGTTGCTCTGCCTGGAGCAGCACCTTCCCAAGATGATTGCATCACCAGCAGCCACAAGAACTCAAGAGTCAAAGCAGCAAACTCTTATATGAGCTGTGAAATACATTCTCACACTCGAGTTCATAAGCAACAACATTAGCGGGCCAGACTTTGTAGATGGGGTGAAGCGATAAGCAAACCCCTCCTTTCCCTAGTGAGAGCAAGGGAGTCAGATTCTCCACCCACCACTACTGAAGGCAAAAACTCTTCTGCTTACAGGTGCAATAGTGGTAGGACAAGAGGCAGGAAGGAAAAGTTTCCACTCAAATGAATCTGAACTCTAAACTGAATTGTTAATTCAAACACATCTCACTTTTACAGCTGAAATCTCTCTGTTTGCCATTATGGGTGTTCTACTCTTGGAAATCAAAATCTGGAGCTGATAAAGTACACAAACATTATCCTACAATGAGAGTTCTCTGTCTTGTTCAGATGTGGGAAAGGCAAGACTGTGGCAAGCACATGAGAGGAAAAGGCACAAACAACCAGCAAAGCTGAGCAAATGTATAGCCGAGATTTCAAAGAAGAAACCACAGGAGATACCACAGACCCAATTTTCTGTTCCATGCAAGTCAGCCAAACTACAGCAAAATCTGTTGACCCTCTGCATCGGGATGCAGATGAAGAAGAATGCACCTGGAAAAAGTGGCTGCACAATCTGACATGCACACACACACACCCCCCCCCCCCCCCCCCAGATTTGAGTCTAAAATAACTAGTTATTATTATTATTATTGAAATTAATTGCTCCTGAGTTACCATGTCTTGTGTATTTTAATTTAAGCAGGAGGAGTATGCCTTCACCTTTAAAACCTGGAGTTCTCCACCCTCCAGTAAATCTACTCAAAGCACAGCAATTAAAACTCCAAGCTCCCAAAAGCAGATTCAAAGGATCTTTCAAGTGTCCTGAGTGAAAGCCACAGGCAAAATTCTCTACAGGGACAAACAGGTGAGATCCCATTAAAGTCCACACCACAAGTAATTAAAGCAGAGCTATGGTGATGAGCAGACAGGCAGCAACTGGGACAGCTCTAAAAGTAAAAGTATGCTGCAAATATTGTTGGTTATGAAAAGCATGCTGCTGTAACATGATTTGAGATAGCGATATCCTGTTTGGGTCAAGTGGGAGAGTCAACTTTGTCTTGTCAAAGCTCCATTTGTAAGATCTCTCCTGAGGCACTTGCTTCCTTCCAAAGGCTCAGCAATTTTTAATATATTCTCTTCCTTGAAGAGGTGTTTTTTGTGAAAGTGATGAGAGTGTACAGCACCACTCCCACCTTTTCCAAGATTGCTTTTGGTGTTATTTTGATGCCTCAGGAATCTCATTTCAGCCTTATAATAACCCACTTACATATGAACAACTAGTAGTTGTCACTGAATGATGTTTCATATCTCCAGGCTTCCCATACCAAAAAAACCTTGAAGCTTATTCTCTGTTTACGTTTCTCTGATGTGGGGCAGTGGTGCTTTCCTGTACACTGCTTAAAATTTTCCTTCCTAATAAATTGAATTTGGCAGGTCCTTGCAGTTGTCTACATGTCATATCACAGGAAAGTTAAAGGCCTATAGGTGAGTGATTTGAGAGGGATGCTGGCTGGATCAAAGCCTTCTAGACACACAAGTCCTGCTACCCTAGGAGCCCCCTGTGTGCAACAAACACCACAGTGATGCTGTAGTATCAAGAGGGACTACTTGCATTCCCTCAGCTCTCCTCAACACAAGCAGGGGCAAGGAGCCCTTGGCAGTGATGGAGAGTCTCCAAGGCCTGTCATGTGGTCTCCAATCCATGCCCTGTTTTGGATAACCAGGATCAGCTTAAAATCCCCAGATGAAGGTCTATTATCAACCCTGGCTTTTGTAAGGAGCTGGGAGAGTTGATCTTGCCACTAACCATTATCTGGTCTGATATTAAACTAGAATGTATCTATTATTGCAAAGAATTTGCCCTGCTGTTTGATGTATGTTGTTTATCCAATGCTACACCTCTGGTTTCAAATTGCCTGAATAACAACTGTGAATTTACTGAATTTTTGCTCACCATAGCCTTGGATCCAGACAAGCAACAGAAACTGCACATATTTTAAGTGGGAATGTGGGTAATTCATTTCAAGCTGAATATGATTTTCCTCTTATTTTGTTTAGCTTTGGCCTGCCCAAGACTTAAGAGATTTCATTCACAGATGCATAGCCCTTATGTCTAAAAAACGCTTCCAGATTACTACTTTCAATCTCCAGTATTGCATAAATCATTATATTTCTACTATTATTAAATGAAAACTTTACTTTTAACTCATTCATGTTTTCTAGAAGGTCTTCTGATCTAGATTTGAAGGAATCAAGAACTGACCAGTGTATCCCCAGTTTGTTCCAGGGTTCCATCCATACATTCAAACTGAAATGTTCTCTTGTTTGTATCTTAAAAGTACCTGGATACAACTTTTAGACACTGGCAGCTGCTAGGCTATTGATTCTTCCAGACCAATAAGGAAGCCAGTAAGCAATTTCTTGTTCTTTTGAAGGCATTTATCCACTGTATTGTATTACCTTCTACTCACTTAGTAAGATATTACTGGAATTCTTCTAATTCTTCTCTAATTTACACAGAAAATGAGGAATAACTTGAAATTGATGTCATTAAATTTGTCATGAAAGCAGGGTTTTTGACTGGTAAAAGTTTAGAAGAGATGCTATGTGCTACTCTGACTGATTTATTCAGGTTAATCTTCCTCTTCATCACCACAGATATTATGTTGAAAGAAAAACATTTGTGTTTTGGAGTAAACTGCTATGGAGAAGTCTCGCATACCAGCTATTGCTCAACAAATGACAGCCTTGCCAACACCCCAAATAATCAGAAAAATCAGAGAGATTTTGCATATTTTTCCCCCAAAAGAGATGCTCTCTGACCTGTTCACTCAAGGGAAAAAATGGATCTCACTGTAAACATTCTCCAGTGAAAATGGGAAGAGAGAAGACAACTCTTGTGGCTTTTAGCAGCATCCACTCCAGTAAGGATATCAGATCAAGATGGAGGAGCGAGAAGTACCAACAACAGAGCTCAGTGGTGATGGGGTATTTTTCCCTCATTGTCTTGCAGCTACAGGTGACCCCCGAGCCCAAATACAGAGAAACTCTTGGGTTTGCAGGTGCTCTGTGTACAGAGCATGCTGCCTTTTGGAGAGGCTATAGGGGGTATCCCAGTTTCCCCCAATAACAAATGAACTTCAGGAGGGTGGCAGGATAGAGGGGAGAAAAGCCACCTTTGCCATTTGGATTTTCTGTTGGATTTTTACTTCCTACAGGGGTTAAATTGCCATGACAAATCTCCTGCCTCCAGCAGTTTCAAATCTCTCTGGCAATAAAAAACTCCCAGGATAGGACTACCTATCTACTTCTTCCTAAAAGGAAAGGCTATGCATGTGCAATCACGGGAATGAAAATCTCTTGTCTCTTCTATCCTGAGTTGTTGAATTGGAAAATATGATTACTACAAGTCCCTGGACACAGCACAGCTTCTAGCACTGCTTCCTTGCCTCCCATCCTCATTCCCATCTTCTTTTGAACCTGCAGCAATTAAATAAAATATATTTGCAAAGGAGTCCTGTGTTGATGGGAAGGGGTGCCCGTAATTGCTCACCTGATCACCTCTCTCACACCCCTCTGATAACTCCTAACCAGCTGATATACCTCAGGAACAGCAAGTGAGCTAAACTCTGATCTCAGTCAGAGCAGTCCAGCCTTACTAGGTTTGATTGAATTCTTCAGGTATAACTGCTCATTGAAGCCCTTCATACAAACAAAAATATCTACACAGATGTTTACAAGCTCATTTCATTTTCTTTTCAGCATAGCAAAGAGTTCAGTAATTTACCACTCCTGCTTTCCCATCTTTCTATCTGAATGTGCTGTCCAAGTAACATCAGATAAACTATAGGTGTTATACAGATTTAAGCAACTCACCTTCCCCTCCTTCAGGATTTCTAAACAACCTCCTGATGCACTCAGTGGAGGGCACATACCAGAGTGGGATTGCTTCACAGGCCCAGTTCCCCCAGAAAAATCCTTTGGCTCTCTCAAGCAACTAGTCTGGCATTAAACACACCCTTATGTTTGCCATGGCACCCACAGATGAAAGCCTGCATCTCTGTGCTTGGGCAGAGACAAAGGCAGCAGCTCCTGCTGTAATCACAAGACCTTGAAGTGCTCGTGGTCCATGTGCCACCACCACAATGTCACTGGCATGGTGACACGTGCTGCCAGTGACACTGGGAAACAAAATGTTTCCAAGTAGCCCAATGTACACAGAACTGAGGTCTTGAACAGGTGCAAGGAAGGGTATATTCCAGAAGCTTACATCCCTTTGCTAAAAAAACAAAACAAAAAACAGTTGCCTTGCTCACAGACCTATCCCAAGATGCTCACCCCTAATTCATGTTCTACCAGGGACATTTTCTACCAGTTACTGCACCTTCAATTCTGCCCCACTGCTCTCCTCCACCCTGGCAAAACTGAGCAAGCAACCCAAGAGCAAACAATAAACTGTGACCTCTTTTACTCCATCCTCTTAATACATAACAGACTTTACATTCCGGTAAGGCTGCCTGGGAAGTTACCTGGTTTGGTTTGACTCTACCAGGGGTTGCCTATAATTTAGCTCAAAAAGCCATACATATCTATGCAAACACATATATATGTACATATACATATGTATGCACGTATATAAAAAGTAAGCTACACTATGTATATATGCATGTATATGTAGGCAAATCTCACACAGGAAATTTCCATCCTGGGGTGAGAGGGGGAAATCTAACAAAGAGATGACCCTTTTGACCTCTGGCATACCTACCTTTTGTAGCAGTAGGTTGTTTAGTTAAGGAGATATTTTACACTTAATTGTATCTTTGGGAGGCATAACTACACACACACACACAGACTGCTGGCTTCAAGCAGCAGAACGGAAGAAGGAAACCTGTTCTAACAGAAAGCCAGCATTACCAGCTTCACAGGTATATTTTCAAAGCTTTTCACAGGAGCTGATGGAGGAAAAGAAAAAAAAAATCTGTGTAGGCAACCTCTGTGTAAACTACCTTTGAGAGCCCTGGAGTTTACAGATGTTGGAGGACACAGAAAAACACCTGCCCACCAGCACTCTCTCAAGCTGATTAGAGATCCTGTTACCCCTTGGTCACCACAGAACAGATGCTTCTTCACTGCTAGAGATCAGATACATCCATTTGACCCAAACTGATGAACTACACAAGCATCCAAGTGTTAACAAAAGCAGATTTCAGCACTCTAAGGAAAGCTGCTATGTGACTTCAGATTCCTATCTGATTTGTCCCTCAGTAAAACATCTATCACCTTTCAAAGAACCATTTGTAAGAGAAAGATCACCATCATTCCTACCTGCCCGAGTTATACAAACATATTGGAAATCTTTTCATTGAGGAGCAGCAATTAAGGAAAAGATTTCCCAGGCAATCCCTCACAGAATAGAAACAAGCCTTTTCCTGGCTTGTTTTCTTTATATTTTGCCACCAGTTTATATACAATCTTAAAAATCTTATTGAGTGATTCTAGTAGATTTTAGGCTTTGCATTTTTAGCTGTATCAGTGATCTTGGTGGGTTTAGTGTGCTCATGGCAACCTCAAATTCCTTTGTAGAAGCTAAGAAATAACATTAGCTCCTTCAGCAGACAAGAAAACTGGGGTACAGAAAACCTAGAGGTGTAACTGAGAATGCAGGAGAGTTCAACACCCTCTAGTGTGAACCTTTAAGGTGTTCAATATACTTTACAGTATTTCAAAATTTTTGAATGATAAATATCTCTAAGAACCTTTGCATAAATAACTGCAAAGGCATTGCTACTCTTTTGAAGATATGTCCTTTGAATGGTGCTTCTTTTTTCACTAGCTTCATTCAGAGATCAGGATTTTTTCATAGTGGGAACATTCAACACGCTAAAAAAACCTGCTGCAACAGTTTATGGAAAACATAAAAAAAGAAAAAGGAAGAAAAGAACACAAGCACTCTTGTCTTGCCTTAGGGCTCTTTGTTTATCCAATCTGAATTTAACCATGCTGTGGAACAATCAGCCCCGCCTATCTCTCTAAAGACAATACTTCAGCATTAATGCCAGCCAACCTGATTGCAATCACTAACCTGGATTCAGCCCCAGTTTATGGAAATGGCAAACTAAATTTTACCAGCAGCAGAATGAGCTAACACAAACACTGTTGTGGAGCCCTGCCCTTTGTCAACACTTCACTCCTGTCTCCAGTCCTGTGTAATGGATTTGTTATACGTGTTTCCACATACCTTCTAACTGTGCTAGAGAAATTATCACTTCATTGCATCATGCCAGCTCTAAAAAAAGGCAGAAAGAAAAAAATAACTGCAGCTTGATTGTGAGATGGAAGAAGGAAGCATTAGATTCCAAATATTATACAGAATTTGCATAGGAATCAAGACTGGAAGATGTTGGATGATGTGCAAGTTATGAATTTTTGTGTCCAACTAATAGAAGAGTTTTGAATCAAAACAGTCAGGCACCTTGATGGAAGTTTGTGCAATGAATAATAAAGGATGGACTCTGTATGCAGTTAACACCATAGCCTTTATAATTATTGATGAAGTTGTTCACTTGAAACATTTGTCAATTTGCTTTCTTTCCATAGTTGTATCAGCCCATTGTCCCAGGAAAATCAGATTAAGAGAGCAGTTCTACCATGAACACAAAAAAGCTGGCAACATCTGTTAATACAATGCTGCTGAAAGAATAGCTGACTCACAGATAGACTTGCAATGAATAAAAAAAAAAAGGAAACTGGCAATATGATGATATTTGTCAGTCTAGCCAAAGATTGCTAAAGGCTTTCTGTCAATCCCTACCAAAATGATAATGTTTTCCCCTTTAAAAGCTTTTCTGTATTTAAAAAGCTGAAGAAACTGTAGTTAGAAGAGAAGACTTGAAAGAGGGGAATTATTGTGGAAAAAAACTTTCCTCTTTTTTTCACCTTCCCCTGCTGAAAAATGGTGTTGGAAAGATATAGATAAATGTAAGAAAAGTGGAAAATTGTATTTTTGTCCCCTTCAATTCTCTTGCCACAGTTATTTTTAAAAATCCCAAAAAGCCAAAAAAAACCCTCAACAACAGCAAATAATAAAAGTCAAAAGGACAAATCCCATGAAACATGTCTTAGAAAAGAAGGAAGAAAAAGTAATAAATTTCCAAATCATTCCTTCAACAGAATAAAAGAGCCTTTATTCATACAGATATTTTCCCATCAGAAATAAAATTTGACACTGTCACTTTGCTTTTTTTTAAATGAAAAAATGTTCCCTCATGCCTAACCATGCTTCTAACAATTTTCTTCGGTGCCTCAGTTTGCACACATTCCCTCCTCCTCACTCTTCGGAGAGCAGAGAGATCACTACATCCTTGACATCTTGTGGTGATGTATGTGAGGAGGAGGAGGGAAGATAAGGCCATTTACAGTATCAGCCTGGAAATCCTTCTTAAATCTCTCTCCCCATCAACTCCTCCTTGTTGAGCTCCAGCCTGCACAACTGATGCCCCTGCTTCTCAGATAGGGCAAACACCAGCCTGATTCTACAACTGGGTCTCATCTCCAACTGACTGCAAACCCACCCACACAGACGATGTGTCTTAGAGGATTTAGGGCCACTGGTGCTGCTTTTCCTGGCTTTTACTGCGCATGTCAATACTATCTTTCTACCAAAGCAGGAGTATTCAATGAGGAGTGCGGTGTTGCTCACCAGGAGGAAGAGAGCTGGAAACCAGGCTGGAGTTGTATGGCAATTGATGCCTCTATGGAAGAGCAGAGCTTCCAGATGATGTGCAGAGCACTGCTATGTACTTTCCATTTCCTTTTATTTCCTCTGATTTGATTAGAGTCCTGGCTCAAAGGCATTAGAAACCTGACCTAATTCTGCCCCCATCGACCCTCACAGCATTCATAGTAACACCAGTTTCTCACATTTGATAAGCCCAGAGCGACCAGCTACAAGAAAAGTGCCTCTGCAACAGTTATGAACTGCCCATAAGATTTCAAAAAATTCCACCTGCATCCTGCTGGAGAACTGCAAGGAAATAAATGGTGCCTTTTAAACTGGCATGCCTCCAAAGGGCAATAACTGAGCTTTACTCTTTCAGTTATTCGATTAAAAAAAAATTATCAGAAATGTTTATTCAACAGTGAATAAAATGCTCAAATCAGATAGGCTTTATCTGATAGTAAGGTAATGACTGACTACCAAATCACACGGCAGCAAAACATTTTTTGTGGATGCGGTAATGTGTCCTCACCTGAAAACCTCCGATTAAACAACAGTGGGGTGGGGGGACCACAGATAAGAACAGCAAAGTCACGTAACACAGAGCAAGTCTCTTTAGTGAAAAAGAAACCCCAGCTTTTGGGCAATCACCTACAAATAGAGTTGTAGCTCAGCTACACCAAGGGGTCCTACGGCCTATCAATGAATTGTCCCCCCACTGCATTAACCTGGACAGCTGAGTATGAGTGGGCATTTCTGTATTTCTTTGACTACTGTTGCAGGCAATGACACCTTCTGCAACACTTCTACCATTTACATAAAATTAATTTTAAAAAGGATTTTTTTGTTGCCTTGTATAACAAGTATTGTGCAATTTATCAAGAAGTTTTAGTTCAGCTCAGAGAAAAAGGAAAAAACCCAACTCTACATCCTCAAGAGACATTCTTTAGAAGTGGTGAGACAATTACACACCAGTAAAGTTTACAAGAAGCAATTTACTTTCTCTAAATTCAATATACACTAAGTTGCTGGCAATTTTCAATCCTGTTGTATCACAGCTACTTTAATGCTCTGTGGAAGAAGCAATTTCATTGCTAACCATTAATCTTCAAACATTTTTAGAAGCTCATAAGAGTAAGCCTGGAAAGTCACAGTATCAGAGAGCACAGGGATGAAACAGATCCCAAAAGTTCATCTAAGCAGGATCAGCAATACCTAAACCACTTCTGACAGATGTGTGTTTAATCTCTTCTTTGGAAACTGAGATGATGAAGGGACAAACACAGCAAATCACTAACAGAGACCAAAAACTTCAAACTGAGAAATATTCCCCCAAAACATAGGTTCCTCACATGGATGAACTGCCCTGTTAATCTCCCTTAAAGGGTTACCAAGCACTGGAACAGGCTGCTCAGGTTAGTGGTAGAATCAGAGTCTCTGGTGGTATTTAGAAGACTTGTGGATGTGGCACTTAGAGACATTCTATAGTGCTGGACTTGGTAGGGCTAGGAAAATGATTGGACTTGATGATCTTAAAGATATTTTCCAACCTAAATTATTCTTTGATGAAGTTAATCCCTGATATTCTTTTTGAAGACAAGCCAAATACGTCTACAGCTGTCACTCGCCTGAAGCAATGGCATATTGAGATAAAACGTCTGTATTCAGCACCACGTGTTGGTAACAGCTTGGTCACACAGGATCCACATGGAGGAAGGAGGCTGCTCCTTAAAAATGGTTTCAAGGGAAGTATTTTATTACTGGGTGAACAAATGCCAACTCAACAGCTAGATAAAGGTTCCCTTATCCAGTGCATTTACATTGATGCTTTAGCCCCACCATACCTGTGCTGGGCTGTCTCCACACCCTTGGAAGATATGAAGGAGCTTTTCAGGAAGCCCACTCTGCCTCAACTGCTGGACACTTTGTATTATGCTCCCTGAGGAAGGGCAGGGAAGGACTGGTTATGTATTTGGGTCAGAGAGACAGCAAAAGCCCTACAGCCTGCAAGGCAGGTCCCCAAAATGACCTTCTGCTTCAGGACACCTCTTGAGAAAGCCATCATAACAACCTAGAGTCCTCTCACGTGGATCCAGTTTTCCAATTGTCAGATTTTTCTCACCCAATTAATAATAAACCTCAATGTTATTGCCATCATCTTCATTATCAGCCTTGTAATTCAGCTCAGGCTCACCAAGGTGAAGCTAATGAAGAAGGATTCTATTTTATTGTTCAAATAACCAATCTAAAGAGAAGTTGCATATCATTACAGTTACACATTGCACAAATATCTATTCCACTGCAAAATGCAATTCATATTACGTAAATGCATTAGCAGTATTGCATTTATATAACAGCAAAGAAAATTAAGAATGACCTTAGCAAGTAAAATAATAATCAGCTTGCTCTATCAAGCAAGTACTTTAAAACAAATTGTAGCAGCCTACAGATGCCTTTTAGTCAACGAGGAATTGCTCATCCAAACACAAATAACTGACATTTGAGTCAGAAATTTCACTGATATGAACATCTCGATACTGAGATTTAAAGAGGCTATAATTTTAATAAGAAAAGGGAAGGAAAAAAAAAAAGGAAAAAAAAAAAAAAAAGAACACTTGGGATTTGAGAAAGAAAGTCCCAGTAATTAACTTATCCTTTGCTTAACAAAAAGATTTTTTTTTTTGGAAGTACACTGTGTTCTCATCCCCAACTGGTTCCACGCACTGCTCCAAATGCTAAGTATCTATAGAACAGCTCCAGCTTTGAACTATGCTAACGACCAGACATCAAGAATTTTTTCTGGGCAAGAAAACAATTTCACTCTTGGACTGAGTAATCTGAAGGAGATATTGCTGTGTTTGCTATCTGGAACAGTTCAATGCAGAAGTTCAACGCAGAAGTAGAGGACTTAAAATTAAAATCCTTTTGGCAAAACCTGTATGGCTTTTGGAGGGCTTCACTTCAAGCAGACTTCCATGTTCAAGCTGGACTTAGATCCCAAACATTTGCAGCAGACTGAAGAATGCCTGTTCTCTGATGCTGTGAGGATTAACCTGCTACTTTGTACGCTCATCTGACAAAGTATACAATAAAAAGAAAAACACAGTTACAAAGTGACTAAAAAAATCTGAGTACAATTTAAATCAAGGATTACAGTACACAAAGCTCACTTGCTTGTTACACATAGTAACAGTAACACAGACAGCATGATGTCTGTAAAAGATACAGTAAGATTCTCACCAGCACAGAAGAAAATGCAATGTCCTCAAAATTCTAACTATTCTAATTCTAATTAGCGGACACCACATCTCTAAAGAAAAGAAGTAGTACTTTCTGAATTCTCCATGCTAATACCATCAGGTTTCAATACCTCAAAGACTTTCATGGTTTCTCATGCAATAGTGTTTCCTTATTGCATGTGGATTATTGTAACACTTCTAGCATAAACTCACAGGGGGAAAAAATGCTTTCCACAAGGCTTGGTACTATTCCAAAGCAGAGAGAAAGAAAAACACCCACTGGCCTACTTGAATATTGAAATAGGTCCGTAGCAACTGGAGCCAACGTGACCTGGACTTTGTCAGTGCTGAACACAAGCATGCAAGTTCCAGTGGGCTTACTGTTCCTCTTGCACCTACGGGTAGCTTTTGGCCTGCTCTCTTAAACCCTCACCACACAGCTTGGCAATGGATTCCAGGCACTGAAACTTCAACGGCATTTTAGACACAGGGGTTTAATTTGGTTTGGCTTGGTCTGAGTTTCAGACGCTTGCGTGCCATGAGGTTTGACAACAGGCCCCTGCTCAGCACTGAGCTGTATCTCCCAGCCCCTATCGCTCCTGGTACTGACAACACAGCTGAGAATCAGGACTGCATGTGAGATGATTACTGCTTGTGAGAAAAGGGGTTTTTTTTTCAATTCAGCAGGTAAGCAGAAAATTCACGTGTCTGATCCACAAGGAAATGAGACACAATTCCTCCCAATCAAGTTCTAGCACAAACTGCTTACCCACAACATTAAACATGCTGACAAGGTATGGGCTGAAATTAACACTATTTTTTGTTTCACAGCCAGAGTATAGGAGTGACATGCCAAACGGGAGGATGGAATTAGCAATTAGTGTCACTTGGCTTCACTGTTCAATATGCATACATGAAGAGGCATGACAGCAGATCCAGACGGATAACACGAGGAAACAGTCGGTACATGGTGGGATCGGTATGTTGTGCAATTTAAACAAACAGTGTCTAATATCAAGCAGGATGAGTCACAAGCAAGCAGATGATCCCCAAGGTTTCTCAGTGAGCAGATGCAGATCTATGTGCTTCTTTCACGAGTGTCTAAAAATTATCTTTAAATGCAAAACTCCTCCACTTTTTGTGTCATGTCAAATAAATCAAATAATGGAATAGTCCTTCTTGGACATGGTATTAGGCAGCTTATTATGACATTTGACTTTACACAGGGTTTTCAGAAACAGAGCAGATCTTGCATTGTGGCATTGTGCCAGAAAGTACAACTACTTACTGTTGCAGGGCAGTAGGATTTCGACTGCTAGTTCAATGTGTGAAATTACTGGGTAGGCAGAAACACAGGCTAGATAGAAAACAAACTCAAATGACAACTAATAACTGGTCCTTCTTACTGATTTAATCTCTATAAAGTACAATTCTGTGGATGGTGATACATCATTCTCATTAAGTCAAACCAGAGGGAAAACTGTAAGCACATACAGTAAGGCAAAATAAGGGTCTAATTTCCCAGATTTCAAACCCTTGAACAAACAGTTCAAACTCAATTGCTCAGTCCTGGGGAAAAAAAAAAAAAAAAAAAAAAAAAAAAAAAAAAAAAAAAAAAAAAAAAAAAAAAAAAAGTCAGCAATGCCTCCAATTTCAAGGTCTAATTAGAGGCTTCTCTAATGTATCCAATACTTGTTTCAGGGTATACATCTCTGAAGGTTTTCAGAGAAACTAGCCCATCATTACTTGAATAAGCTTGTGTTCTAGTTTGGCTTTCTGTAAAAGAGAAAAATAGTACACACGCATGTGATCATGTACAATTATCCTGTTTTGTATCTGAGTATCCTGCAAGAGATCAAAAAGAGAAAATCACATAGGTGATGAGGAATAGGCATCGAAATACCCAAATTCACTGCCTTGCTTAACCATCTACGATGTGCTCCAGAGCCACATTGCCTCAGTGTTTCACTGCATATGTTCCAAGACCACGTGGAGGAACTACTTCTCAGCCGAACTGTTTACAAGTGCAATATTTCACCATCCATGGAAAGACAAATATTAACATTGGCTGCCCTAGTAGAAAACCATCTTCTGATTTTTAGCAGCACAGATTTTAAAGGCTCTGTAAAAACTTAAGATATTTATGCAACTGATAGATTATGCCTAGATTCATGTAGGGCTGAAGTGTTTGTAACTGCTTGAAAGAGCTGGAGAAATACTATAGGTTTCTTCAAGGCATGAACTCTTCTACATGTTCCATAGCTTTTCAAACTCTACAACAGAATCTCCTGGACTTACACAGACTGACACTATTTCATTCGGTCAGCTATGATATACACAAAGGAATTAACTTCAATCTGTGATAAATGAGTATTAATCATCCTTGGACTACTCCACAGATGTACTCTCCCCCAAAACAGCTCATACAAAATCATGGAATGATTCTATCCTCCTTGGAATACTTCACAGATGCATTCCACTAAAAACAGCTCATACAAGTGTCTGTTCTAGCTATGGTACACCAGGACTCTCCTTCTGACTCTACAAAAAGACTGGTGGAAAACCAGGCTAACAGCATTAGGCTACAAGTTCAAAATTGTAAATGCTGATCAAGACTCAGTCCAAAGATTTGATCTGCAACCTAGACTCCATAAAAAAAGGTCTAGAAAGATTGGGAGGGAGAGAGAAAATGGACATAGTAGGATACATGCATAAATTATATATATAAAGGCATCTAATCTCTAATAACTGCCTAAAAGACCCTACTCTTCTGGAACCTATATACGATGCTGCAATTCTTTCTGAGAACATTAATTCCCAAGCTCAGGGAAGGTCTGGAGTCCAGGAAGCTCAGGGACCAGGCTCTGAATAGTAGTATCTCTGTCACTGCTCTTACTGCCCTAGACAGCACAAACACAGCACGTTCTGCAACCCCAAAGCTTCACCATAACTTTTACCTTCCTAACTCTGGAGTTCAGAAAACTCAAGGGTTTTCTCAGGGGTTGCTCTGCCACAATTAACAGAATCCTTGGGTTATGTTCTGTCTAATGCCCAATGGGTTTCACTATCTTCCCTGGATAGACAGAAACAGAAAGCAAGGTGTGGTCTTATGGCTTTTATCACTTATTGCCCAGTTTCTTGGTGTCTTTTAATACTAAAAAGCCAGTAACAAGTGTCTAAGGACACTGAAACCTGGCCATTCTCTCTTTTTGATCTAGGATGAATGCATAATCAAGTGATAAAAGAGGGAAAATTTAGATTAGGTTTTACCTCTTACCCTGGTCTGCCCACAAACAGGCTGTGGTTTACACATGGGTATTCCCTGCCCTGTTCAGACAGAGCAATGTGAACAATTTGCAGTAACTAGCTGGTATTTGTAATTCAAGCTGTATATACAGGTCATCTGGAATGTTATGCTTCTCTTCCTTGATGAATTAACTCCTAGAGGTTGGCTTCTGGTGGGAATACTCATGGTTCTGCATTCGTCATCTGTGCTAAACACTCACAGCTTTCCTAAACATTCCTGCCAGTAAACACTCACTGGAGAGCTGGAACACAAAGAAAGAATTTGTTGAAAATTTCTAATGAGACTTTGAACCAAGGAAAGTCATTTGCTTTATGTTTATGATTAGCACACTGAGTTCCTGACCTGGTCAGACCTTAAGGTGGTACCACAGAGTAGATGTTAATTTGCAACAAATAATAAATCAAACTGGTCTAGTTTGACTCACCCAAACACCACAAAAAAAGGGCTGGTACTGAAGCTCTTCCCTGGGCACTAAGCCAAGAAATCCAGTGCTGTGTCACTTTTATCCACATTCCCCCTGCATCATCAGGCTGGCTACAATCTTAGTGAAAGTTCTTCCCAAGAAATCTACATGAAATCTCAGTACAGAAACATCAGCTGGTCAGAACATATGCCATCACTCAAGCCACTGCATTCCCTACTCCATAGCTGTCTGCTTTTCAACTAAATGGATTCCCTCCGGCATATAGGGAGAGACACAGGTGAGGTTAATAGTGGGAACCCGACCCATCTCACTTGTCTTCAGCCATTTAAAGATGTCTGGGTTAAACCAGCTGCCCAGGCTTCCTCTCTAGTCAGTGCAAAAAGCTACATTTAGGTGCAGATTTGATCTTTGTATTTTAGAAAGCCAGAAGACTGCTCCCATGTCTTTTCTGTAGCCCTGGTCAAGCTTCCCAATAAGACTATATCTTGGATATGGAGATGGCACTCAGTGCAATGACAAAAGTGCCTGATCCATCCAAGAAAACAAGATTGTGAATCTCACAATCTACAAATTCCCAAAGAGCAATCCAAAAGAAGCTACAAAATCCCAAAGAATTTCTCAACAAGTACAACAGTTCTAAAAAGAAAAAAGAAAAATTAAATACAGAACATCTTTCATGGAGGATTAAAAAAAAAAAAAAAAAAAAAGAAAAGAAAAAAAAGACCCCAAATTCCAGGGCAGAAGGAATGGGGCAGTAATAAGCAACAATTTTCTACAAGACAACATTTCCAAAAGAAAAATCATTCCTCATATTACTGCAAGCATAAGCGTGCCTTTTATCCATCATTGCTATAGAGTGATAACACTTTCAGGCTGCTTCCCCTTAGAGTCCCAAGAGGAAAACAGAGATTTTTGCCAAGTCGCCTGTTGCTACTTTTTATCCTGAGTGTTGCCTTTCATCATTACAGAATGGGAATTCTGCCACTGATTTCAAAGACTCTCATGATCATAATTGTAACTTAAGCTTTATATTAATGTACATGTGTTTAATTTAATTGCTTTGTTTAAAGATAAAAGAAAAAATGGATTTCAAATCTCTCCACTGATTTCACTGCACATGTTCATAGTTCTGTAGTTAAAAACTTATGCAGCTTTTTCCTTCCCCCACGGGGAAACAGCAGTATAAGAACCACACCTATCTGTGCAATGAAAATAGCTATAAAATATTTACATTTTCTCCATTGTAATGGAAATTTCGCACTGTTCTACTGTTAAACTGATTTCTCAAGTCTTTACAATCTAATTTTTAAAGGTAATTTCATGCAAATCTGTCTGGAGAGGAGGCTAGAAGCTCAACCATCTTGAAAAAATGGGAAAAAAATGCTTTAAAGCCATAGCATTGTAGGTATAAATCGGCACAGTTCTGTTAGCGGAGTTGCATTGATTTACATTTGCATAATTTGTTTCAGAGGCTTAGTCATCCTAAGGCAGCATGTGACAATCCGAAATCAATTTTATAGAATAAGATAACACGTCCAGCTTCACATTTACATAGATTGAAAGTAGGTGAGCGGACCATGCGTGCAAAGGAGCATTCAGCTCACCTAGAGATTTCCCTCAACAGCAATCATCTCCAGACTGGGAGAGGCTACACACATTTATTATAACTTCTTAACACAGCTCTAAGCTTGGGGTGGTGTGCAGGAGTAGGTATGCTCCCCACCCTGGCTGGTGGCCAAGGGAGCAAGGATCAATCTGGAAAAATCCACACCCAGATTGCCCGTGAGAAAAAAAGGTGATTTTATTTCCTGTAATTAGCAGATATCTGAAGTACAGACAGAGGAGAAGAAAGGAAAGGTTGTCTCTTGGTCTTTTTGCATGGATTTTTTTTTTTTAAATCCTAATTCAGTATTAAGGATTGAGAACTTTATCTAAAAAATCTGTGGTGATCTCAGTGAGTTTACATAGTCTAACAACTTTTTCCAACCCTCAAGACTAAGACCTAAAGGATGGGTAACAAATGCTCTTCTTTTAATCACAACAACACATCCATGAGGTAGCTTTTTGTTAGGGTTTGAAGGGGTGGGTGTTTGATTTTTTAATATGAATAGCTAGTTTTTGCTTTACCCTATTTTTAAACCAGGCCTTAATTTTTGTATTCTATTCAAGTCAGAAATAAATTCATGGTGTTTTCATTACTCTTATCTTGAAGCATTCTCTTTAATTCATATTTAATGGATTGATCTACTGGACAGAAAAGAACTGCTTTGTACTGTAATGGTAGCAGCCAGGAACATTAACCTGAGCCCAGGCAGAACATGTGAAAGAAATTTGAAAAAGTTCACAACATCTGCCCAACTGTAAAAGTGCACCTTACACCTGCTACTGCTTATGAAAACACCAGGTAGATCTTGTGGGTTTCTTGCTTCTTTTCACTCATGTAGGCTATGACACAGTAGAACACATTATTTGGTGTACACTAAAATACACTGCTGATGGTACAAGTGGGGCTGAAAGAACAGGATAATCTAATGATTCTAGTCACATTACTACCTGTGCATTTTGAAAATTGCTAGTTTTTACATTTTATTATGTATTTACATAATATTTATTTTACATTTTACTATGTATTTATTATTTTTTAAGTTTTTTATTATTATTATTATTGCCAGAGTGAGCTGGAGTACAAATAGGATAAAAACAGCCCAAAATATAATTACACAAGGAAAAGATGAAGTAGTTTCAAGAGAAAAACTGCACATTTTCCATATACTTCATTCTCAATTGTTCCAGGGTTATTGCAAATCATCATAATGACCACCAGACCTGCATTTTCACATTATTTTAGGCACATATCAAGGTAGAGAGGTTTAAGCAACTGGAAGTCGGTGTATTATAAGCTCACATCAAAACTACCTTAAATCAATGCTCCTGTAAATGGTTACTTTGATGTTCAAGAACCAAATGTAGCCTGAGCTGATTCTGGCCATGTCACTTCACAGGGCTCCTTTGGTTACTGAAAATCATACATTTTATCTACCTGTGGACTGCTTAGGCTCAGGTGAACCTGTTTATGTTTTCTCTCACTCTGCTAATCTTCTAAGAAAATTTTACCATCTACAAGTAATGGAAATAACATTTTACTGTCTGAACCAACAATTATCAATTGTGCAAAAAACTAAAGTTTCAAAATATTAGCAGAAAACAACCGTTCTTCTGCTAGTACAAGACAAAAGCAGCCAGCATATCACCTGGTGCAACACCAGACCTTATTTGTATGCATGCAAAGCCCTTCAGAGTGACAGAAGTACCTCCACTAGTACTGACCTGTCTGTAATAACCGTGAACTGGCAACTGAAATTACTTATCTTTTGCCTCTTCTTTGAACCAAGCTCTATTTATCTGTTCTTCTCTGGTATTTAAGAAAAGACTTACAGCCAAAAGCGTCCTTTCTCTTTTCATTTTAATTCAGAGGAAATATTGGAAACAATCACCACTCTGTTGGATAGGCAATTTCTTTGATGAAGGGGGAGATCACCATAATTTCCTGGCCACTCCACTGCTCTGTGTACACCCTGCCTTTCAAAGTCACAAAGCCAGAAGTAACACTAATGGTCTCCAAGTTTCCATAGTTAACTTTACCCAGATCTTGCACTTTTTTGGATGCCACTTACTCCAAGTCAGCTGAGGGGAATCTCATGCTGAGAGTCTCATGCAGGACTCCCTCCTGGACAGCATGTCCCAAGCAGGAGAACAATCAGTGCTACACTGTTATCTGGGCAGAGGACACTTCCTCAAGGATCATCCCTACTGTTTTCTGACCTGACACCAGGCACAATCTAAAGGCAAAGAAAACAGAACATCGGGCTGTTCTTACATGGTGTGTGGGTGCTCTGGAGGGGCTGAAGGAGGTGCAGACAAACCAAGTACATCTCATGATTAGGGCTGACTTGGCATCTCTCTTTACAGGGAGAATGATGGAAGGAAGTTATTAATACAACATACTCTGAAACCATTATAACCTTCTGCACTGGAGAATCCTTTTCCTGTAAAATGGAAAATGACTTTAAGGCTGCTGTAATCAGAAGCAACAAGAAGAGAAACCACTGGGAGTCTATTTTCATTTCGTAGCAGATGCAGGAGTGCTTTTATGCTGTGGTGACTTTAAGTGATATCTCCTGTACCGATCACAGGCCTCCGCTCCTAATAAAGTCACAGCACCTTCCCCTAAACCTACTTGGCCTCAAAGCAAAAAGGGCATTAGCACAGTATGATGGAAGCAGAGAAGTCATAAGTCATTAATCTAAGTGGTTGTACCTAAATCTTTGTTTATAGATTCCCTTCCTGGTTCTTCAGCATGAGAGTTTTGTTGGGAGAGTTAGTTTCTGTATTACAATTCATAATATCTACTTAAATACAAAGAGATCTTACTGTACTTACAGAGGCTGACTCACATTTCTGTACACAAGTAATAATTTTTCTTGATGTTTCCTGGGGCCATAAACCTCATTGCCCAAGTAGCCATCATCATTTTGATAACAAAATTACTGCAAAAGTTAAAATTACCAGTGTGTGGGAAGATTAAAAAATTATGGACTCAGATAGATAAAATAACTCTTAGAGCCAGCCCTGGTACCAGAGTTTATTTAATAATTTCATGGTGATCCCTTTCAATGCAGTCATACAACAGGTGACACCTACAGATGCAAGGTCGGACACCACTCAGCATTTGAATTCTTTTTGCTCATCAGGCCGTGGGTAAGGTTCAAGCTCAGTGATGCAGTTCAATTTTCAGTACTTCTCAGGTAGCTGGGCATGCTATAAGACAACCCCCCCTTCCTGCTAAACACCAGCACATTCTTAGACAATTTGTCATCCTGAAAAGCAGCTGAAACAAATAAACAGTCTGACTGAGAAGCAGAAAATAGTAAACTGATTACGGGTCAAATGGCAATAGGTGCTTCCGGATCTCTGCATACTGAAAATCCTCTGCTTACTTGGGGTTTGCCAACTGCTCTAGAGGAGAAGCTGAGCTCCATCATTCATATGTTCTGTGCTCTCATGTTAGCCATTTCATTCCATGTGCCTATGTTTCTAACACCTGTAGGATGTGGTGGTAAATCCTCAGCATTTTTCCTCATTAATTGTTTATGTATATAACCTACTGTAGTGACCTATTACCAAGAGCTGACCACCATCCATTTATATGTCCCCAGGGAGGGCTTTGGCCCAAACTGGTTTCTCCATGAAAAACTAGAAAGGGGACCTTCCATTGCATTTTGGTACTTCCAAGCTGCAGGACCAGCCTGGTAGATTAGGTACATCCTTCCTTACACGGATCACCACTCCAACACTGGCTTCTTTCCCTCCTCTGTGTGGGCAGCTAAATGGCACCTGTCAGCCTTGCTGAATGATCTTGCCTTAGAGAGAAGCATTTTGCTGCTTGGGAGGAGAAGGGGGCTAACTGCTAAGACCAAAATTACCCACATCTGCTACTGGTCTAATCTTTTTCTCTGTGATACACAGGAGTTGGGAAGAATCTGAGGATTTCCTCAGTGCACTGTTCTGAAAAAAAGCTACGTTACGTTACTTAACGTGCTTCTGTAGTCAGGTGTGTTTGGGTTAGTTGTGCACAGATGGAAAAAAAAAAAAAAGCTGCATGACATTCAGCTGCTATCTTCTATCTGATAGCACAGGATATCAGAGCACTGCATCTCATAGCCAGTGGCAGTTATTTGTGAAAGAATGTAAGAACAAGGCAAACATACAGCAACATACACCCTTCCTTGTTATCCTTCTGGATTTTGGAAATCTGCGGTTTAGAGACTTAGCAAACCCAGGAGCTGCATGTAGTCTTTTAGGTTAAATAGCTTCCCATGATCTGAGGTATCCCAGCCTTTTTTAAGTGAATGACCGAAACATATAAGCACAAAAATGTTACTAAAACAAATATTCCCTCTTCACACTAGCATGGCTTTGGTAAAACGGTTGTTTGCTGTGGAAGACAGTGTGAAATAATGCCTATCTGCTCTGTGTCTTAATTAAGATGAAAGCAGGAGGGCGTGAAGAAGACGAAGGGATGAGTGAAGCCTCTGTTTTCAGATGAGTTAATCTAAGACAAACCAAGCATTTTCAGAATACAATGGTAAAGAAATAGAAAAGAGGTAAACAAAATGAAATTTTTCAAATTACACTGAAGTTCATAAGTGAATTAAATATCAGACTTAATTCAGTAGTTCAGAAATGTGGTTCATTGTACATTGTCTCTGGTTTTAGTTTTCTAAGGGTAAACCATCATTTCTGAGCTCATGCAAAAAGCAAACCAGTGTCAGCACATTAAATGTGTCCAGTTTAATTTTCTGATGGCCTTATTCCTTTTATTTAGATTCTCCTGCTGAAAATTTTGTGCTTCACAGTCCAGACACATCATGGCCACAGGACACCTCATCCTTTTTAGTCTGTACCCCTGCAGCCTCCCAAGCCTCACTTTCATAACTCTATGTTTTGGTTAGTTCTCTGTATTCTGCATGACCCAGCCTAGCTTGGCTCCTATCTCAGTCTGCACTCCACATCTGTCAGAACAGCTGTTTTGGGCCTTACCCATGCCATGCTCACCTAACACTCCTCATCTGGCACACACAGCCTGCTTGCCTCGACCCTTAACTTGGAAAGTCCATGCCAAATTAAGTTTATGCTGTCTATTCCATGAGAACATTTTTGCACACTTCCCCTGCCACCTCCTTGTCATTTTCCTCTTAGCACTGATATGTATGATGCCTCTGTGCAGCTTGTTCTAGAAAATCCCTAAATCTGCCACTTCCTCTTCCTTCAGAGCTTACTCCACAGCAAATGGGAAAGGTAGATACTAAGACAGGATCTCTGTTAATCATTTGCTGTTATTTTTGTAAGTGTCTGCACATATATAAGGTTCACATCACTAGCTCAGGAGAATATATTCTCATGTCACCATTGATGGATTAATTCCAAACACATCAAAGACCCTTGTATCAGAACAACAACTACTGAGCTGCTCTGGAACAACCAGGAATGAAAAGCCAAGCATAAAATATGCAAGAGCTGTATAAAAATTATCTTGAGAGAAGCCTGAACAACAGGGACAGTCTTCTAGAGAAAATTAGACAGTTTCTTAAAGTGGATTATTTTTAGGTATGCCCATTGTTTTGAGAGACATCTGACACAGTTCCCTCTGGTCAGAATGGCTAAAAGAAATGCTTAAATTAATCATGCTCAGTATAGGCTATGACATCAATAACAGTTTTTACATAGGTGATATACAGTCTCCACAATCAGCAGAATAAAAAAAAAAAGAAGAAAATCTTAATAATGAAAGGGCATGAACTTAACATTAAAAATTTCTGGTTTTACTGTCTCTTCAGATGGCTCAAATTTTCACAAAGTCCTGTAGGAGGCCATAAACAATACAGAAAACTTCAAGATTTGTCCTATAGAAATTTTGGGCTAGGGTGGTTCAGATTCTAGAACTGCTCCTATGAGTAAATGATTAGCAAGGACAAGAATCTACACACAAAAAAAAAAAAAAAAAAAAAAAAAAAAAAAAAAAAAAAAAAATCCCAGAACCCTAAACACCAACACTACTACCACCACCACCAAAATTATCCCTGTTATTTGCGGATTAATCCATGCAAGGTTTCCCCAAGATCTCTGTAATTAAGCAAATCTAAATATATGTGATCTAGAAATAAATGAGATCACTGGTTAAAAACCTCTAAAGTAGTTTTAAAAGAACAAATTTATGTGCTAGCTAAATGTGACAATAAGTCAGCATAGGAGATGAAATGTAAGGCTGCCCTGAAAGAGGGGACAGATTTTGCCTTGAAATTATCTTCCAATGATACTTCTTGTCCTGCATACAATAAAACTGAGGCAGGGAGGGAGACATAGATAAACAGGAGTTAGACACAGAGATCTAAGAGCAGCTGAAAATGGAAATAATTCTTGATGTAGGGTTTGGTATTCTTAATTTTGTCAACAAAATCCTGCCTCAGGAATCAGGCAAGTTTGATCTTGTTGAGTGTATGGGAAACATCTCTTCTTTGTGTCCATAAAGAAGGTCACCTGCACACAGTTGAGATGGACTCATTTCACAAGTAGAGAAGCTGCCCACATCTTCCCAGGTAATTTCATGTTGAGTAGTTTAGCAACAAAGGAGCTGACATTTGTTTTTCCCCTTTTTCACACACTGTAAATGCCTGACTCCTGTTTTTGGACAGGATGAAATGCAAAGTTGCTAAAATAAATAAATAACTACATAAAGCTGTCCCCATCTCCCACCACCCACCCATTCCTGAGGGTTGACTGGCTGTTTCATAATCAGTAAATGTGTGAACACTTGGGGGGTGGGGAAAAAACAACATCTCATGAGTTTGCAAGCCTTTTCCCAAGACTTAAATACACTTCAGATAAGAATCTAAAGAGACAAGAGAGTTCCAGACATCTTGGGCTTTACCCTTCACTAGTTTCTGACTCAACTGATTTAGGTGCTCTCTTCGGAAAGAGGAAGAGAATGCACCCATGTGGACAACTCTGTTCCATTATGTGCCATGTTTCAGCTTGAAAACTATTTATTTTTTGCTGCAGAACATCTCAGTTGGCATTTCCCTGCTTCACAAATCTAATTAAAACAAACCTATAGCAAACTACATTTAAGCAAACATAACTATGTGGGTTTAGGTTTTTTTCAGTATTATTATTTTTCCTCTGAACAGGCATTTACTGCTTTCATTATTCCATGCTCTCAGTATCTTCTTCTAGCTCTTTTTACTGAGTTACTTCTGCCCTTACTTCAGCAAAACTTTCCTCCATTCCACAGAGCCTTGGGAGAGCACTGTTAAAAATTTCTTTCAGAGGTCATTCATTTGTATCTCTTTTTGAACAAGCTTGAGCTCTACTTTCTCTGCTCTCTACACCCCTTGAGTGCTTGAGTGCCTGAGAGTTATTAGCACAATCCCCACACCAAAGTTCTTGATGTGTACAGATGCTCAATTCTCCCATTTGTCTCTCAACTTGAGGCCCAAGCAACTCAAAAATTAGTATTCTGCTTGCATCATCAAGGAGCAGAAATGCTAAGGGGCTATAGCAGCTGAAAAAAAACCAAAAACCTGAGCAGATACAAGAACACAGAGCAAGAGATTTTCCACAAAAGAACTTGCCCAGTAGCAAATCGCTGGAAAGGGAGCAAACCAGTTGGGGGCCACATTAGATGCATTACCCACCCTTTCTGCCTGACATTTCATGCTTCCAGTGTCTGAGTAAGATGCTCATTAATCCCAGGATTCTGAGCCTGGCAATTTTAGCTGAATGGGTGAATTGTCATGGAGCTTCCCGTCAGCTGCTATTTGCAGTGATTTTGCTATGAGCTTGACATGTGTTGCATTGTTCAGGCTGGTTTTGTTCTTTTATTTTGCTTGGGCTGGCTGCCTCCTGGAACCTCTGCTCTGCCTACTTCCTGAGGATTAAAGCATGTCTTCTGGGCAAGGAGATGCGGGGACCACCTGCAGATTCTGTTTATATATCCAGCCTTGTAGCCTGATTGATCTCACAATAGGACTGAATAATGTAAACACTTCATTATTCCACCGAAGGATATGTGCTCTACCACCTATGGTCCCTCCAACCAAAAGTCAGTTTTAGATGGTTAAAATTTGTTAAGCCACACCAAAAGAGGCTAAACAAAGGAAAATCCATCCTAGCAACATGTTTAAGCTTTTAAGTTGGACTAATTAAATGCAATTAAGTTGGAAACTTTAACCTACCGCTTTACTCCAGGATTTTGCCACCAAGCCCCAGCAGTGCTCAGGTCTGATGCACTATTTCAGTGTGTCTAAAAACAACCAAAACTCAGGCTACCAACACGATTTATTCTCACTCTGGGCATAAGAAGCCACAAGTTCAGCCTAGGAAACATCTTTCTTGACATGGGGAACTGGTGGGAGACACAGATCCACCGACAGAGAAATGGGAGCCTGAGGGTCACCTCTCCTTGGCTGTTTTCAACATGGCACCTGCTCACTGCACTGCCTCCTAACCTGGCACTGCAGAGGGGTGAGGGGAGAAGGCAGGGAGGACACTTTCCTCTTCATCCCAAAGCACAGAAACGAAGAGCATTGATGCTTCGAAGTATTTCCGACAGGAATTTTGTACCAGTATTTCCTTTTGCCAGGTGAGAAACAGAAAAAGAGGCCAATGTCCACCTGCAGATTTTGGGAGGGCAATCATGATCTGTACTTGAAACAGCATCAAGCAGGCCTTTCTGCTTCCTGCATGAAAACTTACACCACTTTCCCCCCTTTGCTCAGGAACAAACCTGAGCAAACCTCCTCTTACTTAGAAGCAGCCTCCTCTAACTTAGAGCCAAAGGACAAATCAAGGGCAGAGCCATGGCCATAACACTGCATCTCCTGAGACTTGGGTTTCAGCTCTTATGAGCATTTCAACATCGTTCTTGTGGTTTACTTCCCTTTGGGAATTGTTTGTTGGTTGTTTTGTTTATTTAACAGTGTTAATTAAAAACTAAAGGCACACCCAGCTAAGGCAAGGTGCAGTAATCTGAGGAACTGCCCAAGTTCCTCAAGAGGGAGGAGAAGTTTACCCTGAATTTATCTAAGTAGATAGAAATAATATAAGAGAAATACTAAGTACGTCAATGTCTGCAATGCACTCTGCACATACCTCAGGCTGCTCCTGAAAGCATAAACCGAACTGATACAATTTAATTAAGCTTTAAATAAAACATTTTGATTAGTAATCAAGGCATGAACACACACAGATTGTCAGGGTATCTGCTGAATAGGGCATTCAAAGCTTCAGTACACAAAACAACCAGAAGGTCTTGACTGAATCTTGAATGACACAAGCAAGGCATGTAAGTACTTACTAAAGTAATTTAAAACACATCCACACTTACTTGCTTTACAGAACTAGAGCTTAATTTTTCAGCAAATTACAATAGGCTGGTGTTTTCACCAAACACTTTATCAACTGAAATATTTTTTTTTATTATTATTACTTTTCTGCTTTAGATCACAATATAGACCTTCAACAAGACACTCAGTGCAACTTCAGAGAGCTTGAGTCTGGCTGAAAAATTGGTATCATTACCTTGTTGCTAGTGCTGACCCCCATATTTTATTATGGGCACCTAAATTCACACAAAGATTAGTAAGTAGGAACAGTTTGAACTCTGACAGTTTTCTGAATCCCTGAAATAACCCTACGAGCATTCCAGTCCTAAAAGTAGGTTCTGGTCATTCCAATCTAGATTCCAAAGAAGAAAAATAAAAAGAAACTTAAGAATTTGAATGGAGACAAGTACAGAACCTTTATAAAAGAACATATATATAAGAAAAAAAAAAATCCTTACATTTGACAGGGAACAGATATAGCCAAGATTTTAAAACTAGCATTGTTCCAGGAAGGATTACTGCTCAGAAGCTTTGATAGATAAAGCAGCTTTAAAAAATGCTTTGGGCTAGATTTTTCTCTGAATTTCTCTTAGCAGACTCCATCCTTGGAGGTTTCTTTTCATATTCAAAACTTTATAGTTTATGCTATCTTTATCAGCAACTTACTGGAGGAACAACTTCTTACTGTGCAAATAGTTCCATGATTTTATTTGAGAAAGTCCTTACACAATGAAAAAGAAAGCAAATTGGAGCTGACTCTAAATCCTTACATACATTTTACTGCCTCTCCAGCCTTTAAATCACTGGAAGATAAAAAATACTTGAATCAAGAGTAGGATCAATCCCCTATTTTTTAAAACCTCGCCAGAAAGGGAAAGCCCAACTTCTTCCCAGCTGGCAAGCCTTCACACCTGGCCTGGCCAGCTCCTACCATTGCATGCAACTGCTCATGCACCCAGTTGTTACTCACCTCTCTTGCTGCAGGAGCAGGAGAACCTGCCAGCACTGTTCAAGCACAGAGCCAAGACAGCAGCTCTCCTTGAAAACTTCGCTATCACCGTCCTCACACAACAGAACACACTTGATGTTTGAAAAGGTGTCCATGCTTTCCCCAAGGAGGAGAGCTGCTGTACAGAGGCCTCAAAGGATTCTGCAGGAGAAGCAGGCTCTCCCCTCCCACCCCAGCAGGACTCAGCAGATGAACATCATCAAGTCATTTGAGCTCCCCAGGCCTTGAGCATTTTATCTGCCAGCAGATGGGTAAAGACCTCAGCACCTCAGAGGAGACTGACAAGACTAAGCCTTACAGTCTTCCTAACTCAACCCAAAATCTCCTGCAAAACAGAAATTCCTCTGTAGAGCTTAATGGAAATTTATTTTTTAAAGAGTTGCATAGCTATAATTCAATCCATTCTGACTAATGTGTCCAGACTTGTTCCTCATGGTCTTATGCTCAATAGCTTTTCTTTTAACCTGCTTTCCCTTTAAAAACTTTCCCACCATTTTAGGACCTGTCTTGCACTCCCTAAGTAAATAAATTCTGATTTATATTATCTCCTAAGTTTGCAGCAGCAGAGAGAAAAGAAATGTATTTTCTCTATCAGGCAAAGAAATCCTCACTTATCTCTTTCCCCCCTTTTCCCCCAACAGGGAGTGCCAGCAGAGCTGGTCAGCAGAGCTGCTGTTCTCAGCCCACATGCAACACACGACAGAAAGAGCAGTGCTGCCAGGTTGGCAGCCTCTGCTGGAACAGCATCTGTCTTACAACAGGCATCTGGAGAAATGGCTGGAAATCCAACTCTGTGGAACATCAGCTTTATTAGAGATGAAGCTAAGCTACAGGTTTGGAATCCGAATCTGAATTTGTTTCCAAATTGAAGAACCGGGGACTTGCTTCAATGCTTTATAGAAACAAAGAGCCATGAGGTTTTGATCTGAACCAGAAAAGTCAGGTCTGTTCAGAGCCTGGCTTTTGCTTTGGGACCTGTGCCTAATCACAGCTGGTTATAGAGTGATTACTCAGCACTGCCTGTCCAGTTCATTCACATCTGTGCTGTTATGTACACTTGGCATTCTTTAACAGTTATGTCTGTGATCAGGTAAATCAATTTTTTTTTTTTGCTTTTGCACAAAGGAACAAGAATGTTGGACAGGGAGTTGGGGGGATCGCCTGAAACATTTCAGTTTCTAATTTCTGACATCTCCAGAAAGCCATGAGGTGTAGGTGTTTTGTGCAAAAGCAGAGATCTAAAGTTACTTGAAGTAAGCAGGGTGCTGGTATGTACCATGCAGAGTTTTCCTTTGTAGGTGCTACCGCTTTATAGTGTTCAAAAATAACCCAAACAGGTTAGGTAGTAACCAAGATATTATCTGAGTAAATTTTACCTCAGGGGATTCATTCAGAGTCAAAAATGTTTTAGTCTGTCTGCACGAATGTGGCTTCAAGGAAGATTTTACAAGCAAACAAGTTGAACGGCACAAAAAAGCAGGCAAACATAGAAAAGGGAGAAACGAACAGAAAGCATTGCGACACATTTTAGTAGCTATGTTTTTTAATATCTTAGCACTGATATTTGTCTGTCTTTGCAAAAAGTAAAAATGCATCTGGGCTTTTGTAAAAAATGACAGCTTGCTTGTTTTGGTTTTGTAAGAGGCACAGGCAGGTCCAAACAAAAATCCCAGAACCAAACACCACTTGTGGTAGGAAGAATCAAACTCCCAGAATATAAGCACTCCTTTAATTTGAGTACTTTATAATATAAATCCTCTTGTGTCTGAGGATTACACTGCTGGGCATTGTCTGACCAAAAGCCAATTTAATTTTCTAGGGCACGGATGATATTTCAGTGCTTTTGAGTTGATCTAGAGAATTTTACATCACTTATTTCTTCCACTGCCAGTTTAATAAGGAAAATAACTTAAGCCAGAGGTGTCTATGTCCCTTGGTAACCTTGATCTGCATATACAGCCTCTTGGGCTCACAGCAGCCTGGTTTAAGTTAGAAGAGAGACAGGTAGCTCACTTTCTTCCTGATTCTGACCCATACTCTTTCCATATCTGCAAATTCCACCTTCTTCCCATGCCATATGCAAGACATAAAACTCAGGACACACACAGATACACACTATATCAGTACTCATGTCCTTCAGTGTTTGAAATCCAATTATTATATCCAACAATCCATTATGGAGAGTACCCAGACATGTCTCTTTAAAGCAGCAGAATGGGGCAAGAAAGCTATGTATGAACACAGATCCAATGTAACACCAGCAGACTGGGATTATATACAGGCTATCTAATATGTGCATTGTATCTACTATTTTCCAAATGGAACAAAATAAAAATTAATAAATATGGAACACATTTTGGCATGACATCCCTCATATCTTCTCTTCACATGCATGCTGATATTAGTATTCTTTTCTTCACCTGTAAATTTGCACAGATGCTCATATACAGTCAGGCAAATAAGTGTGTGTGTGTCTTTGTTTCTATGCAATTTATAATTAGTGTCTTGGATTGCATATATATTTTAAATGCTTTCAATATATACGTAACATATTTTAATGAATTTGTCCACAAAAGAATATATGTTTTACTGTGTTTAGGCACATCTAAATGTGTCATGCTAAAAAAAATCTTGCCTACTGTCTCTTGTAAGTTACAGAATGTATCAAATCAAAGGAGAAAATGACAGAAAAAGAGAGTTTTAGCATAAATCCTCCAAAGGCTCACTAGCCAACCAGGGTAGGCAAACAAAGCCATGGGATTTAAATCACCAGCTATACAGCTCTGGGTACATTGCTTTCACTGCAAGCTGATGTTAGGCCAAAAATCTTCCAGTCTCTCTACTAAGTTTAGTATTGTGTATAGGGTACACTAGCTCTTAGAAGACACTTCTGGAATGAGTATGTCACCAACACTAGAGAGACAGCAAGAAAAATCTAGAATGTAGTATTATCAGAATTATTTGTGGCTAGACATTTGCAGATAAAAACTGCTTTAAAATATTTGTCATGGTAAGTATTGGCCAGCATGACAATGCAACCTGTTAAAGATTTTGTTAATTGCATTTCTCTAAATCAGTGGTTTCAGCAGGCCTGCACCAAAGCTGGACTGTATTAACATACTTGTGACTCAAGCCCAAGATAAGTTCAGTGAGAGAGTGATAAGAAGAGGCAATGAAATCAGGGCTGTAGCCAGGGACTTGTCCCAGAGGGTCCTAGATGGGCGGTGTGAGCCCAAATGAAGCCCAGGAGAATGTGAAGAGGGGAGCAGGATGAGAGATCAGCAGCCCAGAGCTCCCTCCCTGACCCTGCTTTGGTCAGCAGAACTCCCAGCCTGCGAGCAGGACTCTAATCCCTGGACAACAGGGACACTGGCACCATTCTAGGACACTTGTCCAGGCTGTTTGGGGTGTAAATGTCCCCCATTGTATAGATGAGGAAATAAAGTCTGCAAGAACAAAATGCTTTCCTATGAGGACAGGAGATGTAAAGATTAAAAGAAAAAGGCCCCCTCATTACCTTACGTCAAGATTTTCAGGCACTGAGAAGATTGCTGGGTGACCGCCATTAGCGGGAAAGGAATGGACCTGCAGAAGTCCACTAGAAATCATCCATGCCAGTTAAGTACCCCATGGTGAGGTAATTTACTGGGTGTATTCCTCTGTACCTGTTCCTAAAGGCCTCTGAATATCTCCCATTGCCAAGCCTGCTCCAGGGCATCAGTGCAGTTCGTTCTTTTTGGTAGGTGCATTTGCAAATTCTGCATTCACTTCAAGTCCTAACTTTCTTTCAAATGGGTTATCTCCCTCCAGGGGTTGGTTTTGTATCCCTTCAGAACATGAAAAATAATGAACTTATGAGCAGAGGTAAGGAGGACCAAAAAGAAGAAAACAACACAGCTCTCTTGAACTACACAAATTAATTTCTTCACTGCCTAAAATGTGCTTGCCCTCTTAATCTTAAACTCTACCCATCAGTCATTTCTGTCCCTGAGGAATAAGTAGGCTGGGAATTTCTGTATATCAAGGAGACCATGCTTTTGTTTTTTTCTAGTTTTTCATGATACCTAAAAGGACGGTGAATTCATGGTTGTTTATCTGACCAGAAATAGAATAACAAGATTGGAGCAGTGGGTGCAGAAAGCAATGTGTATGGACCACTGTCTATGTATTCATTATCCTGCCCTTTTCAGCGGAAAGCATTTTGAGACAAACCCATCTACCTGAATATTCATTCCCTAGCAGAAGTGAATCTACTCTAGATCTTCACCCAGGGAAACAACATACACTTACAGAAAACAGAGCTCTAATTTCTACCCCCATCCATCATGCTACCTGGAGAGAAATAGTGCTAAAATAGAAATATACTTCCCAGTGTAGGGAGTTCCGTGGTGTGAACTGGAGCTCTGTATTCCCAGGGAAGCAGCCTTGATGAAGATTAGAGCAGGGCATTGAAATCTGCTGCAAGGCAAAATACCATTGCTCTGTCAGAGTGGGAAACTCCAGTGCCAGCTCTACCCTGTCAAAAGAGAAAACGTACAGATATTGTCACTGTCTTGGGCCTTTTCCTTAGAGCTGAAGGGCCCAGAAAGGATATCTACATTCCAACTTTGTTCTCAATACTTCTGTAACAAAGAAACAGTACCTAAAAGTAATACTAAACCTGGAAAGGCTTCGGGTCCCCCAAGAAGCCCTTGGAAGATGCTCAAATAGATTTACAACAAGGTTAGCTCCTTTCTTCTCACGAAGACTGTGTGTCTGTCAAAAACCTCTTCTGCCTCTCAATCCAAACAAAGCTTTCAGGGACACAGACAGAGGAGGTCCAGTGGCACAGATCCATCTGGCACCTGCACTGGCCCCCAGACAGCAGTGTGCAGGGGCAGCAATGCTCTCAAAATCTCCCTCCCAGCTGAGGCTCAACAACAACCTTCACAAAGACAGAACTTCTTCAACTGATTTGAAAAAGCATAAGTTTGTTGTCAAGGACAGCTGCCAGGCAGAAGAGTATGTAGGTGAATTAGACCTTCTATACTTACAAAGCCTCAGGTGTGAGCAGCTTCATTCTCCTGGGATAAAGTTAAATAGGTGCTGGCTTCTGTTTGTAAATATGTCCAAGGTGGTTTACCTGAACAGTGTTCATGTCAACAGAGTTTTATCACCTTTAAATTGGTTTTGTTTCATTTGTCTACTCATGAGCCATTCCAGGGAATGGTTTATGGTTTACTTAAAGCCCAGTAGCACTGGGACAAGTTGTACAGCATTGCTTTTTTGCATTTCTTTGATCACCTTTATCTACAGCACAGAACCAGGCAGGTCTGCCTAGCTTTGAGCAAAGGTAACAGAAAACTCTTTTCTCCAGTGTCTGACAGACAGCTACAAGGCCAATAAATGCCTTATTATGCAGTTATTTGAAAATATTTTAGGTTACTTTTGCAAATGATGCATCCTGAAAATGCTAGCCTAAATAAATTTACTGGCTCCATCTGATATATTTTTGAGCCACAAATATTTATTGCAAATGGCATTTTGTAGAAAAGACCGAGGAGTTTTTCTCTGTTGTTACTACACTAAGTAGTTGCATTAAAATAAAAATATCTTGGAAACAGCTGATCTCCTGGTCTTCATTTGGCCATCTCTGGAGATGTTCAGCACTGTTCTGAAAAATTTTGATTACCAGGTGGCCTCAGCTACAGAGAAATATGAAAAAAATCTTTCCCAAATATTGCTCACTTCTACATCCCAACAGGCCTTTTCTCGGTCTTCTCTATCCCATCCTTTTTCAACTTTCTTTGGACATGAGTTGCAGCAGTAAAGTACTCTTCACTCACATTAAAAAACAACAAAAAACAATACTTAGGCCTCTGTTTACTACTCCTACCTGTTTTTTATCTTCCAAGGCCGCCTTAATCCTTTTGGCCATAACACCACCCTAGGAAGGCCTCTGAAGTCAGCTTCCTGCTGATCTGAAATCCTTGTCCTCCAGACTCTTTCTCCCACCCCAAGCCCCCTTTCCCAGTCCTGGTGCAGCACTTTTCATTTTCAGGTGCATCCATTTCCACTTGCTTGTACTGAAGTGCAAGCCTTTTTCACAGGGGGTCTTGGTAACTCTACACACCTTGTCCACCTTAAAATAAAGCCACAGTTTCCTGTATTTCACTACACAATGATGCCTTAAGTTCTAGCTTTCATGTTTTTCAGATTCTGTGCTGCCCAGGGGTGTAGTTCTGAGCCTCATATTAAGTGCTGGTAAGCTCTCTTCACAGAGTAGGTAGACAAAACAAATCCTTTCCTGCTGGAGACCAAGGACAACTTTCAGGCCCAAAAGCAAAAACAAGGGTGGACTAAAGGGAGGAACAAGAAAGACGGAACCTCACAACCTGAAGCTGTAACTGGGCAATTAAACCTCAATATACAAATGGATCAAAACTTATAAATGTCTAAGACCTTGTGACCAGCCAGCCATTTTTTGTGACCATTTTAAGCCCACCTTGGGTGTAGCCCTGGCCAGGCTCTTGTTCTGCCCAAGGTGTATACTATAGGCCTTTCAATAAACATCTACTTTATTCTCTAGCTCTGCCCAGTCTCTATTTCAGGTCAGCCCTCCTAAGGCATCAGGCACGCTTGCAGACCACACAACAGCTGTCTCATCTTTTTGGAAACGATTAGTTTATTTTGAATTTACTGTAAGTATCTAAGCCAGAATAGGTCACTGGAGCAACAGCTATGATGTCCTAAGGAAATCAAGCTGTAGCCTACAATTGTTCTGACTCAATGAGCAGTAAATTCTGGAACTAATGCTTGTGTGCAGGGAAATGTATTTGCTATAACTACAGCCTCTTTTGTACGTCAGGCATATTTTACTAACACATCACGGTGGAAACTCATAGCCTCACACAGTCATTCCCAGTAAACACTGCTCTTTGGTCATTGCCTTATCTGGATAGTAATCTTTTTTTGTTTCCAAGTTTCATTGGTAATGGAGAAGGAAGTTTTGGAACACTTCATGTCACAGTGAAAATAAAATTGCCTGCTCCTGAACCAAAATTCTGAAATTTTTCAGAATAGTTTAAATAAACACCATTTCATTTTGAGTAATTTTTTCCTCTCTTGAAAAATTCCTTGAAAGTTATCCCAGTTTGGAGGTTACTAGAAGGAAAAAAAAAAATCAGTGAGCTTTCTAGTATCCTCTCACTGAAGTATAGGCCAGGCACACTCCAGTTATGGTTAGTGTTTCTCTGTGCCAATTGCTCCACACAGCAGATCTTAGACAATCCCTTCTATCCTTACAGAGCATCTACTTACATCCTTAGGCAGGAAAAAAATCAGATTAAAAGGGATTAGAAAAAGGTTACATGAAGACAACTTTTAAGGATCTCACAAGATTTTTTTTCATAATAGTCTAACTCCATTAAGAAAAAAAAAAATCCATTTGTAAGTGGTTTTGTCAATGGTGGGAGTTGGCAAGGAAGACAAGGAGCTCAGCTTTAGCCAGGTTACACAATAACTTGCTACTATTTGTGGCTGGCTCCCAAAGGGCCAAAGAAATTAACTCGTGGTTAGTTAAATAATGGTTTTATTAAAACAATGATCAGATCAAATAACTGGCATGTATGTGCAGGAAGTCTTTCAAAATACTCAGGTCCTGCAAAAGAGTCAGATCAAGAAAATATATTTTAAATATCTGATCCCTGAAGTAACTGAGACCCGTAAAAACTGGATGCCTTAAAAAGAAAAAGGTTTTTTTAAACCTTAATCCCAACATTCTCTCCAAAGAATAACACAGTTCTCTACTTTCAGTGTTTTCTCTTCATGCAGATGTTTTCATTCCCTTGTTACAGCAGAGAATTTTTTTTTCCTGTGACCACAGCTCTCTTTCAACATTTTATTTTTAAAAAGAGAAATAAATGAAAGAGATCTAAGGCTATGTTGTTTCACATCCCCCAGCTGATTTGTCCACTGAAAGGAGCAAGTAACTGGAAAAGAAGCACGCTGACTGAAGAACAAGCCCTTCAGATATCCCACAAGTTGCAGAGAACTGCAGCTGCAGCAGAGCATGACAGCTCTTGAGGGTGCCTAGCCCTTTTTTGTGGGGATTCAGGAGCCACCTTTGCACATTCACATCTTTTGAGGGGAGAAGAGCAAATTCAGTTCCAAGATATTGTGCTGCATCTGGATGAGATAGGACAGAGAGCACCGTGGCTCCCTCATCCCAGGCCTGCTGCAAGAAGCACTGCCCTGGGCTCAGTGGCTGCAGAGTCAAGTCTACAGTGAAATTGCTCTGAGCAAAGTTATGAGAGCTCTGGTATGAGAGGATCGCAGCACATGGAGCAGACTGCTCCCGAAAAGGGCCGAATTACCTCACAGGGTTCAAATGGAGTGTGCAAAGGCAGGGTGCCTGCAGGCAGCTTTTGGCCCTGTTCTCTGTGCTTCTGATCCATGAGATCACTTGCCTGGTGGAGGCTTTGTTACTTTTGGGGTTTAAGGGAGCAGCTCGAGGTCCTGAGAGTGGTTTATACAAAGCACAGCACAAATAGATGCTGTCAGCAATGTAAAGTGTGTTCAAAGAGAACAACAATGTAAAAAGTGTCTGACTTCTTCTGAGCTTTCTTAAGTGTAAACAATGCACACTCCTGTGGCAGACATCCATCTAAAGGTGAACTGCTGCCCCTAATCTGTGCTTGCGTCTATCAGTTTGCATTATGTTCAGGCAGGGGTGAGCGCTGCCTTTTGGGTGGGTATAGAGTACTTGGTGAGCTTTTCGGATGAAGGGCAGGTAAAAACTTGCTATGTCTTGTATCCAAGATTCGAGTATTTACCTGCTGGAGCCCTGCATATTAAGGCCCACGCGTTTACACAGCAACTCAACATGGAATTTTAATGAATTCACGGACTCTGAAGGCCCCCACCCACCTCTCCTCAAACAACTGAAATCCTCTGCATTCCTCTCAGCTGTACCTGCTCGGCATGCAATGGCAGCTGATCAGACTGGTAACAAACAGGCCTGCTACTGAACACTGAGGAAGTGACAGACGTTTTCAGGTGCCAACTCAGCCATCTCTCCACACAGAAAATGTCCCTCCTCTCACAAAGCACAAGAAGATGGGAAATTAACGCAGGATTCTCCCCTGTCATCATAGGCCTTTTATGGCAGTGAGTTATACAGCACCACAAAAGCCAGGTTTAATCGCTTTCATATTCTTGTTGAAGAAACCACTCTTGCTCAAACACAGAATGTTTGTGGTGAACATAATCAATCGCTTATCTAAATGAAATATGAAAACCAGCGGTGATGTTTGACCAGAGCCTTGACCATATTTACCATGCTGTACATCATCCACATCCAAGGGAAGAGGGGTGCAAATGGAAGCTAAATTCCAGCACATGGCAGAATCTGATTTTGCAACTGATCTTGTAAATCTACAAGTATAAAGCACTGTTTTAGCCCATGAAGTGGAGCTATGCTGCCAGCAATTAGAGATAGAGTTTCTATTCTATTCCAATATCTCAAAATGTGGTGAAACACCGAAAAGATAAACTCTAGATATTATCAATCTCTCATATAATCTTGACAGCTACTACTGGAAAGGAAAAGAAATATGTCCTATGAAGGAGAGAGGACAACAGAGAAGAACGGCTGCAGTACTAAAGTTGACTTATCTTTATCTACCTCTAGCTGGAGCCCAAGGAACTCCTTTCCATTGGCAACAATGGTACATCTTCTCATGCCCAGACATCCTGAGTGAATTGGTCTGACAAATCCCATAACAGGTAAGATAATGTCAATTAGGATAAGATCTGACATTTCAAAGCAGACTTCTTAAAAATACAGCTGCCAATGACAGTCTATACCAAATTTTGGATTAGGAAACATTGGACAGGTCTGTGCTCTTCTAAATCCCAGGATCAGCAACAAAGAAGGAAGAGGGTGAGTAATGCATGCAAATGGCAGCATTCATATCTGAACACAAATCAGAAATGTCTGTCATTAAAGAAATCCCTCGGCTTGTATCCCACCCTAGGATTCAGGCTGGATAACACAGTATAACACAGCATAGCAACATTTATACCTGTCTAAATTGAAAATAACCTGCTTGCCATACTCCAGGACCAGCATTTTCTTCCTCTTCCACTGCTCCAGACTGGTGAACCTCACAGTTACAGACCAAATTCTTTTAGCTAGGGCCTTGTATTTACTTTTACTTGTTGTAACTAATCTCAAACCTATTTCTCTCGGCATCTTTCATTTGATGCCTTTTGTTCTCCAGTTATTTAGTCCTTCTACCATTACCTCCCAACTCTGTTGTAGCTAGTTTCACTAGCACACTTCAATTTTCTAGACAAGTCTCTAGTAAAATTAGCACAGAAGACTGATCCCAAAGTCAGTCATCAGGAAGATCTTTCAATAACAACTCACCTCCAGCCAGAAAGGCCTCTTTTCACTGAAATCTGCCCTTTAGCCCCTGTTAGTCACAACTTCACTGGCATTACTCAGCATGTCTCTCAGTTTCACATACTACACACTAGGAGCTAAGCAAGGAGGACTGCATTTCCATGACTAGAAACATCGCTGCTTTTAGTAGTGACTAGGTTTACCTAGATCATGCTTGATCTGGTCTCCTGCATTTTTTTCCTTTTCTGCTAACTTATGTCCTATTCTTACTTTCAAAAGAGTGGACCAGTTGCTATGAATAGCCTGCACTCCAACAGGGCTGTCCCTGCCTGTTTGTCAAAGACAGACTCACATTCTGCATCTGAACAGGGTCTTTTTCCCTTGGTTGAGTCTTATTAAAAATAGTGTTCTTGAGCTTGCAATTGTGCGGGTCAATTCCTTCCAGATACCAAGATGGACAATGATCCAGCCATTCTCCAATATTTGACTTGAGCTGTTTCTCTTTGGGGGAAGCCATTTCAATTTCCAGGTTTTCATAGCCACTAAAAACCTGCTATGCCTGAATATTCAGAATCATTATCCTGACTGAAACAGAAACAAAGTATCTGATTGGGCCATAACAAATTACTTCCCCCCCCCCTTTTATTTATGTGTCTGAAGGAGCTTTTGCTATTTAATTTAATTTCTTTTGTAGAGTCAAACTCAGCTTGTCTCACGCCAATTCTCATTTTACCTATATATTTTCTGACCTCCTACATGTGGCTTTCTTTGCTCACCTGTTCTTTTCTCTACTCCTCATTCAGGCATATCTGATAACTTTTCTTCCATGTTTTTCACTTCACAAGATATGCCATCCATCTGGACCTGAAAAGTTAAGCCATAGATCTGCACTTGTCTACCCTTCATTTTAATTAAAACTGAAATCTCTCAAAGCAAGGTTATTTTCTACTTCATTCTACAACTGTCAGATCTAAAAAGTATTGCTTTTTGCTGTTGCAGTGACTGGTAAGGAAGTCTGATGGTTGTTGCATTCAGAAATGTCTGAATTTAGCTTATTTGTTCCCTCTATAATCCAGGAAGTCAAAGCTTCCCAATAATGACAGACCTCTAACAAGCAAGATCGGTATCTACCAAATCCAGTTCTTGAGGTCATTGGCAGATATATCACACTTCCTCAGCAATCAGACTTGCCCTGAATGTCTTTGGCTCTATTAGGTTGGTTATTTAACTCATTATCTCTCCTTATTTACCTCATTAAAGGCTTACAGTAACATCAGACTGTTTACTTCTGTCTTTCACAAGTCAGGTATGCTCCAGTACCTACACTCCAGCTATTCCTCCCCTTCCTCACCTTCTCCTTCAGTAACTGCTTCCAGATATAGAAACACACACAAAGCTCCCTGCCCAACCTCCTTTGTCATGTCCTTAAATACCCATTTGAACTCTTCCCACCATTTCCAGGTGAAACTGCACTCCAGTGATTTACTCTTAACTGTACATAAGCTCAGCGATATGTCATACCCTAAAATTTATGTGAAACACCTCCTCAACCAGCAACCATCTTAGCTGCCTCCACAATTCTTTTGCCATCTCTGTTGCACCTCAGTAGTTATCCTCATCTATCATTCCCTGACAGAGTTTTTTACTAAAAATAATTTTAAGAAAGAAATCCTTCTCTCCCTCCCACCTCTGAAATAGAAACTTTAATTCCATAGAATCTCTTCCTACCCCTGGCTCTTAGGTATTCAAGCTCATTTCTTACCTAGTAAATCCTTAGCCCCTCATTTAAGTGTGATGTTGTCCACATATTGATTCTGTCACAGCAAACTGCAATGAATTTTGACCAGGCTTTATTTAATCTACATATTAAAAAAAAAAAAAAAAAAAAAAAATCTTTGCCTCAGTGCTTTATTGTGTTCTTCAGTATTCCCAGGTATTAGCAAAATGAAATACAAACTGCCCAGAAAGAGAACTCCTTTGTGTTATGACCTAATAGATACAGTCCAGGTTGATTGGGATATCTTCCCAGAGGGATAATATTTTTTACATAATATCCTTAAGCTACAATCTTCCTTATTCCTACTTTAAATCAAATATAAAAGTACTCAATATCTAACAACTTTCTCCCTTTAACACAAATAAAAATAAATGTGTTTGGCAAGCAGGTTGTCTACTCTCATTCTCTCTGCTGGAATTTCACCTTACGGGAGCTCATGCAAGCCATTTTTTATTGGCTTTGGTTAATGTAAGTTCAAATAAACTCAACACTCAAAGCCAAACTTTCAAAAGGTGTCATATATTTTGCCTGCTTTGAACTCAAGGATTTTGCAGGCTTTCCCTGTAGATCTGCCAAGGTTAGCAGAGTTCAGAGAACATAGCCCAAATTGCAAGGCTGCAATAAAACCTGACATGGAGATTCATCTAGTTTGAATGTTTATGACAATTGCTTTATACAATTGCCTCCTTGGTCCTTCTGACACCCTGAAGAAAAGCAACAGGAATGGATTTTCCAATAATGTCATCTGCAGAAAACTGTGTTGGGACTTTTTAAAAAGCTGCATGTTACAGGGCTGTTGCTGCCGTAGCCATCCCTAGATCTTTTTTACAAGGAATTACTGCTGTTCAACGTGAGCCACAAGTCACATTCTGAATTTCAGCTCTTTAAATTCCCCCTGTGAGTCAGTTTCATACCTGCTTTAACAACATTGTTTCCAACACAGGTCTGACCACTCCCTCTACTTCCAAAGCCATATTGGAAGATGGGATCTTGCTCATGTGGCTGGCCTCATGGCATGCTGACATCATCCAACAGATCAGCCACCTCATAAAATCAAACGATGATCAAATTTTTTTACCAAACAAGTCTAAATTAATTACACTATTCCTGGATTGCCTGCAAGTTAGAGGTCAAGAAGTGACACATGCTATACACATTAAAAAAAAAAAAAATCCCTCAAAGCTCTACACTGAAAAGAGCATGAAAAATGGAGTTCATTTATAGATTATGTCCCACGTCTGACTGGAAACAACGAGGAGTACAAGCTATAACCAGAATGGTTGCTAAGGATATATGCATACATACATACAATTGGAATTTCTTCCTTGTCCTCACCTTCATGTATTCTGTACTGGCCATCTTTGCCTACATATTGACCTGGTCTATGGGTACACCTGGACTGGTCATATTATGTACTTCCATTAATAACAAATTATAGAAGGGCTGAATGAAGAGTAAAATTAATTTATCACTTACTACAAAAATATTACTCCTGAAAATATTAAAAAAAAAAAAAGCGGAAGCTGAAAAGGCCATAATGTTACTGCCTAGACGATTCTGCAATATACATATAGTTATTTCAGATGTGCTCTGTTTCAGGCATTTAGTCAGAATCACAGAGATTACATCTTTACCTTGTGTCTGTTTCCACAAAGCACAGACAGTACAGGTTGATTCCATAAAGATTGAGGGACATCCTAGTCCCTCAATCTGCCCACTGTATCCTCAGTAAAACTGAGGATAGAGAGCCTCAAAAATTCCTATGCTACTGCTGAGATCTCAGTTTCCAGGCATCCCTGCCACACAGTAGGTTCGCTTTTCCCTCTGCACCATTTAACAAGAACAAAACAATGTAAAGAGGACAGGAAACCACCAAGATACTTGGTTGATCAAACGACAGGCCTCTGCCACCAATTCATTTGCTGATCCCTTTAAAACTGAGGTAGGTGAGTAGCAAAAGAAAACAAGGAATGAAGCATCCTGTTGGAACACGGGAACACAGTTTTAGCTCATTAGCTGCTGTGTGTTGAGAGGAGTTGAGGCCCTTCCCTAGGTTCTTAGGTAGGGACACATGCGAATTGAGAAAGTATGTAGAAATCCTCTTTTAGAGGTGCACTGGCTTTGCCAGTCCACTGACCTCCTGAGCCTTTCCGTGAGACATACTTGCTCACTCTCGCTTCTCCTCGCAGATTAGCTCTGTCTGCTCCCAGGCGCCTACTCTCTCTTTCCCTAATGTGATTAAATAAGCTCCCTGTCTCTCCAGGCTTGTGCAACCGCCTCTCGCTTAGTCACCTAAGCACTCTGCAACACCCCAAAGGAGTGGAGTCAGCTGAAACAGGAGCGTTCCCAGCTCTGACATGTAAAGTACTTGCACTCAGTGCTAAATAAACTTGGAAAAATGTTCACAATGCAGCTGTGTGCACAAGATGCTGCAACCTCAGGGCAAGAATAATTATACACAAACAAGATACTTAGGATTTATGTTCCCCTCAAATAAAAATGTGCGCTGCTCATGCCAATCTCAGCACTTCATGGTATGCCTGCAATCTGAGGCAGAGCAACAGATTCTCTGTTAGGGTTAAGAGATTAGATACCATCATTGCTTTATTTTCCAACAAACTTTAGAGGCATTCTAAGCATTGTGGGTACACATTGATATGCTTTTCACCATACAAGGATGAGGATTCATGGGAGGTCTTTTAAATGCCCTGTTGTGTTAATAGTACATTTTCAGGCAATTTTCTATTGGCATACCTTGATGATTCCTTTTCAAGCAGTTACAGGGTTAAAGCTGAAGACCACAGGAATACCAGATCAAAACAAAACTGAGGAAGTTTCAGAAAAAGAAGCAAGTACTCCTGGACCATTCCAAGCAAAGATTTATCTAACTGCTCCTTAAATTCTCTCATGGGGGAGAGCGCCAACTGCTTGTGCAAGTAGCCTGTTGCAATGCTTATGCATCTCTCAGTAGATGACTACTCCTAACAGCCAATGTCAATTAAATCTGTTGCAAACAAAGTCAATTTCTCTGCTTCTCAGTGAATACAGCTAAAGATTGATCACTGTCTTCTTCATAATGACTTTTTAATCATGGTCATGTTTGTCTTCTCTTCCTAAGGGGAAAAAACCCCTAAAGCCAGTTCTGTGATCTTTTTTTTTTTAAACCTCTCAACACACTCCTTGTCTTTGGATCTGTAAGTGTTTGAATGTGCCACATCCATGGGCGATGCCAAAAAAAAATCAAAGAAACCTGTGCAAAGAAGTCCTGTCTGCAGTGGGCCTGAGATCTCTCAGGAGTCATTCTCTTGAACCAGACTCAGCAGTGAACATATGCAGTGATATTTCATTATATTCCATTGCTCCAACAACCCCACTCTAAAAATCAAGGGAGACTCCCTTGAAGTTGCTTTTGTACCTACTTAGTTCTGCAGTGGAACCTGAAATGGTATGACTTACAGAGTTGAAGCAAGCTTTGTTAAAGTTGCTGCAAACAAGGAAAACTCAACAAACAGCTTCAGGAGTACTTTAGTAAGCAATTGCTCTCTGGTTGGAATGCAAGTTACACCACGTTAGATCCACTTCATATTTTGCCCCAAGGAACCAGCAAGCTGGGTGGGAGACCAACGGGCATTTCCACCAGCCTGTCAGGCTGGACAAGCTGCAAGAACAAGCAGTCCGTCTGATATTTTTGCCTTCCCTTTCTTGACCTCAACTATAGAGAAGAAAAAGTTAATGTAGGTTTCAACCTTTGTATTTAGGTCAAGTTCTGTTAAAATTGTAAGGGAAAAAGGTTCAGGAGTTCACAATTTTCTTAGCCAAATAATGAATTTACATTCCTCTGCTTAGAAGACTTACACAAGGCTATGCAAATAATATGTGAGCAGTAACTGGCTCTTCACAGGAGTTTTCTGGAATCAAAGGAGAGAAGAATGTCACTAACAACTCTATCTTGTTTTTAATATTCTGTTTGCAGGTGGCCACTATTTCCATGATCCACTCCTGTTCCTTGTGATACTCTGCTAAATGAGAAAAAAAAAGATAAAATAAGTATATTAAGAAAAAATAAGTAAGAAGAATAAGTAAGAAGAAAGAAAAAATAAGTACATTAAAGTATATTAACCAGGCATGGAAAAAAGATGCTAGCCCCAAAACTCATGGCATGGAGGAAAATGTTATTTTTTGCTGCTGGCAATTTTCTTTGGGTTGGCAGAACATGTAATTTTGACTGTGAAAAGGAGCACATGTACTGAGCTCTGTGAGCTCATCATGGTATCCTTGCCAAAGCCAACTAGTAGCAATTCAGAGCTCAAGTAGTGATTGAAAATGAATCCTTTACAGTTGTCAGGTACCAGTCAATTTAAACCCTAGTGAGAACTGGTCAGAAATTGTCTTTAGAAATGGATACATTTTGCTTGTTTCAGAGGCTAAAAGGGGCACATGGAAAAGATACTGTCTTCCAGTAGCCCACTTTACAATTGATTAGAAGTTAAATCCTTTGTGTTTGAATCAGGGTGGGGAAAATATTTTGAGACTGCAGTTTGATCTGAGTGTTGCTTTTACTTGTGGTTTGGCAAAAGATTCTGAAATGCTGTTAAATCAAAAAGGCAACGAAAACCTGCAATTGCCGTGTCTCTGCTTATAAAAAAACATTTTAAAATAACCACATGCATCATTCACTACACAGATGCCACATTCTTCCCTACCCTTATTTAATAGCTAGCTGTCAATCTACGTTGAAGAGCAGTTACCTGACATTACCATAATAATGCTTCAAAGCTTCATATTAAAGATGGGTATCTACCTAGGCAAGCCCATAGGGGTAAAGAAAAAAAAAAAAAGCCTTTTCTCTCTAGAGTTGCAAAAATGTAGTTCTCTAAGAGATGATAGAGTCCAACCAGGCAGGAATGACAATCACAGATACTCCTGACTTCTCTTTACTGTAATTAAGCAGAGAGAGATCAACAAATCTGAATCTACATAAGATAGGTTTCTCATCTCTATTTCTATTAACTGTGGTAGAGAGGAAACTAAATGTGAACTGAGACCTCTGGCCATTAGCATAACATAAACACTTCTTCCATCTTCCAGGATAAGCATTACACTTCTCAGTACAGCTCATGTACAACCACTTTGATGTTTAGTCATTCTCAAAGCGCGCTCCTTTCACATGCTCCTGCTGTGAGCAAACACTACAATGAAAACTCGCCTTGTGTCACAGGTTTGGGAGATGGTGCCATATGTACGAGCCAGAAGAGCCTCAAAATCTTTTAAGCTGAGTTAATTTGATATTGAGTAGGGGGAACTGGAGCTGACGTTTAAAATCACCGTTTTCTGAGCAGGATTAGAGGGAGGTGGCAAGAGCCAAAGACTGGCTGAACATCTAAGACACACAGCTGACTCCTTTAAGTGAGGAATGGTGAGAAATCAAAGCATGGAAATCCTGTGAAAAAAGGCCCAGGTGCTTTGGTGAAAGAAAAATACAATTAAGCAAGGGCTTACCAATATATATAGAACCTTTCATTCCCTCTGCAACAGAGTAGGAAAGCTCAGGACCTGACAGTAGTTAGAAAGCAGAAGGCAGCAGCTGCTTCACAGGAGCATTCCCAACACCAAACACACAACAAGCACTAGGTGCATCCTCTCTCATTCCAGCATGTACTGAGACTCTAGTTGATGAGTCCCAAAGCACAAATTTTCCTTAGAAGCCACTGTCAAGAAATCCATTGACGCCAGCCTCCATGCTCTGCAGATCCCTCATGCAGCCTCCTGTCGACTAGGCCTTCCACATCTCAGCTTTTCACTTACCAGAAGCTAAATGTTGCAGGAATGTAGCTGTGCTAGTCTTCCATGTTGTAAGAGAAGACTGCTCTGACACATGAGATTACACAAAGGGAAACCATTAGGAAATGGTACAAAACTCCAATGTCCATAAGAGAAAAACGAAGGGTAAAGACAAATTTCCCTCATTAACTCCCTCCTTCAAGAGAGACAGAAACTCTGCCACTGGCATTGTTCATCATGAGACAAATAGGCTCCTGTAAGCCATCTTCCAGTGGCTCTCTATACTAGGATTTGTCACCCTAGTGAATATCCTTAAACTTTTCTTTCTCTGAACACAGACATAACATCACCCAAGGATGGACAGCAGGGATATTTCCCAGCACCTTCCCCCCTGCCCCGTAGCTTACACAGCTGGTAAAACCACCTACATGAGAGCAATGGCACCTACTCAGTACTCTGAGACACAGTATCCATTCAAGGTAGGGAAGATCCTTATTCAAGCACAGAACTGTTGTGGGCAAGGCAGAGTATTCATAAATTTGTATGCAATGATGTTTACTCTGATACCATTGGATTGCTTCATGCCAGAGTTTTGACTGAAACAAGATGAGATAATGGGAACCCTGACTGTTGGAAGCCAGCTTGGTTTCAGTTTGAATGTATGTATTTATTTAAGCCTTCACAAGGTTTCCTATTGACTCTGCACATAAAAGAAGATAAGTCAATGAAGAAAGAGAGCCTCAAGAGCTCAGAATGGTATTTGTGAGCTCATGCCATGACAGGAGAAAAAACAAACACTACAACAGTTTTGGATACCATAGGCTTTTTTCACAGCAGTTCACTTTGCATCCCTGTTTCTCTCTAACTCTGAAAGAGGGTTTCCCTGAAGTAGAAGAATAGGGAAGAGGGGGCAAAACAGTTTAATAATGCAAAGAAACTCTTTTTTAATTCTTCATACTGAGTTTTCGATTAACATACAGAAAAACTTCTACATTTGGAAAACCTAAAAGCACACAGCTTTTGCTGTGAATCAGCACAAGACCCATCACACAAAAGCAATGTGTGCTCACATGCATGCATGAACATGTACACAAACACACATACTTGTTCACGTATGCACATGCCCAGAGGCAGTGACTGCCACTCTTTCTAGGGGAGTTTCATCTGTTCTTTTGAGAATAACACTTTTCAGCAAGAACATCCGCTTTTGAATCAGTTTTCAAGTACTGTATCTGAAGTAATAACAGACCTCAGCAGCAAATCTGAACTCTGGTTCAGTCCTGTCCTGGGCCTGACCACAAAAGTTACTGTGTCTGGGCTTTTCTTGGATCTGTCATAGATCAAATTGTGTCAACATTAACTCATGAAACTTGTGGACCAAAACAGTAACACAGCTATGAAGAACTAAGTTCTTCAGTCACAAAAAATATAAGTGAGTATTTGATGTATTGCAACAGCACTTTTCATTAAATGCTTGCACAAAGTATAGCAACCATGACAAAATAATTTGTGGTTTATGCAGGTATATAGCTACATTAGACCGCACAGGCCATTTAAATAGTGCATTATGCTGGCAATCATGGTTACTAACCCCACGTTAAGAACTGTGGGCAGACACTTCATTAATGCACACACAGATCACCAGGATATTGTGCCTGTCTCCATGATGCAAATGTGTAGAATACAGCAGCAAGATTGAGGGATGATGAAGGCATCTGGCAAATCTCCACAGGGTGATGCACCCAGGAGCAAATGATGTAGCATGTTCACACCACCCACTGGATACACCACTGGACTGGAATTCAGGTGCAGACAGACATTTCAATGATCTCCATTGCCCAAGCATGGACAAGCCATAGATCATACCTAACGTGCTGGGTCTGTGGATGAGGGAACACTATTGCTATCTTTCCTAACTGTAAATTCTAGCAGAAAAAAAAGTACTGGTAAGCCTACTGAAAGATAGGGTTACCCAACGTTTCCCATTCTAAGCACTTCCTCTTTGGTTGACTTTATATTGGCTAAACCTAAGGTATCAGGTGTGGCGTTTCCATGGCAGGATCTGCTTCCAACTTTTTTTTTTTTCTTTTGAAATTAAGATGGCAAAACCAAGTCGTGTCCTAATCTTGGGAAATGAAGTTACCCACTTTATGAAAAAAATCTACATAAGCTAATGAAATATTGGCTACTTTGGCTCTTAGCTCCCAATCTACAGATACTAAAACGATAAACTCACTAATAATTGAAGAACTCACATTATACCAAGAAAGCATGAAGGCAGATATAAGAATTCTTGCTTTTAGGGTCACGTAATTTAAACATTGTTCAACAGCTGTTACTGGTAAAGGTTAACAACAAAACACGCATCACAGAAACAATCCTAAAAATCATTAAAGAACACTGAGCTGGGGACTTGAGCTTTAACAAAAAAGAACCAGTTTCAAGCAGGAAGAAAGAAAAGGTTAATAAGGCTGTAACCTGCAATGCCCACTCAGAAAGCACTTTTGTTAAGAGGCAAGTATCAACAAAAGTGAGCAGGAGTTTTGCAGAAAGAGGTGTTTCCTATCTCCTTGCTAATGCATTTATCAGATTGTGGAGGACAAAACTTCCCATCTTTTTAACCAGAAGGTTATTTATATAGCTATATTCTATGGACAAAATAAAGCCGTATAATGCATTGAGGACAAAAGAAGACGTTCAATTACAAGCTAGAACAGAAAAGGAACAAGCAAATGATACATTTATTTTAGCAGCTACTTTTTTTTTCCCAAATACATTATTTTTTCCTAGAAGAACACTGGTTTCATGCTTTTTCTGGAATAACTTTTAAGATCAATTCTTTCCTGGCTATTTTCCCTCTGTCTCTTTCCCCAGAGGAGACAGAGGGAAATCTCTATCCTCCCTGCCACAAGAAGAGGCAAAGTCCTGCCACATTTGAGCGGAATGCTGACACCCACGTGGGTGGGTGCGGAATTAGCCAAAACAAGTCCCTGCATTCCTTTGGATGTCAGCACCTTCTGCTGGCTCTTTCCTAATATCTTATTAATAGGTAAAATCTCTTTTCCAAATCAATCTTCCCCATTCTTTTATGGTATAAAAAAAACAGAAATAAAAAGCTTCCTTAAAAACAGAAACAGAAAACTCTCCTTAAGCAGGTGTCCAGTCTTATTTATAGCAAAGAATTATGCTAGTTAGACAATTACAGTTTTTCAGTTGCCCAATTTAAATTCCTATAAGTACCTAATAAACCATCAAATGAAGAAGAATTACCAGTAAATAGCAATTACCTTGAAAGAACAGTATTTTAAATATTAAAGTGACACTTCATTAGTTATGCTGGCAAACAGGTCAGTTTGAATCAAATGGCTATTTTAAATTAGTGGTCCTATTGCAGACATGGGGTGTAATTTTTATTACCAAATACCCAGCCAAGCTAGTGACCTTAAAAACATTACTCAAGAAATGGTTGAGAGTTAATTAGAATACTGTGCCAGGGAAAAAAAAAAAAAAAAAAAAAAAAAGAATAGGCTTGAAGATCTCGGAATTCTTTCCAGGAAGGTGTTTTTAATAATGGCAGTAGTTTACTCCATTTAAAGGTCCATATCCTCAAGTCAAAATGTAGGCTTTTATGAAAGCAGCAAAATATAAGACTAGAAAAATATTTCCATCCCTTTTTTTCCAACAGCAGCAATTTTTTTTCCCAAGAAACAACATGAAGAGCCTTCAAAGCATTTATGACTGCAGAACTGTATCCTTACCACAACAGTGACTCTAAGTTTCTGTTGATATTACCTTTTGCTTCACATGCTCAAATGAAAGTACTAAGAAAACCAGCAGATAAATTTATTTTGACATTACTTTTTATTTTTAGCAGTCTGTGGTGTTAGAACTCATAACAAAATCACATGGCTAGTGTACATTCTTTGTTATCATCTCTGTTTTCTATAATGTACACCAGAGTAAAGAGTTATTACTATAATAACTCAAACAACTACTACCTGTAACACCACTGCAACAGTCTCATCACACAGAGAAATTCCTGTATTTCCATCACTCCTGAAAATTGTATCGCTAACCTTTCACAGCAGACATAAAAAATAAGCTGTTAAAATGCAAAAGGAATAGAAGTCTCAGCATGGCTTGTTTCTTTTTTGTTCCTGCACAGATATCTTCATTCACATTCATCTTTTTATCCCTTCTCTTCATTTACTTTCATCCCAGTTTGTATCCCAGACTGTCACCAGGTCCTTTCCACAGTCCTATCCAGTGTATTCTGTGATGGCAGTGACTTAAGCAACAAGCAGCTGTGGATCCCAAATTCTGCCCAGCTTAAGTAGAGCATTTAAGGTTTTTTATGCCATAACTGGGCAGAATTTGCCAACTACTTGCCAGACACAAAAGAAAGAACATGATACTGTGAGTCATGATGGAAGATCCATGAGAACTGACATAACTACAATAAAGTTCAACAGAGCAGTTAATGCCTACTGAGGTAAATGACTTCACAAAGGACTCAAAGGAAGATTCAAAATTAAGTTCACGTTTGTTAGAAAAATTTAGGTAGTCTAAAGATATAATCCATTAATGTCCAGGAGGTACACCTGCCAGAGGTACATGGAAGATCCAGAGCCTTGTGAAAAATCTTTGACCTCCAAAACTGTTGTAGCTCTGATAATGTATTTGGGAATCAAAGGTGGGACTTGGAATAAATTTACTTTCCTGAGAAGGTGAGCCCTGAGCCTTTGCTCCTAAAATAAACACTAAACAATAAATGTGAACAGTCCTAGAAAAAGGGGTCAAAATCCTTTTCCTTAACAGGAGGCTACACAAACTTCACCACATACCCTCAATGACTCTCTTGAATTATTGCCCAACTAGCGGAACAGTTTTTGCAGGAGCAGTGGAGAATGTTCCCACACTTCCCTTGAAGATGGGAGACAACAGTAAGAACACCTCAAGCAAAGTAGGAAACTGGATTTGGACCTGACAGATCTTGGATGATGTCTAGCTACTAAGGTGTTATATAAAACATGAGAAAAAATTGACCAAAAGAGCTGTGTAAGAGAGGAATGAGCCTTTTTCAGCAACTTCAGACCAAAACTGTGAATACCCAGCAGCAGGAGAGACATCAGGCCTCCAGACCTATTTCTTCAGGATATCAGGTGGGTGTATGAAGTTATGTTTGATCAGAGTATTTTGCCTCATGCATTAGCCCAAGAGAATGGTAACATTTCAGATATATCTTGTTCTCAGTATTTCTTTTAGCTGGTGCCTGGCACATCCAGGGCCTACTCTCTGTTTTGCATTTCTGAAATCAGAACCTAATTGTCCTTAATTACTATATAGGGCTCTGAAGCATCATAAAACAAAGGTCTGGATTGCACTCAAGGTGATTCTGTGCCTGATTCTGCACTCCACTGAGAGTTTTGCCACAAGTCTGAATGGGCCTAGAACAAAACTCACTCCAGTCTCAATGAAGTTCTTAGTATGCTCCACAGAGGTGAACACAATAACCAAGTGAGGACCTGTGTTTGACTGTGTATGATTCTTTTTGTATTGTATTCATGCCCACTGAAAGCTGTCCAGTAGCAGCTGAGATGGGTGAAAAGATACACCATAGCCAAAGCAGCAAACCCTGGAATGCTTTTGAGCATTCAGGTCTCACCCTTATCCTAGCCCCATCTAGGAACTACAGGAACATCTAACAGTGTCATGACTGCTTCAAAGAAGGAAAAATTTATTTCACAAGCTGGACAGTCAGAAGGACAGGGTAATAGAGCATGTCATGCTGTGAACTCAGCTTCATCTTTTCCAGACAGAACAACATATCAGCCAACACCCCATTCCAAGAGGCTCTCACCATACTCTGCACAGACCCAGTGACACAGCCCCATTAGCTCGGTCCTCAGGAAAACCAGGCAGCAGAGTCCACAAAGCAATACTGCTCAGTTCTCCCACCACACAGATCACTTGGGGAAAAAATGAAAAGCCTATTATTTCAGATTAACTGTGGACTTAACTGCCTAATTTAAGCATTCATGCTGGAAAATGAACCACAAAGTACACCTGTAGGAAACAAGGCCCTTATAATCAAAGAAATTAATTTGTTCATTTCAGCTGCGTAGTCATTGAAATGCCTATCTCGTACAAATATTTGTCTGATATATTGATATACAAATATAATTTCAGTATACTAGCTGAAACACTAATTAGATTAATAGCTATATTTGCTTTGTAAAGGTCTTCCTTACTGAAATCAATTAAGAGTGCACAATGAAATTTCATTAAGCTCTACAATATGTTTTTCTACCAAGTGCCAAATTACTATCTTCCCACTATCTTATTACAACCATGCATGATAGGACTCCTAAATAGATTCAGAAATCATTGTGCCAACAATGTCCTGTGCTTCTTTATCAGTAAGCATGGATTTTTTCCCCCTATGTCCTGAAGGAACATATTTGCCATGCATGTAAACAGCACTGAACTGATGAATGTAGAATTAAATTTACTGAGGGATGCACCTGTAGTCACAAGCTGTTCAGGAGGGTTCCCTCACACAAGGAGGCACAACTTTCATTCTGCATGGCCTGGGTCACAGGCCCTCCCTCCAGCAAGCTCACCATGATAGGTGATAACCATCATCCCCTTTACAACCCCTTGTACCCCAATTTTACACTATAAACTATGAGGCAGGGAAACAGGACCTTTACAAATGTATAGGTATTTACATGTTGCTTACAAAGTGCTACAACAGGGCAAAGGAGCACCAGAAGTGATCAGGACAAATGTCTGATCTAACTTGATAGGCTCAGAAGTCAAAGAATGTCTCTCCTTCCCCAGAACAATCACTGAATTTATGGCTGGGCAGAAGAAAATTGTGAAAGGCAAACATGTACATGAAAAGCAAAGAGATGGAAAAGTCACTCCTAGAGCCAAGGATGGTGTCAACAACTGCACCCAGACAGACAGTGATCTGTGTCTAGTCTTCCCAGCACCCTCTCAAGTTCTCACTTCTGCCAGCTTCAGTCTAAACAACCCAAGTGGTTTGTCACATGGTTTGGGAAACTACATCAGTTCATTCTTGAGCTTCCTCCATGTCTCATCTCCCTCTTTATCCAGATTGCTAACACATGGATATTGAAGTGGTGAGTACAGAAGAAATACCTCTCATGGGCTAGATCAGCCCTGCTGAACAGTAACAGGCTTTATTCCAGGCTTGTACACCTTAGGGAATGAGGTCCTGATCCCACTTTCCTAATAGTTTTTCCTGGTATTACGTTGGCTGTCTCCAATGCCTGAGACCCAGAAGGATAACAATTGGGTAGGAAAAGAAGACACAAAAGGAGTGCCAGAAAGAGATGCGGCCCAGAGATATGGAAGGAAGGCAGACCTGTGCTACAGATGTATGTTCCTCCTGGGAAGAGGGAACTGGAAAGCACCTGGTAAAAGTAGGATCCTCACAAACATAAAGGGGCCAAAGTGAGGTAAGACAGTTGGATAGTTCCAGAGTCAAGAGTGATCTCACAACACTAAAATCTGAGAAGCCTCTCCACACGACAAAAATTAAACAGGTGCCTTACTACTTACTCTGGAGAATTGACTCATGTTGCAAGTTTGCAGTTCTTAGCTTGTAAGTGGAACAGAAACACTTTCTTCACTGAGAGACCCTAGAAAGGAGCAAAGAACTGTGTATTTTGCTAAGGGTATAAAAATGTACTTACCATGACCCTGAGATTAGCTCCGTTGGTTGGAGCATGGTGCTAATGATGCCAAGGATATGGGTTCAATTCCTGTATGGGCCATTCACTTAAGAGTTGGACTCAATCAACCTTCTGGGTCCCTTCCAACTGAGAATATTTTGTGACTCTGTGATTATATTTTCTAATATAAATAAGGACTGGCACTTTTATAAAGCCAGACAAATACAAGTTAAGTTGCTCAGATATTATATTTAGGACCAGTGAGAAAACTTCACCACTTGGGAGGAGTTTTATTCTGCCAGCAGCATTACCACCCACCTAAGTCTGTCCATGTGTTTGTGTGGAAAAGTGTCGTGTCTTCCTGCAGCACTCATGTCAGAATTAAAATGCCTTGCATTGTAGACGCATTAGGAGTGCTTTATCATGCTCAACTCTTGCACACAGTGGCTCATTATGATTGGGTAACCCAGCCATTAAGCTCTACAATAAGCCCACGCTGAATCCTAAAAAGGGAGCCATATATAGGCTATGGAGGTGTTGAGTAAGAGAAGATTTACTGTGATCTACATAATTAATTTTGCCTTCTATCTTTCCTGTATTTTTAGCAAAGCTGCTATCTGAACACGCTGAATAATTATATTATTCAGGTGCACCTTCATCAAGCATCTTTCAACCTAATGGAGCCCTATTGTGTTCAGACTGTTCACAACCCTGTCACAAAAAACTGAAAATTTTTCTTTGTAAAATATAGATGATTCTTTTTCCTTTGCAGCTGAAAGTCCTGGTTACTTTAGAACATGAATAGGCATTGCATCAGACCCAGAATCTTCTATTATCCATGTTAGCAGTTGCTCATTGCCAGGCAGCTTTTGGAAGATGCAGCTTTTGGACAAGAACAAGGGGAGGGCGGGAAGCACCCAAATAAAACAAACTATAGGGGAGGAAAACAAACAGCAGAGGAGCAAGAGAAAAGGAAACTGAGAGCATTTGGGCAAAGTGAGTGGAGTTGGAATGAAGTAAAGACAAAGGCCTGACAAGAATCAGGTTAGCTGGTAGAAGGAATATGCCACACCAAACACAAGGGAAGAAAAAGATCACAGCCAGCTAATCAGAGTACAGGATGGGGTCCCAGACAGGGGTGCACAAAAGGTGGAGATGTGGAACACCAGTCTAGCACTACCAGGAGATGAGATGCATGTGATGGCAAAGGCCAGGATGTGGAGTTACCCTGGATAAGCTGCATGGAAATATTGTTCTAATGTCACATTATAGCATTTTTGTTTCTCTTTTCTACCTTGAAATACAAACCAATTTTCACTGTAATTCTTGATGCTAAAAACAAGTAAGTACTTTCAGCTGGTAAAGCCAAGACTTAGGGTCTTATAAAAACAGCTGTGCAATGTTAATGTGTACCTCTTGTACACCAACATTTTAACGCAGCCTACATTAAGATGACTACTTACTGTTCTTTTCCTCTACTTATTTTTCTTGTGTGTTTTCTTTCATGACTGAGGTATGAATCGTTCCAGCACGTGCCTTTAATTCATAAATATTAGGTAGGCTGTTTCTTCCCCCACTGAGTATGACTGCAATTAAATGTATTTTTTCAAATGGACCTGTTAATATTCATTACCAATGTCTCTCAAAGCTCTAGACTGCAGCTCAGACTTATATGTACACCTGCTAACTATGGTTTAGTTGAAGACTTTTTAAATGGAATTGTTCCTCTTTAAAGACTGACCAAATATCATAAGAAACAAATCCACTTAAACCTCATCATATCGAATGGTCTATTTAATGATCCAGCTGGATATTGGACCATTAAATGTCAAAACACTTCAAGAAGGAGTATGTCCTCTTTCCAGGATAGCAAAGCTATTCCTATGCTTTTGCAGTTTGCAATGGGTACTTAAAGCTCTGTTGTTTCCCAAAACTAAAAGCAAAACCAAAGATAGGCTTGTATAAATAGAGACTCTTAGGAGCTTCATAGTTTTTAAGCCTAACTAACCAAAAAGTAAAATAAAAAAAATCATAGATTCACTGGGAAGAAAGGGATGAGAATGCTAGGAAGTAAAGCATGAAGCCCAGTATAAACTGTGTGACTGCATGCATTTTATAAGCAAAAATAATACTCCACTAGAGAGAAAGTATAGTTTATATAAAGGACAGGGATTCTGTCTGACCAAACAGATACATGCATTAGCAAGAAGGCTATGCAGACAAGTAGGATCCATGGACCTGACCAAATAAAACACCGAGATGTACTATTCTATACTATTTTCATTGCCAAAACCTAGTGGAGAAAAAAACCAAACCCAAACAAAGAAACAAAAAACCCCAAACAAAAGCATCCTTTGGGGCCTGTGATATTCCACTGATTTTAATAAGGGGATAAAAAATAATGGTAACCACCAGAAATCCAATGGATACTGACCAAGGGAGTTGCCTGGGAAGGTGTAAGCTGAATTTATCACCAAAATATTTCTTCTACAGGGATTAAGCAAGTAAATAAATAAATCAGGTCTTGGATAAATAAACACTTCATCATTTATCATCTCTATTTGTCAGCAGATTGCATTGTGATTCTCTCACACGCTTTCACACAACTCAGATGACTGAAACATATTAAGAAGGTTGGATGTGTTGTAGACCCATGGCCCATTTATTTCTTTTCTAGGCACTAATTTCCTCCAAGTACACCTGAAATGAAACAGTTCCCTGGCAGCCACTGAATAGATTTTGTTTCAGCATCTGACTACAAAAGGGCAAAGATGGAACTTGACATCAGGAGGAACCAGGAAGATGAAATTCCTTTTACTAGATTATTTGGAATGGAGGCATGTGTTTAAAACACTCGGGGACAGAACTCAGTGGAAAAGAAATCCCCCAGGGCATGGTTTCCCAGAGCTCAGAATAGATGTAATGAGAAAAAAAAAAAAAAAAAAAAAAAAAAAAAAAAAAAAAAAAAAGTGATAAATCAGGGACAGCTTTCAAACTACGGATGAAGTCTATTAAAAAAAACCCCAAACCTGTAGTGGTCCACTTCTTGAAAAGATGAAGAGCCTTCATCCTCATTTATGTTGCAGATCACTCCTGATTTAACCAGCTAGTAACTAGCAACTGTTTTGTTCCTCTGTGACCTCAACAACAAAGAGGCAAAACCTCTAGGGAGCTTCCAAGATGACTTCCACACCAAGGAGAGAAGGGAATGATTCCCCACCCCCATACACAGTTCTAACAGCTCTAGCACTGCATGCATTGAGGACAAAAGCAAGGGGACACAGCAGTCCTTCAGCAACCTGGTTCAACTTAGGGAAAATAAGGATGAGTAAAATGAATCCTGGGAGACATACCTGGGGGAAACATTCAGCTTAATGGACCACATAAAAATTGATCACAGTGACAATATTCAGACAGTGATAATTGTCATCACAAGTTATCACCAGCCATTGCACTTCAGGAATTTTCTTCACAATCCTTTTTAAACACCCTCTAAATTGATTTTTCCTGGCACATCCTCAAACATTCTATTTAAAAGCATACCAGCTGTTCAAAAAAAAATATAAAAGTGTTTTATCTGGGCCATACACCCATACCAATAACTTGTCTGGGATGATGGTCAGCAGGTACAAGATGAAGGCAAAGCCCCAGCAATACAGCTGAAGGACTGTCACTGTTGATCTAACCCAACTAATGCGATCGAGCAGGCAGGGCTCTGTCTCATGGGGTGAAATGCCTGAAGCACAACAGACAAGATGTGTTTCATCCTCAAATTCCAGGAAAGCATTGTGCAAATGCTCTGCGTGGGAAGGCTGTCTTTGCAAGGCTCATGTGACCAAGTACAGTTAAAATGTCCCAAATCTCTTCCTGGTGTAACTGCATCGTTACACCAGAAGCAATCTGGCTTACAAACCTAACGATCTCTCATGAAGAAATGCTCAACGCTCATGAAGAAAGAGAATGGGAGAAAAGAGTTCGCTCCTGAAACTCAAGTGATGGTTTCTGTCACCAAATCTTTGCAAATCTAAAGCAACATTAAGGAGCCAAATAGCATAAAGGGCATAGCTGCCAGTTCTTGCAAGATGGCATTTCAAGGTAACAGAGAGGTTTTATACCCCTCAACCTTTAAATTAACCTGATGGATTATCTATCTTTAGATGATGTTCCAAAATACTGGTTCATTATCTCTGAGTAACCATGTCGCTGATGAAAAAACACCTTTTTGGGCATGAAAAAAAAAAAAAATCTCCATATGCCTCTGTGTTTCATGTAATACCCTCCATGGCAAATATTCAGAGATGGGCAGTTAGGTCAGGTGTCCTGTCTTTGACTCCTCAAAAAAAAGCTACATAGTCAGTTGCAATCTGCTAACACCGTAATTTCTCACAAACTATCATATAAATCTTCTCAGTCAATTTTCTCTATTGAAAAAGGTGTTGAAAGCACAGTTAAACACTGCTAATAATTTCAAGACTTTCTTGGCTTTTGCTCATCTTGGAGCTTTTGTCACAGAATAGTCAGGATTTGTTTATTACCTCTTCTTGGTTCTGGATGAGATGTTGGCACTTGACAAACAAAATGAGAATGACACCAACAGTTAAACAAAATAAAAATATCTCTTCCAAAAAGCTTTTCAAATATAATCCACCTAAAAATTGCTGAGTGGAAAGCCAACAATGTAGTTCATTCATACACTCCTCCAAAGACAAACATGGAGAATAGAACTGAAGAGGTTTGGGGCCAGGGGGAGTTTGGTTTGGCTGTTGGGTTCTGTCCAGTTTGGCACTTTATTGCATATTCCTTCTCTGTCAGTCAGATGTGGGAATTACAACGACAAATTTAAAAAACATGCAGTCCTTTTGCTTCTGCAAGTCCTGCTGCACAGAGAGACAAAAACGAAGCTCCAGTGAACTGCAGGCTCTAAGGTTCTTACGGTTGTTACGTGACATCAAAAAAATCAAAGGAATCCAAGTTCACCCAGTTCTTCAACTGTGACAACTGTCTGGCAATGCTGCATCACCTGACACAGGATTTTGTCCCAAATATATCAGTAAAAGGTGAAGCTCCATGGTACCCAAGAGAGCAGTTGCACCTAAAGGGCATGTGAAAGCTACAGGTCTGTAAGTAAACTGAAGCACAAATTATGCTTCTCTCTCTTTCTGGTATGTTATCACAAACACACAGAGTAAACAAACACCAGCACATCTTGAAATCTCTAACCCCATGCCAAATGCAGTCACAAAGGCCTGTAAGACATGGGTTTATGAACTGGCCAAGTGCAAGATGAAGTCTAACTATAATTTGACATCAGGCTAACATCTGCACATCTTATTGGGCATGTTGATGGTAAACACAAGCTTCTTAGCATAGATACCGATGATATCCTTTATTCCCACTAAATTAACAATGATCCCTGATGCGGTTGAATAGAAGACTCACTAGACAAGTATAACAGATATGCTGCAGGGGTAAGATGAAGGACTCTAATTATCCTAATTTGGTCAAGTTTATTTGAATATCTTGCCTTTAGAGAGTAAAGAAGCCTAAGGAAGTTTGGTCTCAAATCCCACATCCAAATTCTTTAGACTTATTTAAAAATCTAGTTCATGAACCTTGGAGTAATTCTCCTGAATATCTTTTGAGGCACCTGTCTGAGTGTCTGAGGGCTTAGTGCCTGGCCACTTTATGGATGTTCAGCATACCTGAGCAAAAATGGCTGCCCAAATAAGGGAAGTGTGGAGGACACAGTCAACAGTGATTCACTAGGTTGATATTCTCCCTATTGTTCCCTGAGCCCTCACAGAAGCGGGTGGAGAATTAGGGAACTAATAGGCATAAGGTCAGTGAGCTGTTCTATGAGCAACACAACTGATGTAGCTGAATCTCCTGCAGATGTATGCCCCACACCCACCACTTAAAACAGCTTTCCTTGGCAATCCCAGAGCCCCTCTGTTCCCTTCCCAGTGCTCATCCATTGGCCTGCACAGGCAGCTGAGCATGTTCCATCTGATTTGGAGCTGCACAAGCTGACTGGTCAATGAGTGGGTTGTGGTCTCAGGCTGGGGATTGACCATTAATGCTAGTCCTTCACTTTTACAGGAGGAAATAGAGCATTCTAGTAGGAATAAGGTGTAATAGGAATCCCACTTTTCCAGCTAGTTACTGAAATTGATTAAAACTACACTACAATCTCTTTGTCTATTGCCCCAAGGCTTTATCCCCTATCTAATTCATCCAAGGAATTAAAAAATTGTATAAAAGGAATAGAGATATGCCTTTTGTCATAGAGTCTTGATTCCTAGGAAGCAGGCATTATGTATGCTGAAGAACTATTGTGGAATGGACAAATTAGTCTCCTCATAAAAACGAAGTCTAAGGGCCATTCAGAGAAGCCCATTTTCCTGTTCTTAAAGCAAATTTCTTAGGTGCCCTAGAGGTAGGGTTAGTTACTTGCCATCAATAGAAATTAGCATAAATTCTTTTAATTTTTAAGTGTCTGAGTTAATTCAGTGCCATCTGAGACACTCCCACAGAGAACACAGATTCTGGCAACAAAAGTTTCTTGTTGCCAGCTCCCTGCCAAGTGTTAGAGAAAAAAAGTGCTTTTCCTTCTGACTGAGCATCATGCACAGCACTTTCCAGATGGCAAGGGAAAAAATGGAGAAGACCTAGTCAGCAAGGATTTAACTAAGGAAGGTGTTTTGCACCCACAAATTTGACAGGATCCAACAGGAACTGCGCCACCCATCAGAAACTCCACAGATCAAGTTTCTTTAAAAGAAAACTGTGAATTTCTTGCTAGAATGTCAGCTATAGAAAGTATAAAAATGGAAAGTGACAAACCAGAATTCTAGCAGTCTATCAATCAGCAGCTGAAAGATACTTTAAGGTTTCAATTTATTGCCTTCTGTTTTGTTTTTTTTTCCTTTTTTCTTTTCTTTCTATACAGTATCCGGCACAATGAGATACAGAACACTATTCAGTGTTTCTAGGTACTACTGTATGACATACAGCATATGCATCATCAGAAGAGGGCACAGAATGGCTGCAAGCTAAGATCATCAAAGTTTACAGCCTTCTCCACTAGAATAAGAGGTTCTTCTGTTTGTCAGATGAAGGACATTCAAGTTACACCCTTTATTCTTTGTGGCAATAAATGTTTCCTGGCAATGTTGTTACAATGGCAAATCTTAACTTAATCCTGTCTTTGGTGCCCATAAACTAAGGTAGAATCTCTGAAGGCTAAAACATGCCTAACCTGTTTTCAAGGACCTATTCCACCACAGTTTGGATGCTTTATCTATCCATGTTACCTGCTGCTTGTCCTAAGAAGCAGTAATGCAGTGTTGACTAGATGATTTCCACAAATCCAAAGAGGTTTCATTAAGTGTCAGCAATGAAATGCAGAGACAACCTTAAGACATGTCAACACAAGGATAGTTTCGATTCTTAAGGTAAGAGGATAGAAAGGCCTTTATATTTTCATTCCTATTGAATTTTGCGGCTTGATTCACAATGCAGGATTAAGTCACTTGAACAGCTGGTAAAGTTACTGCTATTCCAGCATCTGAGCAGCACTGGGGTACAAGGCTGTGACTATCTTCTCTGTATCTCCTGAAATACTCCAGAGATGTGGAATATATATCTACATCCGTCTTATACAGGAATAACTTTTCATTAGTCAATATTATATTGTCTTTCATAGTGCCTGTTATATTACACAACTCAATGGTAAGATTAATTTAGTGACATGGCCAGGAAACTCAAGACAGTAAAATGCAATAGATTATTTATCCCAGAGTTTTTCAGGGTACTCACTAAAATCATGAAGGTGAAGATAATTGTTACTGGTGGATTTGAGAAAGGAAGGAATCATTCTATGCCATGGGATCTGCAGGGAGAATTTAGGATTCTTATTCAAGGATGTATTTTTCCCAAAAAGCTTGGAAAGGGCCATTCCTCCTGTCCATGGTAATGAACAATTAAGTTGCACATTCTTCCCCTTACACCCAACAACACTTGAGTCAGCATTCCCTGCACATCCCATGATCAAAGTGGAGTGAAGGACACAGGTCATAGCATTGGCAAAGTTAACTACAGCAGAGGTAGAGGTGTAGAAGATTGAGCCAGTGGGACTTCAGCCGTCTCTAAACCACAGCACCTCCAATTTATCTACAGGCAGAATACTAGGAGTGAAATCTTAATGATCTGCACTGACATGGCAGAATTCACATTGCTAGGGAAAACAAACAACAGGGCAGGGACCCTTGGGCCATAATGGGAATTCTAAATTCCAAAACCCACTGTCATCCAAAGGCATATTTCCCTGTTATATGGAGCTCCCGCCTTTCCCAGCAGCAGCTGGCCATTCAGCTCAGGGACCTTAGGAGACAAGAACTTGCACATTGTGTAACTGTTGAAATTTCATTATACCATTAGAGCTGATGACAGAATTCACAATTTATTATAGGGCTAGGACACCAATGCAAACTTTTTCTTATGAGCAAAGCTAAAATCAGACTGGAACTTTTCCCAGAGTACAGAATGAACAAGAGGAGCCTGAAGCTGAGTTGTCACCACCTTCAAATACAGATGACTTAATTAAAACAAAAAAAGAACGTATCTGATTTGACTTTTTCCCCCCCTTAACCCAAAGTCAGCACATTGGAAAGTGAACATAATTTATCTTACTGAAGAAGTACATGTCCAGGTGAGTCCAAGGGAGGGGCTGGAGAGACTTGGTAATGAGCTGGAGAGGCAATGAACACTTCTTTGCGCAAGTTGGGAGCCTTGTTCCTCCTTTGGCTCTGACTGCTCTCTGCTGGGTTAGGATTAAAGAGAACCCTTCAGCGAGGTGTAAACAGTGTTTATTCCCTCACAGTGGTTCCTCTATACTGGCACGGCAGTGCAAGTCCCTTTACTGCTGGTCAGTACCAGAAAACCAGCAGCAGGAGCACACCAATCCCAGCAAGGGTACAGCTACACCAGTATCAGGGCATCTCACACACGCAGAACTTTATTCCACTCCCTCAAACAGAATAAGATATCCCTGGAGAAGCACTTTCATCTCCGGGCAGATCTGTCCACCATGTGTATACAATCCACACCACAGAGGGTGACCTCAAAGCCCTCTTCAAAACCAGCTTCATGACCATACAAGCAGCAAGGCAGCTCCCAGAGGTGCTGACACAGCTGGAGCGTGCAGACCTGAGCATGCCTGGACACATGAAGGAGGTTAGCGGACCGCCAGACATGTCTGACAGCCTGTCCACAAACCACTCCTGTGGACACAAGGCAAGCAGCAGACACGTGCTGCTATGGTTAGGATGGTGCACAAGCGAACAGAGACAAAACTGCAAAAATCAATTGGGATTAGGCAATACATACATCATGTATTGGCCCCATAGGTTTTAAGTGATTTGCAAACAACCTTGAACAACACCTCCTCATGGGAAATACGATTACTCAACACAGAGAGCCTATTTATTTTGAGTACCCAAATCACAAAGTCCCTCTCTGAGCCATCAGTCATGGCTAAGAAATTCCCACTGGCCGTAAGCAGAGCAAAAGACTCCACTCCATTATGAAAGATCCTTTTAATTTTCTCCTTAACATTCTACACCTGGATCTAGCACAAGCCAGTTTTGTAATAAACAAGTTAATGTGCCAGTGCAAAGTACACTGACTTTTCACATAAAAAAACCCAAACCAAACATACTTCTATTTGTACAGTATAGAGTTGCCATATGAACTGACAGTTAAGACAAAACCACTGAGCAAGTTAATGATTTTTTATCCCTTCTGTGAAGCATCTACAAGATGAAATCCCATCTGAATCTCAGTTTCACAGCCTTGCCTTATTTAAACAATTCATCTCCTTTTGTCTCTCATTTGTACTGCACTTTGTGCGTCATTCTGGGTTGTTTCACTGCATATTGCACAATTACAAGTATTTCAAGCATACAGGAGGCAAGAATAGCTAAGCTTGTTTCGGTTGCCTTACAATCAATACCTTTGCCTCAGGCACCAAAGAACGTATGAGAAAATGAGTTTTCTGTTTTTATAAACTTTGTCTATCTTCAAGCACACTTTGATCCATTCTTCTACAGAAATGAATAGGGTGGGGCCATTACAGAACAAGTAGAGGCAACAACAACGTTCTCTTAGACTGAATCTTAACAGAGGTGACCACACCAAAGGCCACCCTTCTTAATGATTGTGCTTTTATTCTCCAATTCATTTGGAATTTTTATTCTCTCTTCCTGAACTGAACAAATGCAAGCTTTGTGATATCTGTTCCTTTTTATTTCATGGCAGCAATGGGGTTTTTTAGCTTTGATCTGATCTAGTATGCAATGTTGTGAAGGTACTGTCTGCCAAAATAGGAAAAACTATGCAGTTTATGATTGCTGGAAGTGAAAGTTATTTATGGGGGTGTTTTTTGATAACATGGTAATTCAGACCATATCCTTACCCAAAACAACTGAGAGAGAAACAGCATATTACAAAGCTGAAGAACTCTTTTAGAGAACAGTTTCACCACAGAAGACTGTGGTTTACATAAATGAGGATTTACAAGCCTGAGGAAGAATTGCAAACATTTTAAAAGTAGCACAACATTTTTTGAGCAGTTCAGCTCCCTTTCAATCCACCCCAAAAGGTAGTTACATCTTCACTGTGCCAATCCTTTTGAAAACCCAGCATTTTTATCAACTCTGCAGATTTGAAAAGAACTCCTTTAAAAAAAAAAAAAATCAAAGCTTATTTTGATCACCTTTTGACTGAGATAAGAAGAGTTTGCCAGAATACATACAAAGAGAACATCAAGCAAAACCATAAAGAAATGGTACAGAATTCTTTTACACCATAAGATATTTCAAATACAGATCTCAGTCTTCAGCCTAAACGTCTAAACGTCAACACAGAGGGTTCCCACCTCATCACCCTTCTCCAGCAAAAGGAAGTTTAAATTCTAAAAGATGGCAATACCATTATTGCAGTTACTGTTGGCTCAGAGAAGAGCATGTTTTAGTTCAATCTATGCAAGCACAGCTGAGAGCACTGTTGCCCTTATTCCCTCACTAAGACCTTTCCTACAGTTCATTTTGAGCTTGATCTTTCTCCCACTGATGTGAAAAATCTCACTCTGATGTCAGGAGGGGTTGGCATGTAGAGAAATTTAATGAATTGTGGGTGATTGCTCTATCTTTTGTGCTTTGCTAGCTGTTTAGTAGGCATTCTTTTCTCTTTTGCTGGTTTCCAATTTCAATAGGATATTCTGCAGTTTCTAATGGAAAACAAAATTCTTGGTTTTGGTTGTATTTTGTGAAATGCCCAAAGGCTTTCCCACACAAGAATCCTATAAAAATGCATTTGTGTTTTATTATTTTTAATAATGATGTACTTGATCAAGAGTAGTCTACATATGTCCTTGGCGAACTTGAACTACCCAATTTGGACAGTTTTTGCCTGTTTTTTTTATGATGTCAGGAGGTGGTAGTCATTCCACCGCTAAATTTGTATCTGAATACTCCTGACTATATTGTATGGACAATAAGCATCACTGTAATTGTCTGTATATTATCAGTGTAGAGATAATCATAATACTTAATTCTATTCCAATATCTTAATTCAAGTGAACATAAAGCTACCATTCCAAAGATGTGAGGCATAATCAAACTTGTTACTGCTCAACATGCATTCATGCTTAACTACCTACAAGCTCACAAACAAAATTGCATTAAAGAAGATCCAACCATTGAAATCTTGGGCAAAAAGGAGCTAAGAGAACTAGTAGGATATTTTTGATGAAGTTATCCTAAATTTCAAACATGTTTGTTAATTATAGTTATCAAAGACTCATGCAAATACAAGCACATGCCTGAAAGCAGTTCACCAACTCATAAATATAAGAATCATTATAAAGAGGTGAGTTTGAGCCCTTATCACAAGAGGATGCAAGGCAGTGTATGTCTAATAATTTTGGTGGGAAATAAAAGATTTCAAATCAAGTCCAGAATGAACTTCAGCTGAACAATGATTTGTGATATGACATTATGCATTTTTTTCTTTTCTTCCTAAGATTATGTGGACCACTGCCAAGTATTTTTTAAAAGATTTCATGAATTTTAGCATGAATGACAGTTTCTCAGAAAATTTCCACCAGAACAGCTTCATTTGCAATTTGCTGTTATTTTTAAAAAGAAAGGAGGGGAAAAGTGGTGTTCCCAGCAGGGAATGCAAAGAGCAACAGTTTAGGCAGAATCTTCATTAGTGGCGTGTAGTCTGACAATTGGTATGGTAAGTTGATGAGGTGAGCAGGATTGTGGTGGTTTTAGGAGTGCTTTGCTAAAAGAAAAGACTTTGTAGTTACCATCTCATCTGTAACTAAATTTATCTGTAATTTTGGTCAGCAAACACTTCCAGCTAGGAAACATAGTCCCTCCCTCTGACTGAGCTATTGGAGCCATAACAGCACCTACAGCACTTCTCCTTGGCTATGGGATAACAGAGAATATTTATGGGGTAGGATCCATCTCAGATCACTTTGCACAGCTACACTTCATCTGACCTATTTAAAAGGTTGCTGAACATGAAATGAATGTCATTGTAGAAATGAGTCTTTCTGCACAGTGACTATAAGGGATGCCAGAGTGACACACTGTTGTGGTTTAGGAATGAAACTCCCCAATTTAGTGCTCTCACTGAGACTCTCCATACCAAGTGTCACTTACATGATCCCCTTTTCCCCTCTGCCTGCTGCTAGGGTGGGATGGAGAAGAGAACTGGAGGCACAAAAGGAAAAGGTCATGGATTAAGACAAGAACAATTCACTGGAGACAGCAGTGACATTGGCAAATTAACAGTAACAGCAACAATATTAATGACAGAAGGTACAAGAAATGAAAAATTCACACAGAAACTCCCCAAAAATTAGACAATACACAACCGCTTTCTCCACCACAACTATGCCAACTCAGAAAGGACACCTTCCCCTTTCCCTGGAAGATGATGTGAGGTGGCACAGAATAACCTTTGGGTCCCAGCCATGTCCCTCCTGGCTACTAAAAAATTAACACTGTCCTGGCCAGAACTAGGACACATATACAGGTAAGATTGTCTACATCAGAAGATCAGAAATTTAGTCAGCTGAATTCCACACAGATGAATGTGCTACAAGTTCATTGTGTCAATTCAGAACCTGAGAAATTGTAATCTCCTTACCAGAAACATAACATTTTGAACTGTCATTTCCTGATTTTTTTTTTTGTTCCTTGAGGACTGAATACTTCTTATTTTGCCCAGCTCAGACTTAATGTAAATTTTCGTAAGGAGAAACCATTCTTATTTTTTGCTTAGCCCTACTTGTAAAGGATTGTTAGCCCAACTATGCTTTAAAGGCTATTTAAGGGCTTCATCTTATTAAATCTATACAAATTTCTAGTTGCTGCAAATGAAGAACTATTTCTTCCAGGTAGCACTGATAATAGGAACACGATCTAAATTTCTCCACTTCCCAAAATCCCACTGGGACTAGGAAATAAAATATCTGATGACAGGTTATCACATAATGACGTAGATACAGGGACAAAGGTGTGGATTTAGCTACTTGGTTCTATGTATAACACTATTCAATATTAAATAGAGTGCCCAGCCCATTCTCTTCAGAGATGTCATTGCCTTCACCCACGTTGCATTCAAATACTGGATTGAAAGAAGTGGGCAATGCCCTAACATAGCCAGGTGATGAGGACAGAATGCTAAATTCATAGCATCAGCTCGGTACAACTTTCAGTGGACTTTGAGCTGAAAGCTACTGAACTGACTGAATTTCAGACAAGCAGAATCGTCCTGCTAAGACTGCCCAAAGACGTGTCAACCTAGGAACACTGGTGTTCACATTTACTACTGTCAACACTGGCTGCTCTGAGGACTCCAGACTGCATGTAGAAATGCATCATGAGCAAATGTTAGCTTACACTGCTTTATATGCTCCAAATATTACAAATTCACTCATGACATAATGGTTTTGTTTACACAGCAGTGAAGGTAACTAAAACTGCCAGATACAGGACAAGAATATAGATCCAAAAAAGGGCCAAAATTATTACATTTCACCCACATTCAAGTGGATCCATAACCCCCAATTCAGCTGCTATCTATATTGTACAGGTACCTCCATATAGGAACTTTCAGTTTTCAGGATATCTAAAGCTCTGCTTTTCCACATGCCACAAAGCACTCCAGCCTCAACAGCACTGAGTATCTCCCATCTGCCCAAGCAAAATCCAAAAATTGGTCATTCTTCTGTTCCTTGTTCCTCACTGCTTTGATCCATCAAGAGTCTGCAGGGCACCCCTACAAACCAGGCACAACATAACACACAGCAGCAGCTACTGTTTTCTCTCTGGATACAGCCACTATATCATTCTTAGTTCAATTGTCAGATCACTCTGCTAGCATGGAAGAAAATTTCTCTCCACCATGCGCTGGAGAGCTCAAATGTACCTTAAGCATCTGCTTTGAAAGACCCCAGCCCCTGAAGTATATGCTATTTTCCTTTTTTTCTTGCTGGAGTTGTTTCACTTGGAAGGGAAAGTCTTTGATTTTCTCTTAACAAGGAGAAGAAAATTTTGAACTCGAGTTCCTACTTTATGCACAGCAAAGGCGTTTTGATTGAAATGTCCCTTGGAGAGAGAAGTCACTGTGCTTCTTGGAAGCACTGTCTTATTTTTGGTTTCTAGCCTAGTTCACTTTCAGTTATCTTTCATCCCACAGCAGGGTCAGTATCTGCACTGCAGAAAGCAGATAGACACACTATTTAGGAAACTCTCTGGGAGGTGAGTTTGAGTTCCCTCAGGCAAAGGCAATAACTGAGAGAGATTTCCCACAACCTGGGGGAGTGCTTTAATCACCAGGCTCCTGTTCAAAAGGCCACCTCCACCTACTCTTCTGCCATGTTTTAGAAGAAGAGAAAGACAAGCTCTGTTTTTGGAATAAAGGGTGCAACAGGTAGCTACGTGCTGGAGAAGATCCCACAGTATCCTCAGCATTTCCTAATAGAAAGCTGAGCACTTGATCCTGGTGCACCTCGCTCTTCCCACATGCCTGTATGGGGCCAAGGCACTTAAGAGAGGTGTCTGCTTACCTTGGGCCAGCCACATAAAAGCTCAGCAATATAACACTCAGAGTTGCAGCATCAAAGTCCCACTTTGGATTGAGCCTGAGGCTGCTACCAGAGGTAATTTATAATGTCAGGATTTAAAACCATATGTGATGCTCATTACTGTAACAACTGACTCTAGCCTAACAAAAGCAGCAATGCCACAATAGTTATTGTTAAGCAATTTAATTGATCCAGACATTTATGCAGAGCCATTTACCTGTCAGGGCTCTAGGCAGAGGCTAGGCTACCCTTCTTTTCATTCCCACATTAGATGACTTATAATTTCTTAACTCAACCTGAAGGGATGTCCTCAGGTTTCAGGGCCTTCAGCAACTGTTCTGGTTGCTCACCTCCAAAACTGACTCTGCATGTATATTGGTATATTGTGCTAGTCACCACAGATGACACCCTTTATTTTTGGCTGCAGACACTTTACCTTAATTGTGTATGCAATTCATTGGTCTGTGAGGTTCACCTTACTTCACCTTCAAAGGCTTAGTGAGGTAATACTACACAGTGAACTGCAAAGATTTTTGTAAGGTACTGAGAAATAGTACAGTGTTCTACCTTCTTGTTTCTTGTAGATCTCACAGATTTATGAGCAAAACCAGTGAATTCACAAGACTAATAGGGACCACTAACAATAATCACCGCTAAAGTTTTTAAATTGCATTTTTCTCAGGGGAAATAGATGACAAACAGTAGACTGGCCTATGGGCCAGGTAGGAAAGCCCCTTGACCTTCTCAAATAAACCCAAATAAAATTTAGTTTTTACAAAACAATTCAAATCCCTAAATTTGCTTCCTAATGTAGTCCCCCAAACCACCCACATGTAACCTCCATTAGAGTCAACATGGAGAGTCGGCATGCAGCAGCAGGAAAGGTTGCTGCATTTCCAGGTAGAAATGTGGCTGAGATAAAGAGGTCTCAGCCTGCCTAACACTGATTTTGCAAACACTCATCCCTCCTGTACATAAAGGAGAATAGCCACTGAATGTATTACTCCTGTGAGCTAACTAGATGAATTAACTAATTCTCAAAATGTAGGTACAAGTCATAAGCTAGTGACTTCAGAAGAGATTCAAGGCATGCAACAAAAGTTTTGATTGCTTGACCTATGCACTGAGCAAGTGCTAGCAGAGCTGACTACCCAAGGAAGCAACAGGCATCTCTGCACATCCCAACAGTTCATAGAGCTCACACACTCACTTGATTCCAATTATTGTCCCCTTCTGGGCAGCATGAGATTCTACACACATACTTTATTTGTACATAGAAATAATAAAAAGAGACTATCTGATGTGCTAATGTTAATCAATCTCTCAGAAGCTAAGAATCATGTATGAAATGTTCTACCACCTGTTGAAGTTTCTCTTGTGCAAGTACCTACCACCTTACTAGGTATAAATAAATATCTTTAGACCCATTCTTCATATATGAGCTATTAATGTCTCATGCAGCAACTTGTACTTTTTTTCTTTCCTTCTGAAATTAAATAGTACTTCTAGGTGGTTTTGTGGCTAAGGGAAAACTCATCTCTTGATGACCTAGTTAAATTGTATTAATATCTTGCTACATTTCTATGTTCTTTCTTGCTTTTAATAGCTGCTTACACAGACATACTAATCAAAAAATACATATAGCTGAAAATCTGAAGTCATTTCCTCCCCTTGCCTGTTGATGTAGCGGCATAAGAACAGATGGTTGAAATTAAAGAGCTGCTTAGAAATGTAGCAGAGCACATTAGAGAAGGAAAGCAGACAGCATTTCTTTTTGAAAAAAAAACTCTCCTCTGAACAAACCAATGAAGAAACTTAGGTTACCAAGGAATTTCTTCCTCTAAGAAATTAAATCCAAGTTAGTGCCCACTAAAACCAAACCAGGCATTTGACTTATGTGGGTAGAGAATCGTGCTTTCCCTCCCCCTGTTAGGATCAGGTTGTTGTATTTTTTAGAAAAATAAGCCTAAAATAAACAAATAATTTCCTTCCAGTAGCTATACTGAATCAAGAACACCCATGCTGTAAATCACTTAATGTCATCCAGATTTATAGTTGGGGTGAATCGGATCCAGAATGTTTCATTCCCCATGTTCCAACAAAACAAGCCATATGCAAAGACGCGTTGGCGGAAAGTATGGCGAGGAAAAAAGCCCCTTCCAACCCTGCTGACTGATACCTCATTCATCCTTTTGTTAGCAATGACATATTTGAAGAGAAAAATAAAGACACATTACATGTATTATTAGGCAAAGCATGAGATCATGCTGTGGATAGACAAATTCATAATTCTCCTGCCTCTTCTCTCTTGCATCTTGATGTGAAGTGCCTCCTTCCATCCTTCTGTTTAGCTTTGTTCCCAGCTCTTGAACTTTCTTCTCAACTATGACTACTCCAGTTGATTCTAATTCAAAATAATATCTTGGTTATACCTATCGTGGAAATGTGACAGATTTGTCCAGTTTGATACATTTTTTAAAACTGATACTAAAGATTGTACATATGGAATTCAGTGTACCAATTTAAAAGCACAAGAAGTTTAACAAAGAAATTATGCTTTCTCACTTCCCTTTCTCTCACATTACAATTAATTAAATTACATTTAAAAATTTTATAAAAATCAGGCCTAATTTTGATTAAACCTTTTTCCCTCCTTTACCTTTTTCTATTAAAGCCTCAAACAGGAACACAAACCTATTTTCTTCAGCTCTCCTCCTACAGCCACTTTAACAGGTAATTTCTGCAGTGCTCCAGAAATTAAGGTGTATGTCAAGTTGATGCAAGAATGTGCTAAAGGAACAAATAAATACTTGTACAATAGACTCCAGGTCAGTGATAGCAAACACTGAGGAAAGAGGAAGGGAAGTCTGGCCATCTCCTAAATAAAATTTTTGAGACTGCTTATGAAACAATTAATCCATGTGCTCAGTTTCACTCTTTGAGCCCCCAAGTCCACACACAATTGAGACTTGACTTTAGGCAGCTCTGGTAGTTCTGATAACACCACAGGCAGATGGGTGGTACAAGCCACTTGCAGCAGCTCTAATGTTTTCTTTGCTCAAGACAGTGTATGGGGACACAGAAGTAAATAAAACACAAGCTTTTCCATAGGAGTACCTGAGTGTGTGGAAGTCACGAGATTGACCACTGATTTCTGTGGAACAGAAGCAGGGCCAACACAATTTATTATATTTACAAATACCTGCCAGTCCTCCCTGGTGCAGAAAAAGATGCCATTCTCAGAAGTATATGGGAAACTAAATCACCTTGACATTGATAAATGCTGAGTTCCTAAAACATGGGCCTTATTCACTCAGGGTATTCAAAACAGAGGAACAGTAGAGGAAGAGCATTTCTGTCTGCAGGATAATCACATTAAAACCACTCACAGGAGTTGAAACTGTACTGAGAAAGCAAAAGAGATACTGCAAAGGTATTCACTTAGAACATATGAATCGTTCACAGTTCCAGGTTTTGCAAGCTTCTGAGTAATGTTTGTGTCTGCAAAACTTGTTTGACTACAATAGACCTTATTTTTGTAACTTAATCCTGTATTTTTTGCAAAGATGGTTCAATTAAAGGGGGAAGACTCAACATTTTTCTACATGAATGAAAGACATCAAAGTAAATAAAATGAAATGTTCTACCTCTGTTACCTCCAGAAGCTAATCTTTGACAAAACATGGTACTCTTTGAAGATCTGACACACTCCTTTTTCTCACACCGCCTTCCCCATTATCTCTGCTTGTTGCTTTTTCATGTATTTTCTTTGTGGATTTTTTTTTTTTTTAATTTTCCTTGCTTTCCACCTTTTTGTGAATACTTCTTCATTCCTCTTGGAACACAGATCAGTGGTGCACTGCCTCAAAACCAGCAGTGTTCAATGTCTGTCATATCATTGCTCTTGAAAAAGAGTGCCACTATTACATGTTTCATATCAGCAGAAGGATTTAGCCTGCTGCAACAAAATCAAATCATTCCAAAATGAAAAGGAAAAGAAGATATTTCTCTCAGAGACCTTAGCTATTTCATGGTGCAAGCTAGGAGTAGACTGTGAAATCTTCACCAGAGATTTCTCATCGCCCTCATGCAGAATGACTCTGCTGCCATTAGCCCAGGAGACCAGAGTCCGTCATTGTACTCAGTAAGTTTTAAAACCAGTAATTTAGGGCTTTCTCACATTGCTGCATTTTTCTAAGAGGATCTCTTACATTTGCAATGGCTACCTCATTGTCTTTCTCCACAGCTGTCCTCTGCTCTTCACTTGCTCATCTGTGTCCACTTGTTGTCCTTTTGTTTCTATTGTAAATTCTTTGAGAGAAGGACTGGTTTGCACTGTTTTCCTACTGTGTGTAGCACAAGCCATCAGAGCAAACTGCAGGAATAAAGGCAAGGAGTAAAGAGACACCCTTTGAGTGGCTTTCCTAAGCTTTCTGTGAGGCTTTATTCTGATCTCACATACACAGATGGTAATCCACCAGTGGGTGCATTACAACCAAACAGGCATCTAATACACAGCATAATGTAACACAAAACCACTGCATGAAACAGGTGGGATCAGTGGAAGCACTCTGAAAGTCCACTCCCTACTTCCCCATCACATGCAATTGAAACTGGAGTTTAGCCAGAGCTGGATCCCTTGAAGGCTAAAAAATCACTCTCGAGGCTATATTAATATTATTTTATTAATCCTTACTATGAAGAGAACTTCTTGTGTTTTATTCAATTGTACAGCATCATGTTGAAAACTTCTCATAACATACCATGAACAATAAAATGTATTAAAGAAAAGATGAAGGTGCAAAAATGAATAGGATTGAGAGCATCTGGCTTAATGGTTCCTCGTGCAAATTTATGTCAGACTTCCTAGCATGTCTGCATTCTGCAGTGACATGATAGCTGATTTTCCCAAGGATCTCTGCCTCATCCAGCATCCAGAATTGCCAGCACAACCTCCTAGAACACTAAGCCAGCATTCATGAATGGTTTCACAGGCTTCCTTGTAGTATTTGTCAGACCACTGAAGAGGGGAAAAGAAAAAAAAGCAGCAATCAAATGTTGATGGATTTATAGTCACAGAACACCTTTCCTTTGAGAAAGGAAGAGCTGTCCTATATCCATCATATAGATCAGAACTGAAATACTTGTGCATCTGAAAATTGCCACCTAATGTTGCATTCCCTGCTCATAAACAATTTTTCCCATGTTTTTGCAAGGTTTCTTATGTTTAAAGCTTATCTGCTGCTGACTTATGGACTACTCTAGGGCAGCATTCAATTCCATGGACCTCTACACACCTTGTCTCATGTGATGGACACTCACTAGAAGAAAGCAGCATGCAGTCATGTGATTAGAAATTACTTCAGGACACACGTATGTCATGGTACTGCTGTAGCACTGCACTGACAACCCTCACTCAAACATGCCCTAACTCCTCAACTCTTAACTTTGCAACCCTCCATCCTTTCAATACAACCTTTATTTTTTTGGCGCCTTACTCTCTTTGTACAGGCTGTGCTTCTGGAGACATAGTATGAACTTCAACACTTTTACCCCACAGATCTGTTCTGTTTCTATAGCCTACAGCTATAGAAACAATTTACAATTTTAGCAGGGAGTTATGGATAACTGGTTGCTGTCTTGGGTATGAGCTGATCAAGGCATCTCTGCAGGCACGTTATACAGCTACTGAGGGATAACAGAGGACTATGACAAGTTTGGCTCAGTCAAATTTTTAAGAACTTTTCTTCACAATTTTTTGTCTCAAGGCTCTCTAACCTTCATGTCCAGCTGCAGGCTGTCTTCATCCATATTCTTCTATCTGGTATTTTTACAAGGTCAATTGAACACATATGTCACAGACGAGGCCAGCTTTCCAACTTAAGATTCAAGTCTTTGCCCAAAAGCAGTGAATTTTTCCTCCTTACCTCATTCTCAGAAATGGCTGAATCATTTTTTTACTAAATGTTACAAAAATTACAACAAAAATCTATCTTAGCCAAAGAGCTAGCACAGAAAATCTGAGTCCCAGTGGTTTAAAATTTGGCAGTCTTATCAGCAATTGCAACAAAATTCATATAATGAATAAAGTTAGTCAGTCTTAATTATCTGTGTCATTACCAGGTCTGCCTGCAATAACATGGTATCTCAGTCTCCTAGCCTCTTCTAGATGACACCTGACTTAAAATTCTGTGGGAATTTTTAATGTGTTACTATATGTTTATGTCTATCTGTCATCATTTCCTCATGAGATTAAAATTATATCCCCATTTATACTTCCATCAGAAATAATGGCCTGAGAACACCCATTGTTGTTGCTGCAAATTGTAAATCATGCACAAAAAAAAAAAAAAAAAACAAACCATCAACCAAAAAAACAACAAACCCAGACCAATTATCAAACTGAAATTACTCTAAAAGAAGGATCCCATTTTGTCACATAGGTGAGTATAGTCTTCAAATATTTCCACTGTTTATGTATCTATGTGCAATGTAGCAGTTTCAGCAGGACAAGTGAGAATTTCTAGTCATCGCCCCATGCAACACTCAGGTAATGACAATTGTGAGGAAACAAAGCTCTTATCCCCTCTACAGATTGAGCACAGAGGCACAGGAAAATTGAATTCCCTGACAAAGCTCACAGGTGAAGCCTGTGGCCGAGCAGAAATTCTAAAGTCCTACGTTAGCTCCTTAAGTAGTCACTGCCTTATTTTCTTCCCCCCGTCTATGTGTAGGTCTCATATTTTATTTGAAAATTACTTATTTTGTAATTGATTTTCAAAAATTCTAGACAAAAGCTAAAATATCTGCTTTACCTTCACAGAAAGGTTAGGGAGAAAAAAGAGCAGAAACTACATTTGAAATGCTCTAATGTTTAACCAAAACCTGTCTTTTGGGGAAAATATGGCTGTTTCTGCTGATTTTTGGCAAAATATTATAAAATGGTTCATCTCAGCCCCATAGTGAAGTTGTTTTAGAGAGGCTAAAACAGTAACAAAACAGTAAAGCCTTACATTTAGCACCATAAACACTTAATTATAGAGGATAACATTATGACATTGCTGGTGTTTAATGCTGAGTTCAACTCCATTCTGCCATAGGAGTGGAAACATACACACATTGCCTTTCCTGGAATGCTTTTGCTTCCCTTTGGATAATTGTATTTCATCACGTTCAGAGCTCAAGCAATTTGAAAAGCCAGCAGTGTTGCTACAGAAACTGAGGTTAAAACAAAGCTTCCTTCTTCTGCATACAGAGAATTGCAAGACAAACTGTTTCATTATTAATAAATAAATAAATAAATAAATGTCTTAAATTTAAAAAGTTATTCTAATCTCTGGAGAAACCAAGAGTGTTTCAATATCTGGCATTTCCCAACTGTTTATTTAAAAGACAAGTTTTGCAGCAAGTTTTCTTTTGTCTCTGTCATTTCATCACATTTGGAGCTTCCTGCAAATGCATTTTGTATACACAGCTCTTAGTGAATAGCTCTTTAGCACACATTCAAGGCCTCTCTACCCACACCTCATCAAAATAAAGAGAAAAAAAAATTAAAAGTTGTAGTATGATACCAAACAACTGAAACATTGATGCAAACACTGCAAGAATTGGACCACAGGACCAACATTCTTAGTATTGGTTCTGGCTGGGATGGAGTTAACTTCCTTCACAGATACTCCTGTAGTGCCATGCTCTTGCACCTACACCAGTGTCAGCTGTGCTTACAGCATCAAAGCTTTCTCTCTTCCCCACAAGGCAAGTGGGCTGAGAGTGGGCAGAAAGTTGGGAGGGGATGTAGACAAGACACCAAATGAACAAAAGGATATTCCCTACATCTATCACTGTGGTCAGCATGTACAAGTTCAGGGAAAATGGGGAGGAAGGGGGTCTTTGGCTAAATCATAGCATTTACCTTATCAAGCAACTCTTGTGCTGAGACCCTGCTTCCCAGGAAGAAAGTGGATGGGAATTAATTAATTCCTCTGTCTCCTTTAACTGCACACTCAGCTTTTGCTTTCCATATTAACCTACCATCTCAATCTACAAGTCTCTTCACCTTCTTTCTTTTTTCTTCCTATCATAGAGAAGAGAGGAACGAGCAAGTGACAGGGTGAGTGTTGGGCTGCTGGCCAGAGTTAACCCTCCACAGGCTCCCACGTAAAGGGTGTGACCCATCTGGCATTTTCTGCTAGACCAGGCAAAGGCATCTCTTCAGCACAGCCAAGTAGAGACCTAAAGGTGATATGTAGTTATTTCCACTATTAGTAGCATATGAGATGGAATGATTTAGAAATTTGAAAAGATTCACAGCTCACTCTAACCCCTGTATGTTTTTCAAGATAAACAGAACAGTTGACAACTGCTGCACAGCACTGTGCCCATCTTACTGTCTCCCAAAGAAAAACAGTGGAAGTTGGTCAGATATTCAGGGGATGCCTTTTTTCCCTACAAACCAGTCACATCACCTTCTCTTTTTCTTATGCATTAGAGCTGACCAGAGCATTTTTTTCCTTACAGGAAATAACATCTTTCAAAAAACTCCCAACTTATGTACAAATACTACAGATTTTGACTTATTGACTTAGAGCTTTATGGTTAAACTTTCTGGTACCTGTATGCATTCTCCTGTATCAATGAGACTGGCTGGCCAGGCTCCCTCTCTGGTATCACCTGATGGTCTCACTTTCTGTGGGCACATAGTAGTTAATCATAGGGCAGAAATATTTGTCCAAAACCTTGAACTCCAGTGTATAATAGAGTACACTGAAGTACCTGCCCTTGCAGTTCCTGAGGACTATGACATAACATTTTTCATGTTCAGTTGATTTGCTGATGTTATCTGAAAATGAAAACTCTAATAGATTTCTATAAAACCTTTTGTACAGTAATTTTTTAATTTTTTCTCTTTCAATCAAAACCTAACTTTTATCACATTTTTCTTCCTCTCCTTACCCCTAATATCACAATAAAAAAAAGAGTAAAAGTGAGTTTCTAAGGCTGCTGAGTTTCAGGTTCTGTGTTTCCTTTATTTGCTGACACTAAGCATTAATTTGATGGTTCTATGCATTTCACACAAGTTCCTAGTAGCACTTGCAAGTAGCATTTTATGCAGAACATATGGCCAGTATCTAGTCAATCTCTTCTCCACCAGTTTCAATCAAATCCTTATCTATTTTCTTACAAGGAAAAAGAAAATCCCTTAAATTACACCACATGGAGATGATCTAGACAAAACTGGCTGAGCTACAACATACTGAGACTAACTCAAACCACATTTTCTCTGCTGTGCCAGGCACCACCCTGTGATACTCCTCCTTTACCAGCCCCTACAGATAGCTGGGTGTATCAGAGAGAGGTCTGTGTGCATTGCCATCCTGTAACATGATGATGATGCTGTCTATAAACAGGTCACTGTGTCAGAAATGCATCTTAAATTTTGCCCAAATCATCATAAGTCTTTAGCAGTCTTGTTATCTTCTCTGTTGTTTCACTTTCCTATAAAATAATAGCAAAAGCAGCACTAAAACCAATCTAATAAACTTCATTTTGGTTATCCAAGGCAAAAGCATCTGTTCTTACATCCTTCTTCAAAGATATTTTACTCACCTTTTCTAAACTATTTCCTTCCACTTACAGAAATTCTGCTACTACTCCAGGCAATCACTATCCTTATTGCTACAAATTATTCCTAAATATCTACTCTACTATTTAACAAAACGCAATTAGAGCCCAATATGAACAATAACAGCGTAGGATTATACTAGATAAAATTATATTCCAATTAGTCCTGACTTTGCCAGAGCTTTTTATACATTTGAGGACCCTTATTAAACTCTTTCTCCCTTTGAAATCTTCCATTCTGTGGGCCAAAACCTCCAATTCATTCAATCTCTTCTTGTCACTAGGTTTTGCAGATTTTTGATTATCCCCTTGTTCACTTTGGATTCTCTCCAATGAGCTTACACCCTATTAGGAAGGCACAGCCCAAAATCAGTTCCAGTGCTCCAGCTGATGCCTTATCAGCATTGAGTGAAGCAGGATTACTTCATGTGTCTTGTCAGCTGTACTCCTGTTTGTATGTCCCATGTTGGCAATTATTTTTATTTTTCCTTTTTAAACAACATCCCCAACTCATGTTTGCACATGTTATCCACTACAAGCAGCAAGGTTTTATTCTGAAGATGCATTTCTCAGACATCAGCTGATGACTTGGTGGCGTTCTTCACTAACAAACAGTGCAAAAGTGACACAACTAAAGGGCAAATTACCTCTGGTCAAAACCTTGATGCAGAGATCTAACATATTACTTCTGTGTGCCCTGGGAGGTTTCATTGTTTGTTTTTGTTATTGTGCTTTGTTTTAGGTTTATTTGGGTCTTTTTATTAATTTTGAACAAAGCTGGTGGGTAGGGAGATGATACACACAGAAGAAGGAACATGCCATCAGTAAGTGCTCTTGCTGACTACAACATATTTGCATAGTTGCTATGTGCTGAGTCACAAACTCTTTCATGTGGCCATGAGGACTCTGTCCCTCAGCTCATCTTAGGTGGCTGTTCCCTCTGCACTAGCAAAGCCATTTTTTGCTGACCATTTGCATACAAATTGCTCCTCCTTTGTACAATCCATGTACCTGCACTGGGCATGATCATATGACTGAACAGAGTTATCACACACGATTTAAAGTGATAGTCCTGTGGTGACCAGCTTCCTAGATCTGAAGAGAAAGTTCTTTTTTTCCCCTCTAGTTTAAGAACTCCACTCAGGGTTGATGACCCAGAAATTTAACATAAAATTTGGGTTCCATGAACATTCTTGAATTTCAATGCAAAGGCCCACTGAACAGGAGAGATAGAAGCAGAAAGGAGCATTCTACAAAGCTAATTGTCACTTGTAATCAAAGCTACTGGATTGACTGAAGTTACCACAAGATCATTTCAATCAGTTCTGTATGTTTCAGGCTGAGCTTGTGCTTACTAAATGCATCTCCAGGGCTTCAGTTCTTCCCATGGCTTTGATTCTTCTATAAGTCTTGCACCTCTGTTACTGGACACTTTAAACACCTGGGACTTAGGTGGAGTTTTCACACCATTTTTCAGTCAGAGAAGTTTAAGGTCTCTAGGATTTATGAGGATGGTATTTGCATGGTGGATACCTTTGGATATTATTGAAGAGGTTTGAGAGGCAACAAAATGGTTTCAAGAAATTTGCAGTGGCCTTGCTCCATCATTGAGTTACAGAAGATGAAACCATGGTTTATAATCATGAAAATGAGGGGAAAAGAGAACATTTTTCCTAACAGGAAAATCTTCTTGGTCTTAGGTGCCCTTCCTGTGTCAGAATGAATACCAAGAAGTTTTCTCTTTTTAAGAGAACTGTGCCATGAAACCAAAAGAATCCTCCCTGTTTATCAAGCAGCAAAAAATAACCAATGACTTCAAAAACTTCTTTAATCTCTGCCATCCCTACAGAAGACTTTTCTTTTTACACATTTCAGCTGGTTTATTGCATAAATATTATGTTAGCAGTCATTCTTCAGTGTGTAGGTGGGATCGCCAGTAGGCAGAGACAGTGATAAATGAGTCTCCAGGTGTTGCTGCTCTTTTTAGAAAATCCTTTAACAAGCATTTGTGAAGATTGAGGTCATTTTGCAAACTTGTAAGAGTTACAGTAAGTTGTTTCACAGACACTTCTTTCTTTAAGAAGTGCTGTCAGAGCTGGTGAACCCAAAGTGGGTTGTATCTTTCTACTTAGCTCTGTTTACAAAACTCAGGTAACTATTTATATGCATTTAGTTTTGAGGATGCATTAAAGAGGTCAGGGATGGGGTTATTAGAGTGATGTTTTCATTAATTTCTTTTCTGGCTGCAAGAAAGCAAATCTTGCAGTCCTGAACTCTCCAACAAACATTTTGTGCACTTGATGACAGCACAGACATGATGGTCTGTTTCATTAAGGTAATTATTGTAAACACCAAGAAGCCAGGAGAGAAGCTGCACAGCTCAAAAGATAAGAGCCTAAAGCCTTTCACTTTCAGACTGCAGATGCTACCAAGAACCAGGCTGAACAGGTTCATTCAAGTATCAAACCTACACTGAAGTGTCCTCCCACCCCCAGCACCCACCAAACCCAGCAGGGACTCGCTGGCTCACGGACTAACAGGGGAAGGCAGGACCACACAGGGCGGAGCTCCGGGATCCATCAGTGCCAACCCAGCCACTGGGAACTGAGCTGGACTGAAACTCTTCCTGCTGCGATGGTTCTTCAGACAAGACTGCTGGCAGCTTTCCTGAGGATCAAATGGATGCAAACTGTTCTCTGGAGCACACCAAAGGAAGGTGAGGAAAAACAACATTTCAAAGCTTGTTCAAAGCACCATGCCACTGTCCTTATCAACACCATCCATGGGGAAAGGCACTCAGAGTGGGTAATTCCAGTCAAACACCACCCAAAATACCACTTTGAATTCCCCTGTGCCAGCACTTGATATCAGGTAGCAAAGAGAAGTGTTTTGCAGTGATGATTAGCACTGAAGTCCTCAGCTCCAAGGATGCAATAAACACCACATGGAGGGAGCAGAGCCATGGAAAACCATTTGGCATTTCATAACCAAGCCCCCACCTTCACACTTAAGTAATATTTTATCGTCTAGCATCGTGTCTTGGCACAGAATTCCACAGGCTGAGACTCTTTTGTAATTCTGTACTCCACAACATTGTTCCCCCCCACCACAAAGAGACCTCTGTCCAAAGGTGGAACACAAACAAGCTCCATTCTGAGTTATAAAAACATAACACATGCGTAAGTGCATGCAATAATCTTTGTATAATTTGCCCCTTAGTCATTGTCTAGTCCTATTATGTAAATCTGAAACATGCATTTTTGAAAATAAAGGGCTTCAGTAAAATAATTACTGTTGTAATCCTGGAACCACACCCAATAAACAGTTTAGCAATCAACTGGCTCCATATATTTGAAAGCTATAAACAGATTAGTATGAAATTAAACCAGTAAGGGCCAAAATCTCAGCTGCTGGTGTAAATTAGTACTGTTTGACTAAATCAAATTAGCAGTTTGATTGACTTCAATTAAGCTACACTAATTTACAGAAAGCCATCATCTCTTCTTTCTTTATGCATATTCATCTCAGAGTATCTGTATGTGTGTAAGATTTCTTTGTGTTCTATGGAGACAGTGATCTTTAGCACAATAATCTCATTTCTCTCTCTGCATATGTAGATTCATGAAACTTAAGTATGGCTTCAGGCTCTGTGGGGAGAGGAATTGAAGGACTACCAGAAAAGACCTGATGACTCCAATATAATAATTTCAATCAACTCCTATTCATTTTCTTAATAAGAAATTTGCTTGACTACAGAAGACAGCCTGAGACTGCCCTTAGCACACTTCATTCCAAAGAAACCTAGAAATTATCCATTAACAGTTTTTGCACAACTTGGAATAATAGCCAATTTTTCAAAAAACTAATATTGTTAACTTCACAGTATTCCAGGTCAAGAACTGCACCTGACTTTTCATGCATCTCCCAACAATTCATGATGCAACTTTGATCTCATAGTAAAAAAAACCCTCTAATTTCAAATTTTTTTTTTTAATGTCACAAAATTGGCCATAGTAGGATCTAAAATTGGCCACAGAAGGATCAGATGATTGGGACCTCCTTCTTATTTGGAAAGGGAGACATTTATATTGCCCTTTCATTCTAAGCCTTGTGAAGCATGTGAATCCTTACCTACGCTCAGGTTGCATGTTGGAGAAGTGGAGCACAGAGTCCAGCTACGTGCTCAGCTCACAGAGAGGGAGAACAAGAAGTCAGGTTTAAGAAACAGATTCTTGCACCTTAGCCATGTTCCAAAGCCATGCTTTTCCCTTGGATCATCCATACACCATCACACTGCAAAAATAAAAATTGTCTCACCACTACAATTCTGACCCTCTGTCTGAACAAAACTTTTTACCACAGGGGCAGGAACACAAGAGGAGAGGGGAACTGTGGAAAAAAGGTTCTGGTGTTTGAAACACACATTTTATCTGGGTGACACCAGTGAGACAGTCCTTCTAAATACCCTTTAAGCAAAAAGCAACAACATTGCAAAAGGAGAAAACACATAAGGAGGAGGAACGGATCCCTCACAGCTTAAAAAAAGGCAGCATGGAGGATGAGGAAATGAAACCTTGATTTAATTTATTCCCAAGCTAACCAGACAAAAATACTTACACAGATATATGCTACAAGGAAAGAATATAAAGATATCTGGAGAAATTTGGGAATCAAGCAGACCCAAAAGGATTAAGGGGTATCTCTGCTCCAGGGCTGAGAACAAGGAGAACAGGGATAGAAGTGGCAATATAGTCAATAAAACTGCCAGCATAGTGGCAGACCATAGCTGCCACTTTTCTATCAAACACAAAGTAAACCATCTTCCATCTTGAATTTCCACTGCATAGTCTCCTCTGGAACACCAACCCAAACCAGGAACATCATAGCCAGAAGTAAAAGGAAACAGGGAAAGCAGCTGCTCTGGAGAGCAAGCAGCCATCCTGGTGAGGAGATCCAGGCCCTCCTCTGCTCCCATGCTGGAGGCTGGTGCCAGTGGCCATATAGATTCTGGGTTCAATTCAAATTTCTTTTTTGGTAGGTGTAGCTAACCAGAATTCATCTCTGAATTGGAGAGATGGATTCAACGGGTGGATTGTTAGGTGGACAAGGAATTGGTTGCCCAGTCACATCCAGAGGGTTGTGGTCAATGGCCCAGAGTCCCAAGGGACATCAGCAGCAAGTGGTGTCCCTTAGGGGTCTGTATTGGGACCACAACTCTTTAATAACTTCACTGATGACATCGTCAGTGGGACAAAGGGCATCCAGAGTTTGCAGATGGCACACAGCTTGGTGGTGCAACTGACACACCTGAAGGATGGAATGCCAACCCAGAGGGACTTGGACAAGCTCAAGAAGAGACCCCATAGGAACCTCGTGGTTTAACAAGACCAGGTGCCAGGTGCTACACCTGGGTCAGGGCAACCCTAGTAGTGACACAGGCTGGGGGATGAACAGATCAGAGCAGCCCTGATGAAAAGGGCTTGGGGGTGATGGTGGGTGAGAGGCTGGACATGACCCAGCCCAGAGAGCCAAACATGTCCTGGGCTGCATCCAAAGCACTGTGGGGCAGCAGGGGAGGGAGGGGATTCTGCCCCTCTGCTCTGTTCTGGTGAGACTCCACCTGGAACACTGCATCCAGCTCTGGCATCCCAGCACAGGAAGGACACGAAACTGTTGGAGAGATCCAAAGGAGAACCACAAAGATGACCACAGGGATGGAGCACCTCTGCTATGAGTAAAGACTAAGAAAATGGGGATTTTTCAGCTTAGATTTGGTACCTGAAGGGAGCTACAAGACAGATGGGAGGGACTTCTTACAAGAGCACATAGTGACAGGACAAGAGGGAACGACCTCAAACTGAAAGAGAGCAGATTTAAACAATTAGACGCTAGGGGAAAGCTCTTTACTGAGAGAGTGGCAAAGCACAGCAACAGATGGACCAGAGAAGTTGTGGATGTCTCATCCCTGGAACTGTTCAAGGCCAGGTTGGATGGAGTTTTGAGCTACCTGGTTTAGTGGAAAGTGACCTTGCCTATGGCAGTGGGGTTGAAACTAAATGATCTTTAAGATCCCTTCCAACCTGAGCCATTCTGTGATTCTATTATATTCTATTACTCTATTCTAAGACTCACAAGGTCAGAAAGAAACAACCCCTCACGTGCTGAAGGTTACCTGAAAAGAGAATCAGAGCACAACAGCCACCATGTTACTGCATTAGTATCTATCCTACACTGCTGAGTGTAAAATCTGACAACACGTGCAGCCAACACGGCAGCAGCAGGTGGGGGCTTGGTTCAGCAGCCTTCATCTCTGGCTCATCTCACCTCTTTGATCTGCTGTAAACACACTGGTTTGACTGCAATGCCCCAATAATATCTGACACTTTGAGGCACATGGAGGAACGCAACTCTCTTCTCATCATTTAATCTTTACAGAAATAAGCCTAAGGAGGGGTCTCCCTTACAGCATCTGTCATCTCCCAATTGCTGCTGAGTAGCAAGTTAACCAACATGAAAATCCTTCTTTGGGAACAAAGGGCTTGCACCCAGAGAGAGGATTGTTCTGTATGTTCTTGTTACTGTGATATTTCCCATATACTGAGACATTCCTGGCTGGGAAGGCAGGCAAAAGAGGCATATATTTAGCAGCATGTGGCAGGACAGTGAATAAAATGCTGTCTGTGCTGCTTTCCCACTCTAAGCTCATCTTTCAAAGCTTGGGCTATGCTATACTATTGACTACTAGGATCAAGTAAATGTTAACATCAAAAGGAATTCAATAATACATTTTGATAAAAGCACATTTTCCATATGGTTTTACTCATTTTATGCTGTCACAAATCCTAGTAAGTTTAAGGACAGGAACATTTGCAGAATCAAGTAATTCTTATGTAAAGCATCATAAATGCTCAAGGAATGAGAACTCTGAATTAATATATGCGACAATAAAATCCTGAATTCATGAAGAGTTATTTCCATCTTTCAAGGAACACAACTAAACCATAAGACTGCATTTAACTGATCAAACTTTGACTAGGTATGTCAAATGTAGGTGACATTACAGAGTTGCTGCCACATCATGAAGGGTTTCTATGATATTTACAAGCTTTACAGCTTGAGGTTAAGATTTTTTCCCTTCCTTTCCCATTTTTCTTCATAGAATGTCAGGTTTTGAAAAGAAACATAAAAAAGCCATTGCTGAGTTTCAGAGTTTTCAGCAAAAGGTCAACAGACATATCTCTCTAAGTTTTAACTCCCACATAGCACTAAAATGTAGGGATAGGTTCTTAAAGTCATCAGGATGTCTGAATAGACTGAGAAATATATGTTGGGACTGTCAAAATATCTGGCTACTTATTTCAAAAATCAATGGGTGATACTTGTTTAGGAACACATGAAAAATCTCATCATTTTATAATCACTATTTTCAAGCTCTTAAATTTCTTTCTTAGAAAACAGAGCCCTCATGGAGTCTCACCTCTAGGACTCACTGAGCAAACCTCATCATTTTTGGTGCTTTTTTGTCCCCTACAACCACAGTAAGGGTTCTGACTGCCAGAGCAGATGTGCTTTTCATCACAACCCATCTCAAAGTATACCATAATAGCTGGGTAATATTTGGAAGCTGGCTTCTGCAGGGTAATTCAATTAGGCAGCAAGGGAACCCTTTGAAGCTGATAGAATGATTTCTATTGGCTCCAGTGGACACCAAACCAGGTCTAACTACTGGATAGACTTGTTGGACCTTGAAATGATATGTGCCTTTGAAATACCTATATATAAATAGGCAGAGGGACATAACCAGCCCATCTGTGTCTAAATTTCCTCATCTCAGAAATATAGGTAACAACAGCTATTTACTCATCTTTATAGAAGGCTGATAGTATTTAAAGCAATTGGTGTGATGACTAATTAGCTAATATTTGAAATTTTAAAGCACTACATAACTGCTAAGTACTACTACTAAATTAAGCCAACTGTCAGTAAAGGCAGACAGCCTGATCTTTGCTGCTTGTTGACACAAGACCAATTATAAATAATGAGTTCCATAAAGTCTAAAATATGTCATACATGGAGAAATTAATGAAAATTGAGATGAATAAAATGGTACATCCTCATCATTCAATATTAAAATTTATTGGATTTCAGACTTTTAATCAGCAATGTCTACACTAATTTCCCGTTCTATAAGCATTATACAGCTAAATAAAGTACACATGCCTTTCTGATTGAAAATAAGGCCTGTGTTAGCCTTGTGCCATTATACTAACATTGATACTGTTAATTTCTGAATCAAGAGCTCTGTTCATCAGTTCATGAAAGTCCAGTTAGGTTTGCTGCTCTTCCTACTCCAGCTGTAAGATTATAACAGAATCTCACTTTTAGTCACCTCCTAATCGCAAACCTAATCCATTAATGACCATTTGACTCCTCCCAGATTGCACCAGAAGCTCACAGTTATTCTGCAGTCAATTAGTATATGCAAATCTTTCTTTCCCACCTTGTGCTTCATTTTCTTCTAGGGAACAACCATTTCCACTAAAGGCAGAAGCCTTCAGCTATTAAACATTTATTCTGTTTTTTATTGTTCTTGCCTTGACACTCCCTGTATGGGAAGAACAGGACATTATCTCTACCTTGACAGTAGAGATAATGTCTTGTGTCAGGAGAGAATTTCACAAGCCAGCTCCAAGCTTCTACACCCAAGGCATAGAGGAAAACGTTAAGAAAGATCAGCCCCAAGCTGGTCTGTTAGGATTTCCACCAACGAGCTTCCACCAAACTGGCAGAACCTGTGCCATCTCCCTGGTCCCTGCCCACCTTCCTACCAGCTTCCTCAGCTTGAGAAGGAAGGTGTAGTCTACCTCTGCTATCCTAGCATTTCACTCCTGCCAGAGCAGTTTAGCAGATGAAATCTGAACTTTTAAATTTAGTCTACTCTATGCAGATATTCCTTGTCATGATCAGGGAAAGAGTCCAGTTTTTCAGACTCCAGAATTATACAAAACAAGTATAATATTCTATGCCCAGCTTCAGAAATGTAGAGGTAAGTATAGGTTCTTCAGGAACATTCAACCAAAACATTACCTACTCTGTTTAAAAAAATGTGGAGAATTATTCCTTTTCAACTGACTAAACAATTACTGGTATTTATTATCTCTATTTTGACAGAACTGGTTTAACACATTCTTAAAAAAATACGCAACTTATTCTTTTTGATCATCACAAGTGTCATCAGCCTACCACAAATATTGTACTAAATAACTCTGCACCACAAAGAAACATGATCCTCTAAATGTTGAATCAACGTATTTGCTAAGGAGGTGTGTATCAAGTCAAGCCATCTCAACATATAACTGATCCCCCAGTGGGAAGCAAATAAACAAACAATAAAACAGAACATCTCACCTTTGAAATGCCAGTTAACACAGCTCCACAGGCTCCACAGTTAACACAGGCCCAGTTCTTCCCTAGCATTTCAACCCAAGAGGCAGCTGCTGCAGGCACAGAGCTGCTTGTGCAAATGGCCTGGTCTACAGTTCTTAGCAAAGCTGTTTGCTGGTCACACAGTCACCAGAGACCCTGCAACGCTCCCCACCAAGACAGGAACAACCAGGCACTTCCTCCTCTCCTTTTCCTTCTTGTTTTCAAGGCCACACACAACTCCTTTTTCTCCTCCTCTCCCCCTGGGAAGCTGGATTATTTTATGATGGCAACTGGTCATTCCATCCCTGATCCTCCCTGACATCAACAGCACACAGACTCCTGTGTCTCAGAGGAATGTGGGTAAAACTGCTCTGCTGGGGCAAATTCTTCCCCTTGCAAGAAAAATCCCCTCCCTTAAGAAAAAGAATTTGGATTGAAAATCACATTTTGCCTGAAGGCATCCTGGTTTTTTTAGTCTTATCCTTTCCTTCCCAGAAAAACATTTAATCAGCCAAATGGCTCTTGCTGCCCTTCCACTGGAAGGAAGGAAAGTAACAACCAGAGGACAAAATACAGAAGGAAAAGTGTGAGTGGTGAAAAAAGAAGTGGTAGCACTGACCTCTTGACTCAAGGGCAGTGTGGGGAGGAAGGCAGCTCAGAGTGGGAGGGAAGTGGCAGAGGGAAAATAGTATGCATATGTGCGGGCACACACGCAGATACTGATTTACCAAAGCCTAGTGAGGAGGCGTCAGCCTCGCTGCTGGCACCAGTTTGTGTAGCCTGCCTTTCTGCATCTTGTGGAACAGCCACACAGCAGCATGGCTCAGCAGCCTCCCACCCAATTTGGGAAAGGACATTGCCTGTCCTCAAGAAATGCATGGGCATGTACATCTTAGCATGGGAAGGGGCCAGCACTGTTGGAGAACATTGCATTACATGTGCTATTTCCAGGGAACATGCAACACTGCTTATAAGCTTACATAAGGAACATGATCTGATCTTGCAGACATGATCCACGTCTGTAACTCCTGGAGACATGTATGCAGACCAACTCTAAAACTACAAGCTTGTTTTCCCTGCAAAAGGGAAAAACAATTAGAAAACCTTTGTATTCTTTGCACTTTAAAGGGCAGGTCCCCTTACAGCAGATACTGCTCTTTCAGCAGATCTTTGTGGGTGGAGATTTCATATCAGCATGTCTGCCAATTCCTGCCAGAGTTTCATCCAAGCCACAATATACAGAGTCAACATTAATTAGCATTAATTATTATTTATAAGAAGCAATATTATCTGCACTGCTATCATTCATACTTATTTTTATGCCTTACATCGGGTTCATATACATGGTACCACAGTGCTCAAATAGAACAAGGTTCCATGGAATCTGCAGACTAAGGCACACCAATAGTCCTTAAACCATTTTGAAAAGGTCATTGCAAAAGCTAGGAGATCCCCTTTTCTGTGCTCCCACCAACTTGCCTTCTACTTTCTGTTTATAGCTAGGTCAAGATTTTTCTTCTCTTCCCCACCCCCCCTCACAAACAGGAAAGAATAATTAAAAAAAACCCCAAACAACCAACTGCCTAGAGAGTATAAAATAATTTTATTTCTAACCTAAAAAACAGTAAAGAACCAACACAAGAAGATCATTCCTCCCCCCCACCACCATTTGGAACCATCTAAACACAGTGTTTCCAGTACAAAACTCTCAAGTGAGCCTTCTGCACTTCACCAGAATGAACTGGTTTCATACTAACAGAGAAAACATGCTCAATGAATTTATGTTGAATTTATTTTGCTATCTATTAGATTGCCAGAAGCAGGAACTTTCTTAACCACCACTTTATTCTGTTCCAAATCGTGTCTCCAAAACCAGAATTGTCCTGTATGAAATGGAGTTCTATGTTAAGCAATGGGGCTGATTTTATTTAGTTCCCATAAAAGTCGGAAAACTTTCAAATATTACAAAATTCAATTTAAAACAGTTAATTAGCCCAGATAGCTATTATTAGTACTGCTGAAGTTATTAGTATTGTTGATAATAACTGCTCATAAATAATGATTTGCATACATTAAATTTAGTTGGAAGAACTTATGAACATTAACAAATCCTATAATGAGCATGCTCCATATTCTCCTTCTAATGAATTCTGCCTCAGTTCCAGTTTAAATAATATTTTTTACCACTTTGTTTCTTGCTTATTTTGTTGCTTGATGCAATACACAATAGCAAAGGCACCAAGATTAGTTCAGTGAATCCAATTTAGGAAGCCACTTTTACATAGGCCAAGTTTAATGAAAACACTTCAGTATGTTAAAGTGAATTCCCTTAGCCAATCCAGGCTGGTTGGAGAAACTACTAATAATCAGCTGGAACTGCTGAGTCAAAATTAAGAATGAGACGGAAACACTGAACACATTTTATGTAGTCCCATTGCTTGTACTCTATTTGAGATTGTTGCAATCACAAATTATGCACTGTTCTGAAATACATACTTTGACCAATATGAATTGCAACATTTTGCTGAGGAGTCACAACATGTTGTGTCACACTGAATACACCTTTCAGCCAGAAGTATGAACTGAAAAGAGCAGGAAAACTTTGCATTGCTATTTGCTGTTGAAAGCCAACTTCCATCTGAAAACATTTGTAAGCAGTTTGATTTATGTTGAAATGTATATTTTATTTGCTTTACCAAGAAATCAGGCTAGACTTATTTAAATTTTCAGATACATAAGAAAAACAACTTTAAAAGTAGATATTGTTGGCATATTTCTAAATTTCTCTATTATTCACACATGCATCAGATTATTTTGGTCCACAAGTTACCTAATCAGAGGGAAGAAACCACAACATTTTGCTTATACAAATAGCAAATATGCATTACAGACATTATAAAGGGGTTCTTTGGTGGTTGATTTTTAGGTAAAATAAGTAATGAATAATTTGTATAGAAGGGCACCTGAGAATACTGTTCACAGCACACGGGCAATTAATATACAGAAAAATATTTGCAGAAATTAATCATTATGGTTTGTTTCACTCACTTTTCTAACCCTGAAATGTCGCACTCTATTTATATGAAAAGATTAAGAAGAATGCTTCCAGGATAATGAAAGCATTCTGGATTGGGGAAAAAAAAAGTTTGATCTTCATTGTATCTATAACCAGTAATTACCATGCCATTATATTTATACCAACAGTCAAGCACTTCACTGGCATAAACAGACACACCTCTTTCAGCAGCAGGGCTGCAATCACACACACGCTGGTAGCTATCTTCATCCAAAATGCACTAACAGTTAAATGTGAAGAATGTATAAATGATTGTCCAGATCTTTAGCTGGTTCATCACACAACACTTCGCTGAAGTTAATAATGCTGTACCATCTGATAACACATCCCATTATTCACAGCTTAATTAAATTGTGCATGGAAAGTTAGCAGAAAGAGGTAACCAACCAATGCAACACAAACAACACAAAACTCAGTGCGGCAAGCTTAAGCTGGCTCTGTTAAGCAACACATCAGTAATGGTGGAAAGAACACTTTTGGAAAGCTCTCAGAGTCAATAAAGACATCCTTTTTAGTATTGATGAAGCAAGGCAGCTACCAGGACACATAAAAACACGTCTTAACTCACCTTTTCCTGGAGCAAGCGCTCATGTTCAAGCACTTCACAGAAAGATGTTACAAAATAGCCTAATGGGAAACATTCTTCCGCACAAATCGTATCAGAAAGGACTACAAGTGAGTGGCAGCCAGGTAAAGGAAAAAAATACCTGCAATGCTTGAGGTAGAACACAGTGTGCAGCTTTTAAGCAGCAAATAAATTTTGAGGGGTAATCCTTCTCACCTTACAGAATGTTTTTGTCTAGCTCAATAAGTTAAATCCTATCTTAACATCAGGATGAAGTTTGATTTAATGATGAAAGTAGCTTTTCTTGTCACAATCAATTACCTTACATAAATAATCTCAATAAATGAGCAGAGTATCTCAAGCATTAAAAACTGGAGAACCTCCATTTTAGGTGCTTCCTTAGAAAAGACAGGCAGACTGGAATTCACCTTAAATACTTTTCAGAGCTCTGTAATACGTCCCAGGTAGGGGAAGGCTTAGGCTTCCTTTCAGCTAACAGAAATAGGTTCTACAGGGTGAAAATCACTTCATGTACTACAGTCAACTGTTTTGCAATGAGATTATAACAATTCCCAGGTGTGATAACATGTGCAAGCATTTAAAATTTCAGGCAGCAGCACTGAGAAGCGCGATCTGCAAAGCACAATCTGCATATTTAGAAATCTTTAAAGGTACAAATTTTCAGTTTCAAAAAGACTATTATTTCTTTGGTTCTTTGGCTTTATTTTCTTGTTGTCTGTGAAATTATCAGTGTTCTCCACTGTTTAAAATAAAACCACTCTTCCTAGTGCTATAACTTTTGAACACTTTAATACCTTAGCCAAGTCTCCTTGTAACAAGCTGAAATGGTGTTTATAAATAAAATTATCTAGGCTGCATCAAATCTAACCTCTGAAAAGGAAGATTCACAACACACAGAAAAAGACTGTTTCCCTGCAATGTTCTTGGGGAAAACTCTTCAGCATCACTGGGACAGAAACCCAGCCAATACATCCCCAAAAATACACTGCTGAAAGGAACAGCAGCACTGCTCTTTCCTGTCAACAGCAGATGGGTGAAATAATACCTTATCAAAGGTTCAAGGTGTAAAATGAACACAAATATTCATTTAAGTTACATTTTGCACTTTCCAACTAACAAGAGCCAGAACATGCCCTGAAGAAGCTGGCGTGTGACTGTCCACACTATTTAACTAGCAACGAGCTTCCTGATACGGGCTGTCCCTCTAACCCAGTACTTTCTCATGCCGCACAGAGGCCTCTATTCAGGAGATAACACAAAGGACAGTTCCCTCTAGACAGCACAGATGAGGCCACTTCTTTGTAAGGAAGAGAATTTAGCCATGCTAAAGCCCTCAGGGGAAGGACTGGGTGCTGACCTGTTTTTACTAGAGCTAAGGTAGCCCTAAAGACCGGATGGGACGTTGTGGGCACCTTTAAGTGTAAGATCAAGATTGTATCTAGAAGACTCGCCATACCATGGTGTTTCAAATACTAATGAATACATTCATGCACAAGAGTAATTTTCCTAAATTAATTAGGATTACTCCTATGTATAAAAGTATGCCAGCGTAGGTGTGCGCAGAAGAGGTTCTGGAATGTCAGTCATCATATACCCATCAGTTAAAGCACACTCATAAATGTTTTTGTTTGAAAGATTGCACTAACCTTAATATAAAATACATGTTTTCTGGGTCTGATGACTCAGGAAGAACTTGCAAGTCTTTACTTTAACTCATTCATCTTATATAAATAAACTTTCCCCTTGTGAAAGGGAGTCCTATGGCATTAATAAATAGAGATCTTTCTCAACCAGACTCAGGTTCTGTAAGAATCACTTAGAAACATTTAGACTAATTATTTGTTGCGAATTATTCACTTGACTCTGTCTCTTCAATCAAGAAGCATGGCTCTATTTCTTTCAGCAGCACAAGCCAGCATAATAGAATACTTTCATATCAAACACCATTTAATTAAAGTCTCAGCTGGGAACAGTCATGAGTCTGGCCAAAGTTTTGAAGGTTTGAATGCAGGCCCACTGGAGTGAAAGTCCCACCTATTCAGTTTTCCTCTGCACCTGACTACACCTATTTTCCTCAAGGGGCCAAACTTCAATGATAGTAGATTTAAAGGTCAAAGTAGGGGTAAGAGGGTACTGGGTGCTTGTTACATCCTGTCTTCAAAATAAACTATCCAAGTCACTAAGATTTACTCACAGAGATAACTATTTTTTAAAGTAGCACTAGAGGAGGGCATTTTTCTCACAACACTTTGATAACTCTTTTAAAAATCTTTAATCTGTGTTGGGCCTTGTTGAGTTTCTTGGCACTGACCATGTATCAGACAGAGAACGTAAAAATGGACTGTCTTCCAAACCCTTATGGCATAAACAAATCAAGCTATGAATAAGAACTCTCCTAAGTGATGAGTAAATATCTCCATTCCCTGATCCATCAATGTTGGGTGCCAGAGCTTACACTTCTCAGATATGAATACTGAAGGCTGCAAATCTTTGAATCCCTTTATGCATCACTTTCGCTCTATTTTTCTTTCATAATCTTCTATTCTTCAGAGTTGCTAGAGATTTTCACTAGGAAAAAAATAAAAGGAGGAAATATTTTGTACAGAAATTGAAAGTAGAAAGAACTTTCCAACTGATGCACCCCCAGCCCCTTTAGGAATTACACACTGATGTTCAACTTACACTTTTGCTTGCCTTTTTCTTTTTCTTTTTTTATTCAGTGCAAAACAAACCAAACCAAAATCAACCCCCCAAAAAAAAAAAAAAAAAAAAAAAAAAAAAAAAAAAAAAAAAAAAAAAAAAGCCCTCCACTCCTCTCAACCACCCCTAGCCATAGCAATGAAAGACTGGAAAAGTATCCTCCGAGAGAGAAAATGTAGATGAAAGACAATCACTTCCAAAAGCACCATGGGAAACAAAAAGCCAGAGAACTCCCTAGCCTGAGGAAAGCTGTAGAGGTGAGCAGTCCAAAAAATTATACCAGCAGAAGCAGTCAAATTGGAGATTGCTGGGCATCCTGAAAATTTTCTACAGTCTAAGTGGAACTACTCTGCAATGTGTTCTCAGTTGGAGCTCTCTACTCCAACTTTCTCCCCATCTTCACCTCTTCATCTCAGCTTTGCTCCATTTTCTTTTCCCTCTGCTAGATTTAACCTGCCTGATTCCCTCCCCCATACATTTCCATTTATTTATTTTTACAGCAAAAATAAAAAAGGTTCTGAAATGTCATTTCCATCATGTCAAAACCTCCCAATATTTTTAAAAGGGAAAATCACCCATGCAAAAAGAAACCCAAAGAAGCGGCTGTGTGCCATGGTAGCAATTACAATCCTGGAGAAGTTAAGATCCTGTTTGTGCTAGACTCCCTCTCTGCACACATACTCACTCGCTCCTTATGGTCCTGACTGCCTTAGAGGGAAGGAGCCACTGCATTAAAGCAGATTTGGAGATGTTTAGTAAGACCTGGTCGTAAGCAAACAAATCAGGACTAGTGACAGGTTTACAGAGCAGAAGATACTGGGTGTGACACACCAGAAAATCACTTGCAGACACTAAACTGGCACAAGCCTGTGGACTATGTTTTACTTACCAGTCTTGGGCTAACACCCAGGACTTTTCTCTCCTTGCAAAGGTATGATGTCAGGCACATGGCAGTTCTTGAGATTCTGTATAAGCCAGCATTGCCAGAGGCTCTGTGCAGGTGTGGTTAACAGTTATTTAATGATTCTTCACAACTGCATGTATCTGTCTGAACATAAATACAGTCTGATTGTAATCTTTCTTTTCACACCATGAATTTGCCCTAGTGTTTCCACCCTTGCAGGTTCCCAAATGCCCAATGTCTGTTATTACAGACCTGAGATTTACTTCATCATTTTAAACCATTCATGAGCACTTTGCTGTCCTGTTGGCTTGGTAAGGTGAAGAGAATGAAAGCAGTATATTTAATACAAATGCTTCAGTTCTTCACTTAAATTCTGTATGTTTGGCTCCCTGATGACTCACGGGACTCTCCTCCCTTCCCCATGTTTACACAGTGACGACAAGTACTGTTAACTTTCTAAAAGCAAAATTAACAAAAAACCCCCAGAACACTGGCAATTCCTGGGAAAAGCTCTTTCTCATTTTCCAGCAGCTACACGAGCCTTTACTCTAAATATCACTACAGTTCAATTAGTTAAAATAATTTTGAGTGATAGTTCAACTGTTTCTTTTCTAAAAGGTAATAGTTTTCCTAATTAGTCACTTGCTTTGATAAGGCACTGACTTTTACTCTAATCTAAATTAACAAGACTTTATCTACTTGCATCATTTAAACACACCCTACTTGCAAATCTAGTATGACTAAAAACCATGACAAGTGTTTGGTTTCATTTTACATTTGCTTCAAAGTGCCCCACTTGGAGGTTAATTATTAATCTACTAAAGTATATGTAAAGGTTCAGGGAAACAACAGGGTTAGTAGGTAGAGCAGTAGTGGAGGAATTAGGAAACCCATGTTCTATTCCCATCTTAGATCATGTAAGTTTGGCCAAGACATTCAAAACCTGTGAACCTTTACTTAGAGAACCAAAATAGCAACACTCTGCACAAAGCACTTTGACATCTGTAGGGAAGAAATTTCATGGGTGTGAGGCAACAGGATGTTTATTCACACCTTAAAGAGACTGAAACTCAGCTAATCCCTTAAGAACTCACCTAGGAACTGGAAATCAAATACACAGTGCATGCAACTCAACGAAGTAATGATTTTATTACATCTGCAGCAACAGAAGTACCGGCTCCCCAGGCTTTTACTGCATTTCTCTGCCATCTGAAAGGTGGTGAAAACATGCTCAATTTCTGGAACCAGTCTGCAGGACATAAATCCCCATCTCCCACCATCTGAGGTTCTGCAGTGGATGTACCCTCAATGTAACTCTGCTTTCTGTTCCAGGAGTAAGCCAGCAGCAGCATGGACCAGATTTTCAAAGATACCAATGGTTCTGGAGCTGTCCAGGGGGTTGCAGATAGGGAGAACAGAACACAGCAAATGGAAGTCAGAAAATGCACAAGAGAGTTACAATTTAGGGGTAGTACTGCCAAAACCTGCCTACCACAAGAAAGTCTGACTGTCAGCAGCCTGCTCCCGAATAGCTCCATTATAGTGCATTTTACTTGGTTTTGGAAAAAAATAAAAATCAAGGAGGTTTCCACACCATTATTTATTTATAGATTTGGCTAATGCTTATATAAATCATGGGATTCCACACAGAAATAGCTTTTTGAAAACAAAGAAAAAACAAAAGAAATCCAACCCAGAAGTAAGAAAGTTAAATACTTATTGCTGTTCAACTGGAATATTATTGGCAAGGTGATTAATTTGTTGATCCACAGTGCTATAAATAGTACTTTACCTTCGTTGAATTGAAACATATCCTTCATATCTCTAGTCACTGTTTACCCATGTAAAATATATGTGGGTTTGACTTGGCTTAGGTGTACTCAAGCAAGGGCTAGCAAAGTTCAGACTCTCCATCACATATTCAAAGTCCTTCATTCCTCAGTTAATTTTGCTGTAATTCCCTTTCAAAGTTGTTCACTTTTCTCCATCAATGCATGGACTTGCAGGCAGTGAGAGACTATTGTAAAAGCTCAGTTGGTGCTTCCTCATATTACAGGCCAGTGACAGCAAGCCTCTGGCATCAATACCAAGTTTGATGCCAACAGATATTTGGTCTGGCACCAGCAAAAACAAGCTATGATGGTTTCTTTTTAAGTTTGCTTGGCACCAGTAGCAAAACCTATTCACTATGCTTGGCACAGAGCCATAGAATTTCACCAAATGGCTTCTGCATCATAACTGCATAACAAGCATAACACAGCGTAACTTCTAATTGTGGTGGAGCCTGCCCCTTAGCAAGCAATTCTCTCCTGACAATTACATCCAGGATTATCAATACATGTGCTGCTTTCCAATACAAGTTTCTTCCTCACTGTAAGAAAAATTTCCTTGAAGAGATCCACAAGCCCCTAAGTCCATCACCATTTGGATTTTGTCTCTCATGGTGCAGTTACATGAAACCTGGTAATCAGCCATGAGAAAAGCCTATGGGGACAGTTACTGAATTAAGCCATCACAAAATATGTTGTAAATACTGTGTTGATTTAACCTCACCCTGCACTCTTTTATGTCACGTATTTCTCAGACTGCAAACCTGCAATATATTCCAGAGAGGTTCACCTTATGGCAGTGTGGAACCTCATTCAAGCCCTGGAGGCTTAACACAGCACTAGTAAAAAGAGAGAATTAGCTATAAATTATCTGAGTCTCGAGACAGAGCAATCTCCATATTGACAGCTCCTTGCTAAATGGTACAGCACTTTCCAGTGAAGCTGTGTGGTGGATAGAGGTAGTGGACACAGTGCAGGACAAGGGCTCCAGAGAGCTCAGTTCTACACACAGGGATGCAACTCACTTACCAAATTATTTTCAGCAGGACTCATCTTCACTCCTTGTTGGCAGTAAAATGGGAGAGCTCTGAGATTTGTTGGTGAAAAGATGGTGTAAGCATTAATAACAACAGCAATAATGTCACTTCCTTCACAAGAGAAAATCTGTGCCTGCCCATTCTGTCACAATCCAGGGCTCTGGAGAAAAAACATTTGCTTATATGCAGACATTTTTTATGGAACATGAAGTGGGTACAGGGAGGAAGTGATACTGATCTCTCAGCATGGGAAAATTTCATTGTGAGTAACATCTCCCAAGAAAATAAAGACTGCATGAAACAAAGTTGAAATGGAACTCCCCATTGTAAATTCAGCTCTTAGTACCTGCCAAAGACACAAGAAAATTTCTACCCACAGGGAATATCTGTCCTTGTGAAAAAGTGCCAGTCTTTCCCAATGAGGGAATTTACGCAGATATGCATTCTGCCTCAGTGATCAAACTCTTCCTCTCAAGGTCTAAAGGAATTTCCACTAACCTCCTTTCTTACAGCTTGGTCTCTGGCTGGATTTCTCTCAACTACAAAAATATACATAGTGTAATTAGCCAGCCTTCACAGACTGTAGTTCATTTATGCATGCTAGGCACATCTCCTGCTGCGAGCAGCCCATCCAGAGCAAACTCTTTGAACTGCTCTATTGTTTTTCACGTAGTGTATTGCATTGTCCAGTTTGATCATTCCTGGCAAGGCAGTGCACTCCTGCAGCTTGCCACAGGAGAAGAGATGATGGAGCACTTTGTCCAGCTGGTGTGCTGGACATCTCAGGTGCACAAATAAGCTTGCCTACCACTAACTATAGGACTTTCCCAGTCACGACAGAGACCTTTATTGACCATTTGTTCTTGTATGACTTTATCTGGAAACCCTCTCTAATCTATAGTTAGTGATCTGGAGAGACAGAAGGCAGAAAAGAAAAGTAAGAAAGAACTGGGTGAAGAAAAAATAACTAGAAGAAATGATTTTTTTAAAATTTAAACCAAGAACATATCGTGACACACCTTTGCACAACGTTTGCTGAACTAAAAACCCCATGTCTCCACGGTTTAAAATACCATGGAGACAACATAACTGGATCAACCAAAAATACACTCACAACCACCAGACAGTGTAGCATTTTTCTACATTTAGTAAGGAATATTTTTGTAATTGGTAGCTTGAGCAAACTGCAAAGGACTATACAACCTTATCTCCAAATACCCATTGGCAGACTATTTCTGAATTAAATGAGTGAAATACTACAAAAAAATGGGAAGCAAAGCTGATTGCGTGATTTTCAAGCAACCATTCACATTTCTCCATTTGTCTTTGACTGGATACTGTTTTGGGTAGGAAAAGAGGGGATCATACATCAAAAAAAGTCCTGCTCTGCTGATCTAAAGAGGAAGAGACATTTCATTTTAGAACAAAGAATTAGATTTTTTTTTACATTGCTTCACTGGAGGTTTTTGGAGGTTTTCTTGGGGTGAGGGGGGTGGGGTGTTTGGCTTTGCTATAATACAGCACATCAAAGTGCTTTTGATGTGAAGTTTACTTAACAGAATCAGTTTTTCCGATGATTGTGTTAATCTTTATAAACCTGAAGGCGATACTGTGCCTTTTAAAAAACTATAGCAGGAAAAGACTTGAGGTTACATATACTCTCAGTGGTGAGAGATGGGAGTAGTTGAATTATTTCACCACTGCTTACAACTTTGCTTGTGTTTCATGGGCAGCGTTAGCAATGGGCTTGATACTGCTCTCACTCAGGCCAGGAAGACTCTATTCAAACCCTGCACGGTCCTTTCATAAACATCTTCATATATTTTCTCAGGTCAGAGACAGCAGAGATTTCAAGGGACAGTTTACAACAGGCACTGGCTCAAAGATAGCAAATGGGCTTTGAGCCACAACAAGAATCAATGCTCATCTTAGAAAGATTCCCTGCTCCCACCCATTAATAGCTATCTTTGTATTATTTTGAGTACAAGCTTCTGTCCCCTCTTAAATCTTGCAAAACCAGCTTTGCCATCCACTCCTAGTCTTGAAGTATGGTTGTGAAAAAGCTTCTGTTATGTCTGACGTGTTTACCTACAGCATTTGAATGACTTTTTAAGTTCTTTGAATAAAGATAAGAGACAATGTGTACATTTTCCACACAAATAGTGGAACGGTAATAAAATAAACATCAAAGGCAAGCTAGCAAATCATCGCTACTTCACTGCTATTTACAACAAAAGCAGGAAGAGGAAAAAACCTACCCTTGCCATTGGCATCATTGTAGAAAATATGAGTTTTGGAAGGAATGATACGTTTTTCCCATACCCTTAAACACAAACATTGGCACCTACAGCTAAGACAATACTTTACTGAAGGATTTCAGTTTACATTACATGGAGACAACAACAACAAGGAACCAAGAGAGGTCTCCCTCCTCTTATTTTTGTCTTTCTGAATTGCCTGCTTTTCTCAAATGGTAAAGCTTTTGTGAGAACAGCAAGACATCCAGTGTATTATTATTTCTATTAAAGTTGTCAAGAATGCAATGAGAGGGACAGAAGAACCTCTCACTCTTCCATATTTACCATGTAAACTCATGTAGACTGAAGAAATGGCAAAGCTTTGAAACAAAATGCAGCTGTGTGTGGGGGAACATATATTCTATTCAAGAGAGATCAAGATAGAAAGTAGTGCTGTTTGTTTCTCCTCTTAGTCTTTTAAACTTGTCTTTTTCATCTTCCTCTCCAGTACTCCTTGAGAGCCAGACCACAGCAGAATAGTCCTAACCAGAGTGACTCTGCATTATGTATTTATTCTAAAATAAGGTCTGATTTGGAAAGACTGATCTTGGGAAATATGGAGCAATCCAACTCTTACTCCAGGACACAAAATTCAAAGCATATATATGAGAAATAAAACATAAGCACCACACTGGATTTCTGCTGATGTTTTTGTTATTGTTTTGCAGACACCAGCGCTACTGCCATATGAAGTGAAATGGCATTTTGCAATGGACTCTGAACAGTGAGCAGAACAGGGAGTTTTGACAGAAGCTACCAGCTAGCTCTCTTCATAGAGTTGTTCTATCTAGCACAATTTTGAAGGAGGAAAAAAAAAAACCCCAAACTCTGAAGGAGGGCAAGGCTCTGACAACTTAAACCTAAAACAAATCCAAAAAGGATGATTATTTTTTTTAGAAAGAAAAGTGTCTAGGTGAAATTACAGAATATGTTGTCCCAAGTTTTCTGGGAAATTTACAGGTTCGCTGTGATTTTAAAAATGTTAAAGTTACCATTCAAAAAAAAAAAAAAAAAAAACAAAACAAAACCTACACAATAAAGCATTTTACTAGGGAGAGGCAGTTGTAAGAGAGAGGTTACAAACACACCATCCAGAAGAGCTCAACAACGCTTCTACAGAAGCAGCAGCACACGTAAAACTAAGGTTAAGGCTTTGACTAACTCTCTCATAGCAAAACTCCAAAGCCTACCTGTTCCCATTCTACCTCTGCACCAGGTGTGCTTATGACAGAAGGAAAGAGACACCAGGACTGAAACTATTTTGTTAGGCTACATAAATCATTAGGAATTCACAACTGCAAAGTCATGTATTATTTTCCAACAGGTTGTTGAGCTGTCATATTACAACTTGTTGCTTTACACGGCGCTATTAAAATAAATCACTGCACGTAACAGGTTCAGCTCTGCCACCTATAAGTCATTGTGCATTTTACACCTGGGAGGCGGGCCGGCTCTGCTGAGTCGCGCCGAACTGCGGCTTCGTTCGAAATACCCGGCAAGGGGAGGGACCTGGCAGGAGAAAATACAAACAAGTTTCGTAAAATAACTTTCCAGCAAGACCTCGCTGTCATCTTGGCTAATCACGGCTCTAATACGGCTTATTAGGGCATACCCACCTTTGCTACCTTGCTTCTCCACCCACCACCCTTTAAGATCTTTGTCCTGGCTCCGCCTCTCGCCGGCGTTATAATGGGCTGGTCTGAAAGTGGTGGAGAGACACACAACCACAGGGGAAGGGAGAGATAATGACAATAACACTAATAACCCCAATAACCCGTCCGCCGCCCGCCTCGCAGTGAGGAGCCAGCCCGGCGTCCCGGCACTGACAGGGCTCGGAGCCGGAGAGAGCGGAGTAACCCCGACGGCCCCCGAGAGCTTCTCCCGCGCCCGGGGAGCGCCGAGCGGCACCAGCGGCAGCGCCCCGAGGAGCAGCGAGCCCGGGCGGACACGGAGAGGGGCCGGCTCCGCTCGCACCGGCTCCACCAGGCCGCCTCGCCCCTCTCGCCTTCGGCCCCATGGAGCAGCGAGAGTGAAGAGCGGCCAGGACGAAAAGGGGGGGGCGAAAGGAGAGCGAGCACCCCAGTGGGGGAGAAGGAGGTGGAAGGCCGGAGGAATCGCCCGGTGCCGAGGGCGGCAGGGCACGGTGCCCCCGGCCGGGAAGGGGCCGGACCCCGCCAGCGACCCCGGGCCGGCGGGCTGAGGCGGGCGCCGAGTCCCGCTGCCCTGCCCTGCCGGTCTCGCCCGCCGCCGAGGAGCTGTCCAAGCCGGCCAGGAGACAGAAAGCCCCTGGGCCGCCCCGCTGCCTCCCGCCTCCCCTGAGGCCGAGCCGAGGGGCGGGGGTCGCGCCCGCCCGCCCAGCGGAGCCGCGGGGTGCGGGGGGGCCGGCGGCGCCATCGCCATGAAGCTGGAGGTGTTCTCGCAGCACTACGAGGACAAGCTGAGCGCCGGCAGCGACCAGGAAGGCAGCGGCTCGCTGTCCCCGGCGCCGGCGGAGAGCGAGCTGGGCTCGGACGGTGACTGCGCGGCCAACAGCCCGGGCGGCGGGGCCGGGCGGCCCGGGCATCCCCCGCCGCCGCCCCCCACGCCGCAGCCCCCGCCGCCGCCGCCGCCGCCGGCCGAGAGCGCCAAGGGGAAGCCCTACACGCGGCGGCCGAAGCCGCCCTACTCCTACATCGCGCTGATCGCTATGGCCATCCGCGACTCGGCGGGCGGCCGCCTGACCCTGGCCGAGATCAACGACTACCTGATGAGCCGCTTCCCCTTCTTCCGCGGCGCCTACACCGGCTGGCGCAACTCGGTGCGCCACAACCTCTCCCTCAACGACTGCTTCGTCAAGGTGCTGCGCGACCCGGCGCGGCCCTGGGGCAAGGACAACTACTGGATGCTGAACCCCAGCAGCGAGTACACCTTCGCCGACGGCGTCTTCCGCCGCCGCCGCAAGCGCCTCAGCCGCGCCGCCCCGCCGCCGCAGCCCGCCCGCCCCGCCGCCGGCGCCCCGCCGCCAGTGCCGCAGGAGGCGGCCGGAGCGTCCCCCGGCGCTTCCCCGCGCTGCTGCTGCGCCTCCTCGCCCTGTGCCTGCGCGCCGGGCGCCAAGGAGGCAGCGGCGGGGGGCGGCGGGGCGAGGCCGGCGGGCGGCGGGGGCGCCGCCAAGTTCTCCAGCTCCTTCGCCATCGAGAGCCTCCTGCAGCGGCCGGCGGGACCCCGCTCCGCCGCCCCGCAGCCGCCGCCCGCACCGGCACCGGCACCGCACGCCCGCCTCCTGTGGCCGGCGCCGCCCGCGCCCCCGCACCTGCTGCCCGGCCCCTTCCCGCTGCTCCCGTACCCACCTGCCGCGCAGCCCCCGCCCGCCGCCCTCTACGGCGGGGGCCTCCTGCAGCTCTGCGCCTACGGGCTGGGAGAGCCGTCCCCGCTGGTGCTGGGGGGCGGGCGGCCCGCGCTGGCCCCGGGGGAGGCGGCGCCGCTGGCGGAGCGGCCGCGGGCGCCGCTGTTCCACGCCGGGCTCCCCAAGGGCGGGCGGGGGCCGCCGCCGGGCTCCCCGCTCTACGGGCCCCTCCGGCTGGCCGGGCCGCTGCCGCCGCCCGCGGGGGGCTCGGCCTCCTTCCAGCCCTACGCCGTGGAGACCCCCCTGGCTTAATGGAGCCCCCCTCCTTCCCTGCGAGGGACCTGCCCGCGGAGGCGTGGAGGGGGAAAGGAGGAGGCTCTGGATCCCGCACTTTAACTCCAGAGGCGACCGCAGCCTCCAAGCAAAAGCCTCGGTGACTGTGCCTTAGTGAAATGACAGTGGGTTTAACTTAAGCCAAAAGAGAAAAAAAAAAAAAAAAGAAAAAAAAAAAAGAAAAAAAAAAAAGGAAAAAAAGGATAAAAGGAAAAAAAAAAAAAAAGGGGGGGGGGGGAGGGGGGAAGGAAAAAAACAACTGTCGGTTTGGACATAGCCATGAGCCTCAAGTGCTTCTTACTGTTCTTTGAGACTACTTGACTTAAGCCAGTCCCTCCCTCGCCACCTCCTTTCTATGCCCCTCTCTTGTCCCCACATCTCCTGCTACCGAAGGCTGGGGCGGCAGGGCGGGGGTGCCCGCGGAGGGGCGCGGTGGCGGCCGCGGGGGATGCGCTGTGCGCTTGGGAGAGCGGGAGGAGGGAGGGGCTGGGATCGGCAGGGAGAGAGAGCAGGGCTGGGGGCCGGGGTCTGCAAAGCAATGCATCACTGTGCCAAAAGAAACCTTTTCTCCTGTCCGGCAACTAGCATTTCGTGGGAAGGGAGGATATTAAATTATTTATAAAAGTAGTGTTTTTAACACAAAGAGAGTGCAGCTTTTTAAATTAATTATTGGAGGGGGTGGGAGAGGGGAAAGGGCTCAAGGAAATGTCGGGCGTTGTCTCCTGTACTGGCTGGCGTTCTACATTTATGGCCAAGACCATTGCTACTGGAAAGAGAAGAATAATTTTTTTTCGTATTTTATTTTTGTGTTTGTATGTAATATATGTGCGTGTGCATTTTATTGACGCTCGGCCACCATGTTTTTTCTGGTTTGTTTTTTTCTTTTCTCCTTTCCCCTGAATAAAAGCTGCCCCCTAAATAAAGGCGGTAATAAGGAGAATAAGGAGTGATGTCTGTGCTGGCAAGAGGGAGGGAAGCCTGTCGTGGGACAACCTTGGCGGAGGAGCTTGGCTGGGGCAGCAGGGCTGCCCGCCCCTTTATCCCCATCCCTGCCGGCGGGCAGAGGTGCCACTATGGACCCGCCTTATTTTAGTCACGGGAGATGAGAAGTTCTCCTCTTGGGCTGCCGCCAGGTATGAAAGTCCTCTGCAATTCCTCGAGTCAAATCAGAATTTCCCGCCGGGGCTCAGCCCTGCAGAAATGCTGGCGATTTGCAGGCGGGGCGATTTGCAGGCGGAGATATTTGCAGGCGAACTGGCTGACGTAGAGGCACGGGCAGCCTGTGAAAATCCTGTAAATCTGCCAAATCTGCCTTTTTTTTTTTTTTTATTTTTTTTTTTTTGCACACGAAGGACAGCAGGCGGCATGTAATCCTGTTGTCATCCATCCATCCAAGGAAAACTCGCTTGAAGAAGGTCTTTGGCACTGTTTCTGGTGCAGACATCCCCCCGGGCACCCTCAGCGGGGAATCCTCAGTGGGGTGAGGGCTGGGGAATACCTGCTGGTAATAAAAAAATATTTGCACTCGTTGCCTTCTCCCGAGGGGCGTTTGTTAAGGCTGATTTGTATTGTCAGAAGTGATGAGCAAAGTCTCAGAAGGGCTAAGTGGGAAAAAGGAAAGTTTGGGAGGCTAACTGCCTGTGCTGCTGAATTACAAGTCAGTGTCCACCCGAACTCGAAGAGTTCATACAAATGCTGAAATGATCATTCGGGGTTCGTTTGTTGGGTTGTTTGTTTTAATTAACACTTTAAAAAGCATGGAAACCGGCGGGCTTTTTTTCCCCTTCAAGTCCTCTGTAAGCACAGGTTACCTAGAAAAACGATGACAAGGAGAATTTTGGGCGCTAGGTGGTCTTCTCTCTAATTACATGTATTTCCAACCTTGGAGTTTCTCTCCGACCTCTTTTTTTTTCCTCAGCGCCGAGATTCAGCCGCTGACTGACTGGCTCCGACCCTGCTCGCAAAAATTATTCCGAATAGCAAAGGTGTGTTGTGAAAGGAAAGCTTCAAACAGAACCATCTGCGGCCGAAAACACCGACTTGTTTCAATGCAGCTCAAACAGATTTCACGGTGTGTTTAGCTCAGACCATAACATCCATCAGAACACTGTCAGAGATTAGTGACTAATGTATGAAGTAATCCAACCCTTGAAGGAATTGGTTTTTATGTACACATACACACGCTATTTCGACATAATTCTGCCTTCAAGGCTCTGTGCAAATATTAATCTACCCTTCCATAATCTGCTCTTTCCTCTGGCTTGTATTTTAACATCTCTTTTTTACAGGAGTGCACATGAGCTGTCAGCATGCAACTCCTGGTATCTTTTGCTTTTGTCCATCTGTAAAGATCATATTTCAGAATATGTTAAAAGTTTCTTGATGGAAAGTGGAATTTGTTATTATAGCCACAAGTGTGAATTCTAGTCGGCTGTATTTAAGTGTGAATAGGGACGAATGGCTTGTAAACGTATGCTTAACAGGATGACATTGAGATTTTTACTTTTAGAAAATGAGTACACTAAAAAAGAAAAAAAAAAAAGAAAAGAAAAGAAAAAAAATCAAGCCTGCAGAGTTCGATATATCCCTCGTTAATAAGTATTCTATTCTGTATTTATCTTCTATGAAACTCCATTTTTTGATATGTCGAGAAACGCATGCCAGCAGTACAGTAACAGGGATATCTGTGTCCTCACGTCCTTTCTTAGCCCTTGTCTGGATTTCCTCAGGGGGTCGAGCTGAAGGTTTAAAGCAGTCCCCGGAGCAGGGGACAGGTGTCTCCTGCTGTCCGGAGCCCGCTCGGCAGCGAGGCTGAAAGGTAGGGAGGGTCTTCTCCGCCTCCTCCTGCTTGGGCATCATCCTCCTAAGAGGAGGCAAGAGACGAATTTGCCCCTGTTGGCCTTTGGGTGGAAACGTCCCATTCGCGCTGCTTCTCAGAGCACGCCGGCTCCTTTGCTTTGGGGCAAAGCCTGGGAAGGAAGAAGCCGCAGTGGCGGTGCTGTCGCATCGCCCCCCGCACACGGCACAGGCACCGCGGCGGGAGGGACCCGGCCAGCGGGGACACAGCCATAAATCCGAGCTGTCAGCTGTGACAGACGGCTGGTGAAATACAGCACCTGTCCAAACACTTTCCAGCAGCAGGTAATCAGAGAACCGACACTTTACATTTTTGTGTGGAACAAGCGCATTAACCGTTTCACGGACCTTCCCAGAACAGCGATGTTTGTGTGTCTGGGTACTTTGTCTTTTTTAACGTCTAATAAATCAGGATGACAGAAGAGAGACAAAGCCTTTTGACTCATGATATTTGACACATCAGCAGCAAGCCAACACTTCGGCGCCATGGCCTTTTAGCCCTACCAGTGTCTGCATCACCCACAGCACGTTTGTTGGATGGGTGCAGTTTGGGATGATACTTGAGGGATTTTTACACACTGCACAGGCAAAAATTAGAACAGAAAGCACAGAATCAGCACAGAAAGCCTGACAGGAACAGGGAGCAAAACAAGTCTCTATCAGTGTGTGATAGGACCTGGAAACATCCCATGCCACTTTTCTAAATCTCTTCAAATTTTAACCTGCTGGCTGCTCCAACCCCACTGCAGTTTCTTCATATGCCTGGTGGAAACACCAGCCTAAGCAGAATTGCATGTGAACTCAGATTCAGACTGGGCTCTAGTTTTAAGCTTTTTTGAGGAGAGATTTAGCTTTCCAAATAAATATGTTTTGTTCCTGAGACTTTTCCCGCCTATAACTGATTCATCTCTTTCAGGCTTTAAATGTTTTAACTTGCTTTAAAATGAAAACAAAAATAATCATGCCTGACAATCAAAAATATTTTCATCAAATATTTTGGGCAGCTTCTCCATATCCTGCCCCTCTATGGCAGATAGTGATTTAAATGGTTACCTCAATAATGTTAGTCCTTGCCACTTTCCTAAATCTCTTCAAATTTTAACCTGCTGAGCATCAGAACTACATAGATTTCTCCTTAATGGAATAAAACCAAATTAGTGCAAAGGAGATATTTAAGCAGAATTCTGTGCACTTGAGGGATTAATGGCTGCAAACATGAACTCACAGAAGAAATAAGCTTGCAAAAGTGATCTGTAGATAATAACAGCTTGCATATATTACATAGAGTCCATGCAGCAGGATAACACAATACCATGCCTATTCGCCTTTCTAGTGGAGGCAAAGTGTTTAACTCTTATATTTCAGTGGAGGCATGCCAGCAGGACAGCATTTTGATTGTTATTTTTCCGTCAGACTTATTAACCCAAATTTTCACCAAGCAGATCTGATGAAGCCTGAAATTTGCTTTCAGCTTACCTTCCAAATCACACATATGATGGGATAAATGTCCCATCAGTATCCACAACACTACTCAGGAAGGAATCCACTGAAATCAGTCTTTTTATTCAACAGCCATCTCAGCACAGCAGTGCTAGCTACAAAACTCACTTCAACACAGATCTTTAGTGAAAGCTTCTAAGCAAAAAACTGTGGTCCTTTATATCACACTAGATGCTGAGAAGACTGAAAAAAGTTGGATGGAATTTTGTCATGGGAATTTGCAGTCTTAAGGGCTGGATGTTTCAGGAACAGAAAGAAAAGAAATTCTACCCCAGAAAAGACACATACAAAGGAGTCATATTCATAAGCCCTTCATTTTTCACACCATGCCTTAAGGAGCCCAAGGTGAAACTTCCTACACCACAGCAAGGAGAACAACCACAGCCCTAGATAGAAGGGCAGTGCTTCCAACCAAAGTCCACATTTTGCACAACCCTTCACTGGGCTGGGGGAGGTGTTTCATTTAATAACAGACAAGAGAGTCAGTCCTTTTGTTATGCCAGTGCCTTTTAAGTCTGAAGTAGACAAAAACAAAGTTGAAATCCACCTCCAGCCAAATTCAAGGCACTAAGTTGTGATTTTGGCAAGAGTGCTTGTCGCAACTTTGCTGAGCACTACAGTAGCTCTTTAATGATGGGGTGAATATAGTTCCACCTTCTGTTTACATCCTGAAGAGGAAACATTTTCCTCTTGACTAAATTCTCCTGTCTTCATTGACTCTCAGAAGTCTCAAAGCCAGCTTCAGAGAAGACCTCTACAGAGTACAAATACCCTATCATAAAATCAGACAAATGGCTACAGGAACACCTAGTCCTTTCTAAACATCTGAACATATTAATGCATCATTTTGCAGGTTATCTATTGACAACGTTAGAAAGCTACTAATTCACATAGTCTCCAACCTTGCATAGGAGCTAAACATTGCTGTTGCCTTCAAAAGTTATACCTCCATACATCTGGATGCACTAGGCCTTTGTCCTCTTTTTCAGGGCCAGAGGGGGAGAGTATGAGGAAGGATTGAGAGAACACAGTCATTACACATTTGTACTCTTGCACCATTGCTATTGTTTTCTTTGTTATGACCTGTTTCAAAATGTCAGAGCTCTTTCAAGCAGCATGACACACTAATAGCCTCCTCTGCTATGGGGAAAACCAATATTTTTGTGGGTTCTTTCCGCTCCTTAATAGCAGAGAATATTCAAGATGGAGCAATGCAACTCTAGTCCTCAGTGCAAAATCTTGAGCAGAGTATGTGGAATCCAGGACCACAAGGTAGAAAAACATGTAAGAGGGAAAAAACAAGAAAAATAAGCTGACTCCTAGGCTTCCAAATTCTGTTGTAGTTGCTTCCTGATCATAACTATTAACTGAATGCATGTTTATATGCAGTATGTGTTCATAAATGTTTTAATAAGTATAATTTAGCTGGTTTAGGGTCCAATGGGCTTATTTTAGATGTGTTTGAAATGCTGTTGTTATTTTAAGTCATCATTTGGTACTGGAGTATAATTCCAATAACATCTGACAGTCAGCTAGCAATGCTTCACATAAATAGTATACCTCTTGTTTATCCTTAATATTGCTAAAGTATTTTTAGTCCACTGTAGAGAAATACTGTTAATGAATAATGTATTTGAGCCAAATTTAGCTTCACTACAGGCAATATGTGGGTCCATGAGGTATCCCAGGACACCTCACTGGAAGGACTCTTCAACAAGACTTCTGTGAAATTCACTTTTTATTTGGTACATATTTAAGTTACCTGCCTTAAAGATCTCAGCGTTTCAGCAAAAACCTGGGATTCTGTTTTCCTGGCCAAGTAGAAGTTGTCAATCTTACTTGAATTTTTGAAAAGGCCATTTTCTGTAAAACCTCAGAGATCACCTATTGTCTTTCAAACCAGACATATGACCCCAAACAGCCCATTTCAGTTCCTTCCACAACATTTACTGTTTAAAATCACAGCATCTTACTACGGAGATAGCTTCCCTGGATTTCTAATAAGAATGTATAAAAATGTGGACCTTAAAGTTTTCTGGAATCGCCCAGTTACTTTCCCACCAGTGCAGTTTCTTTCAGTTTATTTTTAATAACTCAAGAAGCAAGGCAGTATTTAGTAGCTATGTTTAAAGCATTCTAAACAATGGGAAACAAACCCTACAAAGATATGGTTTTCTTTGTGAGACAAGGTAAGTTGAATAACCAGGTGATAGTAGATTTTTAGTATTATTCCTAAAACAACTGAAAAATGAAATTCTCTTTTACCATCAAGCAACTGCTGTTGCTCTGGGTACTTCACACAGCCATCATCAATGCAGTGGTAAGTGCTCAGTACTCATCCTCTTACAACAGCAGAGTAATTCCCCTCTTTGCTTTGGCATAGACAAGCCTCAATTAGTTGTATGTTATCATCACATTCCCCATTAATCATTTAGCAGAACTGTACAGATGTACAGCAGCAACTTTCCCAATTTTTTCCTCGTAAGTCAGTCCAGGAAGCCCCCAAGTAATTTCTGTGTACCTCTGAACTTCTCTGGATCATCTCTTTCTGACTAATCGTAAGAACATGGTGAAGGCATAGCTTTCTGTGTCACAATACCTGGAGTCATGTCAGGTTCTTCCCATGCCCCCCAGCTCCAGAAGAAGCAGGTTAACAAAGGACAGAGAAGTTATAAATTATATTCAAAGCAGCCAGGCTCACGCGTGACAGCAGAGTACAGACTGCAGTTACTCAACCTTCTCAGCAACAACTATTAAAAAAAAAAAAAAAAAAAAAAAAAAAAAAAAAAAAAAAAACCACCTTCAGTGTACCATTTCAACAACCTTGTTCAATCAGAGAAACAGCCTTTCCCTTTCACTTCCCTCTGCTCCCTTATCTTGCTTGCCCTTAGTCAAAGCTATCCTTAAGGAAACAGAAACAATTTTGCCCTCAAATCTAGTCTACAAAACACAGAGCACAAAAAGACAGAACTTGCCATAGACTTTTCTGATGCCTCAGCATCCTCTGCTAAGAGGACTTTTCCCCAGGTCTCTTCTTACAGACAGCCTCTCTCATTCCAGATCCTAAACTGGGAAGATAAAGCATATAAACTGTATTTTTTTTCTGGTCTGAGCTCCTAAACTAAAGTCCACTCATCCTGTAGCAAAGTCACTGCTGAAACCTTGGCCAAAGCAAAATTAAAGTATAACACTGCTTGTGCCATTTCCCAAGGAAATTGGGAAATTTTTGGGTCTTCCACAGCTAACAAGATCAAATACTTGTCAGAGCTCCCAAGGAGAACTTAGGTTAGAATTTTCCTGTTCCACAGGAACTGAGTACTGCTCCGGACTTCTTTATTTCACACAAAGTAGATGGATTTTATTCTTTGCTGGAAATGTTTCCCCCATCCCATTACAGTTACCAGTAGCTGCATGGGAGAATTTCCTATTAGCATTATTATTATTTCTAGCACTGCAGGTGAGAGGTTCAAATCTAAGCAGGTGACTTGACACACTCAGCATATACTATAATCTTGCTATTATAATATCTTCCTCTACACTACAAACAAACAAAGCAAGGACTATAAGATTACCCAAACTTTAATTAATTATTGCATCAGGAAAATTTATGTTAAACACCTTTTTGTTCCTTGTCCAACTGAAATCTCAAGACCAAGAGATCCTCTGTGTGAAAAGAAGTGAAAGGTGCACATTTTCATAGCTTGATTTAAATCAAGCTTTGGGGAATTATGCTGGGGTTTCCTACAGTGTGGAGATCACTCCTTAAACTAGGAAACAGCTGAAGCAGCTAGAAGTCAATCAGGTCACCTACAGGTTTGTGAACACTGCAGTGATGCCAAAGGCCTGTTACTTGGAGGAGTAAATCTGTATAAAAGAGAAGAACATGAATTACAGTTCTAGAGCTATGTACTTGTGGTAATTAGCCAAATCTGTAGTTTACTGTCTTACTCTAAGATGCTATAAAAGCCTTTTTATTCAGCTCACTGTAGTATCAGCAATTAGTACTTATTTTCACATATATATATTACATTTAAGAAAGCCCCTACAATAAAACAGCTTAAAGCAAATAAATTAAAATACTGGATCGGTGTGCACCATTATTTTAGCATCTTTTAATTCAGTGCACATATAATTGTGGTGGACTATTTAAATTAAAGGATCACACTCCTCTTCCTATAGGATTGCTGCACCATCCAATATAACTAGTTGTTGTGGAAAGGAAACTGTCTTGTGCAATTAAAAGGAAAATTGTTTTCAGGGCCCTGACTCAGTGGAAGTCAGGAGTTTTATTCCAACTGAGAATAAAAACCTCTGGAAAAGAATGAATGTTTTAAATACTTAAGTCACAGTATTATAGACGTGCACATACATGGGAGAACTAAAGTCTTTTATTCTTTTCAGCCAGCTTGGTGTCAGGTTATATAGAAACCTGTTGTAAACTAAGACATATAATTTTTTTTTTACATTTGGAGTACCTCTTGTAGTTAGCTTTATCAGGAACACAGGCAGTTGTTACTTTACCAGAATCTATTCTAATACAGGGGACACTGCAATGGAAAAGCAGGGCTCCTTGTGGACTTGCACACCCTGTCATAGTATCCTTTAAGAAATGAGGTTTTGCAATTTCTGAGGAGTCACATGCACCCAGACTTGACTCTAACTCAGATAATAATCTAAGCCGTGGGACCCTTCCCTTTGGCACAGTTCTGCTCTTCCTCACCAGAACAAGAAGTCTGGCTTAACAGGCTGGTGCCTTCAGGTCTCCCAGATGTGATGAGGTCTGACAAAATCATATCATCACATTCATTCTTATTTAATTGCTTGCAAAACAGGATTGAACACTGCTCGTGTTCAATTTATTTTGGTTGGTTGCTTTTGTAAGCACCATCCATCCACATCCTCTAACACAAGGCCAGTAAGTAACATTCTGTGATGAAGGATTGTCCCAATAGCCTGGATCTATCAGCCATCACTATACAAAGTGCAACACAGGAGTATCACAGGGATGTCCATCACAAAAAAGTTTGGTGTTGTACACTTATAACTAGTGTACATTCCTCCAAGTGGCACATGCAGGCCTCAGACCGTGCCTACGCAACTTCTACTGATACCAGTCACATCCAAGCTCACGTACAACAAGCCACAAAAGCTTGCAGACAATAAAGGAAACCTCACAAATCAATCTCTGTATTTCATCACTTCATAACAGCTAGAAGTGTGTGGATATTTCCCCTCAAAAGGACTGGGGTAGGAATGGATGCACTTAATGAGCTCCCTTTATTTATTTGATAAGTTTCCCATTCAATGACAAGAACAGACTGAGAAAAACTGAAAACATATTTCCATAGATTGACTGAAAAGTATGTTCTGTTTGACTTCAGCCTCAAAATTCCATTTCACAATGGTGAAAAAAATAAAAAAGGTCCATTTGTTTTCAAGATATGTACATATCTACGTACATGACAGATGGCTCCAGCGGATTTCAGAAGGAGTTCTCATGGACATTAAATGTCCCAGTCATTCAGCTCTTGTTGGGAGTGGCTCAAAACCCAGCTGAGCCAGGAACTAAATGTAAGCAGCTATACATTAATCTTAATTGCTGTTCTATAAATAGTCTGGGAAAGAAGGTAATGGGAAACCCCAGCCAAATTGAGCAACCAGAGGCATGAAGGGGTATTTTTCTGTCCCCTGCATTATTAAAAGGCCAAATAGCTGTTCAAATTAGAAGGCTCAAACATTGACATCAAAATCTGTTTTGAGCAAGAGGCTTATTTTGGCATAAAGCCAAAAAAATCATAAAACTTATTTTCATCTGATAGTTTGTTATATATTTTCACAATTCTCTGTTGCTTTTCTTTAAATTTGCCTTATAAGACCCAAATTTGAGATCTTAAGATGCTGAACAGGCTGGTTACTTGCAACTGTCTTCCTGGATCTTCAACTTATTTCAAAAAACCTTATGGCTACAACTTCGGTAAGCTGGGAGGAACTAGAGGGATTTCAGGGTCCTGAGCTTATCATGGGCCAGGCTGCATCCAGCTCTTCTGAGATTCTCAGCATGCAACAGAGAATTCCAACTCATACAATGCCACCCCGAAGTACATGCAATGCCATCCTTACCATAGATAGAAGAAGTATTTTTACTCCAGTGGGAGGTGAAATCCATGAGCAATACCTGGAATGTCTGACAGACCAGGTCTTGCAAGGGCACATCCCTTAATGGGCAGAACAAAACCCCTTAAGCCTTCAAAATACACACTAATTCTTCAGGGAGGGTCATGATAGGCTCGAGCTAGTCAGATACTCATGGACAAGAACACATCATTCTTTAACAAAGTAGGGGAAAGTTGTTCCCACATCTATGAGAACTAGGACCTTGGAGACAATCTTGAGGTTCAGAGGATCATGGGTTCATGTTCTTCCAACTAAAACTGCTCCACAGGATGTCTGCAGAGATAGAAGCTTTGTCCAAGCCCTGCCAACCCTTGCTGCCTCTCAGGACAATCAACTGCCAAACACAGCAGCAACTGGAAGGAGCCTGGGAAAGGAGGAGGAAACAACTTAGTCTCCTGAAGGCCTTGCTGCAGCTCTGCCTGACACCATATCAGTCACAAGTCTAGAGCTTTATAAGCTTCCAACCTAAACACTCTTATCACCATGTACAGCTCTTAGCCCTGGGGGTTCCCTTCTGCCCATCAATGCATAGATAGGTTATCATTGTTTTCTATCATGTAAACTCCACTACTGTTCAAGTTGCACTGATGCGTGATAACCATGCAGTGTTGATCATCCATATCAGGCTGAAAACATACCTGAACGCTGAGATGTTTATATGTACAGACTGCTACAGAAGCTTGACTGGTGGCCCTGCTTGCACAAGGCTTTCTGATTGCTCTATTAATTCTACAGACTGAACATACAGGAAGAAACTAAATATTTAACTAGAATTTTTTTTCCCACTAAGATAAAGTTATAGTGAGAACAAAACCAGAGTCTGATTTTCAGTCAGGAAGGGAAAACAAAAATTTTATTTGAAATTATTCACATTTCAACTTTGGTTTCTTTTCCAGAGAGCTGATCAACATTGTCCAACATGGCACTACTTTTCATTTGCTTGATTTACTCCAGTACCTGCTTTGGTTAGTAAATCCACACAAAATAAGGAGAAAACAACAACAACAACAACAATTTTTTAAAAAGTATCATCTAATGAAAGTAATAGCAAAGGACCCATCAATATGCAATCTGAATAATATATCAAAATATTATCTACAAATAAACCCCTCAATTATTTGACAAATCACCATTTACACTTCTATAAGAAAAAAACATAACATTTTTATGGCTGAAGAGATAAATATATATTGGCATTCACTAAAATAACAAGTTTGTCTTGGTGAAAAGCTGTATAATATGACCGAGTGGAAATATGGATTAAATGTGGCCATATTTGCACTATGAACACAGAGCTCAAAGCTAGGAAAAAAATAGGTCTTAAATCTCCAAGTTTCACTGATGTAAATGGGAGCATGAAAAAATAAAGGTTTTGCATGAAAAAAGACTTGCAGAGCCAGTTTCTTATTCTGAAATCAGAGAGAGACCCACATGCTACAGAAAAGAAGTAATCCATCCTTTTGATGTGGGCAAGCGAGGGAATGTCTCCTTCTGGACAGTAGCATGTACTTGCACCACAAGTGGCACAGGTGATTTATGCTGTTCATCACCCCAGAGGCTCACATACTTCACTTGAACCTGTGAGTTCTGGCAACATCTCCCAGCCTCTTCCCATATGGGATGCCGAAAGACCCAAGCAGGGTAGACAGGCTTGCTGGACTACCACCAGCATGGCCTGCCAGGTGAATTACCTTTGCCTTGGCTGCTCTGTCCAGGAGAACACCAGCACATTCCATGCAGCTGAAATACATCTTACTGAAAGTCTAAATTTACAACCAAACTGTATAGAGCTTTCCAATCAACTTGTAATTGGTGGGAAAATGTCATGAGGAACACCAAGGTAGATTGTGAGAATTGTTATGCATCTTTTCATAGGAAGCCATATAATTCCAAAATCCCTTCAGATAGGTCCAAAAATCTGCCTGTCCTATATCAAAGAGAAGTTTTGGTTACCCCAAGGTCCTGTGTCCAGTACACCTATTCTCAATAGCTTAGGGAAGGGTTAACAACAGGTAAACATAGTCCTACGTATTTCCTAATTTTACATGAAGATTTGGATATTCCTAAATCAGAACAGGATTTTGGTACTCAATAGCCCTGGAAAACTTTTTTTTAGCAAATCTGTCCTGTCACTTTTGAGCATATCCAATTTTTTCAGTCCAGTTTCACAGTCAGATTTGTGAAGGAACACCTCTTGTTATTTTGAAAGTGCCTCTTGATAACAAGCCACAGGATCAACTGTAGTTGCCATCTGAGAGAAATTTGCAACCATTGCCCAAATCTCTTCACTCACCTTCAGCTCTCCATTAAATCCTCTTACAGGAAATCCCTCAAAAAGTTTTGATAAATTCATCCCTCATCCTGATCATTCATGTGAACCTTATTCTACCTTTATTGCACCTTGCTCTGAGAAGTAGAAGTGGTTGACAAAGGTTCAGAGGTGGGAGACCTCGAACCACAGACAGGATTTGAGAGCTGAATATACCAAGGACCCGTATTATGCAAACACAAGTGAACTGGTAGTCATGAACAAAATATCTTTACTGGTTGCTAGTTTTCTTCGAATGCAGCTCAATTTGGACTTTTGTTTTTCATTAGGAAAATCAAAGCAGCATTCCTGTGTAGTAGGAGTTGCTTCAGAGTGTTCCTGAAGCTTTTTTTTCTTCACCATTAAAATTGGTCTTTTTCAAAGAGCCAGACATACTTCAGCTTTGGTAGGGAGGATTGGACCTATGTATGTCATCAGTATTGGGCTGTTGAGTGTCGTCCCTTTGTTTTTGAGCAAGCAGCATGTAGATCATGCAGCACATGATGTCCTCAGGTCCCTGTGAAGACTACAAAAGGTGGTGGGGGAAAGTAAGGTTAAGAAAAAGTCATGTTTGAAACCCCTCCAGGTGATCCCCCATGATTCCATCCATTCCAGGGTCTTTCATAGTTGCACATTGCATTCTTGAAGCCTTGTCTACCACATGTGTAAGCAGAAGCATTGGCGTGCCAAAGACCGACTGCAATACTACACAAAAATTTCCTGGTTTTGATCTGTTCTTCTGACCCTGAAGACAGACCACAGATGTCTTGAATAAGTAACTAGAAAGTTCTTGGGGTTTGACTAGAGCTGTCAAATAAAGATCTCATGGTTAAGCAGGATAGGGCAAAACCATCAGGAACAAAGCTATCTTGTCCATCCTTTTCACAGCAAAAGTTCAAATTATCTGTGTTCTTTCTATGAGCCTGGATACTTTCTGTAGTCAGAAGACCCCCTCTGTTTTAATAGTCGTTATCTAGAGCTTTAGTCTTAGTAGGCAAAACCACTATCTTTAAGAATGATCTATATTTTATACAAAAGTATTCTTATTGTCAAATCTTTGTGTCCACCACTATCCAATCTGCTGAGAAGTAGCTGTGCTGCGTGTTCCTGATTAGCTACCGAAGCACACTAGGAAAGTTTTGGAAGAGCTTTCTATTTCGTATTTGTGTCTGTGAATGAGCCAAAAGGTATCAAAACAAGGAAAAGCATTTTCAGAAGAATAAGTCATCCATCACACCTTTCCCCCTTTCCCCCAACAACTACTTTTGTTTAATACTAGCTTCAGTAACAACAACAGAAAACTCATTACAAATTACCCAAGCTACAAGATAGCTTAAATATTAACAAGCATGTAAAGTCACTGGGGGTAAGAGCCTGGAGCTGTATAATAATAAAGCAAGACTCAGCGAGATTCCATAATTATTTGTTACACAACCCAAGAAAGTAGCTAGAGCATTTCTAAGATTACACACCTCCCTTATGATGCCTAACCATGCCAGAAGTTACATAAGGCTTTTTATAATATAATCATTTATCATTAAAAAGGCAAAACAAAGGGTCATTACGACCAGAAGTGACAATCTAAGAATTAGTTTACTTAGGACCTGATCCAAAGCCCATGACAGTGATTTGCATATATTTCAACATGCTTTGGATCAGACATTGAGTATTTTCCATGTTGTTCCATTTTTTGCTTCTGTGGAACTAAAAGACTGGAACTGTAGAGGAAATTAAAGTGGACATATGTTCCTGTCAGAGCTGAGAAATCAAGAGCTGGCACTGATTTTGGCAGTGGTAGCATCTGTTTTACATTCTTCCAGGGGAAAAAGAAGAAAAAGAGGAAAAAAATAAGCTGGCCATCAATTCAGATTCCCAAATATAGGTTTAAATGCTTTCTAGGTATTTCACTTCTGGAAACATTGACCTATGGGCAGACAGCCCTAGCAAGGGTTGCAGGAAGCATCTGAAGCACTTGAGATACAAATGGATATATCTACTCCTAGGCACATTTATGTCAATAAAAATGCAAAACACACAACCAGCTGTACTGTTATAACAGGAAAATTACATCTGCAGCATGGAAATGGAGTCCTCAGCTCTAAGTCTAGCTCCATCCATCAGGAAGTCCTTTCGAATAAAAACAGACACTCTAGTGAGACAATTTATCTGCAAAGCTGCAGGTGAGGATGCTACTTGTTCCCTTCCTCCAAACAGGTTAAGGACTGTGGAGAGGACACAACTCAATGGGGAAATGCTATGAGGAAAAAAAAAGAAAAAGGCAATTCTCTCACATACAATCACATATATTGACCTAGAAAACCCAAGACTCCTGCATAAGAAGCAAAACAAAGACTTCAAATTGACTTTATGGGTTACAATCTATAGGATCAGGTTCAAAAATACCTCGCTGTGGAAGTGCTGCTCTGCAGCAGTTAAACATAATTGACCCAGAGTCAACAAATGGGTGGGGGGAGAAAAATCAAAACAAACCTACAGAGTCTTGAATATCGGGGTAAATGTGGACAAGGACCAGTTGTTAATTGCTAAATTTTCCTAAAACCTCAACCACCACTAAATGAGGCTTGCAAGATCTAGATGTCTTGTTTTGTTACAGAAGAAAAGGAAAATGTTTAATAGTTCCCAGAGAAGTCTCCTTTCAACCGGGCAGGACAGTCCCTGTGGACAGACTAACCTGGGACTTTTGTGCCTCTAACTCACTTGCAACATCCGCATCTCCAGATGCCCACAGTAACACCACTGAGGACTGACAGAGCACCCTTGGTCTCTCCAGATTCATAACATCTCCTTTATCCCACAGCTCCCTCAGTGTAGTCTGCAACCTCTAAGCCTGGCATCAACCAAGAGCTGTGCTTCTCTAACAGTGCTCTCTAACAGTGCTTCTTTAACATACACTTTTTGTCTTTCCACGTACAGTAAATTAATCAGGTCAACACAATAGTGGGCACCTCTCAGTGGGGCTCAGTTTCTTCTTAACTGCTTTCTAGATAGAAGGATTCATGGTGCTGAACGGCCAAGGGGCACAGCAAAGCATCCAAACTCCATTTCTAAATCCTTTTGATTCCCACTGAGCAGAGCAGAGACCTGTGGCACAAGGAGGTGCTGGTCTGCATGCCTTGACTTATGTCTGCAGTAGGTCTGGGGACTGAATCTACCAAGGACTTGCCCAGGAGCTCACCTCCATAGAGGCACTGGAGGTGCCCTATATTCTGTTTCTGTGATGTCTAAATCTGATCCAGCAAGTGTGACACCTGTGCACTAGGCAAAGTCACTTTGCAATCAAGGATCAGAACAAAAAACTTCACACCCACACAAACCCCAGTTCTTTTCCCCTTATCCAAATGATAATTGTGTCAATTTACCTTTCCCAAGATATTCAGTCTTCCATGTTGTTCATCAGCAATCTCTGGACACACTAACCCCTTTTCCACACAGACTGAAAAATCTCAGATTCAAAACTTTCCCTTTCCTGTCATCCACCTTTACAAAAGGAGGAACTATTCCTACAGAACATATTTGGCCTTCATTCTATTCTTGAGACATATGCTTTCAAATGAAAGGATAAGACAGAATTGGATATTGCTTGTTGGACACAAAGCTAAGCATCCTTTAGTATGAGGGAATTTGTACACGCTTGTAGGAAAAGGCACTTTCTAACTTTCTAAACCAAGATGTGTTTAGCTTTCAACAGGAACATCAACAGCCCTTACAAACCTTGTGTCTCCTACATCTACTTTGTAGGAACAGACACATTACTATTAGAACTGACCAAACACTCACAATTTTTCTCCCCCAGTCAAAGAGTCTAACTAGTATTGTCTGAGTTTGGAGCCAGTTTGCTGCTTTCTCTCGACTCCAGTTCCTACAACTGGTGATTGGCACACCATTAAGAACAAAAACGAAGCGGAGTCTTTGTGGAGGTGTGCAGATAATCAAGGCAACACTGCAGCCTGCAGGTGTCTTTTAAGATAACACCAGGACGCACCTGGATACTCCTCTGTTCTCCGCTCCCAGGGGACAGCACACTGGCAGAGACAGACTTGAGAATCTTCTGAAGTCATTTTAATGGACTATGTATTAAGTAGATCAAAATAAATTATTCGAGCTCTGTTCATAACTAGAAGGAAATTGTGATTTACCTTTCCTTCCCTCCCCTCCACCCTTCTCAATAATTGAAAGGCTTTGTGAAGGTTATTTGTAGAATTCTTTACTTAACCTTGGATGTTTATGCATATGGGAAACACTAAATGAAACTCAAGATGATGAACAATAAATGTCATTTTTACACACAACTGGGAGCATAAGAGAGAAAGAGAGACTTGGGACTGACAAGGAACACACAAGTGGGGACCAAATCAGTTAACACTCATTACCTCCTTTGATTTGGTAGCCAGATACCTCGTTAAAGTCCCGCTAAGCAGCCTGGTGAGGACAACTTTTTTAGTCTGTTGTCCCTCTCCATTGCTTTAACATATTCGTCTCCTTGGAGCTCAAGTGCTTTATCACCACCATTTTCAAGCTATTTCAGGTGATCTGCTTCACTTAAATTACCTGTGAACTTCAGATCCTTTGTCAGCTTCTTCAAATAAGAGCCAGAAATAGCATCTTCTTTTACTGCTTTCTCCTCATTCCTAAGCCAAATATTTTCAGCACACTCCAAAATTTCGATTAGCTTTGTCCTGTAATATTTTTTATTAAAAACTCCTCCATGACCTGCCTTTGAAATCTAATAGTTACTTAAAACCAGATTCTGCTCTAACTCCTCCATTTAGTTTTGTAACCTCAGAAGGCTTATGGATCATTACTTTTATTTCCCAGAAGCATCCAGTAAGCTAGGTACTCATCTCTTCTTCTCTGGTGAAAGTCTAAAATTCTTGGCATGTACTGCAATCTCTCTCCTTTGTTTCCCTGTCTCTCTTCCATGGCAATTTATTCTGATATAGCAGCCATAGAATCCAAGTTTCTACAATGCCCCTTATAACTTATCATTGGCTGTGGTCTAAGGCTTTGGATACTTTTTTTTTTTTTTTTTTTTTTTGCTATACCCTTAGCATTTGTGTAGAGGGATCCCAGAGCCTCAGTTCACTGCCCTATTACTCTCAGTTCTGTTTCTGTGATGGCTTTTATAAGGCTCCCAGTTCTACCCCCAAAAGTGTCAGGACACTCATTTAACTGTAGACTCTTACCAGAAGTCTCTTCAAGGCTAGTTCTGTCTTCTGTCAAGAAATGTTTTCTCCCTGCTTAACTAACTGGACAGCATCTTTTATTTATTCTTTCTCAAAACACACAAAGTTTGTGACCAGCAGACACAGAGAGACTTCATCTGGTCCCTTTGCTCAACCACATATTTACCTCCCCATTCCTGCCTGATTCTCTACTTACAAGAATAGGAGCTGAGACTCCCCCAAGCCCAATACTCATTTCCCATTTGGGTAGGATCACACCTGGCTGTGGTTTCTCTCCAGTGACATAAGAAAAAGCAGTCAGAAAAACACTATCACAATTCATCTTCCCATGATGTCTCCAACTTAAGCACTTCCTACTGCACAGAACAGGGGAAGCAATCTGAGCACCATTTCTGTGCCCTTCTGAGGCCTGCCACTGACCATCAACAACCTCTCTGACCACCAATGATCTCTTATCTCTCATTATTTTTGACAGTGTACTCATGGCATCTTCTCTGCCTTTTCTTCTAGAAAAAGTCATTCACGGGCTCACATACAAAATCACAAATTGTCCTATTGAGGAACCCTCTGCCTCAATTACTTCTAAATCAACAGCATATTGATAAAGAATCACACAACTTTAACTTCAAGGATACCAAGAACTAACCCATGTGTTACAGAAGCCAAACAACAATAGATTCAAGAATACATTGGATCACTTTCTACTAAACACAACTCCTTCTATCTCTCCCAGGTTACCCAAAGCAGATTGGAACAACCCACACTACAGCTACTCATCAAATATTTAGTTGTTCTAAAAACCACAAAGCAAATGTTACAGCAACTTCCCTGCTTACAAACCACAGAACACACCCAACTACAGCCACTAGTCCAGGCTGTGGGCCACCCTCATTTTTATGGTTACCTTAATCAGCACGGTCAGAGCAGCCTGGCCTTACATTCCCTCAGAACAGTAGGCAGGTGATGGTCATCACCCTTCAAGTGGTCTCTCATGTTTACACAAACATGGTTTTGGGGTGGATGTTAGGTCCCTCATCTCCAGTGTAGTTCCCAGTGCCATGGTATTTCTCCTGCAGCTGTCTGACACAAGCACAATTGAAAGCGGTGTGATGAGCATCAGTTATTGGAACAGCTTCTACTTTGTCATTTCACCTGCTTTTTCTGCATGTAGATGGATCCCTCACACTACTTGCTGCTCACCCCAGTGGCGGTTTCTAGGATGGGTGCCAGGCACTCACAGAAAGAGAGAAAATATGAAGGCATAGCAAAAAGACAGAATGATGTGAACCTCATAAGTTCAGTTTATTATATGTGTTTTAATATTTCAGTAAGAGTCCCTTAACTTTCTTCACCCTTGAGGTAGACATGGATGTTTTGAAAATCTATGTGATTTTTCAGCCTCTCCAAAACTGTCCTCTTCTGGCCCAAAATTTCACTATGCACCTAAGACCTGTCTAACAGAATGTTTGGGTGTCAATTGGTAAGGGAAGTAATGTGTGATTTCTAACATTGTCTGCATGACACGAATGGGCAAGAAAACGTAGTAGGAGTACTAAGTGTTTGGACTGTGCTGTATTTTCAGTGAACAGCAGCCAAAGTTAAGATTGAGTTTGAATATTGTGTTTAAGAAGAGCAAAAAGCCATAGAGCTGTCACTCTCTTCAATGAGAACCAGGACTTTTTTATGATTATTACTACTTTAGAAGTAAAAAAATTTTGTTGGAGATTCTTCCTTGTTTCTCACACTAAGTCCCTAGCTGTTGACATTACTGGAAAGTTTCTAGTTTAGAATATGAATTTGGTTTCTCTTTTACAAGTAAATTTTTTATTTAGAAAAAACAGAAGGTAAAATACCTATGAAGACACTGGAATTATCTCAGTTCAAGTACATTTGGGTAAATAGGAATAATTAAGTTCTTAATGAAGCCCCCAAAAGGGCCCTCAATAATTCAAGTGAGCTCTTGCAAAGGTGTTTTTCTACTGGTCTAGAAAGAAGAGAAGAATGCAACATTGACTCCTGCACTTCATAATGAAACCCTCTTGAACACCAAAACAGCAGAAGAGAACAGAGATATTGTCTATCTTTCCACAGTGTAATGCTGGCACCTTAAACAGCCATCCACATGGATACTGTTAGCTCGCTAGAGATAGGTTCTGTGCTGAAGGACTCACAGTCCAAATAGGTACGATAAAATGCAATAAAATAAAAGCAATCTTCTTATCCCCGTTTTATGGGTAGGAAACAGAGCTCTGAAGAAATTAAGTGCCCTGCTGCTCAAAGCCATACAGGAAATCAGTGTCAGAGGAAACAAATTCAAACCTTAGTGTCATGGTAATTCCTTCCTCTTGATACCACTTTGACCATCAGGGCTGCTTTCAATTAAGCCTTTTATTGAGGACATCTCTTTCCAGCTATGCAATTTTTTTTATTGCATATCCCACATGGTGGACCTGTAGAATTACAAGTGTCTCCAGCCAGGTTCTTTACTGTGTTTTATGAACCTTAATGAGCCCCCCCACAGAAAGCTGAAATACCTACAGGGAGGGAGTAGGGATCAGGGAAGCAGAAATAGCAGCATTGTATGCAGCTTTTAGTGTGCGGTCCAGGCTCACAGAGTGGTGTGTAAACAATCCCATTTGCCACGTTTAAGGACAGGCACAATTTTAGGAAATCCAAACACCCTGTTAGCCTACTGACCTCTAGATAACCTACTTCAGCAACAATGAAACTTACAGTGTGCTGGGAAGGCGGAGGGGCAACGCTGGGAAGATGCTTTGCTGCCATAGGAAATGGGCCAAGGAAAACTCTGTCATCATTTTGATGTTCGTTTGATGAGTCTGTAAAAGGAGAAGAGTATCAGCTTGCTAAAAAAACTGTTTCCTGACAGGGATTTGCAGTGAATTTTTCTGCCCTAGCAGCACTAGCTAAATTGTGCTGCCTCCACTTGCCTTGATCCTATTACCTGAGAACTCTGCTTTTCCATAGACCAAGGTGAAATGGAATCCAAAGAAAAAGTAGCTCCATATTGTCCACAGCTTTTCAACCTGAAGGCACAGAGGGAGTGTGTAAATCAAGCTTTTCTGCCTTAGATATATAGTCTCAGTACTATCAGTTCATTTTGTACAGTGGATTTTGTACAGTCTCAGAACAAAATTGGTGGATTTTGGTAATTCGTACCAGGGGATACCTGAAACATGAGTGCAGACACAGAATTGAAAGTGAAGGAGAAATTAGGCTCAAAAGCAGGGATGGGGGTTGTCTGCATGGCCATTTGAGAGCAGCGCACATTCAGTGAGCGGATGACTGTATAAAATATCTTCAGTTCATCTTGCCTCAGTTTCCTTTTCCTGTGCCCAGTCAGGTGTTGGTCACACTGTCACTAAATCCTTTCTGTACAGGAAGGGCTGGGAAGGGAGGTTACACAGTGAGGATGCACTACCATTTGTGTTTTTCACCTAGGAATGCCGTTTGCTTGCATCTTTTGAAGTGTTTTCAACTGTCCCCACCCTTCAGCTAGTCTACTGCTCAGAAATCCATGTTGAAGTGCCTTGCCCAGTGACAGTGCAGAGGACAGAAGGGATGTTTCTTCATTTTCTCTAACCAGCACCAGTTTTAGCTGCTGATAATGTCTCTAGTGGTCAAAAGGAGATTGCATGCATCAGTGTTTTATCTAGTTCAATTTGTCTGTGTTTTTAAAGCCTGGGCTTACTGGAAAAACTGAGGAGAAAGAAAGACCTTTACAGCTGCGTCAGCTTTGTGATGGAATATGGAGGAACCTAGAGCAGCACTGTTAGGTGGGCTCACCGCAGCACTGGATGAAGAGAAACACAATCAGGCTACACGAAGTTGTTTCATTGCAAGCCTGTCTCTACTCAATCTTTTGAAAAAATAATTTGGCTATTTCTCCTCCCAGTCCTTGCTTGTGACATACTGGAGCTTTGTTCCACCCAGCACTTGGATAAATAAAATCACTGCACGTGGTTCATGTAGGAATAGCAACAGCCTTGAGTACAGTATTGTAAGAGCAAGAGATTTTGTTCTTTATCACCTTGTTACATTGGTCCTGCAAGCCTAGCCATAAAAAACACCTTGTAACCATACCTAATATCCAATATGTCTGCAGCAAAACACATTTTTCATGTATCGAATCCGTGCAGGGCACAGAAAGAATGACTTGGAACGGGAAGAAAGACGGAACATTGAGCTCTAGGAAAACTCAAAGGAACATTTTATTGTAACATTTATAATAGAAGTTGGGGGGTTTAGTTTTGCCTCAAGGTGTAACTTGCTCATAAAAGTTCTGGAAAACCTGCTGTGTATAAGAACCCTGGCCTATGATGTCAGAATTCATTATGCACACAGGGGCTATTTACAGCCTTGTAAAGTTGTAGACAAGGAAATTGTTGCTGAAATATTGTTTCAAAAGTTTAAAGGTAATCATTCTACTGATGTATGCACCTCAGCTATTGAACAGATCTTTTAAACAGTTCCTGTAAACTGAAAAAATCATATGGCTTGACTTGTAAACATCCACTCGTTTCTTCATATGTGCTAGGTATAGAATTATATATATATGTACAGGGGTAACTGTGAGATATTTATTTTTATGCAAAAGTTATCTGTTAACTTGTAAATTAAGCATATGCATAAGGTGTTCAGAAATAAGACAAATTGATATCAATTTTCACTGTCCTCTTTTCACTCCCAATCAGACACTTAAGAAAAAAAAAAAAAAAAAAAAAAAAAAAAAAAAAAAAAAAGAAGAAGAAGGAGAAGAAGAGGAAGCAAATAAGAAAAGAGGGACAGCAAAACCCAGAAATGAACAAACATATTTTCAGGTTTCTAAATCTAAAGATATTTTATCAAAGAGACTGAAGCATTAAAGCATTAATTGAAATATGTATTTCTTAACAGAACAACTGTGGATGCATGAAGCCCCATCTAGGATCAAGCAGGATTTGATGCAAAAGTGCTGGTTAGTTTAATATGTCAGGAGAGTCTGCAGGAACCACTTGAGAAGGCAATGAGTCTGTGTCTGTTACAAGCAGGACTGGCACTGTTGTGTTTAAAACTGAGGGAGAAAAACTGTTAACTCTGGAGTATGCTCTGTTTCATTTGATTGTTGCATGCTGTTTTATTCTTTGGCTCTAAGCATTTTAATTGCTACTATAGTGATTTTTCCGTCACCCTGGACAGGCTTTGTGACCAGATGTTATTTGTCAATTGTCCCACAGTAGCTGGCAATAATATAACTACAGAAATATAGAAAAATATGCTTAGCATAGGGGATTAATAGCCAATCCAAGCATTTTCCTACCGAATAATGTTTTTTCAAATATTTCTTCTCGCAGCAGTCCAAATTATTTTCTAGCTCTGGATGAGGTAACTTCCCAAGCATTCCAGTTATATTTATTTTTTCTAATGCACTTGTCAACTACTTCAAACTCCACCCCACTCCTGACTGCAAGGCCAATTGAACACCCTCTCATAGTGGTTTCATGGGGAACCAGCTCACAGCCTCAGAAATGGACTGCACCCAATGGCAGGAGCCCAAAAATAACTCCACCACTTCCACTTTTTTCAATGCTCCTGCATTGTTCCAATCACACTGAGATATTACTACTGATTAATTCTGCTGTATAAAAACATGCAAAATGGAGGAAAGCTGTAAGCTTTTTTTTTTTTTTTTTTTTCTTCTTTTTTTTTTTTTTTTTTTTTTTTTTTTCCCTGCTTTTACTCATGTTCACAGTAAAATTTCCGTTGGCTCCAATAAGCTCTGTATACCAGACTACCAATAACACAGCTTCATTAACTTATCTGAATTACTCCTTGTTTATTGCAGTGGAAGTGTGTGGAAAATCAAGGCCAATGGGATAAGAAACAATCCTATTATCCTGTCCATCAAGATTGCCCTGGTTTTAGAACTGAGCTTTAGTTTTATCACTGGCTTTTTTGGTCACATAAACTTTTACACCTTTCCTTGCTCTCCACAGCCATTTTGGTAAGTTCGCTCTTGTCTCAGTCTTTCAACTCTCCTCCTTCCTTCTGCTGCTGGGCTTCCTTCTTCACCAGATCTACCCAGGGGCAGCAGACAATTGACCAGCAATTCAAGGTACTTAGTGGTGCACTCAAATGGCAACAGAAAATGAATGTCTAGGTAATAGTCCTCCAGATCTGAGAATTTCTCTGTGCCATCAAAACATCCAAGACCTAAAAGGCAACAGCATGCATGGAGAAGATGATCAAAGCACAAACCAGGCAAATTTCTATCACATCCCTCCAACTCTGTAAAGGGCCACATACTTATGCTGCCACACCTTGTGCACCTGTAGCAGAGATCACCAATGCATTCATTGTGCCAAGACAAATGCAGTGATATCAGATCTACCTCATGCATAAATACCATTTGCAAAATGGGATGGCTTAGATTTCACCTCAGTGTTGGTCACCCTGACATTACTCAGTAGTTCTGTTGAAATTGGAATGAGCCACAGCTGAGGGAAACGGAAAGAAAGATAATTGTGCATGGCACTCGTTCCTTTAACACAGCCTGTCTGGGCTGCACTTGCTGGTGAGTTTATGCAAGTGCTTTAGGTACATGCTATGAGTATGCCTATATAAAGATACAAAGGTAAAAGTTGTGTGTGTGTGCAAATGTGTGTTTATACCAATATATAAAAAAAATTTTATGGTTTTCCATTTAGGAGCTAACTAATTTATAACAATCCTGTTGCTCCTTACGTTCAGCTGGGAATGTGCCACTTTGCAGGGTTAGGTCCAGTCTCTGAGAAGAAATAACTTTAAAATAAAATTAGAGATGATTTGAAAAGACAGACTACCATTGAGGAACAATCCAGATGTGCACAAATATCATTGCCAGTTATTTCTACACCCAGATATCCTGGCGAGATGAATGTGCCAGAGTGCTACAAGTGCACAATCTTTTAAAGAAAATTACGTACCTTCACCCTCATCACCAGATTCATATTTCTATGTGAAGCTCAGAGACTTGAACCTGTTACCTCCTGTGAGCCAATTTCCCCTTGGATCCACACTGCAGATTTCAAGAGTTGGAATTAGTTATGCTTTGGAGAATAAATTAGTTACTGGCAGGACAGCTTTGGCAACAGATTCATCTCCCAATCAGTTGCTTCACTAACATTCTTCTAGCTGGGAGAAAAGGCCATGTCCTCTTCCTCTTGGGTCTGGTGTTTCTTGGAGTGAGTTTGTAATAAGATTCAATTTGGAGAGCAAAAGATATGATGTTTTCTGTTAAACAGATATGCTTCTGCTCTATTAAGGCCCCTGAGGTTTTTTTTTTTTCTTTTCTTTTTGTCTCCTTCATGAAAACAAAAAGAGTAGAAGTGTTAGTAATAGAAGAGGGGAAAAAAATCCTAATTAAAATTAAGCAGGATTTGAATAGCTGAATTTGAATAAATACAGGAGTTTCTATCCTCTGTACCATGAGAAGCAGCAGAGCTGCTTTCCCTGGGGGAAATCTCTACCTCTCATCCTCTTCATGGCTTTTGTTTTGCTTATTTCTTGGCTCTCCCTTAGATATCTTCAGAGCCTCCAAGCCAGTATGTCTGATCTGTTGAAATAATCAGATGCATGGTTAGCCATAAGACACTTCATCTAATGTCTTCCCAGAATGCAGGAAACTAAGCCTCTATCCCATGAAGACAGACACTGTTGTTCCAGTGCAGAGCCTCTGCAAAAGAGGAGACAGGACATAGATCAGTTTTCATGTCCAGCCTGAATCAGACACTCCACACAATTTCCCAATTTCCTGTATTTGTTGTGCTACAAGAGGAACTGTCAATTCCCACTCCACACCATAGGTGCATTGGCCTGGGGCTGGACACACAGACAGGAGAGGACTCCTGAACACAGTGAGTATAGAATGTATTTCCTTGGACATGGCTTGGGAAGTGCTGTGACTAGATCCAGAAAGCTGCAAACTCCCAGAGCATTGATTTGCTCTCCTAGCATCTGTCATGCATGACACCGTATTTCTGAGGTGACAGCTGGAGATGGACCAGGTTCTGACCACAAGAGCTATCCCTCCATCCGGAGATCTGCTGGCCAGACCTCCTTCCCACACCTCTGGCCACCTCCTTGTGTCACTGAGCCTGGGCTTATGGGTGCCCACCTTGCTGCCCTGTCTGACTCCACAGCAGACCCTGCTTTGCTTCTGGAGAGGTCTGTCTTCCTCATCTGCAGGCTCCTTCATCAGCAGCCCTCAACCAGGGTGGGAAGATGAAAGTATTTTCTTTTCTTTTCATTTCTTTTCTTTTCATGAAGAAGAATGAGTACAAGAGAAAGGAAATAAAGAAAGGCTAAAGAAAATTCATCCCTCAAATCCATTTTATCCTATTTTTATTTGCCTTTTTGTTTTTCTGAGGACTGAAGACAAGGAAGAGAAGGGAATTTAACTATATCTAGTGCTGGAAGAGATCCATTGCTTTGCATGTCACATGCAGCTTTGAAGGCTCTCTGGGTTTGCAGAAGAGGAATAGTAAAATGTCTTCATGACTTCATCGACTTGGACATTTTTCTACCTCTTCTCTGGTGCCATTCAAATGGATTTTCTCACCCAAGCAGCCATAAGCATTTTTTTCCTTCCAGCCAGAGTCGATGCCAAGCTGTCTTTGAGAGACCTTGGGGGAGAAGCAGCCTGTGCTCAAGCCATGCCCTGCCCAGGGTTCCTGGCATCCAGGGTCCCCTTTGGCAATGGCAGAGACACCCCCAGGCTTCCTGCTCACAACCCAGCCCCAGAGCAAGAGGTTTATTTGGGTCCACATAACCAGCACATTTCTTCCCAACAAATCTCACCCTTCCTCTCCCTTCCGTCCAAACAATAAAAACTTCTCTCGAAGTTTTAATAAAGACAAACATTTAACGTGTGCGTGATGTCAGCCTCGTGTTTAAAAGGTAGAGCAGGTCTTTATAAGCAGAGGATATTACTCTGCCCTGGGACAAATCCGAGGCGAGAGTTTTCTCTTCTGGAGTGATGTGGGATGTTTAAACCCAGCCTGGCGGCTCGGAGGGCCGGGACCCGCCTGGGGACCGCCCCTCTCCGCCTGTCAGCTTGGGAATTTATTTTCGTGGCAAGAAGCAGGCATGGCTGGCGTTATCGGTAGGGATGACATGAGAGCCAAACAAGGCGGCCTTTGAAATCGGAGGGGTCCCCCCTCTTCCTCTCCCCGCAGTAGCATCATTCATCCGAATAGCGGGCGGAAAAGCTCGATATAGACGTATCTTTAGAACTGGGCGGCTCAGGAGCTGCTGTGGGAAGGCGTCCAGCGGGGGAGAGGCTGGGAGCAGTGGGCTGGGGGTGCCGAGGGTCCATGGGATCCTGTCCCGGCAGGTGAGGGACTCCCGGGCCCCCATTCCCAGGATCCCAGCGCCACCCAGCGGAAAGGCCGGGCCGCCGCCCCGGGGGCCCTCCCGGGGCACATCGGGCGTCCCGGGGGTCCCCAGGTCCCTCCCTCCCGGCCCGGACACAGGACAGCTTGCAAGGACATCGTTTTAAAACCTCACTTTCTATTTTCGGGGTTTTTGCTCCTCTCCTGCGGTGGAGGAGCTGGATGTGCCAAGTTGCAAAGCTTTAATGAATTTGGGAAAGCGAGCAAGAATGGTGTAAATGGTGTGGCAGTGAAAGTTAAAGAAAAAAATAATTAAAAAAGGAAAAATAAATCATGGGGAGGGTTTTTTTGGCCGGGACTCCATGATGCCGAAAGGTCAGTGGTATCATTTTGACGTTGATTATGTAGCCGTTCTGGTCTCGAGTCGGCTCCCTCCCTCTCGGCGTGGTGTGCGAGGATTGTATTTGAAAGGGAGGAAGCAGATACCGAAAGTGATGGCTGATGAATTGTCTAAACCCTTCAGGGACATTTCGTGCGGGGGCTCGGAGGCAGCTCATCAATAAAAGCCTCCCGGATGGAGGAGGGAAAGCGAGAAAGGGTGATGGCAATCGGGGGAACACGGACCCCGGAGGCGCAGTCGCTCCCCCTTCCCCTTTGATCTGCTGCGGGATCGTAGCAGACACAGGTCTTTGGAGGTATTGGTGTAAAAAGGTGTGTATGGAGAGGGGGTAGAGGCGGGGAGATGAAGGCTGTAAACCCACTCCCCCCAAAAAAAAAAAAATTAAAAATTAAAATTTGTTTTAGGGTTTCCGTCTCCCGCACCTCGAGCCGGCCCTACTGAGGGTCTCCGAGGCGGGAGGCAGCGGGGCCGTGCCCGGCCCGGCAGGCTCGCTCCTGAGGTGCGAGCTCGGATTATTACTTTTTTCCAAACTATGTTCGTAAATCATGTAATAATCCGGCACTCAGTAACTCTGCCCTACCTTTGAGTGGGTCGTTATGTTTTATGGGCTTTACTTAAAAATTAATGCAAACCTCTCACGAAAGGAGAGGAGGGTACGGAGGGGGAGGCAGCGAGGAGGAAAGGGGAAAGCTGCTCCTGATTAGAGCCTTCCCCGGCAGCGGGGCCGGGCTGCGGGCACCGCCGCCAGGCGGGTCAGGGCCGCGCAGGGTCTCCCGGCGCTGGTGCCTGAGCGCATCTCATCCTCCGAAATGGAAACAGCCTCCCTCCCGTGCTGCCGTCCCGGCCGGCCCCCGAGGGCTCCTCCCGCGCTGCCCGCTGGACGAGCCCCGCTGCCTGGCGTCCCGCAGAGATTTCCACGCGGGTTTCTGCGGGAAGAGGATGCCGTCCCGCCGGGGGCGGCGGCGGCCGGAGGGCTCGGGGCTCGGGGGGAGTTCCTGGAGCGGGGAGAAAAGCACAAACCACCGCCAGGGCCGGCGGCACCTCTGGCTCCCTCGCCCCACTGAAACTATTTGTCTGCTGCAAATGGTATGGAAAGTAATTAAGGTCGGCGCACGTATGAAAATTATTGACAATGTGTAAAGTTAGAAATCTCATTTGATCGGAATGTAAACTTGGGCGGGGGAGAAGCCAGTCAAAAAGGTGCCGGGTGTTCAGATCTCGGGCCAAAGCGTGTTTGCCCTTATTCGCGGCTGTCAGCGGGGTATGCAGAGCGGGATCAGGAGACGGGGGGGCTTTTCCTGCAGCCTTGCAGAGATACCACGAGTCCCTACAAGGGCTGCCGCTGACCGTCTTTGCACTGGCGCTGCGGGCACTTGGGTGACCTTTACCACTGAGAAGCGATGAGGATGTGAAGGTGTGGAGGGCATGGGATCCCACAGCGGTGCCTCTTTCAGCCTTCCCTCGGGGTCTGCCCGAGCCCTCAGCCTGCCCCTTCCCTGGAGCGGGGGAGAGCCTCCCTCCACCTGCCCGGAGCCGCCTGCTCTGCTGCCCGCGCCGCGCCGGGACCTCGCCTCTCCTGTGATCTCGAAACATCCCGCTTCTTATTTTACCCCGCGCCTGTCACGTTTTATTTACACCGACAGAGGATGCTCGGAGACAAAAGAGTATTTTCTTTTTTTTTTTTTTTTTTTCGACGTCAAAGATGTTTTATATTTTTGGAAGGGTTGTGTTTCCTTTTAGAGAGGTGACCTATATCCTGACCGCTGTAGGGGGTTTATTTTGATGCTCCGGGAAGTTCAGTCGGAGCTGTGCAGAGATGGGAGGGGATAAAATCTTTAACATTGTCGTCTGGTATAGGAAACGCAAAGTCCGCGCACAAAAACACTCGGTGGAAGTGCTCCTGGGCTGCCACAAAACCAGCGCTGTTACTACACCCGGAGCGTGTATCTGTGCGGGTTCATTCGCCGCGGTGCCCGCGCAGCTCCGGCCGCCTGTTGAAACACCGGTGTTATTTTCAGGGCGGCCAGGTCCCCTCCGTCAGCGGGAGCCCCCTCTTTACCCCGCATCTCGGGACCCCCCTTCTCCAGTGTCCCAGCACGCCGGGACCGCGGAGAAAGTCCAGAGGGGCGTGGGGACAGGCTGCCCGCTGGGGCCGGGCAGAGCCCCGGCGTTACCCCTGGCACAGCCCCGCAGCTTGGCGGAATTCCACTTGGCTGAACCCTGGGTTTAGGGAGCTCAGACGGAGCTCGGGCACCTCACACTCACAGGATGTCTGCCTGCCTGCCACGGCCCCCGGGTGGGATGAGGCTGCGGTGGGATGCAGGGGATGCAGGGGATGCAGGGGATGCAGGCAGTCTCGGAGGGGGAGAGCTGCGGGTTTAACAACGCAACAAAATCTTAGGCGTAGGTGTCCCCTGGAAGGTCTAAACGCTGAGAGCTCTTTTCCAGCCGCTGAAGAGACCAAAGGCCTGTGAAAGCAGGACCTGTCCGGAGGGGGAGGGTGGGATGGGCGGCGGGGGGCGGATATTTCTGGTCCTCGGTGTTCACTGCCCGCACTTCCCCTCCGCGGGCTCCTCCGGCCCCTGAGGCCCGCGGAGTCCCGGCTCCCTGCGGGACGCCCCAGGAGCCCGGGCCCTGCGTGTCCAGCGTGGGAGAGCGGACTAGAGACTCTTCTCCCACCTGCTGAGGCCGATTTTCCCCTGGAACCCACTTCCCTAAAGGCAAATAGATTGTGCTCTTGGGCTGGCTCCTCGCCCAAACTTTGTTTCCCGCCTGGTCTTTCTCCGTCCTCGGGCACTGAACAAAGCTGCCCCGGCCCTGAGAGTTGTGTAGCGGGGAGGAAAGGGAAAGGTGCGGCCCTGCGATTTTGTGATCACCACATTCCTGGAGGTATCCTGTGCCAGGCTTAGCTTTCTCCCTCGTTCATACACTGATGAAAAAATTCTTAAGGTATCTTCACGGAAAGGCAGCCAAAGGCACATGGCGATACCCCAGGTGATCCACAGTAAAATGCTACGAGAGGTGCTCGTTCTGCAAGAAGCTTCTCTGGAGGTGCTTTTGGAATCGGACTGGTGTTTGGGGGGGTTTTCCCACACTGGAAAAGCCAGTGCATTTGCGCTGAATGCCCTTGTCTGCCCTTGAGGTGAGAGGTGTCTCAACCCCGAGGATTGTCGTGCCCATCTCCCCTTTTCCTTTGCTTCGGGAAAGGAGGGAGAGACTCACTCTTCAACAGGAGCTGGGAAGAAGGGTCCTGATAGCAGCCTTCAGAGAGACTTCTATACAAAGAGTCACGCCTGCTGCCCATTGCGTATGCAAAGGAAAAAAAAAAAAGGAAGGGGGGCGTTAAAAACAAAAACGGAAAAACCTCTCTAAACAAACATCGGGATCGCACGGCTACTGCCAGAGGTCCCGAGATGTCAAGAGGTCCCGGGAGCAGCACAAAGGACGGGACAAGACCGCTGAGAGTCCCTTCCCATCCTGGCCTTTCTGCTCCCTCCGCCGCGGTGGGATCGCCCCCCTCCAGACCCTCCAGGTGGTCGCCGGGGCCGGGAATTGGGCGCTGCAGTGCGGCCGCGAGGCTCCTTCCAGCTCGTTAAAATGCCCGCATGTCCCTCATGCGGAAAGGGATCTCTGTCAGTCGCTGCAGATCGAGATCTAAATCCAGGCACCCTGAAACTGACAGTTGGAGGAAAATCCTCCAGGGCTTAAGGAAACGCACTTTTACAATACTGGAGGGATTTGTTTAAGTTTCAGTCTCGGCTTTAATTGAAAAAACGCTTCTCATCTGCAGAACCTCAGAGGAGAGGAAAGAGCCTGAAGCACGCAGTTAAAAGAAAAAAAAAAAAGAAAGAAAGAAAAAAAAAAAGGAGGAAAAGAACAGAAAAAGAACAAAAAAAAGGGGGCGGGGGTGGGAAAGGACTCCAACATAACCGTAAACATTTATCTTTCATATTTGTCTTCCATTTTCTTAACTGGTTTAGTCTAACTTATTTCATTTAGCTCACGAAGCAGAGGGGACTGTGTTATGAACATGAAACTGAAACCGCAATAATGAAGAGATTTCCTAGAATAAAAACTATGATTATACAACAACATCTGAGTAACCAAATCTGCCAAAAAGTTTAATTTCCGTATACTTTGGTAAAACAAACCAGTTGTGCTCCGAAACTGGGATCAGCTCAGAAATGGATACACCAACCAAAATAAACATCTCCACAAAAACAGCAAATGCACTTCTGTTTTATCAGAGGCAATTTAAATCATCTTTTAAAGTATCGGAATCACGTCTTGGAGACTTTTTAATGCTGTGTTTCAAACAAGAATCTGCTGCGAAGAAGAGGACGTCGCTGACAGGTAGAAGATGGGATGTGTCAGCCCCGGTTCCCGTATCAGAGCAGTGTCAGGTCAGGACTGAAGCAGCACACGGCTCTGCCCCCGGGCTGCCTCTCCCGGCTTTGCTTCCCTGCCTGTCCTGCCTCGCACCACCGAGAAAAATCAATGACACACACCCCGGGACACCGTGACACCTTGTGTTGGGGGTAAACGATTTTCCCCGCTCGAATAAAAGTAATGATCAAACGAAGAGTCTCAATCGGGGGCAGGTTAGAGTGATTTACAGGCAGCGATCCTCCCCCTTGCCTTTAATTCCTTTGCTCTTCTGAAGATCGCGGAGATGGAGATTACTCGGACGCGTCATCCGAAGATGACATTTAGACAGACAGCCCGTCGAGGAAGGTGAAAAAGCACCCTCGCCCGCCGATCTAGAGCCAGGAAAGATGTTTCTGTACAAAACCACGGATATATATATTAAAAAAAAAGGCAGAGCAGGTTTCAAGGAGATCAGTAATCACACATCGGCCTCCCTGTCTTTCCAGGGAACAACAGGGGGGGAAAGGACAAGAAGACAGACAGACAGATACATTTTCCTTCTTTATTATTATTATTATTATTATTATGTTATTTTTTTAATGGGAACAATTCAAATCGATGCGTCAGGAAAGGTAAACACGGTCTATGGACCGAGCGATTATTTTTTCTATTAAAAATGTGTCGTAAACATTGCCGGGCTTGGTAGTGTTTTTCTTAGCTTATCCTCAGATACAATCAAGCCATTTTCGGACACATTCCCATGTATGTAGCAGTGGTGATCTGGAGGAAGCTGTCGACGCCTGTTCAGTTAATTTAGGTTTTCTTTGTCTAATTACTGTGGAGCTTAGGGAAAAGGAGCTGGGCTCAGGGCAGTAAACTGACACTTGGGCTCTGTGTGTGGTATCCAGGCAGAGTTTGATGGAAAAAGCCTGCTTCCACTCAACTGCAGGTCACTGTCTGGGACCAGCCCCACCCCCTCCCTGCCCGTACCCACCAGCGAGCTCTCAGCACGGAGCTGCGCTGGAGACAGACGGACACACAGACACACACAGAGCGCTGCAGGCACGCCGCTGACACGGCGTCCCGCTCTGCCCGCGTCCTTCCCACCCCCGTTCCTTTGCTCCGGCATCCCTGGCTGCTCTGCCTCTCGTCCTGCCGCCGTCTTCTTTGCGTCTCCAGTTTGATTCTGGAGCCTCCTCCATCATTCTGTGAGCAGGCCCCTCTCCTCCCTGCCCCCTCGGGCGCCCCGGCGTTTGGCAGAACCCATGAGCCACCCTTTGCACAGCGGGGACGTGCCCGGGGCGTGGAGGGAGGGCTCATCCCTGCTCCTCGGGCTCTATAGAATGAATGACATTTTATAAGGCCATGGGAGGTGGCAAGGGGCAGCGAAAAGTCTTAAAAAACAGATGTCTTGCCGGCTTGAGGAGCAGTAAACACTGCCGCCTCGGGCTCCGCAGGGTGGGCGATCCCCCCACACGCGTTTACGGCCGCGGCAGGTCCCGCGTGTCCCGGGGCTGGCAGCGCTCGCCTCCCCCGGCGCCGTGCCGGGAGCAGAAGGCAAAGCGGTGCCTGCGGGGCCGGGGGAGCCCCGGGAGGGCGGGGAGAGGGACCGGTGCTGGTCCGGCAGGGGAGCGAGCCGGGGATGGTGCCGCAGCAGCAGCAGAAGCAGCAGAAGCAGCAGAAGCAGCAGCGCCTCTTGCCCAGATGACGGGTGGACAGAGGCCAGCTGGAGAAAGGGTGGTCTCTTTCTTCCCCCTCTCGCTCCCCCTCTCCCTCTCTCTATCTCTGCTGATTTCGCGGCCGGATTTAGGGCGGGGGGGTCTGTAGGGAGAGGGAAAAAAAATAATAGCAAGATTGAAGGAACTGATAGGCGATCGCGCTGCGGGTTTTACCAAAAAAAAAAAAAAAAAAAAAAAAAAAAAAAAAAAAAGTATATATGAAAGAATAACAGCGCGGAAGAGATTGGGGGGCGGGGGGCAGGCTCTTGCGCTTCCTCTCCATGCCGGATTAGGCAGCGGGATGGTCCCCAGGTGGGGGGCAGAGGAGGAAGCGGAGCGGCGCTGAGCGGAGCCCCGGCGGGCGGGCGGCGCAGGGAGGGAGGGGGCCGGACCGGGGCCGGGGCCGGGGCCGGGGCTGGGCCGGTCCATCCCGCCCAGTGCCTGGCTCCGGCGGAAAGCAGAGGAGCCATTGCGCAAGGGACCGTGGGGAGGGATGCGCAGGGCGCTGCCGCCGCCCCGCCGCCGCCCGCCGCGCTGAGGAGGTGCCCGGAGGACAGCGGCTCCCACCTCCCCCCCCGCTCTCCCCCTTCAGGGCACCCCCCGCCCCGGTACCCACCCCGCCCGGCTCCCCCCCTTCCCTCCCAGCCTCACCCCACCCTGTCCCATTCCCCTCCCTCCGCCAGATGACCACCGAGAGCGGGCAGCAGCGGCTGGAGCCCCCCGTCCCTCTCCGCTCCTGCAGCCCGGCTCCCGGAGCTCTCCAGATGAGCCGGCCGCCCTCCTCCGCCCTGGAGACCTCCACCTCCTCTTCCTCCACCTCCACCTCCTCCTCCTCCTCCTCGGCGGCGGCGGCGTCCTCCAAGAGCAAGAAGGCCAGCTCGGGGCTGCGGCGGCCCGAGAAGCCCCCCTATTCCTACATCGCCCTCATCGTCATGGCCATCCAGAGCTCGCCCTCCAAGCGCCTGACCCTCAGCGAGATCTACCAGTTCCTCCAGGCCCGCTTCCCCTTCTTTCGCGGCTCCTATCAGGGCTGGAAGAACTCCGTGCGCCACAACCTCTCTCTCAACGAGTGCTTCATCAAGCTGCCCAAGGGCCTGGGCCGCCCGGGCAAGGGCCACTACTGGACCATCGACCCGGCCAGCGAGTTCATGTTCGAGGAGGGCTCCTTCCGACGGCGGCCCCGCGGCTTCAGGAGGAAATGCCAGGCGCTGAAGCCCATGTACCGCATGATGAACGGGCTGGGCTTCGGCGCCTCCATCCTCCCGCAGGGCTTCGACTTCCAGGCGCCCCCCGCCTCCCTGGCCTGCCACTCCAACGGCTACAACCTCGACATGATGCCCAACGCCATGGCCGGCGGCTACGAGGGACTCAGCGGCGGCCACCACGTCCCACACATGTCCCCCAACCCCGGGTCCACCTACATGGCCAGCTGCCCGGTGACTGCCAACGGGGACTACGGCCCCGACAGCAGCAGCAGCCCCGTGCCCTCGTCGCCGGCCATGGCGAGCGCCATCGAGTGCCACTCGCCCTACACGAGCCCTTCGGCTCACTGGACAGCCTCGGGGGCCTCGCCCTACATAAAGCAGCAGGGCCTCCCCGCCGCCAACGCCGCCTCCTCCGGCATCCACTCCAGCGTGCCCTCCTACTCCCTGGAGCAGGGATACCTGCACCAGAGCCCCCGCGACGACCTCTCAGGTAGGGGCGCCGAGGGGCGGCGGGGGCGGCGGGAGCGCGGAGCCCGAGGGGGGTTTCGCCGGCCACAAAGGTTTCGCGGGGGGAACCCCGGACCGCCGCGGTGTCGGAGAAAAGGGGCTCATTGTCTGCGAGAGGGAGAAAAAAAAAAAAAAAAATACGCGTGGGTTGGAGCTGTTCTGTTTCGGGCTGTTTGAGGGGGGCGGCCGTGGGCACGGCTGCGAGCATCCCTCCGGCTTGCCCAGCGCCGAGAAGGAGCGCTCCGAGGAAAGCCCGGCTCCGTCCCGGCTCCGTCCAGGTTCGCGCGTCCTTTTCCCGGTGCCGGTGACATGTGCACCCGGGTTTGTTCCCTCCGTGCCTTGGGCTGGCGGGGAGCGCTCCCGGGCACCGCCGCCGCCTCGGCAAACCGCGCTCCGCCGAGACGCGCCGCGGGAATAATCCAATAAAGGCGTCAAGTATTATCCGCTAAACCATACCGGGGTGGGGAAACAAAAAAAAAAAAAAAAGGGAATTGAAAAGAAAATAAAAAATCTCTAACGCCAAACCACCCGCTTATCTTAAAAAAAATGTTAGAAAGATTAAAGAGGATCGAGCCTATTTCTGCAACCGGAGGGAAAGAGTTTTCTGGTCGCTGTCTCCGACCCCCTCACCCTCTTCCCGGCCGGTGATTACAGACAATGTCTGCTCAGAAAAATCCGAGCACAAAAATGGGTAAAAGATGTTGGGCTCTTACGGGGAATTTTTCCAAATAGCCCTTTTAAACGTGGGTCCCAGAGGTTAAGCAAACAAAGACAGTCTGGGCTGGACCACACCGAAGAGGATTTTAGCCTGACTTAACCCCTGTGAGAGCGGGGTCTTGTTCAATTTTATGGGAATTTCAACAAGTAACAAATACGGGCGACCCTCAGCTCTGCGTCCCCTCCCGCCCCCTCCACGGGCGCCTGTCAATCATCCTCCTCCTGTCCTTCTGCCAGCGCAGCCTGCCCGGCCACCCCTCAGCCCCTCAGCCTGCCCGGCCTCCCCTCAGCCTGCCCGGCCTCCCCTCAGCCTGCCCGGCCTCCCCTCAGCCCCTCAGCCTGCCCGGCCTCCCCTCAGCCCGCCCGGCCTCCCCTCAGCCCCTCAGCCTGCCCGGCCTCCCCTCAGCCTGCCCGGCCTCCCCTCAGCCCGCCCGGCCTCCCCTCAGCCTGCCCGGCCTCCCCTCAGCCCGCCCGGCCTCCCCTCAGCCTGCCCGGCCTCCCCTCAGCCTGCCCGGCCTCCCCTCAGCCCGCCCGGCCTCCCCTCAGCCCGCCCGGCCTCCCCTCAGCCCGCCCGGCCTCCCCTCAGCCTGCCCGGCCTCCCCTCAGCCCGCCCGGCCTCCCCTCAGCCCCTCAGCCCGCCCGGCCTCCCCTCAGCCGCTGCGGCCCTGCAAGGCGCTCGGCCATCACCGCAGAAGGGACCCAGGCTGGCAGCGCTTGCGAACTTTCCTCCCTTAAAAACAAAAGACCCAAACTCTTATACAGCCCTGACGGGCCTTTTTGGGGAGAGGCGGCTGCCGAGCGGGTCTTACCGCTGTTCGGGCGCGGGGGAGAGCGGACGGGACGCGTCCCCAGCCGGGCTCCGCTGTGCCCTCAGGCGCTGCTGCTGCGCTTTAAACCAACTTTTGGGAGCTCCAGGGCTCCTTCCACGTGCTTTTCAGAGCCGCCGGGTTCACAAGGGCATCCCCCGCCGAACTACGTACCTTCTCCGTTAGGAATTTCTGCTTTGGTTTGTTGTTTTTGCACGGATTTTTTGTTTTCTTTTATTTTTTCTTTCTCTGGATCTTTTTTTTTTTTTTTTTTTTTTTTTTTTTTTTTTTTTTTTTTTTTTTTTTCCCCTGTTTGTTTTACTATTTGCGGCCGCTCAGGGCCCGTGGGCCAAGCTTGGTGCAGGAGTGGGACTGGGAGGCAGCTGCTCCCTCCTCCTGCCTGACACCTGAGGGAAGAAACTGATTCCTGGGAGAGAAATTTTCATCCAGGAACAGCCCAAAACAAAACTGCAAAACAAAAAGCAGAGCGAGAGACAGCAAGGGTTCCCGGAGTTTCACTGAGCTTTCCGAGGCCGGGGGGGTTTAAATCCGAATTGTTTCTGTTCAAGGAGGGATACAGACACACGGAGCGCTGGACGTGTCTTAATGCCCACCGCGGGCCTCTGTTTCCAGCAGCTCACATTTAATGCCATCACTTTGCAAAACTGTGTTTCTCTGCTTATTTTCTACAGCTTCCGTATCTGGGCCCAAGACTGTAGTGCAAATCATACCCAGTCCTTGATTAACTGAGCAAAAAAATCAAACCAATTTCTTTATTTTATTTTTTTGTTAGTGGATCAAATCCTTATTTGTGCGTGATATGTAAAATCGCTGTGGCTCAAATATTTCAGAAGAGTGAAAGGAGATGGAGGAAAAGGATCCGAGCTCTTTTATTTGTTCTTATAATCAGCAATAATCTTTCCCCTCCTGTCCCCGCAAAAGCAGTAGCAAGTGAAATTCGCCTTTCCCTTTCTCTTAGTTAAATGCAAAGCAAATTCGGTGGCAATCGCTGTTGATCGGTCAATAATTCTCTACCCGTGACAGCGGCAGGGAGGACTTAAACCCGTGAATTTATATCAGACCCAAGAATAAGAGAGGTAAAAATTGGAAACAGGAGGCTTGGTTCTGCTAAAAGGATTTTGAAGCTGGGGGGCGGGGGGAGCGGGATTTTTTTCGCAGACTATTAAATCCTGCTAAATGATTGAATCAGGATTGTAATAAAGTGCCCCAGTTTATGGTGAGCATACCAGCAGGGTTATTAGAAAGCCGAGGAAATCCAGCGAAATAATCACTTTTATAAAGTGAGCTCTGCGGGGTGAAGGAGGGGACAATGCCGGAGGAGAACGGGCTGTGCCGCCGCCGCCAAAGGCTTCGGCTCCGCCGTCCTCATGAAAACCGGGGACGTTTCCCTCCTGTTTCTTTCCTTTTCTTTCCCTTTTTCTCTCCCCTACTCCCTCACTCTCCTGCTCTTTCTTTTGCTGTTTTCTTTAATTTTCTTTTTTTCCCCTCGCCATTTTTTTTTCCCTTGACCCTCGGTCATATTTGACAGGATCCCGCTAGCCGAGTTTGACATCCACACGCCAAACCAAAACCCTTCCTGGCTCTGCCCTGCGGTCCTGCTCTGGCAGTACTCCTCTCCCAGCCGGATCCAGTAGGAACCCTGCCAGACCAAAGATCCCAGCACGGCCCTACAACTCAGTGCTGGGGGTGGGGTGACGACTCCCATGCGGCCCCCGAAAGGCTGCCTTAGGCTGTGGGAAATTACAATGGGAATTTGCAAGGTCATTTACATGTCGGTGCCACGGATGTACTCGGCTTGTTGTTGTTGATGAACCGTAGGGTGTATCTTATGTTTATGAAAGCGCACACGCGAAAAGGCGTGAACGCTCTTACACACACACACATAAATAAATACGTACTGTATCAACACACAAATGGATCCTGACTGGAATTCAACCTGCAGCCGCTCATGTCAGGAGCAAAATCCTCCCAGGAACGGGGTAGGAAGCGGGAAGAGCGAGGAAAGATGGGAAGCGGGTTCAGATGGCTGTGATGCACGCAGGAAAACACACGAGTGGCACCGTCCCCTCTTTCTCTCTCTCTCACACACGCACAAAACACACACTCCCTCATCTACCCCCAATGCAGAGGCTGAACTATCCCTCCACGGTGGCAAGTACCCGGGCAGAGGGCAGACACACAGCAGCGCCTGTGTGCCCGCGGAGGAGGGATGCTCAGAGGTGTCCGAGAGCCCGGGCTGCCGCCGGGCCCGTGTCCGTGGGCATCCACCTCCGCCTGCTTTCCCCTCCTCAGCCTGCGGGCAGCACTTCTGTGCAGGCTACAACCTCCCTGCACAGCGGGCTCGGGTGCAGCTCCCAGCCGACCTGCAGGCGATGTGGGGCCCCGCGGAACCCGCTTCCCCTCCTTGCTCGGGGCAATGGAGGCCCTGGTCTCTCTGCCCCGCAGCAGGTCAGGCTCTGCCCCCGGGGGAGAGTCCAGGTCCTCTGCCAAGAAAGCCAAAGAGGAGTTTGCAGACCTTGCAGGGGGAGCCGAGGGGGTAAAGGAGCGGTGTGCCAGCCCTGTGCAGGCAGCCTCACCTCCCTGCGGGTGAGGGAGGAAGGACCGCTCCACCCGGGCAAAGCCCTCCGACTTCTGAGCAGCTCTTGTTATTTCCTTCTCTTGCAGTGGGACTGCCTCGCTACCAGCATCATCCCTCCCCGGTGTGTGACAGGAAAGATTTTGTCCTCAATTTTAATAGCATTTCTTCGTTTCACCCGTCCGCTAGTGGATCTTACTACCACCATCACCACCACCAAAGCGTCTGTCAAGACATCAAGCCCTGCGTGATGTGAGGACAGCGCCCCAACAGAGACAATCAGGTGTCACTGAACAGAGTCGAGGTGTAGACGGACCCACGCAGATTAAATATAATGTGCACTCTGATAGCATTGGTAGTACACGAGTCACTTAGCAGATTTGCCTAAGGAAGCAGTGTTTTCGGTCCCACTCCACCCCCCGAAGGACACGTACAGCCGATATAATGCTCCAAAGGTCTTACTAAAAGAAAAATGCCTTGCGTGATGTTTTGGGCTAGGGGGGACATAAGTGTCCATGTGCCAAGTCTGACCATCTTAATCATAAACCGCCTTTCTGCGACCTCCTAAAGAACCGAGCTTTGGGAAAGGGAGCAATCCGACATATTTTTATACGAGAAAGTGTCTTTGTATAAGAAAAAATAAATGTCTCCGCACCTGCGAGGACTCCCCCTTCTGTCACTGCGTTAGCGGGAAATGTACTTTTTTTTGTGTTCTCTCCCCGAGCCCCACCAAGGACACTTTGTATGGACTTCAGCACCGACCGATTGATATTATTAAAACAGTATTGTTTAGCCCTTTCGTGTATAGACTGTAAGAAAAGTTCAATTTTTTTCCAGTATTGCAGCAATACAACGTTTTGTTTTTTTATTTTTTCAAAAGTTGTTTTCTACCACGATATTTTTTAAAAAATTATTTTAAATAAATCTCGTGTATACTCACACACTATTGCTTTAAAAGGAGAATATATTTGCACTTATGTATACTTTTTACAGTTTGCCAAAATATTTTGATGTAAAAATTTCTTTTTCCAATAAAATGTATATAACGACTATCACTGTAGAAGGCACTTATTTTCCCTTCTGAGAAAGCTCTTCCACGCCAGCATCAGAGAGAGATAGAGATGCAAGGCCAAATGCTGCGGTCAGTGCAGGAGGGGAGCGAGAGATTGACCCGAGGAGGCCGATGCCATGATCTCCCACCATCACCCACTGCCCACCCTGCTTTCCACCGCTGCTGGATACACTTTGGTATAACTGAGGCAGAAAACACAAAAGCGAGAGAGTCGGGATTACGTGATCCTCTCTTGGAGCTCGCCTCCAGGTCTGAAACTCCCTGCCCGCTCTTTAGGGATGTGTCTGGGTGTCCCCGTGTCCCCTTTCCCCACAGGCCCCCTCGGAGTCCCTTTGTGCCTCGGCGGGGCTTTGCCAGGTGTGTGGGGGGGGCCTGGACCCCACAGGGCATGTCCGGGGGCGCCGATAAAACAGTGGCTTGATAAGGGCGGGGGCAAGCACCGACAGAGGTGTGGGCAGCGAACCCGGCCGGAGGAGAGAAAAGAAAAAAACAAGTAAAAAAGAAAATAAAAAGGGGTCTCCGAAGCGCCCCAAGCAAAGCGACCCCTGTCCCCAGGGTGCCGCCGTGCCCCGGCGATGGCGAGGGGCCAGGAGCCGGAGCCGGGCGCCAGGAGCTGCATCCAGCAGAGCCCAGGGCCGGGGGCTGCACTCCGAGCCCACCCCACAGGGCCCGGCCCGGCCCGGGGACAGCCCGGCACGGCCACCAGCCCGCCCAGCCCGTCCTGTCCGACGGAGACAGAATCGTCCCCTCACGGGCACCGAGTCTGCCCGGGCCAAGCGCTGAAAAAGGGGAGAGTTTTAGCAAAATTCTCTGTGCACACATATATGTGTGTATATATGTATATATATATATATGCACACACACACACACACACACACACACACACACATATAAATTATATAAATGTGATTATACATAGAAGATAAAACTCTTCATCTTTAAAATACACATTTATGCTCAGACATGCCCTTTTCTTCCCTGAGCTTCTCAGGGCCTGTGATAAATTATAAAGTCAGTTTCAGAGTTTGCTCCGACCACAGTGCTGTGTTTACATTCTTTCCGAGGCAAGCCTGCATGGTCGTAATTTATATCCTAAACACTTGAACGTAACTTGTTTACACAGGAATGACAGGACCTCAAAGAGAAAAAAAGTGCCTTTCCCTGCCGGCGGCCGGCGCGGGGCTCCAGTGCCCTCCAGCGGCCCCGGCCCGCAGCGCGCCGGCCTCCGGCACCTCACGGCTCCTCAGATTCGCTCAGTGTTGTCCCGGCGAATATATTTTTAATTATTATTATTTTTCTCCCACCTTCTGAGTGTTATTATACACCAGAAGATGTGAGTAACGCTCCCAGTGGCTGGTCTCCTAAGAAAGGGGAAGGATTTGTTAGGGCATCCTTCGGTTTTGGACTTTTGTGTTCTCCCTCGGCGATTTAAGGCTGTTAAGGTTCTCTTTTTGGACGTTAAAGCTTCTCAAACAAAGGACGTTTCAGAAGCAGAACTCTTTAGACATCAATATGTTTCTGGGTGCTGCCAGTAAAACGAGCTCAAACTCTTTCTTCCGAATTTAAGGGTGACTTAAATGACAGGGAGGAAAAAAGCAGACAGATTTTTGAGTTAATTTGATCTGATTTTGTTTTGATATTTGATTTTATTGCAGTACCTTCTACCCTAGGAATTCAGCCCTTGTTTAGTCTAAAGAACTCCAGTGGCCGCAGAGCCAGTGAGAGTCATGACCAAGAGCCATGCCACTGTGAGGACAAGGTATTTACATTTTAGCCATACAGTTAAAAATTCACTGCGTCTCTTAACATTTGTGAACAGCCATTGAACATACCCAAATGCTTCACATTTCAGAGAAAGAAATTCTCTGTTAGAAATCCAACACACCGAGACTTCTAATCACAGCAGCAGTGTCACAGTACTCATCTCTGAGACTTGTGGGGATTTACAGTGTCAGAGAAAGTATCAGAGAAAGCTGAAATTTCCAGCATTAGAACAAACCCTGAAATCTAGGTATGGTGTATATTTAGTCTCAGCATTGTGAAAGAGTCCAGGAAGGCAGACCCAAAATTGAGCATGAGTTTGCCAGTTGGTCTGAAGGGAAACCTGTAAGTGCTATGCTGAAGTGAGCACCAGCAGGTACAAAACATGGGAATGTCTATGTCTCTGCAGCTCTTTTCTTTGACAATACTCTATCCTCTTCCCTTTTTCCTCTTAATTCTTTGCCTGCTAACATATCTCTGATTGCTTTGTTCCCTATATTTTGACTGTAAGAAGCCTAAATGATACTTTTTTTTTCTCCTTTAGCAGTTTTGTAACTCAAGTAGCTCCTAACAACAGCCACACACCACTGCTGTGTCTGAAAATAAAGTCACTGCTGACTTTCAGTCTAGGATTTCAGCCTAGGACTTCAGCCCTCACAATGACTTTGTCCTTTCAGGTGGGCTCAAGGGAGGATGTGAGCAGAGAACTTCTAGGTACACTTCTGGTCTATCCTAGCGAGCAGCTTGTGTATCCAGAAAGCTACTTGAGCTTTTCCAACCAGATCAGTCAGTCTAATGCATCAGTAATGCAAGCCATGCCTCCCTAATGACCCCAGACCGCCACAGCTACAAGAAAGCTACAACTAAATTACAAATAGTTAGTCATCTAGACTGATGGCATAGCTCACATTTGGTGAGGTGCTGAGGTAAATGGATTGAACATAGACTAATCCAAACATTTCCATTATTAGAACACGCTAGGCAGAGTCTCTGTGGGATGGGAATGAAATCACGCTGGAGCGCCTCAAACAGTTTGCGTGTGATCCACTATAATCTTACATTTATATTTTCTCCATTCTCTGGTTTCATCACAATCTTGCTGCCTCAGTGGAGGGATTTTGCTTGTGAGGGTGTTTATATTACACAGAAAAAACCCCACTCAACCACTTGAAAGCTGGGATCATTTGAGCAATCATTTTAACTTTGGCAAAATTAGCCAAATGCTGAGATATCTTATGTGGGATGTTGAATTTCTATCTGGTAGCAGACCAAAGCATCCTTTAAAACAATAAGTTTATCAATCCCATTAAATCTTCTTGCCCATTATTCTATTAAGACCAACAGCAGATGAGCCTCTTGCTGTGTTTTGGCTCAGCTGGCAAAGTACCTTTAGCCAACACAATATTTTCAGTTTAGTGTGAGAGTTTTAGCCTGCTTTGGAGGCAAAGAAAAGTAAAGATTTTTTTTAACTCAATAACAATAAGCCTGATTTTATTGAGCTAGAAAGATTTGCCCATAACATATACATGAGGTAATATTTAAATAAGACTGTTCAATAAAATGCTAGGTATGTCACTTAGGCCCCGAGAAAGCAAGGTGCTGTTTTCAATTATAATTTTAATATACCTGAGCCCATGAGTACTCCCATTAAAGTCAATGGGATTATGCAGATGTTTAGAGTTAAAAGTGCTTTGCTGAAGAAGGATGATGGGACTAGAATTAAACACTACAGGTTCCTCCTATGTGCTGCAGCTGAGGTCTGTATAAGAAAAGGGGTAGAATATACCTGATTCATATACAGGATGAAAATTAATTCAAAACATACTCCAGCTTTGAATAGAGACGTATTCTACAAAACCTGCTGGCATTAATCTGCATGAAATACTGCCTTAGCTAATAAGAACACCCGGGCTTTATTTATATATTGAGCCATTTGATAGATATAAATGAAGAAAGAGGTAAATAGAAGCCAACATATTTTTGAATAAATGCCCAGAGGTTCTTTCAGAGTTCAATGATCTTTGTGTCTAGATTATAAAGAATTCAGAGCAGCTTCATGTGACTTGCCAACTACTGAATAGAGCTCCAAAACATCTGTAATATTAAACAACTTCAAGCCTCCTTTTTATGCTTGTTTTCATCCAGCAGTGATTTATAGAAATCTATTGGCTTCTCCACTGGTCTTTTCTAAAAAGAAATATGCAGGGAGGAGGAGGAGGTTTTAAAATATGTTGGGACACCGCTACCAAACTGCAGCTGGAAATGAGAGGTATTTTAACAGTGGACTTAGATTTATTTAGGAGATTATGGAGAAATGCTAACTGCATTACATCGATTATTTTAAGTATTGCAAAATGAATTTATGGTGATGTGCAAAGTACCACTGAGTTCACAGGTAATTTGATGTTTTTAGGGTAATTCAAAGAGAGTGGGCTGCTTTTGAGGAACAGGATTTCTTGGACTGGATCCCCACTGGTAACATTTTCCTTGCAGTAGAGTTGCAGCCCATTAATTCTTACTGTCCAAATATAGGTAGCATTAGTTTAAATTAGAAGTTTTATAACTGATTTAGTTGAGCTACTGAAATCCCTTATGTACACAATCTTATCTCATTTTCAGAGATCCTCTTTGGATTGGTTTATACCTGTCCCGATTAACATATACCAAACACATTTTACTTGATGAAAAATCTCTCTAACTAGTTTAAAATTATTCTTTGAGATGGTGTCTCATGCACAACAATTTTCTGATATGATGAAAAGTGTGATTTAGTTCAAACTGCATAACTGGTGTTTATGGACACTCCATTACTATAATCCCTTGTTTAGACATGTACAGCTGCAAGCTGCACCAATACAACCAACTTTAAAGTGGTATCAACTCCCTAAAGCTGATAGAAACTAAACAAGACAGTGTCTGTGATTAGGAGTCCTTTTGTTAAAGGGCTGCAGCTTTTCCCTATGAAATAGCTGAATGTTAAAAACTGGATCTAAAGCATGAACAATACTGTAAGTCTCTGGACAATCTTATGCGCAGAATCAAGACCTTAAAATCAGGCCTTGGACCTTCTTGAAATCAAGGGGTTTTGGTGGTGGGTTTTTTTTTTGTTTGTTTTGTTTTGTTTTTGTTTTTGTTTTTGTTTTTGTTTTTGTTTTTGTTTTTGTTTTTAATCTAGATGTTTCCTTGCCAGAGATTTGTTGACCAGTGGTCAACATTGCAGAGCATTTTTGGGGGCTCAGAGAAAGTTATTTGCTTACAGGATGGTGCTTCTCATCCTTTGTGCTGCAGACAATATGAACAAATGGGAGGGAGAAGATGCAGTGAAGATTAGAGTCAGCAACAGGATTCACTCTTCTTTGAAAAAGGAATAAAGAGCCTTCAACAGGCTCAAATTAAAGATAAATTAAAATTGCAGAACACAGAAATGTTTCCGGGTTCTTCCACTTGTCTTGTGGCATGTGATCTCTTAATGCCAGATGGTCTCTCAGCCATTAATGAAGGGAAAGCAGAGTTCACCAGAGGGGAAAAAGGAGCATCAGAAAAGCACTGAAGGAGTGTGCTTGATTCCAGGTGACTTAACAGGCAGATCCATAATAGAGAGGATGAAGATTCCAGGGAGTGATGTGAATGTTATCAAGTTGGGGTAATCATCAATAAAAAAGGTCAAGAATGGGAGTAACATTTGCAGCCACAATGGGAAGATCCACTGTGTCATAATTAAAGGCAGAATTATCAGGTCCCTTAAAAATGGATGTCAAGTTCTACTCCTCATATCATGCACTAAATCCTGCTTTCATTGCAGTGTACCCCCTTTTCCTTTCTGAAGCAGAAACAAAGCTGCACTGGGAAGTGGGAATACTTCAATACATCAGTATATTGGTTTTGCTTAGTGTGAGGCAGCAAGGAGGAGTGGACAGGAAAGAAACAATAGCTCAAGATAAGTGACCTCCAGTAAACAAACATAAGCTTGTTCCAGGGCAGCAGAAGAGCAGGGGGTAGGATGATTCTGGCTTGACTACCCATTGAAGGTGTCCAACATAGTCTGAACAAGCATAACCAGAGTTCAGGACGCAGCCAAGTCGCTCAGCAGGCTCAGAGGCTCTGTCAATAAAGCAGTAGAAACTGTTTGGTGAAGCCTGTCTTAGACACAGGCACATTTGAAGCAGTCCAGCCTTGCTCAAACTTCCAGCAGTAGGTAGTATGGAGAGACACACAGAGATAGTAGTTCTAATTTCTTTTCTAAAAGCATAATTTCTTCCATGGAAATCAACCAATAGTCTGAATTTCAGAAGACTAATTTATCCCTGGGTATGTGCCATTTCAGGCTTTCTCAAAGATGGCACATGCTCAGCCCTGCCAACATCCTGGGAAGTGCAACTGGCACATTGCAGCCCACAGGGCCTTCAGACAGTGAATCCTGATATGGCACCCAAGAGAGGAAAGGACCATAGCTCTGTGCTTGCCTTCAGTGAGACCATAATGAGGACAAGGATGGATCTCAGCTAGAGCATTTTATGACCTGATGTCAGTGGGTTTGTGATGGTAACAGAGGTGAATATCCAGGAAGGTGATGACAGCAGCAGGAGTTTAATCTTACGCTGTCCCCTTTCACCTTTCCATGCCCCTGTTGATTACCCCAGAAGATTTCTATGTCTGCCAAATGAACTTTATTTCAATTCTGGGACACAAACCTTGCTCCTATACTACTTCAGACAATGGCCTTTGTTACCAAAACCATGAGGGCAAGGAATGACTGAGAGTGATTAATACACTACTGTTTCTGTTCTAATATTATAACACCAGATATGCAGACCTCTGCAAGCCCTTGACATTTCCTCTACTTTTTCCCACTGATTTCCTCCTTATTGTTACTGATGAATTGCTTGCATTGCAGTCCTACTACAGGATCAGGAATTAATGATACCCCTTAGTAAAAGAAAAGACATCCCATATACTTGTTTCCCAGACCTGAAGAGAAGAAGAAGAATTCCCAAAACCTATTTTTTTTTTTACTGTAGCCTGCTGATTCTGAATTCTGAATCTCTAAGTTCCCACCTGAGAAAGGAAATTTCCTCTAACTCAGTTTCTGAGGGAAGGGGTCAAGAGGGAAAGTGGCCAGAGCAAATGAGGGTAGACTCATAGCAACTCAGCATATTAGACACACTGGAGATGTACGGAGGAGAAAGAGAAAGACAAACACAGGATTTAGCCCAGCAAAAGTGAGCTAGATCTTCTACCAGCCAGTACTATATTTGATTAGATCCTTCTTGTCCCCATCCTTCTGACTTGGAGGGAAATGTGATCAAAATTCCATGTTCTCATTGAATAGAAGAGCATCTACTGTAAGCAGCTGACATTCGTCTGTTCCGGAAGAGCTCTGTCCTTCTTTTCAACCACCACTGGTTGAATTTGCTGTCTCCTCAGGGATATATCTAAGAGAAGTACAGAAATACAGACATCTGAGCAGTTTCCACCTGCCCATAGCTGTTTCTGGCTTTAAGTACCCCCAGGGTCCCCAGGCAGGAGCCACACTCCAAGGGTGAGAAACAGAAAACAGATGGTCATATGAAACAGACCATCTCATCTAGGGGCATGTCAGGACATATTAATTAGTCAGGAGCATGAACCACAACAAAACATGGCGCTCCTTCTATATGAAAAAGCCTTTGATGGTTGGCTAGTAATGGCTAAAAATTAGACAAATCCATAGTCCAGATAGACTCTAAGTATGCCAAAAAGATCCATGTGCTGGCAAACATGCTATTCAGCTTGTTCATTTCCTGTACACTGTTTGAAGCAGCCAGAGCCCTTTCTCACTATTTAGTCCTTTGAATGCAGAGTAAAATAAAAACAGAAGAAGAAACATGCAGCTAGCAAAAGTTCCAAGCTCAGCACGTTAGGAGGCAGTTGAGCACAGGGAGAGTAGACAGAGGACCCCCCAGAGCTGGGAAAGCCCTCACTTACAGCATATGTTCTGCATAGTCTGCTCTGTGGAGACATTAATAAATTTGTCTCTTGTCTGCACAGCTGTCATTCACAAGGTCACTTTTTTCCACCAGAAAGAACTGACAACTCTCTCACATCCTTACAGACACAGGCAGTAGGTAGAAGCCTATACATTTAAAAAACATCTGACTATGAAGTGCACATACTTTTGTGTTCTTTAAGGTGGACTCATGTCATTAAGAAAATGCAGCAAGTTCCTTGTCAGTCCAGTCTCAAAGCTCAAAGTCCACATGCTCTAGGAACTTGTATTTGAAAAGGAAACAGAAAATTAGTGGGCTTTAAAAAAAGCATTAACATTCTACCATCTCCTGCTTGCTCGTGGTGAAGCATCTCTGCAGGGTGTGATCTACATCCTGAATGTCCTTCCTTGTTTTAAAAAGATAGTCATCACGCATAATTTTGCCAGGGCATTAATTTCCCAAGATATCCACTTGGCAGTCTAAGAACTTCCAATTGAACTCAGCATTGATTTCTTTTCCAAGCCCATAGGTGAATTCTGCATTTATATAAGATATTTTTTCAACCTGTTCAGCCTGTTCCACCCCAGGTTCTTCAGGAGATGCAAGAAATTTTGCAGCAGGCAAGTATGTATCCACACCAATGCCTCTTAGGGTGAGATTTGCACTCACTTGAACTCAGCTTTTGGCCTCTCTTGCATCCTGTGTTGGGGGGTATCAGAGGCTGCTAGTTAGTATCTTAAAGACACATTTCTTTCTGTGCATTTTGTCTGTGTTTGTTTTGTCTATAATGCCAAGACAGAAACACTTGATTAATCTTAATTAGGCTTTTATTATTTTGAAGTGATTTTACCACATCTACTCTTGTCCCCTTCCTGAGGCAGCTCAGCACCACCTTCAGATATTCTGGCCCCTAGCTTGTGATATCTTTAATTCCCACATCGCATAAAAAAGAAAACTGCTGGGACAGGAGACTGGTTTTTTCTATAGCATACATATTAATACTAGTTGACAACACTCCTTTTATTGAAAAAGTCAGAATAAGCATCTGAGGAAAAGTGATGAGGTCTCTTGGAGGTGTCTTTTTTGGAGAACATGACTCAACATCTGCATGCACTCTTCTCTCCATTGGCTGTAAAATAACTCAGATGACAGGCTCAGATGAAGATGTCTGCTCTGTGTTAAGGGAGACTAATCTTTTCCAAGATGCCAAACCCTGAACAACAAGTAATAGACAAAATTGCACTGGTGACTTCTAGTGTGACTCTGTGTAGTCTCCACCACTCTCGACAGGAAGCAGAAGTTTCTATCAAGCTGCCTTCAGTAAGACCAAAGTCTTTTTTCAGAGCTCATATCAAGAGCTCCCCGTCACATGAATATTTTGTCTTCCCCTCTACTGTATCTTATTTTGCATGTGCCACCAGTTTATCTCTATCTGCCATTGTATTGGGCCTTTGCCTGCTTTGCTGAAGTCTCACTGACATGCCGCCTCCAGTGAAGCACTAGTCTTTGATTAAAATAAATAATTTCATCAATTTCACTTCCTTACTTCCATTCCCCTCTCCAGACTGCCAATATATTTGTTAAACAATGCTAGACCTTGACATCTCTGTGTCAACATTTTTTCAGAGACAAAAAAAAAGCTATTTCTCCATGTCTATTGCCTCCAATTTGTTAGATAACTTTCAGTTCATGGCTTCTTATTGTGGTACTGCCTTAATTTCTTTAGTAAACCCTTAACCAACATCTTAGCAAAGTTCTTTAATAGAAGGATGTGGAATGCTGGAATTTTGGTTTGGTGTTTTTTATTTGTTTGGTTGGGATTGTTTTATTTTTTGATTAAAAAAAATCAGGCTGGCAACATATAGATGCAATTGAAAGATCAATTGCCAGAGTGTATGCAGGGCTTTTCAGGCCCATGGATTAAACTTTTCATCTTAGTCACACCAGTGCAAACTAAGAAAGCAAGCAAAAGCTTTGTTAGTTTGGACTGATTACTTGGGCAGACTTAACCTAACTGAAAGAAAACCTGCTAAAAATGTTTTGAGAGATTTACAGTCTGATCAGATTTATTATAAATATAATAAACTAGTATTTTCAATAACAATGTCATTTGTCATTTGTAAAATCACCTTGTCCAATAATCTGGAAACACTAAATACTTGCAGATACCAGTATTTTGTCACTGAATGCATGTGCTAACGCAGTAACAGTCATCTGGAGAATCCAGTAAGAAGAGAGGAGAATGACAAGAAAAACCAGCAAAAATTAAGAACCCATAGAAAATAAAAAATGACAATTGTATAATGAGATATGTCACTGTGGCTTTCTTTGGTGTTGTTTTCTGGACAGTGAAAAACAAAGGAGGTGAGTAGGAGGAAATGTACAGGAAACTAAATAAGGGGGGGGTTCTAGGGTTCCCCTAGAAACAGTGAGCAATGCCCAGGGCATTGGGAAACAGCTGATCATCCCAGCACTTGCCCGTTTGGCCCGTGAGCTGGCACGTCACCAGCCCCATCCGGACCCAGCGCTGGCAGACATTCCAGTCTAACACCATTTCCGACAGAGAGACAGAGAGTTGTGTTCTGCCTGTCCCAGCCTGGAGTGGAGGTGCCAAGATGACATGGAACTTGCCCAAAATTTGGGAGGGAAGAATGAAGCTTAAGTCTTATTCACGCGTGCAGGCCTTCTTTTGTTATTCTAACCCAGTTATCGAAGCAATGTGTTCCTGTTGATTTTTAAACTCTATTTTGTTTTGAAAAGGCCAAACTGCGTCACTGGATGCATTGTCTGGTTACAGAGCTCCCAAGAGTGGGGAACTTCCAGCCAGCTTCCAAACCAGCTCAGCAAAATGAGGAGACAAGGGGATTTGCAACCAGAGATCTAGTCTGAAAGGGATGGTCCTGTCTTAAATGAGGGAGAGCACAGGGAAGGGGTGCCCAAGGAGAGGCTGCAGAGGCATGGGAAGGCAGAAGGCACATTGGCCATGGAGGGGCCATGTTGATATTGACATATAGATACTGGCTCACATCATAATTTGGGGCTGTGGCATCCTGATGTGAATGAGCCTTTCACAGCTGACAGGGCTTTTTCCTTTTTCATTTGTGGTTCTACATTTTGCAAACCCAAAATTACCTGGGAAATAGGTCTGAGGAAAGCATGACATCCTCCTGGTCCTGAGAGGTACCACTGAGATGTATCACCAATAATGTGTCTGGAAAACAGGGGAACCCAAAGGGATGACTACAGGAGGAGGGTGGCTTTACAAAAAGCTAGCCTACAAAGAAAGACTTTTTACCTATGGATGTGGAAACACATATGGGGTTAGGGCTGGAAAACAGGTATGAATAAAGAAAAAGACAGAAGAAAAGTGGTCAGAGTCATTCTGATGGAGAAAGAGAATGGGAAACCCAAAGAAAAGAAAACATTATGCAAAGGGCAGGATAGGACAGAGGGAAGCTGAGGAGGCTAGAAGGAGTGAATAAAGTGATGATGCTGGGAAGGCCTTTCCAAATGAAAGAGGGAAGCTAAGATGGCCAACCTGCAGGAGAGGAAGTCCTTCCTGTTTGGTACACTGCAGGAGAGGAACAGCTGCCAGTCCCTAAAAACTCAGTCCAGGGAAGGAAACACAGAAATGCATACAATGGAGATGCACGAGGGGATGGGGAAAAGACAAATCTGCACGGAGATGAAAATGACCATTCATTTTTCCTGGATAGCCATTTGCTGCTTATCCCATTGGAGGTTTTATTTCCCTCCCTCCAAGACATGTCTAGGTTACTACAAGCATATCAGATCCTTGCTGAAGCACACAGGGTTTCTGTGCTCAGAGGGACACGAAGATCTCAATATATGGTATCTCCTATTAAAAATGTTTTTGCTGCCACATGAAAATGCATTTAGTTTGCATATGGACAACATTTGCAGATTCCTTCAAATATGAGCTTTAACAGTCATGACTGTCTCAGTATTCCTGTTTCCCTTATACCTGTAGTCTGTCTGCAGAGATAAAGTCAGTGAGAAAGAATATAGATTTTCTTCTTCAGAAAAGCCTTATTTTTGTCTTATCAGTGAACTAAGTACATCCTGTGCACAGACACTAAAAATAATTAAAGAATCCAAGTTGCTCGAGACCTCACCATTGGCTTACACTGCCAGATTATTATAAAATGGCTTAAGTAAATAAATAACATTGCATTGTCCAAAAACTCCTTTCTTGGAAAGCTTTATACCCAAGCTCTTTATGTAGTGGAGGTAACATTAACATCTTCCCGGTCCTTTAAAAAGTAGTCCGTTACATTGCCAAAAAAATGTGGAGAAAATATACTCCAAAATTATTCCAAATAAGGAAAATCTGAAGCATAATCTATTATAGCCATAAATTCTCATGTAAATGTCAGCAACCAGTAGATCCTGGACTTCAGTGATGGCAAGTCTCCGAGTAGGATAGATGCAGTGTTTAGTTTGAGGCTGTAAAAATGTTCATCTATAGCCTTTGGACAGCCAGTACTCAGAAACTGCTTCCCAGTCAACAAAAGAAACTCAAGTGTGACAGATTCCCACTGGGATTTGTGTCATGGCAACAAGAGCATTGGCAAAGCAGGGTGGTTGGCGTGGGGCACTGTGTGTCATCTCTCAGGACAAAATCTCAGCTTTCATCTGGGGAACCCAAGACACCTTTACTAGGGAAGCCATGTGCCACCTCAGCCAGAAAACAGAAGCCTGTTGCCTAAAATTGGAGTCCGTTTGTCACTCATCACTCCCAGGGCTTTTGGGATGCGCAATGTTTTGAGGCACCCAGTTTGGAGAAGATTTGAATTCAACATGATTGCTGGTAGCAGAGGAACAGGAACAACAGCAGGGCAAAGGAAAGCAGTGTTGAAGCAAGGAGCCAGTTTCTGCCTCTGGGCTAACTTCTTGTGTGCTTTTTATTTGATTGGGCAGAAATATATGCTTTCTTCAGCCCAGGGGAGCAGAGTCTTTGTGCCCATGGCCACTTTCATGCCCTTCCCCATTGCTCTGTCTCTGCCTTTATCTCAGCCTGCTCTTGAAACATGCCTGAAACTCCTGCCTTGAATCTGAATTATCCTGCTGAAACAGCCTTTACAGCAGGGTAATTCAGATGCAAGGTAGGAGGTTATTCACAACAAAAAGCAACACCAAGGTTGGTCCAGCTGGTACAGTATTCAGTTGTAATACAACCTGCCAAGGTAGAGATGCTTTTTATGTTCATATATATATATATATATTAAAAATATATTTACAGGTTGACATTCTCAAGGTGAAAAAACAGCACATATTCAATGGGAGGAGCATGTCTGGGACAAGGATGCTCCTCTTTTCCTCATTTTCTCATTTCTCATCTCCTTTGCCTCAGGATCATTCTCTTTCTACTTCACTCCAAGCAAAGTTGAAACCCTTTCCTTACTTCTGTCCCCTGTTCCCTTTCTCTGCAAGACCTGTACCCAGTCCCAAAATTACAGCTTTCCAGCAGTGGTGGGAAGGAACAATGGGGCTGGCTCACACACTCAACCCTCAGCCCTTTCCCAGGCTGACACTGGTGGTGGCTCTGTGACTGCAGCTGGCCCAGCTCACAGGTTGTGGCTAACCTGTTTTATAGATGAGACAACATCTTTGGAGCAAATATATTTGGAGCAAACATATTTAGAGCAAACATTCTGGAGATGCTTACCAGACACTTTGCAGCAGCAAGGCGCAGTCCCTCCCTCCAGGGCTACTCAGCTGGCTTTGGAGAATGCAGCCTGACCACACAGTATCATGCCATTGACTTTGAAGCCAAATTCCTCACTGATTACTCTTTTTTTCCTCAAAGCTGAATGTTTACAGGCAGTAAGTATGAGGTGCTCAAACACTCTTGCAGTTACTTCCCCATACACTAAAACTGGCAATTTTTCAGTGAGTACCTTTTCATGTTAGTAGGTGCACAAGACCATCAGAGAGAATGGGGAAAGCTGTATTTTTATTTGGTGCAAAGATGTCAAAAACTAAAACAAAAATCCAGGGAGGATTAGGTACAGGAGGTGACACTGTGAAGATAGGTGATGTGGGGAGCACCCTTTAGAAGATCCTCCTCAGGCTTGGATGGGGCTTTGATGACATTTGGCACTCACTGAAAAAGGTCTTGTCTGCATCAGCCTATTGCTCATGTCAACAGCTTGCTCATCACATCAGCCTCAGGCCCTGCTGGGGCCCCAGGGTCATACAGGCAGAAGAATTGCTGCCTCAGATCTTCCTTTGGGAAAGCAAATGCAAAGGTTCAGCTTTAGGGAAGAATTGGCCCCTAAACTCTACAAGAATGACCAGGTACTTACAAAGAGGTCATCACTGTTTTTGCAAGATCACCCTTCCTACACATTTAAATACTATACATTTAGATGTGAAGCCTTGGAAAAGAAAGATGCCTTTTAAATGATCATTTTAGTTTACAACCACCATGTTTTAAAGCTGGTGTCCTCAAAAAGTAAGTGAAGGTATTAAACTTTTTCTTGTTGCTTCTCCACTTCCCCTTTCTGCTCCGTCAAGAGTGTCTCTGACTGCTTCAGCCTTTCTTTTGATTTTAAAAACACAGATGTAAGCAGATAATGAGGCCACAGGAGGAGAATCCTTCAGGATGTCTTGTTTGGTTTGGAAATATTTAAATGTCTGCTGCATTTCCTTTGAGCACAAGGCAGGAGTCTATGAAAGGGCACTGCTCCTTCTGCTACCCACAGTACTGCTAGGGGTGGGAGAGTGTGCGTGCACGCAAGCATATGTGTGCATGTGAGCATGAGAGGGTTTCTAATCTTTTCAGCATGGTTCTTTTGCTTGGGATAATGCAAAACATTTCTGTAGGTCACATTTCCCTGGAGGAAAAGAGTTTAACTCAAGTAATTCAGGTGAAGCTCATTCTATCTTAAATAGTCTGCCAGTTTCACATAATTACACCAGATTAATAACTTTCTAAATCACGGTGAAGAATGATATTTTTGTGGTTTGGATAGGCTTAAGTGCTTGTGGCCATTATGAATGATAGTCAGTTGTTTTAGATTAAGGTATCATAATCAAGAGGAAAATTTTATTATTCTGTTGTATATAAAAGAGTGAATGGCTGCTGGATGGATTAGATGATGAACCTGAGAATCAGAGTCAATCACCTTTAAGTGTGGGTGGTACAAAGCAGTTGCCCAAGAAACACTAACACAGAAAGAGAAACCTTCCTCATTTTTCTCCATTAAGTTAAAACTGTGTTGGAAGCTGCTCTCAACTTCCTACTGACAAACACCTTGTGGTCTGACTGTCACAGATGGGCCCTGGGCAGAAGTGGAAAATAACTCTGATTAAAAGGCAAGGGACGAATGTGTACAGAAGATCAATGAATTATACTACAGATGAATAAATAAATAAAATATCCATGGACTTTTCATAACATTTGAAAAGTCAGTCACATGCAAGCCATGGCTTCATCAAAAGACAGCTGAAGTCTATAGAAAGTATTAATAATAAAATGTTGTATACAGAAATGTTCAAAAGAATTGGCAGTATTCATGCTAGAAAGAGTTGTGCCATTGCCAAACATGAAAGATCATTTGTTGGCTTTGCTAACTTGTTTAGGCCCTGCAGTTCAAATTTAGAATATAGCTATCAATATAAAGAGCAATAGAATAAATTTGCAATACATAAATAAGATAAAATTACAGTCTGATCCAAGAAATATGATGAACTTGAGAATGTCCTGACCATGACAAATGCTTGTGACATTTTGAAGCAATTTGTTTGGGCTTTCAGAAACAAGATTGTTTCAAAGAAATGTAAGATACAAATACTATTGCACACTTGTTGTGCCCACATACACTATTCCAACATGTACTTTTAAGCCTCATCTTAATTTTGATTTTTTCATGGACATTTGAAAGTAACTGTCTTTTATTGCCTATGCCTTTGTACGTCATTTTAATCCTTGCACACTGACATATCAATGGTTTTTCACTCATCGTAAAAAAAATCTCAGCTTCCTTTTTTAGCTCTCACATTTTTTAAAACAAACTAGTGGAAAGATGAAGACCTTCAAATGTTTTATTTCATTTTCTAAGGAGACAATAACTGTGAGGAAATGTTTTTAATGTAACTTATTGTATCAGTGGAGACTGTATTGTAAAGAGCATTATTTTCTATTTCAGTTCATTGTGCCAACAGCTGAGTGATGCAGCTACTCTGCTGTTAAAAATAGTAGTAGTATTACAAGTTTAAAGCAGGATACCACGAAATGCACTCTAAAACCACAAATGCATTCCAAAGTGTGGTTGCTAGTAAATATGTGCCCTGGGCTTGTCTTGTGGGCAAGTCAGGGAGTGGGATAAATCCATCTGCTAAGGATGGACATTGGATGTGAGCTCAGTGAACACACATAGGCACGCAAGCCTGCACACACACACACACACACACACACACACACATGCACACATAAAAAAAGTAAATATTTATTAAATGGATGTCTCAGCATCAGCCCTGCTCTGTATGTTGACATGATCCAAGTCTAGAAGCCACAGCTCAAAACAAAACAACCTGTGAATACTTGACCTGCAAGCAGTGAGAAATTCTTCTGAAATTCACTGATCTTCTAATGTTTAACCCTTACCAGCTCCACTTCTGGCATTTGCATGAATGTTTGAGACACAGCTTGAGTGAGATATTATGTAATTATATATCTCAAATAGATTAACTGCCTTAGGAGAGTAGGGCCAGATGAAATAGGATGTGTTCTGAGCAAGTGGAGAAAAAAATCACACAGTACATGCTTCTCCCAGAAGGGTAAAAGAGAAAGAAAACCTTTAAAACAGCAAAGATTGTTACATTCAAATTTCTCCTTTCCAAGTCTGTAATTTCTCAGCTAGGTCAAAACAGAGAATGAGTGATTACTGTTACAACTGGCATACACTCTGCACTCTGGCTGCATGTAAGATACACAACATTTTCCAGAGAATCATGTTGGATAATTTGTCTTGTGTATTTTAAGCCTTTTTCACATGTCCTGAAAGACATAAGCAATAAAATACCTTAAGGAGTGCAGTGGCTGCAGAGGGAAGGAGGCTTGGGCCCAGTGTCAGGGCACCTGGGTGCTTTCCTGACTGTGTTCCCATCTATCATACAAGTCCAGATGGATTGCTGACACCAGTACTCCCCAGCTTGGCTGCCTAAAGTTCAAACTCTCTTCAGCAAGAGTAATTTCCAATGTCAATAGTACTGTTTATCTTCACACAGAAGAAAAAGTAACTGCACCCAGACACCTAAGTCCAGATTGACAGGCAGAAATAAGCACTGTGGTTTGCAGAGCTAAGCTCCCACGGGGTCAGTGTGCAGTGCTGTACCTGTCTGCACATCTGTGCTGCCTGACTGGCAGGGTAAGGAGACAGGGTCCTCAAAGCAGTTTCACACAGGAAATGCACTTTGGTTCTTTGGAAATGTGGCACCACACATTTTCAGTGCCCTTAACATCCAGCCTGGTCATCTGCTGTAATGGCCTCTCACATCTCCTAGCCTCTGCTACTCTCTTATGGAAAACAGATGAGGAGAAGGAAGCATTGAGGATTAGGGGGGCTCTTACCTTACATTCAATACTAGTGATCACACACATATATAGGAAACTAAATGGCACTACTGAGTTGCCCAGACCAGACCCAAATTTGGCTTTTCCCAAGGGGGATCCTGTCTCTCCCCACTGCCTCCATATATGGGCTGAGGACACTGGGCTTCCACCTTTGGCAACTACAACTATTTTTCTTACACCAAATTATGTGATATATTCTATAAATTTCTTTGAGCAACATTATCCCTGACTTCTTCTATTATATCAAAATCCCCCATATTCATTTGACCACTCCTAGTTTAACACTGAAGAAGCAACCATGCACAAATATTACACCATTCAGCCTTCTTATATGGACATCTTCATACACTTGTCAAACTTGAAGTACATGCTCTGGCCATATTAAATTCAACACCCATCCACTTCTCTCTTTAGGATGGTTACTTTTCAGTTACTTTTTTCAATCAGTTATTTTTCTCAATCAGTTACTTTTCTCAAGAGTTTCTCTTTTAATTCATGGTCACAGGTGTATTCCTTGGGTGAAATTTACTTACTGCCATTAACTTGGAAATGGACAGAAAATTTAAATTTTGCTTTGTGAAACAGAATTCTTGAACTGTGGTTCTAGTCAGAGGAATGAATGTAAAAGTAGAATTCTAGGTTTTCTTCTTCCCACGAATTCTGATTAGCTTACTGGTAGACATGTTTTTACCTATTGCTAATATGGAGAATTGAGACAAGTGCTGAAAATCAGTTTCCCTGTTCAGGGAGTCATGAATCTATAAGGTCAGAAAGGACTTCCTGACACAAGTGGATGAGGAGAGATGTTCTGTTGGACCTGTTACAATTGAGGTCATGGATGTAAAAATCTGGAGCAAGAAAAATTACCCTCACTAGAGGAGCAGATTGAATCCACACAAATCCATGGACTCTGATGGGCTTCAGCCATGAGTGCTGAGGCATCACTGAGGGATCATGAGTGCTGGGCACACACCATTGTGAGGCCACTCTTCATAATATTTGGAAGGTTGTGGCAACTGGGGAAGTTCCTCAGGACTGGATAAAAATGTCACTGCTAGCTTCCAGCAGGGCAATAAGAATGACCTGGAGAACTACAGTCTCACCTTGATCCCTGTGAACATGACAAAACAAAATATCCTGGAAATCATTTCCAAACACATAAAAAACAAGATTGAGGGTATTCCCTGTGGATTTATGCTGGGGAAATCATGCCTGGCCTGATGGCCTTCTACAATGAAGTGACTCAGTCAATGATATTGTCCTGGGTTGCAGTGTAGGATGTACACAAAGTATTTATTCTATCACCATCTTCATGAACTGTTGAAACCAGGTGGGCTAGTGTTTTCCCAAGCCCCCTGCCTTTTTTCTGCTAATGGCCCATTAACGCCTTTGGGGTGTTTTCTGCTAATGACTTTTGGGGTGTCTTCTGCTAATGGCCCATGAGTCACGGGTAACTCCCTCCAGGGGTTATCTCTGTTAATGGGCCATCAAGGACCCATTTCACACTTCTCATGCTATTGTGAGATGCTCTGCCCAGGGGAGGAGCCAAGCATTCTCACCTGGATATAAGCTGGGATTTGGGACAGTGCAAGGAGCACTTATCCACTGGATTCCCAGAGGACCAGAGCTCCCAGACCTCTCTACAGGATCACTGCTTCAGGAAGAGCACCTCACCTGGACTGCTTCCACCATCCTGCTCAGGTTGTATTCTGACTCTGTCAGTGATCCTTTGTGTTATTGTATTTATTTTATTTTACTTTTACCTTTTTACCTTTCTTCTTATTAAATTATATCTCTGACTTGGAGCCTCTCATTCATTTTGCTTTCAAACCACAACAGATATAAAGTGGTGGCTGACACAGCAGCTGGGTGTGGTGCCTTTCAGAGGGACCTCAACAGGCTGCATAAATTGGCCAACCTGAGCCCCATGATGTTCAACAAAGGGAATTGTAAAGTCCTGCATATGAGGAGAATAACCCCATGCACCAGTACAGGCTGGAGCCTGGCCAGCTGGATATCAGCTTTGCAGAAAGGGATCCAAGGGATCCTGCTGGCCATCCAGTTGCCCGTGAACTGGCAATGAACCCACAAGGCAAGGAGGGTCAACAGCATCCTGGGTTGCACTAGGAAAATTGTTACTAGCAGGTCAAGGGGTATGATCCCTCTCCTCTATTCAGCACTGCTGAGACCTCTATGCAGTGCTGGGTCTGGGTCTAGGCTCCCCATAATCAGAGATACATGAACATTCTGGAACAAGTTCATCCAGGACTCAAAAAGATGGTGAGGGACTGGATCATCTCTCACATGAGGAGAAGCTGGGAGAGCTGTGACTGTACATTCTAGAGTAAAGAAGGCTCAGGGTAATCTCATCCATCTGGATAAATACCTGAAAGGCGGGAAGATGGAACCAGATCCTTCTCAGTGGTACCCAGGGATGGAACAAGAGAAAATGGGCACAAACTGAAATGCAGGAAATTTGATTTAAATATCATAAGAATTTTTTCTTTATATATATATATATATATATAGAGATAGATAGATAGATAGATAGATAATTATCATTATCATTATTATAATTTTTTTTTTATTGTGACTGTGATCAGATACTGTCACAGGCTGGCTAGAGAAGTAGCAGAGTCTCCATCCTTGGAGATACTCAAAACACAACAGCACATAGCCCTGAGAAATTTGCGATAGCTGAAACTGCTTTGAACTAGATGGTCTCCAGATCTGCCTTCCCACTTCAGCTTTTCTGTGATCCTGTGACCCCTGCAATCCTTTTGTCTATTCTCATGCTGTGCACAGGCCACAGAGTTTCAGTCCTGGCTTCCTCATACATGTGAATCAGACATGCTAACTGAACAAATTGTCACTTTTAGAGAGGTGTCTGCCCTTGGCTATGAGATTTCCACTGATGGCTAATCCACTATGCCCTTGATGGAGTTATACCTCCAGTAATTTCCTTTGCTATTAAGAAAACACCCTTCACTTTACCTAATCATCATCATCCCCCATTAATATTTAACAGGTAATAATTAAAAATTTTAATCAACTAAATGAAACCCTTATTTCTGCTTGTGCAAAAATACTGCATACACTGAGTTCAAACCCAGTACAGCTGACTTAAGCTTTCCAGATGTTTCTGAGGGTGACACATGACAAAGAACTGGGGCCAACTATCCCTTTCTGACTGAGACAAGTTAAGGAGGACGGTGGACTGCCATCCTAAAGAGAGAAGTGGACCAGCTGAGCAAGGAGGTTATATTTTTAAGATGCTTTTCAAAGCAAAATTATCCCCTTACTAATAAAACTACCACTCAGGCAAAGGTTCCCATTTGAGAGGTACATCAGGAGCTGATAACTGCACCTGTCCCTTCCAGTTTCCCCTGAAAACCCTTTGTCCCTCTCCTTAATGCCATCAAAAATTTCCTCTGCTCAGTTATGGTAGACTCAGAGCCTCTTGCAGAGAGTGAAATGCAAGCTAGACCCTGTGCTGTTATGATGTCCTTGAAGATTAGAAAATAACTGCATAGATTGTGCAATCCACAAGCCATTTATACCTGCCTTGAGAACACAGATAGCTTCCCATCATCAGAAAGGAGGGGATTTCTGTTGATTGGGAGCCTGGCATTTCAACCTATTTTTGTGAAACAAAGGCACACATAACCCACTACTGAAATTATTACAATAGCAAGCTCACATTTTCACTCCTAATAGTTCACTTTGCAAGCAAGACTTTGTATTCCTAGTACTCTGTCATCCTGGTTTGGCTGGTCTCTAATCCCTACCACAATACTTATTTTAGTTAATCATCATAGTTTTCCTTTAAATAAACCCACACTAACCAAAGTGGTGAGGGAATTAAGTACATTATTTCTTTTGTAGCCCAATATCTCCATCTTATGGTCATATCATGTATAAGGACTGAGCTTCTCAGTATTCATTTTACCATGAATTGTAGTGGAGACTATACAGCAGTTAAAACACAGTTTAGTATTTTATCTGAAACAGGTGGGATCCTTGTGGATTTTTTCAAAACTTCTAGGATTTTTAACTGAATGCTACTAATGAATCTTTTTCTTACGGAAGGGCTAGTAGAAATTGCTGGTTATTAATACAATTTTCTACATCAACATACACTTTTCTACATCAGTGTTGCACCCCACAAGAAGAGAGAAGCTATATGGACAATACCTATACATCTATAGCTTTTTTCCAGCAAATCATGAATTGTCATCATTGTGCTTTTCTTTCATGGAATTCCAAAGGGAGAATTAAGTCATGCCGTATTTGCAGTATATTTTCCTTAATGTTTGGAATCAAGGCCATAGGGGATCAAGCAAAATCAGGAATGGATACATTGCTAAAGTTTGTTTAGTGAATGGCTTAGTGCTGTCCTAGGTTTGCTGCTCATGATCAATACAGCCTAGAAAGACTCAGCTGAGCAAAGAGCAGAGGAGACTTGGAGGAAATGAGCTTGGCAGGAAACAGCTGCTTGTAGAGAGATGTGACAGACAACAGCACTGATTGCTCTCTCAGAAGTGCTCTCCACCATGTATTTCCATGGGGATATGGCATGTCGTGGCTCACTGAGAGCAATTTTGTTTGTATGGGACTAGAATATCAGCTCCTATCCCCACCAGAAAGAAGGATATGAATATGCTGAGGCCTCAAGATCACATGAGAATCCTGAAATCAGACTAGCATACCAGCCAGGCTAGGGAATGTGCACTACACATCAGACATACCTCCATTTATGATGCAATTGATAGTACAGGTCTTCTGTCACACCATATTCCTATTTTGTTTTTGAATGGCAGCACAATTTGATTTTCTGGAGAAAAGAAAAAAGCCCCAGTGATATTTGGCCTAGCTAGCCTTAAAACTTCAACTGTTTTATTTACCCATCTATGCCAGTCTCAGCACAGAGCAGTTCAGAGAATATGCAAACAAATTATACTTTTGGGAATGTCAGAGAAAAAATATTTCTGCCTCAGAGGTTTACTCTGATTGGAGAACCAGGCAAGAAGCAAACACCGTTTTGCTTACCTTGTCCACTTTGGACTGCTGCCTCTTCACATAATTCTGAACAGCAGAACCTGCTAACACACAGTATCTTTTTCTCAAGACCAAACATTTCTTCATACACTAGAGAAATTAAGTCAAAAGTTTATATTTATCAATACCACCTGGCAAAATCTGCAATAACAGCATATTTTGATGTGGGAAAACTAATAATTTTGACATATGAGTTAAGTACTTTCTGTCAGTCTTAATCCAGTCTAATGAAAATGACAAATAAACAGTAGACCATCCAGCTTGTCTACCCACCACAGCTCTTCAGGTTGATCAAGTGAAAGTCTGTCATCAAGTATGCTGCCATAGGACTGCTTCTAATAATTTAGGATGTATGTGATGTTCTCATACTATTTAACAATTTTGTTTTGAAATAAGGTCTAAATTTTTTCTAAGGTTAATTTTAATCCAAGCATCATTGCAAAAGGAGCACTGAGGGAAAGTGTATCATAAGGAAGTACACAGATTCCTGCTGTCATACAGTGCCCATGTGGGTCCAGGAATAGGAAAGGCTCTGTAAGTGGGATGTAATATATGTGCTTGTTTATTTAAAATAGCACCCGACTACTGAAAATCTACACAGTATGAATTGCATTGAATTGAAATATTCCCAATCCCACATGAGCAGGAGAGACTCCAGAATGGTTGAGTTCCATGATGTATACCATGAGGTATGCATGAGGGATCAATTCCAAAAGATACAAGCAGCATATATCTGTTATCAGCAATGCAGACTTTTCCTTAAAATGAAACCTCTCTGCCTGGACTTTATAGAGAGCATGATGGAAAAATTAAGGAATGGGAAGCCATTACTTCATTCTTTGCCTTGTCCTGTACTTTTCAAGCAAAATTGAATCCCAAAAGTCTTAATTTAGTCCAATATTTACAAGAAAACCTGTTTTGGATTTGTTGGTTAGAGCAAAGTCATGGCAGGTGCCAGAATTCACAGCTTTCCCAGCTCTCTGCAGAGCAACTTGGGTTCCCACTGCTTTGAATGCCAGTGCAGGGCCATGCAGGTAGTCCAGCATGACAGCATAGATGGACTTTCTCACTCAAGTCTCTGTTCTTCATGGGTCTGTGGCTGACAAACAATTTAAATGATCTGTGAGTTATTTCTGGTTATGGGGCCTAGAGTGACTCACACCATGCCTAAATCTGTGCTTGGCAACAGTCAGGAATAAAGCTGAACCATTGTAAGGTTCATTCTTGAATGAAAATGGAACAAGAGACTCAAATAACATCAATTATAATAGCAAGAAAGAAAAGTGGATCTAAAAGAAGAATGAGGGAAGGAGAGTCGTCATTACAGGTGTTCCTTAATTGTTATGCTGGTAAGTTATAACACGGTGCTAAGTTCCAAAATCACTTGTCTCCTTGTGTAATCCATGCATGCACATCACAGAAGGTGCAGCATTGTAGCTCCTACACCTAGAAAAAAATTAACCTTTTTTTTTCCTAGTATATCAGTTACTAAAAGTAGTCAGTGGCCATTTACTACTGCCAGAAAAGCTGAAACTTAACTCTCTTTTGCTTAAGCTGCAATGCTTTGAACCAAGACACCAACCAGCTTTCTTTGATTGCATCAGTAAAAAAATGGACAGCTGATCTTCCTAAAAGATGGTGAGCATCATCATCCCTTTCCCAATTTAAATCTGATTTTCTCAGTTTGCTATGGAGAAGTCTCATACATATCCCATAGCACACAGTCTGGCATTCTCCCTACAAGGTCAGAAAAGGGTTGCAAAGGGTGGATAATACAGCCACATTCTCTGCAAGACAAACCCCAGGGGAGTGAGTCTTAGACTTGCAGTGGGATAATGCCTGCCTTGAATACTGAACTTTTTCTTCTGAAACAAGAAAAGGTGTTCACAGAGTTTCTGATCCAAAGGGCCCTTAAATAAAAGTATCTTTTGGCTTCTTGTAGTTTATTTTTCTTGGCCTGACTATGACATTTTCACAAAAATGCTCAGGAGTGCCACCTTCACAAGTTAAAGGAGATTAAGAATGTTGTTTCCCAGGAACAGTAATAAATATCACCATGGAGAAAACAGAAGTACATAAATGGTGTATCTACTAGACTTGCAGTGTCATAGTAAAGTCCTTTTCTGGCTCATCAGTAGATAAAGCTGCAGCCTGTGAGTCCTTAGTACACTTACCATTATCTGTTTACACTGCCAGAACAGTACTGTCATGGCAGATATATCCTCCACAGTTAAACTAGGAGCGAGACCAACTATTTATCCATAGGATTTCACAGTGAAGCTATCTCAGAACAAAAAAAAAAAAAAAAAAAAAAAAAAAAAAAAAAAAAAAAAAAAAAAAAAAAAAAAAGATATGTATTTTAATATGGAATAAAAATCCCTGCACCTGCTCCTGACACTGACACTGCAGTGTCAGTGGCTGCAGCATTCTGGCAGGTGCTGCTTTGCTCAGAAGAGTCAAAATGTTTTTGAGTGCTTTTTGTGATTTCAGACTTTTAACCTGACATAACTCTGAACTTCCTGAGCATTTCTTTGGTGATATTCCCCTTTGTCTTGCTATGCTAAAAAAGGGTTAATAAATAATATAGAAAAAACTCTTTTAAAAAAGTATGTAACAAGATTTCAAACTCTCACAGACTCTTGCTGTTACAGTGAGTACGGTTTCTGTTCTACTGTATAAATAAGGGGTCAAGGGAAAGCACCGCAGATTTATTAAGATGGCTTTCTTTGAAGAGGTAGAGCAAAACATTAATGGAATGAGATTAAAACTGTGCCTTTAACTCACAGTACATTCTAGAGAATACTATGTGTTCATCATACTTAGAGAAAATGCAAAGGATACAAGCCAAAAGTAAATCTAAGGAGTGTGTGCATGGAGCAAAGTGCACTAGAGCTGTGAGTGTGAAAAAGCATTGCTTTGACAACTGGTGAAGCCTTTACACAAAAGCCTTCTCACAAGGAGATGAAACATCAAATAACTGAAGGGCAGGGGCCAAGGCCACACACTGGATCCTCACAGCTTAGAGTTTACAGATTTCTCAGCCACCCTCATTTACAGTGAGGGCCAAGGGGGGGCTTCCAAAGGCAGGTTTTTCTGAGTGCTGTTATATGCCTGGAGCTGAATCTGCTCAGCTTTTCACATGGCAATTGCTTTTGAAATCTCAGCATTGCACTGGTCCCAGGGCAGAGGTGACCTGTGGTGGCTCCAAGCACTGCTGAGACCAGTCTCCCAGCAAAATTGGGCTGCCTGAGCAGCCACAGTGCTTACACATCCACAGGGCACTGGGTCCAGCGAGGAGCTGCCTTTCTGCAGGGGCCCCAGGAGCAGCAGGAGCAAGGCACTGAAGAACTGGTTCCATAAGTCTTTGTCTTGTCTTTACCCTCTGCAGGTAAATGGGCCTCTTTGCCCTCCCACATGAGTAAATCACCTTGCATTCCCCAGGCTAACTCAGCTGGAAGTGAGCTGTTGGCAGGGCACAGTCTCTTCTTTTTTCTCCCACTGTCTCCACCCCCACTTTCACTGTCCCAAGGGTGACTGACTCGTGGGCTGGAGAGTGGGGAAAAAGGGAAAGTCCTTGACACTGGGAGGCTTACAGCAAGCAAGCAGTAAAGAAACACAACTCAGGAGGTATACAAAGGATTTTTCAGGAATATTATTAAATGTGGATTCTGAGGTTCTTTAATAGGACCTAAAGCAACTGGCATTCCATTTCCACACACCTCATATGTGTTTTGCATTAAGCATTAATCATGATCATTGAATATTTAGGCACAAAGAATTCATGTGTTTTCTGACACACGTGTTGATGTTGGATGTATAGTTAAGATATTCTAAAGATTAAGTGCTCCCGTTAGTGTTAGCAATTTAGGAGGCACATAGCTATTTCCTCTCCTCTAAATATGTGATGATGCAACAGCCAAAATAAATACCCCCAAACACAGTCAGGTTGAAGTACCCATAATATCAATGAGAGACAGCTCTTATATTAGTAAAATACTGCTTATAAGGGTTTGGCTGGATTAGAGAGAAGACAAAAATGTGAGAGTAGATCCAATATACACTCATAAACCGTTGCATAGGAAAAGGAGTAACTGCAATTTAATTTGAAGAATTTTGCAAAGAGATGTCTTTAAATCAGAATTATTAAATACAAGCAACATATTTACACTCATATAAATAAATTCATTCAAAAAAGCATTATTATAACTGAGTTATTAGTGCTAATTATATTTATAAAGCTCTGAAACTTTGTCTGCTGCCTTTAGAGAAACACAATATTAAGCAAAAATCTAAAGGGATGTCTTGGCCCAAAGACACATTCCCTATCTTGGGCCATCTGGGGCTTTCTCTGTATGAGGGAAATGCTTGCTTGGCACAGGGCCTCTATGGTGGGAAGAATTCACACCCTTTAAATTTTTCTGCTATGGAGCATGACTGACATGTTTGGAAGAGAAGTAGGGAGCATGGGAAGAGATTATAGCACCTAGGGTGGTGGCCCAGGTGGTACAAAACCTCAGTAAACCAATTGCATCCATCCTTCCCCATGCAAGACCAGGAAAACTGAGAAGCACAGAAGCCATCAAGCCATTTTTCCTCCCTTACTTCTCAATGTTTTAGGTGATGTCTATGGCACATGTGAAACTCAGCACCACAGAGCTTGGTAGCAAGAAGGATGACAGTGGTTATACCAAAGTGTGAAAGCAATGGTTGTTATGGTTTTGTGTTGGCTTCATCCTGTCAAATAAGGTGGAACTGTTCCTTGCTAGTCCCAATGAGCACCTTTCAAATAGTTGCATTTTATAAAATAGGAGGGCTTTCAAGAAGTGATTTGAAGAAGGAAATGGAGGGCACTGACACACATTAATCAGGAGGCAGCATGGAAAGAGGCCCTGAGGCAGGACTGGGAAAGTAGAACAAAAGGAACAGTCATGGCAGATCACCAAGGGCAAGAGAGAACACAGCAGAAATAAAAGCACTGTTTTCAGTAAGGTAAGAAATGCAAAGGGCTTAGGGAGTTCATCCACCTCAGGAGGGGAAAGAAGAGAAGACAGCATAGAGATAAAGAGCCAAAGAGACAGGGAATGAATGGTATGAGGTGATGAGCTTGCTGGAGGGATTTGGAACAGGCCAGGGGACTGTGAGCAAAATGTGGTCAGCCCAGAGACTTGGATGTGATAACTGGAGGCAGAAATTAGCAGAGAAATTATTCAAGTGTTGGCAGAGGGAACAGTGGGAGACTATTCCTGTGGCAGCACTCGAGAAAGAAAGTAATTACTATTTAAAGCAGTCATGAAGTGAAAAGAGAAAAGTCCCACTGAATTATGTCACTTAGCCTTTAAAGAGAAGGAAAAAAATGCAAACAGGAATGTCAGGGTAAGAAGAGCCCAAATCAAGTACAGAAAGGGGCTAAGGGTAAAAAGAATACACATACACATGGAAAAAGTCTTAGAAAAGAGGCAGACCTTGAATGTCAGGAATAGAGCTACTGGAAAAGGCCTATGGGACCTGTGGGATTTTTGCCTCCCCTCTGCCACATAAATGCAGCCCATGTTCTTAGCTGCAGGGAGGCCATTGAATACCTGCACATACTCATGCATTCCCTTCCCACCCTACTCTCTGTAGGGGCGTCTGCGTCAAGCGTTACTGGGGACCTGAGCTGTGGCATGGACTCTGTGTCCTAAATGCCCACCAAGGTTACCCAGGTAAGCTGCTAGCCATTGGGAAAACAAAACACAGCAAAAGTGACCCCAGCACAGCCCCTCAGTTGGCTGGTAACTCTAGGCCATGTCTTCAGCTCATATGAGCTGGGATTTCTCCACAGACACCGCTGGAAATGCTGTGACTGGAAAAGCTGTGACTTTCAGCAGTGCTGAGTAGCTGACCCTGCGTTCCCATCATTTTCAGGGAAGAGTGTATGCATCTCTTTTCTATGAGCAGAGTCTGAGCTCAGACCCTTCACTGAAAAGCAAATTGAGCACTGTGTTAACAAAAGGAACCACTCACCAATAATTTAGTAATATGAAATTTCTTATCTTTTTTTTTTTTTAAAGTATTTAAAGATACTAGATACTAGGTACTGGATACTAGACTCTTCATAATCTGCTTTATCTCCCTCCATCCCTGCTCTGCATTTCTCCTCCCAGCCAGTTATGAAGTCTCAACAGCAACAGTGCTTCATATTTCATTTTCTTTTTTCCTGATTTCAAGACTTACTACTTATTTCAGAGGTAATATTTTTTGGCATCTTCCTATAGTCAGATCATTAAACCTGTTTACACTTTCATTTAAAACATTTTCCTATGTTAAATGAGCAAGATAAGTGGTTGTACAATTTCTTCATTTTACAGTGGTTTTGTGTCACTTTATATCAGTGGAAACACAGGTACACTCTTTCTTTAGGAGTTTGAAAACTAATTAGCTGGTGCACATCTGCTTAAATTTAATTTGAACCTATAAGCTCCAAACTGAAAGTAAAATGGGGGGCGGGGAAATTGGTGTTTTTAAAAGAAAGTGGAACAGCAAAGTTCTCTTTTATTTCTTGTTCTCCTACGTAATTATTAATTCCCCGAGACTTTCATGAAAGTCTTTCTGGAATCCGTTGCTTTCATTCCACTCTTTCAGTTTCTTTTATCTTCTCTACAGCTCCTTAGAGCTCTGTTACACCATATACTCTTTTCCCACTGTGTATTACATTAATCCCCCCATCCAATGAACACCTGTAAAATGCAATTCTCCCCTTCTAAAAAAAATAGTGAAGAATTTTAAAAGTCAAAATCCTGTCTAGTTAATAACAAAACTTGTTTCCAAAGCAATGACTTAGAAGCAGCCCAATAACGTTACAGTCAGTTCCTGCAGCTCCAGTAGTGACTTAGGAGCAACAGGAAGACAAGAAGGTCACTCAAATCCTTGTAAAAGGCACCTACAGAACCAGAAGGAGCACAGTTGTGGACACAGACTGTGGGGAGGAAATGTGAAAAAGAGGTGCATAGAGGAAGCCTGAATCCCCATTCCTCATCAAGTCTGTTGAGCAGAGACCAGGCATGCAATGCAGCAAGGCATTGTCTTTCACCTGGAATAGCAGCAGGTCAAAAGCCTAGTTGCTGTGCCCACAGCAGAAATTTGCCCCTACTCCTTCTCCCTCATTAAGGATAAATGAGCAACCTGAAAAGTGATTAGAACATTTATCAGCAGTCAAAATTGTCCCTTGAAACTCATGAGCTGAAACAACCCCAGGCCTTTTCTAGTATGGGATGTTCCAGCTGGACTCCCAAGTTCAGGCTGTCCAGCTTTGTGTGAATAAGAACAACCAAGTCTCAGACAGCCTAAATATCCTCTTATAGAAACGAACACCCTATTCCCCTGTGGTGAGAGGCTGAACAAAGCTTTCATGACCCTTTCTAACAAAACCAGCCTCTGACTCAGTTTTTGGCAGATGAGGGAAAAAGGAGGGATCCTTCTCAGTGGGAGGGCTCTGTCGAGGGAACATCAGAAGGACCCACCAGATGGACTCTTGGACTACATCTAAAGCTTTCTCACATTTCTTTTCCTTCCTCCCCGCCCTCCTTCCCCTCACACAAACACACACATACACACACACACACACACACACACACACACTCAGTTTACCTCTTCCCTACTCATCTACAAAGTGTCTGTTCAAAGTGCTGGGGGTGCTGCTGGATGCCCACACGTGCACAGGAGCACAGCGGCTGACACTCTGCACGTGCCAGCTGCTGCAGGAAAGATCCCTGGAGACCAGCGGGCGCAGCAGGCACCAGACACATCTTCCTCCCCCAGCCCAGACCCAAATTGCCCATTAATCCCTTTGGACCAGGCTGGTCTGGGTGCCCTTCAGCCAAGACTCCTCCAAAGTCTTTTCAGGCACATCCTGAGTGGAACGAGACCTTGTACAAATGTGCTTCTTCCAACAGGATAGACATTACATGGGCAAGGCACAGAGCATGCTGTTCCTACAGATCCTCCAATCCCACCATTTTAATGCAGTGAAAATGGTGGAGGGGAAGAAGAAAGGAGGAGGGAAGAACAGCTCTGTGCTGATTGCAGTGGGATTTGGAGCTGATTTAATGAGGAAAATTACTCCCGGATCTTAAATTGCTATGGTTTCCTCCTTGACTGAAAGTTGGTATTCCTTTAAGCTTTTAAAGGAATAAATATGATTACAATATGCACTTGATAAGTGAGTATTTCTGGTTCTTTTCCATGTAATTTACCTTGTTAATCTTGATTCTCTCTCAAAACAAACAATGGTTTGACTCTTCCTCATATTGAGGGCATTAGTTTGCTAACAGGCTGAAAAGCATCAGTTCACCATTTTGAGCGGATCTATTTTCTTCAAGTTCTTGGCAAGAGAAACTCCTTTGCTTTAGAAGACAGTGAAGTGTCCTGTCTTGTCTTGTTATTCCACTGGGAACAAATCATTCTTTTATGTATGCCTTTGATGTTGAAATAAAAGGGGTTTTAAATACCATTTCACTGTACTGGTTATAAAAATGCTGTAATTTCCTTGTTATTTGTCTTATTGGAAGTAAGTCAGCGACAAAAGCACAAATACTATATACACAGAAACTTCCTAAATACCCCTTTTATCCACAGTGCTGTGTTTTATTGGAAGACTCCAAACCTATTGTCTGTGAATGAAACTCTGTTGTTATTGTCTACGTGTTGTTATTCTCACTCCAAGTCTGAGTATGGACATACACATTAACCTGGTCACTCTGCAATAAATCACACCCTCACTCAGGCACAAACTTAACAGGAGAGGTGGAATGTGGTGTGGATCTCATGTTTCCAGTCATGTTTTGCACTAGGGGCTGTACAAGGCTCCTGTATTTGGCCTTGCCAACACTAATAGTCCTAGAAAGCACCTTGGTTCACAGATACTAACGTCCTGTTTGCGACTCCAGCGGCACTTGCACAGCAGAGGTCAGTGGACACATGTGTGAACATTTACAAGTCATGCATTAAATCCCACTTGGATGAAACTGGCGCACGGCATAAATTCAGCCCACCGCAGATGTCTTGAGTCATGAGTGCAGCTCATGCCAAGAAAACTGAAGACTATTAAAAACACCTTTTATGCAAAATTCAAAACACTGAGCCTTACAATTCACTTGCACTCCTGAACTGCATTGATTCCTATAAGGCTTCTTCCCACTTAGTCCAGCAGAAGCATGAGCAGTGTCAGACCTCTGTATTTACCTTCATTGCAGAGCTGTATGGAGGTGTGTTCAAAGCCAGTGCAACAGAAAGCATGTTGTTCTCTTACCTCTATGACACTCTTCTCAGAACGTGTTAGCACTTCCCCTGCCAAAAGCCAGCATGACTCCCCACAGAGACATAAAGTGCATGACATTATGCAAAGGAAGGTAATCAGACTGCTAATTCTTAAATAGATCTTAATGAAAGGCAACAAAAAATCAGTGTCAGGAAGAACAATAGCCACAAAAGGAAGAGGAAGATACAATTTTATTAGCTTCTGCTCACAACCACAAAGAGTTCCTCTTCTATAATCTGCTACTATTCATAGCAAATGGGGTAACTCCCCAGACATTCATGAAACACCACAATATAATTGTACTGTTGACAGTACAAGTCAGTAAATCTTGGACAAGATTCATGGTGAAATCTCAAATAAATTGTGGTTAAGGATGTGTATTGGTCATGGACTTAAAACAGTCTTTGAGAAACAATGACTACCTTAAAACACAGAAACAGGCCTGCACATGCTGCTGCAAGACTAAACTGTGAGAAATTCAAACATTGCTTTTACTTTGTTTTACAGCAAATCTTGTGTCAGAATCACCATGGAATTAACTGAAATAATCAATGTCACATTCAACTCTGTAGAGGGGACAGGAAGGTATGGCTGTAAGAAGCTAAAGAGAAGGAGAAGGTGGCAGAATAAAAATAACTCAAAATGCTTTGTTTTGCCTTTGGAAGCCACATGCTGAAAAGAAAACTTATAGGCAGTTATGCAGTCCGGGCTATAGGGGGCTGTCAAGAAACATACAGAATCAGCCAGGACAGACAGTTTTAATCAAATCTGCATTTGTGATCCGTAGACACAAGATCAGTGAATCAAGGCGGAAAGACATTTTATTTTTGGACTTCCAAATACTTCTCAATGAAAGACCAAATAATAAAAGCTTAGCTATATAACAAGTAACTCTGTATTTTACAGGTCTTTAAAAATGCTTCATAACATTTAACTAGTATCGTAAGCCTGGTTTGGGCATTAAGAGTACAACCACTGCACAGCCAATTTTAAACACAAGAACCTGAAATGCCAAAGAAGTCCAACAGATTTTAAATCAGCAACAATGTTTCATTGTCAGGGACCAGGTTTAATAGGTGTCTTTGGTATTCAGTATCCCAATATCTACACGTTGCTTGGCTTCCCTGAGAGGCTGGGCTGAATCTGAGGCACGTAGAGACTTCCAAGCTTGTGGTAGAGCACAAAATTCTACATTTCCAGGTGCTGTAGCTCACTGAACAATACTGTCTCTTCTAGCTCATACAGTTCTTCTCTCCTTTGGGAGGCATCTTCTAATCTGAGAGCAGAAACAATTTGCCTGGTCTCTACCCAGTCTGGGCTGATTTTGCCTCAGTCTTGCCCTCTACTTTCTTCATTTCCTGCCTGCAAAAGGGAACACCAGACTCTTAAAGGCAGCTACCACCATACCAGTCAAAAGGTGTAAATTTGGAATTGATAACATATTAGTGCCTGCTAAGTTGCAGTATGGGATGGAGCTGGGGCAGCTTGTCTCTGGTGTGGTTCTCTCTCTTCTGCTGCTTTATCTCAGTTGGCTGACTCTTGGGGGCCCACAAGAGAGCCAGAGAGGGACTTTTTACAAAAGCACGTAGTGGCATGACAAGGGGCAGTTGTGCTAAACTGACAGAGGATGGGTTTGGAATGGATATTTGGGGAAAAAATTTTACTGTGAAGATGATGAATCACAGGAACAAGCTGCCCAGAATATCTGCAGATGCCCTCATCTGTGGAAATGTTCAAAGCCTGTTCGGGGGTGGCTTTGAGCAACCTGGTCTAGTGGAAGGTGTCACTGCACATGGCAGGGGGGTTGGAATGGGATGATCTTTAAGGTCTCTTCCAACACAAACCATTCTATGATCCTTTATATATCTGAAGTACCTTATTTATACATAGCATTAATACACAGATTAATGTTCATTTGGGGTGCTTGAGGTATCTTCCGATACCTCTGCAGGCACTGCTAACTTCTTACAGAACTTCTACAAGCTTCCAGGTTGAGAAAAGCAGGACAAGATCTGCAGGGAACATGAACTGATGTAGATTCCAGTAAAGTGAGGATCAGGCCCAGAAACACAGTGCATTTCCTCTGGAAAGGAAAGCCCCCCACCTCTTTCACTATAAATATACCAGACTTGTGTGCTTTGTTTTGAGCCCAGTTTCCTAAGGAAACAAGGTCTATGCAGTCATGCTGTGTCTGTCTGTTTCTGTTCCCCACTCCCAACTCTCATTAGTTGTCTTGACCAGATTTGACACTGGGGGCCACAGTCTCCAGTACTTCAAGATTTTTTGTACCTCACTGACCAAGAGGAGAAAGGTGTTTGTTGTTCTTTATGTCTCCCCTAAGGGAAAAGCTTTATCATATGCTTTTTCTGAGACAGAATCCAGAGGGGAAGAGACCTTGCAGGACAGGTTAGCAGGAAACCAGGTTGTGTTAGTTCCTCTGTTCCAGGAACTACTTGTTTAGTTTACAATCTCCACAGGAAATACCCAGTATGACAGATACCATGCAGGCAGTGCCCCGAAATACCTTTTTGAAGCTGAACATTTCAGTTTTCAAAAGTTACAGTTCCTTTTAGAGATCAGAGAGGGTACTCTGTTAGCCTTTGAAGTCTGAAGAACATCTGACGTTTCTGTCAACTACCTTTCCATCTTTGTGATATCTTCATTTTCTTGGACAAAAATAATTTGGGGTGCACTGGAGGACCTCCTTTGCCCAGGTCCCCCCCTTCCTACACAAACCAGGCCTTGCAAATCATCTAGACATTTGCCTCTCTGCACATTCAGTGGATGGCAGGGGTCCAGTCATGGTAGCAATTTGTATTCACCTGCTCATGTGCATTCAGCAGAAATTAGAGAAAAAGGAAACCTTAAGGATCCAATAAGAGAGCATTTTATGGCCAGTCTGCATAGAGTGAAAAATGCATACATAAAAATGCAGAAAGTCTACTCCCAAGAGAGCCTTATTTGTTTTACAGCCCTCTATTAATCACAGCAGAGTATTGTCCTGTGATGTATATGCATAAAATCATCACTCTTTTTTTTGTGGTGTAATGATTCTGCTTTATCTGCTGCCTCTGCAGCTACATATAACAAGCACAAAATCCATGCTTAAAGAATGAAACATATATTAACAAGAAAAAAAAAAAAACAACCCATTATTACATTACAGGTTCCATACAGGATCATATCTCATCTACTTTGCTTAACAAACATATCACGTAGACATATCTATCTTAAGACAGACACGATTATTCATTGCAAAAATGACAACTATTTTTATGTAAAGCAGAAACCAATGAAGTAAGAAAATGTACTGAGAGATTTTTGGCTACGAGTTTTTGGATTGCTAGCATGGTATTTACATGGCAGCTGCTTTGCTGGATACTGCCTCACTGATGGCTTGTGGCATTGATTTATTGACATTCCCGAACTAGAAATTAAGGTAGCCTCAGGGGAGGATATCAACTGACCTGTAAATTGGAACATGTGTTTTGGGTTCTTTTGTTGTGTCTTTTTTAAAAAAAACCCCAGGACTTCTGCCACTGACTTCAACTTTTTCCATATAACACAAAAAAAATTCTTCCACATCCCAGATGTATTCAGACCATAACAGTAAATTAGGACAATGGATTCATACTGACTTCTGTCAGCAGAAGATCTTGTGGTTGATTTTTTTTTTTCCTATACAGCATTAGAAAGAAGAGTTACCTTTTATTTTTCAACAGCTTTTTCCAAAGTCAAGATTAATCTCAAGTAACAAAATGTGAGGTCAGAGAATACTGAATTCTAGCCTGGGTATTAGCAAGCTGGTGAAAGAGCATTCTCACGAAGCTGTCTGCCACATCTGCTGATGTTCCACAACAGGAGAGACTCCCTGAAGTCCCTGTCTTGAATTACCCCTACACCAGGTTTCTACCAGTCTGTCAAATTTTATCTGAGTCATTTACCCTCCCACTCTGACAGGAGCGTGGGAGCAGCGAACAAAGGGCAGGCATCCACCGGGAACACAGCCAGAGTGAAGACTGACAGGCCACGCTGGGCCCAGATGATTCGATAGTGCACTTTCGTAACCAAGCGGTGAGGCAAGGTTGCTGCCTGTCTTTACACTGGCAGAATTCACCCCATGATGGGGCCTGATACTGCAGGGAAATAAAGTTATGATGATAATTCTGTCATCCAGGCTACTTATGAGGCATCTGCTAGGCATTTTTGGGGCAGAAATGGTATTTCTGGAGCAGCAGAAACCTAAAACCAGGAGAAAGTTCAAGGGACCGGTTCACATTTAAGATAGTTTCCAATGGATGTCAGTGCCTGGATGCTAAAATCCAGCCACACATCAGCCACCACCCATGGCAGATAGCACAGGCACTTCATGGTGTGACCAACCCTGATCCCAGCATGGTTTGGCAGGTCCCCTGTGAATCTCTCCCAAGCTCCACACCTCCTCCTGCATGGTCAGATATCTGTGCTGGTGACTGATAGTGCCCTTGCAGCATCACACCTCTGCCTGCCCTGCAGTTTTTGGCGTGAGTGTGGTGCTGGCAGCTCATCAACAACGTAGGGCCTGGGATATAGCTGAGAAGGACACATGTTCTGTGGGAAAACACAATGTCACAGCAGGCATTATTCCAGGGAAGGGCTTCACAGTACCTTCACACCAGTTTTTATCCTTGCCTCTGGCCTCATCATCTGGATCACTTCCTGTACGCTCATACCAACAGGACAACACAGAGAAAACCACCTTTCAGCTTCATTTTTCCTTTCTAATGAAAAGGCAAAACAAATTCTAACCACCCTATTTTCCTTACAAGTTTTGCACTAAACCATTTGCACACATTACAAGGCTGCCTAACTACTCTCCATTGTCTTAATCTGATTTTCCATCTCTGTCACACATGGCTGTATCAGCAAGCATTGTTTTACAGAAAGACCAAGTTCCACTGTTGGTTTAACTTTTTTGGGCTGGTGGATATGCTACTTATTCCTCATCTCTCTCTAGTCCTGCAAGATCTGAAACAAAGTGTTTTCCCCTCTGAAGCCTTTGTATTAACCGAAGTGCAGCACTGGGGAACGTGAATTCCTCCAAGCAACTGTTTGACGTGTCATGGAGTCTTTATGGTAAATATCTCACTGGCTTTGAGCTTCTCTTTCTATTGTAGATTTACTGTGTCTCTGTAACAAGGAAGTTGCAATATTTTTAATGTGGAAAACCATATTCAGTCAATTAAAAAGTTCCTTATTTTTCCTTTGGTTTTACAGATGTCTACAGCTGTACCCGTACCAGGTATTTTTGCTTCCACTGGTGTGGATTGTTCTGAAAAGCATCTGTTTGAACAAGCACTGAAAACTAGTTTTTGTTTACTCAGTATACTCTGAATGCATTTGCACTGAAACTAGAGCAAAAGGGAAATAATTGCCTTGATCTCTTCCTCACCGCCAGGACCAGAAGGTGAAGGAAATCCACAGCCTGTCCCTAGATCTCCACCTCCAACTTCAGACAGAAGAAAACAATTGCCTTCCTTGAAGACCTCACAAAGAATAAAGCTGTAACTAAATAGAATTCTCATGCCAGCATCTTTGGGAATTACTCTGTTGTTATTGTTACAGCAAAATCTTCATTGATGCTGCAGGAATTTCATGCTAATGGAAAAAAACTCTGAAAAAGAAGCTGAGACAACAGAGGACACAATTCCTATGTTGCTTCCACTGCTGCATCTCCAGGGCCTGGAGGTTCAACCAATTCCTTCTCCAGCCTGATGACACCAGCCAGCCTTTCCTTGCTATTTTCTCATGGTTTTCTTCAGTGACTACAGCTGGGAGTCTCCAAGGCTGGGCATGGGAGAGTGCTCATGACTTGAGTTATGGACATCAAGGTAGGAAGAAAAGCTCATGATAAGAACCACGTGTCAGCAGTTCTTCAATCATTATACATCACTAAAAAGCAAGGAGAAAGTGAATTTCACAACTATTCAGATTTTAGTATTTTAATAGCAGCGACTTTTTTACTCAAATAGTGGTTGTTCTCAGAGAAAAGACATAGGTCTAAATTTGGCCTCCAAATACAGAATTTCTAAATATCCAGAATAAGCCTGGCTGTCTATGCTTTACTGTTCTCAAAACCAGTCATCAGGCCCTCCTGCAAAGACCTGCACCTTCTCCAGATCTTCTTCAAGCCAGCCGGGTTTTGCCAACAACAACCCAAGGTGCCCTGAGCTTGCATGGATACTGCCTGCCTCCCCTAAATGGTGTGTGAATGGATCCAGAGAGCCTCACGGGAAGAGTGTGAGGGAAGCAATTGTAACTTCCTCCTTGCAGAAAAGAAGCTGCAGAGATTTATTATAAGCTGATGTATGTGAAAGTACTGGCATCACAGTGATGGCCTTGCTGCTGAGATGGAAGGCAAAATACTGTGAAGGGACATGATGAGGAATGCTCTAATTAAAATATTCACAATTTGTAGGTCTACAATAAAGGTGTTTTATTGGTTTAGAGCATCAGCAGGAGTCAAGGGACTGAAGCTCTACCCATGATCTGCTATGTAACTTACAAACGTTCACCTTCTCCAGCACTCAGTTTGGATACTTAGAAAAGAAAGAATTAAGAGCAGTAGGAGACACAATACATTAATGCTTGTAAAGTTCCTTCAGATATTGGCTCTACAGTAAATTAAAATATAAATTTTAATGATCTCTTTTTGTGAGTGAGATAGATGGAAGCAAGGCCTCTGGGTAACCTTGAGGTATTGCTTTCATTTCATACTAACAATTTATTAACGTTCTTTCATTTTCCTGTCCCAAATCCATTGTAATTTACTCTGAAACATTTCTGAGTATGCGCAGTCTTTTATCCAAAGAAACGTGTCCTCTCCCCAAAAGGCCCAGAAATGCTGGCCCATGATTAGAGAAGTAGGTTTTTAACAATTTATAAAACATTTTTCTACAGGTTTAAAGAGATTTCTCAGTCACCTCTGCTTAGAAATTTCTCCCCAGTTGAGCAGCGGAAGGTCCCTGGCTGCACCTCCCGGCACAAGCCTGGCAGGCGTGTGTTTATGTGCTCAGCCCTGGCCGCCGAGCAGAGGCTGCCAATTGTACTGAGCTGTACTTCATTAAGCAGCAGTTTTACGAGGTGGGCTGCAGCACACGGGGGACAGGCACGAGACCACCAGATTTATGGCATTTCGGTGCTGAGCTGACAGCGTGGCAGTATTCACACAACAAAAACCATATTACAAGAATGTTAAAGTGGCAAGAGAGCCCTGCCAAAAAAACACCCAGCAACTCAATGAGGTAGGAAGTTCAGGGTTAGGCATTAAAAATCCAGTACCCAGCATGGCAACATTCAGATGGCACACCTCCCCCTCTGCCTGTCTTTAATCCTTGGCTGTGGGTTAAAAAGCTTGGTTAGGGCAGTTTTAGGTACGGGGCTCCACCATGCACAGAAGGCAGGTGCCCATCCCACCAACACCAGCTCCTCATCACCATCTCTGTGCCAGCCATACTGACTTCTTGGACCAACAGCCCAAAGAGGTTGTGATTCATTTAGTATCCACATGGACATCTATCAGATGCGAGAGAAAATATGGAATATCTTCAAACCCGCTTTTAAAAAATATTTGTCTCTCTTGCTTGTATCTCCCAGCAATGAATGGGTTCTTGTTTGTCTCAGTGAGAACTAGCATTTCAGAGGTATTTTCCATAAAAAGCATGGAATTATTAAGAATAGTCGGAATGAAATTACTATAGTAGATGTGAACTGATAATGGAGTTTTTATGTAGAGTCAAACGTGAAAGGATCTGGGTAACTCAGGGAAACTCAGCCAACAAACACACACATACATAACTTTTTAGACCAATTACAGGGAGTTTTCTATTTAGCCCAACATGAAATTCATCCTGGCAATTACAGGATAGTGGTTTCACATGTATCTATCACTGATTCTCAGTCCCACAAAAGAGCAGATATCTCAAGGGCATTTCTCTACTGGATCTTTTTCAGGAAGAACTGATCAGGAAATCACTCAGAGAGTGGATTACGCTAACCAGAACAAGGAACCCTGTCCCAAAATTAAACGTATAGTTAATTCATATTGCACTTTACCTTGACACCTTTACATTAACCTGTAATGTAGATAAACTCAAAATCCTGATGGACATCAAGTGTTGCAATGATCAGTCCAGCCTTTGTGCACCCTCACAGGCCAAAGTTATGTGCATATAATTTTTTCTTGCCTGTCGGAGCAATCTTCAGATAAAAAGAGGGTTTCTTGGGACCAAAGGGCACTTGGTCCCTGGCTTTCTGGGGCAACCTTTACTACAATCCCTTTTGCACAGCAATGTCCACTGCATCATGACAGAAGAGGGAGGCAAGAAACCCCAAAGTAGGCACTTCTACAGGGCAAAGAGATTTTTTGCTTCTTTGTCTTGGTCTGAATTTGCTCTGTGCTATCAAAGGGGACTGAAACCACCTAAATGGGCCTTAGCTGCAATCCCAAATAGCAATAATGCTGTGGCTCAGACAGCGGGTACATTTCCTTCAGCAGTCTGAGTTTGATTATCTCATCCAAGAACTGTGTATGTCTACTGTAATTTAACAAGGAAACACTTCACACAGATATTGTGACTTGATCTTGTTTGCTCTAATCAGGTTTAATGCTGTCCCAGGGCAATCTGGAAAAATTCAGATTTGCATACCAACACTCAGTTTCAGCAAACCAAATCCAGGACTCAGACAGCTAGTATTACCTTTCTGGCACCTCCTGCTAAACAAAACTAGCCCTGCTGTCAGTCTTGCAAGATACTGTCACTTTTTTTCTTGTCTGTCCTCTCCTGACCTGGGGTCTCTACAAGGCATGTGGAGGAGCTCACACCTGTCACAGATACCTGCAGCACACCTGCCCTCCTCATAGCCATACCCAGCATATCATCCCTGTAAGGCGCCACAAAATGTGTTCAGCTGGTGAACCTCTGGGGGCCAATTAGTTCCAGCAAAGCACTGTGGTAATGGGACTTGCCCTCCTAATTTTGTTTCTTGAAACTCAGTGCACTCAGCTGTCTAAACCTACTCAAAGCCAGCTGAGGTGCCTTTAACAAGTCACTCCATCCAGGTGCAGCTCCAGAGCTCATCCAACAAGCAGCTGTTTCACACTGAGAACATCAGGCTGCCATGAATGCCAGAACAGACTCATGGCAAGGAACAGTCCTGGAGCTGCTGCCTGCTGTGCCTATGTCAAAAAGCAGCATCTCTGTCAGGGAGAAGGTCAGGGTGGTGCCAGGAAGAACTGTGGAGAAGCAAGGGCTGCTAACATAGGCTGGAGTCATTGTGGGTGATGTCCATGTACACACCATACACCCCACTGCTCCCATCATTCATTCAGAGTTTCAGCAGAGCTTGAAACTGTGCTCCAGCTCATGAAGAGGCTTCCAAAACCAGGACCATCTAGTGAAAGCTCACTACAATAATGCTAATAGAGATAAATGTTACAAATAAACAGTTCACTGGCAGAAGCTGGCCAAAGCATTACATGCTACTTACTGTGAAATAACTTACCTACTGAAACAAATGGGCAGAAGAGGACTTTTGTGAGCTTTACAGCTGATATCTACTGTTTGACCATTCAAAATAGTTTTCCCCGACAACCAAAATTGACTTTGATCAAAAATGTTTGCTTCCTGTAAAAACAGGTCAGTAACTCTGGTTTCCTCTGTATCCTTCAAGATAAAATCGACTTGTAAGAATTAGAATGCCAATGTTCTGCTCCCAGTATGATATTTTGGAATATGTTTTGGAGCTCTCAGTGCAGATCTTGAATCTTTTAGCCTTTGGTGTGTTTGTCAGTCCCATCTAGAGTGAAAGGAAGTCCAGCCATGAAGTTTGATGCAGATATGGAGTCATCAAGCCAATCCAGCAGTATGATGAGCTTTTAGAGATAGATTTTAGTTGCTTCACATCACAAGACTGAGAATTTTCAGATCAAAAGCCTCCAAAGTATTTTAGGCACCTATCAGTGACAATTTCCATACTACTCTTATGTGGACAAGAAAGGTTTGGTGATGCTCAGCCTTGAGAAAAACAGATTCAGGGGAAATTTTATCACTGAATATAAATACCTGATAGCAGGGTACAAAGAGGATTGAGCCAGGCTCTTCTCAGTGCAGTCCAGTGATAGACCAGGGATATTGACACAAACTGAAACACTTGAGATTCCCTCTGAACTTCAGGGAACACTTTCTCTACTGAGGGGTAGCAGAACAAAGGAATGATGATTTTGTAGTGTGTCCAGCCTTAGAGGTGTTCAAAAGCCATCTGGACAACTGGCTCTAGGCAGTTGCTTCTGGGCAACCAGCTCTAGGTGGTCTTACATGAGCAGGTGGGTTGGACCAGGAGATCTCCAGAGGTCCCTTCCAACCTCAACCACTCTGATTCTATGGAGAGTTATAGCCTGGAAAATAAAATTCACCTGAGGCGAGGTGAAATAGAGCAGGATCAGCTGCTCACACAGTGAAAGTGCTCAAAATAAACCCAGACAAACTCAAACTAGCCAAATCACTACATAGACACAGACGTGAGAAAAGCATGCATCCACCGAGGGAAAAGCAGCAGCACCATGAATGCAAATGAAAACTGAGGGTTGTTAGTATGCAGAGGCTCACTCCCAACACTGCCACACTCCCCGGTTCTGCTGGCCCAAAGTGTGCAGATACAGCTCAAAAACCATCTAACCCCTCCCTGACAGGCAACTTTGGAGCTCGGTGGCTGCAGGCAGAGAGCGCAGCACTAGAGGGCACCAGCAGGATGTGTCCTCTCCCCGCTGCTGCAGCTCACCAACCTGCTTCGCTGAGGATTAAGGATTAACTTCTCTTTTTCTCTCTTTAATTAAAAAATAAAAAATAAAATTAAAGATAGTTAACCCACTACCAGAAAGCAAAACACACCTCTCCTCTGCGAAGTCACGAGGAACATTCTTTTAAAGAGAAAAGTTGGGTGCTAAGACCCTGACAGAGTTTTTGAAAGTCCTCAAAGCTCTGCAGAGCAGCACAAAATACCCCAGGCACAGACATGAAGGAACTTCAGACAGTCTAGGCAGCAGGGCTTCCTTTCAAATAGGAAAAGTGCTTATGTAGCAACATTTGAAATTTGTTACATTTGGAACTTTATGTAAGGAAAGGCAACCAAGGAAACAAAGGAAGATAAAAGACAGAAATCTGTTAGCCAGGCTCCCTGTTTCTCCCCTCTGCTTCTGAAGGATTCTTCAGCATCTGCAGCAGGTGCTGCTCTGCCAGCCTTGGGATCCAGGGCCATCTCTCTGCAATAGCACTGGCTGTTCCCCCATATCCACACACAGTCAGCAGGACTGATCCCTAGAAAGTCCTGGGCCAGCACTCAGAGCTCTCCACAGGGACCTCCTGAGCTGTCACCGGCCTGAGGCAGCTGCTCAGGCATCCCAGGGGGTCACCCCAGCCAGCATAAAGCATCCCTGATTTGTCATTGTCAGCCAGCATACAACCCCAGCCAAAACACCCTCACCAGGCTGTTTCCATTCCTCTGCAGGCATCACCTGCTCTGTCAAGTCTCTTCTTTCTCTGCACATATGCACTCCGGGGCTGTATCAGCACCAGGAATGCCATCTCCCCCATCCCCACAGGAAGGCAGGAGAGCTGCACTGGCAGCCAGAGCTGTTCCCCACCTCCCTGTCACCTCCAGCCTCCACCTTCGGGGACCAAGAGTGGGTTTATGTGCTTGCTGCTAGGCCTGGGCTGAGCAGAGACTGCCAATTGTACTGCACTGTACTTAATTATGTAGTAGTTTTATGAGGTGGACTGCAGCACACAGGGGACCAACGCGAGACCACCAGATTTATTGCACTTTAACTTTGAGCTGACAGTATAACAGGCTCTAAGAGGTAAGTACTCAGTGCTTTATTCACTGATCTTTTGCCCTCTCCCTACATTTTCGTACAATATTTTGGAACCTGTCTGGGATGATGGGAAAGATCTGGAATAGTGAATAAAAGAAGAGAAATGTAGGCAAACGGACAGACAAAGAGAGCCAAAATACAGGAGAGGGATGAAAAAGGACAAGGACAAGGAGAGGCAGCTTTTTTGCACAAACCAGGTGCTCCAGGCCATTACCATGTTATTTTCTTTGTCATGAAATCACAAACCAGCCTTGTCAGCAAAGGCAATTCCCCTGGAGATGCTAATGGCTGCAGCCCACAGGAGTCCTGTGGGACTCCTAGCTCAGTACCCATTTCTTAACAGCAAAACTTATATTTTAACAAAATAACGAGAGTAACATCTTCGGGAGTTTCAGTTGGGCTGAAACCAGCCCCCTGTCACTGCCAGTCCAATGGGAAGTGGCTGAAGGAGTTACTTCAACAGGACATTTTCACCGACATCCTTTGACAACATGGACTGGATTTATTCACGTGTGCTCAGGGTTTGAGGAAAAGAAATACTGCCTGGTTTAGGAATGTGGTTGGCTATATGCACCAGGAGAATGGAAAAAACATCACTTTCTTTTTTTTTTTTTTTTATCTGCACTTGTTCAATATTTGAAATATTGCTTTGAATCTATACAGATTTTCAGTTACTGGACCACTTGGATTTTTAAACCTCACTGACTTTCAGCCAGACTGCCTCCATCTGCATTGAAAGGAGCCATTCTTCTTCTTCTTCTCTTTTTATTTTTTTCTTTCCTTCAGTGAAACTGGAGCCTTTCCTTTCCCGTAACTTTCAGCTGGCTGAGCCATTCCTAGATCTCTGCATTTTTCACTTTCCAGCCTGACCCCCAGGACTTGGGGAGACGCGTAAGAGAAGTTATGTGACACATTGGCTGCAGTGAAAAGCTGTGCAGCTGAAGGGAAAATGCTACAGATGTCAAAATAAAATAAAACAAAATTTTACATCTACAAGGAAAAAGTAGGGTGAAAATGTTCTGTGAGGAATGGTACTAGCTACAAACTAGTGGAAAAGCACAGAGACAGAGCAAAGTTGTACTGTGTAAGAAATAAAGTACATTTTTCATTATACTTGCTTTTTCTAGAAGACCACTAGGATCTGTGTTTTACCAATTATACAAATTATAAAGAAATAATCACATTATTAGAAAATAATCTAATTGGGTTAAAATTGTAATTTTAAATTAGTTCAAATTAACAGATGCAAATTTATAGGGAACAGCACATTTTTCTGGGAAAAGTAAATCCATATCATTATTGCAGTGGAGATAAAATTACGAGACTGCTTAGAGGGCTTAAAAAACAGTCCCAGAGCATGCTATCAAATATGAGATCACACAAACCAACAAAATTTTCATGAGTCTGAATGTTTGAGAAAGTTTATTAAAATCCCTGAGATGTCTTATGATTTTTAGTACTGATTCATTGCAAAAATACTGTCCAAAAATCAGCTCTTACTTTATATGTTGCTATACAGAAGGGATTCACAAAATTAATTTTTAAGCCAAACATGGTGAATGGATTGTCTTGAGCCCTACACAGCCCAAATGTGGAAATTCACATTTTTCTCTATCCTTTTCAAAAAGAAAATATTCTTAGATGCTGTTTCATCTAGAATAAAGATAAATCTCTCCATTGCACCAGCTTAGTAAAAAGATAGATATAGTACTGGAATTCTTTTTAATGAAAAAAGAATTTTGAAATGCTTCTCCAGTAAAACATCAGTACACCATCTTATAATTTTATTTCTGAAATTACCTGGGGAAGGATCATTACTGACCTTTTCACAAGAGCAAAAGAGGTATTTTGAGATTAGAGAGAACTGTTGGTCAATTTATACTGTGATGTGTTTGGGCCTAGACCTGCTTCTCACCATGTAGTTATATCATTTCTAGCCCAAAAGAACCCTGATCTGTGTGGGGCACCTGGCTGGTATAGGAATATGAATGATGAATATTTAAAAAACCCTAAATTCCTTGACAGGTGATCCTATGTCACTGTAAAGGTTTATGGGAAAGCTTTTAATACTCTGCTGCCTCATCTGACATGATTTCCCCCTGCCGCCCCAGATCTGCTATTGAAATATTGAAATTTAGGAAGGAAAAAGAAGAAAAAAAAGAAATTTAAATTATTTACATTAGTTATATGAGAAGCTGGTAAACCAGATAGCCTTCAGTCTTCCCAGGATTCTTGTTTTATTCAACTTTGTGCAGGTCACAGTGGTAGACACAGTTTCAAAGACAAAAGATTTGAGACAGAGATGACTGTAAGAATTAAACAGAAAAAATGGTTTTAACCAAAGTTCATTAATGAGACCTTACTTAATTTATCAGTATGGAACAGATGAGAAGATGAATAATTTAAATGGTGGTGAAAAGATCTTAAAACTTTCCATTTAGCACCTTCACATGTGAAAAAGGTTTTGCTGCACTTGCTGCTGGACCCTTCTGTCAGTAGCACACAGTAACATCGCCGGGGCACAGAGAAGTCCTGTCGGATCAGCCCTGCATACCAACCCACGAACGTAGCACTCCATCTCGCCATGGCTGGAAGATTTTACCTATCCATCAGTGGCCAGGAAATGTGAGATAAGCGGACAAAGGAAAACGCCAAGGCACAGTTAGGTAATCTCTTTCCTTTATGAAATGGTTTCTCATACTGGGAAGATGAATGGGACTCCAAAAACCACGTGCCCTTTCCTGTCAGTTGCAAAACATTTTTTTTTTTCTGAAAGCAGGCGTCCCACAGCTCTCAAATTCCTGGGCACAGAGGACGTGTTTCCCGTTGAGAGAATCCCGTTGATAACCACCCCCATCACCCAACAGCTACTTTGTGTCCCTCCTACGCTCGTCTGCTCCAGTGACATGTTGTTTCTCATCTTCCACTTGTCCTGTTGCACTCACCGGGGCATTTGTGAACAATTTGGATCTGCATCTCAATGGTATCTTTCAGCACCACCTGTAAAAATTAAATGGATGAATCATGCACACAGACTGTGTCTAAGGCATAGACTCCCTACTAATTTTACAACCTGTTTTCCAGTTTCAGCCAAGAGTGACAGAGGGGCAAACACCTCCTGAGACACAAAGTTCTCACTAGTTCTGGAAAACAGATATCCACATAGAAGAAATTGGCAATGTAACTGCAAGAAAGGCAGCAGGACCAGCTCTGGTCTCACAAGACCAGAGTACACTCTACAGACACAAGGAAACCACGTTTCACTGGGTCTGCAGCTCATGGAGGTACTTGATTCAATGGCAAAGTGTTCCTGCATGAGTGGTGGGAGGTGTGCCCTATGCTTTCTTTCCTACGTGTGCATGACCAGCAGGGTCAAGCTCGCACTTTCCATTCCCAGAAGTACTCTGACCAGTTCAGGAATGGAAAATGGGAAAATATCTGCTCTAGCTAAAGGGAATCAGTACCTGCCTATTGGTGTGATTTAGAGGAAGCTCAAGTTGAAACCAGACATGCATCCCTTCCTCCTCCTACCTGCATGTAAGCTGACTTGCTCTGCTGCCCAACTCAGCCCACCAGGACTCCAAATTTAGGTTGTTCCTCCCTAAGTCACAAAGCTTCATCTGAACACAAAGCCATCTTAAATGGGCTAAGAAATGGAAAATGCTCCTGTAAATATCAGTTAAATGTAGACCCATCCACAGGAATACAGTAGACATCTTCAGTAGAAAGAAAACAGAGCAGACACCCGACAGACAAAGTTCTCTGAGAGAAGGATGCACAGCTCTACACAAGCACCACATGGGCCAGGGCATCAGCCTGCAAGTCTGTCAGTGACATCCTGTAATTCTACATGCACATGGATACACCTGAGAGTCTCCTTGGAAAAGAAACATAAGTATGTGTATCATCACTCACAAATTCAGCCTTTCAAAAATCAGACCTTTTCTCAGAGGCTCTTCCTCCCTACTTTTCTCAGGACTATTTTTCATACATATCACTTAATAGAACTTTGTTTCTTATGCCCACGCTCCTGAGGAGCTCTCTCCTGTTTTTCTGCCAGAGAAATGCAAATCTTTGCTAGTGGACAAAACATCCATTAGCAAAACTCCCAGGCACATGGAAACCAATTCATCCCTTTATTTTGGACAGTACCTGGTTTTGGGAATGGGATGGCTATTATTTCAGCCAGCTCATTTTGTAATGGAGTCTGACTCATTTGGGTTTTTGCTTTTTTAAAGAGCTGTGGAGAAGTGATCAGGCCTGAGCCACAAGACCACATAGCGTGTTCCCTTTGGAAATACCCAGCTTCACAGCTGTCAGCTAATTGTATGTGCAGAATCAGTGGTTTTTGTATATAGTCATGCTATAGAGAAATAGAAAATCTACACAATTACACTCTTTTTCTCCAAAACTGCCCAGAGTTTTTCTATCTCCCTGACAATGACTCTGTGATTGCACAGAAGGCAAGTACATGTAACAAAACAGAATTCATGTGCTCTTCAAGCCTCTATCTATCTCTACCATCCACTTACACCACAGGAAGAATGGATCTCTGGGTATTCACCTTCAAACCCACAATTTTTTTATCCCTTACCTAAAGGGGAATCTCTGCTAGTGGTACCAGTTGTGTGACTAAGCCAGCAACCAGAGACAGATGCAGATAGAAGCAGGTCTGACATTCCACCAAGTGGGAGGCAGCAGTGACCTATACAGCCTTGTCAATACATTTCACAAGAAACTGCAAGTTGTTTCAACAAAATATGACTCCTTTGATACTTCCCTGTTTAATTTAATGCAGGCTTTTAGTATCCAAAGAACCCCACTGCTTTGAAATGAAGAAACTTGGTCAAAGACTTCGGCAGTCAGCCCACAGCTGGCAAGCACAGCTCAGGGACCTAAAACAAAACTTCTCACTAGGTTTGCACTCATAGACAATAGAGCTTTTAAAATCGAGGCTTGTATACACAGGCAAATTTATCAGCCTGATTATACTGGCGTAATTAGGCTGATAAATTTCCCTGTGTAGACAAGTCCTGAGACTCTCAAACTCATAACTAGGCAGGTCTTTTGGAGAGAGGGAGAGAGAAAAGAAGGTAAATTAGCAACTCCTGAAATATCTGAGGAATTATTTTTTTATTGGTCTTTCATTTTTCTTTCTTAAGATTTCTTTTTTTGCTATGAATGAAGGAGTATTTAATTTCTAAATAAAGATTTGGATGAGATATTGGTACACTTGTTTTTAGACAAATTAGAAATAATAGCAATCACCAACTTTCCCTCAGCAGAGAAGGGTCTCTGGTGCCAGACAAACCCATGGTCATAGACAGAGCCCTGTCAGGCAGACCAGTCTCAGAATTCCAGTTTAAGGCACAGACTGGAGTGGGTTGCTCATTTTTTTAGGACCATGCCTCTGACATGAGACTCTGAGACACTTCTGTCCCTCCACAAGCATCGTGAGAAGCCCGAGCTGTGGTGAAACACAGTCCAGAGACACACCAGGAGCACCTCTGTGGTTAGCTTTCTTCCTTTCCATCCTTCCTTCACCAATCTTTTCACACCAGAATATCACATAACTCCCTTTTAAAACTGCCAACTCCACAATGAAATAGATCAAGCCTGAAGTGGAAACAGCCCAAGAAACCTGACCAGGATAAGATCCCACTGGTGTCTTTGTGAATGGGAAGAGTCCCTCATCCCAGGCACCTTCTGCACGTCTTCACCCTGTCTCACTGTCCTGGTTCCCTGAAGCACTAGTTCTGTAACAATAAGGATCTTCTCAGGGGAAAGAGTCTTGGCAGGACAACCACAGTGAGCCTAGCCTCAAGATCCTTCCTAATGGAGAATGCAGCCTGTGCTCCCCTGGCTTCCCACAGGGTGTGATCCCACACTTGTACTGCTAATATAAAGTGACAAGGGCTTCATGAGCCATGCCAAAACAGTTGTTACCAGGCTTCATCTTCAAGGACTTCAGATTCTGATAAATCTCCTTCAAAATAATCCCTCAATGGACTTAGAAGGACTCAGCCCTCAACTTCAGCTTCCTGTCCCCTTGCAGCCCTTTATCTCCTACCTATCTTCAATCTCCTCTTCTTCCATATCCCTGCTTGTCAGAAACAGAGTTCTCTGCCTTGCCAGAGGCAAAGGCTCTCTAGATAACCTAGCACTGTTCCCAGTCTCTCCCTCCCCTTTACCAGCATAACACTGAGCAGCTCAGAGAAGGGGAGCCCCTGTCATGCTGGGCACTGCACATGCACACACTGGAAGAGAGACTTCTCCTCTTGATCTTACAACCAAAACAAATAAGGCCAAAAGAAAAGTTCTTCCCTTTTTACAGATGGGAAACCAGGAGCAAAGATATTAAATGTCTAGCCCTAGGAAGCCTGCAGCCAAAGCAGGAACTGACCCCCTGTTTCCTGAGAGCCAGCATTCGGTGTCTAATCGCACATGATCAGTCTTTCCTCTCTACCTCCCTGTAGGCACAAGGAATTTGTGCTCTACATCTCCACATGTTTCTTTTGCTCTGTACTGTACACAGCCCTACACACCTAGATGGGACTCCGTCATAAATAATCATATGTGGATTCCTGCACTTCACTTGTGCTTGTCAACCCGTGCCTCCCATATAGCACAGGAATTAGTCTTTCCTTCCTGTATTCCCAGTGTAATTATCAAACAAACTTTCCTCTGGCATAGACTTCCCACACCAAGGACATTTTAAATCTCACACATAAATCTCTTTCATTTCAGCAGGTCCCTCTCCTGGAGAATGGCATTTAATGGTGATCTTTTTTTAATCAGGTTCAGTCCCCTGTTTCTCACCCCCATCTGGTGAAAGTGACTTTCCACTTAGAAAGGAAGTCAGTCTTTGATTTCATAAATGATTATAAGAAGATTTAACATCCTCAGGAGCACAACTATTTTGATTAGAATGTATTAGCTCCAATACCTTTTCCAGCTGTCCTGTTTCTTGATACAAACCCCAAGATACAGAAATCTTTCTGACTTGACCCGCAGACACTTCAGTGAGGAGACAAACTGCTCACCCTCTCATCATTTGGACTCTGGCTCCATGTAATGCAGCAGAATAAAGCAGGGAATTGTCAGCACAGCACCTGTGTGCTGGTCTCTGCCTCAAGCCCTAGCAGGAGGTTTGCTGAGCATGGATGTGTGCGGGCTTGTTTGCTTTAGCTAGCTGACCTCTGGAGCCCTGCAGCTTGCTGAGCCTGCCACCGTGAAGAGCAGCTTGTGTGGAAAGGTAGGGGAAGGTTTCAGAGGAGCATGCATCCCCTGTTATTGTTGCAGGCAAGCTGGCATGAGTGCAACTTTTAGAGGCAAGTGTAATTTTGCAGGCAATGCCCATTTAGGCACAATCTGTCCCTTTTCACACTGTGACCAGCTGAAGAATAACAGTAGATGCTGCTTACACAGTGCCATAGCGGGTCAGAGTTTTCTGGCTTCAAAGGCAGATTTGAACTGTAAGATAAAATTTTTCTGCAGCTTTGCTTTCAAAGACTTTGTACCATTTTTCCTTTCAAATACTACCCCTCTGAGGATACATGTATATGTAAAATGAGATGGTAACCTGAGGGCCACAGTCCCAAGTCACCCTCCAGAGCTCTCAAAGGCTGTCAGAAGCTCAAAGGATTCTTCTTAGAAAACAGAAAATGAGATTCTGGCTCAGAAAGACAAGCTATGCAGAAATTTCCTGCCTAGGTCTCTTCAGGAGTGTTTCTGACTCCGCTACCAGGTCCAAAGGGGTGGGACCCAAATGTGAAATTGTTTTATGATCAAAGTCTTCAGCGTTCCATCCTGCCTGTCAGCAGCTGTGCAGCTTCATTTCAGCAGCACCAGTTTTGTGAAACAAAGCACGAACTGTGCAAAGTCAACTCCACTTATGAGGGTTTCACTCCTTTTCTTAACAGTTTTCCAGATTAAACCTATTCTCCTAGTACCAAAGACACTCTGTAGAGATCTTGATAACACAGCTCCAGTTTACAGGTATCACACCTACCCAGGAATAGGTTGATTAAGTGCAGTGTTTTCAATGTTTCAATGCCACATTCAACACAGACCCCCTCAGACCGGGTTGGTCTATTTGGATTTGAGGTGGCATGCCTAGAGACTCAAACCCTTGCAAGTCTTTGCTTTCCTTAACATCAGCAGCAGCCACATCAGCACCTGTGGCAGTTGCAGTTGTTATTCTAGGATGCAGAAATAAACTTCCCCATCCTACACAAATGCTTGGATGTCGAGGCCAGAGAGACTTACTGAGATCATTTTGTCTGGCATCTGGAGCAACACGGACTATAAGATTATCCTAAGTAATTCTTATTTGAAGTTCCATAGCTGTGGTTGAACAACAACCACAACAAACATGCAATTGTGGAAAATCTACCACAGTGGTAGATGTTTTTCAACATGGTTTTCAATCTGAAGGTGCTTAGCTTCAACTCCTGGCCAATTGTTGTTACAAGTCTACTGAACTGCAGACCCCTTCCTATTGCATCACTGATCCTACTGAGGTATCTTTAACTTGTGGCAAGGGACTGGTTTGAAAGAATCAGTAGAACTCCCCTCCCATCTTTTGCTGTCATGAGGGTTTTGTTTTGTTTTTGTGGTTTTTTTTGGGTTTTTTTTTGGCTTGTTTCTTTTCACTCGGTTGCTTTTGTAACTTTCCCCTGAACCTTCTCAAATTTTTTTAAATATCCCCCTTGAAACCAGTTGTGAAGCTTTCTGAAATGTAAGTGGCTCTCTCAACATTCACAGAGCTAAACTACCTCCTTAGGCTTTGTTCCAAAAATTTCCAAATGCATTCCTGACGTCTTTCCAGGCTGTATTTTAACCAGCCCTGAAAGCTACAACAGCATTTTCAAATCTCTGAGACCAAAGTCATATTAAGTGACATTAAGATGAAGCAACAGGCCCTTGAGCCCCCACATCAGAAAATTTAGAAAGAAGCAATCTCACAGCAGGAACAGTGAGTGAGCAGAATGATCTGTCAGCTTCTCCCATTTCTATGTGTGGGCAGGGGCTTTGTAGCTACTGTCTGCTCATTCAGGCTGATGGCTGCAAGTTCACAGGGGCTCTGCTGTTGTTGTTTTAGACTTTTAGCCCATTTCTTTCTATCTGCCTGAGGAGATGCAACATGTTCCAGATCAGCTCTCTTTTTTAATCAAAAACCAAGTAAGTCTGCATGCACATAGGTTGTTCATGCCTGAAACACCAGCCAAATATTGGTGACCCAGCCAAGCAGAGCAGGCAGAAATGACAGCTACATTTGCAGCTGCAATATCTTTGGAGTGACACATTTAAAAAAGGCCAGCACTTTTCTAAAACCATGCATCTAAATCCTATGTTTTCCAGTGGAAACAGACGATCTTGTCTCAGCTTTATTTGTGGCAGAACCTTGTGGATGTACAACTAGCAATATAACCCAACTTTCAGCTTTGAACATCAGGACTGTGGTCCAGAACTCTCCAAAAACTCCAGAGTTTTTCCCCTCTTTCCCCCTAATAAGTATTTCTGTATTGCAGCAGCACTTCCACCTAGTACAGTCAATCCCTACATACAACTTCATAGCCTGCAATGATGCAATTAAAAACCTTGCCACAGCTGCCTCTTAAACTGAAGATCTGTGCTGTTCTGGCTGTGTGGGACACATTTGCTTAAGGAAGGAAGAAGAGAAGATCACCACCACAACCCAAACCCAGTCTTTCCCCATACACATTGCCACTGCTCTCTGAGTATTAATAAACCAGGTGTTGAAAGCGAGGCTCAGCCTGAGGCATGCTCAGTGCTACACTTGTCGCCTGACCCACCTCCTCATCCTAGAGATTAATTAGACCTGGCCCCTCCCTGCTAAATTGCCTCTCAGGCACATTGCTCAGTCTTCCTCCTCTTGCCTTGGGCATATTCACTCACTAACTTTTTATTTCAATATTCATATTTTCCAGTTTGTAAGGCCCTCCACTCATTTTCAGTAGGCTGCCCCAAGAATTCTGTTCCAGTAATGGGACGTGGGGGAGGAAAAATGTCTGGAACGAGGGAGGATGAGCACAGCTGGGTTGGGATGGGGAGCCGGAGCTTCCAACCTCCTCGTTCTTTTCTCTCCAAATCTTCCTCATTATGCTGCCCTGGATGAAATGCAGTGGCTGGGCTGAGAGACAACATCACCTGCATCTCCTGCAGATGCCCTTTCATCCGTGGCTGCTCATTTGAGAGATGCAAGTTCAGAGATTCTCCAGCAGCGGTAGTGCACACAGCCAGCTGTCCCCTAACCTTGGTTGGAGCTTACATCTAGGGACACGGCTGTGATGTTTGGCTGCAGGAAAGGTCTCTAGGATCTAAATCCTGCCTTGGGAAGGAGAATGGTCTGAGGAATAAGCCTTCCCCACGTTTTACCAGCTAGCTGGCATAGTGCTATGTAACTGCTGCCATTCCTTGCCTTAAATGCCTTATTCTTTCTGTGTATCACCTGTGAAGTTCAGACACCTCACCCAGACCTGAGGATCACACTTTCAGCTTGGCACACCCTTGGCTAAGTTTAAACTTTTGCTTCTGTCTCCATCCCTGTTCATTTACGCCATCTGGAAAGACTGGAAGCTGTTTGGGCCAATGCCTGCCTTTTGCCACACATGTACAGCAAGAAGCTCAGCTGAACCTTAATTGAGATCTCTGGATGCTGTTGTAATACAAAAAGTAAATATTAATTAGTAGGATCAGCAGATTCAGTACCAGACGTATTGCAAGTCACGCCCCCACTATATTTATACGTGTTGGTATGTGAATGTGCCTGCAATGGTTAATACCTCCATATATTTGTCTGTACACTGTGTTTTTCATGTAATATTCATTCCTTTCATAATCATGTGTCACTTAATATCCTGACTAAGACTGAACATTCTGTAACACAGTAGCACGTGTTTGAACAGAATAGTGAAATTATCTTTGAAATGTAGCACAGATGGAAAGATCAGATGACGAGTCTCTTTCCCATTTCTCTAAGTTTCTACTGTGGCTACTGTGTTTTAATATTCTAAGCCATCAACGAGTTCATTCTTCATGCCTGTGATGAGCTAAGTTATGCTCACTGCTATCTGATTCTTGAGTGCAAGTCGCACATTCCAAAGAAAATCCATAATGGAAAACATAATTGCAGTAACAAGCACCCTACAGGGATGCAGAATTCCTCCAGCAGATCATCGGGGGTTAATTGGGCTCTTCTTTGCACAGTTCCACAGAGCCACTCCTATTCATATCAACTGAGCACTATAGGGAAAGCAATAAAATTACCAGCTAAAGCCCAGGTTCCTGCCTGCTCAGTATGCCATGCTAACTCCTAAGACAGAGCTCTGATTGTATGGCTGAGCCAAACAGGACGGCTGTTTTTAACACTCTTCTAACTTATGGTAGTCATTAACTACAACCTGACTTCCCATTACAACATACCACTGTGAACACCTATTAGCAGCTAATTGAATCATCTAAAAATGGTCATAATTCAAACCTGTGTTAGTGTTTTCGTAGTGGTTCTCACAGCTTTTGCTGTAGTACAGGAGAATATGCAAATCAAGGCTCTGTTTTAAAGCTCATGCTAAGATGGAAGTTTAGATGGAAATCTAATGGAGTGACAAAGCGGAATAAAGCCATATTGTATTTTTGATGTTACCCATGAGACATGATAGGAGAAACTAATAACAAGGCTCCCTATCTCTAAACGTTTTCCAGCTGTGAGCCACTAAAGAGCCAAAAGACCTCTCTGAGTCAACACCAACAAATGCATACACTCACATCGTAATTTTCTGCAATTTCTATTCACAATTTCAAGCTGTACAGCATTTTTCATTCTCCCTTTTATTTGAAGAAATAGAAGTATTTCCTCTCAGAGGCATCATGGGTTGTTTTCCAACTCACTATATCCTGAAGCCTTCGATTTTGTTGTAGTTCTTTAAACATGAGTAAGTTTTTCACTGTATTGTGAAAGGCAACAAAGTACTTGTTTGCAAAGTGCAAACAAGCATGGTGGTATTGACAGTTCATGCATATTTGCTGCCAGGGATTTTTAATTTGACTTACAGCCTTATTTTTTAAAGAGTTTTCATTAAACCTATGAAGAAGTTGTTAGGTACTATTTTGTGTAGAAATATGGCTACTTCAGATTAGCATAAATTATTTTAAAGAGGCAAATCACTTTAAATCACTTACTTAAACTGAAAGAAGAATATATTTCACCAATTTTAAGAGAACTGTTGAGAGCAGATAAAAAAAGATAATACCCCTCAGACGGAGGTAATTGTGTCTCCGGTAAAAAGACCTGCTCCCTTCTGCTGAGTTACGGAATCATGGTGCTTTCAGGCCCTTGCAAAGTAAGGTGCAATCACTTAAAGCCCACTCAAGGTGTCATTGAGGTTTGCATCAGTGAAATAAATCCAAATTCAGTGGGAGGGCGGAGGAGGAGGAAGGGATTTAGGCAAAACTATGGCAGCTGCCTCCTACAATGAAGCATCCGACCACAATCAAGCCTAATGTATACACCTATTTGCACAAAGAGTGAATGTCCTCAATATATGCATAAACCACTACACCTGTCCCACCACCTCCTTTTTAAATATTATCCACTGGTCAGCCAAGAAAAGGGCTGCTCAGGTCTGCAGGCTTGGCTTCATTGTGAGACACACCTGGTGTGAGGTGTGACCCACAATCTGCGTTCACTCTGCTGGCTCACACATCACGTTCTTTTCATGTTTATTAGATGGGTCAGATGCTTATGTCTTACATCAGCATGTGATACACACTGCAGCCTTCCTGGAATAACCATCAATTTTCAACAAAGAAGTTTTAAATCACCTGCCATTTGTCAGACTGTTTCCCACCACTTAGCACAAAACATTTTAATGGTTAGGGAATGGTGGGTCGTCTCTCCTGTGAATGTACAAGAATTATGTGTTTTACATGGGAGATGGGAATTCTTTCCTGCAGACACACATGTGCAGCCCTGCTGACTTTCTTGGAAGCTGCATACGTATTTCTGAGCAAACAACCACCACACTACTTCTCGCATGCTCAGAGATTGTGCTAGGTTACTCCAGCAAGATTAATAGTGTGCCAAAAATAAGCAACTGAATCCCTATTTAGGCAATTCAAACAACAGTATTTTGCATGTCCAGCCCCCAGACCTTTGTTTCAATCCTCACTCCAAACGTTATAAAATCTGCATTTGTTAAAAACCACTAGAATTTGCTGGAGCAAATAGCACAGGGAAGGCAGTGGCTGAGACATCTATAACAGTTGCCCTTTGGCTGCCAGATGGCTCACAACATGTGTGTGTCTCTCCCCAGTTTTGGGAAGCCCCTACCGCCCCTGTTACCACCAGAGCTCTAAGAGTTTCTTCCACTAATCGAGCTGTGGAGACTTCATTTATTTTTAAAGCAGAAGACCTTGTGCAGTTGCCCTTCTTGTGCCAACAGAGTCAATGACCAAGGCACCAGTGCTGCACAGGGAAGTCACGACAGAGCTGGCAGCACTGAGTATGGAGGGGCACAGCTGCACTTTGAAGCATGTTTCAAGCACCAATATGTTTGCCATACAGAAAGGCTCCTGCCATTGTGAAAAATGTTCTCATCCCATCTCCTAAACTGTAATGAGCTACCAGGTTTCGTATTTTTCATTCCAGCATAGACAGTAAAAAACTCCTTCTGGGAACAGGAAAATTGAGGGCAGAAGCAGACTGTGTGCCAGCTGTTCTTTCATTTGGTCCCCACTCCATGAAAGAAAGGATTTTTTTTTTTTTTTTTTTTTTTTTTTTTAAATTCTCAACTCTGACCGACTAAGCTTTAGGGTCATGACCCCCATTAGGAAAAATCTACACTTTCTCCTCTTCCTCCTGTCTCTCTCTATCTCTCTCTCTCTCACATACACACACACTTGCACGCCACGAATATATTATCATAATGTCTGCTGACAAAACAATGCCTGAAGATATGCGTCAAATGCAAGCATCCAAATAACAGAGCCAAAAAAAAAATTTCAATTTCAAACAGGTTAATTTTTAAAAAGCCCCAAAAGCTGTGCATTTTTACTAGACAGGCAGCGCAGCATTATGTAAATTGACTGAAAATGACTGAAAATGAAATAAAATGACAGCACCCATGAGTAACCATTAATTCAGAGTTCTTTCCTTTCCAAGTCTTCCTTCATTTTTCTTCCCTTTGACTTAATACTTGTATTTTTCTTCTCTCTTTTAGATACTATCTTTGGCTATTTCTTTACCTCTCTTTTCCATATTTGCTTGACTTTCCTCTCATTTTCTGTGGAGCCTAACTCTGGGCTCCCCATGGAGTTCATTCACAGTCAAATGTTTCTTAGTCAGCAAAACCCTCCACATCATCACGTTTTTCAGTGCAGTTCCTCCAGCTTTCATTATACCCTTGGGCTAAGGACCATGTGAGCCCCCAGTCTGAGGAAAGGAAGTTCACTCTTCCTGCCGTCCATGACAGCTGCCTTCAAGCATCCCAGCTGGCTTTCTTGAACCCAGAATGGGAAAACTCTGGTCTAGGTTCAGTCCATGAGCAAATTTTTTTCTCCTCTCAAATGTGCCATGCTTCTCAAAAATTCTGTCCTGGGTCCATTACTAGCAAGGTCCTGCTTATCATTTGCAGAGAGGTTCTCTTCACTAGGAGACAGCAACAAATAGAAATGTACCGAGCCCAGCCCTAATACACCCAGATATACCATAAATCTGATGCAGAGATTCTACTTACAGATGTGTTTCACTCTCCCCTTTCTGCATCTGTATGTAGCCTCCCCTCCTACTTTGAAAAGGAACAAAATGTTAGATGGCATCCCTGAAAAGCAATTCAAATTCCTGAGCTGCACTTGAGGAAAAATGTCCCTTCTTATCATGTTACTGAAATCTCCTGGCTCCATGCAAATTCTCAATTGACTAATATTGATTCCATAATATTTACTGTGGATCACTTTCAGGTCTTGCTGCTTTCCATCACTACTGAAGGTAGAAAAGCAGTATTTTTCTAGCATGTTACTATTAGTTTTCAGTGTGCTGTTGTCTACCTTCTTTTGGAATGCCTTTTTCATATAATGCAATTCATATTGTTTGTCACCCCAACAACTCAAGAAACATGGTGTTTGCTAGCCCAGAAAATAACCACTGGCCCTTGAAAAGTCATGACCATGCAGCATCACACATGCTAGGAATGTATTCATGCCAGTCTCAGTGGGGGCTCGTGTGCAGGTGCAAGTTAAAAGCTTGTTTTGGTCCTTTTCACCATAAAGCATTAAATCTCTGGATCCCTTAATACTCCCACCCTGCCTCACAGCAGGCATGTCTGAGGAGACATTAGTATAAGCATCTTGTAGTGCTGCTGAGGTACTTAGTTAAGCGTTCCCCTTTTGGGCCTCATTTTTGCTACTATGCACAATAATGCTCAAGGCTATGCAGCTGCACTCCAGTTCATGCAGGATCAGGTTCCCCTGCCCTCTTTCTCCTGGCTTAGCAATTCTTTTTGGTTTTTTTCTTTTTCCTTTTCTACCCTACACTCATACATGAACATTTCAGAGCACAGAGCACCATTAAGCTCAAAGAGAGCATGCATGAGCATTTCACAGCTCTCTGCACAGCCCTTTTGCCAGCCTTTCCTTTCAAAGAGCCTGTTCCAAAAGTTGACTGGAGCCAGCAAAAGTCTTCCCGTGTGCCTTGGACCAGGCCCAATGCGAGGGACACATTTAGATGGGAATGGAGGCACTAAGGAAAGGCAGATTGCCTGCCAGCAGGCAAAATGCAGGGAGACCTACACGGAGAAAGGAGTGTTTGAGGGTCAGGCTGGAGAGACAAGCCTCTGCCAAGCAATCCGTGCTCTTCGTGACTTCCATCTGAGCAGCCTGTTGAGGCACTCAGCACTGGCTTTGAACTGTGAGGTGAAGACAGAGTATGGGCACTGCCTCATTTTTTTTAATCCACCAGATTTATTTGTTTAATATATTTTTGCTGTCTTGTTTACTCTTTTTATAAATCTTATTATAACAAAGCAGGATTTTTAAATGGCAGTGTTTGGGAGAGTCTAAAAGAAACTCAAGTAAAAGCCTGTATTCAAATTTTGTGAATAGGCAAATGGGTATTGTTCTTCTCACTCCCTTTTTTCTTCTGGATGCACCAGTCAGCCCAGGAAGAGATGTCTCAGAGCAATTCTTTCCATATTTTTACCAACAAACAGGGCAATATAAGATTCTTCACAGTCCAGCAGTTCCTACTGCCTGTTACTCAATAACTTGCAAACACACACTGTTTTAGCACCACCCAAGTCAAAATGGAGTCTTCACTCTATTCAGATTGTCCACGGCTCTCTATTTTCCATAATTCTTTTTCTTGAAAACAGCTTCACTGGAATGATTTATCCACCTTGTTTAGATCTCAGCTTTCTACTCACACTGACATGCAGCAAATACAAATGAACAATCTCATCCAAAAGAAAACCCAACAGATCCTTTTATCAGAGTTGTAAGATGATGTGTTTGGATGAATTGTCTAGCAGGGTCCTGACAGAGCTCTGGTTTGTTTAACATTTTCAGCTGTTATCTGGAAGCAGAAGTAGAAAAAATCATTAGTTATATTAGCAGTTGACACTTAGACTGGGGGAGACGAAAGAAAACAAGAAATTTATAAGGAAAATGGAATCAATTGAGAAGGATTTGAGAATTAGATAAGCATTATCCAAATTATACAAATTTATAATTACATGTGTCAACAAGCAGACTGGTAACTTATCATGTTGGGATAACCTAATGCTACCTTGGAAGATACTTTGCATGGAATGACAATGGCAATATCTTGTACCCAGAAAATGGGTTGTCCATTTTTTATACAGTATTTCAAATGCTGTAGAAGTTCATAGAGACATGAAGATAAGAGCAGGGGAAAAGCATCCACCACTGAACAGGAAAGAACACAAATGATGGAAAGACTTAAAGCATTATTACATGTGCATTTTGCCCCTCCAGGCTAATGAGAAGAATTGAGTTCAACTACTTAATGATCACAAATCTTCTGCAATACTCTGTTCTGGTTCATTGTGTACATAAATTATGGCTTTCTAAATGGTACATAAAGTTCAAAACAGTTCACTGCAATCCATATTTATTTACATGTGCAAAAGAAGTGGAGATATCCAGACAAAGGTAGCTGTCATGCATGAGATAGCTCAGGAGCATCACTCCATGGTGGAGTTCACACTGGGCTGTGTATGTACCAGAGGCAGAATTGAGCCTCCTTGCTGGAAAAGATTTCCTCAGCACTGTGAGCTCTTGCACTGTGAGCCATTGCAAAGTCCCAGAAACCTGCAGAGGTTGAGTAAGAGGCAGTGAGCCTTGTGAGCACCATTGCCTAGCTGGAGAGAATCCAGTATATCACAGCTGGTGTGCATGGGCAATGGATTCTGTCCCACATCCAGCTTGAAGGCCATCAGGCAGACATCAAATTAATATCTACAAAACTTCCTTTCTCTGGCTGCAGTCTACTATTTGTCCCTGGCTCACTATCACCAGCTCATAGTCCCCTGTCTTCCCTGTCCTCCATTTCCAGTGTCAATACTGCAGTGCCTCCTGTCCCACTGTCCCTCCTGTCACTCCCTTTGCCTTTTGTTTCATGCTCACAGGCTCCTTGCCTCTATCACAATCCCTGGGCACATCCTGATCTTTCCTCTTCCTCTCTCTGAGTCTGCAGGACAAAAGTAATCACAAGCTCTCCTTTTGTCCAGAACACTCCCAGATCTCTGTCCCAGATATTCACTTCACAATCAACTAATCACTCCTGGAAACCATTACACCTCTGAATACTACAGGGATTTATATCTTGCAGCCCTAAAGATACTCTCTACAGTAAATATAGCTATACCAAACTGTATTAAGATGATGAATGTACAAAAATCATGTAAAAAAATCTCAGAATGCTGCCATGAGGGTCAAGGCATGATTTGAGTGCCTCAGCACATTTTGGACAAAAGCCTTGAGTTTATCCCTAGGTAGATATTCTCCACAAGCTCTCCCAAGTTGCTTAAGCAGAGGTGACACAGTCAAACCTCCAACTTGGTGCCATCGGCAGAGTTTTCCATGCCTGTAGAACAGCCATTGGGAATGAGATAGTGCCATGGAAAACTCACTTGTAATTCATGAGCGATTCTCTCAAGAGCAGAGTTGTTTACCTGCATAAGACTAGTATCATAAAAGGAGCAGTAGGTCCAAAACTGAGTCTGGCTTTACAGCCATTCTGGACAAATGTCCTCTTCCATCCCCAGCTGTGCCATCCACAAAAGCTTCAATCTCCACTCACCTTACCTACATGCCACTACTACCAGCCACAAGTCTTTTAGTTCAAGAGAGCCCTCAGGAATCCTTAGCACATTGCACCCAAATAGCTCAAATGACTTAAATTACAGGGTTTTTCTAAACCAGCTCATTTGGTGAAATGGTTCAAGAGGCTTTTATTTCAGCAAGTCTTTCAGGACATTGAGAGGGACATTCAGAAGGTAGATAGAAATCTGCACTTGAAAATTGCAACACCTCCCATAGATGTAGTTCTTTGCTCAGCATCCTAGTTATAAACACAGTATATATACACTAGTTATAAACCCAGTTGGAGAACAGCTTTCCTGGGACACCACCTCTTGCACCTTCCCACCCCACAAGGGTGGAAGTTCCAAAGAGAGGAAATGCAGGCAGCTATGCCTGAAATTTTTTGCTCTCATACATCTCCTTTGCCACTTTTTAGAGGCTCATCTGGCTTTTAAGAGAGCCTGTTAACCTTACCTCCCACTACTGAGCCTCCTTAGACCATTGCAGCTGCTTCCAAAGGAGCTGAGGCTGTGAAGGATGTGGGAAGAATGAGAGCAGATTCCAGAAAAGCTTGGCTCATCCTTCCCCTTTCTCCTCGTTCCTGCCCAGGACTGGCAGCCCTTGGCAGCACAAATAATACAGTCCTAACCTGCTCATTCCCACAGTCAGAACAGTGTCTCAGGCAGTGGAAATGACTGAAGAAAAGGCCTTAAGACAGAGGGAGAGCGGGAAAACATGCCTAGGATCTGGCACTTTTCACTTCCAGCTTAGACTGTCCTCACTCAGGTTGCTCACAGCAGTCTTGGCATCTGCTGAGCCTAGCAGGGAAAGTGAGGCACGCAGAGGCAGGGGCAGTGGGGGCAAGGAACGTAACCACTTTCAAGAGACCCAGAGAAAGGGGAAAGGGGAAGGTGAGCAAGCCTGAGACCTCAAAGCATCACCCTACACCTCTGTCTTCTTCTACATTTATTTCTAAACCTTGTCCTCGAGCTGAGCTCACCCCTCAGAGAGGGAGTTGGCTGAGGTAAGTGTGAACTGAAGTGCCCATGCTACAGCTGGGGCTCTACCACTTGTTTCCCCCTGCAGTTTATCTACACTCTCACTGCTTTGCCACTTATTGTTATTGAACCATTTACAGTTCAGGGTATCTCCATCACTCTCCTAGTTTATAAGCTCAGGACAGCAGTTGCTGTGCTGCCAGGACCTTATTTGCTTGCCTTTATCTACCAGTATTTCCAATACATCTGGCATGAATGAATAAAGAGGAATGCCACAATACTCCTGGTCACAGATATCCTCCTTTCCTGCTGAAGATCACTGTACATCTTCAGGTGATGGAAGACATTTTTATCTGAAACAGAGTCATATTCATCTGTATTTCAGACTAATATGACACCAGTGAAATCACAGCCCAGACTGCAAGGTTTGGGTTTGTCTGCTTGCTGCTGGCAACAGGATGAGTGAGTAGTTACCTAACCATGGGCCAAATGCTGCATTGCTGACTCAGGTGCAGAATGGGGTTTTCAAAGTGCCTGGGGAACTTGAGATCCAAATGAAAATAGCACTTGTACCCACAGCCTCACAGCCTCACTCAGAGGTGTCTTCGGCTTCAATAGCAAATAGGGACAGAAAGACTTTGGGTTCTCTGACTCACGTGTCTGTCCTGTCCCATCCCGTAGACACTTTAATGAAGGAAAAAGCCACCCAGGACCTAAAATGCAACCAAAAGCAGACAATATTTTATAACCACAGACTAGTCACTCTGACTCCTGAGCAGCTCTCAAAAGTAACTATATCTTGTCTTAACAGAGGTCTCAAGAGATAGGGGAGGTATTATCAAAAGAGTGGGTTCCTGGAGCACAACAAACATCTAAAGTCTCAGGCTATGAGATCCCAACCCACATAAGGTTTCATGGGTCAAAAGGAGGAAATAAAAAGGAGGGTCAGCAGGTACAAGTGAACATAGCTCCATTAAATTATCACTAGATACTATATCTGTGGACTTGACCCAGCTGGCCTAAAAGTTGGCCACAAAGTTTAAAAAAAATCATAATCTATCAGTTTTAATAAAAGAAGCTGAAAATGCTTTCCTCCTTTTCTTGTTCTATTTTTAAACTCAAAATTCATGTATACTTTGAACTATCATTCCAACTATGAATTCAAAGATAACAAGAGACAGAGTAAAAGCCAAAGAGGTTCAACCATGAAATCAAGTCCTACAGGACTACTGAAAAGAACAGGATTAGAGGGCTGGCTGGTGCAAAGTGCCTTCAATCCTTTGAAGCCACTGACTTCCACCTTCTGAGATATTTCTTGTTCAAGCCCCTCATCAACTGTTTGGAACCTTACTGCCAAGATCATAGAAAGTTCCTAGGCCTAACTGGAACTCATATGTAGCATTAAAGAGCCAAACAAATAAAAGATAGAGAAAACCTTCTTTATCCTGTGAAATGCAGAAAAATCAGAGAAAGGGAATGAGAAATAGCTTTTTACATCCCCAAAAAAGAAGGCTGAGACTTCCACTGTTGTGGCAGCTGAAGACTATAAGACATGTAAAACAGCTTGTGACAACAGCCTGAAAGTGTCTTGCAATATCATGTCCTCATTTTACTTGGACAAATGATGAAACTGCATTGCACTAGCTCAGCAGCTCACTGTGGGCATTGTGCTACAGCTCCACAGGCTCTCATTAAGTGGGGTGCTGCCTCCTGCCTCTGCTGCCTACATCTCCAGGGCTGAGCACAGGCCACAGGCAAAGGACAAACTTTCAGCTAGGGTAAAATGGCAGAGCCCCACCAGATTCCCTGAGACTTCACTGATTTACAGCAGCTGAAACTATGGCCCCTGCTATGCTTAAAGTCTGAGACAGGCTTTCATTGGACACAAAAGAATACGCTTTGGGACACTTTGGAACCTGTGCTGTGAGCAAGCAAGGAGCTAAACGATTCCCAAGATTTTCTGTGAGCCATGTACAAGCACACACTGTGCACAAAGTGCAAGCAGGCTTTGCCAGACACACAGAATAGGCTCCCTGGGATGTGCCAGGGTGAAGAAGAGTTTTCTAAGTCACTTCATTTTTACTGGAAGCTCTGCGCCAGTCCTCCCACATACAATGCAGCATGCTCTCCTCGTAACCAGCATTGTCTGAACTTGTGGTATTTTAATAAACCTTCCTGCCAAGCCAAAGACGCTCTAAGACAGACACATCACCTTTGTCCAGAGGAGGATCCCAGCTGCAGCGAAGTCCAGAGAGTGTGAGCTGTGCTACAAACCAACACATAGGTATGTTAAATGAGTTCTGTTAAAAATAACTGCTCTCTGTACTGCCTGGAGTGGAAGGGGGCACAGGCTGTTTAGAGAGTGCCCATGAGAGTGACAGATTGCAACAAAAATCCTTTCACTGTACACAGAGGAAAATGAGGCAGTAAAAATGAATGCCTCTTTTTTATTTCATAGGGACAGGTTGGCAAAAGCAGATTATTGGGATTGGGCTGCACAGAAGAGAGGAATTTTCTTTTTTTTCTGGAATCACAATTCATCTTCATTATTCAGTCACTCAAGCTTCCTTGGAAACAGAGTGCCACTGAGTTATGGCAGTCATAGATGGATTCAGCTGAAAAATATACATATAATAACGAAAGAAAGTAAAGCTGGTCTTCTTGTGCAGCCCTACTAAGAGACAGCCAGACAAAAGCATGAAAAAATTGACTGTCTGGCCAAGAATGAAATTGCTGGCAAGTCTGGTTTCAACCCTGCTATTAGCTTTCTTGCAGCTGCTTCAGCTACCCAAGCAGTACTGAGATAACTGCATTGTCTGAAGTCCTTTTTCTTTCTAATTGGGGGTACTATATTTATTTACATATAGCCTATTTCTGATTAAAACCTCATCTGAAAGAGCTTAGGAGCTAACAGTCAGCCACCTTAAACAAAAACAAAGTAAAAATTAAACAAAATCCAAGGGGTTTGGTTCCCAAGAAGGCACTCAGAAGTGTTCCTGCATTTCAGGAGAAGCATCGTGCTTCCACTGTGGGCAGAGGCCTCTCCAGCTGCATCACACATGGGGCAATCCTGCAGTGCCACAGGGGAAGGATGCAGGCAGCTGCACAAGGAGGTAGCGGAGGGAGGCATGTGCTGCTGCAATCTCTTTCCCTTGTGCAACAGATGGATGGGCAGAAAAGGGTGGCAGGGGTGGATCTGCACCCCCAGTGCTCCTGCCCTGGCACTGCAGCCACCTCCAAGACGTAAGGAGCTCTGAGCATAAATGTTATGTGTTTCTGGGGGGAGAGGCAGACTGGGGTAAAGGCTGGCTTGCATCTTGCTCCTGTCCCAGGAAGATCACGACTGAGTGCTGATGGGTCAGGTCAAGAGAGGTCACACTCAGGGTCTGGCCCTCAGGAATAGATTTCGGACCTGATCTAATGATAAAGTGTACATTATGCCAGCCTCCAGGCTCACTCAGCTCACAGGCATGCCATTAAGGTTTCCTCTCTTCCGAGGTGTAAAGCACTTCTGTTACAAGCCCAGTAAAAGAAGGTACTGTCTCAGGGTGGAACAGAAAAGGTTATGGAAGATTTGCCAAGAAAGTGCCTGTGCTCTTCTCATTCCAAAACACGGCAGGGCTTAAAAAAAATTGAAAAGTTTCAAAAGGCATCCAGCGATTGTTTTTTAGGAAACAAAAGAAGCACTTATGGGTTAGCTTTTCCAAGTTAACTGCGTTAGTAGATACACTAAACAGACAGCTTGATCTGGATGAGTCACACAGCAGAAGAGGAACAATGACCTGTGTGTTCCTCCAGTAAAAACCGTTCAATTTTTTGCTGTCAATAAAGACTTTTTAAATATAATTGCATTTGGGCAGTCATTTGGGAGGGTGTGGCTATCAGAAGATCACCCCCTCCCCCAGGGAGTCAAGTATTTGGCAGGGTGTCAGAATTTCAGGATACCCTAAGGCAGGCCACAGCACCTTAAAATAACTTCAACACACCTCATTCCATGCCTGGATGTTGAATCAGCCCAGAGATGTCAATCACATTCTGCCATTCATGGCAGAATCACCTCAGTTGCTCTGAACCTCACTTCTGAACTGACAACTTCCCTTCACAGGAATCAGAGGAGGTGTGGGTATATGTGTGTGCGCTTGTGTGTGCCAGTGTGTGTAATTCCCCAGTCTTCACAATAACAATTCCACCCTTTCAGCCTCCTGGTTGGGAAACAGCCCTTGTAGAACAGCAAGTTCCTCTTTCACAACAGCTGCTGAAAGGAGGCAGCACAGCTTGGCAATGGCAGTAGGAGACAGCAAACCTGAGCCTTTCTCTTAGAAGTTTATAGGGCTTTTGCTACCAAAAGGCCTGTCAGCTTGATTTAACCCCACCTAGTAATCCTCAGCTTGGCCCCTTTAACCTGTTCAGAAGTATCTGTTCATGAGATGAGCAGGTCTCAGTTTCCTGAGAGCTTGGCTTGAGACACTAGGTCTGGCTTCCTGAGGGTCTAAGGTTCCCTTGGTATTACAATCGCACACTGCTGTGGTGGTTATTTATCTGCACTGGAACACTATCCCACAGGCCAGGATTTTGCCATACCAGATCCCTGTGTGCTCTAAATCCTTTCTGACTTCAGTTCACTGCTCTTCAGTTCAAGCTTCTCTTGAGAGCAGTATCCATATGCAGCACCCAAAACAACAATACAAAAGTGATACTATTTGTTGAAGTATCTGCCACAGTCCCTCATGTATTGTTTTTTCCATCTCTAAACTAAGGGTGAATACAGAGGTGTAAAATGGTGTGGGATGCACAGGTGGGTGCCAAGCACTCTGTGTGCCCAGCACAGTTTGCATTGCTCTTCAGTTTAGGAACACATGATTTTCCATGCTTCACTTTGCTGTCACACCATCCCTGATGTGGTCATCTAACAAATCACATCAATTCCCACGGAACTAAGACCAAAAAATTACTTGCACACACAAACAAAAGCCGGATTACTGTGTTATTCTTTCTGGAATGTAAACAATCCACTGCTTCATATTAAGGCAAGATTCACGGTTTCAAAGATTAAATTCAAGATTTTGTTGGGTACTAAGAAGCCCCGAGATTGGAGAAATTGCCTTAATTTGTGCAGACCACTAGGTGGAAGTGCTGCTCCATGTCAGCCTTGACATCCTCAAGGCCTCTGGAAAAAGCAGCCAGGGCTAGAGAAGCCCTTGACAAAATCTTGTTGGTAAGGAAGTGAAAGATGAGGAACCAGAAGCCTCGGTCTTCCTTCTTTCCAAAGCAGAGAATCGGTTCCAGTGCACCCAAGTATCTCAGGAAACATATATCAAAATCAGCCTGTAATGAAATCGTAACAGCAAGGCTTGTGACAGTGAGGCATAAAACCTAGAGTGTGCCTTCAGAAGGACAGACAGATGAAATTATCAAGCATGCCATAACACAAACCATTTATGAATTATTAGTAATTTATAATGCATTTTTAGGGGAGAGGGCAGAACCTGGGGAAATGAATGAGCATTCTTGGCTGTTCTCTAAAATAACAAATGTCTCTTCTATCCCATTTTCCCTCTCCCAATTCTCAACTTCTAGCCTCTGCCTATAAGACTGCTTAGCATGAGGCAACACTATACCTCCTTCTCCTGCTCTCCCCAAAACAAACTATCTCTTGCCTGGCCAGGACAGCGCATGCCAGAAGGCAAGTTCCAAGGGTAAAGTCCTGCCCTAAGTTTCTCTGCTCAAAGCCATGTGCCCTGCAGTGTGGCTCAAAGCTGACCTAGTAAAACCAGACAAACAACTCACTGCATCTCCCTCCTCTCTGCTGCCTTTCCCCCTCCTCTCTCTCTGCCTTCTGTGCTCTCACTCTCCCACCTCAGCAATTTCATTTTGCTCACTTTGAAATCCTGGGACCACCAGGCACTTCATAGGTCCCTCACAGGCCAAAGGCAGAGCAGGGTAATCCTGAAGGGAAACACAAGAAATATGCCAACACAGGAGGGTTAAAGGCAGGCTGAGCCTAGCAAGCATCGTCTAGACTTTCAGTCTCATGATTCAGTGTGTCTGATGTAGAAGTATTTAAATAAGAGTTATGTAAATAACGTGGCAGACAGATAGATTATTTAATATAATCAAAGTGAGATAAGGCCCAGGCCTCAATCCTTCCCTGGAGTAAGGCTGCTTTGTGCCATCCTCACAATGCAAACAGCCCCGAGGCTGGAAGACCCAGCCAAGGGAGGATCACCCCAGTGCACGGAGATCGTCTCCTGGCCTGCCACCAGCACAGCAGTTCCTGCACAGCTCTTCCATCCCTAAAGCCAAGCAAAGGGCCATTTGTGAGAAACCTCCACACTCAGCTGGTCTCCACTGCTGTATTAGCACCTTGGAGACACTGTCATTTGGGATCATTTGGAGCAGACTTCCTCTGAGCTACACTGGAGGCTTTTGCCTGCAACTGGAGACTGCGACCAGTGATAATAAAATGAGCAAACTTATTCCTCACCTCTTCACCTTCCAGCAGGGTTAGCCTCAAAAACAGAGTTGAAAATGGCCCATCAGGTAGAATAGAACTTCCCTCTCATTATCCTTTTACCACCTTTAGCATATTCATCTGAGTTTTACCTACTTTTTAATGTCCCAAGGCATGTCTGCACCACAGAAGTTGCATGTAGGATGGTCCCTGCTGAGGCAGCTTCAAATCCCTTTGCTGGGGGACTGGTGGCAGAGTAACCACAGAAGCAGGGGGTTGCTACAATCTGCAAACCCTGCTGGAGAAGCCAGCCTTGTGCACAAGCAGCCAAAGCCCACAGCATCGCACCCAAGAGCAAGGCTCCCTCAAGTTTGCTGACAAGGAGCAGGAGCTGCTGCAGTGCAAATGTGTCCTCGTGTGATGTAATTGCCATCAGCTCCCCTAGGATACAAGGCTTCCCACTAACTTGGTTTGTTTTCCTTTCACAGTGAGGTGACGCCACTTCCTTGACGTTGCCCCTCTGTTTCCCGTTAAACGTCTAGGCCTGACTTGACCGTCCCTATGCTAAAATCAACACTCAAGCAAGTCTAAGTAAAGTTTAAGTAAGGACTGTGCTGCTGGCACTTTCCACAGTACCACACCCTCTTACCTTTTCTTCCCATTCAGGTCACTCCTAACTCTTGACTACATCTTCTTTTTTCTCCTATTTTTCTTAAGTTACTTGGTATCTGCTCCATCTAATCTTCTCATCTACTTTGAATGGGACCAACCACTTCTGCTTCCAGATGCAGCCTGACCCACAGATAATCCTTGAATGATTATGTCAGTCAAAGACAGTTTATTTGGGTTTTTTTTAAGACAGGAGAGTTAAACCTATCAGGGACAGGTGCACTGAGGCATAAATGTGCTTTGTGCTACACCATAGTCTCCCTCCTACAGGGAATGCAGGGGGGTTGAAGTGCAGTGGAAGCCAGTGCTGGTCTTTTTCTCATATGCACATCAGGCATGCATGGCTTTTGCACTCAGACAAAACCAAGATGAGCACATGTGGGGGTTCTCCCTCCCTGCCACAGTCACTCAGTGGCGGGCAGCAATTGAATGAATCTTCTTCCAGCCTGCAGACAACGGTAACCTTCTAAAGGCAGCTTGAACGAGGAACAGATTTGCTCAGACTTCCTCCACTCCTACCTTCTACCCAAATTAATGTTGGAATAGATAAGGTTGGAGAGCACTTCCCTTCCCTTTTTAAAAACCTTTCCTTAGTTTAAATGGTCTGACTCATCAGCAACACAAAGATGACAAAATGTCTATTTTCCCTCCCTGCTCCCCCCTCCACCCCCCCACCTCCCCCCAAATATTTTGGCATGATTTTGCTATCAAATTAGGGTACTCAATCCATGCCAGTTGGAGAAAAAAAAATATGGGCTCCCAGCACACTCATTGTATATGATTAAGATTTGGGGAGGGTGCGGAGCATAACATCATCATAGGCAGAAAGTGAAAACAGCCAAAGGAAACGCCTACACTCTTCCTTTACAAAAGCTGCTTGTTGTGTCTGTCTGAACAATTGTTAAAAAACCTGGAGGGGAATTAGAAGGAAAAAGATAACCGACTTTATTAAGAGCAAAAGATTGATTGAGCAATTGATTGCACTTAATTGGAATGGTGCGAGCAAGGGAGATGATTCCAGGATTGGTTGGATTTTTTTTTCCTCATCTTGTAGACAGTACTGCCACAGAACTGTACAAGCAGGAGGCTGAGTTAGCAAGCTGAGAGCTTGGGTCTGCTCCTTCTCCCAGGGCATCGCTTGGCTGGAAGCAGCTGTCTGGAAGGTCTACCCCTTCCACAGCGCTGCCAATTGCAACAGTTGAGGCCCCAGAAAGAAGGAGGAACTTAAGAGTCACAAGGTTAAACTACAGAGGTTGGTTTGTTCATGTGTTTCTTCCCAGAGCTTTTTTTTTTTTTTGCTTCTGAGGTATACTCACACTCATAGGATGCTTTCCTTTCAAACAATAAGGTAAACTCTTTTTTTTAACAGAATGGAAAGATTCTTTTCTCATCAATCCATTTCATGAGTGAAATTCTTAGAATAAAAAAATGTTATCCAATTCATAATAATAAAAACTGGAGGAATTATATTACTAAAACTTCACTAACCAAAGGGACAGAGACAAAATTCTTATGGGAAATATTTTCGTGAAGTAGAGGCTTTATTTTCTGGAGCTATGCACATACTAATGAAACTGCAGCACAAGAGGGAACTAGCTCAGGGTTTCACAACCTTTTTCCCCAAAACAGTCCTCAAGGGGAAAATGATAATGTGCATGAACAGTTAAAATAAAAGCAAACCCTGAGCTAACCCCTTTGAATGAACTAATTCCTGTTAATGTATTGTTATTACCTTACTATATATCACCTTCATTTTCCTCTTAAGCAGCAGGAAGGACAGACATTCATACTGCACAGATAAGAGTGTGATTTCCAGTGAAAACAAAGGTTCCAGCAGTTAGGTTTGCATTTGCTTTGTTTAAAATCAAATTACAGGTTACGTGGGCCCCAAACTTATCTAAACAGTACAGTCAGTACACAGACTCACAGGGTCATTGGAGTTGGAAGGGGCCAGAACAACATCACCTTGTTTTGCCAGAGTGATCACCTTAAATTAATAAATACAAAGCCTTCTTGCCTGTGAAGGCAGGGAGTAGAACTGGATGGTCAGGATGCCCTGTGTAAGGCTATGCTCTGCCCTCCCAAGTGCTGGCAGCTGGTACCCTGTAGAGCTGCATGTTCTGAGGATGCATTTCACATCCACTAATCTCATTTGCCTACTCTAAGCAACAACAGAGGCATTACCCAAGTACTTGTGGATGAGCAATCTCAGTAAGAAAGCAAAACAAGAGAGAACTGAGGAGCACCATTGCAAGAGCAAATGGCCAACGTTGCAGTTTGAGGCAATAATGAATGGACAGATGGCCATAGAAATAGTAGGACTGAACAACTGTGAGCCTTTTGTGAGCCTTCCTGCTCACAAAAAAAAACCTGAAGAGCTGTCTTCTGTCCTTCTCCTTCACAAAAAAAAAAAAAAAAAAAAAAAAAAAAAAAAAAAAAAATCGGAAAGCGAAAATATTAAAAGCAGCACAAATATCTCCAATACTCATTTTCCACTGTGAGCCAAGAGCTACATGGATACAGCAAGAAGACTAAGGAAACAACACCTTTTACAGTGATGTTTTTCATATCAAATTGACTGAGGGACAAACCAAAACAGGGACAAACCAGCACGGGCTTGTCTCTCTTGGTCAGATACACACCTGCTGTGCCAGCTGCCACCATTGCCATCCTCCTACAGGTCTCCTGCAAGCCTCTCCACAGTCACCTTCTTTTCTGTCCATCTGCCAGGAGTTACCATTTTCCCAGGTCTGATGGCTGAGCCACTCATCCAAGCAATCCCTCATCCATTCCAGTGAGAACACGCCAGGTCAGCTAACACGGTTTATCATTTAGCTCTTTCCTAACCAAGTTCTTTGGGACTGAGATGGGTTGAGAAACCATAAGGCGAGTGATTTCACCAACAGACCTGAGAAGCCAGTGACCTCTGGCAGGAGGACAGTGATCAGTCATAGGAAAAAATCAACCCTGACAGCCAAGGGATTTCATGTCATTGGGCCTTTCCAGCCCTATTTGCTCTGTGCCCACCCTGCATCGGACCACTGGAGCACTCATGCACACGATTCTATTTTTCTTGCAGACAGCCACATCACTCTGCAGCTACAATTACCTGTACCTAGTGCTCGTTAACTGCTTTGAAGATTAAAAGCTCAGATACAAGTGTTAAATATTGTAATTATTCATACTACGTAACATTGCTGCACCGAAAGCAGGGAGGGGTTGTTTTTTTGTGTTTGTATGTGGGAATACCATGACAGCTGCTCCTTTCTGCATGTGAATTGCTGCCAAGGACCTTGATAAGGGATTGTGCTTGAAGGAAAAGAACTGAGTCTGGGAGTTTTCTTGGAGTGCTGCATACCACAGTGAAATTAAACTGTGCTCTTACCAGGCTTACACTGTCAGAGCTCATTTCTGTATGTGCTGATTACCCTGAGCTGCCTCTGGCTCCAGGAGGAGCAGAGGTGACTGACTGCAGCACAGCAGGGCTTGGTCCTACAAGCAGCATGCAGAGGGAAACACGCTCACCTCAGACAAACAACTTCGGAGCAGCCCTGCAAGCACCAAATCCTGAAGTCTATGTTTCTAATGTATTCAGTTCATACTCAGGGCTTTAGGGACAAGCTATCCCTGAAAGAGTCCAGGGCAGATAGGAGTTTAGTCTCTTCTGTCTGTTAAGGACACCCTCTGACCTCCCAGCACAGAAAAAAGGCTTGAGCCTGGCCATGGTTTTCCCACACACGGCATTCTTCTCCTGCACTGTCTCATCCAGCCTAAATGCCTAGGGGGAGCAGCCAGGCTAAAAGCCCCTGGCTTTACTCCGTTCTTCTTTATTGTCAGAAACAGGTGGGAGGATGAGGTTGTGAGACCAGCACGTAGTTCATTACTACCTTGCTTCTGCTCCAAATTACGTCAGGAACTGGACTGACACCTGCCTGGCTCTCTCTAGCCAAACACAAATAAGACTGGTCTGAATTTGGGTCATGTCTCAGGACAAAGCCATGAGTGACCTCTTCAGTCTGTGGCATGGTGTTAAGTTTATTTTTGTGCACTCCTGGTCTCTGTGACACAGCACACAGAGCTAAAGGCTGTAGCATTTAATCAGGCAATGCTTCTCTAGGGGCACTGGGAGTTCATCTGAGCTAAGATCGAAAAGAAATCCTATTAACTGCTGTTTATATGCCTCATACCTTCCCTTCCCGTTCTGCAACAGCCCTGACCAGATCTGAGCCTCTCTGCATGAGGAGACAAGTAGATCCCATGGCCCAAGATGACATGATGCTATGACCCATCTCCTTCACACTGTCAGGCAACTTTTGGAAGAGATGGGAACTCTGAAAGGCTGGGGAACAACTTTGCTTCTCCTGTCTGCATTCTCGCGCACACATACACAATTCTGAAGATGTAGAACCACAAAAAGGGTGGGCTGTTCCCATTGGAAGAGAAAATATCAAAGTAAAGTAAGGACCTGAAAACTTACCCTCTCAAAGAGGATAAACGTAAGTACAGGCAACTGCTGGTGGTATGGGAAAGAATCATGCTGAGAAGGCCCAGTTTAAGAGGTGTTCAAGAACATTCACCTTCCCCTGACTCCCATAGGGCTTGAAGGTGCTCTGGGAAATTCACAGTTACATTTCAGTCCCACATAAAGCCCATGTTTTAATCTGAAACCTTCTGACAGCAACACCACTGGATTTGGGATTAGAGGTTTGGGGTGGTACCTTCAGTGTTTTGCACAGAAAGTGTATCTGTCTATCTTTTAAAAGGGGTGAGGAGGACAAAAAAAAAAAAGTATTAAAATATATATTCACTTAAGAACACTTTAAAGCTCACAGGGCAGCTTGGGAGAAGGCAGGAGGTATCAGAGGATGAAGGACTAGCAAAAAAGAAGCCTGGGTGTGTCACAGGGGAAGGGAAAGATTGTAGGAGGAAGCGTGGGAGGCAATGCAGATGAGCTTACTAAATTGCAAGGCAAAATGTGGATTTTGTCCCCAAGCAAAACACCTCGGTAGTGCTGTCAGGTCAAGCTAATAAAGAGAGCTCTTCAGAGACTCCGACGTCTGTCTGTATTTCCTCTCTCACTAAGAGGAAAAATAATTAATAAGCACCTTCTGTCTGGCAATCAGCAACTATTTACATCAGCCTATGTGAAGATGGCAGCCTTCCTGATCATGAAGCACATCTCCTCTTTAGCAGTGCAGCTCCTGCTCTGCCAGCCCTATACGTAGCTGCTATCTGCAACACCGCACCTTTCAGAAGGGGCTAAAGGTGGGCAGCACCCTCTGTACAGGCTATAAAGTGAAACTCACTTTAGAGTTTTTTTAAGTCTTCAGGAGGTTTTCTGCAGGCATGAAAGCCAAGCTCCTGTATTGACAGAGACTTTACAACAAAGGATTTGCTGTAAATTGTGTTATTGGAGAGACACAAAATTCACAGTGAATTCAGTAACTAATAGCACAGCTTCCTTTGTTTACTACGCAGAGGACACAAGAAAATTAAGCTAATCTGGTGCTTGTCCAAGCCACTGCTAAAAACATTTTTGACAAAAGCTGACCTCTTTGCTCCTGAATAAATATTAGCAATTTGTTTGCGCATTGTGCAGCCAGTTTGGTAGACAGGCCAGAAAAGAAAAAATGAGCAAAGAACTTATTCGGTCATTTTTTTCCCTCACCAATTGTCAAATAAATTATTCACAAATACAAGCTTCCATCATTCATCCAGCACTAGACTAAACACTTTCTACTAAACTTAGTTTCAGCATCATGTTTCAGTTTATAGTTACGTTTTTCCCTGGGCAAAGTGAGCCAGTCATTAGACAACTCTCATAGGTTTCCACTAAACATGCTTGATTAAGTCTTTTTAAAAGGAGTAGGTGGAGGAAATTGCGCTTTAAAGTCAATGGGAACATTTTCATTCACTTCAATGGGAAATGCGCTGGAAGAGATAACATTATTTTGAAGAGTTAACGAGCATATTTAAGCCTGTACAAAAAAAACCTATGCCACTGTTGCACACAGCACTTTGTGGGGGATGGCTTTCAGAGTTAGAAACCAATCTCAACCCTGGAACTGCCTAAACCAGCAGTTTTCCCTAACGCCACCCCATGGTCCTTCCTGGCATTTAATGCACACACATGAAATCCAGCAGCATCATCCAAACTCTAGTCTTGCTCACTCTCCAGTGGCTGAACTTCTGTGACTCCATTCAGCGTGGTGGTGCTGAGCTGGTACAGGTGCTCACCTTTAATTTCTCCAAGCCAGAGCCACAACTGATGCAATTTGGTTTAATGGCTTGAGGATCTGGCCTCATTTGAAAGGGAAAGGAAGAATATGAAAAAATAGAATAAAATAATTTTAAACATTAATTTCAAACACTAATTTGAATAAGAATTTCTGGACTGATTTACTGCAAAGCCACACAGTCGTGCAAAGTCAGGATGACACACAAGCAAGAGACCTCTGAGACAAAATAACTACATGAAGCTACTACATTTGGAACTTCTATGGGTAGGCAAATTGAAAAACAGGCACACATCAAGAGCACACCTTTGCTGCAGGTCAGCAATAAAATTCCACGTCATCATTTTCTTCAAAGGCATTTAGATGGATGCTGCTATTCCCCTAAATTTAGGAGAAAGAGGGACATGATGTACTATTCAGTATATGCAAATCCATGATGAACACTACTGAGTACAACATCTGCATTCACCTCTGCAGAAAGTGATCATTTTAATTGAATTATTATCATGAGCCCTTTCCTTCAAAAGGAAATGGTCTATTTTATCCCCTGTCCAATCCATTCCAGGTAGATTTTCCCCAAGAAAATTATGCTTATTCATTATTAGCACATCGGCTCAAGATCCCAGGCACAGTCAGTGTACAAATGTAGAACACAAAGCAGTCCCTACCCTGCTGAGATTACAATCTCAAAAGTCACAGGTGAAAACAACCCAAAAGAAAACAAACCCAAAATAGACAAACAGGCTCAGCAAATGTTGAAAGCTAGAGGTGTGGTGGAGGGCTCACATTCCTTCCCTTATTGTGTAGATGCAAGACATGCCCAGCCTCTGGAGGGAAACAGATGCATGGGAGAGACATGAAACTATTCCCATGGCCCAAGCTGGCCATGCCTATCACTGCAACCTTCTTTTACAGAGCTCTCTCCTATCCACAACTGTTGTTCCAGTTGTAGGTATGCCCACGTTGAATATCAAGCACAACATATCTAGATGTAAGACTCATAACCTTCTCTCCTTCACTCAGCACACTTGGCAGGTTCAACTCAGAGCTTTATAAAGGGATGGTATTTGGAAGTCTTACTGTCTACATTTTTTTTTTCCAGAACATATGCTTTAGATCTTCAAGTTCAAGGCCAGAGTAGCAAGGAGAGAGGCAATAGTATAAAAAGTTATGTGACTCCTGCCAAAATGTGTCACTTCAAGTCACTCCATCCAAAACCCATGAGGATCTGGCCAGTGTTGAGACCTGTAAAATACAGAGATATGTGGTGCAGAGCTGATAAGAACCTTCCCTCCAAATTTGTCCCAAAGCCCAAGACATTATCTATTGAATCAGACCCTGCGGGTACTTAGACGCCACTCTGCCTACTTTTTGGATCCCACTGGGATTTAGGCTGAGAACAGGTGCCAAGATGCTCTGACTCAGGCAGTTGCAGGCATGCCCAGCAGCAGAGCTCCCCGTGCTCGGGGAACACGCAGGGAAGAGATGGAGGCACCGACCGAGGCTGGATGTCTTCAAGGTTACAAGGTTGCTCAGCACGGGGCAAAGGAGCATTGCCATGTTTCTGGGCTACGTGGCCTGAACTCCACTTATGCCCTGTTGGAAGTGACAAAGCTCCCCTCTGAAGCTGGCCCTCATAAAAAGCCATCCAGGTTTCCTCCACAGTGTTCTCTCCACTTAATTTAAGTGTGCCTAATCAGGAAATCTACTTAATTAGAATATCTCTGTTAAAAATCAGGGGTGCTTACTAACAATGACTGCATCTTGATCGGGATGGTAATATCACTTAATTGGGATGCCTTCAGGTATCTTAGTGGTTTGGGTTTTTTATGTCTCAAGCTCAAGCTAGTTTTGTCTGTCTGCTCCTCATAAAACAGCTCTCAGTTCCTCCTTAGTAATGATACAGGCAAACGATGATGTAAGTTACTTTAACATTTTTTGCTTCTGGCTGTTAGTTGGTGTGGGAGGGGCAAATTACCTGTTTCTGTGGGTGTTCTTGCCACAGGGATGGTTACGGTAGTTGCAGTCTCCATCCCATGCAAACACTTCTGCCTCCGACAGCCTCCCTGTCACACGGCACCTCTCCAAAAGGCTCTAGTGAATAGAGAAACGCTGTTTTTTGCTACCTGGCAAGTTCATTTGAACTGAAGGAAAGATACAAATCTGAGAGTCCTATACCAAGCATTTCCCTTGTAACTGTCTGTTTCAGTGTTTGCAGTGTCTTGAGAGCAAAAGCGTGCACTAAAGGAAAGCTGTGAATCTACCTTCAAACAAACAAATCACACTTACACCCCACAGTTATACATGTGCAATTATTTTTTAACATAAGTCTTGGCTAAGAATCTCTGCCTCTATTTTAGGGGTTATCAAGTTAAATAGAAAACATTTTTTTTTAATGATGTATCAAGGGTCCTTTTCTTCATGCTACACTATCTTAAAATACCTGTACTTGTATTTATCAAGTGTAGTGCCTCCAAATTGGTCATCGCCACTGAATGTAATCTGGCAATCTCTTCTGCTCTGCAAGATGGGGGAACTGACCTTGCCTGGCTTGGCTGATGCCATCCCCACATACAAACATTAGCTGTGTTGCCATCACAGTTGGCCAGCCGGTCTCACTGGGGCAGGAATTGGGGCGTGGGCTGAGCAGGTGAGGTGGTGATATGCCAGAGCCACGCATCCAACACACAGAGGTCTAATGAAGGGGGCTAATGTCACCTGGATAAAAAGAGAAAATCTGAAAGCTTTGCTTTTATTTGGTTAAACAAGAGACACTTTTTGGGAAGACATTGGAAAAGATACTGTCAAAGATCTTTTCTTCTTCAGTACAGCTTTTCTGTTCAAATCATGCCTACCAGTCTGTTTACAGATTAGCAGAAATGGCACTGCATGTGGACTTACAGAGGCAGAGAGGGAGAGAAAGAATCAGAAACTGCAGTTGTAACACACTCGGGAACTGAATGATGACTTCTTTTACCTTTAAATGGTACATTGCTTCATTTTGAGGACAGAGACCTACTAGAAAAGGGGTTTGCCTGGGGTCACAGCCCATGAAACTCCTGCAGCTCTGAGTTTCAAGTGTTTGTTACACAAGGTATATTTAAAACACCATCCCTTTTGCGCATTCCCTGTGGTCTATGGAAAATAATAGCTACATCTTGAGAGCTCTACTTTTTAAACTATTCTTTCACCACTTTTTATTGTACTTTGCTTTTTGCAGAGTGAGACATCGCTCTCTGTATGTAAACAAACATGGGTTACTTCCAGCAGTGCACAAATAACTGCAAAGAGAGCATCTGCGGCTTCACAAAAGTGCATATGCAGATATCTAAGTTTTATTACTTATATTACCATAGCTCCTAGGAGCGAGCCTTAGAGGAGACTAGTTCTTTGGCGTGATTGTACTTAATAACCATAAATGCCTTGTAAAACCCTTGAAATGCCTTGAAAGCCATAAGTGCATGTAACTGTGCATGTGTGTGTGTGTGTGTGTAAATTTACACATCTCTGTGACCACTCTGTGAAGGCATCTCTGCCTCTGGGTTTACCAGACAGTTTTACGAAGCTGTTCCTCGGAGGTTGAACACATCAGTAATTGGACAGCAAGGGGGAGGTTAAAAAACAGAAGTACTTTTCCTGGAAACCAACGCTTTTTCACTCGCAAGTTATATTGGCAAGCCTGGCAACCAATAAAGACATTCCTTGGCAGAGGGAGGAATATAATGGCCCGGACACAGCTGGCATCGCTCTAGCGCTCACCTCCGACAGCGAGCTGCGCCCCGCCAAGCCCGCCCCGTGCGGCCGGCACTCCGCAGCCCGGCGGCGGCGGGAGGGGTCCCCGTGGGCTGCGGAGGCCCGGCCGTGCCGGGGGAGAGGGAGCGCGGCCGGGCCGCGGGGGCGCGCAGGGCGCGGGCAGGTGCCCGGCGGCCGAGGGGCGGGCGGCTGTGGCGCGGGCGGCCCGGGAGGGGGAGCCCTCGGCCCGCGCAGCGCCCGCCCGCCGTGCGGGGCCGTGCGGAGCCGTGCGGGGCCGTGCGGGGCCGTGCGGAGCCGTGCCGGGCCGTGCGGAGCCGTGCGGAGCCGTGCGGGGCCGTGCGGGGCCGTGCGGAGCCGTGTGGGGCCGTGCGGGGCCGTGCCGGGCCGTGAGGAGCCGTGCCGAGCCGTGCGGGGCCGTGCGAGGCCGTGCGGGGCCGTGCCGAGCCGTGCCGAGCCGTGAGGAGCCGTGAGGAGCCGTGCGGAGCCGTGCGGAGCCGCATCCTCGCTCCTCAGGCAGGGGAAGAGGCTTTGCGGCTCCCCTCGCTTGCCCGCTGTCCCCCAGGCAGGGATGGGAGGCTCGAGGGCCGGGCTCCCCCCGCGCAGCCCTTGGCGGAGGGCGGGAGGCTCTGCACTGGCCCCCGCCAAGGGCCGCCCGCAGCGGGGCAGAGCCCGGCCGTGGCTCTCAGCGGGGCTAAGCGCCCTCAGCACCACCCCCCGTGTGCGCCCCCACTTGTGCCGCACAGCCTCCCGAGAAAGCTCCCAGCCCTCAAAAACGAGTATGGGAAAGGCAGGCAATTATGTATCCAGGGGCTGATCTCTATCTGCTACCTAATGACTTGCCAAGTACTTATCACTTCCCAGACTAGGAACTGTCGCTTCATTCTAATGTAAATAAACCCTTTACACAAATAAGTCTCTCTCTCTTCTCGTCTGCTAGAGCAATAGGTGGAGATGGAGCAGGACGAGGCTGCTAAGGTTCATACTCCCAGCTTCGTTCTCCCAGTGTGTTTTCATTTATATGAATCCAGAGAATCCAATGGATTGAGCCCCCCCTCCGCCCTCGCCGCCCCTCCCAGAGAAAGGAAGGAAATAAGGGAGGAAAAGGAACACAAAAGGGACAGGGGACCTTGGAAAGTAAAAGAAAAAAAAAAAAAAAAAATTAAAAGTTCCATGTCTGGCTATCCTCTTGTCAGTTTAGGAGTGAGTTTTTAACACCCTCAGCTGCTCACATGATAGTGTTTTACCATGGGATGCCAAAGCTAGAGAAGCTACCAAATAATTAAAGGTTTCTTAGCACTTGTGGGTTTCTCTCTCTCTCTCTCTCTCTCTCTGTGTGTGATAGTACTTTACAGAATGTACTTTACAGAAGAAACAACACAAGCAGTTTCCCACAGCCTGGTTTTTGTCCTTTTTCTCAGTGCCGCGACATCTCTGTGGCACAACCTGTGTCACAGAGATGAATTATATGCGCCACCGCGATAATTATCGTGGGAAGATGAAATGCTCCGACCTTTTGATGGTCTCGCTTGTTCTTTGTAAACTAAATGCAAAATTCACTTTTAGATACCGAACGTGAAATTAAGGTATTTCTCTCGTGAATGGCACGAAGTCGATGTCTGCTGCCTCATTTACTGCAAAGGATAATTTATTTCTCAGCTAAGAGCGAGAGGCTAAAGATGCCACAGGGAATGGAGCGCTCATTTTCGTATTAAGTTGTGTTATTTATGTCTCAAGATAAAAGACGCCCTGGATTGGTAAACTACCTCGGCATATTTATGGAATTGTTAACCCACGTTAATAAAATAACAATCACGCCTGTTTGCTCAACTGAGTGCCACGCAAAACAGACCTTGCATTTAGAGCTCGGCATAATTGCACAGGCTTGGGATGGCAGAGGTGCTGCTGCAAGGTCGAGGGGGAGGGAGGGAAGAAGGGATTGCTGTCACCCACGTCCAGCGGCTGCAAACAGAGAGGAGACTTTCGGCACAATGGATTTTTCTACTGGTGAAGCACAGATTCGATGCGATCACTTCCCTCCCTGCCCCTCGAAAGGATGTCAGCGGTTTTCTCCTGCGGTGTCACCGCTGTTTAAAGAACAGGGAAAGCTGCATCCTGAGATGCAAAGAAACGGGCTGGGTGGCTGCTTTCGGAGTTACAGGGACACTGCTGTGATGTCGAAGCCAAAAGAGAGGGAGAGAAGCGAAGCTCTGACTATGACTAAATATAAACAGCCCGGGGCTGGAAAGCAGTTCACCTCCAGGTCTCTGAGAGGAGCGAGCAGGACAACGGCACAGCCAATTGCTCGGGTCCACCTGGGCTTTGCCCAGGTCAAATGGTAGCCCCTCCGCCCACCGCTCCCATGTCATCATTCTTCCTGACATCTTCCTAAATAAGGTCGCAAATGACCACACACACGAATCCTCGGAGGGTTTCAAGACAAACGCGGCTCCCCTGGCCTGGCTCTTCCCATCGCCCGGCTCGGGGGGAGGCGGCAGGGGCCGTGTCCGCCGCCCGGGGGCTGAGGGAGAGGGGCCCAGGGAGGCCGAGGCCGCTCCTGTCCCGCTTCTGCGGCCGGGCAGAGCCAGGCACCAGGGGCACCCCCAGGGCGCCTGTCCCTCACCGAGGCCGGGCTGCCTGAGGCGCCTGCCGTGCGACAGCCTTGGTGAGGACCAAGCGCCAAATGGGGCTAAAATGCCCTTTCTGGGTGGTATCCAAAGACAGCGGGGGGAAAACTGATCTTCCTGCCTCCCTGCGTGAGGAGTAAGCACCTCTTTCTTGCCCCCAACACGCACACACACGAGCCCCGAATTCCACTCTGAACCTTCACAATGGTGACTTTTGTGTCTCGAGTAGAGAAACCAAAGTCCTGCTGGGCTGAGGTCTGTAACTTAACACACGTTAGTTTCGTCAGTTCGCAATCATAGCATCAGAGTGGCTATTGCAAAATATATTAGATGCAAAACACCTCGGATTAATGCCCCCCCTCCCCCTCCCCTCCTTGCCTGTACTGAAACTTCTGTTACTCCGACCTTTGCCTATGAAACACCTTTGCTACCGTCAACATTGTCCAGATAAAATGAGAAAGGCACTGAAGGCTGCGGGGCTCGGAGCGGCACGTTATGGACATTATGGGAAGCCCACGGAAATTGTTTTTAACGGCAGGTAATACCGTGGGAAAACCGGATGACTTGGGCTGCATGGAAACGTGCTAAAATGCCCTTTTTCTTTCTCTTTTTTTTTTTTTTTTTTTTTTTTTTTTTTTTCCTCAGCAAAACAAGAAAGAGGTTTTGAAAATATAAAGTGTTGGAATTGACATCTAGTCCAGTGCTTGCACATTTATTAATTCAGCCGTGGTGGGAGGAAAGGGAAAAAAGTGTAATTAGGCAGGAGCAGGTGAAAGATTCCAGACGATGAAATACAACAGGCTAAACGGGATAATGTATTCACCATTAAAGAACTGACATTTACTACCAAAAGGAGACCCGTTACGTTTGAATATGAAAAGGAGCAGATATTAAGCTACATAAATTACCTTCTTCACATGGCTTGAATCTCATTTTAAATGCTTTTTTTCTTTTTTAATAACCAACAGGTCGGTGTTTCAGGGGAAAAGCCATACCTGCTAAAATCCCACCAAGCAAACGATGCGCCTTTAGCACGCTCCAAGGGCATGATCCCCAAAGCAATCGATCACAATAAAAAGTGTGGAAAGGGGGCTTCAAATCAGTGAAGCCAAAAGGGTCTTTTAACGTATTTTTAGTGTCATAAGATCAGGATGGGTAATTCATCTCCCAAACGCGCCACACACACGTCTTTCCCGTACAAATTCCACCCCTTAAAATAGATTTCAGCGTGATCCTTTTAGCTGATCTATTATTAACGTTAATGAAGTTTCAGAGGTAAGGGCTACAAGGCGAATGAAGAGTACAGGGTTGTATTTAGAATATCTGAAGTATTGGTAGAACACAGTACCGTGAAACAATGTATTCTAATTTCACCCGTGTTTAAAGTAGGAAAAGAAAATCTTCATTCTTCAAATATAAGAGGCAGTTGAAATTAAAACTTAAAAAATAAATAACCAAGCCCTGACTCTCTGTTCCCTTTGAGTTCCCGTTAAAGTCTTATTCTGATTAGAGCCCAAATGTTATTTCAGATAGTTAGACAAAGGCAAAACAAATCAAATCTTCATAACAGAACCGGCGAGGCAGTTAAGGGAACATTAATTTTGCTCTTCTTTCTCTCCCCTCGCCCTCCTTTTTTTATTTTTTTTTTTCTTTTGACACACCTGACATACCACGGAATCCACTCCGAAGTAGACTAGGAACAAAATTATGCCCTCTCCGTCTCAAATGAGTAAAGAGATAAAGCAAGGATCCGCTCTCCGTGTCACAAGCCACATCACGTAAAAATTACCTGAAGGGGCGAGCTACAGACCCCGTTCAGAGAAACGCGCCCGTGTTTACAAACAGCGGAGGCAGCGGGCGCTTCACTTGCAGACAGAGGGAGGAAAGCCCTTGGTGGCTGATTAATAAAAAGGAGCTTTGGAGGACTCGTCAAACCCTTGTCAAGCGGAGGAATGCGATCTCTGCAGAAGCGTTTGGTCAGGCAGGCAGCGCGGTGCTGCCGGGGCAGGGGCATCCCGCACTGCACACACACACACACACACACACGCACAGACACACACACAAAAACACACACAGGCACTTTCCTGGCCGTCCCGGCGGGCGTGGGGAGTGGGAGGCGGCTGGGGTGAGCTCCCGGCCGGGGCGGCACAGCGGCTTGGAGCCGGCCCGCCGACACCAGCGGCAGCCTGCGGGGAATGGGGGCAGAGAGCCCGGCCGGAACGTGCGGAGAAAATACACCGAGGAGCTTACACATACACACACACACACACATACGCAAGCAAAAAGGTAACATTCGTGGGGAAAACACGCGTGGCAGAGCGCGGGGTGGAAGGAGCTCTGGGGAAAGCATATACACATACACACACACACACACACACATATATATATGTATATTGGTGAGGGCACGCACACGGTGCGTGTCCCGGGATGAGTGTGAGAGGGTGACCGCGCGTGTAAGGACGCGGGTGTGTGGGCAGAGCGAGCGAGGTGTGGGGCAGCGGGGCTCGGGCGGGGTCTCCGCGCAAAATGCGCGGGCGCTGAGAGATCCCCGCGGGCGCGCAGGGTCCCGCACAACGCGGGGCTCCGCGGCGCTCAAGGCTCCCGCCTGTGTCGGCGAGTGTGTGTGGCCGGTCCCCGAGCGCTACAACTCCCGGAGCCGCTGCGGGGATTTTTTTTTTTTTTTTTTTTTTTTTTTTTTTTTTTTTTCCCTCCGCCTCTCTCTCAGTCTCTTTTTTTTTTTTTTTTTTTTTTTTTTTTTTTTTTTTTTTTTTTTTCCCCTCCTCATTCAGAGCCCGGGGTGTCTCCCGGCCCTCATTGGCCGGGCCAGCTCGCCGGGGCGGAGCTGAGCCGCCTGCAAAAGGAGGAAAAGAAAAAAAAAAGAGAGGAAAAAAAAAAAAAAGGGAGACCGAGAGAGGAGAGGGAGGGAAAAAAAAAAAAGGAGAAAACTGTAAGTGCGTAAAAAAGTTCTCGCCGTGGTGACGGATGCTCAAAAGTTCAGGAGTTTTTCCGATGCTTCCCAAAGCAGCCTGCGACTGAAAAAGAGACTGAAAAAAAGCGAGAGGGAGAGAGAGAGGGAAACTTTGCACTGGGAGATCGGGAAGGTGGATTTTTTTCTTCTGCTCGCTTAAAAAAGCCAACAAAACACATCCCTCTACTTTTGTCCCTCCTTTGCAGACAACTTGTTGCAGATCCCCGTGGAACAAGGAACTGGGAGCGTGGGAGCCTCTTTGCAAAGGTTTTATTTTCTTAATACTCTTTCTGCGTTTGGAAGCTGCTTTCTCCGCTGCGATTACTTTTTTTTTTTTCTCCGTCGTTTTCTTTTTTAAAAACATTTCCCCCTTTTTTGTCCCCCTCCTTTTCCCCCCCCCTTTTTTTTTAATTTTTTTTTTCCCCTCCGCGTGGAGCGCGGGAGCTCGCCGGTGGGTTTTCCCGGCCGAAGAAGAGGAGGCTTTCGGCGCTGCCGTCGTTATTCTTCCTCCCTTTTTCCGCGCTCCGCCGGGGGGGTGGGGGGGTGGGGGTTGCCCGGCCGCCCGGTCCAGCTCGGTCCGCGGAGCGGCGGAGGGGTGGAGGGGGAAGGGACGCGCTGTTTGGTCCGGCGGGGAGGGTGGGGGAAAGCTGACGGGAGGACATGCAGGCTCGCTACTCCGTGTCCAGTCCCAACTCCCTGGGAGTGGTGCCGTACCTCGGCGGAGAGCAGAGCTACTACCGCGCCGCTGCGGCGGCGGCCGGCGGGGGCTACACGGCCATGCCGGCCCCGATGAGCATGTACTCCCACCCGGCCCACGAGCAGTACCCGGCCGGCATGGCCCGCGCCTACGGGCCCTACACGCCACCGCCGCAGCCCAAGGATATGGTGAAGCCGCCCTACAGCTACATCGCCCTCATCACCATGGCCATCCAGAACGCTCCCGATAAGAAGATCACCTTGAACGGGATCTACCAGTTCATCATGGAGCGGTTCCCTTTCTACCGGGACAACAAGCAGGGCTGGCAGAACAGCATCCGCCACAACCTCTCCCTCAACGAGTGCTTCGTCAAGGTGCCCCGCGACGACAAGAAGCCCGGCAAGGGCAGCTACTGGACCCTCGACCCGGACTCCTACAACATGTTCGAGAACGGCAGCTTCCTCCGCCGCCGCCGCCGCTTCAAGAAGAAGGACGCGGTCAAGGACAAGGAGGAGAAGGACCGCCTGCACCTCAAGGACCATGCCCCGCCGCGCCCGCCGCCGCCCGCCGCCGCCGCCGAGCCCGAGGGCGGCCCCGCCGCGGGGAGCGCCGCGCCGCCGCCGCCGCCCGTCCGCATCCAGGACATCAAGACGGAGAACGGCACGGCCTCGCCGCCGCAGGCCGTGTCCCCCCCCGGCGCCGCGCCGCCGCTGGGCGCCGTGCCCAAGATCGAGAGCCCCGACAGCAGCAGCAGCCTCTCCAGCGGCGGCAGCCCCCGCAGCGCCCTCCCCTCCGGCCGCTCCCTCAGCCTGGAGGCCCCCGAGCCCCCGCCGCCCCCGCCGCCGCCGCCCCCGCCGCCGCCCCACCACCACGGCCCGGGCTTCAGCGTGGACAACATCATGACCTCGCTGCGGGGCTCCCCGCAGGCCGCGGCCGAGCTGGGCGCCGGCCTCCTGGCCCCCGCGGCCGCCGCCCCGCGCACCGGCATCCCGCCCGCCCTGTCCCTCGGCGGGTACTCGCCGGGACACAGCTCCGTCTACGGCTCGCCCTGCGGACAGGCGGCCGCCGGCGCCGCCGCCGGCACCTACCACTGCAACATGCAGGCCATGAGCCTCTACGCGGCCGCGGGCGGCGCCGACCGGCCCGGCCACCTGCCCGCCGCGGCCACCAGCCCCGCCGAGGACCCGCTGCCCGAGTACGCGATGCCCTCGGGCGGCGGCGGCGGCGGCGGCGGCGGCGGGGCGGGGGGCGGCGGCGGCGGCGGGGCGCTGGGGCACGGCGGGCTGGGCGGCGCGGCGGGCGGCCACCAGGAGGGGCACCACCCGCACCCGCACCAGGGCCGCCTGGCCTCCTGGTACCTCAACCAGGCGGCGGCGGCGGCGGCGGCGGCGGCGGCGGCCGCGGGGGAGCTGGGCCCGCTGGCGGGCGCGGCGGGCTACGCGGGGCCGCAGCAGGGCTTCGCCGCCGCCCCCAGAGAGGTCTTCGAGGCGCCGCGCCTGGGGCTCAGCGCCTCGCCGGGCGGCGGCGGCGGCGGCGGCGGCGGCGGGGCAGGGGGCGGTGGCGGCGGCGGTGGCGGGGCGGGGGGCGGCGGGAGCTGTCAGATGGCCTTCCCCGGCAGCCAGCCGCTCTACCGCACCTCCGGGGCCTTCGTCTACGACTGCGGCAAGTTCTGAGCGCGCCCCGTCGCGGGGACACGGCGGGAACTCCGCTCCGCACCGCGCCACCGGCCCCGCGAGCGCATCGCGAAAAGCTTTTGTACAGAGACAGCCCCAAAGCATGTCTTGGTTTGTTAAAGGACAGTGTTACTCCAATAACACGTAAGTTTTTTGGTTTTTTTTCTAATTGCTTTGAGAAATACTTTTTTTCCCCCCGCCCCTCATCCCGCGCTCTTCCCCGTCCCTTAAGGTATTGTCATGCCCCGTTGTTTAAAAGGGAGCGAAAAGTCCAGCGTAGAGTACCAGCTTCTTCTCCCCTCCACTTCCTCTTTTACAAGGACTTGTTTTAAAATGTAAATTGCCACATAGTAATTTATTTTTAATTTGTAGTTGGATGTTGCGGACCAAACGCCAGAAAGTGTTTCCCCCTTTCCTGAAAAGTGACTTTAAAATTGACTGAAACGCTGATTTTTTTTTCACTATATATAAAAAGGGAAACTGTATTAATCTTATTCTATCAATATTTTTCTTTTTTTTTTGTTGAAAATATTCTGAAGGTATTGCATTGTTTGTTTATTAATAAATTACCATTCAGTTGGAATGATCCTTTACACGTCTGTATATTTTAATGCTTTCATTTAGAGACAGAGAAAGAAAGAGAGGGAAAAGGGATTTCATAACTAACTTTGTCGCTGGAACAGCTTGTTCCCCTCCGCACAAATTCCAAAGACCATTTAGGAACTGCCAGGTCGAAAAATCCCTTTTTCAGACTCTTCTGCAATATGTTCCACTTAGTCAGCTCGCCTTATCCACTAGGAAAAAAATACTTTCCCATGGCAGCTCTGAGTTGGCAAATAAACAAACACGTTTTCTTAGCAATTAATGGCAAGACCTGGAAACATTTGACCATACACAGTAGTATGGTGACATTACGTTGTTTTAAATAATATGCCTATGTAAGGATATATTAAGTGATAACTCCGAGGTAGAAGTGCATGCACTAGATTCCAGACCTTGTGTAACTCTATATGTCGAGCTATCGATCGCTCTGTGTGTGTTTCACATGTATTTATATCCAGGATTTACATATGTACCTATATTTAAAGAAGGATTAGTATTTATTTATAGTTTCATATGCGAATTAGATATTTTTTCTGAACTCCAGTGTATAGCAGATGCCAAATGATCTGTAGTACGTGTACTCTTAAATATAATGCCAGCATATAAATCACTGCTTCTTAGAACTGATAGCAAAGCGTGCAGTCACATCAGTGAAGCCGCTTCTGTAACACATAAAGTACTATTTTATTTTAGTGGGGTGGGGGGGAAAGAGTAGTTGAGTTAAAGGGTATTTGTACAGTCTACCCTTACACCTTTACAGCTCTGCATTACTCCCGTCCTTCAGGGACTTTGCTGGTCTGTGTCTCAATTGCTCGGACTGAAATTATTTTTAAAATATTTTGTGTGGGCGAATTTGTCTTATATAGTTGTTCGGGTGCTGTTTTGGATTGACTTTTCGGGTTTTGTGGGGGATTTTTTTTTTTTTTTCCCTCTCCTTACCTTCCCTCATTTTTCCTCAAATCGGAAAAAAAAATATTATATATTACCAGGATAGCAAATGAGTGCTGCACAGACTGGCATCTTGTCTTATTGAGAATCCTACCTTCGGGACAGTTTACTATTAAGAACCTACGGCCAATGGGGAATCACCTTCCCCTTTTGTAAGTAACCACCAAAATGCAATAAATCCATTAACTTAAAAGAACCAGCCTTGTCAGTCAGACTTGGAAAGAGGTTTATTTGATTACAGATATTTAAGGCCTAAAATTTGCTTTCAAGATAATACAGTTTCCTATCAGAATCTCTTATCTAAAGGCAACACTTAGCAGTAATTGCTGTTGCATTGTTAGAGGGTTACGCTGTAAATAAATACAAAGGTATTTCCAGTTCAACCTTATTACCTCGCTTTTGAGCTGTGCTTCCCTTCCAAAGCAATAGTTCAATGTTTAGAAAACACCTTCAGCCGATGGAATGAACTGGGAGGGGAGTGTGTCATCTCAGAACGCCTTGGCTTAGAACACGTTTATTTAAGTATGGCACAGTCTTTGCTTTTTCGTGCTAGTACCTCTACAAAGATTGCCGGTCTTATTTACATTTATTTGTTTGCTAAGTTGAGTAAGAGAACCTCAAACGCTTCATTGCTCGGTTGTGGTAAAGATGATGAGGAAGACGAGAAGTTGAGCGCCTTTGCTCCGGGGACGTATTTTAATTGCTGCTCCCCGTTTTTCACCAGTAAAGGGAAATAAAATGTTACCTATTCTCGGTGGGGCTCACTTTCTGCTCCCCATCATCCCTCTCCCAGCACCGAGCGGGGAGCAGCTAAACCGGCGTCTCCCGCCCACCTCCTTGGGAGCGGGGCAGCCGGGCCAGAGCCACGGCGGGGCTTTCCCTGCCTTGTGCCCCCGCTCCCCCTCGCTGGAGACGGGACCCTCGGCGGGGCAGCTCCGCCCGCCCTGGCTGATGGGTTTGCCAACGGGGTGGCTGCATAATAACGCCATTCCTGCCCCCCGTCACGTATTTAAAATAAAATCCAAAGAAAGCGGAGGGTAGAGGCGATCGAGCCTGCGATTTGCCTGTTATTTTTGTTGCGATCAGGCGCCGGCTTTCCTGTAGTTTGGGTTTTCTCAGCGGTCTGCAGCGGTAGGGTGTTTGTGGCGACAAGAAATAGGGGGGAAAGCAGTTGTCAGCCCGGCTTGTTTAAATAACCCGTTGCATTGTCAGTGGTGCTGCTGGGCTGGGGAAGCTGGGGGGGCCGTGCACGGCTGGAACAAGTGCCGCGTGTAATTACTGCTAATGCTCGGGGCGGGCCGCGGGCCTCCGCCGCGGGGCGGCCGCGCAACTTGCGCTGCCCGTGTCCCCGGTGGCCAAAGGGGCGGGTGCCGGGGGCTCGCAGTCAGGGAGGGGGCGAAGGGAAACTTCCCGCTCGGTCGCAGGTAGGTCGTGTCGAGATCTTCTGCCCCCGGAGGGGATCCCTTTCCTGGAGTGACGTGTGGTGGCGGCGGAGGTCACCTCCTACTCCTCAGTGCGACGGGCCGCCTCACCTCACACGAGTGCTTCGTCTTGAGTTTTAAAAACAGTTTCATATATATTGTTGTCATAATCATATCATAATCAATCTTTTTTTTTCTCCCCTTCCGCACAGAAGTTGATCAGAACGCAAATAGGACTAGCAGTGTCCCCGCGGTGGGCAGTGCAAAGCGCGGGCTGGGCCCGCGGGGCGCGCAGTGAGGTGCCGCGGGGCCCTGCGCCACATTGCACGGATGGGGGCGGCAGCTCCGGGCTCTGCCGGGCCGGAGCCTTCGGCGTGAGGCATTGTGGCTGCTGCTGGCATGGGGAAAGGCCAAGCGAGCTCGCTAGAAACTTTCCCGGGCTGAGGCAGCGCTACTGAAAGGCACGGAGTGGGGCATCTGCCACCATGAGCTGCGGGCGGGGGACTCAGCGTGGGCCACGAACCCTCGTTCCTCTTGTGCTTCCCTCCTCTTGAGCACAGGAGGCAAAGCCGAGCGTCCCTTCTGACCTGTGATTGTCTCCCAGCAGAACTGGGCCTGGCCTGAACGCCAAAAGAGATGCGGTGCGACCTCGCGCAGCGGTGGGCACGGGATGGGATGTGCCCCCGGCCAGCAGCCGAGAGGTGTCCCCGCCAGGCCTCAACATCGGCGGTGGCAGCCCCTACAGCAAACGGGGACACCTGGCCCCAGCCATGCCTGCGGAGAGGTCATTTAGGCGCCAGGTTAGCACGGCGCTTAGTGGGTTTTTTTAGCTCAATCTGATTTTTTTTCCCCCAAACTGTCGCTTTGCTTTTTGTCTATGATAAAACAAAACTTTTTTTTTTTTTTTTTTTTTTTTTTTTTTTTTTTTAATAAATTTGAGGAACCATTCCATTTACATGGTGGTTCTGGTGGTTTCTCACTTGTTCATCTGTCACTTAAACTGTGGAAAAACGTAGGGAGGAGGAATATTCTCCTTTCTAAGTTTCCTCCACAGAATTTCTTCTTGAAGTAATTACAGTTCCTATTATGTTCTGCAAAGGTCATAACCAAATATAGCAGAGACGTGCATGTAAATAGTCGAGAGGCCATGGATTTAAACCCCTTCCCTACCTCCACAGGCCAGGTCAGATGGAGAACATGGTGGAGCTGTGCTGTGGATGGAGACATTTAAGGCACGGGTTTCAAATCGGCGTTTTATGATACCTGGGGCCCTTTCTGATAGCCAAGAAGTTCGGGAAAGGCGTTTCGAAGTTAGCGGCTATTTTCATAGCTGGGTTCAATCGTAACATTGTTGGTAACTCTGGGGCCGCAGCGTTTTGACCAGCTGCCTGTACGCCGCTCTCACCTCCCCAAAAATACGCCGCTCGAGCAGGACGAGCTTAGAATTTCACCTTGTGCTCTGGAGACTTGGCTTGGGCGTTTCGGGCGAGTAGCGCACGGCGCCCACGGAAGCCGGTGCGGGATTTGCGGGTTTTGCGGGAGGCAGCGCGGCGGGGCCGCTGCGAGGAAAGGGAATGGCGCTCCTGTCCGCGCCCACGTAAGGATGAGCGTCAGGAAGAGCGTGCAGTGTTTATTACGTCGTTTGATTGCGTAGGCAAAAGCGTGTTGCGCCGAGGCGCGCACATGGCTCCCCTGCACAGCGCGGGAGAGCTGCGGTGCGGCCCCTGGAAGCTCTGCCCCGTCCGCTTCCCCAAATCAACCATTGCAACAGCGACGGCTAATTGAACATTAGCTTTCAATTAATTTCACTCGTAAAGTAATTTAAACTCCTCCGCGTACTCAGTCCGTTTTCCCTCGACTCCCTGTGGTAGGATCGAGCTTCTTGGCAGAATTCATCTGCACTTTGAGATGCGCTGATATTTTGATTTGGGGTTTTTTTTTGGGTTTTTTGTTTGTTTGTTTGATTGATTGATTTGGAGGGGGGTGGGATGGTTTTTGATTTGTTTTGTGGATTTTGCTGGGGTTTTTTTTGGCTAGGAGAGTGACGAGCACGGTGGTGGGCGCTGTCGGGGCGTCCGAGGCTGAGTTGTCTCTGCGCGGGAGCGCAGGTAGCGCGCAGCCCAGACAGCGCGGAAAACGAGCTCAGGTTTACGCGTAAAGCTGCGCAAGAGGCTGGCGCCCCTGTAGTGTAGTGAAAGGGACCTGCTCGGAGTTCCCCGGGAACGCAGGTTCCGATCCGGTGTCCCGGTACTGGGAGGGTACCAGTCTCCATTCCCGTATAGGTTTCCTCCCCACCTTTTGTTACCCTTTTCCCTCCTGCCTCGCCTCCCCGGCGTCCTGTCTGTTGTGAATCCGCCCCAAAGGTGGTGCGGTGCCACGGTGAACGCAGCCCTCCTGGCTTAATTACGCTGGGGCTCATAAAGCCATTCGCTTCTTTCCAAAGTAATAAACAAACGTCGCGTTAGGTCAAGATTGATGGTGTCCATGCAATAAAAACGGGCCAGGTCAGGAAGGAATAAAATTCAATCAGAGCTCGCGGAATCATTTTTCAGGGGACAGAAAGACAGAAAAGGAGACGGGGGTCAAGGGAGACGATGTCGCCATTCACAACACACCAGCCGGGAGGGAGGAGGGCGAGGGTTAACGAGCGATTGTTTTTTATCAAGCGGAGCCTAATTGAACGAAACAATAGCCGCATGGGGGGGGGGGGAGAGGGCCGGCTCCTTACCCGGTAGTTGCGGGGCCGGGCGGCAGCCCCGTACCCTGGTGGAGGCACCGGGGACCCCTGGCAGCGCTGCTGCGCCCCCCTTCCTCCTCAAAATTATACACACGCTCCTGGGGCAGCGGGCAGGCCTTGTCCTAGGCCGGGGCTGGCAGCGCAGGTAGCGGCGGCAAAAGATCGAGTGTCTGAGGGACGACACTGGGAGACCCTCTCATTCCCTAACGAGGCGTTCTAAAAGGCCCGCATGGACGGCCAGGGGAGTGAGCCCCAGATCTCCCGAGGGTAACTCCGGCTGCTCCGGCCGGAGCGGGAGCCCTCGGTGCCATTTGGAGCTAATTCCTTGAGTGTAGTTCGGCGCTAAGGCCATTTGGCAAGCGGCTGCGAGGTGGTGGTCGCCGGACCCCCGACGGCCGGAGGGTCGCGGTGTTGAGGGCAGAGACAGCAGCACAGCACCGCTGGGACGTTTTGTCGTCTCGGCCTGCTACGCCAGTGTTTTGTGCGGCGCGGGCCGGGGAAGCAGCTGGCAAAGGCTCCCTCCCTCTGCCCAGCAGGAAGGGTCTTTGGGGAGAAGAGGGGATTTCTCCCTCGCCCCCCAAGCCAACGCATCTGTTGCACGCACCTCTGCGACCTTCTAGGCCCGTAACCTGCGCCTTGCTCAGTATGCGTGTGCCACGAAATAACAGCTGTTAAAATGCGCTGGGATGGCGAGCGAAGGGAAGGCAGCCCGAGCTGCCAGTGAGAGCTCACCAGCTCTCCGACTGAAAGAGAATTGGGTGTTCGGCAATTTTTTTTTCTTTTTTCTTTTTTTTTTTTTTTTTCCCCTAAACAAACACAGCTTGAAACGACTTGGGTGGGCAGAAGGGAACAATTTGTGAGCCAGGGAGCAAGTGAGCTGGGCAGGCAGCCGGCCCACAACTTACCTGCTGGAGACTTTCACCTGACCTTTAGGTGTCAGGGGGCTTGGCTGTGCCGTGTGTCACCCCACCTTCAGGTCAGCTGCTTTACATTGCGTTCAGCAGAATTAAAACAACAACAATGAAAACCCTAAACTGCAATCCCCCCCCCTCCTTTCCAGCCCCCATCACCTCTGGGGAGAATCCAGGAAAACCAACACATTTAGAACCATTAACTCTTAAAATAGCTGAATTTCCTCCAGTAGAAAAAACGCAAATTATTACACTCATGGGTTCAGGATATTTATATATTATATGAATCGATGAATAAACAGGTCATATTACTACAACCATCATCTCTCGGAAGGCAAGTGCTAGGATCAGAAAAAAAATGCCATAAACGTTTTTCCCAAAACGTTCCTGGAATTTATTTACTTGCCAGAATATTTAAACGGCCGAGCTTAATTTTTTTTCCTTTTTTCCCCCCTTTTTGTTTTAAATAAATATTTAAAATAAGGAAAAAGAAGAATGTTTTCCATTGAACGATAATGTTAAAGTACTGATAATATCGTCCGTAGCAGAAGAGAATTGTTTAAACAATGTCGGTGCTTGCAAGATTGCGCAGTATAAATACATTCCCAGCGCCGTTTTGATGCGAGTTTCGAGTGGAACTCTATTTTTCTATATGTGTTCTGTAAGTGCATTTCCCCCGGCCCGGCTGTGCGAAGGCTAAAGGGGTAAACTGGCGGAGGACACGTCGCCCTGCCAGCCCCGGGCCGGGCGCTCACACACTGCTCGCCCCTGCCGTTTTCCCCAAGCCAGGATTTATGAAAGCGCTGGCCGCCAGCGCTTCTAGCCTCGCCTTTCAAGGATGGGATGGATTTAAAACCGAATAACGAATTGCAGAAAAATTACGACTTTCTCCCGAAGCCATTTCCCACCCCCCCAAGCGCTCCACCGGGGGGTGGGACAGTGACGGAGCGCGGAATGCACCGGTGCGAGCTCATTAGCAAAGCAAAGGTTGCAATTAGCCTCTGCTGCTGCCAAGCGACCTCTCTCCCCCGCCCGCATCTCCTTAGCCCCCATCACCAAATAATTGCAAACTATCTGTTGATGTTTTTCTTCCACCCGTCAAAACGTTGGAGCCCTGCCTGCTCCAGGGCTCCGTCCTGGTTTTGTTGTGTCTGGAGACAATGCTCCGCCAGCGAGCCATCGGAGGTGAAGGGGGGTCACAAGGGGAGGCAGGAGCGCGGCCCCGAGAGCCCACGGGGGCCTCCCCTCGCCGCCCACCCCGCAAACCAGCCACCCACGGGCGGGAGGGGCGGCGACCCCCGCCCGGTGCCCCTGTCCCGGTGCCCCTCTCCCCGCGCTGCCCGGGGCTGCCCCCAGCGCGCCTTCCCGGCCGGGCGAGCAGCGGGAAGAGGATGTGACCCTCATGTCCGCCCGGGGGGGACGTGGCTGCTTTATGTTCAAGGCGTCGGGGGGAGGTGGTGGCGGCGGCAGGCTCTTCCATTTTCCCAATTTACACCTAAATTTTATTTTTCTAAATACTCTTGCAGCACTGGATGCGCCCCCGAGAAGGAGCAGAGCCGGCCGCGGAGCCTCTTCCCGCCACCGCCGCCCTAATCCGGCCTGTCCGTGCCTGAGGAGCGGGGCCGCGCTGCCCTCAGCCCCTGTTTGCGTTTACCCTCCGGGCTTGCGCTCCAGGCTTCCAGGTGTATTTTTAGATGGCGCTGGCGGTTTTGCTGTGCGACCCCGTAAGGAGAACCCCGTCGCTGTGTCTGGCCGGCCTTCCGCAGCGGGGCCTGTGTGGCCTGTGGCGGGCCCTGCGGCAGCGCCCACCCCCGGCCCGGCCCGGCCCGCGGGCAGAGGGGCCTGTGCTCCGTCGGGCCGCCCCACCTCGCGTTCCCTGTTGTCTACAGGCCCACGAGTGGCCGGTGGCCTCTGAGAGGCCTCAGGAGAAGGAAGAAAAAAATTAAAAGGGGTTCTAGTGGTGCTTTTACCATTGTCAGGACAGGTTCTGGAGGAGGCCGCGGCCCGCACGGCGCAGGCGGGGGCTGAGTTACGGTCGGGAGACGCGGGGCGGCGGCGCTGACAGGCGGCGGGCGCGGGGAGCCAGCCCGGCCCTCGCTGCTCGTAATTCCTGGCGCTGCCGGGCAGGGAGCCGCGGGCAGGGCCGGGCCGGCCTTCCCCACCGGGCCCCAGCCCTCCGCAGCCCGCCGGGCAGGAGCTGGGCCTCTCTCCCGTCCCTGCCCACCCGAGCTCCCTCTTCCTGGCGAGGCAGCCCCACCACCCACCGCTATCCATGGCTATCCCGCTTCTCCCCGGAGCATCGGCGCGGGGTGAACTCTCCGCTTCCCCCGAGGCACTGGAACAGGCTGCCCGGGCAGGGTTCCGGGCCCGTATTGCCGAGCCCGGGCCGTGCAGAGTGCCAGCAGTCTGTCCCTGGCCACCAACCGGTCTGTGCCACAGCGGTGCCGGGAAAGGCTAAACCCACCTTGTCCTTTGCTTTGCTCGGTGCTGCTGCTCCCGATGGTTGGAAGCTTGTGAAAGACGCCGGGGACTGGGGGCCTGCTCGGTTATTTACTACTGGAGCTGCTCTTTTCCATTAACGATGCTGCGGTGTCTCCATATGACACCAGGGACGGGCAGAGGGGGGTTGTATTTTCCGAACCTGCGCGCAAAAAGCGCTTGACAGGCACACGAAACTGCGGTGGAGAACACAAGTCTGTAACTGCTGTATCAGCTGCATATACCATATCATCTCTCTAAGTCGAAGCTTGTTAGTGGTTTGTTTTGTTTTGCTTATAAGTTATTATTTATTTCGTTTTCAAGAAGTGATCCCGTGATCAAAGAGCGGTACTTTAGGAGCAATTCAGGATCAGGCAGGAAGGCAGTATTGGGGAACCGAAAAGCAGTTCTGACCTTTGCCAAATGGTGAAAAGCAGCGAGGCAGTGTGCATTTTGTCGTGTCACGACCAGTACTTTTTTTTTTTTTTTTTTGTCCCTACAAAAGCAGCAGAAAGACACCCATCAGCAGGCCACCGCGAGGGACTGCTTGGTCTAGAATCGGTTTCCGCTTTCCCAACTTGTTCCCCAATATAGACAGAGAAACCAGAGAATGAAAATGCTTCTCTGGAGTGTGCTACAGTGAGAGATGCCAAAGAAAAAAACCTTAAATCGAAGCTCCCAGTCCTCGGCAGAGACGTGTAAACCAATATTCAGATGTACCAGCAAGCCTGCCAGTGACTCGCTGTAAGCGAAAAAATAGTTCGCAGCGATACAAAAGTGCCTTGTCATAAAAAGCGCTGGAATACTTCTAAAAATTATTATTCCGTTCGCCACCAAGGCCAGACCCGCCACCCGCAGCCTGTGAGCGCCCGGCCGAGGGGCTGCGGAGGGAACAGGCGGAGCTCGCCCCCTCCCTGGGGCCCCGGGGCCAGGGGGCAGCGCTGGGCACCGGAGACCCGTTCGGGGTGTGTGTGCGGTGGCAGGGGCAGAGCACGGCCACGGCACAGGGGCTCTGCAGCAGATCCACGCCGTGTGAACGCTGCGGGAGCGCCCTGCTAATCCAGGGAGGTGCACCCACGGGGAGGGGGCTTAGTGTTATTTTACTCTTTAAAAAAAAAAAAAAAAAAAAAAAAAAAAAAAAAAAAAAAGCGCAGCCGTAGAGTCGTGCCCGTTGGAGGAGAAAAACACTCAAGGAGGCTTTTTTGTAATTGTAGCCACGGGAGGTGAGTGGCAACGTGTGCGTGATGCCGTGGGGAGGCCCAGGCCTCTGGGCTGAGTGTCCGCGACCTGCTCGGGATCGGTGTGTGCTGGAAGAGCCCCGAAAGCGCCGCGGAAGCTGCGTGCGGGCTGGAGAGCCTCACCCGCGTGGGGAGATGCTTGGAGGGAGCGCAACAGGGACATCCTTCTGTCTCCGCAGCTCCCTCCCCTCTCCGCCTTACGAGGGCTCGTACTCTGGGAACCTGTAGGAAGGGTCTCAAGCAGCGGCCGGGCTCCCATGTTTCCCTTTCCCCGTTCGCGCTTTCGAAGGAACAGCCCCAAAGGAAGCGGCTGCTCCGGTTGCCCGGGCTGCTCCACTCCGCGCCGCGCGTTTCCCACGGCACCTCCGGCAAATGCCGCCCTTGGAGACCCCGCATTGAGCACCCTCCCGGCTCCCCCATGGCTGTTCTCGAGCTCCCTCTTGTCACCTGCATCACTTCCATCATGGGACCGCTCCCGGGCATTGCTACCCACCCCCAGCCCGTGACTGGCCTCCTTTAAACACGGGGTTCCCCCCTATACAAAGTTAATAAGCAGTAGATGCACTTCGAGAAAGTGTATCTCCTGTGTGCCTCCCTCCTGTGCATCTTGCTCTTTGCTCACTTCCAGGCATAAAGTTAGAGTGATGGGAGTAATTGGTGGGTGGAAGATCCTAAACCAACGGGAAATGTATGGGCTTGACGACCTCTGGATAACCCAGGTACTTTGGCACAAAAAGCAAAAAAATATTTACTCACCTTGAAGTTTCTTTTTTTTTTTTAAAGCTTTTTTATTTATTTTGTTTTTATTTCTTAAGTCATCTTTTGAAATGGTTCACACTCCTGTCTGAGGTTTAATTATAGTAAGCAGGAAGAGGGTGGAAGGGGAATGGGTTGATTCTTGGGGGAGGGAATCAAAAACCAAAACACCCTAATCTCCCCGGATTGAGAAGGTGCTGGACAAAAAGGCTTTCTGTGACTCATGCACTCTCTGAAACGAAGATCTGAAAAACATACACAAGCCCCAGCTTGACTGTTTTGAAAGCAATTCCAGCAATTAGGAATTAATTCAGCATGGTCAAAAGGCGATTTCACTGCAAGTTATATCAAGTTATCCAAACTTTTACAGAGTTCAGGTGCTGGAAATGGGCTGCTGGGGTGGAGGTAAGGCTGCAGGAAAGAAAAATAAGGAGTGTTCAGGAAAGGCAGAAAGGGCAATCTGTGGAGCAAGGTCTGGAGGCATGGTGAGCCCATGTTTGCACCAAAGGTCTGTTGATGTGGAAGAGGGAAGGGGTGGGGGAGCAGGGAATGCTTTGTTTCTCAAATGGGATTAAGTACTAAAAATGTGCTGGAGGTCCTAGGGAAAAGAAAGATGAGTCTCAATTAAAAATGAAATCAATGGATTTGCTGGCTGATCAAGTTTTCAGGTACAGTATAATCCTTCCCCAGTTAATGGCAGAAGACAGATTTAGCCCAGGCAGAGCTGACCCTGGGACGATGTGTGGGGCAAGAGGCACTGGGAGGATGTAGAGGGTGAGGGCAGGAATAAAACCGTTCTTTTACACACAGTCAGGCTAACAATAAAACCATCCCAGGGAGGGGCAGCTGCCCTGGTGGCTCATGGCAGTGCTGGCCATGGGTCGAAGCTGTGCTGTGGGTCCTGTGATCCAGGGCTCAGGCATTGGGATTGTTCCTCATGAGCTCCACGTCAGCGTCCACCATCTCCCTCACCAGCTCCTGCAGAACGAGAGACAGATGAGAGAGCCCCAGTGCAGAGAGAAATGGGCAGCATGTCAGGAATGCCCCAGAGTATGACAAGCCCCCCTGGCCCCCCACAGCAGAACAAGGAGAGGATGGGGCTTTGTTGGGCCCTGCCCACAGCAGCCCTGGTGTGTCAGTGCACTGCTGTGCACTGAGCTGCCACAGTGTCTGCTTTCTTCAAACCAAGGATCCATGCAGAGGCACCAAAAATGGGGTATCTCAGGGTGTCCCAGGCCACCTCACACAGAGGTGTCCCCCCTCCCTTCCCCTCCCTGCGAATTGTTTTTAGAGGACGTGAACACCCAGCAGGTACAAAGCACACCAGAAAGGCCACTCACATCAAACGTGACTCTCGGCTTCCAGTTCAGCTTTTGCCTGGCTTTGGTGGAGTCCCCTTGCAGAAAATCCTGTGGAAAAGAAGAGAGAGGCACTGCAAGGACTGTTACCTTCTCCACCCTGAAGGCCTCCCCACTGTTCCTGCTTCCTTGTGAGCTGAGCACAGGCCAGGCCCACCAATGGACTCTTCCAAGGATGAACTGTTTTTCTTGAAGATGCAATTTTAGTGGAAGCTTATATGCCTATTAAATCACCAGGAGGCAGCATCCTTTCACCAGGCTATTTCAGATGGAAAGAGTTATTCTCTGTTTGTGTGTACACAAAGGGCTTGAACTCAAGCCTTACAGCCATATAATGGTGAACATTTTATAAGAAGTTATTGTACATCTTAGTCATGCTAGTGAATGAACTGATTCAAAATCCTTTTCCCCCCATTTGTTTAAATAATGTAAATCACAGAGCTAACATGACAACTAGTCTCTTTCAAATAAAAACATGATCACAGACAAATGATGCTGAAAGACTGTTATGGATATGGGTAACCATATGCAACACCAGTAAACATCCAGATTTTGAACGTGTACATATTTTTTTCTTAAGGTATTTTGAGTATTCACATGCAAATAAAAGTGTAAATATCTCATAAATGAAAAGAAATTGCCTTGAAACCATCACAGAAACCAAAACTTTGGTCATGTTCACCTTACTGTTCAAGTATCCTTAAAAGTGCTACCACACCAAAACAATCCCACAACCAGTCATCAAAAATAATACAACAAAATTAAACAGAGGCAAAAGCTCCTTTAACTGCATTTCACTGAATTCAAAAACTGGCTGTATCTTTCTTTAAAATTGGGAGACAACGTTTAAACAATTAGCTTTTTCCAAATGTACATGTTGATTGAATAAAATATATAATCTCTTCTCACAAGCTGTGTGTCTTTGTAGCAATAAATACTAAAATTATATCTGTCTAGGTTTAAAGAAACCAAAACAAACCCAGCTTGGTTACAGAACAACAAAGCTAAGGCTGAACTCTCCTCTTGCATTTGACTTTATGGTGGTTACACAGCAGGCTTTCCAGAAAAAGGCAAGGACTGCTTTTTCTCTCCCTCTTCCACCCTCTGACCAGCGGTGGAGCTAAGGAGCATTTTGTGAATGTAGATTTTTTTAAACTTGTAATGCTGCATGCTACATTTTTCACATGCTCTCTGTTGATCCTATGTGGTTCAGGTCATGTTAACTTCCAAAATCACCTCATCCTGTGCAGTAAAATGTAGGAAATTGTTCTTCATAATTGTGCACAAGAAAGCTAGACATGTTGCTTCCAGGAGCAGAGGAAATCCACCAAAGGAAATATGGCACTGAAGAAGGGGACGTGGAACAAACAGGTCTGCCGAGACTTACTCCAGGCAGCAGTTTTACTAGTTCAGTCTTTAGGCTAAAAAACATTTCATCTTGCCTTCAGAAGAGAGTAAACAGATGGATCAGAACAAAATAATATGACAATAAAAAAACTCACCATGATTTCCTTAAATTAGACTAAATGATTTCCTACTGCAGCCCTATAATGGGCTTTTTGAAACTGCAGCAGACATTTGAGGCCAAGTCATGCAAAACTGCATCAACTTGAGGGATCCCCTGGAGGGTCGTGTGAATATGGATTGCAAAATCTGGTTTGAAATGGGAAAGACACCCACTAATTTTGATAAAATTTGGATCTGACTCTAATGTGCTCATGGAGGTATGTCTTTTATCTGGAGTACAGTTTAATTTACATACATGTGTATATATATGTGTCTGGAAACAAGGAAATCCTTCATAAACCAATAATTTCAGTATAAAAACAATTGCCCTTTATTCAGCCCTAATTCAAGCCATTAGCTAGAAGTGAAGTGTTTTTAAATCACCTAGTTTAAATCATAAAGGCTATATCATAAAACTTAGATTTCCATTTTTATAAATGCTATGTAAGTAAAACTTTTACATCCACAATCTTTTTGTCAAAAACATACTTCGAAATGAAGCCTTATCTAAGATATTGGCTTCCCATTAAAAAAAAGAAAAAAACCACAACAAAAAACTACTAGGAAGCACAGAATGAATTGCCATGGCCTGCTGTATGTAGCTGCATTCTGCTTTTGAACAGCTTGGGAGCAGTCTTTTAACTGTCTTGGACAAAAGCTTTTTCTTAAAACAGATTATCTTAAAAAATATCTAATTCCAGCCCTTTATTCAAAAACATAAACGCTCATCTGCTGAGTAGGCCAAAATAAGGTTTGAGGTAGGCACAAATCAGTAAAAGGGAAGTATTTGCAATGCTGGATTATACACCGAGATCACACAAACAACTAGTATGTTGAAGCCATCGAGGTTTAAAAATCCTCATATTTTTCCTTTAAAACATCACAAGCTTTAACAATAATGCAGTAAAGATATTAGGACATAATCTGTGAAAAAAAAAAAAAAAAAAAAAAAACCAACAAAAAAACGGGGGGGAAATAATAGTAGATTTAATATATATGATAATACAAATTCCCCGACTGACTTGGGTTAAAAGATTTTAAGTGGCTCTCCTGAAGGAGTTTGTGTCCTTTTGAGAAACACAACTTTGTTAATTTACTTGAAAACAGCATTACAGACAAAATATCTCCTGGGCACTTTTAAAAAGGTCCACTTACAGAAGTTACCAGCTACAGAGGCCACATGAAACCATAATATTAACACCTGAGCTCAGGGTTTGATTGTATTCTTATTAGCCAAAGTTTCAACACTGAATAGAAATGATGACTGGAACAAAGCTATTCCTGATGAAAGGATTGTATTGCAGTCATGTTTCCTGTATTTTTCTACAAGTAGCTCATAATATGAAAACAATAAGGTAATTACAATAAAATAAGAATATTAAAAAAAGCTTCTCTTGGAACAGAATGACTGCTTGTTTATATAGTCTAAGTTTTTCACTGAAACCAGAGATGCATCTGTCAGGCTTCCAAAAGGAAAAAATCCACAAAAATACCACCATCCAAAAAAGCCCTCTAGTATATTCATCATTAAAGTGTATTACTTTTTCAATACCAAGGCATCATTTTCTGGAACACAACCAGATCAGAAAGAGGAGAAAGAGGAGATAAAATTCCACCATAAAAAAAGCTGGATTTTTATTTTTTTGGGGGGTGTGGGGGCAGGGGTGGGGAGGTGGTTTGGTGAAATGGGGGGTGGTTCTTGAAAAATAGCTGCTGCTGAATATAAACTGCCCCATATCCTCTTTCTGATGGAAAAGAACCTTATGAAATGACAGCACTTCATGTTTCGTATTCCTGCAGGATTACTTTTTCTGTGCCATTGTGCTTTACATACTGACAGGAAAACAAAGCCCTTTGACTCCCTGAAAACTCTGAGGGTTTAGATACAGAGTCTACAACCCTGAAAACACTAATTAAGGCTTTCTGTTGTTTTTACAGCACACAGATCATGAACATAAAATCAAGACTTTGCTTTTAGTTATCCATTTTGTAAGGAAAACCCCCTTATTTTCCATGCAAGCAGTTAGCATAAATGACTAGTAATGACAAGTTTTAATGGCATGCTAAGAGTCAGAAACAATATTCAGGTAAATATTGAAAGTGAAGCAAGATGGAAAAGACAGTAGTCAAATTCTCTGTTGCCACTTAATATGAGCAAGTAAATTCTACAGTTTTATTTGCAGCTCACTGTCATGACTGCCTCTCAAAGAACAGAATAAGTTCCTATGACATGAATTTTTCTGGTTTACATTTTCTGCAAGTGAGGCTGTGTAACTGTAGAAAATACCCCATTATTACTAAATTTGCTTTTGTGATTATTCAATTTTGTTGTCCAAATGCACACATACAAATGCATACAGATAAGCAGCAAAAAAATTTGTTATGCAATGTGGTAAGGCATTTTTAAATTTGGTTTTTAAACCACAAGACAAAAATGTAAAGCATTTTAATGTAAATATCACATTTCCCAAGCTCTTGTTCTGAGTGTCATTGCGACTCCTATTTTGTCTTGGGCAGTGATTGATCTGGTTTCACTGTGCATTGTATCACTGTCTTATTCAATTAACTTTAACTGAAAATTTAAAGCCTTAAGACAACGTAAGAAAAAGGAGATAGTGTGGCCTGAAAGAAAGCCAAGGTTTCCTTTATTACTACAGCTTGGTTGATTCCCTTTCAAATGTGGCTTCACTGAAGCCAGCATCCAATGCCAGCTTTTGCTTTCTCTTACACTAGAATAAAACTGAGATCAAGTCCTCAGTAAAACACCTGTGATGGAACTGTGCCCAGCTCTGCTTGCTGAAGCACAGACAAGGGTTTACCTCTAAAAATAAACAAACTTGATCTAAGCACACCACAGTATAACTGCATCTGAAAAGCAGCCAGGGTTAAGCTCACAATCAGCACCACTGCTTGGAAGATGATTTGTTACATCAGGGTTCCCATTAGCAAAGAGTACTGACCCAGCCTGGTGGAGGCTCTGGCTTGAGTGTTTAGTCTTGCACTTTTTTGCTCAAGATGTTTTTTCAAAAAGGATTTCAAAAACAGAGGGGCCAAAGTTTCCTGCAAACCCTGCTAGTGTTTTTCCTTATTTTCTTCTTAAAATCCTCACCTTTTAGCTCTAACTTATCACATTAAAAGAAAAAAAATAGATACTTGATTAGACTGCAGTTGTGTGTTTTCATCATTATCATAGAATCATAGAATGGTTTGGGTTGGAAGGCACCTTTAAACTCATATAGTCCAAGCTTTCTGCACTGAGCAGCGACATCTTCAACTAGATCAGTTACTCAGAGCCCCATCCAACCTGACCTCAAATGTTTCCAAGGATGGGGCATCTTCCACCTCTCTGGGAAATCTGCTTCAGATGTTTCAGTGTTTCACCACTCTCATAATAAAAAGTTTCTGCCTTATATTTTGTGTAAATCTACCCTCTTTAAGTTAAAAACTGTTACCCTATTACCCTTTGCCCTATCACAACAGGCCCTACAAAAATTTTATATCGCAGTAATTTATATACTAAAGTTTATCTTATGAAATAATCTCCCCTTTGTGTATTTCTTGAAGCATTTTACACAACATTTTTTAAAGAGGGTTCAAGTAGTAAATCTCAGTAGTAACGCCAGCCCCGCAGTACATATGTGCATCTGCTGCAGCTTATTGCTTGGAGAACAGCCTTGCTGAAGTGTTGCAAACATGTCAGGAGACTGCATGCATTGCTCACTAGGCAGTTCTTTCACCATCAACCTTGTCCCCCATTCCCTGCTGTTCTGCCACATTTGCCACTAGGCCCGGGGACATCGTGTCTTAACCCAGATGCAACATCGGAAAACAGTTACTGTGATGTCTTCTGAGCACTCTGTTAGGAAAAGTAGAAGTATGTCACTAAACCAGAGCTGTAGAGGCTGTAAACACATGCCTTACTGGTGCAAACTTCCAATGCATGGCTCAGCTGAGCTTGGATCAAACCCCAGAAGGAGTCACAGTAACGAGCACTGTGTCTCCTGTGCGCTGCTCTGCGCGTTCTTCTGGAGATCCACGGGACAGAGAACACTGGCTTGGCTTCTTTGCAAAGGGCAGTGTTTGTTATAATATCTATAGTAACAGGGATGAAAACCCTGTGTAATTATAAAGCAAGATACTCCTATCTCCATAGTAAATGTGAGGAGACTGAAGATAAAACATTGAAGAGTGAAGCCCAAACCTAACAAGAAGCACAGTAAACATATCCAGGAATTTAAGATGAGCCAAAATGTGTTGTTGCTCAGTTTTCATTTTTTCTTTCCACTGTTCTTAGAAAAGCAAAGTCGTGGAGCAGTTGGGGTACCGAGGGAATAGAAGAATGCCAGTGAATTTGGTTCCTGATCTAAATTTGTTTTAATGCAGCATGAACAGACTGCTTTCCACTCTTGGGTCAGCAGTCTTTTGCAGAAAGACAGTATTGTTCGCAAAGAACCACAGGAAAAGGCAAAAGGCAAAAGCAACCAATAGGCTGAAACTCACATATAATTAAATGCCATTGAAAATAAGAGGCATAATGTTTTTTTTCCCCTAGCATGTTTTCCTATGCAAATCCCCTCCCTATTCAGAAAGTTTAATCTTTACTAAAACTATGTTGAGGAGGAAGGGAAGGGAGAAGAATGACCTGAGGAAAGGGCTGATTCTGCGCTGAGCCCCTGCACATCCCATGGACCTTGGCAGGCTGCGAGTGCTGGGCAACTTTAGGGTAAGGTCTTATCTCGGGACCCCCCTGCACTCCAGCAATAAGGCATCAACACAAACCACACAGTCCATAAAACCTGAGCACAACCTTCGCTTTTCCGCCAGGAACCAGGGGCGGTAGAACAGCGGCTTTATCTTATCGCTTTGATAATCTTTAATTTGACCAGCTTCCAAAGGGTTAAGGCAAATGAACTCGGAACAGCAATAAACATTAGGGCGATAATAACAGTAATGGAGCTCCTCTCCCTCCTCCTCCTCCTCCTCTTCCCCTCCCTGCCCTGCGCCTTTTCCACTTCGCTGCTGCCTATCAGCCCCAGCCGAAGGCGAAGCCAGACCTCCCTTTCAATGACAGGGGGTGATAAGAGGCTCGAAGAAAACAGCAAGCTGTCTGGTCTGCTCAGGAAGTCGGGACGGCTGGTATTGTCCATCAGCGGGGCCACGCGGCGGCCGGAGCCGGGAACAATGCTGCACTCCGGGGAAACGGGCTCGCTCAGCCCCACGGCCCGCACAGATAAAGCAGGAGCGGGACTAGCCGGCCCCAGGTGCCCCTCCTCGGGAGAGACCTCGGCCCGGGGCGAGCACCCGGAGCTGCAGGCACTAGAGCCCCTCGCAGGGCTGAGCCTTGCTCGGATCTGTCCATTTGCCAAGCGAAGCCTGAGAAAACATCTTGGTCAGTGCCGTCCCTCGAGCCAGATAACATTCCTCCCGAATTACAGCCCGATATCCCCGAGGCCAGTGCTGAATTTCACTCGCTTTGGGTACGGAGCTGAGCTCACCCATCAGGAGCCGCCCCGCACAGCTCTGCCAGGGCATCCTGCAGGTGGGACCGGAGCTGCTTTCAGGCTGCCATGCATGAGGCGCTCCGAGGAGCGTTCCCCCCGCAGTTTTGCCGAAAACAGCAAAATTCCTGCAGCTGGCTGGAGAGAGGCGGCTGCTTCTCTCCCTTGTAGTTTGCCCTGAGGCCCAATTTTGCCTGGGAAGACCTGGACATTGTTCCCCAGCCTGGATGTAAGTGCAATAGTAACCTCAGCTCACGGCCCTGAAAAGTGCCAAAGCAGCTTCCGAATGGCAAGATCATTTCTTCTTCACAGGATTCCTTCTCCTAAATAAGCGGAGAACTTCTGGAGGAGAGCAAGAAAATCAAACCCGCTCCATTTGCCACATACAGACCATAATTGTGATAGTTCAGGTATTAGGGCTGGGCACAATCCCAAAATCAGAGAACGGTTTGGGTTGGAAAGGACAGTAAAGAACATCTCGTTCCAACTCCCCTGCCATGGGCAGGGACACCTTCCACTACCCCAGCTTGCTCCATGCCCCATCTAACCTGGCCCTGAACACTTCCAGGGATGGGGGAACCACAGCTTCTCTGGGCAACCTGTTCCAATGCCTCACCACCCTCACAATAAAGAATTTCTTCCTAATACCTAATCTGAACCCTCTTACAGTTTAAAACAATTCCCCCTTGTCCTCTCACTACATGCTTTTGTATAAACTCCCTCTCCAGCTCCCTTGTAGGTCCCCCCATAGGTATTGGAATGCTGCTCTATTTCTGTCTTCTTTTCTCTAGGCTGAACAATCTCCAGTCTCTCAGCCTGTTTTTCACAGGAGGTGTGCTCCAGCCCTCTGACCTTGCTCCAGCAGAAACCCTTCCTTTCTGATATGTTGTACCTGGTCATCCAACCACACACATCACAGCTAAAATCTTTAGCATGTTTGCTAAAATGCAAACTAATAATTATCAAAGTGAGATTTTCCTACTCTTGAAACAAAATAGAAATGCTCTTTGCAAATGCTGTTTACAGGTGGTACCACTCCCCTTGACTTACACTGCCCTGTAGCCTGGCTGCTGATGTGTGAGCTAACCATTCCATGTTTCAAACTAACCTGGGCATTAAGAGGTGTCTGAATAACATGGATTTTGCATGACATGGGTTAGAAGCATTTGTGATTTTTTTTTTTTTACAGTTTAGGTTTGGAGGAAGTTGTATAAGAGCATGTTTCTTCAGGTTCCCTGGACAAATGTGTCACTCGCACATCACTAAAAACCAGGACGCTGTGAGAAATTAATCTCTTTCATATAGATGGAGATCAGCTGTAGTATAGGAAGAGAAGAGGTTTCTTGTCTTTTCACTGGTACCTTCAAGTGCTGCTTTATGCTGACTATTCAATGTGTTTTCTTCTTGCTTTACCCATTCTCCACTCTGTCAACTATTTTGTGGGGGAGAGTACGGTAATAATGTCCTCATCATATGCAGTTTTATTGTTGCATTATGTATATTTAGGTGAGGGCATGATAGCTTTGAAATTTTTACATGTAATTCTCACCTTTTTTTTAATCCACTCTGATTAGTTTTCTCAACATTCCCTACTCTTCACATTTTCTGCAAAGATCAGGAAATCCCTTTGTGAAGTTGTTCGATTTTGGCTGGGTTTATTGTGCAGGAATGAATGTCTTTTTCAGCTGTCTTTGCTGACTGATGTGTAAAAATGAATAGGAAAACTGATAACCCCAGCTATCCATGCTGCAATCCTACTTAATTTCTTCTCTTCTTCCACTAAAAATACTTCATTTATAGCAACTTATATTGGAAATGTAAACAAATTCAATTATCATCTCTGGTCAAATACCAAATGATAAGTAAAAAAACAGTAAACATTAGGACAGCTATCTTGTAGTCTACTTACAGATATTTATCTATCTACTTTAAGAGCATTAAGCAGCTATTTAATGAAAGCAGATCTATGAACTCAGGATACTACTTCTTCATAGAGTTTTTCTTTTACAGGATGCATTGCTTGTGATGATTTTGCTACCCCATGAACGTTCACATTTCTGAAAAAAAAATCATGGCATTTGTTATGTTAACATCAAAATGATATTAAAATATTTTTTGGAATGGGGTGCTGTTATATTTGCCCTAATAAAATATTGCTTTATTCAAAATTGATTCTTTCATCTAAAAAGCATATAATTGAAAAATTCTAATTAAATCAACTATAACAGCTGTTGTTGTCTTTGCCCTTTTTTCACCTTACCACCTGAAGGTGGGCAGGAGACGAGACACCCCCTTCCTTAACTCTTACAGTGTTACATGAACCTTTGTCCCTCTGAAGCTTGTGGTGAGACTTGGGGGAAGAGGACAGAGAGGAGATGAATATTTCTCTCTTCCTGTCTTCCTCCCTGCTATGGATTGACTAGTACATAGGAGTTGGCACAGAGGATGTTCAGTCATTTCTCATTGTTCGAGTAGAAGTTGTAAAATACTCCCTCCCTGCAGTATGGGGGATGAAGAAGGGAGCTGCTGCTTCTCTGGACAAAGTCACAATCTGCCTTTTACTGCTGGCTGTTTTTTTAGGACCAGCCTCCCTCTACACAGTCATAAACCCAACTTAATTTATGGGATGCATCACCTTATCCCCCACCCCTCACTGCATTCCAATTTCTCAATAAAACCCCCGTCTGATTTGAGAACCCTTTTCAGGACAAAATATCTGGAGAGAGTTTAAGCTGTGAAAAGCTTCAAGGGAGCTCAAGAACTGAGATCTTTTTACCCAAGGGGGGGAAAAATTCCAAATCCCCATATGGAGGGGACTGAGAACATGATACTGTGGGGCTCCTGTCTGCAAAAATGAAGCTATCCTTGTCTGAAGAGAGCTACAAGACAAGCAAGAGTCCACAAAAGGGTTAAAATAAAACAAGGTAGGATAATTTCTGATGCTGAGTATGTCCCAAATGTATTCTCCTGTGCACTTCATAGAGAAGGAAGTCCAAGCAGTGGCCTTTCACATGACATCATAAAAGCCTAATTTATCACCAGCCACCAAACATCTAGAAAATCATAACATCCTTTCAGGAAAACCATGTGCAAGATAATCAGACTTGCTTTGATGAAAGATTTAGTGCTTGAGTCCAAGTAGGACACTACAAAGAAGAACCCTTTGCAGGTAGTAGCACACAACAATGCACGTCACATTTAATGTTTCAAACTCACACTTTATTCATTAAAAAGCTTATGCATTTCCTGCCCATAAACAATCATTTTTTTTACTGTGCACGTGTGTTCAACCAAACTTGTTAAGATAAAACACTGGTCACTGGTTAAGTCCAGACAAGATAGACAGCTGAATATCTTTTATAGATGAAACATGTGCTATGGCTGCAAATAAAGGCACTGTGGTCCCCATTTCCTCATCTCACAGTCCCTTGCAAGTGTGTTATGGATATGGGCTGAGTATTGTCACAGATTGTCACAGCCTTTGAAAGGCTAAAATCCTTCCAGCACACTCAGCACCACTGAACTGAGGGGTGCATTCCCCCTAACAAATGCCAAAACATTCTGCCAAAGACCTTGTCTCTCTATCCAAGGCTCTCACTGTTCTGCCTCATCGGTTTTTGGTGACTGGTGTAACCTGACTGTCTTGATGGAAAAATACTGCTCAGCAAGCAGTATATTGCCAAAAAATCAATTGGTTTCACATTTGCAAATGAAATCAAACAAGTCTGCTGTTTGTGTTGATTAGGCAGACAAAACAGAGCACAAAGCAATTAATGAATTGCTACAAATACCAGCTACATGGTGTTCAAGATTTCTTTTTGACTGTAATGTAAGTTTGTTCGTATGCATTTAAAGATTCACAGATTCCAATTGCTGTGCAGTTCACTGATCCTGCTCCTTAATAATCTGACCCTTAGGCTCCTGCTAGTCAACGGCCACAGGTTCTTCTGGTCTGACTGGAAAAATAACTGGATTTTCCACACCATTCTTGGTAGTTTGTTGTTGCATATTCTCTGATCTTCGTTAATAAAAATAACTTCCTATTACATTTCCTGCACAGGAAAGCCTGGGAAAAAAAAAAAATCATAGTTTTTCCTATGACATCTTTCACTTTCAGTGCAGACATTAAACTCACCACACAATCTTCCAATAAATCAATAAAACAAATACAACTATTTATTTTCTTTTTAAAGATCAGTATATTGTTTCCTTCCCTTACTTTGGTATTTAATTTCTCTCACTTTTTTATTGTTTAAATCTTTCTCATCTTTTGGAGAAGTTATTTTCCAGCAAAATCCCATTTATCTCCTTTTATTGTTTGACAAATTTCTTTACTAATTTGATATGTCTCCCATTCTTTCATTCAACCCTGTCCCATTTCTCTTTTGAACATCAATCTCCTGCTCACAAACATCATCTTAAACCTGGCCTTACTTTCGTATCTCTTCTTCATCCTCAAAACATGCTGCCTCACACTGAGGTTTTCTACTCTAGTGTTCTTTTCACTTGAACATTTCTTTTCTCTGTATCATGACAGATTTGTTCCTTTTTCTTTTCCAGTGGTACTCAGTCACACATCAGCTTTCTCGTCCCTCAGGATTTTGTGTGGAACATTGTAGGGTTCTGGGAGACAATTCATATTACCAATAACACAGCAGAGATTTGCTGACAGGGCTGAAACTATGTTGAAATAAGTTTAAAGAAGCAATAAGATATCCTAAAGCTTGCAGTGCCAGTGTAAGTAAGGGTAAGAAGCAGATTCATTGACTGCTATTACTATTCACAGTAGCTGCCTATAAAATTCCACAGATTTGGCAGTGCATTAGCCATATACACTTTAAAAGCATGGCTAATATGCTCTGCTTCTTTCCAAAGCATCACCAAATGCATATACCACTTCTTGAAATCTGTCCTCTCAATGACCTTCTTCTCTTAAATACTTTCAACTCTAGAAGTAAGGAATTTTGGATCTGGTAGCGAAAACTTCTTCATTACTTCACCCTGCAGTGGTCAAACATGAAAAACTTCATTACAGAAGGAAAACAGCATTTTCTACTGGTCCTGCCTTACTTACCAAACTTCTTTAGTTCCACAATTAAAAAGCAAGCAAACTGTGCAGGCATATACAGCAGCAAGCATGGGCTCAGAATACTCCAATGTTTTCACCTGTATAATGTTTAAAATGTGAGATGCCTCATCAATCACTTGACTCCTTTACAAGGAAAGTGTCTCTTGAGAGCACTCATGCACATTTATTGCCAAGTTTCAATGTGAAAGACAGAGCTGTTCCTCAGACAAGCAATCCTATTTTTCATTCATGTTTTGGCAGGGCAGAGATGCCAGGTAAGAGTCCCATTATGCATTGTACAAACACAGAAATGGCAGCCCTTTCTCCGAAAATTTATCAAAGTCAAGTATCACCTCCTGGAATATTATGTTAGAATTCATCTACAGCTCTCATCTCCTTTCCAGTGCAGGTCACTAGTGAAACCTTCTGCCTTGATTTACTTTCTTTGTCGTATTCCAGTGTAATGGCAATACACATGAACACACAAAGCCATGAATTACAGAACTGACATGTATCTACTGAGAATCTCAAAGGCAGCTCAAGAAAGCTAGATAAACATCTTGGCAGCTTCATTCCACTTGTAACCTAAGCAAGACTTCAATTAGATGTATTACCACTTAGACAATACAGAACTGCTTCAAAAGAGCACAGCAGTGACAATGAAGGACTACCAGAGAAGATATGGATTTTATGTAATTAAGCAGCAGTAATGACATTACAATGGGAAGAAAGCACTGTCACTCCCATTTCATGAGGCTAGGAGGCAGGATGATTTAGGGACTTCAACAACATTTGGAATGAGAGGGAGGAACAAGAAGAGAACCCAGGCTGTATCCTGCCATTTCCCTCTGATGTATAGCTTCCTACAGATGAAGAAGTCAAGCATTCACATCACACTGCATCTGGCACAATTTGCCCAGTGTAAGTCCTCACCATTGATTTGTAGTGAGCAACCCTCCAGAAGCAAACTGCTCCAAGGATGAGTGATCATACAGCACCTTGATGCAGCAGATGACTTGTTTAACCACATATTTCTCATTTGTCTATAGTCACACTGGATTTTCTTTTATAGTGTCTATCACATAAAAATCAAATACTCATCCTAGCAATACTAAAAAATTACCATTGCTTCCTCAACTTTTCCACCCCAGGATGCTATGATTGACTTTAGAGTAACAAAACTTGTGAGTTTATTGAGTTGTCTTTTCTGCTCTAAAGACTTAATTTTCAGATGAAAAATAGCCAAAGAGAACAACTGTATCTTTTACAACTTAAACAATATACATTTTAACTGCATAAACTGCAGTAAAGTCCCATGAACTTACTATTCCATACAGGCAGTGACCTGAGAGAGCTCTCACTTTTCATAGCATCTTTTGGCATAATTTATATTTAAATAATAGCAGTCAGGATCATTTTCATCAACATGAGAAAAAAAGTTCAGATCTAATCAAAAGACAGTTGTCTCCTGACACTGCCTGCTCTATGCTTGCTTGAGCACGTAGGCAGCAGCTGGCACTTCCACAGCTTGATCATTACTACTGCTCTTCAAATTATGCCTGTCACACAGGTTAGGAAAACATGAGTAATTAAACATAAACAGCGTCATAAAATAATAGTAAGAAAAAAATTAATAATCATCCAAAAGAGTGTTTGGGGCAACTCCCTACAGCACCTTGGATTTCTGCCCCTTCTGCTCAGACAGTTTTCCTCTGTGTACTTTTTAATTATTTCCTTCATGAGTCCTTTAAGGCAAAGAGGTTTGTACAGGAGGGAAAAAAACCACACGTACTAGAACTGATGAGAACAGTGATATGCAAAGAAGAGAAATGCCAATTAAATATTCCTCAACTGCTGCAGGCTGACTCTGAATCGCTTATGGCAGGGACTTACGCCTCACTATGAAACTGATAGTTTGAGATGCACGGATTTTAAAGGATTTTAAATGCAAAATTTCATGACCTGCTTGTTCCTTATTTGAGCCATGCACTACAGCTGGTCACCTGGTGCAGTATCTATCTTCTGGCCCATTAGCTTCTTATACCAAATTCAGCATTTAAACTGTATGGAGGTCAATGCAGAAATTCTGCAGTCCTGCAGCCTCGGCAGTACACGTATATGTATGCTGCCTTTTGCTCAAATAGTCAACAACCAAACTAATTCCTAACTCAGTTCTCTTACAAAACCAGCATAAAACAACAAAACAATAAAGACTGAGACTTTGGACCATGTTATTAACAACCCTAAGCAGGCTGTTGTAGCCTATTTTTGTGCACATGGTTACGGGAACTGAGCATGCAGTTCTGGTAATTGCATACAAAAATGACCAGCTACATGAGTAACGGGACATTTGTCATCTGCAATTCTTTCTGTGTAGGAACTCTGTGAAATGTGTAATCCTTTATGATAGCAGACATGCAAATGCTATGTAAGAGCAGTGTTTTCAGCTGCTTTACATCCAGAATAGTTATTCAGATATTTAACTAGAAGGTGCAACCAACTCGATTTACTCCCACTTGGTCTGTGTTTTGCATGGGTATGAATTAGACAAAGTTCAATGTAGGGAAGACTCGTGCCTGTCTACATAAGAAGAAAAATAAATGTAGTAACATACATAATACTGAACATATTCAAATCACATATTAAAAGAACATTTAGGTTGTTGTTCTCGTTAGGTAATTTTTGCTCATCTGTGTGCCTCAAGTTACATATTTTCACACAAATTTTAGCATCTCTCTGAAATAAAGCTCTTCTTGCTACAGTCCCTAAGTGCTTCAGCTTCTATATTCAAGGCTGAAATTGTTTAACTGACCTCATCAGAGGTGCTAACTAGCATACTAAAAGTATGCCAGCAATTCAATACACCTGCTCATGCTACCTAAGAGAATTTTTTTTGGGGAGAATTGCTATTTCTGGGGTGGAGGGACTTGCATATCCAATCATGCAATCTTCCACTGAAATCATCAGGAGCCTGGCCAAGAAGTGACTGAGTGGGCTAAATACAGCCCAGGTTTGTAATGTTCATCATCACTGCTGGTAGCATCCCACCAGGCTAAACTCATAAATTTGACAGTAGGAAGAAATGAACTGTCCCCATGTGCCATTATTCTTGCACTTTATATGTCTGCTTGATTTAGTTCTTTTTCCACTAACGTGATGTAAAACTACTAAACTCAACAGCAGATTTTCTCCTTGCCTTCAGGGCTTGCTTTAAGCTCTTTATTTCTCGGTATCAACAGACAGCATAGGAGGCATATCTAACTTGACTCCTCCTTGGATAAATTGTTGTTGGATATTCCCAGTATCTCCAATTGTGGTTATTTTAATCTTCTATTTGGTGTTTTTCTACCACACCTTTCTTCCATTTCACCATTACTACCCTCCCCATCTCCTTAAAGGCTCCACCCACTGTCCTCCTATTTCTCAGCTCAGTGCAATCCCTATATTATACTTTCCTAAGGCTTTTCTACCTTTGACACATATGAATATACTTAAATCTTTGGTTCCATCTCTGAAAAGCATGTTCAGTTAAGTTGGCTCCTTTCACTAATCAGTTTTTCAGCAGAGTTTGCTTGCCAGAACTGGGGAAAATTATACTCAGATTCATGAATTAAGACATCATAAACTTCATGTACTATTTAGCAATGTGCCATATATGGCAACTAAAAAAAAAAAAAAGAAAAAAAAAAAGTAGATTAAACCAGAGGAGACCCTCTGGCTCGTTTATGGACTCAAAGTATTTCTGGGAAGGTCACAAATCTCCAAGATATCTCCACAAATTAGATTTTGCACTTGGATTTCTAATTTAGCTGAAAGATGTGTAAAAACACATGCAGCCAGACAGCTCCTTGGCTATACATCTAAGGAAGCTCAAGGCATAAGTTATTACTTCCAAAGTCAATTGTAACTTATGCTCACTAAATTGGCTCCAGATCCACCCTTTTCAGACAGTAGTATAGGAATAATTTATTCTTCTGGTGAAAAGCACCCATTTTAGCTAAACCACACCCCCATCTGGGAGTCTCACCAGCAGAAATGCCAAAGGCAGAGGGATTCAGAGGTGCAAAGGGCTATTGAAGGCTGGTGGAACAGGGGTGAATAAAGCCCAGTATGTAATAGTGTCTGTCAGCACGCTGAAACGTATAACCTCTCCCTAACACAGGGGGTCCACAACACAAATCCGAGAGGAAAATTTGTTCCTGTGGTTCAATCATCACATTAGATGAAGAGGTTTCCTCGCTTTTAACATCCATTTGATTTATGCCAGAAATCCTATGGATAGTGGTTGAAATCATTGCAGCTTTCTGCATGTTTTGATCTATATCCTCAATGTGTGTCTTGTTTTCTCCCATTGAGAATATGCTGTACATAAATATGGTACAAGAGGTTTGAGAGCTCTGATTTTAGACATCTACCCCAAATGCCAAGTTAATTGCCTTCCAGTGCAGAGATAAAAACCCTACATAAACTAGGAGCTTTTCTCTTACCTATTACACTGGAAACCTGAGTTGAATGAGGTATGTGAGTTCAGCCCCTTGCAGTGGCAGCAGTGACTTGAAGTGATCTGCACCACAAGAGAGTTAACATTCCCATGAGAGATTGCTTCACTATCTACAGAAACACTGACCTACATACAAGGCTTTTCTTTCCCCAGGTGAACTCCTGCATCAGCAGCTACCCAACAGAAGCCTCCTCATGGGAGATCTTTAATAGCAGTAACTGCTGAATGAGAGGGAACTGCAGAAACACACTTGTTGCCAAACTGTGCATTTAGTTGGAAGCAGGAGAAACAGATGGGGAAATCACTCTTCAGACAGTGTTTACTAGCACAATCAGCACCTGAGGCAGCACTTATCCAGGTGCTGAAATTACAGAGGCAAGTTTTACGATGAGAAATCTATTCCTCATATGACAGCTATATTTCTCATCATGGATCATAAAAAGTAGATGATCCATCAGATAACTACTTGATTGCAATGTGCATCACAGTAAAACCATCAACCTTCTGTTTTGTTTTACGACCCTGGTTACATCTGGAATGCTTTCAAGAAAGATGCTGATGTTCACTTTGGGTACAAACTGACTCAGGAAACGTACTGGTTTGCTACTTACATGGTAGTAGATAGCAACACTAAGGGGGAATGATAGCAGGAATACTTCCAGTTTTGTTACCAGAAAGATCACTTTATTACTACCAATATAATTTTATTGAATGTTCTTCTTGGACTGGACTAGAAAGAAGATTCTTAATTGTCTAACACTTCTGCTTTTCAGTCTAACAAACTATTCATTTCAGTTGTCTATTTCCTCTTACGTTATAGATCTTTGCCATGACTACTAATTCAATAATAGTAATGATAGTAATGAAGTCAGTATTTGTAGAAGTCACCTAGTTCTATGTTTCTGTTATAACAACAGTCATTTCTTATCTTTACACAGTATTTGTTGTCAGATAATTTCTAATTCTTGTCCCCTTAGAGGCAGAAAAAAGATGAAACTACTATTCTAAGGTTGCAGAGCAAACCACAAATAAAATTCCTGATTTATCTAAGAGTATGTAGTAGAAATGTGAGCTGCATTGTAAGCAAACATTCCAAAGAGACACGTTAACAAAACCAATTTTTGCAAAAACATAAAGATTTGCTCTTGGAGATTGTTGTGATCTCAGCAGAGTGTAAAATTTGGGCAAAAAGTTGTCCTTGCTGGTGTGCAGTCTATCTCTTTGCTTGGCAAGGTTACAACTCCATTAAACAAAACAAAACAAACTAACCCTCTGGTCTTGCACAACTCTGCCAGGAGGGCTTGCAAGTTCTCTGGACAATTGAGGTTGCTCTGAAATTGTGAGGTTGAAATCACATGTTGAAATCAACAACACTGAACCATAGCTCAATATTCAAATCAGTTTTCCATGCAGGAAGATCATGTCTATAACAAGCCAGGACATTGAGTCACTTCATTCTTGACCTTAACCAAATGGGTTAAAGCAATATATATTTCATACTGCCCTGCAAAAGCTCATCTGTGCTTGGTATTAGCAAATAATTTCATTCATTCCAAGTACCAGACTTCAGTCACTTTTTTTCTGACTGCATGATAAAATTCAGATGTTTTAAAAATATCCTTCTTCCCTACATGTGCCACCCAAGCAGCAACAGCAGGCCTTCTGCTAAAACCTGACAATGAAATCTGGTTTTGGAGAAAGACCGAACGTGGAAAACTTCAGTGTAAACAACAATTGTTTTGGAAAATTGTGAGCATACCAGCCTGGGGTAGGGGAATTGAAAAGGAACACATTTTTGCCAGCTTAACAGACCTTATCAAGCTCCTACCTTCTTAATGGACCATGAGTCCCTTAAGCCTCTTTTTGTACAGTCCAGACCTCCTCCACTGCAATTATTTCGGTCTGCGCACCCCTTCACCTGAAATCTCAGCCTTCCTTCAAGTGGCTGCAGACTTTTTATCCTGCATCTGTAATCTTGTTTCTGCCCCAACTGATGGGAAATCCAAGCTGTCCCTCCATTAGATGAACCCACACACCCCGAACTAGGCACCAAACCCTCCCACTGTGTTTTGCCCAATCGCACAAATGCATTTTCCTTTTGCAATACTTCCCGTAGAGATCCAGCTGGATCCTAAGGAGTCTCTGAGCGGCAGTATCTGTCAGCAAAGCCAGTGTGCCTCTATGCCTGCCAAATCACCAAGCTACTTGTGTTGGGTAGCAAGAAACAGAGATTAATCGACTGACCTTATCTTTTTACTTTCCCATCTTACCCTATAAATATTGGGGAACAGCATGGATGAAGAGAAACAAAGATTAAATGACGGAAGAAAGTGCTCTCCTCTCCATCCATAAGGACAAAATGGGCAGGAATAGGGACTACACTTAGAAAATAGATGAACTGTCTCTCTGTTGAGAAGTAGGTATCCTCATTGAAGGCCCTAGAAATGCTTACATGTCATTAAGATGTTGAAAGGAGCTTTAACACCTGCTTGTTTGTGTGCAAACAATGCCCCTTCAAGACCTGGATCATGCTGCATGTAATAAAGTACTAATGGGGTAGGAACAAATGCACTGGCGGGGATGAAATTTTTTTTTTTTTTTTTTTTTTTTTTAATCATAATTACCAAATTTAAGATAAGGGGCCTAATTAGAAACTGAGAGTTTAGAATAAGCAATGATTGTCTTGCCTGTATCCACAGAAAGTAAGCCAGATGCATGCAAGTGTTGCTACTGTTTCTACAATATTCAAGTTATCTAAGACTGTTATTTCATTCTGCAGAGGAGACACTGCTATTTCAAGTTAAGAAGTATTTCTATTTAAAAGCTCGTATTTCATTGTAAAAATAGAAGACCTCTGAAAAACAGGCCTATATCTACAAAATCAAGAAATACATGGTGGAAGCACATGGTTTTAGATGCTTCTGTTACTGCAAGCACCAACTATTAGCAGAAAAAAAAAAAAAAAAAAAAAAAAGAAGAGCCACCTTTCTTTTTCTTCCATATGGTTATTAATTTCTTTTATTCCAGTATTTCTCTGCAGTATGTAAGCAGTGTCCTCACACATGGAAAGACAGAAGCTTCTGTTTTATAAGGAGAAATTCCTTTTGCCAGACAACCAAACTGGAATTTGATGCTTTTTCTACAGTGCTTTTAAGGAGCTAGCCTCCACTTATCTGCTTATGTTTTCAGTTGTTGATACAATAAAAGTTTGGCTACACTCTGATGAAGCCCAAGAAAAGGGAAAGAAATTTGCATATTTTGGTTTTTTAAGTCAGGGTGTTATCTGATACTGCTTGCAGCTGGGAAGGGTCCACCCTGCACCTTTTAGTACAACATTCAAATATCTCTCTTGCTATAGTGAATTCCAGTAAAAAGACATACATTTCAGTTTTGAAGGATTCTGCACTTGGGCTTACTAATACTCTTTCTCCTTGAAGGCCCTGTCCCCACCCCTGCCACAGTATCTCTCTGCCAAACCAGCCCAATGTTCTCATATTTTAATTGAGGCTAACTGGATCCATCTGCCGCATGACTCGGGGGTTACTCTGAACCTTAAATTCCATTCTTATGCCAGATCGCTGAGATTTGAGTCCTCTTTTAAGAAAATGCTGTTTTTTCTATAAATTCTATATGAGGGAAGTTTAAATTTTAGCACAGATGTTTGCACAGCAGTGAAGAGCTGAATGAGACACTTGACACATCTCTGCCAAACATTCTAAAGTCAAAGGTAATGAACATATGGTTGCTGCTACTCTGCTTCATAGCCTGCTCGCTCTTATTCATGATGCTCAAAGGTCAGATTTTTACAACTTGCTGCACTTTTCTTGAGGCCTGGACCTGAAAGTGTGCTTTGGCTGTCACAGAGACCATTTCTGCCCTTGAGCATCATGATGGGCAAGGTTTACAAGCACCCGCAAATGGAGATGAGAAATACTTCTGCCAAGTGTCTAAAATGGACACTAACGTAACGAGGTATTTCTACTTTCATTGCTGGCAGCCAAAGAGAAGGCAGCTTTTAATAAGTAGGACCTGTGAGTGGCTGAGTATGTGTGTGGGGAACAATGCTCACACAAATTGGAACGTATGATTACGTTTTCATTGGCAGTTGAAGAATCACAGTATCATTTTGACATAGCTTGGCCACAGACATAGTTTTAACTGAGTAATAAACACGTATCGTATTTCTGCAAATGCTATTATAATATTGCATAGAAGTAACTCCTGCTGATTTAACAGTGCTTGGAAAAAATAATACAGCATTTGTCTCCATGGAATAAAATTCTTCAAGATCCTGGCAATTAGCTGAATGAAGCAACAGAAGCAACAAAAATACTAGAAGTGCTAAATAACTGATGGGAACCAAACTCAAGCAGCTTCCCCTGTGCCAAGAATCGTAGAAACCTGATTTTGATTTTGGCAGTTTTGCATTTAACAGAGCTCCTAGTGGTTTATATTGGTCTAGAAATTAGGATCTCTTTCCATGATTTCAGTCTTGTCACTCTTCCTAAAATGCAGTTTGAAGCAACAATGAATCAAAACAAATTGTATATAAACTGAACAAATTACTAGAAGTGTGAAAGATATTTGGTATGTTCTGCTAAATGCTTTGGTCTGGACAAATCTTGGGTGAAGAATTTTGAAGTCACTGTCAAGTGCTGAACTATTCCACTAGAGATCTTTCTTCTGTGCTCTCCAAAAGGCTGAAGGGCAATAACAAAGCATGACACACCTCTCCAAATATTTAAGCAACAAAGAACAATGGTATGAGACAATACGGCAAGATAGTGTTGCATGCAGGGAGTGTTGCTGGCCTTGAAGTCACCTCTTGAAGTGTGGCAACACCCTAGGGTGTCTCCTGTCATTGCATCATTTAAATATGAACTGGAAAAAAGAAACCTTAGACCTTTAAATAAACCTATTTTAAGAGAGGAATTATTAGCAGATGGAGGCTGGGCAGGACTTTAATTTCTGCAGGTTTAATTCCCACCTGAGTTTGATATATGTTCAAAATAGTGTCATCTCCTGAAGGAAAGGCAATACATTAGGTCATTGCTCACTTTACAGCCATTTCATCTTCCCAGTGAGCATGTCCATTTTGAGGGCCATCTGCCAACAACTGGCTGAAGCAAAGTGGACTTTGGTCACTGTTCTCCTGCATTGCTTGGTCCTGTGGGGATCCATGGCTCTGATCTACCATGAAGTTTGCAGAAGAGCTAGTATAAACTCTAGTGTGAATCTACCCAAGTATTTCAGTATCTTCATCTCACTGAGCAAATATTTTCAGGCATCATTCTAACTCAAAAGTTGTCCATGTTTGACTCCAAATGAACCTTTTCTATAACAATGTTTATACTTGGCTACCTGCTGAATGGAAGCCATGGATTTCTATGAAGCTGTGCTAGGAAGGAATTTGACCTATTTGCTTTAAAACATAATGTGCTAGAAAAGATGAGACATGGGATGCCAACTGGCTGTGTTTTATCTTGGGTTGTTTCAGATAAATAGGGCCTGTTTTCTAGTTAGGCTGAAGTACATCCATGGGACTACTGCTTCACGAGAGGTAAAAAGGAAATGCTTCCCTTTCAACTGCAGCCATCTCACTGTGCTAAAATCCAAACACTCAGAATAGCACCGTAATCAGAAACAGGAGATGCACTAGTTTAAATTATGTCAAATTTGACATAGATGTGCAGTGGATCCCCTTGATTAAGAGAGTCATATTTCACCTGCCAGAAACTGAGGGTTGTGTTTCTCATTCTTCTGCAAAGACAACTCTGACCACGCCTTATGTTTGCTGAAATCATTACTGACAACACTCACTCTGCAAGTGGAATATTGCACATGAGCAGGGAAGCAAACTCCTGCTTCATCGTGGGTGTCCACAGCTACACACTTTGAGAGACACACAGCATGAAGGCCCCAGGACAATGAATATCTCTGTTACTGGATACAGCAAGCCATGATGCAATTAGTCATGGACAGGGAATAATGTTTCACCAAACAGCCTAAATATAACCTAATAAAAGCAAACGCTGGGATGTCTGTTTAAGTGTGATTTTTAAATCAGGCTTTCAAGAGTGTGATGAGCTAGCCTTGTTTTGCTGACATTTGCTGGACTTCCAAGAGGTGCAGGTTGGCATTTTTGTCCAAAGTCAACGCCTACAGGACTTGTGGATTTTGCTGCGTCACCTCCATGCAACCACGTAGGTCTGACATTGTGCTCCAGAGAACCAGAGCTGAACACTATGAGTTTATGAGGTCAGGATGCTGGCTTAATTTCAAATACAAAGCTTGGTGCATTTTCAGGTATTTCACAGGTATTGTAAACTGATCTTACATGATATGCAAATTCACGAGTGCTAGCAGTGAATGGATGCACCAACTTTCTTCCCTAAAACTGAAACAAAATTATATAGAGAGCTACTTCATGGTACAAATTGCCATTTTAAAGTTCTAAACATATTTAAATTGATGTAATTTTTGTTAGCCTTAAAAAAACCCCAACCCACAAACCAGTAGGTCGTCCTTTCAGCAGGCTGCATGCACATTTACATGAGTGAAAGAAGAAATACACCTTATATCAGCGTCAGGCGAGGATACAGTCATGCACAGAGATATAATCAAAGTAATAAAATGATACAAGCATGTTTTAACATATTTCCGTTTCACTTTTCATGTTGACTTAACATCAGCTCCATATGTAATGAAAAGGAATTACCTGGTTTCAGTCTTGGTTAGTTAATAAAGTATGCTACAATGATACAAAGCTGTTGGAATGTGTGAAATAGGGCTATTTTGTAGAGTATCAATAAGCCAAAAAGCCACAGCACCAAGACAGGAAGAGATAACTAGGCAGCATTTTTATAGTAAGTGTATAAGTAAGAAAATATATTTTATTATTCTGAAGTTGTAATAGCTCAATATGATTCTTACAAGGAATCCCTAGGCAGAGCTGAAATGTTAACTTTTAATTTGCAAATGTATAGACAGTTGATAGAAAATAATTTTCCATAGTGATTCTTTTTATGCTTCTTCCATTTTAATTTGTAAATAATTAATAGAGAGAAGCTTGCAATATGCAGGTATCTGTGGACTATTGTCTATTAGCAATTAACAGATAGAAGCAGAGGCATTTCAATTTACAGGGAAAGTTCTTGGAGAAAATGGACCCGAATTATTTAATCATCTTTGGCATGAGAAAAAAAGATTGGCATGAATTCTAACATTTATTTGCAAACATGCAGGCAGTCCTGTATGGCTATTATGTATATGATGTCATCATGCTTTTAAATTGTAAAAGATATGAGCGACTTAGCATATAAAAGAATCCCTAGATGTCATTAGGAAGCTGTGACAGTCATTCCCCCTTTAATTTTCCACAGAAACCACCAACAGCCAAAGTGGTTCTGGAGCAGACGGCTTAGAAAGCAGAGTGGCAGTGGGAAAGCCCTTCTTTTGAACTCAGGTGAAATGGAAGATAATTATACTGGCTGCACTGTTGGGTTTTTTTTTAACTGCTTGCTTAGCATACAAGTGGTGCAGCTGGAATGCTGTTCGCTGTCACCCCGGTAGGCAGACAGGTACCTTGGCTGCAGAAAATACAAAGTTCCTGGTGTGTCTGCCTGCAGTGAGGTGGCTCGCTGCGTGTTGGGACCTGCAGAGTCTGTAGGACACACAGCCTTTGTGCTGCTGCCAAGGGTGGCAATATGGTCCATTTCATGTAAATGTGAGACAGCCCTTGGGCTTCTGGCAGGCCGCCAGGGCAGCCCACAGCTCTCTTGCGAAGATAATACCGCTGTGATATTCTACAGAGATCAATTAAAACACTGCAGCCACTTCAATCTTGAAGCATGTGGGACCCCCCCAACCCAGAATTCTTAAGTATGGCAAAGATTTATACAGTTATTGTAGCCACATGCACGGATGAACAAAAGAGCTGGAGCTGGAATTACTGTCAATAACTTCTAACTGAAAGCTCTCAAAATGAGAAGATGAATATAAATACACAGAATTGGATTTTAACCTCTGCAACAGGTCAGTGGGACTGTTTCTACCACTGACAAAAGGGAACAGTCTTGCAAATCCATCTTGCTTACTACAGTTTTCTGCTAGTTCTTGTACAATATTGGCAGATTAATCATTTCTTTTTGCCTTTTCTCCAAGAGAAGCCATAATTTTCTCTAATACCATAGTGGGTTTTTGTGGAAATTAGCATACTACAAAATGAGAATGGCAAATAACTCTGTTTCCAAATGCTATGTTCAGCAGCCAGATTTATTAGTGGATTTGGCAGCATTTGCCAGCTCCTTTGCACATGAATAACTCTACTCACATTGTTTAAACAAATGAAACTAGGATAAATGAGATTAATTTGCCAATAGCAAATTACATTCTATTTAAAAATAAGAATTAACCTGTACCAAATCCACATGCTTTTGTTTATTTCCCATATAATTTATGCACAAAAACACCATAGCAGACTATCTGAGATTATAGGTTTCAGTGCACTTAAGTAGCAGAAAATTGGAGGAGTGTCCTGCAACAGGGGTACCTTTCCAAGAGCCTGGAGACCACAGAAGGACAAGGCACAAGGAGATAAAACAACCCTGAATGTCTCACACAGCCCATGCCACTCTGAGGAGAAAAGAACTGTGTGTTACAGTTGTCTCAGTCAACATGCCCAGCTCAGACCGAAGGAACATAAAGCTGGATTAACCTACCCTTGCAGATATTGCTACATATCCAGCCATAAATGGGACAGTGGTTAATCTACCCAGTGGAAGGCAGAGTCTGCTGTAAACATGACATGAAACCTAAACAGATTATCTGTCTTATTGTTTCCTTTGTCCACCACACATTCAAGCTAGTCCTCTAAACTACATTTTGTTCTCAATTATTGCATTCCTCAATTTGGTATATAAACTTGATGCAAGTGTGGCACTCCAGCTCTCACTGATGGACAGTGAAAATTTTTTATTACTACAGTTTTGTGCTTCAGAGCCATAAATACTCTTAAAACTGTTCCCTATACCCTCCCTAAGCTTGGTATATATCTTCCCTTTTAAGAAGTCATGATCTCTCTTCATTTCCCCTTGGCTGTTTCTGCTTCCTTCATTGAACACTTCTTTTCCACTTGCTATATTTCCCTCTAAATCACCTCCATTTATCTACCACTCTCCCTCATACACCTTTCTTTAACATATATTCCATTTGTCCTACTGGTGTTTTCAGACTTTAGCTGTTTCTTCCCTTCTCCGCTTCTCTGAAGGGTTTTTTTTTTCCCCACACTTGTCTATCGGGACTTCTCCTCTCCCTCTGTTTTCTGTCCTATCACCCTTGTGGACTGTGTGCTAGTAACTCCCTCTCCCAAGTGCAAAGCTTTCAGGATGGAGTCTAATGCCAGTGGTGGCAGAGGGAGCACAAAGGATGCCTTCTCTCCTTGGTCCTTCACCTGGGAAGAGATACTTGGAGCATGAAATAAGAAAAGAATCAAAAGGTCTCCTTACTTGGAGGTGACCCCGTGAGTTAGGCCACCCTTCCAGCAGATAGGTCTGTTCATCCTGAGACCAATTGCAAGACCACTCATGACAAACTGAACAGGGAGAAGTGTAGCCAAGAACACAACAACTGCCTCTAGTTCCACACCTTTCAGGGCTGGCAAGGCCTGGGGACGAATGGTGACTTCCCTTGATAAAATCCACTAACTTGGAGGTGGGATGAAAGAATCTTGCTCTTAAAAAAACCCTCAGATCTTTCATAAAAGTTATCACTTGCCACCAGGAAAATTACATGCTGGCATTTTAAAGACTTTTTCTTGAAAAATAATAAAGTAACTAGCGGAAAAGTGATGTCATTCCTGACATTGTCTGTGTAGAAGCCCCCAATTGGAAGTACTGTAAACCATTTCCCAATCTGCTTTTACACAGGCCTAGGAATTATAAAGAAAATTTAAGTGTTTAATGCTTAAACCAAATGTTTAATTTTCAACATCCCCATAGAGTCACACTGCGATGTGGAGGTTGCAGTTAAAAGCCCAGATTCCTTCATCTTCCTGACATTGAATCTACACTATAACAAAAACATTTTGAAATTAATGTAGAAATAGTTCTAACTGGAGCATTAACAGAATTTACTTCAGTCATGTTCATCAGGATCATTTATATCTTACACATGTGATGTGTAAGTATTCACTCTGCCTATACATATACAGTTGGATTTTATATATTATATATAAAAACACTCCCTTACAAAGTATGATTCATTGGTTTAGCAGTTGGTATTTTAGCTTTTCCAGTCTGTTCAAAAGCAGTTTATACGTTTAGAAGTATGGTGTATATAATCATTACCACTTTAAGCAGGGCCTCATACCATCTATATGAGAAGACACATTACACGTGCTAAGCTGAGCACTGAAACCTACTGAGACAATTCAACACTGTGGAAGAATTGTGAGCCATGCTTTGGCTAACTGTTTTCTGTGCCATTAGAAAGTGGTTTACTATATGATTTATAATTATCCACAGTAAAATAGACTTATCAGGACAAAAGAGTCCAAAATGCTACCCTTCATCATGTACAAGAGCTGATCTTACAACAGGGCGTGCCCTGGCCCAGGAGCAAGACTGTGCTTTCTCATGATTAGAAAGCAGATTCCATGGTCTGTCCTGGCACTGATCTGTGGCAAGTTGAATGGTCTCCCTGGGTTTTGGTTCCTCAAAAGGAGTGGCAAAACTTACCAAACTAAGCTGTATGTTGAATTTTTTAACCTAATGTAAGATAAACACAGAGATCCGCTGACTGCCAAGAATGGTCCTATATTCATTTGATATGAATGACAGGCATCCCCACCTGAGTATCAGCAAACCCAATGTAAACACACCATAAGGAATATCCTTATGGAAACAGTTCACATGCCTGTGCAGAGAAAATGGAAAAAATGCATGCCTCCATCTAGAGTAAAGCTTGTGCCATATGTGATTACAAAGACACTTAGGCTGAAATGAGGCTGGGTATATTCAACATTTGGGTCCCACATTGGCTGTTATGGATCTTCTTAATCTTGTCAGTCACAGACAGCCCACCCACAAGTGCTCCTTGGGACAAAGGAGAGTATACTCTTTTTTTTGGGTGACAGATGTAACTGAGAACCTGCTTCCCTGTTTTGTTTGTAACCCAAGGAAATTTAATGGGACCTTTGCTGAAAACAGTTAGGTCAGATAATCACTAACCTTGCAGGCTTTGAGGTCTGTGTTGCCTCAGTGTAAGCAACACAGTATAAGCAGACTTGGGAAGAGAGACAGTGTTGATCTTCTCTACCAAGTGGTTCCTCTAACCACAAAAAATGCCATGTGCTGGCTCAGATTTATTCAATTCAACTTGATGGTAGGATGGAGGATGGAGGGAGCATGCTTGATGATTCTCAGAAATAACGTCTCATTCAGCAGAAGGCTGAATATGTTGAATATGAATTAAATATTCTGACATTTTACCTGGAAAAAGTAAAGACTTTTTGCTAAGTGTGTGCAAATTGTGTTTTTTTTCCTAAATCTCATAACATGCAGTGATTTTCATGGGAAAAAAAGAAGTATGCCAGTGACACACAAATCACAGCATCATCCCATTTCAAGTGCGTGTCTCAAAGCAGACAGTTACCAATGTCAATTGGCAACAAGTCATTTAAATTTCATTTTCCTTTAATGATGACTGGAAATTATTTTTCCTGCAATTTCCCAAATTCTTCAGTTGGGGACAGACATTTAATAAAATTCCAGCCAGGGTGGAGCAAAAGGTAAAAATTTTTCACAAAAGAAATTTAAATTATATGATAGGAAATTTAAAATATAGTACAGATAAGAGGGCAATACAAATTTGTTGATAACCCTATTTGGCCAGCAAACCCAGACATCCTCTGTATGAAAAAGCCCCTCTTAGGGTCTGAATTAGCATCAGCAGACCAGACTTGCTTATGATTAAAATCCCTCAGGATGTCTTGGGTATCTACATTCTCCTAATGAGTATATATTTTGGGGTCTGCCTGGCAGTAATCTTGAATATTTAAATTGCCACACACCAACTGGGATAGTGCAAGGCAGGAAACGTGTAATTGAGCATTATGCTTTCTCACGTTAGGAGGGCAGCCCAATCCGTTATTCTGTCTGGCGCGTTTCCTCAGCGCTGTCCTAGGTCACTCAGCACTCGCTCAAAGTAACGCCTGGCCAGCAATCAGCCACACACGTATGCACTTGGAAACCACCAAGTTTTGTCCTGGCCTTGACATCCCCCCTTCCTGAGCCTTTTCAATGGACCGTGCTCCTTCCTCCAAGGAAGACATCTCTGTCCAGCCTTTATTGGAGAAAGGCTCTTCATCAAGTGAATTGATAACGGGGGTGATCAAAGTCTGGCAGTTGTAGCTTATCTATTTGGGATCATAATTCAGGAATGGAGCTGCCCTTCAGTTTGCTCCTCCCCACCATTAAATTACATTCAATCACTGAATGGAGAATGCAGCCCATGCGCTCGCAGCCAGATGTTATCATTACAGGCCTTTTCTTATAAACTGATGCTGAAACCCGAGTGGTTGATGAGACTGGCTAAGCAGTTGTACCTTTGACCTGATTGCATTAAACTTGCCCTATCAATTTAAGCTTAGTATAAACACCATTTCCCAGAGTCCCTCATGACTTCAGTAGTGAGAAGAAGCTGACTAAGCCTAAACATTTTTTAACAGCAATCTTGTCTTACAACACCAAGGGGATTTGCCATGTATCTGGGGCTTTATAAAACCATATGAACATGCTGAAAGAATTAAAGTCCTTTAAAAAAGCAAAATTGATGGTGACAGTCCTTTTAGAAAATCAGTTTGTAGAATGTCAGCACAAGAAGAGTTGGAAACAGGACTAAAATAGTTTTTAGAAATACAATAGATTTGCGTTTGTTTCACACCGTTGTTACTGAATACTGAAAGTCAGAGTTAAAAAACGAAACAAATGAAAAAAAATCTCAAACTGAATTCACCCCCTGTTAAAAAGAATTCCTCTCCAGCACTCCAAAAACCAAAGTCCTTCCAGATATATCACCTATCTGAGATCTCCCATAAAATATGAGCATCTTTACCCTGGCATATCAGATTTATTTTTAATAAAATTTGGTCTATTTCACATTGAGGATAATTCAGATAATCCTATCAAAGTTTCTATGTAGCAGCACATGAGCTATAGCATATGGTACAGCATATGGTCAACAAAGCTTGGCCAGGCTGAATAAAGGGGGACATGCTTATAACTGTAAGGGGAAGAATGAAAGTAGCATCATGCTTGACTCAGCTGTATTGCCTTCTGTGGGGTGCTAAATCAGTGTTTTGGTAACGCAAATGTTGGTAAAACAATGGGAGATAAACCAGGAGAACACAGATCTTCACCTCACTGAGTTGCAAGTGCTCTGGCCCTGATGCAGAAAAACACACTTGAAGTTGAGAGGATTCCTACTAATTTTAGCAGAAGTATAGAAGTAGTCAAAACTCTGCAAGAGTAATTCTGATTCAGAATTGGAAAAAATTAAAGAAATATCCAGGAGTGACACAACTCATTTTAAAACAGATGTTTTGTGCTGTCTGTAGATTATACTGGTGTTACAAACCAGGCAGTGGAACTGCTGCTAGAAGTGCAAAGAAGAAGAAGAGGAAGAAGCAACAGCACATTAAGCAAAATGTGATGGTTCTGTGCTTATGGAGAAGATGCTTCAGAGCACTGAAACACAAAGCACAAAACGACAACAAAAAGATTACTAACTTGTTTTACTGTTTTGAAATCTAATAAAAGAATATGCATGTAAAAAAAAGTTCAGGCAACAAAAAATCCTTCCAAAACTAACATTAAAAAAATCCAACCAACAACTACTGTTACTTAAATAATTATGGAGAAGCTTATTTAAGAACTAATTTACCTGACTCCCTACCTTGGTTACTCTTAGAAGCAGCAGCATCTGACTTTTGTTAAACAAATGCCACTGCAGGAAGGAAATGCAGGTAAGGAAAAAAAATAACCCGGCACATAATTTTACATAATACAGATGCAGAAAGCAATCTAGAGCATAATGTAGAGTTCTCTTATGTTCAAATTAAAGCAGAGTCCTTTTTTGGCAAATAAGTAAAGTACACATTTAAATGACAAGAAGACTTGCACAAATCGCTTGCCTTGCAGAAAGAATCTCTGTTTCTCTCCTTTTGGGATCATATGAGATAGAACAAGCCCAGTGACCCTGACTATGAATTCAGAGAAGAAAAAAAAAAAAAAACAAAACCAAAAACTTGTCAGCTATTTAATTCAAACTTTCTAAACTAATGTTGATTTACCTAGCCATGCCCTGTCATTACAAAAGGTACTTCTGCCTCATAGCTTACAGCACAATATGGAGGCATCTGAGTAGCTTTTACCCTACATTTGCTCATAAGAGTTATTTAGCTGCGGCATGACAGGAAACAATACAGGGTAATTTGACTAATCATGGAGTCGATGGATGCTGGGTAAAAATCTAGCTGGATGGCTGAGACCAGAGTGTGGAGTTAAATCCACCTGGCAGCTGGCCACAAGGGGTGTTCCCCAGGGTCAGTATAATGGGCCAGTCTTGTTTAACATCTTTATTGATGATCTGGACGAGGGGATCAAGTGCATCCTCAGCCAGTTTGCAGGTGCCACCAACTTGGGTGGGGTGTTTACCTACTGGAGGGTAGGAAAACTGCAGAGGGAAATAAATAGGCTGGATTGATGGGCCAAGGCCAATGGTATGAGGTTCAATAAGTGCCAAGTCCTGCCCTTGAATCACAAGAACCCAATGCAGTGTGACAGGCTGAGGGAACACTGACTGGACTGATCAGGGGAAAATGACCTGGGAGTGCTGTTTGACAGCCACTGAACATGAGCCAGCATGTGCCCAGGTGACCTTCTTGCCCAGGTGCCACCCTGGCCTGTATCAGCAGTAGTGTGGTCAGCAGGACCAGGGCAGTGATCATCCTCCTGTACTCGGCTCTGGTAAGGCCATACCTCAAATCCTGTGTCCAGTTCTGGTCCCCTCACTACAAGAAGGACATTGAGGTGCTGGAGCATGTCCAGAGTAGGGCAAAAGAGCTGGTGAAGGGTCTGGAGCACAAGTCTGATGAGAAGTACGTGAGGGAGCTGGGGTTGTTTAGCCTGGAGAAAAGGAGGCTCAAGGAAGACTTCCACAATTACCTGAAAGGAGGATGTAGCAAAGTGGACCTTGGTCTCTTCTCCCTGGGAACATGACAGGGTGAGAGAAAATGGGCTCAATTTGCACCAGGGGAGGTTTAGATGAGATATGAAGAAAAATGTCTTCACTCAAGGGGTGGCCAGGCATTGGAACAAGCTACCCAGGGAAGTAGTGGAGTCACTATCCCTGGAAATGTTCAAAAAATAAGTAGACAGGACACTTTGTCATATGGTTTAGTGGTCACCATGGTAGTGATGGCTTAATGCCTGGACTCAGTGATCTTAGACGTCATTTCCAACCTAAAATATTCTATGATTCTCTGATATATCCCTCCAGTAACTGCAGTAACAGCTAAGCTGGGGAAGATGAGGTACAGCAGGGGAATAAGAACATATCTAAAGGGGTGACAACAGGTCAGAAAAAGGAAAATCCTTGGCTGGCATGAAACTGTTGGTTGGGTTTGTCACTATCAGCCTTACAAATCATTACAGGCACTTTCTATTAAGTAAATAATATTACAAACAAGCTGAAGAAGATCTGTGATGACTTAAATTTGAGGAACATCAGTACAGGGGAGGTTCAGGTTAGAAAGAAAAAACCGCCTCAGCTTGAAGTCTGCCACCATGGAAGAGTTGAGAGTCAAGAGGAAAAGGCTTGAGATAATTAATTTAGAAACTGAAAACAAAAAGCTCACTGTGTTCTGAAACAACTGGTGTAAAGAAGAACCTGGAGGTGTGAGTTCATCACAGGTGAATCAGAAGTGTGATGCAACCATGAAGGCAAACATAAACTTAGTATGTGTAGGATGAGCTATTTCCAGCAAAAGTAGGGGAGTATTACTGCTAGAATATGAGACACTAATTGATGTGTCTTTTATTTCAAATCCTGTTTAGTATTCAAAAACTACTCTTGGTGGTGTTGTTAAAAGAAAACAAACTGGATTTGGGGCAGATAAACAGAAAAGCTGTAAGGACGGTCAAGCAGTGCAGAAATATAACAACACAAGGACAAATTTTGTTTCTTTAGTCAACCACACTAAAATTTGAGAGGTGAAACAACTATGATGCTATACCATCGCTTTGGAGAAGATGCTACAGCACCATCAAAGGAAAGTACTATTTAAGTGAAGGACAGTAGTATAAGAGGGATAGAAACATGCTAAAAATACCAGTACAATGGGATGTTAGACGAAAATTCCTAGCTATAATGTCAGGCAGGTTCTGGACTTCTGTACAGTGGGATTAGCTGGGGCTAAACATCCTCATGACTTTTAATGTGCAGTTAATGACAAGGGTTTTGTGATGTGATACCTGCTACAGAGACCAAGTGTAAGTATCTCCCAACTTGCTGTTAACGGCATAGCTATAACATGAGCATCAGCATCTGGTAATGCTCTTATTCTTCTTAACGATTTAATATCCTAAATTTATATCATACTTTTCAACCCAAACGATCCCAAAGCACTTAAAAAATTGCAATTGATATGCAGTCTGTGAAGAGAGGGCTTAATTCACTGCAGAAACAGAGCTGCAGCACAGGTGAGAGGCAGCAGCTGTTTAAAGCATGGTTATACTCAAACTATAAAAAAGTGTTTACATTTTATAATAGGAAGACCAAAGTGGTCTTTTGGGGGAGAAAGTATTTTCACTGGAAAAATGTAAGTACTCTGTATTTCTTATTTTCTTCTCCAGGCAGGAGCTCTGCTGTTGATGTCATGGAGGGACCAAGGTGCAGCAATCCTACTAGAATGAAGGCAAAAACATTTCCCCTGTTCATGCTTCTACTACCCATGAAAATAAATTTGCTATGTGTAATGCTGCAAAGTCATCACTGCATTCTTACTTTAAAGGGTTTCCTGCCTTCCTCAGGGGATATTATCTTGGGAGATTCACTAGGGCTTGTTCAAACTAATCCCTCTAAATCAAGGTGGATACTGAAATATGCTTGTACAGGATCCATCAGTGGGTGGGACAAGTTCAGACTACCTCCCCTGTAATGCATGAAAACCCAAAAAATCAGAATGGACCTTTGCAGGCTACATACAAAGCTGTCAAACCCAAACCTTCAAAAATCATGATACTGGTTTATGAGTAAAATGATGCCTTGTTCCTTCTGCCTTGACTTTGGGATTGATTAGATTTGCCCATTTTAATAAAAACTGAGAAATCTTTTTTCCCCACTGAAGGCATGACATCTAATCATACTATGCAAAATACAGCCATGACTTCTAATGACTGTCCTGTGGCTATCTTTCACCAAAAGTGTCTGCAAAGAAATGTGTGAGCTTATAAAGGCACCAGCGTAGGAGTTAAAACTTCACATCATCGGGTTCTGTTTGGCTTTTGAAAACAATCAGGAGAGTATACTGGTCATCCTATTATCGCATATAAGTGAAATTAGATGTATTAAAGTCAGTTTTCTGTGAAAAGAAATCCCAGTGCAATTGTGATTCTCTGCAGCTATAAAGCAGGAGTAACATACAGAAACTGAAGAGAGATGAATATTGTTACTGATAACACCTGACCAATGGGTAAATTACTAGTTATCATAGGCTCAAGGTCTGTTCCTCTAGAAGCTGCAAAATGAGCTCTTCTTGAAGGATTTTCAGTAAAAATTCAGCATTTAAATGTTCAGAGCAATCTGAAATCCAGGTAAGGAGAAATCAATGTCATGTCAAGCTTGGAAATAACTTTAAAAATAAACCAAATTAGAAAATTCCCCTTTAATTGCAAGGAATGAAAGTTTCTGTACAGAAAAGCTGAATTAGTCATAGAGGTGTCTCTTGAATGGCTTTTTTTCTTTTTTTTTCCCCTCCCTTTTTTCTACATTCCATAGTTACAAATGAAGAAGTCATCTACAGGTCACACCACTGCCTCCGGTGCTACTTAAACATTTTCTAAAAATGTATCTTCACACCAGCAACACACACAACCCATGTAGGTTGGATTTACATGAGCAGTTGCTATCTGAGCCCCCAGTTGCCACCCTAAGCTCCCATCCACTTCCTCTTCCTGGCTCCTGTGTTCCCAAGGCTAGCTGGGCTCAGCTGCCTGGCTGTCACAGAACTGCTGTGGGCTTTGGGGAAATTTTAGACAAGCTCACTCCTTTCCAGGAGGCTCTCCTCTCAGTGAACACATGCTCCTGACATGACTTTAGGCCACTGGCTTACCTGAACTATCCAACAAGGGCTTCCTTCTAAGCAGGAATAGTTGATAGGAGACCAATAAGGATGGTCCCAACCACTGTGTCACCAAGCAGATGAACAAGAAAATGTCTCACAAGAAAAACTCTTTCTTGTTTTGGGCTGCTGATGGGCTCCGCTTTCTCCCACTGCTGAGCTTCCAGGGCCTTATTGGGCCTTTAACAAAGGCTTCCCAGGGGTGTTCCAGCAGCCCTGGACCATGTGTGTCTACTTACACCTCCTTTTTCTCCTCATCTCAAGACAGTGCTGGAAAGCTGTATCCTGCGACTTTGTGTGTTGAAGAGGTCCCACTTGCCCCCAGACCCTATTTGTATGATCCTGGGTGGAATGGACGAAGAATGGGACCTGGAAGCTCCATCCCTGGCCCCTGGGTGTCTCTCCTTGGTGTTATTTCCCCCATCATGTCTCAGCTACTTCCAAAAGAAAACTGTGGACAGTTTAGAAAGCTCTAATCCTACTGTTTTATAGCTGGGACTCAAAACAAGTAGGTTTTTTCATCTTTGCCATGTGGATGTGTTCTGCCATTCTGGTGAAAGTTCACCCCAGCCTGGTCAACTCTTGTGCCTTTGAAAAAACAAAAATGTGGCAATTTGCACGTGCCCAGCACAGATCTGCTAAGGATGGGTAGCTTTAATTTCTGGTCAGTCCAACATCCATGAAATACCTCACATGCTCTGGGTATTGGCCAGACAAAGGAGGCAGGTAATCTCTGAAAAACTAAGATCTTGTAATGCTTGCATTACCAAGATGTTTGACTTTGTACCTAAATAAGGTTCTTTCAACTCATGTGTGGTTTCTATTTTTTAAATGTTTTTCTAGTGTATTTTATAGTGTATTTTTGTTTCTCTGTGTACACAGACAGATAGGCAGTTTCTGTTTTTTAAAGCAGGAGATTCCTGCATGCTATGCTTGCATTAAAAAGAATCTATATTCAAGAATGAACTGGCAGATAACTCTGTTTGTTGGTTCATAATATTGCAAAGGGAAGATAGGAAATCAGTGATTTTGCCTAAGGGAGCAACTTAAGTATAAAAAGAAGAGAGGGGAAAACCAAACTAAAAATCTTTACAAAACCTTCATTTTGAACTAGAAACAGAAAAGTAATCCCAAGCTGTCAATTACTGAAGCATGTGAATACTATTTAGAACACATTTTAAAAATTAAAACTGAAATACCTTGGACCTAATTTTAAACAGGTTTTGCATGGTGTAACACCATTGATGTCAGCAGGATAATTTCCAAGTTATAAATTTGTTAACATAAGGTTAGTACAAGGTTGCAGTGCAGTGGATGAGAATTGCTTTGAAAGTACTGTACGAAGTGGAAGGCTGTATGCTAATGTTGAATAACCTGCTAGGAGATCGTTTGCTTTCTGCCTACACAGCCAAGCTACACATTAATTAATGCTACCACAGAGACTGTCATCTCCTAAGGCATAGAGCAAACCAGTAATATTCTAACATTAATAATAATTAATATTCTCTCTTATGAATATTGTTCAAATAAAAGGATGTTGTATTTTAATACACATTTACCAAGACCATGTAAAACACAAAGCACCTGATTTATTTGCTGTTCTTCTGCCAAACACAGGTAATGATTAGTAAATAACTTTGAGCTGATGAACAAAGGTAGGGGGTTACATCTTTAGAAAGCAATAGCAGCCTCCTCAGAAATTTAATTTGGCTATGGTTCAAAAAGCCAATGTAAACAGCCTAGACAACCATATTACACACAGCTTATTCACACTTTTGGCCCACAAGAGTCGATGAAACAGTGTTCAGCAGTCTGTTTCTGCCTCCTCAGATGCACAGGCACAAATGCAGTGCCAGTTGTTAAACACACAGCACGAGCCTTGGATGAGGCAGTGTCAGAGAACATCTCTGAACCATAGACATCAACCAGGGAGATGTATTTTACAGGCTCCGTAACTCCTTCAGGACTTTGGGTAGCTGCAGAAACACTTGCAGCTCTTGCAGATTCCTGCACTGAACCAGTGAAACAGCATCCAAAATACAACCTCAGCACCAGTACTGAACACTGGAAAAACCCCAGAGTAGAGCTGGACCGTGACTCAGCTCCAGAGCTGTGAGGTGATGGCTGAGCATGGGACAAATACTAGGTCACAGAAACCAAATTAAGAATGGAAAGTGGAACAGAGGCTCTAAGGTGAGTTGTTACCTATGTAAACTAGGGCTGAATTTATTACTTGGGAATGAGGAAGAAGGTGGAAAGACTGTGCTTCCATTGGTTCAACAACAAGCAGAATAGGGAATGGCATATTGAACTTGCAGGGTAAAACAGGCACAGGGACATGGAGCAGAGTAGGCTGGAGTGCTCACAGAAATAGTGCAGGAATTAAGAATACAAAGCAAAGGAATAACTAGATTATGCAAAGTGAGAGGGCAAAGCAAAAGAACAACCACTTGATGCGAATACTATGGGAGCAAACAGTAAACCCTGAAGAGTTGCAAGGGCAAGATAAACTGAAGAAAAGTCAGGTGTTAATGACATTTTATATAATAGTTTTTGAATGGTGACAATGATATTTAAAATAAGAGATGTAGCTACAACGTAATGTATTCAGGAAAGCAGGGAACTTTTAACAAAGGACATCTTAAGAAACAAAACTATGTCAATTATGTTACAGAGTTTAGGAGACTGGAATATGATAAAATGAAAAGACATTGCCTGAAAAAAATTATTCAGAGAAATATAGAGGATTCAAAACTAGTAAAAAGAATTAATAGATAAAGGAAGAACTAGGAAAAAAACCAAACAAACAACAAAAACCCCAACCCCCGCCCCCCCCCCCCAAAAAAAAAAAAAAAAAAAAAAAAGCACCAAAAAAACCCCCAAAACAATGACCAAACCCACCTGGTTTCACAGATATTAGAAAAGGGAAAAGTGTTCCTGGATCAAGAGTACTACAAAGCTCAGTGTAATATATTAGAATCTCAGGAATGAAAAATAAAGGGAGATGCAAGTAGCAGTGGAAAAATATCATGAAGAATTGCATGCAATACAAAGGTTCAGAGAGGAACAAAGTTCCAAATCTGATAGATGTTAGAAAGCAGTGGCAAGGTTTCATTTCCACCCACTGCTACCACAAACAGTAATTGAAGTAAACAAACAAACAACCTCTTGTTCAATTATTCAGGCCAGTTAATTTAGAGTTGTTTGTTTGTGGCAGGAGACAGAGATCTTTTGTTGATATAACTGAAATCATGCCAGTTAAAAGTTAAATCCTGCCTGCTAGACATAACTTGGGGTTTGGAGAATCATGTTACAAGTCTTAGAGAAAACAACCAGCCCAAACAGAGATGCCAAGGCTGGTGAGGGAAACTCATATTCTTTGATGCACTTTCTGTCTGAATTCATGCTGCAGTCCTTGTTTCAAGAACACCACAATCCAAATATTTCTGAAGCCTCAAGATCGCATGTCTTTTGTAGTACTAGGACTTCCCCTAGCACTTTGATGTGTAAATAACTTTTTTCCTCATTTCCTCCATTGTATTTCAGTGTGGCCCCTAGTTACCATCCTGACTTACTTTTTCTCTTTCTTATCTTTTCTTTAGGTAGCAGATGTACACTGCACATACTGCACACTGGCAAAAAATAAACATAGCATCAGAATTATATTCAATACTGTCTTTGATTGAAGCACCATGCCCTGCCTTATCAAAGGCCTCAAGTTCCTACTTCGTAATTTCCCATTTCTAGTTACAGTCTTCTGATGCATATCTGCTTTTTGCACTGTGGTATGATTCGGAGAATACACTTCAGTTTTCTTGCAAGTTGCTAAAAATAGTGAAGAGTCTGTCTAGAAGAGACAACCCTATTCTGGCAAAACCTCCCTGAAGACAAAAGAACAACTCCCATATTTTTATGATGGACTTGTTAGTGGGCGTGGTTCACCATTTCCCCATTCCATCTTTATGCCAATGTAATTAAGTCAATAGGGCTTACATCAAGATAAAACTGAAGAGCATAATGCAAAGATGAGTCAGAACCCACATGCTACAAAATGTCAGAGGACCGTTTCAAAGCAGGATGATGAGAATTTGGAACTTGCTTATCAGAAAACATGTGCTTCAAAGTGATTCCTGATCATTTTGGAACCACCATTACAAAACCAGCATAGGTTTGTTTTTGGAACTTGCTTATCAGAAAACATATGCTTCAAAGTGATTCCTGATCATTTTGGAACTGACATTACAAAATCAGCATAGGTTTTTTCTATTGTTAGTCAAATCACAACTGGAGAGGAAACATGCCAGTGCAAACCTCCTGAAAGATACTTCATATTTACTCTTGAACAATGATCTGGTCTTCAAGACAGGAAAAAAAATTTACAAGATTGACAATGGACTACATTGTTCTTTGATGTTGCAGCATGGACAAATCACAGGTGTATTGCGCAAATACCTGTCAAACTGACAATTAATATCAATTAGGCTTTAATCTGACATATTACATTGGGCGCAGCAAATGCAAAATCTGTTCAAAGTAGATTGTAGATATGTACCCTTCAATTAGACATGAGGGAGGAGGAAATTCTACTCTCTGGGAAAGCACAGAATTTAACTCCTGAACTGCTAGAGATGCATGGATGAAGTACATCCTTGTGAAGGTGGTCAGTCCAAACTGTTTTGAGCTCTTGCAATTTCAGAAGTGTAAACTGGCATTTCAGTAGTCAAGTGAAAAGAAGCTGTTCCTCTTCTCTCTATATACACACAGTCTTGAGTGTGCAGTGTTTAGCAGCTCCTTCTTTTGACACATAAAAAGGCCAGAATAGAGGAAATAAGAGAAAGATCTCTCTGGATAAGACCTCTTGAAGCAATCACTTTGGAGTTGGGAAGTAAGAGAGTATTCACAAAGCTACAAAGGAGATGAAAAAGGCACTTCTATGGTGTGTCTCAGAGTTGGAAACTGGACTAGAACAACACACATCTTCATTTACATAGGTGAGACCTACTGATACAGCTTTCCCAGGTTTGTATGTGTGAACAGCTCCCTGTGTTCAATATACCTCTGGAATTTTTTTCAGGTTTTACAACGTCAAACAGATCCCTAAATCATTACAGTCAAAATGGCGATACAGTAATTTCTCCTCAAAGTGAGAAACTGCAAACACATTACCAAAACTGAACCAACAGTTTATGCTACAATGGATTGTCCTGGGGTTAATGAGACAGAGAAGTAAAACACACAGTAGACAGATTCTCAGCAAGATTCTCAAGCAAGCCAGAACTGCTGTTATGACTAAATATGTCCAAACCTCAAAAGAAAGCAGACATGACTACAATATTTTGTGGCATATGAAGAATACATAAATGAGGCTAAAAGCACAATACTTGTCCTCCTTCTAGAGAAAGCATCTAAGCTGTTTCATAGTTTCCTTCATATACTACGAACCTGCTTCCCCATTTTAAATGAACCTTTTAATTTTATTTATAATCTCATGTATTGCCTCCAAAAGAAGATGCAGACTAAATTTTTATACAGCACTGTTTTTGACACTGTGAAACGTTCTTCTTATCTATGGACTTTTTTGGCTGAAAGAAAATGCACAACTTCTCATTAGTCCTAAAATATACAGATAGAACCCTGTCTCTTGCCAGCCATCAACATAAGTAAAAATTTTCATTTATCTGACATGCCACTAGTCATGCCTCAAATTCATATGAGGATTAGAAATGCAAACTTTCAGCAGGATGCCTTTAAATCAGCAGGTATGCTCTGTAACAGAGATTTGCAAAAGAATTACACTTTTAAATAACTCTACTCTCATTTAATAAACATTAAACATAATCTCAGTAATTTTAATCAGGGCTGAACTAATGAATATCATTGAAAATATCCCCTTTCATTTGAGAATGTAAACACCTACTCTTCCATCCAGTGATTTCATACCCTGAGATACTACACATTGCTTTCTGAACCCAAGAATGGGAATGACTTTGTACCTTTCAGCTCAGAAGGAGTAAAAGGGAAAATACCAGGGAAATATATAATAGCTTTATTTTCAATTTAAAAGAAGGCAGCAAAAAAAGAAATGCGTATCCTGGTAATTAACTTACAGTATTTATTAAATAAAAACTAGATAGAAAAAAAAGAAGTAAAATAAGAACTTTACACTCCAACAAGAAAGCCACTGCTATATAAGAATATGGAACTCATATTTTCAGTTTTCTGTTTCTACAACAGATGTTAAATTCTGCTTTGCTGTTGTTGTTGTTGTTGTTATGCAATAAAGTATTGTTGACTTTGGTGACTTTCTTATGTGAAGGAAAGAAAGAAGAAAGAATGCAACAATTCCGTGACTGTCTCTGGAGATGTCCAGCTCATGTCATGGCTAACTCAGTCTCTGTTGGAACAATGATTATCTATGTTAAAAATGTTATCTTGTGAATTCTTGTTCCACTGCTTTACAGGCTTTCATTCACCTTTACGATAAGCCTTTGCTGCTGTCATACAGCAACAGGATTTTTGACAAAACATCCAGGAACAAGAAAATGCCTCTTCCTTCTTCAACTTGGCATTCTTAACTTCCTTGTTGACTTTCAGTGTGGTAGAAAACCTACTGAGGTATTATTTTCCCTTCATTTTATGATGCGGACCTCCGGAACATGGGAATGGAGCACGCCTGTATCCCTTGACCTTACACTGGAGTAATTCCTGGTATCACCTTCAGGAGACACCTCTCCCGCAGCCTCTGGGTAGCAGTCGGGGAAGCTTTTCATTTCACTGTGCATTTTCACAAAGCATTTCAAGCTGCTGTCCTGACACGTCTGAGGGAGGCAGGAGGAGGCCGCTTGCCAGACAGCACAGCCGCCCCTCGGTATGCGGCCCTGCGCCCGCCCGCCGCTCCGGGGCCGCAATTACACACCCGGGCGGCGGCTGCTGCCAGCGCCGGGCACGGCTCCCGCAGCACAGGGACAGGGGCAGGGCAAGGGAGGAGAACCAGGCCAGCACTGGGCTCTGCCGCAAAGCCATATGAATAAGGAAAAGGAGGGGAAAAAAAAAAAAAAAAAAAAAAAAAAAAAGAAAAAAAAGAAAAAAAAAGAAAAAAAGAAAAAAAAAGAAGAAAAAAGAAAAAAAGAAAATAGAAAAAAATAGGAAAAAAAGAAAAAAAAAAAGAAAAAAGAAAAAAGAAAAAAGAAAAAAGAAAAAAGAAAATGAAAAAAGAAAAAAAGAAAATGAAAAAAGAAAAAAGAAATAAAGAAAAAAAGAAAAAAGAAAAAAGTAAAAAGAAAAAAGAAAAAAAGAAAAAAGATAAAAAGAAAAAAAGAAAAAAGAAAAAAGTGCCTTAATAAGAATGCACACGTTTTAAGAGTCTTTTTAAAATAAAAATACTGTTGAAATAAATAGTGAGCCACCTAACTTTATTATTCTCAGGGTCTCAGTGATCACACTGAAGCTAATCATCATATTTCAAGTATTGAGTCGTAGCAACTATGCCTGTATTACTCTCAAAATCCTTATTTTTGCAAAACCATCATTATTTCTCTTCCTGTCCTCTGTCTCTCAGTATTATTTTCCACTATAATGACTGCTGTCACTGATCAAAGTTACAGTAAAAAATAAGTCACATATACTTTATGACCATTAGAGGTTATATGAAGTTACATGACACTACACTATGAAAGTAGTCTGACAGAGAGAAAACTCAAAATTTTCCTGCATTTGTTAGAGCAATGTACAGCATCATCTGTTATTATTGCATAGCTCCATGGCCAAAAAGTAACCTGAGGAGGGCTCATACCACATACTTCATGTGAAATATGAGCTCAAGCCTAGGTAATATCCACCCTTCCACTTCACGAAGAGCAGAAATTCTGGGATTCACAAAGGCTTTTCTAGTGAGCTGAGAGTCCAAAGCAAGCAGCATTCCCAGGAAAAGCCCACAACACAGGGCAGGCAGTCTGGCCTACTGCTGTTTCCTCCCAGCAAGAGATGTATGGCAGAGCCATGACTGTGGCTGAGCTATGCCAGCAAACAGCCCTTGACAGTGATCTGGAGAGAGCAGTGTGCTTTCTGTCACAAGGAGGACAGAAGGGATTTAATAAGTTTGGGGAGGAGAAGAAAGGAATTCTTCTGGGCAGAGCAGATCAGGGTTCACCTATCAATCTACCAAAACTACAGCCAGATCCTTAGATCAACTCCGATATTTTAGGGCCATTGGCCATTGTTATATTATTAGTACGTGACAATACAATGCAAGGGCATGGATAGTGCACTTGAGTGGCCTCATCTTAGTGTAAAATATGGCACTTATTTGGCTTTTTTTGGCTGTAGTGCTCATATTTCAAGTCTATCACCCACTGTGTCAAGTATGAACTACATTTTAAAACAGTTCATCAAAAACATCAAGAGTCCAGAGCAGATATTCTTTTATGTATCTTTCCACAAACTATGACATTTATGTCAGCTGGGTTCCTTTGCAGATCTCTGCTATTTGGCTTATTTTAATCCTTGCTCCACAAGGTCCTCATAACTTCAAAGCTGGTTTTCCCAGTTTAGTGAGAAAACTGCAAGAGCTTCTCTTCCATATTTTGAACAAGGGATGTTTCTTTTTAAATTTGGGTTCCCCAAGAACAGGGCACTGCTTCTGCAGAGATCTGCTGCACCTAAAGGCAAGGTGGTCACCTTATTGGAAACAAAGCTGTATTTTACTCTGTCTTTTCTTTCAAAGGACTCAATCAGAGGATGAATTGTAACATTCTTGGCACCAGTGCAAAGACCATTGATTTTCCTTCAGCTGACATAAACCAACCAAGCTATTATATAATTTTTGACTGTACAGATCTAAAGACATGACCCAAAGTGATGTAGTAGTTCATGGATAACCATCAACTAAGCTGAGCAGTGATTATGAATAATGGATCTTAACCCCTATCAGTAGCTGAATTGAAATACATTCACCTAAACTACTTTTGCATTCTAGAAAGGAATTCCAAAGGAAACATTAAGGGTGCTATAATTAAGTTCCCTTTTAACCTATTTAAAATACACTCGGCAGGCAATCTTGGGTTACTTAACTGGTACCACCAGTTCAGACTATCACCTGTTCTGTAGTTTTGCATGCATATCCTACATCCCTCCAAAGCTTTTAACCCATTACTAGTTATTATTTTGGAGGAATGTGATACATAAATTTAAACATGTCAGACACAGCGTTCAACACTTCAAATGATCTATTACCCTCATATTATTGAAGTCCCTGAGGAAGTCTGGCAGATGTCACTCAATCATCAAGCTATCACTACTATGTTTTAGCTTTAATCTAAAGTGCTTAAGAGCTTCATGCTTCTTATTTCATATTCTATCTCTCTTAAGAAAAAAAAAAAAAAAGGGTGGGGAGAATGGGTCTAAATAGTTCACCTTAACTGACCTAGAGTTTGTCATATTTGGGGAACACATTTTGGTTTTCCAAACTAGGTTACTTTTTCTTGTTTTAGTTGTAAATTTATTTCCTCTAAAGCTCTAGAGGTTCCTCAGTAATTTCTTAGTATTAATCTAGAATACGTTATAAGAAAAAAAAATACTATGGTAACACAACTTCAAAAAGCAAGAGTTTTTGATCCAAGTCTTCCCAATATATGAAAGTAGTGCAAACTTAACAGTTTGTGCACTAATGCGTTATTACCTGTGACTCTTTCTTCCAGACTGCCTATTTATTAGTATCTCATTTTCTGATGACCTCTCCCAGGAAATTCAGAAGCCTAAGATTATTAAGTAACAGTACAGCTTTATGAATACCTCACTGTTTGTGTACTTTGCTGCCTCTGTTGAAGACAAGATTCAGACTGTTTGTTGTAGGCAGTAATACCTCAAGCAGTGATTCAGGATGTCTGTTTTCCAGAGTTCTAAATTAATCTGGGCCACCGCAAATCTGTATGAGCCCAGTTGCAATTCTGTGGGCTGGAACACATCCAATCCACAATGAAACTCCATTTCAAGACAGGTAAATGCCTCAACACAAAGACCCTTTTGCCCTATGGCTTATACACACTGTGGGCACACGCTGCCCAGCTTGAAACCAGCACATAGCAGGTGCTGTGGCCACAAGAGATGACAGCCAGATTTTGTGCAACAGTTACAACATACATTAGAAGACATGGGAAAACTGGGTTCAGTTCCTCAGTTTCTCAGTCAACCTTGTGGTGGGCAACATTTTCATATCTAATTGATACCATGTAGGCTTTTACTTTATTGTCCTATCTAATCAATACAGAGAATAAGCCACTTGCTTCTCCTGTGTAGCATCCCTCTACCTATGGAAAGAATTATCATGCTTCCTCTCTGTAGTAAACATATTACTAACCACATCTTTCTTTAAAACCTCTGTTTTCTAAACTTTCAGTTGCTTTTGTTGCTTTTCCCTGAGCCAAAACCTACACTCTTCTGCAATGTGGTGTGCAAAACCAGAGACCATCATGTTGTTGCAAAACCAGACACCATCCTGGCCTTGCTAGCACTGAGAAGAAACACTTAATGTTTTAGACACAATGTTGCTGTTCATCAGTTTCCATAGGATACCTGCTTTTCCACAATACTGACAGCATGGACAGGTTTTAGATGGCAATCCCTTATGATCTCTCTAAACTACTTGCTGGAAGAAGGTTTTATACCTCTTGTTTTTCATCCCATATTGAAGATTTGGAATCTCCCCCTTACGTGCAATACTCTGCATGTGTTCTCATTGAGTCATACCCTATTCATGTCAGACTATTTCTCCAATAGTCAAGATCACTTTGAACTCTGAGCCTTTCCTCCCACCTCACTATCAGGTGGCTTTCTGTCCTTGAATGTTAAGATAATCTCATCTAATGCTGTTCAGATTCAACAAATCTGCTGCCTGTCCCATCACTCTGAAAATACTGGAGTGACTCTTGCAAAGCCCCATTTGAAACTTGTTTGTAGGCTGATACTCTGCACAAAGGCAGAGTAATTGCTCAAATACTTCTTTGTATAGATCTATTTTAAGATAATACAACTTCTTCAGTAAATCCTCTTCCAATCTACACCCTCTCCTAATCACAAATGAGTCAGGATACCACTTAGTCAATCAAAAAACCAAATTCTAGCCAAGAGACAGGATTTATTTTCTCTAGATGGAGAACATTCCTATGCAGGGTAGAAAGCTAAGTCAACAAAATAGTACAAAGGCCCAGCTCTTGCCCACAACTATCCTTTTTATGCAGACAATTGACACCAGGGTGTGATTCCTGGGAACGGCCTGCTGGAGGTGGCTCCCAGCCAAGCCCAAGGAGGTGCAGGCACCATTCATGCACCCCATCTTCCAGAGCAGCACATCAACAGGCAGTGTTTCACAGACCTTCTCTGGCCACCATCACTTCCTTTCAGACAACTCTCTCTTTGCTCTCATAACAGGTGCACCCTGCCTGCTATACATGAGACACACTTCTAAGAAAATGAGAAAATAATGTGTTGAATGTTGAAGACCTCTTCCCATGCCCACTGCAGATAATGACAGGGTTCACTGGACAGAGAAGTTCATAGAGCCCTGTAAAGTTAGTTTTCATTTTTAAATTGCAATCCAAATAGAAATAATAAATCTAGTTGTGTGTTAAAGACCAGCTTGAACTCTACCTGCAGCAATTAGAAAGGGTACATTGCAAAGGAAAAGAAGGAAAATCCAAGCACAAGCTGCTTTCTACCAGCAAAATGTTATGAGGATCCTTGGGGTTTTACAGTTTCCAGTATTCTTTACAATTATTTAATTAATTGGAAATTAGAGGTAATGGAGACCTGTTATTACTCTTGTTTAAAGTCATAGAAAAGAAATTAAAGGGTGAATTGAATTTTTTCCCTTAGGTTGATCAGTCTGAGACAGGGTCTTTTAAAGTTGCTTCTGACATCTAGCCCCTTTCAAATATTGGGGGGAGGGGGATTGAGATAAAGTACTGAATCTCGATTTTCAAACCAATTAGAATGCATTATAGAACTAAATTATTGGGAGATGAGGCCTATCTGGGGCCACAGAGAATTTATGCACACAGATTTTCATTTTACCCTAAAGGAAAATAATTCACATTTGACTACAACACCTCTCATATGCCCCTTCATATGTCACATTACCTTTGTCTGCTTTCACACCACAAGTTCTTTAGGATGAAGACATTATTTATTTTTGCCTTGTATGGTGACAAACATGTTGCCAATACTTAAAATAAATAGCAGAAATACAGGCTCATTATCATGCAATTTAAGCCCTGGCAATCTATACTTGATTCAGGAAAGCCAGTTTTTTTCCTGACACTATCTGTGCTATCTGGGGAGGGACTGTGCTAATACCTTCCATGTGTGTGAAAAAAGCCCTTGCTGCTCTGAATCTGATTTCACATACCCCATTTCACACTGATGTAACTGTTTTCTTCAGTTCAGTTGCACTTCATACAGAACCTTTTCCTAGAGACCCTCTGTGAGCCAGAGGGAAGATGTGAGCCATTGTTTCTTGAGTCAATGTGAACAAAACTTATGTGACTTTCTTTTTATTTATTTATTTATATTTTTTAATAATAGATGCTGCAATTTTGTGATTACTTTCCAAACACCAGCTTCATATTTCCCCTGAGGCCTGAAGAAATTTGCAAATTTCTATTATTCTGTTTCCCACCCAGTACACTAACAATTTAGGCAAGTTTTGCCTTTGTAGTAGTTAATTTAAACAACTGGAAATAGGTCTGTGCTGTGTGGATTGTGCTGGAGCACAAACATGTTTGCAAGAAAACAGGCTTTACAGTGCTTTCTGTGCCCTGCAGCCACAGACTCCTGAGACAGGAAATCACAGCATTAACCTGATAATCAAGCTACAGACAGCAGCATCCATGCACCACAGATTTCTGGTATTCTAAGTAAAAGGCAAAGGCAATGAAAACAGATTAAAGCACAAAAATCTGGCAAGTCAGAAGAAATTTGTCTCATGCCTCTCTGTCTATATGCACATGCATAGCCACAGACAGACAGAGGTAGCTTCTTCAATACATAACTAATAGAATGATAAAGATACAAATGGATTTCCAACTTCTTGGAGAAAAAAAAAATGCATTCTGAAAAGATTCATATCACCTTGTGGTGTGGCAACCTATTATTTAATAGCAGTATAAAGTGATACATGCTCTGAAGGGGCTATGCTCACAAGAGAAGCTTCTTTTGGAGTCAGTTGCATGAATTACATCACTCGTGGCCACATGTGAATGTTATTTGTGTATGTACTCTGAAACAAAATAAGGGGGAATAGACAAAGAGAGATTCCTCCCACACCCTGCATGCCAGAATCTCGTTTCCTATCCTCAGCTGGTGCTCAAGAGTCTGACTCCAGCAATAACAGTCTCCCACTGAGATTAAAGCACTGGCAAACACAGCTTATCTTGGTTAATGTATACTTAAGTTTTGTGTGTATAATACATACATATATTTACATATATAGATGCACACACATATGTATATATTTATGTCTCTCTCTCTCCCTCTACTGATACACATATTGTGTTTATACACATTTATAAATATGATATGTAGGACATCTTTTGCAGGGAAGAAATAGTCCCTGGATGGAAAAACACTGGTAGATGTGAGCCCAAGCAGAGATGATACTACAGCAGCTGTCCTATGCTCCTCTGCACCTCAATGGACACAACCACTCTCAGAGACCTCTGTCTCATTTCCCCAAGGAATGCTGAGCTCCACTCCTGCTGCAGAGCTGTGGCTCAAACCTGGCCAGTCACCAGTAGTGTTGTTCTTCCACCTCATATGAACTGTATCAAAACTGTCATAAAGCCCAAGGGCTCAAAGACCCATGACAACCAAGGCACCAGATCATGTTTTTGTGGAATCTTTGAGCAAATGTGCCTGAAGTAAGCAGGACAGACCCTGAAGATGTTGCTTACTGACTAGTTTGTTCAGCATTTTGTGAGGCATTGCAACATTTACCAGATTTCCCCATGGGGACAGTCATATTGGTAAATGTGGTTCACTTGATGATCCTCTGTAAGTTTAAATTGGTCTGGGCAGACATACTTAGCAAGGGAAAATACAAGAGAAAATGATCCAAAATTTGTGGACCATAAATAAACACTTTTGTGGACCGTGACCAGTGGAAGATTTACTGAGACATAAACAGTGCTTACTTACTCCAGGGTAAAACAACAATAATGTTTCTGAAATGAAGAATAAAGCATCTTGGCTAGCAAGTGATAGCTCATTAGGACTACGAAAATATAGGCATATATGACTATACACATATAGTTGCCAAAAATTAAGGGTTTATACTTCAGGTTTATGTGACATCTCTTCATTATCAGAGTAAATTAATTTACCCTAAAACCTAAATGGATCTATATATGTATGCTGGTGCTTAGAAGATACAAATAAGCATGAAGGAACCTTCATACAAGTGAAATACTAAAACTACCAATACTTACTATTGCATCATTTTGGGGGAAAAAAAAAAGTAAGGACAGGATGTCCATAAATAAAAACTGTTATTTTAAATCTGCTGAGAAACTCAGGTATAAATATATACCAGTGAGTCAGAAAATGAGAGGGAAATATGTGGAGTTTGATCATACCCTATTTTAGGTGGATACAAATGAGACGGAAGAAGGGAATTAAAGCCTTTAAGTGCCTGAAATTCCAAGATTTAGACCTGTAAAGGACTAAGCCAAAGAAACCATGCCAGTATATCTTCTGGAAAGAAACAGCATATAGCAAAAGTACTTCTATGCTAGGATGAGCAAAGTTGGAAAAGTTGTGAAGGACACATACATGAAAAGGAAATATACTGGAGAGGTACAGATAAAAAAAAAAAAAGAGATTATGGCAAACAATTGCACTTTACCATCAATGAATGCCATCTAAGTCTATAAAACATCTGGGTTTTCTCTGACTTTACAACACCAAATGCAACAAGTATTCCTTGGGGGTAAATATCTGCATGCGAAGAACTGCTATGAAAAACAGCAAAAAATTTTGGAAGGTGAAATGCCTACATATGCCATACATACATGCATAATATATTCTGATAAGAAGCAGCCACAGTCTGAGAGCATTTAACATGAATAGCATCAGATGCCCTGATATAGAACAAAAAAAGGAAAGGAGGGGGAAGCTCAAGTCTATTAGTCTCTTCTTAGCAGACAGTCATTCTGCTTTCACTTTCTTCAGATGTTTCCCTAAGCTCAGCCAGTAAGTGAAGCATCATTTTACTTAAACAACCATTTCATCCTGACAATAGCATGTGCACTTCCATGGACATGTCTTGGCTTAAGCACAGACCAAAGTCTACTGCTCAGAATGCATATTTGGAATGAAACCTCTGTTTCCACAGTGGTCGTAACCACTCACAAAAGTTTCTGATTCCAAAATATTTTTCAACAGAATTTATATATCTAAGATCTAGTTTTCAGTGGTGGACTTAGTAGCATTAAACTAATGACTGGACTGGATGATTTTAAGTGTCCTTTCCAACCTAAATGATTCTGTGATTTTACATACTTGGGACATTCAGGACAGACTCTCTGAGGCTGCAACCTGAGCAGCTCCTTAATATGACTTTCTGTGGTAATCACCAGCAGAGACACCTTCCTCACATCCATTGTGTGGATTTGTTTTCTTCCACCTTGTCACAAAACAGATTCTCTCCTAGTGGGCAAAGGTGAACAGCAATTGCAAAATTTTGCAACTCATAATTTTCCAGTGTGCTCATGATATCACCTCAAGACAGCTGGGAAACGGTGCTGAAAAAGGGAATCCCTTACCTGTCTCAGTTCTAGTAAACCTTGTTGCTTCCAGACCCTACAGCTCTTCCATCGTTATGGATGTCCACAACTTATTTTGAGTTCAGCAAGGCTGCTCATGAACAGAACTACTGCCAAGTCAGTTTATGAAGTCATCTCTTTACACAGATTTTCACAGGGTTTCTTTAAGACTCTGGTTCTTCAAGTGATAAAGTGAAGCTGCCAAGGAAAGGCCACATTGCATTGAAAATCACAGCAAAGATGTGGGAGAGAATAATGTCTTACATGCATGGAAATTGAATGGCAAGCTTGGCACTCACAAGCAAATGTGTTTGGTTGCACCTTCTGAATGCTGGTGGTGTTAAATACAGCCAGCCCTCACAGACAGAGCCCCCTGCTGCAGTCAGATCTGAATTTACCAGCACACTACAGTTCAAGTAAAGCACAGCCTTAATTTTCATTCTTGAAATTTGTGTTGCTTCTTGAACAGCACTTTAGGCTGAAAATGCATTCCATAAACTGGAAATCTGAGCCTATTAGCACATTTAGAGAAATAATTGGATTAAAGCAGCAGGGGTCAGTAAGGATTGAAATTATCTCTCCTTTAAACACATCTTAGTGACAAAAGCAAAATGTGTGAAAAACATTTAATGCTACTCCTTCAGTGCAGCCTAGCCATATGAAAGGCAACTTTCAATTTTATAATGGGCTTTGAGCCACCAGAGATATGATAGAAGTGAGTGGGAGGGAGAAATGAAGCTTAGCTAACTAATGAGTTGGGACTATCCGCTGTTTTTTTGGCTGAAGAGCTGTTGCTCAGTTAAATATAGCAGTTATTCTCCTGGCAGTGCAGAGATGAACACCTCATGAAATGAATTAGTGACATTCCTCTGGTTTGATTTCTCATGATCTGTAAAATTTTAAAACTGATCCTAATTCCCAGATCTTCGTTTCTATGCCAGATTCACCAGACAGGAAAATATTAATCTGCTGGGATTTTTCAAGGAATTTTTTACATCTAGAAATGCTGAGAACATGTTCCTCCAAAATCAAGTAACAGCTATGCTGCTCTCCTCCTTGCTTTCAAAATTACTTTAAACTGCTGGAAGTCTACAATGCCTATACCACTCAGAATACGGTGGCTTTTGAAGGAGAGAAGAGGAGGTAAAACTATTCCATTTTTCCCACTAATCCAGTTCTACTTGGTGCTCAATCCAGCACTGGAAAAGTATTGCCTTCACAGAATAGGAGCACTGCAATTTCATTAAGACTACATCTGAGTCCTGCCTGGGACTTTGTGTCAGTGCTTTGGCTACCACTTCTGTGGGCCAGCTTTGCACCAGGGAGAAATTAAAACATGCAGTGTGAAGGTGCAGCTCAGCATGCATCTCTGCAGGCCAGGACTTCCAAACAAGCATTCACAGGACATGAAGGACAATGTGGGTGCAAAACAACACACTGACTAACAAGGGGACAGACTGAGCTCTCACTTCACAGTCCATTTCAAACAGTATGGAAAGCAAATGCCTGTGACTATAGCTGTGTCAATCTCCATCATCCCAGAGTTACTTTTCAGCCCAAATACATAGTTTGATTTTCCTACATCATAAAAGAAGTGGGGAAAAAAAAAAAAAAAAAAGTGACAAATGTGGAAGAAATTGATGCCTAAAATTATGAGGACAGAACACCCAATATTGTGACATTTGTGCAACTGGGAGGAGGCCTAAAGTGTTTAATGACAAGGTTCACAAAGTGAACCTCAGTTTGTGGATATTTTCCAGGAAGAGAAGCTCTGAATGGGCTGTGTCAACAGAACTGTCCCAAATCCTTATGCCTGCCTTTAAAACTGCATTGAAAAACAAGTCAAAGAAGGTACAGCCATTAATTCCAGTTAAAGATCCTCAGATCTCTTTAAACCTTGATTGTACCTTGCTTATTTATACATAAATACTTAAATACTGATAGCCATATAATGCTGAAAGTTGATGCAGAGTGGTAGCCAGCCCGGATTTTGAGTTAAATATGCCCATCTGAAAATAATACAAAGAACTAGCTAAAGGTTAATACTGATAACAACATTTTGCCTCCTCAAGGCAGACATGATGTTATAAATGTAAAATTTCCAAGTTTTGTGGGGCGTGGGGGATTCCTTAAAACTGACGCATCCCTTCCCTCGGGCATTGTCAAATCTCAAACTGAACTGGGAAGCTAACACTTCTCTTCCTACACTAGACAGACTCAAAAGAGAGAAGATTCTGCTGGAAACATCTATGTTAAGCTCTGCCAAGAGAGCATGTTTTCTCAACAAGAAGTGATTGTCTCTATTTTCTTTGTCTCAGACATGTAAACAAATTATTGATTCAACTATTTCACATTCTGGACATGGCACTAATCACAATTTTGATAATGAAACTCCCTCCCACTTTGCAGCTTATAGCTTGAGGAGCCCCATGAAACGCATAATAAAACACTTGAGGGCTCATTGAGGGAATTCAGCACAACAAATACCTGGAGGAAAGATTATAATCTGTTTCCTTTCCACAGAGTCAACAAGACTAAAGACTGCCCACTTGATTATGTCCCTTTCCTCAGGGCGAGTCAGAGACGCAAGTCAAAGTTACTTGCTTGACAGAAAACACAGGAAGAAAGAAAAAAAAAAAGGAAAAACACCCTGAATTTGCAGTCTGGATGGGTCCTGCCTGGTGGCAGATGTGGCAGGCTGGTGGTACATGGCATTTCTTGCTGTCTGGCTTTGCATGTGTTCATCCTAAGTGTCCGGAGTCTGGACCTTTTTCTGAGCAAGCCAAATCACCCTTAACCACATAACCACACCGCCCCATGTGTGACCTCTCCTTCTGGATCTGGAAGGACCCACCCTCTCCGTGAAAGACAGTTAATTGCATCTCCATGATAATTGAGCCCAAAGACTGCTAGTACATAGAGGCTATCAATTGTGTTGAAGTATGACTTCTGCTTTTTGTGTTCCAGATTACTATCCACCAAGGATTTCCTAAAGCTCTTGGACTCTAGCCCACATATGCAAAGACAATCTGAAGTGTTAAATGAGATGCTGAGTTGTAGCTCTTGCTATGGCCAATGCAGATTATTTCCACTGAGGAAACCACCTCCTTTCTTAATTGCAGGGAGGTGTTTCATGTGCTCATTTTACAGCCAGTGTTTGCATCGAAGGAGATAGCTGTGAACTCTGAAGTGTAAAGTGAGAATTAAAAACTTTCCAAGATTGCAAAGAGCACAGTAACTTAACAAAAACTTGTTTAGAAAGCCAAGCATAATGTGTGTTATATTACACCAATCCTAGATCAAGAGCTTAGGACCGAAAACACAGAGAGAATTTAAAGTCACAAAAAGCTTCTCAAGTTAAAAATCTTGCTGAAGCAATGATTATTGCTTTATTTTTCCGAAGAAAAACTTTTACTTTGAAACTTTTATTTTGGAGAACTATTAACCCTTTCACCTCAAAATGCAAGTAACTTGGACACTAAAAATCTTCAGTTTAATCTTAAAGTGTACAATGGCTCTTCTGCTTGTCTGCACAGATGTCACATTTCTCCAGCTCATGGTCAGAACTTCCACTGAATATACGCAAGATTTTGTACTTGTACTATTTTGTGTCAGCTAAGTAAAATTTGTTATTCTCAGCTCATAGCACCTCCAAATAAAAGACCAGCATTTTATCTGAAGGAAAATGAATATGGAAGTCAACAGAAAACACCAATTAGTTGCCACCTCATCCACTACTGAAGACATTTATGCTTGGGCAAGGTTAGCTGCAGTAAATATACTACTTTATTATGTCAACAATGCCTGTCAGTCAGTGTTAGCTGATTTGGAGAACTGAGGTCACTTCTGATATGCTTATGTTAAGAACCTTTGAATTGAGTATGACTGGTGAAATAAAATACTTTTTTTCCAAAGGATGAACATTTACAGCTAAAGTAAGCCTTCCCTCAGTGTCTCTGTCTTTCCACTGCTCCTGGCTGCCGAGGTGTATTTATACCACAGCGCTGCTGAACTGCAGACCTTTTCATAGAGCTCCAGCTTTGCTGACAAGAATTTCAAACCTACGGGCCAAGACACTGGCCATCCCTTCCTTCCTCTGTGAGTAACCCCGGAGGGGATGCCTCACCCACAAATTCTACCCTGAAGCAGGACTCAAGATGCCAGGGAACTGCCTACAGTGTCTCTCTATCTAATAGTAGTGTGATTACTGTCAGCTATTGATGTGGGACTGGGTTTGGGAGTGAACTAAGCATGGTATCACTGTTTTTCCTTTTTCCTTCAAAGCTGACTTTCTTCATAATCATAGCAAATAAGTGAAAGCATCTGAGTGGCAATGGAACTGCAGCATGAGGCCTTCTAATTGCAGCATTTCATCTGAGAAAAAGCAGAGGGAAGGAGGCAAAGGTTTCCAAACTGACAGGACAGGACACAGTGTTTGTGTGCACATACGTGCGTGTGTGTTTCTTTAAATTACCAAAACAAAACAAAAAAACCCTGTAACTGCAATTCCCGTTATTACACTGCCCAGACTTAGGGTGGAATTACCTTTCCCTCTCCTTGCAGTCATCCCATCAAAAACCCCCACTGAGGGGCATAAAGCATTTTATTAAACACATCCACTCTCCAGGAATTAGTATCCCTTTTGTGAAAACACACCATGCAAATGAGACCTGGGGCCCACTGAAGGCTGTGGTCAGGATTTCAACCTCCACCTGACTGATCATTTCTGCACTTTACCTCCCTGAACACTTTATGCTGCAAGATGGCTACAACAGGCACCAGCACCACAGTACATTTAAATCAATTTCACCTGAAGAACGAATGACTCCACTTGTAGTGCATGTCAAGTGTTAAGAGATCTATTTCACAGCCCACAACTTACAACCACTTCAATTCAACATATTTTCCTAAGAGGATGTATGCTTTTTGTAAGGCTACCTTCCCCTTCTCCACTAACAACAGTTCCTAAGGTTCTCATTTCACTGACCTTTGCTGCCTTGGCCGACAATTACAAGCAGGAAGGGTGGGATGTACTTAATTTGAAGATCCCCAAATCCAAATATCCTTGTAGCCAGAATAGCTTTTCTAAATAATGCTATCATCAGACATCCTCAAAATCTCCTCTTCTACAGCACAGGTATAAAAAACTTTGCTATATTTGAGCATAACACCAAGGAAACCAGGCAGGAAGATCAGTAATAGCAATTATGATAACCTCACCACTCACGAATATCTGTTGTCATTTGTAATTTCTATTGCCAAAGCCATCATTACTTAGCATCTTTTTCTAATGTTCCACTCATTAGCCAACACCCATAAATAGAGGTATTTATGTTTAATAGTGCTCCCTGGTAAAAATCCCTTATAAAATTCTGCAGTTTTCTACGCTAACAGTCCCTAGTGCTGTGTTTTACAGAAGTGTTAGGATAGTGCTCTGGGCAATTACTCAACAGTATTGGAGTACAAGAGTTGTTAACCTATGGCTCTGAATCAGCAAAGCTATAAATATATCCTAACACGTTATTTAATTAAAAGAATGGTAAACTTCCAAACATCTGTGTTTCTTCAGATAACCTTCTACAAATACACCCAAACTGGGACTTAAGAGATGGCTAATGAAAACACACCTATCAGGAGTAAAGGACCAAATAGAAATATTCACAACTGTTAGTAATTCTGTCAGGGAAAAAAAAGATTCCCTCAATAAAAAGAAAAAATTTTTTTTTTCTATGTAGTAAACAGCAGTTTCTTATAGGCGCTTTCAGTCTACTCTGAAGCTGTGTGAAATATCTTGTCAAACAAACCTGAGAAAGTACCAATTTGGCTGTGAAGTTCTGTCATTTTCTGTTTTGTAATCTTGTCCCTGGCTAAGCACAAGAAACTGTACAAGACACTGACTTTGTAGCTCTTAAGAGAGTGTAAGAAACACTTTCCAAAAGGCACTGTTTGAGCTCTCATGAACCTCTTTTCCCTCTTTTATGACTCCTCAGCAACTCAACTGGTTGCAAACTGTAGAGCTGTCCCTCCAGCTGGTGTTTGCCTCATGACAGAGTTGCACATGGATTACAACTCCCAGCAGTCACTGAGCACTGTTTAAAAGGGATTTAAACAGAGAAGAAAGAGAAAGAAAGCACATGCATGTGCATGACACATGCATTTCATCAAGAATGAACACCAAATCAAGTTCTGTTTTACTTACTTTACCAATATCTGGGAAAAAACCCACCCAACAACAATCTACACCAAGAAGCTGGATTCTTTTCCTTCTTTTTGCCAGTAGAATATTTCCAGGCATGTGAGTTTTTTTGGTTTTGTTCTGGGATTCTTGGAGATGTTTTTAAAAGGCATCTCCTGGAATAAAACCTGAAGTCTATTTCTGTAAAAAGATCTAGAGACAAGAAGACTTGCATGTTCAGCTAGCTGGGTAGCAAAAACAGAGGGCAGTACAGGTGCTGGGGAATAACACAAGTGGGGAGTTAGTATTCTGGGGCAAGAGTCTCATATTTCTTTTGATTAAAAAAAAAAAAAAGCATAATGTAAAACTGAAGTATTTTAGCTCTGAAGAGATGTAACAGTAAAAATGCAATGTCAAAATACATTTAAAAAGGAGTGATAACAGACAATTGGGGAGAAAGAGGAAGGAAAATAGTGGGATGACTAATGATGTTATTGGAAAATGGGTAATTAGATGACCAAAATGCAGAGAATTAAGTGTAATAATAAAGTATGAAGATAGTGTATCTCAACAGAGGGGTCACATGCTGAAAAGAAACAGAATGGAAGACAAGCCTTAGCCCTGCAAAAATACTGTATAGCCTCCACATGACATTGCCATTAGCAGAAATAGGCTGATACCTAAGCCTTCACTCAAGTAGTTTGGTAATAATAAACTTCCTCTGTAAAGCCCATTTTCTTGTAGAAGTATAGGAAGGTCACAGTTTAAATGAAAATGAGTTCCCAGCTCCCTGCACAAAACTTTCTGAGTCTGTAGCATCAGATATCATATAAAGCTCCCCAAGGGTCACAGCAAATCAATGACAAACTGATCCTTAACATAAAATTTCAATTTTTAGTAGAAAAAAACAAGATAGGTGTATTTGAATCTATTAGGTACTTAATGTACAAATTGGGGAACCAGAGGCTGGAGAGCAGCCCCATGGAAAGGTAATTGGCTTTGGGTGGATGGCAAGTTGAACATGAGCCAGCAGTGCCCTGGCAGCCAAGAGGGACAAGTGTGCCCTGGGGGGCCTCAGGCACAGCATGGCCAGGTGGGCAAGGGAGGGGATTGTCCCCACTCTGCACTGAGGTGGCCTCAACTCCAGTGCTGGGGGCAGTTTTGGATGCTACAGTATAAAAAAAGACATTGAGCTATTAGAGAGTGTCCAAAGGAGAGCCACAACAATGGTAAAGGATCTGTAGGGGAAGCCACCTGAGGAGCAGCTGAGGTCACTTGGTCTGTTCAGCCTGGAGAAGAGGAGACTGAGGAGAGGCCTCATTGCAGTTACAACTTCCCGATGAGGAGAAGAGGAGGGACAGACTCTTCCCTGTGGTGCTCAGTGACAGGACCTGAGGGAATGACCTTAAGCTGAACTGGGGGAGGTTTAGGTTGGATATTAGGAAAAGGTTCTTCACTTGGAGGGTGGTTGGGGACTGGAACAGGCTCCCCAGGGAAGTGGTCACAGCACCAACCCTGACAGAGCTCAGGAACTGTTTGGAAAATGCTCTCAGACACATGGTGTGACTCTTGGGGTGTCCTGTGCAGGGCCAGGAGCTGGACTTCAGTGATCCTTGTGGGTCCTGCCCAACTCAGGATATTCTATAATTCTATTCTACTATTCTAACTGCATCTTTTTGAAAGAGGAAAAAGCCAGGTACTATACAATCCATGTAAGGACTGGATAAAATCACATTTACAGCCTACAAGGTTTCCAGTGTTTTGAATCTAAAGTATGTGTTACTAAAGTCCACCACCAGGACTGTTCATGAAGACACCTTGCAACTGCTGAAAATATGCACTGGTTGAAGTTTATAGTAACAGAGTTACCAGTGTAACACTTGCATGATACAGCCAACAAGCCACTACGTCACAACATTTTTTCCACATGAAGAATAAATTTGCAGAATTGGCTAATGAGCTGATAGTGGAGACTGGAGTGCCAGATATTCTCATTTTCTTTGGATCTTCCTTTACTGCGGGAACATGAGAGCTTTATATTTAAAAAATGTGTCAGTACAAATATGTAAGTTTACAGTTGCAGACCATTAATTTGAAACGCTAATGCAAAGAAAGAAGTGCCTAAAATTTCAGAACAGACTTCCATTGATCCACCAAAGAGTGGAAAGTACTAATAAAAATACTGTAAAACATTTAAAGATGGTATCCAAAGAATTTCCAGCAACAGGACGAGTTCCTTGGGTCTCGGGGCACTGAAAAGCTGTCTTGTTACCCGGACATTGATCTAGGCTTGGTGTGCTTCCTTCAGCTTTTGCATGCAGGTGAAAGTCAGCATTTATGGGGCAGAATCTTAACAGATGTAATAAATAGTTTCCCACATATGTTTCTCTAAAACCTTTACAAAGAAATGGTGATTATTACAGCCTGTGTCTGAAAACCTCTGCCATCACCCAGGATCTTTCTGTTCTAGCTGTGCTGCAAATCAGAACCAAAAGAAATTTTCCTGCACAAAATGTTCATAATCCAAGGCCCTGCTGCACATTACTGGACCAGCTAACAACATGAAGTCATACTGCTACCATGACAAACAGGCTTTTATATGAGCTAATTTACCCTGTTTCTGCTGCACTGAAGCAGTTCACACTGTTGTGACTAGATTTTTCTCCTTTGCTCAGCCTAAATCATTAGGTCAAGCTGCATTTCCATGCCCACGGTACAGGAAATGGAGCACAAATATGTAGTGCACACAGTGCAAGGAGACAACAACAAACAACAGTGGTCATCAAGATGCCCAAGAAGTCACAGCACATTACTTGCATGCAGTGATTTTTGAAGGCAACAAGGGAGTTTTCAGGAAGGATCTGAGGGCACAGAAAGGAGAATCTGCTCTCTTTGCAGCAGCAATCAGTGGGATGTTTTGTAGACAGGGCAAAAAAGAAGCAACGAAACAGGATGCTTGTAAGCTGCCTCTCCACAAAGTACCACCTTTTTAGGCAAAATAAAAATTGATTTGGGGTATGTGAAAAAAACAAAGCAAAACACTGTACAGGACATGAGGAAATGATTTTGTCAGCATGCCTGGAACTTGGTTTTGGAGGGAGCCATCTCTGTATCTATGCCTAAGGCCATGAGAATATTCAAGGCCACTTCATATTCAGCAACATGATACTCAATGGGATGATTTAAGTTCGGGTCCACGTGAGGTCTGTCAAGCTCAAGGCCCTACATATTCTATTCTTTTGAAGAAGCCTAAATGTGAAGCTGAAATATACTCAATTTGACACAAAAACACAGGAAGAGTTTATCAAAAGGGGATATTAGTCCTTTTCACAGTGCTAGGCTTAACTGTACAATGTTTCTGGAAATGTTTAATAGAACATAAGTATGTGAAAAAAAAAAGAAAAACAAAAAAGCTGCAGGCACAGCTGATGTAAATGTTTGAGTTGCCTTTTTTTTAATAATAATTTTTATATTGCTTAAATCCCTAAAGTCAGAGTCTGGAGTATCCTGGACTTTGTCTGGAGTCTTCCCAAAAATCACTGCTTGTCAACACCCTTTTCACAGAAATGAGCCTGTTTACCTCCACCACTGCCTTGTCAAGTCATCTCTTCCCTGTAGCACTGCAGTTAAAATTGGTATCCTTACAGAGATGCCTAACCCTCCCTTTCCTTATTCAGGAATTTCTCTAATAGCCAAAGTCTAAGTTAAAATAATTTACATCAACACCTTTCAATGCTTTTCTTCAAGGTGCATTTCTACATAGATCACTGTAGTTGGTTAGATGGTACTTTTTATGAGGAGATAAAAATATGGTGAGTTGATAGCAATGAAAAAAAGTAAATGCAAAAAGTTCTAACTGGATATTCATTCACTTTGAACCCTGATCCAAAGTGAACATTTTCCTGTAGAGGAGCTTGATACAAAGCTCATTTCCGTGCCTTAAGAATCTCCTTATGCCTTTTGGAAGTGACACACAGGTGTGATACCTGTACTGGAGCATGCCAATCTCCTGAGTTGTCTTTCACAGGTTACACAGGAACCCTGAGAAAGCCTTCATATCACCCAGTGTTTGAGGACACTCTAGAGGTTTTGAGGCTCTGCTCTGCCAAAAGTGTCCCTAAGTTCTTGGCAGTCAAAAAAGACACTGAGGGACAACCTAGATCCTGAAGGCTTTACAGAAAATAAACATAATCAGCAACAAGGGAAAAAATGTTATAGAAACCAAGGAGGCATTCACATCTAATGTGTTGAGTTCTTTCTGTCTCTAGCCACCATCGGCATTCATTGGTTGGTGTGTGGAAAAAGAGTTATTGATTACATTCCTCTGACCACTTCAGCAGGCCCTTTCCTCTTTCCGTAATAAATAGGACAATACTTGGTAGTCCCAGCCAAAAGCAACAACAACTCCAGCCACTTTGTCACATTTCTAAATGGTCCCTCCCAGCTCAAAGTCCTGGTAAGTCGTGAGTTGTCTGCATGCCAATGTACAAAATGACCATTTGATGAACTCTGGTGTATAATGCTGATCCTTACAAAGCCCACAGCAAGTACACCAGCTGTCATGTACCTGCACATATGAAGGGTTTTCCCCAGAAGTTTTTCACCCAACAAGCATGGCTCTAAAACCTGCTTTCTCTGAAAGTATATCCTTGCTGACATGGCTGCTGGATGCAGATGTTTGCATCCATGGTATTCTCAGTCACAGCAAGCTATGTTATCCAGGGTATCAAAGATACTAGGCATTACTCTGGAGTAAGAAATCCTTCCCAAAGCCAAATTTAAGGCTTTAACGAAGTCAATTGTTTGGGTTTTTTTCCCCTTAATTCCATTCAGCATTTAAGCCAAATCAGAATTAATTGTGGTTGCTAATACTAGAAGGCAAAAGTAGGAATACTTCTTGTGAGCTTTCCAGCACACAAACTGCCTGTCATCCATCATCAACTCCCTTTGGCTGTTCTTCAAGTGTTCATAAGTCTTCACTGCCCTGGATCTCTGCTGAGGTGAAGACCACACCTTCCTGTGCTTTTGTTTTCACTCTTGTGTCCCCCTTGCCCTTGCATTTATTTATGCCACATAGCTATTGAATTATTATAGAGGTGGGTGGCTTACCTGTAGGGCTAGTCATATTCTAATCATGACAACTTTCTATTTATAATATCTGAGTTATCTCACTCTTGGGATTCACTTCATCAGACAAGATTAATTTTGGCCTTTATTTTAAGCCTGGAACCCGTCCAGAAGGCATCTAACAAACATTCAAAATACAAAGATAATACCAAAATGCACCTTGGGGAGGAGACAGAGAAAGGAAGGTCAGGAATAACACCTAAATACTACCTTGGATACTCATCAGCAAGCCCTTTCAGCCAACTATGTGCAGGATAAAAGACTGTGGTAATTTTATAGGATTAGCACTACAGAGGAATTGTTTTGAGTGAGGAGCCAATTTCACAATGTGTGATCAGTGGTGACACTGCAGTATAAGAAGAGGTCCCAAGAGAGGTCCCTTTGTTGCATAGCTATAAAAACAGTGGACAGAGCAAACTTGGCCCTACCTGAGCTTTTCCTAAAACCTTACATTTCCTCTGTTTCCAATTCCACCTTCATAACCCACTTTTTAATCCCCACTAACACATGGAAACAAAAACTTGGATCAAGAGGAAAATGCTGTCAAAGATTAGAGGTTTGGAAATTTACAACTGTTATCTGAGGAAAAACTAGAGTGGCAGCCAATTACTTTAGTCAGAAGTCTTTGTTATTGTAAAGAAGCTTTAATATATGATTTTGCTTCCAAAATCACAAGATAGAAGCATAGATAGAAGTATTTTATCAGTCAAAAAGAATTAAAAGTAAGGAGAAAAGCAATTTGACTCCTAGTTACCCAATCTAAAAATTTTTAAAACTAAGGTCTGTAACCACTAACTCCGTAAAAGATGTAGGGAATTATAAACATGAACTTGTCACAGACCATTGTAAAAAAAAAAAAAACCCAAACAACAAACAAAACACAACAAAAAAACCAGGCAGGTGTCCTCTTTTAGTTTTCATTATTGTTATTCCACCTTTCCCCTTGCAGCTAATCAATACAAAGCATGACTGCAAAGTAGTACCAGTTCAGCAATTTTGAGGAAGTAAAAAAAGTAAGAGTGCCTTCAAAAATTACAGAGCAGTGTTCCAAAAAGGAAATCTGATTAAAAAACCCATTTCTGTGCAGCAGCAGAGTGGTCTGTTTCGAATTTCAACGGCTATCTGTAGCACTGAGGTTTCTGTGTCACTGCATACAGAAAACGTGATGAGGAATGGTGCTGTCTTACTCTACTCCTAACCACAACCTGGTAGATAAATTCTGAAGTCACAAGGCAGCTGAGAGCTCTATGAAGACTATTAAAATGTACTGGCAAAGCTGGAAGGAAGAAATTCAAATGAGGCCAGGTTAGAGGTTTCAAAGGGATGAGTGACTGATCCTGTTTCATGTTATGCCAGACAATGCTAATAGTTTAAACACTAGCTCTGTCAAACAAGAAATGGGTGTATTATTGTCTGTGAATTATTAAAATTGACTTCACCTACTCACCTTTAGAATTTTCTGACTTAAAGGAAAAAAAAAATCGAGAAAGAAAAAGTCTCAAAAGAGAAGCATGTACTCTTAATCTATTACTAATGTCTTCTTGAATCCTGTTAATATTTTTCATATTGTCTGCTTTGGTGAGCTCAGAGACTGTATGTGAGGAATGAGCAAGAATTCCAGCCGATCTGAGGCATAAAGCGCTTAAAGTTTAAGTCTCTCCTGCCCTGCAGATAATTACTGTCTCCTCTTTCACCCATCCAGCTGGGACATCAGACAATTTGGGGAACATCCAAGATGGGCATGAAGAACCATTTCCTGGTTCATGACAAATACTGTAGATGTTTTTGACACAGAAATAATTCTTCTCAGGTTTTATTCAGCAACAACAATTCTCCTCCCCTACCCCCTCCCCTCATTTTTAAAAAGTTGTTTATATCTACAAGGCTCAATTTCCCCCACTATTCAACCATACAAGCTCTTCTTGAACACAATAGAAGTATTAAGGATACTAAAAAATAATTAACAGCGTAAGAGGTTTTTAAGCTCTGATAAGGTACAAATCATTGCTATGAGTTTTTTTCTGGAATACAAATATGAGAGAAGAAAATATGAAAGGTTATCCTCAACATCACTCAACAAGCACTCCTCAACATCATCATCATCATCATCATCATCATAGAGAAGCAATAACAGCAAAGGTCCCACCTATTTGTGCCTCCCTCATGAAGCTGTTAATTCACAAATAATGACTCTAAAGGTGATAGAGGGGAAAGGTGAAGGTTTCTTTTTTAAACAACCACTTCCAAACTTCCTTTCAACTATTTTCCATTTTGAGAGAAATCAAATGGTGAAGGACAGGGATAAGTCTGAACAAAAACACTTCATTGACTTTTGGGGGAGATAGAAGACCTCTAGGGCTAAATTAAAAAAAAGTCTGGACTCCCCTAGAAAAGTACCTTCCTCCCCTCCAAATTAAGCTTTTCTTAGAAAAATTGAAGGGACAATTTTAATTTTTTTTTTAGCAGAATGTTGTTTGACTTTTTTTTCCCCAGAGGTGAAGTTAAAACATCCCACATTTTAATAAAAGAAATTGATAGATTGTCTGTTGTCATTTTTGGACTGTGAAACCTGAAAAATCATGAAATGAAAGCTTTTGGAGACAAAGCCCCACACCCTCCTCATTCCTAAGAACTTGCTATGCCTTTATGCATTTCTCCTAACCTGGTCCAAATGGTCCTTTCGCACTCCCTTGGACTGACCCTCAGAGGGAACAACCGCAGTCATTCCCATAACATCTCCAGCAGCATCAAAGTAACAATGATAAATATTTTGCAAGAGGTGGCACAGGATTTTGAGAATGAGTGGCTTGAAGTACTACCCTTAAAGAAGAAAAACATTAGATGCCATGGCATACCCCAGGCTGGAGAGACCTAATTTTCCAGCAAATCGCTGAGTGGAGGACTCCATTGCTGAAAAGGCTAATGTCAAGGCCTCTGCTGACCCAAACCCAGCAGAAACTTCTATTGCCAACACTACAACCATCTCATGGCTTCTCAGATGAAACACATGAACATTCTGGGGCTGTCATCTTCGTTTGTACACCCACTCACTCATAAAATAAAATACAAACAGCTGAAGGCAAGCAAGCTCTGGCTAAGGCTGGAGAAATTAGGCATGAGACTAGCCCTTAATTCCAGATTTGCTGAAGGAAACCTTACTTCTATCTCATACCCTCTGTATTCAAAAGCCATTTTTATTTTCATATAAATCATGTAATTTACTATTCTCTGCTGCCATACTAAAACCCTTGCAAGGGTTGAATTGGCACAGCACACTCAAAAGAAAAGGTGGGAAATGCCATCAAAATGAGACCAGTATTGTCAACAGATTGCTTGACTTTTAAAAATCCATCATAAAATAAAATAAACAGCATCTGAGAGACAGATCTTCAGACACACTCCCACTTTTAAATCTGAACAGTAATCAGGTGTGTAAGTGACCTCAAGCACCTCTGACACCAAGGTCTTCAGAAAACCATTATGGGAATTTGTGTTGAGCCACTCTGGCACTCTCACTGGAAACTCCAATGTGTCTGAACCACAATTTGGCTCCTTCGAATGTCTGATCTCTCATAGAAAATGGGGAATAGGCTGTAGGTGGTGGAGACTGCTGGCAGGAGGGAACACTTTGCAGTTGTGACAAATGTGTCTTGGTGCTGCCTGAGCCTGGACTTCTGTCATGGCTTTTGCCTGCTCCGGGCTCTCTCCCACCCTCATGGCTTCCCTTCAGAGGCTTTACATTTCCCACCACATCTGCTGAAGTGTTTGTATGGGACAGGCATAGGACAGGCAGTGATAAGAAAACAAGGGTCCAGATGACGGTGAGACAACAGAGAGATAACAAGGGGGAGGAAGAGGCCAAATGGCAGGCCAAGAGAAGGGGGAGGGAAGGGGATAAGAGGTCAGATAAAAAGAGACTTTCTGTGCATGAATAAACATGAATAAGTGAAGAGGTGGCAGTAAGACACCCCAATGCCAGGAAGGCAAAGAATTACGGACTGGAGCAGTTGATTAAAATTATAAACTGCATGAACTTCATATAATTCCTTCTTGCCTGTAAAGCTACCCTAAGAGAACCTGGTTAAAGAAAGTGTCTTGAGCTATTTCAGCATCTCTGCTCCCAGGCACTGTACAATGGGGCAGGCAAGCAAGAATAATCAGCTTGCACCTCTTGAGCTCCCACAATGTTTGGGCTGGCCTTCTCAATTCCCATTGCAGATAAATTGCTCTCCTTCATATTAAGATGCAGCAATGCACATAAGGACACTCTTGGCTACTAGTATGGAAACTGTCCCTATTAACTATTCATCCTCTTGAAGTGAAGCACTTGCTTGGATACCTGGCTGAATCAGGTAGTGTCTAATTAAGGAGGTAGACAGCCTTCTATCCTCATTCACCTCTCCCTCAGCCTTAATCCTCCAGTCACCTAAGTTTAATTTAAAAATCTGTTTTCAGGAGTTGAGCCCAGATCTGTCACATCCAAGATTGCCACTAATTGCTATGTGTCAACAGCATTTAGAAAAATGAGTAATGAATCAAAACCACCAGCCCTTCTGCCTGGATGACAGCTTTATCTTTACACACCAGCTTTTCAATGGGGTTCCAATCTCTTTACCCACACAGATTGGAAAATTGCATTGCCCAAAATCAGTCAGAGATTTCTTCAGGCAGTCTGAACACTTCCAAAGAAAAACTACTCGTCTCGTAGATGAACATATGGTGTAATACCCAAGGTGCAAAAGCACTCCAACCTAGACCCCAGGAGGTAAGGACACCCTCTTCCTCTGGCTAGTCTTGTCAGATGGCTGTGGCATTAGGGGATGGGAAAGCAGACTCAGAGAATCTCAGGAAGATCAATGAAGATGTGAAGGTCACAGATGACACATGGCTGGTTTCAAAACCTCAGGAATGACAGCAAGGAAAGAGGTGGTGAAGGAAGAAGGGCAACAGAGGCAGCTGTAAAAGTTGCTAGTGAAATGTTTTGTTAGAGGCACAGCAGAGGAGGAGCAGGATGACGCAAAGAGAAGCAACTGAGTAAAGACAGCGTATGAGCAGTGGTGTCCAGAGGGATTCCTTTACTGGATGTGCCAATAAAGAAGCACTATAACTAAATAATACTGATGTAATGAGCTCATTATGAAGCAAAAAGTCAGAATTTGTGTGGGAGGGCTGGAGGGGCACATACTAGGTATCTGCTCCCACTAGAAAGGAGGTAAGCTAGGGCTCCTGCTAAGAGTCTGTTAAGAAGATTAAACAAGACACAGAGCAAGACTGGACATGAGCCTGCTGAAGCTTCTCCAGTTTGGTGACACACTGAGAGGAAAACTTGATAGCAATAATAATCTTCCCTTCTTCTAAGGAAGAACCACAATGAACACAATCAGGATGAGATAAAAATGTGGAAGACTACCTGCTCAAGGATGGTTGCATCCCCTAGGCATGACAGCAGAACACAACGCCATCAGCTCTCCCCCAACTTTGCCACTGCTTATAATGGTATCACTCGAGCTGTGCAGACTGTCTGCTCTGCCATACACGTTCCAGAGGCAGAAACACAGTGATGCTATTTTTTTACAAACCCTTTTTCACATGCTTGCTGAGAAATATTTAAAATATGTTAAGTGCCTCTTAGATGCTATAGAGACAAGTTACTACTAATCATTATTTTACTTGGCTGAATTTGACGTGTATATTTTCAGAGATACCTCTGAAATGCCTGATATGTAAGGCCTTAACTAAAACAAACAAACAATCTACTGCAGGTTTTATTAGCAGGAGGGACAAATAAAAGGAAGAGGATGGCAAAGCAATGCAGAGATAATGTTTAGATTAAAGTAAGGAACAATATAAACATTTTGGCTGAGACAGAAGCAAAGTCAGCTTGGAGGAGAATTCAGGACAGCAGAGGCAATAGTTTTCAGATGTTGACATAGATTTTCAGAACAAGGAGGAAAGAAAACAGATAAGAGAAGACTGTCAGTTTTATGACAGTTCACAACTTCTTTACCTGACTGATAGAGGAAAATAGACAGGAAAATAATCTGAAGATTATTCTTCCTTGAATGCTCCCATTTCATTTTCATGAGTATTAATAAAGGCCACATATTGACATTGATGAGTAAAAAGATCCTTGAGGAAGGGAAGCACATGTTTCCTCATGCAGATATCTGAACAGTTTACAGTCACAGGCAGCTCTGAACTTAAGAGTAGGAAATGAAGCTTGTATGAAAACTAAAGTGGAAGTGTGGGGCATTCAGGGGTTTGTGATCATGGTTTCATTAGACTCTAAATGCTCTTTAGGGCAGGAACACTTAGAGGAGTTCAGAAATGTTTTTGACTTTAAGAAAGCTGACTTTGGGAGAATGTGATATGCCCCAAGGAATTTTTACTGGAATCCTATGAAACATGGGAAACACAGAGCTGAATTTTTAAAAAACATCTGAAGAGGCTGAAATTTAAAGCTATCCTGCTTAATTCCGAGGAGGAAAAAGGGTAACTGAGGCCAAACACAGTTAAGCAAAAATGCAAAATTTAGTATAAGTGACACATATAAGACTTGAGAGGTGGTATATATATCAAATATATATATTCATATATATATATATATATATCTTTTATATCAGTGCTAGAAAGAACTAGGAGAAAAATTGTGTAAGGCATATAACAAAAGGAAGAAGTTAGCAACTTAGCATGCCCTTTTTGCTTTGAAGAAGAATAATAAGAGGCCAGATCACAACTTAAATATTAGCATCACATTGTGACAGAGTTTCCAGGCTTGCTTAAAGGAAGGAAATTTGCATTGATGATGTATGCATATCATATGCAGAGTTACAGCCATGCCAGCCCATAACAAATGTGACGCATGGATTCAACCTGTGGTTTCTATGTCAGGCAAGCTGTAGGACAACTGCAGAAACAGGTGGGAGAAAAGGGGAAGAATTCTCTGTAACACATGCAGAATATTAAATTCAGAGAAAAACAACATCTACACATGGTTGAAAAGCTTCTTTTATTTTCCCCTTTCAAACAGTGATATAAACTCCTAACTGAGAGATATATACATCTAAGTTCTGTGATGACAAGACAGACCAGTGAGACCTGGAGTTAATCTTCACTGTTGCAGGAAAATGCAACGAAATGAAGCAAGCTCCTATGAAACTGTTAGCTTAATATCTGCCATGCAAAAATAATAGAAGCACTTTAACTCAAGCACCTTAATGGGCAAAATTTAATTAGAAGCAATTGTGCAATTCTTGGGGGAAAAATCATGCATACAAATTAGTAGTAATTTTCCTGCTGAAAGATATGAAAATTAAAGACAGACGTCTGTAAAACTCTGTAAAAGTTACCCAATTTCTGGGGTTGAGAGACCTGATGCTTATGACATTATGTGCTGCAGGGCTGCTTGTTTCCAACTCACCGAGGCAGGTAATTGAATTTCAGTTTTAACTTTTGAAAGAAATTTAAAATGATTTCAACATTATTTTTGTGAATGCCAAATACATTATTTAATCCAAGTATAAACTACGTTACCTACATACAATATGAACATTCTGATTGTAGGTAGAAAAGACTAGTGAGATAATTTCTGAAGTACCTACATTTCACAGGTGAGTAAACTGTACTGGAAAGTGATCTTTACATGCCTAGAGCAGAAGGTGAATATAAAGCACGACTTTTCTAGCCATGTGCTTAAAAAGCTTGCAAAATAAGTGAAAGCATCTTTCCTGGACTATCAAGTTCAGTATAGAAGCAAACTTGCCATGAAGCTCCTGTGAAAACTCTTGATTTTAAGAAAGCACCAAACAATTTTTTTCCCTAATCCTTGGAGCAGGTTAGCCTCCAAAAACATTTTAAAAAGGGTCAGAAAACACACTGATAGGAATTCGATAAAGGCTGAAAGAAATGATACTGATAGGTTTGCATTTGGCAAGACACAAGGAAGGAAGGAGAGAGACAGTCATTAGAAGCATTAGCAGGAACAATTCCCAAGGCCAGTAAATATCAAGGGGCCCCACAGCAGTCAAAAGCAGAGTGAAGAGATTTAGAGCCAAGGCATTCAAAGGGTCTACTTAGTTTGACCAGAAGACTGTCTCACATTTCAAGGTTTCTTCTTCAGTACAGCTAAGCTTTTCAATGGGAGGCCTTGACCCCAGGGAACACTCACTGAAGAAAACAAATGTGTTTTCAAATGAATGTATTGGCACTGTCAGAACTGACTGTACACAAGATTAAATTATGTTTATTTTCAATTTCCAGAATACCATGTTGAATTTTAGAGAGACAGACAGATAGAAATGTTTCCAAATAAGACATGAGAATCTGAGCATCAGATTTTCTGTGTCAGCTGTGATTCAACAGCAGAATTCCTGTTAACTGAACTGGCTAAGCCTCCTCCCAAAATGTCAACTTGAAGTTTTCTTGCCTTCAGCAGTATTAGTACAAATGGCAGCAGGAGACACGTGCTGTCAGTCCATTTTAGTTATTTCATTGCTCTTCTTTGCTTTCTTGTGATGGATTGGGTTTTGGTCTAGTATTTTGAATTGCAAAGATGTGATTCCCTGAATGAAACAAACAGTAGTTTGCCTGCCTTTGACAAGGAATGGAAATCAAATTAGAATTAAAAAAAACCGAAAAAGTGATTCTGGGTATCCATCCTGAGATGATATAAAAAGGAAACTGATTGCAGGAAAAGGATATCACATCTCTTCACAAAGGAGTTCCCTCATAGATCCTGTCCTTGCTCCTTAAGACAGAGGTACTTTGTGCTTCTACCTTGATCATGCTTGAGCAGCTTCACAGCCTTCCTGGGTTCCACAGGAACCAAGTCGGGACTACTTTAAAAGCAAGGGAAGATGGAGGTACAGGAAGATAAAGATGGAGCCCTTATTCAAGGGAAGGAGGCCTATGAGAAACCAGGTGATTTCAGATAAACATCAGACATCTATTGTGGTTATACACAGTCCTATTTCAAGCCCACATTCCACTCTGTATTTGAATTCCTCCCTATTCTCATGTATGGAGCCACTAGAATATTCCTGAGGGATGTGTGCTTATGGACTGTCCCAAACCAGTAAGTATAATGGGCTGAATTTAAAATCCAGAAACTGTGTTCCCAGAGAGAGACCAATAAGGACAGAGAGGAAGAAGACTATCTCAGCAGAAAACATCTGAGCACATAAATAATGTGAAACTACAGTGAGCACTACCAGAGATCTATGTACTAATAATGAATTTTGAGGAGTGAATATGTACTTGTTAGTAAGAGGTATGACAAAGCAGGAAAGTGGGTCTCACAAAGCACAGACTTGTTGGGTCAAGTGTCCTTTTCCTGTTTGGCAAGTCCTTTTGTCTCTGTCCTCCTTATCATCCTGACACCTTACCACAGCACAGAATGACAGACAGCTCTTAATGACTTCCTAGCATTTGATTCTATACACAGGTCCAGCCCTTTTTAACGTGACATGAAAGTCTCTGTTCCTCTCTGAATTTCAGTTTTAGAACCCATGCTCACTTGCAAACATGCAGCCCCCCCACTCACACCCTGCAATCTGTGTCAACAACACAAAGGTGCTCTTGTCACCCCCTTGCCTGAATCACACTGCTCTTCTGAATGGACACACTGACAGACGATGCTGTGTCAGCAGCCACTGGGGCTTGTGTCACTTTTCCCCAGGAGAGGAGAAATCGTACACCCACTTCCACATAGCACAACTGGGGCTACTGTTCCCTGTGTCCAGAAACCAGGCTTCACCCTGTACCCTCTCTGTGCATTGCCACCATCCTGCCTGACCTGGAGATATTGTTGGCTTTTTCCCTCTTCCAGAATTCTCAATAGGTGATTGGAGCACAGGGGTTAGGGACTTGGTCCTGCCAGCAGCATGTGCTGGTTTAGCACCCCGGTAGATTTCACCGAGGTATTCCTGAGAGCAAAGATGTGATTTGCAAATGAGCATTTGCTGAGTGGGACCCTGCAAAGCACACAAGCACACCTAAACCAGCATTTTGCAGCACTCATAGTTACAAAGATAAGCTGGAGTGGAAACACTACCATGAAACGCAGAAGGTGGTGCTTTATAATCAAGCTCATCAGTCCCCACCTTCTTCTGCTTTCCCTACTTGCAGCTGGATGAGGGATGACCATATTCCCATTCACAAGGAGCTGTTTCATGCTCTGTCTTGTTTCCCATGTGATGTTTTAGCCCCCTCAGCACCGCCTGTCTCACTCAGAGAGGGTGACCAAAGGGGAGCAGCGCCTCCTCTGTGAGAGGGCCGCCTGCTCCTTGTTTCTTCCCAGGTAGCTGGCTGTGAGGGGCCAACAAGCAGGCTAATTTAGAGCTCTAAAAGCTGGCAGCGGGAGTGCAATTAAGCCGTTTTCACAGACTGCTGGCCAAATGCAGCGATTTATTGGCTGAGTGATTGGATTATTCATTTGCAAAGCTAAGAGAGGACATTTTCTTACCACTTCAGTTGGCCTGTAGTACTTGTGATTGACTGTCACATGAATCTTGCCAGTCTCCTTGCACCGTCCCACTTCATTTTCATTCTTCCCTTCCCACCTGTAAAGAAGATAAACATTTAATCAACCCATAATTACTTTAGTGCTCTGATCTTACCAACATTTGGCCTGCTTTCATTTACTTGAGGCTGGTGTCAATTCTCCCTGCAGGACAGTATAAACTCATTAGCTAAAGGAACAAAGGGAGAGTTTAGACTTGAATAGAGTAACAATGGCTTTTGAAGTCTCTTTGTTTTGGTTTTTGATTCAGTGGAAGGTCTAAAATGCAGGACTTCCAAATTAAACATATAATGCTTAGGGAAAATAAAATGCCCTGATTTCAGAATGTCTCATGTATCTGCAAATAAATATGACAGTGAGGTTTTTAATTTGTGGATTGGTTCAAAGCTGTTTTCTTAAAATATTTTTAATTCTTGCATTTTGGCCAATACTTTCAGGAACTCTTTAATCTGTTAATTTTATAGACGTGAAGCTCTGTTTGAATAGCATTAACCTGCATAATTTAATTTGTGCTTAACTAGAAAAAACGAAATAAAAACAGTTCTTGGGTTTTCATTCCTACCTCGACATACACGTATTGTAAACTCTACTTGCTACCTGTGAGCTGAAAGCCAGGTCCCTTCCTCCAAATTAGTTTCATATGTGTTGAACAGCCTGCAATTTGCTGTAATTTATGTGATCTAGTTGCACTGTGAAGCATTTTCTTAGAGACTGCCCTGGTTTCGGGAGCAGCAGAAGAGGAATGGTTTGGTGGGTGACTAGCTCTGCCTTTGGGGAGGTCAGGCTGCAGCCTGGAAGCCTGGGCACAACGCTCCCAGTCCAAATAAACACTTCTGATGGTACATGTAGGAACGTACATCGGTGTATCAAACTCCACCCAGTGAATATACAAAATCCAGAGTTATGGTTGAAATTCTATCCTCTCTTAGCTTTTTGCTTTTAAGTATATACCATGGGGCTCTGAACCAGCTTGGCTTAAAAATGTGATGATGAAATCCACTAGCTTTTTTAAATGTTTAAATAAAATCTATATAAATTAAATCAGCACTGTGATTTAGATCATTTAGCCTCAGTCACCAGCAAGGAAAGAAAAGCACCCCTAGCCTCCCACTTAATAATTTTTCTCCCAGCTCTTGGAATTTTGTCACAGATATGATTTCTCCTTGTTCCCCTGCCCCCTCAAGCTCCTAGAAGAATTTAATTCTTTGACAATCTCAGCCTTCATTTTTGAGTTTCTAGCCCTGAGGGCTAAGGAGGAAAGTCTGAAAATGTGACCTCTGTGTACCCATGAAGGTTTAAACACTGAAAGGCAGAAGGAAATACCAAATATGCATTATTGCAAGTTTTTAAATCTCACAAGTTTTTAAGCACAACTCATGACTTTTGAATGACTAGCAAAGCCTGTAGGATGCTTGATACTGGGAACATTTCACATTAAAACAATATCCTACAGATAATAGTGACAGTGAAGTCAGCTGTTAATGGGCATGCCATGATGCTAAAGATGATTTATAATTAAAATTTTCTTCCTTTCTTTTCTTTTTTTTTTTTTTTTTTTTTTCAGTTGCTCTGTTGTGAGCTTGAACTGTGAAGTTTTCATTCAGAAGCCAAAACTAACATTAGTCCCTCCCTTTAAAGGGCAGAGGGTAAAAATGTGCAGGACTCAAATGAGCTTAATAGAAAACCAACCGTCACCAGTAAAACAACAGGAAGCGCTTAGATCAGGAGACGTCAGCTGTTGTTGGAGGTCACTGAGCAGAGAACCCCATTTAACACCCAAAAGGCTCCAGAAGGCTCAGCCGAGCCAGTAAAGACTCACTTAATGTCGCTATCAAAGTTATATAACAATAGAAATAGCTTAAGGAGAAATCTCCACCCGTTTTGTTCAACCCAGTAATGTGAAAAGTTCACAGGGAGAAAAAAAAAAAAAAAAAGTGCTTCTTATTGTGAAAAAGTAACATTTGATAGCTGCACTTCTAATTACTCCTGGCACCTCGGTGCTCACAGCTGGGATCACCATACAGCTGATAAAAGCAACTGTGCAGGGGCCAGTCTGACACCAGGACCGAGACATCCATTTTGCCAACCAACTCCTCCTCCCCTCTCTCTCAAACCACAAGGCAAGAGAAAAAAACCAACCAAAACCATCTTAATTTATGGTCAAATTGCAGTCAGAATTGTTAACTGGAAAATGCCATGCCAAATTATCCTGAAGCACAAGCATGGTGGAAAGGGCAGGAGTAAACCCTCCTGTTGTGCTGTGGTTTCAGCTAGCTCCAGCCACAAGACTACCCAGCTTTCTGATCTGCAGGGCAGATGCCCACACAGGCACAAAAACAGCCTTGTGTAACTTGGGGGAAACACAAAAGATCCTTGGCTGGAGAAAGTTTGGCTCATCAGGACTGGGTTACATTCATAGAGGATAGGGAGTGGATTCCCCCCAAGCTCAACTGGTGGCAGAGCCCAGAGCTCCCAGCAGGCACCTGCTGGCCTGGTGCAGGCTCTGTGCAGAATGCTGCTCCTGCAGACAAGGAGCCTCTGCAGCGAGGCCACTGCCTGCCCCATGCTGTGTGCACAGCTTCATCCTCCCACTGAAGCAAGGGATGGGTTTCCTGTCACAGGTGATGGCCTCAGCCATGTGCCAGCATGTTCTGCACCTGGAGAAGGATGGGAGAGACCACGGAACTGCTCCTGACAGAGCAGGTTTGATGCACTTTGCACCTCCACTTCCATGTTGAGTGCCTGGCTGCTGGAGATGGGTCCTTTGGGGTGACAGTCAATGGTCAGCCGTGGTGGATTCCACTGCTATCGGTGACCTCACAATTTCCCATAAAACTAAGATTCAAATGCATGAGCAGGTTTACTTGCTTGAAAAGTTCTTCACATCAAGGGCTTTTAAACTCTGGATTTACAGTGGGATGGATTGCATTTAATTTAAGGCTAATGTAATATCTATTATCATTAACATATCACTATTGTTACAATACTTATTATCAGTGTTGATGAATGCTTCTGTGGGTTTTTTATTTTTGGAGTTTCCAATTATTTTTCATTTCCTGTAACTATTCAGTCAGAGAGCAAGCTGCAAGCAATGAAAACTCCCACAGATATAGAAGATTTTATGTGAGTGAAAAGCCTGGGTACCCACCTGGTAGGGTGTGAGGTGGGCAGGGAAGGAAACAGGCGGGCAGGATAATTGAGGAGGGGTGGGAATAACACTGCAATGGACCAAATGGTCTGGCTGTAATTTAGGAGGCAACAAGTCAAAGTACATATATTTTTGGGGGTGGTGAGGAAATCAAATAAAAATGAAAATTTTCACAGAAGCAGAGATAAACAGAACATGTATATGCATTTCATCTCCTTGCTTGGTCTTTACATAGAAACAGAACCCATAGCATTTTAAAAAAATATTCAAAACCACTAGAGGCTACAGCTGCTCAGCTTCTTTCTGAAAAATAAAACTATCATTATCACCTTTATAATGAAATAAATGCCAGTAGAAAATATTTTCACATTTACACTGAACAGTAGATGAAATAGAAATAAAATTGTATGAGGGTTTTGCCTTTCCTCCACAGCTAATATGATACACCATTTGTGTAGATTTCTCAGATCTGTGGCTTGATTTCTGCTACACACAAAATTAAGCCAAAGCACTTCATTCTGTCCTGGCACATTATAAACAGCAAAACTGACACCATATAACAGATCATTAATATCTTTTGCAAGTAATCTTTTGCAGAGAAACTTTAAATACGACTCTTCGTATGTCCCATTGTGACCAACTCAACCACCAACACTGCCAGCAGTTCTGATACATCAAAGTAGTCATAGATACAAGGATTGCTTAACCATGGCCTTGTGCTTAAATCAAAAAAAAAAAGCATGCTACCATAAAGGAATGTATTAACTTTTTTTCAAAAGCTCTGATGAATCAGGTATTCAATATTTCTTTTTTTTTTTACTAGTCCAATCATCCAAGCATTGTAAAGCTCAGATTTTAAAATTTTAATTGCAACTCTCCACATTACAAGATGATAAATAAGAATACATGCTAGGCTCCCTATTTTTTGTTTCTTTTTTTCTTTTTCTTTCCAGTTCATTGGAAAGCTTTTAAAGCTCTGTCCCTTTACTCCAATTTATGAACGTTGATGTTGGGAAGAAAATGTTTTCTCAAAGAAAATTAATGCTTCTGTGAAAATCAAGGCATTATGGAAAGAAAAGTTTTAGTTTCGAGTAAGTTCCATTAGTCAGCCTGATACAAAATTATATTAATAATAGCTAAAAGAGAGGCTTTTACATTTTCAGAATGGTTTATTTTCTTTCTTTCAGAATGGCTCTAAAAATTCTAACATAAGTTATTCTTTCTTAAAGTGGAGGTTAGGAAAAAAACCCAAAGAAGTCCAGCTGACCTGAAATCAGGTATTTTTCCAAATTGCATTTGTGACAAATATTTTAATTTAATTTCAGGAGTGGGATATATGGAAATTCCTACGAAGCACCATATTTCATTCTTACCTAGTCTCTTTATTGGAGAAACTCTCATACCTCTTATGTAGCCAGATAATTAAGCTATTACAGTCTTCAGCCCTAATTTCAATTCTGAAACAGTTACTGTGTCTACCTGCAGATAAAACCTTGTATCAATAAGAATGTAATGAGGGCCTGCTCAGCTGAAAGAATTAATTTTCCCAGTGAGGTGGGTTAAATGCCCCCTGAAATATATACTCTGTTTTGACAAAACTGGTGCAGTCCTAAGTGAGGACTCTTTTTTGTGAAGGTTCACCCAAGCCAACATTCTTCACTCACATGGCTGGGTTCCTTTCAACCTCCTCTCTTCAAAATGCCTCTAGTTACTGTATGAGATTCTGTTCCCTTCCTCTTCATCTGAAAGCTTCTCATTTTCTATTCTTTTTAAAATACAACACACAACACTGGCCAGCCAGCAATTTTTGGTGGGCAAAAGCCAGATCTGGAAATAGCAGCTGTTTTGCTGATGATTACTGATGGCTCCTCCTCCATGTCCCACATGCTTTCCATTCCTACAGCAATCCTGCAAATCTCATGTGTTTCTGTAACCCAGCCTTCCATTTTGAGATAAAAAGAAAAAAACAAACAAACAAAAAACCCTCAACAAACAAACCAGAAAAACTCTTCTCCCTCGGTTCAATTTCAGTTCAACCTTCACTGCCACTGAGGAGGCCACAGGAGTTCACCTCAGAAGACCTTACAGCTTATCTAAAAACTTCCTTGCTTTGGGCTGATCTTTTATAAGACCAACTAGCATGTTAGTTAAGATAAAATTTGTATGTAGAACAAAATGGCTAGAGTAAAATATTCATTTTTTTTCTGAATTAATTCTGATCCTGGAAGCAATGAATATTTCTGTAACAAATGTGCATGCATTTTTATATTAATAAAAACCACAATAAATCTTTTTGCAGCTTGAACAGGTTGGTTTTTTTTTTTTTTTTTTTTTTTTTTTTTTTTCCTGGTTTTTTGGTGGGTTTTTTTTTGTGGTTTTTTTTTTTTTTTTTTTTTTTTTTTTTTTGTTTTTTTGTTTTTTTGTTTTTTTTTTTTTTTTTAGTTTCTACATTTGCAGACTGGAGTCTTTGTAGCAGTCTGCAAGGAACTCTGAGTGCTGTAGTGGTTTCAGGCTATCTTTGCAATCCTGTTCTCATTTAATAAGATTAATGGCAGAAAATTAGTCAAGACAAGCGTTTGCCTGTTTCGTTTACCCTGCTGTAGTTCAAATTATAGGCGGGAAGTGTTTCCCCCAAGTACTACTTAATTAGTAATAGGCAGAAGGGAAAGTAAAAGAAAAAAAAATGTAATCCTTACAGGGGAAAAATATTTGTAGCTCTGAGGCTTTCCTGTTAGTACAAAGGACTGAATTTGAATGATTCAGAGGACTATACAAATATAATTTGAAATTTCTCCCTTGAAAAAGAAATCTAAGAGGAAAAAAGCCACGGAAGGTAGATAAACTTCCATGAACACTTCACAGTCCATTTCAGAGAGAGAATCAGTCTTATTGCAGCTGTAGATTTCATTAGTTACAAAAATGTAGTAAAGCTTCTCTCTCTCTTGTTTTGGCTAGAAGACATAGTCCTGACATGTGCTAATGACTGGCTAGAACAGAATATTATGTTATGTTCTTGTAAAGACATATTTAGGCTGTCCTGGATTTTCAGCTGTATAAGTTAATGTGAATTGCTAGGAAGACAAAAACCCTAAAAAATAAAATCGGTATTTTTAGTTGGTTGATGAGGCAGACTTTTTCCTGTTCTCTTCTGCAGTATCATGATATGACAGTGGAAATTTTACATTTGCAACTCTCCCTAACAAAGCACAAAGCAGGGATAGTTAAGAGCCTCTGCATATGTCCCAGTTTTCTCAGATGTGGTATGAGCTCTGCCAACTTTTGTTTGCCATGACATCTATCCTGGACATTATCATTTCATCAATTTTGAAAGGCAGGTTGTACAGCAGTATTGGGAAGATGTGCCATTGCTTATAGCAGTGGAAAAGGCTGCTGGAAATCTCCCAGGTAAATTTTTGAGGTTGAAAAATTTCAGAATACCTGTAATCCTGCAACCCCCCCCCAGAAACCTCAGATAACTCAGCCAAACTTTGAGGAACAGTAACAGGAAGAAAGCAGCCATCCTTGTGGGAACTTGTTTAGCCACTGCACTCTGGTGCACTGCTTCTTAGGTGCCTCATAAATTGTAAAGTAACAGACAAATGGGACTCACCAGTGGGGTCTCACAATGCTAAAAGGGAGGATTTTTTTGCCAGGCTACTCCCTGAAGGAGGTGTATTCAAACTGGAGGAGGTGGGAATAGAAATTCATTGGGGCTTTCAAAGACAGGTTACCAGACAGCTGGCCAGGGAGTGCGTATGTGTGCTGCAAAAGCATGGGTCAGGCTGACACCTGGAAAAACTGTGGAGGTTCTTAACAAAACTTCCCAAATCCTGAGGAATATTTTACATTTAGTGCAATTTCAAAGATGAGCAATGGCTACAGGATGAGTAGTGGGTGAGTTCTGATGTTATTCTCAGCTTGGGAGCAGGGGGAAAGAATGGCTGGTTTATCTGAAGAGGCTACATGCAAAATGTTCAGGGTTATGCCACTGTCAAAATGATCGACAACAAAATTATCACTAGCACTTAAAATGTCACCTGAGTCCCTGTATGTATAGATATTTATTTATCACCTGTAAATGGCTTAGAGGAATTTAAAATTTATTCACAGGAAAGAAAAACTTCAGAAGGGCCAGGGGGACTAGAAACCCAAGCCCCCATTTCTAAAACAATTTATTAGTGACATGGGTTTTATTTCCTAAAAACTCATGTCGCTAGGTGTCATGTGAGTCCTTATAGAATTTTTGCAAATTACTGTTATTGATTAGTAATAAAAAAAGGCAACTGTGCCTTTGAACACGCAAAATACCTGCTCTACTTCACATTTGGAGTTATATTGTGAAGTTTTTCTGAGAGACCAGATTGTGACTGGTTCAATCCAAATACTGACTGCATTAAACATCAACATAAATGATACACAGTCTACCATATGGAGCCACATGTGAGCAAAAAAATTAAACTAACAGGACACAAAATTTTGAGTGTTTGGAACAACTAAATCTAAAGTAATCCTTTAATATCCCCTCTATAACAGAAGCTATTAATAAAAGTACTTTCACTTTTATTTCTGACATTGTTGTTTTCTTTAGGTTTTCTCGAGGACTTAATTTGCTGTCTGAAAAACACATGCTGATTTGTTACTCTTGGGAAATGCTGAGACTTCTTAGACCAACACCAAAGCAGAGAGTTCAGTTTTAAACTAAGGGATAAATTTAGTGACATCAAAAGAAACTGTGATGTGGGGAACATCTGCAAATGAAGACATTCAGCTAGGTACTGACTTTTACATATCAGCCTCTAATTGTAGGTAATCAAGGTGAAAAAGTTGTTCACCAAACATTAATTGTTGCTTCAACAAATAATATTAGACAGGGATATGGTAGTTCTCAAAATCACTAGAATTCTTACTTGTATGAAGCAGTTGAATCTGCAGCATTTTCCTATCCATTCTTACTAGATAGAATTAGCTTATAAACACAAGAAACAAAACTATTAAAAGAGAACAAAAATTAAGAAAGAAAAAACAATTATTAGAGCTCCTTTTATCTCCCCTTTAGTCTCTCAAACCTCATTACTGTTAAGGTATATGGGACAATGTGTGACCACAAGGACCTCTTGCAATCAAGAAATGGGAAAAATATGGAGAGAAGCTTATTCCCCAAACTGAGCTTTTGGGTTAGAAATACTATTTATACGGTCTCTCTCTCCCTCATCAGAATTTCTTTTTCTGGAAGTTGATGCCAAAAATTGAAACCAGACTAAAAACTCATTGAGGAGAAAATGTTATTACCTCCCCAGCCACCCACTGGCTGTTCAAATAATATTGTATATATCTGTGCACTTCTGCATATTTATTGAATTTGTCAAGTTTTTGTTCCCAAGTAAAACTTATTGGCCCTGTCAAAAGTTCACCAGCTGCACAAGTGACTTTGATGGCCTGAGGAACAGCCCTGGCGCTAGCGTCATGGAAGAGCCTGTGGCTTTCCTCTCCCTTTTCCAGCTGAGATTGGTATGTTGATGCATGGGGCCCAGAGAAGATACAGAAGGAGGGAAATTGAAAAAATAATAAACAATAAAAATATAAATTACAGAAAGCGCTCACCAAGCCATCCTGGTTTTATTATACGGCCTTGGGAAGGAATTTCGTATTTTCAATCAAACTATGTGGAATATGCATTGTAAACATTCTGCACCCACTGCTCAACATTTCTACAGCTTAGTAGGGGAAGAGCTGATAGGAATGTAGAGGGGTTTGCTACATAAGCCTTGTAGTGTGGCTGATGGGCTGACACCTGGAAAGAACAGGGCTGGTAGGTGTCACCTCTTCATATCACAGAGGATGGAGGCAGGACTGTGGGGATTTGGGGCACAAAATGGAGAGATGGGCAGAAAAGCTCCTCTTGCAGGAAGGTGATGATCAGCACACTGGTTACTAGCATCTTTGGAGGGGCTTCCCTACCCCAAGACAGGGAGAAAAAAGAATGAAGACTTCGATAAGAAAATTAGGATTAACCCATCTACCTTTTTAACTTATGATCTAGGGGGCAACACTAGACATATGTGCTGCGGCAGTCATTCATGCATGGAAAGTCTCATATGTTACAAGCAGAAAGTGAGGGGGGGAAAAAAAGAAGAAGGTAGACAAAAGATACTTTGTTTTGTCACAGCAAATATGAGAGGCTAGAAATGTTCAGCCTGTGGCTACTCTCTCATCCTCATACTTACACGATGGTTTTCCCAATGTGCTTAAATGACTTCTCCACAAATTCACGGACGCTGTGGACCTCCCCAGTGGCTATGACAAAGTCCTCAGGCTCATCCGTTTGCAGCATCAACCACATGGCCTGCAGAAAGATAAACAAAGTCAGATTCAGTGTACATGTAAGTGGCCTCCCTGGTACATGATATTGTATTACGGCATTTTTGATTTGGAAATAACTACACGTACACACACATACCTCAAGCTGAGGAAATTAGCACCTTCTTTACACAGTGGCTATTAACCAGTTCAGTGCAACTCTGAAAAGAGTTCAATTATTTCTTATTACAGAAAACAATGCTGTATTTGATTTTCAATTTGTTTCACAGCGGGAGTTTCTGCAGGGGAGACTTTAATATGTTTACTTTTGAACACTGAGAATTGGTTTAGTGCTCATGAGCATGGATTCACTTGTTTAAAGCACTGCATGAACTGACATTGATATGGGGAAAAGTGCAAAATTTTGTAATATTTCAGTCCAGAGTGCTGTTGTCTGTCTGCTACACAATGATGTCAAGCACACTGAAGCATGAAAATATGGATCCTTCTGGCTGTTTCTTCTGCCACATTTGTTTTGCCTAAGATGAGATTTTAGTTAAGAGTAAGTATTAAAAAAGTTATTTAACCAAGTTAATCCAGTGTCCCTGCTGAATATGTGTTGAATGTTACATATTTAAGTACTGTAGAAGAAACTTTTGACACAGGAACAGAGAAAACCCTGGTGGAAAAGCGACACAACCATTAACACCAGTTTCAGAGGACTGTTTGTGCAGCAAGAGTTTCACAGTATCTTTCGAAGCAAAACTTCATCAGATTGTCAACATGTTTGCATTTCATGGGAGCAGCTCTTAATTCCCACAGCAATGTCTCACAAAATCCTCTCCCACAACAAGTAATGATGGGTGGGCGCCATCTCAGAGGGCTGGCTGGCTAAGTCAGCAGGAAAGCTGGAAAGCAGATGGAAAAGAGGTATTCAAAGATATGTGCGACTTGTCTGAGATATATCACTGCAGGTACATTTCAGTTTTCTGATGTGCAGGGCAGTGCTCTAGTGACTGGACTGTTTGACTGCATAGGAGCTGTACTTGTACAGATTAATTATTACTTTAGATCCATCAAAATGATGCAAACACTTCATTTCCTTTGGAGAGGAAAAGGGATTACCTGTATGGCATGATCCTCGTTTAATAAATAACCAGAAGAAAGAAACAAAATAATTCAACCCTTGCTCCATATGGTAAAAAGGACTGTCATCCTCTCACATTGTAATCCACAATGCTATTTGCATTGACCTTTTCACATCAGCTTTAAAGAAAACAACTTTAGTAGGTCCCTTGATGGTAGTGGATACTCTGCAAATCAGATTAATAAAAGCTTTGGGATAGCTCAGTTTCTCTTGGTAAATACCACCTGAAATATTCAATTTTTCCTCTCTATTCCAAATAAATCAGTGTCCTGCATAGCAAGGCAATACATTCCACTTAAATGGTTCTAGGTGCAAGCCATTTTTCTTTACAGTTATTATTTTATGCATCTTCCAAAGTTTTGACAAGATTTTATTAACATGTTCCTTTTGAACCTTTTTACTTCTTGAACATGCATGGAAGGCTCGGGTTTGGGCAACTGCTGTGTAAGTCCTTGACATAAATTATAAATTGTGCTTTAGGGAGAGGACCTGCTGGGCAGGACAATGGCAGCAACTTTATTTTTCCTTTCCAGGATTGAACATCCTAGCCAATGACGCAGAAATCCCCAACTGGCTGATGAAACTCATCTTGTGGGGAGGAGATGTCTTAACTTGTATCTCTTACATGAGATTTTGGAACACTGGGGTTTCCCTGCTGATTTGAGAGGTCATCGTAAATCACCAACTCCTGTTTCTTCATGACTGGACAAGCTTGCAAGATTCACAGTAGCAGCTGCTGCACAGAAAGGTAATAGGAGTATCTAAAATAAGTGGTTGATAGTTTTGGTTCTTGCAGCCTAGTCCCTGATTTCACAAACCTTCAGGCTTCCTACAGCAGTCTAGCTTCCTTAAGAAGTCATACACTTCCACGTATGAGAGAGCGCTATTTGGGCAAATAAGAATTTCCAACATTAGACAATCATTCAAAAAACCTCATTTATTGGTAGAAATCCCCCCTTACCCAAAAATGGTACATTGTTTGACTGAATTGGCAATTAGCATAAGCACCTGCTATTTATTATGACTGTTGGTAAAGTATTATTTATATGTCTAAGCAGAAGCAAGCTCAGACTTCCAACAATTTTTTTGCCACCTCTCCACTTTTAAACACCTCAGTATTGTAATTCCTTTGACACAGCTTCAGTGCAGGCACTTATGCCATGACATTCAACTATCCAGCGAGTATTTAAAATATTTACGCTTTACTTTTTGTATTAATATGAAATAGAGTTGAAAGATTCTCTTTACTCTAAAACACACCCCACACTGAAGGAGGCAGCTGAAAAATACTAACAGAAAACCAGCCTTTGACAGTGGCCTCAATGAGGTTTATGCATTTGGATTTATCAACTTTTGTCTACCATTTCAAAAAGCAAGCAATCACTGTCTTAGCAAGGCAATTTAAACTGCAGTAAATTTCAACAGGATCAACTTAGAAATGACCAAACAATGCAGACAGAGTTGCTAAAAGTGATTTTTGCTTCAAATCCTACCAGGAAAGAATGTTTAGATTAATGGTTACTTGAGAATCTGTCACTGTGGGTTCTTTTATTTTTCTGGCATTCGCACTTATTGGCTCATAGAATTACCTCAATCCAATCAGGTACGAAAAAATTAACATGCTAAAAATTACAAAGTAAATGATAGCTCTGTTTTGCTTTGAGGAAGGTGACCAAATGCTGTAGCTTTGAATGGGTCTGCATGAACAGTCTGTAAAAAAATGCCAAGGCAAGCCAGAAGAAAAGAAAAACACTGAACAAGTCCCACGGTCAAAATTATATTTCCTCAGGTACAGCCCACAACAACCAATAAGACATCTAGGTACAGGCAGTAGCTATATCATTTCCCTACATCAAGCGCCAGGAATGTGATTCTCCTCACATCAGACTAATAAAGCTCCTTGACCTATGAATTTCTAGGCATTTCCTTTAAGAAACCATATTGTACCAGAGTCAAGGCTGAGAACGAGTGGAAAGGGGGTGATACAGCTCCAGGTTTATTTGTCATTACTGAATGGCTTACTGGTTTTAACAGAGGGGAAAAGTTTTGTTTAAATTTCCACTGAAAGTAATTAATGGTTATTGACTGGCAAATGAAGAACAGGTGACACTCTGAATTAGAAGATAAATGATCTCATGTTCTAGCGTGATAATGGGTTAGTAATTGCTACAAAGCCTCAGATTAGTGGGTCCCATCATAATGCTAGATCATGTCCAGAACACAAAGGCCTCTGTGTGAGAGGTATTCAGCCGTTCACCTCCTGATCCAGCTGCAGAGTGATTTGCTCCATTTATTCTCTGATGGACTGCACAACTGAGGCAAAAGTTCACCCATTCTCACCTTCCTGTTCACATGCTGAACCACATGACCCATGACATGGCTGAACTGGGATAAAAACAATGCCCAGCTTTGGTTCTGGCTATCTTTTAACCATCACAAGGTCATATATTTTAGGAATTTTTCTGGTGCAGGAACTGAGAATTGTGGATTTTCCTGTATTACTTTGTAAAGGCTTTTTTGGATGGGCTGACAGCAAATAAAGAAATTACTTGTGTTCAGTTCAGCCACCCTCTCCCTAGCTTTTGGCTTGGTCCAGATATCAAAATATGGGTAGATGTTGAATAGGAGGAGAAAACTACCATGGAAACAATTCAGGCTTCGACTCTCTTTGAGTAAGACTTTTCTGCTAATGGCAAAAGTGACAAAACATATTTTTCATATTTGAACTCTTTTTGGCTCTGGTCTGGTGAGTCACAAAGTCTAAAGGCACTTCTATGTCATTTACTTTTAAAGACAGAAACCTAACAGGAGATATGTAGCTAGTCTAGCAAGCTGACACACTTTTATGATTATGTGGACTAGGATATCTGTTCTGCATGCCTGAACTCCAGCCTCTGCCAAAATCTTTCCTCTTTCATCTTTCCCCTCTACCCTCTTCTTTATATAAACCCCTGCAGTAGTAAGCAGCATTTTCAAGCAACATATCCAAAACATTAACTAGTCTTCTCCCTGCCCAAACTTCTTTGCTTATGCAGTGTTTGCACCTGGGCTAGTAAGTGGGAAAACTCAAGTTTGATGAACACAACCCCCATACAGATATATTTTGTGCATGCCATCGCCACTATGGCTGTGATGTGTCTGCTTGTCTCGAGAATCTAGACTATGTTGTAGACGTGTTTCACCATTAACTTCCAGTCTAGTATCCCAGTAGGAAAACATTTATTAACTGGGCTGTCATCCATGGATAACAAAGACCCGGTAGTTGAGGTTATGTTTAACTCTATATATTGGAGACTTTAGTTTCACTGTCTGCTCTTGCACTCTGTATAGCTAAAATGGGCTCGTAATCAGGTATCTTCCTATTCAAGTGCAAAAATAAATACAACTTCTTAAGATTTTAAAGTACAGCTGATGATTTCTGCTCTAGAAATAAAAGATGTTTTTATTCAAAAGAATAAATATAAAGTCTTTTCCTATGTCTCATCCAATTCAAGACCCAAAACAGATATGACTGAACAGGTCTCACAGTGGGATAAATAGGAAATGTTCCTGTTGGTACTAATTACTATAGCCATGCACTGCTACACAGCAGTTTTTTCCAAAACCTATACTACTGTAGAAAAACCTATTCTACTGTAGAAAAAAAAAAAGAACCACTTTAGTATGTATTTCTAGGTGTTATGCAGAGAAATTCTGACTTTGTATTTGCCACATGTGGAGGAAAAAAAAATCAAAGCAAATCAAATCATTAACGTTTACTTTAGGAGATGGAACAGATAGTTGCAGCCTGATGCATAGTGCATTGTCTGTGAGTTTCAGAGGCAAAGAAGCAGAGGCTGGTGAATGTCTAGCTCTACTTACTTATCACTGCGGAAGGAATGGGTTACCTCAAGGCTGTCAACAATCAGGGAGCAATTTCTGACTAAGTCAGAAACCATCACCACCTGGAGAGACCCAACAGTACATTATCACCATTTATAGAAATTCTGTCTTTATGGTATTCCATACTCTATTGTCTAGAAGTGGGCAGAAGCATTCAGTGGGTTGGATATGGTACTCTAGTGATCCCAAACATAGCTGTCCTGCTGGGGTCACCGCTGAGAAGGAGAATTGAGCATTTTGGGCCAAAGCATGATGAGCCTTTACAGGGATGTGGGAGCAAAGGAGAGTCTTCTCCCCATATGGTGAGCACAAAGGCCTGGCATGACTGCTGTTCCTGTGTGCATCATGAGGGACTGTTCCATTTGTGCCACAAAAGACAGGGCTATTGTACCACCTCCCTCTCTGCATTGTCCCAGTTCAACTGCACTGGCATTGATAGAGGCTGCTTGGCATCTCCCGTGCCGAGCGACGTGTGGAGATGTCATGCCCACGCACTTCCTGCCTGCCTGGGATGCGGAGCAGTTCCAGATGCCACCACCCGGCTCCTCCTGACACAACCCAGCCGACTGGCTGTGGTTTCTCAAGCTGCTGCAGAACTCACCACAATTGATGATGGTGCCTTAGAAAAGGGAGACAGGACATTGACTCAGAGCTCTAAACCCAAACCAACTCCCAGTTTATCTATTTACTCACTTTTGGAGGGGCAGAGAAGGAAGAAAAGGTGCTACACTGAGGGCTGAGTCACTCACATCTGATTGACTTCTGGGACTGTTAAAAGAGTAGGTGTGTCCTGGGTGTACCCAGTAGGCATCAGAGTGTGTTATACAAGGAGATTATATAAAGACACTGTGAGGCTTACATATAATACACAACATGGTGGAGGGGGGAATAATCTGCTTACACATTTTGCACACAACAGGCCATAGCACACATGGCTGAAAGCCACCAGTGAAGCTGAAGTGCAGCACAGAATTGTTGTGATCAGAGTAAATTGTAAGCTGCCTCTGCCTGACAGCCAACATACAAAAGTGTTGGGCATGATCCCATGCTCCCTGCCACAATGGGAGTTCAGTCTAGAGTAATGACTATTGCTTTAGTACTTGTTTCTGACAATGTTATAGGTCAAGGCAAGCACAGCAGGGAGACTCTTGCCAAAGAAAACCACAGGGATGTGCTGCCAGGCACGCCGATACTCCTAAGGAGCCAGTGACAGCAGGAATATGGGAGTATGCATAATCAATGTACTGCTATGCTTTTTCCCCCCCTTAAATTACAACCCTTCTTGCTCAGCTACTTAAAAAACAAGGGTGCACACCCAATAAGTAAGAGACTTACTGTGCTGTCACAACTTGTATTTGAAAGGCAAACATAAGTTCAGGGTTAAAGTCATTGTCTATCATTGCAATTGGTGACTTTTCACATGCTCAACCCTTTCTCAAAACCTCCAGCAAAAGAGGTACTTCCCATGAAGGGCAGGACACATGCCTCTTCCTTTCCTTTAAAGAGTCATCATCCTGTTTTCTCAGATTATCAAAAATCACAGCGTTGGTGCAAGATCTGTTGCTCAAGGAACCCTCATTCATGGCAAAATCCTTCTGAACACCATTTAAGTATCTATCAGATCTCATCAGTTTAAATACATTTTGATATGGTTCTTCCTTAACTATGTAATGCTGAACATAAGGACTCCAAAGTCTGTGTACAAAGTTTTTCCTTCAGCTGTGTCTTTTCTGCTCACGCAGAGGAGACATTGAGTACTTATGACATGGCAGCTGCTTCCATTCAGAAGAGCGCCGTTTGCAAACCATAGACATTGCCGACACAAAAAATGTAAATGGGAACAGATTTGAGATGAAAACATTTTCCTCCGAGAGAAAAAAATCCCATCATTTGACAAGAAACAATGGAAAATTTACCTTAAGAATCCCAGGAAAGTAAACAAACAGCAAGTCTCTCAGGATGAGTTAGGGACTAATTTTATAAACTTTATCAGAAATTTTCGAAGTTACAGTTGAGAAATTTCCACAGAAGCAATTTGAAGCATGCTTGCTGATTTAGTCAAATCCTATGGTTTGGCCCTAGAGGTGAACTTGTTCAGAGCAGAACTGTGTTTAGGCCTATGATTTTGTCTTTCAAGTTGAAAGAGTATAGTTGATACATTGAAAGATAATAATCCAACAATTATAAAGTTACTAAGATAATAAAATACCTGATAATCTTTGCGGACCATCTCAAATGAAAACAATATCAATGTCTTCTGAAACAAAAGCCCTCACATCTGTAGGAAATACTGGGAAACACTGTCTAACTTCTCTCTCTTAAGTAGATAGGCCAATTGTTTTACAGATCTCAGGGAGGACTCGTGAAACTTTAGTAGGCAGTTCTATTAATAAAAACCACAAGAATTATAATCCAGATAAACCTTAAAGGTCAACCTTCCCTGTTAACGCAACATGGTGTTTCTCACATGGACCTCGGGTGAACACAAAGTTCTCATTGTGTTATCAAAAACTAGATTACTCCTTTTTTTTTTCCTTGTGTCACTGAGTGTCAAAATATTGTTCTTTCAATATGTGGAAGTATTTGTATACAGTTTTATAACTGATCTTTAGTTGCTAGCTGGAGGCAAAAACGAAACAGTAAAGCTGCTTGTTGGGAAACCTCAACCAACAATGAAAATTAATATAGTCCTTTTTTCCTGCCAAAAAATTTTGAACAGATTTTTAAGTCCACAATGGTTTGTTTATTCTTCAAGTGGTTAGATTGGAAGTGACATGTGTGACACAAAGTAAATTAATGAAAAAATACAGAAAGGATGCACATATGCTCTCTTTCTTTCATTTCAATTTTGGGGGATATTGTCACAATTGCTAACAAAGAGCTTCCTTAAATTCTGTTTAAGAGAAAAGGGAAAGAAATTCAAAGCTAAATAGAAAAACAAAAACAAACACAAAACAAAACAAAAAGAATAAAAAAAGAAAAGAAGAAGAAAAATCTGAATTGCAGAAAGTATGTGAGAGTTTGACCACTCAGATTTGAATTACATAGACAAGAATATAGAACAAATACATGTTTCCCAGGCTCCACCTAGCAGGCAACTCGGAAAGATATTTGACCCGCTTTCCCCTCCCTTTTTACCCTTCCAGAATTAATTTTCCCTGCTATTTTTATATGAATGTAAGACAAAATGCCTCTTCACAAAGAGGCAGGCTCCCATTTGACAGGATTACTCACCGCTAAAGTAAAGGGTTGTACCCAGGTTGCGGTGAGGGCAGAGGAGTCTTAGGGACCCATGCCAGGAAGGGCTGGTTGGGGTCATGATCTAACCACAAGAAAACAGGCGAGGCTTTCAAGTCAAGTACTGGCACGTTCACTGGAGCAAAACTATCAGCCTCAGAATAATGATCACAATGTAGATATTGATCACAAAATGTTTACAGTGCAACATTTGACTATAAAAAGATCCTGGTTCCTGCTTCTAACACCTGTTTACCTCCTATTTCTTTCCTGGATTGCTTAAACACTTACAGCTAAGCACAAGCTGACTTGTGCTCCTTTCGATGGGGGTAAGAGGAACAGCATGATCTATGGGCCAAAATACTATTGATCTCCACAGAAACAAAAATGCTGTTATCCATACCATGACCCAGAAAATCATTTTCTCTCTCCAAATCTTCCTTTCCTTTCCTCTCATCTGTCAAAACTGCCTCTGCAGCTTGCTAGCTTCTCTCCTCCAAGTTTGTAGGTCTGGCCAGTGCTTATCCAGTAAGGAGCCCTGACAGGTTAAACCACTAGTTGTACTGTAAAAAAAATTCTAAGAGCAGCAGAGAACTGCCAGAGCACAGGCAGATAGGCTCAGAGATAATAAAGCAGCACTTCATAATGTTTATAGATGTTTGAGGGTATAATTGGGAAGGAAGAAGAGCAATCCTTTAGGACAGTAAGAATAACAAAGCAATAGCACTGAGATAAAATTTATGAAGAGTGTTATTGAAAAAAATGCTGGGAGAAAGAGTGAGTTATTAACATAAAATTAACCTGAAATTTATTTCATAATTTACATTTCCCTCTCAAATTTCCAGAGTTCTTGCTTCACACTTTTGAACTTCATGCATTTTCTCCTCAGATTGCTACGAGTTTTCAAAGATGTTACATTTCTGAATTTTAATCTAAAATAAATGAATTGAAATGTTAATTTACTCCTACTGAGAAAAATATTTACTATCGGTTGGGTTCTTAAAAATTAGAATCCTTGTCTGAATAATATGTGTAAATAAAGAGCCTGCTATCTTAAACACATCACTGAACTTCACTTTTTGATTTTATTGCAGTTTTCAGTGTACTGGAGTTGGAAGTAAGAAAAATTTCCACCATTAAGCCATTGTAACTTATGGGACAGTGATAAAATTGCACATCAGGCACTGTTTTACTAACTACAAAAAGCAAGAAGTCATCTGAAAAAAGAGAAAAAGGATGCTAAAGTAATGTCATTCCTGGTACAATGGATTTCTTTTCTTTTCCTTTACCAGAACGTTTCAGGTGACAACATTTTGGAATTTGATGCTAAATTCTCTTGGCTGAGTACAGACTGAGACAAGCACACGACTTTGATGCCTCAGGGATACGGTAATGCAATACAGAGGGATTTATTTTCTTTTTTATTTTTACCTCATGTCACAAGTTCAATTTTAGGCCAACAGTACCCAAAACGGCCACCATGTGATAGAGCAGCTTATGCAGAGTCTGGCGGTTTTAACCCAAGCCCTGGGACAGAGGAATCTGCCTCACAGGCTTGCTGCCACAGTGTTAGCACTACAGTTGCTCTGACTGAGTTTCTCTGTGCTCAGGGTTGGGTACGAGCTCATAAACTCTGCCATCCCAAATTGGGGCATGGAAATCTCAGCTAGAAAAAGACAACAGCAAAATGATCCCAGAAACCAAAGGATGTGTGTTAGAAGTCTGGCTCTGGCTGTGCTGCACAGATATGAAAAGGCAATGTGAAGATTACTTCTGAGCATGCTCAAAAATACATTTGGAGGGCATTTTGCGTTGACCTTCCCTTGGCTTGCTCTGGCCATTCTGATTCCACCGTCATTAGTAATTACCATTCCTGCAGCAGCAGTTGGTCGCACCAAATCCTGCGTCAGGGAAAGGGAAGGATCTGCACTGAAACCATAGATACGGCTGCTCTCCATGGGCTAGTGTCAGAATGGAATAGAAAATTTTATTCAGTTTGTTCCCAGCAATAAATACAATCCTGGCATCCTGGATAAATCCTTCACATAACAGCATGTGTTCTTTTATGCACCCTGGGAGTGATTCTATTTAAAGCCATGGAATTGTGGGTGTGAGACTGTAAGCACATCCACTTACCCAAAACAAAATTAAAACCTGTCTTATATTAGAGTCAGGAGAGCTGTTACGAAAAATGCAAACCATATGAAGTTTTAAGTATACTTATGTTTTTTATCTGTCTCTGTGTAGCATATACAATTGACTTTCACTGCCTGAGATGAAGTGATGACAAGTGTTTTACCATATTATTACAGAATACCCCAGTAGCATTATCACACTTCAACTTTTGCTTGCAATAAATCTCTGCTACGTGCATGTCAGAAGTCATTGCTCATATCACGTCCAGACAAATTAAGGGCCCTCCCTCCCCAGTGGACATGAACGGGACTCCACACACACTAGGTATCCTGCCATTAAGGCTGGAATAACTCCCGCAGGTCAGACACCGGGAACAACGTTCCCACACGCATTACTGGGCAAGGGCCAGAGGTCTGTTCTCAGGCAAACAACAGTGGCACAGGCATGAGTCATTGCAGAATGCAATGGATTTATCACCACAATGACACTATCATCCCTTATATGCTGGTTTCCATACGCAAGTCTCATTCAATTTTTTTTTATTCTTCTTCTCAGAGACTTATAACTCAACCAACTGCTGAAGCATATTTCACATGAACACAATTCTCTGTTCTGTATATTTTTTGTTGTAACAATACCATAAACCATAGTCTAATTACAAGGATCCAGCTTTAGGTCCAGCCTGCTTATTGGTTTTAGTTTGGTCTGACCAAATGATGAGCAGTGTCCCAATCTCAGCAGTGTTAATGACTCTCTTTGGAGCCTTCACTAAAGCATTTAATCTTAAAGCCCAAATTCTGCTGTCTATGAAGCTGGAGTCATAATATTTATGCAACTAAAGTGCTGTAAGAAAGTTAAGGGTAGCACAAATATTTCATGATAAAGTGCATTATCTGTTATATAATTAAGATTAAACTTTGCACTTTTATATTGAAAGGTGAGAATTCATTCTTCCTTGATACTGAGCTCTGGACTACTTAAAGACAAATTAAAGGAGCAAGGAAATGTAAGATAAGATCACACAGAAATCACTGTTACATTATATTCTCCAAAATTCAACAAAATAGACATTTTTTGAGATAGTGCACATTTTTGTTATGATGCAAGAAATAAGTGAGAGAACTACTCAGGTTATCAAGATACTAATAACCAAGCTATGGTGGTGTCTTTTGCCTCCCTTGCTTAAACTTCAGAAAATTTATTTTTTCCCTTTTTGCAAAATAATTGAAAGAAACTTGTAAATTAACTCTTTGAATATTTTTCTAGAGAAATATTCCGTCCTGCAAACCATACCTAATTCTAACTTCATGTGAAATCAATTTCATTAATTTCTACAGCCTACCAACACAAAAGAGAGGAAAGTGGGGTGTGTAGTTCATGTAAATAAGCTCTCTGATGCCACAGTCTTTTCTGCACTTGACCCAAGAGGTAGTTGTAAAACCAGATGAAACAAACTGTTGCATCACATGGTGAAATAATAACTAAACTTATTATTAAACGGCCTCACTTAGTAGTCTTTTCAGCACAAAGAAAATAGCAAAGCATGAGACTGTGTGGGAAGGAAAGGAAATAAAACCATCTTGCTGCACATCCTGGAGAATCATCTAAACCCTGAGACTACTGTATTCAGACCTCCCTCGAATCCTGCCCTCTCTAGCTGCCACCTCTCAGTCCCTACGCTGACCCCCTGAATCAAGCCAGATGGGACTGGCAGAGACATGTCAAGGAAGTGCTGAAAAGGTGACTTGGGTCTCTGGCAGCTAGTCTGGAGCTCATTTCTATGTGAAATCTCTGGGGGCTCCTGCTTTGCAATTTCTCAGGAATGTTTAATTCTCCTCATCCCTTTGCTGAGTCTCTCTGGAGAGGTCATGGAGGCCTGTGACATCCCTGGAGGGCACTGCCTAACTAAATTAGCATGAGATAACTTTGGACTCTCTTCCAAACAAGAAAATACAAGGGAGAGAATTTCATTAAAAGCAGAAGACTAGGTGATCCAAGTTAATCCCAGCCCAGAGCTGCTGCAGAAATGTTCTCTGTTTATATTTTGACTTTACTCTCTGTTACAGAGTTCACTGACTATAATGGAAGCTGTGTTAAGTGCACAACTTGACCTCAGTTGACCAAATCTTAGTTTCATAATAAAGACAAAAAGTGGGTTAGGCAGCTCTAAAAGTCTGATTAGTTAATGTTTTGCCTGTGTGTGACTATATTGGGCACAGCATGAATGGTAAAAGATAAGCACTGATGTACTTTATTCTTTAGATGAGCTTTTTAATCAAGAGACATGAATGTCTTAACATGCAACACTATTATAATGCATATGTGTGTAGGCTTAGCAAATGTAACCAAGTCCCAAGCTTGCATTTTGGGTTTTTTTATGACTTGTGTACACAGAATTTTATTTCAATTCCTTCAGTGGGTGATGGAAAAAAAAGACAAGTTGGAGAAGATGGAACAGCCACATCTGCACCCTGTTCTGCAATGTTTCCCATGCAACTCAAGGGTAGGGTAAGACACAAAGATAGATCAACACACCCAGCAATATCCCACCTCATCTTCCAGCAGTGAAGCAATCCCAGAAACCACCACAGCAAATAGCTCCAAAACAAGGATTTGATTGTCTATATACAAACAGGATGGGGAGGGTTGTTACAGCTGACACTAGAGAAATAGGTGACAAAACAAAAATGTACCCAAAAAAACCTCATTGCCTGAGCTTACTCTATTGGAAAAACTGAGCTGGTGAGACCTAGGAATTCATACTTCATGGTATTGTTAAATATACTGGTAGTAATAAAGTGAGACCACCTAACTCAGTAGAATATGAATGAAAACCACATTATTCTTGAAAACATGAGATTAGAAAGGAAAATCTTTATTAAATGCTGTTTATAAGTGAGTGCTGCATAACAGCATGCTTTGACTATATTGGGACAAATCCTCCTCCTTCTGAGAAGACAAGAAGAAAAGGAAAAGGTACAAAAGTTCATGCAGTTCACATTAAGGACAACCCAATGTGCTGTCTCCCTTCAGGAAGGAAATATTAGCATGGCCCCTTAGCTATACTCTGAGGGCAGTGATCTGCTGGGAAACATGATTTCCAGTCGGCAGATCTTGGGGCACCAGCAGGATAAACTAGGGTTCTTACTCCAGTCACAATTGTCTCTTTTTCACAGAAGGACCCCTGCTTTGCCATGGGTGCCACTGAGTTTGCACACACACAGTTAAAAAGCAAATTTTCCCACTGAGCTTTTCCAGAAGCTGAGTGTCTGTTTAGTAAGTGCTTTTCCTAGTCTTCCTCAGAAAGATGAAATCATACACCAGAGGAGAAAGTTACTCCAGCATGGGAGAGAGACTGGAGAAAATGTTATCAAGATAACTTCCTTCCACAGTGAATATTCTTACGAACTCCTTAAAGCTTGCTTCATCACCAAAATCACACCCTGAAATCAGGCATGTGGGCCCAAATCCAGCCCCCCTGGAGTCAGTCAAATCTTTGCCATAGACTTCTGTGAGGATGGAATTTCATTCCGAATGTAGGAGCCTGTCACGGCCAAAGGCGAAAAAGAAAGGGTGTTTTCCACGCAGGCTCTGCTTTTCTACTTTTGTGCCCCTTGGGAAACTGGTGCAATTAGATCCCTATTATTATATACTGGAAAGGCATATTTGGCACTGCATGTGAGTTTATGTACTTAAAAAACAGAGGAAAATTTTAAATATAACTTACTCTCTTTCAAACACCAGACTTTATATATAAACAGTTCAAAGTTGCTACAGTCTGGTAAGTGAATAATTAGGGAAAAAATAAGCATGCGAAATATATGATTAGCTGGCAGAGAAAGAGTGCTAAATAAGATTCTAATGCCTTTTAAATGCCAAAACAAGGGATAAAAATTCATATTTGTATCCAAAAAAATAATCAACTTAACTTCAAATATTTGAATCAGAACCACAAGGAAGTAGACTTTATAGCTATAGGCTTTTGTCTTTATTGTAGAACTTCCTGGGAAGGTGAAAATAGGAAAATTAACCCAAAGAGACTAGAGGTGTGATCTCAACAAATCTACTTATACATGCATTAAACACATCCTTTGTCACAGTTAGCATTCTCCTCTTCATCTACCTAAATTCAGAGCTCTCTAGTCCTGTGGACAAGCCCACATGGGGGTATAAAGCAACTGATTTCATTTGCTGTACTATTTCATCCAGGTTTATTTTCCTGGACCAGACCCATCAGCATACTGCACTATGAGGAACAACATGTATGGTGAGTGATAGACTCTTGGACTTCTTACTATAAACATTGAATTTTCTTACTTTTTTTCTTTATCTACAGAGGGCTCAGCTTGTGTTCTGTTTCCTTAAAAAACTTATTTTGTCCTTCTAGAGTTTTAACTGGATACATTAGTCTGCATTGTCCTAAATTATCAGCAACAGTATTTTGAAGTATTTACCAAATTATCTGTTTTATCTCCTGAGAAAGCAGCAAGTTAATGGTGAAGAAAATCCTTGCATTTTCAAATTCATCATGCACGGGAGGGCACATCCTCAGATGTCATATGCATATCCTGGTATGTCAATTAGTCTGTAATGTCTTTCAGATATTTCTGGGTAAAAGTATCACAGTAACCCAAATAATTTTCATCACATCTGAACTTTTACATGCCTCACCAGAACACACTTAGATAGGGAGGAAGGATTTTGTCTTTATGTAGCAGGGCAAGAAAGGAAGATGCCTTTTTTTCCAACTCCCCCAGCAATTCAATGCCTGGAGGAGAAACAGGAAAGAAACCATGGTGACCTCTCTGAACTTAGGGAAGCAGCTGCCAGCTCAGCAGGAGTAGCATTGCTGATGGTCTCTAGTACCTACCGCTGGAAGAAGCCTTTAAGCCTCCCCTCTCTCTTTCTTTCTCTATCTTTGACATCTTCTGCCTCTAAATTATACAAATGGAAGAGAAAGAGAGAACTTTCAGACACCTCAGGAGTCAACTCGTTATTAGACTGGATTAAGAAGTCACAAAGTCAAAGTTTCCAATTATCCATACAAAATCAAAACAATATAATTGTTGTATTGAGTGAGCAAAGCATAAATTTGTTTAAGGAATGATTTATGTATCATTTCTGCTTTCTTGAACACTTTGTCTCTTGACATATTAATGCTATTTCTTTCTGAATTTAAACTTCTAAAAAAATGTTTATGCTTCTAAAAAAGATTTAGACTTGGCAGACATGAAACAAACTTACATCTCATATGTAGGAAAAAATTTCACACAAAAGAAAGTGCTGATTTTTCAAATTCTAGATTTAAAGGTACCTTTGAACATTTCTAGCCTGTTATCACAATGAAGTTCAGCAACAACTTATTTCCTCTACCTTTGAGAAAATGAGCTTATTAAAAGAACAGAAAGCAAAATAAACAAATATAGTGAGGCGATTTTTTTTTATTTAATTAAAAGTTTGAGAATGTCAGGGAAACCAGAACACAGTTGATATCCTGATCCTGAATATTTTATTACACAGATTTAACCTTATGCATCAAAGGGGACTCATGCACATATATGAGGGGGAAACACAGCCATGTTCCAGTACCAACACCACACAGAGATGCCCCACAACACTGAAAGATGAATGCTGGTCACTTAAGGTTTCTTTTTGTTTTCCGTGTTGTGAAGCCAAAGTCAAAGTATCATCTTAAGACTGGGTATGAAGAGCATTAAGTGAAAGCACTTACACTTGTGATGAGTTAAGTGCACACTGTGAATCTGCTGCCTTGGATCAGCTATACAAGGCAACATGCAACTCTGCCCTAAGTGCCTGCTCTTGTTCTGTTTTCTTTTTCTCTTGTTTTTGTTGTTTGGGTTTTCTTTTTTTTTTCCCCCAGCCCAAAATCCAGGAGAGTCAAGCAGCTTCATCAAGCTCAGATGTTTAGTGAAGTAGTTTAGGCTCTGCAGTTAAAGGAGAGAGTTGACAGAGGGCTCAGAGAAATAGGCAGATGGAGAGGAAGGGGGAGGAGAACAGAACGTTTTCTGGCATCTGATCCAGGTTTAAAACTGTGTTTCATTTTCTTAAACAAAACCAAAACACTCCTCCAACTTCGGGAAATCCTTAGAAAAACAACAAAAACATTGTTTCAGAAGGCAATTATGGTTGCTAAAATGACACATCATTTATGAATGGAAGTACTTAGAAGAGAGTAAACTAATTCTTAAGGACAATAGCAAACACACATTGGACCTAAATTTGCTGTTTCCTTGGCACTGTTACACTGACAATTAAATTGTTCAAGATTTGCACTACTGTAACAAAAAGCAGAGCCAAGACCACTATTTCCATCACTGACAAAGAAATGCTTATAGCCTAACTGTTCAAAAGTCTTAATAAAACCACAGAATGAATTATTTAATCAGTAAATGAAACACAGACTGATCAGAAAATTCCTAATAGTAGTAATAATAATAATAATAATAATAGTGATAAGGTTGTGGCCATATATTACAGACACACTAGATTCAAAGCGATGCCTCTATCTACCAGGTATACAAGTCAAGAATTTTATTGCCTCATCCTACAAAAATGTAGAGTTCAACCACCAAATATATGCTTTGAAAAACTCCTGTAGTTAATTAGTAAATTAGCATAGGCTAATGTGTCCAGTTTAACAGCATCCCAATAGCACTGACACAGAAATCAAAATAGTAGCCATTAAAACTTGAACAGTTCACAAGTCACACTTAAGATTGTATTATTATATTGTAATGAAATGTATAATTAAATATATAATACAATATGTATTATATTGTAATGAAAAGTCCAATTTTTATTATCTGTTAAAGTAATGTGCTCTTTTATCATCAAGATCACATTTAAGGCTTTCCAATGACATCATTTATAAGGGCTCCAGTTTTGAAAGAATGAGGATAAATACTTCAAATTGCATTTCCCCCCTAGTTCCCTCTACTTTACAGCCAACCAAGTTTGCAACAGAAAACTTTTCCCCACCCTTACATACTTAGAGTAAAACAGACAGAAACAACTTTTTTGTCTTGTTTACTAATGAAACAAGGCTTATGTACTTCACACGCACTTGGTTGTGTGCCCAGTAATTCCTGATTTCCTACTGCCTTATTTCCATCAAAATTTGGCAAAGGAACAGCAGTACCAAAAATATTTAATTACTGCAAGTCTGGCCAAAATAGGAGTTGACAAAGGGAGAGATACCCTGTTGGATTACTAAGGAAATGACCAAGTCTGAATGTAACTAGGGAATGCACACAGGAAGGAGCTTTTACAAAGCATCAGAATGTACGGGGAACTTCAAGCAGAGGTTGCAGTTCGTGTGATACTAGACACGCAACTATATGTTACAAAACAAATGTTCTGTTTGCAGAACTACATCTTCAAAAAATGAAGTTCAGACTTGCCAGCTTTGGAGAAAGATTGTGCAGGAGCACAGTCTCTGGGGGTTTTAAATTAGGTTTTGGGGTTTTTTAAATGCTGCTGGCTTTGCATAACAACTAACACATAATAATTACAAATGGACACGCTGAACATACCTTGCTCAACACACCTGAGCAGCACTATGAAATTTTGTGTGAATTTCCCCACCAATGGTTCCTATCCTATCAAGAGAAGTGCATAGGATGCTGGCACAGAAACTTTTGCTTATCCCAGTCAGCTGGATACTTCAGCATCAGTGTCCCCAAGAACAGACAAAGAGGGCTGGGAGAGGCTGAGGGCAGACTGTGACTGGTCTGGAGGGCCACAACAATTGCACATTGCTTCCTGCAAGGGTTAAGCCAGGAAACATCTCCTGTTTTATCACTGCAGTGCATGCCCAGCTCTGATGATAGAATCTGCAGGCAGCTTTATGCATCAACAGTATAAATATGACACCAAGGGGGTGTCCACTACCCTCCTGTTTTAAGTGGATTGACATATAGAGGGTATTTTGATCAAGCAGATGAGAAAACGCAAACAAGAAAATGTTGGCAGTTCAAACTGGCTTTCATTTCCTAGTGTTCTGCGACAAAATTAGTTTGGAGAGATTACTTATTTCCCTTGAGCTCCCCAACCGAGCCCAGAAAGCTCTCAGTGCCAGCCCCCCTAGAGGTTGTACCCATGGCTCTGTCTGTAGAGGCTGGACAGTGGGAGTCTGTAACATCCTGCAACCACAAGAGAAGACAAATATCTTCCAAAGACCTATATAAGCTGTCATCAGGGCACTTGGATCAGCCCTGATCTCACCAGCAGGCATTGCTGCTCAACTGGAACACAAAATCTTTGTACATGTGCCAAGACATTTCATCTCTTAATGGAAGTAAAAAAGTCCATATATCTGGGTTTAGAAAGGAAGCCATTCTTTCCTTGTGCAATCCCAACTTACTCCTTTTTAAACACACCTTCAATCATGACTCAGACCTGGGAATGGCACTGAGGAAGAGGAAGGATGCACTACAGCACAGACACTTGCTAATCCAGCCAGATTACTGTGGGCTATGGGGCAGGCAGTTAGAGGCACACTGGAGAGTGTATCCCATCTTTGGGGTATGAGAAAGTTGGCAGGTCTTTTATTTCATATCATATTGTGGTATCTACCAAAATCTCCTAGAAAAAAATTACAGCAAGATACTATATAGCATTTTTCCCATATATCAACAATGTGAAGAGAAAGTATTCATAGCTATTTGGAGCAGTAAGCTATATTAATGTCCTAAAAAAACATTAAGCCATCATCTTTCCATAATAATTTCACAAGTAGGATCTTTTCCGTAAGTATTTTTCTTTAGATGTTGTCTGTGTGTGTTCAGTTTGCAGCTCCACACCATTAGAGGCATACAGAGCTCTTGTCTCCTGGTAAATACTATGTAAATTTGTTCCTATGATTATAGCACTTGCTAAATGAGCATAGTAATTAGGAGGCAATGCTTACTTTATGAATTTTCCATAGTAGGTTTGATGCACCAAGATAAATCTCCAGTTAATCAAAATAGCTGTGCTTGTGCTTAATTTCAAACATACCTTTACTTCACCACAATTAAGCAAAAGACTTGAATACATGCTTGTTGCTTGAAGGGGATTAAATCTGTTGACTTTAATTAGATTTATGCCCAGACTGAAGCTCTTCTCTGAACTGAGGCCTGTGAAGTAAACTGTTTTGAAAGAGGAAGTATTGAATGAAAACTAAGAGAGATTATTCAGATTATCATTTGAATACAAAATAATACTTTATATTTTTCATATTCTGCATGCATTAGCTATGTAAACCATATGCCATCATTCATAAGAAAGACAGTAAATGTCTTTAATTTATTTAATATTATCCAACTCTGTTGTAAAAAATATCACACTTTTATATCAAGCCTCATAAAAGCAAGTCAAAGTACCAAAAATCAAACACTTTTCCTTTGGAAATTAGTTAGAATCATATGTTGCTTAGGCAACTATTTGTGGCATTTCAAGACAATGTCTTGATGGACATATGAATCTATTTTAAAAGATTTGGTGGTAACTTTTCTAAGAACTTACTGTATTAAGTACCTAAAAAAAAAATCTTTAAAAAATACTTTCTAAATAATGATCAGTGTAGTAACCTCCATAACAGAACCAGATACTAATCATAATTTGAAATCAGACAGACAGGAAATTGCCGCACCCTACATTAGTGAATGCATCCAGGTCCCATGGTAGTCTTTACAGTGAGTTTAGATTGTCTATGGGAAATGAAATCATGTGCCAAAGGCCAAGTAAACCCAAAATTAAAATTCACAGTTATGTCTCCCTGTTGCATTCATAATCCTGCTTATTGCCTCTTACATCATTAAAGTGTTCTCCAGAATAGCACAACCCACTGCTGTGTTATGTATACCACTACATGCTACAGGCTGTCCAAGTTCTGCTCCAGAGGCCAAATATCACCCACTCAGTTTTAAAAATCATGCTCAGGGTCATCATTCATGTCTATGTGGTGGTCAGACTCTGGGATACTGTCTGCTCCAGAATCATCTGCTGCTAATTCCCAGGTTTGTTTTGCCACAAGCCCTCTAATTCAAGTTTGAATATTATATTCCATAGGATGACAACAGCACCTACACTCTACACACTATTACAGAAATAAAAAGTGTCTCTTCAATTCTGTAAAAGTTATCACTGCCATCACTTGTCATGACATTTCTGGACAATGTCTTTGTGAACACATGCATATGTTTTGTATAGTTTGCTGCTAACTTTTCTTTTACACATATTTATAATGCCTACCATCTCTCCAAAGTTCATATTCAGTGGTCTCAATTCCCTTCACTGTTGTTTGCAAGAATGGGAATTAGAAACTTTGATGACCTGGTAAAATCACTCACTCAAGAAATTAAACCAAACAATAAAACTAAGTAGCCTAAATATTGTTTAGCAGAAATGTGGCACCTGCAATCCATTACTGAAAGAACTCAGTACCATAAAATATAGTGATCGAGTTTTCAGATAGCACAAAAGATGTTAGTAGAGAATGAAAACAGAGTAAGTTTATTTTCTTCTGGTTCTAACTTCATTTAGATTTTGTAGTTGGCAGCATGTCAGGACCAACAGGCTTCCGGCAGGAGATCATTATTTTAAAACATTAACTCCCATGTTAATGTTTGATTTTGCTAATGTTTAAATTGGGATATATTTCTGAGCAGGAGAATGGAGGGGTAAAAAGATCACACACAATGCTTTTTCTCCAGTAAAAGTAGCCAGAGGTGGGTTATAGTTAAAAAAAATAAGCTAACACCATGTAACAGATATAATAAAATTCACACAGGTAACTGCTATATCCAAGAAGCAGGAAAGACAAGAAAACAGAGAGAGCTTAGCGATAACAGAAAAAAATTATTTGGCATAGGAACCTCCGCCAGATTCCTGCTATCTCATTATTTGAGTGAGGGCTCCTGCAGAGCATCAGCCTCAAAGCTGCGTGTCATGGGAGAAGCAGTGTTCTGGAGGAGACCGAAACCTCGGCACCTGACTATGGGAAGTCACCAGAGATCCCACCACACTTTTAATGAATAAAGAGGTATCAGATCCTGGTCAAGTGGCACCTGGGTTAAATAACTGGCAAGCTAGCACAGAGAGTGTGAGAGTGGAAAGTCAGAGATGAATCACAAATAAAAACAGATCATAGAAACAGATATTCTTGCCTCTTGAGTTACTCTCAACTCCATAAAATAGCTAATGATCTCACATAAGCTCACTAATGCACTCATCAAAATAAGAGAGTAAATTTTTAAAAAAACCCTACTGATTTTAGTCACAAGGCACCAAGGGGCTCTGAAGTATATGAGCTAACTGAATTGGATACCTCAGGCATCAGAGTACACAGGACCTGCTGTGTGTAGTTCCCTACTGTGCCATCCACTCCTGCAGCCACACTTGTCCCCATCCTCCTCACACTTCTGACTGCATCACATATATTTCACTCTCTGTTGGTCGCTTTGTGTAATACTACAGCCAAGCCTCAAAATTCAGCTCACGGCTCATCTAGTTTCCAAGATTTTCATAACGGGAAATGTGATTCATACGTATCTTCAATTACAAGTATCAACGTAAAACAGTAAGCTGTTGTAATAGCAAAGCCTGGACACCAAAACTTTTCCAAAATTTCAGGGTGGTTTTACAGAAGAAAGAATTTCATGCCATGATTTTCCAGTGCCACTTTGTGTGTGCTTCAAGGAGACCACGTCTCCAATATTGATACCATCCACCGAGCAATCATGAAGCGTTTGTCCTCTGCAAGGAGAAGTCTGACCAGAATTTCATACTTCTCTTTACAAAACAAGCCACCCTGCAGAGAGATACTAATTTTAGATATAAATGAGGCTTCATCCATATTTCAGAGGGCTGATGTTGCTGAGTCATGCTTACGGGCAATCTAACCAACAACAGACAGTAGAAAACAGTAAACTAGAACAACTGCTTCTGAGATGACATGGACTATTCCCATCAGTTTTAGTCAGCATGATGCAAAACACAAACTTTCATTACACTGCATTGGGAACGAGAGTAAATATTATAATTTTCTTTCTTAGCATCTAAAAGTAGCAATACAGATTTTCATTCCATTGTGCCTTTGCAATATGAAACAACTGGTTATTTATTGAACAAACTGGTGGGAAATTACAGAAAATATTTAAAACATAGAAAGTACACAAATACAGAACACTGAAATTTTTGAGAACTTTAATTACCAGAGGTATAACATTAGCAAGCTGTTTCTACTGTAAAATAACTGATTTGCATAAATGCTTTGTGTTAGCTAGTCAGTAGCTCAATTATTACTTTGCTGTCTTCGGCCTAAATATTGGAAGTAGAAGTGTAACTTAAAACAAGAAATATCTGTCAAGCAGGAAAGCTCTTGATACCTTTTAATAACATAGCAGAGAGCTGCTTTATTGTGTTGCTGCTGCTGCTTTTGAACTCCTAGATAATATCAGATGAGGAACATTATACTGTTCTGTGCACATTTCCCTCATCACCACAGTATCTGAAAAGCTCCCAGCAGTTCATTAAGCAACATGACTAACCTCCCTCATTTGTGGTTTCTCCATTCTCTCTCATCCTCTCTCCAAGAGAAGAGCTCTGTGTGCACGTGTGTGTGTGCACAGCATTTTGCTGTATTGTGTTGGTTTGGTTATTTTCAATTTTAAATTTTATTATACATGTTTTTTTCTTACTTAACTTCTGCATTTGCTATTTGTGGGTTACTGAGTGGAGCCTGCATTCCTTGCCCTGACTCCTTGCTTCAGCACACATTCTCTGGCTGTTTGTCCATACTCCTAAAGGAGACACACAGCACAGAAAACACAAGTCAGAGGAGGAGAGTGGAAGGCTGGAAGAAAGGCCCCATAACTAATGCAGGCCATGACATCACAGCTGCCAACTGGTTTCACATTTTGTAAGATGAACCACTACAAAAATCTCTCTCTGTTATTGAAGTGGACAGTGAGCATTTGAGAGTTCCCCATAAAGGCATCTGTGAAGTTGCAAAATCTGTCTACTATGCATGAGATGCAATATTGTAGGCGGTTTTTTGCCATTACGCAACTCTGTGGATGAAGATGGCTTTTCACATATGAAATCCAGATAGGAAAAACTTCAAAAAGCTAAGCCTGACTCTTCCCCTCCATTATGCTAGCATATGCATAGCATAACTCCACTAATTCAGAAGAGAACACATCTTGGTAGCATATGTATAATTTTTTTAAACCCCAGAGTGAAAGACTTTATGATAGGTAAAATATTTAAGTTAGAGTGCTGTAAGGATTGTGGGGAGCTATTGCAATTTTTATGCATTTGTCAAATTTGGTAACAAAACACTGGGGACAGTTTCAGTTCCCCAAGCCAAGATTTCTGGTATCATTACCTCTCTCAATTCAAGTTCATATGCATGTCTACCTGTAATAACCAATACAAAAGTGCCCTCATTTTTTGCAATTTTTCCCCTGTCTATCTTGAAATGGCTCAAGAAAAGGCAATATTTGTTGGGGGGTTTTTTGATGGTGAAAACAAGAGAGAGAAACAGAACATGACTCTCCAAATCAGTCAACAGATCAGGTCTTAGCCCACAGTGCAACTTCAGTGCTTATATACCAGTCTGCTCCCAAAGTCTGTGTTAACCCTAACAGCATCTGCTTTAGAATGAAAGGAAAAATTACTCTAATGTTCACTGGTGTAGATACAAAATTAGCTTGATGTCTTTTTTTTTTTTCTTTTTCTAAAGAGAAAGTTCTGTACACGGTATTGGAGGTCTAGCCCAGGATTACCTGCTGTTTGGCTGCTGCCAAAAGAATACTTGCAAGAGGATAGGAGACCCTCTCCTCTAATTCAGAAGGAGACAGCTAATAAACAATTGAATCTTTAGTTGTGAATTGAGGATACTTTGGGAAGATTTCACTATCCCAACATTTATAAAACAGGAAAGCCAGGGTAAAAGCTAGTATTCCTTAATATGAAAAAGGCTGGGAATGGAGCTAAGCTGCTTGGCTGATGAGCAGAATCATCAGGGTTTGCTTGCTGCCTTCAACATGCCCAGAAATAACATAAAGACTTATGTGTCAGCTGTCACTGCAAAGATGTCCCTGCATCAGGCAAATACAACTTCTGGTGTAAATCCAGCCACTCAAGGGCCACCTCAATTTCCTTTCAGCTTACTGCTACCAGTGAGAGGGGATGGGGATTAAAAGCAGGGAACAATTTTTTCTCCTCATTGTGGCTCTCTTGCTTGGGACTCCACAAACTGCAGTACAGATGTCAACGAGTGCCACAACAAACTAGAGCTTACTCTTCCCCAAAAGCCAGCAAAGCCATTCTGACATTTAAAAGTGTCATTTAACCCCAGACAGCAACTAAGCTACCCTAGCCGAAACCATTACAAGAAGGAAATCAAGAAATGACATCTTTTGAGACAAGTTTCTTAATTACTTAGCGGTTTTTAGCTAAGCCTTCTAATAATTTGGATTGCTTTCCACCTTGAAACAGTTTTACCTCTGAAATACTCTCCTGGTCATAACTTGTTTTGTCAAGTTGGCCTTTTTTTTCAAAGAAGTTTTCTTGGTCAAAATATGTTTTATGGTTTTAGGCTGCTGCCAATTGCCTGAAAATTGAAGAGTGGGTAAAGTTCAAAATACATGTTTCTTAGGACAAATATGGAATTTGATATGTAGCAGGTATGATGGAGACTTTTACAGTTGTCTTGGAACCTGAGAATTTTTTTTTTTTTTGAGCAATAGAGACACAATTATTTTTCCCATAACTTTTAACATCTCAGCCACTTACACTTTCTTTTGGTCTGCACATACTGTAGAGGGTAGGCCAATCCTGTCCTCTTATTCACAGATCAGACTTTTGCACCTAATGGAAAACAAAGCACTGCCTCCACCAAAGGTATCAGGAAAGGATGTTACAAAGATGAGGAAGAAAGAAAGAAAGTACAAGCACAACTTCTTGAGTGGGAAAAGTATGTTGCTATAAAGCAATACAATAATAGATGCACGAATAGATGCAATTGTTCTCATAAATAAATAATAGAAGGACCCAAAGCAACCTGAAGTTTATTGTGGGTAATTTCTTTTTCTTAAAAAAGAAAGAGTAAGTTTCATATTGTCCAGACATTTGCTGGCTTAATCTTCAAGGGCCTGTGTGCAGAGTATTCACACTGGGATTCTGCTCTTTTCTCTCAATAACATTATTTCAACTATAGAGTCGTGTTGCCACTGGGAAAATAAGAACATTTCAACAAAGAAAAATAAATTGCATTTGTGTTCTCACTTCAACTCCCAGATTTTTGCTGGAGAGGAGCCAGGACAGTGTTTTGAGGTGCTGACTATCTCCTTCCAGCAAAACAGAACAGATGGGATGGAGTTAGGCTGGGACCCTGCAGCTAGATGCAAACACATATAAGTCTTGTATTAGAGTAAGGCTCTTTCCTCCCCTTACCCTCTCTACTTTGAGTATCTTGTATTTCAGAATATGGATGTCTAAACACAGCAGCTAGGAGGGAGCCATGGCACATTTGGATTGTGCATTGCACTTTATGCTGTGGCAGTTCAGACACTGTCAGGAAAAGCAAAGTTTGCTTCCCTCCTTTGCCTCCTTTGTTAGAAAAACCCCTCCCCAATTCTCAGTTGTAGCTTCCCCCCAGTGTAACAGGAATAATCCCCTCTTCCTGGGATACAGCTGTATACCAAGGGCTCCACGATGGCCTGACACTAACACTTCAAGACCATGCAAATGAGGGGGCTCCACAATTTGCTCCTGTGCATTTGGTGTCAGTGGGCCCTGCCACTCTGCCAGCTTCTGCAAGATGTGCACAACCACCACATTTGTAAACACAACCCTAGTGCATATCCATGCAAACTATTCACAGGAGCTTGTTAAATAAAACATGGCATTTGCTGGCTGTAAGCAGTGGAGTGAGGGAGGGCATGAAACATGAGCCTAATCGGAATTGGGGAGCTGAGGTGAACAGGGTTACAATCCACATTTACAGAACACTTTTTGAATACCAAAAGCTTTCCTCTTTATAATACAAAAACTTCGTTCACTTTAGTTCACTCACCATGAATAACAAACTGGGGAATTAAAAGCTTTAAACCTGTTAAAGAAGGAATATTAACTTAAGTATAAATATGGCTGAAATAATCCAGACAGTTTTATGACCTTACACCCCCAAATGAAGGTGAAATGCAGAATTCTTTCCCCAGGAATAGTGGTAAACACAGCTAACAGATGGAAGAGCTGAATGGAAATTTCAATAAAGTAGGCCATAAAGAAGCATTTGTAAGTACAGGGGTGCTTACTTAAAAAAAGGAGGGAAAAAAAGAAGGCTAAAAAATGGAACTTTGTTTTATTTTGATAGAGTGCCAAAACAGTACTGCATTCCTTAAAGAGCAGAATAAAGGAACGAGTTAGACTGGCCTTCTCAACACCTCAGCAAAAGCCCCCATGGGTCTCATTTTGCTAGGATGACTATTTATATGACAGGTAAGGGAATAATTTTGTTGGATTCAGTTACACTAGGCCTCCCTGACCCCTGGGTCAAAAGAGCAAATGCAAAAGTGACAATGTGGATAATTGCCTGTTTAGGATAATGGAATACTGATTGAGGGTCAATTATTATAACACCTGAAAGATAAATGAGCTGATGTGAAAGGTTCAGCAGAGGTAGCAAACAAGAACTGTCTGCATGCACCGTGCCATGGCTAATAATGCAGAGTACAGACTGCTGCATTTGATAGCAGGGAAGCACATTTCCTGAGCTGAACTACTAAAACTGAGCAGTTTCCAAGCCTTAAAATATTTCAGTTTGTAAAACATGCCATAAAATAGAAATTCAGCACCACTGCCCAAAGCTGCAGGATTAAGGTAATATTATTTAACATGCCACACAATTAATTTCCATTATAACCCTTGTCTGTGCCACATATCTCAGAGTTATTATTTCTTCTGTCTCCTCAGTGAACTTTTTTCCATTGCTACACAATTAAAGAAAACCACATTTGACATTTGTATTTATAAATCCAACCAAAGGGGAAACATCATTCAGGCCATTACTACAGAGAGCCACTGTAGTTCATAGGATTTTAAAAAAACTGAATTTTGTCTATAAAAAGTTTTGAAACTTTTGTGGATGTGACTGTCTTGGCTGTGTTGCTGTGCATTGCTTTTGCATGGTATGATTCTTGAAATGCTTGTTCCTCACTTTGGTCTTCCTCCTATTTCCTGTGTCTCACAAAAAACAAAGATTCTTCTTTCTTCCTCTACACATCATGATGGTATAGGGTTTAGGCTGGAAAAAAAGCATTTTCAAGGGGAAAGCACAACTGACCCCTCTTTAGCATTACAGTCCAATTAGAGGTCAGTCACAATTCTCTCCAAGTGAATGTTTTGTCTGGAGAAAAGGAGGCTCAGAGGAGACCTTCACTCTCTACAACTACTTGAAAGGAGGTGCTGGCAACATGAGGGTCAATCTCTTCTCCCAAGCAACAAGTGACAGGATGAGAGGAAATGGCCAGGTAAGGTTCAGGTTGGATATTAGGAAAAAATTCTTCACTGAAAGAATGGTTAAGCATTGGAACAGGTTTCTTAGGGAAGTGGTGGAGTCATCATCCCTGGAAGCATTCAAAAATGAGTAGATGTGGCACTTGGCAGTATGATTTAGTGGGCATGGTGGTATTAGGTTGAAGGTTGGATGATCTTGGAAATTGTTTCCAAACTTAATCATTTGAGTAAGCAGACAGAGAGTGTCCCGACACCTAGAAAGCCCACTTTGGTGTGCAAAAAGTGTTTCCAGATCATTTGAAATGTCCATCTTCTCATAGCATGAGATGAATGAGCAATAAGAAACACATCTCTATGAACAGCAGAGCTCTGACAAAATGCTCTCAATGTAAATATTCATGTCTCAAAAGTATGCCACAGCAAAAAGAGCTATTTGGAAAATATTTCAAGTGAGATGAAAAGGACTCAGGAGATCTGCTGCAATAAATCCAAAACTCAGTGTAAGCCTCTCACAGTGCTCTTCCATAGTGGCATGAGAGAACCTTGCCTGCTTTTTCTCCTCAGCCTCTGTGTGAACAGGGATCTTGGAAAGAGCAGGAAAAAAGCATGTCTAGATCTCTGTGACACTGTCAACAGAATACATTAGAATAAACAGGCTGCCAAGGAAATGAATATATGAAACTACAGCACCTTCAAGGGGACTTGAAGGTGACCACTGTATGAGTATAGAGACAGGGACATGGCCCAGTTTGGCTGCAACAGTGTGAGTCATTGCTGCCCTGTGTCTTTCTGTCAGATATGATTTTTCCTTTGGTTGTTACATGACTGTTAATCTTCCAAACTTGTAATCCTGTGTTTTAGCACAAATCTAACTTTTAAAAAAATTCCAGCTATAATGACTATAATGCAGTAGCAAATTAATTTCTCCCTCCACCTCTCCAGCTGGCATAACATACTCTTATATTTCATCTATACTCATCATGTAAGCTGGGAAAAGATGAATGACCAGACCATGAGAGGAACTTGTAGTTGATTCTCATCTCTATTTTATTTGATGGGAATATCACTACCATTTCAATATCATCAGCTGCAGGAAGAGTAATTTTGATGCCAAGCAGGAGTTTCAAATCCACAATGAAAGTCCCTTTTCTATAAGGTAAAGAATTGAAACTAATTGGCTTCATAACAAGCCAAGTGTCCTGATAGAAACACCCCCAGTAGGAACAACAAGTATGGAGAGTAAGTCACATGACTTCGGGTAAGAAAACAAAAGAAAAAAATCCCAGCCCTGGGCCACCGATCAAACACTGTCTCACAGTGACTAATTTCTGACTAGAACCCTACTGCTTTGGTTTTCCTTTCCCTCGGATGAGATGAATCATTGCATGCAGGCTGACAGAAACAGAAGGCATCCTTTTCCTTCAGCTGCCAAACCCCTCATGATTTTCCTGTATGACAAAAGTCCATCCGGCAGTGCTGAGAGATTTCTGAAAGTAATTGAAGTCTTCAGGGTTTAAAAGATTATTGAAATCTCTTCCACTGTGGGGATAAGCTAGCTCTTATTTCAAATATGATGTATTTTCTATTCCACTGCATTCAGCTTTTGTAGGGAGCATATCCCTCAAATGTTCCGCAGTTCAGAAATGTCTCTCATTTTACTCTCAAAGCTATTTATCTTCCTTGAAAATTTCCTACCTCTGTGCTTTTGTTATTTAAAAGTCCTTGTAGCAGTAAAATTGAAACAAACCAAACCTCTACAAGCTGAGCTTATAGAAAGAGATGTGCAGTTAAAGAAATAAATCTCATGATGTTTCCAGTTCTGTTTTGTCGCTTTGTCCCACATTTGGGTGCTGGCACTCTGAGAGGCATCTAGCAAACAGATACAGTGCAAATTTCATGAAGACCCAAAAGTTCAAGGCAGGGCCCCTTCTTCCTTCCTACCTATGCATTAGGCACTCATGTTGCTACTTAGGGTATCCTAACAAAGCACCCACAAACAAAACTTGTTCCTGAAAATAATTGTGAAGAACCATGCTGGATATTTCAGATTTTCATAAACTGTGCTAACTGTTAAATATGGGCCTGAATTCTCAGAAACTACAGGACTTGACTACTACAGCAAAACAGCATAAAACCCTGTGGAAAGCACCATTACATTTCGTTCTGTAAAAGTCCCACAGGGGATTCTTGTTCTGTGTCTACTTTTACAACATAATCAAGTCTCCAAGAGTAGCTCTGCATGACTACTGTGTAACACCTACCAGGTAAAACTGGGAAGTGATAGTTACGATTACATCTGTCTCTTTAAAGAAATGCTGCTGCTGAATGACTAGAGGATGATGTGTGAAGCCAGCTGCTTCATTAGCCCAACTCCACAAATTGCAAAGCAAACTTTCCTGCAACAGGTGAGACAAATAGCTCAGCCCCAAAAGATACCAGCAGTGATTTTGCAAAGTGTGAGAGAGTTGGCAGTGCTCTGATTTGGTGCTGCTCTCTTTTAAATAGCCATGCTGCCTTCCAGCCTGTTCTAAAAGGCCACTGCCCTGGAGAAGCAGGATGCATGGGTAGTTTGCAAAACCATAAATGTCAATGGTTCTCTCACAGACCTAATACCTGATTCCCGTCTTTATGTTTTGGGAATGTTAGATTCTGCCTTCTTATTTCCCAGTTACTACCTGATTAACTCAAGGGAGATGCTCCTTACACTGAGGGCCTCTGCAACAGGGATCTGGGGCCACAGGAGCTGCCTCTGAGTGTTGGGATTTTGGCTGATGTTGATTCCTTGATCAACAGCTCCTTTGCATGGTACTGATGCTACAAATGAGCCACTGGCCAATGTTAGTCTGCTTGCACAGCACATGCCTTATCAATCTGAGCAAGCTTGGACCTATGGGCTCTGCTTCTCAACAGGTGGCCACAAGTTCCCTTCCATAGGAGGAAATCTCATCTAGTCCAAATGTTGACAACCTTTTCCATGTTATCAGGGAAAAAACAAAACCCTGAAGGTGTCTAAAGAGATTTGATAGAGGAAAAAGCCCTCCAGAGCAAACAAAAGAAAATCTGGAGTGACAGCAAATTAGAATGTAGGGACAGCTAAGGAAGCAAATGAACTCTTGAGTGTTTCAAATGGAGAAGAATACCTGCCCTTTAATTAAGAATGAAAGGTGAACATGATCTGTTGTACATGAGACACAACTCAAGTGAGTAACTTTGGAAGAGGTTGGTAGCAAACACGTCTTTGGTAACAGCCAATGTAACTAAGGCAGACAGAGTGCTGAAAAAAACAGCAGGAAGAAGCACCACACTTTCTGCAAAACAGAAATAAATTCCTAATATTATCCCATCTTCAGCTAACTTACATTGCTTGAAAGATGGGAATAAATCAAAATAAAACAGATCTTTATCAGTAAAGAAATAGATAAATCTACTCCGTAAGATGAAAAAATTATGAAGATTACTCATGAGAATTTTACTCACTGGACATAACTTTAAGTAGCCTCAAATTTTGGGGTTTGCTGAGTATGCTGCAAAAGACAATTGATTAGTGTATTTTTAGAGAAGACTGCAGAATGATAGAAAAGCAAAAGGCCTTTTCTTCTTTGGTAGTGTGCTGGGAAAATTCCTTTCCAATAATTATTTTGATGCTGTTTGGCTTCATTGTAATAGTAATGGTGGCAGGAGCTTGGGGTTTTTGCTTGGATGTTTTGTTTGGTTCCTTGTTTTTCTCATTTCTTAAGTTGTCTCATTTACATTTCAGTGAACAGAAACATCCTTCCATGTTAAAGATGAGATGTCAAAAAGGACATTTCAGTAATTAACCTGAGCTCCAAAGCAAACTTACTGAAAGGAACATAGAAAAACAAGGCAAAAGCTGACCAGATTATTTAAAAGAAAGTGGAAAATGATGGAAAAACATTTTCTTTTCCCTGTAGTTTTTGTCACAGATGATTTTCTCCCGGAAACAACAGTTTTGCAAGCAGCATCAATGTTATTGAAGACATAACTGAAGCTTCACAGTCTGTGTGATTAAAAACAAACTTAGAAGCAGATTTCTAAACAAAAACATGCTGCATTTATTAAAAAAGACTGAAGCAGCATCCGGCCTGGTTTTAGAATCACTACCAATATTCTACACTTTTTGTCTTCTTCTTTGTGAACAGTTTGATGCTGTTGTTATGCTAAACTACTTACAAAACCATGATAATAATGACAGAGAAGAGATATGTGACTGACTCAAATGATTCTCAGACACCCTCCCATCCCTTATGTGAAACCAAAACACCAACTGCAGGCTGCATTCCACCGTGAGAATTCTCAGTCAACACCACTGCAAATGTACCCCAACAGCTCTCTAAATCTTCATCATAAAAAAACCCAGATATATTAATAGAGACATCTGGAGCAGCATCTCAATTTAGCTTGGCTACTGCACCTTATTATCTGCCATCACTACTGTCCCCAGGCTTGTTTTACATGAGAGATTTCCCTTCTCATTCTGAGTCTTAAAACTATACACCCCAGACCCTCATACCTCTCCATCCTCTTCTCAGCCTGCCTTCTGTGACCCATGCATCAATGAGGAACCCAGAAGGCAGGAGAGACAAGTGCGACCTAGAAAAACTTGAATGTGATGTGCTGCAGAATGTAATTCCTGAAACCAAATTTTATGTTGTTTTGTGACATCTTATGGGTTTAAGGGCTATGGTGATTAGGAGAGGAAGAAGGAAGGAGCATGAAACATCACATTTCAGAGGCAGAACTAAAATTAACATCAATAGGCAAACCCTCTGATTAAAGGGAGAATTACAAGAAGAAATGTTAATTAGCAGTTATAGTGAGCACTTGAAAACTTCCAAGTTTTTAATATACAGATTACAAAGAAGACATTTTTCCTGCTGTTCTCCATAAGGTTAATATTCACAGAATTTAAAAAAATGGTGACCTGCTCCTGATGGGATGTGCATGCAAATTCCGAGAATGTTCAGGAGAGGGAAAAATTAATTAGCAATGAAGAGACAGCAATAGAAAAATCTTCTGAAGGAAAGACTTAAGTTTTCACTGAGAAAAGATCAGGGCTGTTTTTGTCTATCTTTTCCAAAACAGTATCTTTAAATGGTTTCTGTAATAAATAGGATATTGTAACATCTGAGCTGTGGCTAGTACACAATCCACTGAAATATCTAAAATGGACAGGAAACTTGAAAATGGTTGTCATGTGCTCCCCAGCCATGCCACAAACCATCTTAAAACCACACCAAGAGGGAGCAAGGTAGGCAGCGACATACTAGTTTATACTTCACGTGTAGTTAAATGTGCCATACCAGAAAATGGATGTTCGGTTTTCCCCTAAGGGTAAAAAACATTTATTTTAACAATAGTCATTTATTTCAACAGGTCTGTATCAATCCCTTTCCTTATTTACAGAGAAATAAGCTGCTTGCTGTTTAGATAACATTCTCTTCAGGGCAGGCGTAGCTTATCGGAGCTGCCTGCTGCGAGCCCAGTCCAGGCTGCAAACAATACACTTTTACCAACTCTACTGCCTTGAAACCTGACAACATAAAGTAAAGCACAAATTGCTTTCCGAGACTTTCTTCAACTTTCCTCGCCATAGCTGGGAGAGACTTGGACCATTTATAGCAAAAGTGAGACAGATTGAAAGTATGTACGTGTCAACTGGCTCCTGCAGGGAAAATCCTGGCCATGGGCCGGGCATCCTGTCTAGGAATTTAACCAGCCTCTCACTGAGGTGTGACATATTCTTCCAATGGACTTTTAATCCATCCACTCAATAAAATGTTCAAAGATAAAACCAGCAGAGGCCAGGAGCGAGAAACCAGTGTTTTGTGCCACTCAGTTCTTTCATCACTTTCCATTCACTCACCTCTAATTCACCCTCTTCTGCAGGCTTAACTCCATCACAGTGACCAAGTTCAGTGAACTCTTGGGGCAGGCAAAACAGCTTTTCTCAGCTGCTCTGTATTTGCCTGCACATGAAAACCTGCTGACGTGGTCAGCCTGCCCTAGAGAAGCTGCCCTCAGTGCCTGCCCGAGTCCAGCAGGAACGGCAGGCAGCAGCCAGGCAGCAACAGTGTCCCAGCAGCACCTCCAGCAGCTCCAGCTGCCACTGGGAACCTGTCACAGATCAATTCTCTGCTATGTGAACTGTCTGGTGTGCCTGTCTTTTTTATATACCATGATCTGAGCCAGGTTGGCAGGTCTAATTATCATTTTCCCTTCCAGCTGGCCTATATCTCCTTATGTTTGAGGCATCCTTCTGGAGCAGTCTTCCAGGTTTTGAGAAGCCAAACTCTCTCTCCATGGTTAACACCTCTGCAAGGTGTCTCAGAAAAAAATCCTGGGTTGAAACTCTGGCAGGGCAATGAAGAAGGGGTTGGTCAGGTGGTTTCTAGTTGCCTTGGCATTAAATTTAAAAACAAACAAACAAAAGCAACAACAAAAACACCAAGAAAAACAAAACAACAAAGAAAACAACAACAAAAAAACCCAACATAAAAAACCAAAAGACCCAAAACCCAATAAACCAAAAAAACCCCTTTTCTTTTAAAGAACTAAATCTCAAAAGACCTTAGAAGTCCTGCAGCAAAAGGCTCTGTTTCAGGGCAAGGGCAGACACTGTAGAGCTCTCATCTCTGCTTTGATAAACAGCCTGGTCTTTGCACCTCCTGTACAAGACTAATAAACTCTATAAAATATCAAAATCACTTTTACCAGGGGATACATCAATAATCCAGGGATTTCACTGTTGGCTGTGTAGTGGCTTGGTGTGCTGTGACCCACTGCCTTCAAAATTATAATCCTTCCACTGAATGAGACACAATTAAAAATAATATAATATTTCAAAGGGCTAAGTGCTCCCATATGGAGATCAGTTCTTTAAGCGTTGTAATTTGCCAACTCTTAATATACTGGAATTGTTTTAATGAAATATCCTGTGCTATTATGTAAGTACAGTATTGTTTCCATTCACACTTCTGTTCTACACAACTATTCCAGATGTTCTACCTACCAACTCGAGATGGAAAAAAAAAAGGATACACACATGCATTCATATTTAAATATGTATGTGCATACATAAATATATATATGCATAAAATAAACTTAATAAAATAAAACCTAAAATTAAACGTTTTTGCATTTGAAAGAAGTTCTCTGGGCATATCTTAATCTTCTTTTAACAAACCCGCCATCATATAACTCAAACCCTTAAATTTTCACAATCCTGAGTTGTAATAAAAACAAGAATAAAAGTTTACTAGAAGGTCAAAAACTGTCAAGTATAAGCTAAAGAAAATACAGAGATGCAGAAGCAGGAGAAAGGTCAAGTGCTTCTGAAAATATTCAGGTACTGTACCTCCAAGTATATTGCAGCAGTAGGTGACTGGTTACTGCTGTTTTATTTAATAAGACTTCACATAAATTCCAGCTGCTAACCATGTGATAAGTCCATCTCAGAACAGAAGGGCTTCTATTCTCCTGCCACACTATGATCCAGACTTCCACCCACCTCACTGGGAATTACAGTCGTTCTGAGGGCTGATCCCATGGACCGTTTTCCTGTGTTCACATTTGATTATAATGCGTGAGCTGTGTGAACGAACAATCTTAGGATTTAAGGAAAAAAACACCTCATTTTATGTAACTCTATATGTGGTATGGTAATAATTCTGGGGCTTGACTGCACAGCAATTTTCTCAGTGCTTTAACACAGTGATGGCACTTTTTTAAAACAAAGTGGGGGGCGGGGGGAAGAAAAGAAAATGCACACAGGAAGAAGAACAATAAGATTAAAAGATTATTCTTTATTTCTGACTTTTTCTCCTCTTGCTCCTACCCTAATTTTATTTTTTTCACTGTATTCCAGTTATCCTGCTGCTTAATACATAACTCTTCAATCTGTATTAAGGGTTCAGTACTTTGTAAAATGCTGAGGGCCCTAAACTTTCAATTTTAGAGAGGAAAAATACTTTTTTTTTTTTTTCTGGAAAGACTGTGCTGCTCTGTAACTCCTATGGCAGTGTCAAGTAGTGGTAGGTTCTGCCATTCAAACAAGTATTTTCCTGTGCAAGGAGGAAGAGGAGGAGGAGGAGGAGGTGGACTGGAAGATCCACATGGGACATTCCTGTCCAGCTCTGACACTATGTGACTGACAGGTACATCAACTAAACAGGAATGGGGAATAAGAAACAATGCAGATGCTGATTGATTAGCAAAATATTTTGCCTTTTTGCCCTAAATGTACTTTTTTTTGTCTCTTCAGTGGTCTGTTTTCCCTCTTCTGTGTTTAGAATTTGTACTCTTTGATAGTTGTAAATAAAATATTTACAACTGGGAAAATAAGGAGATACTTCCTGTTATATAGTGGAGGTTTTGGAAGATAAAAGTAGTAATGTAGTTTTAGTTACATTTTCCCCATGAAAATTGTTTTTAAAAAATGACAATTCTGATGACAGAAAAACTATTCTATAAAATATTTAAGTTGTGAAAAAAATGAAATTAAATATTTACTCTTAGTGGATACGTCTTTCAGAACAAAGTAAAGGTATAAAGTAAATGCCACATTTCATTTTACTCCTAACAAGCATGCAGAGAGTGCTGTATATGAAAGTGCTATGTAGTGTTTTTTCACTTTAACATTTTTAATATCTTTGCAATGTTCCTTTTGAAGGAAAACTTAATTATTTTTCACACAGTCTATAAGTCTTCCTCTGGAGACCTACACGAAATATCTGTAACTCAAGCTGAAACGATGTTTAATAATGTCCACTGTGTGAAATTCACTCTAAAAAGAAAGAACTTAGACATCATTACAGCTTTAGTGCTTAAAAAATCCCATGTGTATGAATGGCAGACTTTTTAAAACTTTGGAAGTGCAACTTGTCAAGAAAGACTGCGACAGCCTGGGAAGGTGGGGAAGACACCCCTGACCAATGACCATAAGGCCACAAAGAAATCCAGACCTGGAAATTCATCTATAGCCAGCTAAATGAAGCACATCAAACATGCAGGCATGAACTAAACCATCCAAAACACTTGTCCCAGCCACTTGTAGAAATAAAATAAATTAAAACAAAATAAAATTAAATGAAATTTAAAAAGATAAAATAAACTCCAGGTGCTGTTCCAAATTTGTATTTCTCTGCTGCAAGCTGAGTTAAGCTTCAGTTGCAGCCCTTCTGCCTCTGGAGTCAGCAGCCAGAGAACACAGTTCTCACTCAGGTGCAGTCTCCACTCAATGCTCTCAGCATCTCTGAGCACAAGCATGGGACATTTTTGTCAGGCACGATGGTCTTTTTCCATTTTTCTCCAGGGTCTGCACAGTGAGTAACTGCAGACAATTCAGTGACCTGGTGCAGAGTCATGCAGGGAAAGGGTGGGAAAACTGAAGGAGGCTTGCTGGAAGGGTGACCACAGTAGTTTGGGATGATTATACAAACGGCTCCACATCTTTTGATGTTTCCTCTTTTCTAATAATAAGATGGTCATCTGCACGCTTTGCTTTCTGAGAAATGCTGCTTCATTTCTCTCCCATAAAAATCGTCTGCTTCCTCTCAGTGAACAAATTAGAGGAAGAGACCTACAATAATTTACAGTATATTAGACAGTTATTACTGTGCAACGATATAAAATGGTGATTATACTAAGTGAGAACTTTGGTAAAATTCATATACTGGAAACAAAAGAGTAAATTGAGGTTTGGTACTGCATGTCTGAACTCAAACCATCCAGGACGACACACATAAATTCCAAATCCCAATCATCTTACTCATTTATGTAGTTTCATCATGATTGTTCAAGCACTGACAATGTGTTCAGGCCATAACAAAAAAAGAGGATGAGAAATTAAAAGACACTTATGTGACTGTGACAGCCACCATTTGTGATCTCCCGTGCCAGTGCATCATAGCAAGGCTGTGGGTCTTGCTATCGTGGCCTTTGCACACACTGAATATTCCTTAGTATGTCTTAGAACAGGAAAATAGGAGAGACAACTTGTTAGTTCCTGCTTACTACCAAAACATGAGAGGCAGAGCTCTGTTAAATGGGACCTGCTTCACAGAGCTGATAAAATTCAAGAGTTCAACGGTGTCATACCCTGGCATCCACATTAAACTTTATTTTTTATTAGTTAATGCATGTGCTACATTTTAATGGATGCTAATGTAAATAGATGTGCTTATTATGACTTTAGTGCACTCACAACAGCTTAATAAAGCATTTTTATTGTCATCATTTATTGCCACATTCTTTTCGCACTTAGAGTGGTGCAAGTCCAAAGCAGCCCCCTAGAAGTCATGGGTTTACCTAGGTGTAAATCTGTGGTTACTTTAGATGTTTATTGGCCTGAAAGGAGACTCTGGCTCATAGAATCTAAATATCACTTTGATTTAAGCTCTGCTGTGTTTAAGCAGACTGTAACCAGATACTGAAGAATCACTCTAGCTCAGGAGGAGAGGAGCAATAATTTTAAGTAGGGAAGAACTCTATTGCTTTATATAGCTTTTTTAAAAAATTATTTTTAAATAAGATGTCTTGCTTTGACTAGGAAATAGCTATAAAAAGAAAATTAACTTTGACAAGGTTATCAAATCATTTGGTATCAGCTTGCAGTTCCTTAATGCATTTTACTTACTTTACCCTTGAGGAAGCAGAGTCTGCCACAGACCCTTTTCTCCTCCTCATTTTTCAGATCAACTGTTGATACTAATTGCCCAATGCATTGGAAAAAATTAGAATTTTCATCCCAGGAAGGGTTTGTACACAAGAATATGTAAAGAAGGATTTGGGACCACACAAAGTTCCTGAAATGCAGCTGTGCCTTAAATGAATACAGCGAGGTTTAAGAGGGCAAAATTGATGTCAGAGGGCACATTATGGCCAGAAGAGAGAAATAAGGGGACTTTGCAGATGCATGAGGAAGACCAATAGAAGAATATAAAGTATAGGAGGATGAGAGGTCACACACAACTCCAAGTATAGCTGCAGAAATAAAACCTGACATTTTACAAAAAGTCATCAGATTGTGAGCACTCAAAAAAATGCTATTTACACATCAAAGAAAACAAATAACAAAAAAGAAAGAAGCAACTCTAGGAACGCTGTTCCCCTGAGGCAGAATTGGTGTGCTGATTAAGAAAGAAATTGGCACCAGAAGATCAGATGGCACCCAACTGAATGCATGACTCAGTTACCACAGAAGGTGTTTCTTGAAGGACACAACTGACCACAGATGTGCATGAGAGACCTGAGAGAACATGCACTCAGACTGGCAATGTTCTTAATATATGGGGACACAGATGCTGGAACAAATCAGCCCAGCATGAATAAGGGCATGGCTTTGTGACCTGCCAGAGGCAGCCTGGCAACAGCACATGCACAAAACCGCACAGAAAACACAACGTTGCAGTTATCACAATAAAAAACCCCTACATGGAGGCATTTACCACAGAGCAGCTGAAATGCCGTGGGTATGTTCTCGTAATGCACTCTATATCCAAGACTGGTGTTTTCCACAAACAGTTTTTCCTTGTGTCAGCAAGCTCAGACAAGAGAACATGTTTTCACTCTAACCAGTCAGGGGTGCTTCTTGCTTTTTTTTATCCAAGCTCGCTCAATTTAGTAGCTCTTCTTGCAAGACTTCACCATGACTCAAAATTTATGAGGGAAGTTTTCTAAAGTAAAGGGACGAGCAAGTGTCTGGTTTTCACTGACTACTACTGACACATGGCTGCTATATGTGCTGTTGAACATCTCCCCAAACTGGCTTTGTAAGTGCCTGTGAAAAGGAGGCTGGAGAACAGGCAATCCAGCTGGCACCTGCTGCGGCCAATATGCCCACGGAGCTGTGAGAAACTTTTGTAGTGAACTCCCAAATATCCTATGGATTTTAGCTTCATTAAAAATATGAATTTCAAGCCAAGTTTGCCAGAACATCTGCAGAGATCCATGTATCTTTTTGCAGGCTTAGCTGAAATTATGACTTCAGGTAAAAGCCACAAGAAGAATAAGTGGTTGCTGTTTCTTCCCAAAGCCAGGCAACTGCTGGCAGTTTGGCACCAAACCCACAAGCCAAATGTAAAGTGCAAGACAGGAAAAGAAAATGAAGGAATATTTCCTATCAGCCTCTGCAGTCTAGAGCTGCGCATTGTTACATGCCTAGGAACACCAATTTGAAAGGTGAGGAAATAATGAAATACAAAAGAAAGACAGGAAGCTGAGGTGAGAATCTTCTGATGTGCTAATTAATTCTTGATTCATTCTTCCGCTGTAGGCGAATAAGAAATTATTAAAAAATTGCACAAATGTTTGTGCAAGCTGTGGGCCCAAATTCTGGTTTCTGTTAATCAGGCAGAAACCATTTACGCTGACTGTGGCAGAAGTAAATTATTCAAAGTGACGAAAGCCCATGGGGCACAAACATGCCTTACCCCTGACAGAAAAGAAAGCACCATTTTTTTCTGGTTTAAAAGTTTAGAATCCTGAATTTGAATTAAATCAAAACAATGGGGGAAAAAATCTTGTTTTCAAGAATACCCTCATCAGATTAATCTTTTAAGCAAGCTAGCACTGTAACCAGACAGAACCTAACTTTCTCTCTCAGCTTTTGTTTCAAAGGTAATTCAGGAATATTGGACAGGGAGAGAATGTAGCAAACTCTCCAGTTCCTTAAGCAGAGCAGCTTGGGGAGCTATACTCAGACCCTTTTCTTCTTGGTGGACTGGGGCTGCACATCTCATCAAAGCACTCACGTTGATTACAAGGTCTTATCATCCCCCTGCAGTCAGTCATCTGTCAACAACACAGAAGGTCACACCTCTCATCTGTCAGTAAGTGATGAGACTGAGGATTTCTCCAAATGAGCAATCTCCAGTCCCAGATGGAAACAGCAAGCCAGCACTGCTTTGAACACACTGGTTTGGTTGCATTTCCTGTGCTGCCCCACCAGCTCCTCACTCCTGGAGTGCCACAGCACCCCGGTTTGGAGGCAGTTCTGAATTCAAGTCCAGACCTACCACTGAAAGCGTGACTTGAAAACTGCCCCAGCCTCAGTGTACATTGCAACTACACATGCAAATGCTCTGTTTGGCAGAGTACCTAAATGCCACTATCCCACAGCACAATTAAAAAATCTAAGGTGAAGCAGTTGTATTGATTCCTCGCTCTCACACCTACACAGGTCTTTTGTGGCCATAGCTATTGAAGGTCTTCCTCTTCAAGGAAATACTTTGTGCCTGAAACCCATGCTGCCTGAGAGGCACATTTTGTTTCCTCAAAGCTTAGTTCCTCCCACACAAAGCTACAAACATTCCCTAAGTCTTTGGAAATCCCAGCCTTGGCTTGGCTTTGTAAGAACATTCTTGAGAAGGCTGCCATTAAAATGGGACACTCCCTTTTCAGAGACCCAAGCTGGGGCCTGGAGAAGCACAGATCTCTGTGGCCAGGTGGAGAACTGAATATGACCTCTACATTTCACACTGCATAAGCACAGCTCTCACTCCACAGTATCATTTTGCTCAGAATATTAAGAAAACACATGTCATTTATTCAGAGATTTTGCACTAGTAATTTCCCAGAAGCACACTTTGCCCTAGGCACAACAAAATACATTTTTTCCTGCAAAGAGTCAGATGTGAGCTGAATCATTGGAGATATTTTCTGAATTGCTTACTTCAAAAATACTTCTTTTAACACAGTCACATATTTTCAAGCCAAATTTTAGGGATGCTTTCTGAAATTAAGAGCAAAAGCAAGTTGGTGTGATGTCCATCACTTTCAAGATGAAGAATGGGTTCGCCAGATATGAAGTCATATAACACAGAAGTCTCTTGCATTTTATAATTTTACAAGCATGCCGGTTTACTGAATCACACCTTCAAAAAACTGAGCTGCAGAAAGAAAATATACACTCTTTTCACCTCCCATCTATCTCATAAATAGGAAAAAACCTGACCAAATCCACAACTAAATACCTGAAACTACTGAAGCTAATCACCCCTGAAACCCCTGCAGCCCACAGATTTCACCAAGAAGAACTTAACTTTGAGTAATTTTTTTCCCCATGGTTCAGCAGGAAGAATTCAACCAAATATTCTGGTTTTCTTCCATGTCTGGGCAACTTTCCAGAACTTCTAAGCCCAAGAGGCAACTTCTAGTTCTATCTAGGTTGCATTCCTTTGTGCTACTCACCTGATTCCTCCTTGATGCCTTTTGCACAAAATACAAAGGCAGTTGCAATGAGAGGTTCCTTCACTAAAATGGTTCTGCAATGCTGTCTTTAAATAAATTGAAAAGCTCACAAAGAAACAAAGAAAGAATGACAGTACTCCAGGAATCCAGGAAACAGTCACAGAATTTTGCACACTGCATATACACCTACCTTTGCTTAACCAGCTGATCCCTCATTTCAAATAACTTCCTCCAGTCAAAATAGTTGCAACACCTCCTCCACTGACCAGACAGAAGGATGCAAAACATCATTCTACCAAGCTTTACCTCCTTGTAATCTGATTATTCTAGGACCTAATTAGCCCTTGTGTGCATATCAGAAGGGTAGCATGCACATAAGATGGCAAAAGTCAGAAAAAAGGAATGACCTTGTTTTTAAAAGAGGAGGGGGACAATCTAAGCATTTCAAATGAAGATAGTATATAAAATCAGTGGTCTACTTTTGAACACCTCTAGAATTTTTGAGACAATCAAGGCATGCAAAGAACCCTGAGACAGCTAAGGAATTTTTTTTTCATCTCATGATTCATCTATTATTTTACCCCTCCAGCTTCCTTACCAGGTTTCCATGTGATAGTTTCACTTTTAAAAGCTCCTGTTGTCCCAATAAACAGCTTTCTGTTTACATACCATATGCTTCAACATTTTCTTATAACATGAAAAAAAATTACCAACAGAAAAAAATACTCTCCCCTATATTCATTTCCTCCTAAGATTTTTCATCTTAATCTTTGTAATGTTTCTCTTCTAATCCAAAACCCTTGAGGCATTTTAGAAGGCAAATGAGTGATTAGAGGCATTCCTGCTGTAATTTATACACTTTGTAAACTCTAATTGTTCTGAGCCAAAGATTTATTTTTTCCTAAAGTGCCAAGTTTAGTAGGTGTCAAGGGGTACAGCAAGATGTATCCAATAGGTCAGACTTTAATAGATTCTGGCCTATCTCTGTGTGTGCTGTGCTTCTTAATTCAAAATATAGACATTTCAGTGGTTGGGAAAAAAAAATTCCAATTCCTAACTGAAAAATGCTTTTCATCAAAATGAAAATTATGTTTTGAATTTACAAAAATCTTGACCAGCTCTAATGTTAAGTAATTTCCCTGCAGTCATTTTAGAGGCAATGATGAATGAATACAAATATTAGATCTTCGACTTTGCCGTTAAGTTGTAAAGCAAAAAAACCAAAACCAAAACCAAAACATAAAATGCATGTTGCAGATTAACTGACTACACAATGGAGTAGCATAACATTGGGTTTTCAGTGGCACTTGCTTGGAATGATCCATAAGAGCTCATGTGTAGGTACTCATGAACAGTAGGGTCATTTAAAACTCTGAACTAATAAAAATCTTCATACTTTGTCATCCTGCATTATACATGTGACTAAGGAGAAAACTTCAAGCATGATAAAACCGTGCAAATCAGCAACACTAGGTGGTGGCTGTATGGCAAGAAGAAATTAGTTTGCATGGAAATGTACACACAATTTATGTACACAAGCACACACTATGTATAGAGAAGTGAAATATCTCAAACTAGCATGCAGGAAATGCAAACAATTTATGTTTTTGCTACAGGCACAACATACTCTTCTTTCTAACTACTGAGCAGCTGGAATCTTGCTTCCTCAGCCCAACATAATTTCATGCTTAATTTACAGGAAGAGAATACCCAATGATTCTCTGAAGGGAGAGAAAATATGGGTAGTATAACAGTACAGGACCTGCTACTCTGCTGTTTGGCAACCAGAGGGGCCTGTGTAGTTTCTACCCTTCAGTGCATCAGAGTAAGATTCCAGCAAAAACACATGTTAAGAGGGGGAAGGAGGGAGGGCTGGGTGTTCAGCTGAATGAACTTACTGTTACCTTTTTTTTTCTAACATAAGTCTTCTTTTTCCTGATACTGTCTGAATTTGAAACATCTAATTTAATACATTGAAAGGCCCCGTCTTCCTTTTATTTCCTGTCTGTACTGGAGCAGTCGCCTGTTTCAATTATGACTTTCTCCAGCTCCTACATTTTTCGTGCTCCAGCTGGCTCAAAGTGCACTTCCTTGGAAGGTAAAATGCACTAACTGTGCTGATCAGAGACTGATAGCTGGAAAGCCACAACATTTAATAGCTGAGCTGATAAGTGGAGGGGTTCACAAGAAAAGAACCAGAAAAAAAAAAAAAAAAAAAAAGGCACCAACCCCACAAACAAAATTTTGAACCTAAACCAAAGGGTATTATATAGCTTCATGTTCAATTAAGGCCCCATTCTATACATATATATATACACATATATACACACATATATGTATACATATACACATAGAACTGCAGACTGCTTACATAAATTCATATTTTATGGTAAATTTCATCCACTTCTATGCATGTGCGTTAAACGTTTCTTTCCTGCTTTTCAGTCAGTTAGTGCTGACTGGGGACTAAGGGCAATTATTTCAGAGAACAGGATTGTGGGATTGATATGGCACTACTGCAAAACCCTGTCCAGCTAAAAATAAGATTGTTTTGTAGTCAAGATGGAGGGGGGAAAAAGTCTCTGAGCTGTAAACACTAGTGAATGTATTTTTTTCTGCTTTATGAAAACCACAAATCTTTTTTTTTCCCTTTTCCTTCTTACTCATAGGGCAGTTTAATTACAGTTTAATCTCTTTCAGTAAGCACCCCTTGAGACTTTATTGTCAAAGTACTGTATTATCAAGGCTACAGCTACAATTTACTACAGTAGGTGGGGGCTCCCTTTAAAAAGGCCAGAAGGTACCAAAGAAGTCAAAAGAAAAAAAAAAATAAAAAGGGAGTAGTTCAGTTACTTTATTATTAACTAACAGTGCAAAGCTTTACTGGACCCTAGAGGTCCTAGTTCAATAATTAGAGAAACTCTGTAAAGGCAATGGCCAACACTCCCCCTCTGTAACACAGAGCTTGCGTCAGTAAATCTGAATGAAAACGTGAAGTTAACAGAGTTGTTCAGTGCTCCATTTGCTGTGGCACCTCAGGAACACGGGCTTGGGGAGGCAGGGGAAGACGTTAATGGAGCGTGTTGTGAGGTGTGAAATGCGAAGCAGAGATATGTTGGTTTACAGGGTAATATTGAAAATAAGCAGGAACTAGTAATTTAAATTAAAAAATAATCTACAGATCTTTGCCAGCTTTGTTTTTAAATGAACTTGAAGGTATTTCTCCAAGATGTGAGAATGTGTGTAGAAAACCAAACTTAATTCAAGCTAGCAATGCAGAGGATGTTACATCAGCTGTTTTCTCCTGCTGTTTATACTGGTGCAAGTATTAAGAAACAAATGCAACTAAGAAGAGAAATGGTCCAGTGTGAAATTGCTATTGTTATTGAGGAGAGCATAGCTACCTGATCTTTCAGGTATGGTTTAATCGTATGTTTGCACAGGCAATCAAATTATAACCCATGCACACAGGCTGTAAACACAGTGTAGTGAAATCTAAGTGATGCGTAACTAATATCTAGGAATGATATTTTTCCAATAATTTTTGGTTAAAAACCCCAGCTCTACCTTCCTCTGTCTGCTCTCTTCCAAGTGTTTACTGCATATAGCAGGAACTTGTTGCCAAGCACACAGATATGATACGGTATGTAGATAGTGACCTAAAGGGAATATTTATTTCTGTGCAGTGTAGTAGGTTATGGTTACAGCTATCAAGCTGTTTCAGTCACTGATTTATTCACCCAGAAGAACAGAAACAATATTTTCCTAAATCTGTTTCCTATTAACTTTTCCTCCCCCCTGCCACGGCCACCCCCCTTCAAGATTCCTAAAATGGATAAAGTCTCTTCTTTTCTCAGCCACAAACCAAGGTATACTGTATATAAGAATTCCCTCATCCTTGAGGCGATGATCAAGGAACAGGATATCCTGGTTAATACTAATGCAGGAAGAAGGTTTGCTCATTCTCACAGACTTTTCAACCCAGTGGTGCCTTCTCAATCAGCCTAAGGCATGCCTTCCTTTTTGTCTCTGGGAAGGAAAAAAAAAAGAAGGGGGGAGGCGCACAGAGATTATTTAAAAAGCTAAAACTGCCACATGACAAGGTAGAATGGCACTGCCAACCCGTGCTATGCGACAGGAGATACCAGATCTGATGGCAAGGAGACACATTGTGAGTGCTGCCTGTTTCCTAAGACATGTGTATAGGTATGGTGCCCTATCCCTGAAAGTGCTGAAGGCCAGGCTGGAAGGGGCTCTGAGCAACCTGGTCTAGTGTAAGGTTCCCTACTCATGGCAGTGGAGTTGGAACTAGGGGATATTTAAGATCCCTTCTCACCCAATGCATTCCAAAATTGTGTGATTCTTTGATTGTGTGATTCTACGAGCTGCGCTCCCAGAGCCTGCACCACTTCTGGGAGAAATGCATTTTGAGGAAAATACTGCTTAAAATAATAACAGCAGCCATGACAACAGGAGATGTTCCAATATCTGGTTGCAGAGTGTGGAGAAGCAACCAAACAACCTGCAACTGTGGGTGACCAAAAAAACCCAAAAAAACAAGCCCTAAAAAAACCCACCCACAAAAAGAACCCATAGAAATAGTAAGACATCTTCTAGTCCCTCTGCTACTTCTCACACACAGAGAATTGGCTCTAAAGAGCAGAAAAGCAATCCATACAAAGACAAGGCAGTAGTACAAACCAGTGCAAACTATCCATTTTAACACATGCAAACGCATACCTTACATTTCAATATCCACTATCTTCTTGTTTCCTCACTTCTGTTGAATTGCCATCAATTAACACAGATGTTGAGGAGATAAGGTTTTTAATAACTGCGTTTATTTCCCAAAGCAAATGTTTATGCCAGCAGCACAACACCTTGTTGTTTTAATTCATTTAAAGGCATTATGCAAGATCTAATCAAATGACAAACGTGTTAGCCACATGAATAACCGAGCAGCTTTTGGTTTTACTCCTCTTTAATACAGATGATGCAGGGTGGCTTTGGTTATGCTTGTTTTATATTGGTACAATTTCACTAACTGAAGGAGAAATAATCCTGATTTATATCCAATATGAGTCATGGGGCAACAAGAACCACAATCATTTAGGCATTATAAAACAAAAACAAAAACAAAACAAACAAACAAACAAAAAAAAAAACCCAAAAAAAACAACAGAAAAGCTTTTTCCTGCTAGATACAAATCACTGTGAGAGAAATGAAGCCAAACTTATTTACCTGTACATACAACTATGAACCCATGCAATGAGATTATATTAATTCCCTATAGTATTGCAAGACTTCTTTCTAGTGAGCCAAACAACTCCATTATGAGAATGTAGTCAAGGTGAGAAAGGAATTAAACTTCCACAACCAGTTCAGAAACAGTGCTGAATTAATTCTTGCTTATCTCAGGATGATTTTGCACTAGTAAATTTTACCCCTCAATGTTATTTTCCAAGTTTTTTTTTATGCTGGTGTAAGCCATTAATATTTTGGTCATTTTCTACACTGCCTAGACCTACTAAAAACCATGCCTCATAAAATGAGGATTTAAATCTTCCCAGAATAAATGCATTTTATTTCTCAACCTTCCCCACCACCCTCTTCCCCCCCTCCCCCTTCCCCACCCAAGGTTTCTACTATAAATGGCTGGTAACAGCTCAGCCGAGCGCATAAAAGCAATTGAATAAATAAAACTATGAAGTAAGTGTAAAATATTAGTGTCCAGACATGCAAGATGTATGCAGGTACTACGAAACTTCCACAGCTGTATGTGCCTGGAACTCATGCGGTGCCACAGGTTTAACAGGGCCCGCTACCAATAAGAGTTTTATTTGCTTAATAAATTACATTCAAAAGCACAATAGTCCGGGCTCTTAGCTGTAAAATTGCCAAATATTGTCAGTGATTGCTCTCTGGTTATAAATAGTAAAATAATGTATAGCTCATTAGATTTTTGATTCCCTATGCAATTCTCTCTAACCATTACTCAGAAACATATAAAAAGCAACTCTACATGACATTTTATAGAGGTTATAAATTGCTATGAGGAGATGACATGGGATAAATCTGTAGGCAGGGTGAAAGGGACTCAGCCAAACCAAATGTGTAAATTAAGAGTTAGGGCAAAGTGTAGGACTATATGAAACAATACTGAAATCATAAAGACAGACGGATAAGGATTAACTGCAGCAAAAAGGTTTACACTGATGGAAAAAACACCAATAGACCTCTCTGCCAAAGACAGGTAGGTTAGCTCTGCCTGGTAGTATACAGAAGTCTTAAAATCCAACCCACTTCAAGTAACTTTAATGTTCAAAGTAAGATTAATTAAACCTGGAGAAGCTTTGTGCAAAAGCCATCTCACTTACATAAGACAAAACTGCAGGATTTTCTATTTACTTTTCAAGATGAGTTTTGGCAGCTCCACAATAATTTTACTGGTCCATAGGGAAGATAGTTGTTTCACTGGACAATGTTCCCAGAAAATTAAAGAAGTTTCTTGTTTCTTTTTAAATATAAGATGTAATCTTTTTAAAAGACACACATAACAATGATTTTATTATTATGCATTTACATACTTAATCAACATATGAAAAAATACTTTGAAACTTCCCAACAAAGGCATACAGCACCCATCACAGTATTTCCTTTTAGCATTTGGAAATCAGGCAGAGAAGCTTTTCTTCCAGTGCACATCTCAGTCTCCCTGAGTGACAATAATATTCAGAGAACACTGCGCAGCAATTCTTGCAATCTTGCAAAATTCTGGGTGCTTTTCACAGGCTGGAATTGCCTCAGCTTCCTGGATGAAATCCTGAGCCTGTGCTCATTTTCTCATGCATGAACAGAGGTCAAAGTCAGGAGAGGCATCCATAAGGGACATGTCTGTAAGGCCCAACAGGAATAGGGTCTCACCGTAACATCAAGCCACTCATGTCAAGCCAAGCACTGAGGCCTGTGTATTTGCTTCTCAGTAGATATTAAACTAATTACTGAAATGCAAAACTTCCCCGAGTAGTGACCCTATTCTCTCCCATGCTTTTCAGAGACATTTTCAAAAGAAAAGGTTTTTCCTTCTCTATATGTACAGTATATACAATTTCTGCTAGGGCTGAAATTGGCATTTTCTATTCAAATTGCTCCATGTTCTCAGTGCTATTCAATAAATGCGAACCTGAACATCTTGATATACATATTTCACTGCTTGGACAGGTGCCTAGCAAGCATCTCTCCTCTATGAAATGTGGCAATTCTTTTGAACAAAAACCATGGTGGAAAACTGGAAGATATTTTGACAACTTCATTCAAAATAAAAGAATTCACCAATTTAGATCATTACAGCTGTAGTAGAATGAGAATAAAGCAAGATAAAGTTTTTAGGGAGAAGTTATAGCTTTTATGAAGCCAAATTATTCAATCTTAAAAAAAAAAAAAAGGAAAAAAAAGAAAAAGAGAAATTAACAAGGCTCAGGAAACATGTTGCCAGTGCAGTTGCAGCAGGAGGTTGTCCAGTGGCAGAACAACAGGCTGAATGTCAGGAGACTTTGTTCTATGTGTAGCTCTGTCATGGTTTGACCTTTGGTACCTCTCCAATCATTCTGTCTTTCATCCTTTATCTGGCCTGTCTATGACAGATTGACAGTCCTTTGGGGCAGAGCCTACTCTCTTCCTACATATTTGTGTAGTGCCTAACACAAAGGAATCCCAATCTGCTTTTAGCACTGTGCAAACACACAACTGAAAATGCAGCTTCTTCCTCTGGGACCTTGCAATCTCAGCCAAGAGACAACAGAGAGATACATCAAACAGATGAAAGACATAAGTTAACTCAGTGCTGCAACTGGTCGGTCTGAAAAGGAGAAGCTGGTTTGCTCTGCAAAATATGGCTTTTGCCTGACTCTGAAGGCCACCATTAAAACTCTCTGAACACTCCACCAGTGGCCATTTTTCTATCCTCTTTAAGTGGAGACAAACCAACTTTATGGTAGAATAAATGGGAGTCTTTCTCAGAAGATTTTTATTGCTTATAAATTTGCATTGTGGAACTTCAAACTGAAAATGGGATTCATTTGTTCTTTCTCTATTTGAGCAGTGTAGTTCCAGTTGATGGTTGTCTCCATCTGTTGTATCCTAGATCTAATCTGAGAAGGGACTATCCTGCTGTTGTACACACACTGTGCCCAGACACCCAAGATCCTGGACTGGAATACAGGTCCCAAAGTACCACTTCAACATAAAAAAGGCAACAGTTTATGAAAAAGCTCAGTGAAAGACCAACCACCATTCTTGTTCATGAATAGGGGAACATGTGACAGGAGAACTAGATTTGTATAATCTGAAAACATCTGAAGCATTTGAATTCCCTAAGAGCTACAGTGGATAACCACTGTATAGAAATCTACAAAGTCCAAGATACCTGACAAAGGAAATCATGTGGAATGTATGATAGATTATTCTAAGGAAAAAAAACCCTGGAAAAATACGTGGTGTGAATGGGGACATTTCCTATGCTCGCACACATGCCATGAATCCCAACTGAGTCAAGGCCAGCGGTAAGGGCATTTCGGAGGGAATAATTTTGCAACCTCCTGGTCAGCTAATTTTCTTTTTTCCATGTTTGAATGAATTGAGTCCTGCCGCTCTAATAGCTCAAAAAATCAGGGCCTTGTAGAACCTGTTAACTGATGTCTCTCTCATTCATGAAAAGTGTAATCTGCTGGACCAGTAAAGAGCTATAAATATAATTTTACCCTGCTTCTTTTTCATATTCCTGGCTCCTGGCCACCTGGATTTGAATAAATCCATCACCGGAAGATTCTACATGTTTGCTATTTGAGCAAACATCTGTTGGCTAAGCTGCTGCTCCCTTGGGAGTATGGCCTGGCTGTTCCACCAGTCAGTTTGGTGTCTTGGTTTCCCTTGTATGCAAATGCACGCTGTTTTTAGGAGCTCATTCCTTTTCTCTCCAGCTATGGCAGAAGCCACATTGTGCTCTGATGTAAGCCCAAATGCTTAGCTCAGTCCTCCTACTCCTTTGCAGGACTGCTAGCTTGCTGATTGTTAAGGACTTCACTGACAATTACTTTTTCATCAAGTATTTTCTGAAGGATTTACTCTTTTTTAATGCCAAGGAGCAGTCTAGACCAGAAGCCTTTCTGTCAATATGGTAATTAAAAAAAAAAAATCAATTATATGTAACTGACTACCACAGAAAGTGTACCTTCATGACTGCTCCTAAGGTCTTCCTCCCCTACTGTTACTCCACTTCTCTACCTTCCCTTTTGATTCACTTGAGGCTTCTCGCCCTTTTTATCCTTCTGCTCCTTCCTTTACTTTCCTTGTAGCCTAGGCCTTCATTAACCATCTCCCACCATCTAAAATATTTGGTAAAAGCAAGTAAGGGTTGATTACAAAATCAGTTGTACAACAAATCTCAAATGAAGCACACATGTACACATGTGCCTTTTTGAGCTATAGCTTCAGGCAATTTGCAGACCTAAAAAGTCAGGGTGGAATTGGTTGTAGGTTGTGCATTCATGAATCATATCAGTGGTCTAGACATCATTGCTTTAAAACTTTCCTCTGACAATTCAGCTGTCTATGAATGAAGTTAGTCTCTTTGTACATGGCAACATCAGGCAGACATAGCACAAAGGCTTGTACTGGCTTTCTGGTAAAAAGGAGAGGATCCAGTGAAAAGAAAATGTTAATTTTACTCTTCAAACCAATTCTATCCTCTCTTTTATTGAATAATCTACATCTACTGTCAACATGCAATTTCTTCTCCTACCCATTTTATCTTTTTCTCATATGCCTTCCCATTTGAGAAAGTTCTTGTGCAGAGAATTATGACCAGGTTTCTAAGGATGAAATACCTACAGCATCCTATTTCAGACAATGGATTCTCCATCTCCCATTACCTAGCATGATTTTCAGGTTTAGAAACATGCTGGAATATTTGCTCATTACAACCATTTTGGAAGTACTGCAAGTGTTTTAAGAGAAGTTTTAAAAAATTTTCTTTCTCTTAGTGTAGCAAGGCTGGTTATTGTAATTTGAAGAAAAAAAATGATGAGCTCTTTGCAGAGCTGCTTCTGCTTTATTTTAAAAAGCAATGATGGTCCCCTTCTGAAGACATTTGGAAGGGAAGAATCTTCACAACGGGAATCCCTGAGGGTCCTCAGATCAACCTGCATTGGAGCAGTCACAAGATAAAGGCCAGAAGCACTGAATGCAGAATTCGCCCCATCAATCAGTTTATCTAAACAACCTCTTACTGGAGTTCAAGAAGGCCAAAGAGTAAGATTTTATCTCTGTGCAAGAACCACTTTTCTGTTTGTAAATTTTTTTGTAGCAGAGAAAAGTCTGAAGGAAAGTAAAACAAATAACTGCAGTTTCCCTTTGAATTTTTCATCTACTTTCAAAACTTTAGTTTCTGGATTTTGCAGAAGAGAATAGAAAACAAAGTAAAAAAAAATCCACCAATTATTGACTCACATTTCTTTCAGCTATCAGAAGACATTTGCTAGTAGCCTGGAAAAGGAAACCTGTGTATCTTTGTGAACACTGAAGGAAAAAAATCTCTGAGATATGTATCCCTTTGAGAAGGATGCTTCCCCACATGTTTCTTTAGACTCATGGCCTAATTTGCTGTTCAGCAGGGAGGGAGCTGCATCCAACTTTGGCTAATGTCTGCTTGTCACAGTTTTCATACAAGGAGCCAAAAGCCTTGGCGCCCCACAGTTCCTCTTCTCCATGTTAACTCACTTTTTGGCAAAGGGTCTTACAACGGAGCAGAAGACAGTACATTAACCAGACAATTAGCTGAATTCCAGAACTGACTGTGCAGGCAAAAATGAAAATTAGAAGTCCTCACCACCAGCAATGCATTTTGCTGGCTGAGTTGTCCATTAAGCACTGTGGCCACCTGGGTTAAACTGCAATGAGTGCTTGCTGCCAGCTGGCCTTGTCATCACTTTCCCTCTGCGGACCAAGGGCTGTGCAGCCGGAGGAACAGACAGATGATAAATTGCAAAAAGAATTAGAAGACCTGTTGTCCCAGCAATTGAATTTTTTCAGGCCAAATAAATGAACGTTTTTCTCTTTGAAGGGAGCAAGGCAGCACATCTGCTTCAACCTAAGAGCAAGAATAACTGGGAAAACCTCACACCCTCACCACACATACATGGAAGGGAGGTGTACCTATCAATCAAACACAGCTGTCTGTGCTGAGGGTGGGAAGCTCCAATGGCTGACTCAAGGAGTCTTTTTCTAAATTTATACCAGGTCTTATATTATTTTAAATAAGATCATTGTGGCCTTGTGAGCTGAATAGCTTTAAACCTATTTGGCAATATATTCCCCCTCCACCCATTTAGGGCCAGACCCAGCAAAGCATTTCTGCTTGCACTTCGCTTTAAAAGTCTAATATAGGTCCCTTGAACTCAGCAAACTATTCTTGGGCTTAAATATTTTGCTGAACACCAGCGGGAACAGCATAAACTCAGCACTGATATGGTCCTCCAAGGGCTGCAGGGGTGTAAGAACTGCTTGGCTGCTGGCATTGCATTATATGGACTCCTAGTCATCCCTACCAACATAAGAAGTCATAAGGGAGTCAGAAGATGAGCAGCTAATTTTAAGGGCTACAGTTATACATGGTTAATTGGTCACTACTCACACTACACCTTATACTGCTGTCAGAATGTTTTTTTTTTTTTGCCCAGACTTCTTTTTCCAAAAATGCTTTGGCAGAAAATCTCCCAGGTTGGAAAGAGACACAGAAGCAACAGAGCCAAACTCCTAGAATCCAAATTCCTAAAAGGTGTGTTATGGAATGAAATCTTAGAATAACAAATGAGTGTGGCTGCTTTGGAGATACTTCCCCACAGCTTGAAACAGAGAAGTGGGAATGTCTATGCTTGTACTCAAGCTGTTTGCATGTACATTTAGTAGAACTCTAATATTCATCACTCGGCAGAAATTGGGCTGATATTAAAGCAAATATTTCAAGAGAAGATTTATGCCCAAATCTGCTTCTACTTAAATTGTTTCTAAAATATGAGTTCATTCACCACGTGCCTAAAGCAAGGACCAAAATGAAACAGCTGGTGCAGGGGCCAGAGGAGAGAAGCACAGGCTCGATGAGCTGTGCTGCATCAGCACTCTTTTACATATGACTCTGCACTTCTGAGTGTTTTGCCACAGACATAACACCAGTGGTGTAAATTCAGGTTGCTTCTGCTTCTCTGATTTCATCAGAATTTGAGATGGGAGGCCAGAGAGAGCAGAAGGAAGGTGCTACCATCAGCCCCTTCTGTCACTGGAGCATAGCAGAGAATTCAGACCAGAGAGATTCACACGTATTGCAAAATGACAGATTCGCTTAAGCTTACAGCTGAAATTGATGCAAATGATTTCATCTGCAAAAAATCTTGATCATTCAAAATGAGCAGAAATCCCCTCACAACTCCCTGTGGTGGTGAGATTTACAAAAGAGACATTAAATGCGCATACAGTGCCAGGGTCTTACTCATTTGAGCAGGACTTAAACCTGGCAAATGGTCTCATAAAGTTTACAGGGCTGCTCACTGGGCAAGGCACACCACAGGACAAGGACCTTGCCTCACTTCTGGCATTAAAATATCTTGCACTGTTTGATTATATGAAGCACACCTCCCCATGCACATCACTGGTAAATCACTGGCCAACTCACTGGATGGGCACACCTTTCTGCTATCTTTTATAATTATTCTTCTCATAACATCCACCAACAACAAAGTTTTTCCAGGTTACAAGTTAACCACCTGCTGAGTGACCAAAATGCTGGCCCAAAACTTCAAACACATTCCATTACTTTCATATGTGAGTAATTTTATGCTCCGAAATAATGTCACATGAGTCATAATATCCTTTGAATTCACTGTCTGAAGGATCAGAGCCCAGAAGTATCCTCAAGTTCAACAGTTGCCATGTTTTCCTCTCAAAGAAAAAAACAAAAAGAGAAGAATGTTCTGCCTGTTTGCCTTTTTCATGAGGTAAAATGACCAGAAAGACTGGAGGTTTTTTTTTAATATTTGACATGTAATAATAACTAGAAAAATTCATCTTGTACTTGGAAAGTTTTCCTCTTACTTTTATGGATAAAAAGATAAAAAGAGCAAATTTGATTGCTTTTCTTTAGCACATAAAACTCAACTCAGTTTCACATATTAACACAGAAACATTTTTTCAAATTAACCCAGGCAAGCATTCAACTTATAAAATATAAGTTACATTGGCATTCTAATGGGAAAACTTTTAATAAAAACATGATATTAAATACTGTAAAATCAGCTCTATGCATGCTTGTAACAACCTTTATTCAATTGTTTTTTTATTTCCTGTAACGTATTTGTCAAGCTGGAGTAGATCTTCTTATCTGAACATAGAAATATAAATATTCAGTGATATTTCCAGACCCTTTCTAATACAAATTGTACTGCAAATTTCAGAGCAGTAGTGAGAACCTGCAATTAATGGGGAAAAAAAAATAAATTAGTATAGTTCATGTGAGAAAACTGTTCCAGCATGACCTGCCCTGGCTCTGATTCAAGTAAGTCTTCAAACATGCAGTTAAGTGCAAGCACAGATGTTTTTGTAAATAGGAAAGGAGTAGGCTACCCCATGAGAAATGAGTAAACTGCATTGCCCAAAATTAGAAGCATTTGCCCTGACCCACACCACTGCAAATACAGAAGCTGGGTATCTGGACCTCTAATCCAGCCATGTCTTCCAAAACAGATGACCAGGTTGACCATCATAAGAAAGTTTGAAGGCTTAGGGATGCTGTCACAAAACAGTCTGAGCCGCAGAAAGCACAGGCTATTTGTACACAGAACAACTACAGCAGCTATTTCTTGCAAGAGTTACTCTGTTCCTGGGATAATTACGAGGTAGAAGTTCATTAGCCACACATTCTTTTTAATCTCTTCCTGACAAGTAGCAATGACGATATGAATAGTTATAATTAACTTAGTTACAGGATCCAAAGAGGTCCCCTAAATCAGTCATCTGGAATTCACCTCACTGCTTAGTTCAGCTAGGGCTGGACTTCTTCAGATAGAGAGAGTTTGGAAAAAATCTGCTTCTTTGCAATGTGTCATACCTTAAACCAAAATAGTTTTCCTCAAAGACTTGTTTTCTTCTCTCTCACCACAAAATGCACAACACAGCTTGACCAAAGGAAAACTTTCCTGCCTAAGATGATGATTTGCCACTCAAATCTTTTGAGTAAAGCTACAAGTGGGCCTTGTAGGGATAGAAAACAAATTTTAATATCCTTGAAACAACTATTTTTCTCATCTTATTTCCAAATTTAAATCAACAAAATATTTCAAGAGATATGCCCTTTTAAGTTTCACACAAAATAAATGCATTTGATTGATGTCCCATGCATATTGCCTGATGACTTCAAGAGGCTTTGTGTTTCAGAGGTAAGTTACAGGTTTCTCTAGCACTGGCAACTGAAGCAATATGTTAAAAAAAAAATAAATTCTTACAGACATTTTATTTGTAGTAATACTGTATGACTTCTTCTGCCCCATTATGAATAAAAGTTTTACAAGCCAAAATTCACTATCAGCCCCAACAGGCACACCAGAATGGCCCTAATACTCATCTGTGCCACCATATTAGCATGTGAAGAGGATGACCTTACCATCCAGTGGATGTTTCCAAAGTTCTACAGCACATTTAAGTCTGTATGAGACAGTTGTATGAGACAGACATGTTTGAAGTTGTTAGAATAATGCTGATAAACCCCCAGCCAACACATGCCCCAGACTCTAGAGGAGGCACAACCAAGAAAGTTTCAAGTCATGGTTGTGGTAAAGCTGGAAGACAGAGTACCAAACACATCTCAGGCATCTGTCTCCAAGGCAGAATTCACCTTCGTGTTAACCAGTGTACCGTTAAGAGTACAAATGTTGGTACCATGCATTCCAGATGTAAGACAAGACTAACATGCCAATTCTGTGATGCAAGCCTCCCTGACCTTTTAAAAAATGCTGGGAGGACAAGGGATGACTAAATGACTAGCTAGCATTCTTTCCCTTAAAGCTGAAAGAGGACCTTCCAATAGAACCAAACGTCTGGTCAAATTTAACAAACAGCTATAGTCACTCTACCTAAGAGAGAAACTAAGACATATTTAGAAATAATGTAATCCATTTGTCAAGATGTAGCATTTTAATGCTGCCAGTTCCCATGGTTTTCCCAAATTAAATGACTGCTCTACACACCTTTCCTGAATGTGATATCCTTTGAAGCTTGTATACACTTCTAGTTCTTAATCATGACATTGTTAGGTCAGTTTTATGCTTGATAGTGATTACATTCAGTGCTACTTTTTTCTTGTGTTTTATGACAGATCAATCTCCAAACACAGAGAAGGACAACTTTGTAGTGACTAGCAGATAAAATTAACATATGAGAGCCAGCATCAGAACACACTATCAACTGATTATCAAACTAATTCGAGCTGTCTTGCTTTTCCCAAAATTCAGGCTTTGAAAGGCTTAGAATTAGTCCTAGTAAGTGTTCATGTTGAAAAGTATATTTAAATAGTTACAGTACCCTGGTACCCCTCCAACTACTTTCAGTCCAGGTGTTGTAATCTGTGCAGCTTTTTTGTTAGGAGCTGCACCATCCATGCCCACGACAGAGCTTTATCAGTTAGCAAATATCTCTTGTGTAACACCTACATGAAGTTGAAACTCAAAAACTATTTGCAGACCGTATTGAATGAATAGCTAAACTTGAAACATATTTTCTGCTATTCTGTTGATATTAACAAAACTTAAGGTGGAATTAAGAGCCTCCCTTTATGCCCCAGAGACCAGGCTTAATGCTATCATACAGTCATACAAGTCATTAAAAACTCAAGTAGGTAATAGTGGTTTTGAAAAAAAGTACTTCATGCATATATGCTAACATGTAAGTGTTCTACACAAAATGCTACAGTGCCAAAAAGAAAAAGTACCTGTGACTTAAAAATTTGAATTACATGCTTGAGTGCAGGCAGAGATGCGAACCAGGTTAGCACAAATAAAATGCAAGACTCTTGGGTTCCATTTTACCAACAAAGAATGGAAAAAGAAATTATGTTCAGATGAAACTGCACAAAAAGAATTTTTTTTCCCCCTCTTTGATCACAGTGAATAAAGAAAGCATTTTGTGACCATCTAGGAAAATTCCTTCTTTGCAGACATGTTACAAATACTTTGGATGATTGTCCTAAAGCTGCAACTCTGCTCTTGTCTCCTTCATTTATTATTTGTCTGCATCTACTTGTGTTTCTATTCTGTGCTTGAAAACTCTCTTGAGTGTTTTGTCCTTTTGTACTTAGTGCAGGTAATGGAATTCTCTTCCAGGAATGCGTTCCCAATACTACTGTGAAACAAATAATAAATCAGGCTGACTGACTAGAATAGTGATCTGAACAAAGTTATCTGCATGTTCAGGATGTGGCCCATCAGATATAATGCAAAATGAGATAGCATGTGCTATCTTATCATTCTTCAAAGTAATTTATTCCTCTACCCTCTGAAAAAAAAAAAAAAAGATCTTGAGTTTTCTGTCTCTGAAATTTGAGAGATTATGCAGGTTATGCAGGAAGAATCCAGACAGAATACTTTTACTTTTAAAGATTTTGCAATTTATAGAAAAATAAAAAATCTGAATGAGAAGGGCCTTTCAAAGCATGGCACTATTTTTCAAAAATGCATGTTCCAGGGGATCACTAATACTACACTGTCCCTGCTAGAGCCAAACTTTACAAGCAGTCATAATGCAGTGGATCATGGTGATGACCTTAGTAACAGCTATAGTATAAGGGAAAACTTGATCATCAAACCAGGAAAATGGATGAGGCAGCAGGCAGGAGAGAAGGGTGAATACAGAACAGATGCAGCAGGAAAAGGTTGACATATTTTTGAAAAAAAACCCAACAAAAATCAGACTTTATAGACTCTAAGAGACTTTGTGAGAAACTAAAAGAGGTAATTGTTCACATTCCAAACATTTTGATATACAAACTGCACAACCATAGCCCATGAATAGCTCAGCTGTTAACAATTTTTTCCCCCCCAAGAAAATAATCAGGCTTCATGCCAAGCAACTTTTCTCAAAGTGAATAATATTTTGAAAGCCTGTTCAAAACATAGCTGTGACATAATAAGTTTTTAAAGAGTGGAAGTGACTCTGAAGAGATCCCAGTCTGAGTTTGAAAGAAGAACCAGTTTATAACCCAGTTAGGAAAAAAGCACTTTCAGACTTTTACTCTAGTGGAATTCTCAGAGAGTCTCCCAGAAAAAGCCAGTCCTGCACGCACATCTGTTTCCAGTGTGATGCTGGTATGCAAACTATTGTCTATTGGAAGTGTGTTGTGGTAACGTTTGCCAGGGTTAAAGACTGGGTCAATTTGATCAAGAAGCTAAAATTAGCTTCTGTGTGTTTTCCTGAAAAGAAAAAAAAAAAAATACTGTAAAGCTCTTTGTTTTCGTTCAGGTCTTGTTCTCAGATTTCTGTTTGGCTGTGTGAACTACCATAAAGCAGACGGTTCCAAAACTTACTTCTTTCTTACTTGTTCTTTTTAATTGATGCAATAACAGCAGCAGCTATTAGCTTCTACAGAGCTGAACAGTCTGATTCTGTATTTCATTCATCACAAGAGTTTAAAATTCAATAAGGCACTCAAAATCCCTACAGTAGTAAGACAGATGCAAGGAAAAAGTTCTGGCTAGTAAAATTAAAACAAACAGAATCATTTTAGCTAGTAGCAGAATTTAGAAAAAAACTTTTACATTTCTGACAATGATAAAATCGCACATGTTCCTGGAAATGTTTTCATGCTTTGTCTTTTAGTTACATGCACTTTGAACTACACATCACTTGTATCTGCTGTATTACAGTCATATATACAGGAACAGTTTTATGTCACAGAATCACAGAATTGTTAGGGTTAAAAGGAACCTCTGGAGATCATCCAGTTCAGCCCCCCTGCCAAGGCAGGGTCACCTCAAGCAGGGGACACAGGGACATGTCCAGGTGGGTTTGGAATGTCTCCAGAGAGAAAGATTCCACAACCTCCCTGGGCAGCCTGTTCCAGTGCTCTGCCACTCTTGACATAAAGAAATTCTTCCTTGTGTTGAGGTGGAATTTCTTGTGTTTTAGTTTATGGCCATTTCTCCTCCTCCTGTTGCTGGATACCATGAGTTTGGCACCATCCTCTTGATATCTGCAATTTGAGATATTTATATATATTGATGTGATTCCCTCCAAGTCTTTCCTTCTCCAGACTAAACGGGCTCAGCTCCCTGAGTCTCTCCTCATAGAAGGGATGCTCCAGGCCCCTCATCATCTGTGTGGCTTCTGCTGGACCCTCTCCAGTGGTTCCTCATCTTTCTTGAACTGAGGAACCAGAACTGGACACAGTAGTCCATTTTCATATGAAACACAACAATTAATTTATACTTGGAGTGCTTAATTAAAGGAAACCTTTATATATGGAAATACTTCCTAAATTAAACATTGGTAACACTGTACCTGCTTATGAAGGCCTTTAATTAAAAATATTTAAATTACTTAAATATTTTAACTTTCTACTTAAAGGTAGAAAAATATTTTAAAAATTGCACCAAAACTGTACTTTTCATAGATCATTTGGTTCAATTTTTACTGGCTTCAGAATAGCACACTGAGTTTGTGAAAAGGATTCCCCTTCTCCAGAAAGTTAAAAAAATCAAGACAAAATAATATGCACAAATATTTCTTACACACACAAAGTGATATTCTTAAAATGAAGGCAATAGAAATGTTCATTTTAGAGGTCTGTGACTTTCCAGGGTACCCAGAGGGATGCCCTGGACTCCATCACATTATAAAGACAAAGATGAAAGAATGAGAAAACACAATAGACTAAAAAGAGCCTGGAGTTAAAAAAAAAAAAAAAAATCAGCAAAGGACCTGATCCTGTAAGTAATGTCATCTGTAGTTTCACCCAATAACTCGAGTGGGATCTACTTTACATGTGTAAACATTTTTAAGTTCAATACATCAATGCACAAAGTTGAACAGTAAACAGTTACTGTAAATACTTATTTGTTGGAATTTCTGTGATTTACAAGAAAAACTATTCTCTAGAATATGCCCTATTAAAGCAATTACTCTTTAAACTGGCTTGAAATACATCAGTATTAATGGCCACAGTCTTTTACTAAAGACTAACTAATTTTTTAACACTTTAAAATTGGTTAGTTCTCATCAGGCAATGTGCAATCATGTGCCTGTTGCTGAAGAAGCAGTAATTTAAGAACTCATTTGCTAACTTAGCACTAAAATGGCAAAACAAAGAAAATGCTAGTCTAGCATATTCTCAGTGTTCCACAGGCTATCTTGAATTTAGTGAGTATTTTTTTTTATGTAAACACCTCTAGGAGCAGGACCAAACTGAAGTTATATGAGGAGAAGAGAGGTCTTTTAAAATACTGTATGCTCATTAATAAGTCTTTGTTTCTGCATTAGCTGCACACATTGGCATACCTCAGTTGGTCCAAGTACAGACTTGTCCTCATACACTCACAAAAATGTGTATAAACTTTCCTATAGACCGTCATAATTTGTAGGCAGTCTGTCTTTTAAAGACAGAGAAAGCTAAATAGGTAAGAAGTTAACATCTGTTTTTTCTGGCTTTTCCTACCATATATGCTCTGTTTCCCTAATTTTAAAAATTTTACTCTAATTTATGGATATCCAAGTCTAGTGCATGGATGTGATATACTACCTATGGTAGCTTCACCATCCTTGAAAAGAGAACTTAAAAAACCCCAAAACACATACTGAAGTTTCAGATCTACTCAAATAAACTGGACTGAGAAAAGTTTACTCTTATCAGAGATAAGGATTCTACACTTGATATTGCAATTCTGCTAGTTCTGTGCAAGTCTTTTTGTGGTGAGCATTTTATGGTGCAGCTCCTCCTATTTCTTAGATATAAGTTATGCTCTCCAGAGCTGATTGTGTAAAATCACAACACGCTTATTAAAATCAAAGGCCACTTGCTTAAGGGCTAGAAGCATCTGGTTCTACATGAAACATCTTCCTGCAGAGTTTTCCCATGGGCTCTCTGGGCCACAGATTTTAGCTGTGGGGTGCTTTTCCTTGGGGAACAGAAATGCAGGCAGCTTTCTGCTTTCCTGGGAATGTTCACCATGTCCCTGGTTTTGCTGAAAGTAAGCCTACAAAAGTTGTGAGAGCCTGAGGAATTCAGAGTTCAGCTACATGCAAATGTCTGTTCAAAAACAGAGCAACATCTTCCAGTTTCCCCTTTCAAGATACATTTCAAGCAAGAGATTAACTGTCATTTCTATGCCTGGGCATGGTGTAGAAAAAAAAATAATCTAAAAAATATATTATGTGTAACATCAGTGATCTCTAGAGCTGCTTTTAGGAAGAGTTCATCTTTATCGAAATTAAAACAGGGTATAGCACTGATGGAAAATGGGAAACCAGATGCACTCTTTCATATTTGGGAACAAGTTTGTGTGCTTGAATGATGTACATCCCATTTTCCAACACAGTCTCAGTTCATCTATCTACCTGCAGTTGGGGTAGAGGAATCAAAAGACTCACCTTTTTCCTCCATTGGTCTCATCACTTCAGGTAATCTCAAGACCTTCACTGGTTTCTTTCAGTGACTAAAATCACACTCTGGCACAGGTACCAGAGACAACTGTGAGCATTCAAAATGCTCCCTAATTTTTTGGAGGGGGCACCACACCCCTCAGCACAAGCCAGGTGCTCTATGGTTCATCTGCCTGGAGAAGTATGCTATATCAATGGATTTCCAAGACTAATCATAATTTTTATGGAGATTTTCAGGACCAGGTTTTCTTCTAAATGTCACAATGTATTTGGGGTTTCAAGGCTCAATTACCATCTGCAACCATGATTTTTGTACCAACAAAACAGGGAAGTAAGAAGAAACCTTGAAATTAGACCAAAACCTTTGCTACTGCTTCCAGCTATACTAGTTTGCCTCAGAAAAGCTTATCTACACATGCAGACCCTGTCTAGGCTTAAGTTAGTATTTTGGATAACAAGACATTCCCTCACTTTCTCCTGCACCTCAATATATGTTTGCCTCTTTTTCAGCTACTGCGGAATACGCAGCCACTATTTGCTTTGGATAAGATACCTTCTCATTGTGCATTTCTCTTTGTGTGCATTGCCCTGTTATTAAGGTAATTTATACAGCCACGTGCAAAGTAACTAGGGAAATCTCTCTCAGTCATGGCCTCATCCTATGGGCACAATTGTGTCCACATTATTCAGGCTGACTATTATGTAATTACAGAAACGTTCTTGTTCAAATGAAATTCAGTACTTTTTCTTAGATAGGTTATTAAAAGAAAAATGTTTTAACTACAGTATTGGCTCTCACATATAAATACTAAAAGGAAGGAGAAGAAAAAAAAATATTTCTAAATTAAATATTTTGTACTTAGCCAAAGTAAAACACAGCAGAGCACTAAAGGGAAAGCTACTGTAAAACCTGCTGAACAACTCTGTAATAACATCATTTGACGAGCTTTTTGAGAAAAAACATTCTGGACAAATATGATGCGCCCCAGAGCTCCCACCCTTCCAAAAAACCAAAAACTCCATGGCCCCTATTCTCCCAAAAACATCAGGAGAGGAGAGAGGCTATTATTTTATAAGGAAGAAGAGCTAACATTTTCTGTCTCCACAGCCACAATTACAGATTACCTATTGACACAGTAAGGTGTGAGGGCCACACAAGGAAGGAAGTCTTCAGCTACTGAAGATCATTAGCAGCAGCCAGGGAGGCCACTGTCAGTCGCTTTGGACTAGTTTCTTTGGATACTCACACAAAGCATGGAAAATTATCGGCACCACTGGGCCTCTGCCCAGGTCATCCTACAGCTGAACACATGAAACGCTATGCCCTGAGAATGAATGCCCTGGAAGAAGCCCAGGGGTGATTTGAGCCCCTGCACACATTAATCACCATGAATGTGGTCTCATGCTGGGATTCACAGCCAAGGCAACCAGCAAGGTTGACTCCTCTGAGAAGGGGAGATGTCAGAATAATATTAGAAGCATCAAATGTCCTCCCTTTCCCCGGTATGGAAAGCTCATCTAGGAGGTGTCAGGATAAAACATGAGAGCTGCAGTTGTACTTAGAGACATGAAGGAGTGATTCACTGTTTCATGGCACAAGTGGAGGAGGAGGCTGCAATAAAAACTTTTACAAGGTGAGATCTAAACCCTGAACGCAGCAGTGCAAGATTACAAAGCCTTTTTGTCTTTTCTCAGGAAAAAAAATACCAACCAACAACAGAGAGAGTTCAGTGTGTTGTAATTAAACTGTAAATTTCTTGAAATGAAAGCTCAGTTTATGCTCCTGACACACCTGCTTTATGAAAGTAACTCACATGCATTTTTGTTGATCTGTACTCTTTTAGAAGGAATCAACAAAAAGACATCAACAGGAAAAGTATGCTGCAAGCTGCTACCCATGAATAACCACTTTTTAATTATTAAGGAAGTTAAAAAACAAGATGGAATCAAGCAAATATAGTAGCATTTCCTTCATGTCTCCTGGAAGAAAAGAAAGCCAATAAACCCTTGGTAAACATACTGTTCTGAGAAGGAGAAATTATTCAGATTTTATAAATAATAAAACATAACAGTGGTGGTGTACTAACTTTTTACAAATATATTGTAATTAGTTTTTTTTTTCTTTTTTAAGGTTCTAATAATGGTAAGACTTCCAATAGGATTACTCAAAATGTAATGGGTAAAGGCAGAAATACATCTGCCTGACAAGACCTGATGAGCCAATAAAAACATTAATATTTCACATAAACATTCTATTCATTCAGCATTTCAGTCATTTAATGACAGCTAAAAATCATAGGAAATCATCACAAAATGACAAATTACACAATTAGAGCACTAAATTTTCCTAGAAAAACAGGAGAACCAGAGAAGGAAAAAAGGGGGTTTTTTTGTGACCTGAACGTGTTCTCTTTTCCAGCAACAAATTCAGGACTATTTCTTACTTCTGCTGTCCAAGCAATTCCAATGTCAAACAATTCTGTCTTGTCCAAATCTAACAAAAATTTAGCATGAAGCCAGGCCAAGCTCCCACTTAAAACCCCAAAGCGAAAATGTGCTGAGACACCACTTTGACTTTAGTATAAAGTTGACATTAGGAGCGTTTTATTGATGAGAGAATATTGCTTTTAGAACTAGTGAGGGGTAGAACTGACTCATACTGTGTTTCATTGCGGTGCAGAATAACTTAGGATGCTCTACAGTGCTCATAGAGTTAAAACAACAACAAAAAACCCAACAAAAATCCAAAAACACCCCCCCCCCCAAAAAAAAAAAACAAACAAAAAAACCACCAAACAAAACAACACGAGAAAAAGAAAAAAAAGCAGCAGCTCATATTCAACACTTGTTGCATGTGTGCAATGTTCTTCAAGATATGTATATTATCTAGTATTGGTTTTAATGACATATCACTCAGACAAAAAGAATATCTTCTTTTACTCGAGATGCTCCTCTATCTATTTTCCCTACTCCAATAGTCTTCCAAGATCTCAGCTACAAATAATTGTGTCAATTTTTTCCTGTAATCTCATAGAGAGTTAGAAATATAATTCTATACGTAAGTGCTGAAAAAACAAAGTCCTTGAAAAATTCACAGACACTGCACACCTAACTCATTGTGGACATGGGGAAGGAACACTTCTAGGCTTGTCTTGTTCCCATGCTCTTTTCCCAAGCTTTCATTACTGGCCTTTGACAGTGACAGGGTGTTTAGCAAGGAGAAATTCAGGTTTGAGCCAGCATGGCAGCTCCTGTTAATAGCTAATACACTGTTGAAAGTTCAGTATTTTCATACTGACTACTCTCAAGATTTTCTTGCAATCCTCTGTGATGGGCCATTTCTTAATCCTTCTCACTCCATCTGTAGACCAGCTGGAGTCTTAACCTGATACATCCCTGGTCTGATGTTGCTTTAGCATATGTATAAACTGACTTGCACACAAAGCTTTTGCTGACTATTTTAGTTCATCTCTCTGTATTTTCCCTCTGGGTAGGAAAGCACTGTCACTTATGTCTGTCATTTTGCTGTCTTCGTTCAAGCAGGTTTCCAGAAGAATGTTCTGGAAGCCAAATTACTTTCTTTGACTGCAGTGAGTCTTGCTCCTACCTCCCAGCAGAAAACAAACTCTCTCTTGGCTCTTTCTGTTTCCTTCCTGTTTCCACTTAGCTTTTTTTAAAACATTCCAAACTTTTCAAGCTGTCACTTGCTGGGTTGCCAGGACCAAGAAGAGATGGCAGGATAAACAAAAGAAACCTGGCTGATGAGTAAATATTTATGGGTCCCAGCTAAACTCCCACAGAAAGAAAAAGTTGCTTTGGGTGATTTAGGACTGTCTTAAAGTCCAAAACCTGTTCCCAGCAACTAAAAAGACCCAGACATAGCTGACAGAGTTTTCACTCCACTTCTAAACAGAAATTAAGCACCCTTGAACAACAATGAGGAATGGAGCACAAGGAAAGACTGAGACAGGAATTTTAACAAAATGGAGAAAATTCAAAGAGAGACAGAAGTGGTATGGCTCACAGGACTGACATCCTGACAGGAGGGAACAAACAATTCTAAAATTACTTAATTATTTTTAAAATAGGACCAGGACAGAATTGCACTGAAGCATTTTCTGACTTCAAAGTCTCTCTTTGGGTGTGATTACCCTTTACTAACTTTATGGATTTTGTCCCTGAGGACCTTTAAAGACTGGAGAAATGTCCTCAAATATACGTCTGAACTCAAAATGACAAAGAGTTTCAGAAGAGGTTTTTGGCCTCAAGAAGTCTGCAGCTGGAGTTTGGCAGCCATGAGACCATAACACATGCTACATCTGTTGAAGAAAATTTTCAAATGAATAATGTAAAAATGGTAGAGTGTAAAAAAGGCAAAGCTAACACAATACTGATCATTTGACCCCTACATGATGACAGTATTATGTACTTTAATTTTATGAGCCATACAAATACTATTACATATTTTAGAACATGCTAAAAAATAAAATTTCACTGTGATGGTGACAGTTTATTGTTTGCAGGTGCACAGTGCTGGAGGGCCTGGCTCTCTCAATTAACAAGTGCCAGCACAGGCAGATACAGACAGCTGTCAGTCACTTTGCCTAAACTAGATAACTACCCCTGAGATGATGCAACTAATGTGACACAACAACCAGAACTGAAAAGCACAGGTGTACTCTAGAGAGTAGATGCACAGAAATACAAATCTCTAGGAAAAGTCTTTCAAAACAAAATTATTTTGGCTGCCCTTGAGAGAATGTAGCCACAGGAAATGCAACTGCTCTGCCTGGTATTGACTGTATTACTATGTAAGGTTACAGTCATAAATTACTAGGCAAGTAGGAGGGATGGGCTAGGGTTGTCATAGCCTTGAAAGATGTGATAGTCTCACAGCTGACAGGAGTATTTCCATGAAGCATGAAGAAGATATGCTGGTTTCCACAATTCACTAATGTGAAGTCCACCCTTGCAACAATATTTCCTGTGAGCAATAGAATTAATGATACCTGTTTTCTCACAGTTTTATAATTTTTAATGTCCTTCACCATCACAGCTGTTTGACGCCTCCCTCCTCCAAAAGGTCCTGTTCTTCTCACGTTCACTGTAGTGTCTGTCCAGGCAAGGACAGTCTCTGCTAGAGCCAGGGGGGAGCATAGGTGTGTGCCATCCAATCGGGCAACTCCGGTTAAACAGAAGGGACAACAGCTAACCTGCACTTACCATTCCCTCAGTGGGGGCAGTAATTTCAGCTCCTCTTCCTTCCCTGGCCACTGATTTTCAGACTTGAAGAAAATTAATTAGCTGTGAGACTCTTATTTAAAATTGTCTTGCAAGTTCAAAAGTCCCCAGGGAGAAGGAAGGCACATTGTGATTGCCTAAGCCTTGTTTCCTTAGGAAACCAGCCTAAACTCACATTCAAATGAGAAACACCAACTTTAGGCTTCCTCTGGGCTGGTCCTTTATCAGCAAACATGAATACTTGTATGGAAACAGAAGAGAGTATAAAGAAGTTAATTTCCAGGGAAGGTTATCCCCTTAAGACACCACTGCTGTTCTTGGCCTCTTTGGCTAACAGCAGCATCAGTACATGCTGCAAACAGGTCTTGCTTAGAGCATATTTAAAATTAGACAACTCTAAACACACTCATAAGAGCTGGAAGGCTAACTGGCAGATCTGGGTGAGAAACCAGTCTTGTTACTAATAATCTTTCTGCAGTGCTAAAACTTTTCCACTTTACAGCTGAATGAACACAAGCTTTTTGAAGTTGAGAGAGGAAAGGCAAACCAAAACAGCATCCTCAGGACAGATCTATCCCAGAACCACTTGTTGCTCAATATGTAGAGAGTCTGTACCTGTCTCCTAAATCCTTATTTCACTGAAAACACATCAGGGATTTCAAGCCTAGCCCTTCAGAGGTGTTGTTTAAACACCTTAGGCATTATTCTCCGGTTGTACCCATGCATCTTTTTTGTTGCAGTTATGGCTTTGTATAAATATTTTCCAATTTTTGGACCAAAGAGAATGCAGCTCTACAGTCCATAGACCAGATGTTTCGGGTGGCATGTGAGGCCAGGCTCAAGTAAGTGCTTGCAAAATTATTCCTATAGAATAAACCTGTGAATAGACCTGTAAATACCCATTTTAGAATGTTCAGTAACACAGTAAAATATTCTGTTGTAATGTGATATTGAATATGTGGATCATTGGTCTATAAAAACCAGTACTGGTAGAAATACTGAAGACTTGAACCTGTTTTGTTGACTGCCACCAGAATTTGCATGTTCCTGCAAATGTTTGATTGAAACAAACCAACCATCTTTTTTCCTCTGATAATATATTTTATCAGAAAAATCCTGAACTCATCTAGTAATTTGAAACTGTAATAAAAACCAGTGCCTTCTCACCCCAGGGAGACGGTAACACTTCTCCAGCATTCCCATGCTCATTATGGCACTGTTAAAGTCCAAGATGTAATTTGACTCCTTCAGGCTTGAATGCTGTTCTAGTAGCAGATTACTCTGCTGGCTCCAAATTTAAATTACTATTTAAATAAATTAGAGACATTTTAAACAAACATTAGAAGTTAAAGAATAATCAGATCAATTTATCAGGTAATGAACAAGACTGTGTGCAATTTTTGCTCTAACAGGAATGCACCCAACAGATTATTTAACTTTAATACACGCAGAAACCAGAAACAGATTTGCCATCAAACACCCTCCCTGAACCAACCAAAGTAATGATCTTCTTTCACTGATATGAAATGTAGGGAGAAGGGATGATTCAAGGTGGGGCCAGGAAAGGGGAATTATTAAAGTCCTTGTATAAACACATGGTTTTTGCACTAAACATTTTAAATTTCACCGCTTTTTCTCCCATAAATTTCTAATGTACCTGTAAACCCCCCATTTTCACCACAGTCATGCTTTAATTCAGAATGGAAGACACCAAAATTATATCAACCTCCAATACAAAGTAACATTTTGTGTGTAAAGTAAGAGCTGTCATGAAAAAGGTAATGAAGAAGAATAGCTCATACAGAGGGCTCTAATGCTATCCAGCTGCTGCTATATGACACTCACTGATAAGACTTTGTTTTAACTTTACAATAGAGAAAGTTTGGGAAAGGTTAAAAATCAAAATACAGGAAGTAAAACTCTTTATACTTCATCTGTTACATTTCCTCTTAAGTAGCATTTATTTTCTTACATAATTTAGTTTTCTACAAAGAACATGTATTTGTGTCTTTTGTTGGTTTTTTTTTGGTTGATTGGGTTATTTTTTTTTTTTTTTTTTTTTTTTTTAATAAAAAGGGAAGAAGCATTTCAAGTGGTGCTTTTTAGGTACACGTTTTTAGGCAGCAACTCTATTTTTCTTGGGAGCTCTAAAGGAAAGGATTGTGGAAGAATGGAGTAACATAAAACTCCATCACAGTTACGCTTTTGAGATATTGTCATCATAGCAACACTGTGGCACTGCTACCATCCTGTATATTCTATTAAAATAAAAAAATTAATACTAAATTCAAAAATACCAGGAATGTATTAATAAATAAATATTAATATTATTAATATTTAAATAAATAAATAATGAATAAACTGCTATTATTATGCTTCTTTCTTTTTGCTGTTTAGGCAACAATCGCTGGCAACATCTTGCTGGCAGACATTTTACCAATAACTGTGTTGATGACTACATTCATAAACCAAATTTTTCCACAGAACCATAGAAATAATTTTTAAAACTATGTATGACAAATAAGCACAGATGTTAAATGCAGATAAGAGGATAAACCTGGCTTTTAAATTTTACAGAGGAAATACTTTCATGTGTAAGGTGCAAATGCAGTAATGTGCTGCCCGGCCACAAAATACTAGGATGACCTTGATTAGAATCAGTCTAGAAACAAAAGTGAAACTGACTAAATTATTTTTGTTTCCTAGAGGGGAAAACCATAAAAAACTGACAAAAATGCCCCTAGAGAGAACTTGCAGTATGAGTATTTCAGTGGCTATATCACGAATATTTGGCACTTTTAAATATGTCTAAAATGAATCATCTCTGCAAACTGCTTACCTTATGTAGCAATGATAAATCCCTTCCCTCTATTATTCTTTATAATTAATGTTCCTATAAGAGGGGCCAGAAGAGGCAGATATCTATCCTGTGTCAAAATTGACACAAGCTGATAGCAATTCCCAGAGAGCAATGAGAAGATTCATTCTTCCCTTTCAGTGCATATGCAGTATGCCATTAATGCTAAATATGTAGGCTGAAGGAGAGCAAAGCCTCAAGGAGCAGAGCAAACTACACTCCAAGAAAGTTAGCATGCAAACCCCCTAGCACTGCACAATCATTTACTGGCAAGCCAAGTAAACTGTTGATACCATCCCTTAAAGCACTTTTATTAACCATGGTGACACTAAAGACCAAGTACTCAAGCCGACATCAATGATCTCTGAATCAAGCACTGCTAGCATCTCCCTGGGGAGGAATGGGAAAAATGCTGTTGTAAAGACTCCTAATGGCAGATTTCTGCTAGTAATTACATCAAGAGACAATGAGCATTTAGCAAAAAAAGCCAAGGCAGCTTAGTTGGGGCAGCTTAGCCATGCAGGAGCCAAAGAGTTAAAGCAAAGCTGCAAAGCTGTGCAGAGTGCTGAAACCTTCCTGTTGGGAGTTCCTTTCAGAAGGACTGGGAAAGGAACAGTATTAATAGCTATTGCTGGGCTGCACTTTCCCACAGGTCTGGACAGGATCTCCACAGCAGCTTTTGCCTTTCTGGAAGGAAGACCTGAAAGGACTGCAGACATTGGAAACCTCTGGGCCTCACAAGGAGGAAACAGGAGGACCTTAAAGACAAGCCAAGGGCTGTGCCAGGCATTATGACTGCCCACAGCTGAATGACCACAGAGGAGAAAAAGGCAAGGGGGAGGGGGTGAGCAAGCAGAGAAAGAGTGAGGAAGAGAAAAAGGCAGCAAGTGAGCAACAGCAGTGCTGATGTCAATGACAGGTAGCCATCACTGGGAGACCACTCAAACAAACCCACTTGTCCCCTGAAGAACCTGGAGAAACTTTCTGTCCCAACAAGAAGCTTGCTGGTAACAGGAAAGTATTAAAAAATCCAAGAACCCTCACACCAAACAAAATTCCCCATAACAAATATATAGAATCACATCATCTCATTTTGCACAGCTGAGTCAAGGTTGTTTTCTGAAAGAGTTTTAGCTCTGTGAGGCAAACTAATGCAAACTGTGTCCTTTTCATTATCACAAGTAGGAAGATTCTGACAAAAACTATAGAGACTTGCAAGCATACAGAGATTTATTTAAATTTCTTCATGGTGACAGTACGTTTCTTTGTCTTTGCTGCCACTTCCACGATTACCACTCCAGGTAACTTAATCCAAGCTGGAGCTGCAGACTGCAATGCAGCACAAGCTGCCAGGAGGAACTGCAGTGTCAAACACCAACACATCCTACTCAGTTACAAGCAACAGTTGATCTTTCAAGTCACAGCCCTGTCTCTACTATTGCTGGTCACCTTGGATGTGAAAAACTATACTTAATACTGTTGAAAAGAGAACATTTTCAACACCAGAAACAGATATCTTTGGTTAACTTTTTATTCATGACAAGTACTTATGATTATGTGAATTTGGCCTAGTTTGCCTTCCTCCTCTCAGACCTGAAGATTATTAAGTCTGATTTGTCATACTTGTGAAAAATTATGCTTCTTGTATCCAAATATACCATTTTCTGCATGATTACATGAAACCTTTGGTGATGCAAAATTCCAAATGAACTGGAGTCAAAACAAGAGCAGGCAAGAATAGAGAATTTTTCTCTTATGAGCTTCTCAAAATAATGAGACCCCTTGATGAAACATTTTTGAAGCTCTGTGTTTTGTTCCAATATTAAATAATGTCCCCACATCTGCTGTCAAGTCTTGTAAATTATTTCTCTAGCCAGAGCTTGTGCTAAGCATCTCCTTCTGCACCTCCTTCTGCTGAAAAACATAAAAACTACTGAGTTCTGATAAGAAGAAATTGGTGTTTAGGTTAGGTGATCACCTGAAACACAATATAAGAGATTTTACAGTTAATAAATGCTGCATTAGATCTGTGCATCCTTTTCCAGTATGCAAAACCACATTAATTATCAACAATGGTTTTAAGTGTATCTTAAAAATTTTGGCTAAAATGCTCCATAAAAGCAACACCTTAGCAGACCACTAACGAGGGCTTAATCAAGACATGATTATTCAAGTGGTAAAAAGTGGTAAAAAACATCATTGGCAGGGGGAAACAGGGAAAGAAAGGAGTTTATCACAATTATTAAATGCAGACATATTTGTCCATGTTGATTTCTAAATATAAAACAATTCAGAAAAATAGAAAGCCACTTTTCTATTACAACTTTAAATATTTCTTATATTCAACTTCAGGGAAGAGTTGAGGGCATTGTATCACAATTACCTTCACTTTTGAGACCTGAGCAGGAATGGCCTAAGGATGTTTATTTTAAACAGCAAAATATTGAGTGAAATAAAATGAGGTCATGTAATGACTAGGGAGACTTTTTCTCTTTAACGTCCAGAAGATAGAGTCTTGCTTGGTATTGCAATGTCTATGAGTAAGCAATCATTCTACCTATTACTATTATGTTAACAACTGTAAACCACCTACAATTACTAGCATGATCCCTAACCTCTGAGAGGTGGTAATCCAGTATTGGTTGTTAGCTGTCAAATTTATTTCCCTTTGGTGAAATATACCCTGGATTTAATTACCAGTCATTCTTGATACTTTATGGAGTTGAGCTCAAGTACTGTGGCTCTGACATTTAACCCATGACCCTTAAATATTTACCAGGTTTACTGGTTGTGTACAATTATCCCTTCAAGTACATCTCAGATCCATCATTCTGCCCTTGACTTACTACTCTAGTCACTCTAAATCAGATACATCTTCTTCCTTCCAATGAAAGGGGAATGCTTAGTTTTCACTATAAAACATGAAAAAATTAAAAGATACATTTGTAAGGAATTGTGTGCTGGTGTGGCCAGCATCTGCTAACTGCACTTTTACTGTGTGAGAGGATGGCTTGCATCAGAGGGACAATAAACTTTGCTCAGTGCAATGTTTATTAACAGAAGCATCAAACAAGATTTCTGATTATGAACTCAGTGCTCCTCTCCAGTAACAGGAGTGGAGTGCAGGGTGAAAAACAACAATTCTCTGACATGCTCAAATGATGACACTGAGCCCACACACGCTTTTCCATGAGGTCATGTTCCCATGGGTGAGAAGATGACAGTACCAGGGAGAAGCTGTACTTCAAACAACACAAATAACTTCTCAGAGTTAATGCTTGTCCAAGTTGTAAAAAACTCTCCAGATGCTCTGCTTCTCTAGAAGAAGCAGCTGATGGCCCTAGAAGAGCCATCAATGCAGAAGGGAAAGGGTAGCATGCATCCTCCCAGAGGCAAAATCCACCTGCAAGGCCTCCAGGTCCAGGAGGAAGGTTTGAAGCAGATAGCCAGGGCCTTTCCACAGCCATTGAAGCTTCCTAGTTCTGTGCAGAGCTGGAGAGAGAATTCAGATTAATAAAATCTTGTGCAATGGCCTGGGTATATTTTGCCTCCCTCAAAAGGCTATTGAGAGTTAGTACAAGATGATTTTAGCTGATAGGGATAGCAGGTTCCTAGATAATCTAAAACCTTCCATTGTTAGCAGCCAACCCAGTTTAAGATACACAAACTTTCCAGTGTTGCTATAGACTAACACAAATGTGAAGAACCTGGCAAAAAGCACAGAAAAACACTGGTTGGCTATAAACAGTAATTTTTAAAGTGCAACATGTGACAGTGTTTGCATATGTACATGTACATACTCAGCTTCTGAAGCAGAATCTGAGCCTGAAAATATTTAAAATTACCCTTGATTTCACTCAGCATGAGCTGTCACCTCGAGGGGACTGCTCCCATGGCACAGCATATATGTAAGTCTTTGTAGTGGCAGAGCCACTGACACACAAAAGGGGATTTATAAGCAATTTTCAGCTTTGGAATATTCCTCTAACACTGTTAATCAGCAACCTGGCTCACAACTGTGTAAGCTAATCTCACTGCTTCACCTCTAAAATCCAAGCCATTGCACAAAACACATATTAAGAAGTTTTCAAGTTAATTATTTATTTGCACGTAGTTATCTTACTTCCCAAAGTGTTTAATTTACAGGTAATTTACAGGTTGTAAATGAGCATGATAGTCTAGCTGCCTTTAAAAGTCACATATTCCTTCTATGCATTGCCTCTGAAAAAAAAAAAAGCATTCTAATTTTTTTTTCTTCTCTTATAAATAAATATATAAAGTTTACTTCTATCAGGTAAATGAAATCCCTCATGACCCTCAAACAGACATACATACTTACCTCACATGCAAAGGAAAACAAAAGTGATTATTCAACAGCACTGGAACATTCCAGAGAATTCAAACTCAGATATTCTGTTGAGAGTGACTATTCCTTCCTCCTTTCAGCTATTTCTAAAAACCACAATAAAGTTCAAAACACTGTAGAGCAAGATGGCTCTTATCCTACTGAATTAGTATAATTTCCCTTGTTAATATATGGCTTCAAGGAATTCCACTGCATTTGAAAACATGGTTTTAAGATGCAGAAGAGAAATACTAGGACTCTGATAAAAGGCACCTTTTTGTGTGTGTGTACTTTTTCAGAAGTAATTTAAAGAATTCTTCAGGAATCTTCTTGGATGTAATAAATTGAGAAGTAGGAAACAACAGGCTGGTATCAAGGACATAGCTATGGAACTGCAAATATTTACAGGCTCAAGTCTTTCAGCTGAATCAGACTTCCTGCAGATGGTAATGTAAGCCTCACTCCCAGAGCAAGAAGTCATAGGATGGAGACTCATACAAAGGCATGAAAATGCTAGAAAAAATATCTTGTATATCATTTTCCCAAGGAATTCCTTTCATTCATCTCAATGGTAGTTGGCCCAATGAGATCAGCAGAAAAAACCCAGATCCTTCTAGAGCAGTGCAGCATGGCTCAAGGAAATCTTCCCACTCTTGCTGCTGTCTACAGCATAAGTCTCCTGTAAAGCAAGGGTCATTACAATTACCATTGCACTGTGCACTTGACAACTTCAGAAAATGTAAACAACTTTGGGTTCAATTCACACAATTACATAAGCATTCACAATACGAATGGCACTTCGGATCTCCTGGAAAAACTAAAGCAAGAAAACCCAAAAAACAAACCTCACATTTATTTCTCCTAGGCTGCTCTGATTTTAACCAAAAATACAGCCTTTTCTTGAGATAAGAAAAAAAACTCCTGAGAAACCAAAAAGCAAAACAAACAAACAACCCACAACAAACCCACAAAACCCAAAAAACCTTACTGATGTTCCATGATGTCCCTAAGTCCCCATATCTGTAGTTGTGTGTTCAAACTTTAATTATAGAAATGTAAACCATATCATGTTTTCCCATTTACAGCTGGAAGAAATTCTTGACTGAAAGCAAAAAGTAAACATTATAGCATGTTTTGAGTCTGGATAGTACAGAGAGCAATAGCTTTGCAACTGAACAGTGTCCATGCTAATTTCAGTGATATATTAATTAATCCTTCTGACATCTAAATAAATTACTTAATGGTGATCAAAAGCATGTAAGAGAGCATGGGGTCTCCAACAGAGTTAGCAATTTGAATGGCATTTCATTGTAGTGTTAACGAGATTGGCAACTGAGAAGGTCTTGCCTCTTACTTATCTCAAAGATGAGGCCAGCTCTGAAGCAACCACGACCTACACAGCGTCTAGAGTGACACAGGGATGCCAAGAGAAACACACAGACCTACTCACTTTCATTAAAAATAATAGCATTAAAAGTAAACTTAGGTCTGCAAACCTGGTAGAAACATGCAGCCATGCTGCAAAACTGATTAACTTGGAGACAGAAGCAACCTCTCATTCTGGGGTTACAAAAACCAATGCAGTTGGAAGCACCCCCAGTCCTTCCCCACCTCCACTCTGACCTGATCCATAAGGAAAAGTACTATCCTATCTTTTGTAGGTACATCTGAATCCCTCAGCTGTTGCCTATGTCTCTTAATTAGTTCATCGATTCCAAAACACCATTTGCTCTTTGCTGATCACCTGAGCTACAAAATCAGAGTAGAGGCTGTCCTTTTCTGTATGTTTTTTCTCTTCTTCATTTAATAGGAACATAGTAGGATATGCAGATTATCTCTGGAATGGTCTAAACAAGACCAGGGTAGTCTTAAGGATGAAAAAACTTAGAAAAAAATGAAGCAACAGAACAGATAAGATTATGTGAGAAACCTGTCAGTGTAGATATAAGTAACAGGGAAACCTTGAGCAAGGAAATCGCATATTTGTCTTCAACTAACCTAATCCAGTTTGTGCTCTGACAGCTTTCAATGCAACTTAGGCTGCCTGCAGAGGAAGCACAGATATCAAAATAATTTCAGCCCTGCATTGATTAGCATTGATTAAGAAACAAGGAAGGGGAGAAAATGTACACAGCTGCTAAAGAGTTCAGGCTGTCTTGCGATCATCATCAGTACTGATACTGTATATTAGCCAACAAAGTTGAATCATAGGATGGCTTGGGTGGAAGAGACCTTAAAGACATTGTAGTTCCAAAAAATGTCTTTCTCCCTTTTCAGCCTCCAAAGTTGCTTGGTGTATGAAAACTAGAAAAGGTCTGGGAGCACCTTCTACAACCTCATCTTCTAATGAGGAGTTTTACAAACCTACACTGGTATCTGGAACACATAACTACAGCTTGGAAGAGGTTATGCAGAGTACAGGTGTGGAGTTCAACACAGCATACTGAATGCAATACATTACAACACCATTCAGCTTTTCACCATGAAGGTATTGCTGCCATCTTGATGTTTCCATCTTATTCTATTCTCTACACTGCAAATGACTCTAGAGTTTCAGACACCAGACAGCTGTCCTATCCATTCTGTGATTCCTCCAAACCAATGCCAGTCAACACTCACAAGTACCGTACAGAAAAATAGTTTTTGTAATTGATGCTGCAGTTACATACTGATTAGTCTATAAATTTTTCCATTGGAAAAATCTGTTGCCTCCAAAACACTGTAAGGAAATACCCAAAGAATTCTTGCATCTTCCAGCATATCTTATCTGCCAAACAGAGCAGCAATTATTTTCCGGTCTTATTGAATTCAGTTTTTAAATGACCATTAAAAGGCTCAGACGGCACAGAATCAGCCTGAAATGACAGATTATTACAAGGTCACTAAACAGCTCATCATGAACTTCCTGATATTTTATAAACTAGGCTGCCTTCACATATTGTGACAGATGAAGGATTGCAAAACTCCTTGCAACAAAGAACCTTTCAAGGCCTTTTGTCTTTAGTACTAGAAGTGCTTAGAGGTAGATAAAGTTCTCTGAAAAATATGAGGTTTAGTTTTCCACAATGACGAAGGTGAACCTTAAAGAGTTTTTGTTCTTACTGAAAAGCCTTTCAATATAAAGTGGAGCTGACTAGAATCTCCTGTAAATGATCCCTGGATGAAGACATAACACATAACGCATTTCTTCTTAACCTTTATGCCCTCTGCTCCATACTTGCAAAATCCTCCCAAACTAAATCAGGGAAATGACAGAAAATGCACTTTCATGCATTCTTGATTGTATCATGAATGGAGATTTTCTGTCAAAAATCAGGATGTGCAGTGGTAATGATATTTCTGCATTAAAAGCATTTTCCATTTCGAACAAATGAGAAACCACTCTCATGTTGAAAAGTCCTCTCTTTGTGTCATATTATCAGCTAATAATGGCTCAAAGTGCTATGACTCACTAAAAAGTTATGCGTTTTCTTTTATAGTACTACCCCCTCACCAAATCTGTATCATAATGTCTTCTCTCTTTAGCATAGATAATAAGATCCTGACATGATGAAATGCCCTTTTAAAAATGTCCCCCTGTCACTATAAAAATAATTTTTTAAAAATTAAAACCTATACCTATGTGTTAATTCATACTTTCATCTTGGTCGGTTTTCAATTAATTTACAATACTGTTCTGTTTATCAGAGTGGGAGCTGAGCCAAGCCTTCTGTGCATCTGATGAGCCTCACAATAACCCCGAATGCACCTGTTAATTTTGCCTCTGGGTAAACAGTTGAAAACTCCTCAGCTATTTCCTCAAGTTGGGTGGAAACAAAGAAACATGAGATTAAAAAAAAAAAGAAACGGCTAGATTAGGGAATTGGAGATGCATTAATTTAAGAAAGGAACAGGGTCAAACTAGGGGCTAGGAGGCTAATAAGCACAGAGCACACAGCAAGAAAGCTCACAGCAGGGTAAGAGTTCACTTAATTTATTCAAGCGATCTATTCCAGACGCAGTAAATGATACATTATTGGATCCAGACCTGCAACTGCTTACTAAGACCAACCTCACTTAAGTGTCATTACCCTCCCCTTTAGAAATATTGCTATTACCCAAACCTGTTCACAGTGAGGACTTTACTCAGCTGGCAATCCACTAACTTTTGTTCTTTATGATGCTCCCCCTAACTCCCCCTCTCTGCTGTGGGAATTAGGCATAACAACCACCATGCTAACCGCAGAACACCCAAGTTGATACAACTCTATGAGATTTTTAGTACTTCATTACACCGAAAACCAATCCTATGGATAGCAGACTATAAACAACAGCAAATGCTATATCAAGCAAGCAGTAAGTGGTTAAGGACTTAGAGGTTTACTAGGGGGGTTCAATCAATCAAAGTCTCCTTTGTACAAATTAGAGAAAGCTGAAAAAGAAATCAGAGAAACACTTATCATGGAAGATTTAAAGGAACTTCAATTTTATGTCTTTTTCTTTGAACAAAAGAAACAAAGGGCAGATGGTTTTACTGTAAAAGATTGGCGCTTTTTTTCCCCCTGCTGAATTATGATTAATGTGTTTACTAAGTGAAGGCAAAAAGGAGCCCTTTTATGATGGCAAACTTTCCAGTAGCTGGCTATTGATATCCTTAAGAATATCATTTAATTCAGGGATCAGATTACACAAGACTTCAGAACGTATTTAAACTGTATTGTACAGACAGAAAGTGTTGGGTCTGTGAAGCACATGGAAAGCATAAACCTTTGCTTAGTGGGGACTTTCTTCAGTGCTTGGAAACTGGGCAAGGTCACACACTCAAGCCTACTTTTAACTACCTGTCTTCCCATCCCAAAGACACAGCCCACACTTCTGGGTGTGCTGGCAGGGGATCCAAGATGAAATGTACCACAAGCCCCTGCAGCTCTTGCTCTGTACTGCGGCAGTCTCTGAATTTGGACAGGACTTGACAAAGAGAAGATCACAACCCACTCCTGCTTCATGGAGGGAGAACACGGTGCATAAAGGGTTGCATTTGTAGATTACACCACATGTTTGCCTGCTATTGTTTCTATACTGAATGGCACAGGGGGCACCTCCGACGAGATTTCACAGTGAGGTGAAGTCCCTCTGTTAGACACCTGCCTTAACTTGCACTTTCCACACACGTGGGCAATAATGTTCTCATGCTGAAAGAGAAGGAAAGGCTAATCTGTCACAAAAAAGATAACTGCAGAAAAACTTAAAAGTTCCTCCTGCCTTCCCCAGGCTAAAACTTAGCCCTTCCCTGGGCGAAGTAACACTTAGCTTGACACCAAACACAGAACAGCTGGAATAGTGGGGAGCTACTAAAGGTTTTGTTTGTTAAAAAGTTAATTGAGTGAAACTCATATATTCAGCCATTTGCTTCCCATGTTTGTTAATTTCCCACACTTAATAGCTTTTGCAAGGTCCTTTGCATTTCTCACTAGGAGCAGTCAGTTCTTTATCTCTGGAAATTAGCACCTCTGGAAAGAAAACAAAAGTAACAGGCAGCTCGACAGAAGCCTTTAGCACGAGGGTGTTACGTATCTTTCTGATTTGGTATCCATTTGCAGAACTGATTGCAAGGCATCATGGTGTCAGCCATTATGATACTTTATCTGCAGCAGAAGACTAAGGGCTCCTCATAATACTTTAAAGAAGAGGGCCCATCTGGGATTTTAGGCTGGGACACTCTAGAAAAGATAATTCCCAAAGCAGGGTTCATATCTGTAAAAGTCAGAAACAACTAGCCCTAGGACTTTGCTTTGCACATCTCTAGGACATAGCATTAATAATGGGAGTCCTGGTGGCAATTTGCATTCCAAGCAGATCTATCAAAATTGATTATATTCAAAGTATTGCCATTACAAGCTTTTTAAAGGCCTCTGTAAAAGCCACAATAACATTCAGAACTGCCATTTCTAGATTTTTTGTTTAATTGTTACGTTTGATCTTTTAGCATTCAGATTTTCAGTATTTTCCTGGAAAGTCAAGGGCTGCAAAACAAAAAAGCTGATATGTTGAAATAATCACTGAGCACCTGGAGCTGAAATTTAAAGAAAACACTAGATATTGCAAGACCCACATTAAAACCTGAGAGCTGGAAACGTCGTGTGAGGCTTTGGTTTCTCTTTACATAAAGTACTGAGAAAAACCAGCATGTAAAAAAAGGTGATTAGATCCACCAGTCAGATTTATAAATGTAAGGAGGCTTAAAATAACCAAAATATATTAGATTGGTAAAGAGTATTTACTATACCTGATATATCTGCAATGTGAAAAAAAAAAATTAGAGTACCATATACACAGACCAGAAACTAAAGCCACTCATTTAAATTTCCCCCAAGTTTGTATGACTCACATAAGGGGAATTTTTAATTTTAAATTATTTTTCCCCTTCTGATATCAGTGCCAACTCTCCCCGACCCCTTAATACAATTAGCAGCAGACAATGCCACCACTGTTTCCAGGGCAAGGACATAAGCTAGGAACAAGTAATATAACAAAGCTGTTTGTGGCTCTACAGTTAAAGGTTATGTCAGCATTTTTGTGACAGAAACTTCATTCCAGAGGTCAGTAACTCTTCTGGGAAAGCTCACTGCACTCAGAAACCTGTCACAGAGGTCCTGCCATAAGATACATTCTTTCATAGGCATGTATATCTGTGTGTGTATACACATACACACACACACACATACATATATATATATATATATATATATATATATATATATATATATGTTGTAGGTGGCTACACAGAGACCATATTTATGGTCGCAGGATGCTCTCAGCTTCAAGTGGAATTCTCTTTCCTCTCTTTTAACATTCAGACACACAGTGTGAATTGAAAATTGTAAGGTTCAGGTCCAGGACTAGGACAGTTCAGGGCAATATTACCCTACTTGATCAAAGAGTTCATACTTTACATCTCTGCTTTTTGCCTCCCATGATCTGGCTTTTTAAAACGCAACATTTATGGAACTTTTCAAAGTTTGCAAACAGGGCTATGGAGATAAGCCAACACTACACAAAATTTTTGACATTGAAAATCCTTGTTTAGTATCTTTATCAATGATCTGGAGGAAGAGATGGGGTGCTCTCATAAAATCCAGAGATGTCACCAACCTGGGGAAAGAGTTGATACTTTTCTTGCCATTCAGAGGTATCTTGACAGGCAGGAGGAACAGGCCAATTGGAACCTTGTAAAATTCAAGCAGGTCAGAAGCAAATGGAACAGGTTAATTGACTGTTGAAATACAGCATGGCTAGGGAGAAGCCCTGCTGAAACAGACCCCAGGTTCTTGTGGCCAGAAGGCTAAACATGAGCCAGCTCTGTGCTCTGCCAGTGCTGGGGGCTAACAGCATCCAGGGCCATATCAAAAGTCCTGTAGCCAGTAGATCAAAGGAAGCGATAATTCCCCTTTACTTAGCACTTGTTATATTGCATCTGGAAGGCTATGTCCAGTCTTGGGTCCAATAACACAAGAAAAATGCTGAAAAACTGGAGTGAGTCCAATGAAGTACTGCCAAGATGGTCAGCTGGAGCAGGGAAAACTTTTTGTGATGAGGTGATACAAGCAGTAGAACAGGTTAAACAGAGAGATTTCACAATCTTTGTACTTGAGGCTTTTAAGACCCATCTAAACAAAGTCCTCAGTGACTGGAGTTAAGTCAGTATTGGCCCTGCCCTGAGCTGGAATAAGGCCTGGTTGGATCCCTGGTTGGATTAAGGCCTCCTGAATTCCCTTTCAATTTAAATGATCTTCTAACTCCACTCTGAAATACATTGGTGAGACTGGGACTTCACCATCCTGACCCAGATAATGGACAAATTCAGGCTGGGGATCTTTGGTTCATGAACTCTTCTTTCTCATTCTCCTTTCACCCTTCGCTGTAGATTGTCTGATCCTACTCTCTAATGTGCTACAAGGTGGCAGACAAAGTGGTAGAGCTATCATGGCATGTCTACTCCTTTGTAAACATATGCCCTTGACAGGGAAACACTACACTCAGTAGTGAAGAGGAAAGGTTGTTTGTCATCCCCACTTTAAGCACCTCAGCTTGATCTCTCTCCTATTTTACTCTACTGTCAACTAAGTGAATCCAATCAAGTGGCTGATTTGGTGTTTTTAAATTACTTTCTGGATAATGATCTCTGTCTGTCCGTCAACTGGGGATGGAAAATAGATGGATAGAGGCACCTTTGCCAAATTAGGTTGGGTGCTGTGAATTGTGTGCAAGTCTTTATCCTTGTTGTCTCACAAATCAGTGCTTACACAGGTAGCAGTTTCACACATGGGTATGTGTCTTTCCTATCTGCTCTATCCAGTTAGGGATATATATTTCAGCCTTTTGAACTCTGAGAGCCCTGCAGGCAGCGTTGGCAAGCAGACAGTTTCACAAGGAAACTTTGGACTGGCATGAGGCAACAGACAATGAGGCAACAGGCACATTTGCCAGCAGAGCACCTGGCTGGTAGGAGTATTCAGCTTAGCACTTCTTGAGACTGAGACTGAACCCCTTGATGCAACCACGGAATTACTCAGTTGCTCTACTGTGGCATGACCTGGCCTCGGTAGACTACAACCTTTGCCATTGTAGCTCGCACAGCAGTAGTATATACTTAAAACAAAAGATCTCATAGAGATGAAAACAATACAGATGGAATTTTCTTCAAGAAGGATATAAGAAAACAAAGCTTGTTTCATTGTCTGTCATGACAGGCAATGCTTGCAGTACATCACCTATGAAGACTCCTGTTGGCATCACAGACTGAGATTCAAAATGATGAAATCGCTTTGAGACTGTTTACAGCGGGCACCTCCCAAACTTGACCAGTAGCATGAGAAGAAAGAGAGAGATACTTGTCTGAAAATTTAACAAGTGGGTGCTGAACACAGGTGTCAGAAGGTGGTTGCAGGCAGGAAGAAGCCAGTCAACAGTGGAGAGATGACATGAAAGGCCCTTGAAGTGGAGACAAGTAACACTGGTCTGATGTGATAGAAAAAACGAGCCAACAAAGACATGTGTGACATGCTGGAAGCAGCAACTGAGGGAAATGATACTCCTAGAAACATTCTGAGTGGATGTACACAATTTTATATATTGTGTTCACCAAGGCCACAGAAAATGCTGCTGCTGCCTCATTTAAGACATGAAATTATTTCAGCCTGGATGTGCTAAGTAGATTTACAGAAATTAGTATCTCTTAAAAAAATGATGGACAAAGACTCAGCAAATGCAGCCTGAAACTGGTGCATCTGACTTTGTCCACCTTTTTGGACAGAAAGCTTCTTATGAACTCATTCAAAGACTGGATAAAGAAGCCACTATCCCACTTATTTAACATTAGTCAGGCTGCACCTGGAATACTGTGTACAGTTTTGATCCCCACAATGTAAAAAAAGCTGTGATCAGGCTGGGGAGGGTCCAGAGAAGGGCCATGAGGATGATCAAAGGCCTGGGTAGTCTGAGATGTGAGGAAAGGCTGAGAGAAAAATGGATTTGTTCAGCCTTGAGAAAAAAAAGAATTAGAGTTTACCTTATCACAATATCCGGTATTTAAAGGATGTCTACAAAGAAGATAGAGACTTCTTTCTTACAGGGAATCACAAGGAAAAGGCAAAAGGTAATGGGCACAAGTCACTATTGGGGAGATTCTGATTGGACACAAGAGGGAAACTTTTAACAATGAGAACAACCAGACATTGGAATAATCTGCCCAGGGCAGTGATGGATTACCCAGTGTTGGGCACTTTCAAGATTCAGCTGGACAGGGTGCTGGACCATCTAGACCTTGCTTTTTGCAAAGAAATTTGCAACAGATGATCCTTGAGGTGTTTTCCAACTGGTTTTCCTGGATTCTACAAAAATACATGGCTTTGGCAGTGTTCATCTCAGCTACCAGAGATTAGGGAAGCAAAGATAAAAAACAAACCATAGTGAAGTTCAAATGTTAGTGTATATTCCACACAATTAGAAATGATTAAATCTTTAAGCCATTTGTTTATACCAAGTGGAATTAGGTAGTTGATAATTCTTACGCCACACCTGCAATTTTACTTTTTTTTCAGATGAATTAGTATTAGTCCTGCTTCCAACATTACAAGGGCTTTCTCTGAAAAGGAAGCCAAACATTCTATTCAAAACTTGCTCCTACTTTAACTGAGGTCTGTAGAATTATATTTGTTTTTATTGGTACAAGGTCAAGATGCACATATATGTTTTTTCTTTTCTTACCATTCATATATGATAGAACATAGAATAGATATTCTTTTTAAGCAGGCAGCTTTTAGGAAATGACATCTCAGTCCTCAGATCAGTGGTTTAACAGCCAGTATAAAACAAAGCCAAGGATTGTTACTTTGACAAATTGCATACTTCTCACACAAATCAGTTTTGAATTGCAAACATAAATTACCTGCCATAACATTTGTGTGTGTGTGTGTGTGTGTGTGTGTGTGTGTGTGTGTGTATATCCTCCAAAATTCGTAATTGCTATTCTAAGGCCTTTATAGATTCTGGGAACTAGGATTTTCATGCAGCAGGTGTTTACCCTATCACTGGTTTTGATAACCTGAGGATGGACTGCAACCAAGTTCCATAACAGAGGTGTGGATGAGTTAACTCTGCTACTATTGCACCACTTAAATGCTCAGCAGTTAGAATTACATGTTAGGTCTCCATGGAAGGTGAGGCCTCATAGCCTAACAAGGCACCCTTCCCTTCTGCACTATAAAGAAGGTGAGAAGCTAAGAAAACATGCATGAGTGTCCCACGGGGAGAGAGGTGAGAAGATTCCCTTGAACACAGCTGCAGTAGTAGCAGAAAGCCAGCAGGGAATTTGTGAATAGTTTGGGACAAACTGATAAGGAACTTTTCACCAGAGGGTGTTGCAGGATCCCCGGGGTGGTGGAAACACCTGGGGTGTGCCCTGAGCAACACTTCCAAGGGGGTGTTCTGCTCCCTCTTGGCCCTGCACCAGTGCCTTGGGCAGAACTAGTTTCACTGGGCTTTACACAGGGATGTGAATCCCACCTTCAGGGCCTGTGTATGGAAGCCACACTAACCCAGTAAAGAGAGAAGAAGTTCTCAAGGAGCTGCTGTGGTCTGAAGAATGATGATCCTCTTAGCGTTGCTTACCATGAGAAGCAGGGACAGGGCAGGCTACTGCATGAGAACATCAGAAGCAGGGCTTGTAAACAGCTCTGCAGATTTAAATGACCCTCAAACCCATCTGCAAGCCACCCCAGAGTGATTTCATTTCCATCTAACAGAGGGGCAAAGGAATTTTGTTAAGAAGGGGAAAAAATCAATTCATAGTTTGCATATATATATTTTAAAATAATTTTTTCCTTGACATAGTAGAGCATAAAAACAAATCCCAGAACAGTGACTGCACTAAGAAAGGTAACAGTGAGCACCAGGACTCACCTGTACAGTGTACCATGACTGTTCAGTATGCATGGGAACTGTCTTGGGAGAGCAGCACTGATGGAGAAGCACTTTTTCTGCCAGTGCTACACAGAAGCACACCATGTGATGTAAGAGTCGGGCTCATTAGAGCACTTTCACAACGCTACTGAATTATTGCAATATTTGGGGGCTTACGTTTTCACCCAATTTTGCCTAATTCGAGGAGCAAGTACACAAGAATTTGTTTTCAAAGATAAATACATAATCATTGAGGTTTGGTATTTGCAGAAAAATGCCTGACACAATGAATCCTAAAAGCTTATGAAACAGCAAGAAGACCCTTAGCAATATTATTTTTAAAATCTCCTAACTTTTGTAGGCAATGTAGTGATTTTTTTTCTTATTCAGACTCATAGCTTTGAAAATTTGGGTGTTTCTAGTTACATATTCATCTGAAAATTTTGCTTTGAAAGAGAGTCTGATAAACATACAGAAATATACCTTTTTAAATGGAACTTCATTTTAATAACCTGTAATCTACTTAATTCTATGAGGCAATAGTAATTCTTTTCAGGAAGATTTCTCTTGTGCCTTTCAGTATCTATCAGTGTTATTTTGGCTGTCAGTCTGAGACACTAATGCTCTAAAAAGAGCTTTTGGTGGTAGTGAAAAAATCTTTAGTCAGCAGACAGATAACACACGTGTAATGGACTTGCTGCTAACATGAAAATCATATACAACTGCCACTTTATCACATACTGTTTGTTTTTTAATATCTGTGCATAACTATAAAAGAACACATTTCTAAGCCAGTACTGGGATTGCCATCCTTACTGAGACCATGGATTTGAATATCCCCGTTGAGCACAAAATGCAAAGCCAGACAAAATACAGTTATAAAGCAATGTAAGCCCTTAAGCAATAATAAAAAACAAAGAAACGTACTTGAGATGTTACCCCTCATTTCTTGCAAAGCAAGCTCATATTTAAGTTCAGATGGACCAGGTTAACAATCACTATTTTTAATGTTAAAATGCCCTGGGGAAGTTATAAACTCACCAAATATGCTGCTAAACTTACTTTATATTGTGTGCAGCTGTATGGCTTCATACCAGTGACCAAACTTCCTAAAAGGGCCAGTGAAGTAAAAGATGCTCTCCCTTCCCCCCTCACACCCTTCCCAACCCCCACCCCCATCCCCCACAACAATGACTTACTTGTCAAAGGAATTTAATTTATTTCAGTAGTTCATCAGGCTACTATTCAGTTCTGACTTTCCCTACCTCTCTCACCCTAGGTTTTTGCATCTGGTAAGGTCAGAATGAAGGAACAGATAAGGCAGGAGAAGTACTAAACGTGAATGACACTTTTTCCCTTGAAGCAGTCATTGCTATGAAATATAAAGGTCAGATTTCAACTAATTTTAAATTAGCAATTACAAAGCTAAATGTACTGCTTAATGTAGATTGATTTTATATTCACATTAGAAGTCTTTCCCTAGAACCACCCAGTAACCCAGTATAAACAATTCCACAAAGCTAGTTATCAAGCTAAAGCCCACATTTTTCCTGGTGGTTTTTTTTTTTGGTTGGTTTTTTTTTTTTTTTTTTTTTTTTTTAATAGATCAACCCTATAAGCCTGCAACACTTCTTTCTTGCAGTAAATGTATTTTCCTGCAAATGCTTCCGTAGCCTGCACTGGAGGTCTTAGAGAAGGAGGTCTGGCTTGTGGATTTGGGTTTTGTGAAGCTAACAAGGAGGCTGTTATGAGAAGGAGCTTTGGCACGCCATGGCTCATTGGCAGTGATTAATTGGCCGACATAGTTTCACATGATCCATTCTGACATCTAGACACAGACCTCACCTAGGAAATCACCAAGTGGATATCGATACTGCATCACCAAACTTAGCATCACTAACCCTTTAAGGCTGTTTTAGGCTTTACTGGCAGAAACTGGCTTCTCTTGGAGTCTCAGCTAGGATAAATGGCCATCAATTAAATAATTACTTAAAAATGGATCTCAGGGTGGATAATTAAAAAAAATAATCCTTGTGGTCAGAGCAATAAGGTAAAACTGTGTCAGGCTGAAATGTCTTTAAGAAAAACAGGCTCAGTTAAACAGCAGACTGAATGCAAATTAGAAGGATAACTGCTATCAACAGTGCAGCCAGGGGAAAATGCTTTCCTCAGTATGTTTTGAAAATTTGTATTACTTTTGACCACTAAAAAGATATAATTAATATTGTTGTGGGGTTTTTTTCTTGCATAAAATTCATACATTTCCCAAGCTCCCAAGACACCTAGATAAATACAGACAACCAGCTTCTGGCTAGGTTCAAAAGAGATGCTTTTAAAATCATTGGTCAACTTCTGTACTTCATTAAAGCAGAGAAGAAAATTTATTTTGCTACATTACAGTAGACCCATATTTCATTGTAAAGAGATAGCTTATTCAAGAAGAGCCCTGATTAAAAGCAGAGTTTTTTAAAAGAAGTTCAGCAAGTTTAAATATACTCTTAGTGCTTGAACTTGATTTGATTAGAAGCCTTTAAAAATCTTCCCATAAGATACACGTATTTGTTAAAAAGTAATTTTGTGTGTTTCAGGTACCAACCAGATCAATCATCTGCCCTGTCCTGTTGGTGACCAAATCCTCAGCATGCTGTTGGCAGAGAAGTGAAGGAGTGGGCAACATTAAGTCACAACAAGGCATCCTGTCACTAAGTAAACACTGTTGTGGAATGACATCAGATGAAGGAATGATGAAATAAATGCAACTATTCCAAGCCTGCCTAAGTGAAAACAAGCAGTAGGAACAGCTACTGTAACTGTTCAGTGCCTGGCCTTGAGGTAGGATCAGGTTTTCAATCAGATTAGCCGAGGGCCACCAGCACAAAGAAGGTACTCCTCAGATGTGCACTGACTTGATAAGCAGTTTACAGGTAAATAAGGAGGGCAACATTTGCATCAGCATTAACAGTTTAGCTCAGGGCTGCTCCTAACCCCAAAGTTCAGTGTATTGGTTCTTTACATTGTTAAGATTGGCTCTGTGAAGTATTTTGTACTTATTTATTTACTTACTTATTTATAGGGTTAACAAAGCCTACATAGCAACAAACGTACCACAGACTTCAGGGATTTCAGAGAGAAGCTTTTGGGAATACGGACCATCTTTCTTTGTTCTGTGTTAAAACTGAATCAGCATCACTGGAAATGCTGATTTCCTACTTTCCTTGTACCTACTCTTGCACTTTTTAGTGCTGTAGTCATACAAAAATGTATTCCTATGGTCCAGAAATCATTTTCTGTCTAGAGTTATTGCTTAATAAAAGCCTACAGATAGAAAAAAACTTATTTGCTTTAGAATACCTTTACTTTTAAAGAGCAATATTTCATGGAAATGTATCTGTTTCAATGAAAACATTCAGGATGGAATTTCTAGTGGGTGTGAGAAAGATTTCACCATCAAAATGAACACAAGTCCCAAAGCTCCTCTCCCCTCCCTTAAAATGAAAATGTTGCTCTCTGACTAGCCTTGACTCTGGTGGAGTTCTAATGGGATAATTGCACATTTTGAGAGCTGAAAACATATATGCCAGTCCATGAAACTAGATTTAAAGCACCTCCTAGAAGGAAAGATAACTATCCCAAACTCTGGTCATCATTTTCATGAACTAAAAGCGAAACTCATACACAACACAAAAAATTACACTAATCCTGTTTGTCTCAAACTAGAAACCAAGAATAAAAGAGGAGAACAGGCCCATATTCAGCCATCCTATAAGCAGAGTGTCTATCACAGAAAATCTGAGTCCACAAGCAGGCACCTAAGTCACTGGAGCAGGAGCTTAAGGAGCCCAGAGTCAGGCAAAACACAAAGCTGAGGACTTACAGTCCTCACTAAGGAGATTATTGGCTTTACTTCTAACATTATACCATTTTTGTATTATACATTGACAGTTACCTCTGTGATGTGTAGAGGAAGGAGATTGATCTGAAGGAAGGAGATCAATATGGAGTATAAACAACTATGAAAGAAGGCCAAACAATTAACTCAGTCTACAAAGTTTGCAAAACCAAAAATAACTTGTTTAATTTTATGATGCAAATTCTTCTTCAAATAAAAAACATCCTGTCTTTTCCAGCTGTTTGAACTTCACAAGGATTAGAAATCAAATTAGGATTAGAAGACATCGGACAAAATTTAAGCAAGAAGGGCAATACTGCCAACCCAGTGAAATCCCTGTTGAGGGCTACTGTGCAGGCATATGAATGTGTGAGAACTCTGTGCTTAAGCAATAGCTAATTTTAAAAAAAAGTAATTTATGGAAATTTCTTACATGTTGTAAATAGCTTGTGCATGTTGCAACTTGTTATAATTTGGGGATTTCACTGGCTATCCCCCAGCTTATTCAGGCAGAGTGTGAAAAGCAGTGTGCAGAAGAAAGTTACAAGGCCCTTTAGTAAGTAATGGGGATTTTTTCAATTTTTCCAACGCATAACAAATAAATTGTCTCGCTGAATGTAACAGGCAGTAATGAATAGCCCAGGCTGTTTTTGGTTAGTTGCTGTGCTCTTGCCTGTCTTCCTGTTAGGCTGCCCCTGCATGACACTGCTGAGGCAGAATGACAAAGGGAGGTCTTGGCAAGGACCCGAGCAGTTCTGGGAGGATGGATCCTGCCTTCTCTGCAATAAAAGTAACCATGAAATCCAACCTACACAAAATAGACAAGTGGCCATAGAGGGCAGGAATGTACCAAGACTCCAGTATAAGAGATCTGTTTTGTAGAAATTGTATTCCCTATGCTCAGCCAGACATGGGACAGACTCCTTTTGCCATATGCTTGAGGGTGTATAAAAAGAGTGAAGCACAGAGTATTTTTTAAATGCATCTTCCTCTGCCTACCTCTTCCCAGAGGGAGTATTTCTCTACAAAAGATAAAAAATGTCATTACATTTGCAAATACTAAAATTATTTGACCCTAGACAAGATGCGGCAGAAAATTTTCTGTATACAATACACAATTCCAACCAATTTCAGTAGGAGCTGGATCAGGCTTCACTGATGAAGAGGAAGATAGTGATGACAAGAGGGAAGAATGGCAATCCTACAGAATACTCCTCTATAAGTCAAACCAGTAACAAGTCTTCTATCTGATATCTAAATGATGATCCTTTCATTAAACAAGGTCAAAATAATGTAACATTATTGCTATGAATTTAATATGTTAGAAAAATAAATTCTTACTACAGTGGCTTCTTGTATATAACAGATATAAGCAAAAAGCAATGGGAAGAGATAGACCAAACAATTTCAGTATAGACTTTAGAGACACAGAACACTCCTTAAAGCTTAGTCAATGTTATCTGTGAAATCAGACAAACACTGAATCTAGTTGGGTCAGGTTGAACCTAGTTACAACCAAATAATAACCAAAATGTTCTGTTTTAAGTACTTTTTAATATTTGTACAGAAGAAGTATGATATGTGCAGTTGCATTTATTTAGGAATTAACTGTTCCATAAACTTGATCCAAGAGCATTTTTCTCCAGTTAGTTATAATAGCTTTTAATTTAAAATACCTATGCCAGTTTCTCCTGGGACTTAGTAAAAGTAACTTACTGTGTGAGTAGCAGAGTTCAATCACTACTTCTGCTTGTGTAACATTAGAAAAGTTAATTTGTTGAGGTTTCATGTCTAATGTGAATGTTTCTAACAGAAAAGTTGAGTTGGACTGATTTTGATAGAATAGCATTTGCCTACAGCAGAAACACATTGACTGTTGCAGACAATAATATTAAGTCATAGATCATTACCTGCAATTTGAATGCTCTTGAGCAGAAAAGACTTTGCTAAAGAAACCAGTGCAAAACATCTAAACCAGTACCATATGCAGGAAATAAAATTCATCAAGATTGTAGAGAAGATATTCAGAGTCCTGCAAAACAACACAAGCATGCATGCACAGCATGTAGATGGATAACAAAATAAAATGCACCTAGATGAACCCAGTTAAATAAAATAAACATCTATTCCTTGAATTAGATAAATGACAAAGTAGTATTAACTTGAGAATGAGAGTAGCGTGGATCCAAGGAATTACTACTTCACATAGTAGAAAGAAAAATGAGGAAACTCCAGTTTTAGACACTAAACTTAACAATTTCTACTTCTTATCTTTAGGTCTTGATAACCTTTGTTACCTTTATAGCTTTCAACTATGCCTACCTACGACCTGGAAAATGAATTAGAGTTGCCCATTAGTCATTTTCTGGTCTCTGAATGTTAAATCATACTTTTGTTTATTCTAACCTTCACATGAATAACTGCTGTTAAAAACGTACAGCCCAATGTTTTACTCTTAACAGGGAAAATGAAAAAAAAAAAGTGACAGGTAAAATTAAATGTTTCAGATGTTTTCTTTGGAAAGTTACATCTCAACTATTTTGTGGGGGAGGATAAATGAGGCGAGATCATTTTAACATACTACCTCAATAATATATGCAGAGTGCCTCAGGAAATGTAAGAACTGTTGGCCCTATAAATGAAAAATTAAGAGGAAGACAACTATTTATTTCATTAGACATCTATATTTTACTTAGAATCACTGAATAACCTGAAGGCTCCAGCTGGCTGAAGATTCCTTGTGATCTCAGAAATCAGGAATACTTAACCAAAATTTTTAAGATAACATTCACTTTATTTTTCACTCAAGACACAGTTGTATAAGTTTTCTGGAACTTTAGAATATGTTAAGATACATCTGAATTGTCATTATTTTTACTTGCAAATATACACAGCAGTTTTATGGGCTAAAATACTGTATTCCACTTCCCAGTGTACACCTCTGTTTCCAGCATCCAACCATTTCTACCTTGTATCTTTCAGAGTAATTTAGGTAAATAACATTTTAAAAAATAATTCTAATAAGTGTTCATTTTCCACTCCCATTTTTGGACTACATTTACCAGTATAAAATACACTTTCTTAACCACACACTCACTATTAAAAACTAATGGGTTCCTCAGCAATAGGAACTGAGACTGCAACTCCAGTTACACAAATGACTCCCATGATGGGAAAACACCTTGAACATCTCTTCATGTCTTTCATTTAGCACTTTAATAAAGAAATGGTTGGTCAAAATACATTTACCTTTTCTAAATTTCAAAGGAGCAGACTGTGATAACTGCTTTTGCAATCAGATATTTCAAATCATCATTGAAGGCTTTTTTGTTTTTAAGGATTTATATTTAGGTCTAAAAGCACAGAACAAATGCTGCCATGCCCCCTTATTTTTTTGTTTTTGTTTTTGTTTTTGTTTTTGTTTTTGTTTTGTTTTGTTTTGTTTTGTTTTGGGGTTTTCTTTGGTTTTTTTGTTACAATATGCTAGTCAGATAAAAAAAACTGAATTAAGCCGTATTTAGAGGAGTCTAACATTTTAATGAGTTTTCAAAAGAAGAAAACCAGTAAACCTTTCTGTGCTTTTAAAACACTAATAATGACTAAAAATCGATTTGTAATAACCAAATTTCATAAGAAAGATATGCTCCACCTCAAACTCAAAAGGCAAAATGAAATCATATCCCAACGGTGAACAAGCTTTGTCCTTACTTCTGTTTTTTAAAGATATGTTTATTCAAAAATATATTGAAAATAATATTTGAAAATAATTTAGGGATTAGTAAGTGTTGATCATTATGACATATATTCAGAATTTTTTCCTAAATTATAAATGAAATTAAAGATGGATTATAGTATACCTACTTGTGCTGGGAATCATATAAATTTCTTTTTTAACAGCTATATTTATTTTAAACAGCTACAGAGAGCCTTAAGAAATCATGACCATGGTCAAGAGACACATGTGCATCCATAAATTTTCATGCACATTTCATGACCATGAAACTTAGTACTAGGTGCCTTGTGTGAAAAAAATTAACATGGCTTCAGAGCAAGAAAGGAAAACATATCCAGTGTTGTATTACAAACAATAAGCTCAATATTCTGTGATGCACTTAGAATAAATCACACAGATTTGCGAGACCTGGAGCTGCAAATCTCCATCAAGCACATTCACCCACAGTCCCACTGAAGTTACAGGGCCTGTTCTTGTGAGTAGAATAATGGAGGCTTCAACATTCAGTATCCTATTTTTATATCATCTACTACATCCCAGATCTGAAGGGCTATGATTCTGAAATCTCGTGGGAGTTGGACTCAATCATCCTTATGAGTCCCTTCAGACCCGAGATATTTTACAATTTCATCTTTTTACAACACACAGGACCAGAAAAAAAAAAAAATCTAAAACAAGTAAATATCATGGCACGTTACACAACCATAAGCATAGAAGATTTACTCAAAAGAGTAGAAGTCAAGAAACAGAACCAAAAACTGGTGATGATCTTAGTAAGAAAAAAGGAGAAGGGCAAACCTGGGGACTTGTAGCACCATCTTTAAAACAAGAAAAAGACTTATCAGCCAGTATTCCTCAGCTACTCACTAATCTAACAGATTGGAAATTTGATCTCCACCTTGGCCTCCACTGTAATGTCTGTAAAAGAGATTCCTGTCAAGACCCAGGTAGTGGATCTCCTGTTGACTTTTCTAGCATGTTGCTTTTTGACTAGACAAAGAGCACAGATATTTTATACATGGTAAATTCAGATAATTTTTCACCCTCCCCCGGCTCATTTTAAATGCGATTGTTTATGTACAATTTCTCTGGGTTTTACCATAAATGTGATTTGATCCTTGGTACAAAATCAGATTTTTTCCTCCTGTTTTCAAACATGTCAGTATCGACTGTGCATTATGGAGGAATGGGAAAGTTAAGTTTGAAACAATTTTTCTTTCAGAAACTTGACATCAGCTGTTACGTGCTTTTTCACAGCTTTCATGCTAAGCTGTGGTTTTAACAAGCTTTTGAGTGATTATTATTTGAATAATACCTACATTTAGGACTGTTTCTTCGTGTTTTAAAACTTGAAGCAAATCACACCAGCACTTACTTGTTACTTTTATTAATGCACAGCCCTGTTTTAGGTGCAGTTCTGTGCTGCTTCTTACACTGCTACTCCATATATGTGGTTTTTTCCCACTTCATCAGTATCCTTTTTGCACGTTTTGCATGCTTCTTTTCGCATTCTCTTTTATTTTCATGCCAATCGGCTTTGGGAAAACTGACAGTGAATGAATGAATGAAAGTGTTGTGAATCATACCTAAAAACACCTGGTAAAGGTTTATTTTATGGCATCAAATAAAAATGCTGAAAAATACCTGTCAAACGATATTTTTTTTAAAACTCGAAAACCAGAAGCTTGAAATGCAGTGCAGGGAAAAAAAAAAAAAAAGAGGTGTAAATTTACAAGAAGGTAGGCAATGGTGATAAAAAGTTATTTTGCAAAAGTTAAAAAAAAGGAATAAGATTAAATGACATTAAAAAATATCCAAGTCTTCATTTGATTATCTTTAATCTAATTATAAAAAGGAGCTGCTTAGTTCCCTGCAAAACAAGGAGACCTTAGATGGTTTAAGCAGAAAAAACAGAGGCTAACGCAGCAAAAATAGTGCTAAATTAAAGCACTTGGAGGCCAAGGGCTTTGAACCTGGGTTTAAGCAGTCATTCCAACCTTGTGAGGCAGGGACTACAGAAGTTTGGGCTCCTGCTAACAGAGCCCTCATTGTTTCACCAGGCAGCTAGAAAAATGCTGCTTTATATCTCCTCACACCACAAGCCCAGCACACATAGCCGAGGAGGAGAAGGAGTCCGAGGGTGTGCTATCCATTGAAAAGCCATTTTTCCGCTATAAACTACCCCATGCTCCAGCCCTGGGTCACCAACGGCGCTAGCGGGATGTTATGATGGTGCATAATTTATAACTGGAAATTTCTGATTTATGTGGGATTTGGGGCATTTGTGTGCCCACCTGCCCAACCTTCCCTTCTTTCACTCAGCCCTGGGCATGTCGAGGTGAAACCTTCAAACTGCAGAGCCAAGGTATCCGCTGCACTAGTGGGTAAACACTGCACAGTTGAAAGTTCAGTTATTCCACACCTGTTTAATATGTTTATTCAGTAATCAAAGATTAATGCTTATTCCAGACCAGATAAATATATACTGTACATACGCTTGCATTCTGTAAGGAACAAAGATTTAACTGTATTGGGCTACTTCAGGGTACTAAAACATGCAATTTTAAAACATCTAAGCTGTGTCACGTTTAGGCTGTGCTATAAATTACAATACATACATTGGTAAAAGATGCTAACTAAGTCAGTTGGAAGAATTACTAAAGACAGTTTAGAGACAGGTCACTATTTATTTGTATGGCTCATAATTACAGCTATTTGCAGTGACGACTATGGTTCATTGCTATTCTGCACCAAACTCAGTTGAAGGCATACGTGATGATATTTGCATGATTTAGGCTTGCTGAACCTGTAATAAAGCTTATTAGGCTGAAGTGCTGTTCCTAAATATTTTATTTATATATATGTACATATATATAGATAGATAATATGTATATATATTTATAATTATATATCTGTACATAGCTATATATATAGCTACAGATGAAACTATTCTTCCTATGTATATACACAGAGAGAAATTATATATATGAACACACATATAAATTAAGAACTCTGTAGTAAGCCTTCCTTATGCAAAAATACACATAAAATGAGACCTCAGTGGATGCATCGTCAAAGCAGTACTTTTGTTATGTTTGGAAAAGACTCTTCCTTAAAAACATCCAGTTTAATAAAAAGATGTAACATAATGAATCTCACCTTTTTTTTTTTTTTTTTTTAATAGTGTATGAGAGAATGGAGATACTCTGCTAGCGTCTTGTTATATTTAAGGAAAGCTCTACACATGCCTCTCATATGACTCTTTTGAAAAAGATCTGTTTTCCTAGTTCCGAACTTGCTGTGTAGTAGACTGTGTAGGTTGGAAGCAACATCTTAACAGTCATAGAGGACCATGGGAATAGCTGAATCATGTCTGTCTGCTGAACATACCAATTATGCTAATTCTATAATTTCAATTACTTGAGGTAATCGAATACAATTTACATAACTCTGCTTCTTATAAAGTTCATAGGTTTATAGACAGAAGCATCTGAGTAACAGAAGATTTTAATTGTATCATTTGGGATGGTATGGTGCTCAATCAAACCTACAAAGCTGGCAGTATGCTTGCTGTGCTGAAACTAAACCACTGCTAAAGAACACATTATTAAAATATATTTTAGGTGATTTTATTATTTGCAGCTCCAAATCAGAACAGCAGCTTATGATGTTCCTAAGGTTCAATCAAGAGGTCTTATGCAGGACTTAAAGAATATACTTCAGTGAAATTATCAATCTATTTAATGAATGCTCTGTACTGGATTCTGTTTTGTACTGGTAACACTTCCAGTCTCTTTTAAGAAGGAGAGTTCAGGCAGTACCAAATTTTTTGAAGCTTTTACTCAATGCATGACTCAACCTTGCTCTGTTTTAGTAGGGGCAGAAAGCTCTGTACACCTGAATGGGGAATGAGGCAAGACCTGCATGAGGTGAAGAACAACTTCCAGCAAAGGGCCCTTAGCCTGCTCACAACCAGCAGAACAGAAAAAGGCCTGGACAACTCACATGCAGCAAAGGTCTTTCAAGTCTGTTTTTTAAAATTGTTTTTGGCTACACCTGCTGATGCCTAACACACTGATGCTGTTCTTTTCACAGAAGCTGTATACATCTTGCCTTGTCTAGCATTTTCTAGATGACACGTTCAACAACTCAGAAAGAGGACAGTATGTGTGAGTGCACACATTCAAAAAGACCAAGCTGGCTAAAGCATTACTGTGAATTCTCAAACTCACATTTGTGCAATGGCACAAATTTCTGACTGGTAATCTTGCCCCCTTTCTCAGACAAAAAAATAAACAGAACTGTTCTCAGCTTTAAGAAAATACACCCCAAATTGTAGCGGTATACACTTTGCAGGCATGTGAAGTACATGTGCATTTGTAGCAGTGTGTGCACAACCAAGTAGAGTGGTCCTTCTTGGAACCATAAAGGTAAATGTGAGAATAAAAATCATTAAATGCAAGCCACAAAACCACAAATTAAAAAGCAAACAGCAGAATTATTTTATGTTCCAGACTTCTGAAATGATGAGTTTTCTGCCATCACTTCCACAATGCAGTGGGCAGAAGGGAAGGCAAACAGAAAGGAATTATATATCACAAAAGTCCTGACCCTTTCAGTGTGCTTAGAACAGCACAGAACATATATAATGTAATTGGACACAAACAGAAGGTGCTGGAGATTCAAGCCTAAATCAAGATTTTAGTCCACAGAATCACAGGCTTGGTTTGAAGGGACCTCTTGAGGTCATCTGGTCCAGGACTGTGCTCGAAGCAGAACAACTTTCCAGTTAATCCAATGTCTTAGTTAAAGCATTTTATCTGGAATAATCTGGCTATTCAAATATCATTCTGGTCAAGCTGCACTAGATATCTTCACAGAAAACAAAACTGTAGAGTTCTACTGTACTATGTTTCCACATTGAAACAGATTGGCAAGGACTTTTTGCTTATTTTAGCAAAAATGAAACTTGTTAGCTCTCTAAATTGTGTTTGATGCAATTAGTTTGTATGGAATTAGTGGGAGGATTTGTTTTGTTTGGGGTTTTGGTTTGGTTTTTGTTTGTTTGTTTTGTCTCTGGTAGTAATAGGACTGTGGAAATACAAAGCCTAAATAGAGAATGAGTTCCAGTGACTTTGTCACTAAAGCACATCATAGTATGAGGTGTGGACAGTAGAGGCAGATGCAGAGAAAGCACATGAAAAAGTCTCCAAATTTCTTAATTTTTGGATATATTAGGATGCCAAATCTGTGCTTTCCTATGGAAAAGTATCTCTAATTTAATTCTTCAGCCTCAGAGAGATTTTATTTTTACTAGCGTAACAGATCAAACTTTTAAGTATTTTGTTAAAGGCATACAGGTGAAAACTACACATGTATATGTCTGAAGGTAGAATATGGGACTAGCATCCAGTCACTGTTGATTTTTTAAGTCTTGCAAAAATACAAAAAATTCAGTTGTAGAACACAACTAGTTCAGAGCCAGAGCATATTATTTATTAGTAATTAACTGAATACCATAGAAATGTCTCTACCTATCAAACTACTGAGATTTATTTATAAAGGGAACACCCAAGGCACAGCACAAAAGAACATTGAAATCCATCCTGTGCTAAATTTCTCATGAACACACTTGGTACTACTCTTTGTCAGAGCACAGAAGACATGAAGGGACCAACCTAGTCCTGTTAAGCTAACAAAAATGACAGAAAACATTAAATCAAACAGATATCTCTGCATTACTAGGTATATTCATCTTCTCCACCCTAGGCAAATGCCCCCTATCTTGCCTCAGCTGCAGCCAGCTACACTGGATTAAGCAGAATCCTGAGGTTTAAACAGGGAAAGCACTCTTCACACTAGAGAGGTAATTTGAACAGGCATTTAATTACTGCAGCCATGCAAACAGCAGTGAGGTAAAATGTACTCTTAAGGGGGGAGAAAAGCAACAACCCAAAGTCTCCAAACATGTGAACGAGTCAAGTCTGTAGCAGCTGAGAGCTGTTTGTGACTTTCTTGTTTCGCTCCTTTGGACTTTCTGGCATTTTTACTGCCTGCTACTCCAGTGGTAATATGTAAGCATGCAAATAGATTAAATTGAGAAGGGAGGAAAAATAGGGGCCACAGAGAAAAGAGCAGAATTGTAGGAACTGACAAATATCAGTCATTTTCTAATAAGCTGAAAGTTTCCAGAAGTTTAGAAGTGAGCAAATAAACTGTTAAGATACTATTTTGATGGAAAGTCTAAAGGGGAGTCTAATATTAGTAAGAACAAGCATTCAAAAATTGGTGCTTTAAGCTACCCTACCCTGCTAATTTGGAAAAATGAATATACATTATGGCTTTTAAAATTTTCTTCTTGTTTTGTGCCTTCAGGTTTTACTCCATAACTCCAAGTTCAAGAATCTGCCCCTCTTATCTCACAAAAGGCAATTTGGGTTTTCATAAAAACATTTGACTCCAGTGCTGAAGTTTTAAGAAAAACAAGAAGATCCAAACACTCTCTGAACTACTAAAAAAATTTAAAAAGCTGAAAATGATAGGGTTTGGTTAAAAATGTCTCTCATTTAGAACCAGATCTTACCATCAATCTCACAATTTTTTTATGCAAGAAGGACAGACCTTTTGGCAGACAGTTTGGCAGACTTTTTGGCAGACAGTTATCTGCCAAAATTACAGGATTTTGATGCACTGCTTTGCAAAGGTGAATCAGCTAGAATATTCACCATAGTTATATTTATTTACTTGCACAGCTAATGAAATTACGGAAAATTCTTTCGTAAACACAAGCAAGATTGGAATGCCTGAAAGTGGGCTTTTTGCCAAAATAATAATAATTATAAAAATAATAAAATTAAAAGCAAAGCCCTAAATAAACCCAGACCACACGGGAAGAATTTTTGATTGCACTGACCTCATGGGTCCCAGCATTTCACTCTTACATGAGTTCACTAACAGTGAGCAGAAAGCTATTTTCACTATTCTCCTCAATTCAAAACTTGAAACACAGCCTCAGTTTCTTTAAGCAGAAGATGTCATGTGTCTCTCAGTCAAACACTGCCAGGCCCAGGGTAAAAACACAAGTAGGGCAGTCACTGGAAAATACCCATTAGGTGTCATCAGAGCTGCCTGAAGCCTTATCTCGAAATAACACTAGCTCCAAAACTCAACAGCTTGAGAAAAAAAGCTAGATAAAAGCAGAGAGGATCCCATAAAAGATTTTCAGATAGATTCTCCGAGACCTTGTGCATAAAACCAAACAAAACACCTTTCCCAATTTTCCACAGGAAATAGATAAAAGGCACAGTGAAACAGCCAGCAGTTCAGCCAGCTCAGCAGCTTTCCCAGGAATGCCAAAGACAGAGGCACAAGTGCCTGTGGCATTTGACTGAGACTAGAGGGTAGAACCTCTGTCTCTGTGATATTCAGTGATGAGCACAAACACCAGCTCGTTAATCAAGCCAGAGCCTGATGAGCATTGGCCTCTTTTGCAAACTGACCATAATTCTTATTCTTGTCAGGACTGATAAGCACAACCCACCAACACCTTTCCCTTTTGATGAAAGAACACACCAGATTAATTTCTCACCCAGCCATCCAGAAGACACCTACGTGACTGGAGATGCAAAAAGATAAAGACTGCAAGCAAGCCCCTAGCTTGGAAAGCTTTTGCTTCTTGGCTTTGGGGGAAAGCACAACACATTTTGAAAGAGCCATGAGAACCACCAGGTTGTTCACAGATGCAGCTGAAGGAGAATCTTCTCTCACATGAAGCAACTGCAGTGGGCATTGCTGAATTAACATGACCCTAAACCTCAGTGACTGCCAAGCTGGGAACCAGTTTAATAGCATGAGTACCTCAAAGTTCAAATAGGAGGAATGCAACAGCAAGGGTCACTGCAGGAACAGGCTTGTAAGGGACTGGTAAGGTTTATTAAACACCACTCATCACTCTTCGTTTTGCACAATTGTGGGAAAAGATGATTTTATAGCACAGTGATCCAGTCTACATCAGAATTCAAATGTGCAAGACAAGTCCTGTCTCTTGGAAAGAAATCACCCTGTAGCTGTGAGAAAAACCACATTTGCTTCTTTGGCAAAGTGCTGGGGACTCTCCTCCCACACAGAAGTCAGACAGGACTCCTATTTAACTGAAGATGCCAAGAATGTATAACTCTCTCTCTCTCCCTGTGTATAATTTATATATATATATATCTCACTGTTTTACTACATTCTTTCTAAAGGCACCTCTAAAAATACACGTGTACAACCACTTACAACAGCACCATGCTTGTGCATATAAATTAAGAAGCCCAGGTCCTGACAGGCACATATATAGGAATACACTACCTGAAACACACCATCAGAACTGAGAGTCAGAAAAAACATGCCCTACATATCTGGATAAACTGTAGAGAGAACAATTAGATTTATTAAAAAAATTCACAACGATATTTCAGAACCTGCATAGAGTTTGTGAGAGGATACTCACTTCAGATTTCATTAGTGGACACAGGATATTTTTAGTAACTAGCAAAGAGTTACCTCTTTTTCTTCACAACTAATCCTACACAAATGGAAAAAAATATATTCTACTATAAAATTTTACTCAGTTGTTAATTAACTATTCAAGAATAAAGTTACAATCTTGTTTTATAAAGAAGAAATTATTACAATTTGCATTATACTTCAGGAGGTGAGTTGTAGGGGCTTTTTTTTTTTCTTTTTGTAACCTGCTGCTCTGTCAGGCTTTATTATTTTCACAAAGATCTGACAATTGTGGGGTCATATTTGTTGGCTGCTTGTGACAACATTCAAAAGGGGCACTATATATCACTGAAACACTTCACAAACTGGCTAGTCACGTTATTTATTATGAGCCACACGTGACAAACTATTTAACTCAGTGACTCCTAATAAGTCAAAGAGCAAGCAACTCACTAACGCAGTATGAGGGCTGTTCGTGGCAATTTATAGATGCTCTCAAGCTGTCACAGCACTTCAAAGTGCCATTAGGGGGGCAACCCCTCAATGATTCACTTGATGTGACAAGCAATACACAGCACACATGGCAGCGATGAAATTGGCAGCCGATTCTGTTGCTTGAAGCTTCTTCCCCGTTCCCCAACAGCTGTTTACATGTTTGCAGTTTGCACTTCTTTCATGCAAGTTGTTCATGCTGGAAATGTGGAGAGGGAGGCACTGTGCTCCTTTGCAACAGAGCAAGAGCTGTTCAAGGCTGCTCCGTGGGTATGTGCTCAGATCTACAAAAACTCAGAGAGCTGTATGGCTGTTAACTAGGAGAGACACTGCAGGTAAAATCTGAGGGCTGCATATCATTTCCAGCTCACTGCTGGAATGGACTGAACCTCACAGAAGTTGGGATCCTTTTCCAGTTAGCTGGGATTACTTTTTGTAATAATTATGCTTTATAGTAAATCAAACAAGGACGTTTGTAGAACATCTGAACAAGATGACCTCCAGACCTTCCAACTTCAACCATTCAGTGAAAGTAAAAATTATCACTTTGGATTCACTCAAAAACTGGAAAAGATCCAAGATTTAGAGCTCAGACCAGTTTCTCAAGCTTAGTCCTTGGCTTTCTGTATTGAATTACAGTAACTGGTGATTATCTTGCATTTTCTTCTCTGCACCTCACTGAAAAACTCTATTCTCTTTCTATTGAATCCCCTCTTGTATTTCTAGTGTCACTCACTTAACCAGCTGGAGGCACCTTGGTGAGTTATGGACCAAGGCTGAACCAAAGATCTCACAGGACAAATCTATTCTGGGTGCTCCTGTTCATATGAGCACAGTGACAGTATATGAGGAGCACAGGAATTAAAAATAACTTGGCAGCATCTGGTTAAAAAATATGGCGATGATTAGCAGATACTCCATGTTGGAGAGTGAGAAAGTAAGGAGAGGTGAAAGAGGGAACTCAGGAAGGGGATGATGAAATTATTACTTTGCAGAAACCCCAGGTGATAAAACAAAGGTTGCAGAGGAGAAAGATACAGCTTGAAGTCACCGTTACTCCAAATATTGGTCGTGCAGTGACAAGAGCATGACAAAGCTGTGCCTGGTGAAAGACAATAATTATTCAACGGGAATGAATGGGTGACTCTGAGATAACACAACATGCTGCCACAGCTGGATGTGACTGTCCTATTTCAGAGGGTAAAAAAAGCAGATGTCAGACCTGCTTTCAAGAGCAGTCACTCCAATCCATCCAAGCAAAGCCTCCCCCACACTATGAGACATGTAGCAGGAGCAATTAAACCTCTCTCTGCCACACACATTCCTTTTAAAAATGCAAAGAGTCATTGACTGTGCTTTAGCATTCCTCAGCAGTCACAGCTGTATTATAGCACCTCTGTTATTCCAGATAGCTTGAGGGGAAAGTACCTGCACAGAGGAGTGTTAACCTCTGCCTTTAATTGCATCGTGACATCATCCATGAGATTTAACTTGTACTTTTGACATAACATCAGACTTTCAGTACAAAAGCTTAATTTAGTACACCATGCAAAAGTGTTGAAATCCTCTTCGTACAGAAATCAACAAGTATTTAACAGGGACAATGCAACTCTAAAAACATAAGGAAATGTTTTGTCTATCGGAAAAGTTTTATGTTTCCAAAATCCTGAATTCCTGAATTTGCATATTGACAAGAATACTTTTATGAGTGAAGTAGCACAAGAATGTGTTTTTCAAAAGTATTTATGTTTCCCGGTTACTTGGGAAGAAAAAGCAATACATTTAAGTCTTCATATAACAATAGAACAATCTGTAAATGATATGAAGGGGGGGATTGGTTTTGGTTGGGAATTTTTTATTTTTTTGGCCAATGTTCACTAGAGTCTTTAACTACCTGACATTTAATCATTCTTTTGGCACCTTGTCCTTTTTTTCTGGGTTTTTGTTTCTTTTTTTTTCAAATTTTGGTGTCAATTAGTCTTTGTCAAGGTTTGCTTTTCATCCCATGAATCTATGCCATGCTGCTGAGCTTTTCAGAAGTTACAAAGTAGAACTATCTGCACACTGTGACGAAGATCATTTTACTGCATTAATGTAATAACTCATCAATCAAATTTCAGATATGCAGGTATTACTTATTTTGTTATTCTAACTTACAACAACTGTTATACTCTGAGGGAAAAGTATTTCTAGACAAACCATATTCGGGTAGGGGGGAGGCTCCAGCTTATATTAGGCAGTAGAACAGCTAAGTAGAAAAGAGGCAAGAGAGTGTTTGTCGAAGTGGCACTTTTAAAACTGATGGGTTATCAATGTGACTGTCTCACCAAAAGCCACTAGTGGCAGAATATGGATTTCATATGCTGCAGGACATGAACAGAGTTGTGATTTTTGTTGTCACTCTTGGGATCTTTGGTGCTTTCCTTAGAGCTATTCCTCTCAGGGTCATGAGACTGCAGAGGCCTCTCAGCTTTCTTTTTAAAAGAAATAAAAATAAAACAAAAAATTATGAAAGTCTCTCTAGTTTCAAGGGAAAATTTAGAAGCATAACTTGAGAATTCCCTGAAAGTGCCAAAACCCAAGAAGGCAAATAAATCAACACTTACTCTTTTTAGGTTAAATAAATCATGGAGCTTTGTTTTAATCTTCTCATTTTGAAGATCCACTTCACTTTCCATTTATTTATTTATTTAAACACTGGGGAAGAATCCATGGTGAATGTAACAAACCATAACATGGTGGGTAACCTCATACTCCTCACAGGTACTTTTCATGAGGACAACAATTTCCAGTGAGAGTCACAAAATTTAGTCATATTTTAAAATACCTTCTCTTGAATCATCATGACTGCTTTTTCCCAACATCTGATCTCCTAGTAATCAAGGAAAACAAACAGCCTCCTTTTGCAATCCATTTCTAATCTGTGGAGAAAAGGACTAATAGTACAATGGTGCCTATTCAGTAACAGTCAAAATATTATTTAAACACTAAGCACTAAGGCAGAAATCCTTCAGGCTCTCCTGTTTTCTGACAAAGAGACCTAACTTTGGCAAATGCAAGTAAAGTGCATTTATGAGGTGAGCAAAGTTGACCTCTGAACTTTGCCTTTAAGATGCTCATACTTTAAAGGAAAACAAAGTAATTGTAAAAAAGTGAGCTGAAAACCCCAGGATTTGAAGGGAAGGGTAGATGGCCACATCCAGGTAGAAGAGATGATATTCTATATAGATAATCACCACATTCTTACTTTACACTTTATTTTTTGCCACTTCTATTTTACAGACATAAGATTGTGTCCATGGTGATTTATTAGCACCTGTAGAAGTCTGTAACACAGGTTTATCCTCTGAACTAATATTTAGGGTATGGATTAAAACCTGTCACTAAGTGAGACTGTGGCTGAAACCTTTTAGCTGAGATGCAAGGGGCAAGTTTTCAGTGATGATAGCCTTGGCTGTGGGATTTGCAATTTGCAACTAAAAGCCATTGGACTTAGAGAAAACTGTGCCTTAAGTTTGGTGGAGTCTTAATCTTCTGAAATAAGCTTTCAACAGATGTTATAAGGTCATATTTTCCAATTAATACATGAACAAGAACAGGTTAAAGTCTCCTCTCTCAATTAAGGTGTTCAGTTTTGCCAGTAGTACTTTAAGTAGAACCACTTGCTGTAGTCAGTGACCTCTTCCTCAAGGAGCAAATGCCTATATCTTCCACCTTTGGAAGCAAAGAACAAGCCCTTCAGACACGTCTATAGCTTTTCCCTGTCCTATTAAAACTTGTTGTCCTCTCTTGAATGCAGTTAGTTCTTCATTACTTTTATTATTTTCTTTCCTCTGACCAGGATTTTTTCCTAAAGTAAATTTCTTCCTTCCCCCACTCCACCACTTCCTTTATCCCATATTCCCCCAGGCATGTTTTAAAAAATGGCTGGTTCTGACTGCTAACAGTGTCTCACAAATCGCCATCTGTTTGTTTCTTCCTCAGCTCCATTATTCAGAGCAAATTGAGTCTTCATCTTTCAGTAACTCTCTGGATATTGTTTGCTCCACACGTTCCTGAAGTGCAATGTCTTTATTTAATGCCTACTGATCTCCTTTCCATACTGCTATATTTCTTAGCCTGTCTCAAATTACCACCCTGGTATGTTCACTGGATCTTTATCATAGCAAGATGCTATGTGCCTAAAGAACACAAATACCTTGAAGATTAGGGTAAAAAGACACAAAAGGCATGTGGAAAGCATTGTTAAATGATGTTAAGGACAATATCTGGTCAAATTCATAGCACATGCAACTTCATAAATGAATCCTGAGAACGTCAAAATCCTTAGTGCTGCCTGAGAAACAATTCTGCATTGCAGTGATAGACAGCAATTCAGCAAATTAAAGGGGCAAAATATTAGCCACTCTGCCCAACACAGACAGCTTTCAGGCCAGACAAGGTCTGTGGTTAGGCAGATGGCCCACATGTGAATGGGTCAGCTAACTTCTAGCTAAATGCATCACAGAGCCGTGTTCTCTTCTCTCTCCCATCAGATACAGCTGCTTTACTACCTTCTTCCAAATATTTCAGCATAGTCAGCCACAAAAATCATTAGCTCTGCTACCTCAATGCTGTGCAGAAACCAGTCAGCCTAAACTACAGTAGAATAATATTGAGTGCACATACAGGAGTTTATTGGCCCAGATATCACAGAGTGTGCATCTCATTCATAAGAATCTGAGAATTCTTGATAAATGCAGCTGTCTGCTGTCAGAAGGATACTGCTTAGCAGAAGTCGTTGCTGAAATGCTGCAGAGTAATCTGGGGTTCAAACGGGTGTTGCAGACAAGCTTGTACAGAACATTGCAAGAAGTTGTTGAAGATACTTCCAAGGGTTTTGTTCTAGCAACCCAGCAACAACAACAACTGTATAAAATCAAAACAGACAGAAATCACCAACAAACTTAAAAGGCAAACAGAACCCATATGCAACACTCCTGCATTGTTAGGTTTTGGGGTTTTTTTCTTCTTCAACGGCTCTGGATAGAAGAGAGACTATTATCTTCATAAGAAATCCTGCCAGGTCAAACTGAAATCTGAGGATTCGTATTACAGCATATGATCAAGAGCATCTGCTTTCATCTCAGACTCAGCAGGAACGAGGCAAGAATCATCATTCAAGGTTTGAAAAATGAATCAGCAGCAAGTGTGGCGCAGCAAGTACTCTAGTGGGAACGGAAACAGAACAGAACTAGCAAATATTGTTTTGCTTGTTTTCTTTCCTGCTTGCTTTTTTAATAAAAGAATCTGTTGTGTTTGTGTGTATGTCTAAGTGTGTGCATGCAAAATTGTGTAAAGCAGAATGGGTTATTTAGAGAGACGTTATTTAGCTCTATCAAATCAACCCTATTCAAATCTAGGCTTTCAACACTGAATTTTTTTTATATATGGTAAATATGTCCACAAAGAACAGCCAATTTCCTTTATAATGCCTGATCAGCTTCAGCTGAATTTAAAAAAAACCACACAACTGAAAAAAACCAATACCAACCTTTTATAAAACCTTGAGTTTGACTTCTTGTGCTTCAGGACATAAATGAAACTTTAAAACAGGGAAAGAGGAAGAAATTTCCTCTATGACACATTTATTCCACAACTGCCCACTCCAAGATTCTTGTCCTTGGTAGCACGGTGAGCTGGCAGCCCAGGACTGAGGAATGACTGGGTTGGGCTGCTACAGCAAATCCTGTATTTAAATGTACAAGTGTTTGTCTCTTCAACAGTCTGGGTCAGACCTGCTGTACTCAGCAATGCAAAGAAACTTTTAATTTTGCTCTGTTTTTAAAGAACGTGAGCACGTGCATGCAGGTCAGAAGGATTTGTACCACACTTTACAGCAGTTTGTAGAGCAGATTAACTAGATTTGTCCCTGTTGAAAGGATTATATAAAGATTAAAACATTCAAAGTAGAGAAAAGCATGTAATATATGAGGGTAATTTACTCTAAACCCATTATTAAGGAGATGAACACATTTAATTAAAAAAAAAAAAAAAAGACAGGACAAAACCTGAGTCATGAAGCAGTGAGACGATACCCCTTTAAATAAGGACAGCCTTCAAATAAAGCTGTGGTATAAGTTATTTCTTCACCAAAGTGGCATTTTTGCCAACAAGACTCTTGGCAGCCTTCAAGGGTCGACACTAGCACAATCGACCAAATATGGTTGGGAATTTGAAAACATTGAAGATATTAGCATTTGTTCCTGAGTCTAACATAACACAGTCCAGTCTTGCCACCAGAGCCTATAACTATTAAGTGATAACTTAAGCATTGGAATGCAAATAATCCACTGGTTCACATTAGAGTCATTTTCATTTGTTGATGTTCCCAGTCCCCTCCAAACCCTGGCAGTACCTTACTTGACTTCTGAGGGGAGCAATCTACAGGAAACATACTAAAAAGAAGTTAAATTACTAGAGCAGAAGTCAGTGGTAGTTTACTTGCAGAAAAGGGAAAAAAAGATGATACATTAAACTACACTGTCCAGAGTTACTTGACCTCAAACTGATTGCTGTTAAATTGCCTGAATTGACGTTAGTCATTTACCTACTGGCAGCTACTCAAGATTTATCTTTACAGGCTACAAGGTTTCATCATTTGTCCTTAAACTCCCTGACAAACGTTAACTTCCAAAATACTGGTTTAACTGTGAAGTGTGGGGAAGTTTTGCTGCAGTCAATGAAAAATGAACACAAGTACAAAATAAAAGATTTAATACTTAAATAATTTGGCACCTCTCCTCTGCAAAGTTAAAAGGATGTTCTGAATACCTAATGGATAAAGTAGGATAGCATAATAACTTTTAAGGAACAGTCTGTGATCTGAACTCATCTAATGTCTAGAAATGTCATAATGTGCATATGTGTTGGAAAAATAATAACGGTCAATAATTTATTAGAATATACTAAACAAATATTAAATTATGGTGGAGATAAGTTTTATGCTACAGAGATAAGTGTAATTACTTCTCATTTTAAAGAGAAACAAGAAAAGTCACCCCAGGGAAAAATGAAGTCCTCCCACACTTTTAACTACATCTTTATCTAGCACATATATCAGTTTTACTTGTCCACACATCCCAGCAAAGAATTGCAACTTTTAGTTTAAACCTGCATTCAGGCATATACAAGAAACAGGAAGATAAGAAGTAAAAAAAGCACCCCATGAATAGTGCCCAAAACAGGGATTTCAACAGGCTCTGTAGTTGTCATCAGGGTATTTTTCATTGGGAGGGGAAAAAAAAAAGGTATAAAATGGCAGTGATCTTACTGAAAACTTGTTGTGCTTTCTCCAACATTATATTTTTATGGAGAGTGAGCAGCTGGAGGAGAATTCAGCACTTTGCTGGACTGTATCCTGAAGATATGCCCGAGAGACCATCAAATTATTCCTCTAATACTCTTCAGAGCTGACTTTATTCCTTTCTTATTGAGGCCAATATGTGATGATTGCAAAGGTAAAATGCAAGTAAAGTGGCAGACGCTGAACTCTGAAGAAAAATCTCCACACCAGCCTGAGCTGTATCTCCCATAATCCAGTCAAGTGGAGCATTAACCAGAGGGACTGCATTACAGCCCAGCCCACGGCAGAGCACCTCAGCTGAACTATGCCTGAAGAGCCCAAAGTTATAAATATATTCATAGTTTCATGTATTTCATGAGCCAGTGCTCCCTGCACAGCTTAACAGCTCGGACAGATCTCCATACCTGAAAGAGGTACAAGGGCACACTTTCCAGGACCAACAAAAAAGTTTTACCCAAGAAAAGATCTCAGTTTTTTCTAGGTATGTGCCATATGCTAGACTCAATTATTTACTATGCTATTCCCCAGAGCACCAGAACCAAAGAAAAACTGAAAATCCTAAAGCCAACATTTAAATCACCAGACATATCAGTCTCTAAAGACGTTCCACTGGATATTAGAAAACCAGTCTGCCTGGAAAATGTTTGGACTATGTTTTTCCCTCTTTATTTAAAAATAATTTTAAAAAATGAGCATTTCTGCATTTTTGAATGTCTTTGTACTTTCAAGAGCAGTCTGTTACTCCAGGCACCTCTGCTCCTGTACAATCCAACTTCAGATACTGAAAAAGGACTTGATTACCTGAATTCCTCCCATTTTTAACAGGCAGTTTGCACACCAAAAGCATCCAAGATCTAGAGCACTAATCGCTTTAATCAAGGCAAAATTTAGGAGATTGTTACATTTATGTTCTGAGTAGAGGAGACTGAGCATTTTCCATCTGCCCCTTCTTATGATCACTGTACATAGCATCAGTGTTGCCAAAATGCCTCCCATTCCAAGCTCAGCAAAGGGATTGTCACATCTTCCATGGACATTCAATGACGTAAAAAAAAAAAAAAAAAAAAAAAAAAAAGTCATTGTGCCTAGATGTCTGTAAAGACAACAGAGCTCTTTAGGCTTCAAGTACTCTATAAAGTTTTTTTAGTGAATGGGATTCTGAATGAAAAAAGCTCAAATATGAAAGATGTTCTGAAATAACTGCTATCGTACTTTCCCACGAGCAACATTTCAACAAATTTCAGTTGAGTTTCTAAGTAAACTGTGGATGCCAGCAATGACTTGGATTCATCTATATCAGACAGCTCCATCAGATGGCATTATGCAGATAAACCCATAACTTCTGGTATAGAAATACCACTGCAACATGAAGCCAAGGTATTTGAACAGGCATTAAAAAAAGGACTGTTAATAATAAAAAGAGTGATCTGGGTATACTTTCACACTTAATAAATAATGTCTTAATAAAAAAACCCTAGAGATTTTTGCGAAGCTAGAATTAAAAATAATCTAAGCACCCTTAGATTAAGTCAATAGTTTATTTGATCTAATTGGACAAAAATGTTTCTATTTTGTTACACATTTGCAGTTTTACTGAATTTACTGTAGAAGTACTTGCTCAAGACTTACTTATTTGAGTAGTACTCAAACCTTTCCCTTCTTCCTCCTCCCCCCCAACCTCCTAGAAATTTTTTGAAAATGAGAACATCACATTCATTAAACAGCAGAAAATAACATTCCCATGGAAAAGGTAACTCTTCTTGATATCTTAATTGAGAGATTAGATTTGAATGCCTCAATAGTCTATGTAAACTTGGTTGTCACAGTCTAAACCAGGCTTCAATTCTAATAAACGATTATTTGCATAACATCCCCCTTTTTCTTTGGCATAAAAGCAAGTATATGACTTAGTTTCCCATCAAATATGCTAATTGGCTTAGTCACATTTATCTTCCTAATCTATGTTAGCAATAATTTTTAAGAAACTTTGCTTAATGCATAAGAAACTGGACCAAATGACCACATACATTCTGTATACAGACTTTTCAACTGCTTTCCTCATTTCTTTTTGGCTCCAAGACACTTTTCAAAACATTTCTAGAATAACAGAACCATCTTTCACAGATAAGAAAAAAGGGTATATGCGCCTCAGTAGTGAGAAAGAGCAAAAGAATATAGCTGTATTTTAATGCCAGTATTTTTTCACTTTCTAAGGGACATAGGAAAAGGTAGGTGCCCACAGAATTCAATGAATCTTGAATTTCCACTTCCCGCATTTCCCTGCCACATATCACAGCTAGAAGAAAATGCTAGCTTCCAAGAAAGAGGACAAATGGGAAAGCAGGCATGAATCCCACAGGAAATCTAAATTCTCTGTTTCTAAAAGCACACTAAAAGGAAAAAGTCTGGAGTTTTATGCAGTTTTAAGATGCAGATCTTAAAAAATTTTAAAACATTCCATACAGAATTTCTGAAATAATTTTGTGGCCATCACCTTTTATCACAGGTAATTTAAGGGACCTGTCATAGAAACTCAAGGTATTCAAGGACAAAAACATGCATAATAACATTATTATTAAATAAAAAGAGCAATAAAAGACAACCAAGGCTGCTGAAGCATATAAAGCCACAAATTCAGGATATAAAACATATAGCTACCTCTTTGCTTAAAAAAAAAATTCAGATAAAAAGGTTTTTGTACTATCATTTTAAAAATAAGTGAATTTTCAGTTTAATATTATTTTCTTCTATCTTCACATTGCCTCTTTCAGAATGTTTTGCAGTGTGCTACTACCTTTCTTTATTTAAAAGCAAACAATATTCCACTATTTCTTACTGCTGCAATGTTGTTTCTTGACCAAAATATGAACTAGTATTCAACAAAGCATTGCACAATGCATTTTTTACTGAGAAAAGTTCATTGGAAAACCCATTTCAGAAGCACCAGAGGTGAAGCAGTCTGCTCATTTCCTTTGGGCATGTGAAAAAGAGGAAGAAAAGATGCTGAGAGAAAGAAACCAAAAACTCAGTTGGCAAGATCCATGACAAGCAGCTGAAAGAGGGACCTTGGGATAAGTGTCGTCATCAGTGTCCAACTTTTTTTTTTTAAACCAGCTCTCACATTTTTTCTCCATGATAAATAGCTCTTTCCAGAGTTCCCCTCCCACTCCACCCTCAGTCTCTACACAGCAGCTTTAATCCATGTGTCTGCTCTATTCTGCTTGCTCATGTAGTATTTTCTTACTCTAATCTCTTTGAACTCCCTTCCACTTTCCATGTCTATTTAAATGTGTCATGATCCTGCTGCTTCTCGGTCCGGCTGCATGAAAAAAATAGGACTTGCCATCATTTCCGTCAGGTGTTTTTGTAGAACTGGGACTGTGGGCTTGGTCTGGGTCTGAGAGAATGGACAATGCATAAAAGAAAAAAGTCGATTCCATGATCTAAAATGTTTGCTCAATCAGTAATTGCTTCCCACACAGAGTCATACTTCAGAAACGACTCAGTAGTAGGTAGCTTGCACTGAGATCTCATAGAGTGACCAGGAGATGTCTAAAATATCTGGGGACATAACTGGATGATGAGCACTTTTGAAAACCTGTCCTCAGTGCTTTTACCTCCCTGAAAAAGTGCAGACTATCTGTGCACAATTTTAAAGATGTTGATTTCCACAGTGCAGTTGTACGAGTCAGCTTCTCAAAGCCAACACTGAGTTTAACAACTAGCATGAGTCAGCTGTTCCAAAGTGTCAACTGCCCCAGCACTTTTGCAGCAATGTGCTAGATGTCCATATAATTGAGATTACATGGAAAAAACTCAGAGATCATCATAGTAGGCATTTTTTCTAAATTACAGTTCTTCGCTGGTGGAGAGAGCTGCCAAAATCTTTTAATAAAAATAAGAATTAACACAGCACAATGACAATAGCCAGAGCCTCTTCTCCCCAAGTGCAATAACCAGAATAAACAGTTTACCCACATAAGAGTTCCCTATAAAACTCAAAGGAAATAAACCTACAGAAATATTTGAGGTTTTTTGCTTTAACATATCATACATTCCTAGACTAATTTGCTTAAAGCTAAACACAAGGGACAAGGAATTTTATTTTTTAATCCTGCATTATTTTTGATATAGTGATTTAACTCATCATTGTCATCTTTTACCGTGAATTTCTACATTTACAAGAAAGCCTCTTTTTTCTCTAAGAAAAAAAAACCCTATACAAGTGTTCACCAGTAGGCAAAAGCATAAACCCACTTCATTATAAATGTTCATCTACTTAACAGTACAAGATCGCCATATTTTTAAAATTCTTTTTACCCATATACAGACACTGACATGCAATTTTCATGATCCTGAACTTCAGTATTCGTGGCTGAGACCTTCTAAAATTATGATGATGAATAAGATTTTAAAGGGAACACAAGCTTTAGAGAGCAAAGAAGGAAAAATGTGCATGTGGTGAAGGTAATGATGCATACAGGCATACATTTGAAGTTATTAGTTAAATTGTCAGTAGCAGACATCAAGATTTCTCTTTCTCCTCCTTTGGAAATCAAATAACACTTCCTAATAAAAATATCCAATGGACCAGATTTTCCTTTCAGAGCTGCATTCTAATCCCACTCATTAGAATTTGTGAGGTATTGGGAAAAAAAATTCCACCCACGCACTCAAAAAATGCATGAATGTAGCTGAGGATGGTCATACGAAAAACTGCTTTTCTTCTTCTTCTTCCTGGTGGTATCTTTGTGATTTCCACTAGCTTAAAAAAACATAAATCTCTTTTTAGCTTCACTAAGTTGTAGATTAGTTATTCACAAATAATAACGAATTTTAAAAGACTGTTGGTTTTCAGGTTTTTTCCCAAATTCTACTACAAACAACAGGAAATAAACCCATTTTCTTAAATACAAATACAGTTCACTGGACAAAGACAAAATGTGGGCAAATGAGTCTTATGCTCTGCTCCCTAATTATTGTGATCTATATACAGGATAAAAAAAATATTTACATAATCACAGTGTATATGCATACTTTCTTAGTTGCAAGACCAGACTCTGAGTGTTGCCTATTTTGGAATTCTGGGCTTGCCAAAGGGCTTTCATTAGCATGTCTGTCTCTATAAACTCCAAGACATGCTAAGGTTTTCTATAAAAGTGCAACAGTAAATCCATGCTTAATCAACCCTTTGTTGAGCTGCACACACATGGACTCTGTAAAATACAAGTCAGATCTAATGGCAGGACCTCTGTTCATAGCTTCAAGTTCAGTGGTGTTTAAGACCTGGAAGTGTTATTCTTTTTTACCCTGAGCCATGTAAACATGAATATTTGATGCCTTGGACTTCTTTGATTAGACATGCATTTTCACCACACAGCTGCAAACATTTTTTTTTTCCTCCCTACTATTGCTCCCAGATAAAACCAAGTGATTTTGCCTCAATACTAAACTCAATCCTGGTCTTCACTGCCAGTTCACCTACAGCTGCCTGTACAGAGTTTCACACTAAGCCCCTTGTTTATATCAGTGCTGCAATTAAGCTCAGGTCAAGAAGAGAAGTCCCTCAGAGGGTAGCAGAAGTGCAAGGCTAAGAATTGATTTTCAACTTCTGTGACGTAGTCCATACACATCCTTTCAACCCTAGGAAAAAAAAATCCTCAGCCAGATCTCCTCACAACCTACCGTTTTTGTGTGTGTGCACAGGGCTTGTTTTTTTGGTTTTGTTGTTTTTTACATTGCTTTCAGTGGCCATTCTGGGGGCATTTTTCCCAAGTTGAATCTTGTTTCCAAATTGGCCACTGAAAAGGTTTAGCCATACTGAAATCGTTTCCAGGGCTAAATTGGGAAACCTGAGGCAGCTGGGCAATCTTACAGCTGGCTGAACTGTGGCTTGCAATAAAAGGCAGTGTGAATAAGGTATATTGAAGCTAAATTGGATTCTTGTGAAGGGCCATTTATTCTGAAGGGGGGCATGGGGGGAGGCATTAATGAACAGAAATTAAATTAGCTGAACCAGGCTTTTAAAAATATACTGAAAAATACCTGACCCACTATGAACCTTTTAACAAAGCAGGAACTTTGGGCTAGAAGGACCAGCTCAGCTCAGCTTTATTTCCCTGCCAAAGGTACAGATGTCAGAGGATGTACAACTACTCCACCTGATAAGAAGTCAGGCTTATGGATGGATAGATGGGGCAGGTTTGATTTCTGTAACCTGAAGTCAATGCAGGACAAAGTCACTGCTATGGGAAATCCAGTGTAAACCAATATGCAGCCCAAATACAGAGGTCACTTCAGCTGATGAAAATACTTAATTAACCAACCAGCAGATACCTGGAGAAAAATAAACATGCCCTTTCATCCTTCTTGCCAATATTCTCTTCACTGTAATGCAAAGAAATTGTGGAATACATTATTTTGGAGAGATTATTGATTAACTTTGTAAGTATTAATATCACAATTAACTAGAATAATATTTTACTTACACGCTCTACTCTAGTCTGGGACCTTTTGCAATGAAAGAAATGCTACCAAGAGTATTACAAAGCGGCTGATTTCAGAATTGGAATACTGAATTTCTTTGGGAGGAGTGGGTTTATTTGTGGTTTGCTTTTTTTTTCTTGTTTTGGTCTAGTTTTTGGGGAAGGGGGTATGTTGTTTGTTTGGTTATGTTGGGGTTTTTTACCCCAATTCTTATTGAATGAAATAGCAAAACGGCATATTCCTGAAAAGCTGCTGCTATTTCAGTGATATAATTAAATCCTCTGTAAAAGCCACTTGGCTTTCAGTTTCCCTTTGAATTACAATCCACATTACTTCTAACTTTTCTTTCTATTACAAGGGCTAGTACTACTTTTGAAATCCTGCAAATTTGTACATGTGCCTCCAGAATAACAGTACTTGTAATTAACTATACAAATGCCTACTGATGTGACACTTTACATCTTAACTATGATTGCTAGTAAACTTTGCAACCACCTCTGTAAGGCACCCAGATTTTGTGTCCATTTTACATAAACGTGGTTTTCCATGAAAACCAAGGATGAAGACTGAATTATATCTTGCTCAGACATTTCTTATACCTGATCTGCAGCACTCCCTTTCATGGCCACAGTATTTTTGAGGTAGAGAAAACTCTTCTAAAAAATATGCTCAAGGATCAGATGTTTTCAGTCACATTTGTTGAGGAAAATTTCCAGAGAAACCAGTATTTTTTGCCATTTTTTGCCCAAGTGTGAGAGCTTTTTAGGGTGGGGCAAAGGTTTGCCAGTTTCTCCTCTCTTCTTGCCAAGAGGTGCCACTTCCTTTCTCCCCACCCCCTGCCCCTTCCAACTATGACTCATAATATTATGAACTTGATGATGAGAGAAATCAAATTTTCCATCACTCCACAGTAATCTTTACCTTGGTATTATTCATCACCCTCCCAACCCAAGTTCCAGACACAGGACAGTCAGTTTCTACAAAGCCAGTCTCAACAGAGATGCCCACAGTGTATCTGGAAATAGAAACATAATTTATGTGTCTGTTTAGTGATGTCTTTCCTGGTATGGTAGTCAAAAATTTTTGGGGGGCACAGGGACTGAGTGAGTTGCAGGCATTATGAGCTACATCAGCAGCTCAGCAAACTCCCTGCAAGTTTGCATCACACCAGAAATTAAAATGCCATAGGTATAGAATGGATACTCTATAGATATTGTGGCAAGCTGTAATCTGGAATCGTAATTTAATCAAATAAATTTGGTCATACTATGCATATAAAACACATTGCAGTTAGAAATGGGCAAAACTTAAAATGTCTTAATTTTACTTTGTTTCTCAATGGAAATGTGTCATTTGTGCATTGAGTTATTGCTTGAGATTTTTACTGTGGGCAGGAAGGAAAAGAAAATCATTTCTTAGGGTTTCTGCAGATACTTATATTGGTTGTATTGATTGGCTCCTACAGCCATTGTTACCTGCCTGAAGGTGGCAAATAAGTGCTTCTAAACTTTACACCTCCCCATACCTCCAATTCAATTTTGAAGTTTTCATACAAATTTCCTAGAAGAGCAGAACATTCCAGACAGACTTTTGAGGATCCCCTGGTTGAAACTCTTCTATACCTAGCTCTCAATTGAATACGTCTAGGAAGAGGCTACCAGACATTTTTCTTTGTGTTCTCAAGAGTACAGATCCCTGTTCTGAGGTGAGAAAGATGCAGCTGAGAAGAAAACCTATCCCCATGACAGCTCTGCATGATGCTCCAGATTTTGTGGCCGTAGCATCCTAAGTGAACCCCTAATCAGTTTAAGTGCATCACAATACACAAAGTCTAAAATGGACGCACTGCATGTTTCTTCCCAACAGGCTTTCCACGTAGGTTGTGTGTTGTGAGGGCTGTGTGACTGAAAGTTCAGGTGCAGGAGTGTATAAATTTGCACAGGGAGTTTGCAGTAACTGCTACTGCAGTTTCCCCATGTTTGCATGCTGTGAATTTCAAATTTTCTTTCCCTGAGTAAAATCCAGTTAAAAGAAGAGGAATTCATAATAACTTGAGCCAAATACATTTGTTTCCAGAAGTGGAACCTCCATATGCAGGCCCCTCAGTGTGTGCCATGGCCCAAAGAACAGTGCAGAAATCTTTGGCCTGGCCCACCTTTCTGATTTTTGGAAAGGACTGCACTGCTTTCCAAGACAGAATAGTTGAGCCAGTAGGTTTTACCTAGCAACGAACCTCTATCTGGTGGCTTGTTGACTGAGCTAACTGCCAGATCTTCTGTGCCAATGGTAAATTAGTGTTTCACTCTAACTACTTTCTATCGATTGACTAAAAAAACACTACCAAAAAAAAAAAAACCCACAAAAAACCCCAATCAACCACTACACAACAAGCATACAGAAGGTCAACTTCCACAGCCCTGCAAAACAGACAGAAAGACAGAAAAACTGCTGAACAAATCTTAAACAGAAAGGAGAGTATCCTGGCATCACAGAGACCTTTGAGCAGCATCACTGTCCTCCCCAGCTTCTGGAAGATGCGCAGTGCCTGGAGGGAGGGAAGGAGGGAGAAGTAGTGCATACCTGATGGCATCCATCAGAATGGATCCTGGAAATGAATCCAGGAGCCTAAAGCAACTTGGGAGTGGTGCAGACTGCAGCCAGCCTGAAAGCACCACTACAAACAGAAAGATGCTGTTACCCCTTGCTTATGACACCACAGGGCAAATACTGGGCACAGCCAAGGACCTTGATTGTATATTGAACACTAACTACATATGCTAATAACTTATATGTTGAAAAATTACATTACATGTTGCAAACAGGATATGAACTCAAGCTAAATTCTGTGTACAACTTTACACTGGGGCTTCAACATCACTTGTCAAAAAGTGAGTTGAGTATTTTTATCTTTTTGTCCTATTTTCTGTGTTAGGTTAAAAATGCAAGAAAACATTCCCTGGTAATGGAAGTACCAAGGGACTCCTATTTATAATGATATGAACAGGCAACATCATGTAAAATTTCTGAAACAAATTTAAAAAGTCAAGTTACTAAATTTAAACTAAGTTAAAAGATCTACTTGTATATTTTTCTAATCCCTATATGTTTCACTATTTCACCCCTGCTAATTTTCATCACTTCTCTGTTTTGAAAGGAATTTTTTTAATATAAAATGCATTACAATCAAATGAAATGCATTGACATGCTTCTCTTTCTCCATCTGAGTTACCTTCTCTAAACTGTTGCTACATTTCTCCTAGTAAAAACATTATTACAAAGAAGGGACTCCTCACCACCCACTCAGGTCCCAGAAGCCCAGGGAAAAAACTCAAATATTGTTTTTCTAATTTGACACTGATACTCTTTGGACCTAAAAAATGTTCCAGGTCTAGCATGCATTTTAAATTGATTTATAAAGAATTAGCTCAAGAAATACCAAGAGCTAACTTCAAGCTTTCATTAATTTTTTAAAACATGGCATATAGGACAAATAATTAACTACTTTTTTTCATCCTTCTCAACTTTTACATTTAAAATGCTCTTCTTTTTAAGGAAAGAAGTGTTCTAGGGCTGTGGAGTAACCTCATTTCTACAGCTTTTAACACTTATCATACTTACATGGAATTCTGATGTTAGAAATAAGAACAATCAACCAAAAGACCTCAGTCAACATGATTTGAACCAGGAACATGATTTTTTTTTCTTTCTTCCCTCCAGCTAATGATGAATTATTATATTAAAATATATATATTCCAACTTCAAAGAAAAGCTAGTTGCTATGAAACACAGGCATTCAGAATTAAGTTCGAAAAAATTTGACCTTTTGCACACAAAAACTAACACCTACATGAATGAAGTACTGTAGTAAGTGATGATATATGATGGATCATTTAAAATGTGTGTATGGAACGATGCACATTTTTTAAGACAGGGGCAGATGGTGGTTACAGCCCATCCAATATTTTCCAATTACTTTGTTTTTTCAAAATATACCCAGACCATAAAAATATTAGAAGAGTCCTTGAACTTTAATAGAGGCAGTACTTTTCAAATACAAAAAAACCTTTAAAATATCTTTTGGTTCAAATTTACGTTCAAAAAACATTATCCATAATAATTCAGACAATCCCCTTCACCCTCTCTTACACAGTTTAAAAGGTTGCAAAGGAAGAGACAAAAATGAGGGTTGTATCCCGACATGTTGGATAGAAATTTAACCTTGTCGTCTTAAATAGGACATAGCACTGAATACAAATAGTTGCTCCACCCTGATCTGCTTCAAAGACAGGCCTAGTCAGATGCAGGATTTTGGTTTTGCCCAAACTCTTAACAAAAATGTAAGAAATTTGAGTCTGAAGATAACAAGAAATCTACTACCTCCATAAAGAGTTTTAAAATAAAATGGGGAAAACAAATATTAACACATTTATATAATGAAATCAATATTTCTTTCAATATTTCTTTCAATATTTATTCAGTTAGATGAAACTCTAGGATGAGATTTCAACAAAATGCACGTTGAGCTGACAATGGAGCACATTTTCAAAACAAAAATCAAATAAGAAATATGCTGGAATTGGACCCCAGTGTGAAGTGAAACAAAAGTTCACAAACACAGATCATTTCCAAGTTAGGCTGTAAACCAGGAACACATGGAGAGAAGAAAAGGCTGTTTGTATTGTTCCAGGAAACTGGACCAAGGATTATTCCATAATTGCATTAAGCAAATACAGTATAATATCTTACACAGTGAAAAGTTCAGAGACACCATAGGCCAAGTAATTGACTGATCACATTACACTGAAGTCCTGTAAGCCATTAATTCCTTAATTACTACAGTTATAAGCATTTGACACCAATACTATTGTGTTCAATGCCAAGGAAATGGGGAAATAGTATCATGAGATACTTTCACTTCAAGTAAATTTTTTTTTAATATGCACATTCTCAAGTAAAAGGTGCCATCATTCATATATTTACAATGTTCATGCTGTTGTTGTATAAGACTGTATGGTGTTGTATAAAGTCTGAAGCAAAGATAAAAGATAGCCTTTAAACACTCTTACTGGCCTGACAGAGCTGAACACACACACACACACACACACTGTGGTTTCAAGATGAATGTAAGTTACATCAAACAATTTCCATAGTGTAGGCACTACTTACACCTTCCAAAAATCATATTATTACTACCCTTACTGGCACAAATAACCCCTCAGGCAATGCCTTCCCATGGGTTTTCAAGTCAACAGGAACAGTTGGGCATAATGTCACTGAAACTCTGATGAGAGAATGAGAAGAATTTGTTTCTGCTTTCAGCACTGTAAAATTCTTCCTCAGTGGCTGTAACAGAAGTCAATAATGCATCTCCCAAGATGTCTGGCCTGGCTGTGCCCAGGACAAGGGCTGCTACCATGTCTTTCCACAGACCTAACTGCCTCAAGGCTGCAGGGGAGATGGGAAGAAGTACTGTATTACTATAACTATCCTGATTTAAGTGAGGCAGACCTCTTGAGCAGATACAGCTTGATGTAAAGCTCCAGTTTTAAAGAGTCTCGCCATGAAGACAAAGTAGGTGCACAGTACAGACAACTTCCTTGTCTGTCTGCCTCACAGAGAAACACCATCCAGGCTAATAACCATTCTAACAGGATATGGAAAACTGTCCACCAATAGGTTAATAGTTCTGCATCTACCTTACCCTAGAGAGCTGTGCAGCCATCATAAATTAGCATAATTCTACTGCTTTGAATGGGATTGACTTGCATCAACTGAATTTCCAGTTCTCCAAGGAAGGAAGAAAAGATTTATTTCCAAAAATGCTAAGGACAAACCACCCAGCATCCCTGACAGTCAGGATGCACTCCTTGTGCTGTTCATCTGGGTTCAGCATTGGGAAGTTCAATATTCAGGATTACTTCTAACACTAGAAATCTGTCATCTTTTCTTCTGTACCGCTCATCTCTCTTTAGTTCTGCAAGTATGAAATAAAGAACATCCCTGGCTGCCTCCCAGAGGGGTCTCAGTCTTCCCAGCAGGAAGGAGGGTGACTGAGATGAGAGGGCCTCCTTTACAGGAAGGAGGATTCATTCAAAGATGAGGAAAAAGGGGGGATGGGATCACAGAAGAATGGACAGGGATAGTAGAGACCACCCAGGAGATAAAGAAAACATGGGTTGAGGGGAAAGCTGGGGAAGCTCCTGAGTATGTACAGTAGCTAATTGTCAAATTTTAACCATTTAGCCTTTTAAATCTCACCTCCCCTCCTTTACACTCACACAGAGCAAAGGCATAGTTTGTTTTCAGAAGTAACAGCTCGCAAAGACATTTAAAACTAAAGCAGATTTTTAAATTTAGCAGAGCTTTCTCAGTGTTTTCTAATCCTGGCTCAAAGGTTGAACTTTGTTAAAATTTGTTACAAACAAGAATCTTAAGAAGTTCCCAGACTTTGATGGGCTTTGCTAAATTTGAACTTACAGTGAAATTTCATAGGAAATTACAGACTAAAAACGATACAGCCATGAGGTGAGACCACAGCAGAGCTTCTTGTACTTGTTTCTCTTTTGTAAAGTCTGCAGGTTGAGTGTCACAAAACCTAGTTCCCTGTGCAAGCCCTAAGTATCTCTTCTCCAGTGCTCTCTGGTCCAGGCTTTCCCACACACAGTAATGCATTCCCAAACATGACTTTACAGCAGCCCCCGAGAGCAGGAGGGAACTGGAGCACCAGGGCCTGAAAGCCAGCCATTGTTCCCAGAGGCAAGCAGCCCCACAAGGCACACTGACTCCCTGTCTCCAGAGGGAATGCAGGCACAGGGCTTCTCTCCACCACCCAATAGGCTGGGGCACAGAAACACTGTAATTTGGTGTTAATTGGGTCAACCCCCTACTTTAATTAAAATCAAATTCCAGACCTTTCCTCTTCTACCTCCAGTTACATTTTATTATTGCTTAGCTAAACCAAATGTACTGTGCTGGTGGTTCCTTCACGTCCTTTACTGCACAAGTTCTCCCCAAGAAGTTTCCCTTTCTCCCTTCTTGCTTTGACAGCATATTGTCAGGGCTCTCTCTACCCCTGGTCCAGGGGCTCCATTTTGATCCAGACCCAGACACCCAAACGTTGCCTGAGCTGTGCTGTAAGCATACCTTGGCCCCACCCTGCTCTCTGACATACTGGTTCATTCACTGTCTCTCCTGGATGCTCTCCGGGCCCTTCTGTTGCTCCTGACTGGAACCCTGGATGAGCTCCAAACTTGATTCATCACCTTACCTGGGGTTGCTGATGAAGCCTTGTTACCTTCACCCCTCTCTGCCCACCCAGCTCAGATACTGCAGGACTGTGCCCTGGTTGATGAGGGCACTGCCTGTGCTGGGTCACCGTGACAGCACAGCCCATCACCCTCATGGTGCAGCTCCATTCCTGCTGCTCCCTGAAACTAACAACCACTGACAGGGACCTTCTCAGAGAACCACCAATTAAGACTCATGGCATACTTAGTTTTTCAGCACCTGCAACTAGTGGCAATAGTTGCAGCAACAGCAGTGAGATCCATGAAGGGTCTGTCATCTAAAACAGGTGATGTCTGGTGAACACATCATCTGGGAGCATGGAAGAGACCAGAATTACAATGGAACTACTACTGGAAGCAAGGTATGAGGAGGACAGTGTAGGTGAAGTCTGATGAACCAAATGGACAGCATATGAAAATCAAGACTGCAGAAAACACAAAGAGGCTGCAGCAAAATCTTGGGAAATGAGCAGGGAGACCAAAGGTGTCTCCAATAATGTTGAGGGCTCCTTTAGAGACAGGACTACACACAGAGCAACGTAGAATGATCTGTCCTTTGGTGACCTGTGGAGGAGTGTGTACCCACCCAGCACAGCAAGTTTCTCTGAGGCACAATGACTCAGCAGAGGAAACTATCAGGTTCAGTAGGTTTTTCCTCACTGCACAGGAGGAGGGATTGCTGAAGAGCAGAACCTGCTAACCGCTAGCCATCTGACATATGTGTCACAGCCAAGGTTTGCCATGGTTCTGCTTTGCCAAGGTGGCACAAACACAGATCCACCATGTGCAGAAAGGACGAGCCACAGAGGCAGCAGGACTTCTCTCAAGCCCTGGCTTTCATCAGACCTTCTTGGGGCCTTAACAAGGAACTGATATATTCTTGGCTCATATTCTGCAGAAATAAGACATTAATCTACGTCTCTTGTTCTGCTCCTTATCTCCGGCTTTTCTGCCTGTTTTGCAAGGTGACACTCATTTAATCTGGAGAGACTACAAAAGATGTCATGCATCTAAGACGATATATCAAGTAAATGAATACACAAATCTATCACATACATGTGCGTAGAAATATTCCATACCTAGGAATATCCAGGGCATCGAAACTGACTGCTGCATAAACTGTGACTCACTACATCAGGCTGAAGAGCAGAGGGAAGCGCTGCTCTGCAGATCTCTCCTGCCATCCCAGAACCACTTGCCTCGGTCTATAAAAATTTAACATTGCATCTCTTCATAGCACGTGTATGTACTCCTTACTTGCATGCAGCAAATTCAAAGAAAATGAAACCAATTATGACATTAAATGTTGGACTAATCTTATTCAGGAAATTATTTAATTCAATACAAACAATGAGGTACTATTATTTTAATTTTTTTTTCCCCCAGGAATTTGTATTTCTATGCCTGCAAAAGAGAGTAAGAATAACCATATATTGTGTCCCACAACTGATCTGCAATACTTCTTAAGTGTCTGTCTTTTTTAAAAGGGGTTATTCCATGCACATGGTTCAATTAAATCACTGTACCTCTGGAACCAATGTTGGAGTTTTGCAAAGGCCATAATGCAAGCAGCATGTACGTTAAGTGTATTTTATATATTTATATTTAAATATACTGAATTTAGAAATGCATATTTCCATATCTGTCACTATCAGAGCCACAGGAATCTTCAGCTAAACTATTTTAGTAAAGATGAGTTTCAGGAATTTTATGTAAAACAGGCACTGAGCAAACTCAGTCACTGGGCAGGCCACATATATATATATATATATATATATATACACACACAGACACACACATATGTACATACATATATATTTGACCATAAAAAGTGCAAAAGTTCACTCACTGTGTTAGTTTTATCCCACCCCCGATTAATGCTGAACATTTTAATGATTATGTTCTCTGAGACTGTTAGAGATCCACACATGCAGGCCTTGTATTTTTTTTTTCAGAGGTGCTCCAGCATAGAGCTTGTCTTGTTTTCTGCCAACATAGATGCTATAAAATCATGCTTGATTCAGTTTACTCCTTTCCTCCCCTCCCCTCCTCCCTTCTTCCCTTTTCCTCAGCCTTATCCTCCTCCATGTTCTTGGGTGGGCAGATTCATGGGGAGACTTGGTTTTTAGCATAGCCACCACCAGGCAGTTTGTTACTCTCCTGAAGCACATCTGGGCTTTATATCAGGCCTTTAATTAATCCTCAGTGAAAGCCAAGCTATGACATTTTGACTGGGCAGGCTCCAGTTTTGGACAGGTCTTGATTTATTGCGACTGAGTCTCAACCTACTTTGATTTATTTCAGCTTTGGGGAGGAGGGCAAGAACTGAACAGAAAAAGCACTGTTGGATGCTGAACATGTGATGCACGTAAAGGACCTCCAGAGTACTGTGGACCAAATGACAAACAGCTCAGACAATTTACAATAAAAATTAAATAAAATAAGCACAACTGATGAAAAGATTTTTGGTGAAAGAAATCACTTAAAGCAACAACTACCACTATGAAAATGAGCATCAACAAATACTAAAAGACTTAGTGAAGTAGGATCAAACAATTTGGCAGAACGTGCCAACGAAGGAAGCTCATGCCTTATCTCTAAGTAAACAATAAATCCCTGGTCACTCATTAGTGTTAATCACACGTCTCATCTGCATTCAGCTAAATACAGAGAGGCAGGACCAATGCTTTCCTGATGAGTTTCTTCCAAAGAAAAGGATGTTCTGCTATTGTCTGCCAGCTCTCCTCAGATGGACGTCCTTTTGCAGGACCCCCTCTCAAACCGCACCGTGCACAACATGAAACGTGCCAAGTCTTCTGGGCAGTGGGAACTAAGGCAGCCAGAGCCAAACTGTTCATCTAAATAAAGCAACAAACATCACAGTAACAGGAGCCACTGAATAACAAATCCAATCTGCTCAAGGTATAAATCTTTCTTGTTTCTGTGGGTAAGCCTGCTCTCTTAGGCCCTTTTCTTGTTCTGTTTTAATTCAAACTCTGTCGAACAGACAACTTGGCAAGCTTTTTCTGACTATTATTGTAGCTACTTCCAATTTATTCCTGCTCTGTGTACATTGCAAAGGAACTCAGAATCTTGAAAATTCTAATAGAAACAAGTGATTTTATTGTTTTCCTTTAAGTATTTTTGCTAAAAATTCAAATGCTCTTATGTATCCCTTTCACGTATTTTCTTCTCACCAACTGAAATTCAGACTTTCTTGGCACGTTTTTCTCCTTTAACTATGGGGGTTTATGGCTCTATCAAAAGAGAAGAAAAAAATGAAGTTCCAGCAACTTAAAACCAAAAAAAATTTTCAGTGTCAAAAAACCTGATACTTTATATTTACAGACATCTATCAGGCTTTGGTGCCCAACAAACATCTAGCAGAAAAGGATGTTTTTGTGAAAGACTGGGCACCAGCTGCTAGTAAAATTTTGGTAACACCTCAGATGCCGCCTCAACAGTCTCCACACACAGTCTTGGAGGACAAATCTTTGAACCCTTGTTATTCCCTGTAACACAAGACAGAAGGAGCAGCAATGCATGAACACACATACAGGCTTGTTTCAAGGCATCTGTGCTGTCACAAAGCAGAAACACAAATTTGGTATGAAAATATATGCATCATCTTTAAAAGAATTACAACCAACAGACTGAGAACATTTATAAAAAGATATCTATGGGTTAATTTTTAAGTTTCAGGGTGAAATCTGGAAGAAAGTTCTGCTGTGCATGATCTGATGCCTGTGTAAGTTAAGGCCACAGTCCAGCTGTGTGCTTTGCCACCATGCAGGTAAGCAGTAGGATTCAAAGTTTAAGATCACTTGGGTCTTCTGCTAATTAGAAACAACTGCAGGGGTGTTCTCAATCTAATCTGCATCATTAGTGACTAGTTTTATCATCTGTAAAAAGATTATTTTAGCAGCAGTAGGGTGACAGGCCTATTTGTGCTGGGAGGCTACACAGGGAACCCACATTTGCTGTCTTCTTCTCTAACCAAGTGGGCAGGCTGAGCTGGCTCTGTGTGTCCAATACAAAATTACTAATTCTGCAGATATGCAGAATATTCATAAGGCAGTAAATGGGATCCTGCCCCTTTTAGTTCAAGAGTAGCAATCTATTTTTTGTTAAGGACAATACTCAAGTCAAACTTGTCTACTGAGCACATCCTTCCCTCATCTCTGTTCACTCTGTAAGAAAACAAATCAACAACAGCTAATGCATACGCTTGCTACTTTCTATGCATGTTTTTTTGACCCACTCAGGCTAAAGAATTTCAGGCTCCTTTCACAGGCAGAATCAAGCAGAGTGGCAGCTGCTGGCTCACTTTGGCCCAAGAGCAGGTGATGAGAGCACAGCATTCCCCTAAAAACTGGGGTCTTATTCCCCATCTTGTATTGCTTTCGCAATTCCCCCAATATGAGGACGCAGCACTATTTCCATCAATTGTAGTACCCTTGAGTAGAAACTTGCTCTTTTCTGCCAGACAGTGCTCCTTTTAGCTGCTGGGGAGTTGGTTCTGGGTGGAACTCCAGATCTTAGTTTTCATCCTGAACAGTGTGTCCTTGCTTAAAGGCAGTTTTATTTTCCAGCTTTTATCTCCTTCATGAAATAGAAAAGTGTGTGTGATTTTTCCTTCTAAGAAAAATCTAAGAAAGCATAGTAACACTGTAAACTCCATCAGTACTTTCTAAAACCAACACAGACAGAGTTTGAAGTGACAAGTTGGACTGTTTCACTTAAAGAGACTTTATATGAACCAAAATCCCAGCAAAAGTCCATATCTAAGCAAAAAGGATCACTTTAAGATACTTCTAATAAATCTATCAGCTTGGTTAGGAGTCAAATGTTTTGCAAGCAGCTCCAGAATATAAACAACTATCCGAGACATTTTTAAGATAATGATTTCAGAATTTGGATTTTTTCCTCGTCTTGAAATATTTATGACACATTGTATTTAAATGATGAGACTGCTACAAATCAGCACAACTAATTGCCTATCATCAGCATGAAATTTCATGACACAATTTGTTCCCAAACCTCACATGAATAAATTAAGCCAAGGGAATGGAGTCTTGTTTCTCCTGACTTTAATGTATTCTAAAAGTAAATGTAAAATGTGCATGATTCTGCTACTATTAACAGTTTTTAATGTAATTACTCCAAAATTATTGTGGTAAGAATGATTATTAATTTACTTTCAGTTTAGGCAGACTTTTTACTCAAACTTCTTTTGCAAGTTATACTTTTACACATGTGCCTGTTGGTTTTACACTGCCTTTCTTTAGATGTGACCTTATGAACATGAGCAACAAAAAGGCCTTCTTTAAGGAAAGTCTAATTTACTTAATTACAAGGAGTGGGGAGTTATGCACCAATTCCATCATTCTGTCAAACTTGAGACTGAAAACTGGCACTGGGCAGGCCAGGTGAAAACTCTTTATTATGCTTCCTGGTTTTATTGGTAATGTGTTAAATGGCATTTTAGTGTCTCCTGAGGTCACTTTTAGAGCCAAATTGTGGTTGTCCTATCACAGGTGTACTGTGTAACTCTGGCCAGGCACAGAGCCTCTTTCTCTTCTGCTGGCCTGCCTGTGCACAGATGTAAGAAACAGTGAATGAAGTCCCACAAAAGCCAAGAATCATATTAGTATTAGAGGATTTCACTCCAAACCAGTTCCTGCAGCTGGTTTTCAGCAATGTTGCTCCTCAGGTTTTCCAAGGGGGCAATGAGGGAACACACAGCCCTACAGTCCTCCTGGGGCTTGAGCACTTCACACATGTCCTTACCCTTTATGGCTACCTGGATAAATAATACATTTTCTAAAATAGCACACATATATTTTTAAGATGCCATTAAGATGCTGTACATAATGTTAAAGTGCTACGTTAAGCTTGCTCAGACCGTAAGAACTTGCATAAACCAACACCAGTTCTAAATTGCTACTACCTGTTCTTAAAATACTTTCCAAAGAAAAAAAAAATGGTTCTCCTAGAGATGAGGCACTAGTTAGCCTGGAAAAGGTTCCCAAGGGGGGTCCCTTCCCCCTTGGAAGGGAAGCTCCTTAGTGCTGCACCTTGGCACTCCCTGAAAACAGAACACAACAGAGCCCTGCTCTATGGCAGACTCCTCCTTGCAACTATCAACTCAGAAAGACATATTCCAGCAGCGTCTTGGATAGGGACAGGGCATGTGGGTCACAAGGTGTTATGGGCTGAAATGAAACATAAAATTAACATAAACATGGAACATGCACCTATCGGAGCAGTGGGGAAGACCATTCTATCTCATGCCTCCTGATCCCTTTCCAATATTCCAAGATCTGCCTGTAATCTGGCAGATGAACAGTTTCAAACCTGCAGTGTTTTTAGTATGTATCTACCTTGGATATCAGTAATAATACTGGCAGTAAAATGAAAAGGCTATACAAAATATTTTTCCCTTGTCAATTACTTCCCCTTTAAAATGAACATGATATATTAAAAACCTTATGCTTGTTGAATTTAAAACACCTCAGACGAAGAGAGAAATTCCCACCAGACATGGAAAAGTAATGTTGGTCTGGAAATAAATGCAGCATAATAAATTAATAGGAAGGGGGAAATGTGCCTGTATTGCATAAGAAATATACTGCATTAGCAACACAGAGCATTACTTTTTCTTGTAAAATAAAGCACAGTGCAGCAAGATCATATGATTTGTACCAACTTTTCATTATGTCAAAAGCAACATGTGTGCCTTGTATTAGACCATTAGGGTTGTCGTGATAAACTATTACTGTGTAGAGTAACATCTCACTTGATAGAGGTTAAGGCAGAAGTAGGAGTTCATGCTCTACTAATGCAATTTACTGCTCCTTAAAGAAATTTGTAAAGTGCACTTGGAAGAAGAAAAACCACTTGATATTAAAATAATATAAAAATCCAACCCATTTGCAGATCAAGAAATAATAGTGCACAACTTGCACTAAAAACTATCAGCTGCTAAAATGTATAGAGCTTATTATTAGGAGCAAAGCTAAAGGTAAGCAAATGTGATTGGACTGCGTTCAATTCTACAAAAACATCCCAGTAAGTCCTCCTTGCAGATAGACAACATTTCATATGAATAGTTATGGATCCCCTGATTTTCCTTCCTCAAATGCAATACCAGAGATCCTTTTAATCCCACTGCCAAACAGAAGATTTGGAAGCAGATATGTGGGGGTACTCACTTCAGAGGCACCACTGAAATCCTTATTCCACTATGAAGCAATGGAATGACTGCCTCAGACCAGGAGCTGAGCTGTGGATCTGCAGAGTGTGTGAGGAAGGACAACTGCTTGGCTCCCTTGCTCCTGTCAGCCTCAACCCTCCTGCAGGAAGCACTGGGAAGATTTGAAGGAACCTACTACTGCCAGGGTCCTACTTTTACTTTATTCTCCTCTTTGATGGCCACAGGCAAATCCATCCCAGTCACGCTGCCAAGCTGACTGGGAAGAGGGGATATGACATTAATGTGGCTCACCTACCTTGCAAATGCAATGCTCATCACTGCTGAGGAATCACACAAAGCTCTCACTGCAAAAATTGTGTCAATTTTGAGAGGAAAAGAAATCAAGCACATGACAGCAATAAGCTTTCTTCACATCCTTAACCTGGTAACCAAGTCAGCCATCTCCAGGGAAAGCTTAAAATGGGCCAAAGAAGGCCAAGTGGAAAATTCAGCTGCTCTGTCTTTGGATCATTAATGTTGGTTGTTAGGTCAAGGCTTCATCCAAAAACACCTACAGCTAAAATTCAAGTATTTCTGCTATAACTAAAAGTGGCGTATTAAGTGCACCCTGTGGGTTTGGGGAATGTTTCCTATTCAAAAAAACAACCCCCCAAAAAGTGTAGTTTCTTTTTTTTCCATATCCAGATCAGGAAAGAACAGTCACTCTACTGATAACCAATCTTCTCAATAATGCACAAAATACCAACAGCCAGTGTACAATAAAAGTGAGCCCTGACATTTTAATTTATCTGAAACATTTCTTCTTTCAGTGATATGACTTGAAGTTGGAGGACTAAAAACTTTGTTTCTGGGAATGCATTGCTTATGATGTTTTACTGGCTTGATTTCAAATGTAAACAATTATTGTATAGTGAGGATGTTACCACACAGACATAACAACACCATTAACTATTTTTGACTTCCAGTGTAAATTGAACCATTATAGAGATTTTAAAATGTCGTCATTAAATTTTAATGATCTGTTTTAAGGTTTTTTTTCCCCTTGTTAAAATTCAAACTAACTACACTATAGAGTTTTCTCAAAATGTGGTACACTATTGTAAGCTTCAAATAAAGCTATAAATCATAGATTAGTTAATAAAGAGAAACTATCTGGGTTATTACAGGTGGGGCTGGTAGAAGTACCTGTTATTAATGTTGCCTAACATTTACCAATAAAAGATGCTGCTTCCCATTCTTTAAAATGTTGCCAAATACCAACTGACTGAAAAAAAATTCTGAATTCAAACATGGGCACACCTGGTCAACTTTTTTTCTTCCTTTTTTTACCCCCCTCATGATGGGAAAAAGAGCAAAGAAAGGAAGGAAAAATGTCAATTGAAATGATTCAGCTAATTAAATAATACATTTATTTTGTATTAAATGTCAATATTTTTTCCTATGAACTAGGGATTTTCTTGTTGTAAAGATTTGAAATTTTGCATTCAGAAGCCTAGAGAATTTTTATGAGAATATTTCCTTCACATTTGCCTTAAACTTGCCCAATTCAAAAAGTTTAGATGGACTACAATAGAAAAAAAAAAGGTAAAATTCTGATTTACAAGCGCTGAAGAGAGACTTGTGAGACCTTTGCTGTTAAATTTTGTGAAGTCTATGGTGAACACGCTCCATCCCGTGATGGGCGTGGTGGTTTCCCTCCAGGCACAGCTGCAGCCCTGGGCAGGTTGTCTGGTGAATTCACTCCTAAGTCCGGGCAATTCCATCTCCCTCATGAGATTCATCTCTTTCCCACAGTCTCATCTGGAGTTACCCCAGGTTAAAATCACCACAAGTCTGACTGGAAGGTGGAACAATTTTTTTTTTTTTTTTTTTAATGCTGGCTTGTTTTCAGCCTGGTGCTATATTGCCACCAGCTAATTGCCACCACCACCTTGTCCTGCAGCATGCACCGAAGTGGACTGCAATGATGGTTCATTATCTGCATTAAGTAGTCTGCTGACATCTGTATGCTTTCTACAGGCCTTAGAACACGTGAAAGGACAGCTCCCTGTCATAATTTTTTCTGGGTTTTCACACATTGACAGTCAGAGCAGAAAATTAAAACCATAGGAACACAGCACACATTTACAGTTATTTATGCAAATTGCATTAATTTGGTATTCTCAAGAAGAACAGGCTGCAAAAGCAGAATGTGTCAGGAGGTCTCTTGTAATTGTGTTATTTGATGGAAGAGATACTTCATTCAAGCCACAATGGCAAAATAAATCAGTGTCGGAAATATGACAACAATACATAATTTATCAATTTGGAAACCTTATACTTGAAAGAAGCCTTAGTCTAACCTTTCCATCACTCCAATTGAATTGTAAGACCACCGCTGCAACAAGACCACTTAGAAAACCACCGGGGTGGCCTTGATAATAATACACGTATCATTGCTGAGGCACAGGAAACTAAACCAGATGGTTTTGCTGAGGAAAGCACTTTTTTCTGGCTTTGTAAAGCCTAAAAACACTAATAGGTCAAACATGAAAGTGCTGAAAAAGAAAGTTAAAGGCAAATCACTGTAAATAAGAAAAAATATTTATTTACATATGTGTTTTTCTCACAGACAATACATCTGCAAGAAAATAAAAAGGGAAAAATGATGCTACAGTTCTGAAATAGAACAGGATAGTTTTCTAAAACAACAACAACAACATTTACAGTTGGACTTACAGTCCACCACTGCTGGAAATCAATGCCATATGATGTGTATTAGACAGAACCCCTACATATTGAATTTAAGAACTTTTTCTTGCCTCATTTTTATGTTTTGAGTATGGAGACCATTCACATCTATTGCAAGAAGCTACTTATTTTCTTGTACGATCTCCTATTATCAATCATTTCCAACTTAAAGAAAAAAATAGCACAATAATGAACCTCTCAAAAGACATGAAATTGAAAGTAATTTCCACCAAAATCATTCCTGCAGAGAAACATACATTCACATGCACACATTCATACAGGCTGTGCATGTGTGCACATGCATACATGAATAAAGGGTGTTCAGATTTTCTCATTTATGCTGTAGTTATTTAGAGCCATATTATTTGCAGACTTCAGCATTTCAAAAACCACAAAGGACTTGGTTTGGGTTTGTTTTTTCTTTATTGTAGATATCATCCACATGAGTAAAATTAAGATGATAGTGTGTTGCTCTGCTGAGAATTGCAACTATTTCTAATAGTCAAGAAGTCTAATCTAAATTACATGCACTGAAGAAAACGCATTATACAGTCTTTTAGTGTGCAGTCTTATTTACCAAAATATAAGCCTTTATTTAACATTAAAAAAGAAAACTTTCTCTATCACGGTTATTCTGAAACACATTCTCTCTTCATAAGGGAAGCTTTGCTCATATTTTCAAAATCTTAAAGAAGATATTTGAGAATTATACCTACATTTTGCTGGCACCAAATCATGCTCAAATAGAAAAAAAACATAATTATTGAAATTTCAACTTTTTCTCTGCTTGTATGGAAGAATGGTGAAGAAATGTACACTGAGGAGAGCTTCACTATATGCTCATAATTTGTGGCAGTTCATTTTGGCACTGCATAGATATAGCCTTGGGGAAAATGTTTGGTCTTCAGTCCCACTCTGATGTTTGTAACTCAAACCAGAAAAATAAAAGAGTGGTTTCTGAAGCCAGAAGTCAAGTGGGGCCACAGATGCCCTTTAGAGCTGATGGAGCCTACCTGGACAGCAATAAAGAGAGAATTACATCAGTGTGTCACAGAATTGTATTTTGATTCTGTATGAGAGACATGGTGGGGAGACACCTGTTTGGTGGTCAGTGACACCATCTACCACTTCATATCAAGGCAAGCTCTTTTTGTAGGGTTGAAATATTTCAGTTGAGGTGCAACACGTACAAATAACTAACTAAGATATGATGCCATGAATCATCCTTGAAAATCCACTTATTTATGTCTTTTCCCTACAGACTCAATCAGAGGGAAGACAATCTGGGATCTGCTCCTCTAGCACTTTTTTGTGTCATGTAGTGCCCGTATTGCAGTGCCAGCGCTTGTGGATCAGTTCTGGGTCAACTTCACATCTTTGATTTGAAACCAGCTGAGACTGTGCTGTGACCACTTAGGCTGGCTGTACTGTAACCTGAGAACTGGGTCATTAGCTGGGTGGATGATTGAACATATTACTGTGGTTAAATGTCACTTCTTGATCTTGGACACCTATCTCCTCAAGTCCTAAATATTTACATGAAGAAATCAAAAAGTATTCTGCCCTTGGCAAGAGGATACTTCCTATGGGAAGATGTTGCTTTCTCAAAAACATTTCAGCATGAGATTTTGTTCTACATTAAAGGTTTTTAAGCTATTAGAAAGAATCAAGAATGGAATGCTTATTGTCTCATTGCCTTTGGTACACATGCTTCTAGAAAAGGTACTGCTTCAGCAAGTACCTGTCAAGAGTTTTATGAATGTTCAGTAGTTGTTCCAAAGGAGCACAGTCTATTAAGCTTTTCTCCTAAAGGTTCTTACAAGTCCTGATGCTCTCACAATTATTTCATCTAGCTAGAAGCAGTTTAATGCATAATCACCCCAACTGGGGAAGATTTGATTTAATTTGAAGATCAGTTTGGCTTAATAGAGCCATTAGTCATGCCACCTCAGACAAGCTGATGGAAAGAAAAAGTTCTGAACATTTAGAAATACACAAAATACACTTTACCTGGATGGCTATACACTCATAGTGAAAAAAGCCTGCCACTGAGGGTTTAAAATTATTTCTTCACTTTTATCAGAAGATATTGACTTTAAACATAAAAACTAAGCAGTAAGAAAGGAAAAGCATTTTCCACTTCAGTCTATATAAAGGGTAATCTGCATTTAGAAACATGCCTTGAGTTCATGAGCCAATCTCAGGACCATATGAGGTATTGATAGTTACACAGACAGACCAACTGACTTTCGTGTTATAACCAACAGTCCTTAAAAAAGCAAGACTCTCACAAACAAGAATTCAGCTGGGATGGTGCAAGACTTACTCAGAAAAAACTTCAAGTCTTCGCAGACTAAGGTAAAATGTTACCTCAAAAGACAACACATCCTTAACGCTACAAGAAAATAACAAAACAAAAGTAGAAATGCCTCAGCCAATACTCTTGCTGGCTGACTCCTTTTCTTATGCACAAGAGTAAAGTAAAATTCTAAATAATTCTGTCTGGCAAGAGTTTTTATATTTGAACATACACACAAACACACAAGAAGGGATTTCCCACAACAGCAGTGGTAGAAGTTGTTTCCAAGGGTCAGTTTCTGCCTATTAGAATGGTAAGTAGAAAAATCATGAATAAAAGACCAGGTGATGCTGACTAGAGATTTAAACAAAGATTAGGTTTTACTGTCTAAATTTCAACATGCGCAAAATGGTCTAAGACAATAAAAATGACTGTGTATTTTCTTGTGCATTTAATCACATATGATTAAATACACGAGAAATTAATGTATGAATCAGCATCAGTACCAATTAAAAAGAAAGATGGAAAATTCTTTCTTTAAGCAGTTTCACAGTTTCTTAATATGCCTGGTTGGTCTGTACAATAACTTACTATATTACTTATTTATAAACAGTTCTCTTTTGCTTTGATTGTTTTCTTTTACATTATTTAAATATAAATTAATGGAAGCCGATTCCCATACATTCTAAATATCAAATGCACCCTGATTTCACCATGAATGTAAGCACATGCCTAATTTTCAACTTTTGACTAGACATGTAATTAATTGAATTGGAGCCAATTATGACCCAATTATGAGTCCTCTGTAATTATTGCTTGACGTACTGCTGGATTTCTATTTGAGGCAAGAGAGAATATTTCTGATCTCTATGTGTACCTAAAGACTATTAAAACTGTTAGCTTTGACTCATTCTTTTAGTTTTGTAAGATCAAGATTGAGGGGCTTTTCCAAGCTTTCATCAGTGCAGTATTTCTTCTGTTTGCACAACACTGAGGTATGGGCAGTGCAATTGCAGAAGGCAATCTGAGCATCACCAGGTAATAAAGAGGAAACTGAAGGAAAGGCAGAAAAAGCCTCAGCTGTTTAACAAACCCTGGTGTGTCTAGGTGGCCAAAAACACCGATGGCAACCTGGCCTGTACCAGCAATATGTGACCAGCAGGGTGATTCTTCTTCTGTACTCAGCACTGTAGTCAGTCCTCCTAAGGCTTGCTAATAATTGAACATACCCAGCAGATAATATGCTACAAATAAAGGGTTATGTTATCCTCACAAAGCAAAATAGTACACAGAAGATTCATATGTCAATAGCACTGATATATTGCTTTCCCTCTTTCCAACTCAGTGGCATTGATCATCATCTCTAACACAATCTCATGAGACTTGTGCTGGATCACAGCAGAGTAAATAATGGAGAAAGGGAGAGCAGGAGGCTGCAACAATTTCTGCCAATACGTCAGGGGTTACTAAATTTAGGTTAAAATTTATAATCCCACACCAAAAATTTTCAATGCCTACTTATTTCTATTCTGTTCTCTTCAAACACTGAATGGAATCTTTTCTTTCCAGTGAGTTGGACTTCCCGGTTTTCATTCACCAGCACAATGCTGCTGAACCCTGTTCCTGCAGGTGGCAGTTCAAGTGCCAGGTCAAAATCCCAATCAAACACATTTTCCAACTATTCTCCACTGACATGAAACTATGTTTAAACCTCAAACTTCTGAATCATCTGCTGCTAAAGCAGATGGGCAGATGCCCTCGATGGGCACCTACATGCCTCAGTGTAGGCACACGCTTCCATGCTTTATTGTACACAAAGGAGTTTGCCCAAAATCACAGTGGCAGTCAAATGAACTCACACAATCGAAGCCCAAGAGTCATCAATTCTGCATGTGCTTTGTAACCACCAGACATCCCCAAATCCAACACACACAGGATACTGTCTCTCCATGAAGTCAATGGGAGTTTGCTCATCAGCTTTCATGAGATCAGGAATTGACCCATAATATTTCATAAAGCAACAAAAAGGAATGTATTTATGGTTTTATTATTATCCCTAATAAGGAAATAAGAAGAAAGAAAACACAGTACATGGTCTAGTCTATATGCACATGTGTTACTTGTATTAATATCAATGGGATTTAAAGCTACATATGGAGAGGATAAGATATATCCCTATGTGTTCAGCCATATGCTTAAGGAAGCTCCCAAAATGCTTGTAAATATGATCATGCTTTCTAACATATTATGTATTTATTTGAACAACGTTAAATCTCTAAGCCCTACTTTCCAGTCCATTAAAGCCTCAAATAATAGTTTATTTCCAGTTTAAAGTTACCCTATCTTTTAGCCATTAGAAGGCTGCCTGTAACCACATTTCCACAGTACTCAGGGAATTAGAGAATTGATAATAACTCTCCCATCATCTGAAGGGGTACCTCTCTGGGATGAGAAATACTCAAGATAAACTATATTTTAGTGAGGAATTCTTTCCAGAAGATTTTGGGACAGGCCCAAGATGTGTAGCTGAAAGGCCTGGAATGTTACTTGCACAAAAAACATGTGTTTGTGCCATAGACCTCAGACAACTACATTCCTTCTGGAGGCCAAAGGCCTTGAAAGTTAGTCATCCTTCTGGATAGACTTGTTGATTTTTAAGGGTTGAAGGATAGCCTCGATAGGCTGAGGGAGCTGGGCCTGTTCAGCTTCCAGAAGAGAGTTATGAATGCCATCAATGTCTATCAGTATCTGATGTGAGTGTCAAGAGGTCAGATCCAGGCTCTTGGTGGTGCCAAACAATAGGAAAAGAGGCATTGAAGGAACTGACCCACAGGAAGTTGCACCTGAATGTGAGGAAGAACTCTTTTACTGTGCAGGTGACTGAGCACTGCAAAAGATTGCCCAGAGAGATTGTGGAGTTGCCCTCATTGGAGATATGCAAGAACTGTCTGGACACAATTCTGTTCAATGATCTCTAGGATGATCCTGTCTGAGCAGGAAGGTTGGACCAGATGAGCCACTGTGGTACCTTCCAACCTGACCCATCCTGTGATTCTGTGAACACAAGACAAGAGTCTAACCCAGAAGCCACAAGGAAGTTATTTAGGATCTCCCTTAGGGAAGAAGACTTCAGGATTCATCCCATGATTTAAAATCTAGTGCATGATTTATAACCTGTTGGAATGAGCTAGCTGAAGTCCTTATGAAATATTTAATTCCTGTTAACAAATCATATTCATTTTGTTCATGCAACTGATCATTTTATTTGACTTACCTTTTACTTCCTTTCAGTTGAGACTTGGTAACTGATTTTATGATCATTTATGACCATAGTTTCATGCATAAAAAAGATGACTGGGATGGTTTACTGGTTTAACTGCTTCAACCAATATTGTAGCCACAAACATAAAACCATAGTCATGGAGGCACAGTCATTACATTCATGGTGCCCTTAGCACCTCACATGCAACTGCAGCACAGAATCAAAAACAACTTTATTTATAGCTGTCTGCCAAAAACCACCTTCTTCACTTGCTTGATGTAACCCTTTTGATACCAAGGGTTTTTAAATGTCATCCAGGACATCAGATTATAGAGGTATTAAGATTCTGTTTTCTTGCTGGTTTTGGTCGGAAAGAATATTTGAGAGTTCAGCTTTTACTCTACCTTTAAAGTCTCAGTTTATGATAAAAATCAGACTTTTGCCTACTGAGATACTTCTTACTTTGTAATAAAGAAAACCAAAACAAACAGTCATCATCTTTTTAAACTACATCAATGAATGGTGAAGCCAAATCCGGTTTCCCAGCAAGGAATTATTAAAAGACAGAAATAGTCCAATGACCACAGGAAATCTTTAAGCACCAAAATGGGGACAAAAATCTCCTGGGGAAAAGACAATATTTCCTACATGGTCATTCATGTCTCCTTGTAATACAATACAGGGGTATTGTTTGTTTGTCTGCTTAAGTAGATGAGTAGAATAAAATTAGAAACAAATCCCGACTACACAAACATTTCAAACACTAAATGCAGGCTTACGTGTTCCAATACCTGCCATCACAACTATGTTGTGATGCTTCTTTATAATGTATAACCAAAGGTGCCTTTGATCATTAATATAGACCTAATTTTTTGCCTTATTAAAAAAAGGTCACCAACCTCCAGCAGGATCTTTTACTTCAGGTCATACTGCATCTTGCTGAAATCTTAATATTGGTCATAAAATTTGTCAAAAAAATAGAAGAAATACCCTAAAATAGATCCACATTGTAGTCAGACCCCTTCCCCAGGAATTCAGGCAAGGAATGTAAACCCAAAGATTTATTTTTCTGTTCAGGTCATGCCTGGGGTAGACTGCTGTGTTACTAAATTCCCTAATCTGAAGTCAAGAGCAAGACAAAGTTAAAAGACCTCAATAGGCAAAAAATAAATAAAAAAAAATTAAAAATAAATAAATAAATAAATAAAAAAAAAATCCTGAGATAGCCCTCTGTGGACCATAACCTGAAGTTACAGCAATATAAGCATTTTCCCCTCCACAAAGATGATCCAGAAAAAAAAATCTCACAGCTTACCTCAACGTAGTCTCTGGCATGGCCCCAGTCTCTCTTGGCATCCAGATTGCCCAGGCTGAAACAATCCAGCTGCCCAAGGTGAATCTTTGCTACCGATCGACTGATCTTCCGAGTGACAAAGTTAGCCCCTGGAAGAGAAATAGAAAGCAGTGTCAGCATAGCCACAGTGGCAGATAGCTGGCCACAGGAGACACCTTGTACAGCTCAGCACATGGCACTTTCAGTCTTCACTCAGTCCCCTTGCACCACCTAGACCCCTGCCATCTTTTGTCATTTGAGCAAGCTAAGAAGCTTCCAGTGCAAGTGTCACATTAGTTGCACTTTCACAGCAAACATCTTTCTTTGTGAGACTTCTTAAGCATTCCTAATTTGCTGCCTCAGTATTCACTCCAGGCATAAAGCCAAAGAAAATCATTTGGAATGTCAGTTCTGAAACACAAAATGCAAAAGGTTACATAAAGAAGACAGACATCTTAGACCACCCTCAAGTTTTCTATTGCCATTTCTTTTTTCCTTTTTAATTTCTTTTTTCAAGGAATGCATATATCTAAATAAATGCATTATTAATTTAAAAAAAATGGAGACTATGCAAATACTACTTATTCTCTAAAGAACTGTAATGGCTAAGTGCATTCTACTTTTCTAGTTGTTTGGGATTCTTTGTACCTTAGGTTCAGTTAGATCATGAAATTGTGATTTCAACTTTTTCAGTAAAAGACTGTACTTTATTTTACCATATTTCAGTACATTGTCCGTTGCATTAATCTGGGAAAATTGTGTACCCATTTCTGCTTCCAGTGAAGTTGCTTTAAACAATATTCTTAGTTACTTTTTTCAGATCTAGATTTTCAGATTATGATGGCTGTGTTTCTAGAAGGTGGTCATAGTCTCCTCAAAAGCAGAGCTATTTGAATTTAGACCATGAGTTTAGGCTAAACAAGCCCAATGGCATTTGCACACTAATGAGCCACAAAAATTAAAATTACATGCCTTTTTAATAGCTAAAAAGAGATATGGTTAAATGGTGACAGATGATACCTCTTCCAAATGAAAAACAGGAGAGTTAGTGAAAATGCCAGTAGTTGTAAAATGCTTTTAGCAAATTTCAAAAGTCTCAAAAGTGTAGCTTATACATTCACTGAATATATGTAGTTTTTTACATTAAGGAACTCTGCTCTTCAGATATGTATCTCAATATGTTCTGTTCCTGTCAAACAAACAGCAGGTTGCTGCAACATAATTAAATAACGTGAAGTGTCTTTTTCAGACTACTAGTTTTTCCTGTAATGCCAAGAGCACTACAGTAATTTTCTATGCTATTTGACTCTACTAAAAGAAAAAAAAATAGCACACCTCTAAGAATCATGTGGAATGAAGAACTTAAATAATTCAGACCTTACCACAGGACTAAGATAGAATTTTAAATTTTCATCAACTGCTGAACTAATTGCAATTCCAGTTATTAGCCATTTAGGATTATCATCAATTTGCACCTGTTCTTTAAAGGATGAAAATCATATAATTTCCATATCTCCTGAAAAGTTGTTCATATATAAAGGAAGCTCCCTAAACAGTGTGATTTTCAAACTTCCAGAAACAAAATATACTCCAGAGTCTTTTTCTAAGCAAATTTCTCAAAAATTGGACAGTACCAACAGTGGGACTCTGTTATTTGAACTTCTGAAAGCAAAGTACTGTATTTCTCCTGTTCCTGGCTGGACAGGCTTGCAGCAGGAGTGGAGTTCTGGCGTAACAGAAACCAGTGACCAGTAAACTTTGCCTTAGTCAGACTGGTACCTTTCCAAAGATTGTTTCCATTTTTAACTTATCAAAGTGCTTTGAGACCTTCCAACAGATTGTTGCTAATGAATTAAAACAAGATTCAACTTATGGAGAAAACCTACTAGGACTAGCTCTGAAACTTCCTAACCTTCTGCAACAAAACGATTTCAGTTTGCATTTTTGTTCAGCAAATCACAGTTGAAGGAACAGGTTTCTTTCTAGGATAAAGTAGATGGTTTAAAGTTCCAAGCTGCAACTGAGTAGTAAGCAAAACTGACTGCTTTCAACGCTACATTCTCATTTGCAGTGAAAGCAATGAGAGTTCTAGTCACCATCTGCATTAAAGCAAATTTTGCTGTCAACCTGCACAACTAATGAATGTCAACTTCCCTTTGGGAGCAAATGCTTCCTCAGCATTAAAAAAAAAAGGAGCATATTAGGTTGTGTGAGAGAAAAAAATTTATGCTATCGATTTAACTTTAATTATATGAAAGATAACACACAAAAAAGAGCTGATTTGTCTAGCACAGCACAACAAATACCAGTAACTGCTATCTTCTCACAGAGTCACTGTTAACTGGAGAGAAACAACCTTCAAAGATATTCTCCAAGCAAAATCGGAATATTCCTCAAAAGGCTGAAATTAAGAACTAGAGAGCACCCCAAAGAAAAATTAAAACCTCTATTTTCCAGAGATACTCCAGTAAGGGTTCCACTAAATAATTCCAACCCTCTTCTTGGAAGTACCTCAGCATTAAAGCTGTGGACGAAAATTAAACTACTGTTTATTCTGAGAAATATGATTAGAAAACTTTTCATACACCCAAGGACTGAATGGCACATTTCAGAAGCATTTAAATGATATGGTTCATAAATAACGTTTAAGTACTGATTCTCTTCAAACACAGTATCTTAAAATATCCCATTACACTCTATGTTTGATCCCATGCCATTAAATCCACATCATAAGTAGAATTTAAGCTGGTGCCTGCTGGAGTCATACAAAGTAGTTAAGGCTATGTCAGCATTTCCACTAAAAAGCCCTGTCCTAGAGGTTTACAATTTGGCTATGACATTGCTTGGGTCTGAAATATAGCAGAAATAATGTCTTTTTCCTCAAAACTGATTCTATCTAAAAGGTCTAGGCAAAATGCTACACTCAAAATGCTATATCTTTGTATAACTGAATACAAAGTACCTTTTGAGGCACTGGAGCGTTTAGCTTCCTTCTTTGTCAAGGGGTAGTGATGACTTGAACACACAAGAGCATTTTCCCCCACAAAGCAGTCACTCAGTGCCAGGAAGATTATCATCAGAGCTGCTGGTGTGATAACCACTTTACCCTTTTTGTTGATTTTCATCGGATCAAGATGAGGCAGCAGCTAAAATGCCACCAGTTATCACAGGCCTAATTTCTTATGCTACTAACCTTACTAATTCACCTGGAAATATGTTGGTGATAGTGACAGAAGCTACCTTAAACTGGTAGGAAAGAGAGATGTCAGAGTCCCATATTTGTCTCCTGGCTCTGCACTGCTTCCTCAGTTCAGAGAGGTTCTGTAAAACAGAACTAATTTGCTCACATCTAGTACGAATAAATGTGGAATGTTCAAAACTCAGCTACACGGTTGATGTATTTTAATTTATTTGAATGCCTTTTCAAAATGTGTGTGGGTGGCAAATGCCTGGGGAGCTCACTTTCCTACAGTAACCCAGAGCAGAGTCGTTTTTGCTGTCGGTAGGGCCAACCATGCTGGGCTAACTGCCTTGTATATGCAGCAAATACATCCAAATCATGATGGGGCACATTGTTCTCTGGTTTGCATTGCTATGGGCAGCGCTGGAATTGCTGCAACACAGCAGTAAAGATGTGGCCAGGCAGAAGAGATGTGGCCAGACCTAGCAAAGGATGCTGTGGTGTGTCATTTCAGTGGTTTCAAGCAGCATCTGACAAGTTCTTATATTTTAAAAGGGGCCTTTAACAAGAGTTTTCATGATAGGAACTCATGAAAGAGTTTCCAGCTCTTTCAGGAATCCTGGGCATTAGCTTAGATTTGTTTTCAAAATCCAAACCCTTCCTTTGAGATCGTTAGCATTCCAATAGGAACCATAAGGTTATTTACAAATTCGATTTATCCTAGACAGGATTTGAAGCGAGGATTCCTCATCAGGCAGACCTGATCTGTAAAACATATAACTTGTCAGCAAACCACTGCAGGAACAATACTACGATGAAAAGAAATAGTGAAGGTATTATGCAATAGCTTTTGCTCTCCAGCCCAGGCCTGTCGCCCATTGTGCTGCCTGGCTCAGGGTGGAAAACAGCTCATCCCTTCAAGAAGGATGCTGCCTACATCTGGCAGCGATGCAGTTTTGAAAGCTGGACATATCTCTCATTAACACATATTGGAAACTATTGCTTTTGGAGGCATGGTCTTAATGCACCTACCGTTCCAAAGCTGGATTACCCCAAGACAGAAAAAAAAAAAAAAATTAGTCTCTGCATCAGTACCCCATTCCTTTTATCAGCACCGGGGTTTCACCCTTTGTGAATCATAAGGGAACTGCCTGTTTGAAGTAGGTGTTTTTCTCCGGATTCTGTGGTTTAGAAAAAGAACCAAATGGATGAAGCAGCTTTAAGAGCCACTATTGTAGCATCTGCTTCTTTTCAAGAGCCCACATTTTCCAAACTCAAGGCTACATACAAAACCCAACTAATGATAAATCTGGTCTTAGGAAGACTGCTCTCCCTGTAAAACACTACTTCTTGCATGCCTAAGAAAATCCATTATTAACCCTAGCAATAACACAGAATGACAATCAATCTTATAGAATTCAATAGCAGTCTTTATCTATCAACTGAGATGCAGTCCTAGAAAAATATATCAAGTTCTGGTAACACCTTTTTTCTTCATTTTGCATAAAGTATGATGAAAAGGTTTGTGTCTCTGAAGACACTGACACAAGAAAAAAGGCTGAAGTTTGGGGGTTTTTTCCCTCCAATTTTTTGCAGCTCTGGCATAGATTTTCATGGAAGACTAACATGTTCAAACACATTGTGTGCCCAGCGCTTCTACTAACCCAGAGAAACGTATTTCTTTTAACATGTATGTGTTGTAAATTATACATTTAATGAGATCATTAAAATGTTTTGATTGCCTGAAAATCCACACTGCTCATTATTTCCATTCTATGAGAACCTTCTCCATTTTTTGTAATAAGCTGAAATGAAAAAATAAAGCAACACCCTGATCTTCTAAGAAAAGAAGCTTTGAATCTCCTTACACTGATGAAAATCAGTAACAATTATTCCAGAGCAAATGGATTTATTGTCATTGTAAACCAAATGAAAAATCAAGATCTTATAGATCTTTAACCTTCCATATTTTGGGTTTAAATGGAATTTCGAACTGCGTCTTGATCAAAACCACTGATACAGTATTGCATTTTGGTAAAACTAGTAGAGCAGTTACTTAATATATGTTAAGCACTCCTGCATTTAAATTGTGAATCAATTCACAATTTAAAATAACAAATAGTTCTCACAACAACAATTGTACAAAATAGAAACATCACTTTTTGGAAATAAAGGGAAAATCATGGTTTAAAGGGATTTTTTTTCCTTCTGCTTGTCATCCTACATTTTACTAAATTTCACTCAGCAAATATCTTTGGATGAGCTTTGCCATAAAATCCACAATCAGATTTTTGTAAAATGAAATATATATGAAATACGGGTGATATGATTCATAAGCAATTCATTGTAAAGTCATGCATGGGAAACATCTTCCTGACTGAGGAGATAAATCATTTTATTTCCTGAAATATGAGATATAGTGCTTTAATCCTTACATTTTAATCCTGTATAGCATAGCTGGAAATACTTTGTTCCATCATAATATGTTCAATCTTTTTCTCTGTTGTTTAAAATTTTAGAAGTAGCTTATGCTAGTGGTTTTCTCAGATTTTTTTTAGTGTATTTCCAATGTTTTTCAAACATTTTCAGTTTACATACCCCAAACTATTTTTGAATGGACATGTATCTTTCTCTAAACAGGAAAAATAAAGCTATGGATAATATTCTTTTTAAAAAGGTTATTCTTCATCAATCCACTGGGAAACAAGTAACAAAAAATCCACAGATCCCAGACTGAAAGGTGTGGTCCAGTAATAGAAAGATAAAATTGTCCCTCTTTATCAAGTGACCTTCATTTGGAACTACCTTGAAATGCATGATTTAAATAAAATGATGTGGTAGTAATTCCTTTAAATACTGCTAACAAAGACATCAATCATCATATAAACTGACTTATTTTGTTTAATAATACATTGATACACATTATAAACTTTACAATGCCAAAATGCACTAATTCTCCCTGGCTCCATTTTTCATTAGCATATCAGTTTTCTACAGAAAAATGGTACTGAGTCCTTGGGTGCCCATTGTTTAGATAGTGGAAAATGCACTACTAAAATACTTCTGTATTTCAAAAATGAGGAGGTTAAGGCAAAAAGATAAAGGCATTGAGAGATAGGAATCAGCAGGGTGGGGAGCACAGTGGAGGGGGCTGATACTCTAACCACAGAGCACCTCTTCTCCTGCCATCCAGTTGCATACAGAACATTTGGACAGCTGAGGGCAACAGGAGGTCATTGAACTATGCGTGGAGGGAACACAAATTATTGCCTTTTATGATCTGAGTGGAAAATGAGAGTAAGAGACAGACTTGTGAGGAACAACAAGGTACAGAAATATGGCAGGAAGACAGAGAGTAGGAAATTTTTTTTTTTTCCAAGTGGGTGAAAAGATAGCACAAAGTCTACCTCAGGGGAGAACTAGTAAGCTCTGTAAAAAGTAGGGGACACAGAAGTAGGGGAAGAGACCTACCAACCACCACCAAAGGATGAGAATCAAAGGTGGTGTTTGCCACAGCCCAAGCCACACTCCCCAGTGACTCAGTGGTGCTAACCCTTCCCTGGGCATCTGTCATCAGGGCTTTAGACTGCTCATGACTGTTCTGCATACGAACAGAAATAGGCTTCCACCTCTCAAAAAACAATGACAGCATCATTTCCATGACTACACAGCAGCAGCTCTCTAAAGTGACTGTGAAAAAATTATGTTTGATTAGCAGACAATCTGCATGTGTAGGGTGTAGCACAAAGCTATTGGATTTCACAATTAAAATATCACTATTTGGGACTAATTACACTTATCAGATCTATCATATGGGGTTGCTAAAAGGATAGGGTGATATACCAGCAATAACAGTTGGCCAACATATGCTATTTTAGTATATTTCCTCCATATAATTTTTCTTAAATTAAAGTATTTTCCCCTCAGGAACTGTACACTGAACAGGAAAAGGTGAGGCATCAAAGATTCTTATAAAGGAAAACCCAAACATTAATACTGAAAACAATATGTAAAAGTGTTATTCCTGTTCCCAAGTTTATGTTGCTAATGGCGCTTACATAAACAGAGCAGCGTTTCGCTTACAGAAAACTTAACCTTTTGCTCCAAACTATTCACTTTGGTTTTTTTAATCACAGTTCATATACACTGCATTGTAAAACAAAGGTAAATGTCTTTAGCCACTCTGATTTGCTAACATTCATTTGAGCTGTGTTTTTTAAATTGTACAACTAAGGTTATTGAATTAAACCTCCCATTTCAGCTGTCACAGAATTAGACAAGCCCTTGCATGTGTGAGCTGTGGGTAAACATGAGTGTGCTTGCCCATCAATAGACTCTTTACATTGTTAAAGCTTCTGTAAACAATTGTAGTTAAGCACATGCTTTGTTTAATTGATGCTACAATAGCTAGAACTGTATGCAACCAAAAGGAAAATTCAGCGCTTCTACAAAATGGAATTATCCTGCAGTCTTAGGCAACTTGCACAAATCCCTCTGATTTTAACTTCTCCTGTTTAATGGCTATCGCAGTTCAGACATCTGTGCTCTTAAATTTAACACCCCTTTTCTTTTCTCCCTCTCTTTTCCCTCCTCCATCCTCTCAGCAACCAGTAGCACATCAAAAACGTTGCTGTTTGATGGTTCAAGCTGAGACATTCAGTCTTTACCCTTACACTCTCCTGAGATGAAGCAGGCAAGGCTTTTAATCTTTCCTGGTGACACATGACTGACTAATACAGTTTCTTGGACCTTCTGACCTCTGAGGGACTAAATCTGGTTGGTCTCTCAACCTCTCCAGGTGGCTGGGACATCAGTTTGAGGTGGCTCATGAAGTAAGCAAAGTTTTGCACAAGTTTTCTGTGACTTTCTGTGCACCCGTAATTGTGCTAACTTTTAATGTGCAAATTTCTTGAGTATAAAACATATCATTTCACTTCAAGTCAGGGGGAAAAAGAATTTTCCTTTACTTTCCTGTAGGTTAAAGACTTGTAACAAGAGCTAGCCTTGAAACCAGTCACAGTGGCAAATTTGCTGAGTCAGTGCTGATGTATTTTCTTGGAGCGAGAGAAATGGTCTGGCTACAGCCAAGCAGCTTATTTGAAACTCTGCCTCCCACACAAACTAATAAAGCAGTGCTAGACGGGTTTGACACTTATACAGCATAACTCAAGATGTTCCTAATCCATGTGTCTCCCTTTGGAGCTGTGTTGCTTAACCATTTTTCTCCTAGGACTTTCTTCTGGTTAGCTTTGCGACAGTGGTAGTCCTCAAGGCACCCTTTAGGCCCTCAATACATCATTTGGTAAAAGTGTTTAGATTTTACTAAACCACCATTTGCTACAGAAGTCTTGGAATTACCAAGAGGGGATCCTGAAACTCAGCTGAATCAGTTTTTTCACAAAGCTGGAAACAGCTGAGGGGAAAGAGCTCATCAAGAAGCAACAAGGTGAGAGCCAGTGAGAACTGGAGGGAAGCAAAAAAAAAAAACCCAAAACCAAAACAAAAAAACCCCCTCAGCTTCTGCAAATACAGAAGGGAAAAATTTTTTTTTTCTAGTACAAGGTACATAAAATGCAAGGTGCTATATTTCCTTCCATCTTCCATGTTATGAATAGTTGGATTCTCAGCTAGGATGTGGTGAGAAATACACCTCCAACACCACTGATGATCCCAACAAGTCAATGTACAGATGACCACTTGCAAAATTCTACAGTTACAAATACAAGGATGAAATCCTCCAGCTACAGAAACCCTTTCAGACTCATAACAGACTAATCAAGTAAACACCTGGCTCAGATGTTAAGAGCCAAAAAAAAAGAAATCTCCACGGTGTGCTCTGTGGCATGCGGTCAAGTTGGTGTGCAACCCAAGGGATGAGATCAGCTCACGGTGCTCTCAGCCTACTCTCCCTGTCCCTGCTGTCCCTGTTTCCCAAGCTCTGCTTCTGCACAGGGACAAGTAGTTCTGCTGAAGATCGAGCAGGACAACGCTGGAAGTCATTATTTCGGATAAAAACCAAAGCAACAACCCTGAAATGTAGTATTTTAACAACAGACCCTTGTAAAAAAAAAAAACTTCAATTGATTGTGTGGAGCAGAAGCAGGGAGAACCCAACCCTAAAGTAAGCCCCCAGGCCCTAACAGTTTAAGAAGAGAATGGGGTGAAAAGGCAGAGACATGATGACAGTACACCAGGAAGACCACAGGCCAACAAAGACAGCATGTCCCTTCTGGTCCAAAGGACTTGGCCATGTTTGGTCTAGCTGTGTTGACCTCCTCTGTTCAGAAAGCCAATAAAAACATTATTTCACCTAGCTGTAGTTACTGCTGGTTGCTTAACTTTCCCATGAAAGCTGTGTCCTTACTGCAGCGCAGGATGTGATCACTCTCAGAGGACCCTGAAGTTAAGCAAGGGTGCTACAGCTTCCACACCCAAGCTCTGAACTGGAAATGCCACTAGACAGAGAGGCAGCTCTCCCACAGGCAGAAAGGGTATGTCAGGAGGTTGCATAAAAACATTGCTGAGAGCGAACTCCCCTCTGGGACAAAGCCTGGGCATGTTGCTAATTTTCACTTTAAAATGAATAAGACAACCAAAAAAAGAAATGGGCCCTTATTTAGTGAGAAAATATTTTGAACACAATCATTGAGTAAAATTCTAACAGCTTTTTGAAATGTACACACATTTCAATGAATATTCCTTTTTACTAATGTTGCCACTGAAACTGAATCCTGCTCCTGAATTCTTTCTCTGTGGGAATAGAGATTCTCTAGTGTGATTAATAATAAAAATAAATACGTAGCTATAAACACAGAGAACTCAGCTTTCTGGCAAGATAAATTGGTGCAGTTTCGCTGAAGCCAAATTGCTTAAATTTACAAAGAAGAGGCCAAACTTAAACATACCACCATTACCACATTCAATCACCACAAAAGTTCTGCACAAGAAAATATGAAACAAAACATTTGGAAAGTGATTCGATGGCAAAAAACTCAGAGTGTCTATATAATACATCCACCTACCACCATTCAGCTTGTCATGCTCACTACTGTTTTAATAACAGTATTTTTAAGAATACTTCTTCCTTTGTGGACTCCTGAAATTCGTTGTTATCCTGTTTTTGTGATATTTCCCATTTAAGTTAGTTTATACTTCCTCTAGGAACACAAGAGGCAGTCAGATCACCTGCTGTTCTGAGATGTCTACAATACTTGAACACAATGGGGTGAAACCAGGACAGAAAGTTAGCCCAATTCTGAATTTCCTGGCTTTGTATTTTTAGTGGGACCTTTCACATAATTTTAATATCCCCATAGGTAACTGTGCATGCAGAACAGAAAAACATGCATGCACATACTCTGTACATACTCAAGACAAAGCCGTAAATTCTAGCACCAAAAGTTAGGATTACATGTTTCAGTGTTGTTCCTGAGTGCTCAATGATACAGTTTTACAGAACATCTCTAGATATCACACTGTAATCTTTTTAATACGATAGTTCCCTGTCCAGAAAACAGACTTGCTCTGAGAGTAAAAACTGCTGTCTTGTGAAAAATGAAGTAGGCAAGGGTCGTATGGAGCCTGAAGCTAACCAAACGTAAAGAACCTCAGAGAAAAAAAAAAAAAAAGATTCACAGTTTGGTCTGATTAATGCTGTGACAGCAAAATGAACAAAAGCCTGGTTCTTGTGCAAATTCTGAAAGGGTGCTCAGAAAGTCAGTTAAATCCAGGTTCTCATTTAGTCACTGACATATTTCTTGATGTGCTTGTTATCAAGGCTAAAGGTGGAAACAGATGAGAAGTTTATTCTGAACATGAACTAATCAATCAAGCAACGTTGACTTCTTTTGGTTTTTCATGCCTTAATTTCCGCCCCCTTTCCCCCCCCAAGATAAAGGTAAAATGCCAAAATTTTACAAGAATTTGAGAAAGTTAAGTATCTTGATATTTGTGAAACAATGAGACAGAACTACCCTGGAAGAGTCAAAAAGGGATGAACTCACTCAATAGAGTAAATAAATCTGCTGTAAAAGAATGTTTTTCTTGTTCTCTGCCCACAATCCCACCTTCCCCCATCCCAAGACTGAACATCTAGTTCAGTCAACATTCCAGTGAGACCTCTCCATCCCATGGAAGGAATAAGGAAGAGGGAGCCTGTGGGGAGAAAACCCAAAAGTGCAAACAAGGGCTTTATCAAAATATATAGGCACAAGTTTAAGTTTGTGGAGGCACCCCTCATTCAGTCATTACACAATTTATGAGCCAATCAAATTTGCAAAGCTTCTTTTACCCTCCTTTCATAGCTTTCAGGATGTATTCATATGTACCTCATTTTTTATGCCCACACTAAGGTGAGGAAGACTTCAATTGCTGTAGCCACAGAATGCTTAAATTTTCTGCTTCAGTCTAGAACACACTTTCAAAACTGAACAAAACTGAACTTTAAATAGTTTCCCAAAGCAGACTAAAGAGTTCATCTCTCAAAGAGCAGTTTATTGACAGGCTTGAGGAGCAGAGAGGGAAATCACTGAAATTTAACCCTGAACCCCACGTGAACCCAGGGATTGGGACTGCATATTTTCCACTGTCCTGCCATCTGCTGCTTCACTGCACATGGTAATCTTTGGCAACCCCACTGAGATCTGCCTGGGCTATGGCTCTGTTCAGACAGGGTGTAGAAAGAAAAGACACTGAGAATGTCATGGCTGACTGACCAGACTACTGAGATCAGAGAGATTATGCCTCATTTGCTCACCAAGCCCTGCCAAAAGCAACACCATTTAACTGCAGGTACTCAAAACCCAACAGGCGTGTTTAAAGGAAAAGTAGGCTAAAAAAGAGGACCATTCATAATGTGCATTTGTTTGGGACACTGTAGCTACAACCTTTTGGCAATTACTCACGAGAGTTTTAAAAGAAAGTCTACAGTGCCCAGTATTTCAGGTACAAGTGATATCTGGCAGAAAGTATCATACCCAATTTACAGAACACATAGACCTGGGAGATGACTCAAGGCAGGAATAAACAAAAGGAGCCTAATAGCCCAGCAAACAGAGATAAACAGAGAAAAAAACATAGCTGTTATTTTAAAACAGCTACAGTCTGTTTTTCTCTTGGCTGTGAAATGCTGCACAGTATGGGAGTGCAACGGTATGGTACTTATATGCATAACCTTCATATGTCATCTCATGACAGGGGACCTCCCTTGAGCCAAAGCCAAATCTACATTCATTCCCCAGAGCACCCCCACTAGGCTCCAGATGCAGCAGGCGAAGAATCAGCTCTCAAACTCTGATTTCCTCTGACCACGTTCTTCTGCAAAAGGGCCCCCAAACCCTTCCAGTGATTCAATATCAAATGTGTACACATAGACTTACTGACTTTCAAAATGACATCTCTAAAAGCTAAGAAATATTTCAGAAGTGTCCTAGAACTGCTACGGTATACTTTTAAGGGTGTTGGACCTGCAAGAAAATTACTGTAGGATACAGAGTTACTGTAGGATTTTTGAGTCTTATCATGCTGACAACAACCACCTGTTATTAATGTATCTCTCATCCTCCCTGCTTATGCCAGAAGTACTAAAGACATAGTTCAACATATGTGTCTACAACAACATCCTGCCCTATTTCTTCACTCAAATACTGATCTTGGAAATGACAGTGTCTTCTCTTCTATTTGTTTAGGGGAAAAAAAGGCACTTTGATAAGATAAGCTTCTCCAGGGGCTGCAGAACTATGGTTGGCAGACAGGGTTGACAAATGTTCCTCTGATTGCAAAGGGACACTACAAAATTGTCCCCTGACGTGGAATAGACAATCACTGTCACCCTTTCTTCTTCCCTGCTGCTCTATTGCCTCCACTCTGTCTGCCTCACAGGGAGATCAGGAAAGAGACAGAAAAAAGCCATGTAAGAGAAGAGGAACAGGCATCTTTTCCCCAGTTCCAGCTGTGTTGGAGCCAACAGGCTCTGTTGTTTTGATGATTCCAGGATCCTCACATCTCATTTGATCCCTGCTTGACAGAAGTGCACAGCAGAGGTGGGAATGGCTTGCAGACTTACAGAGGGAGCTTCTGAAACCCTTAGGCTGTTCCCTCCAAGACAGGGCCCTTCTTTCTGAGAACTGGAGTGAAAGAACCTCAACACCGACCTCCAATTAGCAAGCAAGACAGGAGCAATGTGGTAAAATGAGTAAGGCAAAGAGATCAAATATGCTTTCCATTGTGTTTTTGATCCAAACACATATCTTGAAAAAGAGTAGATTTGAAGTAATAACTACCCACTAACATTCTCAGTTTTAACTTCTGCTGCTGAGCCCTGCTGAATCAGAGCTCCCGCTCCCACTCTCCTTCTTGACTCATAACCTCGGTGACAGCCACAAAGCTGGGCAGAGACACTTTATAAAATGTACTAAATGAAGCAACTTTCAATAACAACAAGGACTGGCAGGTAGCCATGTTAGAGAAGGAAAGACCTAGTAGGAATGTCCTGCAGCATAAAAGTCTCTGTTGTTCTCATTACTGCAGAGGAAGAAAATCTCTTTAAATGCTTTTGATTCAAATGATCGTTTGACAGAAACAACGGATGAGACAAATGGCTGTAAAACAAGGCAATTGGATTTCCTACTGCTACAATATCTTGCTTGGCTCCCATGACACAATTTCTCTGTTATTCTGCCTTGCCATGGTAAAGTAAACTTACAGGCTACCCAGAAAACAGATGAGTGTAATCAGTCCTTTATAAATTATATCCCTTCACTCAAAGAAAGCAAATAACTTTGCCTGCTCTATAATAACTGTTTCTAATACTTCATTTATTTTTTAAATTGTTTATAAAACACTTCAAGAGAGGTCAAGATGAGAGGGCAACAATAATTGGAGATTAAGGAGACTCTCTAAGTATTTTGCACCTGTGAGTAAACAATTTGGTAATTATTATGATGAGAGATAGATCTACTAAAAAATCCCCAACAGCTTATTTGTGATTTTCTTGGACATACATGTTATTTCATCCGAGAGGGAGCCTCCATCTTTTCCAGGGCTATTCCAATTCAAATTTAAGCAGCTGCACACATGTCTTATGTCATGTGACTGGCAAGTCAACAACAATAGATTTAACCTTGTCTCCTATGGAAGGAACCTAAAGAAACAAGCCAGTGGGAAAGTGATATTCTCATGAAGTTTTTTCCAAGTCCCCTGAAAAAGCAGGGGCTTTCCTCCTTAGAGACATATATGTTAAAGCCCACAGAGTCATGAACAAGCAGAACTGCGCCTGAAAGAGATGTGAATTAACATGCAGGACTGGTGTTCAGGTAGGGTTTCAGAAAGGACTTTCTAACAAAAAGGTGATATCGTGTCCTTTTGCAGCCTTTGTGGAATGGTTCTGCCCACTCTTTTTGCTCTTCTTATGTTCATGCACAGCACTAGCAGTGGTCATAGCACCATTCTGGAAAAGCGAATGGAATAAACTCTGAGCTGCTGAATGTCACAACTGTGCAGATGCCTAATGCAGCTGAACTCTGACATATCGATTAACACTAATCCACACTCTAAAAGTACATATGGATAAAATTATATTAATTCTTTAAGCACTCAACCCATTTGTTTCTTTAAAAAAAGTTACAATTTAGAATGTCAGAAAAAACCTGCTCCTTAGTAATTTTTCTAGAAGAGTTTGGTAAAGAAACCACTAGTGTTCTCTAATCTCTCTACCAATTTAAATGAGAACCCAAAACAAGTTCCTGAAAAAGAAAATCATTCAAATTAAGACTAATTATACAGAAATAATGAACTTAAACATGAAAAAAAATTCTGAGGAATTTAAAAGTAGCTAGGGCTATAGACATACTTGCTTAGGAAAATAAAGTTAAATTTTTAAGTTCTTTTTAAGTTTTGATGGAATTCAGTAAACAGTATTTGATTCAAGACAAAGTACTCTCTTTATTCATTTTATATGGTAAGATTATAAAAATGAAGATTCAAAATTCAGATTTTATATCATTCCCCTTCATTTCTTTTTAACCCATGTTTCCTTGATCACCTCAAAGACAGAGTCATGTAGATCTAGACACAAACACAATCTCTTTCCAAACTGCTTCAGCCTAATACCAAATCAATACAGATTATTTCCACATAAGATGGTAACTGAACCACAACTGTTACCTGAACCAAATTCTTTGTTTACCCTAATGCAGAACTGAAGCAAGAATAAAATACTTGATTACTGGATCGAAATAATTAACAGATAATTTTCAGAGGAAGTTCCCATAACACCTAACTATATATTTAAAAATGTTTCAGCTTGAACTAATTCAGAAATACCAAGGCAGATAATTATTGGTCTGGCCAAACTGAACAGACTTCTCAGAGTCTAAGAAAAATCAGATCCAAACCAAACAATTTTCATGCTGTTTTACTTGGGGCTTTTTTAGTTGTTGGTATTTTTCAAGCGCCGCAAGTCCAGGAAACACAATTGTGTACAGGAAACCTGATTTTTCTCTCATTTTAAAAATTAATTATATTAATCTTAGCAGTATCTCCCACAAACATTATTGTACAGTAAAATGGAAATGAGGCTAAGCTAATATTTCAAGATAGCTGCCATCTACATCAGTATATAGTTGGGAAGTTCTCCTTTAGAAGTAGAGAATTATAAGGTCCTCTTAAAATTATTATGTTTATGTCTTGAAAGCTCTCTGGGAGGCATCTTTAAAATATATAAGACTCCTGGGGCTTTGAAAAATCTGAATGGTCTTGTCACTAAACAGCAGGTTTGAAAACCAGATAAAGGCAACTGTGATTTTATAAAAAAATAATCTACTTCATCACGTGGCTGTGTAAGTATTTCTTTCCTGACAGGCTACAGAAAAATAAGAAGCATTTCTATTAATCCATTGAGGATTAATGTTCTAAGTTTTTGCATTTCAGTAGTCTCAAGGAAAAGCATATTTTTAAAAGTGTTAAATCACTCAGATTTTCTTTACTGAATACTAAGCCTTTTATACTAAATATTTAGTTATCTGATTTTAACCAGTAGAAACAACATTGAGTTTGACTGAACTCTCACGTACGTTATCAGTTAGAAAACTTTTGATTTATTCTTTTACAGATAACTTTACTGAACACATAAATTCTTTCATCAGACTTTCACTTACAGACAGGAATTTTCAAACATCATCCACACACACACACACATACATAATTTTGGAAAAATTGAATGAACATTCCCTGATGACTTTGTGGGTTTCTTCATGGGTGTTGATGCCAGGTTATCACTGTCTGTAAATGTAATGGTAAACCAAATGACATCACCACACCACCAAACCCACAATGAACCTGTAGAACCAAAGTGACAGGAGACACTTAACTTACTTGCAAGTAGACCAGAGTTGTGCAATAACTGCAGCACACTAATGAAATCAAACCCAGAATTGCTTCATCCCATGATTTCAAAACAAAGAGCTTCTTTAAGTGCAATGTCAGATTATGATGCTTTTCTCAAGAAAAGCATCATCATGAGACATAGCAAAAATTTAATAATGACCTGTTATTCACTGGCTTACACTTTTCTGACACCATTTTGGCAGCAGACCTTGGATTCACCAGCATAACAAAAAACTGTTGCCAGTTCTTTAGCAACACCAGAACTTTCAGGACTAGGTAGCAAAGGTAGCATTTGCCTACTGCTGTTACATGAAGTCAAGCTTTCAAGTTCCCAGCCTTAGTGTTACACCAATCTTGCCCAGTTTTTCATAAATATTGCAAGATCTGCTGGGACCATGAAATAGGCTAAAAATAAAACAATTGTATATGTGGTACAATCTTTTTTTAAAACTTATTTTTTGTGCAAACCTCAAACAGTGCCTATAATTTTCAGCAAAATTCAGATGCTTCAAATCACTACCTGGAAGCTGCAGCACATTTGGACAGGTTATGGCTCAGGGCACAGAGCACCCTATTCAGAAAAGGAGAAGCATACCCACTATCTAGTTTTAGACCATACAAAGGGGAGATATTTGTCCATAACACATGAGTTTCAGACGCTTTACCCGCTCTAGAGTATGAGCACAAGTCACACTACTAGCACTGGTCCATCCCATTGCCCCATTTTCCCTAAAGGGTCAGGACTTGAGAAGAGGAAGACACACCCCAGCTAAAAAACTCATGTGAAAATTGGCAACTACTGGCCTGATTTTCAATGGCAGATACATGCAATACTTACGAAAACAAACAGCAGGGGAATAAAAAAGAAGCATTTATATGATGCCTGTTCTGGTCACAGTGTTGGCTTTACATTCAATGGCACTTCAGTATAAATGTTTAAAATGAAGTATCATACTGGTGCCATCCCAAGCCAACAAAGTTTTTAAGACCATAGAAAGTTTCCAATTTATTCTGTTTTCAAGAATTACATAAAATTTGGGAAGTCGAAGAACTTCCTGACCTTGGGAAGTGCACAGTGTCTCCATTTATCTTGAAGCAGAGCAGTAATGGTAACAAAAGGTCTCAGTGGTTATTTTTACAGTCTGCAGCAAATAGAAACTCAGTGTGAGAGCACAGAGTGTAGGACACAAGTAACCCTAATGCATGCACACATGCCTCCCAATGACTCAGAATATGGGCATGAGGTGGGGCTGAGAAGAGAAAGGTGTCAGCAAGGAAGCACAAATAAGATTTAAAACTTAAAAAAGCAACTGTTTCAAATCTTTTAAAAAGTAAATGGAACGTAAAATATTTCTGAGTGTTACTGATGTTTTTCTCATGTCTTCTGGATTTGTCTTAAGTCCAAAATGACCTCTGGATTATTTCAGATTTGCATTTCCTACACCTGGGATTACTACTGGATTTTTTAAAATTTTGACAAAAAAATCTCATTCTATTGATGCAATGAATAAGCACCTTAAATATCTTTTAACGTAAGGATTGTAATATAAATGAGGAAGAAAAAAAAAAAGGATGTAAACTGAAGGTCTAAATTGCTTTACTGGATAATTCTTTACTACTTAGAAGTCTATTCACATATAATATAATATAATAAAATCAAGAACTTGACTTCAAAACCAAAAATCAATCAGTATTCCTGCAACTTATCTATAGCAGTGGTTCTCAAACTCATGTGTCGTAGGGCAAAAAGTTCAGAGAAAATATGATAATGTATTCTCTCTCCTGGCTTGGGTTTGATTTGTTTTCCTGTACCAAAGAGCAACCCCGAAGGGTTTCATGGGAAACCTGCTAAGTCTCTGTCTTAACTGTATCATTCTATAGGGGTGAGATACAATACAGATCAAAATATGCAACTGTTATTGCAACATCGAAATAGCACCAGGTATCTGGTTTTATTACAATGCTTTGGGCCATAGCTTTCATTTGCCAATCATTGCCTAACAATTAAGTAGAACATAATTAAATTTTAAGAGTCTAAGAAAGGCAAATCCTTGAAAAGGAAATATTTTAACAGGGTTGGCAAGGTGTGCAAACATCAACAGTGTGGGAAACACATGTAGCTGACAGTACATACACTGCTATTAACTCCTTGTAACAGAGGTTAAAATCTCTTCAAAAATACTTGCAATTAGATGAATAAAACTGGCAAAAATCAGCAGTCTGCCAGCTGTTGGGATCTTCAGCTATTTCAGTGACAACAAGATATGCTTATAAATGCAAAACATTTGTGTATCCCCAGAAAATACATAATGCATGTAATGTCTGAAATCAAACTACCTACACATGCAATGTTTGTCTGTGGGGTTGTGCTTCTCATTTTTAAACACATTTCTAGGAACTGTAAGTCAAACGCTTCACGAAATCAAGACAGAGAAAGAAAACTGTTCCTAAGTTCAAACCAAGCTCTGACCAAATGCACTACTCTTCTCTCAGATAAAACAGCGTACCTTCCTAAAATTGCTATAAAATCCCACTGCAAGATGAATCTTATCAGAGGTGACATCCAATGACATTGCATTTCCCATTTATTTGTTTTTAATGAATCCTGCTAACTTTGTTGAGGATTTCCTTCTGCAGTGCTTTTTTGACTCATAATGGTGGAACAGGTTGATTTCAAATAACTTTCTGTAACAACATGCACTTTCAATAGATCTATTTTATTTTAAATTATGCATGACTAAGTAGCTCTCTCAACTTTTCAGAGAGCTGTTTTAGGAAAAACAGGATGCAGAAAATCTTTCAGATTTGAGAAAATCCTTCAGATGCTAAGATGGGCCAGTCATGCCTACAAGATGTGAGTATGACCAGGCTTTCAAGTTTCTGCACCTGGTAGATGATGCCCAAAATTTGAAGGCTGTGGATTGAGGCCTACAGAGTCACATACTTAACATCTTTGCAGGGATAGCCAGGACTCTGAAGATAAGCTGTAAGCAATTTCTAATGGTTTTTATATCATAGTCTCAGGGGAACACTGGTGTTGGATTACACAATGGGAAGAAGACAAAGCAGTACACTAGTATGTCAGATGAAAAGTGTATATATTTGACAGAATTTTTATCATAGTAAGACACAGGTCTTCAGAAGTTTAAGAAATCATTAATACAGTAACAATGACTAAAATACTAAACATTCATTACTTACAGAATATCAACAATAGATATTAATAGATATATAAAATAGATATTAAGATAGATTAATTTATGAATCTGTTTATACAATAGATATTAAGAGAGATTCATTTATGCAACATCTCTTGCAATAATGATGGGACCTTTGCTCTTTTCGTGATTTTTTTTCCTTTATTGCCTCTATTTCAGAATAGAACCATATTTAATGAAGCACAACAGAACAAAATAATCATGTAGATGCAACTGCAAGCAAAAATGGCTCAAGGAATTTTTTGGAAAAAGCAAGAAATACAGAACAGGTTGGCCAAGGCTGAGTCCCCACATCTGGGAAAACTGCATCCTACAGTATGCTCTCTTGTCCTAAGCTCTGGGTACCACTAAGCTATGACTTAACCATGCATTCAAAGGAGGTGTTGTTCCCCAGATAAAGTGGTTTCCTTCTGAGAGGATCTCACATGCAATAGATTGGACTGCATTGCCACAGAGCCCTGGAATGGGCAGGCAGTGGACTGTGCATGGTCTCTCAGCCATCAGCTACCAGGGTCTGAGATGACCACACTGTATCTATACTGTCTCATACACTCTCCCCTCATGCTCCAGCAATGGGATAAGTTGACTAAATGGACTTCTGGCTGAAACCAGCTCTGTTCTTCTGACCTTCTGCAAACATTCACTTTAAGCTTGTTTGTAAAATGCAAGGTGTAAATCTCACAGTTCTTGCTTGTATTTCACTTCATGTTCTCATTTACGATACCCAAGAACAGCACAATGGTCACATTTTCCATTGTGCTTTGCCTGGGGAAAAAAATGTAACAAAGGGATAGGCACATAAAACTCTTTATTTCTCAAAATCCTGCTACAAGTTTATGTACTAATGAAGGCATAAGAACACTCCAGGTGAGGTACATACTCTGCCACTCCATTTCCCCTTTCTGACTTTCATAAATTTCATAGCACTTTATTTCAATTTTTTTGGCTGATATTTAATTAGAGAAAAAAATTTGCAAGTTTTAGTTTGAGAAAGTAACACTGATACATGTTAATGTAACTTGAGAAATGCTAAGAATTACTTGGTAAAGTTTTCTAAATGTAATAGTTTTGGCATTTTGTAAATTGTGAGGATATTCTGCCCTTTTTTTTTTTTTTTTTTTTTAGATTAAAAACAAGTTGAAATCAATCATGGAAGACAGCAAAACTTATGATCTAACTTTCTTCTCAACACAGTATAAGCCACAAGGGAGCATATGATTTAATGACAAAAAGATGCTTCTGATAAGATAATAATTTGCTCAAGGAGAGATCCGAGTTGTGAATGCAGCTGCTTCAAAAAATCTAAACCCACAGGCAAGAAATTACTTATTTTTTTGTACAAGCCATATCCGTAACTACTTAGATAAAATGGGGATACACCCCAGAAAAGTACATCAGATAGAGAAGTGAAGAATCAGGGCTACTTTGAGACTGAAAAGGAAAAATAATTATTAAAAAAAAAGTGAAAAAAATTACCATGAACTATTGTTGCTAAGACTGAATTAAAAAGATTTCAGTAGTCAGACTGTTCAACAGCATCTTACTCCATCAATGAGTCATTTTAGAAAAATATTTTTTTATATCTTGATTCAGTTCATGTACATGATTATTTCATTCCCAATGTGAAAAGTTCCATGGCACGGATCTGGATTTCCTGGATGTCCAAAGCTTAAGGTCATCCAGAAGCAGTCTCACTCTCCAGTTCTTATTTCAGATGTCTGGTACTGTTTTTAAAACCCAATTTAATGACGGGAAATCCACTCATATTTTGGTGTGGTTGCACTACCTTCATATCTTAGTGTAGATAGCACTAGGAAAGTGGCACTAGAAATATGAGGGTTAATATGGCTTACTAGCAACATAAAGACCAGATAAAAAAAAAAAAATCACATATTTTTATGTGTTCTGATCTGTATTAATCAGTCAGTAGCAGGTTCAAGATCATCATAATTAACTGCATTTACTTACCTTGTAACACCAGATCTTTTTCAAGGGGAAAACACATGTACTTAGGTAAAGCAGAGGAAAGGTATTACCCGGAATTTTCTATTATTACAGTCAATATTACTGCAAACCCATTTGTGCAAGTAGGCCCTAATGCCCACATTTATCCCCAGTGATGTCTGACTGCATGTGTAGATAAGGGAACACCTGCATGGATCACTTAGCAGGATCAGTCTCGCAGCAGGGAGAAAAAGCCAGTAAGAATGCATGTCTCCAGGACACTGCATGCTTTCTCTGTTGAAACACGCCAACTAAAAACCATGAAATGATCTTGGCTGCTCTATAGCACACAAATGTCTGAGTAAGTCCTTTTACATTGGCCATGGTACCTTGCCATCAAGTTTCCAATGGGCAAGGCAGACGATTCCTGATGACACCAGCCAGACTGCATGCTTCTCATCCAGAAAGGAAAAGAGTCACAAGCAGTACTTTGCTGACTTTTTCTATTTAGATACACTCGTGGGTTTGGAAATTTTGCATTAAGTGAAGGAGATGTATCTTTGCACTGAAAAATGTACACACTTATGTCTTTCACAGGCCTCAATTTACCAAAAAACCACCAGGAAAAACCCTTAGTATTTCCAGTGGTACTAAGTTGACCAAGCTTCTTCTCCTGCATTGAAAGTAGTTTTAAGAGATTAGCAATTAGTCTCCAATCACAGACATGAGAAAGGAAAATCTGGCAGATACTGACTACGTCTCTATACAGTAGATGCAGAAGAGCAGCTGCTATAGTAGGAATTGCACAGATTTCTTGTAAAAGTCAGTAGCAGATGTCACCATCTGCTTCTGCCTTCTCCATGAAATAGAGGTAAAAGGGATACTAAAAACTGATTAAAAAAAAAGTAACAACAAAAACCATAATATCAAAAAACACACAAACATATTTACAGTGAGTAGAGGAAACTCTTACCCCCTTCTCCCTGGCTAACCTGAGACTCAGATGGACAATAAAAGCAAAGAACACTCCCCATTCTATTTAAGATATGATTACTTTTCATTTTAATCTTACTACATGTACTTTGACAATATTCAGCCTGCAATCTAATACCTAGCCACTTCCACCCTGGCTGAAAGAGATCACAGAAATGAGCAGTTGTATCCTTTCCCTCTGGCTATACAGCAACGGTCTGATGACAACTGCTTTACCAGAGTTGGTATCAGACACACAAAAATTCCCTACTGAATGATCTGCACAATGATGTCATGTGTGGAGGCAAAGTATTACTTAGGGAAAAAAAAAAAAAAAACTCAACAAAAACCAAACAAAACTTTTGTTGCATTGTGTCAGGAAACATGCTGTACATGTTTGTACATCTTGGCAGATTAAGATCAGATGAGGCAAGCAATGAAGTGGTTAACCAAATCAGAAAATTATCTCAGACATCCAAAGGTATATCTTGTAAACCTGAGACAACTTCTTACACAGAACTCAAGAGAGACAAGAGTAAGGGCTTGTCTGGGACAAAACAAATGACACTGTCAACAAGCAGTTTGCTTTCCCACTCAGAAAAGGAGGTATTAGTGAGATCCAGAGCCCAACAAAAGAACAGGAATCTTTCAATGAAGTAAAAAAAAAGATTTGGATCAAGCCCCAGCTTTCCTGAAAACTAGACTTGCTAATTGCCTCACTCTTCCACTGTCAAAACTGTCATCTCACTGAACAGAAATATCTTTCCAATATTGCTACAGGGCAAACATTTCCACACTGGTAATACTGGGAGACATGTTCAACTACCACCAGCAACTTGATTGCCACCACCTCCCCCATTTGGTACCCTATATCATTGTTTTGAAAGGAAGGGGAAAAAAATCAACGTTATTCTGGAAAAGTTTTTTAGATTTTCTTTTGTTTGTTCATTTTTGAATACAAAGACTGCCTGTAGCCACTGTAGAGCATATTGTTTTTCAGCTCATGTCATACTTAGACAATAAATAACCTTCAGAAATGGGAGATCCCATTCACCTTGGCATGACCATAAATCAGAAAATTCTTGAGCAGTACCTGGATAAAATGGACAAAAGTAACTGAAGAAATTAGCTTCAGCAAAGTATACTGCTAATACAGGTCTTTTCCCCAAAGGAAGCAAGTCATGCTTATCTTACATTACCAGACTATTACTGGAAGTACTATGCCAGACCCTCAGCTGGCATAAATCAACACGACCCTACTCACTTCAGTGCAGCTGTGTTGATTTATGTGAGCTGAAAAGTATGTACTGGTCAAAAAGTGACTATTTCATCTTACAAAACTGTAAAAGTGACTAAGTGAAATGAAAGGAAAATCAAATGAGAGGCAGTATGTATAATATAAAGAAAATAATAGAGAGCAAAGTACTACAGAAAGGCTCAAAGTAGATGTATATTTTATTAAGATTAGACTAACATAGCCACTAATTTTACTTCATATGAAATTTTAGATAATATTTTCTGCTATTACATACACACGTATCTCTTGAGTATAGACTCAAGTACTTGTGCAATTTAATAATGCTGTACTATTCCCAAATTAAGATATAAAGCTCAGACAGTGGGTTCAGCCAACCTAGAATTTGTCAGTGGTGTTTTGACTCTGATTGTCAGAACATGAAACATCATACTTAAAAGGAAGCCCACACAGAGAACTTAAGTGCTCAGCTTTACACTATGGTGTCACATCTTAAAACTACTCCTGTTACTGTCTTTCTCTTAGAGAGCAAGATAAAAGCAGAAAACCAAATGTTCCCAAATCCAGCACTTCTCTCAAGCCTTTGTAATTTTGAGAAATATGAAACCTTTCATATTAGACTTAAGCACTCTTTACCCTTATGAACTCAGTGCAGACTTCCCTATTATTATACAGGCTACATGAAATTAACTATCGGTGCTCCTTTCTGAGTTTAAGCTGCAAAGGTGCAGAAGAAGAATTGGCACTCTAAAAGAAGAGATGTAGATTCCTAAACTCCTTTTATAGGGAAGCAGTTCTTGAGATTAGACACTTCTCATTTTCCATAGGCTTGCACACTACTGCCTCAGCACTACAATATCAGAACATTATATAAAGAGGGATTGGCGCAGATGTACTTGGGCCCCTAGTCTATACTAGCAAGAGTGAAGTACAGGCTCCAAAGGACATAAACACCTGAGCTGGTGTTCGAAGAACTCCCCCAGGAAATCCACAAAGGGGCAGACTAGTTCTGGGTGCATTGATGCTTGGAACACACGAATAGTGGGTGGTTTTTCCAAGACTCAGTTAGTGAAGAACAAAAACAGTTGAGGGTCCAAAGGGTCTCATGCATACCTTTCCCATCATGTGTAATTCAACTACCAGCCAACCACTTTATCCCGTAAATATGACAGACTAAATGATCCTTCTTTGAACTCTCTCTGCAAAGCAGTGATTCCCCCTTGAGTTAGGAAACCTCTCAAAGCTGCTCCTTGAGCCAGAGAGACTTTTCTGTTAAAAACTCTGGATAAGAGCAGTTTCAGTTCTATTTAAATTGCAAGTGGACTGCTTTGCAGTGCCTTTCCCCCTGATCTGGGACTCATCTCAACGTGAGTACCTGTACTTCAAATGCAAATACTTTTATATTTGATCAAAGCCCATAATTCAGGCTCCAAGGTATGAAAAATGCATTCCGTTCATCCTTGCCATTGCCTTTCAGGGTAACATATTTCATGGATCCCTGGCTAAAAGGAATACTAGAGTTTGTCTCTTCACAGTTTTTCCCCATAAATACATTTTGTATAAGAAACTTACAGAAATTTTCAAAAGTACGATATAAAATTCAGATATGCACTGTCCAGTGCTGACTTGATCACCAGGACTGATCAAATCTGCACCTCAGCAAGTGGGACTGCTGCAACCTTCTACTCTTCTCTGGGCATCAGGTTTTGTGTGGACAAGATGGAAATAATACCACCATTAATGGGACATTGTATTTGATGCATTCAGCGTAACCCTAAACCAACTAAAATAGTGGTATAAAGTATTGGAAGAAAATACATATTGATTTATTTAGGTATTCCCAATCTTTGAAAAGAGCATTAAAAAAAAGGCTAAGCCATAAAGCATTATAAAACTTCTATGGATATTACCAGCTCTGCATAGGAGTTAGAAATTCCAGTTAAATCATCATCCCCTCCTGAAGTGCCTTTGCAGTGTTCAAAAATATTAGGAAAGTGATGAATTGCTATCAAGAAGCAATCTCAAAACTACTGTTATTTCATTTTCTTATCTGTATAATTTTCCAAAGCATTTCCCACAAAAACACTATGCAAAAAACACTGGTCTGTGGTTACAGTTGCTCTCATGGCAAGTACTCCAGCTAAGGCAAAAAGATCCAACTGAAACCATTTCTAGGACAAGATTCCTGTTCATAGCATAAAGAGCCTAAAACTTCACCTAGCACACACACAAAATGAAAAGTACAGCCTGAGACTTCAAAGTACAGACTTTGAGTTCTCCATGGAGACATTAAATGTGTTGAAAAGAGACCTTAGACTGGAAACCCTATTGCAGTACTGTCAAAGCAGGAACAAACATCAGAGGGATCAAAATAGCAATGAGTACTGAAGTTTTCCTTCTTCAAAATGGCATGAGTCTATAGAAGAGCATCAGAAACACTACGTGTGTTTATAAAATTTGCATCTCATCTTGTAGCTCCTTAGAGTTATTAGAAATCATGCCAAGCTAATATTTTTTTATTGCATAGTCTCACATTTTTTTTACAATGGTAAGAAGGTTTTGATTGCATAGCGATAACTCAGAACAATTTGAACATTAGTTTACAGTACACTATGAATACACCTCAGTAGACTCTTTAATAGAAAGCAAAGTATTAGGGCTTCTAAATGAAATAATCTAGTGAATATGATTCTCCTTTAATTTTGAACTTGTGCTTAATTTGCTCCAGCGAAGCGATACACCACATCTTACCACCAATTACTGTAAATGCTGCCTACCCACTGTATGATGAGGCTTCACAGCTGTGACTCCCAAAGACTGAAATTAATATTTAAATCCTATTGTCACAGAATGCTTTTTTCTCTTCTTTTTTATTTTTTTTTCTTTTAAGCAGAAATGAAATTATGGTCTGTTTTATATAAGTACAATATGATTAAAATTCTTGTATTTTGTGCCAGGCTGTAATTTATATAATTGCGTTCCTGTAAAATTTGAATTTATTTTTCATTTAGAAACAGACCACAATAAAAGGTTTCGGCACTGAGAATCCAGTTTTCTGTGTTAATTTAAAGTTTAATTTTAGAGTGTTTTCTACAGTCACAGTACTTAAAGGGCAGAGGAAAACTGTCATTGTAAAAGAGACTTCTAATCAACCGTGGAGTCTTACTCGAACTAAATACCAGCATTAACTGTTCATAAAGTACTGCAAGCGGAAAAGGGATGATTAAGTGGAATTTAAGCTGCATTGCTATTAAGGATTAAACTGAAAGGCATTTTAAAGCCATGTGTTAAAAGCCATCTTGTAAAACAGTATGGGCCATAATTCAAAATTCCTTCAAAATATACCAGGCTGTACTAATTATTCTTATGAACTTAGAGCATCTATTATTTCTGCCTCTCAATTTGACATTTATACACAAATTAAAATCTTGAGTATGTCACACCTGAAATTGCATCTGTTACACAGTTGCCCAGATGAATGTTCAGAAAACCTGCTTTTTTAATGTCATATTAACATTTTTGCCTTTACTCATTACCAAGAGGGACACAAAATTAGATACACAAACTTTCCTTCAGCATCTGTGAGCTACAAAATGGAATATAATGCTCAAAACGGAAAGCTGCTGTTCTTGAGCTCTGAGACTGCCAGGAGGGCTGCATCAAATGCCACAAGCAGGCTGCAAGTTGTGACACCTTCCCTACAGAGTTCTGGCAAGTTTAAATGAAACCTGTGGATGCATTGTTCTATTTTTTCCAATCAGATATACGCAAAATTTGAAACAGTTTCACATGGATTTTCTAACCTCTTCTGGGGCTCTCATGATTGAAGAGGATACCATTCACAGCAAAGAGATTGTAGGCTTCTCTGAAGTTCACCACAATCCAATAGGCATACAGTTTTGCTGCCCCTGTAAAAATAATTTTGAAGCATTATTGTATACGTGCTTGGCTCATACGCAGCTCACACACACACACACACACACACACACATCTCTGTCACATACAGAGTGAAGTCCACATTTCGACAGCAGAGTGCTTCAGCAGTTGATTAGTTCCCTATATGGGCCAAATTTGATATAGAAAAAAAAAAAGCCCAATAAAAAGCAGCTGAATGAGAAAATACTCATATTCTGAGCAGCCTCTGAACTGGCCTGGAAACATCACAGCACTTTCTTACTTGTTTTCCTATACACACTCAAGCACGGCATTTTTTCTTTTACAATATAATTAACACAGTCAGAGCGTGTGAAATATGTCACTGTAGTGACCTCTGTTAATTAAAAAACCCCAAAACCAAAACAAAACCAAAATTACTTTGGAGGAATAAAAGTGAAAATCTGGTGCCTTAACACTCAAATTGATTTGAAACTGTATCACCAAAATCCTCCATGCCCATTGCTTTAATAAGTGTTTCAAATTTCATATGAGTTCCCGAAGGAAGAAGTGAACTCTTGGGAGTCTTTCATTTAGGCAAGAAAAAAAATGAAACCTTATCACTCCAGCAGTACCTCACAACCCTTTGTGAAGGAAGAGCCACCATACCCCCCCTCCCTCTTCAAGAGCTCTTCACCTCTGAGCTGAATGAATAAGGTCTTGTGAAGTGAGATGCTAATTTCCAACCCCCAGGCAATGGCAGCAAATACTTTTTATATAGTAATTCATAAAGGTATGCCTCTTGACATGTCTAGTCACTTTAGCTCTATCATCATTCTAATCTCACACCCAAATGACTTCAGCCCTGAGACATGAGCAGGGAGAACAGACAGACAGACACTCCACACACACCATTGGCGCTCCTCACCATAAGGCGATCTTGGGTAAAAAGGGGTGGTCTCCTTCTGCGGGATTTCTTGCACTTTTCCAAAAAGTTCACTGGTGGAGGCTTGGTAAAACTTCACAGAGTTGATAAGGCCACAGGTCTTAATAGCATCTAGGAGCCGTAGAGTGCCAACCCCATCAACGTCAGCAGTATATTCTGCTAGGTCGAAAGAAATCTTGGGGAGAGAAAGAAATAAAAAGCCACCAATTTTACTAGGGCACCAGAACATGCCAAAATCATGTACAACCAACCAAAGCAATACATCACTTGCCACAGACCATCTAAATGCTTTTGTACAGAGTAGATACTCAGTTTAAACTAGTACCCTCAAAGGATTTCTAAGAATAAATACGTAGTTCCATAAATAGCCAAACCAAATGACTGGTGTTCCCTGGGATTATTTTCCCATGTGAAGTAAGGGGTTAGCCTCCCCATGGTGGGAACATTATCAGGCACTCTCTCATCTCCACAGCTGCCAGTTTCTACAGCACTCACTTGGGCTCAGTATCTTTGACACACTTGAATCTGGTTATAAATGCCCAAAATATATTTTTAAAAATAAATAGGAGAGAGAGCATGACAGCACCAACATGTATAAACCCCAGCTCTCTCACCAAACTTTAAACAAGGTCCAAAGTTTTGCAATTTAAACAGACATCAAAGTTCAGAGAAGAGTAGAAATACCTGCTATCAAATGAGGCTCTCAAAACTATCTGACCAAGGTGTAGCAGAGCTGTGGCTTTTGCACAGAGCCTACAGAGATCATGAAATATGATGGCAAAGGGTAGAGGTATACAAAAAAACCCTGACATCTTCAGCTGACATATTCTTTGAAGTCTCATAATAAAAGTCATGCCCACTGGTGGGCCAGGATTCTTTTTCTCTCCCCACTCCAGTATTTGTAGTTATCTTTACAATGAGCCTGTCTTGTGGCCTATACCAAAAGCAGTGCTCAAGTCTAAGCTTTCAGAGTCTTTCAAAAATATATAAAAATATATTAATTCTTTTCCTTGCAGTTACTGAAGAAATAAAAACAAAAAAACCCAGAAAAAGTAAGCTGAAGGTAAGAGCTGTGCTGTGACTACCACAATCTGTAGACAGGAGAAAATATGCTCAGAAGGAAGCTCACTTTTTTTGGTGGTACAGGCTGTTTTTCTGGAGGTTCCAACAAAGTTCCCAGACTCTGAAGAATTTTTTTTCTCACCAGTGCCCATCCCAGCGGCACATTCTGCCTTCCTTCTACATCCTCTTTCCAACCCAGGGATTTTGCTTATGCCAGTTTTTTTTTTAAAAAGTTCTCTGTTTATACTGCCAATGTCATAAAAAGTAAAGGAGAATGGGGTTTTAGAGCAGTGGCCCTGACCCAAAGAATTATTCTACCCATGTCCCCTCTGGCTGATTCAGACTGATAGCCCTGTATTCATTTCTCCTGTTAAGCCACTTCCCCTATTCAGTAACCACTGGAGGTTTAAGGCTTATTGACACAGCAAATGGAAGAAAAATAATTTTATTAATTTAAATTTTCACTTATGGTTAATTTAATACAGGTATGAAATTATCTAAATTGTGTTACTGTGCTCCAAAATAAAAAGGTTCACTCACAGTTTTGAGCTGAAATATGAACAAAACCAAACCTTACTTTTCCTTTGTTTTAACCAAAAGAAAAAAAACCCAACAAAACCACAAAAGGAAACCTGATATGTTGTCTTATTAACCTGGTATGACCCAGCTGAAATTGAGCACTGATCGACCAAGAAGGGCATTTTTTGTTTTAAACCATTTGGCACAAAGATGACAGCCATGTAAGGCCTCTCAACTTCAGTGTCACAGTAACTCTTAGGAAAGCATTTAATGAGTAGGCGGTACAGTCAATAATGTAGTAACGAATATAAATTGGTGTATTAATCACATGTCCCAGCTCTCCAATGAAAGGCAAAACACATAGTAATTGCAGCAGAATCAGGAATTTATGTATATTAAAGTATTGTTTCCAACAAATAACCTGCTTAAAACATCACCCTGAAATGCAAATTGTTGTATCCATATTCCAATCCAAAGTAAATAACATGTTTAACTGAGGCACTCTAGGAGATCCTAGATTATAAACCCTCTTAAACAGAGGGAGAAATGAGGCCAGAGCAGCAGCACTGGGAAATGCTCTTTCTGGCTGGTGTAGAGACCAGTTTCACAAGAGATGGTTTTCCCTATTGCCTGATGAATGACCTCAGTCTTCACCTTCAGAAAACCCTCCCTGGGGTGTGAGGTAATTGTGCCCCCATGCTGGCTGGGTCTGAGTGTCCTCAAGCAGAAACCACCAGTTCTGTGTCTGTTTTGTAATGCAGACTGCTGTTCACCAGAGCCAGGACTCACACCACTAAATACTTTTCATTTTGGAGTGAAAGTTAGACAAAAATGGCATTCAAGAAAATTCAAAAAATGGTTTTATCCACTAAAACATCCAACATCAAAAATTCTGGACTGTTAAGAGATCCTGTGGAAGGTAGGGGCAGTAAAATTGCAAATAAAGATAAAAGCAACTCAAATTTCAATTTGATTCTAATTCAAAGTTAAAAATTTAACAGGGTTTTATGAAATACTTGATCAATTAAGTAGTTATAAATAAATCAGAAAAGAGCAGAAAAAGGTGATAACTTATTGTTTACAACGTAATTCCCCTCTCTTTATACATACTATCTTGGGCAAGACTGGCAGAAAGAACAGAGGGGGGAAAAAAATAATAATAAAAAAAAAAAGGAGCAGAGGCTTCATTAAGAGGAATGTGCAAGAGAAAACAACATCCATCCATAACACACAAAAAAGGACTGAGTTACAGAAATAAAATATAGAACCAGATTCAATAGATGTTACTCTTACAAATAACCTTCACTGAACTGAGTGGGACTACCTGAAAGAGTAAAATCTTCATGGATATTATTGTAAAGGTAGGTGTATAAAGGCTAAAACCAAGTCATATTTTATGAAAGATTAAACACTTATCCAGTGGGAAAAAAAGAGCTTAGCTAATACCTACAGATAAGAGATTTCAAACTGTCTAATTTATGACAACTTTCTTAAGTGCCTGAATTAGGAAGATTGTCTTTCTCTACAGCAGTAAAGACAGCAGCGAGTCAGAGCAGAAAACATAAAAGAGATACTCTTGATCATGCTTTAGAGAAACTATTTACACACACTCATTTTTTAGTTGAGCTACATAAGACAGATGCTCCATTCTTTCCCCAAAACTATCTCTTTCTCTCAACTGCACAAAGCAAGACCTGTAAGTACAACTTGTTTTGAAGAATGCATGGAGTTTCTGTAATGACTGGACTAAGGAAAAGAAGCTTCTTTACCTGGCAGAAACTTTAAATCTGCAAGTTTTCTCAAAAAGACTGTTGAAGTAATGGATCCAGCACTTTGGCCTCTTTGGAAAGATTTTGTGCCAAAGGGAAATCATGGCATACCAACAAAACAGAAATTGTCCTCTTGGAACATACGAGTCTGAGTGACCTTGGCACTTGCTTCCCATGTACAATGGGGACACCACATTTTTGCAGTTGTCATTGTTGCTCTCTGGAGATACTATAAAACTATAAAAGTATATTTTTCAGATTTATTCCATTCAGTGGGTAGTGATAAGTGTGTCATTATAAGAGGACAAAGAAAAATAAAGAGACACTGGACAGAAGTACTTCAAGTTCCAGGTTTTCAAGTTCTGAACACCCTACAGAATTTCCTCAAAGAATACTAAAAAAGCAAATAGACTCCTTATGTACATAAGAATTCTACATACTGAAGATCTTTTTTTTGCTGGACTCATCCCTAATATAGTATATTTAAAATACATTCTTAATCAAGAAAAAAATTCCCCAGCAAGGCTTACCAGAGGATGATAAAACTTTCATGAAAAAGCATCATTTCATTAGTTATAACACAGGACACAATATGAATACACTGTACCACATTATGTCACTTCTTTCATGTGGCTACAATCAGAATGAGTTTTATGAACTGGTTTCTACCTTTTGAATTAGAACTCTTGTGTTCTCCCCTCCCATTTGTTTCTCTTTATAATCACCAGATTCAATCTCTACAAGACATATTGATTTCATAGAGCAATGCTTTAAATATGATGTTTCCCAACTAATCATTTAAAACCAAGCTTAGCAAGATCTCCAATGAGATTTAAAAGCTTACTGAAAATTATCTAGATGGAAACACATGGGTCTTACCCTCCACAAGACCACGTTCCTATCATGCCTATAAACATTATATACAAGACTTAATAATACGATATTTGCTTTTGACCAATGTGGTGTTGTTGGCAATGGTGATACTCTGAAAGTTATCAATTTAGTGCACACATAGTTTTGGCTTTGTGGGACTCTTCATCTCTGCTTTGTCATTCAGAAGAATCCAACAGATAAGCTGTGATCATATTAATTATTAGTTTTCAATAAAAAAAAAAAGTATAAACTAGCAAAACGTGCTTCAATGCTCTACATAACGAATATAAATAATGGTTTGAAATTTCATCTCTTACAGTCTTCTCAGTTTCAGAAGATAGGTTTTCTGGAAGACTGGTGTTATAAGAGGGAAGATTATTTGAAGCCCTAGGAAGAAATAAGATCATATAAATGTAAATTATTATTCTTTAACTCCAAAAGGAGGGGTGAGTAACCTAACTAAAATATCAATTAAAGCATCCTCGCTCTTTTGAAAAAACACTATGGTAGTTTCTTTACATTTATCAAAGGAGAAGATTTGTGTATCAGGTCATTAAAAAAAGGTTTACACCAGGAAAGCAAATCACAAAGCAGAAAAACTGCTCAGAAATGTTTCGAGTCTCACAAGTTTCACAGCGGTTACTTTTTTGCATTCTTTAAAATCAGTTCTGTTTGCTTTGAATACTCAGTGTGCCTTCCAATAAAAAATATTGGGATCTGCCAATAAAAACCACTGGGATCACTTACACCATCTCAGTAAACAAGCTGCTCAATCCCCAGGAATAGGCATGTAAAGCATAAGATTCCAGTTGCTAAATCTAATAGAATACAGGCCAAGAATTCCTGTAAAGTCTTAATACACTAAAAAAAAAATCCTAAGGATTTTAGGAAATATAAAGAATCTGGGGGAGCTGAGCTGTGTTAAGGGGATGGGAAAGAAAATGTCAAGTAAGCTTCCAAGAGAATATGACAATTCCTCTTCCCCCAACCTCTTAACTCAATGAATGCTTGTCCTCTCACCCAAAAAAAACCCTAAATGAAAGATACAAAATCCCCCTAACAATTATAGATTTTGCTATACAGAAAAATTCAATAGCTATGAACTGCTTATTACTAAGTGATACTCATGATATTTAAAAGCCCTATTCAATTTCTTAGCTAAACAGAAACAGACTAAAACAGTAGTGATTGAAATTCTGGATAAAAATGAACATGCCTTTTGTAGATTTATATTCTTTCCTGTTTATTTCCCTGTTATCTCATTAGCAAGACAGAAAAAAAAATCTGTATAAAATTAGAATATTTGGACAACATGATTACAAGTGGAGAATTAGCAAAGAAAAGATTTTAAAAGTGGAAGCAGAAGTCAACATTGTTTCCTAAAACTTATGCCACCCTAAGACATTCACAATATTGCTGCAGGAAGAGAGCTTGGGTAACATAGATTTTCAAGTTATTTGTGAAGCAAAGGAATAAGCAGTGCAGTTGATAAAACCAGTGCTTATTCTTGTACTTCTCTACCAGTGCTTACATTTTGTTCCTATGGTACAGCTTCACTGTGGCTCTGTCCAACTATGTGCTGCAGGCTGTGTGACTAGAGTGACTTCTTGAAGCAGTTAATTACGGCTTTGACATCAGTGAGACAGCATTTCACCTTCACCTCTAACTGTGGAGGCCCAAACCAAAGCACAAAAATAACCTTTTTATTGTTTGGGGATTTGAAATGATCCTTGATGATCTTCAGGTTCTATAAAAACTTCCTTTGTGCACTTGAAATATGCAATGATTAGGATCACGAGGCCCCCTAACATATTCCACAGCAGATGTTCATTCAGCAGTTTCTTATAGTTCGTCTTGGGTAAGCCTTCCTTACAACTCTCTTCCATATAATTTCAAGTTCTTGATGCAGATCTACTGAAATAATCTTTAAAGAGAAATAACTTGGCTTTATTAAAACAGGTTGCCTTTTTTCCTCTTGGGAGCAAAAACTGCTACTTGCTTTTTGTTGCATGGAAAAGAGAAAAAATAAAATCAACCCAAAGCTGAGAAAAAGCATGAAGAAATACTCCCTGAGTAAGTTAAGTTTCATATTTATCTGGTCTCCTATCAGTAGGGGTTGAAAGTTGGATTCATTATTCAGTTTCTTTAGCAAGTGATTCCTCCCTGGCAAACTGCAGGTGCAATTGTAAATTGAACCCTTGAGGTCATCACGATCACCTTTGCCTCTAAAGCAGCCTGCTGGTTTATGTGTGACCAGCTAAGAGCTAGAGAAGAACTAACAGCTTGTCACCCTGATTTTTCAGCCTTCTGATGTTTTTACATTCCTGTACTGGAGTTCTCAGGATTGTAACATAAACAAAGACTGATGGTTTGTAAATAATACATTCCTTTCCAGGGGGAAGGACAAATTGATGGACTTCTGGTTTGACCAGTGGGGTCAGGGAGGTGTTAACCTTGTTCCCCAATCACTGGTCAATGTCCAAACCCTATTTAAACCCTAAACCCAAATAAACTGCCTTCTTCTTTCTCATCTCACAACTTGATGGGTGAGTGTGAGGTTTTTTGTGTCCATCTAGTGATACCAGCTCCCTCTTGTTTTCAAAATTTTGATGCCACAATCCTTCAATTGGAATACTCATTCTCCATTTTAATAAAACAGTCTCCTACGCCTTGTACAGTTGTCTTGACCATTGGATCCAAAGGTGTGTTTGGACCAGATCTCCAATAGAAGTAATTTCCAAATTGCTTCCTCTTCTGCTCATTATCTATCTACTGTAGTGAATCAAGAGAATTTAACTGGATTAAAAGGGAGTTGCCCAGAGACAGGTCAAATGGCAACGAACACAAACTGGAACATGTGAAATTACAATTAGATATTAGGAATAAAAAGAGTTCACAACATGGGTGATCTCACACTGAAACAGGTTGTGCAGAGAGGCTTTGGCATCTCCACCCAAAACTCAATCAGACATCAGCCTATGCCACCTGCTGTAAGCTGGTCCTGCTTTGTGAAAAGATCCCATCCAGATGGCATTCAGTCATTGCTGCCAAACTCCGTTATTGCACAGTTTTAAGAAGAGAGGTGATGGGATTACAGCAGTATGTCTCAATCTTCAAACATGTAGCATTCATGTGGATGTACAAGAATGAGGCCTGGCCTTGTAAAAAATCAGTGATTTCTACTAGAAAAGTAGAGAGTTATTCACAGCAGCTTTCTGGAGACATGCAGTTCAGCTTGCTATTCATCATATCTCCTCCAAAGAAGAGCTTCAGATAGAAGAATGCTCAGATCTGATAGTAAAAAAAATACCAAAGTGGAGGAGGAAAAGGAGGAGGGATATCACAGTACATGAGATTCAGTATGGCCATAAACCTTTGTCACAAAAATGTAACCTCCCCATTAGTTTTGCTTATCTTCTCATCCATTTGTTATTAATTTGATGGAACTGGGGAGTTGTCAGGGTTATGTGATGCAAGGGATTTATCTTGCAGAACAATCTCTGACCCACTGTTCTAAGTCTTCAGTTTCAAATTACAGAGATTAGAAAAGAAGCCTTTAAAAAAGCAGCATTGATTCTTTATTCATTGTCAGCATGACTTTTTTCAGGGATATCTTTAACAATATTCATACGTACCCAAACTTTTAAGCACTTGCCACATGCAGAAAAGTCAGGATGGGTTTCGATGTTTCAAGTATTGTAGTTTCAATAGCTAATGACATTGTAATACCCTAAAAGCTTTCTTACATACTCAAGTCCAGCTGTGCCAGAAGCTTTAAATGGTATTTAATAGAAAGACAAAAAGGGACAACTTGCAGAGTCACTAGAGAACATTCAAAGGGAGATGTAAAAAGATAGCCAATTCATTTTGCTTTATATGTACCAGGGGAATAGAGAGCTATGAATAACATCCATGCAGGGAATGCAGTCACTTCCAAAGAACTAGCATAATTTTTACTCACTTTCACATATAAAGACATTAATTTAAAACATTCAGGTTATTTAAAATTCTAACATGACAACTATACTATAGTTCTGGGGAGTTTTTTTTTACTTCTGAAGCTTTTCAAAAAACTTTATTCCTTGCTTCCTTGATGCTTTCAGAACACATTGAAAGATGCTTTTTGCAGTAGTGATAAAAGCATCATCACAAGCAAAAAATCAAGGAAAAAAACCCAAAACCCTAGAAAGAGCAACCAGATCTTCAGCATCTATCTGCTTTATGATTTTGATAGAATTTCAATGGATGGCTAGATAGACAATAATCTAGTATGGCAAAGCTTTCTTAACAATGCCTCTCCTCTCTTTTCCTTCCCGGCCAACAAGACTGCAAGACACAGCTTAACAAAATGAACACTCCCAAATATTGACTGAACTTCTGTATTGCCTAGGAGCTAGAATTAACCCAAAACTTTGCAAATGACAACCTTGTCTGACTCTCCTGTACCTCCTACTCATGCATAAAGTAAAATATCATCCCTAGGTTTACAGGGCTTGTCAGAAGTTCCTTTTTAACGAGAGAAGAGTTGTTTTCAGCATTTATTATCCCTGAAGATTACTTCCCAGACTGCAATTCTTTATTCTGAATGGCACTGTTAAAGAAAGCTTAGAAGTAGCTCAAAATTCAGCTTCTCAGATACCTCTAAAGTATCAAAAATACTTCTGCCTTCATGACAAAATAAAATAGTATTTCATAAATGGAGTTAACATATTTTATTATGGAGTAGGGTCTTTTTTCCTTAAGGGTATTTAGTCTGGAAAAAATGTATTGAAGCTACGCAGATCCTTTGTAGAATCACTTAAAGTGATTTTGAAAAAACTTGCTATAAATGCATAAACTTTTTTTTTTAAGGAAGAATATTTTTTGTTAATTTTCCCCCCATCCACCCTTTACAGACATTATCAATTATCTGCCCAGCTTTCCAAGATATACTTTTCATTATTTTGGGATGGCTTTTTATGCTATATCCAGCTAGTTACTGATGCAGCACAGATCATGATAAAAGATGAGAAAAAACCAGAAGCTGTGTACACTTTGAATGATGCCTCTATAGAGATATGACATTTGATTTATTAAAAATAACACTTTCTATAATGATAAACAAAAGCTTTTACCTTTTACTCTATGGAAATATCTGTGATTTTAATTTTGTAAAATTAAAGGAATTTTCTCCTCCTCTGAACTACAAGAATTGCTACCTGCTTCCAACAGCTAACTGTGGGTTGAAGGAGTTTCCCTTCTTCACATGGATGCTCCAAGAAAAAAAAAAAAATTACATCAGTGCGCATGTATTACTCATTAATGAGACTATAAAGCTAATCAGATAGACTGCCCATGAATATGGGCCCTGACAGGGGCCAAGACACAGCCAAGTCACTGCAAGAAGACAAGTTACCATTTCACTGTGGAGCTGAGGTAATGCTGTCTGGAAGCATTCTTAAACCATGCAAGATAAAGCAACTTATCTCAGCACTCTTTTACTGTCAGCTACTCAAAAAATCGTCATCATCACAGCCTAAGGGCAGAGAGGTACCTCAGCTGGGACCACACCTGGCAGCCTGTGGTGCTTCAGTTGAGGAAGAGCTTCCAGAACAGGACTTCAGGGAGACAAATGAGAACATGAGTTTTTTGGAAATTAATAAGCACGTGCATATACACAGAGAGGAAAAAGCAACAACAGGGAAATGGTGGAATCACACATTTAAAAAGCATGTAGATGTGGCTTCCGGGGACACTTTTTAGAGGTGAAGATGGCAGCGTTAGATCAGTGCTTCAACTCAATCTTAGATGCCTTTTCCAGCCTTAACAATGCTGTGATTCCGTCTGGGGTACAACCTCTGCCTTGAAGTACCCAGGAAGGGGAGTTTAGTGGTCTGAGTCCAACACCTGTATCTGTGTGGCAGAAGAGTTCTAAGTACTCCATCTCAGAAAGCACCTGATGTCTTCTCCATTTGTGCACTCAGTTTAAAATAGTAGAAGTACCACAGAAACACATTTTCTAAATAAACACCATCACTTCAGTCCTATTTCTTGTCCACTCACTCTCCTCAGTAAGTCCATATTGTCCCCTTATTTGCCATCACTTACAACACTTCTTAGTCTCACATTTCTACAGACCTAGTTCTACTTCCTGGTTTACCATAAATCAATTAAAAACAACATTACTCTTCTTTAGCTAGAATTTTTTCAGCATACCTTAGACTTCTATGCAATTAATGCCCAAGCATTTTCTTTTTTCAATTTTACTGCATATGCATTAAGAATTAAATTGGGATGGCTAATGGCACAGCACAAATTTGGATGGATATGTATGTACTGACAAAAGTCATGCTCTCGCAGCTGCCACCTTCTGTGCTCCAGTACTTCATCAGGAATGACTGAAAAAACTAATAAACATGCAAGAGCATGCAAAGAAATAAGTCACCAGGGTTTGGTTTTTTCAGTTTTCTCTTTTGAACAGAGCAAATAATTACCTTTTCTTCCAATGCATAAAGTCATCTTCTGTGAAATTTCACTCTGAAATCTAACTCAAAGAAAGGACAACAATTCTAAAACCCAGTAGCATTCTTTTCCTTTTACTTTTTCTTGGGAACAGCTACTTAAAGATACTTAAAAACATTCTTTAACTAAATAAAAGAGTCTGAGGTTTACACTAGCCCTGAAACAAAACCACTGAATCCTTCAAATTTATTAAAATTGCAACCAACAAACCAAAAAAACCACCCACACCCCTTGAAATGCTAAAGTGGGTGAACCCTGACAGAGGAGCACTTACCTGTAGTGCAAGTACAGGCACTACATATGATTAATTTTGAAATATGGGTATTAATAGCATCCGCAAATACAGTAGCTGATGATGGCTTTGTTGTGAATGATGTAATAAGCCTGTAGAAACTGCTTTCAGTAAACTCAGTGTAGTAATTACATACCTCAAAGTTGACTCTGATAGTTCTTCATCCTGTCTAGGAAGCTATTGGACTGGAATACCCTACTATTCTCACATTTAGTGCTCAGATTTTAATGTAGTTACAGTACTTTGGAAACCATGGGCCTTATATCTTCTCCAGTTGCATATTTTCAGGGAGAACACTGCTGTTTTCTATGTAATAGTGAGCACTCTGAACTCCTAGGCAATCCCCCACATGAAATGTTCTACTTAATCAACTCAGCTGTCTTAAAAGGATGTGGGTGGCTGGTGAGGAACAAACCTGTGGGATGAAATCTGAAAAAAAACATGTGTCTCAACAGGTATGTGGAGGTAAGTGGGAAGAGGCCAAGGGGCAGAGAGCTTAAAGGGATGAGACCCTCTGGTTAAACTTTATTGAACAAGCAGGATGATACTTTCAGAGTATAAATCAGTCTGATATTTTTTTCTGCTAGTATTCCCTTTGCCCTACTTTATTCTTCCATTTATTACAGACTACTAAAGCCTCTTCACTACAACTCTTAGAAAACAACACATAGGCATAAATTTTAAAAGGCAGCTTTGGCACTCAGGAGCCATGGTGATCGTAAATCAAAGCAGAACATTGCAACTGATTTGTATATTGTAACCCACAACTCTAACCTCAGCCCTGTTTTTCACCTATCTCTTGGATTCTGACACAGAGAAAAGGACTGGGAATAATATCTGGTCTTCACCTGAACATTAAGATAAACCATTCATGAAAAAGGAACATGGTAGTCAATTAATCACAAAACCTCAACAAGTTTCTGACGTTTCCCTCTCGCCCCCAAGAACAAACATTGTATTTCCTTATTGCCCCTGACTGTGCCCGAAAACAGTATTACAGTTTTTGTCTCTAGCAGTGCTAGAAGAGATGCAAAAGACCATTCTGACATCTACAAAACAGTGCTTCTCTTCGTCTGTACCGTAGGGTGGCAATTAAGGTGCCAGAAAAGGCTCTCTCAGAGCAGCTTTGAGTAAGATTTGACTAATGTATAAAAAGCTCTGTCAGCTTTCAAAGTGAACTTGGCAGCCTCGTGATGAGGCATGTTGGAAAACCACTGTGGAAGACAGGACCAAGTTGCCAAAATGTACTGAACAAGTCATTGGACACGATCAGTGGAAACATCAAATTTGACAAATAAGGCGAAGTCTGTAAAATTGTGAACGATTGCATTTTAGTTTTAAAAGAATGTATAGCTCAGGCAGATGCCATGTCCCTATTGTATGCAAATATTTTATTTCAATTAGCACTTTTCAATCATGCTTTTTCTTTTCTGAATGACTCATGGATATCTCAGTCAAGAAATGGCAGGATCACAAGCACATGCCAAGAGGGTGCATTTATCTTAAGAAAAGATAAATGTGGAAGGAGTCATGTAAATCTATCTCAGGATTTTTTTTCAACCTGTCTTCCCTTCCAAACACATTTTCTCTACATGCCTGCAAGCCTCTATAAAACAGCATACTCAGTTTCCATGTCCTTCCAAGAAAGCCAGTATTCACAAGTATTTAATTGAAACTTAAAAATTGTGTTTCCAAAGCTTGTCCATCAGGCAAGAAAAAAAATCAAGCTCAGTCTAAGTTTTATCACATAGTCCTAAGCCAAAGAACATGTCATGATACTAACTTGCCCACAAAATGCACATACAAAAAGGGCAAATCTTCAGAGCTTCTATAGGCCACTTGAGAGAGCCCTGCTGCACAGGTCATTATAGGCAGTGATATCCACGAGGGAAACATGTTGAATATCTGTGAAGTATGGCTGGATGAGAAAATACCGCAAGTTAAGTTCCATGATTGCACGTAACCCTGACTTCAGCTAAGAATGTTACACCTCGTGGCTGCAGCAGCAGTTTTAGCTAATTTACAGTGTACTGACCCCAAGCTGCTCTGGGGCTTTGAGCATCCTCATCTGGGATGCAAAAAGTTCTGTCAAGGAACCACAAAACATTGGGAGAAAAACTGGTGCTGCCTGTTTGCCATAGAAATAGAGGAAATTTCTAAAGTGTCATATGGGAGTTTGGAAACATTAGTTAATTTTTGATCCTGTATCACCAGTATAGCAAAGAAGCTGGGCAGGGAGGGCTGAAAAGTGTAAATAGTGAATGGTGATGAAAAATTCTATAATTGGTAAAAAATTAAAAAGCTTTGGCATGAAAGCAAAACCTCAGCAAGAGTTTCACTTTCTACTCTTATAGATTTTAACACCTCTCATGTTGCAAGAGTATACTCTCCACACACAAATTTAAACTGATTTTAACTGCAGTTGCATCTAAAAGTATGTATTTTTCATACCAGTTCGGTTCTAGGCAGTAATCCCTTTCTCAGAAACTGAATGATTTAAATGAAGTCATCATTGCTAAGTGCACTAGTCAGCCATATATCATGTTCTCAGAAGTACAAAGAGTACTCAAGGGTGAAAGTTTTTTATGATAATGTATGATTTCTGCATTAAATACAGAACAGCCATTATATAATTTTAGCATCTTGCCAACCTTTTTTTTTTTTTTTTTTGAGCAAGAGTAGGAGGGAGAAATAAGGAGGTTGAATGGAACTGGAACTATTTGTACCCTAGTGAATATTAGGGAAATGATAAATGATCCCTAGGCACACAGACTGATTTATGCAATAAAAAGTAAAATACCATGAGGTGGAGCCTTTGTGTGAAAATCTCATCCTTGGACAGCTAAAAGGTATGAAATGCACCCAAGTGTCTCAAACCCCTCAGGGTTGCAATTAACTCATGATAACCACACCCTCAAGAACTGTCTTCTTTGCTCCTCTGTTGGGTGGGAGGAAAAGGAAAGAGGTGTATGTCTGAGTATGAAAAACGAAAGATTGATAGTTTACATTAGTGAACCCTTTAAAATCAAATTTAAGATTTCTCTAATTTTTGATTTTTGCTAGTTAACAGCATGAGTAAAGAGACACTACATGAAAAAGTCAGTAAGAAAAAGGAAAAAAAACAAGTAAAGAAAAGCCAATTGGGCAATTCACATTTAAAAAATCCACATATATGCATAAACCAAACTTGTTAGTAGTTTGCAGTTAATACAGTAATGGGATTAATAAACACAACAAACAAAATGTGATTAAACCTCATTCTGCAAAGACTGTTACCCAGAAAATTCAATAAACTGTGCTATTCCTAAACCAGCCACATGGCTTGACAATCCCACCTACACACACTTACAAGTTTCTTTTTCTGTTTCTAGTGCTAGAAGACATCATTAGAGAGCAATGAAATCTTATACTCCGTATATTATCTTGTACAAGCCTGAATTGTTCCTAAAAAATTAAGGAGATAATGCTAGGAAGTGTTTTATTGAGAAAAAAAGTGAGAATCAAACCATCTTAGATTTCATAGCTATACTGGCCATACAGACAATCCTCAGATTCAGGTAAACAGACTTGGCCAATATATATCCAACTCAAACTAACTGGTATCTACTTACATATTTGGTGTATGGAAATGAGGTGCCTTTTTTTTTTTTTTTTTTTTTTAATGCTACAAGCTTGTCAAATTTATGAAGAAAACAGCTATCATGCTTGTAAAGTGTACCAATGTGTCAGCCTAGTAACATATTTACAGGGCATTTTTGTCCTGCAGAAAGATGAAATAAGCAATGAATTTTCTTCTTGAGGTGAGAGAACACACAAATATTCGATTCCCTCTACTGAGCTGATACTATTGGCTCTCTGCACAAGAGCAAATACTGTGCAATATGCCATCACAGGAACTTACCATAGACAAGTCTGAGATCCAATTAGATACCATGCCAAAATTACAGCAGTCTGATCCCAGGAGTCTTGTATATCCCCAACACTGCCCCAAGACTTTAGTTCCCATTGACATTTAACAACCCCCATCACTTTTGAAATTATAGCTTCTCACAAAACTCCAAATTCAAACTCCATCCTAAGAATGTATTTGTATGAAATTCAGTATCTGGAAAATTAGTATGCTTATAAAATTGTATGTAAAGGCATTTCACCATGCAGTAGAACAAACATATACTGCACCTCAGAAGTCTGTTTCAAATATTTGCTACATTCCTCTTCCCTAGAAATCATAAAACTGAAGCCATTTAAGGAGCAGAGATGATGTAAAAGTTGCTCTAAAATGCACATCCTTAACAGGATAAGGTTTAGTACAGATTAATTCTTTGTCTCTTTAAAATCTGCAATTCATCCTCAAAATCTCCCTCAACTGAAAATTATTCTGCCTGCATTGGGAATTCTCACCTAACCTTAAAAATATAGAGAATTTTACAGTTCAAGACAGAAAAGGAGGGGATAACAAAAGGTTTTTAGCTGTCACATTATTTTTCTCACATTTCCCTTTGCTATTCATCAAATCCTTGAATGAAGTCTTTCACTGTAGCTGAACTATGACTTCATGATATTTCTTCTATTGTTACAAGAGGGAATGATTGCCTTGACAAGGAGGGGCTGAGCTTTTAAAATGAAATAGGTATTTCTAACACAATGAGTCTACAGTTCATCCATCATCCATTCACAGCCCTGTCTAAACGAGGAAAAAATGTGATCTGCTCTACGGCAAAGATGAACTAAAAAATTTCACAGCTGCCAAGCCTGAGGTACTGTTTTCTCAGTAAAGACTAAGGCCACATAGAGAGAAATTGACTGACTGCTCACCAGGTTAGGTTTTTTCCCTTCTCACTTTACTGCCTTGGTCTTGAATTTTATAGAAACCTGTTAAATACAGGAATTCAAATTTTATTATTTGATTTTTTTCTTTTTCTTCAAAATTGTATCAAAATATCCACAGAATCACAGAACAAGGGTCCTCTCTTGGAAGGGACTCACAGGATCATCTAGTCCAACTCCCAGCCCTGCACATCCCCAAGAGTCCCACCAATTCACACATTTAAAATTAGGGTTTGGAATTAACTTACCATACTCCAGTACAGTTTGAAAAAATGATTAATATGAGCTTAGTACAAAATTCCAGTTATGATGTATGAAGATGTCTTTCATCTCCCTTTCTTTGCAATCTGAGGTAACATTTCTATTTTCAGAACAAAAGAGTGCAGATACTATCTTTGATAAACAGCTCCAAATCTGTCAGCATGTTGTCCAGACTGCAACTTCTCTTTAAAAGTCTATATTCATGTGCAATACGCTACAGAGCTATAGCTCAACAAGCTCAAATCTCTAAAATTTCTTAACTGTCTTATTCTTTATGAGTTTTTATCTGGAGACTTTTACTGAAAAATAAATAAATGATGTAAATATAAATAACCTAAACTTAATCAGAGTTAATCTTGAACCTAAAGTGCATACACACAGTGAGCAAAGTTGAGAAGTCCCCCATGGACACAGTGTTTCATCCTGGGGGAGCTGATGGTTGGATCAGGGCTCAAGTTCATGAGAATTCCCCTTTCTAAGGGGGGGATCACCATCACTAAAAATGTGACATACACTGTCATATCATCATATATGATCATAAAAGCTTAAGCACATACAATTGGTGTTGTTGTATATTTTTAAGCTGCTGCTATAATCTGCTCTCCCAAACACATAACCTTCCCTCAAGTTAGAGAAATCAGTCAATCTGGATCCAAAGCCTGGAGTCTTTAGATCACATTTTGGCAGACCTTGACACTCAAAAAGATGGTTTGGCACACAACCAGCACTATATATTGACAGGATACTGCCAGTCACGTTCCAGAAACTCAGTGGTGAGAGTAAGAATCCTACACAGAAGTGGGCTGTGAAAAATGCATACAGCTACACGAGCAGGAGTACTTTCTGGATGTAACCTCACCAAATCAATTCACACACTGAAAAAATCTTAATTCCACAGTAATTAAGGAGGTCCTCCACACTAGGCTAAGGAGAACCATCAGATGCCTTGAATTGTAGCACATACCCCAGAGAGGCTGGAAGTAGGACTATAGCAAAGGTTTTATTAATAGGTATGAAATGGGCAAACTCCACATGACTTTACCCTTCCATGCCTCAAAAAACAGTCTTTCCTATTGCTTCATTCAAGCCCTGAGAATTAAGAAAACAATGCTGTAAGGCTTCACACCAGTCTGTCTTGGCAGCCTATTGCGCTCCGGCTGTAGCAGTGTCTGCTTTCAAGCCCTAAGCCCTTGCAGCAATTATCCTGCTCTCAGACTAAACCTACAGAGCATATTTCAAAAGAAGCTACATCTAAACAGAGGAGATTCAAGAGTGATCAATGTTCCACAGGCCTCGGTGGCAATAAACTATTTACTGCCTTAACCTTTCAAGTTTGCGCCAGCAGAGCGCTCGAGAGCCCCGTGATGAATTAGCTGAAGTGTTGGGTTGTGAGCAGAGCAGCCGCTGCTTCAAATCATCTGTCCTGCAACACTGCAGCTCTGCAAGCAACAGACTCCTGCCAGAGCCACTGGCTTCTCATCTCTTCTGGGGCTCCACTGCCCAGACGCCATTTCTGCCAACTTTCACTGTGCCCCTCATGGAGCAATTTTGGAAAATAAAGCACATTGAAAAAGCTGGGCATGATCCCAATCATCTTTTTAATACCCACCCGATTATTACCTTACAGAAGACATGACATAGAAAGGATATCAAAGCACACTCAGCACACTCGAGGCTGCAGTAGCTGATTTAGATCTGCTTCCCCCGTCTTGCAAGATTGCCAAAATAAATTGAAAGGGAAAAAAAATCATGCCTATTGCATTAGTGTCATTGTCACCAAGGCTTTCTCACCACCCTGCTTGCTGAAATGCAGTAAGAGAAAGTAATCCATTACAGATGGCTGAAGATACCTAAGCCTTGGCAAAGCACTTCTGGAAAGGCTGTCTTTACAGAAGTTAAGAGTTAGTTTTTATAAATTTCAAATGGAATTACTTTGCCTGTAACTTAAATGCAAGACTAGCTCTTTTATTGTAGTTGTCTTGGTAATTCTGGGATTATTAGGATAGGCTTTTAAAAGCAGTGAGATCTCTGTAGGGCCTTCTGTTTTTACAGTTTCAGAAGAATTTGACTTCTAACATCATCACCTGGAAATAAAGCAGGTGATCACCACCTTGTCCCTCCAGGTGAAACATCTTAAGATGTGTTTTTCTCTTTATGTAGATATATGTAGGTGAAGTCTGTAGGCTAAGATACTACATATGCATAGTACAGTTAATTCAGGTTTTCTAAATAATCTAAGGAAATATAAAATCAGTTTTGTGGTTTGATTTCCCATATAAAAATTTGAGGTATAATTTTAATTTTTAATTTAATTTCTAAAGGAAACGAGAGACCAGTTGGTATTTTTGTTTGTTTTTGGGGGGTTTTGGGGTGTGTGGGGTTTGGTTTGTTTTGTTTTGGTTTTTTTTTTTTTTTTGTTAAACACTATTTCAGTGTTTATAACTCAAGTGCTTTAGTGTGAAGTGTAAGAATCTGGAAGCTAAACCAGAAACACCAATAACAGCCTAATTTCATACAGAGCAAAACATTAAAAAACATAGCTGGTATTACTTAAGCCTGTGGATGAAAAACTGAATGAAGCATCAGATATTCTGACTGATACATGCATACATCCAAGGAAAATATGACTACTGAAGAAGAAACATATGTTTTTGTTGCTGTATTTACTATCTTCATAAACAACAATTACTACATGTATAAATAATAATAGCTAGAATTCTCCTTTTTCTAGTATAACCAAGTCCCATATAACACAGGCCATATGACTTCACTCTGATTCTTATATCAAGCTGAATAAATAGCTAGTAGTTATTTATATCTCTTAGGCAAGCATCCAATCTTGATTTAAGGACTGCAAGAAATGGAGAATCTTTCACTTCCTTTGGTAAGCCGCTCAAACGCTAATTGTTCTCATTTTAAAAAATTTGCACCTCTTCTCTAGTTTGAATTTGTTTAACTTTAGTTTTCAGCACTGGATCTCCAAATAACTGCCTGTGAGGTTAAGCACCCAGTAATACCAAACATTTTACTCCCTGTGTGAGCAAGATCAAATAGCTGCTTCACTCTTGCTTTAATAAGGTAACTCTAGTGGCCTCCTAATGTCATTTACAGCAAGACTGTTTTCCAGGCCTAGAACCACTTTTGTCTTTGCTCTGAGTTGTTTCATATTCTCAGCATATTCTGGAAAGCAGAAAACTTGAGGTGTTCTCATTATTAGGTTATATAAGCAATAGTAATTCTTTATTTCTACGCAGTAGCATCCTGTCAGGGTATCAGCTTCACTGCTTTTCTGGCACAACACTGCCCTGTGTGTAGTTCAGCACTCACTGCAACCCCCAAATTCTTATGCAGCTCCTACTGTCCAGGAAACAAAGATTTCCCCTCCTTTGATGTGACTAAATTGCTTTCAGAGACAGAAATGCCCAGTCCTGCAGAGGAGGAAGCTTGGCTTACTCATCTGCTGGACCCAAACTAGCTCCTCCCAGAGACACCTCAGGTACATATTCCCAAAACCTTTTCCTAGACTAAAAACTCTATTCTTACCCATTGCACTTACCTTTCTCAACCCAAGCCACAAGAGGTATTAAACTAGTTTAATTAAACTTTTTTTTTTTTTAATTTTATTTAAGAACTTAGAAAAAGCAATTGATTCTATCTGCAAGCTGAAAAGCAACTCAGAAGTTTATAGCAAGTTACTAAGAAAAAAAAGCTAGATTTGTGAGTGGCCAATCTATTTGGAAGACTGCTAACCTGTTTGCAAAGAAAGAGATAAAAACAGGGTATCTTACATCTCAGACTACGTGAGATTGAAGAATTAGGAAGTGTCTCAGTATTATAATTCTGCCTTATTTCAAATAAGTAGTTTCTTTGATGACACAAGAAAATTTTCAGACAGATGGCTAAAGATTCCTCAGCACACATCTTAAAAAAAAAAGAGCTATAAGGCTTTCTGGTTGTGGGTATGGGGAGGGGGAAGTTCTGGTTACTGCAACTAGAAGTGTTGTTTCTCTCAGATTTCCATGAGGGAAACTGGGTAACTTGAAGTAGTGTATTCTTCTGTTGCATTTAATGAAATGATTTGTTGGGAAATTTCATTGTTCATTTGGATTTGTGGCCTGAGCAGATCTTTTCTAAACACAATTCCTACATTGTAACTCTGCATTAAAGACAGGTGTACACTGGTACATGGAAAATCTCAGAAAATAGACCTTGAGCTCAGGATGTACCACACAGCAGCAGAGACTTTCACAGCTGCAGATGGAAAATCCAGTATCCAGGTGGTCATAACCCCCCTCATGGCACAGATCTTGAGAAGAAGTCAAAGTACATCATGGTAGCCACCTGAGCTTTCCAGCACCACAACAAAGCTGCAAAACAGATTTAAGTCCTTGCTGTGCCTCCCAAAAAAGGGAAAATTTGGCAGAAATAAGACCCCAGCAAAGAGAGCTGCATCAGACTAACCTCTCTTTCTGGGTCTGGTGGCATTGAATTATCATACATTTACAAGAAGAAACACTTTTAAACCTCTTGAGCTGATTTGCCAGATTAAGCTGCAACGATGAAGATTGTTTACTTCATCAGCATCTTTATTGAATTAGGGACCTCACTTGGATTGACCCAAAGTGAAAGCAGGGGGGGGGAAATCTCCTAGATGAAGCAGACAAGATGACCCTCCTTCCCAGGCTTCTGTCAAAGTCACACTCCTGTATTTATCTCCTGAGTCACATCACAATACTCCTCCATCTGGAGTCAAAAGGAAAAAGTAGATTAACAGCCCTGAAGCTCCTGAACTTCCTTAAGTTGGTCACAATGCCTTATAAGACCAAAACAGTCACTAAATCTACACAAAATCCTGTTTAAGTGAGTCAAGTCAAGTTTTACTACGGTCCACGTCAAGTCTTCTGTGTCTATTCCAATTTCATTTGCAGAGAGGGACACACTGGAAACAGCTTTTTTTTTACACCGCAAGACTATCATTAGAAAATTTAAAAGCAAATGAAAGGTTTTCCCAAGCACAGGGCACCTCTCTCTTGTACTGATGAGTTCCTCCTTCCATTTGCATTAATTTCATTGCTTCCATGTCTCTGTCAACATCATAGGTTTTGCTTTTTGCTTAACTTCATTATAACAGCTCAGTGATTAACTGCTCCCCACAAAAGACAAAAAAAAAAAAAAAAAAAAAAAAAAAAAAAAAAAAAAGAAAAAAAAAAAAAGCATTTGAAAGCTTCATGAGATGCACTTATTTTCTGAGTTAATGAGAGGAAAGAGCTCTCCTAAACAGAGACAGCCATCTCGGTTTGTTAGGAACAGGAAAATAAGTCATAAGAAACACTCCTTTGGCTCATTCTCAGACCAAGCATTGTAGGAGTGAAATAATAAAAAAATTGTTTTCTCTTTCTTGGCTTTTTTTCTCTGGCATGAAGAGATCTGGAGAACACAAATGAAGTAAACTTTGGAATGCCTGTAATGTGGCCAAAAAGCATTTAAGCAATTTTTAAATATATATACATACACACACAAGGGCCTTAATTCTTATTTACAAAAGCAACAGCACACCACCTTTGGGGAACATGGTAGAATAAACCCTAAGGAGAATGTACAGAGACACACATATTTGCATTTACATGCGAGCACACTAGCATCCCACAAACACATCCAATTTGACATATTCTGACATCTGCGTAAGTCAAAGAATTAATCTGTGTGAATCTGCTAAAAATTACTTTAGTGATTTTTCAATAGTATTGTCTATGAATTTTTTACAATCTTTTTCCATAGGAAAGCAAATGTGTTAACAGTAATTTTTTCAAACTATAATATGCATTGAAAAATATAGATTACCTACTGAACCATCAAAACTACACCACCTAATGGAAAACTTTGATAAACTTATTCACAATTTTTCACATCCTTCTTAAAAAATACAATTTCAATTAATGGTAATTAGCCTAACTATTAGAGCTTTTTCTTCTGGGAGCAATCTCTTTTCACAAATAAACCAAAGGGAGGGGGGAAATTCAGACTTAATATACAAGTTTCCACAAGTTGTAACAACATCTAATATCCGCTTTGGGCTGTAGATATAGAGATATCTAAGAATACGTAATGACTGTATTCCAAAATAGCAGCAGGCAAGTTCTATTAGCTCAGAGAAAATAGAGCATCTCTACATAAATTCAAACACCTTTTTTTGGCACCAGAAGACAGGAAAAATGCATTATGTGATGAGTAGGTGTTTAATTGCTCCAGTGCTTTGACTAGATCTGTATAAATACAACTTGTATTGTCATATATAGTGTGAACAATAATTTATAAAGTGTCCTAAGCTATATTAGGAAAGCACATTACACATTAATAGGCAAGCTAGGCTACACATATCAAAGGGAAAAAGAGAGTAATTTGTCACTTTCCAACAGGTGCTAAAAGCTAAACAACAGAATGATACCTGCTGTACTCTGAAACATGCCCATTTTCCTCAAGCAATACCTGTTTGCCCAAAGAACCCACCCCAGCTCTCTCAAGAGGCAAAGCCTCCCATGGCAAAGATGAGAAGGCAGCACAGCAGTTCAGCACAGACACCTGCTGACCTGTTCTTCCCTTCCAACACCATGTGAAGGCCATCCAAGCCTCAGCCACAATCCTGCACCCCGCAGAGAAGTCAAAAGAGGAACATAAAGTACCTGAGGTTTGTATTTTACAGCACAAGTTCATGGAAGTGTCCTTTTGTTCTCTCAATATCTGCAGAGTCTCTTGGCTTTTCAGCTGTGTATATAAGTATCACCTTCCTTTGCTTGACGTAAAGACACACTGTTTTGGTTGACATATACCAAGATTTTAAATATACAGCCCTGGAGGTCATAAAATTTGGCAGCAGCTATTCTCACAGTGTTATGGCAAGCCCCAGTACTCATATGTCAGGTACTGTTAACACCATTTCTCACAAAACAGTTCCAAGGTTAACCTGAAAATCTGAAGAAAAAAAGGAGGCACAGAAATGGAATATCTGGCAAACTTTAGTAAAGAAGAAAAGTACATGTTGACTGAAGCCTTTACAGGCACATTTTCCTTTATTTCAAGATGAGAAAAAAGTGTTTCAGAAACATCTTTAAAAAGATTTTTTTTTTCTGAACTCTCTGCTTTACTGAAGCATTAAAGTGAAAGTTGGTACTCTGACCCTCTGGCAATGCTGACACTCACAGAGAAAGGAGGCGAGGTGTGGATGCCACAATACAAAATACTTGCAGCAGGAGGCCTGATCCAAACTTTGGGGAAGCCAAGAGAAGTCTTGTTCCCGACCTCATGGCTTGTTGGATCAGGCCCAGGGAGAGCATGAGCGAACAGCCTGTTCTGTTGGCTCCAGGCACGGAGGGGAAGCTGCACACACATAAAGTAGCTCTGTGACATGGCTGCAAAAAGCCCAGGAATAATCACATAAGAAGTTACTTCAAGAAATGGTAAAGAAGGAGCTTTGTCTCTTGAGGTTCTGGGAAGATTTCTGACACTGAAGTAATTAGTGCATTTTAAGCAATAAACCACTGTTTAACTGTTACTGTATCTACAGCACAATCTACAAGACAGTTATTTTTTGTGCTTGGCTGTAATCTGCAACACATTCTACAACTGCATAGGGGAAAATAACTGCTTAACACTTATTTGAGGGCATATATATATATACTCCAAAGCTTTAAAAAGCTGTGTTATTTATGGTTTCTAGAGCACAGGAAGAAAGCACTGAAAAAGCTTTCACATTTTTTCAGTTTCCATTAAAAAAAAAAAAAAAAAGAGAGAGAGAGAGAAGCAGGTTCATTGAGGGGCTCTGCATAAGCCTGCAGCAGTGAGAACTACCACAGTGATCCAGATGGAAAATGCATCTTGGTCTCCATGCTGCTCTTACAGGTTTTAACTTGCTGAAGGTGGGTGGGCAGAACTTGGAGAATTTGGCACCTGCATGACCAGAGTCTGTAAAGTTAGCAATTTGGCTCTACTGATGATGAGGAATGTTGAATAACATTGTGACCAAAATTGACTGCCTAGGTCAGGCACATACACGTGCAGCTTTTTCCTATATTCTGTACATTCTACGTGGTTTCTAAGGGGTCCAAATACCAGAGGAAATAAGTGCTTATCTGTCAAAGAGTCAGGAAAACAGAACAACAAAGGTGGAAGGGATTTAAAAAAATTCTTTTGCTGTCCTACCCCCAACTGAGAAGAGCTTGGTGCTTCCTCTTACTCCCAGCTGTTCCTAGTGCATTTGGCTTTAATCAAGGTGCAGGGCAGGAACTCAACATCCTGTTGCCTTGCTCTGATTAGGAGGAGTCAAATTCTACAAATTGGCAGATTTCTTCTTTTAGTGTTCCCTATTTGATGAATCATTTGTTTTAAAGTATTTGGAACGGGCCATTACAGAGGCAGTGGACCCAGCTTGTTACTGCTTCCAAGTCTATTTATAACTGCAGCTCAGAGTTGGAGCAGTCTGCAGCTTCTTCTCCTTAACACATAGAAAGAACCATCCTGTGAAAGCAGTGGCACAAAAGGGCAGTGATAAAAAGCCCAAGGCACTCATAAGTGGCAACATGCTCATAAAAACAAACAGAAATGTGTTCAGAAGCTGTATCTTTGAGGTTAATGATATTCCCTTCCATGTCCATTCTGAGTAACATCAGATGGAACATTTAAGTGATTTAAGCTATTCCTCTGTCCTTGTATTTTACTCCTTTCATACCAGGATTTTGCAGCCACAATAGATCTGATTGAGCAAAACCTGCCTTCCCACACTGTTAGCAGTAGCAATTCTGCAACTCTATAATAATCGAGGATAGTCACTGAATTAGTTCAAACACCTAAAGATAGCACAGGAGCATTTTTTTTTAAAAAAATATTTTCTGTCCAAGGTAAGATAATGGCTGCACTGGATATTAAAATGACAAAGGAACACGTGTTTTTCTCTTACTCCTTTTCACTTTTCCTTTTTTTTTTCTCCTCCTGTTTTAAATTGAGAGAAGTCAGTCAAAGAAGGGATGACACTCCACCCTGCCCATGCACAGGATTTCCTCTTCCTTCTTTCATTTTACTTTGCATTCTCCCATTTTAAAAACACAAAAATATAAGATGCTGACTAAAATGGAAGTGTATTCAATTGAAGAATAAACTTTCAATATTAACTTTATTGTTTATAGAGGGACCTTTCTCCTAAGGGAGCACCCATATTTATTAAGAACAGTCTGAAAACTACAAACGTCCAAGTCTGACTTAGATATCAATCAGTTTGGGTTCACTACAAAGCAAGAAGTTGCTGGAAAGATCTAGCTTATATGTTACTAAAATTCTTTGGAGCATTGAGATTTTGCTTTAAGTTTTTATCTGCTCCTCATCACAAGCTGCTGCCCAATTTTACCATAAATCATGTGCTTCATGTCTGTAATGATTTGGACTATGGCCTGCCACTCAGAAGTTTAGCTATTGTATTTGCTAACTAGATCTCAACCATTAAATGCTATTCTGTGCAATGAAAAGTAGAAGAAAGGACTACATCTACCCTTCAACAAACCAGCAATTGCTCCTAAGCAGGCAGCTCCCAAGCAGAAGATATGCCTGGTGTAGCCAAGTGGTCAACACCTGACAATCTAGAAACCCTCAGAGGAAAAGTGAGATTAAGACCTCTTAGCTGCAGCCCTCTTCTGATAAAAAGCAGCTGCAATACAGAGGCAACTACAACCAGTAGAAGAAAAATTTTTCAGGTCCTGACCTGCACTCTCAGCTGGATCCTTCATGTTTAAAAAGACCCAAAGTTTGCCAAGGGGCAATGAGTGTGGTGCAGTCTTTCAAAGAGAATTTTTTATTAAAATAATTTTCCAGATTATGTCTGTCCCTTACATTTCAGACACAGGGACAAACAAGGTACAAGGAAAAAAATCTTCCAGGGCTCCATCCATCCTTTATTGATAATTCAGGGTTGAAGCAAACTGACTTTAGGAGCAGTGAGAACACAGATTACCACAGAGAAAAATAAAGATAACTGGTAGGAGATGCTTCCAGCCCCTCTCCTCTATTGTTTAGGGAATAAGTATTAGAAGCAAGGTTGGTTGCCAGTGCTGCCAGTCTGCAATCAAGAAAGAAATGTAAAAAGATATTTATGAAACTAAAGTGCAGAACTACTGTATGTAAACTTTAAAAGACTTGACTTCAAAGAAACTGAGTAACATAATTTCAAAATAAAATATCAAGTTTTATCCCCACCTGTATCTCAGTGAAAACCAAGCAGCTACTTATAGCCATTTCATTATTTTAAAAATCCTATTTATTCATCTCAAATATAGGGCTGGTCAGTAGTAGAACACCATATTAATTTTATTTACTTCGGATTTTAACTCATCTGTTTATTGTACACTTTCATTATATAAAGTAGGTATTTAATTTTTGTATTTTTCTCTCTTTCCAAGACTAATATTTCCTCATTTCTACAACTGATTTCAGTCAACTGACAGATAAACAATATCCAGAAAATATTTAAAGCTTGGTCGTAAGAATTACTCTTGTCCTATTGTGCATTTGAAAATCAACTTAAATTGCATATTATATTCCTGTTCACTTTCAAAATGTGCCAGATCACAGGACAATTGTGATATTTGGGGTTTGCTGGGTGGTTTTTTTTCACTCTGAAGCTCTCGGTAAAATAGAGAAAAAACCCAAAACCACAAGGAGAGGGGAGAGCTGCAGGGGTTTGGGTGTTTCAGTTGGAGTAGAGCCTCAAGAACAGGAGGGAGGCACTAATGTCCTTAGCATTTCCAAGAAGGCTGAAACAGAAGAAATTTGAGAAGCCTTTGCTACTCTACATTCTTTTTAACATGGCAGTACAAATTGCAATTAAACAGCATTATCAGCTTTGTTATATTAATTTTAACTTTTTGAGGCCTCTTTCCTGTCATAAAAGGTATATTTAGAGGTTTGGTGGCTTGTTTTATTTTGCTTTGTTTTAACAAATGCATAATTTAACCATCAGAGCACGTATGTATCTCTTCAGATAAAAATGTCCGCAAGGCTTTACATAATTAAATGTATCATTAAAATACTTACTGACACACAAAGGGATTATCTTCCTCAGTACCAGCACTTGATAAATAAATACATTATTTCATAAATGTACCTTATTTTTATAAATCTCTTTTGCTGACAGAATAAACAGCTTCTGTAAGCCAAGACAGTCAGTTGGTTACGTCTTTACATCCCAGACCATTAAGCTAATCATTCACAACCCTGGAAACATTTAAAACAAAAAGTACTGATTTTCATCAGTGTAGGTCAAATTCAAGTCCTATGTATGAGTGCAACATCCTATACAATCTACAGCAAGGCTCCTATTCTTGAAACAACAGCAGCACTGCTCCCTGCTGTCCTCATCTAAATGGGGAAAGCTTTCTTGTTTCCTGATCCACTGAAGTGACCTCTCCAGGTTGTAGAACAAGATTCTAAAAACTAAATTTATGAAGGACACATGGGCTTCCTTTGCTGCCAGCATCTTAATTGATTCCAGAACAAACACCAACCAAACCTGTTAAAGGAACAACCTTCCTTCAACAACAAACTTGCACTACCTGCAATCAAGTGAGGATCTCACCCACAACTTTCTCACCCACCAACCACCTAAAGTCTCCTCCAAACCCCATGTGCAGAAGGCAGCCGTTTCAAAAGGTGCACAACTGTCATTCAAGAAGGCTGCCATATATTTTGTCATATACAGGTCAATCGCAAAACAACTCCAGTGAACTCATGGTACTGAAGACATAGCAATGCACATTTCAAAACTGCAACCTTTTCCAGCAAGGGCCAGAGAAACCTGCATGAAATTCATGGAGCCACATGTTTTTCCATTCTCACTGTTCACTTTCTAAACACAGTCCTGGAATGCTGCTACCAGGACCCAGCTGTGCCATGGACTTCCACTGCAGGTTTGGGAAAGTCACTAAAAGCAACAGGTTAAGAGCTTTGCACTCAAACATAACATTTCAGTTGATTGCAATGGATATAAGACTTTGCCTCAATCCCATTGGTTTCTCACTATTCCCTGAAGAATAGGAAGAATTAATTTGCTTTCAACTTCTCTTTATAGTGCATATTGAAATCATTTCATATTTCATTTTCTTCCTTTTTCATACTTCACCCATATCACTTGTAGCACCTTTATCCCTATAACAAACATCCTGAATTCTTGGCTGATGGAGTGGCTCCTACCTTGGTGTATTCTCACAGGTAAATTGAAAATGGAAGTCCTCTAGGATGAGGAAATTTTACCATGCAGGTTTCACACTTCTGGAGAAAGTACTTTAAGCACCAGGCTTTTTACAGAATAAAGTAGGACACTATTTCAGCTAGGGTTCTGAATAAAAGCAGGTATTACTATAAAGTCAACAAAATAAACTTTGGTAAGTGGCAATTAAGCACTTTCTCTGATTCACCCTCTAGAGCAGAATCCCTCTCTACAGTAATTAACAAGGCACCTATGGAGCTCCACTCCCTGGGCAAAAAAGTCAGGAGAGGGTAAAGTATTTATCAAGCTGTGCTACCACCCTCTAATATTTCACAAGTGTGAAGAGTCCAGTTGATGGTATCACTCATGACAGGCCTACATGTGCATCTGGAGAAATCTGGGCCAGAAAGAATCCACATCTCACCTTGGAAGGTTCTAGAAGTCCCAGGCAACTCCAGAGAACCCAGCCTGAGCACAGACACTGAGATCTCACTTCAGGAGAGACCCTTCAAAAGGCTTTTAAAAGAAAATATATATGAAGTGCCTACAGATATGTTCCATTAAAAAAAAAATTAAAAATGAAAGCCTAAAAATCTCCCCCTATAGCAAATGGACAAACAAAAGCATCAGAAACAGCCTAGTAAATTTATGAAAAATGTAGTTAACAAGTTTTTATTTAACTTTAATTCATCTCTCATTAGTGACATACTGTATTGGTCATGAAAGAGAAACTAGCTACAATCTAACTTCTAACCAATTAATTAAATAATGCTATAAATCCAGTGCCTGTGAAATTAATCTCCTCCACATTTAACTGATATGCCATAGTCAGAAAAATCAAGCACAAGTAGCTTACAGAAAGAATAACTTCCTGTTAAAGTTAAATCCAGCAAAAGGACATAAATAAAGAAAAAGTAAATCTATGGAAATAAACGTGTACTGGAAGATGCGTTTGAATTTTCAAGAGAAATTTTGTGGTAGTACCTGACTCTCTGTTGTTGCTTACATACAGAAAAGGCATAGGGGTAAGATTTCATATGTAGCTGAATATATTAGGACAATCGGGTCATATGGATCAAAGGAAAACAAAGTATTTTATTTTTTATGAAGACTTTAGAAATCCATAGGGAAAAGTTCTGTACAAATGTAGCAACTGTCCTTAGATAGCTGTGCAAATGAACCCCGCTCAGTTACTCCCTGGAATTCAATTCCCCACAGAGCATCAAAAGGCACACCACACTCAACTGGACATTCATTTATGCTTTATAATGGGAAAATATGACATGTTTCCCAATTTAATTAGCAAAGAATTTTTTTTTCTTGATTTCCAAAGACAGCTCCTGTAGCTGCACTGAACAGGGAGTCGACTAAACAATGCAACTTAGTAGCATGGGACAAAAGGTCATTTGGAAGGGATGTGCCTTTAAGGACTTACAAAGGCTTCGTCCTCAGTCCTGTATTAAAAGAGGAAGCATATCTCAGTAAAGGAAGGATGCCCACTTTAAATAAGGAAATGAGTTTGCAGGATGTACACATGCTGCTTTCTATTAATGATAAGCAAAGTCTACAGAAAAAGCAATAGACTGCTCCAGCTTTGGCAGGAGTCATCTTCTTGTGGATTACCTGTAAAGAACTTTAAAATAAACAGACAGCAAATAAATGTCCTCAACCTCTTTTTTAAACTGATTTATGTATGCATAATGGGGATTAACACACACTGATTACTATACTTCTGTGGCAAGAGATATAATTACAGACTGATGATTTTACATGTAGGCCAGAGACAACAGCAGTGGTTTGGGGCAGCAGGAATTAGTGGTTGTAATATTTTTTCTTCAAGCTAAACTTCACAGCTAGAGAGACTAGCCAGGCTTAAGGTCTTCTAAGGATTTGCAAATTTCTCTCTTCAAAATTAATAAACCCTTAAAAAGTGCTTATTATTTTCCATGAAAAGTCCGTCATTTGTTTAAACATTTAAAAAAAACAGATTCTGTTTTGCAGCAAGGATTGACTATCTGACCACAAATTTTAAATAAAAATAGAAGGTATAGAATGTTTTGCTATACTCCCATTTCACCCTTCTGTGAGCACATTTTACTTGACCACTAAAGCTTGAGAGAATGCATATCATGCATATAGTTCCAGAAAAATTGCTTTAAGACTGAAAAAGGCCATGAGTAACAATGTATAGAAATCTTTAATACCAATGTAATTGGCTTAAAATATACATACATCCACCTGCATATACACATTCTTTAAATAAATATGTAAATCTCCTTATATGCACATTCAGACTCAGGTAAAAGGGTGAGGTCACTGCCTTTGAAAAAAAAAAAAACAACAGTTCATGCAAAAATATCAAGCTTTCTATCGCCCTTCAACAATTATAGGCTTTGGTGTTGCCAGCCATTATTATTATCCTTACATCATAAAACATTTTGAGTTTCAAACGATGATTTTTTTTCCCTGCCCCCTCCAGGGTCTTTAGGATGACCACAAATTCTGGCTGGCACAGCCATGCAGCAGTGGGCATCCTTCCAAACTCTGAGCAGGCACAGCCCAGTGTTGGCTCACAGCTGGTTGAGAGAAGCAGGCAGATTTGTTCCCTGTGCAGTTTGGACCAACACACACAGCTGGGTCCTGCTCCTGGTGCTGCTCACTCTTTGTTAGCCACTTGGCACATCCAGGATAAGAGCTCCTTAACAAATGCTATGCACTACTTCCAATAAAAACTTCAGTGGACACTTCAATGCAAATTCACCTCCGTGTAATTGGCAAGAACAAGGCTCACACACTCCTTACACCACAAAAATCAGCCTCTTTCTCTTTTTTTTATTGCTCTTTTTCACACTTTTAAGACATATGTCCCATCCAGTTTTCAAAACATTAGTAACTTGCATGGGGAAGCTGTTGTGGCATGGAGTTGTGAACAACTGCATGCTAGAGTGGCCATAATCCTTATTTATCCTCTTCCACCACCTTGCAGAAACAAGTGTAACAAAATCAGGAGCATAGGCTCAGACACACACTGAATACTAAAACTTAGGAATACCACAAGCTTTTTCCTCGGGTGCCAGAGCCTGACGGTTCTGGCAACAGTGACGTCTTTTTTGGATCACATGCAACACTCCCATGTTATCTGAAGTGATTCTGGTTTTAAAGAAATGGTTTTAATAAGACTTCAAAATATATAGCTCTAAAAAGAAAGAAATCTCATTACACAAAAAATCATTTGTTCCACCAGCCTTGGAGGTGTCAACATTTCCATTATGCACTTGTGTGTTTAATCTTTATTATTCAGCTGTAAAAGTTTGCTGTTAGCCTGAAACTTGGCATAAAAACATTTTTTTTTAAAATTCAGCAAAAGTCAGACTGTGTATTATATTACATAAGTGTTTGGTTTTTTAAAAAAGAAATAATTACCAGGATAAAGCTCTTCTGGGTGCTTGTGTAATTCCAAAACAAACAATTTTCCTTGAAAGTGTCTCCAGGTATTTATGGGAGAGAAGGAAAGAGGGAAATTAAAACAGACCAAGCAATTTCATTTATAAATATAACTTTCTGTATATATTTGTTTCAATCAAGTATTTATAAGGATTTCCAGCAAGCAGACTTTACACACATGTATGGCAACCAAATGAATATGGATAGACCACAACAGGTCCCAAGAGTTGTTACTGTCTATTGGGTCAATAATATGCAAATTGAGAAGGATTTACAAGCTGGACCATAATGGCTCCTCAGGACCCATTACTTTCCAATAGGTAAATAATACATGTTTTCTAAACTACTGCCATGCCAAAATACGTGTTTGCCCTTCAGGCTGTAAAAGTTCCAAATAAACCAATAGGATTTGTCAGATAAATAATACATTTAAAGAAGCAAAATACATGTTTAACTAAACAGGCAATGCACTCACACGCTGACTGAGGATGAATATAGATGGCCATAAATATTGCATATATTTAGATGTTTATTGGGAACCAATGAGCAAGAAAAAACAAAGTTACTAAAGTGTGAGGGGGAGTTTCTCCCTCCTGAACATGTTTACTTACAATTCTTTGAAATATTTGTCAGAAGTTAAACTCATTCAGACAAAGAAAGCGAAAGCTACTGAAACCATGTGCATACAAGAAGCAACTGAAGATATTACAACCTTTTAAGGTTCTTAAGGCTGTCACACTTGTCAAGCTGTCTGCATTTAATGGGATCCCATGTTATTAAGCTGTTTTCCTGACCATGCCTCAGGATGCTGCTCTCTGGACTGTCTGATCTCCTCACACTTTCCTCTCGACTTTGGATAAAGAACGTGAACAAAGCACAGATCAAAAGCGTGCAAATTAACCTGATGATGTTGGGAAATGCAAACCCACTGTTTGGGAAGGAGAGATAAAGCCCAGGCATGGCGCAGAGAGCGCCAAGGAGGAAGGAACAGTGAAAAAACCAAGAAGGGAAGAAGCTGATGGCAAAGACAAAAGGAAAAGAAGGAAAGACGAAAGGGCATGAAAGGATCACAGGCAAGAGGGAAAAAAAATCCCAAAAAAACCCAAATCCACCAAAGCAGAACAAGATGTCCTGTCAAATTTGAGAAACCTTTGTCTCTACCAGAAGCCTGGTAAATTGTGACACATAATTGAACAATGAGCAAAGATAGTGAGTTCAAGTATAATACCAAAATTAAGCTTGAGAAGTACTCAAATGGCTCACCTTTAATTTGGAAGCGCATTTTTTGCATTTTGAACGCAGAGGCAGTCCTGCTTATTTTATGATACAAATTCATTTGCACCTGATGTCAGGAATGCAAAAACGTGCAACACTCCTTTGCCTCACATAGAGACAACACAGACCAGTCGTAACATTACTGGCGAATCTTAATTGAAATTAACCAAGTTACAGAACAGTGTGTTTGTGACTGGCTGGATGAATGAACCAACAACTGCATTTAACAGGAAATGAAAGAGCAGAAATGACCAAAAACAATAAAAAGACAGACTGTAGCAGGGAAAGGTGCTGTGAAAGGAGCACAGGTGATGGAGTCTCAGAGCCCCTGCTTCCAGAAGAGCTCAAACTTTAACCGGCAGCAGGCAGCTAAAGAAAGGCTGCAGTGGTTCACAAGGAATTCGGTGTTATTCTTGTCCTGCAGCCCAGGTAAACCTTAAAGTTGGGTGAGGAGGGGATAGATATTGAAGCAAGCCAAATACTTGAACAAGACCTACATTTAGTCACAGCAGCAAAAACGTTCTTCTGTTTCCCTTTGGCTGTTTGGATAGCACTTCCTAAAGGGAAGGTGGTGAAGCTTGTAGTGCTACCCTTTTCAAAAAGTAACCTGCTGAATAAAGAATTTCTTTCATATCTGCAGGAGTAATAAAGTGAATGAGATTCTCCAAAGGGCACTTTGCAACCCCTTGTGTTGTAAGTTAACAATAATTATTGAAACAATAGGCCTGGGCAAATCACCACTCGTTCACTGCTCCAGATACAAAGGAAATTTTGTATTCAATCTCTACTTCCTTCAGCAGCACCCAGCTCTCCCCTTTGACATTCAATAGAACATGAAAAAGAATTTTGTCTCTATTTTAATTCAATTTTTTAGCAGTTTCTTTATATTGCAGGGTAATATTTTAGCAGCTAAAATAGTTCATATTTTATAATAAATTACATCTGGGGATGCATTGGGGAATATACCACTTTATTAATGCCTTTTCCCTGCAAAAAGAAAGATGAGATTGTTGTGTTTTGACAAGCTTTTAAAAAAGAAATTAATGGTCATGCTCTGGGGTATGTAAAAGTTTCAGTTTAACCTCCACCTCTCACAACTTGTCAATAATAAAAATCAGCAGGGCAAAATTAAATAATAAATTTTCCTTTCTGAAAAACATTAATCTTTTCTGGACAGCTCTCAAGTTAACAAGGTGTTAATAAAACTCTAGGTGTATTGATGCAATATTCAAGCACTTGTGTTCAAAGGAATCTACCATCACTCACAGCCATCTTTATACAGCATGCAGAATCATGGACAATTAACTCCCTTGAAGATTTTTACTATGCCTTAAATACTCTTGAGAACAGCATCCTGCATGGTGTATATAGCTCACAAATACTGTTCAAAGATGTAGGATTTAGCATTAGTTTCAAAATTACATGAATTAATCCATCAGGAAAAAAGATATACCATCAGATTTAAACGTTTCCAATTACTAGCTCACACATCATAAAAGAGGAGATTGCAACATGGTACTAAAAAATGGCAGGCTATAATTTTATTTTTAATATATACCCATTATCAGGCATAAACAAGTTACATCTAGAACTTATAACCAGTAAACAACTAAATTTCCTACAATCTGCTGGGCAGGGAGGTAGAAGAGATGACTTTCTGGATCCAAAGGTCACTTACCTAAACCTCAGGGTTCACCAAGTGGCATCACTGTACTTTCCTGCAGTGGCCATGACTCAAGGTGTACCAACCTGCTATAATCCCACTGACCTGCCAAGGCAGTCACCTTGCAACTCCAAATACTCAAAACTCCTAATCATTGGGAGTTGCCTTTATCCTTTAAGGTACAGCTCTTTAAAAGTACATTAACCTTCCCGACACAGTCTCTAATCCTCTGAAATTTTCAATGGAGTTGTGTCAGTCTGAAACTCAGTAGAAAAATCCTGCTCCATCTCCACTATGGCAAGCTCCCTGTTGTTTTCTCACATTATCAAAAAACTGCAATTAATTTAACAAATGAGGTTTTTGTGTTCAGCTACTGAGATGAGTCCTGGTCTATAATCCTTCTTCCTTGCCCCTCTTGCTTCCATTTTTTTGTCTAGAACTCACTATAGGGATGGAAAGACTGTTGTGACTCACCTGAAGATGATCCTGTCTTAATGCCCTTTCATCTGGACTCCCCATTTGGTGACCAACTGAGATATTTTCCTTCATCGTTCTATTTCGAAGTTTAAGTTACCTGTCTTTTTTTTTTTTTTTTTTTTTTTCCATTATACGTGTATCTAGTCTAATCTAAACTTTTATAAAATCATTAGCTAGAGTTAGTTATATGTGCAAACTCATGAAACACATGGGCCACCAAATCAAACAGAAATTTGACAGTGCAATGGAGAAAGGAAATCCCCACATTCAAACCACTACAACTGCCTTGAACATCAAGGTTATAATGTAGAAAGATGTAATTCTTTGTTCTTTCTGCTTTTCCTAACCTTTGAACACTATTCCTCTGAACTGACGATATTCACCTGCCTCATGTTTATCTCCTTCTGTTTTCGAGGTACAATACACACCTGTAAAATGTGTTTGAGCATCTGAAATAAAGAGCAGTAAAGCAATCCACAGAAAGTGGATTGCCCTCTTTGGCATGAGGGCTGCTAACAACTCACCCTGGGTAACTAATTCTCCTGGTCCATACAACTGATAAGAATTAAATTGAACACCTCCATCAATTTAAAAGCATACTGAATTAATGTACATTGTTGATAACTATATGAAGCTCTTTAAATCAGCAGAGACAGCAAAAATTAGTATAGCACAGCTGATTTCAGGTAGTGCTTAGACCACGTCCTTGCAAGGGTTGTCCAACCACATCTACTGCAGCAATGCCACACCAGAACCTAGATGGAGGACAACGTGCAGGATATTCCACAAAAACTCTGAGAAGTTACACTGGGAAAAATGATCTGTATTGAAGCACTATTTCAGGAAGTATCTAGGTGGCAAATTGCCAGGAGATATAAAATCTTTCAGGTAAGCGGTACCTCAGTAGCCAGAGATGCCTGGGACCTTTTTGAGTACTGGTTGTATAGAGCCACATGCTAGGTAAAACCCTTGCAAACTATTTCTGTTGTAGCTGGGTAAATCTGCTCTGTCCAGACTTAGTCTCTGGTAGCCTCAATCACTGTTTGAAGCTAGAGTAAGCATATTTGCACATTCTTCCCCATCTTGTAGAATACAAGGTTTATAAAGAGTCACATCAAATAGTTCAGATGAGTTCCTTGGATTAATATGAAATGAGCATTTCAGGCGTTTCTTTGGAAGTCTTCTGGAACCAAGACATTAAAAGAATGTTATTTAGTAAACTTACAACAGATAAAAAAATCAGTACTAAAATTAAAGTTCTCCACTATTCTACATCTCTTATTAATTTGCTATATTCAAGGAAAGGAATGAAAACACTGTCTGGCAACAGAATTCATTTGCACAAGTCTGCAGACTGATACATAACTAATTAACAGGATTTCTCCTACTTCTGTCAAAGTAAACCCAAGTAAATTGTTTTTTACTCCATTTGTGTCCCACGCAAATGCTGAAATTCTGAACAAGTTGAACATTTAACACTCCCTCCTCTTCTTCTCTCCCCAGGAAAACCCCTCTTTTATGACAAATTTTCGGCACATAGAAAAGCAGTTTTGGAAAGTGATCATAAAATTGTTCCAGGAGAAACCATGAACCACAACCTGAGACTTAGCTTTGCTATCAAGGTGACCAAACAGAAGGTGTTTAGAAGACTGCAGCACCACGAGATTCAAGACACTCACAGTGGCGCAGGGATAATCTTCTCTTGGGCTGCCTGTGGTCTGCAAGGTGAACCATTATGCTGTAGCATGCCAAAAATCAGCAGTCAGCCAGCAAACTTCACCCAGCAGAGAGACATAAAAGCCTGACAAGCTTCAGAGGGACACTGGAACCAAACTTGGCCTCATCACCACGCCGGCGGGATTTGTGCTGGCAGAATGGCATTCCACTCCTGCCACTTGCCTTCTGCAATTATTATGCCTTCTGCAATTATTAATCTCCTGAGGACTGGGGCAGCTTGGAAGTTTTATGGAGCATTTACAAGCTCAAGGCTGGTGTACGAGGTAAGGGGGAGGAATGGAGAGTGGAGCAGCAGGGGACAGGGCAACACACCAGTTCTTACTCTGAGATGAAGACCCCCAGTGCTGTGGGCACCTGCTGAGAATGAAGAAGGTTTTCAGCAAGTAACACTAACTTTGCTTGGGAACTATCCTTCTGTATTAACCTCTGGCTAATACAGGAGGTGATTAATAAATACCCAATTGCCCACTTCCATCCCACACACCCCCCTCTAGCACAAAACTAAAGAAACCCATGGCTGTTCCTCTGGTTTTTAATCCACCCAAGATCCTCTTAACTACTGGGTGGTCTGTTAATCTACTCTGCCACACCACAGGTTTCCAGACACTTGGGTTTAGATTTGCTGTGCTGATCCTCCCACATTCCCCACACTGGACCTCTGTTTTCTGGTGTCTCCAAGCCCAGGAGCAGCTTGTGGGAAGCTCAGCATTTTCACCACTGCACCCAAATTCTGAAGAGCAGGCATGGTTTTAAGTTTTTGTCCACCACCCTCCCCAATTTCCAGAAGCTTAAGTTCACTACTAACAAGGCTAGATTTTTAACTTGTGCTTAAGTAAGAAAGCAAACATTGACAGAAATTGGTTTCCCCACTCTAAATGTGCTCTGAACATGCCCCTCAAAAATTGTTCAAACCCAGTCTACCTTTGAATCTATTTTTATTTCCTACATAACCACATTAAAGAATAGAATGAGAATAAATAGAAATATAAGCACACACATTCACAGCCTATATCTATGTTAAGGGTACACCACTCACAGAAATACTGACTGATCTGGTCTGCTATATTAGCACTTGAAAGAGAGATTCTGATGCTATCCAGAAAGGGGACACTGCAAAGGCTAGGGGTTTACCAGTAAGCAAACAACATACCAGTGCTCTGAAGTCCATTCGTCCATTCTGTGGATTTTGCAATATTTTAAATGTGTATGCATAAATACATGCTTAACTGTAATGGGGGAAGCAGCTTTTTTTTTTTTTTTTTTTTTTTTTTAATTAAAGGAAAAAAAACAGAAACCCAGAACCCTTGAAGTCTTGCGTGGATTCTTTTCCCTTGAAGCTTATAGGAAACAAACCCCATAGTACAATGATGTTCTTGTCATGAGTTCTGAATCAGCACCAGAGCACATAGTGTATGTATTGAAAAACAGCTGTTGGGTGACAGACTGCTAGCTGGGAAGTTCGAGTTGAGTGAAGTGGTTAACCCACATCCCTTCCCCACTGATAAAGTGCTTTGATAAGCAGGCTGTACTGGTGAAAGCTAGCTAAAGAGCCAGGAATGAGACTTTCAGGAATGAATGTAAGACTTGTTTTGTGGAGGCAACTTAAATCTCTTGCACAGCCCTCTTCACTTGTATTTTACCAATCCATCCTCAACTACTTTTAGTACACACTCCTTCTGATTGCAGCAGAACCAATTCTTTGATAAGTCAAAGCAATAGCCTGTATATATGGGAAATAAACCCAGAAAACTGCTAAAAAGTCTCCATTACTTTAATGTTTTATGAAAGTATTTTCTGTAATTCAAAATGTTAGTAGTGGTGTAGCATTAAAAAAAAGTCTGTATTGGAAAAAGCATTTCTGGACTAACCACAAGCAAGAAACACGTGGGCATAATGTTTTACTGACAGAAAGTACTTAAAGGATTTCTTGAGATTAATTTCTAATCTTCAGCTAAGAAATTTTAGAAATAAAGTCATTAAGTATAAACATCATGCAGACATACAAAAAATCTATTCCTCTTTTCACAAATCTCACATTTTATACATATGTTCTTATGTTCATGCTTAGTATAAAAAAATCCACTAATAAAAGCTATCTTTCTCTTAGCATGTCATCTGATTTGTCTAAACAGTTCCTACACACATACAAATTAATATAAGATTTCTATCCTTCTGATACAATAACATAGAATTTCAGTTTAGTTAGAAGCAGGCAGAAATACACAAATAAATGATTACCTATATAATAAGACTGAAAGATTGCTGAACTAGAGATATACAATGCCACACTGAATATTTTTCATCAACAATGTCCTGGTCTTGGTGTCTCTATAGCTCTGGCACTCAAATCCTTTGAAAACTGAAGAAATAAATCGTCTAACCATTGTTGCTTGGCCCAAAGGAACCACACTATTGCTTTAACATACAGTTATTCATCTGTCTTTGCATCAACATGCAAGTTAGCCCACATGTGGAGTAAGACACATTCCTAGACAAAAATGAAAGCTTCTCCAGATGTATACTCTTATAAAGACATTTAAATTAACATCCAATTTTCTGCTGCTATTGCTGACAATTGTACATAGATAACAGTGGTAATTATGTCAGGAAATTTTAACCATACTGTGGATGCACATTTTTAATAAATTTAAGTATTTTAGCTTAGACTTTTGACATACTACTGTCTGATCAAATTGATCAGAAGTAATTTTTCTGTCTGAATTTAATCAAACAAGTAATTTCTAAATATCTGCATTTAGACAATTTGCAAAGGCAGCAAAAGATTACTAGACAGGGTATACAGAAATACAGGTAGAATTCTGAAAGGCTGGTTAGGAATTACTTAAAGGAAAAATCCTACTAGACACCCTCTTTACAATTAGTAGCTAGCCAGACGTTTTTGTTAGCATTAAGCATGTTAATTTTTAAGAAAAGCTAGGTGGAAGTGCAAGTGAAGAGCAGAATAGTCACAGTGCTCCCTATACTTTAACTAAAAGCATATGGTGTTAACATTCAGAAATTTTACAGTGTTTGTTTTATTGTGCTCTTACCGAGAAAAGGGAGCGCTCAACCATTTTACCTCCTAAGCTTTCTTAATTACCTTCATTAAAAACTTCGTACAGCAAAACCAAAAAGTGGTTGAGGGTTTTTTCCTTTTTGCACCAGAATAGAAGAATAGAAATCTGAAGAGAACGGACTGTGCACAGGCCTAATTTAAAACTGGTCTGTTTATTTAGGCAAAATAAATCCCTGCTGAACATTATTGTTATTAGAGTCAGCTAATTAATAGAATCGATTTTATATTGCATAGAGTAACAGAGATCCTACTGAACAACTGGCAGTATGTATGCTGAAGGTTCTCAACACTCTGATCATCTATGAAGGGTGATGCCTGTGTCTCCTGACCCTAAACTGTACTCTGGCTTCTTGTCAAGTGCCACCTGTTACTTCTTTTAAGCTAGATTTTTAATTCTAGCTCAGGGGCAAATGCATTTTATATGCCAGGAAGGAGGCCTAACAAGATGTCCTATTTGTTACTGTAAAAGAAGTAATGAAGGGCCTCACCGGCTGCTTATAGGACTGATCATATTAGCAGGCAGGATGCTGTGCTGTTCTTGAAACATCTGAGGTGGACAGACCAGATGGGAAGGACTAACAAAATTCTGCTACTGAGAGAAGAAAACTCTTGCACTTGTATCACTGAAGTAGAGTGGAAAAAATGGAGCAGGAGAATGACACTAAGGTCCTACTTGAGATTGATGTTCACTTGTGGAAACACCAAGGAAAGAGATACCCCACTACTGTCAAAACCAGATCTTTTTTTTTTAGGAACTCTGTTCTCTGGCCACTATGAACTGGTTATACCTCTGGTTATGTGAGCTGTAGCCCTCTGAAGTACTCATATCAAATGACCTGTGATCATGAAAATATCATCTTTTAACATAAAATACCATAGTTATTGCAGGGCCCAAACAGAAGACAGACCATTTCCCTTTTTTTTTTAACAAATACAAACATGTTAAATATGTAGAAGAGGCCTAGAAAACCCAAAGTAGATCTTTTGAGTCATCACAGTTTGAAGACCAAGACATTGGACTGGACTTAGATTAACTGATTAGTCACAGCACATTACTGAGGGGAATACTCTGGTATCTAGATCACAGAAAGTAGTTGAGGCACCCTAAGGGAAGCACAGACTTGAATCTTCAAGGATTAGATTCTGTAAGAAACACAGCCCTGAGGACACATCAAGACTGGAACAAAGCAGAGGTCCCACACAGATTTAAAAGGTAGTACTGTAATCTAAGAGAAAGGGGCTGACCAGGAATGTACTTGACCAGATTTATGTCTTTTTCCTATTAAAGAACTTTCTTGTGAGATTTGTTTTCTAGGACAACCAGCCATTTTGCTATCAAACTTACTCAGCTCCCTCCACAGAGTTAGGAGTTGTGTGTGCTGCGGGAAACAAAGTTACCCTACACAGGTATATATTTTCTTAAACATAAAATATAAATGCTCACTTTATTATTAAAAAAATTTTAAAAAATTAATACCTCCAAACTAGAGAACTCTAACTGCTGTGCCACCAGAGGAGATTTTAAAAAACAACCAAGAAAAAACCACAACAGAAAAACACAACCCACACAACTATGCTCTCTGTCCTCGGTTTAACTCCTACTAACACAAACTAAAAGTGCACAGGGTGGGGTTAAGCAGAAATTAAATCTTCAAATATTTTGCCATCTCACTATTTAATACATTTTTGAGGGATAAACCAAAGAAGTAAGCAAAAAATCAGCTTTCAAGAAGGCTACATATTTCTGTAAAAATGTATTTTGACAGCTATCTCAGCCTATATTGTGTTACACAAAAAAGCAAGACATGCTTTGAAGTAAATTTTCCATAATGCTAGTGGAACACACACCTTTCAGCTCCTAGTTCTGAAGTTTGAAGTTTTCATTGATGACAATATTATACTTGGGTGTGAAACCTGCCCTCTACACATCATCTCGCAAGACAAGCCACTCTAGCTTGAAGTTTTCATTGATGACAATATTATACTTGGGTGTGAAACCTGCCCTCTACACATCATCTCGCAAGACAAGCCACTCTACATGCAAATCCAGCTTTCTTTTCCAACAAAGACAAGCTACTTCCCTGCTTATTCTGACAAGAATAAGTTTTTACTACTGCAATAACTACAGAAGAAATATGTAGTAAACCAAGTCCAAAAATGATTGAATAAGGATTTTAGTCCATTTTTTCACAGCACCTTTATAATACAAAACTATGTTGCAGCTTAGCACATGTTTGATGGAATTAGAAATAAATGAGGAATAGTGTGCAGAGATTGCATAAAAGCTCTAAAGACCTACCTATAGACACGTATTACAGATAATGTGCCAGGTCTGTAATAGCACTGTTGGATTGTCAAATGAGACTTCTGGAATTAAGATTTAGAGAAAAAAATATCATATACTTTTTATGACCAAATGTAACCATCTGAGTTATGTGGGAAATGCAGCATGAAAGACACAGCTACATATAATTAAAATTTCAGTAAAATTAAATAACTGTAATTCTCCCTTTGAAAAATTATCTTCACTAGTTATCTCTTCTTGATATTATGCAAAGGAAGCACACAATGAAAAGGAGCAAGAGAAAGCTCATTCAGTCCACAAAGCAGACGCGGAATTAACTAAATGGATTAATTCTATCTTTTACTGAACTGCATACATAGCATACTCTGACAAGATATATTATCACACTTATTTTCTTCACACTTCACTTCTGATTTTGACTTATTTTAAATTTATTTTTATGCATTCAACTTCATAGAAATCTGTCCTTTTTGGACAAATTAGAAAAAAAATATAACATAGGCAGAATGAAGATATCTTCCCTTCAAGTATGTTTGACTCATGTACCCTCCATAGAGCAACTCTACTGCCCACATTCTTTCTATTTCTTAAGCCAAACAATTAATGATTAAGCTCTTTGTTACACTCTTAATCCTTCATGTAGAACCAAGGGTCTCTGCACGTTCATGTATAAATTTTCCACTGCATCAATGATAGAGTAATAGAGGTTGGAAAAGACCTGTAATATTTTGAAAGCAGGACCAACTTCTATCAGGTCAACCATAGGCATGTTCTGAATGTCTCCAAGGACAGAGTACATGTGTAATAAAGATAAATATTATTTCTTGTCTTTACAGATATCGAAGAAAGGTGCAAAGTAAGCTGCAAAGAAAAGAAGGAGATATTTACCTACAAAAAAGCAAAAATAACACTTTCAGTGATGCCAGATCAGCTCAAGATAATAAACACTGACTTTGTTGTCTCCCAAGCAGTAACACTTTTGGTCTTCTGAAAACATGAGATTGTCAGAAATTTCTCTGAAACTTCACAACTGAGCCTAAAAAACACACTGATCTAAATCTGAGCTGAAGATGCTATCAAAGCAAATGTTTTAAGTCATTTTTCACAGAACAAATGTATGCCAAGAAGCATGGGAACATAAACTTACTAACTTACTTTTATTACACATGAGGAAAATCAACTTGAAGATTAATAATGTTGTTACAGCATATCATAATTACCTACTTCATTATTCAAGTCTAGATTCTAGATTTCTCCAGGGTACTCACACACCTAACTTTCACGGAAATACAATTACTTTTACCAGATCCAGCCACAAGTTTCTGCTAAAACTCAGAAAGTAATTTGAAATCACACCTCCTCCTATCATACTACCAGTGTGCTCTCATTCACACAAAGATACAGGCTTGCTTCATGTGCTCTACTGTCAGGCTTTGTCTTCAGCTGGTTGTTGTCAGACATTAACCATTTGTGAAGACAGTATTTCCCATACTTCCATTCTACTTAAGGCTGTGAGGCGTTTCGTTTTGTTTTTCTCAAGTTTATCTTAAGATACAGAACAGGGTTGGTTTTTTTACCAAGATAGGAAAATTTTTCTTTTCCTCAATGTTTTAAAAATTTTAAACGACAGCCATTCTAGAAAAGCTCCATTGCCTACAGTAGCAGCAACAAGATATGACTATGTGGTTTTGTGAATGTGGATTTGCTGATCTTACCAAAAATCTATCCTCACTGAGTTTTAAAACTTTCCAAATGCTAGCACTTGCTTATAATTAACAAGCTTAAGTACTATTTTGGCCCATAAAAATAGCTTCCAAAATCTCATCAAATCAAGGTCAAACTCAAGACAGTGTCTGCAAACCAACATGCCTGTAGAGTGAATAGATTACAGGAGGAATATCTGATGTTAGTCCAGCTAAACCATCTAATGTCTGTGTACCTCTTTTCACTTGGAAGATGACTGCTATCCCAACTCTTCCTGTTCCTAATTCCAACTATTTGGACTACTGTTGCTGAAACATTCAAACCACCAAGAGATGGGGGACTCTTCCCTAGGATTAATGGAATTTTATTAGCAGAAGTGATGTCTCTCAGCATCCCACCAGGTCATCACACCTTGGCATGATTACGAGGAATCAAATAGTAACACAGTTGGAACTCGGATGCTCCACCAGCCAGATTTAGGTCTGCTAGGAAAGGGATAAGTTTTTCCCAACTTTTTAGATAAATGCCATTACAGTCAAAAGGCACCTTTTCCTTTTATCATCCATACAGCAGCTGATTTAAACTTCCACTAAAAATTATTATTATGTAGAAAAAAGCAGCATGGAGAAGAATGAACTGACTTTGTGAAAGTTTAAAATTGTTGAAAAGTGAGGAATAGCCTTGCTTACATTTTACTGCACTTAACCTTCTTCAGTAATTAAAATATTCCAGCTTATATTATATGCCTATAAAAAGCAAAATCCTGCCATTACCAAAAAAAAGTAATTATCTCATTTAAGATAACAATTTTCTGCTGGAAAAATGCATACAAATAAATAAGTCACAGCCCTGAAATTATAATTTTTGATCATGATAAGAAAATAATTGCAGGATACGACAGTATTAGGCTGCCAGTTTATATGGACCCCAATCCCTGTGCAGTTTAAAACCAACTTTACCTCACTGCAGGGAGATGCTTTTCCAGCAAACAGTAACTCGGAATGTCAGTAATACATCCAAGGCATGAAAGGTTTTTTCTCCTTCCTTTCTAAGGGAAATGCCAGTCAGAATCCTTTTTAAGGTGATTAAAAAAATCAAACAAAAAAAAAAAAAAATGAAACAAATCAGTCCTATTCCCTATTCCTTTTAATTCTGATACATGTTTCAGTTATTGGCAAAGAATATGCAGAGGGTATGAATTGCTTGGCTTTGTTACATTTGGGAAAATTCCAACAATTAAAAAAAAATAAATAAGATTCAGAAACAGTTTGAATGTGTAACAAAACTGATACCCAAATCACACCCCAGATTACTGCTCTTATGCAATTGACATTGGCCAGAATCCATATAAAAACATACATCTTTTGGCTTCCTGCTCTGAAATTTACACTATCCCATTTCAAATCTGAGCTTTTATTCTTAAAGCCAGAGCAAGATTATCATACCACAGTGAGAATACCTCTGCAGAAACTCAATATAGTATATTTGCAAACCTATCCTCCCTTTTCATGCTAAAAAAGATATCAAATTATAAACCTACTGTAGGACTAGTAAAATGGCTATAAAATACAAATTGAAAAGGTGGGGAGAAGAACACCAATAGATTCTACTTTTTAAAATGGAATATTTGCAGAAAGCAGTACCTTTGTCTGGCAGCTTTTAAAACCACACTTACTTTTCAAAATATGGAATCTCTTATTACAAATGTAAACTAATTGCAAAATGCTGAGCAGTAAATAAACGATTCAGCCTGCATATTTGCCAACTTTTTTTCTTTGGGTGAGTATTTACATCTACCTTAACTGAAACACATAATTTATGCTGATATTGTTGCATGGGGGTTTTGCACTGTCTCACAGACTTCATTGCTTTTTCACAGCCAAAGAAGAGTTTTGAAAGATATCAAGCCCCACTACTTAAAATATAAGCCTACAAAATGAAAAGGAAAAATGTTAGCAACATATTCAATCCATCATAAAAATTCATCTATTGCATTTCAGTTTACATGACTTCTCAATCATTTTACAGAATATGACATTACTTTGCTGTGAATAGCAGTGGGTATAGTTAATAGCTATTCATTCAGAGTAATCTATGTATCTGACTAGTGTTTTCAAACTTACTATGTTATATGCTGGAAAAATTAAGCATTTCCACAGAAGAAAGCAAAACAACTTCTGAACACACTGCACATTAAAAGGCAATATCCAACAACATTTTTAGTCATCCCAAAAAAATCATACTAATTGGAACCATAATTTTTATTGGAAAGCAAAAAATTCTCATATGAGTTTTGTTGGAGAAATAAACAGATATTTTTTTAGACTTCCTTGGGAAATATAAACATACTTAGGGCCTAGAGTTTTAAATTTGTGAACATCCAATGCCAGGCATGAAAAACGCAAGAGTCACTTCCAGCACCTCTCTTCCTGCTCCTCCAGCATGGAGAAGACAGAGAAGAAGAACAACACTTGTATAAACAAGTAATATTTATGGTGATATTTGTATTTGTGATTATACCCAGTTGATAAAAAACATAGCAGTCATACAATAAAACGTTTACAAAGCCACATACCAAAAAAAAAAAAGGGTCAAATATAACAATGACATCAAAGATAGGCCAGCAGTTGATGAAGAATCTTCCTCTTGGCAGAAGGACAGTTGTATTTTCTTTTTTCATGTATCAAGCAAGCAAATAATCTCCAACTTCACTCAATACACTTCACTCCAACTGTCCTCAATACACTTTTTAGAAAGAGCAAGGAATATGAAGGGAAAAAAATTTCAACTCTGAGTGTATTTTTGGGGGCTGGCAAATTTAAATATGAGAAGAGCCCATATCAGCTAAATTTATGTTTCATTCACATCCCTGTAACTTACATTTTATTGCTTATAAATCACAGCATTACTTTTCAGATACTGACAGTAGTTACACTAGATAACCCTTAGCACAAAAATAGGTAAAGTTAATAGCAGATTCCTAGCATTAATGATTCATAGCATTGCAATGCATTGAAAAAGAAAGCTTCTCTAATAAAAACATTTTCAACACACTGGTACTAATACCTCCAGAGCCTCTTCAGACAAACAGAGGTAAAAACAGTGCAAACTTCAAAGCACTGACTGAGAAGTCTAATTTCACAGAAATTAGTTTCTTTTGGTCACTCTTAAATTAGGCTGAAGTAGCTGAAACAAAGAAGTGATTCTGTACACAAGAATGACACATAGGCTAACTCAAACCAGCCAACTATGCTCTGTCAAACCATTCACAATCTTTGCCACCAAACCCAAGTGGTGAGGAAGGCGACAGCTAGACTCCTTTTGCTGATAAAATATCTAAATGCGGTTATTAAAACAGGTATTATATTTTAGTTTCTATCTAATCTTTCAATGTTTACTCCATTGCTTAATTGCATTCTGCATTTTCATGATGGGATGCTAAAAACCTAACTAATCTGAGTAAGGAGAAAGAGAAAATAATTTTTGAGGTTATATGCCACAAAATAATACCAGTCTGAATTAAATTAACAAGAAATATAGTCAAACTATTTTTAAAAATTTCAGGCAAACTGTATTTTGAGTTTCAGAACATATGCATATGCTATTAGTTAGAAGTGTGCAAACATATCCCTCCATATCACCAAAACACCAAATCTGTTACACAGTTCATAAGCACAAGTTGTACAATTCAGAATTAAACCAGGTAGAACAAATACTTATCTTCTAGGACACTGACAGGAAGTATTATTATTACTATTACTATTATTGGTGATGGTGATAACAACAACAATAACAATATGTAATATCTACATTACAAAAATGTAATCCCAAGTGTAGCATCATATATTGTAGAGCAAAAACAGATCAATAAAACATACTGTTTTCTGTTTCCTCTGCATGAGCAACTTGAAAATTCAATAATTACCTGAACAACACCTTCTTGCCCTTCCCAATCTGCTTCCTTTAAAGGCCAACAGTTTCTGTGACCTCAGTCTATGCAAGCTTCCCCAGACAGACACGTGCAGGTTAACAGCAAATCCATGCTGTATGTGTTACCAAAGGACAGCCAATTCAGAGCCAGTAGCTGCAAAACTAAAACTCTGCCCTAGTCAGAATTTGGACAGAAGATCACCAAAGGGCTAACAGTGAAATTCAGTTGACACATGATGCCAAAAACAATGCAGGGAGTGCAGCAGACTTCCATTCTGGCATGTTGGGGAAAAAAAATAAATCACAGCACTTTGAGTGTAATAACCTATAGCCTTGTACATAATGTTGCCTTTATGCATGCCTTGCTCAAAGGAACTTTTGCAGGTATTAAGCATAAGAAGTCCATTTCTGAGCCTCTTGGTGTACAACAATTACCCTATTGTCACTCAGCCCACTGTGCATTGTAAGTCTGATTTTGTGCAGCGATCTTGCTGCATGCTGTCATGTCTGGGTATGATGACTGTGGTATTTTCACTGTGCAAAATCCTACTTCAGGGATGACTCCCTTCAGATTCACCCCCACTTTCCTCTTTCCTTGGGTTCCCCTCTCTGGATAGCAGAACATTTTAATCCAGGCACCCTCACAGCAGAGTGATGACATCATGACCTTTACTTACATTCGCTGTCTGAGACGTGGGACCTGGTCAGTGGTTTAAGGTGTTGAAAGGTATCACTGGTTCACTTCAGTGCAGGTGTTTCAGAGCTGATCCATCACATTTACAGGGCCAGACTCGGTGAAAAGCCAGTCACTTAAAATATTACATTAAAATGTGCTTCTAGTCATCATTTCTAAAACGTTTTCCTCAAATTCTTTTGGGAATAATTTGAAAGGTATGTTTTATGCTCAGAAGCAATAGGCCACCAGGTGGTTTTAACTTTTCCTGATTGAGTTGTTTTCTAGTCAGACATTGTTTCTCCATTGGTTTAAGATTCACAGTTTAATGACAACACAAATCAGCCAAGGGAAAAAAACCAAAAGAACCGCAAACAGGACAAAAAAATATTTCTAAGAAAAATACAGAGAAATAGCTAACATTTCAGGGGGCTAATATGAAACAAAATTACTTTAAAAGCCATAATCAAAGTATATATTTTTAAATCCAAGAGTAACAGAAAATAGCATCTTCAAGCAGGTAATCAACTTGCCATAAAAACATGTTGGAAAAACCAAGAAGTTTTATGAGGATGTTCATGGTCTTGCATCACATCTGGCCAAAATCCTGCTGTAGAAGTGGCAGTAGATCAGTTAGAGGACTATTGTTACTGTGGTAATGCAGAAGGAAAATTATAAACTTACTTAAGTTTGAAACTATTAAGTAAGCAGTGGCTTTACATAAAGATTTATCCTAAATAAGTACATTTAGTAAAGATCAGTTTGAGGTACAGAAATCAGGTCAGCTCCAATCTTTTCCTTCAAAAGATTTCATGAATAATGGTGACAAGAAGGAATCAAACACTCAAAGTGATTCCTGTATTTATTTTGTCCTAAACCACTATGTGCTGAAAATCTCAGATGGTAGTAAGAAGTTGCCTGTTTCTGTTAGCAATTAAACTGCTCCAGAGAGAAAAAACCTTATTAGAAGACAAAAAAAAAAAATCTTAATTAACTTCTAATATTGATTTCTAACAAAACAAAACAAAAAAAAAACAAAAACAAACAAACAAACAAAAGAAAACCCAAAACAAAACAAAAAACCTCAACAAACAACAACAACAAAACCACACCAAAATTCCAAGGTCTTGAAAGTATAACTCTGTTTAACTTTTGCCTGAACAAAATAAGCCAGGCGATTTGCCATGCATTTACTGTACTTTATCATATAACACTACAATTTGTTTTTTAAAAAATAAGGAAAAAAAATAGGCAATAAGGTGTGACAAATGTTTTTTCAGACAAATGACAAGCAAAAAGACTGTGGACAAAAAAGTTTGTGTATTAAGAGTCCTTGCATATTTTCACTAGCAGCAGGATGTTCATTCCTTTTAGCAAGGAAGTCTATTCATTGTTAAGATTTCCAAAGGTACATCTTTTGGAAATCGGTTCATTTATTAGAGATATGGAGATAAATCAACAAATACAGAAAAAGCATGATCCACAGACAAATGTAGTCAAAACCATGTGACAAATCATGAAATGGTTCATGCCTCCTCAGATAAAAAAATTAGGGGAAAAATGTCATCATAGGTAGGTTGAAGCTCTCCAACAAGATGGCAGTTCCGCCATCTAGATGGCATTGCCTCTGTCTTTTAAGTTTGGACACCCCAAATTCCTTCTCATTCCCCAGCAGGTTTTTAAGCCTCTTCACTAAGTATATATCAAGCCGTGTTACCTCTAGTACATATGTTGTTTCCCTGTCAAGTTATATCATAACAAAGTTATCACAACAAAACAACAGGGCTGCTTCCCACCACGCAAAATTCTCAAGTAATGCTCGCAATGCAACTGCAAGATAAAAACAACTGGGGATGAGTTTTCTACAGAATTTAAGCATCTGAAAGATTGAAAGCTAATTTTGAAAGTAATCATACCCCTAACTAGAGCTGTTCTATTTAACTGAGTGGGATTTTCCCTTTTTTTACCCAAAACAATATCAGTGGGAACATTTCCTTTCAAACGCCCGAAGAGGTTTCATGTTTGATTTTTCAACAAGGCGTATTTCTCAACACCTACTGCTTGCAGTTATCACTGCTGGAGTTCATTTCAGGTTTCCTAAACCAAAAAGACCAGAGCACACATTCTGTTTCAACTCCAGCTATTCTGTTCTGTTGTCCAGGATTTAGAATTGCAATTATTTTTTAAAGCCACGTAGTGGTCTTATTCAATATTGTAGAGGTCTGTGTGGCTGAATGCTTCTGTCTTCAAAATGTGGCCTCAAAGTTTTGAGATGTCAGGCTTCTAAAACTACTAATTTTGACATTATGCTTTGATCTGGAAGTTTCTTTTTTCACAGCTGTCTCATGAAAACATCATGAACATAACAGGGTCACTCTCTCAGCCTTCTATTGATATTTTTGGGTAGTATAGACACTTTATAAATTCAACCTGATTCTCTTCTCAGCAGAATGCTTTCTAAAGAATATCTAATAAAGTGCTACACACATATTAAACACATTTCTCTTGGAGAAATTCACCAATTTCAAATCAATATGAAATTTGCCACCAGGCATGTTGGACTAGGAAATTTCATTTTCACTGCTCTCTTACGCCACAGTAATACCTATATGCAATTCATTACATTGTTTCACAAAACCTTTTGTGTCATCTCCTAACGAGTGTAAAACAAATTGTTGATTTGATTACTTGTAATTTTCTTGTTTTCAATATAAATATTAAAATATAACAAAAAAAATTATACTCAACAGGTCTGTCCATCCATTCCATTGTTCTGATGGCCTTTCCAAGTCAACTCTCATACTCAAAACATGCTGCCATAAATTAAATTCATACATAGTCCTCATCAAAATAAATTTTAAAACAAGTATTAGAAAACACATACAAATTTAAGGTTTATGGAATGCTTTCTGATCTGCTTTCAATACATGGCCCTTGCTCTAAGTCAATAGCTTCTCCTGCATTGAACAGAATTTTGAAGTTCTGTACATTTGCAAACATGAACCCCAAAGTTCTAGTTCTCATGTCTTATAACTCCAGGTTATTATTTATCAGCTTTGTATGCATTGCACCAAATCTTTAGAGACATTTGTGGAAACAAGTAAGTAATTTACTTTTTGGACTTACATGATCATTTTGTATGTCACTCTTTCCACTTAATGATCATCATCCTAGTATGGCAACTTTAAATGTTCTTTGGATTGCTAACATACATACCACTTATATGATTATACAGCATATGTACCATACCCTTAATGTAGATCACATGGAAGAGCAAACAGGCACACCAGCTGCCCCATTCCACTACTTTATTTGTAAGTGCAACAATTTCATTTGAATTCAGCTTCAGTGGTAATCTTTTACCACTTGATTCTATTTTTCACTACAAATTATAATCAGCTGCTTCTTTCATTGAATTTATTTCAATGAAAGCCAGAAAATACTTGTTACAGCAGCAAATGCTGAAAATTTCACCCATCTTAAAAAGCATATGGATTTTAAAAAAAGCAAATTACAATGGCATTTAAAAGGATAAACTTCTGTTGCATCAGTTTTCACAGGTCACTGCACACACAATTGCTTCCTTCCAACTTGCTCCATGCCACAACAATTCACATAACTTATCACACTAGAGAAGCACATAGCAGTTAAGAAATGCATCTTAAATTCAAGCACTGGCTTATTACAATTCATTCATTTGCCTATCTCATTGTAAGGAAGAAGATATACTAAAGAGCATACATAAGGTGAAGGTAATCAAGAGAGAGGACTATCAGATGTAGTTATTTGTGGTCTTTGTCCTGATATGCATTTGTTCCCCTATTTCATGGATTTTAATAGCAGCAAATGTTAACAAAACAGTATTAAAAGAACATGAGTGTTCAGCAGAGGAATGGTAAAATAAATACCATGTTTTAAACATTAAACATTAGATATAAAGCCTAAGTGAAGTACTTTTCAGGCATTATAATATCAGCATCATTAAATTGAAAAGCTGTAGTTCCTGATAACAGATTACAGAATTTACTCTGAATGAGTCACAGTGCTACGGAGTTTTGAAAAAACCCTGTGGTTGGCTTCTGAATGTTAATCTTTGGCAACACCTTTTAAATTTAGTTTAAAAGAAGAATATCAACATAATACACACCGTGGTAAGGTCCAGATATTTGAAAATCATATGAATCTAACAACAGAAATTTTGTAATTAAACTAGCTGTCTACATTTAGTATGAATTCTCGGACAAACAGGATTTATCAAAAGGTTCACAGAGAAACCATCCTAAAAGTACCAGAAAGCCAATTCAAGGCAGATCCTAGGCTGCAACTGTGGAAAACAAGGTAGACAACAGATACCTAAGAGAAGAGCAAAAATGGATTATAAAGTGATTAGACAATTTCACAGAAGCCAAATCTGTTAATGGCAATTCAAATGAAGAATGTCCAGAAATCATATTTGGTTCATGAAATTACCAAATCACTTGCTACCAATTTCTTCTTAATTCAGTGACATGACTTTCTGGGAGCCCCTTCCAATTCCTTGCTAATTCAATAATACATTAATTTATTTCAAGATACAGATACGGTAGTTAAATGAAAACTCTGGATTAATTAACAGTATTTGGTCATGACATTCACAGACCCAGAAGAGACTAGGTTTCCTGTTTCTCTATTCCTGTCTGCTTCCTGTATCAAAGGAATCAAAGTTTCTAGCTTGTCTTACCTACTCAGGACTTTGACTTACCTCTCAGAAAACTGGGTTCTTGCAATCAACTTTTAAGTTTTACCTTTCTCTCTCTTCATAAATAAGAATCTGAAGAAGCTAACTTAATCCAGAAATCCTCTACAAGCCTAGAGGATTTCAATATCCACCTAAATCTTCAGACTGCCCTTTGCTGCCCACTCTGTTCCAATATTTGAGCAGTTCTTTTAACAAAAAAAAGCCTAACATAACCTGAACACAACAGGTCCTGAGCAGATCATTCACATCTCATTAATATCACTGAACTAAAACTTCGCTTTTTTTTTATTTTCACAGAAAACTACTCCAAATTTCAGAATACTAATATCCTTTGGTTTAGGCCATTTTGAGAGAAGCTGTGAATCTTCCTTCCCTTGAAGGGTTCAAGGCCAGGTTAGATGAGGCCCTGAGCAACCTGGCAGAGTGAAAGATGTCCCTGCACATGGCAAGGAGCTGAAACTACATGATCTTTAGGGTCTTTTACAGTCCAAACCAATCTATAATTCTGTGTGTTTTCTCTGCTTGAAAACTTAAGGCTATTTAAAATTGGAGACAATGGTTAATGCAATACTAAAACAAGGAACACAAGAGCCCAGCCCTAGTATGGGCCAACAGATTTTTATTCCCGTGAGAATGGACGTCCAGCAGAAGTTCCTAGAGTACTTCTGATGGATGTGCTGTCACTCCATGGCAGCCAGGCAGGGGCTGCAGTCCCTAATGTACTCTGGGCACCTGGGAAGCCTAAAGGTATGCCTAAAGGCAGTCTCTTGGAAGCAGAATTCTTGGCTGTACTGGAGTCCAGTGGAGGTGCAGCTGACTCAATACTCCAGGAAAACTAAGTAAACTGGTCCCTTACCTTTGGCATTCCTGACTTGCAGAAAATCTTGTCTTTGACGTTCCTTTTCAATCATGATATGCAACAACAAATGTACCAACAGCAACAGCCTAAAGAACCATATAGCATAAAACTAACAACAGCATTTCCTTAGTCATCTCCTGGCCATCATTCCTTTCCTACTTACACTGTTATAAACATGACATCATAGCTTGTTCCCTGCTGGGTACTCTTGCACAGAGATAACAAACATATACTCTGCCAGTACCAAAATCAAAACCAACTGCTCAGCTTCAACAAATGGACAATAAAACTCCAAACAGTTAGCAAACAAGTACTGAAGTTGCATAATTTAAAATATCTTCCCTAATCTCAGAGTACTCCCTACTCTGCAGTTTTAGAGGCACAGTTTTAATAAGTGCTACTGCAGAAAACAGAATTTAAATATTTTATTTACGGCTATATATTCTACAGTAAGTGTGAAAGCGGGGGGGAAAAAAAGCATGCACTCTTTAAATCTAATGGCAATTTACTGTGGAAAAAAAAACATACAAAAGGAAAACTTTTTAACTCCTGTTGTACAATTGGTTTTAGAAACATGTTAACAATGCAGGAAAAAAGCCCTTGATGTCATTTATACAGCTAACTCTTGCAGGCATGTTCCAAGTCCAATAAAGAAGGTTAATGCTACAATGGCAGTGAGAAACATGCAAGTCAAAACACAATCTGGGAGGAACAAAGCACCCCATACAACCCAAATTTCAGCAGCACTAAATAATATCCCACCTGTCAGCATGTCAAACAGCTTGGCATGTTTCCATTACAAGACAAAAGTCACTTTTGTTTGTGTGTCAAATGTGCTCTGAGCAAAAGTGAAAAAAAAAAATAAAAAAGAGAAAAGCTTTTGGAGAGTAGAGACAGTTCAGAGAGGTTAAAAAAAGCCAACTGATAAATAACAATCAGGCTTACCACCTTTGTGCTTATGTTCAAAAATAGCATTTTGGTCAGCCAGATGGTACAAATATAGTTACAAACACATAATGAATAAATTTAGACATCACTGATGCATGGAAGATAAGAAAGAGTGGAACATGCCCTACAACTTAAAAAAATTAACTTCAATTTACAAATGGGATCCAAACAGATACGCTTGTTAGTGCCTTGTTTTCCATTTCCCCAGAATTCTCTTTGTGCGATGATTTATAGTTTTCCTATAATCAAGAAACAGGGGGAGGGCAGAAAGAAAACAGACAATATGAATTATTGCTGCCTTATTTTGCCTAATACAATTTAAAAAAAAATCTGATTTTTAATTTTTGCTTTAGCATAAATAAACTGTTCCATTTATTTTAAATGTGAACAATTAAATTGGATGGTGAAAGAACAGATCACTTTTTCCTCAAAACAAGATGTACCTTACCAAGGAAGCTGGTGATCTATCACTGGTTTCAAATTCCTTTATTATACTGTCTGAGAAGTGACAATAATTGCTTTATTCCAGAGCACAGGCTGTCAGACTACTTGGTTCAGGGGACAAGAAAAATCAGAGTTGGAAAATGTAAATGGAAAGATAGATGGCAATACTTCATCATTCTGTCTCTGGATGCCAAAGAACTTTACAGATGTGAATTATAAACTTCATCATGGAAGACAAGTAATATTTAATGATGACAGTCATTCCAAATATGAAAACAGAAGCAGCACCTAATTCATTGCATTAATGTACAATAAGGAAAAAAAAATAACCACAGTATAGTAAAAAAGTAATTTTATAATTGCAAGAAAGAATTTAAAGTTACCTAAATTTTACTAAACTTAGGTTATCCTTAACTAAGAACTCTGGAGTTGTTCTGTCTCCTTTCTCTCAGCCATAGAGGTTTCCCTATGAGACTCAGGGAGTTTTCATCTTCATCTGAGCCTGGAATCTGCCCCACCCAAGTAGATTCTGCAAGACCCAGAGAAGCCCTTGCTCAGTTACAGAGGTCCTGCTGCACGAAAGGCTGTAAAAACGTGCAGTGTAAGGTTTGCAGAGCAGCTCAAGTAATGAGAGGAACATATCTCAGCTTTGAAGCAGCTACCTTAAATTGTCCTTAACCCGGTTGACTAATTCTGTAAATTTTTCATGGGAACATAACCCGAAATCTTGCCTAGAAAGATGGTAGGCACAGAGTAGCTTAATAAACACGCTAACAGGCATGATCAAGTCAATAATATTTCTAGACATCTATCTCAATTCTTAGACTGAATCTCTTGTCTTAAAGATTACTCTAGGAATTTTAGATAATGTTTTCTACTGCATTTTGAATCACTTTTGGCTGGTTTTCAATAGTGGGTTCAAGATTCAGAGTGTGAGATTCACAGAAAAATCTCATCCTTTTAATTGTGGAAATCAAGACATACAAAAATACTTTAAAAACTTAATTGTGGGGTACTGACTTCAGTCAACAGAAAACTGAGAACTAAAACACAAGACAGCATTCAATATTGCCTCAAATTCTCTGTTTGTTATCAATGCATTAAAAAAAGAAAGAACCCTAAATCCTCTAAATGAGAAATAGGCACTCACAGAAAATTGAGTGAAATTTTTCAACTGAAAAGAAATATAAAATAATCCTCATACTTTGCAAAGTAACAGGGCATTGCTTTAGCAAGTTCTTAAAGCAGCTATATCTGGACACTGGAAACAGTAAAATACAATTCATAATCTACTATGTAATATCATGCAAGAAGCATAGGTTCAGTAATAGTGCTCATCTTTTAGCTGGTTGTTTTGCCTAGAATATTTTCAGAATATTGGTGACCATAGAAACATTTATGGAAACAACTAAGCAACAAACACCTGGTGTGACTTTATTTCCCACGAAAAGGAGGCATGGGGAAGTCACGAGGACAGTTACACTGGCAGCCACCAAATGGCTATTCAAGATGCTTTTACCTATTTTAAAGGGGGTAAAAAAAGGCTCTACATTAATAAATTGAGAAGTCAGGCTCAAAAGCAAAGCCAAAGTTCGTTGATCCTGTCATTCTTACATAGCAGCAAAACTTATAGCTGTTTAATTTTTTCTATTCTTATTATTTAAGGTTAGTAGGCAACTCATTCATACCCCTGAACTAGATGAAAGGTGTTAGGAATGAAAGACATCATTAATCATCTCATAGGGGAAGTCAAAGCATTTATGCTATTCTAAAAGAAAACTGCAGAGATTTAGAACGTAAGACAGACTGATAAAAAATGTACTTCATGTCCAGAAGGGCAGTCTCTGTGAAACTTATCTCACATCATGAAGGTCTCAACCAGAAGGTGAGTTTGGCTGTTCTGCAGCTGAGACCTCAAATCAGAAGAAACTTCTATGGTAAATACAATTAAATTTGGTAAAAAACCCCTTTTTGCATACTTTCTCTTATGTAAGCACACGCTCATTAATTAGAACAATCCTCCTGCAACCAAATTGTTTCAACACAGGACAGCACACTTCTCAAAAAAAAGAAACAAAAAAAAAAAAAAAACAAACAAAAAAAAAAAAAAAAAAAAAGCAATAACACACTGGGACTCTGACGGAGTCAGAAAGCAGACCAGTTGCCAATATAGTGTAAAAATACTTTCAAACTGCCATTCTGAAGCATTTTAATCATTCTATATCTATACAGAGCCACATATTCATTGCATGCAGAAAGGAGTGAGAAAGTGAAATCCCTGGCCCTGCAAAGGTCGTTGCAAAGGAGCATGGTGGGAGGGAAGGGAGAGAAATCAGAGGGAAAAGGAGAGAGCTCATAAAATGTAAGGTTTAAGGAATGACACTGGAGCATATCCAAGATAAATCTCCACTCTATTTCGTATTTTTTGGGAGAAGCAGCAGGTTCTTCACACCACATGGAGTGAAGATCGCAAAATGCCAAGAACAACAGGCATAATTCTTTCAAGATCATTCCACCAGGATTTTGCAAACAAAAACAGATTGAAATATCTGGAAAAAAAAATTGCTGAAGAGAACAAAATTTTCACTTTGCTTCTCTCTCGCCACCAAGTCGAACCTACTTTCCCGCATCTCACAAAGAACTTCTAAAAGACAAGGAGAAATGCTGGCAAGTGAATACCAAACTACCTCATCTAGGTGAAAAACCAAACTGTTCACTGGCTGTCTTTTTAATATTTTATATGAGCCTTTCCAAGTTTTTATTGGTTCTCTTCATGTACTTTTACTATCAGAGGCTGACTGATCTTGGAATATAAGTTAACAGTTGTGGTTTTACACCACAATGTTTATATTAGGTTGTCAGTGCACAAAGAAAATGAATACAGCTCCCACCTGCAGCTCCTGCTGTTAACTTATGCACATGGCACATATGTGCAGGATTCATGAAAAAAAACCTCTGCTGCATCCCTGGGAGGCCTCTCTCCAAACATCTCCAGCTACATTCAGCCTCTGTGGTATCCCAGTGGGGCAGAACCAGTGCTGGCTTTCAGCACAGGCAGCAGCAATCTAAAGCTGCAGATTGTTGGGGAGCAGCAAAAATTCTCTCCACGAGGGTTTCCGTGCACATACATGTTGGCAGGTGGCTGGAGAGCTAAGGGGGCTGTTACAGCCCTGCAGAAAGAGGATGGATGAGGCAGCAGCCTTTCCTGGCTCCAGCAGGAGAGAGAGACATCTCCCATTGCCATCTGTGGTGAATAAATTGATTTCTGCTAAGTCACGTAGAAATTTTGCACCATGTATGGTAGAACAATTTACCTTTAAGTCCTCAAAGAAGCAAAGGGCCCAAAAAATTCAGGAACGTGTATATTACAACAGATACAGATGAGACTGCTCTTAATTCTGTTTCTTAACTCAGGAAGAGTTATGTACTATCAGACCCCCCGTGAGTTTCATACCTTTTCTTAAAATTCCAACTTACAGCAGAGATCCCAAATATTCATTAGAATAACTGCTAAGAGTCTTCAAAGTTCAATTCAGTTATAGTTATGATTTCTCTCACAACCCCTAACCTTATATGCTTTTGATTTTCAGACTTTGTATTTGATTTTTAAGTCAGATTCACAATGTTCAACTGCATGAGACTGCCCATTCTCTAACAATTAAAGGCTAACTTATAGAAAATAGAAGCAGCTAACCAGCCCATGACAAGTATTAATATAAGTTTTCTATTAAGTTCTTTTGCTTTCTTCCTTAAAAGTGAATTAAGAAAAACTAAACATTTTTCAGTTACAGACATATTATAATATTGAAGATGTCAAGTAATCTATTTTCATTAAAGAAAGAATTTCATGATTTAGTGGCTGGGACTGTCAAAACAAATATATGTCTGTCTTTTTTTTTTTTTTTTTTTTTTTTTTTTTTCATTCTAGAGAGGCTAATGCTTCCTATATCAGGCTTCTGAGACTTTACACTAGCTTACACTGTGCTTGTAGAACTAAATTTATAACTGGAAAACACAAACAACAAACTCAGCAAGCTAATGGGAGTCAGCTGACATGGATGATGTGGTAATACAATCAAATGAAATTTCTTTTTTAAAAAAAGTTACTTTACTTTTAACACAAATTGCTGTTTGATAAAGTTTAATTAGGACCAGAGCTGCTACTACAGGCAATTTTTTCATGTCAAAAAAAACCCTCAAAATTTTTCTGTCAAGGACACACCTTTTCAGCTGGTTCCAGCTTTTTTTTGAGAAACTTGACAGGTGTTTTTTGCATAGAAGAGGTAAGAAAAAACATACTTCAAGAGATTAAAATTTAATTCTTAGCATCTTTTGGTAACAAATTAAACATACTCATCATAAACCTGTGAACAGGGCAGCCAGTTTTAAAGATGGTACAATAAGGTATGGAAAAAAAGTGCTTCAGTAAGCAGAGAAGTGAATTATACTATATGCAGAGCAACGGTTAAGACTTTAGCAGATCATTCCAAAACATTGCTTCTCCCTAACATTACACTGAGCAGAATATCGCTTCAATATGGCAAAAATTAGGGGAGTTATCTGTGATAGTCTATAGAAGAGCATTACTGAAGCACTTCAGAACAAGGTCGTTTGTTATCCTTACCCAATTTTAGTGCATGAATTAAAAAAACTCTCTCGAGTAAATAAGAGGATAAATGTAAGAGAACTGGGAGACAGATTATTGCTTTTTAAACACCTTATTCTTGGAATCCCATTTTTAAAAGAATCAGGAAAAATATGTCTACCCATCAGGATTGCAGAGAAGCTTTCTAAGATAGAAAACAACACACAATGAGGTCATAAATACCAAAAGACAAAATACAACAATGGCTAAAACCACATGAATTTGAGTAGCTGGATTGGTAATACCAGAAAGGCTACTACAAGGTATGCATAACAGGCTGAATTTAGCAGCCCCAGCAGGAGAACTTATAAAGCAGAACTGGGGACACTTTCCTAATGTGAACACTGGCTTAGAAAAACATTGGTCATTTTATTTTCCATTTTAAATGTGGCACAGGGAAAGTCTCCTGCAGCACAAGCAATGCCACCCAAGGATGGCAGGAACAAGATGCACACACTATCAGGCGGTATGCACCTGAATGTATATATAAAAAACACCTCTAAAACATGGAAATATTTTGCACTGCATTTAACTGATGGCCCATGTTCTCAGGCAGAAAGCTTTTTTCTGCAGTGGACAGAATGCCTTCTGAAAATGTAACACCCCAAAACAGATAACTGCCTATTTTGCAAGTGTTCTGCAGATGTGGCACTGATACCTTTTAACCATCCTTGAGGCAACAGCCTATAGATACCACAGTGTGAAATCCACCTTGTCCCACACATTTTACTACTGCCTAAAATATGTACTTCAACATTCTTATTCTATCTAAGTGAGATGTGAACTTGAGTGACAGGCCAGGACCATATAAAAGCTATGAAAACATTGGTTTTCTCCTCTTGTGCCTTTTCCCCTCTCCCACACCTCCTAAACAAAAGGCATGGAAAAGAAAGAAAACTATTGCTAAGAAAAGTCACTGCTTAGGGGAAAAGTAAAGACAGGCAAGGGAATGAAACAGCCACTCATCCATACAGAGAAGAGATACCATCACATGGAGCTCTGTATTTACCTAATCAGATGAGCATTAATTGTGCTTGTATGGCTGAGGCAGGATGACAGCTGCTTCCAAGCACCATCAAGAAACACACTTTGTCATATGGCAAATTTACTCTGTGCCAGATGTTAAAATGGAAATCTCTACAATATCTCTAAACATGTATAAATTTCACTTTGCACATTAAAGGCAGCTTTAATGCAGCATTCCATCCGGTGTGTTAATAGTAAAATCATACTTGTCTAAGCACAACAGTTTTGGCTGATGTCTCAGTATCATTTTGCCCTGTTAAGAAGCTTGTTCATCTGCCATGATCCAAAATACCTGCCAGAAACTTTTCTTGTTCTCTTAGCCATATTTTTTCATGAATGAACTCGCCAGTACATTTCAAGGTGATGTTTTGTTTTTAAATCACAAGCATAAAATTGTTTTAAATTTCCCACATCTCCCTTTATATACACAGAGGTTCTCTCTACTCCCTCTTCTCATATATATAAATTGGCAAGAGAGGGAGGGGAGTGTTTGTTTGGTTTTGTTTTTTTTTTTGGTTGGTTGGTTGGTTTTTACTTTTCCCATGCATCTGTTGTGGTTTTACTCAAAGTGCCAAACATTCAAGTAAATTGTGGAGCGAATCATTAATACTGTTACAAACTTACTACTTTTTTGTAGAGGAAAAAAACCTGAGTAATATCAGAAGACTTAAAAAAAAGCATTTTTCTAATGAAAGAAAGGTGCTCATCTATTCCCATAGAACCATTTTATTCATACCAGCTTGCTCCTTAAACAGTAAGTAATGTTTTGTTTTGATTTTTGCAGCTGAGTGAACTGTATTAATGGCTTCTGCCAAAACAGAAAGCTCAGGGGAGGAACTGAAGTCCTAATTTATATAATCAAAATTAATTGGTAGTTTATATCTTTAGGGATTATAGCAGGTCATTATATTTGATTGAAGACAAAGGAACATACAAAATTTTTAATTAAGCTTTCACATTTAGAGGTGAAATACATAAGTTTAATGCTTTGCATTTTAGATAGCCATATAATATGTGTGTGTTACAGTATAAAGAGGGATCAATGGGGTGGAAAAAGCTCCTAATTACATCTTCATGAAATAAAGCCAAGTGACAAAGTAGTTGCTATTGTACATAGCTGCCTGGCTATATTGAACTAATTCTTTAGCACTTTGATTTTCACACCCTGGTTTATAGGCCTCTGATGATCCACAAGCTCAAAGCTAATGGTCTACAGGACCAGATCTCATTTAAGAGTTTTTAATTGGAAACTCAGCTGAAATACACAGAGTCCTCCATGGAAAAGGCAAAGGGTAAACAGTCCCCATTGCTATAAACACCATGGGAACCACTGTCTCAGCATGATGCCAAAGGGTGAAAACATGAATACCAGTACAGATTTCACCCTGCTGGACAGGCATCAGGATCTCAATCACATGAACTTCAAGGAAGGGTTGGGCTTTATAGCAGATACCTAGGAAATGCTTTTCCAAACTGCCTTAATAATAGTTACACACAGTTCTCCAATAATGGCTGGATACTGTCAGTGACTCTTCAGGTCCAGTGGAAGATGGGATCAGTAACAAGCCAGGTACCTGGGAAAAATTCTGCTGCTCATTATTGGCCCTCACAGAAACACCTCATGATAAAGGACGCTCACTGAGAGAAAGCCCCAGTCCCTCAGGTAACTTTGCAGCAAGCACACCAACTTTCAACCAGAGAAAAATGAATCAACATCTAGCAAGCTCCAGCTGCCAGTCCACAATAAATTTTTTTTAAGTAATAAGATTATACCCAAGGGATTTAGGGTATTAATTTAAAACAGCCTCTAGTTTGCCCACACATATAAAACAGAAAAATGCTTGCTCATCCTTTTACTAAATCTATCTCAGATGACTTGTTTAAGAACATTCTGCCTGCTGTGTTCACAGACCTTTACCTTGGTGTCATAGCCAGGGAAAACCCTTAAACTCCTCATTCATGGAGATTCATGACAACTACTCCTTCTTTTAGAAGCCTACAGAAAGACAGAATTGTCACTGGAACAGACAGTGAAGATGCAGTCCACTTTCCTATGAGTAGCTAGAACAAGGGTAAACTGAGTAAATCAGGAGCTGTGATTTTTTTCAGAAGTTTTTAAGCTTTATTTTTATCACTTAAAAATAAACCAATCCATTTCCAAAACCACAAAAGCAAAAGAACCCCCCTACAAGTACTTTAACTCTGCAATCCTGCAATTCAGCTCCCTATTGCTCAATTAAAACCTAATTTATATATTTAAAACAAATTTGAGTTTTCTTCCTTCAGGTTCCAGCAATAAGCTACCAAGTGCCAAACTGTTCTACTGATCTTTTGAGCAGTAAGAATCTTATTACTAGACAAAACAAGACAAATCCTACCACCAGAAGTGTATTCAAGGATATTTCTAGCCACAGACTTTCCAGTTAGCTAAGCTCTTTCCAAAGAATTAATCAAAATGTCTTAAATCATCTGTGGAAGTTTGATGTCACAGTAGCTTTTCTGTAGGTTAGAAGAATGGAAACCAGACTCCCCTATCCTGCTTGGTCAGTCCTCTCGTGGGATCTATGCAAGTATTTTTGTATAGATTTGTTGAATCCAATCGTTAGGCAGCTACCTATTCCAAACCCCAGGCTGCACTCACACTGCTCTCTACACTTCCCAAAGGAATAACAACATCAGCAGCAAAAGCAGGCAGCTTCTCCTCAGGAAAATCCTCATAATTCCCAGATGGGCTGAGAGAAGCTCCTTAAAACATTTTTGCTCTTGTAGCTTTAGAACTTCCAACAGGAGGATAAAAGGAGTTTTGCTGGCAGTGGCACATCAAGAAACAAGTTGGGTCTTGTTAAAGATAAGTTTGTTCTTTGCCAGGTAAGTTGTGAGTGCAGAGGTGGAGAAGTGCTGGCACACCTTCTGCCTCAGCTATGTCTTCCCTCACTCAGCTGGAATGACACAGTAAGCATCTCCAGGAACTTCAGAAACACGCCTTGCACCCCAAGATGGCACGGACTGGACCCATGAGAATGGGAAAAAACAGCTTATTTTAAACAATACCTCCAATGCTTTTTATCTGCAACTGCATATCTTTAGGAAGTGACAGCTTTTCCAACTCTAGGAACAATTGTCAAGGTTTGTTTTTCCTCGTTTAATTATTCAGGGTACCAAGATCCTTCATTATTCATGAAAAAGGATTTTTTTTTTCCCTTTTTATTTTCTGAGGATACAATCACCTCCAAAATATTTTAAGGTTTAAGAAAATATCTTAACATTTAGGTAAGACCAGCATAATATATCACTTTCATAAGCCAAGAGGTGCCTACATGTTGTTCTACTGAGCACTTTATTTGGAATTTTGTTAATAGCTCACCATCTGTACTTTACTATGTCATTACTAGTGACAAATAACAGGAAAGGGACACTCAAAGTTTCTTCAAGAACCTTCAGAGATATTACAAGAAACAAAATTTAAAAAACATGAAAACCAAAAGATTTGTTCTTCAAAGTCTGAATCAGCTTTTGAAGATGTACAGCATTTGCTTGCATATTGCAAACACGAGAGCTAGTGAAAATAATTTTCAGTCTATTTGTATATACCATAAATCAGTGGAAAAAAAAATCCTAACAGAAACACAGGACTTCATACAATGTACTTCAAATATTTTAACAAGTGAGCATTGCACTACACTGAGTATCACAACTTCAGCTGGGATTCAGTTACCAACAGACAATGGCAAGGGAATAGTTAAAACTCAGGGCTGCTACTTTTAGCCTAGTATTTTAGCCTTTAGAATGTGTTCTCTACTAATCTCCTTTTTGTTCCTAAATACTTTTTTTCAATAGTGTTGATTGCTCCAAGGCTCCTATCTGCAGAATTCTAATGAAACTACAAGGAATATTTAAACTTAAGGTTGAATTATCAAGTATTTTCAGGATATAGAAAGCAGGAAACAGCAACACATTATGTAATAGAGCCATTATATACTGCCATAATAAATATTTAGAAATTCCAAGACTCTCTAAAGAAGCCTTTCGTGCACAGTATCAGCATTCATCCCTTCAGGGTGTAACAGGCAGACTGCTTCTCCACAGGGAGTTTTATCTTATTTCATTTTTGTACTGCATTCCACCTCTATGTCGCCAACCAAATTGTTTCCTGTTTTATTGTACAGAAGACCAAGAAAAAGTTTAGTAGTCACTATCTGCTTTTAATGCATGCTGATCAAATTACCTAGGGCATCTAACATATCTGTTGTTATTTTACTGTAGGAAGTCAACAGGGTCACAAGAGGTCCAGAATATTTTATTTTTACACCTAAATTTTATTCCTAATATTTAAAAACATTTTAACAGCTATTAGAGTTGCTTCATTTTCACAGTAAAAATTTCAAATTTATGTTTTAATGGTTATCAAATGTTTGCTGACTTAAGAAAGGGCAGTGTCACTTAATTCAGAAGGTACCTTTTAAATTTCATTTTTCAAGTACAGCATTTGGAGCCTTGGCTAAAATACAACAACACAGCATTAATACTCTCAATCTTCCCTCTGGAAAAGGACTGTTTCTCTAACTGGATACTATGAAGAAGTTAAGGTTTGGGGTTTTTTAACTTTATTTATATACAATAATAGTAATTATGGTTTAAATAAATAAAATAATAATTTTGGTTCTAAAATTTCTCTATTCTCACATCAAATCTGAAACAGAAATGTACTAAAACTCCCATAAGTCTAATTGTGATAAACTCTTAATTAATAATCACTCTAATTCTGATTAACTCTTATTAATTGTAATAAGAGGCTTCCCACAACCTAGCACAGTTCACTAGATCGAGTAGCATCTTAATATATTAACTGAAAAATTTTGCCATGTCAATGTTCTACATAAGCAACAACCAACAAAGCCTTAATGGCAGTAATTTGTGGGTTAGATATATATGATTCACAAATAGTCAATAATCAAAACATGAGCCATAACAAAGTACTTGCACGTTACTCAAAAGTGAAATGGAAATGACAGCTCTCAGTGCAAAGAGAACTCAGACAAGCTCATGCTTACTTTGCACTAGAGATGGTTACAGCGTAAGTGTCATTTTTATGTCTGTGCTGCTGAGAAGAGTCACTATCATCTTGACTGCTTGAATTAGCAATTACTACTGGTATATTAAACAAAACCATGTCACCACCTAATAAAACAACCATTGATTTTCTCACTCTTCAAGAGGAAAATACCAGTTCTGACTGACACTGCTGCAAGAAGAGGAGGGAGAAACCATCCTTCTCTCTTCCTTTGAATGGATCTGGCTCTGGAATCAGGAATACACCAGAGTACTGATCTAACCCAATACAGCAAGTACTGCTTGCACCTGTAACACAGACCCAGATGTGCATTATTGTCCCAAGGAATAAACCCCACATACCTCAACGTAAAAGTCAAAGCAATAAAAACAAAACCAGGACTTAAAAAAAAAAAAAAAAAATCCCTTGACCTTGGGGTACAGCCACATCATGAGTGGAACATGCTATTAATAGTGTCTGACACAGTAAAAACTGTTATCACATTGCAAAGTCTGAATTATTCCCACAGAATTCAACACTTGAAAAAGTCTAAAGCATTTGTTTTTCCAGAACAGTTTTATAAACATAACCTAGTCATTAGAATATGCAAGCATACTTTCTAAAGTGACCCACGCAATACCTACTAAGACTAAAGGGCTGTAGCACACACATTCTGGCAGGGAAGCACATGCACTTCTGAGACCAGCCCACCTTTGAACCTCTTCGCTGTAGCTTATGCTTTGAAGTAGGAAACCATAAATGGAAGTTGCTGCTTTCTTCACTTCACATACAAGATTAAAGGTCTTCACAAAATGCACGTTGGATTCCACAACAACAAATCTTACATGAAAGGGCAACAAAAGGGACACAGAGGAGCCACAGCTCTTGTCACATGGAACAACAGATCTGTGCTAGCAGCACAGCCTAATGGGGCAGAGCAACACACCACCTACGTTGGTGATGCAGGTAAATGCTGATGCTTTTCACTATGAAATAAAGCCATATTCTTAGAAACAGATGGATACTCTGCTCTGCACATGTTTGTTTTCAACGAGCTAGCTCAGAGAAGTGCAGCTTCTTAGCTACAGATGTGCTGGAACATGACTCAGAATTGTGGGTCTCTACAGGAGGGATTTGAAAAACATTAGACTTTTAGATGAGAGGATGTTTTGGTTTAAAATATTATGTGCAAAGACACTCCTGGGTCAGTGTAAAGGAGTAGAAAAGTAGTTTGTGTCCACTGTCAGCTGCTCAGTAAAGATCTTGTGTCATCACAGGTGAAGCAGGATGCTGCTTTCTAGGCAGGGAAACAGTCTGAGGGCAAGTCAACAAATTACACCCAACTTTATTTTCAGCTTTGAGAAACATACTGTAACTTTTTTCCTTAAATTAAAAAAATTATAATTATAGGCAAATAATGAGGAGCCAGGGGGAAAGCAACACCAAATCCCGTGCAGTAGACCTGCCCATTTACAAATTTTACAATCAAGTTAAATACAAAACTTTAGAATCAAATTAAAAACAAAGAAAAAAAAATGAAGAATTCTAACTTTACATGCAGCTTCTTATTAAAAAGAAACCAAACACCGACAACAAACCCCAAACAGAATAACCAACCAACAACCCAGTGAGAAAAAAAACTACTCCTATATTACTGCACAGGTAGTTGTAGTTTCTGGTTTGGTTCATTTTAAACAGAAAGCCAAAATCATAGCAGCATTACAAAAAGCAGGCTGTGTTAAAAGCTGTAAGAAAGAGCTGAAGCAATATTTTGCTTAGGTACCCAACACCACTTGCACAGCCCACAAGTTTCTGCGTACTTGAGACTTTACTTTTCTGAGCAACACCAGAGAAATATACAGGAAAAAAAAAATTCTACAATCTTCTCTGACAGTAACCATACATACTAAAAAAATTAAATTATCCTGTGTCACTTACAGCATTCAACCAAATCTGGAGTTTTTGAAGGCAATCCTGCCTATTGCAGAGGGGTTGGACTGGACAACATTTAAAGGTGCGTTCTAACCCAAACCACTCTGATTCTATAATTTTAATTAATACACAACCATCAGCATCTCCATGGCTTTCTTCCCCTCCTCATATCTGCACACATACAAACACAACTGAACATTCCTGGCCAGGGGACTATATAAGCTTATAGCTAACGTGTAATTTGGTTTGACAGAGATGTACAAGATTTTTCATTTTAAATTTGAATTTAATTCAAAAATTTTGTTCTCAAAGCTGCCTGGAGAACTTTCACCCTCCAGAAACAAATAGAGCCTAGGATCTGTCTCTTCCTAAGTACTGTACCTCTGCACTGATGATCTGTGGTTCATGTCTCCTGGGATGAAGCCCAGAAATGCCTTTAGTAAACAAAAATACTCTTGGAGTTGACTTGGCACAAAAAAGAATAGCTTAGATCAGGGTGAAGAAGCTCTTCACGTAACTGTGAAAATTATGCCAGCTTCAGCTTTTGCATACTCTGTGCAAAATAACTCTTGCAGAGTTATTGTGAGCTGAAGTCACAAATCACTGTAACAGAGTATGCTCCTATAACATGCTACACAAGTTTCTGATGCAACATCAGGTTTTTTAAACGATCTGATAGAAGACAAACACCCTGGAAAAGTATTTTCCATTCTCTATCATCCTTCAACTATGTTCCTGCCAACTACTTTATCTGAAAGCTGATTTTGACAAAAGAGATAAACCTGCAGAATGGTGCTGTTTACATTTGCCCTTTTTTATTTGGTAGTGTTTTCGTTGGGAGTTAATGTTGTTGTTTTGGGTTTGGGTGGGGTTTTTTTACCTTTGGTGGTATTTAGAACATTTTTTTGGATGTGGGCTAGTATTTCTACCCGCGTTATCTCATTGGTCCCTGAAACTATATTCAGAGAAGGATTCCAAATGACAAATACAGAAATTTAAGCTGTGGAGGACTCTATATACAAATACATATGGCAGTTAGAGTACTGCTCTGGATTCAAAAAGACTGACAAAAAAAACCCAACACATTAGCTCCAAGGAGCCTCCATTTACATTTAAGACCACTTTATTGGCAACAGAACTATTTAGTGATCAGACATATAATGGAAAAAGTATATCAGTATATTGATGGGGGGTTTGTGCATGAAATCACCTCTCAGAAAGCATTATCCCTACACTGAGTCTCGTTTTGATGATTGCAGAGCATTTATTACTTTTTATTTTTAAATAAGGTGATGTTCAGATACCCACTCTCAGTCCTAAACACAAGAAAATGGAACACTTTCCTAAATTTCCCAGAGAGCAGGGAATATGTAGAACATCAGTTTCTCTGTCAAAGTAGAAACAAGATGGTTTGGGATGGAAGGGACCTTGTAGGTCACCTAGTTCCTAACTCCTCGCTATGGGTAGGTATAATGAAGATTCCGAATTTCATCCTACTGGTTTCGCATACAAAGAGGTGACTTCTCTTCCATTTGTATCTTGTATCCCCCTTCCCACTAAGGAATTCAGTTGATCTGCAAAACTATCCAGAAGCAAGAGTGAGCTGCTGCAGATCATTGAGCTTTCAGTATCTGTATATTTTTTACTATTACATCTTATTATTGTTGTAGATAGTTCTATCCACTAGCCCCCCTGGGATAAGGTTTGGCCTAGTTTTCAAGAGCAACTTGAAGATTAGGAGGTGGGAACAGATGGTTTTAGTCAAAGCCCTTTAAATCAGTTCCAAAGTGTAATATTTTCACATACTCCCCATGCTTACCACCCATCTAAAAAATAAAAAAGAGTGAAAATCATAAAGTGACAGAAAAGAAGAAAAGAAGATTAAACAGATGAATTCATTTGGTCTGGCTTTTATACTTAACTTGGTAAGTTTTAGTACGTAATAAAACACCCAATTGACTGCACTTGTACTATTATCATTACATTTAGCACATGACATGACAAATACTGAAAATCTTTAGCATTACTAACATACAGAAATTACCTTTGATGATATTCCAAGTAATTAATCTGTTGCGACACAGTGCAACCAAGTCTTATATTGATGCAGTTCAACATGGATGAAATGTGGTATCTAATAATAACAATTTAATAAACATTTAACAGAACACTTTTCTATAATCCTCTCTCTAATAATGTGACACATTTTTTGTATAAGTTTCTCACACAGTGCTATAATGAAACAAACCAGGGAAAAGAAAAAAAAATTGGTAGATAAAACACATCTGATTAATAGTGAAAAAAAAAATGCAGATCATGTAGCCTCCAGGTCTCATTGCCTGTCAGGCAAGCAATTTCTCATTTAAACCACAGCATTTTAAAAATAATTACTATATGTTTCCAAGTTAAGAGCAAAACAGTAATTGGAATTCTGTGAGATAACTACCATTTTATGAAGATCCTTTACAGTCATTGACAAAAATAACTATTTCTCTATTTCCCTCTTATTTTCAACCACAGTTTCTAACGAAAAAGTTTTTAAAACTAGCTCTAGTTATGTGAGGGGAGGGTCAAATACAGTAGTAATACATGTAATAATAACAATTTCAGTGAAGGGAAGAAAATGTGAACAGGCCACCATAGATTGTCTGAAGAAAAAAAACTAGACACTTAAGTTTCCCTTTATTTATAGTCTGTGCTTATTAAAAATAATATCTGTGCTTAAGTTCTTAAAATGAATCCACCCTCATTTATAGCAAACAATTTAAACTACAATTTTATAACCTACTGACAAAAATGATATCTTAGACAACCAGATTTAATTTAGCAAGCATATAGTTTCTGATTTTATGCAAACCTAATCAGGTTGTACAGATTGCTTCATGTAGGCTAAAATCTAAAGAAAGCAAAAAATTAGCACTAATCATGAAGATCATGAATCTACATGAACCACCATCAGTGCTTTGCAAATTCCAGTCCAAATAAAGCCAAGAAAAAGCACATAAAAAAGCTCAGTCTGAAGTAAGGATCCTGTGTGTTAGGAAGCAAATCGAACATCTATTTCCATTTAACTGCTTCATTTAAACTATGATCTGACATTACAGCATGACACTGCCATCCAGAAGAGATGTTACAATCACAGCAGAGCCCACTTGGGGTTTGGAAGATCCGTGGAGAAGTATCCTCTGTGCTGGAGGCCTTGCCCCATACCCAACACAGCAGGAAGAGAATTACACACACACAAACCCAAGGGCACCTCAGCAAAGGTGTGCAGGGACAGCCAAGTTTACTCACATCCATGTGCACTTTGAGATGTTCTCAAACTCGTAGGCGTATGAATAAAAGCTACTTCAAAAAGATTAAAAATTTCTTGTGATATTTTTATTCAAAACATTTAATGACACTTTGCCTTTAGTATTTGAAGAGGAACTTTTTCCAAAGTGTTCATCCTTCCACACCCCACAAAACCAAAAGTGCCAGCTTATATTTTAAAAAAATAAATCTAACCATAAATTAATAAACTACACTTAATTAAAAAAACTTAAAACTTAATTAAGTTTTAATTGCTTCCTTGCCTTGAAATGGAATTGCATTTTCAATATATTGTTTGTCCTTGCAACCTTTAAATCTTCAAATATATACTCCTAGACATTAGAAAGCCACGTTTCACTTTGTTAACAGTGCACTTTATGAACATGTTAACATCTAACAGTAAATATGTGTATGTAACATCATTAAGAAAGATACCCCTCCTACAAAAATATTAGCATTTGCTTACAAAAGAAAAGTCAACTTTAATCTATACTTGCTGACAGAGACGATAATATATTGCAGGCAATTCTGTTTTATCAACGAGCCTCATTATATTAAACTTGCTTTTGCTTCTCCCTCCCCCTTACTCTTTTGTTTTAAGGCAAATCATTCATGGATTAAAAATATTTCAGCCTTATAAAGGAAACCACTGAGTCAATGGAAAAATTGCCCTGCGAATAAGGACAGGTTTTCATACTAGATACTGTTACACAGATTTTTCAACCATTAAATTACAACAATATTACTGTTCCTAGATTCTTAAATCTACACTGATACTATCATAAATAACTTCTATTGATCAGTTGCACATCTTTATTGGGAAATTTTGACTTCAATATGACTTGATGCTAATCAAAAATTTTTCAATTATTTATTTTAAACCGAAGCATTGGAGAAAAAGTTCAAATCATTTGCTTTGACTTATTCAGTAAAAATAAAGAATACCCTACACTAATATTTATAGAGGAATTCTAGCTCAGTACCTTAACCACAAACATAAGGCAACGAATTACAAGTAATAAACTACTTACACAATTTAAACACAGTTAACAGTATGCAGTTCTCCAAAAACCACCCAAAGTTTGTCTTCAACTGACTTGTATGACACTTAAATATTAATTAGCATTCAGCATTTACAGTCCAAATTTCTAATTCATATTCCTTTACCATCATAAGCTATTAAAAAATACAGTGCAGAAACATGTGCAGCTGCATTGTGAAATGCAGTCATTCACTGGAATTTGCAGCATTCAGTAATGGTACATCTAAACGTGACAAAATGAAAATGCACAACACCTAGAAATACTGATAGCTGAATAAAATCAAAGTACTAGACAGAGTACAGAAACAAAAAAAACCCTGCAAGCTTGCAATGCTCCCAAACACTATAAAGAATCTCTGGCAGTGATGTGACTTGCCTTCAGATCACACCTCATGACAAGTCAATCAGTCCCCTTTTTTTTTTTTTACATTAAAAGTATTGCAACCAGTTTCAGGAACATCTAGTTCATGGAAAAAAATCCAAACAAAACAAACTTGAAGTGTTCTACAGAATGCCTTGCATAGTAGTTCTGAAAAAAAATCTCATTTATCAACTATTTACATACTACATTGTTTCAAGTTAAGTTGTAACTTTTGAAATCTGGAGGAAGAATTATATACCTTTTTATCTCAAATAAACTTGCAAAGACTGCTTGCTACTCAAGTTTAGACATGGAGGAGATAATATAGATCAATCTCATTCAAAAAAATCGTATATTATCCTTTATTCAATGCAAATTTTGTTCTACTTTTTTCAGTGGAATTGGGATTTTAGATAATGTGGATTTAGTAAACTAACTGAATCTTTTATTACCCCAAAGACTTAGCTATGCTGAATGTATGCAATGTTTTCAGGAGTATTTTTTAGAGCCTTGCAATTAAATTTTACTGCCCAGCTAACTAAATACATAGGTTGCATATGCCTTGTAATTAAAATACATCATTTCTGGTGGATGTTCTTTGCCACAGTGGAGTTTTAGAAACAAGTCAAAGGAAAAATATTACACCAATATAAAATTAGAAAACCTCCACAGAACTCACAGATTGTTACACAAACACACACCGAGCGTAAAAAAATTCAGGAATATTAAGCATATTAAAATCTTTAAAGCAGTGCTTAAAGCTTCTAGCATCCTTTAATTTGTTTTTACATCCTTGTTTGATGCTGTAGTCTTTGTTCTGATGCTATGCCAGTGAAATTGCATCACCATGAAGCAACATTATGCAAGAATGTCTGGCTAAAATTAAAATGCTATTTCTCAGCATCACATACTTACAGGAAAAATGCAGTTCAGACATTCACAATTAAATTATGCTAGCCAATATATTTGGTAAATACTTAATGAAAAATAGGGTAATGGAAAGCTAGTATGCATAGTTGTACAGGAAGATAAACTACCAGACTAATGCTGTTGCTCTAGCTCTAGCCAGCCTTTTGGAATCCAAGTCTATCACCAAAGATGCTCATTACAGCTTCGTTTCAAAAAGTTGGAGCAATAAAAAAAGAATTGAAACTGGGGAGTTCTTAATGTAGGGGCAGACAGTACTGGATTATTTTTTTTTTTTAATTAAGCTTTTCCCAAATAATCAGCTATTACATAAAACATACCTAACCCCTACAAAATAAGTTGCATGTTAGAGCACAAACACATATCAAGATGTTCTCTCCCTCCAGACCTGAGTGTTTGCACAAGCAGAGGTAAATTCCTGTATTACATTTCTTGAGCATCTAATGAAAATCAAGAAATCTCCTGAATAGCTGTTTTCTGCCTAATAAAATGCAACACCGCATCACCACAATAAGATTAAACTGCAGCAACAGTATTTAAACTATTCTGATTCCTAATTTCGATGGATGATCAATAAAAACCAGATGTACAGTGTTTACAAAGCAAACAATCATCTCATTCACAAGAGACACTCAGTTAAGAAAAAAATTTTCTTTACAGATTTTTTCATGTTTTTTGCTATAAAAATACTAGTTAACAATGTCAAGAGATCCTAACCATCCCAAAATTACAACTTTCACTTTTTCCTAACTGCAATATTTATTGACAATAATGAAGTAGCAAAAGAAAAAAAGTTTCAATACGGTTCTGGAACTTATAAACAAATAATGTTTCCTCTTCCTTCAATTTCTAAAATGCTCAAGGGAAACTAGACACTTGTGCCCATGGTCTGCTGTAACAGTGGAATTAATCTCTGTTCTGTCACACGGCCATTCTAAATCATAGCGGTTCTGTGAGTTCGACTGTGCACTCACTGCAACAGTTCTTCCACAGAATCTTGTGTGATTTAGGTTTTCTCAGTGCTGTTTTACCCACTAAGAAAATAAATTAAACCATTTTTTACTGCAGAAAATTCTTTATTTTTCCTTGTTTTGCACGCCTGTAAAACACCAACAAGCTTTAAGACACAGTCTATTGCATCCACAGATGAAGGAAGTCGAGAGGATATATACATACATTTTTAAAGTTGCACAAACCACAAAGCCAAACTTGCACAGAACAAAGAGCAAATCTAGCATTACTCAGTGAGAAGACTGGAAACATGCACACACACATACACCCCGACAGTCCTAATGAAACTAAAGGAAAAAAAGAAATACTGCTTAGTTATGCAAATACACCATTTCAAAATTGAGAAAATTAAATGATGTCATTCAAGCTAATATCCTTGCCTCAATGGAAAAGTGGCAATAGACAACAACACTCCCTCCCCAGCAACCCCCTTGCAAACATTTAAATGAGGGTTGGCTTCAATAGTAGTCTGTAGCATTTAGCCTCAAGAAGAATTACCGAGAGAGTTTTGGAACTGCTTATTTTAAAAAGTTTGCATTTGTTCTGCCAACCTAATTCATCAAGACAATCAGTGCAATGCATGTATTATTGCGTAGTTGTAGATTTTTTATAGCTTCCATTTCTAGTGTTCAGAACAGCAATTTAGTAAATGGTTTGTAAAAATATCAAAACACAACCATGTTATTTCTTCCAAGAATTTAATATGTCTCCATGGAAGCTTGTTCAGAGACACAAGGAAAAAAGATTAAATTACATAACAGATTTAACACTTAGCAAAAGAAAAAAAATGTATCAAAATAGCTTCATATTATTACTTATCCAAAACACCACATGTGCTTCCCTAATTTCATAGCTTGACCCATGTTCATATAGCAAATACTGCATATAATTGTTATGCCTAGATTTTTCTTAAAATTGCCACTTTAAGAAATTAAATAACATAAAATAAGTAAATTATCTTAAAAACAAAAACACACAAAGACATGCTAATTCTTCTGCATGAGCAGTAATTTAAGCACAATGAAAAAGCTCCAAAAGTCAGAGCTATTGTACTAACACTTTCCACAGGGTATGATGAACTATACTGGAAATCACTCACACTCTTGCAGACCTGTGTTACCCTCCAATCTCAGTAAACTACAGCAGCTAGCACAAAATTTGCAACACTTCAAAGTGAGTCAAATATAATTTTCTTTAAACCCGTAAAAAATAAATTACATAGTGGTTTGGGTTTCTAAATAGCTTGATGAAGAGGGCGGATGGATCACTAAAATATCAAATCAGGGGAAAAGAAACATAATTATATGAGAAACAAGTTCCTATCAAAACAGAAACCTGCCAGACACCCCCAAGTTGCTGCAATAGTTTTTCTGGCAGCTGGTTAAAAAGCACATTTACAGAAAGTAAACACTTAACGAGGTCTATCATAAATATAACCAGTAAAGCTAATGCTCAGCCAGGATGGTTGCACTCAGAGCTGTAAGAGAAATAAAATATATTACAAAATAAGATAGCACCCCATATTGACTTTTGTCGCCTTGACGCAATTTCTAGACCCGTCATGCTGTACTACTAGGAATAATTTCTCAACTTATTTTCTATGTTTCAACTATGATACCTTAAAATCTGAGGGCTTGAGCAATCATAGACATCAAAGCCTTCAATTCCACCTTTTATTTTGGGATCGTCCTACTCCAAATTTTAGATGCAGATGAGCATACAACAAAATATGTTAATGTCTACGATGACTGAAGCTATTTTACAGCCATTAATTTTGTACTTAATAAATACTAAGCCAAACCCTGGACTAGTTTTATTAATCAAACACTTCTAGAGACAGATCTGCAGCTTGACCCATTTTAATAGCAAATCTAATTTTGGGGATCAGAGCAGAACAGACTGTAGCTCTTTTCCTAAGAATGCTGACATTTAAGTAAACCTTACCAAAGAATGCTTGCCTGATTGAGGACTGACATTTCCTTTCTCTAACTCACTTAAATAAAACATAGGCTTTCTGGCCAACTGCTACAGTACCCCAAGGCAGCTGTATATCACTTTCAGTTGCAACTTGTGAATACTTTCTTTTTCTTTCTGTCTCTTTATTTTGACATGCATATTATGTTAGCTGATTTCAATCATGTTGCATGAGTGGATGACATACCTTAAAAGATTAAGTTTTGCCACCTGGGACTACTCCAGAAATGCAGTACTTTATAGCATCTCATGCCCTTCTTCATCCTCTATGTGCCTGCACTATCAATAGTAGCTTTCTTCCCTATTTTATGCCAAACGACAAGTCTTTCAAGGCTGAAGTTGATATAAGTCAGCTTGAAGTGTCATTCCCCCCCATTCCCAGACCAGGATGGAGCTGCTCCATTGTGTACAACGCTCTGCTGCCACCTATTTGACACAAGAAATACAACACTGTGAATATCACAGCTGGGTTTGCCTTCCCTTTCCCCCACCTTTCTCTTCCCCTGCAGCAGCTGTTAGAACAAAACTCTCAGGGAAGTTTTTGATCACTCCTCCCTGCTCATGCCCAGAAGCAGAAACCACTTCAGCAATTACTTTTGTTCTAAAAATAAAATAGCTACATTAACAGCAGAGATTTGATTATCAGAAACAAAAGTCGAATTATATGATATACCACTCTTCTCTAAAATGGGAATCCAAGTTAACAAACTTCCATTTATAGGCCAGCTCTAAATAAAATGTGCTTTGATGCAATTATTTTAAAATTTTCAGTTTAATTATACAGCAGCAGAGCTCATTGACTGTTTGATTTCAGCAGGTATCCAGATGTAACAGGAGCCAAGGCACTGAATGAACATGGATTCACCGGTTATCCCCCTTCACTGCACCAGACTTAAAATTCAGAAGTCAGTTAGGAAGTCAAATCACAGAGCCTCAAAGTAGAAACCACACACAAAGCATGAGATGAAGGAGGTGGTACTTTACCCGTCATCAGGGTCACAAAGATAAATACCACTTCATTCATCACAGCATTCAGCCTGCCTTGTATGTGACTGCACAAAACAAGAACGGCAGCTGAAAAAAGTCCCCAGCTTTCATTTGCAAAATATCATGCAAGAGACACCACTGAGGCAGCAAAAAAAACTCTAAAGGAATCTATAATCTTCAGTTACAGATCCATGACAGTGTGCATTCTGCTCTTTAATTACTAAAGCATATGGAAAAGTCCTGTCTCAGGGCTCAGTCTGGCCCTTTTCACATCCCTGATTAAGTACTACTTTTTTTTACATGGCTGCTTTCCCAATACACTTAAGTAACATATTTGTAGGAATATGCTTCAGCATTTACTCTGGAAATTATTCATAAGATAAGCCAGCAAAATTAAATATTAAAAAAGTACAAGTTTTCACAGGAATTATAAATAATGCCACTGTGATCCAAAAAGCATTCAAACTCTTGTGTATTTTTCTACAGAGAGGGAAAGAACACCTTAGTTCAGAGCAAGAGCAGGGAGAAAAGGAGGGGCTTTGTTGCTCTAGGGATGGTGCAAGTAAAGGAGAAAATGAAAGATACGGAATAGGAGGGCACAGAGGCAACAACAGCCTGCAGCAGAAGTCATGAGAGTTCTTCTGTAGTAAAAATAAACCCATAAACATAATGCCTTAATTTTCTAATTGGTATTAGCATAAATAGTACTCTCTTTGGGGTGCAATTTGTTAATGCTTGTATTTGTTAATAAATAGTAGCACCACTGAGTGCATTATTCCATTGTTCTTTTTATGTATTCATACCATTTACAGCTATAATACATATAGTTAACTATTAAAGTTAATCTGTTTAATAAAATTAATAGTTACACTACGTCTTAACTAACGCTTGGTTTTAAATCTATTTAGTCTGACAATATAAGCTGCAATTACAGGATTTTATAAAGTTGCCATAAATATTTAGTGGACCAAGTGAAGAGGCACATATAATTCCAATTGCTAACTACTAGCGGAATTACCTTTCCTTCCAGGCCACACAGAATCTGTTTGAACAGGTACTGCACATATTATACTAATTGCCCAAAATATTTTAAGTGTAAAGCTACCTAAAACCCAATCACTCAAAAGGACTTAGATTACTTAAAGAGTTTAAGGCACACACAGCAAAACAACACATATAAGCATTTGAAAGAATCACTTGAGAGGCTTACTCTGCCCTCTGGTGCACTCCATCCCACAAGGACACAGCACCCTGGACAAAACTCAGGAAAACATCCAAACAACTGCAACAGTCTGAAGTTAACACAATTAAAAGGGTGTGCTGAACTAAATTAAAACAGTTCAGCATCATACAAGATCACACCCTGGGTAATACCAGCATGAAAAGAAACAGAAAAAGCACATTACCACTCTGCAGGACAGAAGGCAGCCCAGCTAGTTTTTATTCCTTTGTATTTACAGCAGAGAGCCTAATTGTCCTGGCTAAAGACCAAGACCCCACCATCTAAAGCCCTGTGCAAATACAGCATTTGCTGGTTAGTACAATTTTCCAGGCAGGTTGTGTTCCCAAGGCTGGTGTTACGATCTGCCACCACCAGTAAACAGATGACAGCAGACTGACAGGTACCTGAGCATGCCACAAAACCACAGCCCCACACAGGGGTCCTGCACTAATCAGAGGTACCCTAGGGCAGAAGGCTCTACATTTACAGCCTGATAGCATAAATCAGGTTTGGAAACTCAACTTTTGTCTAACAAATTGAACAGCCACACATGCTAAACTGGAAGGAATTTATATTATATTGAGAGAATAACATATTCTATAAAGTATACCTATAAAGTTTTCTAATTACATAAAATTAAAGTCTGTTTCTTCCTGTAAATAAGTTGTACTATGTCTCTAGAGTATGGCTGATATTCTTTAAAATTAACTAGACTAGATCTTGTTACACTGAACAGTCAAGATTTTTCTTCTATAAAACATACAAAAAAATCCATTCATTTTCTCAGAAGCTGTGAGCTTTGTGATATTCATAAGAAGCTTAAAACCCATGCAATAATAAAACAGCATACTGAATGGTAAGAACCACAAGTTACAGTACACAAAGCATGAATTATACAGTTATAAGTAATTATAAGCCTTGCTACTGATAGAATACTGGAAAATGCTTTACAATTAATTCTTTGAATTATTTAGCCTATAGTTTCATATATGCAATGTCATATTAATGAAAAAAAGTTGAAAAGTCCAAGAGCCCAACAACAACAACCACTATTTTTTGCCATGAGAAAGCATTGCAGGATCAGAAGAAAACTGTGTACATACACAGTTAAGCACATAAAAACAGAAGTAGCATCATTAAGATTTACTTGTTAATGATATTTATGTGCGATAAAAAAACCCACCCAACAAATTAGAGAGGAGTATTCCTGTATAATGGACCATACTACTAAAACATATCTCCAGGGCAAAAGAACTATTTTCAGAATGAATCCATCAAATAGACAATGACAACAATCAGAAAGAGCTATTTTGCTTCAGTGTTACTGAGCTATTTAAAGCTAAGGAAAACCAAACTGAAGAGTTTCTAACATAAGGAGGTTTAATAGAGAGCTCTTCTGTAAGGAGGGCACAATTCCCAATCCTGGCTATTGAACAGCATGAGACTTTGAAAGAAACTCTGCAATCAGGAGACTTCAGTACCCAGTTCCATGCTAAGTTACTTAGTGCCTTGACTTTCCTCATAGCTAAGCACCCACTGTATATGTGCAGCGAAAGTGTCTTCTTCATGTGAGACCACCTCAGAGAGATACAGGCTTTGTCATAGATATTTCCAGCTATACTGACTGCACAAACAAAAAAGTGATGGGGGAAGAGTACTGCCCCTACAACATCACTGATAAAACCTGCAGGAGAAAGCGTGCAATATGTAGTTTTAATTATCAGATTCACTCGTGTACTAAACAGGAGGAGATGCCAGCTTCCATGCCATGACCCAAACACTACCCTCTTCACTATAAAGTTGCACAGCACCCTCTCTCCTCTAGCAATTATCATGACCACAATTACAACTGCAGGAAAAAGCATCCCATAAAAGACTGTGATAGGAACTGAAAAAGATGACCTGTTTCCCATATGACTCATATTCCTCAGACCACGAGGAGCCTGGGGACACAAACAGGCTTTACAATGTGATGTAGTAGGAGGTACGGCTTTCTTCAGGTAAGCTAAGAAAGCTCATACATATCCTGGTCCTCGTGGGTGAATTTTACCATCCTGATATCTGTTATGGGGACAGTACAGCAGGTGCAAGCCAGAAGGTTTCTGGAGGGCACTGATAACCTGACGTGGGTGACTGAAAAGCTCACAAGGAAAAATGTTACGAACAGACAATTCTTACAGTCAAGGAAGAACTGGTCAGGGTAGTCTTAGCCCACAAAAGGCTGCAAGTACTGGAGCATTTTTCTTATGAGGAGAAGCTGAAAGAGTTGGGGTTGATTAACATGAAGGCTGAGAGTGATCTCCCCGATGTGTCACCTGATGAGTGAGATGGGAAAGGATGACTGGGACAGACTCTTCTCAGAGGTATACAGTGACAGGAGGTGAGGCAATGGTCAGAAATTGAAATACAGGAAACATGTCACTTAAAAACATAAAAATTTGTAGTGGTGTGTGCTTATTTTTTAATGTAAGAGTGAAGGAACTGCACAGGTAAGGAAACAGGTTGCTCAGGGAGGTTTTGGGGTCTCCATCCTACCTAACATTAGATTCCCAAAGAACTACAACTCAAAGCAGGAGGATATATAAAGACCGGATAGAGAAAATGAGGCCAAACTGTTTATTTAGTACCCATGAAGTGAATGTGCTACTGTTTTCTGAACATCCCATACTGAAGCCACAGTGCAGAGAGCTAATCCCTGTTTCTCCAAAACAGGGAGGAATGCACACTGGATAATTTGTTCCTACTGATGATATCATTCTGTTAAGTTTACTGTTTTTAATAAGGAACAAGTTTCAGTATTCCCTCACTTTCTCCCATGTACCAGATCAGATCAGCCTCCCAGTGACCTACTTTATGAGTCACAGTCCTCACTATTTATGATTCAGAAAAATGTCTTCTCTGACAGTATTTCCCAGACTACTGTGGGTTCATTCCAAGAACCAATTTCATCTTCATTGGTTTCCTACAGGAAACCAGACCAACTTCCTATGATTTTATTTTCCTTCATTTCAGCATGGCTCACATAAACTAACTGGAAGTGAGAGTGATAGAAAACTTTATTCTGCATAAACACAAGCCAAAGCAAACACCACCAAAAAAATCCCTGAAGACGTCACAGGTTCAAAGTGACCAGAATGTGAAGCAAGCTAAGATTAGAAGTTCTTCTCCCTCCCTCCCCAAACATGATGCACACAAGCAAACTCAGTAAGTTTATATAACCACAGCCTAATGCTAACAGCTGTTTAGGTCTCTGGTGAAGACATTAACCTGAACAGATGGCCAAGATCTAGTCCCTCTTTCAACACTGGGAATTGTTTTAAAATGCTAAACATTTTTGGATTCTTTTTAAATCCTACCAATAACATAGTCAACTATCCCAACCACCTCAGTCAACATACTTAAGGTGCTTACCTTCTCTCCTCAACTGCAACAACATAAGTGCTACTAGAGATGCTAGGAAGCATAAGAAGAAGTTCATCTAGACTTCCCATAGGACTGCTGCTAACGTTGCCTAAGTACCAGCCTGCTGCATCCAGGTCAGCTTCTAACAGAGCGATTTTCATTGTCCTCCAGGACATTAGATTTCCAAAAGCCAAGAGTCAGTGCCAGATCTGCATTGGCCCAGAATCACAGAGTAGTCTGAGCAGGAAAGGACCTAGAAGGATCATCAAATCCAACTCTTAAATGAATGGCCCATATGGGAATCAAACCCACAACCCTGGCATTATTAGCCCCATGCTTTAACCAACTGAGCTAATCATGCAGTGAGACATTTGAGGAATAATCCTTTCCATAAGCCACAGCAGAATGATCTAAGAATCTATGGCAGCAGCACAAGCACCACTATTACCCCTTCAAGCCCTCCCACTGCTGTGACCAAGCTGCTGCAGCTGCAGTAAGCACATGGAGATAGATGATGTTAACATTCTAGTCCCAAATTAAGTGGGACAGGTAACCCCACAGAGATTGCTATACAGTGAACCAGTTCAAGAAAAGGGATGCTGGGACACCTAGCTGTGGACTGCAAATACCCAGCATAGTTTGCTGGCTCAGATTTCACTCTGCAAAGCAGCAGTTCAGTTATCTTCTCGACCATCTTCTGCCCTAGGACTCATATAGCCCCGTTGTTACACTGCTGTACATGAGCTAATAAACCAGACCCATGTTAACACAGTTAATTCAATCATGCAAGCAAATTAAAAGCAGAATTATTCTCATTTCATGTCTATATTCTGCTCTGTGTGTTGTCAATAACTGCAGTCTTTCAACGTGATTTCCTCTTGCTGCATTTCAAGGCTTACGGTGATAGGAACAAGACACTGTTTTTTGTGGGAAGGCTTACTTAGAAAACTAAAGCCAAACTGATTTTCAGGAGGCTTAAATACTCCTTCACATCTCACCTCAAGAGAAGCCAGGGAATATTATCACTTTAAAATGCTTACAACATTGCACACAATAAGGACAGGACATATGACTGAAACACAATTTATTTTAATGACAATTTACTACCTGGACATCAGCTTCAGTTTGTGTTCTCAAAGTATAAATGAGGATTTTGCAAGTAAATAGTGGTCACTTGTTAGCAAACTGAGCTTTTACAGCAGTGTAGCTTAATAAATGTAAACCATTAAAGTTATTGCCTCTACTATTTATTTTCCATCCTTTTGATGCAGCAGTACTTGCCAGGGTCAAATTACTAGTTTTTATATGACCTCTTTTTATTCCAGTTTCTCTAATTTGATTTTTTGTAACCAAAACCCCAGAAGTGTTGTAATACACCTCAGATAATAGCAGAGTTGTTTTTTCTGTTTGTAGGTCAATATTTCAAAGAGTATCACACCTGCATGAAAACTGATACAGAAGAAGCCTTTACGGAAGTGATGCACTCTGACACAAACCCAATAATGTTGCTTGAAGTACTGCTCAGCCTAAGAAGACTACATAATTTCTCAGCTAGGACTGATCAGCAGCAAAGTCTACAGCAAAAGTTGTTTCACACAGCAGAAAAAACAGACTTTTAAACATGCAGATTTTGTTGACAATGACAAATTAACCTCTCTTCTGTGAATTTAATATATATTGAGTAGCAAATTCATGCAGTAGTTTAGCACCACAGCAGACACATGAACTGTCTTGACTGAAGGCAGTGTTTACCTGATGAAATTAACAGTTGTTAAAATGGCTATAAATGCTGCAGTGTAAAATAATCAAGGCAATATTACTGACACTTACCACCAACACATTCACAATTCTCAGTGCTAGAGAAGGTTACTCACCTTGACATGGCTCTGAGCTCCCAGGTTGTAAATCTCAGAGGGTTTGACTTCATTAATGATCTTCACCAGGCAGGTGCTGTCTGTGAGATCTCCATAGTGCAGCTTCATGTCTTCAGAGTTTTAAGAAAACAGAGTTAATACACCTTAATCTCAGAACACTATTGCATTCTTGGTCCATATCCTATTTCAGGATGAGGTCTGAGTAAACATTTATTGGGACAAGTCAAGAGATCACCAGCTAAAACTTGGTTTAGGCTTGGTTTTTTTCTCCCCTGCTTTAACAACAAAATACATTTCTCTACAGGAGTATTGAATAGCATTTCAGATTCTTTTTTCAATAATTTTATTTATCTAGCAACATCTATATCATTTGTTTAATAGCTTACACTTCATTATCCCAGGTTGTATAAATAAGTTCAAATGTCAGATACAGAATTCCAGTCACAAAAATGGGGCATTTTTTAGTTTGGGGTTCCAATTTTTCACTCAAAAACATTTTAATAACTTCTTAAGCATACATCAATAGCTTTCTTCTCCTTCCCAAAACATTGCACATCTTTTAGTTTCTCACTGTAATTTGACAACACGACAAAAATGTGTAAGATATGAACATTTAGAAAACATTACATTACAACCTGTTGCATTTGTTACTATTGTTTCTCCATTTAAAAAAATACAGGTGCACACTGGAATGAAATTTAAGAGAACATTTTAGCTGTCAATGAAACATGGTTTATTTTTTGCACCAAAATCTCAAAATTTGTTAGATAAAGATGTTATTTATCTCTTCCAGACTTCAGTTTCTTTCTAATTTTTGCATAAGAAAGTAGGTAAGAGCATGAAACCAGCTCCTGTCAAAATTTAATGAGCAAGTTGCAATGGTTTATCAAGTTGTCCTTTTTTTCATACGCTGACTTGTCAAGAAGATATTGCAAAAGTGAAATTCACAAAACAGATCTCCTTTTTGCTCTTGTTTAAAACAAAATTGAAAAATCCAACAACCGCTATTCACAGATCTTTCCAATAAAAAGTTATAACTATCGATGAATGAGCTTTTTATGTTTACTTGTCACAGTTATATAGATTTCCATTTGATGTTTTTGACCTTAGTATTTATTATTTTTTAGTCCTGAAATACAAGCTTTATTACAAGAGATATTAATCCACAGTACATTTTTTAACTGCTGATATGTGAAGTTTGTTATTATTTATGCTGGTTTAGGTTTTTCTTTTTGTCTTTTTTTTTTTTAACAGTATAAAACAGCAAGGAAATTAACAGATCACACTGTTCTCAGATGTTCAGCCCTGTACATTCCCATAAAACACATGCACAAGGTTCTTCAGGTTGATAAAGTAATACAGCCATGGTATATTCTTGAAATCTGTCTTCACAGCCACATCAGTTGAAAAGTACATTCTGAAGAAACTTCAGACTCAGCTGAAGCTACCAGGTAATGCTCAGCAGGAAAGAGCTGCCAGAGCCTGTGTTCCTCCTCCTACACCAAAGACATGCAGTCCTGCCACGACCCCCAGGCCAGAGAGCAGTTTCAGAGCTTCCCAGGGGAAGGTGGGCTGCCAGCTGGGCTGGCCCAGGCAACAGGGACACCAGCCCACTATTACCATAAATTTAATGCTCTCAAGGACAGTGCTCATTTTGGTCCACAATCAAGTCTTCAAAGCTTCTGGTCCAAATGGCCTTTCTAAAGGAGAGCAGGGAATGAAGCAATGTCCCCTCCTGACCCACGAAAAAGAGGGTTCATACTTCCAAGAGTGAGTGGCTAAGCAGAAAGGCTTACTAGAAATGGAGTTTATTTGGTGCACAGATTCATAAACACAGATCAAATGTCAGAACCTTTGGGCTTCAGTAACATTATCCTGTCTAAAGACCTCCTTACCAAGCAACAGCTGGAGGGCTTGCTCTAGGATACACCTTGTCTTCCTTCCTGTGCTCCCTACTTTTTTTCATACAAAGAGGTTCCTTGCCCATGAAGAGGCACCATCTTGCAACATGCAATTGATTCCTCACAGGAAAAACACACAAGGCAAAGATAAAACTAGGGTTTGTTCACATCAGCCACTATTGCTTCTTCGCTTCCTCCAGTACTGCCTGGAAACCCATTGTTTTAAAACAGTTTCCATGGAGCAGCCTTTCCTGAGGTTCCAAGTCCAATTCCTTCTCCTCCCATTCATATGGCTACATTTTTCAGTTAAAGGAAAATGAGATAAGAAGTGGGAAAAAAATTAACTTCTTCTCTTTTCTTCCTTTCATCCCTTTCCTTAAATGTTTGTATGTATATTTATTTTGATCTACACTGTCTTCTCAAATCCCTTTTCATAACCACAAGATGGTCCTCACAGTGCACAAGTTCCTGTTTGATTTCATTTTCTTCATTCTACTTAGTGAGCCAAGAATGCAAGTCATGAGAAACAATTTGTACATTGTTATTGACAGAAAAACAGGTTTCAGTATTCCTCATAAAGATATTTTATTCAATTCTACTCCTCTCTTAATCAGACACTTTAATGAGCAGTGTACAGTAAGCAGCAACTAATAAGAACAATACCATGTCAGAAATTAGGCAATTTTTAAATAAAAATTACAAGCAAAGACCAAAGGAAATTTAGAAGTTGCATTATATATTAAATTTGATAAAATTACGTTCTGTTTAACCACAGTGTGAAGCAGACTTCAAAGACGTGATTTTTTACACTATGGGATACTTGTTATTACCAATACCTTACACTGGACTATTTAGAACAGCTTGCACAACTCTACAAAATAGACCTAGCATGGAGAACTGTATGCTTGTTACAGGGCTCAATCCTTCTGCTGAACTGGAGCCATCCAATATTTGAGCTGTTTCTCATTAAGAGACAAATTAATTTCCTTTAAGATAGAATAAACTATTTTTTGCCATGTGTACACAAAAGGTAGTAATTTTAACTTTCCAGATTATCATTGGTAACAGGGAACATAGTAAATTGTCAGCAAATTTCCAAGAGTACTGGCTTTCCTTCAGGTAAAGCAGGTACTCCCTTCCTTGGGTGCAAGAATCCAGAAGGTCCGAAGACTCATTCCTGTCATCAATAAGAACTGATCATGTTTTTATTCATGCTCTCATACAGGCTGTTTCCAAAAGCTTCATCTCCATCAGACACCATGGAGCTCATGAGGAAACAAGTGGAGTACTTAGGATAACTACCTCAAAAAACTCCGTGTTTAACTATTCTGAAATCTCACTGGTTTTAACCTCACATAGTATTTTCCAGGCCCAGCCATTCTCAGCTGCTACTGCCCAGCTATTTCTGAACCGTGGTAGCATTTCTAACACAACAAAGTGCTTTCCTGGGTCCTTCTCATATTTTCCACTTTTAAAAACTCATATACACAAGAGTAACCATATTTCATTCCACATCATCTTCAGAGAAAAATGGTCATTTTTCTTTCTGAGATGGAGCAGCTAGCTAACACTAGCAGAAGAAAATTCAATTCCCTTCCTGTTCCCAGGGATCTTTCTCCACCAAAAACACAGCCCAGACTAAATACAACACATATTATCCTAAATATAAAAGCAAAGTCTTACTTCCTTCAATGTGAGCCTGCGGGTTCTTATAGAGGTGTTCAATCCGGCCTGTATTAAAGGAACTGGACCGACGAACAATGCCATGCACCTGGGGATTGAACAAGGAAAAATAGAAAAGTGGTAAACATCAAGAGGAAAGTGCTCATTACCATCACTCAAAAATCTTGTGTACATGGGCCTAACCCCTTTATCAGGTAATCAGAGCTCATCTCTATTCCTAAAGATGGACAGTTATCCAATTCACAAACATGATATTGGGAGATAAGGTCAGGTGCTGTCATATTTACTTTAGCACCATTGAGTGGTTTCCCCTTCTCCCTTGTTGACATCATTAGCAGCCCAAACATCACACGCAGTACAGAAAACACTGAATTGCCCCAGAGAACCATCTCCTAGTGAGTGAGGCTTGACAACATTACTGGAGCTGGAGAGGCAGTGTGTGAATGCCAAGAAAACCGTTGCTCCTTGGTTGTAGAGAAGCCTTTCTGGAGGCAGAGACGGGCAGCAGCAGGAGATGGGGCTATAGGAAAAGCAGCAGCAGGAGATGGGGCTATGGAAAGGACAGAGTGGACAGAGAAGAAATAAGGGGGACAAGAGGAAAGAAGGAACAGCAGCTGCAAGGCCCAAATGTATTCTAAAAATGAGCTTTCATTCACTTTCTGGGGTGCTGGAAGAACAGCCAGAACAGTCAGTGCTGTTTTGTAGACCTCATGAGTCACTGTTCTCCAGCGGGTTACAAGAGACACAGACAAGCCTAAGGCTGAAGCCCAGGTTGGGAATTTCCTTTAACCTGCCACAATAAATAAGCTGGTGAAAAAAAAAAAAGCTACACTGGTTCTGACTAACATTAAAGAAAAGACTGTTTGTGCCCAATACCTTAGAGAAATTTTTCAAACACTGACCCTGTTTTCTCCTGTCCTGTAAGACAGCCCCATGTTAGCTTTGGTTACCAGCTACAAAAGTTGTGCTCACACAAATTAAATCAAGCTTAAGCATGTGACTGTCCTCCACCTCTCCCTGGCTTTTATTTCTGAAAGCGATCCCTTGTACTTTGATGCATCCTAGACTTGGTTTGTTGAGACCCTCCCTTTACTCTCCCAGTCGATGTTAATTAGCAAGAATATAGAAGCAGGAATAGGCAGCATTTTGGTTTAGTTCAGGGCTTCTTGTTTTACACATAACACAAGCTATGGTTATTGACAAAGAAAACATTTTTCATTTCATCTTAAGTCCAAAATTTAACCAAGTAAAAAGGTGCACGCAACTGCAGACTGGGACCAGTTTGCTGATTCAAGAATGACATTTTGGTGGCAAGATTAAAAAGAATTCAATAACTTCATCTTCACAACTTACAGGTCAAATTTATGAAGCCAATTTCCTTGCAGAAAATCTCTTGTATGACCTATCACATTGCTCACAACATACCACATTCTACAATCCAAACTAAACTTTCCATAGCTGAATAAAACAGTTGCACTTTCAGAATCAATGAGGCACTGAGAAATGTGTCCCCTAAAAGAAATTTCCATCAAATAATGAATTTATGAAGACACATTATAAAAAACATGTAATTAAAAGCCCTATCAAAAATAATTCCTTATAGATGGTGTGGATAATTTATAGGGATATCAAGCTTACAGAGAAACACTTTCAAAAAAAGACACTTTCATAATAACTTCGCTTTCACAGTAACTTCAGTTTCACAAATGATGCTGAAAATGTTTTGAGTACTCAAACAAACTATTACTTTGCTGAGTAAAATATCAAACTTCGCTGTTTTAAGGTAACTAATTATTCTGAAGGAAGCAAACCGGTTTGCTCAACAGAGGAGGTTGAGATTAAATATTAGGAAAAAATTTATTTATGGAGAGTGTTGTCAAAACTGGAAAAGGCTGCCCAGAGAAGTGGTTGAGTCACCAACCCTGTAAGTATTTAAGAGACAAGTAGATCTGGCATTTAGGAAGACAGTTTAGTGGTGGACTCGGCAATGTCGGGTTAACAATTGGACTGGATGATCTTGGAGGTCATTTCCAAGACCTAAATTATTCTGTGATTCTTCCAGCAAAATTAAATATTTTGGCTTAAAGTTCTGATGAGAGACTTCTTGAGCACTCAAGTTATCTATCTCTGAATTAAATCATGCTGAAATTCATGTTCCTCTTAACGGTTGACCAATAAGTCAAATCTCACCAGCTCAAAAGCTTGATGAAAGATTGGGTTTGCAAGAGCTTTGTGTCTGCTCACAACTGTGATACAAACTCTTGACCAATGAGATGTGCTAAATGCAACCATCCAAGGACTTCAAAAAATTCAGTAAGCAGACAAATCCAGAGAGCCTGTTACATCCAGTGATAACAAAAAACCATGTGAACCCTGCTGGGTTTTTTGCTTTTCATTTTTTTTCTTTTTCTCCCACTCCTTATTTTGGTATGCACATACAAGAGCAAGAAAAACTGCCAATGCTTAATCCAATGACAGCAATATTACCGTAAGAAAACTGATGAAAGGTACCTTTGTCTGCATGGGACAAGTGAAATGCAAACTCTGTGACAGGCCAAAATGTGTACAAACTGGTTAATCTAGTTAAGAATGTATCACTGGATTTTTCTCAGAGTCGGATCTTCAAACACATTGAAATTAAAAAAAATAAAAAATAAAAAAAAATTAAGCATCTCATATAGGGAGGCAATCAGTTCTCATACACACACCTGTGATCACTTATTTAGGAACAGAGGTTTCTAAATGGAAACACAGGAAAGAATTCCTAGCAATTGATGGAGAGCTGCAGAACAGAAGAGAAAACTCTACCCAATTATAGCAACCTTTGTATTGTTGAAAGGGTAATATTTCATTTGCTTCAACTTCATTGTGGACTGTGGGAGAACATATGTTCTTGCCTTCAAAGTAGCAAAAGCAACCACAATGATATGTCTTGTCCCCAGAGGGAACGGAGAAATAGTAATCAATTCACAACACTGAAAAGCCAACTTCAATAAGCAAATTAACCAATAAAGCAAAAGAAAGGATGGAATAAGCAAGGCAGAATTAACCTGGTACGAAAGTATGGGAAGCACAGACTGGCTGAGAAGAGACTTCTCACTAAGCTATGAAGCAGTATTAAAACAGAAGTAATAAAATTCAATATTAATACAAGCACTAAACCCTCCCAAAATACTACATTGTGGGGAGATTAATTTGACCACCCCATTTCCTTCCATTATCATACATTTTAGAAGCATTTAGTATGACCAAGAAGGCAAATATACTCACATTTATGCTCACATGAGTTCAAACCCCTCAAATCATACCATAATAATAGCAACAATGTGATTTTTTGCCAGGGAAAATTATGCAACAAGAATTTATTTCAAGGAAAAAGTAAGCAAAAAACACATGCTAAGCAGTAAAATTAATTAATGCGAGAGAAAAGGTAGAAAGTAACTGTACCAAAGTACAACTTGTTTGGAATTTGTTGTTTGGGTTTTGTTATAGGGTTTGTTTTCTTTTTGAACAGAGAAAGCAAAAATTGAAAGTTTTCATTGCTGAAATACAACTGCCAAAATAAAAGCACCTTTACTGCAGAGAGAGAACAAACAAGAGATTCTTATTCCTTTATGTGGTACATTGTATCATAAATTATTCCCTAATTCCTTGCAGTTTTGGCTCACACAGGTCACTGCTTATCTGAGCTGGCGGGAAACATGCAAAGCAGCTATACCCTGAGGAGAAGAGGGAATCCACCAGTGGACATTAGATGATAAATAGTACAATAACCTGGCATGATTACAGGCCATGCTGCACATTCCTCTCCAGAGTTTTGATTTGTTATCTAGGACTGGAGTGGAAAACACACAGAGAAGGACAGAAGCAGAGGAAGCAGGCTGGAGCTGCAGCATCCAAATGACTCCGTCAGCCTGCAGCCAGTCATCGAGTCACTCACCTCATAGCCTTTTTCCAACAGGAACTCAGCCAAGTACGATCCATCCTGGGAAGAGCAAGATATAGGAAAATGTTAGAAACACATTGAATAGCTCTGGGAGATTTGGACTCCTTAAGATCTCAAAAGAGAGAAGAAAAAAAAACTTATAGTGAGTAGACCGGGTAACAAGTCTATACTTTGATTTCTCCAGATTCATACAATGACCTAAAAATACTACAGACTCTCTTTAGTTAATTTTAGTCTATGAAGCAGTATATTTTAAGATGACTTGCTTACAAATGCCGGTTGAGAACTCCATCTCTTGAATCTCTTCCCAAGTCCCATTATAAAGTGCCTGGGGACTATCTTTCCAAAATATCCCAAACATGGTCATTGAATTTGAACTATTTTGGAGACAAGGAAGGAAAAACATGCAAAAAAAAAAAAAAGGTAGTACAAGCTTGGCATTCTCTGCAAACCAGCGTGCCTCTGTATCACCTTGTCACACTGGCGTCTCCCCTGCCCAGGAGTTCCTTCTACAAGGCTTCTGAAGGCAGCAATAATTCTGCCTTGCCTGACCTACTGAGTCTTCAAAAACATCCCCTGGCACACCTTATATTTAAGCTACACAATAAAAGCCATTTTCAACGTTTAAATACATGTCATTGAAGATCGAGAATTTGGGTCATTTAATTTCAGGGATTTTTTTTTTCCCTCCTTTGAAATCTTTGTCAAACTTAAATTATTAAGCTCCCCAAAAGCAAATACTTTAAAATGTGTGCTAGCACACATTAAAGTCATGTCACCTTTATAAATGTGTACACACCATCACAAACCCAGCAAAGTTTATGCCTCCAAAACAGTTCTCACTAACCAATTCAATGATTACACATGCCCGAAATCTGCAGATTTCACTGACTTCTTGAATTGCCTGTACCTTTGATATGTGAATGTATTCCACCAGATCCAAATTACTTGCTACAAAAAGACCATAAAAACAATGAGATGGCCCCTATACTTACAGGTTTAAGCTCTGTTATGTGGATCTGCTCTATCATAATCATGGCCAGAGACATTTAAGGGAGAAACTAAACAGACATCTCTCTGATCATCCCTTAAAGGCATGTTGCTCCAGATAAAAAACATTTTTACCTTATATTAAATGATTTTTTTTTTCTCCTCATAGAGAGCCTAAGAATAACACACTAAAATAAGAAATTTTAGATGCACTAGGAGGGCCTACAGGAGCAGGACTGCCAAGGGAAATTGCTTACTGCATCGATGGCAAAATCCTGGGTATGTTTATGCAAAATGGCCCAGTACAGTGCACAAGGGGCACATTGCTCTATGTTTAAAAGTGCAGCATTAAAAAAGGAATTACTTCATGGTATAAATGCCTCAAAGTCTCACAATCTAGAAGGGCTTGAAACCAAAAAAGTTTCAGCCTCCATCTTTCTTCCACTACATGTACATGCATGTGCACAGATCTTCACAGGGCTATAGTCCTGTAATAGTAGTCTATGACACCAGTTAGACAAGAAAATAACAAACTACGTGTATCATGGCTTTACTGGAAGAATATGTACATCAAATGATAAGAACAAGTCTCTACTGAAAGGAGAAATTCAAAGAATATTTGATGGAAAATCTGCAGAAACATGGGCAAAAGGAGAGATGACGCTACCTTTAATACTTTTGTCATTTTTTTCATTAGCAATTCCTCCAGGATTTAGCAGAGAGGGGGAAAGTTCCTAGTTCTCCTTGGTTGCTCAGTCCACTACAACATACAATTATAAATAAAATTTAAAAAGGAGGTGAAGGTGAGGGACCCAGAGAGTGCAAAGGAGATGAAAAAAGAAAGGCTGTGATTACTTAGGAAGTTGATGGGAAACAGACTTAACTAGGATTGAACCCTGTCAATAAGGTCTTGTTCTTCTCACCCAGGCCATTGCTCAAAGTTTCCAGTCGCCCTGGAACATTTTGAACCAGCAGTGGCACTTGCTTCCTTTGCACTTCCTTTCCAGGTCTATCAAGTGATAGGGCAGGGCTTTACAATGAGTGGGAAACAGGCAGCAAGTGTGAAAGCTCCTGCTTTCTGGCTCTAGCACAGTACAGCTGATTTAGTGTCTGGTAATCACAGAGAGCGCAGCTCCGCGCTGTCCTGTGCTGTGATACCGTATCGCACACGGCCCCAGGGTTCACATCTCCCTTCCTTTTCTTTTCAGTGCAGCAGCCTGTCAGTGGAATGGCAATCACAACAGCCATCAAAGCCTCAAAGAGTTTGGAGCTGGTAAGGACAACACAGTTTCCATCTTCTCCTAATGAAGTCAGGGAGTAAATAATAATATAAGTAAGCTTTGCAAAGTGATTTAAACCTTTAGCTGTCAGAGGCTGCATTACAGACAAATTCTATTATCAAAGCTATTGTTTTCCATTTATACTACAAAACCTTCAAGATACAGGAATCCCTGAACTAGAAAAGAGATATTAAAAGAGCTAAGTGTTAAATTATCATATAATTTAAGTGCTATTGTACTTCATGTGAGACCTTAGTTTTGCTAATATAAAGTACCCAGCTAATGCTATTCAGTTTATAACAAATCAACAAACTATCAGAAGACAGAAGCAGGTCTCTGTCTGTGAACAAATCAATCTTGACAGAAAATTGCCTACAAGTTTCCTTCAAAAGTAGGATTGCAGTGAGGCCCAGCTCCATACAGATATGTCAGATCAGCTTGAACGATCAAAACAGTTTAACAAGACTGACTAAATAAACCACCTCAGTGAAAACAGTTCCTCATCAGCACACTCTGGCACCTCAGATTTGAATCTCTTCAGCCAAGTACTAGTTTGAAAGCTCATACAAGAATGATACTTCAGCTGGCTTCCAAGACACAGCAGCAGGTTTCCAACTGCAGCTGCCTTAAAACATGTCTGTAAAATTCCCAGACAAAAGAAAACAGCCACATAAACTAGTGTGAGACAACTTTAGGATGCAATATATTATATTTAATACAGTAGTTAATGTCAAGAACTTCAATAAGCTTTGACACACTATCAAAGAAAAACACTTCCAACATGGTGAAGAAATTGAGACAAACGAGTTAGTGCTTTGCCAAAATCATCTATAACAAAAACAGTATCAAGTTTGACTTGATCCATGAGCAAATAACAGGATAATTTATACAGAAAACTGAAAACAAGTGTAACTCAATAGCCTGTTTAGCAATCTAATCTCCTTTATTTTGCACTGCTTTACACAGGCAAGTTCCATTTGCAGTGAACTCATTTGGAATTTATATTGACATATCCAGGGAAGGCTGTAAAAGCACCCTGATATGTAAGCCATCTTCATCCTCTTTCTTTGATTTGGCCAGTTCCAATACCCTTACACAGAGCTCTTGGATTCAAGAATTAGATAACACCCTATTTTGAGCATTCTTATTCCAGAGGACTCCCTCTTCCCCACAGCTCCTCTCTGCTAACAAAGAGTAGTGGAAGTACTAGATGGATGAAGAAACAAGGGAAAAGAGAGCAAGGGGAAAAGATCAAGAGGAGGAGGAAGTATTTTATTACTACTCCTAGAATTCCAGGAGAAGTATATGGAGGGCTTTTTCAGAAGGAGAGATAAAAAATTAATAACAATAAAATAAATGATGCAAGTGTATTATGACCATACCACTGAAGAAAAAGGGCTCTCAGTTGTGAGGGAGTAATACAAACATTTGAAAAGAAACACCCCACAGTATATCAAGTATTCATAATTCATTACAGCATTGAAAAAAAAAGTGTAATGGTTTTCCACATACCACAGAAGAGATCAAAGATGCTTACACTTATAAAATTCAAAATTGATTGAGGCTAGTGCCATCCCCTTAGGAATAACTACAAAGGTGAGTTTGTGGAAGTTCAAACTAAAGGGGGTATGTTGATTATCAAGGTCATTCATTCTTAGCAGTTCTCAATTCCTTTTGAGCTACAAACTATACTTGTGCTCTGCTGAAGTTAAATTTTGGTAGGTTTGATTAATCTGTTTGGAGGAAAGTGCATTGAATAAAAGAGGTACACTTTCATCCAATAAGACATGGATTTTATTTCCTAAGAGAATCTTTCTGCAACAACATCAGCAACAGTGCACAATCACCATTTTCACTTAGCCTTATTAGAATGAATTAAAATCTGTGGAACCAGTTCCTCTGGGGGCCTTGTACAATAAATTGCCGGTTCATCAACTTTTAACTTTTGCACAGCCAGAACCTAATGCTGTTTCAGAGACTTACTGAACTGGACTATGGTGACAGGTCCTTTGGGGCAGGAGATACATACCACTCTAAAGCAAAATCCAACTGATTTTAATAGCAGTCTGTAACAACTACTCATTTGTTCATAACACTCCAGAGCAGTCTTTTTTAAAAATGAAAAATCCATGAGAGCAATAAAATGAAAAGTTTGGGGGTTTTTTGAAAAATGCATACTTCTGATAATTTCCAGTGATTTACAGAGGAAATCAGTAATTTTTTGCAGATACTATAAAAAGAACAGTGCTACACTGTCTCAACTCTTCAAGGTGATAATCGAGGTAAAGCATTAAAGCATTCATAAAAAATTCCCCATACTGAAAACAGGAAGAACTATGAAGTCTGAAGTATTTAACTGATTTATTAAAGCTGCCACCCTCCAAATGCAGTAGTTATTTTGCTATATTGATTTGTATTCTGGCCAAGTAAGTATATAAAAACAAGTGTCCTTTTGTTCCTGCTATCAAAAGAAAAAGTCAAAAGGCAGAAAATGTAAAAAAAATAAATCTTTGTTTTAAAAGATTGTCCACTTAATCAAAGGTTTTTGTAATTCATTAACTGCAGTGCAACAAAATAAAATTAAACAGGAGGAAAAGTTAGCAACAAGGAAAGCATTCTACTCATATTACTCTGTTCTTTTCCAATTAAGATTTGTTTAAAGGCAAAAGCAAAGTTGCTTTGGAAAAATGAATCACTGTTATTTCCTAGTCTGAGCTCCATCTGACCTCACACACTATTCCACTGGTAAACTATTAAGTTACATTAAGAACTGCAACTGCAGATACAGAAAAGAGCAACATGTTCTTCCTCCTCCTCCAGTTATCTTTACCTAAAACAGCATTATTCACATCATCAATATTTATATCTATTCTACTGTAAACCTTAACACAGACTCCTCATTTAAAGAGCAAACCTTGCACTACTGTAAGGCTGACATGGACAGAATAAACCTCTGTAATTCAAGTTTGCTCCTTACCAACCAATTTGGCTTAACTTAAGCCAACAACAGTAAGGTATTTCAGCTAAATGATGCTGATATATATTTTTGTAAGTGTTGATATTTAAATACAAAAAACCTTTAGTATAAACCCATATGATATTCTACAATAATCAAACAGCTTGTATCTATCACACAAATCTACCCCCAACATCTCAGCTTGGGAAAAACAAATTACAACCACAAAGAGTATATAAGTTTTTTTTTTCATGATAGCTGGAACCTGCGGCACATAGTGTGTTGTGTCCAAGCAGACCCCAAGTTTCCCAGTGATGACAGTCAGGCACTTGATATCTTTTTAGAAAAAAAATCTAAAAATCATGGCCCTAAACGTTCAGGCATCAAGATACTCTAAATAACTGCTAGCTCTCAGACATATCCAAAAAACTATTTCTAAAAAGAACAGTCACAGAGAGCCTTCTAAAGCTTATAAAAAGCTATGAGCCACAAAATGTTAGTTTTTTTTCTTCAAATATGAATGCCTAGTATTAAATACTAATATAATAGTACACTAATATAAACCAAACCAATCAGTAACTTAGAAAAGTATAGGTAGGTTTCTCTCAAATTCAGTCTCACTAGTGAAAGCATAGGGATTAGAAGAATGTGTCTATAAACATGGAAATGCAAATCATATGGGCAACACTCCAGATGAAAATTAAAACCTCTAGTGTATGTAATGGAAAACCCGTAACAGTTTTAAGAGCCAGAAGATTATAGTTTTGCCCATCCCTATTTCCTTCTGCTTTCAGAAAGGTACTGGTATCAGATGGTCTTTCATCTTTCCAAAACAGCATCAGCAGCAGCAATGAGCTTTTTGGACTTGCCTTATCTAAGCCAACAGCCTCATTAAGTGACTCACACTGACTGGGGGGAACCCCTCAATATGCAACAAATGCAAACTAACCCCAAACACTACCCAGTGGAAACGCAAACATACAAAATCTAGTACAGAGGGCAAAGAAACCAGGAAATCCAGGACTAAGTGGCAGGCTATGTCCCCAAAAGACTAACTTTGACACCAAAATTTCAAAATTCAGAATTGTCACAGTAAAAATCCATAAAACCCTGAAATTTTGGGTTCAGAAGGAATTCTGTGTCTTTTATGTTTAAAAGAAATGAGTAATTCTATGAAGTGACGAGGAAAAATATGAAACCTTGGCATGACACCTTTAACATCCTACACTGGAAAACCAGTAACAGCAGCAGTAACATGGCTATCACTGTAATTTGGGGAGGCCACCTGAACTTATGACTATAGCTCAACACACATACCAGAAATAATGAACACATTTCACTCCTAAACAGCCTTTTTTTTTTTTTTCTTTATTTCTTTTTATCCCTTCTGCAGCAGCCTAATGCAGCTGCTGAGGTTAAACGTTTTCACCATTGTAGCATCAGGCTCTCAGACAGATGGCTCAAGCAGGCTTTCTTCCACTCCTTCTCACATCCTGAGTTTGTTACTTGAAGTTTAGCCCAAGATGTTTTCTAACAGAGCGCAAGGTTAGTTATTTGAGATAAAATAAGCATGTCACTTGCTATCTTGTTTGCATGAGATTGAAGCCTAATAAAGGAGAGGTATATGAGCATAGACCAGGAAAAATCTTCTTAATTCATTCTTCTGTACTTAGCTTTACAGATGGATATCATAATTTTGTCTGAAATGCAGTTTATTTACAGATGAACACAAAACCAGAAATCATATTCCAGTTGGAGGAGAGAAGCAGTGCACAGTAACTCAATTCTTATTTTCTCAAAAGTTTGCATAGTGAGAAATTTGAAATTCAAGTCAGGAAGGCTTGTTTGTTATAACTTTAACAGCTCTTAGTCTTGCAATATTTGCTTGGGTGGAAGAAAAGTGCAAATCCTACAGTGATGCGATCTGCAAGTCATGGGAGAAAATACTTTGTTCCTAGACATTTCAAGTTTTAGGAGTAAACAGCTTGCCTTACAATTGGTCATAGCTCTCTTTGGCATTGCCTTTCCCAGTCTGCATGGTCTGAGCCCATCTTCTGAAGTATAAATAATTTTTTTCAGGAACTCCACTTATTTATGCAATTTCCATCTTTTCATTTCAAGATTCCCAAAGTTCTCAATTTTCAACAGACATCATTAAAAGATGGACCCTAATAGTTTTCAGAATTGTAGATCCAGGGTGGTCAAGAGACCAGACAGCCTAATTGTGGTCATCAACACCCTGAGATCTGGGCAGCTCAGACTTCTCTTTACACGAGCAAGGGATAAAATAAGAACCAGAAGAACCCAAACAGCTATCACAGCAATAAACTTTCTAATAGTTCTGCAATAGAATAGAAAAGGAAAAATGTGATCAACATTTCAAAACAAACAAGAAAAAACTACAGAAATGCCAAAGCTAAATATTAATTTACTGTCTTTACTATCTGTAACATCTTTTGTTCAGGAGAAATGGAAGAAACAGTAATGGGAGAAATTTAGCAGGAGAGCTGATAAGAGTTGTTCCCCAGAGTTTACTATACACACATGGACTTCTTCCTGCACAAATGTTATGCCTTTTGAGTCCTCCCTACATAAATCCACAATTTAGTTCATTAAAAAAAAAAAAAAAAAAAAAAAAAAAAAAAAAAAAAAAAAAACCAAAAAAAAAAACCACCAACTCACAACCAAAATGGTAAGAATCTTATGTTCTTCTTGTGCCTTCCAAAACATTGTTCTACCAAAAAAATAAATGTAGAAAAACAATTTAGGGAAGTCAAAGACACATGGCCTACAAAGATTGGAATACATTTTTTTTTTCCAAAGGTAACACTTGCCAGAATTCCATGTTTTGCAAAGTCTTCTTATTATGCCAAGGAGCAGTTTCACATTTGTTGGATATTTTTAAGTAAGAGTAAATATGCTTCTAAGGGTTTTTTTGGCTTTTTACAGTTTAGGATTTACTTAGTTTCTGGGGTTCTGTTTAATACACAATATATGTTCTATACTACAACTGTAAATAAATATTAATTCTGTAGTAACACATTATTGAATGAACAGAAGTATTTATTCAGACAGTGCCTACCTTCCTCTCTAAGCAAAGAGGACTCTTAGTGACGATGCTTAACTATGTAATAACTACACTCATGTTCAAAACATTGAAATATAAATCAACTGAAATTAGACATTAGACCTGATACTTCTGTTCCACGTGGCTCCTCTTGCTAATCACGGGCTCTGATGCCACATGGACTGAGCTTCCTGGTGGCAAGAAGCCAAGCAGGATAAGGATTATCTGGGCGATAGCAAAAGGATGCAGTGTTTTTTCAGAGGAGGTTGCAGAAGGTCATCCTTATATTTACAGATACCATACAATGCCTTGTGTACCCAACTTCACAGTTTTCCCCTTGTCAGCTTCAAAAAGGGGAAAAAACCCACCCAGTTTCATTAATTGCCAAGGTTCTTGTCAAAGGGAACTAGAAAAGGGAAAGTGAGCAATCACATTTGCTTATCGTATCTGTCAGGAGCAGGATTTGGAATAGACAACTACCACAAAACCACCAGAAAAATACCAATTCCTTCAATTCATACAGTATTAAAAATCACCTGCAGACTGAGTTAGCAAAAAACCTTTGTATCATCCTCAAGTGCAGTAATCAAAAGAATTCTTTCAGCAAGGTAGTTTTCATTAACAACTTCCCAATTAATGTAAGAACAGAGCAAGATCAATCAAGGTAAAGCAACTCTTTAAATAGTTCAAACACTTCCAAATTTTAAACAATAGTTTAAGTATTTCCACATCAGTCTTGTTCCAATGAATTATGCAGTTTTGCACAGACCTCTAAAAACAGAAAAACTAATTAAAACTTTCATGAAGAAGCTTTTAAGAGGCATCAAAACAGATTATTTTACATACCTTGACACAAACAGGCCTCTTTCATTTACTATTGCACAAAACCCAAACCTAGTTAAATTTAACTGTCTTTGCAGACTGTGGAGAGATGGAGTACACAGGACACATTTTAATGATTTTTGTCTGTATTCATAGAGATTTCCTCTAATCTCAAGGTTTCTTTGCAGTTCATTTGAATGGCTTTGCACCGTAGGAATTACAGGAAATTCTACGGAAACCTCCCTGTCTCACTGACTTTGTAAACTGCTCTGTTACATTTACTCCTAGCAAAAGCCAAACACCACAGGATCAGTGTTACTTCTTTGAAATTCGTAAATTCTTTAATTGCCAAGGGACCTAAGGGTATACTTTAACTGAATAAGCACACCGGGTTTTGCAAAAAGGCCAACATGAAGAAAATAGTATCTACTTTATTACAAAGTTACTACCACTTAAAAATGGCAACATCCTATCTTTTTTTAACAAACACTTCAAATCTCCACAGCAGACACGGAACTCTTGGTTTTGTTAAAAATGGAATGTAAACATGACATCAAACTGTAAGGGGGCCACATTTTCAGAAACACAGGGACCTGAAACAGCTCATTTCTTTGAACAATACACTAGAAGATGATCGGATGTATATATATAATCAATTTTCTTACAATTAGGTACACAGGTCCTTCTTTTAATGCTGTTAAGAATTGCAGATTAACACCACCATACAGGTATTTGGAATAGTCTTCACAAATGTTTCACATTTGCAGCTACCATCTGGCTTTTGCCTGCGCTGAGGCAACACCTCCTTCAAATAAGGACAAAAAATAGCACCTGATACCACAGGAATCTTATGTGCTTATCAATGAATCACCACAATATGCTCCAAGTCATCAGAAAAAGAAGCTTCCATACTGGACTACATCATACATAATTTGAGCAGCACTTAAGGACTTCTTTATCACCACATCAAGTAACACACTCTGCATCAAACCATCTGTCTTGTACCTCTCCCGCACTCCAAAAGAAGGGGCATCCTTCCCTCACATCCTTCCCCTTAAAGGTTACTTGCTATTTAGAAAGCTTGAAAAGGCATCATAGCAGGGTTTTTGTTACCTGATTTTATGACCTGTGCCCTGATCAAATTCTACAGTACAAGCTGCCCTTTAGATCAGCATCCTTACTCTTCAGCTGCTGAGTGCATTTCTTTGGGGTGTCAGAAAATACACTGAACAAGGCCTCAAAAGTATGAAGGAATGCTTTTGTAATAGTGAATATATTGGCAAGCAGTAGATGCATACAACTAAACAGCTCAACTACTCTACTCTACCCTCACAGAAAACTGCTCAGGTGACATCTCACCTTGGGGGCAACTATGTGACTTATTCTGGCCCACAAATAAGTCTACAACAAACTGCTTTGAGATAGTGGCAAAATTCCCCCTGCATGATCTAAGGTATCACATATTCTGGTGTCCAGTGCAGCTTTACAAGCTAGCTCTCTCACTAGTCACAATATGAAGGGTACAGCCTTGTACCTTTGATGTTTGGTGGGTCTGAACCTCACACTGAAACATGGTTATGGCATGGAAGAAGGAGGACACTCATGTGGGAAGCAGACAGGTTTATTCAATCCCGAAGCCCACGTGAAGAGTGAGCTCAGGGGCTCAGGTTGCCCATTAAGTACCAGGGGTGTCTCCCGGGCAAGGAGATACCTAGCACCAATCCTGGGCATGGGGGGTAGTGACCAAGAACAGGGGACAATTGGCAGGGCCATCTATGAACAGAACGGGGAGAGGGGAACTTGATACCTGGCTGAGTCACCCTGAAGCTTCACTGGAACTTTTCAGCCTTAGGGCATGGTGGCAGTGATTGACAAGATCCATCACCAGGGAAAGGCTACAAGGAATTTGGGGATGGGGGGTGTAGCGATAAACCATTACAAAACTAATTAAAAAAAACCCAGAACTTAAAAAATCCCCAAAACTAATTAAAAAAAACCCAAAATGCACACCGCAACAATCACAGGTTCACCCCTTCTCTCCCTGTCCCTCCCAGAGGTCAGTCATGCTGCCTGACACACAGCACTACATCCCATTCACTCAGAGTTATGACTAATGCAGGACTGATCTGTGCCATCTGCTGTGTACAGACCATCCATAGGCACAGGCAGTGTTCCAGCCACACACACACTGCTCTCATGACAGACTTTCAAAGAGAAACTGTGGCTCCGTGTTTACACATCTTGTTTGTCAATATTGCATTGTTACTCCAAAAACCTGGAAAACCAACAGGCTCAAAGCATGCTTGCTAGAGCTGCTTCCTTCAGCAGAGGCCTACACATTGTAATTCAAGCATTCCACATGCATCTGGATAATCTATGATGGAAACAAGCTTTTCTAGATAATTCTAGATATTTCTATTCTAGAAAGTTTGTTTGTTTCTAAACCATACAACAGTTCTAGATACACGTGGAGAACATTCCGTTTCTTTTCCCCCGGATATTTGCTTTACTCAAGACAAAGGTTCACATGAAGGAATATTCAACTTCAAAGAAAACACTTCTGAGTTTTCTCATGTACTTCTGTAGGACAATCTCAACCTGGCATTCAGCCAGCAAGTGACTGAAGTTTGGATCAGAAGAACAGCAGGGGTCCCAGAGAGGGAGGGAATAAAGAGGTGTAACTCTCCAGCTGGCATGCAGGAGAGGCAAAATTGTCAGTTGTGAAAGTTGCTGTGCTGATCTCAGATAATTAATGCAATGTCTTCCCACAACTCTTGTCAAAACTATTACCCCAAAGATGCAAGTGCCAGATACTTATTTACCTATCCTTAATGAATGTCATACTACAAGGATGCCAAGCTTTTCTTGTCCTCTCCATGCACCCATGCTAACATACATATGGTACATTGAAGATGACCATATCTCATCAAGCAGGGAGCATTTTATTTCATCATTCAAAAAGCAGTCTTCTTAGTAGTTTTTTTAGGTAAAAGCACTAGTTAGGCTCACCACTAGCTCTTGAACAGCATCAGGAATCATTTGAGTGCAAACATTTCTCATGTGAACTCAAATACCTTTCAAACCTATGACAATTCAGTTTTCCTTTAAGGACAAACAGAAATAAGTGCAACATCCCACTGGATCAACCCATGCTCTTGGATGGCTTAATTGTTCTATGCTTCACTAATGTAGAATGACAATGATTGCACAGGATCATGCTGCTTCCTTCCCCCTTTGAGGTAAGCTAGTGATTTGCAAACACTCACTTCAATTATATTTGACTTTTCACAAACTGGGAGAAGTCCACCAGGTTGAAGCTCCATGATCCTAATGGCATTCTGTAAAAGGTGGGCAGAAACACAGGGACCGGCTGTATTGAAACAACAAACAGAACATCTGTATTTTATGCACTCTATTTTACAAACTTCTCCATCTTCATAGATCTGTGCTCTCCTAAAGTCATAGAAGTTAATAACATGGTTAAGAGCATCTCTATAAGGCAGTTCTTTACTTTGCTATGTTTATTCACAGCTTGAGGAAAATCTTCATAAAGATGCATCCTACAATACAAGTGGCTAGACTAGTACTGAAAGACACTAAAAGAAATTGTCTTCAATACATAGCAAGGCTGAAAAAAATAAATTGTTCTTGTTGATGCCATGCAGTTAAAGTGCAAATTGTGAAGTATTTTCCACAATTGTTGTGTCATTCTCCTGTAAAGGACTAAAAGTCTAAAAATGTCATGTAACAAGAGGCAGAGATTTAGTTGCACTGTCCCTCCTACTTTTAAAGCATGCAAAAAGCAGTCCTTTGGGGCCTTGACTTTTGCTTCTGGCATAATTTTTGTTTGATCTCACCCAATCAGCTTGAACTTGGTTTGAAGCTTTTTGCCAAGGCAGAAGATGAACAATTATGGATCACATTGCTTATAAAACACTATAGCAACATATCCAAACAGTCCTGAAAACAGGTATCAGGCATGAAAACTGACTAAAACATGGATACAAGCACAAGTCCCAGCAGAAATTCTTAGGCAAGCTTACACCCTTTTGTGAGAAGGAGGAAAAGGCGAAAGGCTTTTTAACTCCAGAAATATTGATAAGTGGCATATTCAAATACGGTTTTACAGAACAAGCACGAACATACTGATATTAAAATTGCTGGAAACTGTGTGGTGGCTGCACTAACACATTCTGAATTGAAAATGTTTGCTGAAATCCAGAAAAAAAGCTTGACTGAAAAATGAAGCAGCTTTTCAGGTAACATAAGGCTTTACCAGTCTCTATCAGATCCACTGACCATGGCTCATTCAGGTCTTTGTTTTGTGGAACCATTTTCAATCAATTCATCATTTTAATGAATGATTTTTACTGATATTAACAACATTTTATATAGAGAGATGGAAACAAAGACCTATGGGGTGACCAACTCAGGGAGCAGTACTACAGCAGCTGAAAGGCTCAGAAAGAAACCTTCAGCTTCCCTGTCAGCAATCATCAAGTACATTGTGGAACAGCTGGCAAGACATTCTATTGCATCTCATCACTTCTTTTTCTGGCCTTCTCCCTTATAAAATTATTTCCTCTTGATATCACCAGACACACAATAACTAGGCTAAAAAATGAAGCTTGCTGTCTAAAGCAATCCTCCTTGCTTCTTTTCTCCATCTTGATTTCAAGCCAATAAAGGAATATTGCAACATGTTTGGAGGGCTTTCATCATTTCTTAAGAAAAGAAACTTCTTTTGAACTTCCTTTTGAGCAACTTGCCCATGAATTGGGAATACTTAAGAAAAATGAGGCAGCTAGAATTTACATAACTCTCTAGCTATACATTTCTTATGCCAGTAAAAATAAAATTGTTAAGGATCTTGCTTATCACATATAAAAGACTGCAAGTTATGACTAAAAGGAGATAAGCAACAGAGAGAAATACAAGTATGTCAGGCACTGAATAGGAATGTCTTATTCTTAGAATTGTTCTAATTCTTCAAGCTTCAGAGTGTCATATTTTGTACACACAAAGAGTTGGGAAATACCTCGTAGTGGATCAATGTAGAGTAAAAAGGTTATGGTATGAGCTATTCAGTTTAATTTGACTTCACATACATCACACAAAAGGAAGGGGAACTATGCTTTGTTTTTTAAAAGCATACAAAAAGGCTTTTATCTCAAAACCTCATAAACAGCTAAGAACTATACAGGATAATACAATCTAATAACTCCAAGTACAATCCTTCAGACTGAAGAAAAGCAATTTTTTAATGCTCACCAGCAATAACAGCTAGCACAAGGACAGTACTAAGTACTTCCTCAGAAACATTTCAGTTCATCATAATTAATATGTGTCTTTCTCCTTCTAGCTAAGGGAAGGCAATTCTTTAGATCAGAGGAAGTCTTAAGACTTAGTCACAGGAAGTTAATAGCCCAAGCAAAAAAAAAAAAATAAAAAAAAAAAAAAAAAAAAAAAAACCACCACCACAAAACACCCCCCAAAAAAACACTCTCAGATAAAGTAATCAAGCCTTTCCTTTGTATTTCAAAGTATATTGTGATGCTGGCATAACACCGAATCCTTCAGTACAATGGTAAGTCAAATAGTTTTATAGAGACACATAGGACCACCTCTGAAATAACCCAGAAGAGTAAAATACCATCACCCCAAGTGCACACAGCCTTGGTTATCACAGCCATCACCAATATTCAGGGATGGAACCACTGAGCATTGCACAGCTTAAAGGTCTGCAGCAGAAATGGCAAGTACCTTCCCACAAAGCTTTCATCAACACACCTGAAGTCATCAGTCTATTTTAAAACTTGAATAGACTTGACAAAAATTCTCACATGCCATGGAGACTAATGAAGACTTAAGAACCATAAGGAAGACTTAAGAACCAATGTCAGATCACAAACACCCTAAAACACTGAACCCCAGACAATCCACTGAATTAAAAAACAGGTGTTATCATTTCAAAGATTCATGTGAAGGCTCCATTGTTCCATTCTGAAAGCAGGGAGACTTTCCCTAAGATTCCAATTTAACCAGCCACCTTCGTACTGTTCTACAGTTAATTCTCATCTTTATACTCAGGATTTACTGAATAATTCACCAACTTGATGATTCATCTACAGGTAGTCATTCAGCTCCTCTTCCTTAACCTCATCTGAAGAGCATTTGTGTGGTTGTTTAGGGAGTGTTAGTTTATTTTGTTTTTTTGGTGTTTGTAAATTTTTTTGAAGCTTCTTTCCTTCACCAGTGGTAGACTGCAGGCTGGAAAAGGTACCACTAGACCATGAAAAACAGCCATTTTTCACCAATGTGTCCCCAGAACAGAAAATTTTTGGTTACAATTCAATGTGACACTTTTGGTTTTGGCACAATATAACAATCTTTTAGGCACTGTTCGAAATTACAGTAAAACAACGAGCAGGTCAAAGTTTAGCTGTAAATTAACACTCACTTTAATAAAAAATAACTTTAAAATAATGACATCAGCTAAGCCACTCTCTCGTAGACATCTTCTCACACCTGCAAATATAAAATATACAACAGATGTTGGAGAACCAAACCAACTCCCTCCTCCCCCACCACAACTGCAGTACTGAGCTTCTACAGGAGAACTTACACACTGTCACTTTGCTGGAAACTGATTATACTCGTATCTTTCCTAATTTTTTTTTTTTTTCTGCTGGCATGTATATACATATAAAAAAATTAAATTTGCACAAAAGGTAGGTCTGAAAATATGGATGTGATTCTGCTCCAATTACAATATGGGACAGGAAAACTAGAGGAGCAAAGGGCCCCTAACCTGGTGTGAAATCTTTTCACTAACTTGGCAATCAGTCAAGCAAATAAATATACTTTATTTATTCCAAAGAGAGCTGAACTTCCACAGTTTGTAGCTGACAGTAATTAAAAGCTGAATGGATGGCTGAGTTACAAACCAGTGAGAAGGAGCCCACAGCTCCTTCTGGATGTTCCTGGCAAACAACTCATCAGCATTTAAAAGGAAGCCTCTTGTTCCCTCAATTCCTACAAAACACTGACTGACATGTCAACCTACCTGAACCCAGCCTGACAGCTGAGACTGGCCTCTGACAGTAAACATGTTTGGGATTTTGTTGCACAGGTTTTGCTTGCCTTTCTTAATTAAGAAAACCCTTATGCAATACCATCAGCTTTTCAATTAAAATACCACATTGAGGACAATCCTTACTTCATAAAAATGATGAGTACTTTCAGGGTTTTTGTTGCTAGCCCTAAACAAAGTCAAACAAGATTCTGCAGGATTTAAATCACAAAGGGAAAGGGGGAGCCAAAAATTGCACACCTTACTGTCACTGACATTTATTAGAAAAACGTTTACAGAAGTTTCTTCAAGCCTCAAAATCTTTGAATCTAAGACTTCATGGATGTAAATTCTAAAGGAAACAAGTAATTTGTAAAAGACAGACAAAGGTTGACAGGTTCTAAGTCACTAGTACCTTCTTTTCATTTGCAAGCTCTTATCACTTTGCATGTCAGAGTTCTCTGGTTTCAAACACTGACCCCTTAAACCAACAGGTAAATCATAAGTAAGCTCCGACATTTCCAACTTCTACTCTCCAATGTTTGGTTCAAAACAAGTCTGCATGGTGCAGAAGAACACAGTATTAGCTTAAAACCATTAATTCCAAAATAATCATCCTAATTGAGAAAATGCATCAAGCAGATAACAAATCCATTTCTAGCTACTTTTTAACCCAAAGGTACCAGAAGTACCTGAAAAAATTCTAGTTTTCCCTAGAAGAGGGGCACAGTGATGAAGCAGAAAACTTCCACATTTCAATTCTAACCCTGTTCCCTGAGCTAGAAGCTCCAGTAGAGATATCTGTTCACTTTCGCAGGCAGAAATGGCAGGAGTGGTTTAACCAGGGTCAGTACCTCCCTGACCAACACATTACAGGCACCCTAGTCACAAAACCAGCAACCACTTTAACCCCACAAAGCTTTCAGACTTTGGAAAGGCAAAAAGCAGCAGCAGGATGAAAGAGGTCTCCATTCCTAGACTTCAGATAGCATCATTAGAGACTTCTGCATTTGGGGATTTGATTTCCAAGGAAAAGTCAAAGTTATAATAATGGTGGCATTTAATCTCACTGTAAATAAGAAAAAAGGTTAAGACACAGAAGCTGCCAAGCACACCATCTCTTGGCAACAACAGCTGGAAATCTGCAAGCTAGGGATGCCAGGTCTTTTTATTTCTCTCTTTTTTTTAGCATTCAATTTAGATTACTGATTAGAACCACCAAAGTACAATATCCTCTTACATATCCTGTAAGAAAATTTACAGTTCTTTCAACCATCCGTGCTATCATCTTTAGAGGACAATCTGCATCCACAGTAATTAGTATTGCTAGTATAGACATCAACTAAATCTCAATTTTTAATGATTTTACTAGGCATATGTTCTAAAAGGTTTATTTGTTAGGCAAGGTTTGCTTTATCTATGCAGAGTTTGAAAAAATGATTGATTTGACTTAGTCATAGACCAGTGCAGCATGCATAATGCTCTGAGGCAGCAGTTACTCCAGGGGTATAAAACAAGTCCTCCTGAAGGAATTTAATATAATTTACCAACCTGCTCTTGGCCATTAAGTGCAGCCTATTGAAAAAGAGTTTGGCTGTTGCACTAGTGTAGCTAACACAAAGACACTAAGTCATCCTATGAAGGAGATTCAGTTTCTACCCCAGAGGAAGACAATTCCTCACTATTTTTCTTTCAGGGCTCCCCAAAATACCAAGGTTCACATGCTTGAGCTGCTCACAAAATGCAAATTTCTTTCTCCATATTGTTCTTCCCTTCCCAGGTATATCCTAAAAAACTAATTGTTGAGAAAAGCTAATTAGGATAATTATTTGTTAACCATTAGAAATTAATAGTATCTGTTTACCCCAGGAAAGAAAGAGATAATTTTATGCCTGCTGCCTTGCAAAAGGGTTGAACTTTTGAACTTGCTTCACAGCCAGCTTCAAAAATTTTTTATCAGAGCAAAACTTTCAGCACTTTTAAATTAGTGAAATAAGCTGAGCAATCCTGTGAAGGCAGCAAAAGGAGAACCATTTTCTTCCAATAAGTTTATTGTTAGACCTCTTGAGAACAGAAGCTTGCAAATCACTTCCATGTTGCTAATCCTAAACATTCTAACTATTCTAGAAATGGTATAAACCATATCTCCCCACTGGAATTGGAATAAAAAGAGAGGAGGAAAAAAAAGCTACAGCACACATAGTAACCATTGTTTGAATATCAAAAGTGGAAGCCAGCACTGGCATAACTCAATCTGCTAAACTACTAGTTTATCTTGATGACATTTAGTTAAATCATCAGACTGCTTTGAAAATGTATGCTAAGAATATTAAAAACAAAAATATTCAGCAGCAGCTTCCAGCACAAATAGCTTCCAGAAGACTAAATGCAGATTGTAGACACAGCTTTAGATGGAAATTTAAATGCAGCTATGTCTTGCAAGGCCAAAAAAAAAAATACATTTAATTAGGAAACATAAGTCTTACTAAAGAAACATATGTACCAAATTAATTTTTTTATCTTTATATAAAAGAACATGTTTGATTAAGGGAGGGATTGTTTCTGAAACTACTGATCCCATGTCTTTATAAAAGACTAATGTAAATATTACTAGCTAAGTTTCCACCAAGGTGAATATGCTAGAGAGAAGAAAGCAAAATAAAATTAATAAAGCAAAATAAAATTAATATATAATTATATAACAGTCTTCACAGAACAGTAATGTCAGAACTACAATTCTCAAACACATAAGCAGATGAATATCATCTGTTAAATGTGTTTATATTCAATATGAAAGCTGAAGCAATTCACTTCTAAGCGACCAGAGGTTAAGTTACAATGACACAGCAAGAACATATTCATATGCTCCAAAACAGAAACAACCAATTCTTCAGTGACTCACTAGTATCAGATTTGGTAGATTGGTACAAACTTTAAAAAGTGAGACAGCAAATCATCAGAAAGATTGTCAGGTAAAAGGACTTGATAAATTCATCTGTGTTATTTTCAACCTTAATTATCAGGTTTACAATAGTCACTGTATTTAAAAACCCAGTCCCTGCCAGTCCTCCTTCTTGACAGTATTTCATTTTACTGCAGCTTACACTTTTCACCTCATCTTTTCAGGAGACAGTTTCCAGTGTGGCACACTGCAGGATAATAAGAACTGGGCATGAGTCAGTCCAGGAGGAAGGGAAGGCTCAAACCCACCAGCAAAGAGGGAGCCCAAGTGGTGGTAGTTGGTTTTGTGATAACAAGCAAATATTTTGCTTTTCTTTAGTGAATGAGGTGGGGTGGAAAGGAATCAGACATTTGTCAAGTCAAACTAGAAAACAAGTAGATTTCCCCCTCAAGAAGAGGTGTACCAAAGGCATTACTAATAAACTTGCAAATCCTCATCCAATCCCAATGGGTGAAGACAACTATCATGGTACAAACAGACATCCTAAAGTCTGAGCGGGCACTGGGCAGGGATGGAAGCAGCTACGTCTATCCTATGCTGTTGATTCTTTTCTGCAAGCCACAATGCTAGTGAAGCTTCTTCTGAGAAGAGTCAGAACACATGCACTCACTGCCCAAGAGTTCGCCCTTCAAAATTCAATGGGCTGAGGCAGTCAGAAGGCATCCAGAGGAACACCAGCAAAGTGGCCCACTCCAAAATGGGAAGAGTAAAGGGAAAAAAAAAAACCCAAAAGGCAGAGGCTGGCCTATTGTGGTTAGAAACCAGCAAAAAAAAAACTATGCAGCAATTACAACATAATTCTGGGAGAAGTCTATCCTTAGAAATCTGGAATGACAGTGAAAGCACCTTGAATTTTCGTTTCTAAAAGAGAGAATTCTAAAGCAGCTGAAACAATGTTGCTGCATGAAAACAATAGGAGAAGCCTCACAGATCATAGATTCAAGCTGTAGGTCATTGCATTATGAACACCAGCTCTGGAAAGGCACAGAAAAATAGCTACCTTGAACTCTCCTTGCCTTTCTTTTTCTCATGTTCTTAACATAAATGTATTTCCCCAAATTATTCCTGTGACAGTAAGACAAAGTACTGATACTGCTATGGCCATGTTAGGCACTATTGAATGAGTAGTCTTCCAACTTATTCTGGAGAATACAGATCACAAAATTTGTAAAAAAAATTAAAATCTGCTTAGTTGTCTGCTAACCCAATTGCAGGGAGAACATCATCCTTATTTCAACTTATCCACACAACTCTTATGCCTCATTCACAGCTTCAGACAACTACAAGGTTTATCAGTAACATCATCGAACTTCACCCAACATTAAACTTTTCTTTACAGCTGCAGTAGAAAACAAAACCTTTCCCTATAGCTTTAGCTAAAGCAAAGTAGAGGACTATTATCCAGTTCCTACAAGAAAAGGTCATTACAGAACTTCTCTATTTGTAGCAAAGATTCTCCTTTCTTTCCACAAGCCTAAGTGTTCTTGACCACTTTAAAGACACTCAAATCTGCAATTCCTATCCTTCCCTGGTCAGAACGTGTTGTGTGAGTACAAGACATTTAAAATTCTAAGTAGATATCAAAAACAGAAGCCAGAACTATCCCTGTATCTATCCATCTACACATATATGAGAATTCCTTGTAGAGGAACAGCTCAGAGAAAATTCAACCCATTTGATATTGTTTCATGGCTCAAGCACACAAAAAAGTCATCCTAACAAAATCCACATTGACCAAAAAAAACCCCTCAAAATTTGTAAAATGAAAAACCCTTATTACTTAAAGTCAGCCAAGTAGGATTACAGGTTTTCAGGTAAACTCTCAAAGCTGTAGCATTTCCCATATTTTAGTCCCAAACCAGGTTAGACTATTTATCCTCTCTTCCCACAGTGAGACAGCACAAACACCAAAAATCTGTTCTCCAAGACACATGGTACTTGTGAGTAGAGCGTCACAAGCGAGATGCATCAGGGCCCCTGGTAACATTTAAAGCCTGACTCAAAGCTTAATAAAATTGGTGACCACAAAATATGGAGAAAAATGGATAAAACTTATTTTAAACATTTCATTAAAAACAAACCCCAAATACAAACTCAAAACCAAAGCAAACCACACAAAACACAAGACAAAAATAACCAACGCACTCCTGTCAAACCTAAAGCTTGGTTACTTCTGTTCTTGGCACAGAAATCTGTACTTTACATATATTTTAATTTGGGGGGGTACCTTACAATCCTGAGCAGGAAAGCAAAACATTTTTTGTAAGGTTAACACATCTACAGCATCATTATTTTGAAACAGTAAAGTATTTTCTATATTTTAAACACACAAAAGTAAAAGAGCACAAGTTCAGAGCACTATCCATCTAGTTAGGAAAAGATTATAAAAATACAACATCACTCTACTGTATCAGATCATACCCCACAAACATTTATCAAGTGATAAATATTTCCCAGGAAACATGGAAACAAGCTGGTTTGGAGGGAGTCTTTGTACTCCAGCAAGATGATTACAGATATCAATTACTTGACTATAGACATATGATAGTGGAGATACAAGTTTATAGTGTACAAAACAGAAGCAACCCGTGTGAGTCAGCCAGATTTTCCTACCAGGGCTCTAATGTTAATCTGCTTATCTGAAATGAGAAACACCTTTACCATTAAATAAACTGTGACTTTCCTTGTAGGAGGGGAAGGGGAATCCCCATTCCATCCCACACTCCAGCTTTTCCTACAGCATCCTTTCAAGTCTCATAATTTTAATACTGGCTCTTTTAAATGCCAGTTTTTTCCTTTCTCTTTTTGCCAAAAGACTTGTTTTCCTTTAGCAGACAGAGTAGAGGCTGGAAAATATTCCTTCCTACACAGTTGCAAAAGAACATACCACACTTACATGAGATTCAAATCAATCAAAACTTTAAGCTACAAAAAAACCAGTCAGATCTAACACAAAATAAACCAAAACCCAAAATAGGACAATTTCAGTTTTAGAAGAAAGTAGATTCCAACCATTCCTGTCACCTTCCTTGGTCTTCAGTCTAAGGAAAAAAAAGTGATTTTAAAGGCCAAACATTACAGGTTTCCATAACAAGGCAGGAAGGTATGATTAAGAAGTTGCCTGTGCATGAGATGCATTTTTTTTCCTTACAAAACAGAGAAAGAAAAAGGCAATTATAACACAGAACTCAAGTATGAGGCTCTGTGGTTGAGAAAAAAAATGAAGTAATTTTAAAACATTTGCCAGACGACTTCAAGCATTTCCTTTCTCATTCCAGGAGTTGGCATACAAACTAGGCACACCTTATAAACCCCACCACCTCCTGGCCCTAATACATTTTTGCTTCATTAAAAAAGAAAGTTAAATAGCACATGTATAAATATACAACCAAACATTTACACACACCCCCCTATTGCAAAAAAGACTGATAGTAGTACTTAAAATAGATGCACGCCTCACTTAAATGTGAGAATAAAAGCATGTTTTCACTTGCAATTAAAACACAATGAATAAAGGCACTGTAGGAGATCAACATTGTACTCCCAGATTCAGGGCATTTCTCCAGAAATGACACAAAAATCTCCAGTCATTATTTGTTCATTGGTGTACTATTTTCTGTCAGTTGTGGTGGTCTGCTGCCACCCACAACCATATTGCCTTTTACCTGAAGATACCAGCGACCTTCAGAAATATATTCTGGCATGCTTACAAGTAAGGAATTTTTAAACTATTTGTTGTTTGAAGCTTTAGGTTCTGATTCTGTGACTTTTTCTTAGAAAAACTGATTCACAAAGCAAGTAAGTCTCTTTATTGGTTCCAAAATCTTTGAGCAATGATTTAGGAATACATTGATATACTGCCAATCCAGGAACTGAAGTGACACGTTAACATCATTTATGTTCCTATCCAATCTTGTGATGAATTTCAAGCAGCCTGACCAACAGGATATCTGTCTATATGTTCAAGGACAGCACAAAGAGGCCACAGTGGCTGCCAATCTAGAAGGTGGGGGGGGGGAGGGGGAAGAATGGAGGGAAGGAAGTAGAAGGATGAATTTTTCACTTATGTTACATGGAGTAAAGCCATATTATAGTCTGTTGTTATGTGTTATAATAAGAAGGAATAGCTATTTGTCACCTTGTTGGATGTGTAAGCACTACCAATGCAAAGCAATTTTCAGTTGAAGAGACTTCATTTTGGAAGGGTGGGGAAGGAAATGCTTTCTTCCATATCAGACTCAAATAGAAAACCATTTACTATTTAAATGATTCAGCTGAAGCTCCTTGCCCAGTTTGTAAACTTACATTGAGAGTCACCTTCCCTTCACTCCTATTAGAGTCTGTATTTTGCCCTTGCCTGGGCAAATAACACAAGACTCATTCATCTGTGGGACAAACCTGATTACATGGGGGTGAGTAGGAGACTTGACTTTCCTTGCCTGCATCCTGTGCAGGCATCTAAAATAGCTTTAACTGTCCCACCACTACCTTCATTACAGGCTTGGGTTGGGTAGAACTGGCCACGTCAGAGAAGGAAGAGCTGTGGTTTAGTCTAGACACAGCATTTCCCCTGTCCTTTGCCATGGTCCTGCTTCCAGCAAAGATCCTTTAGTCAGGAGATTAAAAGAGCACATTGCTGTGAAAGAAAAAACAAACCTGCTTCATTCAAAAAAGGAAGATCCCAGGACAAAGCAGTGTGGTACAGCCTGGTGTTCACCAGATTTCCCTTCCTGAGGCTTTCCCTAAGTCTAAAAGGGTAGGAGTAAGCATCCCAGAATTGCCCTTAACACTGACCTGAAAAAGAAGATCTTTGTAAGCAGTCTATTACAAGGGCAAACATTCATGTGTAACCAAACAAGCTCCACCTCAAGGGCTCCAGTGCTACTGAGCTGCTCTCAGCTTCCAGCTCCTCTCAGGCCCCCACCTGTTTCGTGACCACTGTAACATCACCAGTGCCAAAGCAATTTGTACAGCCTGCGCTCAGCTGAGGCACCAGGTCCATTCTTTAAACACAGGCACTCTCCTGGACTGATGGGAGGAAAAGACTACAGTCACACACCTTGCAGGGAACTGCTGTGCTGACCCATCCACAGCTGCCAGGTTGCACTCGCCACAGCATCCTGCCAGCATGCTGCTACAGGGTTACATAATTCTGCTGCCTGCTGGGTATTTTTTAGTATTTCCATAGTTTTTAAACTTCCTTATTTATTTTGAAGCACAAAATTAAACCAGAAGATTTGGGTGAACATCATCATACTTAAATCCTAACTATAGCAGGAAGAATTCTCTTTAAAAATACTACTCATTACTGCTGGATGAACTCTAAATATACACACCACGAGCATTCAGAACCAGAATTTTAAAAAGATTAGTAAGTGCTTGTTTCTGAGCATGCCATGTCAGTGTGATTCATGAAATATGATCATCATCATCTTATGTTAGAGTAACACCATGGCATTTCAGTATCCAAGGTGCGTTTGCTGTTCCTTCTCCCTTCTCAATTTTAACCACATGAGTTTTAGTCCTTAATTATGGTAGTCCATATAAGCTATAATCACTTCATTGTTTTCCACAGTTACTTGAAAAACTGATTTTCTACCAGCTGTGAAGTCTAAACAGCCAACCACAGACCAGGACAGTTCAAGATTTAGGGGATAACTGTATGATACCCATCTTTTTCAGCTTGTTCTGGCCTGCATTCCCAGTGCCAGAAATATCAGCAGCTGGTGAAAGTCAGACCATTGTGTACTCACTAATTCCGTGCTGACAAGATGTGATCACACAACATGAAGGAGCAGGAGAGATAACGAAACCCTGGACTCCCCATCACAGGTCTGTATTTCCACAAGATCATAAGATCTGCATTTTAATGCTGGAAATGTTAATTTATTTCCCTGAATCTTCAGAATCCTCTTCCCCACCTGTGTGGCAGAACTCCCTTCCCCATCCCACACCAGCAGCATTAGGAAGCATTAGCTGTTATCAACAAAGGATGAACCCTGCTTCCATTGTAGCTCAGGCACCACTGACACTTCTGGTTTAGCATTCCTACTGGTATCTAAGCTCAAATTAATAATAAGTTTTATTAGGAACTAAATGGAAATCAAAGTGGAAATTGTGTGGGCTGAAAAATCATCTTGTTCTCTGAGAACTTCCCCTTTTTGTTTCAAAACTAGGTGACAGTTTTATAGTTACTTTTTGGTCCCAGGCTTACTAAAAAGATAAGGATCCCATGTATCATATTTCTTTCTGCAGCTGCATGGCCATTTTTACTTTAATTTTTCTGGAAAGAGTTGACTTTCCAGTGTCATAAAAATACTATTACTCCCATTTTCTCTCCCTACAAAGATCAAGCCAGCCTCTACTTTGAAGAGCCTAAAGCATATAGTTTCAATAAAAGCTTCAAAAGCGAGTAAAAAAAATCACCTTCAGACAAAACAATTCCAAAAAAGTTTAACCGAAGTACAAATCTCCCATTAACAGCACATGAGCACTTGTGGAGGACACCTTGCTGTTTTCACACCTGAGCAATGCAGGGATGCTCTGCAGTAGCTACAGACTGCTGGAACCTCTGCCCGGCAGGTTGCAGCGCTTCCCCACGGGCTCTAAACCTGCCGGGGAGCGCTGCCTGCGCAGGGAGCCCTTGCTGAGGTGTTATATTGTTGAGCCACCTCGTGGCACATTCGCTGTATTACAGCATCTCCAGGACTGGGCAGCTGCTGGGTCTGCCCAAATCCATGCAAGGAAAAGCATCTAAGGTGTTTCAGCCTCAGCATCCTAGTGAAGCATCACTCCCTCTGTAAGGAAAACATGCATTCTTCAGATTAAGCCACACAAGATCACCAGAGTGCTACTGTCAATCACCCTTTTCTAAGCACTTGGTTATTCCAACCAATAGCTCCTTACAAAGTAAGCTGATTTATAAGTTCTTATAGGCCACATTCGATCTCTACATATGTAATGCCTCATGGATGAGACAACTGTAGCCCATAAAATCAGCTGAAAAAATACTCAGCTGTGAAATTCCCCTCCAAAAGAAAAACAAGAGCATGTTTTCTGAAGACTGACTGCAAAGTACTTTCACACACCATCTTCAAAACAAAGTCCTACAATCCAAGGTTTGCTCCAAAACTGTTAAACTGTTGGGCAATTGTAATTTAAGTGAATCAAAGACAGAAAGTAAGTGTAGGTCTTCTGAAGCCTCAGATAAAAAGGAAAGCATTTTTATTGCAGAGGATCCCTAGACTTGAATCCATACACATGATCTCTCCAAATTCTCTGCACACACAGGACAACCAACAAAGATACTGCCAGTGCAACACTGGTTACTGCAAGTCAGCTCTCATGTAACATTTTATTCCACAGTGATTTATTTCCACTTCCACACCCTAAGACAGTACCAAAACACACAACTCGTTTTTATACAAAATGAGCATTGTGTGACCAGTGGTAATGTAATCTTCCTACCACTCCACCATAACCATTACTTCAAGAGATCCTTCTTGGAATAATTATAGTTTTATATTGTTGCCCCTTCTGGCACCACTAAAAGACAGTAGCTTTTAAGAGTTAAAAAAACCCCAAACAAACCACAACAAACCCAACACCTCGCACACTTAAAGACATTTTAGATACTTGTTTACTACCCATACTGTTCATAAATGGTTTCTGTACCCACACTACATATAAGGCATAAAGAAATACCAATGCTAACTACAAACTTATAAAAAATTAGTTCCAAGCCTCAAAACACAGGAAAACTCAGCACACAAGACCCTGGCAGAACACAACACACCACTTACAGACAAATAAATAACATAGGCAACCTCAACAGAGTACAACAGTACCAAGAAGTCATAGTCTTTCCATCAGCCCCAAAAGTTTCAAAGCAATGGAGAGGATTCACAAGGCTTTAACCAGCTTTCTAGTCTTTTCATAGACATTAGAAAAATGCTAATAAGCGGCATTGTTGGAATATGGCACACCAGATACTTCACTGGAACACCCATAGTGCAATTGACAGAAGAGTAAAAATCATGATTTATTTACTTGCTGCCTTAATTGTTTCCCACTCTATCCTTTACTGAAGTCACAAAACCACAAATACTAACCTTCTTTCTAGTTCCTTAACAATCTTGAGAGAGATGGAATGAAGTTAACCACAGCACAAACGCAGAGATCCTCTAACACTGGCTCCTGCGCATTTCCTACCACCATCTTCATTTAGCCTGCTTCCTTCCCTCTCTAACCAGAAAACTTCCTACAGCTTATAAAGTTTCAGGTTTCCCCACTTCTGCAGCAAAAAAGTAATGAGGGCTGGTACTAGCAAGACAAGACACAATTGGAAGCTGCAAAACAAATTGGCTTGAAGCCCATAGCTGAAGAGAACAGCTTAATGAGCTCAATTTCAAAAAGCTTTTCTCTCAAGTGATGGCTTGAAAACTGTTAAGTGAACAGCTAAAGAGACAAACTAGGGGCAGGTCTTTGAGTGGGCTTGAAGGTGGTCCTAGACACCTTTCAATCTAAAAATATCCAGCTCTATCCCCATAGGTTCCAAAAGCCTTTCAGATAAACTTAATTTACATTAGTGGAATTCTTCCAAATCTTCTCTGAATCATAATCTCACTTAGGTTACTAATTTGGAAAATTCAAATCACCCCACTACACAGATATCGAAACCTGGGATGAAAACACTCCAGAGAAAAACCATCAAGCTATTTAACTACTTTGTGCTGCATTTCAATAGGAGGAAAGAATCTGTATTATGTTTGTGGATTCAGGTTTTAACTACAATGTTAAAGAACTGCTTTTTCCTAAGGCTGGAAAACACGTGTTTCTACATTTTCAGTCTGGACTGTTCCAATTATCATCAACATCCTGAATCAATACAGTTTAAAAAAAATACATTCCCCAAGCATTAACATTAACACATTCACTAACTGATGCATCATTACCTTGCAGAAAATATCCAGATCAATTTCCACACAATTAAAACTTTGGGGGAAAAAATGCCTTAATCTTAACTTACCCTTTTATCTTCCCTCATGAATTCTGGAATTAGTGCAGAAATCATTGACATTTTATAGGACCACAATCACTAGGCTTGAAAGACAATGACTCCTGGATTCCATTAAACATCCCCACCTGCATGCAATGATTTGGGATAAAAGACTACTGATAAAAACTGATAAAAACACAGTATTTTCACATTTAATAAAAGCTAATAACCTTGGTGCTAATAACACAAATTTCATACAAACAGGAATGGATACACTTTAAACAGTGAACAAGTGGAATGTTTGTTAAGATCCAAATTTTGCAGAGGTGTAAATTGCATCACAATAATTGGTCAACTATTGATTTTAATGTTTAAATTCAACCTGATTACGGTAACTTTTCCCACATAGGCAGATAGCTTTAAGAGCTTTATGCTGACATTTCAGACTATATCTAAACCCAAGAATATTTTTAAAATGGCAATACATGTTAAATTAAATAAATACTGCATATCAGCATGGGATTCTACATTGATCTTGCTCCTAAAATAATAAGAATTAATGAATGCTGATAGATCAAGCCACAGACAGGCATTGTGAAAGCTGCTTTCACACAGTGAGAAATTTGTTTTAAGATCTGTAACTTAGCACTATTGCTCAGGAAGAAAAAGGCTCATACACACAGGTCTCTGCACACCAGTAAGTATGCAACAAAAAAAATGCCCTTTACACTTTTCTAAAACAGCTGATTCACATCCCAGCTGCCTGGAACATCTCTAATCTATATTTAGAAAATATCCAAATCTCTTCAATAAAAGGAAATGTACCTCCTCTGTCTGGACATCCAGTTTAAAAAGAGAGCAATGCTTTTTGGATTTCAATTAAAGAACACGTATGCTAGAAACTTCTTTTATCTAAAATTTTTGAAACTCACACAGTAGTTTACTCATGAAACTAAACCTGTAAATACAAATCGACTATTTATTTTCCCTTCAACAGCAACAGTACATTTAATGACGTGTTACATATAAAAACACCACATGATCCTATATTGGAGGCTTCAGTTGTTCACAGTTACATAAATATTTACCCCAATAAATGTATTGTGTGTTGTTAGCTACTTTATATACATTACATAAAAGTCTTACTTTTGTTCTAGAACTGAGATTTTTCCTAGAACTCTTTAGATGGAAAGTCATGGTTTCATGACGAGCACTTCAAACTGGACAATTCTCTGCAATGCTAAAACAGGTCTGGATTTTAACACTCTGCTGGCAGCAGCTGGGCTTACCTCAAGGCTGACATGTTAATACCAGCATGCACTTGCACTTGGGTTGAGAAATATGAACTCTCAGCTTTGAAGGGTTAAATAAGGAAAAAAAAGTAGGCATTGCTTGCCAAGGGACTACCTGAAAAGCAGCAGCTCCTAGGGCTGTGCTTTTAACCTTGACTTCTCCAAAGCTGAAGAGGGGTACAGGTAACACAAGGGTAATAGTTAACAGATAAAAGCTATTGACAATGTCAGAATAATTCAGATTTTTTTTCTTTTTTACAGAAATTAAAAAACAAGAAATGTATAGTCTGAAAGTATCTTGAACTGTTCGTTCCCACAGCACTGAAATCTAGTTGATAATCGCATTCCCTAAATTAAGCAATCTCATCAAGATTATGAACAATCAAGTCACTAAACTCAGGGGAGCAGAGAGAAGCTACACACCTGTGCATGTAATGGTTTGGGCTCTTATGAAAGCATAGAAGTAAGAATATGACACACCACATCTATTGCTTCAAGTTCATGCTTTAGAAAAGTAACAATTATAGAACCAAAGTAATTCACTGACTTCTCCATCAACAGGAAGATAATCCAGCAGTTCTTGAACACGACATGATTGCAGATCAACTTCCACAGAAAATTTTATTATTTTGGCTTATAGCAGCTCCTTTATTTCACTTATTTTTCATTTTAATGTTCCTACTGAATTTATACAAAGTTCAAGGAAAAGAAGAAATACTTTTAATTTCTACTCTGAGTGTAATTTTCAAGAAGTCAGCTACATGAGCAAACACATTTATTTTCATCTGGAGCATCTTAACACTGAAAAGTATTTTTATTCTACAGTAAGGAATACAGGAATCCAGAAACTAGTTCTCCCTTTAGCAGATTATCCAACTACAACTGACATATAAGTACTCAGCAAGGGAGCTGTGGTGCAGTCTCAAGTCAGTAAATTTAAGATCAAGTCATTCACCACATTTATTACAACAGTTGTCTTTGTAAAATTGTTTTGCCAATAAATCTGATAAAACAAAGCTCAAACTAGAAACAAGCTGTTCTATAAAATATGAATGGCAGGATACATTTTAGCAAAGTGAAATCTCCCCACAAGGGAGCTGTCAAATATGTAATTACTTTAAAAGCATCTTAAATGTTTCTAAGACTATATATGGCATGTAAACTAGCCATTTTATTATTAAGACCATACTTGGGTAAAGCTTTATGCAGTATCTGTTTCATTGCTGGTTACCAGATGAGTTTCTTTAAGACACAGCACAACAAACATGCTAAGGATTGTTAAAAATGGCAAATTTCAGGGGATTTTTGTGGTAAGAACAAAAAAATACCACTCGAAGACTAACATAATTCTGGCCACAGATATGGATCATGCTGGAAGAAATTTCCTAAGGTCTAAAGTGTTCTTTGCTGCTAGAAATAAAGCCATTAAACCAGTTACGACACGAGAAAAAAAAAAAAACAAACACACAACCAGCTGACAAAAAAACCCCTCAATCTTGCAACCAACACCAATCCCTTACACAGAATAGGAGATACAATTATTCTGTTTTATTCCACATAGTAGCCAGGATTTACATTCTCATGCATATATCAGATATTATTCAAAAATGCTTTTAATATGGCCATTTTCATAGTCTAACTTCAGAAGCTTCTAGCTTCAGAAGCTTTACTGTAAAAAAAACCAAAAACAACAGAAAAATCCCCAACAAAAAAATCCAAGCGGTTCAGAAAATTCAGTTAAAAAGATCTAAAACTTCCTGTATTTGATAGAAGGTAGCTCAGGTAAGAATACCAAGCAGTCACATTGCATAGCAAAAAAGTTCTCTCTTAATTGAAGCTGCCCACAGCTTCTAACCATGAGACAGTAATTTAGTTTAAGTAGCTATTGTATTCATGCAGAAAAAGTAGCTATTGTATTCATGCAGAAAAACCTCTGATATTTTAAAAATTATAAAATTATCTCCTGATTCAGTGAAAGATTACCATTCATCATGGTGTCTTCTTAAAAGTATTAGGATTATTATTGGCATAGAAACAGCTTGAGTCTTGAGCTAGTTAGGACTCTCCTGACAAAGCTTTTACAAGGAAAATTCCAGGTAAATCAAACTTTTCATGGGAATATTCTAGGGAGATCTTTTACTAAGAAAAACATCATGGTTTGCTGAGCACATGGACTTTTGCTTTCGGTGTTAGCCACTCCCAGACTTTGGGGGAGCATTTGTAAATGGTCTTTATAACCAGTAAACACAATATTTTCTTGTTTGATCCAAGCAACTACTGCAAAAAAAAAAAAAAAAATTTGGATGATTAAGTGAATTTATGCCAGAGATTCATTTGTCAGAGAGATGAGAACCAAATTGTGAGTTTCACTGAGCAGACAAGACAAAAATATATTACAATTTTAGATACCTGCAAAGGAAAAATAAAGGAAAAATTAAACAAAAGAGAGAACTGATTCTTATCAAGTTGATTACATTACCTTAAAGTGGGTTGCCCCCACTTGAGCAGCCAGAAGCTGACAAATTTCACTTTGCATATAAGTTATATCACAACACAAGCAAGAACACTTGAGCATAAAAATAGAGAGGACGCTACCGCCCACATCGTTCTTTGTGGTTTAATCAAGGTTGATTCACAGCTATGCTCTGTTCTAACCCAAGCCCTAGTGTACATGTAATTACAGATTAATGAGGTACTGTAAGAAATGTTGCACTGATTTAAGGTGGGCATTCCTTAGGCGAACTTTCTCAGAGAAAGATGCTCTGACAGCAAATTAAGGCTAAACAGAGCAACTGCACTCAAGCAGGTCTAGGATCTTGTCTTTTCAGGCTACCAGCTAGAAATCTCAACTATCACCAGAAAAAGTATTTATTGTGTTACCTCTTTAATAAAATTGTGTTGCCTCTCTAATATAAAATTCTAGACTCCTTATGTACAAATCTCCTCAAATAATTATCAATTTCTTTTGCATAGATCTGTGAACAAACTGACCTTGCAGAAGCCCCTCCCTTTCCTGATGACAGTCAGCCAACACAACCTACTTGAAGCCTCAATATTCCTTGCTGTGGCAGGCTCTTCATTCCCATAGCTCACAGGAATTTCCCAGGCTTATAGAAGAAGCATTCCTACATGGATGTGCTGCCAAATCAAGCAAAGGTGCTGAGCACACATTTTCAACACAACAGGCACAGTATAAACAGCAGTCTTAGACTTTCACACCCAGTATTGTGCTAAGCTTTTATTAAAAAGCCTGTAAATGTAAGCATATAGAAGGTGACAACAGTGCTGAAGATCAAGGTCTATTAAAAAAACTGTTGCATATAAGAAAAAAGCTTTTCTTTTCCCATCACACCATTTGCCTGTTAAGCAGAGAGAATATTTGACTATGATAGGTTTATTCTAAGTGTTTTCACTTAAAGACCACAAATCTCTTCAAACACTTGAAAGATAAAACACATCCACTGTTTTAACTTTAGACTACCTGTTACCACAGAAACTGCTATTCAGCAAGAGAAAATAGCTTTAAACAAGTCGGTAACTGTTTAGAGCAAAAGATATCTCCCATTTTGTAGGGGCTTGCAGCAGGGAGTGCATTCCCCTGTAGAGGAGGGTAACAAATTAAGGAAGATAATGAAGATTCTCACAATGCCTAATTTTTCCCAGACCGAGGGAGTAAAGGAAAAAGTTGAAACTGTGACAGAATTCCAAAATCCAATTTATTACACCAAGGTGCATGATCCAAGGTGAGGCCACATAGTGGTACAATAACCCAAGTAAAGAAATGTGGTTCAATCCAGAGAGCAGCTCATGCTTTTCACTGCTCGTAGCAGTTCTGATGCTCAGAGGACTCACCCACTAGGAAAGGACAGAGTTGTCATTTCATAATTTGCCACATACACAACAGGCAAGAGAAGAGACAAAAACATAGAAGAAAAAGGCTGGAGACACGATGCTTTAGGATTTCCAAAGGTAGACTCTATCCCTCAACCATTTTTCATTCTAACTGGAATCTTTCAACATCTGTAAAACTGAAAATAGTACACTCAGTATGTCCTCAACTCAGTATAAAGTGCTTCCAAGTTGAAAACAGACCTCTGGGATAAAGCAAAATGAAAAAAAGATGTGAGAAACCAAATAATGTGGCATCACTTCATTTATCATCCCATTATAGTGAAAAATACTCAACTTGTTAGAAACATCAGGGGACAAACACAAAAGAAATCTTGCATACAAAAAAGCAGTAAGAAAACATTAGACTGTAGAAGCCTATTTCATTCTGCAAGTTTGTTTTTCTTTTAACACACACAAGTCAGCCTTACTGTGAAACTACCATCTGCTTTTCAAAACCATTTATCCTTTGCTGCCGTATTTTACAAAATACTATCAATAACTCCTCAATTTCAATATTTGAATAAAACCAAAACTTATCTAGCTCATATTATGCAATGAGGTTCAAGACTTTCCAACATATAACTAGTCAAAGCAGTACTCAATTATGGTATGAAATTTAAATCAGAAAAAAATTTTAAACTTACAAAATTTGAGCCAGTTTTTAAGTGTTATTTATATGAATTCATTAGGATCCTGCTCACTGCTTTGTCTAATTAAAAGCTTGCTATTTATATTCCTGCAAAACTTCTACAATAAATGAATTTATTGCTACAGCCTGTGCTGTCTTGACCTATTAATACAATATCAATTGCAAGCAAAAATAATAGAAACCAATCAGACATCAGTAACCAGCATAGCAGGACTTTCATTCCCAGGCAAAGCTGGAAAAATAACAGTCAATAGTGGCAAGGCAACACAGACTTATCATATGATGCTTGATCATACTCTGAATATCCACCATGTTATATTCTTGGGCTGTTATAAGACACATTTTACACCTAAAAGTTAACTACAAGTTCTTCTATGAACACCTGCTAACAACTCACAAATGAAAAGCAGTCCATACAGCCAGCACTTCCAGAAAATATGAGGCTAAATTAAGTGTCTAGATCCAGCTCACTGTAATTTACAAGTCTTTACAATACACCCAACAAATTATACATCTTCTGTATTTTAATACCATTTTAAATTGTATTTTATCTTACTGAAATTATTTAAAGGTCTTACTATCAAAGCGAATAAAAGGAAAGAACAAAGTCCTCAAATCCTCCTTTCCAATCTCTAGATTAAAGGTTCCAAGTTGGTCTGATGAATAGTCGTGACTTAAATGAAATCTTGGGAAAGGTTGCCTATTGTGGGAGGCAAGGGACCTCACTAAGGAAAACAAATTGACTATTATTATATCACAACTTTTACAAAATTGTATTTTTTTCTGTATTTATCAATAATCCTTGTTCTGTCACACCAATCCTTTACTATGAGAAAAGCAATACTTTCAAGTGGAATTGGAAGGTCTCATTTTTAAATGGGTGTTCCTTTCAAACAACAGAACAGTTTTCAGAATACTTCCATTTCTAAACTAATAGTTATTCACATCAAAATATACCCTTGCAAGTCTCAAAGCTCCAGCTTATTACTGGGAGTGTAAGAATCAAACCTAAAATCAGTTTTTATTAACTTTTTAAAAAATGCTTTCTATCATTGACAACATTTTCCAGGACATTTCACAAATTTTCCATAGCAAGTTTCTCTGGTTTTGGCAGTATTGCTAGATTAGGAAAACTATTACAGTTTTCAGGTTTATAAATAACAATCAGGAATTCAACTGTTTTTTGGGTTTTTTTTTTCAGGGGAGTGAAGTTATTAATAATTCAGTATCCCTGCTATTATATTTCTGATTTCATAGCTCTAGTAAACTGACCCATGAACTTTGGGTGTTGTACATTTCTAGTCTTGGTAATGTAACTTTCAACACTTCAGCCATTAGTCTTAGCTGAGGTAGTTCCTTAAACCAAAGTATTTTTGTTCAACAAAAGCCTTCCAAAAACGCAAAAAGAAGCTATGCATACTTTTTTTAAAAGATGCACACTTAAATTAAAACCTTTACCCTAAAATACTACTGTCATTACAAATTATATGCTCATTATAATGACTTAACTTCTCTCTTCTTATCTGAGCAAAGTGTGACCCAACCACTTAACCTACAGTCTGCCCCCAAAAGACTGAAGAGGTGGTCAAAGCCCTAATTTTGCTTCCCTTTTCTGTATATTTGGAAACCATTAAAATAAACTGTGAACAAAAATATCATTAAGAGTACCAGATACCTGCCATTAAAAAACTCATTTTGAGTTAGTGTAGCAATGCCACCAGGAGCTCTTCAAGCGTGTCTAGCTTATCTCCAAGTTCTGTTTGCCTCTGTTGAGGAGCGAGAAATTACTTTTTCCAAGGGAGAAGGAAAAAAATAATATATATATATAGCAGGGGAAAGATACTCTGTAGAGATATTCTTAACAGCTCTGGTGTGAATATCCACCTTTAAGGATGAATCTGCTTGAATAACTACTTTGCTCTAATTCTTGCAGGCTGTAGGACACTGCTAATTAATTAGAGTGCAGTGTCTGGTTAAGGTAAATTAATTGACCTGCACAGCAAAAGACAAAACAAATCATTTACTGCCTTAATTCCTCCCCCTCAAACATGCATACCTTATCTCTAAGAAGACTAAAATATTTCTGAATAATAGAAAACTTATGTGCTACTTCTCACATGTTCACCAAGACAGATTTTTAGTGGGTTTTTTGTCTGTTATAATTTTAATACAATTTAACTGTATATAACAAAGTGTTTCCATGTAATTAATGCCCTTGGAAATTAGTTATATTACCAGACTTAAGTTTGCAAAAATTAAAGCAGGACACTGTTAGTATATATAAGCTAGAAATCCTAAAAAAACTAGAGGAAGCTGCTAGCTATGCACCTAGAATTTTATTGAAAACTTTTCACAACAGCAGCTTCTTCAGCAGGTGCACAGAGAATATTTACTTCACTTGAATTTATTCCACTTGTAAAATGAATAATAGTTCTCACAAAGCTGAAAGCAACTCTAAATAGAAATTCTGGAAGAAAAATAAGCTTTCTAATCTATAAAACATAACTAAAGGTAATCTTGCACTTGATGGCAGGAAGGTTTCCACTCTGAACACCTTTAAAAGGTGCAGAGAAAGGACACAAGCTATGAAAGAAACCTCTGCTGATCTCATTTAAAACCACTGATGATTGCCTGATGGGTGGTATCTTCCCTTTCTGTTGTTTTTGGTTGTAAGCCCAGCTCCTGAGGTGAAAATCCCATCTTTACTCCTCTCCCCCAAGAGAGATAAAACTGCTTTAAGTAGAAAGGTTTCCAACTGCTGGTGCTTCAGTCAGTTTAACTGAGTACAGGTTGACCGCAGCCAAAGGAAAATATTACCATGCAGTAAACAAGCAAAGGACTATTAATTCATAATGCAAAGAAGAAAAAATAAAACCATCTATCTCTATTTCAAAAAGAGCAAGATGCTCCTGGTTAAGAGAAGTAATACCAAAGATAACACACAACCTATATGTTTAACCTATATTTAATAGTCAGCGTGTTTCAAAACATGTAGGCTTTGAAAATTAAATTATTTTATAAAGGACTAAAATGTATAGAAATACCACCAAAAGCCAACAAGAATAATTAACTGATTTAAAAACCAAGAGCCCCTTGCACTCCCAATTTTAAGGAACAGATATTGCAATTTATCTCCCAAATAACCCCTGGGTGGATAAGGGGAAAGTAAAGTACACACAGCACAGAAAAACCTGTTGGCATTTATATTTGGAAGAAAGCATGTCCATTATCTGAGACACTGCTGCCCATAATAAGACTCCTAGTTCAGCACAAATATAAATTTTTCTCACATGGAAAAGCTTTGAATGAACAATATTTTAGTTCCCTCAGGAACAATTCCAGCTCTAATGGATTTGAAAGTATTGCTCAAAGACAAATTTTGAATGAAGGAAGCCTTCAACACATTCTGAAAAGCCACAGATTTTATCTTTACAGTTAATATAAATGTGGTTTTGCTCATCCTCAGGTGTTTAAATTATTCTTATAAACTGTGGCAAGCAAATTAATGTCACAAACCTGCAGCAAATGTACTTGGCTTTTACACTCCATTTTGATTGTACTGCAGACCACCCTTTTTACAAGTGCACCAGTATTACCAAAACTAAGCCCAAACAACTAAGAACCACTCAAGTGATACACACATCTTCAGTGTATAAAAATTTATAAAAAGTATTTGCAAATGCTTTCCTTGTGCCACATTACTCAGGCCCATCTAGACATTGGACAAAGCTGGTGATTCTCAGAACTGCTCGCAAAACCTGCTTAAGAGCCTGGAAAAAAAAATAATTGAGAAAATAACCCTAAAAATACAGTTAAAAAGAATAAAAATCCCATTCCAAAAAAGCATCAAAACAGCATTCACAAAAGTCTCCCACAGTGGACCTACTGTATTGTCTGATGGAATTTGGCATTTTTTTCTCTAGAGCCAGTCAATAACAGGAACTCAATCATAAATGTCCTGCTTTCCGCTGATCGCAGCAGTCTCAGCTGCACAGCCTAATGAGCTGGGGGCACACCACTTTCAGCAACAGCTGGAAGAAAAGTCCACCAGAGAAGGTTAAAAGTCTGTTAAAAACAAACAAAAAAGCCAGAATTTTTTTTATTAAGAAAAAAACAAACAAACCACAAAACCTCAAACAACTCATACTCCCAATTCTCTCAATATTGCAAAAAAAGGCAGAAAAGAGCAGGGATGAAGAGCTGAGAAGAACAAAGAAGGGCAAAAAAATGGGCAAAAAAGGATTAGAAACAAAGAGAAGAACGGAAAAAAAAAATAAAAAAAGCAAGCAGAGAAGAGTGGAGACGACCTGATGTAAAAGAAGGGCAAAGAAAAAACAAAGAAATTCCAAGAAGTTCAAAGAAATCTGAAGAAAGTCATGGAAGACCAAGGATGATCCTTACTGCAGATGCAGCTCTTCTGCTAAGAGCTCTCGTCCTTAGAGCACCACATACATATCTGGTGTAAGTTACCCTGCTAGCAGGAATATAACTGGTTTTGGAAACTACTAGTTTTTCAAACCAGAAAGAAACTGAAAACAGCTAGTTTTCCGTTAGCCTAATGATATTGCTACTATATAAAAAGGTAACCACTTTGTAACATTTTCTTTTTAATACTCTTCTTACTTGTTTTTAACTCGACTGAGTTTTCACACAGTTCATGAAGCAGATTCATCCATTTTTTGGCTTTTGACACGAATCCTGTAACATTCATGGGGAAAATGGAATATTGCTGAAGGAGCAGTAATACATAGCTCACTCTATGTATACCATGTGTATAAGAATTACTTAAGATCTGAATTAAGAAAGCCTTTATATAAAGTTCCCTCCTCAAAAAAAAAAAAAAAAGACTTGCTATAAATCTAAATAGCTAGAATTCTGACTCCTACTAAAAGTGAAAAATAATCAGTAACTTTAACATGTGCATAAGTTTTGGTATTAAAGATGTCATCTTAATTACAATTAAAGTACTGAGATCATTTCCTATGAAAAAGCTGTTCAGGTTTATTAGTTCAGTGGAGAGTTTTCAATCTCAAACTGAGAATCAAGACTTAGAGCAAAGGCATTTTCTGTGGTTACACAAAGTCTAACTCACACTCAACATATTGCAGTCACTTGGTTCAACATAATAAATCTACAAGAAGTTTCTGAACAGTATCAAAACTGATTAGACACCTGTACACACACCTCATTTCATTTAGATTAGAAATGCCTGTAGCAGCCCAGAGCCCTCAAATATTTGTGTGGCTAAAATCTGTGCTCATTTAAAACAAGATCATTTTTGACCGACACCTTTTTGATTAGCTTGAGTTCTCTATTTCACATTTGTCAGCTTGCAGTGATTGCTGAGAGAGGTTCAAATCCCCATCTGCACACAGTTACAGTGAAATAAGTGACAGCCACCCCAAATATCAATTTTAACCTAAAAAACTAAGTTTTTTGTTTTGTTACTAAGATGTCAGCTCAAAGCCTCAACTGAAAGTTGGGCATATTTGTGGGTGAAGACAAGTCCATACCTCACATTTCATTGAGTCTGATCCCTGCAGGCTCCCTCCATCCTCCCACTTGACATTGGCCCAGTACTCAGGGCAACACAGCTCCATCCACTTGTGGCAGGGTAAGTTTCCAGACAGGGGCATTTGTCTTATCATAGTGCTCTGGAGCAAAACATTGTACTTGCAACCCAAATAATGCCATATACTACAACCTCACAGGAAATAGATACCGGAAGATGACATGCAGGGGAAAAGGACCCTGTAGGTAGGTCACTGCCCCCAAACTGGGACTGTCTCACTGACCAAGGCTCTCCAAGGAAGCTGGACAAAGGCTATGATTTCTGTTCTCAAAAGCTGAAGGAAAGAATAAAGTGCAAAGACCAAGATGGATTTAATGCCTCCCTCATTGCTGAGAGGATGAGAATGAAGAAAGGCAAGCTGAGGAAGAAAGTCTCAGCTTGATTGAACATCCACCTTATGGAGGAGGAAGTGCACCTTAGCTGGAGACTGCCAGAAAAGAGGGTCCTCAAATTTTGGAGATAGAGAAAAGGAATTGCACTGTCCTTCTCTTCTCACATTTGTTTCCAAAGGGCCACTTCTGAGCTCCTTATCCAACAGTAGCACAGTGGCCCCAGCAGGCTCTATTGTCAAAGCACTCCTGGCTGCTTCAGGCCCTGCTTCTCACATGGCTCTTCCACACCTTTTCCTCTCTCACTAATGAAAAGGGTAGACAGTGATTAGAGGACTGAATTTGACTAATACACCACATAAGCAGTAGCCTATAAAGTATAAGGTACCCTGTAGCTCTCTTATTTTGCACAGAATTATTTTTTTGTCTTTTGATAATTGTGTACAAGTTGCGTTAAATAGTTAATAAACGGGCACTCACTGTTTCTATCTATCTAGCATTTTAAGAGTCACTTCCAGATTTAATTACATCAGTACTGGAGACTTTTGCTATCCTCTATGTTTACAATATGCAATAATCAGTGATTTTGCATTCTCAGAATTCAAATGTATCAAGAGAAGACACTCAGAAAGAATATCCATTTATTACAATTGAAAGAGATCAAGTATTTCCAGCCTATTTATGTTCAAAACTGAAAAGGTTAGGCCTAAGAACCCCAACACACAAGATGTCAGTCATTGTACGACAGCACAAAGACTGCATTTGGCATAATACTCCTATACAGGGTGAAGGAAGGTTATCACTGTAGCACATGTGGTACTTGTGGAGCCTTTATACTTGAACTGTGATAAACAACGTTTGTTTCAGTTTTTAAGTAGTTCAGAAATAGCAATAAGTAATTGTTTTTTACTAATGAAAAAAATGGTCACAAAGCTACTATTGAGAAACCAAAAAGTCGTATGAACAGCCTATCCCAGGCAATTTCTTGATGGAAAGATTACTGTTCCATTTTAAACCAGTCAAAACAAAGCATCAATCAGTCACAGCATATCAAAGATTTTTAAGGGATGAATTTAAACACAAAGGCTATTCATTTGATAGAGACACACACACCTGTCTCCACAGTGACAAGCCACATAGAACTTGAGGGATTTGTTTTCAAACTAATAACTAACAAGGTGTCCCTACACTGTCAAATACAGATTGCAAAATCCTAACTCACTTCAAACATAAAAGTCCACACTTTTGATACCAGAATCGGCATCCTCCAGGTAATTTCCTCTAAAAGGTCAAAAATTGCCTTGTGCTTCTCCACATACTTTACAGATTTCACTAGCACCACAAAAAGGGTCCTGAATTCTTCCTAGTCTCACTGCTCTGCCAACTCAGCTACACTTCAGCTGTCCTCTGCCCTCTCTCCCTGACTGCTGCCTCGACTTATCCAACATCCAGAACCAACATCTTTGCCCATCCTCTTGTTGACCTAGATCCTTGGTGGGGTTTTAACTATCTACTTCAGCAGATGGCTTCTGCCTGGGTTTTATTTCAAAACTACCACTCCCCATTTTTCTTCTACATACATAATCCTGATCTAACAGGATCATTTAGATTAACAGCCCTCATTTAGATTACAGCACAGTCCTGTTTTCTGACCCAAACTACCAAGAACAGCAAAAACCAAGAGAGATGCTGTTAGATTTCACTTCTGTTTCCCAGTCTCATCATAGCTTAGTGAGGGAGAGAAATTCTGTCAAGTGTTAGTTCTGATAGTCGAGAAAATACTTCACAGACCCACAAGGATGCTGAGTCCTGCAGAAGAAAAGGGTAATAAGGACTGGAACATATGCAACACAGAGAGAAAGCCTTTTCAGGAGTCTGACAAACAAGACCACAAAGTCCCTATTTGTCTGTATGAACAGACTTCAGTAAGAGTTTATGAATACAGCAAAATTAGAGACAAAATCTCTTGGTCCAAAAAGACCTTGAGCTCATGCTCCAAATCACTCACTTCACCCTAAAGTGGTATAAAGATTATACACCACTGTAAAGCACCCTCTGTCTTCTTCACAGCTGTTGTCCGTCATAGTTGGTTCATTTGATTGACATGTTATGAAACAGACACACAACGTAGGAAATTCTAGGATGCGCTGTAAAAGCCCAGCAAGAAGCACAGAAGGCAAAATGAGACAGTCATATAAAAGGAAGTTTCTGAGAAACACTACTACCAAACTCACCAACCATGGTGGTAGCAGAACTCTGAAGAAGATCCCCAATGCTCTGCATCAACACCACATTATGTTGCCAGATATAATCTGTGTTAACCATTTCTTTCTTCCCTGAAGCATTAATTCAGATATCAGCAACTCAGGTTGATTTAGTGCAAAACAGTATTTAACAAATAGAATACACAAAAGCAATAACTAAGCATTAACTGCTGTCAACAAACAACATACATGTTCCATTTTAGTCCTACCAAATTATAAAGTACTACTTTATTTTGGTTTCTCCATGCTCTGTTTCCATGCCAGTTATCCATAAGTAAAGCCTTCTCACTGATAAAATGAGGAGGAACAGAGAAGTAGCTCAGTTCACATGAGGAATCTGAAAATCCAAATGCCAGTGCTGTAAAACATGAAGCAATTGAACACATAAGAAAACTGAAAATCATCCAAGCATATGTAAGAACATAAGGATTTCATCCTACTCACATTAATTTCCTTCTTTTTAAAAAAAAATGAAATTTTCTCTCTTTATCAAGACAACATAGCTTGAATCTTTATAACACATATTTTCTACAACAACCACAGCAAATACATTTTTTGCCAAAAAACAAGAAACATTTCTATTATTCATCAGAGTCCATGACTTTTTTAAAAAGGCTGCCACTATGCCAAAGTAATACATACCTTCTGAAACAACCTATTTTGTGTCCAGATGAACAAGCTATATATAAAATTTTCAATAGGTAACAGTCAGCAAATTACTTGAAATGTTCTTTCCAGAAGATAAGTAAAATTTTCTGCTGGAACAGAAACCTTATCACTTCCTGAAATTACACTCAGATGCAATAGTCCCACAGCTCCACATGGGTGGAAGAGGTATGTAAATCTCTGCACATCTGGACATGCTAAATCGTTAATAGAAAAGAATCAAATAGTTGTTGGCTAACTTTGCGTCTTTTTTAAGTGTACGAAAAAGTCAAGTCTGGGAATAAACTGGCAACTTCATAAGTCTCAGAGTAGGACAAATAGAAATATCACTAATTGCTTTGCTTGCTGCCCAGCCCTACATCACTGCATAGCACTCCAGCTGCAACACTGTAGACATCTGTCTAGAAAGACACATACTTCACAACTTCATATCTGGAGAGAAGATTGCCCATTGAGGAGTTTTCCTCCCTTCCCACTCAACTTGGAAAGCTGAAGGGCTGACATCAGCTGTAAAGTTAGCCATCAGTTTCTCTGAGAGCTTGGAAAGGGAGTGGGGGTAAATGGTGGCAGCTACAGCTGCTCGATGACAGTGCTTCAGGCAACAGGTTCCCTAATAACCAAAACCTAACAGCACAGGAGGCAGACAGCTAAATTTTCATGCAAAACAGATAAGGCCCAAATCAGAAAAGACACAATAGGAGAAAAGATCTGAGGAAAAAGGGGGAGAAAGCTTATATACTAGAGAGACAACATTTCTTGCTGCTTAAAAATACGACCTTTCACATGTGATAAAAAGTTCAGGTTTAGGCATGGCCAGATCTTTCCTGCAAGCACAGCCATGCATTTGCAGCATGCTGGGAAGTGCACCTTTATCCAGATATTGTCTTTAGCCAGACTAAGGTGTGCAGTCACTCTTTAAAAGCCTGCTTTCAAAGCAAGGAATGAACAAAGCAAAGACAGTGACTCTAAGCAAGTGATTTAAGTACCAAAACAACATAAGGAGGCCTGAAAAACAGAACTACTGTTATGACCAAGTTTGTGTATATTGCATCCTCTCTTAAGAACTAGGAAAGTTTAGGGGCTTTATTGGACACAAAGTACCAAGAAAGTTATCCAATTATTACTTGATTTTCCTCCTTATTAAAAAAAAAAAAAAATAAAATTCTTCTCCTTTGATATCTCCTTTATGCAAAGGGCTCATCTTTCTTTTCAAGGTATACCAGCCAGACCCACTGTCTCCATCCTCCAGGCAGAAAACTTTGCTGTTCCACTGCAGCACAGCCCTGCATGCAGGTGGGGAAGGGGGAGAGCAGTACAGTGCTACTGCATCATCAGTCTTACAGGGAACAGGAGCATAACCTCCATGGAGTATCTGTGCTGCCTCATGCTGCAGAAAGAAAAAAAAAAAAAATCAAGACTGAAAACTGGAGAGAACTCTCTGCTAATTTCCCCACCAACATGAAATAAAGTTCAACAAATGGAGAACAGCCATTATTGGATTCTGGGCCACAAGCCTCCTATCCCTGGCAGGAAAAGATAGGAAACAGTGCCCCAGTCCTGTTCCAAACAGTGGTCTGCACATAGGTTTGGGACTTTCTTCTTTTCCCTATGCCATTAGGCCTTCTCTATTGATGACAATGAATTCTCATCTTGGTTCTTCACGCACACACAAACTTTATTTTCCCATCACAAAGAAAACTGACAAAAGTTTCCATGCCCATCTCAAGCTTCACTGCATTCAAGAGTTTCCAGTGAAGGAGGGAAGAGCATGGACCTGAATTACTCCACTTCAAATTCCACTCTAAAGAGGTCTGGACACTCAACAAGGTCCTCTCACAGCTGTCCGAAACAGCAGCTCTTCTTGAAAGTGGTTAAGGACGTGACACAAATCACTTTCTGTCTATGCAAAGCTTCATTACTTACTAAAACACTCACTACAAAGCTCAGCCACCAGTGTTCATATTTTGGCATAAGGAATTCACAGGAAATAGCTTAAAACTGGAATCTTAAAAACAGCCAGGTGAGGTACTGGGAATGATGATCAAATCATGGTAACAAAACAACCAAGGAATCGAGTCAGAATTTAATGACACCAATCCAGAACTGCTGATCCAGAGCAGGAGCATTTACCTTAAGGCAGCTTGTCATGTTTCACCTTTAACCATTACCTCAGGAGTATCAAGTTTATCCACAGCATACTGCAAACATCTAGACAAAGCAATTCACTTACTTAAACCTGTAAACAAGCTTTCTTGAAAAATACTTCCTTTGTTTATGAACACACAGTTTCACTCTTACATGCTTCCATTGAAAGGGACCATCCTACCTTTACCCTCCATTCCCACTGCCAGCTTTATATTCCTGCCATGTTCCCAGCACACCTGTGCGGCCAACCAAGGCCACCTACAGCTGAAGACCAAACAAAAAGCCCTGAAAGTTTTTCAAGCTGGAGCAAATTTTAGGAGGAGTCCTCTTTTCCTAGCTCTTAGTTTACTAACAACCTTCAGCATTGAACACATCTAGTCTTCCATGTCCTGCCCTAGACACAGATGATGCAAAACCACCTCTCGTGAGCTGAGGATTTCATTTGGTTGGCTTGACAGCAGCAATGTTGACAGGCCATCGAAACAACCAAAACTAGAGGTAGGAAAACCAGAAGCTTTTACCTTTATAATTTCTCCTCCTCAGTCTCTAATCCTCCCATCTCCCCAACATTTCCACTGGATTAGTCACCCTTTTACCTCATAACTAAAGCTAAGTGTGACTAAAAATATTAACAAGATAGTGTTAAAAGTGTTAGTTCTGCAAGGCTGGTCTCCTTGCTAATTAAGCCGTTCCTTCTACAAAAATCTCTTAAAAACCAAGTGAGAACTTGCAGCTAACTCCAGATCAAGTTCTTCACTACCTTAACTGTTTAAAAGTGCAGCTATATATACATGCATATCATCAGTATCTGATATAACTTTAAAATCCATATTAAAGCGTTATCAATTGCACATAAACTTCATATGCATTTTCCAAAAGTCAACAAGCTCAGGTAGAGGCCAGGAGGAAAGAAGTGTATCAGTACCACGTCTGCTAGCCATGTTTCAACAGCAGTCCCAGAGAGGTTATAACTGGAGTTGAACACTGACTTGTTTGCTTTATGGATGCCAGGAGCCACACACGGAAAATTGCTCACTTCTGAAACAAATTACTCTCCGTTCAGTTTCTGCAGAGGTCAAGACAATTATGTCCTGGTGTATTATTGCATTCACCAGCACTACCTGGTAGAGGCAGCGTGCCAGCCCTCAGCTACTCTAAAATGAGGCTCAATGATAACAGTGTGAGGGAACAACAGCTCTTACAGTTCCCTCCGTGGAGGGAGTTTCTCCAAGCTGTCTGAAGAGTGACTATAGCCACCTAAGTTGTTCCAGATTCACATTTTGTACACAGTCACTCCTTTGTCCTCCCATCCCCACCATGCACACCAGACCCAAAGGGGAGCAACAGAAAGCCTGGCAAGGGGAACTTTGTCTTCCATTGCCTGCTCTGCTAAAAGCACAACACATCCCTATGTACACCCAGCAAGAACAGGGAAAAGATTTTACTGCTATACACAGTTTCCCTCACTGGGGTCTTAAACAGAAGCATATCAGCTTTTCTTCAGGGTTTTGCTACACCTGGTATTTCCTCAAAGAGAGCAACGCTGCAGCTACACCTCATACACTGTCCTGTCAGCCCAGGAGCAAGGGCAGAGCAGTAAAACAGATCAATGTTTTTTCCAAGACTGACAACATCAGATAAAGTGGGGCTGCCCACTGTCACAGTCAAGCCAGGTTTTTTTCTGCTTTTCCTCCAAACACAGGGCTGCACTTGAAAAATTAAAAGTAATGAACATTTTCAACATATGGATTTTTATGACCAAAAAGCTCAAAAGAAAAAAAGAGTCAAGAGCTCTCTCTTCAAAAATTAATCCTGGAATTAACATGATTCATTTGAAAACTTACCAAGTGTTGTCTTATAAGAATTATTATACACGAACACCTGTAAGGAACCAGCTATTAATATCACCAATGAAACTGTCACAGAAAACCAAAGAAGTGCTACTTGTGGCCCTGTGATTAAGGCAGTAGTATCAGCCGTTTGGTTTTCATGACTTTAACACCCAGCTGTAAAAACGGCCTTCAGTAGAGGCAAGCTTATTGTGCCAGCACCCACAGGAGCACAGTTTCTGCTTTCACTGGGTGAAACACAAGAGTCAACTATATCTTAATACGTGATCTTCAAATTGTTTCAGGAAATAATCATTGCCAAACAGGCCTACACCATGAAATACAGTTTGATAAATACTGCAGGACAGAAACTTGGTAGAGCACAAGAAACAGAGAAATAAGAATGTGTGATGTTCTGTTTTGGCATACATTCTTCAAGAATTAAAGGTATTTATTCCTAAGAAACTGCCTGCTAGTGCACATTTCATAGCTATAGATCTTTGTAACTTGGCTACCTTTTGCTTAAACACAGAACAGCATTAACAGATTTATGTTTCAAAAGGCACCATTTGAGATCCTTCACACAAGAAATCCATAACCAAATAAGCAATGATTAGCCTGTGCATGCACAAAATTAAAAGCCCCACTTATGCTGACACAAGACCTACATCTGACCCAAACAAGAAGGAAAAATACAGTATTTCAAACACATGTTAGGGGATGTATTACTCAAGGTCCTGCAATAAAATAGCATCTTCTTTTAAACAAAAAATAGAGTTAAACCCCAAACAGAATGTGACTACAACCCAAAAGAACTTCTTCACAGTGTGTTTTGATTCTCCAGGCACTGCCAGCACCCTGAATTTTATTCTATTTTGCTAATAAGTTTCAATTACAAAAACCATTACAGATTAGCTTAGATGGCTAACACCCTCGACTGCCTCAGTATGGAAAAGCAGTAATGTCTCTTAGTTGCAACAATAAGATAATTTCATTAAATACTGAATTTTAACAGTCTGATTCCCACATGCACTCATATACAAACGGTGAGCTATGTTTCCTCCACAAGCATAATGACAAAGGCAATTCAGTCCTGCTGTAAAGATAGAAACAAAGTAGTTTTTCAACCTGGTCTTTCCTACATTTTTTTCTCTTTATCCCACACTAAAACAAAGCCTTCTTATTGAGACAATCAGAAAAACATTGGAACTAGAAACACTTAAGGGCAATACAACTGACAAATTCTGTAGATTTATAAACTCTCCCCTTCTTCATCTTTCCCTCATTTCTAAACATATGAGAGGGAAAGCTGAACACACAGAGTTAAATAATTAGCAAATGCCACCCTCATAAGTTCAAATTATTTCTTAGTGAAAGCAATTTAAAAAAAAATTCAAAACCACCAGCACTAAAACATCAAGAACTGATCTGGATGAAACAGGGGATATTTCACTCATATTACTGAATGACTCACAAGATCAGAAACCCTCACTCAAAAGTGGGCATTTACTTCCCTCAAAAGAATCACTCCTAACTGGTTTTTGACCACTCTTTCAATTTTCTTACCATCCCGGGCTACGAACCGGCCCTATCCTGCCCTTCAACACACAAAGACAATACAGCAGCTGCCAACATTTGCAAGGAAGTGCAGGGAGGTTTTACACGGGGAAGATGGACAGTCCACCAAAGTACCACAGCCTCCATGAACCAATAACCAGCTCTCCAGAACTTTTTGGAAGAGAAAGCATTCCATTTCTGCCTAGAAACCGGGTTTAACATCATAGTCACAGTACACACATGAAAGCAACATAAGATATTACTGACGCCAGGCAAACTGAAAAATGAAACACACAGGTCAGTCTCTCAAAACAGAAAGAGGATCAGAAACAGAGAGGCTGTGTAGATGAGGCTCTGGAGGCAAGCAGGGATTTGGAAGCATTGTTCCTCTTCAGATAACTCCAAAGCAGCAACCTTCCAGTACCTGGAAAAGTACTCAGTTCACATATCTTTAGTTGCATATTAACATTTACTGTACAATATGCTTTCTTTACTAGAAGAAACAATTCCAGTAACCAAATTCTATCACCTTTGTTCGTCCTGTAAAGTGCTTTGGATAAACTAAATGCTTCCTCATTGCAAGATGAGGTGCTAGTCAGGACAATAAAAGTGTAAAAGTCCCATCAGGTAGCCGCCCTAAGCACCTTTCACACTCAGCAGAGCAGATAGGGGAGCCAGTTGCTGTGAATTGTATTGGCTATAAGCCTAAGTAGGCACCTGCATTTGCTTAAATAAGCGTGGGCTGAAACACTGAAACAGCTGCATAGACAATGCTCAAGTGTTGAAACAGTTAAGCAAGAAGCTTCCCAGCTGAGATGACAGAATCCATCACCAGCAACACCTGCTTGTATAAAGGAAATGAATTGGATTCGACTAATTAGTGGAAGTTCGTTGCTACCTTCTGAAGTCACACCCAGTAATTCTGAGAAACTCAGCCTACAAAACCAGTATCAAGAGCAAGGTGCATATCCACCACTGCAAGTACTTGTTACACAGCTTCCCCATCAATTAATGTATTTCAAATGCATGTACACACTCTTATTTCCTGCTTTACACACCTCTGTGTCTTCTAAAAATAACTTTAAACCATCATTTTATAGTTTTCTGAATTTATCAAAATCAAAACCATGGCATCATCAGGGAATTTCTGTAGTCTTGAATTTGCTTTCAATTTGCCAAGCCCATGTTGTACTAGTCTGTAACTGATCCACAGACACATGTGAGATCCTTGAATATGATGAAAACCAAGAGTTTGCACGTGACAAAGCTGAATTGTACTCTAAAAGGAATTAGCAAGCAGTATTTCCCCATTTGAGTTACTCTCCAATTTTAAGAAAACTCTGGTCTCTCCTAATGTTTAACCAAATAAAGCTACAGGCAATGTCATTATTTGAAATTCTAGCAAGACTTCACAAATCAAAAAGAGCAGCATAATAATGTATTTCTATAAAGATGGCTTCTATAACATGACTAAACAGTGATCCACCATAAATAGCAGAGTGCAAAAACATAACACCAATAAAAATACAGTAAGCATAATTTTGGAGACATAGTCAGTCATAAGAGTCTTATTTTATTCTTGAATAATGAAAATCTCTCTAATTAGTAAAAAATCCTCTTCTCACTTGAAAATGCAGAAAAAGGACTCAAACAATTACACTATATATTCAACTGTAAATTGCTGCAGTAAGAACATTGAAATGCTTAATGTATATCAGGTGACCACAAGAAATTAAACACATGAAGCAAAACCACACAGTTACAACTTTTTAGTCTCTGATCAGCTGCAAGTATGACTGTTTTCCTAAAATGGACTAGCAAGGGCATAAAGCAAAGTTTAACTCTTAGTCTTTGTAACTTCCTTGCCTTCACACACCAGAATAATTCCCCAACTTTATTTTGCCTTCAAAAATAAAATTACATATTTTACTGAGCCTGCAGATCTACGACCACAGAGTCCCCACTGCTTTTCAAAAACCAGTGAGATTCTGGAACAGCTTCCAGTATCATCACAAATGCTGAGGGGAACAAAACCACTTTTTAGCAAAGAGGCTGTAAAGGTCTGCTCACACAGACCAGGCTTGGGCTTCAGCAAAGCAATGCTTGACCAGTAACAGTCAAATCAGCACCAAAAAGAAGCTTCTCAGCTGCACCTTTTTAAGCATTCCCATGGAGCAGAGAGACCTCAAAGAGACACCCAGAAGATGGAAGACTACAGTGTTTTGCATGCAGGTTTGAAGATTTCTGTATCCCTTTTGTACTGTTCATCTTGTAGTATTTTAATAGTATTTAACTTCAGTAGCAAACAGCATGCTAAATTTTAGCAGGAATACATTAACAGACTATTTCTGTGTAATCATGGAAAGAATTACACTGACATCAAAACCACAATTATTTAGTTGTATGAAATCCAGACAGTATAGCCAGAAATTTCAGCTTTCAAAACCAAACCTGCTCCACAGTAATGTTTATGCTCTTAGAAAGATTATCAGTGCTAAAAAAAGCAAGGACAACAAGCAGCAGCCAAAGATACAGTGTCTGTTTCTTATCCTTTCAATAGAGGAATCTCAATTAAAAGGAAGCTATGGGTCATCACCAGTATCACTAATGAAGCCAATCATTACTAATGCATCTGTATAGATTCTTCATGGACCAAACAAATGATAGGGAAAAAAAAATAAACAAAATAACCACTCTTGATAGCATGCCTGTAATTTGACAAATAGCAACCTAAACTGTCAGATATTGCTACCCAGTTCCAGAATGGCACCAGCAGTTTATAGCAAGACAGAGTAACAGTCAGGACTGTAGCATATCAAACTAGAAACATAAAACTCAGGGGAAAGAAAAAAAAAAAAAAAAAAAAGGAGAAAAAAAATGTATAGGAGCAGTCAGAATTATTTCCTTCTTGACTTTGGATTTTCTGCAAGACATACATACAAGTCTATGTGCCTTCAGAAAAGCTTATTTCCATTCATAAAGTGGTAAATGTGTTCAAGGTACTTCTGGCACAGGGTCGGACATCCTGGGATACACATAAAAGAACTGTCTACTGCTTTCTAAATTGGGGGTTGGGTGGTTTAAGGCTTCCGTTACAGGACAGTGACATGCTACCTCAAACTGTCTCTGAATACACAGTTACCACTTACCTGAGGCATAACTAAGAGGCACCTCTTTAATAGCTGTGCAAGTGTCAGATATGCAGCAGAAACAAGGCATCTTCTGACAGAAGAGGTACAATTGACACCAAAGAAGACTTCAAGCATCAACACTTTATTGTTCTTCAGTACAATCTTTTATACTATTCCTCTTACATGTGCTACACCTGTGTGCTCTCTCTACCTTTTTGTGATCGGTCAGCACACCTCAGCACTCCATGTTTCATTGCCTTCAATACTGTTCACCTGTCCTACACAGTTGTAGCCCATTAGGGATGAGTCTGCAACACTCCCAATTACCCCATTCCCAATTACCACAAACTGTGTGCCTACAATCTTGTCATTATAGCAAAAGCATTCAACTAGACACTTAACATGGTATATTTTTTTCCTTCTCCATTAGAATTCACCACAAAGGCTGTAGGAATTCTCCTTTGAGGAGAATTTCCAAGCAGCAGTAAATGACAGCTGAAGCAAAGCCCCGCAGAAACATTTCCTAAAATTTGAGTGTATCTTGCTACATTTAGTGGTTAGCCAGATTTTTCTAGAACAAGCATATTTTTTCCTGTTATTTCAAAGAGGTTCAAGCCTGGCAAATGCAGCACAAGCTAGTTTATCTACTTGGATACTCCTTGCAAAAGACCAAGATCTATAGCATTCCACATCCAAGGCAAGCACATCTTTGCAGCTGATATCCCTGCTGGACCAGTGTGCTTAGCTGAGCATTGTAATGAAGTAGCTGACAATATCACAAGTAACTTTGACTACACAATGCAAATGTACCATTATTCAATAAAATGGAGTTGTCTCAGGGTACACAGTATCTAATGCCCTTCAATGACACTGATCACTGAACTAACTGCAACCATACCAAGCCAATGGATGTGCTTTTAGACTTAATTTGCTTACTGTCAGATGACACTGTGTTATACGGAAAAAAAATCATATTTCCCATTAAAAAAAAAAAATTAAAAAAAAAAATGAGACTTTAACAATAAATACTCCAAAAAAGGAAACCTTCCTTCAGTATTTGTGCGTATTTGTGACTAAATTAAAATTGTTACAACATTCAAGTTGCATATGAGGAAGTTCAGTTGCTTAACACATGTGAAAAGCACAGGTGACACAAGATAAGCCAGTTCAGATCGATTTGTTTGGCAGGCTTTACAAAAGCTTCATTGTGGATTTAGGTTGTAAAGCCGGTGAACACCCTCAAAAGGAACAAGCCATAAGGACTTTCCAGTAACAGGAACAGGAAACTGGAGACAATTCCACTCTTTCACCTCACCTTCTATAGTTTTGCTTAACTGAAAGATTTGGCCATAACTGCATCCCCCAGATCCCATACACATGACCCAAAGGAATTCCTCAGCTGAGGTTCTGTAAAAACAATCAGTGGATTCATATGAAAGAGGCGACAAAAATATTTAAGAGAAAGAAAATCTTTTTATTTTGCTCACTTGGCTAAAAAGCAACCAAAGTAGCAAGAAGAGATTTAGAGCAAGAGAGAACATACACCTGTGAAAGAGGAAGCTGGACATCCACCACGCTGCTGCCTTGCTCTCGTGCTGTCATCCACCCAGCCCTTCAAGGAAGCCGTGCTTTCCAAAATAAGCCTGAGTTGTGCTGCAACAGTGTAGGAGAAACTGAGCTGACAAGCTTGCAAGAACAGTCACTTAATCAGGACCCTACTCCAGACCCAGAAGTCTGAAGAAGTTGGGATAAGGTTGCTAGGAATTGCCAAGAGAAAGAAAGTACTTCCTGACTCCCAGACTGAATGAAAGCATAGGTAAGTGGAAAGAAACCCAGCCTTGCTACTCCTCAAAGACAAGGTGTGAGCAGCAGGAATCACCACTAGGATGAACACCAGTATCACAACTGCACTGAAAAACCTTTTATTCAACCTTTTATTTATTATTTATAGGGACCACAGTGGTTGCTTTTGGTGTGTTTCTCACATAGGCCATCAGCAGGTTCAAGCACTCCACTTTTCCTTGCCCTTCTGCATAGCTATCTATTTTCTACGAAACAGACTCCCTTGTGTAGAAAGCTCAACAGACAAAAGGATCTGAAAGAGATAATCAGAGGGAAAAAAAAAAAAAAAAAAAAAAAAAAAAAAAAAAAAAAAAAAAAAAAAAAAAAAAAAGAGACCAAAATTTAGTGGTAGAAGATTAAGTCACGGGTAAAAGATTTTTACAAGAATTCTCTATTCAGATTGGATTGGCTGTAGGTACATAGAAAAGAGGAGGCTTCAGCTTTTTAAAACTTTAGGAAATAAAGAAATACAGGTTCTGTCTATGCCAACAGTCACCAGTCATAATTAAATTTAACAATCCCAAAACAAAGATTAAACAAGCTACATGCTGCTGGCAATGGGATATTCTGTTGTCCTGGACTGCTAGTCCAGGCAGTAGTGGCAAGTAGCCTCCTAACCACAGCATCAGAAAATGTCATGAGAAATGTTGCCTGGAGGAAGTCATCTTCCCAAACTCTATTTGGTTACCATCTGTAGATCTGTTTCATACCTCAGCACCTTTAACATGAACTTCAGTATTTTCTTTCCTGGAATACTTTCAGTGTTCTATCTATGTTCACAGCAGGTACACATCACAGTATACAGTACCTTATGATTCACATGTTGTTCTTAATGTTTTTCGATCCACATCCTGCATACATCCTGTTCAAACATAAGGAATCAGACTGCCTGCACTGGTCCTCGAATTGAAAGCCTGCTAGCTGAGCCAGGCTACCAGAACTTCCCTCTCCAGTATACAACTAAAGAATAGACTTCACTGGCAGTCACAAACACTGAGCAAAGCTGTGCAAAAGTGGAAAGAAAAAAAGGAAGTTAATACATCAAGGCACACATGAACTAATCCTGTATCAGCAATGCTTTTTATTGTGAATATCTTCCAGATAACTCATGTCTAAATGCTATCACTAACTGCACTATTCTGAAAGGCAGTGGAATACAGACCAGCTCCCCCAGGCAGGCACAGAGAGCAACCAAAGTCCTGGACTCCCAGTTCTAGAAGAAAACAAAAGCCCTGTCAATCTGCACATACTGCTGCAGAGTATAAAACCATATGAAAGAGTAAAGCATTGAGCCATGTATTTATAGATGGCTATTAATGCAAAAGTTCAATTAATCTATCTGGTAGCCCTCCTCTTTGCAAAAGGGAGTCAAGGCAATCAAAATTCAGGCACCTTTGTATAAATAGGATCTCTGTTTTCAGAAAATATTCTAATCTCTCATTTCAGTATTTTTTATACTATGTTATACTGAGTAAAATACCTTTTTCTCAAGAGTTTTAGACGACAATCAATAGCAGCACTTCTCATTTATATCCTGTAAAGGGAAAATACCTGGAAATATATTTTAGGAAAGCTTAAGTTTTATGCCAGAGCCACTATTCATTTGCTGCAAATTATTTTCAACAAGCCCCTTATGCCATCTTGTCACAAAATGCAGGTGTTCCACTTCCAATCCTGTGGAGTGGTCATAGTATCATACAACCTTGTATTGAAAGGGACTTCTGTGCAGTTCAAAATCCCTGCTGAAGACAGGGTCAACTAGTGCAGGTTGCTTAGGGCTGTGTCCAGTTTGGTTTGGGTACCTCCTGGGACAGACACTCAACTTCTATAGGCAGTTTCTTCCATTGCTTGACACCCTCATAATTTAAAACAAAACAATCCAATAAAAACCACCCCAAAACAACACATACCCTCCCAAGTTTTAAAGGAGTTTCTTGCATTTACATTTGTGGCCAAATTCATTGTTCCTACACCTCTGCATCCTCAAACTGTGATAAGGATGTTCAATGCACATGAAATCCTCACTCAACAGAACTCTTGGCTAGAGACAGAAACTGAAATAGAGTACTTGGCTTCAACCAAGACAATATTTGTTTAAATGAACAGGCAGCAATACTAATATTTAGCTTTACTCAGGAACCAAGACTATTTGTTTTAATGAGAAGGCAGCAATGCTAATATTTACGTTTAGCCAGTTTCAGCAAAGATTATCCTCCTATTTCAATGTGAAAAGCCAATCCTTTCAATTTTATCCTTGTTGGCAAACCAACATTCTATCTCTGGTACAACAGGCTATAATGTTTCTCTACATCTGTTTTTCAGGTACATACACCTCCTCCAGTGACACAGATTCCCACCTTACCAGTGGATTACAATACTGAAAGAAGCTTTCAAAAACATTGTTTAACTGTTTCCTCTACAACTCTTCTCCAGGTCATATTTATTTTATTTTAGCCACAGCGTATCAGATTTTAAAGTATATGACTCCATACCAGTTATTCACTTCAGGGGCATTTTAATACTAAGCAATGACTCATGTTCTGCTGTTACTGTACCTTGCCCCACTGAGTCTGTCTTTCCTAGTTTCATCTCAACAGCCAAATTTAAAAAAAAAAACCAAACTACTTCAATTTACAACAGCAAATCTTGCTTTCTCAGTATCTTTCCCCCCACTCCCTTGATACAGTTAAACTTTCTCAAACTATGAAATGTAACTGTGGCATGAAACTTGCAAGTACACATGTATAAGGGTCTGCTGTGTCAGAGGAATAGCAAAGGTTGCGAGCAACTGAACTTCTGATACAAAAGACAGAGGCAGAGACACAACTGCTCCCTTCATCTACAGTTCGCAGTACCCTCAGGGCATATACTGACACTGAGCTCTAATGCATTGCTTCATATAAAACTGAGCTTTGAAGTGCCTCCTGAACTATCTTGGTCTACCTTACTGTCTCTTCTAGAAAAGCACCAGATGCAGATAAATATTATTTACTGCTCATAATCCAGGGGCCAAGTGGGAAAAGTAGAAACATCAACATATAACCTCATAGTTAAGCTCAGACATTATTTCTTGGTACTTCTCCAGGAAGTCAAATATGTGAATACTTCTACAAGTATCAGTAGAAGCAAGACAATCAGACTGGCTGCATTGCAATCAGGCATTCTAAATAGATATTTAAATGCAATTTTAACAGATATTTAGTTACAAGGTCTAGAAAACAATGTTTTGAAAATGTACTGCTTTAGTAGCATCCTGATATAAGCAACAAGCCATGTTTGCATATCTAGAATTACATTATTAATAATACTAGTATTTGATTCAAAACTCATTTTTATGGAGTAACTCTTCAAGTTACCAAGGTCTGAAAAATCTAGCACATTTATTTTGAATTGTGAAAACACTCTTAAAGTAAGAATCATATTCAAGCTGTTACAAGATTTTTTTAAAGTATTTTCATTTAAACACATACAACAGGCCTGTTTAATTTAAAATACTTCTCTTTAAATGAAGAAAAAAGTGCTATGCATTACTCACAAGTAGTCTACCAGCAGACCAATATCTACGTGACACTTCAGATATGTTTCATCCATCTAACCACAGCAACTGCCTCACCCTGGAAGTCATTTTAGCAAAACAGTGAAATGTGGTTCATCCCACTGCTGCGGTGTGAGAAAGATAAGAGAAATCTCAATACTGCAAAAGGAGTATATAACACCACTGCCAACATGCTTGGAGTCTCTTATCAGCAATGCGAGTGGTAGAATGATACTGATTTCACCATAACTCCAAGGGCAAATGAAGAATTGGTAGAGGCTGATACATCTCCTTTGATTTAACAGAAGCTAGGTTCAGCCCTTGGAGCTAGAATGCCATGTAAGTCCTGATCATACAGTTATGAAATTTGCTCTCCTTTGTGGCTTCACCATGCATACAGCAAATTCCTCCTGTTAGTTGGTCAAAGGTCAAACTCACCTTCCTATCAGTAACACATTCACCCTTACAGATACCAGTCTTCTAAATGTCCTCTATCCAGAGGAAAAGCAAGTCACCAGAACTGATTTCATTAACTGGTGTGGCAAATGGCATATGCCTCCAGTCTCTCACCAAACAGAAGAACCTGTGTGTGCAGCCCATCTTTCTCTGGCATGCTGTAAAGTCTCATGACCTCCATTTGTGCCATATCTCTATGTTATGTTTCAGTTAAAAGCTGTGTCATCAGTCAATTGCTCCATTATCAAGATATAACTCTGAGCTCAACTCTTTCTACATCCTAGAAAGAAAATCCCAATTTTTGTCAGTGGAAAAGAGGAACAATCCACATGTTCACAGTTACACAGAAGTTCTGAAAAATGATGAGTTGTCTGATTTCAGCACTATGATTAAGCACAATTGCTGTGGCATCAACTCAGGAAGGGCTGCTACAGCTCAAGCAGCACCTCACTTGGCCCAGGAGTACTCCAACAACAAAAGCCCTACTCCACAACTGCCCAAAACTGTCACAGTCCACATCCAGCTCAGTACTTATCTTCCACCTGTCCTTATGTGCCAGGCCCTACAGGACATTACCTCAGCAAACACTCTCAGAGTACACTGACCACACACAAACAAAAGCAGGTTCCTTATACAATACAACTGTGCCAGCTTACTTTTTGCTGTAGCAGAAAGCGCACAGTTTAAATAAGGAGAGTTTATCATCCAATTCTGCTCTACACCACCTTCAGTCTGAAGAGATCCAAGCCTTTATCTCCCAACTTAAAAGATCATCAGCTGAAAGAAGAATGTTAAACAGATCAATACTCTTTAGCACAGCAGCTAAAATAATTGCCTGCAAAAGACGAAGCCTGAGCTCTAGCTTCCACTTCAGCATATTTGTACATTTTACACATGGTAACAAAGTTTAAAAACATATTGTACTGTTTCTTCAGGGACTGGGAGATGCAAGTCTGCCTTTCTCACACAGGAAACAAAATCCAAGTCTCCCATTTCTGCATGAAGCCTCTTCAAAGAGGGGTAAGGAACAAGTAGTATAGTGACTTCCTCTAAAATTCATCTAAAAAAACAAATGAAGCAGGAATCCTGGCATCAGATCTCAAAATTATGGAGAACAACACGACCCCAACAAAGGGTCCTTTCCTAGTTCTGGTTCCTCACATGATAAATAATATGCCTGTCAAAAGTTAAGCTAAGAAGGAGGAGCTGCTTTGAAAACAGACAAAGTAATATAAAGGACACAGTACTGAAAGAATCATGGTATTGTAGCTGCAAGGCCTCTAACTTACTATCTTTGATGAAGACAAACGTACTGCTGCCAACAACCTGGAAGATTTTTCACACAGCACCAAAGGAGTCCTTGGGAAAGCTCTGACTGTGCTCTTGCTAGAAATGAACATCAAGCAAAAGTGTTAGTCATTAGTTTTTCCTCTTCTCAGACACAGTTACATCTCCTTGTCAGCCACTTAGTGCGTTCTCCCCAGCCTGCTATTGGCAGACAGCTGCTAACCCATGAGAAGAGCGTGGACCAAAAAGTGTGGCAAGAACACACAAGACCAGGCATAATGAGGCCAAACACAAGCAGCAGGTGAGTGTTCAAAGCACAGTGCAGGTTCACTCAGACAGCAGATGAAAAGCTAGTCTCTGGATTTACTCCCTCACAAAGAACCCACTGGTTCTTCCACTATAAAATAAAAAGAGAGACAGCATTGACTGTCTCAGAGTAAGAGCAACATGTTTGTTTTGACATGCACTTTTTCCCAGTTCCTATGGACTTGTCAGCAGTCCACACCAGCACCTCGCAGTGGATCTGCAATCATACCAGGACAAGTCACAGTTGAAGGGTTCATCCATGTATGAAGCCGTCACTGACTAAAATGCAAGCCATAAAGAAAAAATGTTGTTTCCACTGGGATTCCAAAATGAGCCTTAATGGCTACGATACATTACTTACTTAACAAGTTATACCAATCACAGGAGATACACCTTCGAAGCAGAATTCAGTACCAGCATGTTCCTGGAGATAAGAAATGTGCAAGGAGAGCAAATTTTTCCAGGTAGTGGGAGGTATCTACATTGCAAATAAGATGTTCCTCAAATATGAGGAAGCATGTCCAGGACAACTTTTCATTTAGCACCCACTTGCCAGCAAAGACAGAGCAATGCAGATCTCTGTGTTTACAAACAGTCCAACCAACTACCTCAGGTGCCTCCTGGAAGTGTAGCAGCACGAGCCACAAACTGCACATATCAACCCTCCTACACACCTCACCAGGTTAAAACTCACCACCATCATATCTTTTTTCATCATGCAGAAGTTGCTCCAAGGGAAACCATGCCATCTTTCACCTGCACCTTCTGCTCAAAGCACCAGGACTCTGAGAGCATCATTACCCCTATGAGTAATACAGCCAAAAAAATTGGAGACTGCGGTGAACATACATGAATAAAAAACAAGCGGCCTGGGGAAACACTTCTGTCATCCATTCAGGTTTCAGTATAAAGCAGGTACTGACTGTAAATGCATGGCTGCCCAGTGTGCCACAGGGACAAGTGACAAGCCCCCCTTCTGAGTGACAAGCCTGCTCAGATCACAACCTGCCTCACACCTGCACTGGTGCCTTCCGCACTGCAGACTGCCAGGATGAGGAGTCCCAACCCTGCCTCATCTTGTACTGGCTCCTTTCTCAGCGATGCTCACTTCACACCTCACCTCTGTACGGGTTTAGCCGATTACTCCGGAATTCCTGGTACAGGCTACTATAAGACAGTCCAGACACGAGACATGAAAGCACTGCATCCCCTCTCGTTCACACCAGCTGAAGAACACTACAGACAGCCCCGCGGGGCAGACAAGCCCTACCCCCGAGGCGGTCTGTCTGTCCGGGGGCAGTCAGAGGGAGCTCCAGCCCGGCGGGACCGGCGGCACCAGCGGGGAGGGGAGCGGGCCCGGGGCTGGGATCGCCCCCCGGGGATGTGCCGGGCCCGGGAGCGAAGGCGCCGTGCAGACCCGCCCCGAGCCCCCCACCGCCCCTCTCCCATGTCACGGCTGTCTGCGGGCGCCTCGAGGCGGGTCTTTCCCACCCCATCCCACTCCATCCCATCCCGTCCCGTGTCCCTGTGCCGCCGGGAGCGCAGGTGAAGGAGGGGAGCCCCGCCGTTACCTGCCCGGTGATGCCGGTGATCAGAGCCACCTTCCTGCCGTTCATCTCCTCGCCGTCCTCTCCCGGTGCAGCGGCGCAGTCACACGCCTCCTCGGCCGCGGGCCGTGCCATCCGCAGGGCGCGCCCCAGGTGCGGAGCTATCCCGGGGCGGAGGGGCGAGGCTCCGGGCGCTGGGGGCGGGCACGGAGGGGAGGATGCCTGCCGGCACCCGGGGTTACCTGCGCTGCCCCGGCCGCCGCCGCTGCAGCATTTCCGCGCTCACCGCCCGCCCGCCCGCGCTCCCGCCCCGCCCCGCAGGTGCAGCCCCCCGCAGGCGCGCTCCCGCCGCCGTCCCGGGAGCGCGCCCCACGCCCGGCACCGCTCCCGCCGCGCGGCTCGGCCCCGCAGCCAATCAGCAGCCCCGGCGCTGCCCTAAAGGGGCGGGAGACACGCCGGGGCCGGAAGCTGGCGCGGTGATTGGCTGAGAGCGGGCGGCGGGGGGCGTGGCCGGAGGAGGAGAAGGAGGAAGAAGAGAAGGAGGAGGAAGAAGAGGAGGAGGAAGAAGAGCGAGAAGAGGAGGAGGAGGAGGAGCGGGGCCGCCCGACTTCCTGACCGCGTGTCGGGCCGGGGGATGCCGTGAGGGGAGCGGGGCCGGGCCCACAGCGCCCCCTGCGGCGCGGAGGAGTTACCGAGGTACCGCCCTGGAGATCCCCGGCGTTCCCACTCTGGAAACACTCGGTTATAAACTGACCAAAGGCTTCTGGGAAAAGGGATTTACAACAAGTATTTCTTCTTCTCATGAGGCACTGGACAAGCCCAGCTTTTACCGTGGCAGCAGGTCGCTGTATGTACAGTGAAGAAAGTGCCTGCCCATGATTTGCTGCAGAATTCCAAGAAGGATTTCTCATTACTTCCCTCATCAGTTGGATGATGGGGCCTCTGCATATGCAGATGACCCTCGTATTGTTAATTTTTCTATTATTTTACTGCATGATCAAAAATGATTCAATGTCATTGAAAATCCATAGTATATTTTCAAATAACCCAACAAAACAGAGTCTAGGAGCATCCTGCCCTTCAAATAGAACTGTACTCTCAAGTTGTGAACACCTTCTTGCATGCTGCTCCCCCATTTCTCGGTTTAAATTCCCTTCTTGCAGCCTCACAGTCTGCGGAGCTGTGGAGAATTTGTATTATGTCACGGTTACTTAGTTGCAGGGTGTCATCCCAGTTGTACCACTTCTTCCTGCTGTTTCTGAAGCCTTTTCTCGACAAGTACATGCAGTTTTATCAAGTTGGCAACATCAGCTACTACTTGTGCAAAATTATTTCATCCCACTAAGTGCTTGCTTTATGGATGGACAGTCTCAGATTAAGAGAGGAGGAGCATCACAAATGAGTGGTGGTTTAAACCCTCTCAGTTTAAAAATGACACAGGAGAAATAAAAGGATATCAAATTCTGTTTGTTTCTGAGTGTTTCAGAATTCCATATACCAGAAAAAAGGCACAAGCCTTTATTTGATAACCTAGGATTTGAGAATAGAGGGAGTTAGGAGCAAGTTTTCTTTCTTTACTTATTTACTTCATTTACTTACGCATCATTCACCCTCCTGTTAGATCTGAGCTGCATAAAACAGTGCATGATCTACAGCCTTAAAATTATCCTTTATGTGGCCAGATAAGCTTATAATTTCCAGCTTTCCTTGGCAATCCATTCATTGGCTTGCCTTCTTTCTTGTTCTCCTCAAAAAACTGATGAGTTGGGCTGGCAGTGTAAGTCCTGAAGCTGTGATAGAGGAGCTCCCATTCCTGGGGCCTACCTGTGCAGCTAAGAGCCTTTTTTGGTGGGTTTTTTGTGGTGGTTTTTTTTTTTGTGGGGTTTTTTTTTGTTGTTGTTGTTGTTGTTGTTGCTTTCCTCAACAGAATTTTTCTTGCCCCAGTTATCCAATATCCTACGAGAACTATTTTTCAGATGTAGCATTTTCCTTGACTGTTATTCCCAAAAACACTCCATTGAGGTGGGGAAGCTGGTTCACACCTCTCTTGTCTGATTAATCAAGTACATCAGTTGAGCAATGACCTTTTGCTTTGGTTTTACTCTCAGGTGACAGGTGCTCTCAGGCACCTTCTGCTCTTCCTCTATTCAGAGCAGTAGGTATCCTTGCTGCTCAGTGGCTGCATTCCTGAGTGATTCAGAACAAAAGACTCTGCAATTTGTGTGTCACTTTTGTAAGGGGAGCATCCCAGCCAGACTTAACTGAGAACACTTTACCAGAGTTCATACTTGTATTTTTGGTCAATAGTAGTTCTAGAGACAGGCAAGTGAAACCAGACAGGGTGTAGCCCAGTTCAGGTTCCAGCTGACTGAAGCTAAAAAGAAAAAAAAAAAAATGGGGGAGAAAAAAAAAATAACACAAAAAAAGCCCCCTTTAACTTGTTTAAATTTCTGTCCCATTTATAAGTCTGGCAGTAGTAGTTGCAGACACAGTTAGCCAGCTACCATAATCCTGCTAGGTCTGCCCCTGGCATGCACAGGCACATTCCAGGTTTAATGCACAAAGACTGTTCTGTCACCAAAGTCTTCCAAAGTACATTTACAGAAGAGACTGAAGGCTCAATTGTGGCCCAGGTACTAGATTTTACCTAAGTTGCTCTGGTGTTGACAGCAATTTATGTCAGACTGCAGCTGAAAACTGGAGCAGCAGCCCCCAGGGATTCCAGGATTAATATTCACTCTGAGTGCTAGGCTGCACTGATGTCTCCTTGCTGCCTCCAGCACCTGCACCATGGCATGTGCTACCTTACCTAGAGACGTCTGCCCACACCATAATCACTTTCTCACACGTCCTTGTGGACCCAGCTCTAGCTTCTAAAACTGGCAAGGCCCCACGGAAAGAGGAGACAGCAGACTGATGCATGTCTGCACCTCCAGCCCCCTTGGATCCCTGGAAGAGGAGATGCTTGTGTGAGCATGGGTGTCCAGTAAAAGTTTTATGCCCAGCAAGTAAATGGGCTGAAAAAAATCTGAGGAAACACAAAGAACAGCATGTGCAGCATTACCTTTAAAGCTGATACTGATGCCTTAAGTTTTAGCTTTCATGTTTTTCAGATTCTGTGCTGCCTAAGGGTGTAGTTTTGAGCCTCATATTAAGTGCTAGTAAGCTCTCTTCACAGAGTAGGTCGACCCCAAGAAGTGAGGGAAAGGAGATAGGACAGATGTGAAGAAATTTACTTGATACTGGTGGATAAAAACAGGTATTACAGGGAAAGAAGGGTGGAGAGCGCAGCTGGTTGAAGTCAAGCTGGTTAAACCAGGAAATAATGTAAAATGAGCAAAGAAGAAGCAGAGAGGGAAAACTGGAGAGAAAATAACTGTCATTAAGAAGAAGAAGGGGCTAGTGGGAGAAAAGGACTGAAGTGTATTAGATTGCAAAAAATAGTACCTTAAATGTTAAGGAAAAGTGAAAAGGAGAGAGAACATCTATGCCCTGAAATCTTACTACACTTGAATGCCACAGATATTGCAGTCCTGATGATCTCAATGGTTATATATGGATGTGACCACATTGCCTTTGAAATTTGGAAAGGTATATATGTGTGGTTTAAAAATGTCTTGTGATTCAGCTGTAAGTTCTTGCAGGAAATAAGTAGCCTTAGTTCAGAAGTAAGCTTCTTCAGAAGTAAGAAATAGCTGATTTAAAATGCTGGGTTTATTAACTGCAGGACAAAGGTATCCCTAATTTTATTACAATAACAACATCACTCATGCTAGAGCTGTGGTAAAAGTTGACACGATACCACAACATTCTATTCTGTACAGGAGTTAGAAGCTGTCATTGGACTGAGTGAAATCTTCTTTCTCTGCATCATTCAGTGCAATAAAGGGGAAAACTGACTATTTTTGTTTTTCTGGGGTTCTTCTGAATGATCCTCATCCAGTAGTTTAAGCAACTTCTGCATTATGCTGCTGTGAACTTCATTAAAGCAGTATCCAGGGATCACAGAAGAATGCTGACTACAATGCATTTTACTGTGCTTATCTGCAGCAATCAAATACTTTGGATTCTCTCCCCAGCTGTGAAGTCCACACTGGCATCTAGGGGTTGTTCAAAAACCCCACCAGGGCTGGTTGGGGACTGAAGAAAGGGAGCCAGTGGAGGATCATCCAAGTGCACTGTCCTTTCTGAGGAGCTTTTGGTTTATACAGGCAGGCAAGCAAGGTTAGGCCCAGGATAAAGTACTGTAGAAACAGCTTCTTTTTCTACTTTGCTATTTTAAGGTGATGGCAGCAAATAGTTGTATTCACTGACCTCACAGAGCTAGGGAGCTGTGGAAGGCATGTGTAAAAGAAAGGAAGGGTGAGTCCAGGGGAGATCCATCACAATGGAGAGTGCAGACATTGGAGTGAGAGGAAAGAGCACCAGATACCATGAGGAAATAAGAAGAAGTGAAAAGTGGGCAGAGACAAGAGAATGAATGGAGGGAACATCTCATAATTGTTTTTCTAGCTGTTTAAAATATGAGGGCATATGGAGTGATCCACAGCTTCAGTGCCCTGACATGGTGACTTAGCAGGTGGAGCAGCAACAGGAAGTCTCAAGGATGGTTCTGGAAAGTGAGCCTCAAGGTCAGGGCCTGGAGATAAGCAACACTTGGGAACCACTTGTTTCTCAGGTGGTTCTTTTGTGGCTGACAAATCTTGCACTTCTTCCCAACAGGCTGAATTTCTTTCCAAGAGGACCTTCTCGGTGGAAAATGGAGTTGAATCATCAGTGCTTTGACTCTACATTACGGAGGGGGGAAAATGCCTGGCAGTACCGACTCCCAGCTGGAGCTCTTTGTGTTCAGCATTTGTGGCCTGTGCCCAGCCCACAAAGTACTAACAGCTTCCTTTTTATCTTCACAAAGGCATGCCTGCTTACTATTGAAGGGGTGGGTGAGACTGGTCAGACTTGCCAAATTCTTGGCAAAGATTCATCCTTTGAAAGGCAGAGACCCAGTTCCTGTTGGTGCTGTCATGATGCGATTTTTACAGCACTCAGCACAGCCTGGTGTTTCAAAGGCAGAGGCAGTGCCAGTGCCATGTTGCTCTCTCACATCAATCTCCAACACTACCAAGAATTCGTGCTACCCTGCAGTAAAACAGATGGAAGAAAAGGATCCAGGCTGAGCTTGGTGCCACTGTTTATATCCATGCTAAAAGTTTGTGCCTGGCAGACTCAAGTCTGGAACAGCACCATGACCAGGCATGCAAATCTCAGTCTCTCCTGTGCTTGGTGCAGGAACAGCACAGGCGTGACGAAATGGGGATGCTGGCAGAGCTTTACACAGCTTGGTGGGCTATGGTTGGTAGCCTCAGGCACATGGACAGGGCTGTGGTTAGCTGGAGCCTGGCCCTACTGCAGCATCTCTGGCCAGAGGCTGATGATATGGGATTCTGGGCCATGAGCAGGAGCAGAGGAACCTGTTGGCAGACAGGGACAGTCAGGGCTGTGGATACCTTTGGGGCCTGGATAGAGCAGCCAGGGATACAAGCCAAGCCCAGACTCTAAAAGAAATACCATTTTGTTTAAAAAGAGCATGGCAGTGACAGTCTAGTACCCCCCTGCTTGTGGTCCGCAAGCAAGCCAGCCCTTGGTGCAATGTGTTCCTCAAGCACACGGAAATAATTAACAAATGTTCCTTTGTATCTCAGCCAGCACTGGAGGTACCTAATTATGGACATTGTTTCTGTAAGAAACACCAAATAAATGTCCCTTTTCATTCCCAAAAGGGAACTATGAACCATGAATACAAAAAGCATCAGGCCCAGCAATGTGTTAGCATGTGCAATTGTCCCTTACAGCTTTGTGAACTGATGCTAACTGGACTGGAGCCACTGGAGTAAAAACACTTGAGAGAAGAAACAGGTTTGTAACTGGAAGGAAAAGGAGAATTCTCTGTGCCTGACTGATTAGAAAACACTTCTGCCCAACATGATTATTTCAGTATGTACTAGGAGTCATGAGACCTTTAAGGGAGATGTTGGCAGATCTTTGAGAAATCTAGTGGTTGAAGTTCAGAAAACTATAAAAGCATAATTTTGCTAGACCTGACAAGCAAGTTTGCATATTTTAGAGAAGCTCACAATGAGAGAAGCTGAATCCCAAATATCTAACTCCCTATGAGAGTCTTCACATGCAGTGCTTCCAGCAGGATAGCAGTGATACGAAAATACACCATACAGGATTGAATGTTGTCAACAATCAATTGGTAGGTTTGAAAACCACCAGAAGTCACTGGGCCTGATGAGAATGAGAGACATCAATATAAAAATGTGACTGATTGAAATCTTATTTGTTGGACTTGGTTTCTTTTTTTCCTGAAGTGAGTATCAGAGAAGGATTTAAAAGTTATATGATAAGCCTTGAAAATCTGCCTAAAGAAAGAGAAAAGAGCAGCTACTAGAAGGCCAGGTTTTTCCTAAATGCCACAACTCATACGCATACACAGACAAACCCATGTATCTCCATCCATGGCCCTGATGTGTACCAAGATTCATCTTTTTATTACAGATACTTTCTTTATGGGCAGTAAGTTTCAGCAATGCAGAGTTTGTATCCCCGTTGGAATTGTTTAGTCCAATCACTAATGTGAGTGAGGACATCAGGGACTGCTGCTCTGGAAAGGCATCAGAATACGAGTCCTCTTCTTTTTTATACAAGTTCATTCTTTTCTTGGCCTTACATAAATATAGTCCAATATACACCCAAATCCTTACATAAATCTTGTCCAAAAGACTTCTAATCAGAAAACAAAACAACTGCCCCGTATTTCTCACACTATAAAAAAGATGACCTTGGAAAAAAACAATGCACTCACAGAGTGGTATGGTGTCTGTTGAGAGGGGTCCCATTAAACAAGTATTAGCTAGTCAAAGAATTAACTGAAATGGAGTGTTAGGTCAGCATCTGTTCCTTGTCACTGAACTCAGGGCTATAGCAGACAGCAAGAAGGAAGTGAGTTACAAAAATTTTTAGCAGGAAAATTAAAAGAAATCACTGTCCCGTAGTCTGGATTATTTTCTTAGAAGGTTGGTGAAAATACTTGTGGTTGCTTTTCCAAATTGTCTCCCCACTCATAGAACACATGAGTAGAAGAATGTAAGAAACACAAGATATGGACCAGAGAGGACTCCGCTTTTCTGGAACCATTGTTTTGTAACAGCACATGTATTTGGCTAGATATATGCTATTCACAGTTTTAATGTATCCTTTTGCATTTTATTTGTGGCTAAGTATAAGGTAAGAATTAATGCTGTTGTTTTAACATGCATATTTCAAGTGGGTAAATGCTCTCCCACGGCCTTGTGTGCCTGGGACAAATTGTTGTGTGATTAGTTGTGACCAAACCCAGAAGAACTATGCACAAAATTACTTCTTTATTATCCCTATTACAGTGCATTAACTGTTGGCTAGGTGCTGACAGAGTCAGACCCTGGTAGCCCTTCTTCTGATTTGTCACAAAGAGTGCCGGCTCTGAACCAACAAACAGAATGTGCTGGAGCTGGTCAAAGAGCAACATGGGTGCCAGTGATGAGGAAATTACAGAATTCACATTTCCTTGGGACTAGAAAGGGGAAACACTACGGTCAAAGTCAACAGGATTTCAGGAGGACAGATTTCAGTTATCCAGGGGGTTGTTAGGTAATATTTTCTGGAAGGCTGGTCCAAGGAAAAAAAGAGAATTTAAAAAGAAATCATGTACCATGAAAGAAATTACATTAAAGGTGCAACTGCAAACTTTCCAGGTGCAGGCAATGGTCAGGAAGCAGAGTAAGTGACCAACTTAGTTATATCTCTTTGATGCCTAACATGGGAGGAAATTATACAGGAAGTAGAAACTGTATCAGAGTACTAAAGATTATTTTCAACGGCACACAAGAGCAACACCAAATAGGCCAGCGAGATGATAGTCCTGGCAACTATTGCTTGTGAAATCCTTCTGTCAGTGCATTAATAATAGGAAAAACACAATTAATGAACTACTCAATGGAAGAGTAATTATTAGCAAATGACATTTAAAGATAACTCATTTAATATCTTTTTGCTGAAATGTGATTTACAGTTAAGATCTATAGCAAAGGAATGGATCTATCCAAGTTGGTGTTTTCTTTAACAGGAATAGAGGGATTTCTGTGAGGCTGAGTGGGAATGTAAATAAGTTAGATTAGAAATAAAAATTACCTCCAATAAAATGGTCTGTGGGAAAAATCATATTAATTCAACAAGAACTAATTCAAAATAGCATATTTTGGTGAGGGAGTTGCAGAACTCATCAGTTTAAAAAACACAGGATAAGGAACTGTGACATAGAAATAAGTACAAAACTTTTAATAGAACCAACAAAAGCATATTGTTGCTGAAATGGGAAAACACAGATACAGATGTATAATCTATAAGTAGGTGAAGTAATACTTGGTTGCATGGTTTAGTGTTAGGTCTCAAGTAGGGCACTGTGTTTGTTGCAGGATGTTCAGAAGCTGGAGGAAAGCCATGAAAATTATCAAAATCCTAAAAAACTTGGAAGCAAAGTCTGGAAAAAAGGTGGGGTCTTTTAGCATAGAAGTGAATGATACTGTCCAGAAAAGAAGGACCAAGACAGTCTTCAAATGTGTAAGAGGCTGCTACAAAAAGTTAGGGAGTAATCTATTTTCTGTCTTCTTTGTGGATAGGGCAAGATATAGTAGAATTTTAAGGTTAAGAATATACAGCACTGGAATAGATCTGCATAGGCAGCGTGTGGCAGCTCCACAATTTAGTTCCCAGATAACAGACTAGACGAATATTTATCAGGAATGACCTGCAACTGTTGCCCCTGGCCTGGATGAGTAACATTCTACTTGATGCTTCAAGGATGCCTTCAACTTTACAGTATTTTGATAGTAGGATCTTGACATCCACAGGGTCAATACTGAAGAATCCCACTGAATTTCCACAAGTCCTCAAGTGCCAGGCAGGCTCTCATAAATGGCACTATCTAGTCCTACAGCAGCCAAAGGTTTATTGTGCTCTTCTGCTCTTAGTGGACTCTTATAGGGTTACATATAGGTAGCAGAGTTGCAATCAGAGAGTGGGACACTGAGTCCTATAGATTACTCTTGCCTCACCCAGATCATCCCTTCCCTGTTGTTTGACACCACACTGCTTTTTCAGCCATAAATTTGATAGTTGAACAAACACTTGTGACACTCCCAGTTTGAGGGAGCAGCGTGAGTGAGGCTGGGAGGTGAAGGCAATAGCCAGGCTGGCTGGCCAACAATTTCACTGTTAAGGAATGCAGTACTGCAGCACCCAGAAACAAAGAACAGAGCAGGTCCTGTGATAGTAACCAGGGTTAGTCAAGTCTAGTTCACCAGGCAAGTCTGTAGCAATGAGACAAAGCCAAGGACAAGCCAAAATATCAAGTCTTCAAGCCAGAGCCAGTGTCCTAATCAGGGAGGCACGTGGCCAGGCACAGGGATCATGAGTGAGTGCCATGGCTTAAACAGACCTCCTAAGCTGAGGGGACCAGACCCCTACTTCCTCAGCTTTTTCTCACCCATTTTCTTCCCCAGCAGGGTTCCAAGGTTCTGCAAGGGAACCGGATCTGAGCTGGTCTCAGGGACTAGCTACTAAAAAGCTGGTTAGGGTGGTGCCTTTATAATACAGACAAAAACATTTGCCACAGCACCAAAATAAGGCAAATTCCTCACCACTCAGAATGACAGATCCGTATTGCATTTTAAAGGTAGCCAGGTGCTGATGAAAGAAAGGCCACTGATAAGCCACAATTCAAGGGGAAAAAAAACCCCAAAAATATATTTTCAACCTCAGCAGCTGGTTTTAACCAGCTCATACCCTCAAGGCTGTTGCCATAAGAAATGAGGGTATGTTGTTTGGTTTGGTGGTTTGTTTTGTTTTGTTTTGTTTTGTTTTGTAGGGCAGAGTAGTGGGGACATTTCTGATTTCTCTAGGATCAAGAAACCAGATCTGCTAATGACAATGCTCCTTCCAAAACATTTTTTCTGTTGTAGAATCCAGTGCTACACCCCCAACCTCCCTGAGTGTAATTGAGGTTGTCACCACTTTTTATTGCTGCAGCCCCTTTGCCCAGCAGCAAAAGACCACCAAACTCTACAGCAGCAAAGGACCACCAAGGAATCTGGTCCAAAATGTTCTGTATTTTATTTGTGTTTTACAGTCACTACATGATTATTGAAACAAAAAAAAAATTCTTCATTAACCGAGGAAAGATTTGTTTGGCAGGACTCAAGCCGTCGTGCTAAAGTGTTTCACTATAGCCCTGGTGACACAATTGGCCCATGTGTGCCAGGAAGTGACAGCATCAGCTACGTCCCACCTCTGACTCTACCAACAAATCTGACAATTTTGGAGACTGTAATTACTTGATCATCTTTGTCAGATGCTTTCACTGACTCATGTGTTACGGACTATGAGGTAGTGTCTCTGCTTTCTGAATCAAATTAGCCATTGATGTGGCTGAGCCAGATGGTTAATAGAAGCATCTGCTTAATTCTGGTGGTTAATCTCTGAATACCACCATGCTCATCATCCAGCCTGTTCTTTTTTCCTTCCAGGGTGCTCCTGAAGAGCCGTCTCTTCTGGTCAGGCAAAGAGCAATTGTACAGAAATCCCTATGGCTTGGGTAGAAGGGTGTGCTTTTGCAGGCATGCTTTGGCTTTCAAACCAAGCCATTAAAGTCAAACCAAGCCATCACTGAGTCAAACAAGGAAAGGGATTTCACCAGACTTCAAGTTCCTGTAACCACTTCAGGATGACCACTGTTTTAACTTTGGGAAAGCAAGAACTGAGGGACAGAAAGAAGGAAAAGGAAGAGATATACAGGAGAAAACTGATTAACCAAGATAGGGCTTCTCTGTCACACACACAGGGACCACATCCAAAATTATAAACAGGCTTTGTTCTCCCTGGTGGCAACTGAATTAGCATTTATTTAAATGCAAACATGTATCAGGTCAGATATTGCCTTTCTGCAGAATTGTGTGGAGGCTCACAGGACAGAGCCTCAGGAGTGGCCTCAAGCTTCTTTGGATAAAATCTTGCTTTTTTTCCATTCCCAACATCACCTCTGCTTTGAACACCTAGGGATGTTTCTGGTTGCCTGCTGGCAAAATGGCACTGGAAAGAAATTTGTTAAATTAGCACTTCTTGCTGCCAGAAAACTTTTTGACTGCAAGGTGGGAATGTGAGAAACCTCCCACTCTGCAAATGGGGCACACATTCGGCTGCTATGCTCCACTGGAAAAAATCTGCTGTAATTTCAAACAGAAACCACAGAGGTCTGACAAAGCCTGTAGGAGACTCCTGGAACTTTTAACCAAATTGTTACAGTGTTTCTAAGCAGTTGGACTTCATGTGCTAGCCTGCATTACTCATCTAGCAAAGTCCTTATCATGATATCCAGCCAAACTTCCCATTGACTAGGATAAGATGGCCAGCAATGCACACTATAAAAATGCAAAGGACAGGATCTACACAGAAAAGACTATTTAGATTTTTTTAGGTGGTCTCCATTTTTCCAAACAGGATTTGACACCCACATTTTTACCATGTTTTTCTTTCAGCAAATTTCTGGCAGGTACAACCTTCACCCAGAGAAATGGAGAACTCATTTAAAAGTAGGAATCAATTTATTGGCTGGAATAAATGAGCTTATGTTTATCATCTTTTTCATTATAAGACAACAAGGTGTCTTCCTTTAGGTTCATTTTGCAAGAGTCTCAATTCTCAACACAGCTGGAACAGTTAGGCTTGCTCTTTGGGTTCTGGTGGCTGCACATGCTATGGGGAAGAATTGCAGGCCTGGACTCTGTATCACACCTGCAGCAGCAAACACAGTGGTCCAGATTTATCACTTCCTGAGCTCCATGAGCTTTGAGTCAGATTGTCTCTCCAGTTCATCAGAGAAGTAATCAACTGAAACTACAGTAACCAAAACACTGTTTGGCAGGCTGAATAAAAAGTAATAAGTAACCTCATTTCATCAACCCTAACATCAGTGTAGTCATTTAAACACTGAGCCTGTGAACCAGAAGGTTGGAAGCAAACTACTCCAGTCAATGGAAAGACATTTACTAAGCTAAATGGCTTTGTATCAAGCTTTTACTGGATAGAGCTATAAAATATTTCCTCCAGAAGTTCTGCAGACTATTTTAGTCTATCCACACTGTGGGGAAGGAAACTAGAAAACAATAGCTGGCCAGACCAGGAGAAAATACATAAATACGGGCAATGGAAACACAGCAAGGTAAAATCTCATCGGCGTATAGCCGAAGTATGATCAGTATGCTTAACTGTAGCTTGAAGACTGCTCTCCAGTGGCTGTTCACTTGTACTGATTCATAACTCTGAATGGAAGTTCTGCAGGGTGTAGCATTTCTAAAAAAAAAAAAAAATTTAAATTGAATCCTAGATGAGATGTTGTTAGAGCAGCAGAATAAAGCTAGAGTTGTAAAAATATTCAAAGTGTAAAGTGTCAAGCATAAGACATCTCATTTCTGTTAAAAGGAAAGTCTTTATTTTAAATCTCTGAAAAAAGAGCAATTAGCCTGCCTGCCAAAAAGATGTTTGTACTTTTGAATCTGGATATCAGCACATAATATATTTCTAGTTAAATTGCTATGTAACATAATTTATTGTATTAATAAAACACAAAGGATTTAAATCAACTTGCACAATGTCTAAGTGTGAGTGATTCACTCTTTCAGTCTGTTGAGTTTGAATCTTATTTTAACACCAGCCACATCTTTTTTTCAGCTAGAATAAAAGTGGTTTATATTACTCTGTTAATTATGTGAGCCTTTAAAACTGTGGTTTGGAAAACATTACACATCTGAGGTATTTGTGCAAATTAAGGGATTAATGACAAAGAGCTGTTTTCTTTGTTTTTAAATGGAGTCCTTGAAAGGAATGTGCATGCATGAGGTGGAGCTGAACCTGGACTGGTGTGTGTCTGTGTGCATTCCCCTCCCTGCTCTTTCCCCATGCCTTCTCCTCAGCACGATATAGGTCATCTTATGAGCCTTGTGGGTGACAGCATATGAGCATATCCTCCAAGCTAAAACCTAGTTCCCAGGTGCTAAAAAAGAACCTATATGCACCAACATATGCGCTCAATTGTGTAAATACAAATAACAGCTTTGTGCCTCTGTATCTTTCAAAAAAAAAAAATGTTGCTTTCCTTACTGGAGACCAAAACACAAACCATGCTTTAGCCAAATAAAAGTTATTGAGCTCAACAGAGCAACTAAGTAAAATTTAATGGCCTGTGACTTAGAGGTTACACCACGTGATCTAGTCCCTTTTGGTTTCCAATTCCACAAACCTAAATGGAATTTAAGTGGTGCTTTTTTTTTTTTCTTTAATTAGAACATTGGTGGGACTGGAGGGGCCTATCTAGCTTCAGCCACATGTAGGTGTGGATGGATGGCTGTATTTTCGTTGGGTAAAAGACTGCCCTTCTGCATTGTGTTTGGCTTCATTTTTGAGGTGGCTGGATATCCAGTCCAAATAAAAATTGGCTCAGAATTAATTTCCACTTCCTATCCTTCCTTTTGCTTAAACAAATACAACCCAGGATTCAGCTTGCAGAATTCCTGGCTTTGTGGGCAGGGTTGCAAGGCCATTCAATAACCAAAGAGCACAGTACATAAGGAACATGCAAGATGTATCCAGAAATTCTTTGGTATAATAATCTGACTCAATACCTCCAGTCAAGAAAGTTAATAATTATTTCCAAGTATCTTTTGCCAGACAGCTGTGCAATTGCTTAATCGCTTATGTGCTGACTCAGGAGTGAGACCTGAGAGGTATTATGGAGAAGATCCCTATAGAGAAGAACATTAAATAGATCAAAGCAGATATTGAAATACACACTGTCATAGTTCCAAATGTATCTTCCAGGTCAAACTGCCAGAGAAGAAACCCTGGAAATAATGAACTTGGATTTTTAAGCATCCGTCAGAATTCAGTGTCTTGCCTGGATCTAGTCAGCCTTTGAAACCTTATTTCCAATTACTTTGTTCAAAGGCTGAGAAGGAGTCATTATGTCACAATCATTAAGCATCTATCTTGGCCATAAGGCAGAATTTGCCCGATAAAAAGCCTTCTCAGAAGTTAATGGGATGCTTTATTTATGGAGCTATTCATTCATGATGGTTCCACCTACTTAGCAACAAGTAAGTGAAGAAAATATTTGAAGACTTGTTATCCACCACTCGTGCCAATACGTGGTCTCTGCAGGATACTCTACTTCGAAAACTTCTCTGTTAAAACTACTACCATAGCATATTGAGGATGACATAAGCAACACCTAATGCTTGCTTCAGTGTGGACTTCATTCTAAAATCAAGGCCAGACTATGTTTTAAAAATCTTCCCTAGAATTATCAGGATTCCCTTTAGGACTGAGCCTTGTGATTCAAACAGAGTATTGTGCATTTGCTCCTTGCCTTTTTTCAGGTGGAAATAAAGAGTAATTGTAAAACATCCAAGATCTGCCAGAGAGATAAGGCAGCTGAAATTTTTAGTATTAAAGGCTTGCTGAAACTTTCACTGTTCTGAGTAATACTATGAAGTCATAGAGGAAAAGAACTGGAAGCCGTGGCACAGAAAGGCTGAGCTTTGGGAAGCTTAGAAATTTCTACTGTTTGCAAAAATTAGTAAACTGAATGGATGCTTACATCCTGACTGTGGTGCCTTAAGTTTTAGCTTTCATATTATCCAGATTCTGTATTGCATTAGTATGTAACTCTGAACTTCATACAAAGTGTTAGTAAGTTCTCCTCACGGTGTAGTTAGATAAAGCAATCCTTTTCCAGGCCAGAACCAAGGACATCATTGCAGCTTCAGGCCCAAAAAGTATAAACAACAGCAAACTGAGAGAGTAAACTGGGAGGATGGGACTTCATAACCTGAAGCTGTAATTGCACAATTAACCCCAATATGTAAATGGACCAAAACTTATAAAAGTGTGAAAACTCGTGACCAGGTGTCCATCTTGGGTGTAGACTTGGCCAGGCTCTTGCACTGCCCAAGATGTATCCTTTGAAAGCCTTTTAATAAATACCTACTTTATTCCTTTAATATTGTCCAGCCTCTGTTCTAGGTAGCCTCTCAAGGCATCTCTGCGGCATACCAGCTAGTGAATTAATTGGGTGTAAATCTGTGTGCAAGACAGTATCTTCTTCAGTACTTTCTTTATTGCTAATATTGAGTAGCAGCAAGTATGAAATATCCTTCCATTCCCTGATTTTCATCTCCAGACTATTTTTCCTTCCTTCTTGCACAGTACCTCCTTCTATGGCAGCAACTGGCATGTCCGCCTCCCTGCATTCTCCTTCCCATGTCATGAATGAGGCCCCTACTTTGTTCTGCAGTCTGCCCAGGGAGTTGGGTAGCTACATTTGCAGTTCCTCTTTTAAGCGACTACTAACCCCTATTCTTTGTGAGAAAATCTGTCTTAACTATGCTGCTCTTATTGTTCATTAAATCCATCTTCCTCATCCATGGCAAGTACAACATTCCTGCCATGACTACCTTGCCTGATAGAGAGGATTTGCATCCTGGTCTGTCCTGTGCTCTCCAGTGCTACTCTGTCATACGAGAAGGGTTTTATAATGTCCAACTGGAATGCCCTTGCTGCTGTTAAGGCTCGGTATTTCCTTTTCTAATTGCCACAGATGAATGGAAGAGATTATTCCCTTTTCCATTGCAGCAACCTCGGTACTCATGTGCTAACACTGCAAAGTGTTAACACTTTGTGAGTGAAATTCACTCCAGGCTTTCTTAACAGTGAAGAGAGAAAGATTGCTTTTTCTTTGTATGTTATAAATTGTACCTGTATTTCTGCAATCCAGCACCAAGTTCTCCTGCTTTGCAATCACACGAAATGTTGATTTTCACTTTGTTCATCATCCACAGCTGCTCTTCATCCCCTTTCTAAAGAAAAGCACATGATTTTCTCTTTATCCTGTATATTTGTATGTGTCTGACGGACCATGCATAATATCCCATCTTTCACTTGACCCACTGAATATCATCCCAGTTTTTCCAGACCATTTCTGTGATTTGTTGGAATTGTTTATCCTCCCCAACAGTATGCATCCTCTGCCCCAGCCACAAGCCTGCTTTCACTTGAACATGTACTTTTAGTCTTGCAAACTGCTAAGCAACATCTTGAATAGCTCTAGTTCTGGGGCAGATCCCTGTCAAAATCCACTCAGTATGTCTAATTTTGACAGTCAGCCACTGAAAACTACTCTCCAAGTGTAGTTTTCTATTAGTGAACTTTCTATGATATGTTGCTTACCTTTACAGGTCATTTTGACTGATATTTGAGACAACTGTAATTGCGGTTTTACTCCAGAAGCACAGCTTGTATTTATATTCAAAAAACTGCCAACAATACCCAGTCTTCAAAGCCAACTGATAATATTTGAAATATTTAAATGAATAAGAGTTTAATTTCAGTAGTTATTTGGCAAAGCTTTTGAGAATCCTCAGAGGATCACTGAGGTTTGTGGGTTACTGGTCTCCAAGAAATGATACATCTGTAATTTGCAATATAGATAAGTAACATATGACTAATGATTTCACTTTTAAGACTGCTTAGAGGATAAGCTAGGGAATCGATTTTCAAGATTACAACTGTGACTAAAAAAAAAAGCCAAAATAAAATACCTATATTCTGTTAAAAATCAATCTCACAGTGTTGTTAAATATTAATAAACTTTTACTCATAACATTTGGAAGAAATATGTAGCAGTTTCTATATATGTTAAAAAATCTTCTGATATATGTGGAGAAACATATTTTATCCTTAATTTGAAAACCATATGTTGTTGTGCATAGCCCTTTCCATTCACTTTTGTGAATATTACTGAGACGATATATTCTGTTTGAATCAGAATTTCATTACAGAGCAATGTGTCAAACTAAAGCCTTCATGAATACATTATTCCCCCTCACAATATGCACTGCATATTAAGAAACGTTTTCCAGCCATATCAGCCCTTACAATCTTTATTTACAGTTTTAAAAATGTTAAAGTGAATGGTGCAGCAAAGTGAAATAATACTGAAGGTGCAAGCATGAAAGATGGGATTAATAATTTTTTTACATGTCAAAGCAAACTGCATTGGAAAGAAGACTGGAAAATACCCCAGATGGTCCAGCTGGACTGAATAGGTGATCTTCATCTGAAGATTCCACTTCTATGAAGCTGGAAAGTACTGAAATGTGACCAAAGTAGCATAAAGCCTTACTCCAGACTGAAGGATTTTGTATAAGCATCTTTGAAATGGTGTAAATTAATTAGGAGCATATGTTCAATGTGTTTCAGTAAAATAGCTCCTTGTGAGGCCAGCAGCTGTAAAGTTAGTGGTCTTAGAGCCCTAAATGACTTTTGGAAAAGGCAATCATTTACATACTTTTTAAAAAGCACTGCATACTTATTTAAATCATAAATAGATTTAGGCCTAAACAAATTCTTATATAAAGATAGACAAGAAATACAAGCTTCATTTTCTTTTCATGACAGCAACAGGCTGACTGTGGAATATGTAGTGTTTTCTTTCAAGTGATTTGTCATAAAGATTTGACCTCTTTTATGCAGGGAATATGAGTTGATTTCTACTCCTGCAACTCTCTTCCTAAGGCTTTAAGGAATAAACTGTAGCTCTTTAGTGGTGTGCAGAGGTATTACCAGCCCCCCAACTTCCTTGGAAGTGTGGTAGGTGGTGGGCATGAAACACACAGGTTCTTCAGGAAGCCTGGCACCACTGAATGCTGGTGAAAATGCTGAAATCCCCTTCTTTGAAGCGGTAGATGGGTTAGATTTCAAATAGAAGCTGGTTTGTCCTTACTAGTGGGAGGCTTCCAGAGGAAAAAGGTAATCCTTTGAAGGCTCTTGTTGTTTACTGTAAGAAACTGCCACCATGGTTCATTGCTCACAGAACATTTCATTTCAGCTCTCTGCTCTCTTCCTCTTCCTGCCTTGCAAGTCTTGGGATTTATTTCTTTTTATGCCTTTAGTGCAAATGGAAATGTTATGCTCTAAATCTTGTTATTTCAAAATTTCCGGTAGAGTAACATTAGAGAATTGTTATTGAATTTCAATTGAATTGCATTGAAATTTCAAAATAGCCAGAATATACTCTTTTTGCTCTTCAGGAGTTCTGATCTTTCTCTGCTCCCCTGAAGGTACTGCATCCATCAACCACCCTAGGGAAAGACAAGAGTACAAAGTGCAATTGCCAAGAAAGGACTCGTCCCCCTCAGCAAATAGGGGACATAAAAGGTTTAGAGTTCCATTACTGCCATCCTGCCATCCCGTAGACCTTTTCCTCTTGGCACTAGACCCATTACAAAGATAACACCTGAACTGTTTTCATGGCAGGAGAAAAGGTCTCTCTCATCATACTTCAGTGTAACATCTGTACCTTTGTCTAAAGATGCAGAGTTCATAGGAGATATTGTTAGCAGGTATTAAAAGTTCTCTTTCTCCAGAGGGAAGCATCCTTTTGCTGTTCAGCTTCAAGGGGTGCCACAACATATTACAGATTTATGCAGACCTCTCTGCTGAGGACAGTGGCTTGGCCAGCACTAAAATTTATGACAAGCAGAAGTTCAGTGGTTAAAGGAGGGATCGAAGATTCAGATTGTCACTGGGCAATTGGGTGACAATTGGGTGACAATTGGGTTTCATCCATGGGGCAGCATGTACTGCATCCTAAGGTGTGATGGCAGCTGTGGATGTGTACATTATCTCAGTGTAATGGATCAGATCCTAGGTCATTCACAGAGGTTCAGTGAAAAGGAGTTAAAGACAGGGCCAGAGAAAGAGCTGGAGACAAGATACAACAGGTCTCTGAGATGCCCATCCTGAAGACAAGCTGCCTACAGGACAGGTCTGAGGTGCAGCCAGAGACATCCAGAAACAGGACTAGAGCCTGACACATCCATGAAGCTGCTCAGGCAGGATCTGGCTGCACAGACCTGAGCAGAAATGAGTCTCCTGTATGACAGGCAGAGGTGTGTACACAGCTCCCAGGTAGGAGCTGGTCAGGGCTGTTGTTACCTTGGCAAGGCTACAGAGCTAGAATATGCTCGGTGATGCCATGATTTGCAAAAGCAGGACAATGCTCTCCTTCTCATGTTTCTTCCCCAGTTTTATTCTGTTACCTTGTTTGAAATTGACCCGAGCTTCCAGAATTGTCCCTAAGTCTCAAAACCAATATGAACATATTTACTTCTAAAGTTCAAAATTGCTTGTAAAGCTCCTGATTTTCCTCCCCAGTTTCCTCTGTTAAAGTGTTTTCATGTTCTTCCTTTTTCTGACACCATTCTGATTTCTTGTAAAGAAAGGGCACTTGCCAGGGTGAACAGTAGTTTCCTCTTCATCTCTGGGAATGGTGAGTATCAAAGCTGGCTTAACGAAACCCTGACAAATCAGAATTTCCTTCTATCTGCCAAATAAGACATGATGCCAAAATCAATACATGGACAATACAGTACTTCTGGAAGAAGGCTTACTTCGGTATGTGACACAAAGGACTATATCTTTTAAAGTAGCAAAACACAGATAAGATTAATTTGCTCATTTCTTGGGAATTACCCTGTTACAGAAAAGTAAAGTTCATGTTAAGGTTTGTGAGTGCTCTGGGATAAAGTCAACACTACCACCTACTGGTCCCATCTAAGAAAGTTTTAATCTTTTTCCACTTTTTCTCGTTTTTTTGTTGGGTTTTCTTCGTTTGTTTGTTTGGTTGGGTTTTTTTTCCTCTTTCCCTCTCCTTGTTTTTACCTTTTTCAAATTTTCTCTTGCTTCTTTATATTTTATCTCTTTTTCTATTTGGTTGTTTTCCTTTCTTTGTTTCTGTTTTCTATTTTCTTTTCTATATTTCTTTTTCTGTTTTTCTTTCCCTTTTCAGATTGAAAATCCTGTTTTCCTTTGGAGAATCTATCAATTCACGGACACAGAAATAACTGCACCAGCAAAGACATACTGTTGGAAAATATGCATCCTCAGAATTATGTATTTGTTCTTTTCTGACCCTTGTGAGATAACTTGTGGTGCCTTGCTGCTGTGAGTGGAGTAGCTCACATCCCATCACTGTATTCTCATAAAACAAGTAATAAGGCAGAACTAACAGTGTCTTCAATATATGAAAAATCACCTTTTGGATAATTTTTGTTTTTCAAAATCACTCCATTGTCCTGAAAGTCCTGCTTGTCACTCACTGCAACTAAGGTAAACAGTATAATTTGGGGAATTTATTTTTTATTATTATGTGGTGACAGTTAGGATCCCCATGTTTCCCAGTTCACAATTCCCCAGTGGCTCTCATTTGTTCCCGAGGACCATTTACAACTTATACCAGCACACCCTGCCTGAGAAGGAGTGCCGATATGCTGAGTCCAAGCTATCTTATTTATTTATATGACCACTTAATGGCCACCAGTGACTTAGTTTTCTTTTGTTTAAGTAGACATTTGAAAATGTAAATATGGGCTATAAAGAATGACGGTCCCACAGAAATTATTTGCTCCAGTTCCATCATCTGTTTTTCTAGTGCAGTTGTCACAGCTGCAAGACAATGAGTAATTCTTACTAAAGAAACTCAGCTCAGCAAAAATTCATTTTGCCAAGTAACCCTAACATATGCAGGATATCTCCCACACACCTTCTTCCTAGGTACTGTTCTTAATTTTTGCATACAGTAATTCTTCTGTATTTTGATTTTCTTCATTTTTGGTCTGAAGGCCAATAAAAATAATGAGATTTCAATTACTTTAACTTTTATTTTCACATTTTTGCAACCCTTTAAAGATTACAAATTATTGCTAGAAACGAGAGACAAGAAACAGGAACATAATTTTAAAAAGCCCTCCTAATATTTTGCTTATAATTTAAAAGTAACTACTATAAATGGCTCTCTATTACTATTTGTGTTCTGTTAGTGCCTATGGGCTCTGACCAGGAAGCACATGGGGATGGAATGAGTTGCCCAGATTTGTGCTGTGAGTAGAGCCAACCCAGCGACTGAACCCACAGCTCAGACTCAGACTTACAGCCAATCCTCTGGACTGTGCTTCTCCCCTCCCAGCCAAGAAGCACATTTCCAGAGGCCTTAATAGCCACTCCTGTGAAACCAGCCACTCTTTGCTTAATGAACATGAACTCAGAGCAGAGTGTTGCTGCCTAATAAACTATTTCATTTAGAATACTTAAATGCTTGTGGAAGGTGGATTAATCACCTAAGAGCCAGATTTCCAAAATTATTTAAGCATCTAAATGCACAAAAGACCATTGACTGGGGTTTTCAGAAGTGCCTCCCTGTTTCAATCCCCTGGGATATTCATCCAACAGGTTTAGGCAGCTTGGTGCTTTTCAGCACCTGACTGGGGTTCTTATTGGGAAAAAAGGCCTCAAAAGCGAAAAGGAGCTCTCCATACTATAAATATGGTTCACAGCCAGTGCCAAGGGCTGGTGGGCCTTCTGCATACCTTCCCTTCTCCTTTACCTTGGGGTTGTAATTGCTGTCCTTAACTCTGCTAGAATTGTGAAGATCTATATTTTGCCCAGGTTATACTGTCTACAATTCACTATGTGTGGGCTTTTCTGATGTGCTTTGGAATTCGACATGACCATTTTCTAACCTTTTTCTCATGGAACAGCACTGACTCACTGGATGGAACAGGCAAACTGCTTTGCTCACGTCTGCTCCAAAGTCCTGAGTTTGTTTTCAATGTCCTGAATAAATACTACAAGCAGGATGTGACACCCATCCATCCTAGCTTCCCACTGCCAGCTGTAGAACTGAATACACGTACATGCTCCAGGGAGTGCTCGGGAATGCAGAGGCTCCCACACTCCTTGTCAAAATGCAAATGCCTTCAGTGGCAATGTTCATCCAGGTTCACAGCCTCATGTGGACTTAGTCTCTCATTTCTACTTCTACATGAAATGGGATATCAGCTCACCATCATCTATGATGTGATAGCATGGCTTCTTCTTGCTGAAGTATTAGTTCTGCTCTGTTTGGGTGCCAGTCTAAGTGATCCAATGCAAGTGGTACTATGGTTCCACCAAAATACTCTAACCTGAATTTACATTTAAAAAACCCAAACGAATAGTAAAATAAGAGTGTTCAACCTTCTCAACATGCCTTCTCAACACTTTCCTCACCTTTGTTGGTGTCTAAGTCTGCCATTTTAGGTGAAGTGTGTGTAACTCTGCATCCCCACTGGGTGCCATGGGTTATGTCTGCTGAGCCCGCCCAAGAGCAGGGAGGTTGCAGGAATAGCATGTGGGTTGCTCCAGGATGAAAGGTATCTTAAAGGCAAAATATTTTGTTTAATTGGATAGTCCTCCAGCTGTATGAATAAAATATTGGCTAGCAATGTTTATATATACAAGATTTATCATGGTAAGGTTGATTCCAAACTTAGATTTATTGTGCAAGAAAATGAAGAGAAATCAGTCATGCTGTCAATCCAATTTCGTTTCTTAGCACTTTTTCTTCTGAACCAGACAGGGCCCTGGAAATATAAATTTCTTAACCAGAAACGTCCTTCAAACTTAGCCCTGAAGCCAATTTGAAGCTCAGCTTCATCAACTGGTTTTTGATGCAGTGCAGAACTTCAGTATTACTGGCCCAATTGAAAGGGAATCCCTGGCCCTTTTCAAAGCAAAGAAGCAATGTTCTCTTGTTCAAAGAAGTACATTAAAAGCCCAGAGCATGGACTGCTGCTGTTAAGTTGGCCTCCCTACTCTTCTGCTGTGCAAGCTTTTAGCTCAGTACCTTGAAAAAGAAATATATATTGGGATGTGCACATTCCACCACAAACCTTTCTTAGTGAAACCACAATGTTTTTTGCCTTTAACCGCCAAAACCCAGGAAAAAATTTACCGGTTCAAGGAAATCCAGACTTTACAGTACAAGCATGCACAGTTATGGGTCACAAAACAACTTTGACTTAGGTATTCACTGGCTTTCTAGAATAATTGATACAGTTCTAAATTAAATATATCAAATTTTAAAGACTGCATTTTTTATTTTCATCTCTCTTGGTTTCAGTGAATCTAATTCTTTACATTTTTCCTTTTGGATTATAGGTATAACTACTATGGCTGCCTGGAGGTGGGAAGTCAGTTGCCATTGAAATGCTAAAGCAACCTAGAGGAAAAACCCCCTCCACTTTTAAAAATAATTTCTTTGTTTTAAATCTGTCAGTTCTAAACCCAGCAACTTTGACTGCTTATATTCTTTAACAACTGTAAAATTAAATATAAAATACTAGAGAAAAATGAAGTTAATTGCTGGAATTGACACATATGAAATTGTTTAGTCTTGAATCTGACAAGGATGTACATCAGTTTTCAGTAAACAAACATGGTGGGTATTATTTCTAGACAGGATATGTCAAGTTTTATGTTTGAGGGCATCTGCAAGGGCTCATTCATCAACTTGACGAAGGTGTAAAAGGTTTTAATGACCTCCTAAATCTCCTTCCCTTGGCTGTCGTGGTGAGATGCCTTCCAAGGTCGGTCACCCAAGCAAGCAGGTTCACTTGCATTGTAAACAATCATAGATCAGACTGAATTATAATTGCTGGTGGACTCCAGAGCAGAGAGGCCTATATATATCACAGCACTTTCTTGTCAGGGCAGTACAGGTCAGCTGTGTTTGTTCATGGACATATTAGGCTTTGGTTTTCCTGAGCCTCTGCATCTTTGACAGTGGTCCTGCTTCCCCATTGTATTTGCTGTCTGGACAGGATGTTCTACCAGAGGAAGTGCTCCTTGTGGAAAAGGCGTCAATTAGTTGTCCAACTGACCCTCGCTCCTACTACCTCCCTTGCAGGCACAAGATAGATTGATTTATTTAGATATGAGCTTACATTTGTTTTATAGCTTTGCCAAACGAGTAAAGCAGTAAGGCTCACAAGTTGCTGACTAAAGCAGGCAATAATGCAAATTTCCATTTCCATCGTATGTCATCAGCCATTTATGTTATATACAAGATAGTTTTTGAATGGAAGAAACATTAAAAAGGGCATGGCTGGTCAACAAGGTTAATTAATTGCTGTGTTGGCAGGCAGCTTTGTTTGAGAAGGCTGTGATGCTGTAATCATCTGAGACTTTCAAGGTTTTGCTGAGGAAATGGGTCATTGAAAAAATACAGGATTTTGCATAAATTGTCTGATAAATAAGAGGGAGAAAATTCTTAGCAATCTAGTGTAAATATCAGTAATCAGGAATACGATACATTAAAATACATACATATTTCGGGTACATTTCCTCAGAATAATCTATTCCAATGCATAGGAAAGCAAACATTAGAATACCACAGGCAGTTTTTAAAAGAGTTCTTGGTCCCTGGGCAGAGTTCTGGCAAGCAAAGGAAAGCTCTGCTTGATCACACAGCATGTGTTATGAACTGCATTTGATTTTATGGCTTTCCAAAAAGCTGTCCAAAAAGAAGGTAGGTAGGTTGGTTGGTTGTTTTTTTGGGTTTTCCTCCCTCTTTTTTTGTGCAAGGAGTCTCAACCATCCTAGCATGTGTTTTTCCTCACCCAGCTGACCTAGGCCAGGGAGATATTTGCCAAGAGGGTAAGCAGCTCCCAAAGGCAGTGACTAGAGTGCAAAGCTCACTGGTTCCATTTGGAATAGTTGGGCTTTTGCTTGCCTCTGTCTTCAGGGCTCCTTTTTTGTCCCCCTCTTTTTGAAATTTGCTTCCTCCTTTATTTCTTTATCACTGCAGTAGCTGAATTTGCTCTGTACCATGGTACAGTTGCAATGTACAATGACAAGGAAAAATATCTTTTTTCTAAGATGGCAGCTCTCAGATGACTCTTAAGCATTACATAAAATAGGCAAGTGAAAACTTGATATGCAGGCAATGTTGTTCAAAACTCCACACCTACTGCAACCAGCTGAAGAAGAAAGATCCTTTGTGAGATAACTGAAACCCGTAAAACCAAAGCAGGATCTTCCACCCAAGTGAGCCTCTAGGGAAAGGATGTGATTGACTTCTCCCTACAAAATTCATCCATGCCTTTGACAGTGTAAAAAGAGATATTTCACCTGCTAAAGAAAGTCACAGCATCCTGCTCTTAGTGAAGCTGTACATGGATCAGACCTTTCCCACTGGTGTAACGTGAGTACAGTAAGGCAACCTCAAGCACCATTTATGGTATGTGTGGAAAAACCAGGCTCAAACTACCACAAATAAGAACAATTCTGCTTTCAGAAGGACTGCCAGTTGGAAACATTTGGAGGATAGTTCTTTGATGAGGCTTCCTTTACTCAGGTTTGGATTGCTTGTTTTAAACAGAGTGTGTTTAAGAGCTTATAAAAATATCAGTGGGGATGAAATTATGAAAATAAAATGTAATTATTTGTTGTTTGGTTTTATATCTCATGTTTCAGTTGAAATGTTGTCAATGCTTAGACTTATTAGGGAACCCCAAAAGGGACAAAACCACTGAGATTTTTATGTTAGGCAAGGCTCTCTTTACCAGAGGCAGCAAAATGTGTTCAATTTTGTAACTACTCACAAGACATGGCAAATCCTGCAATAGAATCTGTCTACTGGGTATTTATAACATCTCAGTGCCAGTCTCCCGAGGCAATTTTTGAAGAGCTGTAGTTTTTACTTTGTTCTTCTATGTTTATGAAAAAAAAAAAAAAAAAGATATCTTCTTCCCAACTTAAACACAAATAACAGAAAAAATAGGGTAACAGAAAGGATGGAATGAAGGTTTCCTCCTGCACCAAAAATATTGTCTTCATCAGCATGCACTGTGAAATTATTTCATTATATTTCTATGGCACAGGTAGGTTGTTTGGCGCTCTGTGATTGCTTTATTGCAAAGCTTTTTACCTCAAGTCCTATCTAAAACATGTGGTTTCTGCACATTCTGGACTATCCAGGGGGAGTTTTTAACTTTACCAAGGTTTAATTGAAAGTAAATAATTCTATTATTTTTGCATTGTTATAAGCCGAACACTTTCAGATGTCTTATGTAATTACACAAATTACTTAAAGGCAATGAAGGCTGCTTCACAATGATTTATAATGCCTTCAGAAATTAGGTAATTCTCATGGTTTTTATTTTTAGTTAAGGTATGTTTGGCTCAGCTTTTAAAGAGTAGCAGTCTTCAGGTAACTGGCCAGACAATGTAACAAGGCTCAATTTTAAGAGAGCACTCTGTCTCCCTACTCAGAAGATGGAGTTGGTTGGACACACAAATTTACTAGCTATTTCCCTCTATGGCTCATTTACAGTGCAGAATTTAAATAAGAAATATCTGGAAATCTGGATTATTTCTTTAGACTCTTACCAGATTTAAATGTGAACATCATTGTATGTGGTCTCTAATTACAAAGCCCTATACCTCATAATAAGATAAAATCCTATGGTCAGAGTGGGATGGACCCCCCTGCTGTTAAAGTCACTTTTGAAAACTCCTACAAGGTGACTTTAGATTCTCAGACCCTCTTCAGAGTCACCTGAAAGAGCTCACTTGCTCTTTGGAGAATGATAACATTTACAGACAATTCAAAACCCACTACACAAAATGTCATGGCTTAGGAATGGAAGTCGAGGAATAAAACTGATCTTAACAAAGGAGCCTTCTCGTGGGGCTGGAAACTTAGCCATTCACTAAAATTGGTCATGAAATGAAATTTAAGAAATATTAAAAAAATATTTATGGGTCTTGCTTCAGCTAGGTGTACAGACTGTACAAATCTGCAGGCTGAATGTCTCCTGGATGCCTAGTACAGAATGCTAGTCTTCCTCTTCTGGATATATCAGCCTTCTGTGCACTACTGTTTTCTCGGTTATCTTCTCTTGATATTAAATTCTTTGCATTACTTTAAAAGTACAGGAACAAGACAATTTCCTAATGTCTTTCTCTGCACTCATTTTGAAAACGAAGAAAACAGATCTGCAACCCAGTGCCTGCCAAATTTGGTTCTGAAACTATTTGTTGAGTAGACAGTGCTCTATAAATACTTTTTTTTTCATAGCAAGAAATATAACAAATACACACTCTACACTGTCTACAATTCTTTTCAACCCCAACACGTATGTACTGCTCTCTGGAGGTTCAATAACAGCTTTTGGACTCTGAGCTCTTTCAAAAGCCTGGCATAACACAGGCAGCCCTGTGTATGCTCATATGTGTGTGCACATATGGAAGACATGAAAATATCTCAACTTCTATTGATTGATTGCGCTTGCATCATTATATACCTTTGCATTTCTGCCTAATTGCATTTTCTAGACTTGCTTTGTACCTGCTCTATCACAGATACACAGAATGATTGGGGTTGGAAGGGACTCTGGAGATCATCCAGTCCAACCTGCCTGTTAAAGCAGGTTCATGGAGATCAGGTTGCACAGGACCATGTCCAGGCAAATTTTTAATATCTCCAGAGAAAGAGTCTCTACAACTTCTCTATCCAGCTTGTTCCAGTGCTCTGGGCTCAAGCAAATGGACCAGGCAAAGTGCACATTGCAGTGGCAAATGATGCCTAGAACAGTGAAAAATAACTGAGTTACATCTAGGTATTCAGGACTTACATCCTGTATCTTCTGAGGTAGTTTCCCAAAAATAGCTTGTGGAAATATTAACTATTACATGATACTGGAAAAAAATTATGTAGCTTCCTGTGATGCCAGCAAAACTGAAAGCATGTCATGAGTTTGTACTTAGTAGACATTAATAAAACCTGGGAATTTCCATTTTTCTTATTTCATGACATATTTGTCTTTCTGAGCACTCCATGAGTGTACACCAAACACCACCACTTGCTGAGGTGTATTTAGTGAAAGAGAGTTTGATCCCAGTACTGCTGCACAAAGGTAATGGCAAACTTGGTGCATGATGTGTCAACATGCAGAGTGCCATTGAAGGCTGTGCTGCCTTCTTTCATGGATGTAAAGGTCCTTTTCATCTTTCTTTCTAGTTGCAGCCTTCTGCTATGCTGAAGCAATTACTGGTATAGAAATTTGCAGGGGGTGGGGATGGGGGTGGAATTACTCTAATGAACGGTCAATTGAAATTTCTCCCAGTCATTGGTCAGTATATTTAAAGAATTACTACAGTAATTATATTTTATGAGCATGAGTCATTTTTCTGTTTTTTAAAAAAGTACTTCAATTTACCCATCTCTTTTAGTACATTTCCATTTGGTGCGGTTTGGCTGCATGGAGAAATGCGGCAGCTGGTTACTTGAAAATATTTAACAAAGCACCAGATTCCTCAGCTTTGGCATACCTGTGGACCACATATATGGACATAATTGCAAACATCTGTCTACCCACCCATGTAACAGCTAAGAGGAGTCATTTAAGAAAAAGAAGGCTAAAAAAGTCAACTTCGAGGGTGAGAAACTGCAGAGCTACCTGTTTGTATGTTTATTTATTCATACTATATTACCAGCTAATGGTCTTCAGAGACAAACTCCTTGGCCATTTTCACAGGAGGGATGCCACAATGCAATATATTGCAGTACCATGATATATACTTATTAAACCAAGCAATGATAGGTAATGAAAAAAGCATAAAATTTTTAAGAGCCTGCCTATCAGTTAAAGAAGGACTTTCTCTGGTGATGTGAAACAACAAAGAGGAAAATGAGAAATGTGCCTTGGAGCTAGTTGTGTGATGAGTAATTGATCTTAGATTTTGTGAACCATATAAATTACTTTAGCTGTCAAAACTGAGACTTCGGATCCAAACTAACCTTCTCACCTGCAGTGAATTGTAGACTAGGGAGCACTGATGAGTCCATGCTAGTCCTGGTTTGATCCAAACCTCAGTCCAAGCTCATCCTGACCCAGGCATCCTGAATGCATTGGTTGCTTTCAAATCAAGCAATTGGTAGAGTCACCTCAGTGTATTTTCTACACTCCAAAACTGGCCGGTTTTATGATCTGTTTTCAGATCTCCTGGAAATTAATCTTTCACAATAGCTTGAATGATCAGGACCAACATCCTTGCCTAAAATCCTTTAAGCTTTGAGATGCCTAGAATCCACAATAAAACTTGCTGGTATGTATTATAGTCACATCAGTTATACTTGCTGGTTGTCACACTCAAAGCATCCCTCTCCTTTAATCCACCTTCGCCCCTCCACTAGGCAGTTAAAAAGCAAAATGGGGACTGTTGAAATCCTCAGACATGGTAGACATGACAGAGCCATTTCCATAAATCCTTGAACTGTAAGGTTGGCATATTTGAAAGTGAGAAAATTTTGGGCAGTTGTTCTGCTTATTCAGGAGCAGGGAGGGAGGCTCTACTTCTTGTAGACTTTCATCTCCTGAGTCTAGAGAGAGGGTTGATTTGGGTAGCTTAGAATAGCTCCAAGGTTGCTTTAAATCTCTTCTAAATTATGTTTAGGATACACCCCGAGCCTAGGGCACATTCTATAGCTGGGGCAAAAGTGATTTGCAACAATCTTCCTCTTTCTGAGTTAATTTCATATATACTGCATAGATATTTTGTACAAGATAAGAAGATATAGCTCATATCTCTTTCTTTCAGTGGGAGACTGTTCTTTGTACAGCAGTGCTGACCTATGAATCCAACGTGAGATCTTGTCAAGGTACCTGAGGCAATTTAAGACCCTGCAATACCCAGCTGACCACACAGCCCCTCTATAAGGGACTCCTGCCCCTGCCAAGGAGGCAGGGGATTGAAGCACCCTAGTAAGGTTATTCAAACCCCTTAACCCATATGCAAATATTTTACAGCTGAAACTGAGTGCTCAGTTTACTACATATGTAACCAATCCACGGTGAATTACTAAACTAAATACAAAGTTTTTCCTGCCCATCTATTTTCTCCTTCTCTTGTTGTTAGACTCCAGGTTCTCCTGAAAGGAAAGGGACATCTGTCTGAAGAAATTTACCCTAGTCAGAAAAGAGGCTGAGCACATGGCTTTCCCTGCTATGTCTCAAGGTTCTGTGAAAACCCACACAGGTGAAAAAAGATCTGTCAGTGCAGTGTTATGAGAAGCAGAACATGCATTCACAGCCCAAATAAAAGTAAAACTGAGGATGTGGTGTGGTATTTTCTTGTACTGACAATTTCTGGCTGGTCAAGGTCTGAGTGGTCTGAATGCTTTGAATGGACTTCATTTGCCATTTGGATGTACCTCAAGTTGATTTACAATGGAAATGATACTGTAACACCATTACTCACTGTACAACTCCAGAGGTGCATAATACGTAAAATCTGCACCATGTTAAAAGGCAAGATGGAAATCAGCTCTAAGCATTTATTTTGTGGCACAAATTCTAGTTTTTTTGCCAAGCCAAAGTGCTGTCTCCTGTCATAAATGCTACACATAAATACTGTATAATGGGAACAAGGTGTCAGCTAGAGGCTTGCAGGTTCTGCTTAGTTCTTAACCTTTTTTTCTATATCTTGACATATAGCATCGCGGCTGTGCTACTATTTGGCTGACCAAAATGCTGTCTTCCAAACAGATGCAGTGAGACCTAGATCTATATCAGATAGAGGCAAAAGATCCAAGGAAGGGCATGAAACCCAGGAACAGATCATTACTGACTTGGTGATTGCCAGTTTCTTTGCAGAATTGAGCTTCCACAATTTCAATTTCTGTTTATACAGAATGACAGGATAACCTTCACTGTCTCACTTATGGATAACTATTGCTAAAACAAGTCCAGAGAACAATAATTATACCTCTGGAAAAATCCTGAAGTTTCTAGCAAGGATTGTGTCCCAAGTGGACTGAAGCTGGGTTCTTTTTCACCTATGCATTGGTTTAGGTATTTCAGATACTTATAATTAAAGAAGCATTGGGATCATTGGTCAGTAATTTGATGTCAACCACAATTTAATTGTAAGTGACTATTTCATTAATTGATAGATATGAAACAGGGTCTGTATAATTAACTGTAAACTCCAACATCCACCTATTGTCTGAAGGCAGGGGATTGCGCCAACTCTCCCAGCATGTGTTGCACTTTGGAAACTAAAGTCACAGAATGAGAACATAACTGGGCATGAAAACCTGTATTCAGGGATTTCAGTGCAGATGTAGAGTGAAGAAAGCATCTTGCCACAGAGAACAATGAAATGCTTTCACAGAACAATTGAAATAACTTTCCCCATCGGGTGAAGGATAATCCTCTGGGACCAGTCAGCACATGGCATGGATTCAATTCCCTGCTCTTTGAGACTGTGTATAAATGGACTGGACCCAGAATTTTAATTGTTCTTGACATTTATCAGTAAAAGATCTTCATTTGTTTAAGGGTACTTTCTATTTCTCACTGGCATGTGGATAAGAATCTTGAAGACTTTTGTGGTCCTCTGATGCCATTTCCAGAATCACAGGGTACTCCCTGCTTCAGAGCTTTCCTACTTTTCTATCCAGCAGGATTACTGGATAGCACTCCTATAAAACTGATATGACCACCAGATCCAATGAAAGTAACACTTTCAGTTCCTTCCTTTTGCCTCTAAGTTATAAATAAAAAAGGCAGATCAGAAGGAGTTGTGTCATGTTTAACCTGTTCACTGAGTGTGATTCTGACCTCTTTATAATTCTTACGGTAGCCCTAATGAGGAGTGGCCAGTGTCTCTCCTGAATTGATTTCACAAAAGTCAACAGTGACCACATCTACATGAATTACGAGCTGTTGAGGATGCTGCTGGCTGTCGCCCTCGCCACCATCTCTCATGATGATGGGAGCTTAATCAGAATCTGGTAGAAACCATGGCAAAAGTTATCTTCTTTTCACTATTCTGTTCATCCCCTCAGTACTAAGGGGTTGGGAGGATAAGACTAAACAGTTAAAAGTTCCCTCAAAAGGTAGGTGACCAAGAGGAACAGCAGCAACAACATCACTTGTCAGAAACAGCACCCAAGAGATGTATCAGCAGCAGGAGTTTGTGGACACTTCTCCACAAGTCCTGCTTCTTCGCATTGTGAGTCTTTGGACTGCATTTTGGTTTTGTGGTGAAAGAGGCCCCCCAAATGCCATGGGAAAGATGCTGGTCCTGGGAGTAGGCAAACTGATTTCTCGGAAGTGTGACCTGTTCTTTGGCTGTCCAAGAGCAGCCTCCCAGAAGGAATGCTTCTGATTAATTATTCCACATCAGCTGGGTTTGTCATTTGTTACCAACCTAGTATGCTTTTCTGAGTAAGGGCTGGACACATCTCCCCAAAATTTTCCCCCTCTTCTGTTTGGAGGCTTTATTCCACACTTGAATTTGTTCATCCCTTAGTTCCACTATTTAAGCACATCGAAGCACCAGATAACAAATCCTACTAAATCATGAGAAGAAACAAGCAAATTCTCAGGTACTGTAGAGCAGAGTGGATCCACTGCCTTCAAAAGAATTGTTCTGTATGATGTTCTAGCATGAACTGTTTTGAGAGGGGTCAGGATGGAGAAAATCCTCACAGGTAACCGAGTCCAGACTCTGTTGCTTCTCTTTCACAGTCTCACCAATTTACCAAGCAGTCAGAATGTATAGGTAGGTGGGGTGTTTTCCCCCTTCTGTTATTTCAGTCTGAGTGTCCTGATTGTTAGAAATGTTATTTACAGACTAAATTGATGAATATTACATCCATGTTATATCCACAGTCTCTTGGCTAGTCTCTTTACCCTCAGTTTTCCACTAACTGGTGCAAATAAAGAAATAATAAAATTGATCCTCGGTCTTGAACTGCTGGATTGAATAAATCAATGTCATTAAGGTGGTGTGTCTTCTAAGAGCAGAGCCACATTGTGACACCACTAGCCGAAGCCCTGGAAGAAATAAAGTTGCATTTGGCTCTGACAAATTATTCCAGCAGCCTGGGCATGCTATTGATGTGACTGCACAGCTTTCAGTTCTCAAACTAGGTCATTCTAGTGACCTACTTTGCAGCAATTTTTGTTTGTGCTCAAAGTCATCCTTTTGAAACAGGTACTTTAGCTTTTTCTCCATTTTTACAACTCTGTTCCTGATTTAATACCTTTTTTCTTGAACACAAGTGATCAGAATCATATATTACATTTCAGATGAAGCCTTGAAATTGTCTTATAACTGCCATACAAATATTTCACCTGCTGCATCCTAAGATCCCAATTGCATCCAACTTGGGGATCATGATGATTATACATTTCAGTGGCATATCCAGGCACACTTCCCTCTTCTCCTTTGTTTCCAACAGAAATTACTGTTATTCATCCTGAAGGGCTAGATTTTGCAGTGCTATCCACTTTCATTCCATTTCTATTACTCCTGTCCTCATGCTCATCCAGTTTTGTCTGCATGGTATTCTAGCTCTCCACTGAATTGACAGCGCCTTCCAACTTTGTGTCATCAACATATTTCAAAAGCCCACTCCTACATTTTAAGCCAAAACCACTCCTTGAGGAACTCCATTAATAGCCTATCTCCAGCCCAATACTTTCTCTCTTGACACAGAGTGCTGTCATCTCTTTAACCAGTTTTTGAGCCATCTTACATTTTCTCTCCTAATCCCCCTTTTCCTTACCTATGCAGACACTTTCTCACATGGCACCAAACCAGCTGTTTTACTGAATTCAGAACACTGTATTTCCATTGTCTAGGGAGAGCAGTCATCCTGAAGAAAGCTATTATGTTAGTCTGGCATGACCAGACTATGACCAAACCAGACTAAAAATGGTGTTTTCCATTTTCCGGCTTATCTTTTTTCTTCTCTAAAAAATCTGTTCTACAGACTTGCATATGGTTGCAAACTAAATGACCCCACGATCACCAAATGAGCTTCTCCTCTTCTTATTTCATTTTGACAGTTGGTTATGCTGTTCTTTAGTCATGTCCTCTGTCTCAAGTGTCCCAGAGGAGGAATTTCTAAGGAGTTGATTACTTCCTGTGCTGTTCCCCCAAAATTTCTGTAGTGGAGAGCAACCTGTCCCCTGCAAAGCAAGTGTGATGTGGCACTTTGAGTTCTATTTCTAGCACCATAAGACTAATTCCCTATGGGCACACTGTGTCTCTCTCTATTGTCAGTGTCATTGTGCACAAAGGGAAACAAAAGGCACCATGTGTCAGTTTTAGGAAAAATCATTATTAATCTCCACCCTGGCCTAGTGCATGGATGTTCCTGTGCTTCTTTTGTGCTCAATTCCTAGTTACATGGGCAAATTTTTTTTTCTACTTTTTTAAAAAATTTCCTCTGAAAGGTCTAACACAGCTTGACTTTTGGCAATTTGTACTTTATTTCTGCACTTTGACCTCTTAAGATGCTGCATTCTCTGCTGATTAGACTTCTTCTCATTCTTTTTGGGCTCTCTGTCATTATCCATGTCATTTTAAAGATTGTTTTTATTCAGTTCCTTCCTACATGACCCCCTCCTACTTTTACCCTTACTTATGAAACAAGTTCCAGGTATTTTTTGGAATTCTGACTCAATGCAATCTCAATTTTAAGTAGTTGTTGCTTTTCAGCCTCTATCAGGAAGTGAATGACTCCTTCCTGAGGCAGTAAATCTTCACATATTTCATGAACCAATCATTATCACTCCCAGCCTTATTTTGTTTCCAACTTCTTTTGATCAATGCAGAGCTTGTAATACTTTTAGTCCAGACAAGCCTCTGTTCTGTGCCTTGCAGAACAGGGGACTCCAGAGACACAGAACCATGCTGCAGGAAACCACAATAATAACCTTATTAAGACTTTTTGTCTTTTGTTCTGAGTACATCTTAATGCAAGACTAAGTCATCTATCAAGTTTATATTTAAATCACATTAACAGTACCAAAATATGGCAATGTGTCTTAGCAATTCATTGTACCAATGAAAGGAAATGAATCCTCCTCTATCAGAGCCCACAGAAGAAAAAGTGTTTCTTCTTAGCCCTACTAAGTTGGCCAGGGAACATTAAAGGTGTGCTTTGAGCAAGCTCCATGGTAAGAAATTTTTACAGAGCTCTGTTTGAGGAAAAAAAGAGCATACTTAAAGAATACTTAATATTAATATTAATATTTATGTGTGCTTTAGCCCCTGATAGAGGTACCCAAAACCATTTTCAGTTTTTAGCTTCTACTATAGCTAATTAGCCGAAAAGTGAAAAACTGATTTAAAGAGTTATTTCTTCTGCTGGACTGGCTGCTACTCAGAAGTTGATACAAAGGTACTGGACAGCACCAGGCATGAAAGTTCCTGAGCACTCAACAAGGGTCCCTATTATGAGAGATAACTACTGATAGCAATATGAATATGTAAATTTAATCTTTGCTGTTTACATCTAGACCTAATCCTAATTAGAGTAACAGTGAAGGTCTGAAGTGTTCTCCATCTGAAGAGAAATAGCATAGGCTAGCACACAGAATGCCGAAGCCCTACGAGGTGATTGCTATTTTAAGAAGAAATGTTTATGTAGAAGTGTCTGAGGTGGAACACTGAGCCTTGCCATAGAGCACAGCCCCTGACCAGCAGGAGTGAGATACAGGCAGGCAGCCCTTGGTGGCTGATGTCAGGATGGGGCAGAACTGCGTTTCTGATATTTGTAAGAATGCATGGGCTACACTCCTTGAGCTGAACAAGAGAGAGGAAGGAGGAGTACAGTCTTGCTTCCTTCCAGGCGTGCTTTCAGCTGACCTGTTTGAGTCTTTTCCAAGGACTACACTCAAGGGAATGGCAGGAGACATTCTGCCTCCCTGAGGCATCACAACTGAAGTGGTTCACATCCACAGCTTGAAACACAAGATTCAGGACAAGGCTGTGCATAAAATGAAATGTCTCACCCCAGAAGAATATCCTCTAACTTGTACATTTGCTTAAAGCATTGTTTCTTATCACATACCATGTGTTTGGGAAGATCATTATGAGTCATTAGAATATGTGTTCCAGACTCTTATCAATAACTGCATTATAGCACCCCATGTCATCATGGCCATGTTATTTCATACAATTCCCTCTAGTTAGGCAAAGCATTATCTTATCTAAGATACCAAACAGTCTCTACTAAAAACAGATACTAAAGGGAAGTGCTTTTTTTCAGGCAATATTTTAAAACCAAAAGTAGCAGTTCAGCTCTTAAACCTTCAACAAACCAACGTTTTCATATTCCTATGGCTTTTTGTCTCTTGAATGTGGGATTTTTTTTTTCCTTCTCTGAATGTGGAAAGAGACCCAGCACAGAAAATACAGTCAATTTACTGTGTCCTATTATATGGATACCAAGTTTTTATTTGCACCCACAATATACAAAAAAATATGTTGCAGCTCTGACACTGGCCACTCTCTGACATAGATTTCAGAGAGGCTCCTTCTCTGACTCACTCTATAGGGAAATGTGCTTGAGTTCGTGCAATGAGTTTTCTCTCCCTTTTTTCTCTTCTCTGTTAGAAAAGGCAGGAGCCAAAATCAGGATACTACAATTTTTTAGGCATATACCCACCACCCACTAAAAATAATGGGATAAGTTTGAGTGACTCCCTGCTTAGAGAGAAATTAGGAGTACCTTTAATTGTCCTTTTAACTGAAGCATGTTAATTTACATTTATGGCAAGAAAGGGTAGATTCTGCTCTCAGGCAACCTCTTACAAAAATGCAATCCAGCTACTTTGCCTGGATCCTGGAAGAATGATTTGGACTCAGGAAGCTGGTTATGTGGTAAAGGAAAACATCAGGTTCTGCAGTGTTTGAAGCTGCCTGCATGTCTCCAGCCAACCTGCACGTCACACATGTGTTTTCTGGCTGTGGAAGCCAGTGCTGAGTTGCCACGCAGTACCTGTGGCACAGAGCACTGCAGTGACAGGTGCCTCCTATAGAAGCAAACACACTGCACTGGTGTTACCTCAGCCAAATTATGTCTGAGAGCAGGGCAGAGAACCTTGAGCACAATTCATCGTATTTCTGATTTTATTCTTCTAAGCTTTTGATCACTTCCAAGTCTGTGGCTTCAAAACAATGCCAGGCATAATTTCTTTAAATTTTAGGAAACATGCCATAAGAAAGCAATGACTGCCAAATATTTTTAATTTGTCAGGCATTGTCCTTAATCCATGCCGTGAGCAGGAGCACAGTTGTTTTCATTCAGAATTTGACACTGGCTGAGCTGGGGCATGTGCTGATATGTCGTATAATGCTAAACCTTAAGCCTTCTCCCGAGTGCCTCTGAAACTTCAAAGGTTTAAGCACTCATTTTTTTTCTCACCTAAGGGGTGGAATAAATTGTCCATCCCATCTGGCTTTAATTTCAGCTGGTGTTAGTAGAATCTCCAGCACTGTAGTGAGGAATTGGCTAGAAACATCCCTGTTGGAGTCAGGGACACTACCCTCCTGGAGATTGGTTTGCCACAGCACAGACATTCTGTGCAGCTGATGCAAAACACTATTTGAAATATGGAAACTTCCAGCATTTTTGCTCTGTGGCCAAGATAATCCCTCATTTCTGCCACTTCACTGGACCCACTCTGTGGAATTGATGTGAGAATTTAGCTCAAGTCCCGGTGCGAGTCAGACAGACAAGGCCAAATTCTCATCTGGGCTATACCCCAGTAACCCTATAAGGCAACACAGCTGAACAGGTGTAATTCAGAGAAGAAAAAGAAACTAGCCTTAAGCCAGCACTGCAAATTCAAGGCTTCATTTTATCCTGTGTTTTCTTTTTGTACTCCCATTTTTCAGTGACTGCAGTTCTGCTCTGGTTCGGCCACCATGAGCAGAGCTCACTGTGGCATGGGAACTGCAGTTTGGACCTCATGTACTCCTGGCTCTTAAGGCCGACCAAAAATATCCTCAGGGACAACTTTCTAAATGCTCAGTATTCAGCTCAGGTGCCAGAGTCTTACAAAGTGCTTGTTATAAATCTTCTGGAAAATGTGACAGTGTAGTGAAATGTCTGAACTGGAGCAGTTCTTTTCTAGAAGTTGCATTTTCACTGTCCCATACACTGCTCCGTTTTCAAATCATTATTTTAGAAGCATGGATTTTTATCAGAAAGTTGCTAAGTAGTTACTGGGGTTTTTTGTTTTGTATGGGTGGTTTGTTTCTCCCCTGCCCCACCTTGGAAAAAAAAAATAGTAACCCCCACTCCATCGAACTGATTATCTTAGAGAGGAAAAGCATCAAGTTAGTTTCCTTCATACGACATGTCAAATGGACAGCATCTTGCAAGCCAAAGATGTAAACACTAACTCACCCACATAATTTTATTACTGACTAAAATGAAACCATATGGTGTTTCTGTATCAGTGCCTGAAAAAATTAGTTCACTAAATTCTGGCACTATAAAGTGTTCGTAACACTTTTGTTCATACACATATAAAGTCTGATGAAAAATGGTGATTCTTATTTTCAAGGAATAGAGGAATAGCTGGAAATCAGTTCTTCCAGAAGAGAAGTTACTTCAGCTGTTTGCCATTACTTCCATCAATGTTAACTCAGAAAATGTTAAAATTGTATTGTATACAATAAACTAAATTTATATAAATCTTATTCTATAGAAAGTGAAGTAAATGTAAAAACTCAGATTAAGTTAAATAGATTTTTGGAGCTGTCTTTATGCTCCACACCAAATATTACAGATATACCTTCAAATGCTCTAACAGTCTGTATTTCTCACAAAACTTAGAAATGGTGCAACTAGTTTCAGGAATAACTGTATAGTCAATGTTGCATCTATCCAGAAGACAAATGCTTCCATCTGTTTAAAAGAAAGACATTGTTTAGTTATATTTACATACTTTTACAAGAAGAATGGCAGCAAAAATATATGAATTCTGGCTACAGCATTGTTTTAAAAAACTACTGGTATTCAGCATAGTTATATTTTGACAGAGCAAAATATAAGTTACCTACAAAACCTGCGGTCTCAACTAGCACATTTGAAAAGAAATGCCATTATTTATGTAATATCTTATCGTCCAGGGATTTTGAAATATTTTACAAATAAGAATGATATTGAATATTATCCCTCACCACCTCCACTTCTCAGAGTGAAAGTGAGGTACTTAACTCTGTTGAGCAACTTGCCATGTTTGACAAGCAGAGCCAGGAATGAGGTCTGCAATAGTATTGCTTTACTGTCTTTTTCTTACATGGTTTTTCCTATCTCTTTTCACAGAATCTGTTACTACAGATCACATCTACTACAGCTAGAAACAGCTGCTTGTGCACAACACCTTAAAATTACCAGAAAAGTCCATGAGACTGACAGCTCTGGAACAAAAGCCTTCATTGTTCCAGCTTAGGAAATGAAATATAACTGTCAGATTATATATCTTGTGGGTGAGGCACTGTAGAGCAGCATCACAAACAACTGCAGGGCAATGTGACAAAGCCAGGCTATGATTTCAAGCTTCATAGCTTGGCACCTGAGGAAGGGGTTGGGGTAAGCTCAGTCTGTAACACATGGGCCCATAGACATGGAAGTTGAGCAGCTCTGCTCTGATGCTCAAGTGGCTGCAGATCTGTTTTATGTCCCCACAGCTCTGAGGGGTCTCCTCTGCTCTGCCTTTGGCAAGCCAGGTGCTCCTCCTTCCTCAGCTCTCTGGTGCCCCTCAAACCAACACCAGCCTCACACACATGCACACACACATGCCCTTTGTTTGCTCATGTTCCCAGGAGCATCAGGAATCTAATCTGTAATGAGTCCATGTACTACAGAAAATTGTCTCTTTTCAAAGCTTCTCTAGGAGTTTTAGCCCTCTGAACCCAAGACCTGTCGGGTGAACTCTTTTTTTTAGACATGACCAGGTGCTGCCCATGGCTCCTGTGATTAACAGTGTTGTCCCTTGATGGCTGTGTAGTAGAGAGGATGAGAGACATGCTGTTCTTTCTCACCCCAGGCGCATGTGGCCATTGCATAAAGTGGCAAATCCATATGTTTAAAGGTCATCAAGTGCCTGTGGACTTTTTTTAGAGAATAATTTTGGTTGCAGCACGTCAATTTTCTTGCTATTTGAAGTGGGGAAATGCTGGTGTGATCTTCACTCACTGTGATCTTCACACTGGCTCTGACAACTTCTGTATGCGCCTGTTTTGCCTACTCATTCTGAGACATCACTGGCCTCCACTCGAAATGAGATGTGATGTTTAGGTATCTATGACAAAATTGTCAGAGTTTTCAAAATGAAAATAAGATATCCAAAAATTCAGGGGACTTTATAAGCTGTAAAATAAACTAAATCTGGACATTTTCTGAGCCAGAAAGATACAAGACAGGTCCTATTGACAAGACACAACTATTTAGAATTTTCATTCATAATAAAATGTTCAGTTATATAACCACAGCCAAAAGAAAACCACACAATTTTTTCATTGCAATTATTTTAAATAAAGTGTGTCATTTTTTTTCTCAGCCTGATCTTTGGCACCAAGATAGAATTGTACTTGAAATGGAGCAGTAAAACACAATTAGCCTTTTTATTTAGCAATGGTAGTTTCAAATCCATTCAGCTCTAATAAAAACTTGTGGAGTTCTTGAATTGACAATAAATCACAGATTAAGATGCCTAACAGAAACAAATACTAGTTCTATATTTTTACAAGAAACACTTGATATTGTAGCCTCTCTGCCTGTTCTTTGTTCTCCTCCCTACCCCTTGAATCCCTCAAAAGATTTGATTTATGCCACCATGGTCAAAATTTCATTACCTTCCATTTAACCCAGTGGAAATAAAACCTGTCTTGAGAATTAAGGAATATGTGAAAAAATCACAGTTTGTTTTTTGATCTTTTACTTTAGGGTACTGAACAGAAACTCCTTTTCTTTTCTATCAAAAGCAACTACCTTGATTTTTTTTATTTACTTCAAAAATTTCTTTCAGCAACAAGGAATGGAAGATTAAAGAAACGGGATATGGTTTATAAAACTTTTTTCCACGGGCGTGCCCTATATGACAGACTGTGTCCCTGAAACACCTTGGCTCAAATGTAGTAGCTGTGGGTGTGGTGATTATTTCCTGGCACAAGGAGGGATTTCAGGAAAGCACTGACTCTGCCTTCTCCACCCAGGCAGGTTCCTGACCTCTACTTACAAGTGACAGGAGCCCTCATGTGCATAAATCCTACAGAATCCTTTAGGCAAAACCACTCACAGTGTTTGCATTGTAGGACTGTTCTCTTGAAAATATAAATGTATGCACAGCGTGCCTGAGGGTACCCAGCTTTGAATTATAGAGTGTCTTGTGAGCAGTCGTGGCATTTGGTTTGAAGACACTCCCCCCGCCTCCCTCCCCACTTCCCACTTCTTATTTTAATTTCAGCTTTTCAAAAGCTTGTTACCAAAAATATTCTGATAGATCTGTGATGGTGCTGACTAGCAAGAGCTTTGCAATAGAGAGTGAAAGATCACTTTATAGACTTCAGCTCCTTCCTGGAACAGCTACTTTTTTCCTTTCACTTTTTTCCCCCCTCTTTTGGCAGATATACTAAAAAGAAAAAAAAAAAGAAAGAAAAAAAAAAAAAAGAGTGTATGGATTTATTGCTCTATGGGGCTATTAGATGGGTAGCCACAGAGATCAAAGTGCTCTCTCTGCTGAACAGGTGTGGCATGGAAAGTGCCAATTCTCTCCTTTCTAAGCCCTGCACTGAGGGAATATAATTTTTGGACAAGACTTTACACAACCAAACCTGGAGAGAGCCTGAACTAAAAAAAGTTTCACTGAATATGAGGAATGGACACAGGAGCTGTGTATCCAGATCAGGCTTAGATAGGTGGTCTGACAGAGTATTTAAGTAACACTAAGCTAATTCTCACCCCATTCCTTTCAACACATCTAGCTTCCCCCAGAATTTTTACAAGGCAACTTTGATGGTAGTAAGTAGATCATTAGAGAAACTATTTACAAGAGCAAAAGAGACTATTTACAAGAGTGTGTAGTGACAGGACAAGGAGGAATGTCTTCAAACTGAGAGTATGTTTAAGTCAGATGTTGGAAAAAAAAATCTCTACTGTGAGGGTGAGGCACTGGAACAGGCTGCCTAGGAAAGCTCTGGATACCCCATCTTTGGAAGTGTTCAAGGCCAGGTTGGATGGTGCTCTGAGCAATCTGGTCTGAGCAGTGGAAGGTGTCCCTATCCATGGCAGGGGAGTTAGAACCAGATGATCGTCAAGCTCCCTTCAAACCCAAAGCATTCTTATGATTTTATGATTCTATGGTCGTTGGACTACTAATCTGATCTTTGTGTATAGTTAGACCAGGAGATCTGTTTGGCTCATACCTGGATATCTTGTTTTCTTTTACTAGAAAAGAACAAAACACTAACTGTGGCCAGTGCCAAAAAGCAAAACACTGTATCTGTTCAACAAATGATCCCTCCCTCTTCCTTGTAGAAGAAGGCTGAAGTATTCTGATTAATCCTGTCAAGGAGACTGGTGGTGGCAAAGAGGAGCCAAAGAGCAACAGGGGCACAAACTGGAAAAGGACAGGCCGTATTTTAGGTACAAACCAGAGCAAAACTGCCAGGGGCTGAAGTGTCTGAGGTCTACCAGTACCAAGTGACACATGGTTTAACCAACAGCAGTGGAGCTTTTGCTGAGAGCTTTGATGTCTTAGGAGGATCTTGTGAAACATCAAGTAGAACAGGGTTTAGTCAATGCAGGGGGATTCATCAAGGGACAAAGCAGTCAGACAGCAAACCTGGTCTTTGAAAGCTTTGAAGTTTAAATGGGCTTGAGTAGAGCCCTGCCTTTGTTTAAGCAAGTCCAGGAAGAGGAACACCCTGAAAAGATCAGGCCAGATGCAGTTGAGTTTAAGAAAAGGAGGTTAGGGGAAACAAGGACAAAAATGAGGTGCTGAAATGGGCTGTGGCTTCCAAAGCATCCTATCTTTAAATAATCTTGGCTGGAACCCAGGATTCCTGGTCATTCCTCTGCTTGTCAGCAAATATCTGTGAAACCTACATGAAAAATGTCTTTGAATCTCCTTGGGTACAGATCTGCAGCACCATCCCTGCCATACATCACACTAACTCACATCCCTGTCACAGTGATTCTATTCACCACTACCACAGCTTACCATTTCCACAACTAACCATTATGCTGGGCAAATCTGTACAACACACCATCATCTGAAAGGATGTTACTGACTTTTGAAATAAAGTACTCAGAAGCAAGGAAATTTCTGTGCAGACTACACATCCTAACTCACATGAATGGATTATGATTGGGCCTTTAATTGCACTGAGTTCAATGATCTTGGAGGTCTTCAACCCTTAATTATTCTTTGATTCCTTAGTATAAACCCCCTATCTTATTCAAAAATTAAAGTTTACATTTCTGCACAGTGAGTATTTATTTAGGGGTATTTGTTAAACTATGCAAAGAATGAGAGAGGAATCTAGTGAGAGGGAAAAAACTCTCCGTGTGAGTGACTCTTGAAAGACAACCTCTTAGTGATGTATATGTGTGGTGTTTGACAAAGACTGTTCTGAAAAAATTTAATGTGTTGTATCATGAAGCCTCTTCAGAATAAACAACATGGACCAGGAAAGCAGGGTTTCTGAAACAGTGCATCAGAGACAGCTGATTATACAAAACTCCAGCTCTGAGCTCCTTCATTAAAAGGGATTGGGAATTCATGTCAAGCTATCCTTTTTCCCATCCTCATCTTGGTCTCCCAAATATTTTAGAAAATGTGTGTATTTTTGTCAGGCATTTTAGCATAGGTGGGAACACGTCTTGGTTTTTTCTTCCCCATCACCTCTGAATTTTTTTTGTGTTATGGAGTGTAAACAGAATGCACCCAACCTAGCACCTAAGCACATACTTTACTCTAAGCTTCAGTGGAGTGACTCATGTGTTCACAGTTAACGATACTTACATTGTGTGGGTTTGTCCTCCTGACGAAGAAGCCCAATGGAGAAGGCCTGAGAACTCCACTGACAGCCAGTGAGAGTTGGCCATCTGACTCCCCAAACTCTTTTAAAAAGCCCTGCAATTCTGGGCTGAGGCCCAAGAGAGAATTTTCAATTCCATGCCAGTACTCTATGATTCAGCGCTCAGATCTGATGTTATTAAGTGAATGAGGCAGCCATGACATTTATTTGCCATGACTTACAAAAAGACAAGAAAATCCCCTGGTGTGCAACCACTTTGAGTATTCACTTGGTTGTAAACCAGCTGTTCATTAGCAGTATATCTGTATTGGTTGCATGGTGGCTCCATTTACACCCAGACTGCATGCACAGGGTTTTACCATCACTTGTTATCTTCTCTTTGCACAGCAATGTCTCCACAAGAAATACATGTAATTTAGAACATGGAGAATACTACTAATTAAAGAAATGAAAGGAAGGAATGTCAAAGGAAGACATAGGAAACTAGATTGAGTCACTCTCCCATGTCTCTGTTTCTTGATTTGAGAAAAGGGGAGCAATGATACCAATTGCCTCTGAGTACTTATGAAGAAAACCCAAACAATGTATCTAGGTTCTTATGACAGCTGCATGTAAGTGGAAATTAACCTTTGAGCATGTATGACTTGAATGTAATGAATGAAAATACATGTTTGAGCATGTATGACTTTGAGCATGTAAATCTGAATCTGCTTTCAAAAGGACTTTGGAAGGTACCTGTCTGTACCATGTCATTTACACACGGTCATCTGCCACATACCAGCCTTTTGTCTGAAAAGATCTGGCCATTATACCTATTCCAAAGAAACTGCAAGATTTGGGAGAAATGGTGGGAAAAGTGTATTTTTTGTTAGGTTTTGGATTTGCTTGGTTCATGCTCAAACTTTCCTAAAATAGTCACTTTGGAAAGAGAACAACTCTGGAAAAAGTTCAGCCAAGAAGGCTAAAGTTTATAAAAATAATAAATAACTGAAACTGGGCCTTCAGAATGGAAATGTTTAGATGAACTTAATATTAGTGCTTTTACATATTGGTGCTTCACTGTTTTTTTGAGTCAGAAATATAGAGTGCAGGAAATGAGTGGGAGAAAATCACTGGGTTGCTTTTGCTTTTTTTTTTTTTTTCCCCTACTGGTGTACTTTTAATGAAAACAGGAAGAAAATAGAATTTGACATGTGCATTATGTGATACTGATACAGTTCAACCAATGACACATCCTTCAGCTACCAGTGAATCATTCTTGATGAGTAAAGTGAATTGCAACTGAAAGTGGAAAAGTTTTGTAAAATTTATACTAAGTGTTCACATCATGCTTTAATGCAGTAATACATGGTAAGCCCACAGTCAGGTACCTTCTGCTGTTGTGCAAAGAGGGAGATGAAAAGAAAGAATGAAATCTTGTATTTTAATTTTCTGGGGTTTGAAGAATGATGCTGTATTAACAACATAGGCAACAGTAAAATTTGGAGAAGAGTTGGGAATAACAGATAAAATTAGAGCTCATAACATTTTTGAGATATCATTTGATATGTTGCAGTTACATCTTAAAACGTGTTTTTTTCTTACTTGTGATGAATGCTGCTTGGAAATGCATGTTTGTACAGCTTTGGTGGTTACTTCATTGTCATGGAAATGCTCAGGCAGTCAGTTAAACACTAAACTCCTAAAACGAACAAACATAGACCTTCCAAAATGGCCTTCCAAAAGCACTTGAAGCAAACGTATTATGGTGCAGAAAAATCATGTGAGATTCTTCCTCCTATGAATTTTCTGCTGACAAGTATGTTCACAAACATTAATTGGAGAGAAAATAGAAAAGGAATACTATTTATCCTATTTTCCTGAGTTTTAGTGATGTGAATGCCTAAGACTGTTATTTGTTGCCTTTGCCTTCTCTCTGGCAATGCTGTTTGATGTTCCACAGCTTAGCATCAATAATTTCCCCAAAAGGAAAGACTTTGGGATTAATAATAGGTAAAAATGGCTGACTTCTGAGTTCCCTCATGTCTATATTAGTGTCTTGAACTGAATAAAGCACGGTCAAAACCTGAAGGATTGCATATATTTTTTTCCTTTGTAGCCAGTGGCCAATCTCTTTCTTGCTCCTTGTGCCTGAACGGAGGAGAGGAGAAGCCTGCATGACACTCCACACAAGCTCAGGAGCTGCCTGGGCAGAGCAGAATATAAAATGAAATCTCAGTCACTGATAAACACTGCCTCGCTTCCAAAGAAGCAACGGATGTATAGAATAAGATTATGACTGTCACCAATCTTTAAGCTCAGGGCACACTGCTACAAATGTAGCTCACATTGCTCTTTCAGGAGATTTGAAAACAATTATCACTCGTCTCTACGGAAATCATGTATTTCTCAAGAGTCACCTCTTTGGTGATCATAGTGATAATCTACATAGAAATTAACACTTTTTGTGAATCAATCTTGTCACCTCTCCCAATGAGTGGAACTCATGAAACTCATCTGGGCTTCTCTCAGTGACCAACACTGCACCCTGATCATCCTTCTGCTCCCTTTAGCATGAACTTCAGCAAAAACCAATCTGACATGCAAAATGTGCGGCCAAAATCTGCTCTTACCATTAGCATTGTCAGAAGTATAAACCAAGAATAACCTGCCAGACACATGTGAAGGCCTTTGAACCTGGGGCCAAAATGGCAGAGTCAGAGGTCTGGCAGAATGCATGCACCCATGTGTAAGCAGGGAGTGGACTGAAAGCCTTGGCAGCAACCAGGAGTGTTCCCAGACTCCAAGAGCCATAAATGATGGATGAGTTAACTGGCATGAGGGTCCAATTAATATGCCCCATCATTGGACAGATTTTTCTAGCTCCACTCTTGGGGCTCTGGATTTTTTGAACAGACTTCTGGCAAAAATCTTCAACATTTAAGATATATTTCATCTGAAACAGGGATAATTGTTTCTATCACTTACTAAATTAGTTTCTATTACTTTGCTGACAGTGCAGTTCATAACTTGAGATGAACGTATGAAGTACTCGGGCAGTCTTCCTTCCTCAAGAAGGAGATGGAATCAAAGAAAACAGCTCTCAAAGCATAGAAAGTAGCATGGTGCTGGGAAGAGAATAAACCTTCAAGAGAGTGAAAGGAAAAGGAAAAGAATTAAGAGAAATCAGGAAGTATAATTAGGAAATTTCAATGTAGTAAACTAAGTTAGGGAGGCCACAAGAGGGGAAAATTTGAATCCAGGTCCAGTATTGGCATGCATTCATCTAATGCTTCTGTTGCAGAACATCACATAAGAAAACTGCAATTTGTTTTTAAAACTTCTTAAGTGATGTGCGTGCACATTCCTATGACTTTTATTTGGAGTTGAATGTTTGAATTTCCCCCAATGGAACTGAAAATCCTGTTCAAAGTACTGTGCTATCCAGACAGGCCAAGAAGCTCATGTGGTAATGTAATGCTACATAGATATAGTCAGTAAGAAGAAAGAGAAGCTGAAACACTAAAACACTATATATATATATATATTTTTTTTTTTTTTTTTTTTTGGGGGGGGGGGTGTTCTTCTGAATTTCATAAAAATTCTTCTTTCACCTCAAATACTCTATTAGCTAGTCCAAACTTAGGATTCTGATTAGGCAATCAAAAGTTAAATGTTGAGATATATACATACAGACATAGAAGTAGCGCTTTTTTTTTTCCCCATTTACAATTTCTTCCATTTTGGGTAGACAAAGTTGTCAATGAAAACATCACTTCTAGTCTAATTTTAAAACACAGCAAGCTCCTGGACAGAGTAAAAATACAAGGTAGTTCTCTGACAAAAGTTTTGAAAAGTTATGTTGCAGCTTTCTCCACAAAGTCACACACTGTGCAGGGCACAGAAAGTTCTGTCACAAAGTTTTATTCCTGTTGCAAGACTGCCCACATGAATGTGCCACCTAGTGATTCCAGCTTCTGTCCAGATTAATATAATTTGTCTGTGAAAGCCCTTTGATTGTGTACTATGCATACAGGTTGCAAATCACTGAATTTACATGCATGTATATGCCTGAATGTACCATTTGTGGTTGTGCACGGACTGGGCCAGGAGAAGGAAGTAGCTACCAACTCTTACAAATGAACAGCAATATGCTCTTTTCCCTACTGCCTTTGAGATTTTTCTTCCAAGAGATATAGCTCAGCAGGGGCCGATTGCTATCCCATTAGCTTTCTACATTTAGAAAACATAAATTAATACATACCACATTAACACAGTTCTACTAGATCCATTACATAGCCTGGAATTGCCTCCAAGACAAGCATCGATGCTTTATTTCAGATTACTGTAAATCGTGACTGGCCCATTTTGACTTTTGGCTAATGGGATGTGATACTGGAGACAACATTTGACTGGACAGGGTCACATATGTAGATTGACTTGTGCTGGTGTTGGCACAGTTTGCAGCAAGAACCAGCACTGCTTCTGCAGAACATGCTTTCCTCTTTTGAACTTCCATGGTCCCCAAGAGCTGCTGATCCCACTGCCAAGAGGTGAAACCATGCAAAAGGGTATGATCTCAAATGATGAAAGTGCAACAAGTAGCTTCCAGAGAAGTGGCAATAAAACTGATAAACAAGGCTCAACCCAAACGTGCAAACATTTGATTTTCTACCATGTCTGATTTCCTGCTTCCAGAAGTCCCACACATTCTGCCAACATTGCTTAGTGCTCAACGTCTCTGGAAATAACTACAGAATTTTAGCTTTTTTCTCTAGGGACGTATTTTGTTTGCTATAGTATAGTCTGTTATATATATTTAGTTTACTACATTATGCTTGAAAGACCAAAATAAATTCCAAAAATCAGAGTCTGTAGTTAGAGGCAGAGGTCTTAGCTAATCCTTAGAGTCCAAGTACTGTAAGACTGAGTAGACAAGTCTTCAGATTCACTGTGTGATAAGGCCTTTAAGGATTGTTCTGTATTCATGAATGTCACAAGCAGAGACATCAAGGAAAAGAGACTGAGTGTGTGAATTCTGAATGCTTATATGGATTGTAATAATAAGAACATAGGAGGCCTTTTTATTAATGAATGGCTTAAACAGAATGAGTGCTTGTGAGTGTAAAGTCCATGTTTACCCCAAAAGAGTAACTCATCACAGATACACCAAATGGAACACTGACCTTGTTCTGGTTTGGTGGATTTATTGGGATTTTGTTGTTGTTGTTGGTTGGTTTGATTTTGTTTTTCATTTGTCTAATCATACCTAATTAAATTGATCAATTTCAGAAAGTTACTTACAGTTTGTCTAACAAGTTCTCAGGCTCTGGAGAGTGTGTTTCATAATCAGTCAGTTCCAGAGTATTCCATATCTTACATCAAATAGGCAAGGGCTTTTTGAATCCATCAAGTAACTATTTGTGTATTTCAAGCCATCTGTGAGTTTGCATCCTGGGATTCCAGAGACCTGGCTCAAGACTCTTCTGAAACTAAGCAAAACTCAGCTGTTCAAGACCTCAGGACTCATGTGGGACCAGACTGCTCCTTCCATTGGAAAATGAGAAAAGTAGGGCCGAGACGGGGAGTCCTGGGAGACAGTTGTGTGGGAATGGTCTTGCCTTGCTTCATGCCACCAGGGGGGAGACTGGAATTACCCAGCACCACAAAAACCCAGCCTGTCCCACATTTATAAGCCTCACTGTCCTAAGCCTTTGCATGAGCAAACCACTAGAAACAGATGTTTTACTGCCTTGGCAAGGCACTGTGCTAGATAGCTGCCATCTACCAATTCCTGAGGCTGGTATTGGGAATGTTCAATTTTTTGGTAAAATTTACTTCCCAGTGCTTCATTTTCACATACAGAGGCAAAATCTCCAGTATCTTGGAAGGTAAGTCTGTTTCTGTTTGCTTTCCCAGTGCTTTTGAAGGTAAAATGTACAAACAAGGCATCCAGTTGCAGACTATCACCTACCAAGGGTCCTCTGCACTGGGACCAGATACAAAAAAAGGGCCTAAAGTGAAGGCTCACTGTCAAAAAACTTGGGGTTCTGTGCAAAAGCCAATGTATAATTTTCAACAGAGCAAATAGTTTCTACTTGTTCAGTCTCTGCTGTACTTATGGCCATTAGGGACCTGGTATCATTTCTCAGACATGTACGAGTGGATAGACCCAGTGCCCTAAGGGAATTCCAGTTAATGACTCCAAGGTCATTACCTTGTGTTCTTCCAACGTAAGCCCTCAAGTGAGTTTAGTTGGCTATATTACCCTTCTCTTCCCCTGCTAAAAACAATCTTGCTGGCAGTGCTGCTTTTCCTCAGTAGAAGTAGCCACATTTTAGTGACGGGTGACGTGAGCTCTGCAAATACAGAGCCAAATTCCACGGCAATGCAAGAGCATGTATTTATGACAGCAATGGATTTGTGCCTGGTCACACTGTGGCTGTAGGAGGCTGACAGATGATAAAAATGTCTGTCTGGGGCGAAAAGCATTATAGAGTTTTGCTGATGCAGCTATGGTTGGCAAGTTCTATCACAAATCTGTTTGAGGGTCTCATACTAAGTCTTTCAAAATACCAGGTATTTACACAAATATATTTCAGAATTCATCCATAATGCCTTTTGTCATTCATTCAGTCCATTCTCCCCTCCAAAAAACTGATAGTTCATTATTTTTAAAGCACTGCTTGCTTTATTAAAAGCTATGGAAAATTGATCATCAATGATACACTACAAAAAGCTAGTATTTCGTTTAGAAATGAAAGGGCTATACCTGCAGCATTATCAGCCCTGGCTTGGAGCTAGAGTGCTATAAAATGGGTCCTCAAAAGCATGTGTGTGTGTGTGTGTGTGTGTGTGTGTGTGAAATTACCCAAGTGGAAAAGGAATTTTTGACACGTAAACAACTATTTGTCTCCTGCAGTCTTGAGCATAGACCCATTATCTTATCGTTCATTAGCAGCCTATTGAATTCACATAATCAGTAATAGTTTCTGGAAGCTGTTTGGCAAGCAGAGATGGAAATTACTAACTCACAGCTGGGTAAGAAAAAATGGCAAATACACACGTTGTGCTTGCTCTCTTTCCCCCCTCTTCCTTGGACACTGTAGATTTATTGCCTCACGGTATTCACAGATGATGTTTTCATAGTCACTAATGAGGTCCCAGCAGTTTTTTAACAATAACAGGACATTACTACTCCTAAGATATATTATGTGTTTTCCCCATTTTTTCTCCATTTTGGTTGAATACTCAGAAGTGTGCTAGCCTAAAAATCTCGTGGTTTATTATTATTATGATTGATAGTCCAGTCATGTGACATAAACAACTGCTGAGGTGTAACTTTTCAATTGCTAATTTGTATAAAAATGTCAAATATAATATTTTAGCATGCTGGTCATAGTTTTGTACATAAAAATGACAAAATGCTTGTTTGGTGTTTTTTGTTTCTACAAGTGGAAAGGCAACACAGCAAAGATCAAATTTCAAGAGTGTTGTGCATTAATTTTTTTTCCCTGCAAGAATCTGGATTCAGTCCATCACAATTGACAGAGATACACAAGGTAAGATGAAAATATTTACTGAAAATAATTAAAATTAATTTGTTTTGAGACCTATGGTCCTTCTATGCTTATTTAGCAAATTCAATTCATTCAGATACTGATTCAGGAAAGCACATAAATATTTGCTTTATTTTATGCACATGTTTTAGTTATACTAACCTTCAGATAAGCCTGAGGTTTTTAATTTTCATGAATTTGAACTCTTATGTGTAACTCTTCTACAATAAAAAGTAGGTTTCATTTAGAATAGCTGGTAGTATGCTGCTTTCTGATGTTAAATATAGAAGTTGCTGTCATTTAAAATCAATACTTAGCGGCTGTTAAAGATGAAGTCACATTCAATGTATAAGTATTTAATGAGCTATAATGTGTAAACCTATGCAAAGCTGAGTTTAGGAGATCAGCCTCTCATCCACCTAGTTCTCTGAAGTATGGATTTTGCTGTTTGGTGGGAATGAGTAAAGCTGTGGTCAGGAAAATTCCCAGAGCTGCTATTTTCACAATTAGCTCATGTACAATTAGCTTCATAACACCTCCCAAGGCCCTTAGGTCTGCACACAGACCTATGAGGCTCTTCAGAGAGTACCTGAAACAGAGGATGAAGTCCACACCCACTGGAATCAACAGGAGCTTTGCCAAACTTTTTTTTTTTTTTTTTTTTTAATTTTGTAATTCTCCTTAGTCTACCTTCCTCTCACCTTCTCTCTTCCCTGTGTAGATGATTTGGCAGGCAAGGCAGTAGGCCAAATGGATGAAGGAGGTTGTGGGATAGAGAGTATTTCCATAACCTAGGAAGCAAAGCAAAGATTTTCCTTGGTCTGATTTCTGTACCTTTTGGTGCAAACTAGATTTGGCCAGGAATTTTAGTTATTTCAAAATACTCTGTTATATAAATTTGTTCCAGAGAGATACAGGGATGAGGGGCTGCATCTCTGGTTTTGCAAATTTTGATCCTGAGTCAGTAAGGAGATCCTCATGGATCTCATTTTTCCAGGTATTTTGTTTTGTTGCAGTTGGATTAGATGACGGTTAGTTGGATTTTAATGCTGTAATTTGTAAGCAAGGAGTCTTCAGTCCAATGCTCTTTATCAACCAGTTTGCCAGATTCAGTCAACAAATGGTTCCAATTTTGCCCCACCTCAAATTTTTATGACGTAAATTTTAATGGAAAACTGTCACTTTGAAAACCCAAAAACTCTGTCAAGGAGCTTAACATTTCATTAACAGATATATTTGCAGCCATTATCAGCAACTTGCTCCTGGCAACAACCCAGGGTGCTCTCCTAGATACGGTGGAAGTCTGCCCTTTGTAGCTGTTAAAGCTGTAATATTTTCCTTGAAAGTTACTTGTAAGAGTCTTATCCCCAAGCCCCTAGTATCTCCCCCTCTCTTTGAACTTAGATCATTTCTAGTCACTGAAAAAGAGCCAGTCCTTTAGAGCAAATAGCTGAAAAGAGCAGAGATGGAGGAGGAAAATCATAAAAACCTATGGGAAAATAATTTTCTTTTTATTTGGAACGAAAATGTCTCTATCAAAGTTCTTCTGTTTCCCCTAGACATTACATTCTCACAGCTCTTAATTATCTCACCTACCTGACAGTGTTAAAACACACACCAGGTTTCCATTCCCATTTTGGAATAATCTTCATTTTCCATGAGGCTCCACTACAAAGGGGAAGAGAAGCATTTTGAGCATTTGGTAATATTCAAAATTAAGAAAATACCAAGTTGTTTCATGAGTGGCAGAACTAGTGAAGCCTTGTCTTCTACAGAATTGTCTTTTTCTTTTGCCTATCACCCCAAAAATGTGCTCAACTTCCTATGGCACTGCTGTCAGAGATAAACAGCATTTACTGTGGCTAGTTCATGTTAGTGCATGGGCTGACTGATCAGCTCTCTGCAATCAAAGGAAATTCACAAAGGATGAATAACAAATGTTTTCCCCACTGTGTTGTGAGGGGTGGGAGGAGACAGAGAGTTCTCCAGTTTTCTTGAGGTTTGTGAGCTTCCTACCACTCTTCAACACAGTCTTGGAAGTGTGCAGTGGATTCAGAACATGCTGACAATTGGTAAAAACTGGAAAATATCATGATTAAAAAGTCTTCATCTTTGTACACATCAACAAAAAAAAAAAAAAAACGGGCATACAGTTCTAAGTGCCTCAGGTGGCTCTGTCCTTTGCAGACAGTTGAAGTTATCTTGCTCCCAGGAGAGGCAGAGACTTCTGGTTCCTGTTGAAGTCTCAGCTCTGAGATGGAGACAAGATGCTGCTTCTGACTCCTTCCAAAACTGCTTGCTTCACAGGGGCCAGGGCTTCCTCTGGTTATAAGATTGTTAGAGACAAATGGTGACATGCTGAAATTTCAAGCACAAAGTGGTAGTGTGGAATCATCCCACACAGCACCTGACTTGTAGTGCAGAAAAAAGCACCCGGAAAGGCAGTGCAAAGCTAAAATGAATCCATTTCCCTGCCCCTTATTCATATTTGCCATAAAAGAAAAATGCTTTTTTTCACAAAGAAAGCTCCAAATGCCTTCTCTCAGGGAAGTGTTTTGAGGGGCTGCTTTGGGAGGCAGGGTAAATCATGGTAGGCTGGTCATTTTTCAGAAGCTCTTGTAAGGGAAGTGTAAGGGCCTGCGGTAAATGCTTTGTTGGAAATATGTCCCTCTAGACTAAGGTGTCTGGGAAGTCTTTGCCACAGAAGAATGTGATGGACAGAACTTGCCCAGATTAGACCTGGAGGAAAGATGCTTGCATCACTATTTGCATTTTAAATATGAAGGGTGTTAAGATGTGTTTGTCTCCACCTGTGTTGCAGATGATGAATCAGGGAAACCTTATAAATATGATTGCTTGGCAAAAGATTCTGAAAATATGAAACCTATAATTGAAATAGAAATGGAAGCTTACTTTGAGTTGTAGGATACCGAGTCTTAGTTACTATTTAACCTGAAGAAAATAGCCTGGCCAGATGAAGGAGAATCCCTTTTGATTGAACAATACCTTTCTGCTGGCTAAGGGATTTAAAGGTCAATGTAGCAAAACAGAAAAGTGTAAGGAGTAGATTTTAGAGTTTAAAATATAACACAGCATGGTAATGTAGTAGTTCTTATAGGCTGTAGATTCTATAGGATTTTGTGTCTTGTATTGGTTGGTCACTGTAAATTAGAATATTCATCACAAAAGGAGATATAATGTATTGTAACAAGGACCTTGCTCTCTTAGCTCTCTTCCCCCTACTCTTAGTTCTCTTTTCCCCCTACTCTCTTAGCTCTCTAGCTCTCTTATCCCTGCTTTCTTACCTCTGCTCTCTTCCCCCTTCACTCTGACCCCTGCCACCTTGCTCTCTCGCTCCCCTCTTCTTAGCTCTTACCCTCTTTCTTTGTGACTTCTCCCTCTCTCTTTGGGACTTCCCTTCAGCCGAGGCTGGTGGCTGAAGGCAAGGCCCTTTCTACCCACGACCCTTGCAATAAAACCACGTATTCTAGAATATCTCAGGTCTGCAGAGTTCCTTGTCCCTGCCATCCACAGATGCTCCTACACCCCTGCATGCTATGGGGAAGCTATTCCAGGATAGAGCTGTTACTGGTGAAGATGTCTCTGTTTCTGGGTACTGCCTCCCTTTGTTGGTGCTTTGGGAATGACAGGAGCAGAGACAATACCGTGCATGAGTGCCACAGGATGTGACACAGTCCTTCCTTGAAGAGCCTTGCTCCTGCACAGCCTGGTGCATTGGCTGCCTTCTGTGTCTCCCCTGTCTCATTTCCACTGTCCACAGGCATAGGTTGCTATCTCATTTTAAAGAGAATGCTTTGTTTCCCTTTATGGCATACTAAGGAGTGTCTGCCATGGCCTGATAGTGGGTAGGATGTATGGTGGGACAGCTGTGGATGTGGAGATTCATCCTGTCCCCATGTTTTCCTCCAATCTGTGCTATCTCCAGTGCTTATCAGCCTTGGCCAGAGGCAGGGGGGTGATGACATCCCCAGGTTTGCCACAGTATCTCTATGCCTTTACCTACACCCCATGTTCAGCTCCTTCTATTGATTTCTCAACTCAGTCACAAATGCTGCCTGCTCTAAAATCGTGCTACAAAATCCATCACTGACTTCTGAGGAAATTCCTGTTACCTGCAGAGGTGTCAGCCAGGAAAGTGGCACCTCACTAGACAGAAGTTATATTTTGACAGGAGTCAGTCAGTCTTTTCCTTGAGAGCAAAGCAATAATAATTTTCAGGTAAGTGCCTAAAAATGTATTTTCCTGGGGTAGATGTCCATGCCTGTTTTGGGCAGAGGACTCAGCCAGTCCTCATGGATCCCTGTTGTTCTTGGCAGAGGCAGGAGGGCCCCCAATGAGAAGAAACCCAGTGAAGGACTGGGACACAGCTTTGATGGAGAGAGCTTGATGGACCCTGTGCAAGCAAGTGTCCCCCATCAGCTCCAACTCTCCTGTGGGGAAATGAAGCCAGGAAGTTACAGCTGGATGGTCACAGTATATTTTAAACTTAAATACTCTCATTTGGAAAGGCCCGAGGCATCAGCCTGTTCCATTGTCTGTGGTTGGTAGTATAAGGCCCCTCATATGTCATATCCCTTATTTAGGGCCCTAAATTTAGAACTTGAACTCCCAGCAAGATGAGAAATATTAATCATTGGTTGTTACTGCTATGTGCACAGCAAAATTGTACAGCTGTGGAGCTGCTTGCCTTTCAGGCTATTTGTCCTTTTTCGTCCTTTCAGGCAAACTTAATCCTGTCAGAATATTTGTTGTCCTGAATTAGTAACATCAGATGACTATAATACAATTTCTGCTGTTAGCTACCATCTCTGCTGTCAGATGAGGTGTTATTAAAAGCATCCTAAATTAAACTTCATTTTTCATTTCAGAACCACATTTACCCCATTTTCATCTTCAGAGTGCAACATCATTCTGCTGAAAGCTGGAAATCAGCTTTGATTTTAGAGCTGCAGGACAGGCAAAGTGTAGTTGTAGACTGAAAGTTTCTCCAAACTACATCTTTTCTATTACGGAGTCAATCTGTCTCCAAAGCTCTTTCTTTTGTTTTAACTGGAACAGAAAAGAAAAGATTAATAAGATTAAAATAGAAGAATAATTTTCTCAGGTCATTTACTTCCTCTCTTTAGTTTTCTGTAATGATGGAGAACAAGGCAGTTAACTTGTTCTTACTATGAGTACTCAGTACAATATAGTATTACCCAAGGAAAAATCTTTCATTTCAACTACTCAATTATTTTCTAGTTATGTCCAGTTTAAAAGAAAATGTGAGACTGATTTGGCTTGGTTTGAAGAATTGAACGTGGATTAACAATTTGCAGATTTGGACACCCTCTGGCCTCCTACACACAAATTCATAAATATAGGGATAATAGGATAAATATATCCGCTGATCATTTGAAATTCCAGATAATTTAAAACTGCTAGACCTCTGCTTGGAGACTTTCTTTCCCCGGCTGATTCAATATGTGCTGTTACCTAAAGTCCAAACCAGCCTCACACAAAGTCGCTGAAAGCTTTATGTGCTCTGAGAACATACCACACCTAATTGCAGTAGGACATGGTTTCCTCGCCCTAAAGAGAGTTACAAATACTAGTTCAATTTCCCAACATATTTTTAATGGATTAGTAAAATTAACAAATGATATCTTATTTCTGGCTCCCTCTGGTATAATGCAATTCTTTCAAAAGAATGCTAGATGTTCCAGTTTAGTGATCCTTCCTCTTTTCAGGGAACAAATATAGACATTTTTGTTGCTCAAGTCCTTCACACTAGCTTTCCAAAAAATAGTTAGAGACAGGACAGCTTTTGTCTTAACTGCATTACCTTTGTCCTAGCTGAAATACTCGGTTCTAGATTTACTTTCTGATGGCTGGGAGGGCAATTTTAAGAAAACTGAAGTAAGTGGGGAAGATGTCAAACCACCTTCCCAGAGCAAGCCAGGAGTCTGTCAGGGGCTACAGCTTCACTCACAGTGATATCAGCTTTTCATTGCTGTCATCTGTGTTTCTGGCCAGGGTCCCTGGTGTCTTGGTGTGGTTACACCCAGCTGCAGTGATCCCAACAGCGGGAGGGAACACCTTTTGTCTTTTTTTTTTTTTTTTTTTTTTTCTTCTTTTTTTTTCTTTTTTTCTTTTTTTTCTTTTTTTTCTTTTTTTTCTTTTTTTTTTTTTTCTTTTTTTTCTTTTTTTTTTTTTTTTCTTTTTTTTTTTTTTTTTTTTTTTTTTTTTTTTCCTCCTTCTTTTAAACCTGACCTTCTTCCATTGGAGTGGCTGCTTCAGGCTCCTGCTTCTGGTTGTGAGGGTGGGGTGAATGGCTTCCTCTTCCTCCTCCCTTCCCGTCCCATCCCGTCCCTTCCCTTCCCTTCCCTGCTCCCAGCTCGGCTGTACAGATCACTTGGCTGGGAGAGGCAGAGGGGAAGGGTGTTTCTAATGCCGAGTGCTTGGAAAGGACTGTGAGTATAGTTTGCATGATTCCTGTTTCAGGCAGAAGCAAAGCTCAAGGCAGAGAAGAGCGGAAGGAAAAATCCCCAGTCTCCAGGGAGAAGCTGATGCCACAAAGAAGTCCAGTGAATGGCAAAGACACCTATGCATCCTGAAAAATCTAAGAGGTGGGGCTCCCACCACCTGCCCGAGGTGAAATCTAGAGCCCATTTCCCAGTTAGGGGGCTGCCAAATCCTTTCCAGACTCACAGCTACACTGTCCTCACCATGTTTCAAACTAGGCAGAACCATTTCCCTCATAACTCACAGTCAAAAAGGAATCAGAGCTAAGATGTAAGCACTGGAGTCTACACTGTGTAGTGTGAAGTATCTGGGGGGCAAAGGGTGGTAAAAGAGCATCCTCATTTTTTCATCAAATGTAAATGAAGGTAGGAGACTCAGCTGACCACTTTTTCTGTGCTTTGAATGCTGTACAGCAGTAGAAAGCCCAGCTGGATCTCACTCTCACCGTTTCTGGGTAGTTGAGGTAGTGACTTCCCTACACAGTCAAATAAAAACAGTTTTGTCTAAGACCTAAATCACAGTTCTCCAGTCATTTTCAGGTCAGCCTTTTGCAGTCTGATGCAATCGTGGCAAAACTTACTGGCTGCTTCAGTCCAAAGCAGGCTGTTTTGAATCTCCTAGATCAAAAATACAATGTTTTTGAACAAGTACTACCTGTTCACTTCCAAGAACACCACCAAATCCTATGCACTATGAGGGGTGATATGATCACCTCTGACATGAGAAATGAGGAGTGGTTACCAGAGGCTACTCAGATAATTCTAAATTGTCCACATGGCATGATTTTCCCTTCCAGTCCCTTTTGGGAATGCTGCCATGCATCAAAAACATGGTCCTTGTCTTCATCCTGCTCCTGGCTGCTGGCAGAAGATGGTGCCAAGGAGAAATCTGCTCTTGCAGGGAAGCCAGCACAGCCTGCTCTCTTTCAGAACATGATGGAAAATGTACTTCTTTGTTCAGCATTTTTACTGAGTGTAAAAGTGTAAAACCCTTGATGGTTTGCCATTTGGATGGAAACTGCTCCCTGTTCAGGGGAAGACAGGTAAAATGCAGAGCATGTGTGTTCTGAGTTTTGATGTGGAAAATATTTAGTCTCTTGGGTGATTACTGCCATATTTATGTGCAAGAATGGCAAATAATATCAAAAGAACAATAATAACCTGTCAAGCATAAGCAGTGATGTTTTGAAACCAAAGTGAGTCAACAGCTCTCTGAAAGACCAGGCTGAAAATGCACCATGTGTTAGGTGCAAAGCGACTTTGGAAATGCATATCTCCAGCAGGGAAAAAAAAAAAAAAAAAAAAAAAAAAAAAAAAAAAAAAAAAAAAAAAAAAAAAAGAGGGCAGAAAAAAAGGGTATGTGTTTGTAGGGGGCAGAACAGCAAGGTGGTGTGGGAGACCTTGTGGGGAGGAGGGCAAGGAAAACGGGAGGATGTAAAAAAGAGCAAAGGACTTTTGTGAGCTTTCTGGCAGATTTTGGAGCAGGTGGAATGCAGTGTGTTTACACAGTTCATATTTCAATATACTAAGAAAACATAGAGAGTCAGGCTCTAAGCTGCTATTAAGCTCCCCTCCCCTCCTGCCCCAACCACTTCTTTAAAATCTGCCTTCAGATCTCGAATGGAACTTCTCTCTGCTGGGCTGGTGGCGCTGGGGCAGCGACTGTGCCACCAGCTGAGAAAACAAATTTGAGAAAGAGAGTGTGCGCTCAGGTTAACAAGCCTTGGGTGAGCGAGGTGTCCCCCCCTGCCCTGCTTTCCCTGTTCTCACCTCCTATTCCCCAAAGCCTCTGGAAACAGCACACTTGGGTAGGAGAAGCCGCGAGGCATTGAATGGCGGACGGGCTTCAGAGCAGCAGGCATGGAGGAGAGGGGAGATTTACAATGTTCCAGTTTTGACTTTTTGCATAATGAAAACCAGAGGTCTAATAAAATATAGCAGCAGTGACACTGCAGTGGGAGGGGGGAAAAGGAAAACAAACTTTGGGGATAAAATAAACATTGTGTACTCAAGTAAGGGGTCTATCTCTATTTCCATCTATCGATACAGGCATAGACATATTCTCCTTTACTAATTCAAATTAAGAAGATTAAAACCAGGTAAACAGAAGACAAGCTAGGTAGAAACATTTCCTGTTAGCAAATCAGTCCTCAGCAAACTAACCAGAAAGGAACATGGCCACAGGACTATGTGAGTGGCACAAAGTTGTTTTTTCATACTTATTTGCACTCAACCGTGTTCTGATCCTAGTTATTCAGAAAGGGGACAGTTTCTGGAAAAGTTCTGGATTCATACAGAATTATATTGGCCAGGGGGTTATTGGAGCTACACTTTTACTAGTTTTTAGGGAGGAATTTCTGCTCGAGGTTGGAGCAGAAGAAATTATAGAGCACATATGACTTCCTCAGTGAGCTGGTTTGCATCCTGTGGGATAAAAATAACATTGTACAATATTTTCTATCACTGATATACATACTGCTTTTCACCTTAAATCAATGTGGAAACATTATGATCAAGATATATTGGTCAGTTAGAGGATCTGGAAGACGTGTGAGCATGAAGAGCAGCATGCACCCTTCAGAGCTCCTGCTTAGTGCATTCACTTCAGGATGCAAAACTAAAATTTCTCCATGGTCATGAGTGTGGGGAAAAGCTGAGCATGGAAAGAAAACAGTCATGAGCTGCAGCCTCTGCCTCTTTCAGCTGACATTGAAGTTCAGTTTCTGAATTTAATTCACAGGTTTGTTTCATTCTCAATTCTGAGATCCTGGGGAAATCATTTGACTTCTTTAACTTCTCCAGTTACTCATCCATAAACCAGATAGTTTTATTTGAGCTGGGAAGCTCAAGTAGAATTTATACTTGAAATTTTTACAGGAAAAGTAATATAAAGAGAAAGCAATTGCCAGAACAGCAGTAGCATCGAGTCATACTTAGAAATCACAGAGGGTTTCTTTGATGTGTGTTTGGTAATTCTATGCTATTTACTTGGATTTTGAGATGACACATTCTTTGACCACATGCCATACAATTAGTGATATATTCACTAATAAATTCACAGTGTCCTGAAGACAGTGAAACATAGCATTGGAAATTCAATAGCTGTATCCTGCATCCTGTTCAAGACTGAGCAAGCAGGCTGACTGACTTGCTGCACTCCTGCTCTTAGATCATGTTTGGCTAATGCAAACTCAGCTGAAGAGCACCAGTACTGACTTTGGGTGTTCTAATCCATCTCTCAAATTTGAGAGCAAGGCTTGCCATCCATGGATTTATCATAGCTTCATGACTTCTGGCCAGTACATTGAAGAAGACATAATGTGCTCTGCCTAATTCAGAACATACTTTGGAAAAGAAGCAAGTGCTTAATGGGCAGAGTCTGAACTCCTCTGGCCAAAAAAACAGATTTCCCCAATTCTCTTCTCTCTCCCTTCTCTCCTCGAGGAATTTAGTACAAGATATCATCTGTGAACAGGAGGCAGTAAAACTCCTAGGGAACACACAGGCTGTGGAGTCAAAATCCAAACCTGCGTTATTATATACCGTTCTTCCTTCAGTGCCCAAATAACAAACTGAGCTGATGTCTCCTTGTCTTGAGCTCTGTGTGTGGGTCTTGCTCCCTGGCAGGGAGGCCCTGTCACCCCAGGAAAGACACAGCTGGAAGTCTGTACCTGAGAGCTCTGTTAAGTGAGCAGGTCCCTCCCTGTGAGCACCTCTGATACAACAGCACCCTCCACTGCCTGCTCGGGGTAGAGAGAAGCCTGCCCGCCTAATTCCCTCTGACAAGATGATAAAACCCAGCCAGCGGAAATCATTCTAATTACCGCAGATTATCCAGCTGTTTGAGGAACACAAATTAATATAGATGATGGTAAGTAAGTGATTGGAGCGCCGCCATGCCTTTGAAATAATAAAAAAAAAGAATAAAAAATAAAAGGGAATGACATTTCAAAAAATGCAACCCACTTTGGAGTAAAATTAAAGATGAAACTGTAATTAGTCTACTGTGTATATTCTACTATGATATCATTCCAAAGAATGTAAAATTCTTTATGGTCAGGATTTTTTCCCTTATACTGTTATTTGACGATACTTTTTCAGTCTTAAGAAAATACAAGTCAGATGTGCTTTCTCACAGTAAACCTCAGCCATTTTAAGTTAGAGTGGCTTATAGCCAGAGCGTTATGCACATTTATGAGTCACAGCTCCTTTCAGTCACAAATTCAGGACACTAAACATGACCAAAAACTACTATTTCTAGGTCGGGAGGCCTTTCTGGAACAACAGTGGCAGGAATATTTGATGAGAAAGTACTGTAAAAATAGACTGGCTTATTCTTTCTTTTTTTTTTCTTTGCCTCACATACTTTTTCCTCCTTATTTCTTTCTATGTCATGTATGTTTCTTTTCCTTAAAAGATGCATGAATGAGTTAAGTATGCCTTTAGCACTTCCTGATGTAACAAGTGGAACAGAATTGTCACTGGAAGAAAGTCACCTCGTAACCAGGTAATGAAGTGCACGTACCAAAAATGTTTGTAAATGGGAGGACAGAGCAAGAGGGTGACAGGCAACCAGCATATCTAGAAGAAGAGGGAAACAATGGAGATTATTTATATAGTGAGGAAAAAGCAGGCTCCTCCTCTAAATCTGTGGAGCATCTCTTATCTCCTCCTGTCAGACCTGCAAGCTCTCCTTTTGGTTGTGATTTCTCCTGCACTGCAGCTGTACACTCCAATTCGTGGGTCCTGCATGCTGCAAAACCACCCAAAGTACCTCAGCAGCTTCTCAGTTTGCATTGCCAAGGAGAGGAGAATAACACAGATATTACAGACAGGCTCAACACCCTCAGAAGTTTCCTGACTTCCAGCAGAGAGCATCAGTTCCCAACAAGGCAGACTTTTCTCACTGGGGAGGCTCCTCTGTACCAGCAGCAGGCAAATACAGGCAAAAGTGTCTGTACTGCCTCATCTGGACAATGGGTGCAGAGCTTAAAGTAAAAGTACTAAGTCTCCCTGACTTAGTACTTTGCTGTTTGGCGCTTTTTTTTTTTTTTTTTTTCATATTAGCATCGTTGGAGCTGGTGACAAGAACATGAAGAGGTAAAAGCAGGGATTTAAGAGGCAGTTGAGGCAAAAGGAGGTATCTAGTGGACACAAAGAAAAGGAGGAGGAAGATGAAGTAGCACTAGTAAAGCTTATCCCAAGAGTTTGGGATATGTGTACTAATCCTTCCCAGAAGCAGAGAGCACTGAGCCTCTTTGGGGTGTGGATGCTTTACTTGGAGGCTCTTGTTTCCAGATGGGTCACACCAGCAACTCCTTACAGATGAGCCATTGCTTTGTTTGCAGACCTTGGGAAGGGCTCTGGAAAGAGCTTCAGCTCTGCAAAGCAGGGTAAGAGGCAAGATGTGTGGTGGTTCAGATGTGTGGCAGTGTAGCAGCTCTGTGACAGCCTTCCAGGACAGGACCTGCTGCAGGTGCTGCAAATGCATGAAGGAAAGTCTGTTGCCACAGCTGGATGGTCACTCAGCCTTCAGGGACAGTGAGTGAGGTCTGAGTCCAGGACAGGAGCAGGATAAGTCCTCTCTAAGGATGCAGAAGAGCACCTGACAGCAGCAGTTGTGGTGGCAGAGCCAAGAACCACTGTGCCTCCCCCACTTGGTTCTGTGAGGCTGTGCTTGCCCTGTGCCACAGCCAGTGGTAAACTGGAGAATGCTGCAGTGACACTGAGGCTGCTTGAGGGACAGCTGCAGCAATGCATAACTCGGTGTGGTCGCTTTGTACCAGTGCAATCTGAAGAGAAAGGGACTCTTGGTTCATGCCTCTGTGGAGACAGAGTCAGGTTACTACTGGTACCAAGGAGAAATAAGACATCTCTGCACCAAAACACAATGTTTGCTCTTTACTTACATGTCAGGACTGCTGCCTAAGTGCTGGTTGTATGCCCTATTTGTAACTAACATTGGAATTATCAAAGAGAGTCATACTCCCATGGAAAGCAGGAAATACAGTTCCCCATGGCTTCTTTCAAAAATGTCAGGAAAAAAAAAGAAAAAAAGAAGTGTCCTATTTAATATTCCAGAAGCTTTTCACATAAACATAAGTTATGCATCCAAAACTTACTTCCTGTTGCACAGAAAGCAAAATACATAACTGAGAAAACCCCATGCTCAGCCCGAATTTTCAAAATGCCATTGTGCAAGATTTTTGGCAAGACTTTATCCAGCTCAGATTGCCCACATTTAAGAATGAGTTTATTCAGACTGGGACAGTTGTGGAAGACTTAAGGCTCAGGGTAAGAAAAACCCCTTTCTTTCCAGACGAGGTCAAAAGAGCCTGTCTTGTCTACTTTGGGAAAAAAAGAAGGTTGAAATGCGTTCACTTTTTATGAACACATCAAGGCAATAGACACCAGGACGGCCGACAAGCTATTTAAGCTAAAGATGTTGTCAGAAGAACAAACAGCAATAGACTGGCACCGAATGCATTCCCACTGGAAATTATGACATATTTTCTAGCAAAAAAGGGCAGAAAATTTCTGGTAAATCAGTAGTAGCAGTTGAAATGTGAAGCTTGAACTGTTTATGGGAAGGATTTTGTGACAAAACTGCCTGCACTGACTGTGTGAAAGATGGCTCCTCAGGAGGTCCCTTCCCAACCCAGGCTTCTCATCTGACTGCTGATTTGGACACCTTCCTTACTGAGTTCTCACACAGATTTGATGGAAGGATAGTTGCCAGAAAGTGTGGAGCCTTTTGGAGTGTTTTGCCTGGGACAGCTTTAAAGAGACACCCAAAAAAGTTAACACCATGACCTGACTTTTTTTTTTTTTTTTTTTTTTTTTTTTTTTTTTTTTTTTTTTTTTTTTTTTTTTTTTCTCTCTTCTCTGGAGAGCTATTCTTTTGATCACACACTCAGGATTAACATTCTTAGACACTGGCTTGAAAGGGGAGCACCTGCCACATTGGTAGGTAGATGCTAACTTATTAACAGGATGAGTTCTGGTGCTCCTGCATTAAGGCTAATTTAAATGGAGTAATGAAGCCTTGAGGAATCTGGGAGAAGTCCTTGAACTAGAGGAGGCAAGAGGAGACATTACAGAATTGTATAGGTAGCTCACAGCAGCTTGTATTAAATCCATGTTTCCTCTGGTCTGCAATGCCCACAACCTATAAGAAGACAGAAAGTTACCTGCATGTTTACAGTCACTTGAGTGTGTGCACACATCATACACTGTGATTACTACACAGGTTATTCCAAAAAGCAAGGCAGGCAATCTTGGCAGCGGAAATTCTGTCTGTGTTCCACTAGCATCTGCTGCACCCTATAATATATAATTATTTTCTGTTTTTAAAGTAGATTCAAAAGAGTTTTATTATAAAACTGCGTACATACAGAACTGCCTCAAATAATTCTCATTCTTCTGACTTTTTCATGATTCATAACACTCTTCTGTCAATAACTTGAATTATAAAATGATGGGATCAGTATCTGGGGAAGACTGAAGGAAGGTAAGCTGTGGGTTCTGGCTTAGGAATGTACTATCTGTATCATGAGACTACTATTTGTAGCAATGAAAGAAAGCAGGCAGAATTATTCAGTAACCATTCCTGGGATTTAGACATTTTGGTGATGTAGACTGGGTATATGCAAACCCACATGAATATACAATATCTGAGCAGATAGGTCAACATGAGAAAAAATGACTGCCACACATGTCCTTGATAACATATGATAAAACCCATATGAAAGCCAGAAAGAAGCAGCACATTTCTAGGGACTGGGATTGGCATTGCAGAAAGATCACTATCTATTGCTCCAGTTATAATGTAAAACTGAGGGCATTCATAGCTGCAAAAGAAATGTCAGTGAAACATCAGCTGACTGTAGTTCTCATTCCTGTATCAGCAAATTCACACTACTGCACACCCTACATCGTGACTGTTCTTCTAATTTATTCTCAAATCAGAGCTCTTAACAACAGTAACAGCAGCCCTGCAGGGTATTTAAAAAAAAAAAAAAAAAAAAAAAAGGAAAATTATAGAAAGGAAGTTTACCTCTTTCAGACAGCTTTTCAAGCATTGCAACTCCTGTTTGTTTTATGTCTATGATGAGGTCAGCTGGCATGGAGTAGCATCAAGCACTGTTTACTGAATGCCAGAACTAGATGAAAGCTGGAAAGCTGGACTTTCCACACCTTGAATTAATGGCTTCTCAGAGGCCCATTTCAGGGGCCATGCACTAATAGGAACATGCTTTATTTTCTAGTTGAAGACAAGAATTTTGACATAGTTTTCTGAACATCACACAATGGTATATTTCCTGCCCAAAGCAGCCATATCAAAATACAATTTACAAAGAGAGGTATCGATGCATGAACCACTGAATAACTCAGCTGTTTGCAAGAACTGTATCCATCTGAAAAATATTGGTCAGTTTTTTATATTGAAGAGTTCTTCACATTAAAGAAAGATGCTCTCCCCATGTAAAAATTTATCTTTAAACTGGTTGCAGAATTTATTCAGCCAGGAAAGCAAGGAGTGAGGGCTGTCTATTAACTACAGGCAGTCTGGTGGTTGCAAGGCACTGAAGACTTGGTAGGTTATAAGGTCCTGCAGGCAACTATTAAAGTATAGGTGTGTTTTTAACCATCATTGTGTGGTTGATTTGTTCACAAAGAAGCATGTATGCAAAAATACCATTTATTTTCTGTTATCACTTAGCGGCTTTACAAACAAAGTATAAGGGTATTGTGACTATTTTGGAGGATTTATTTTCTCTTCTAAGATCGCTTTTGAAATTTAATTAGGATCCGATCTAAGATCAACAAGGATATGATAATTAAATAAAAACCTTTGCAGCAGTGTGAACACCTTCTAGGCAGGTGATATTTCTGGGAAATGGTTTAGATGTTTTTTATAACTTCCAGAAAAGCAAACATCTGTCTATCAAGTAATAGCTGCACTCTTGCACCAAGTTTCTCTCCTAGAGGTGATTGCTGTGGATCTGCCTTGTGGAAACACTTTGTTATCTCCTTTGTTGTTCCCATGCTGTCTCTTTAAAAACTAAAAGTGAATCCAAGCGGAAGGCTGGGGTCGATTTTCATTTTCCATGTGCAGGAAGAACAATTCCAAAATAAATGATGTGCAGAATACAAAAAAATCCCCGAAAAACAAAGCAACCAATGCCCAAAATGTATGGAGCACATGTAAAGCTTAAATTGGTTGTATTGAGGGCCATCCTCCGTGGTCTGTTTACTGAACACATATCATTTATACATGTTGCTTTCCTGAGAAAAGTAGATTTGGCCCATCTACTAAGTCAAGACCAGTGATTTTTGACTTAATTGCTGTTTTTAATGTTGTGTCGTAATTCTGAGCCCCTTGATATCCTTACATGCTATCTATTTGAAGTATCAGTCCTGCTCCAGTGAAGGCTGGCCATCTGGGCCCTGTGGCATGTCTGTTCATTATGTTTCAAAGGCAAAGTGAAGTCTCCCATCTTTCCAAAGGATTTGACCTGCTGCCAGGTGATCAGATATGCTCATGGGGCCATTGATTAAACAGTCTTACCTGGAACCCTACTCACAGCTAATGGATCTGAAGAGCTCATGTTTGTTCTAGTGTTGTCCTCTCCAACTCCCTGTGTACCAGGTACCTCCTCACCTTCCAAAATTATGCAGGCATTCAGCAGCACAATAAATTCTCACTTTTCAGTCTTGAGGAATATTCCATATGTCCATCATTCACTTGGAAAAATGTAACAAAAGAAACATTTGGAACCAGAAAAAAAAAATCAGATCACTGTAAAATGTAAACTATGTCTGAACTATGTTTTACATACAGAGAGATTGGATTTGCTCAGTTGAATTTCAGCCCTGTTTAAGATACTGAAACTCCATTTTCATGTAAAAAAATTGTCTGGCAAGTTTCTATGATTTAGAACAAACACAGGTTTAATAGCATATTATAAAAAAGGGGCTTTTGAATTTCAGCTCACCTCCAGGTGTGGGTATGTGGAATTAAAGCACCTGTGGCTTCCTAGAGTGCAAAACCCTAGGCCATCTTTCTTTTATGATGATGGGTTTTGTTCCTTCATTTTAACAAAGGATAGTGACTTAACAATGGTTATAATCCTCAGCTTGTGCAATCTTAAGAATCATAAGCTCTTTGCAATCTCTCCGGTGGAAAATACAGGATCACACATTTTTCCCTTTTTTTATGAAGCCATTTCTTTCTTCCTTTCTTTCCCCTATGGCCTTTTTTACCCTTTTAGCTGGCCACTTAAAGACAATATGATGTGGCAGAATTCTCAATACTCGAAAGTGATGCGGAAAAGATTTAAAGCTGGCTTGATGACAAACGGCACAGCCTCTCAACTTGAAGGCCAAGTTCAGAGGCAGCATTGGCACAGGGGTTTGCACTGACCTCTTTAGAGCCACGCTCACTTTCTGAATTTGACCCAGTCCTTTTGGCTAGGAAGTCAAACAATGAGCAAAAACATAGTGGTTATGAAACTGCACATTTATTACAGCCACTGAGACTCAGTTTGTAACACATTGTAGTTGTAACAAAAAAAAAAAATCATAATCTTTGACTAAATTACTTCACAATCACTTGACAGCTGATTCTCATTAAGCTTTTGTATGGATCATACTAGTAATCTTGATAAACCTCTGATAAGGTGTCCAGATGTCCTAGGTTTGCCAGTTTCTAATTAGCAGTCCTGGGGTCCTGTCAATTAAAGTTGGTGTTTTGTGCCCAGGGCCATAAAGTGAAAAGTTTTCTGCATCTGATGTCAATTCTTCAAAGAAGGACCCCCTCCTTACCATTGGATATTGAGTCCCAGTTGGAGAGACAGCAAATTTGATCAGCCTAACAGAAATTACAGGCAAGCCTGGAAACAATATTCTCTTATGTATGTCCTAAGAAAGTGCCATTCTTCTTCCACCCTTCAACTTCGCCTATAGACAGATGTGCCCCAACCTTCCTGGGGAGAGACAGGGATTTACCTCAAGATGACACACTCTAAAAAGTGGAATCATGTAAATTTAAAGTCCTAGGCCAAATAATTACAGTTTAAAAGCTGAAATGAGAAGGACAAGTGGGCTACAACCCTTCAGACATGTGCTGGGAGGAAGGAACTACACATGACAATAGTGGCAGTGAATTCAACCAGTCCTTTCTTTCCTCTAAATACCCTTAAGTCCTGTAAACTCCTCATCCTTTTCTCTCTAGCTCTACTGGATAATATTTCAAGAACAAGCTGACTTGCTGAAATGGAGAGCAATCTAACTTTTGCCATAGTGTTTAAAATTTAGAGTTTAACTTAACAAGTTGAGGTTTCTCAGTCTCTGTAATAAGACAGGCAGAAAGCAGTAGATACAAGCTTTTTCATGATGCACAAGATTGTAACACTTTTATTTTAGTGGCATCTTTTGCTTATCCTCTACTACCTTCAATTTTTATCTACCATTACATGTGTATTCACATTGGAGTTCCTAATCACAGTGCTGTGAGAGTCTTCAGAAAACAAAAAAAACAGCTGTAGAACCCTAAAGATATCAGCTCAGACACTGCCTTTTTATCCATTTTCATAAGGAGAGAGCTTTTGCTGACAATCCCCCTGTGTTTTTCATGTTGGGGAAGGTGTGGCCCTGTGAACCTGCCAGGCTGGCTCCACTGCCACCTTCTCCACCCTTTTTCCATTCTCCTCACAGCTGCAGGAGAAAAATAGAGATGTTGCAGAGCACAGAGTCATCAGAGTTGTTGCTGAGATTATCAAGCTCAGCTCACAAAAGATTTCACAACCAAGGCTTTAACAAGGGCACTGAACTGTCACAATGAGAGGTAAATTTGGGTGCCCTGTGAGAGGAGTGGAGCTGCAGTGACATCCCACAGGCATCATCTGCTGCCAGAAGCACAGGCACAGGCACCCCCAGCTCAGGGGTTTGGTGTGATTCCTCGGCAGACCTGGCTTGTTCCTGTTCAGTTTCAGCAAAAACTTACCCAGCCAACTCCACAGAGGAGAGCCTTCAATAGGAAATGTAGCTTGCCAGGAAAGTTAGCTGGTCTTGTGAAATCTCAGAAGAAAAATGAGGAGCCCCATTTGTCAGAGTTATAAACTGATAAAATTGGAACCTTGCCTCTAAAATAATTTTACTGGTAAATAAAATGCAGCTTTTTACCAAGCAGGCAAGCTAAGCAAAAAAAACAAAACAGTATCAGTAAAACTTCTGAATGTCTGTCCCATCATTGGCTCTATAAAGCCTGTTGATGTGGGAAGCAGAAGCCTTGCTTTGTAGAGATGCAGTTTTTCACTCAGTATCAACTAGACTGTTTTATGTCCTTCATGTACACATTATGCTGTGCAAGGAGACCTCACTGAGCAATTTCCACTCATGCTGCTGCTGCCTGGTATCAAGTTTGCCGCAAGTTTTGCATTCTTTTTTAAGTGCAGTGAACTACAGTAGTTCAGACCACAAAAGACTATTGTTGAATGTTAGAAAAAGAAAGATTTATAAGCTGTGCCTTTTTTTTTTTCTTTCAACAGATAAACACGAACACAAAAATTATAGCAAAAGTTCCTGAAGTCCGACAATTAAAAAGAAAGGTTAGTCCCCATGGCAAGAGGTACTAAGGTCTGCAAGATGTCCTACAAATTGAAACTGACTGTGAAACTTGAAAATAATAGGAGTACAAATTAACTGTATGTGATCATCCCCTTTTGTTTACCTAAGGTATATCCTTTTCTTGTTGCTTTTGCTTACATTGTGTTTACAGTGTGAATGAGCCACACATTCCGGTGTTTACCATCCAGTATTTCACATTGGGAAGGTGGCAGTTAATGCTCAGTGCCTGATTTGACTCTTATGACAGCTGCAACTGCAAACATCTTGGGCAAAACAGAAAGAAGCATTTATAAACCACATATTTCTCTCCAAAAATGTAATATCCACTGAAGAGGAGTTGAAAATCTTAATTAATGCAGTACCATAAAAAATTAAGCACTGACAAGACTAAAACTCATATTTCATGATCCGTCCAGTGAACTAACTCATTTGATGTACAAATTAGGGTGCACAGTAAACAAGCTCCTGTGAAAATTTCTTGTCCTTTCTTGTCCTGATTTCAATGACATGTGAAATAAAATTCTTCTAGTCTTTTCTAAAGACATAATTTGTAATTTTAACAAAATGTTAAGGACCAGCCCAACCCCTGGATAGATTTACTTTTACTGTGTTCTTGACTCTCAATAAAACAAAAGACAAATTTCTCTCATGGTATGTTAGCATTTTTTCATCAGACCCTAGATGGAGTCAGGGATTAGAGAATACAGTTACTGTGAGTTACTGAGAAAAGCTAAATAAAATTCAAGCAGGATCAACTGGCTTTTAGCAGCACTCATGAGGGTCTGAGTTTGGATTCAGTTCCATTTCTGGAGAAGATTCCTGTTGATTTTTTATCTTGGTTAATTCCCTCCTTGGCATCTCCAGTCTCCAGCACAGCATGAACACACACTTGCAAGGACAGTCCAGTGCCTTGGCAGAGATTTCCACCACAGACAGCTGTAGCTCAAGTCCTGGTCAAGGTCAAAAATGAAGAGTGACAGTGGGGGTCTAGAGCTATTCCCTGGAGGAATTCTTTCCACGTCACTGGCATGCACACAAATACAGCCTCCGCCATATGAGTTTGGAAGTCAGGGGTTAAGAGAATTCCTGACCACTCCCTGCAGCACTGAAGCAACAGGGCTGCTGCTGGTCAGGATGGCATCATGTCAGCAGAGTCATGTGTGAGTCTGGCGCGGTCCCAAGGGATGCTCTGCCTGGTTTTGAGCAAGCCTGTGAGCCCCTCCCTTTCACTAAAGTTACTCTGCTGCAGAAGGTTTCACCATAAACAAATATTTTGGCAAAGGCCTCCCAGAAAGGTCCCCAGTCCTTTAGCAAGGACAGGGAATTTGCTCAGAGGAAGTTCTGATCCCCGTGCTGGAGCTGAGCTGCACAGTGCAGGATGATGGCCTCTAACTGGGAGCACTGGGCAGCAAAGCCCTCCTACCTATTATCACTTCTGACTCACCTAACCCACTCCCAAGGAGACTTTCCCAGAGAAACACACTTAACACACTCATACATACAGACAGTGGTGCTTCATGAATCTCTCTGCTATCATCACCACTCTGCAAGGCCAGTGGGGTGGACTGAGAGCTGCGGTGACACAGCTCCTGCAGAAGCACATGTCCCATTCCTGAGGGATCAGACACTCCAGCTAACATCCTTAACTTCCCCTCACCACATCTTCTGACCCCTTCCTCTTCCCCCTCCCCCATGTTTTATTTTTTTAACTGACACTTTTCCTTAAATACCTGGGGCTGCTTTAGTCTGGCTTCCCTCAGGAATGCTACCATCTCCATCTCCTTTATGAACTACTGGACCTTGGCATCCCTCCAGCACTGGAGTTAAGAAAGACATTTTCTATTGAGCAGCTCTGACTCCATCGCATATGTCTCTGTAGAGTAGGTCAGAAGGCAAAGCCTGCAGAGTGCAATAATATTTGTACTGCTGTCTAATCCTAGAGGGAAATTGGTAGGAGGGAAGCAGTTAAGAGAATGCCAAGTACCTCCAAACCACAGGGCTCTGCAATAAAAAGAGGAACAAAGAGAGATGGCTCTAACAATACCCACAGTGTTTCTTAATCTAATTATATTTTCACTCTCATTTTTGTCATCATAAGAAATGCCCCACATAGGCTTTTGTTATCTTTTCCTCTTCCGTAGGTAAAGTTGCTCACCTGGTTAAATAAAAATATGCTAGTAAAACAGTCCAAATATATAGCAGATGCATAAGTATACCTTGAGAAATGATTGCTGGAGACATAAAATCTGATTCTTTCCTCCCCCATAGTTCTTTTCTTCTTCCTGTGGTGAAAATGTACCTCTCTCAGAAATGTCCCTGTTTTCTCTTGGACTGGTCATCCTGCTTCAGGCTTGGATTATAGCATATATGAAAGATGGAAGAAGGCTTACCCTTTCCAGCATCCAGAGTGGGGAGACATAAAACAGCTCACTTATCTATTAAAAATGCATCTGTTGGCAAATTTTACTGTCTTAAAGGAAAGGAAAGTAGAGGAATGAACTACTGTCTGTAGCTTCCTGTTCCTGAATATGAACCCTAAAAAAAAAAAAAAAAAAAATTTAAAATCTTCCTAATTCTTTACAGAAGGAAATACCATCTCCAAGCCACAAAGATCCTGAGTTAAAACTATCACTTTAATTGTGTTGCTTTGTTAGTTTACGATAAGAGAATTGTGCAAGAAAGAAAGAAGATATTCTGTCCAGTGAGAAATTTCTGTAATCATTGTGAAAAGTCTTGCAATAAGATATTAGGATGTAGTATCCTAGTAAGTATACATGACCTTGTATGCTTTCTTCCACTACCTTTCCTTGGAAAAAGCAGTCAGAAATTATGAAATGACATGTCTTAATTCTTCTTATTTCCTCTACAGAGTAATTCTTTCTGTTGATTTCAGTAAGTCTTCTCCATCTAGAAAGAGCAAAGAAAGTTAGTTACCTTTCTTCCCTGAAAACCAGTGTGTGGTTACCCATTTTCACTGGTTCTGATGAAGTGAAACACCCCAGGCTCAGCTCAGCTGCCCAAATGTCTGCCATGGCACTGAGCATCCCCCTCAGCTTCCTGCTGCTGGAAGTCTCAGCCACACTTCAGAGCTCTGTTGCATAAACTCTAATCCACTCAGCAGGATCAAAATCGCTTGAGAGAGATTTCTGGTCCAGATCTATTGAAAATAGATTCTGTCATCCCAGCTACTGCTAGCTTCAGAATCACAGAAAAACACTCAAGGAAGGACATCTTTGACATGACTGTAGATCTCTCAGGCTTTACAGACAAAATGGCCTACACACTTGTATACTTCATTTCTGCCTTTAACAATGACAGGAGGGAAAACTTTTGGGTCTTTGTTCAATGTAACATGACAAGAGGTCAGTTTTCAAGCTGGATACCCAGAAAATTTGCTGCAGAAGTGGCAAGAATCATTAAAGTATTTATTTGGAGAATCAGCTCCAAATGATCCCCTGATCAAAGTGATACCACTTTGTTTCTGAAATGCAGAGACATTGAAAATATTTTCCCCCTCATGTTTGGTTTACTTCAAGTACATTTTGAGGCACACAAAGTAGGAGCAGAAGAAGAATATTGTGTAAGTAAAAGATCCTTTCCCCTTTCTTTTCCACTTCATCTTTAACAAGATTCTGGATCTCAAAGTTTCTTAGGAATATGCCACCATTCCTAGCTTGTCATTAAAATGTGTTTGCTGTTCTGTACCAAGACATGAGCAGCATGAGGGGTAAGATTAAGCAAAAGAAAGTGAGAGGCAAAAGTGTCACCATCTCTTAATACAGAAATAAGACGTGAAAAACTGACTTATCATCTCCCTACTGAGATTGGAAAGCTGGATATGCTGATCTGAGACTGAAGTACATTAGTGCCTGTGTTGACACGTACCAAGGTGTATAATCCATTAGGATGTAATGTGGAAAGAAACAATTTCATCTGAAGATAATATATGAAATAGACCTGCAGTGAAATACACTAAAGTTTATTTGAGGATGGAGGTGAAAAGCAGTCACATAATAAAAGAAATTTTACACTTGAAACTAATTTTCTTCCTTTTTCAAATGAATCCATGAAAACTACATGCAAACTTTCCTTGTCTACCAGTTCTGTGAAAGTTTGGCTTCCAAATAAAAGAAAAAAAAGGAAAAAAAACCACAAAAGACATCATTTTTTTATGAAATATGTAGATCAGGATGCCATATCTTAACATCCATCTGTAATGTAATAAGCATGCAAGTGTATTTTTTATAAATCCCTGTACTCCTCTCATTGGTGATGGCAGATTTCAAGATATAAGATGTTCTGCTCCAGCCTGACAGATGGAGCTGAAATCTTTCTATTGTTTGAAAATAAATTAGACTAGTTGACATAAAACTTGGTGGAGGACAGGAGAAAACTACATACCAGGGGAAAAACAACAATTCAGAGCTGTCTTAGAATTGTTCAGATCTCCCACAACAAGAGGAAAAATCTGCTGGTTTTCCTGAGCTGAATGGAGAAGACTGCTCCCTTTTGCCACCTTGGCCTGGACCAGGAAAGCCCTATTGCAGGTGCCTTCCCTCAAGAAGTGCTGCACACAGCTCACTGGATGACAGCATGGCCAAAATAGGGTGCAGGATTTATCACAAAGCAGAAGTACATGTGAAGGTGGGAGGAAAATGTTGCAGTGCTCTAACCCAGGTAAAACCCAGAGCACTGCCCATCTATTCTGCCTCACACTGCACTGGGCTTTGAAGGCTGCAATCTGCTCTGTCATGACTGCAGAGAGAATTCCAGCTTGAGTTTTGGCCTGGTTCCAGACAAGATGAAAGAGACTAATTATTGACAGGTTTTGCAATAATTTTTGCATTCAATTATACATTTATGTCACAAGTCACCCAGTTCTTCTCTACTGATTTGATTCTTATAATGTTCTGATTAAAATTTAAGAAGGCCTGGTAGATACATGTGGCTTGATTTTTCAGAGATGCTCTGTTTCTCACAAAGAGACAGCTTGCTCATAAAGCTAGAATAAACACAGGAGCAATAGAAGGCAGGAGCAAAGAGCCAGGAATTACAGTGCACAGCAATCAAACACAGCATGGAATGAAGTGATGAAGTTTTCAGATGTGTTAGGGTGGCTCTAAAGTCCTTGCTATTTTTAGTGACCTGCTAGAACACCAGTATCACTACATAGGATAGAGCATTTTTTTCTTCTAAGAATAAACTTGTTTTCTACAGGTCTCAGGGAGATCTTTTCCTCCTGGGTGCTGCATGACATGAAGGGTCGGGGTATGTATCAGTTCTGCAATAGAATGCCAATACTTCTTTGCTGAGTCACTTCACAGGGTCACACATGAGCATTTTGCTCTGCTAATCTTTGTGATCTCATTCCTCTTCCTCTTCACAAGCATCTTATTCACCCACTAAAAAGTGTGTACACAGTCTAGTCATTATCCCATTTCAGTTGCCTGGATTTTAATCTCTGTTCTGTTCCTAGCTGTTCTGTGATGGAATCAAGCATAAAACAAATCGGCTCCTGATTCTTCCTGTCAACAAATGAAAGAAAGACTATAAACTCTCCTCTTCCTAATCTACTATTTCAGCATATTAGCTAACATAAACCTGTTCCAGTGACCCATGTAATAGCCACACTGACATTTTATGCTTGGTTTCTCAGTTCCATATGTACATGATTAAAAACTACAAGGTATTTCTTTATACAATTCTATTAATAGCTTGGGGAATTTTTTGCTTAGTTTTTAGGATAATGTGCTTTGAGTTTGAAGGGCAGCTTGCATTCTGGCATCAGAAGCCACTGCAATATACATTTCAGTTTCCTTCAGTCAGCCACAGCAAGAAAATTGATGGCCTGTTCTCCGGGACTCATGTGTTCCTCCTTGGCTGCCGTCTCCCACGCTGCTGGTGCATATCTGCTGTTTTCACTGGAAAAGAATGCAGGACATTCAAGCTATTCCAAGCAGCATCCTTGATGTCTGGACTTCATGGGAATGTTTCACACCACAGTTATTGCTAGCTGCTAACTTTCATACCCTGGACTGGTTCTTTTGGCAGCTCCCTCTGTTCTGCTCTCTGGGCACACACAAGTCAAAGCAGCCTTTGCTGCAAACACGAGGTGCTTCGCCGTCTCTCATGCTGTTGCCCACAGGGAGACCCAGCTGATGGCATCCTGCTGTGTGGGAAAAACAAACAAAGCAAAAACAAAGCAAAAAAGAAACCAACCAAAAAAGGGGGGGAGGGGAAGAAAAAGAAATAGAGAAGAATTTTGAAAAAAATAAAATCCGTCTTTCCTGTAATCTTCAGGAAAGGTTTTCATCTCATTCCAAGGAATAACTTGGAATTTCAGCACCTTAATAGGATTCACAGGTATTTAGGCAAATGTGTGTGCTTGTACAGGAGGAGAAGCAAGGAGATAGCAGCTGTGTCTGAGAAATTCTGGCCCTCTTCATGATCTTCTCTGTGTTATCAAAGAGCTTTTTAAAGCAGTTGCTCTCTGAAGAATGACTGGAAAGTCTTGGAGGAGGCAGGGGGGCCATAAATGTACCCTGCCACCTCTACCACTTGCACATCACTTCTGTGGCTAGCACTGTCTGCTGTTAGGAGGTCAAAAGGCAGGCTGGGTTAACCATTCTTTATGGTCTTAAAGCTGGCAGCACATCAAAATATCCTTAACACTGCCTTGACATTGCAAGAATGAAGAAGGGGCATGGGAAGAGAGAGTTTCTATTTGAAGCCATTCCTGTAGTTGATTTGATTGATACCAGAAAGATAATACAAAGCTTGGATGCAGACTGAGTTTGTCAGAGTTCATGGATCTTCAGATGGAGAGCTGGGTTCAGCTCCTCAAATTAGGGGCTAAAAAAAGTTCAGATGCCGATCTGGTTTGCAATTTTCATGTAGACTGTGAAAAATTAGGGCTTTGGACTGAGTTCACAAGCTGCAGAGAAAATAAACTATTGTTTATATCACAACGAAAAAACCAAGATAATTATTATTAGGAAGCTGCGTCTACGTTCCATTAAAAAACTCTGAAAATCCCACAGGCTGTGGTGAGAAGAAAAACAGAGCAAGACAGGAGTCTTTCAGCAGATTATTTAACAGGCTTTCAGTGTTGTTTTTTCCTTTCACTTGGAGTGCTTCTATATAGTGAGATAGTTGCTAAGTGCCATAGAAAAATCTGCTGAGCACCAAGACTTGCCTCAAAACATCTCAAACTCAACAGCAGATCTCAGAGAGAGGAGCCTGCCTCCAGCCCTGGCAGGTCCACTGCAGCCACAAGCCAGTTTCTTGCATTCTTCCCAGGAAGATTTTGAGAGCTGACATCCTGATTCCCCTCTGCAGTCACCGGAGGGAGAGGAGCACATTTCCAGAAGGCAAGACAGATACTCAGCTGTGACACAGAGTAGTTTGGCACACAGCACTGAATTCAAAGGGTGTTTGGGTTATCTACATTTCTCAGGAACTCAATAGACACCCAAATTAAATGCCATTGTTCTTCTGTAAGTACTGAATGGATTAGGCATCTTTGTCAGCCATGAATTGGTGTAAACCCAAAGAATATAAAACTATGAGGAAACTACAGATATGAAAAGGGACAAAAAAAAAAAAAAAAAAAAAAAAAAAAAAAAAAAAAAAAAAAGAAGAAGAAAAAGGAAAAGGAAAGAACTGGGTTCAGTCCAGTTCAGATCTTTCCTGCTAGTATAATCATCATCTCACTGACAGAGAAGAAAAACACAAAGGCATTAATGGCTTGTTTGAGGCCACACAGGAAGCCTGAGAGAGGACTGAAAACTGAAACCATATCTTTAGGATCCAAATCCTTAACCACAAGGCCATCCTCCTTTTCATAGCTGTCTGTCTTGGGGAAGAGAAATAGAGTAATTCTGAATCCCAGGGGCCAATAAATTATGTTACCATGACAAGTAGAATCAGTGCTTTGTGCTGGAGTATTTTTTCATGCTTTCAATTACCTTAACAGGGATGACTGAGCTGCATTTATTGGAGGACCAGTACATAATTCAGTGAAGATAATATGTCTTACCATTTCATTTGACCTATAAATGAGCTCAGTGCTCTCTAAATCTACTGCCCAGTGAGTAATGGCCCATATTGCGAAATGCCTCCACAATTTATCATCATCTGCAATATATTTTGAATCAACTTCTGACAACGAAGGCTGCTGCAGATGAGGCTGACTGACACAGCTGGCTAGAGGAAGCTTGGACATACTGCCTATGTGTCCCTCTGGTAATAGTTGCTCATGTTTCTTATCACTCCTAGTGCTTTCAAAGATTGTGGAGGAGTGGAGAAAGGAATGAGTTTTCAGTAATTTTTTTTAAAAACACAGCAGTCTTAGGATCAAAGGTGAGGTGAGACAAGGCCAGTAGAGAGAGGTAATGCCTTATTTTAGGTGCATAAAATAAAAACATCTGGCCTAATAAAAGATACTAGCTAGCTCTGGGCTGTATTCTGGCTGGAGGTCAGTATCAGAATGCTCTCTGGTGCAGTACACAGCCTTCACTACCTAGTGTTGCAGTCATGCACACACCATTTCTTCACAACCCTCAGAAGAGTAGGAAGCCCTACACACTCATTTCAACATGCAAATCAAGAGGTGGAATTTCATCAGCCCACACTGAAAACCAAGTATGTCAGCATGGCTCGAGAAAATGATATCTTTCCTTCCACATCCAACTGTGTTATTAGAGGTTTTGTTGCCCCCCAGTTATAGAAGAGACACGCATTGATGAAGTCTATCCATGTACCCTTTCCTCATGCCCTTGAGTAATTCACAGGCATTTTAGGACCTCCTAAAAACTGCAGAGCTGCTGTGACTAACTTCATGCAAATACATGTGACTATTGGAAGCCATATTGGAGGGCTGGCTGATAGCTTACACCTGTGTCTGCCTATCAGTAAAACAGATTAAACAATTTAAACATAAACCGTTTCTCTATGTTTGAAGTTCTAAGACAAACCACATGAAATGGAATGAGAGAGATGGTATCAAACTTTGCACACAAATAATCTGCTGAAAGACTTTACAAACTTTATGCACCTTACACTCATTTGAGAATGAAAAACTGACCTGCACACCTTGAGGCATTCAGGGTCTGTACTCTACTTTCGTAGCCTTCACATCTCCAGTCTTGTACCTGTTTCAGGCTCAAGCCTCAAAGCTGTTCAAGAAGGACTTGGCCAGATGCTGAGATTATTTGCTAAGCATCCTGGAAATATGCAGTTTTGTGAAAGTTGTGCCTGGCAGCTACTTCCACACTTCCCCACCAATGGAAAACAAATCCGAGTGCCAGAGGCTGTTCAGTAAAAGTTCACTAATAAACTTTGAACTGTGTATTATAGGTATCCTCGTTAGCCAGTGTGTGTTATTTTTGGCTGTTGAAGTACCTCAGCTTTCATTTTATGCAAATGAACCAGTCAGAGACATCTGACAAAATCTTGGAGGGCCTGGCAGTATGGCTTTCTGGACTCTGTTGCACATTAATATATACCCAAATTAAACTCATCAGAGTTTGGTTTCTCTGCTGACATACATTTCACAGAAATGGAAGGTCTCCCCATATAGGCTCACAGCAACGAGACATACTGACACCTGCTCTGGTTCCAGATTAAGAACTTTTAGTATTGAAAAGAAGCCCCCTCACTGCCAGACTGCTGCAAGTTTAACACCATATTTCCCGTTAACTGTGTCATATTGAGGAAAGCCTTATAAATCTGAAGAAATCTATAAAGGGACGGTGCCTTAAATAGTTGTAAAATTTACATCAACTTTAAAAAACTTAATCCAGATGTTTGTGACTGGATTAATTACTTGTAAGTGTTCAGGTAGTGCGAGTCAACAATTTCTTGCTTGAAAGTTGTTCACAAGGGAACCACTTTCTTCATGCACCATTTCTGCTGTGTAATTCATCACTTAAGCCCCATAATCATGTTTCTGATTCCTTGCTGAATAGTTAAACACGTTCAGTCCTGTGGACATATTTAAACAGGAACATAGGGAAGAAACAAGTGAATAAAACCTAGCAAACGGACAAAAAACATTTTTCAAATACACCAACATCCTAAAGTAAAAGAGTCATGGCCCAAGCATTTATGCAAATGAAATCTTTGTACAATCATTGAAATCCGTGTCATCAGTTAGCCACAAGTTTGGTGGAGCTATAAAAGAACACAAAAAATTTGGTTACAAATTCCACTCTTGCTAAAATCAAAGGTGTCAAACCTGTTCTACTTCAGCAGAGCGTGGTCAGTATGGATATCTCTAGGCAAAGAGAGAGAAGAAAATAATCACCCTTCTCCTGTGCAGTTCTCACTCCCATTAGACTGTGGCAGTTTTTGTTACATTGACTGAAAGGTACACTTGAGAAAGGTACTGCTTAGGTCTCATTTCACTATAAAAAGTCCCTGGCATAAGGCTAGCTATAACTCTTCTAAACTATCCATTTTGAATGACTGTCATTAGGAAAGAATTTAGTGGCTATGCATTTCATATAAGGTAATAGTTTCTAGAGGATTTGGGGGCAGCAAATAATAACTTTAAATGGTCTCAGGGGAAGTCTGGATGACGCACATCATTCAAAGCACCTGAGAGAGTCTGTCTTTTACCACCAAGTTTAAAAGCATCTATTAAAGCATCTATTACTTACCTTCTTGTTCCTGTCTAAGCCAGTTCCTCTAACACAGATAGGGACACCTCACCCTGTACTGCCCTACCATTGCCCTCTCAGCTACAGTTTATACCAGTCCACCCAAATTACCACCAAAGAGAGGTAGGAGGTGAAAAGCAATGCTGTGGACACTTCTGTAGATGCCCTGAGGCCATTTTGAAGTAAAGCCAATTTTTATGGTATTACTTCTTCAGCTGATGCTTTACAAATCAGCATCTGGTGTGGTGATCAGAGGGAACACTCTCAGAAGATTTGAACCCAGTTCTTGTGATGAAGTGAACCACGATGGATCCATCCACTGACAGTTACCACAGCCTTCCAACTTTCCATAGTCTTCTATTGAGGAGAAAAAGTATTTCATGCTGTGTGCGGCTAATGGAAGTGCTGCACAGTTTTACTGCATGCTACTGTTGAGCTTTCATGGAAATATTGCAGCAGCACCCAGTTCTCTGCATGTGTGGGCACATGTGATGTTCTTTGAATCTTTGGAAATAATATCTATATGAAAATTCCTGGGAAAAAAATGTTATCAACTCAAGGAGATCACATTTTCCAGGCAAGTTCAGTACTTTCCTTCAAGTAAGAAGGAAAGGCAGACAGAGGAAGCAGACAGGTTTAAAGGGCCAAGTGCTGTAGTATTCAATTCCAGTAAGTTTGCATGGGTTGAAAGTGAGGGCAGTATTTGTCACATGGATGGTAGTGCTTCAATCATCTCACAGCTCTGGCCACAATGAAACCAGTGGGACACATTGAGGAACTTCCTTCACTTCTCATTGCTTAAATTCTTTTCAGTACAAAAAGCTCATGATAAAACAGGAGATTTTTAGTATTTCCAGGATGGCTCTTTACTCAAAACCACTTAATCTTAGTTGTACTTGGAAGATGGATAAAAATAAGGAAGAAAATAACTGGGTTTGGAAGTGCTAACATGTTATTTTACTAGTTTTCAAATACTTTAACTAACATAGCTGGATTCCAAGAGCACTCCAGCACAGGCCACAAAACCAGAATAGGCTACACACAATTTCTAGGCAGAGACAGATAAATAAATCTTACTATAGTACACACTAGAATTTGGATGAAAAAATTATTTCCTTCTCACTCCATTGTGAGAACCATAGTCAGAATATGTGTCCTCTGTTCTCATTCTGTCTTTCTACGATTCAGCCATCTAAACTCTCATATAATGTAGAGAAGCTGCAAGAGGACAAGACAAGGAAAGGCAAATTGGAATTAAATGCAACACTCCTCAAGGAAGAATGTCTGCTCTGAATGAGGTAAAGATACAGGCTTTGTTTCTATTTACTCCCTGATGAGTAGCCATAGTCCATGCTGTAGGACATAGATTACCACTCAAAAGGCCATTTTTGGTTTTGCCAACAATTCCAAATATGCACATTCATTTTTTAGGTCAGACTAAGACAATTTATGTCTTTTTCGCCAGTTGGCCAGAACACCAAACCCTCCAAGCCTCAAATTATTTTCCTTGTCTCCAACACTGCGTCCCACCAGAGTGAGCAATACATCTCTCAGGATTACACCACTGCCTTCATCCATGATCACTTCATATACTGATCTTCATCCGTGCTTTATAGAACAGAGTTCAGCTTATAGTAGAAATAAATTTCAGGTCCTACCAAATTATTTCAAAAGAAAACTTGAATGTAAAATCAAGGTATTTACTGGACTCAAGAATCTTCAAAACACAAGAATCACTTTAAATGTGACTGTTTCCTCTACTGGGTCTTTATTAAGCTATATCAAGATGCACTAAAAGAATTGAACAGTGAAATGTGTACAGGAGGTGGTAAGGAAACTCTTCACTGATGATAATTTCTGCGTTTGAACTGCTTAGAAAGAAGACTTTTAAATAGAAGGAAGATGTGTAGGGGAAGAAAAGAGGTGCAGAGGACAATAATAGGCATTTGCAGACAGAAGAATGCTTTTTTCATGTTTTTCTTCTCATTCTTGGCCACAGACCTCTGAGGTGATTTAAGAAGGGTGTAGAGCTCCAAGAGGAAATATGCTCTTGTAAAAGGGATAGTACAGTTATGGTTGAACAAGTAGTTTTGTATCCTTGGAGACATTCTACTTTATTACCCATGACTGAATTTTTCTTTATCTTGTTCTGAAACTCAGAATGTGCTTTAGAAATCGGATTGAACCTGGTTTTGATTTTGCTCTTGCTCCAAAATTTTCAGCTTTCTGCCTGTTTTGGGTCAGATTTCAACAAAGCACAGAAGCACATACTTCAGTTCTGCTGATATGGAAAAAAAGGCTTTTTAAATTCATTTAGCCACCTGCATAGTTGACCAAAAAAACCAAGAAATATTGAGATAAAAATCATTAAAAAAAAAAAAGGCAGAAGACGGAAAAAAGAGAGGCAGTATTTAATATACATAACTGTACTTCAGGGGGAAAGGCTACACTTATAAAGGTGTTGCAGGAGAGAGATTTGCACACTGATGCTGCCTGCCAGTGATGTAGCTCTCCATCAGGAGTGAGTAGTTGACCTCCAGAGTAGATTCCTTTCCAAGACATCCCTCAGTTCCCACACTGAGAACTCTTTTCCACTGCTGTCCTGTACAAGAGAGCAGCAACACTTCAAATTCATAATGGAGGGCTTTTCACACTCGAGGCTGTCTCCCCATAAATGCTCTCACGCTGCACTGTTCTTGGAATTACTGGACCATCCTTGAACAAGTTTTCGACTAGATTGTTGTCCTCAAAGATGGTTACTGAGCAGCACATTAAAGAGTTCACAACAGACTATGTGCTGCACGTATAAACATAACATGAAGAATGGCTAGGGATGTAGCCAGAAGGAATAACATTGCAACTGAAAGGGATGTCCCACTTCAAAACCTCATTTCTTCCCCCTTCATTTCAAGCGGTGAGAAATAACCTTAAATATCGAGACAGAATGTGAATCTTTATGTGAAGCATTTATTCTTAATTTAAAGTTCAAACCTCTAGACCATAGCCAACTCTCATTAATTTTTATTTGTAACAAAATTCATATACGACAAAGTAAATTAAAAAAAAAAAAAAAAAGTAAATTTATGAAGATCTGGATAATTACAGCTGAGTCTTACTGACACCATAAATCATGAAAAACCCTAGAAATACTTGTAACTATGTCACTCCAAATTTCCCTTTGGGTATTCTGTGCATTATTGCACACACTCTCTCTATAAATGCAGATTTAAAAACCCCATGGGTTTCAAATGGCACTTTATTAGGGAGCATTTAAATCATTTCTGAGGGTAAGATCAATTTAAGCATGCAGAATTTTTATTAGTAGCACCGAAGAGGAGTCCAGCTGTTCCTATGGAGCAAGTGTGTGTGAACCAGGCTTCAGAGCAATTTCTGCTGTGCCAGCCATGGCGTTAAATGTTGGCCAAGAGGGACTTTTGCAGAATGGAGCAAACTGAGTATGCAGCACAGCTGAGGAAACACTGCCTCACATTTTGCATTTCTTATTAGAGTGACCTAGTCCCTGAATCACCCAAACAAGCCTGTCACAGCTCTTGATCTTGCAGCAGAAGGCACTGTGCAAAGCACAATATGAGAAGTTCCTCAGGCTCTGAGAATATGAGAGAAAGAAGGTGAGAGAGCAGGAGGTATCAAGTCTAAAGTATTTGTCCATCAGAGAAGAGCATCTCTCTTTTGGAAAGCAAAGAGTTCAGCCATTGCAACCAAATCACAGCCTGGCACATTATCTGTTTTAACCAAATACATAAACACTGGATTAGGCTGAATTTCACAGTGAGATTCATGAGCTCACTCTTAACCACCAGGAATATGCCTCCTAATTTGGGAATCACACTAATACAGTGCAGGTAGCTAAGTCATCACAGGGTATCCCCTGGAGCTGCTAGATTTTATACCAGTTATGAATTTAGCTACCCCTGGAGCCATTTTTATTTCCAGCAAGGCATTCTTCCAGTGAAATACATGCCTTTTTAAACACATGAGGAACATTTAACAGAATAATTGATCTTTTACTCTGAATGTTTTAAAAAAAAAGTCAGACAGAAAAATGGACTAGGTCTGCCCTTGTTGGGCCCTGATGGCAATTCCAGAGAGAAATGTTTTAATTTCCAAAGAAAGTCCTTTTTGCCAAAAATCATGTCTTTATGGAGCTTGTCAAAGTTTTCGGTTTCAGTCCAAAAAACTGCCGGAGTGAAATCCAATCACTGATGACAGCAAGATTAAAAGTGCACAGACTGGCTGCCTGAATAGCAGTTAATAATAGAACAAAAATGTGGATTTTATGCAGTTGATTCATAGCAAAATTTTTCAGAGGACATAGATTTTAATTCCAAATGCCCATCATTTTATCCCTCGGCGTTTCTTGAATACATGGAAAATGCTGGACTGGAATACTGAAAAACAATTACTTAGAGTACATTTCCTTTTCTCTAGTGACAATTGAACAGTTAATAAAATTAATTATAATGGTTACTATTGGAAATACAACAATGTTTGGATCCTTCCCAGTCTGGAACTCTGACCTCGAGTCCATACCTTTACCAAGGCTTCTTTACACTTCAAAAGGTTAAAGAGCACTGTTTGGATAGACAAAGCAGTGGTTTTACCACTGAAGTATTAAAAATTAAGAACCAGAATGAAAAGTGGTGTAATTGTAGATTTTGACCCCATTATGTCCACATGTATTAAGCATTCTACTTTCAGTGAAATATTAACAGAGAACACTGGAAAGGTTTTCCCCTTGACAACATGGATAGTAATATGATGGAGAACAGGATCAGGAACATCAAGACAGCCACTAAACCCAAGAATATTCGTAAAGACTTGTCTATGCATCTTCAAAACCGAACAAACCCTTCCCTACAACCAGGAGATCCTTTTCCTCAAAAGAAGATTTTTGAGAGGTAACATTGATTAGTGTTGCGCAGGTTGATGAATGCTCTATATAAACACATAAAGTCCTTTGGGCTCCATTAGGAAGAATCTCAGTAGTTACAGAAAGTTGAAAAAAAAAAAAAAGACAAAGTAGCTCCATTCAAGTCTATTGGACTGGAGTCATAGCATAGAAAACTAAGGTGTGCTATACTCTAGGGACACAAAAAGGTTTGTAATCTAGATTTAAAATCACTAAAGAAAAGGACATTTATTCTCCTTGAAGGCTGAGAGAATATATTCTTTAAAGCCATGTAGAGAGGGAGAATAATTTTAAAGTTTCTCCAAGGGAGATTAAAAGGGACCAAACAACAGCAAATCCTTTAAAATGCTTTAACCTTCTAAATTTTTATTCAGCAGCTGTGCTGTTTTCCACCCAGCTGGTGGTTTCTCTCTGTTTTTATTACTGTGATGACAATGACTACAAAGAAAAAGACAGAAGGTTGTTGGTTTTGTATTTAAATGAGAAAAACGTCATCACAGAGACTTCATGTCCTGCAGTACCTCATGAATTCAGGTGACTGTAAATAAATAATTTATATGAAATAGCAATTTTATTTTTTTTTTTAAGTTTGAAGAAGAAAAACGCCTAACATTTTCAACATCCACTAATTTCAATTTAGGTGTGCTATCAAATCCTTACTTTTAGATTCATCTGGTCGAAACTAGCACCATACACTTTCAGTGAGGGACTTCAGTTTTTCCTTCACACTTCTACATACTTTAAGTATTTTAATGATGGCAATACTCTTTCCACCTCAGTGCAAGCCTTGGGGAATGATGATTTTGCTTAGCAGTGCCATAATGCCATTCCATTTAACCAAGCCACTCAAGTAATGGTTGCTGTTATTTCTTGTTATTTTGCATTAAACCCCTCAAAATAATCTGGCCAGTCATACATCTTGTTGTTCAGGCTTGTTCAGTCTAATAATACTGGGTGAATAAACAGCTGTTGAGAGTTCTTCTTTTTCTAGACCTGCCAAACTTATCACTTGATTGTTCTTGGGAGTTGGCAAATACATTGCTAATATTCCTTAGTTTTGAGGAAAGTCATTAAAAAAGTCAGAAGTTACAAAGTGATCCAGATGCTTTGCTATTGTAAAAGACCAGCTAATAATAATTTTTAACAGAACTTACCCCCAACCCTCCTGTGAGCAAAGCATTTTCTGTGCATCCCCTCGCCTCAATATCATTGAAGAATAATGTGACTCATGAAAGCCACGAACAGTACTGCTCTTCTGCATCTCTTTTAAAATGTTGGTACCTCAACTATACCAGGTTTTTCGATGAAAACACTTTCCTTCTTCCCTGTTACATTGTCCATCCCTCAAGAATGTAGATTAGAAATGAAGACCAAATTGTAAACATTCAGGTTTAAAATCAAATTAAAGACCTGTCAACATAGTATCTTAAGCATTTGCCAGAGACTGATCTGGTTAAACTCAAATGTGTAGGGCAATGCAAAAGACATTATTGCCTTGATTCAGTAAACAATTTAATTGTTTTCTTACAGCTACATGGCTGCCTGTAATTATTAGATGCCATTACCTTAGACATTATTAGGCGATGAGCATCATGCAACTTGTCTCTTTCAAAACTATTCAGAGATATTTAAGTAAAACTTCTTTTTTTATACATCTGAACTGCCCTGAAGTTACCCATACACACAGGTGAAAAAACTGTCCTTGTAAATGTTCAGTTGAAAATATATCTCTTCCTCTACCCCTTAATCCTACCTCCTTACCTTAAGGGGTAGAATTTTTTTGGAGATTTGAATCCCACTTTAGTCAACACGAGTTTTGATATTTACCTTGGCAGAGCCAAAATTTTACCCCTAAAGAGTTAGAAAAGGAAACTAAAGAAGAATTAAATTATTAAATCTAAAATGAAACTATGAAAATATTAAATTATTAAAATAGGCTAATGTACCAAGATATTTGCAACTTATCAAGATAACATACTAAGCAGAGAGACAATTCTGTGCATAGTACTTCACACTATTAATCAAAAGATGAACCACTATTGGAAAATAAATGCAAATTTGACTTAAATGTAAAAAAAATCAACATTAAATTCAATCGAGTTATTATCTTTTAACCATTGTGGAAAGGACTTATCAATATGTTACTTATTTCTCTCTTGGTTATTCCTTGGCCTCTTTGGTCTTTTTAACACAGGACTCATCTTTACGTTTACTGTCATACATAAGACAGAAACAATTCATAGTGATCTTACTGAATCTTATTGCCTTAATTTTTCACTCATTCAATATTTTCATTCAATTTTCTTGTCCACTGCTCACAATCTGTATTATGCTTTTCCTTCCTTCACTTTTGAAAATGAAAGTAATTGAAAAGGTGACACTCTTTTAATCCACTCTGTTTGCTGGAGCCTTTGGGAAACCATCTTTGATAGCTAGAAATTTAGTTATTTCTCTACCTCGGGAAAATTTGAAAGAAAATTCTCAGACTGCTTCTAAAAGGACTTAGAAGCAAGTATTATGAAAATCCTGAGTGGCATTTCATCTGTGGAATTCGTAATGCACATTTAAGTTGCAGAATTAGTAATATGCTATAGACCCAATTTTGCTAACCCTCCTTTTGTTAAAAATAGTATCTCTTATTCAAACTAGCAGAGAAAGCTCCTGAAAGAGAGTATCCTTTGCTAGTGCTCAAAAAACATCTTGCCAGTTTTCAGACTCTGCTGTACTTAATGGCAATCAGAAAGATGAATCCACCTCTCTTTGTTAAGTGATTGATCCTTTGTAGACACAAAACTATTTGCAACATTTTAAAGGGATTCATCAAGATAAAGAGCAATGACTGTTTATAAAAGGCTTCCTTTCTGTAAAACACCTCTAGAGGATACACAAATCCACTAAAGGAACATGGTACTAGGAACAATGGGCATTTCAGACGGGAATGCATCAGTCTCCACTTATTTTCCATTAAAGTGGAAATAATCTCAGAGATACACAAATATACCTGCCACATCATTCTGTCAAGACAAAAAAAAATCTTTTTTCCAAGGTCATAAATCCATCTCCTTCCTGTCAAGCGTGAATCATGCAGTTCATCTCAAGATATTTCCTCCGACAGAGTCAGCACACAGTTTCTGTCAGCAGACTCCACCACAGAGGTATGGATTTACACAGGTCTTTTTCCAATGGCAATGATCTCGGAACCTCAGCAGTGTAACTACATACACTTTCAATCTTACTACAAGAGTTCTTTCAGCTGAGGAACAGGTGGTTGCTCTACTGATGTATTTTTAAGGATGTGACATACCCTTTGGAATTAAAGGCACTTCAAATGAAGTTGGTACTAATACACAAGAGTAGGTTAACACCTTGATGAAGGCTTTTCAACATGGAGAATACAAACAGCAGAGCCACAAGAGTACTTCATATAGGAAATAAATGCCTGTCTCAGATAAGCCAGCTCTTTTGCCACACTCCACTGACTGCATTGATGAGTTTTCCACTATGACAGGATGTTGGATATTAGCTCACATTTACACAGCTACATGCAGAAACCTGAAGCTGTGTTTTATCATGGAGCTGAATCCCACATGCAGTTTCCACCCTGAAAGAGCCAAGCACCACATTAGTTTTGCCCTGCAGTGGCTGAATCCCTCTCTTGCCTCCTCACACAGCCCAGGTCCTCAGCACATCCTTCCTATGCCTTTCCAGGAAAGGGCTGGCATCAGGCCTGAGGTTTATCAAACCCAAGATCTTGTAGGGCAAGTGTCACATCCAAGCCTGGAGGACACTTGGATCACTGCAGCATTACTTACAATTGCACAAGGGTGACGATGATTACCTGCAGGCAGTGTGGTTTCAAGCCAGGCTTTCCTTCCTCCTGCAAACACTTGAGCAGTCCCTAAGGCCCTGAGAAATACCAGTAGACCCTCAAAGTGACCCAGTGCTCAGTAAACATGTTGCCACCTCTCTCTCCATGGTCCCAACACCTGGCTACTGAGGAAAGTCAGTTCTCTCTGTAATACTGAAGCTAGATCCTCCCAGGCACTCATCACCACTCTATCCAAGCACGAGATATTTCAGGAGTCCTTTTGAGATGTCATTCCCTTCAGGCACTCTTACTATCATTTAGCATAACAGAACTGTTTAAGTGAGACACAAGCCAGCACAGCCTGGAGACCAGGAGCTGGGCTGCATGGTAAATGGCATCATGATGCCAAATGAAAATAGATGACTGCTAAGTCTCAGTAGACCTAAAATACAGTGTGTAACAGCTTAAAGGATTGATCATTCTGCATATCCCAAGCTTTATAATGAGCTAGGGCCTGCTGTCATGGCAGTGATGTAGCCCACATGGAGCAGTGGATCTGAATTCACCTGGTTCATATATCATTGCTTTTGGTGCAATACACATTGATCCAGCTTGCTCTGTCACATCACTCATCACACCCTGAAATAGGGTACTTGTTGAACTTTTTTTTGTTTCAGCTCTTTCACTGCTTAATGTAACCTTGAGAGACATTTTTAAAAAATGTTTTCATATATGAACCATATTTTTCAATTTCTGCTTTCAGTCTCCATACAAAGAATGGCTATTCTGTAATATAATAAGAGCTATTTACTGGTATTGGAACCACAGACTTACTGTAAGTTTCACAGCTTTCAAAATGCAATTTAAATCTTCCCTTTTTTGTTTCAGCCTGTAATAATTGATTGCCATAATCACATCAACACTGTCTCGCTGTTTCAAAAAAACCAAATTTAAGTTGGTTAAAAAGCAGACTGTGAAATAGTTGTTTTCAAATTTAAATTTTAATAAATTGCTATTTAACAGAGCATCAAGAAGCTAGTGACTAAAAAGCAACCGAAGTCTGACTGGAAGTTTAATTCTCTTTTTCTTTTTTATTGGCCTCTTTGTGTTCTCTCTCCTGGCTCAGGTTTCCTCAAACACACATACACAAATACATACCGGTATTGACTTCTGAAAATCAAAATTCTGTCTCTATAATGTTTGGGAAGTAAAAAATCCCAGACAAAAACAACAAAAGAGAAAAGACAAATCCCACCTTAAAGAAATCCAAGAAACCCCAGATCTCAAAACTCAAACCCTTCAATTCCTAAGCACACAGGAGGTATGCCTACTGTTTGGGCATGTTGGCCCGATAGCTAGGACTACATAACTTTATTTGCAGTACATACCTGGAGCTTGACCCAAAGCTCTTTAACATCCATGGGTTCATTCCCACTGACACTCTCAACAGGATTTGAATCAAAGCTTTGCTGTGCTTCTCAAGCTAATCTTGTGCAAGCCTTGCCAGCTTCATCTGTCTTCAAATATCTGCAGATTAATCCACTTTTCAGCTCAGTACATATCATTGAGGAACCTGATTCCCCCAAATCAAATCTGTTTTACAACTCGAAATCCTCATCTGGGTTTGTAATTTGGTGTGACTGACATATCTCCAAACTGGTGATTTTCTGTAGGCCTCAACATTGTTTCCAATGCCACTTGTTTATGAGGGACAGAGGATTAAGGAGCCCTCTTCAAACCACTCAAATTGCACAACATACCCACTCTGAAGTCCCTGCAATAAGCAAGAAGTGATATCCAGAGATGCATACTGGCATAAGAAGCCCTCCTGTCTGTCACAAATTACTGCCCTTTAATTATGGTGCAGGATGTGGGCTGGTACTTCTCAATTTGTTCAACACAGAAGTCACCATTTGTCATAGAATTATTTAGCAATTTGAAAAAAATACGTCAGATGTAACACTGAACCAATGAGACAAAGAAATTAACACCAAATGGCATTCAATATAATTTATTTAGTTTTAAATTTACCTGGCCTTATTGTTGAGGTAGTGGATTTTGCCCACTTTGTGTGACAGGATCAGAGTAAATAAGTGGATCTTTATTTGTTTTACACTGTAAAGGAATTGTTGTTCATGTACTTGTCAGTCCTTACACTGTAAAGGAATTGTTGTTCATGTACTTGTCAGTCCAACTTCAATCTTCCTTTGCACAAGAAGATCCTAAAGGAAACTGGGGTGTCCAGAAATTAGTCAGGTCCCCTAAAACAGACTTACTGGAAGAAAATATGTCAAGTTGGCTGCTAATGCATTTTTGAGTTTCTTTTTCTTCAGTCCTTTATTTCAGCTTCTTTTCTCTTCTTCGTTCTTATCTTACCCCTGTGCCCTCTCCACAGAGCTTCCATCCTCTCCTCAAATGTTAAGCCCATTGTTTGAGTGATTGCATGCTAAGGAAGGAAAAAGTTTCTAGGGAAGGTTGATAGAAAGGAGAAGGGATGCTGGCAATGGGAAGGAAAAGAGAGAGAAACTTTTAAATGTTATTCTAAAGAATTATATTTATTCTCTCTAAAATGAATCTTTCTTCTTTCTTTCTTTCCTTCTTTCTTTTTTTTTTCTCTTTTTTTTTTTTTTTTTCTTTTTCTTTTTTTTTTAAATCCACTTGAAACTAGTTGTAACCAGTCAGTTGTTGCTCATTTTATGTGTCTTGTTCTGCTTAGGGTACGCATACAGAAGAGCACATACATATTTTTTACGCTTGTATTTTCAAGAAATGTCTTTGTTCAGTCTCTAAATTTCTATATTCTGGTGACCCAATAGGGACTCTTACAGTTTGCTGCTGCACAATCAGAAAAGTTTTTGGCTATCCTTCAGCTTAGCACTGTAGAATATAAAGCCTCTTTATGAAACTTGATTTTTCCATCACCTAACTCCTTGGTGAGCATTCCACATTTTCTTGGAAGCTATTTCCTTTCTTAAGTAGTCGACCTAAATTTAGTAAAAGCTGGGATGGTGATGACCTCTACTCCTATTTATCCACAATTAGGTAATTCCACAGCCACTCTCAGGGCTCCTTCACCAAGTTATTTGTCTTTGTGTCACTGTGTTATACACTAGGAATGAACTGATGACTGCCTGACTAGTCAGATCTCATTTGGAAGAACAGACCTATCAGACCTTTTAACATCAACATTATTCAATCCTGAGTCACACAAGTTGGTTATCAGGAGGAAGTCTTACAACGTTTTAACCTCGTAACATATGAGCACAGTCTGATTTTGAGGTGACACAACTTTTTCCCACCCAACTCATTCCTCAAGTTATAAAACCAGATCCCAGAAATTGGCACTGCAGTGCTCAATCAAAAGGCAGAAAGATTTTGCTGTAATTATTGCTATAATTACATCATAGCAGAAATATCAAGTGCTGGGTACAAGAAAAAAAAAAAAAAAAGAACATCAAAATAGGAGCAAATCCATTCTTTTATAATGTATGTGGGTTTCTTATTTAATTCCTCTCCTTAAGCAATTTTCACCATAATCCTTTATTTTCCTGATTTGGGGGTTTATGGGAATAAGTATTTTTAAAGAGGACATCACCTTTCATTCTCTTTGTATGAGTCAGTCTGACAGACTTAGCTGCTGTTTTGTGTTGGTGACAAAGCCCAGTCATCTTCATAGGGCAGTTGGAGGCAGAGACACTTATTTCAAAGCCTCAGCCCTGTCCTGACCTGAGTTCATAAACCTCAGTGTCTTCCCTTCAACCCACACATAGTCTGTCTCATAACTCATGCTAGTATTATCTATCTGTTGCTGTAGGACCTATACAAAAGAGTTTTGTTTCCTTAGACCTGAGACTCCCATTTGGCATCTCCCCCAAGGCCGGATCACCAGGTTGGCAGCAGAAAAAGCCACAAATTAAGAACTAGCTCAAAATAAGGGAAAACCACATGGAAGCACACAGGCATGCACATGAAGCACCCCTGCCCAGGTGGGTGTGGATGGGCAGAAACACTGCAAACTCAACCCTTCCTGAAGACAAAGGTCACCAGTGAAAGCTGAAGGGGGAAAGAGATGAAGAAATATAAAGAGGCCTTTCTTTCCTGAAATGAGCTTTTTTTTCTCCTATAGTACTCAATCTTTCAGTATGTGCAGGCTTAAAACCTTTTAACTCTAATGCAGATTTGTCCAAGAGGAATTCAGGACTCAACTCTTCAGTCTGAGGGAAGTTATCCTAAGGCACAACTTGTAAACTACATTCAAATGAAGACACACAAGTGATGAACATACACATATTACTCTAACATTATGGATTACAGCTGCCAAATTTGTGTTTTGTAGGACTGCTGTATTCTACATCTGTGGTTTGCAGAGCTTTGGTAACACAAGGTGGCTGAAATACACCAATTATTTGACTGGTAATTCTCAGCAATTATTTCTACCATCACTAAAGATGAAACTCTTGTCAAGTTCTTTAGAGCAAGAAATGTTTGAACATGACAGCATCTCCAAGGTCTATCACTCCAGTATAATAATATAGGGCAAATGAAATGGCATGGCAGACAATAGTTGTGGGATTTATATAAAATGAGTCTACAACCAACTGATCTTGGTGCCTAGGAAGACCATAGAAACATATAAGAGCCTCATGCTGTGGGGACCAGAGAGAAGAACTCCCATTTAGATTTTATGGCTTAAAATACAGCAACAGAAAAATATATTTATTGTAGTGATGCTTTAGGGGAGTTGCTATGTTTTCTCTTCAGCTGAGAAATAGCTTTTAGTCCACCTACACACACACACACAATCCTTTTTTTTTTTTTTTTGGGAAGGAATCCAGGTTCTGAACTAATTCAAATGTAAGTTTTATTTACCCTGCAAGATATGTAAGCAGTAATATAAGTTACATCTATCCTTCATTTCCAAAGCCACATAAAGCCAGAGAAGCCTCTAATTCCTATCAGCAGCCTTTGCTCTTCTTTCCCCTGATATTTTCTGGCCAACAGGGGCTATCCTCAAAGGGACCTTCAGGGATCTTGGTCTTCACCAGAGCCTCTGACACACAGAATCATAGAATCAGGATGCAGCAAGTAACACAGGTGGAAACTTGTAACCATTGTAGTGACCAGTGATAGCAGAATGAGAGCTTCAGGAAAAAAATAAAGGGCAGGATGATTTCAACAGTGGAAGATGACTGGCTGATGAAAACCTAAAGTCTTAAAGAGAAGCCAAGGTGGGAAAACTGCCAAACACTGAGATTTTTCTTCTGAAACAGTCATGTTTACAAGAAACAATTATGTGCCCACACTAACCACTCTGAGTGTCAAATATTTAAAGCTAAGTTGACCTTCACTCAGCTGGAGCAGAGGTACGAGCAGATCAACAGCAGCTGCTGTTGCCCAGTGCCCCTTTGCATTTATCCCAGCAAACCTGGGAATGCTTCTCTCCCAAGACCCCAGCAGCCAAAGCTGGACACAGAGCTGGGCAGGGGAACCACAGGCCCCTCAAACCCACCTGTCCCAAACACTGCTTGGCTCCCTCTCAGCTGCTGTTTGAAGGGCTCTAGTTCCCTTAGAGGCCCTAAGACCCCTCATGTTAGGTCAGGAAAAAAGCCAAAATAAAACAGACTCTGATTGCCAGCTGAGAACAAGGGCTTACTGCAGGAGGAATTGAAATAATTCCTTGTAAAGTGGTGTCTCTAATAGGGAGGTTGCTGAGAAATAACACTTCTGGGTGTATTTTTATTTGATTCCTGGAGCTCGGCTCCCTCTGGGAGCTATAACTACTGCCCCCATGCTAGGAGCATCTAACTTTGAATCCCTTACTAGTGTAAAGCTCACTGTAAGTTGTTTAAGCACAGCAGATATCTTGAGAATTCTACACTGCCTTATGCACTTGTTTGAACTGTATTTCCAAAAGCATTTCCCAAGCCTTCATGCAATCTCACCTTACTAAAGTGGGATTACTAAATTACTAAAACAATCCCACTTCGAACCTTATGAACCTTAAAAAGAGAAACATTCACAAGATACTCCCACATGCTATTGCTGGGTAGCATAGAGAAACACAGGGAGATTGAGAACAAAATCCAGAGACAGAACAGTGGAGGCAAGTTTCACCACATAAGAGCACGAAATAGCAACCTCGCTCAGAAAGAAATGTTGATGGTCCCTACCTCAGGAGAAGGCTCCAAACTGAAGTGCCACAGAAAGTTAAGGCATCTCCAGCTCCCAGGAGAAAGGAGCAGGGCTGAAGGCTGATCCTGCTCCATTCCAGATCCCACTAGCCAGGGACAGGCATTGCCCTGCTTGTCAGGGGGCAGGAGGAAGGGGCAATGAATTCTGTTTGAAAGTGCCATGTTGTTCCCACACACTGGATTGGGAGCACTGGTTCTTAATATACTGTTCTGGACCTCATTTCTGCCAAAATTTGATCTTTTCACAGATGACTTTCAGGCACTTAGGTAGTCTTTTGGATCTATCATTACAAGGCTTGCCAAAGATTGCATAGGAAGGCTAGAGCAGTCCAAGGCCTTGAACCTTGGGTCTCCTATAGTCCATATGGAGGTGTTAATCACCATGTCTTTCGTCCTCCCCAACAGATTCTTTTTAAGAGTTACCCTCATTAAAAGAGAGAAGAGTTACGTCCCATTATAAACTACATGACCAATCATATAGCCCAAATTTAATGCATAGCAGCCACTTGCATCAGCCTGCCAGCACACTTGTGTGACAAAGAATTATTCACAAGATGGCAACAGGCCCAAACTGGCAAATGCCTTTGAAATCAGAAGCCGTAATTACATATGGCTTGGTTTGGGATAATTAGCTAAATATGGGTCTCTTCTTGGAGAGAGGCACTTTCCAGCCAACTGTGTATTTGACTTAAATAACAACTACAAAACACGGCAGAGCCCAGGAAAATTATGCTCTCTCCCTCTTCCCGGGTCTAGCTTTTCCAGCTTCGTCTCTCATCCTGAGCCTCCCAGCAGGACAGCAGCACGTCTGTCTGACTCCATACACACATTGCCATCCTGTGGCCAAGTCCTGCCAGCACAAGTCACTATCAGCAGGAGGCAAAAGAAACTCCTGAGAAACCAAGGCTGCTACTACTGGAAAAGGAAGGTGCCACATAGCACAAGAAACATGGGGCTTTACAGTAGTCATAGGCTTGAGATAGAAGAAGCAAATCCAGCCACCCGTTTTTAACCTGGTAGTTCAAGGTGCAGTTGGATTTATAATTCAGAGGACTATAGAAAAACATCTCAAAATCCACAGAAACTCAGAATCATTTAGGCTGGAAAAGACCTCCAAGATCATTGAGTACAATGACAGATTGCCACCCTGTGAACAAGACAGCACTAAGCGCCACATCCAGTCATTTCTTGGACACCTCAAAGGATGGCAACTCCAGCACCTCCACGGGAAGTACATTCTGATGCTTAAGAAGCCTTTGCATGAAGGAATTCCTTCTGATGTCCAGCCTGAACCTCCTTTGGTAAAGCTTGAGTCTCTGTCCTCTCATCTTGTCTGATGGGAGAAGATACCAGCCCCTCCATGCCACAACCTTCTTTCACATAGACATAGACATAGACACAGACATAATAATAATAATAATAATAATAATAATAATAATAATAATGAGATGCAGGTAATGAGAATAAGAGCTTGAGGGAGAGGGGACATCAGGCTCCAAAATCTTCAGCAAAACCAGAAGTAGACAATACTGAATTGAGCCCACATGGAGCATCAGGGAATAAAAGCCAACTGGGAAATATAAACACGGTGGAAAAGCCTCGACATGACAGATGACCCAAAAGCCTCTGGAAGTGTGACCCCCTCCCTTCCAAGAGGCAGTTGGAAGGAGGGCATGACTTGATTAGGGTGAGTGATAGGAGAAAGAAAGCAGAAGCTGGGTGGGAGCCTGAGGGTTGCTGGTCCTTTTGAGAAAGTGACCCTGGGTGTTGTATCCAGCCTGCCATGGTCAGGGCAAGGGAGATGTGCAATTTTAGTAAGGCTGTGTTTTGGTTGCCTAATTCTTTTGGCCTGCATGGAGGAGGCAATATTCCCCTTGCAACTGCTTAGGAAGGCAAAAGGAAAATGTTGATTAGCACTTAGCAGAGGAAGTGGCTTATTTGGGCTGATTATAACCATGGGAACTTCATTGCCTCTGCTCCAGTGACCACATTGGTAACGTTAACTGGAAAGCTCAGTAACTGGTAAGGAAACTGCTGAACTGAGCTTCGTCTGATACTCCTTGTGTAATTTGCCTTGAAAGGACATACAAGGAACATCAACTCGCTTTATACATCTCGCCCTTGGTGGCTTTCCCCTGAAAAAAAGCCATTTTTTATAGCTCCTCATTGGGTCAAAATGTGCCTCTCTTTCCCCTAGGTGGCTGCTTGGACAGTGATAAGATTCTCAGGGTTGCCTGAGAAAAAAATGTGGTCCTTGGATGCGCTGTAGTTATCAGTCTATCATCACTAAATATGCTGAACTAGAGAATTTTATCTAGAGAGACATTTCTGGGCAAGGGGTTGGGAGTGTGTGTGCATATGTGTTTAAAAAAAAATTCAGTGCTATTGACATTCATTTCAGTGCAGGGTCCCACAGGCCCAGAGAAAATTATGAAATGGTATTTTTCATAATTAACATATTTTATGGTTGTATTATTAAATACTGGAACACCAAGGTGAGATTTTTTTCTGTTAAATTAACAGCTCCAGTCAATGTACTTAGCAATTAATAGCATTCACCTCAGCATGGGCTGGAAACCCTTCAGCACGGGCAGCTAGAGCTTTGCCAGGGTCTGCTTACAGCCCAAGGACTGGTTTAGATCACACTTTACACTTCTTTGCAATAGTGTATTAAAGCACCATGTGGGAAAATGATTTTGTTTGGAAGATGCAAATAGAAAAGAATAATTAAAAGGTAACAGAATACTGGTCCACTTAGTGCTGAAACAGACACCCTGGGCTTAGGAGCACCAAATAAAATTACCCTGAAAAATATCCACATAATCCTCCCATCTTCTCTTTCTCTTTAGATAAGAGTGGGGTAGAATATTCCAGGGATTTAAGGCATCATTTGTTTACATGGTCATATTTTAATCATCTGCAAGACGCTAAGGTTACACAACCCCAGCCTTCAAAAGATCCCCTACCTTACTGTTTATAGGAAGTGGGCCTGACAGTCATAACGTTCCTGGGCTGCTCCAAGGGGACAGAAGAAGGGGACAGGAGAAGAGGACTGGAGGAGGAGGAGGAGGAGGAGGAGGAGGAGGAGGAGGAGGGGGGAAGAGAGGAGGGAAAGGTCAGCTCCCTTTTTAAGCATTTCTGAGCTTGCTGGAAGCTTTCAGCGTGTGGGTGGTAGGTGTATCGGCTGACATGGGGAAGTGTAAGCGTGAAGCTGGCCACCCAAGACCTCAGGGTCACTGCTGACACTCCAGATCTCCGAGCTGGGGAAGGCACCTGCTCCCTTGCCAAAACAAACCATCTCCTGCTATGGGCATATTTGAAAAGACCTGCTTTTGTCAGCCCGGGGGAAAGAAGGAAAGGGAGGGGGAGAAGGGGGAGGAATTAGAGGGATGTGGGGGCTTTTGGTTTTACTTAAACAGTCTCAAATATCCAGTTTACAATGCAGCGATGTTCTTCAGAATTTATTAAAGGGGGGCGGGGCAGGGCACGGAAAAGGAGCTGAGGAGACTTGACTCCAGATCTGGTGAGCATTAATATGCATCGTGCTAGAATTTCATGAGGCAAGCGAGTTTTGTAGCCCTTGCTCCGGTGGTCCTCTGCTGACAGGATCTCAAGCCGCTATTTGTTATCTTTAGGCCTGATAAGTACATCTGGTTTTGATTCAGGTGGCCGCGAGCTTGTCTCAGAGTTGAAAAGGGTGCTTTGCTCAAATTGAATTTTCTCACAAATTTCAAACTGGGATGAGAACCAGAAGAAGCTGGGCCCTGTCACACAAAACTCCCGTTTTGCTAGCTTGGCCCTTGGGCTCGTAAAAACCTGGCACAAATCAGTTTCACCTGTTTGGCTAAGTGAGTACATGCTAAAAGTAATAAAGCTATTAGTGCAATCAGATATTTCTCTGCATGTGTTCTGATGTAAAAAGAAAAAAAAAAAAAAAAAAAAAAGAAAAGAAAAAAAAAAAAAGAGAAAGAAAGTGAGGAGGTGAACTCTTCTCAACCCTGCCTGTCACGTATCTCTGTGTCCCTGTAAATTAGTTGCAGAGAGGCTGCTGTTGGTTCTCCACGCCTTTCTGCTTGGGCATAGTATAGGCTGGCAAGAAGACCTGGCTGCAAAGAGCTGTTCAGGTCCATCACCCTTCCTAGAAAGGCACTTGAAGTCACTGTCTGAGGTAAAGAGGGAACCAGACTACTTTTGTTCTTTTCGTACTTTCCAGCTCTCTTTGCAGCTATACCAGGCTTGCCCACTTCTAGGCAGGGAAACCCAAGCTGACTCTCCAGCTTCAGCACCTGGGTACCCTGAGTCCTCCTGCCCCTCCTGTCACTTCCAGCAAGAGGACAGACTTGGCTGATTAGCTCCTGGGATGCGTTTAAAACAACTCACGCTTCTGACACCAAAACACACTTTATTACCCGTAATTTTCTGGCATTCCAGTGCTGTCTCCTGCTCACCTGAGATGCTCTGTAAAACACACTGGGAACCTGCTGAGTAGAAGACACCATAAAACCATACTCTGTGACTCTTCACTTTGTCACTGTCTGTGCTCCACTTGAGGAATGTTGAGGAAAAAGCATGGAGCAGGGTTTTTTCTGTTCTATTATCTATTTTACAGGTCTCCATTTTCCATTTTCATTGTATTTTGCTTTGCCAATCATTTTTCTTTTGGTGGCATCTCTTATGTCTAATTTTATAAGAAGTTTCACCTGCCATGAATATTAACAAATTACATTTGTGACTCATATTTGTCATGCCATCTAAATGTAGATAGCCTTACCTTAAAAATTAACCAAAAAAGCACACTTGTATAAAATAATAATCCTCACACAGATATCTTTAAATTGCGTCAAAGCAACTCCCTAACCTAGGTCTGAAAAAAGGAATAAAAGAATGATACTGTTGGCATTTTTCATAAGTATTTCTCCATAATTTCCAAAACTATGATATAAAAATATAAAACATCTGTATATTTTCTTGCAGAGAAGGGTGTCTTACTCGAGAAAAAAAAATTACTGAATTTCACTTAGAATGTTTTCTATATTAGCATGTTAAAAAAAAAAAAAAAAAAAAAAAAGAAAAAAGCTGAATGTTCCTTCCCTCTCCAAAACTCATAACACAAGAGAGCTTTCTGATATGAAAGGTCAAGAAAATGCTAATTGCTATGACTACCCATTTCCTCCAGTATTCAATAGCTAATATTTAACAAACTAATTCATGTACTCTTTATGGTTCTCAAAAGAGACACCCTATTTGCATGCTCCATCTGTGTACTCGAGGTCTGAGAGGAATTCATTTTGAAGTGCTACATAATGAAGATATCACACCTTGCTATTCTGACTGCTCCCATGGAGAGAGCATTTCTGCACAGTTCCCAACTTCATGAGTGACTTCTCATCAAAGGATGCTGGCAAGAACACTGGCCATAAATCAGAGGAGCTGAATGCTAGAGCCAAAGTCTTTCTGTCCATCCAAACCAATTATTTTTGGAAACTGTTTCTGTGAGTGTCACATTCTCAGGCAAGCCAAGGGAGATAGAAAGCTGTGGGGTATTTGGGTGTCTCCTTCAGTCACTTCTAGGCCCTTTGGGTGCTTTAAAGTATCTGAAGAACCTCTTCTCATGGTCTTCATGGATTTATGGGGTACCCTACAGCAGCTTTTGGCAAATGGAGACTATGACAACTTTGCTGGATCCTAATCCTCCTAAATGCAATTTCCTACATGTGGGAGTAAGGCTTAGTACCATCTGTAAAATGGCAAGAATCATGACAGCATTCTTTGTCACTGGGTAGTACAAAACTGATTGCTAATCTCCACCCTTGCTGCTCTGAACACCTCCTCACAGTTGTTCCTCAAACTTCCAGTGCAACTTTCCCAAACTCTAAGTAAATGCAGCTTCTTATCTTTCATCCATTTCTGACATCCTGCCATGCCTTTGCATCCTGACCTACCGAAATTCTCCTCATTCTTGCGGTATTTCTCTAGGCTGCCAATCACAGAAAAGAATGGGAAAAATCAAAAAAGAAAACAGTCCTAATTTCTACTGGTGGGATGCTCCCCTCCACCCACACTAGCCTTGTTTAGGTGGTTGTGCACACAGCACGGCCCTTTCTAAGCTGACAAAGTTCACACAGGGTAGCAAAGCCAGCTCACCACAAGGTCACCGTCAAATTAGCATCAGCAGTGTTTCTTGGCCCCTCCACGGGATCCTTAGGGAATAGACAGAGCAAAGGGAAAGTCATTGAGTTTGGGGATTTTTGCCTTCCAAGTCATGGGTATAAGTGTCCCTGGCTGAAGAGCAGCAGGGGGAAGATCAGAGCACCAGTCACCATGGGTGGGCTGAGGGGACAAGGAAAGGATAAAGCCCTGCAGGCAAGTGGGTGCCCCTACACCTGCGGGATCTGGGGATCACAGCAGCAGAGTTACATGGGGTGGTTCATTCAGCCTTTGTGCTGCAGCTGACACAACCCCACCAACCACAGTTTGTCACCTGCCTTCTCCCAAAACCCATTCTAATGCTCACATCAGTTCAGAACAATTTTTCCTAACTCCTTTTTGTTTTCTCAGCTAACATGTAAGAAGGCAGAATTCATTTAAAAACCAAAATCTCAGTACTTCACTGTTTTTTCAGTAAGCTGTTTTACAGTGATGTATGCTTTTCCTCTTTACCTTTCTCATCTTTCTTTCCACCAAATATTTTCCAACAGCCGCAGTCTAACAATAAAAGCAAAATATTTAAAGTACCAACGAAAAATCCCCAACTCAACTTATTTAAACTGTTGAAGCAGATCACATCCACAGATAGGACCTATAAGCAATAAAAACACAAAAACTTCAGCAGAAACACTTTTTAAAAATTAAAGAATTTAACAAAACAAGTTTGGAATAAAGTCTTTTTTTTGAGGTTCTGTTTTCTATGTTTTCTTTCTTGCACTGTTTATCTCCAGCTCTTTATATATCACACAAGATTTTGTGTGTAATTCTGTAAATTTCAAATATATATATTATTTTTTATATATTACTTTTTATTTTGCACACATTTTTGTTCAATAAAATAAAAACAGGAAAAGAAGAAGATCTTGTTTAATACATCAGAAAGATAATGAAAATGGCAGGATACATGGTAAGTGCAGAAAGAGTGAAAACATATTTGCTTCTTCTGTGGAGGAATACATGTCAGTAGTATAACACAGATGTTTTTTGAGTAGTTTTAATTCCAAGAGGTGTATAGAAAACTTACTTTATCCTCCTCCTGCCACAAAATTTGCAGAATTTAAACCTCCACAGAGATTTTACTTTTCTCCATTTTTTAAAATAGATCTTTAAGGGTAAACAAAAACATAATTACTTTTTTTAATAGGATTGGTGTTCAAGTGATTTATAATAGTTCAAAGGTGTGAAGTAAATTAGAAGTGAGTTTTGGGAAGAAATTACATATTTGTACAACACTAGATATCCAGAATATGATTGTTTACCATACATCACTTTCTGTAGAAAAATGGCAGTGAATAATTTAATATTTCTAAGTTATACAACACTGCTACAACAACAAGCACCTATTCAAAAGTCATCAGATTTTAAGGTATGACAGAAAACAAAAGACAGAAGTAAATGGATTTTAGAATGTATTTTGTTTGGTTTCTTTAAGAATGGTTCAGTCTTGTGGTCTGAGGAATTTCATGATCTTTCAACTGATTTGATTTCCTATTTTATTTTCTTAGACCTCAAATAATCACAGACTGTGATTCAGTATGTATTTTATTTATGGATTATGGGAGAAAATATTATCACTTCTAGAGATTTTTATTAGTATAGATCCTTTTTTCCTCCAAATCATCTGATCGCCACAAATGTTGGATTTTTGCCATTGACTTGGATAAAATGCATAATTAGCAACCTTGGCCCCTAGTTTTGTGCTCAGAAACAGCTAACCTTGCTGGAGAGCTCTGTGAAAAAATTGTTCAGACTATTCAGATATTTACCTGATCCATATGAATACACTAAATCAGAAATGTTTGTGTGAGATACTGAGATATTTATCACCATTTCCCATAAAGGGGAGCAGCCGTATCAACCTGTGAAGCACAGGTGAGAGTGAAACCAGAGCATCCCAACCTCACCTATATTCTTTGTGAAAGTCGTGGAAAAGATGCACTACTGATATACAAGTTTTATCCATTTCCTAACTGTGACCCCTGCTTTAGTCCATTCTTGCAGTTGCTTTGACTTAAAAAATATATGTGTGTATTTTTCTCTCTACTCTGTCCTTTGCATCCCCTCTAGTCTAGCTGTGCTGAAGTATTCCATGAAAGCACCAACCTCAAACCTCTTTTTGAGGATTCCCAGCTCGCCTGAAGTAAGTTCCTGAGTATTCATAAGAGATTTTTTTCCACATTTGGGAATGTGTATCATTCAGAGAAACCATCAAGGAACGCCTGCATATTTACCCTGTAAGATACACCTGAAGGTTTCACTGGTCAGCCTTGGGACTCTTATTCATGCAGGGCTGGCATGCCTGTTGCAGCTGTGAAGAAAATAATCTCAGAATGTTTTTGTCATCCCATAGGTCAGGTGGGTTCATCTTTGCATGAGCAAACCTCTCCCTTGGTGAAATTTCTAGAGGGGCACTGAAAGGTAAAGTGGGACTGGTGAGGGTTTACCTTAAAATACCACCCATGCTATAAAGTGTTCAGCGGCTGTTGAGCAGCTCCTCCATCTGCCAGGCAGAGGGTGAATGGAGGATTCAGCTTCTCCCATCTCCATGTTGTGAATCAGGGCACAGGAAAATTTATAAATCCCAGAATTAAAGCCAGACAGGAACACTGCTGCCATTTTAGCCTGACCTTGTATGTATGTTACAAGACAACCTGACTCAGCAGTATTATTAAACAATTACTTTTTTTCATTATACCTTGGACACTCCTCCCTCACCTCTAGAAGAAATATAAGCATCTTGAAAAGGCTGTTGTTCTCACAAGCCCTTACAATGAGTGCACAGAGTAAAGTGTTGTACAGGCTGGAGAGAGTTACAGCGGGAGAAGTTTCTTACCATTCATTTGTTCAAACAAAAACATTTGCTGATGCTTCTTTTATGGCGCTCAGCTCTTTACACTGTTATTTTTGCAATGTCAAAATGCTACAAAAATTAAGCATAGAGAGACCAATCGTGAAAATAGTCTGTGACATATATACTATAAAGCAATAAAGAGGCCCTTGAAGTTAGTGGCCTGAGTATGCCCAGAGACAAAGCAACTGAGGGTTTAAAGTTGAAAACCTGGGTCCTAAGAAAGTTTGGTAAATTTTAAATCCAAACCAGTTCCAACCAGATTCCAATTAACCAGGCTACAAAAACCTGTCATCTGGGGGCAGCCAGAAGAGGAGTAGTGGAATAGTATAATTTGTTCACTATAAACCTGTCTGGGTATTTCTGGCACTATTGTTATATTAAAATTATATTTAAATGAAACACTTCACCATTTAGCTTTCTGTCTGCCTGGCAGGTTTTGCACAATAAATCCAGTTGGAGAAAATTGGCCCATTTAAATTGGTCATTGGATATGGCATTTCTGCACCATCAAGAAAATGGCTGCACATTTTTTTAATTGTTTCCCTTGCATATAATTTTTAAGCAGTCTTACAAAAATGTTTTCCTTGTTTCACTCCCCACTGAATTAAGAATGCAGATGAATAGTTGCCAGTTGGCCTATGTGATAGTCATTCCAGCAGGCAGCAGTGAGAAAGTATGAAGTGGTTTTTGGAAGAACTACCTTTCCTCGCAAAATGCACTAGACTTTGCATAGCTTGAACGAGATGCCTTTTATTCCCTGCAGACCACTTCCTCCAGCTTGGGAAGAAAGAATAATTTCCTAACCAGTGAGCATAAAGGATAAACAATCTTGCATGTACTGCTTGTGATCTGCTTTGCAAGTAAACAAAATTTTGCTATTTAGTTGAAATTTAAGTGACTTAACGTTCTCCAAAAATCCTAGCTGTGCATTAAGACAGAAGTCTCTTGTTGCTGTAGGCATACATGGCATTTAATTCTCTCCCCATCCCCTGCAAGCTCTGCCTGTCTCATCAGCACGCACTTGCACACACATATCCATTAACAAAATGATGATTGCCATGTCGTTGCGTGGTTGTAGTCCTTTCTTAGGGGACTGGGGGCAGTCACAGCTTCCAGGAAGACTTCATCATGCTGACACACACAAAAAGGTATGAGATGTATGGAAAGTAAGAACAACAACCAAAACGCTTTGTGCTGCCAGTTTATCAGATAAAATCTGCATAAAAAGGTGCCAGTGCTTCTTTTCTGCTGCTGGAAGGGAAAAAAGGGAAATAAACTCCCACTAGGGCTGCACTCCCTGCTCATGTCTCCAGAGCTGTAGAAAGTGAACAGATAAGGAGACAGCTATTTTATTTTATTGTATAAAAACTAAATAGTTTTCAGAATGCAAAGTTAAAAAGAAAAAAAAAAAAGAAAAAAAAAAAAAGGACCAGAAGGGAGTGAAAGCAGGACGGTGACATGGTGTGACTGAAGGCTCCGCCTTTAGAAGGGGGGGTTACAGAAGCCCCCTGCCCTGCTCCACCCACCCCCTGCCTGTGGGGCACAGAAGCTCCCTGGGGCCTCCAGGGCCACCAAACAATTGCTGGTTTGTTGCAGGGAATGGCTGCTCAGGCCGCCAGGCCCAGCTGGATCAACACTCCCCGCTCCCAGACTAGCCTGGGGAGCTCCTCCACTGGGTAACACCAGGCAAACCTACAGGAAACATGAATAAATGAAGGTTTTAGGGGAAAAAAAAAAAAAAAAAAAAAAAAAAAAAAAAAAAAAAAAAAAAAAAAAAAAAAAAAGGCCTCACAACTAACTTTCCACTGTGGTGTTCACTTGATGCTTTCAGCTGTCAGACAGCCCAAAAGAGACATGCACACCTGGGGACCAAACCTCAATCCTGACCCCAGCAGAAAAGCAGGGGCCTCAAACTGATTTTTAGGAGATACTACCACATAGGAATATGTCCCTGCTCTGCCCAGCTCCTTCCCCAGTGAAGTGGATGCATTGGTGGACACCACACCAGGGTGAGCCCAGTGCCCACAGAGGACACCTCTGTCCCAGGGCTCTGCCTTCAGCACATCAGGGCTTTGCTCAGGAGCTCCCAGCCTGCTGAACAGGCACCATCAATTTGATTTGCATTTCATGAACTTTTCTCTACATGGCAGTTGCAAGAGTTTCCACACAAATACCAGAGAAACCTGGAAAAGATACATTTTTATAACAATCTTCACTTGCTTCTGCTTTTGAGGATTAGGTTTCTTTCAGAGTGCTCTGGACTGTGTCATCTGGCAAAGGCTGGCTTTATCTAGATCTAATTGTTTTCTCAATTAAGCCCAGAGAGAGAGATTTTGCTGCTTGGATTACCAAGCTCATTTTAAGAAGATAATTTAGTGGTTTAATTTAGTGACATTAAAATTAAATTTCAACTTCAGTTTTTGCCCCCATGCTGAGTCGTGCAATGAATAAATTGCCTCCTGGGAGGAGTAAATTTCTCTCCTGTTTTTCCTTAGTGGAGAAGACACTAAGGAGGGGGGAAGTAAGAGGTGAGTTGAAAAAAAAAAATCTTTTCATCTTTGGACTCTAATTCATAGAATTAAGACTAAGCGAATAAAAATACAAGATAATCTTGACACCCCAGCATGTAATCAAGTCAAGATCTTCCTGCTACCACCAACCAGGCTTCTAGTGCCCAGAGAAAACTGTGAGGAATAAACCAAGTGATGAAAATATCTTTTACCAGTCTGGGAAACACAGCAGCCTGTAACCCTTCTAGTTAAATTAGGTAGACAGATGTGTGGGCAGCACATTCCTCTCTTTCCTGGCTTCACCTGTGAAGCTGATGGGGCTGTGGAGGTCCAAATTGGAGAGGCAGATCTGCTTGCTCCCTGTCACACCAGTGGCTTCCAAATGCAGAAGAATAACATCAGTTAGCTGCCTTGGGCTATTCAGCTTAACTTCTTTATTCTTTAGGTCCTGTCACCTGCTCTCCTAGCAGCAGACCTCTCCCCCATTCCTGCCAGTGTTCTCAGAATTGCCAGCTTCCCAGCAAGCAGCCAACAGAGGAGTCCTGGCCCCAATCTCCCTACCAGTGCAGAGAAATCCCATGGGCAACTGGGCATCCCTGCACAAATTCTGCTCCTCCAGAGGGGTCAGGTCAGTAGTTATTTGAAGTTAATAGTTTCACTTTGCACAATGTCCTGGAAGTTTCCAGTCTCAAGATGCTGCTAAGAATCCAAATCTTGTGTTAATCTCTGATGTGGTGGATGGATTTTAATGTTTCTGAAAATCAGGGTCTGGGTGAGGCAGGCAGAGGTCTGGGAGAGAAAGCCAAAAGAGCAGCAAAGCCATCTACTTCTTCACAGACAGTTTTAAGGGAATTTATCTTGTTAAAAGTTACTTTTCTGTATCTAATTTCAATCCCTTACTTGTGCTTTTCACAGAAAAATCTGTTGACTGCAGCTGAAGTCAATATTAAATTTGTTTCACAAGAATGTTATGAACATCGAATAGGGCCTTTTGTTCCCAAATTAATTTTTATTTTTCAATACATATAATGACACTTTATAAACAAATGAAAAATCAGCTTTAGAAAAAGCTGATGAAGGATTGAAGTGCCAAAAAGTTTTGTTGAAATCATTTAAAGAATGGCAATTACATTAATAAAACTAACACATGAGAGCTGAAATTAAGTGATGTGAGTCTATTAGCACTGATACCAAAGGATTAGGAAACACACAAGAGACAATTATTTTGTGAAGCATGCATTGTTCCCCAAGTTTGTAAATAAAAGATTGGAGCAATGATGATAGATTGGGCAATGATAATTTTTTGAAATGCAATTCAGACAGTTTAGATGATACAGCTCCTTCCTGAGCTGAATCTTGACATTTATTTATAAAATATTAAGACTATTCTCAATGCCTGCCTTACAGAACTACTAGCAATTTTGTCTTCCTAAAAGCTTTGCCTTTAAAATATGTGCCTCATCACATATCCATTTATTACTCACTCTTGGTCATACACAAAATTTCCATTTCACACCTCATCTCTCTCACAGGCAACCCCTCACTTGTAACTCAGACATTGATATAAAGAACAACAGAGCAATGAAAAAGCAGGTTTTTCTTGATGTCAAGAGTAAAAAGCATTTAAAAAAAATTAGCTGAGGAATATAACAAATTTGATCATTTATATGTTCTAGTATTTTAGAAATAAAGGCAACTAATATATTCACATTTAAACATAAACACCTGAGTATTTCACACCTGAGTACTCACTGAAATTATTAATATTTTCTAGAGAACATTTCTTTAAAAGTTGAATAATTCAAAATGAAATCTTTCAGTCGCAAATCAATTTTTTTTTACTAAGATGAAAAGATAATGGCCTCAAGAAAAATCTTTAAGACTATTCCTTCATATTTCTGCTTCTCATCCTTGTCTGGTCCTACTTAGGACCAGTTGTAGTTTTTCCCTAGGCATGCTTCTAGAAATGATACCCATAAACACAAAAGTTACACTTTAAAATTGAGAGTCTAATGCTCTTTGCTACTTTCAGGCTTCACTGCGTAGGCTGAGCTCTTTTCATGTTGAATGCTGCAGAGAAAAAAGCAGGCAAAAATTTCATCTCCGGTGTGCGTCTTCAAAGGAGCTCCAAAATTGTTCTGTCCCATAAGTGCGGCTGTCGAATCAGTAGTGGTGGGTTGAGAGCTGCAGTGAGGCCTCTGAAATGCTTTTCAAATATTTTTACAAGAAATGGAGAGATTATGTCCTTGAGAATTCCATGTGCCTTGCAGAGGGCTCATAAATAAACAGCTTTCAGGATAATGTTTCACACTTCAGCAAACTCAAGAAAGGAGAATATGTTACTCCAATGATTTCTAAAGAAAAGTGCTCCTCACAGAGCCCCTTAAAATACAGCAGTGCTTTCTGTCAAGTTTTGCCTCCATATGACTCTGTTTCCTTTGGTGTGGATTAATTATCTGCATTTTTCAGTATCTTCAGCCACCCTAGACACATATGTACCTATGACTTTATTACTGAGTTTCCAGTGTTTGCTGGTTCCACCCTCAATCTTCTCCCAAAGTGTTTCTCAAAACCCTCAACACTTCTTTTCTAGTTTCTTGCTTGGTTTGGGGATTTTTTAGATTTTTGGGTTTGTGCTTTTTTAAAACATTTACTGTTTCTCTCGATTTTGAATTTGCAGCTCCATCAGAGTAGCAAAATATGCACCATAGTCACAGATCACACACACATCTGTTCCCACTGGGTATGAACACAAATATATAAATGAAAAAGGTACCTTCTCATTAACTTACAGTTTAAGCAGAATTTACAGACACCACCACAGAAAATCGCTACCACAGAATCTGCCAATTCCCTGCTTAGGTTTTGTCCCAAATATTTGATTTTTCCAGTAACAAGATAAAAAGGGTTAAAGTCTCATCTAGCTCTATAATTTAAGAAACCTCTGTGCCGGGCATGATGACCTTTTCAGTGAGGTGGAGCCTCTTCTTAGGGCTCTGAGCTGTGACTTCTATCAAGTTTATCAGATTCTAAATCAGGTTGAAGTTTTGAGTCCTGTTTTTCTATGCTTCATACTGCTGCTTCTACAAAGGGTTTCCTGACAGCTTCTCAGCTCCTCATTCAGGCTACCCGTGAAATACACAAAAGCATGCAGTAGGGATCAGCTGGCTTCTCATTTCCCTTAAGATGAACATTAGCAAAAAGGATGAACATTAGCAAAAAGTATGAACATTTCTGACCAAAACTGAATGCTTCATCTATGAAGGAGAAAAGTCCAGGGCAAATAAATGTGACAACACATGTGACAATATGCTGTTTTCTCTTAGTCTTTCTCTTCTTCTGTTTCCACTTTAACCTCCTGGAATTTAAAATCTATTAAAATTAGGCTGTTCCTTTCTTGTTCCTGTGTTGTAGGGTGATAAATGCATACTACAAGCAGCTGCTAATTTCTGTACCTTAAGGTGTAAATTTTGGATTCATACCTATGTTACTGCAGATATAGCAATCCTAATTAACATGGAACCATTAAAACTATTTGGTTTTTCAGATCATTGGTAAAAACGCAGTAATTCTTTCATCATTTTCACCTCATCCTGAAAATGTATTTTTTTCACCCTATCAAGATAAAAATTTACTGTGAAACAAATATTTTATTCAAGGCATTTTGTTTCAGTAAAATGTATCATGAAATAGTTTCATTTTCAGAAGAAAAACTGAGCTGTTTTAGTTCAAGAGTGCCAATTCAGTTTTGTAAAATTCACTCATATTCTCTAGAGGGTTTTGGGGTTTTTTCCCCGGTCAGGATCCTTCACCAGTATCAGGAAACAGACCAAACACCAAGGATGTGGAACTTGAACACAGAAGTACTTTTAAGTTGTGGTTAAACCATCATGCAAGGATTTTTGCATTAGCCCTGCCTTGATAATTTTTAGTGCATGTGAGCTGAAAAAGGGATATTAGAAGAAAGAAAAATCATTTTGAGTTGAAGAACAAAATTACAAAACCACTGGCATCTCAGAGGGACAGGGCATTACAGGGATGACACCAATGAATTTTAAAAGAGAGATGGTGATTTTATTAACCTGTCAGCTTGCCTGCCTGTTTTCTAAGTGGCGGCTATATCCATATGTCATTTCACAGAGCTGATAAGGTTGCTTGCAAGCACAAGCCTGCAGCAAAATTTGAAAAATGTGCTTGAAGCTCTGTTTCTCCTTTAACCTGCAGGCACAACCCACGGGAAGCAGAGAGGCACTGGGCATTGTTGCGGTGGCAGATATATGTCACTGTCATTTGTCCAAAGGTATGGAGAAGGCCTGCTGGAGTCTGGTGGCCTCAGCTGGCTGGCTGACCTCCCCCTGACTCAGGGCAGGCAGAAACAGAAAGATTTTGTGCTCTGGCAGAGCTGGGCCTTCCCGTGACCCAGGCAAAACCCTCCAGCCGCTTTCCCACAACGCCGCGCCGAAGCCTGGCTGCAGCTCTTCGTTTATTTTTTCAGGTGAGTAGAGGCTGTATCAAGTACTGGTTTCTCAGTTGCTTTTAATTAGGCTTCTGGAAGCCGCTCTTTCATCTCAGGCGAAGCCTGCGTCACTTCGCTCCAGCTATTTTCGGTCCTAAAGCCGCGGGTTCGCTTTCATGCGGCTAATTGAAGGCACACGGGAAAGCAGAAAAGGGCTAATCCCAATGATTTGAGATATTTTATGGTTAGGGTGAAACCGCACATTTTTTAGCTGCAGAGAACCACTTTCTAAATTTTAACCTCCCAACTGCTTCCCCGAGGGCAAGGGGGTGGCTCCCAGGAGACACCGGCTGTAATGACACAAGATCCCCACAGGGTCCCTCATATTGTAAGGGGAGGTTGAGCAGGTGATAGAGACCTGATGTGCCATAATAGACTGCCTTTGATTTTAGACTCCTGCCCCTCCGGCCATCTCCTCATGTCCCAGGTACAGCTGAAGTCCAACAAATTGCAACTAAACTTCCAAGCCACAGAGGACTTCAAGGCATGTGACTGCCATTAGCATCGGCTGGATTCCTACAATGCAAGTGAGTTTGAAAATAAGCAATAAAAGGCATTTCATGAGCTCACAGGGGAGATTCTTCATTACTGTCTAGGATTGTCTGCTACAATGGCTGGGCCTGGGAATCCGTCACTCTCTCCTGCCCAAATCTGCTGCATGACTACACCACCTTGGCGTGCAAAAGGACATCAGGACTCCATAGCTGCTCCGTGTTGTAGTGTGTTGCTGTTTGTGTTGTGTATTGCTGGTATTCCCTCACACCTGCCCACCTGTTCCCTCAGGCAGACACCTGCATCCATACTGCAGCTGCCAGGGACTCCTCTGCTGCTGAAGTGCTGCATGTAGCCCACCTTATGGACAAGGTGTGTTTCTCAATACATGAAGAAATCACTGTCATGACTGCTTTGGAACTCCGCTTATAGACACATACCCTTTAGAGGCACCTGGGTAAAATCTGGTGCAAACTGAGTGAAAATGCCTGTACTGGTAAGTGATTTTATCTGCTGTGAATCCAGTCCACATTGTGATACACCTGAAACACATTCTCACACAAAGCACTATTTGCAATATGAGTCTGTGACCCCATGATAAAGTCACTCTTTTTCTCAGTAGTGCCACTGAAGGGCATAAGAGACTTTGTCAAGTGCTTCTCATGTAATATCAGCATCTGACACTTAACACCTTATTGAACTTTGAGGCAGATAACTCAGAGTAATCCTCTTGTACTGATTTTCAAACACACACACACACACACACACACACACACACACACCAGTTTGCAATCATCTGTTTGCCTGAATGTGTAGTTGTGTGTTTTGTGCAGCAGTTGAATGAATAGCACAAGAAGAGTTAGGAGCAGAAATCCTTTCACCCCAAAATATGGCAGTGCAATTAATTGACAGAGGGGACCCGCAAAAGGTTGAAGAATCAGTTTTGTGCCCTGGCTGTTCCACAGGCCTTTGATAGCTTTTGTCTTTCATATTCTTGAATTTTCTTTTCCTGGCCAGTCAATTCAGTGCTCAACACATGAAGCATGTAGGCAGCAGTGAAGAACGTGATGAACCAGAGAGATCAAGAATACCAATAGAGCCCTTTCCAAAGGGCTCCTGATCTGGCCACTTTTCTTCTTCTGGCAGTTCAGAAACATGTAGGGATTAATAAAAAAAATAATAATTATAAAAAAGTTTCTATTCCTTGCACCTTGTACAGATGAATTTACAAAGCCTTGCTGATTGTTTAATTTATCCATGCACTCCCCACATTTCATAGGATGACTCTTCCTCTCCAGAACATGAGTGTAACCTCTTGGCTCATGGTGCTGTGTGCTCGTCTCTGGTGGAAATACAGTTGTCAGCTCAGCTGTTGGCGGTGGGAATACCCCTGGAGTGATGGGTGTGCTCTGGACTGACATAACCAGCATAACACCAAAGGATGCAAATGGGTGGATGATGCCGGGTAGAAAGACAGCAAGGAGGCAGAGGGGTCAGAGTAATAGATGGCAGCAAACACAGTGCTCTATTTTTGATCTTTTCTTTCTTCTTCTGAACTATACATTGGCTAAAAAAAATGCATTTCTGGGGAAAAAAATAACATGCTTATGGGAAGATTTTAAATTCTTGAAGGAGTTTGCCCTGATAGTGTTATAAAGCAATAAGTTTGGGAAGCCAAACATCTCTGTTTGAAGGCTGAAGCGACACTGTGACTTTTCACTCTGAAATGACGTTTTTCACTTCACAGGCAATCTACAGCTTCTAAAGCATTTTAAAGGGATTAAGTAATTTGAAACAGAAAATAAATAATTCCTGTCTTACATTTCAAGAAAATCTGAAAAATTCTGCTTTGGTTTTAACCAAATGTTTTTCCTCTGATAATTCTGTTCAGCAACTGAACTGAAAACCCACTATTCATTCAGTCCCTACACAGGTAATTGCAGTTTGAAAATGTGAAAGGTTACATAAATTATGCTCAACAGTCCTTCTACTTAATTATTTGCTGGCTGTTTTCTCATAGCTTCAAAGCACAAGTGGCTTTCTAAGCAAGATTTGAACGATGTGAAGGTAGAGAGCTAGCTTACAGTGGTTATGGCTTCATATTTTGCATATGGAGCCATTATTCCAACTAATAGATCACCACCGAGAGAAGCCATTTAAAATATCTTTATGGCCTATATCCTGACAGGGAAGGAGTTGTAAAAAGGTCATAAACTGTGCCAAGAACCATAAAAAGAAGTTGGTGTTCTGCATTACAAGAAATGCAAGATAAGGTACTTGCACGTTCCAGGCATGGTGGGTGGGTGGGCAGGGGGCCTAACAATATCCAGATGGGCCCTGGAGCAGGGACTGCAGGGAGGCTCTGCAGAGCCGACCCCTCTCATCTGCCATTTCTTACCCACGTCACTACCTCCTCTCCCCTGGGTTTCTGCCTTTGCCTTGTGTAGCCTGCATGCTCTTAGCCCCTGCTGGGCTTTCTGCCTTGTGTCCCTCGACCTCCTCCTCTGGTGCCTGGGCTTCTCCTCTGCCATTCCCAACTAGCCAGAGGGTGGTACCTGCCAGGGCCTTGCTCCCCTGGCTGTGCTGTGCTACAAAAGACATCACAATCTCAGTCAGCCTTATCAGAAGAGGTGCCTGCTGTCTCAGGGATTCCTTCAGGGGTGGGATACAGGCAGAGGAAGATAGATAGATCATCTGGTTCTGCAGGAATTTCCAGTGTCCAGTCTTGTCCCCTGACAACAGTGGGGTCAGGGATTCAGTAAATCTGTCTAAATCTTTTGCCCACATCCTCTCCCACTTTCCCCAGGGAGCCTTTAGTGAAGAATCTGGTGGCTGGGGGCTGAATGGGGCTTGTCTGCTGTCCACAGATTTCCAGGCAGGACACACTTATGTCCCTGCAGGATTTAGCTCTTATGCATGCTGTCTTGTGCATTCCTGCTTTGAATCTTGCCCTCTCTCCTTCAAACAGAACCTTAATTTTGAGTTTTGGAGCTGACCAATATTTGGATGTTTTGAGAAAGCTTCAGTGCCCTTAAAATTATTTTTTATTTCCCTGAAGGAATATTCTTTTTTCCTGTCTTCTTAACTAAATCTATGAAAAAAAACCCCTGCAAAAATCTCTATTTATGCTATGCCTGTTTTATCTTTCACTTTCATATATATATATATATGTATGTGAATGACATCTGTAGTTCAACCATGTGCAGAATAAGTTAGGTCCCAGCCTCTTTTGAGGTATCACAACTGTGGAAAAGACTATTAGTGCAAATAAGAAACAGGCTGTAACAACCAAATGCTTGGGTACTAATTCAGTCTTTGGCAAAAGTCTCCCATTGTCTTCATTGGGGATTTTCATATATGACATAGAGTGTGTACTATATTCCAGTTTTCATAACCTTTGTACATGCTCATGGTCTTTTATGGAGATGCTCAGTCACACTGGGATGACTGCTCACCTCTCTTGCTGTAGGTTGCACTCCTCGGTCCACTCCCAAGGAAAACCCACAAAGACCTTTAACTCAGAAAGAACATTTCCATGACTGGGGACACTCAGGGCTTCCCTGAGAAATTTGGTCTTCTATAGATAGCCACAGCAGAGCTCTGATTATAGCTGTGTTTGCATAACTCCTGCCACTAAAATTCACTGAATCCAAAGTGTCAGCATTATGCCATGATTTGCTGCCATATCACATGTTAACCCTCTGCTGCAAAGACTCACAAACCAACCAATGCTAAATAATCACTTCCTTTCAGTCTCTTCCCTTGTGCCACTCCTTGTAGACTCCAGTAGAGATCCCTTAGCCAGCACTGAACTCTGCAAGAGAGCAGGAGTCTCAGTACCAGTATTTGTTTCTGACAGATCTTAGCCAATGCACCTCTCTTTTCCATCAGGAGGGAAAAACATATCTTTCTATGGTTTTTTTAGAACCCTTTCTAGTTCTGCTCCCTGCTATGTTGCCTTCTGAGCTCTTTGTCTGGCCTGTGTATTATGTAGCTATTATCCTTATGTAATGGCTCTAATGAAACCAGGGTCAGACAAAGCTAATCCAGGGATTTAGGTTCGTTATGGTATGGGATCGCCTGGAGCCTCTCCTTTCATTTGCAGCAGAGATGGCCAGAAAATTCCCTCACTCCAGTAAAGGTGGGCATCATAGCCAGAACAGCAGCCTTTCTCCAAATGCACACCAAGCACAAAGAACCTTGCCTATTTCACTTGTGAAGTGGATCTTGGCCAATCCAACTGGATTGGTGTCTACAGAAAACACAGCCAGGGAAGGTGATGCCCCTTTACCAACTTACCCCAGGGGCCAAAAGGTTAAAGCACTCACTGAGGAGACCTGGGAGACCCTGGTTCTGATCTTTCCTCTGTCTGCAGTAATTTGAACCTGCATAAATAGCCAGTGTGCCAGAAGGAAAGTGAGTGATAGTGTCACAGGCCACACACAAAGCCTCCCCTTGGGATGAATGATGCAGATCTCCGTATTCCCACAAAAATGCTCTGACCTCTAGACTTCACCTTCTCCAGTCTGGTGAAGAGTTATTACCAACAAAGCAAAACAACTTCACTGGTGGGAAAGTCTGGGCCTGGGACACCATGTACAGCCTGCTCATGACTCAAACACACCTTCATGGGAGGTACATTCAGATCCCCTCAAACAGAAGCAAGAATTAAGCTAAAGCTTGACACACCCCAGAGTGCCCCTCAGTGATGATATCTATACCTCCAGACCATGACTGGGACACTCATCACAACTTCTTCTGTCAAGGATGCCACAGAAGCCCTGTAACACATATCCTGGCTTACCAGCCTTGCTGCCCAACAAGCAGGCAGGTACAGCCACCCTTGCAGCTGTAAGGAAATCCTGGCTTAGGTAGCTGTGCTCAAACCTGCAAATCTCAAACTGAGGAACACGCTTTTCCTAGACTGCATGAAATGTAAATGTTACTGTCCTGAACTCTGTGGCAAGGAAATCTTTTTGAGGATCCTTTGGGTGGGCCAAGACCACAAAAGGAAACACAATTTCGGCAAGATCCCCTTATAGGAGAGGGAGGATGAAGTAAAAAGGTGGAGCCATTCACATTTCTGATACTCTTCAAATTTTCCTCTTTTGTGTGTGTGATCACAGAGACACTCTTACCCCAGTCTGAGTCTTCTGTGCATGCCTGTGCACAGGTGCTCATAAAGGTTCATCGTGTCCCAAATAGATACATCCAGCTATATGTGTTTTGTGGGAACAATCAGCACCTCCTGGCGAGGGGCAGATATAAATACAGGTATAATCCCTCTTGATTGTTAGGAAGACCCTGTTGTTCAAGGGTGTTTGTGCATAATTTCAGATTAATGCACAATAACAAGCAAATTGCCACATGAGAAAAGCTAACGAGTGAACTTCAACCAACTAAATCCAAAGGTTTGGGTTTTATTAGGCATGTTGCTCCTAAAATGCTTTTGTGTTTGCTGTTCCTGGTAAGCAAGTTAGGTCTCAAAAACCAGAAAATGTTTGTGGTAGCCCTGAGCTCATCAGCAGCTATGAGTTCCAACCTCAGAATCCTTAATTTTCTTCTAATTTAGCCACAATACCTTCAGAGCAAGAAGACTGCACCAGCAAGTGCAGTAATTTTTTAGCCCTCATCTACCTAACCAGCCTCTAAAGAACCAAATCTTAGGCCAAACTCTAAGGAGCATGGTCCCAGAGACTGCAGTCAGTGAAAAAAAGGATTAAGCAAACATGGAGAACAACCTCCAGGACCAATCCACCAAGTCAGAAGTCAGAGTTGTATCAGGAATTACATTTGCCCTCTCCAGATGGAAGCACATTCTGTGTAGCAAGATGTGGGAGCAAGCAAAGGAACTGGGTCTCGCTCCTGACTTCATAGCAGCACATGATCCTTGAAGAGAGTGCCTATGTCAAATATATGGGTAAAACAGCACCCTAACATACAATGTTGCTGAGGAAGTTCAGAGTCCTGGAAATTAGATTATGGATGAGCAGTAACAGGGCTTTAAAATTCTTGGTCATGGAGAGTTAATCTAATGTCTCATCAATAATTCGTAACTTCTTTCTATTCCTGATAATATTCCCAAGACTTCATGCACCTCCAGAAGAATGACCTGTGGTCATGACCCATGGAACCTCTTCTGGCTCCTATATCACCAACAGAATTTCTAGGTTCAGCCAAAAAGACTAAACTGCTCCTTCATTTATCTTTAGAATTGAAGGATATAACAGAAAACAGAGTGCAGAATTTGATTTTCAGAATCTCTTCTATTAATAGTGTCTCTGAAATCAGCAAGAGCTTACTTTGATTTTTTTAGATCTGAAGGTGATGCTATAGCAAATTAGCTCCCTATTTGTTCATCAATACACTTAATACCACATTTATTTCAGCTTTCAGTGTACAAAGCCATGTCTTACTTTTCAGAATATAATTGTGCTGACCAAATCCTTAGAAACATGCCTTTTCTTTTACTGTCATCCCAGTGCATTAAGTAACAGTTTTCAGGCAGAGAGCATGCCATAAAATATAGCTTTCTGTTCTGCTAAATATTTTGGTGATTATCTCAGATCTAAAAGCAGCTTTGGCTTCAAGCTTTGGTTATAGACTGCTCTCTATTGCCTCTGTGTTATAGAAACAACATTTGCCCTGTTCCCTTGATAAATAGTTTTCTGTAGTCTTGTCCCATTGCATTTTAACCTTTTGCTACAGAGTTAGCAGAAATGACTGAGAAAGGAACATTTCTTAAGAGCTTTTTATGTGATAGACTTGGAAAATAAGCCTTCACACGTTGCCAAGATTGGAAGGTAAAGAGAGAAAGGGCATGTTTTGGGCAAGCTCCTTCAGCAGGATGGGAATATTTTGTGGTAAAATGTCATTTTAATCTGAGGTATTTTAGGCCAGACAGCTACAGCTGCTGTCAAAGAGAAAAGCTCCTCATTTCTGCTGGTCTTGCAACTTTGGAAAACATGTATTTTCTGCTGCCAGTAAAGCCAAGGGTTCTTCCAGAGGGCACTGCTGATCTAGAGGGCAAAGCTATATATAATGTTTTTCGGTATGTCATGATATGTTGGTCCTAAGGGAACCCAAGCATCCAGGAAAGATTGAAGTTAGAAACGTGGGTGGAAGCTTTGCAGCCCACAGATATTTCTAAGTCCAAATGACATCCTGAGGAAGTGAGTCTGGAAAGGGGCTTTCTCATGCTGTTCTCTTTCCCAGCTATTAACAGCAGTATGTGCTTCATAGTACCATTCATGCACCAGAAATGCAATCACTTATCAGAGATGAAGGCTATTTAATCTATTAAGGAATGCAGCCTTTGGATTAATGCACAGCATGCTGCTGACACTCCCTCTCTGAACATAACGTATTGCTGCCATAAATGGTGAAATTGGACAGGACAGATTGAGACTCGCAGTGTAACTCCTGCCAGATTGGTTTGGGGTTTGTGTAGCCACCCACACTGACAAGAGCATCCTTGGCCCCTCAGATGTTTTAGGTACACTTGGAGCAGTCAAAACGTGAAAGAAATAGTCTGTTTGCAAGAGGTACTGATCAAATCCAGCACTTAGAATGAGATATGCAAATTCATAAGGAATATGCTTTAGTGGTGTCCTGTGTGTGCCATTTATGCACTTATCTTCTCAGTTTTGACCCAAGCCTATGCTACTAGAAATTGGGCTGCCCAAAATACATGTTAAAAAGCTGGTTGGAGCAGCAGCTATTTGACTCCTAGGCAGAAATTTCTTTGGGACTCTTTCTTTAGCCAACCCCAGTCTGTCCAAATGACAACATCTCTGTCATTGTTCCAGATGTCCTAAAAGTGGGGCTATTTATACTTTTTGTATGTTGGTGTCTCACCTCTCTGTCCACCAGGGAGATGAATGAACAGTTGAAAGCAACAAAATGAGGGAAAAGGCAAAAATAGCATCTGCAGCAGAATGAGTGGTGAAATACAGTCATATGCTTTTTCAAAGTCCTTGTGTTGAGAGGGGTCTGTAGCTATGCAGTTGGAGTCTGCAGAGGAGTGGACCTGTCACTATGAGAAAAACATGGCTAGCACAAGTTCTGCCTGGAAGACTCGGAATTATTTCAGATGAAGAGATTTGGAGCCAGTAAACCTGGTGAATTGGGGACAGGTTAGAAGAAAATGGTTGGGTCTGAGCACCTAACCAACAACTGTGGTAAGCTGCTCAGACATCTACAAAGCTGGGTCTTTTTTGGAGCCTAGGCCACACCTAAATGTCATAATTTGCTGCTGACAGCCCCATTAGAAAGAAGAAGCACTTAGGAAAATTGGAAAATAAGCTATCCCTTCTCCATTTTAGAGATCTCCAAAATTGAGATGAAGGGCAGATGTTTGTAATGCGATGTGCGTTTTATTAACATTTTTTTAGTACTTACATTTTTCACAACAGGGATGTATCTTCAAAGAAAAGATCACCGACTATCTGCAAATGACTTAGTAATCTGTAAAAAATTAGCACTTCAGAAACTCTTACAGAATTAGCACAGATTTTCTGAGATTTTTATCACAAAGAGAAACTCCGCATCAGAACAACATCTTGTCATTACAGATGCTGTGCGACAAGTAGCTCACTTGGCTGCTGCTGATTTCAAAATGTTCTGACCATTTATTGTGTATATTTTCAACGGTTATCCAGCTGGTGTATTAACCCTTTGCATTCCTTTAGCAGTACTACTCTCCTGCCTATTGTGGTCATTCTTCATCCTCCTGTTATGCTATGGTAACATCTGCTGGTGGGAAAGTACTACAGTAAATGATCCTCAAATACCAAACAACCACTAAGCAACTTCTAGAATCAGTTTAGCAAGCTACTTTAAAACATAGTTCTACTAAATGCTTTTAGGTAGTGTAGATTTCAAACAAAAATTTAGTTCAGATCATACAAATAAACAACAGGGTAGGAAGGTCAGTGTGTTCCAGCAGAGAAACAGAATTTATTTCCCCAGCCTCAGAGTTGGTTGAACAATAATATTCAGGGTTCCAAAGATTTTTCTTATCACATATTAAAACTCTCCTCTCTACAAAGCAGGGTAGGACTTTTTTTCTTTTTTTCTTTTTTTTTAAATAATGTACAGGAGCAAGACCAGAGACCTGGGAAGAAAGGAGAATGGTATGTTAATGCTGGAGTTGGGTGGTCAGGAAATTTTTGTTGGGACACAGGATTTTCTATTTCTTACAAATGTGCCATTCTAGAAAGTGATGGTCACAGAAACCATTTTGCGGAGATAAGTGTGTCAGTATGAAATCCAAACTTCTTACATCTAAAATTCAGATATATGTCTGACTTAAGACATTAAGGGCTGTGTTCAGGTCAGGTACTTTTGCAATCATGAATACACCAAATTGTGTAAAAACAGAGGGATCGTGAATCTTCCTTCACCAGACCTTATGCCAAGCCAAGGAATGCACTAAGGAGTAAACCTGTATGGAGGAGAAGTGATTTCTGGTCATCATGCAGACCCCTCCATCAGCCATGGGGTGACTGGGATGCAGATCAGTTTCTCCAACTTGTCTTTGCTCTGGCTTTTTTGGCAGCAAAACTGATGTGACATCAAAGGGCTTCTTCACACATCAGCACCTGCAGCTCTGAATGCAATGGGGATTATTTCTTTTCTTTTCCCATGGATCAGACCCTCAGTGCCTCTGGTGCATCCCAAAGTCCCCCAGGGGATTATTTCCCACTGCCTCCTGCAAGTCTTGAAAAAGGTGGAAAAAGAAGGAAAGCAGTCTTCTGTGTTGCAGAAATGACAAAGGGAGCAGCGCTCACACGTGCCCAAGGGCTCCTATTGTAAAGACTGATTTGGTGCAATCTCCCAGCCACAGGTGTGGGTGTTTTTTAGCAGAGAGGTGAGGCAGGGGGAACTCAACAAACTCATCTGACTTCCTTTAGTTCAAACGTTTCTTGTCAGGACTTACTCAGGGAAAATAAGTATTAAAAGAGCAAAAGCAGGAAAGGGCCATTTGGCTTATCTTGTTCACTTCCTGAAATCCAAACAAACTTTCAAAAAAATCCATATCACACCCTATCCATTCACCCTGTTTCCCTGCACTGAGGATGGGAGAGTCTAGACAAATCTGAGCTTTGGAAAACCTTTGGAACTTTTTTGGAAAATACGTTCCAAATGTTTTGTTAAAGGCTGTGAACATGTTGGAAAACTCTTGCTGGGGGGTTGAGGGAGGTTTTCTTGGATTATTTATTTGTTTTCACTCCAAGCACAATTGCCAAGGGCACAGGGGAGAGAGGCTGGGAGGTCTGAGCCGACTCACACGAGGCAGTCTCAGTGACTCCCCTGGACACCATTTGCCAGCAGTGACTCAGCCAGTATCACCAAAAGTCAGGAGCCAGCCCCAGCTGTTTGTGGTAGCTCTACTGGCCCTTCCATGTCAGGTGCTTTGCAAGAGCTCCTGCCTTTATACCTCTCACTCCAAGTTCAGGAGCATGGTGTTCCAGTGTTTACCCACCTGGCTATGCCCTGTGGCTCCTCATTTACTGTGAAGTTCCTCTGCGTGGCTTCACTTTTTTGGGAGGAGATGTCTGGTCCCCGGGGTGGGAAGCAGCAGCTCCTATGTTTGGCTGGCACTGCCTGGAAGCCAGGCCTGCAGGCATACACAGGTACTTCATTTCAAAAGAGATGCCTCAAAGTCTATGTGAACCTGGGATTTACTCTCTGGTGACTCAGGGTGCATTTTAATTAGTGGGTGCCAGTTTCTAGAGCAGTGAAAGTCCAATTCTTCTTTATAAGTCAGATTAAACAACAACAACCCCACAAAAAAAAAAAAAAAAAAAAAAAAAAAAAAAAAAAAAAAAAAAAAAAAAAAGCTGTGTCAGTTATCCACAGCAATATTGGAGAGGTGAATTTCCTCAGAGCATATGCCAAACTCCTCTCCCTGCTCACTCCTCTGGCCTTCTACTGTGGTTGCCAGATAATAAATATATTTTCCTGTTCTTGAATCTCTCCCTTCACAAATATTCTGTCCTTTCTCATGTCCTGAGGGAAGGAAATTCTCCAGAATGAGCCAGTCTTGTTGGGTCTCCTGGAAAACTTGTGGCTGCTAACTTTATGCCATAAAATAGAAGCAGTCAGGGGAGTCTCTTCAGTCCATGGGGATTTAATTGCAAATTCATGTAGCTAAGTGATGGAAGTTGGAAGCCCTCATCACAGATTTGACTTCTTAATGTCAGATTTGACTTCTTCTTGTAAGAACCAGGGAATGATCATGTCCAATCCTAACATAACAAAAATGAATAGGAGGATTTCAGAACACTATTACTCCTTGTGTCAACCTTTTAGTTTTATTTTAAACACTTGCAAATCCTGATGCTGTAGAACATTTTTTGACCAGCTCCATAAAGTAATTCACAACTTGAGAAAAACTGTCAGAAAAAACTCATGAGGTGATACATCTGGGAGACCACCAGGATTCAAGGGCAAGTGTCACCAAGAAGGCAATATGAAGGAAGTTTTGAGCAGTTTCTAGTTAATATGAAAATCAACAATCGTAACACCACATTGTGAGACCCTGAAGTAGCCTGACTCCTTCTTTTACATTATTTAGCAGAGGCTACATGGCTTTGGGGAAAAGTTAGCTCACACGTTCCTCTGGAATACAGGCTGGGCTTTGGGAAAGTGTGGGAAACACATGTAAATGTTTTTCACACACCAGCATATTTTACATTTAGAAGTGGAAGAAGAGAGAGTGAAACCACAGTGGGTGAATAGGTTTTGCTGCATCTGTGCTTCTCAGACATCCAAAACCAAGACATCCTGAGGAACTTACTAGGAATCTCTTTCTCCAGTGAAACAAGGCTTAATATCTAGTTTGGCCATACAAAGTAACAAGTTTGGCTGGTTGCCCAAAAGTTTTGATTAAACTGTTAATAAATTAAGCCTAAAGAGCAGCCAAAAATCACATCTCACTGCTGAAATTCATATATGATTGAAAAATCCTGTGGTTTGAAAGAGAAAGGAATGTTGTGCCAATTTAATGTTGTCTTTTGGACTGACACTTGTCTCTTCAGGTGAGGTTCTTCTGTCTCCTGCCCCTTGCTGGGGCAGAGTGGAAGAGGGCACAGACCTCCCTGTCCTCCCCCCAGCCCCTCACCTGGCTCATGCCACTTTTTTGCATTAGCAAGCTACAACCCCGAGTGGACCATGCCTCATTTCAGACAGAGGAAGACAAATCCAAGGCTCTCAGCCAGTTTCTAGGGATTAACAGGCATAAATAGCCCTGGAAATGCCTGGAGCTCAACTGACTCCTAAAAAGGAAAGAAAAAAGCAATCAAGGCTCCAACCCACCCTGTAAATTGCAGCACTAGCACGGAACTTACTTAAAGTTTCAAATTTGTGGTCCTTGAGTTTAAAAAGAGGTCTTCCACTGAGCAAAAAAATATGGGAGATGTTTTTCACATCTTGTAATATATTCTTGACAGGAACAGAGATAGGATTATACAACAGAGCAGTCCAATACAAACTGCGGTCTCCAAAAATTGAATCCCCAAACCTTGCACTGTGGGCCTTTCCTCTTTCCTGGCCAAAAATCCCTTTAGATGGATTAGCTTCTGAAGGCCCTTCATCTGCTAACAGAGACTTGGTCAGGTAGAGCTCACTGAATACCACAGAGACAGAGGTGCCTTTTGACAGTTTAAAAAAGAGAGGGTTGGGGGAAAAGGGACAAACGCAATTTTTGAAAGCTGGCGGAGACAACCTGCCCCCTTCCATAGACCACCACTTTTCACCTCTGAGCCAATTCTTTTTGCATAAATATGATCAACCAAAAAAAGATCAGGCTGGCAGAGCTTTAACTTTGGGACAAAAGGACACACTGATGTTATGTTTTGCTGTTTTCTTTGGTTTCTTTGTTGGGAGGGTGGGTTATTTTGTTCCTCCTAGTCTGAGCTCCAGTGATTCATCCATCTCCAAATGTTGACATTTTAACCCGATACAAATCCCCCTGCCTAGCTTTCAGTCTTTTCCATTTTCAGTTCAGATTTCCCTTGTGGACTTGCAATTCACTCTCAGATCATTAATATCCTTTGCTGGCAAATCCCTCTCTATGTACAGAGCAGGAGCGCTTGCTGCCAAATGATCTTCCTCCACCTTTTACTTCCAATGAGGAATGTAACCTCAGCTGCCTTTCAACATTTCCGGCTTCTATTTTTCTACCTATCATTCCTAGTTGCATAATGGCCACTTCACCTCAGCTATCAAGGTTCGTTATTACTGCTCACTCATTGCTGATGCTTGTCTGTAACCTCACTTTTTCTGGAGGGTTGGCAGGCAGGAGGCAAGACAGACTCAGGCCGCTGAGCACAGGCTTTTCTAAGGATCCAGGATGTGGCATAAGCCAAGAAAGCTCCCCCTCCTTCTGAAGAAATACGGACAGGGGGGAAAAGGAAAAAAAGTGAAGCAGCAAGCAACTCTCAAGACCAATTTAAGCAGAATGAATGGCTCTTTGTTCTCTAGGGCAGAGTTTGCATTTATATTTGCTGTGTTAGCCACGGTTGTGATTTAATTGCACATCTTAATGACTTTTGGTGTTTCCCTTAAAGACCCAGAAGCTGGAATCAAGGGAGTCCATAAGGCCCTTTGCATTCATTTAGAGCAGAAGGTAAATCTTACTTTTACAACAAAGAGGAAGAAAGTTCTCCCCAAAAGGCTCCAAAACCCAAAGGAAAATAAAAGAAAATTGACATTTGTTGTTTTTAAGAAGTCTCAGGATCTTTGAGCCACTCTCAGGAGTTTGGAAGGCCTGATGCTTTGATGCTCAAAATTGACAATGCTGCCTTTATATTGAGTGTGTCACCATGCACAAATTTGCTCAAGAAATTAGGAGTAAAGATTCATTCCATATGCTACACCAGCCCTTTCAACTTTTTCCTTGTTCTCTTGATGCAAGTGGCAGCAAGGAGAGAAGACAACTGCCCATCTCACCTTTGCTGCCTTTAGCACCTTTACTAGTCAGATTCTCATGACTCTCACCATGTACAAGAGAGGTGGTGTAAGCATATGTTGTACAGTGTGGAGATGTTTCAGTATTTAAACAGGAAGACACAAACACAGGATTTGGATTCACAGGAGAATTAGGCCAATGGATGATCTTTCACTCTTTCTCTGAGAGAGATCCTTCCCTGTAAACCAGTGCAGCCAAAGGCCCTGACCCTGTTCAGCCACACCACCAGTAATGCTGCTGTAACTTCAGTGGTGATCACTGTGGCAGGAAGCAGAGTGTAAGTGGATGATCTGTGTTCTCTACCTTGTGCATCTAGTTTGGCACATTTGTAACTTTCTTCAGCCTTTTGCTGTCCTTTACCCACTAACCTTCAAACAGATTCATCCCTGACTCTCTGGGCTGCTGGGGCTCACATTCACCTTTTTCAAGGGAGCTGGTCTCATTCCCTGTCCATGCCACAGATTTGTGCTGGTCCCTGTCAGCCTGAGGTGGGTTGGCAGTGATCTACCACCCAAGATCAGGGTCTGCTCAGAAAAGGCTGTGAAATTCTCACAGTAGTGGTGAAGCATCACATCTGGATGGCAGGGCTTTGTGACAGTATACATGTGGTCAGCATCAGGGAATGTTCAGACAGGACTGGAGAGGAGATGTGTGACCAAATCTGCAAGAGTAGTGGACTCAGGTCAACAACTTTGCACATCTGCTCCCCTGCTGCCTTTGGCTTGTTTGTCTACTTGCACTGTAAACTCTATAGGCGAAGGATTCTGTCTTAGCTATGGCTTAGGAGACCAGGATGAATAACAGCAGATGAATTTGGTCTCTGTACTTTTATGACCTTCCTTCTAAAAATTCTGCTAAATCCTCAGGCCAAACACAATACTGACAGGGTTCTTTGCTCGTACCCCCATCAGCATCATGTGCTTGCAGTAAGTCAGACTCCTGACTTTCCTTAAGGCTGAATTATGTCTACTTTTCTGCCATACTGCCTGTGGATCCTACCATCCTTTGACCCTCAAAAACAGGGATTTGCCTGATTTATACCATATTTCCATAACAAGTCTTCTCTGTTAACCTTTAATTTTATATATTTTTTTCTTATTTAAATTTTGATTGAAAGAATATGTAGCTCCAGCATTTTGGGGACTGAGGTGAAAACCTTTGGACTGACCTGAGACAGTGTTGTCGCACAGGGTCTTCAGCTGGTATGTAGAGAGAAGGTGAGTGCCAAATAACATTATTTTTGGAGTCTGGTGACTGCTACCTGTGTAGCAATGTTGTTAACCAGTTATCAAAGGAACACAGGGTCTGATTGTGGGATGGGAACTTCTGTCCTGGCTAGCAGGGAAAGCTGGGCACTGGTAACCTGCAGGTCATAGCCAAAATTTAATGACCTAACAACCAGTGAGGCTAATGGTGATCAAAGGTGTGGAAAGGGACAAGTGAGGAATTATTAGGAAGGACCCCATGCTCCTGTTATAGACGACACTGAGGTGACTGTTCCTGGTTGGCTACAGCGCCTACAGAATAAAAATGGTTTTGGAAAACCAGCACATACATAAGAAAGAGACTTGTGAGAACATATTTCATGTTCTGTGGTGAAAGACAGGAAAAGGCAACCCTACATTTTGTAGAGAACGTGGAGTGGGGGTTTGGACAGTCAGTCTAGAAGTACGTAGGTGAGGAGGCATTTGCTAGCAGTGATTTTTTCAGTTTGGCAAATGTAAAGCAAGAACCAATGGTTAGAAGGTGAACAAAATCAGACAAGAAGTGAGGTGTTGTTTTTTTTAAAATGCACCATAGTGCAAGAAGAAATCGATTGGGGGAGGTCTTATGTCACTGAAGATCAGATGAAGCCATCACAAAGTAATTTCTGGTTCTAATTAACCATTCATTTTCCATATGAATAAAGAAATGATAACATTATGGAACTTCAGACCTCCATTCTTGCTTTTTCAAGACAGAAACAGGACTTCTGTGTACAGGACAAAGAAAAAAATGAGTGTTTTATTGCACAAAGAACTAACCCTAGTAGTTGCCTAATTCTCTCACACCCATTCAAGACAGCAGAGGAGTACCCATGGTCCCACTTGTGTTCAGCTTCTTACAGGATCTCATTCTCAACACAAAAACCATATTCTATGTAGATTCTCATTTATAGCAGAAGTGTGCTAGTTTCTTCATGTTTTTCTACTCCTGTCAGCTGATTTACAGGCAAATCCTAAAGCCCATCAATCTTCTGTTTGTGTTCTGTGGGCGACCTAAAGCAGTGCTATTATTGCCAAAGGGAGAATGATGTAAAATGGCAGTAAGTAAAGAGCACTCCCAGCTGCACTCTACATATCCCCACAGCCGCCCTGGCCAGCCTCATATAGTGCAAACTCTCCAACCTTTTTCTGATTTCATAGCTCAGGCACTTCCCTGCATCCTTCTGCTCGGTATGCTAAGGACAGGCTGAGGATGGGGAGAGGTTGAAAGCTGCGCTCAGTGCAGTTTTTTCTCTGTAAATAATGTTTTATTAGTCAGAGGTATTTTAAAGGTCACCCGCCTCCACAAGCATTGGTTGGCACGGTGCTCCTTAAGAGGGATTTGGGCGCCGGCGGTTCAGCGTGAGAGGTGCCTTCCCAGAGCATCCCCTGCGGAGCGAGGCAGCCGCAGTGGCCGCTCAGCACAGCGCTGCTGGCCTCTGGTGGCCGCTCCGTGTCACCAGCCCTGCACGGCCACCGCCAGCGCTGAGCATCCCGGCCCCGGCAGCGCTGCAAGGGAACGGGCACCAGACCCGCACATCCTCCCTTAGAATGCTCCCCACTATGGGGGCATCGCCTTCCCGCCAGTACCAGCCCCGCCCTGGTGGTCCTGACAGACTGACTGACTGACTGACTGACAGCTTTGGCCCAGCTCAGGAAGGTGTTCACGGTCAGGACACAACTTCCTGCTGTTGCAGCAGTCACTGTTGCTTTTTGCTCTGACTACAAATGCCTGTGGGAGTAAGTCTGACATTTCAGGCCACCTGAATAGCTCTGGGACAGCACTTTCACTGGGGCAAAGATGGAAAAATTAACGAACTCTGACTATTCGAAAGTTTCTTCTCGTCCATGGAACATGAGCAATTGCAGGGATTAAAAGCAGAGTAGATCAAAGCTCCTTGCAATGGACATTTCTTAAGTCTGCACAAGTGAACCATGACAAAAAATAGAGCTGAAAGCAAAATGAAGAAACTTAGCAAATGTCAGTGCCAGTTAAATAATCTCCTTTCAGCAATCTGGTGGTTTGGCTTCCCCAGTGTCAGCCATGGCATGAGCTGTGTCAGTGAGGGATTAGAAACCCATGATGAACTGCCTGACAAAGCAGAGGGGTACAAGTAGCAGGTGACACGGCGATGCAGCAGGAATGCTCAGCTGACACAGTGAGGCCACCACACTTTTACGAGCCAAGACCCTGCCACCTGTCTCTAAATTATCCCCAAGACCACACAGACTGAAATGGGGTGAACACATTCAAGGTTCAGAACGGGGGTGTCTCGGTACTCCCTCTGTGAAAGCGTGAAAAATCCATGTTATTGGAGAACCGAGGTAATCCTGAAAGTGGCTGGCCCTGGTCTGTTTACAGTGGTCAGATGTCACGCCCACATAAGTCATGGAGATAGACAAAGATCAGAGTTCATGAAATAGTGACTGGGCACCTCAAGCAAAGAGAGGATGTGCCTGTAGATTAGCTGGTGAGGAGTGGACAGCTCTGGAAAAGAATGACTTTCATCCTGCCTTCCTCATCTCAGCCACAGTCTCAGTTCTGTGTCTCCAGGAGGCAGAAGTTTGTTGAGCCCTGGGGACAGCCCCACATCTGTGGTGGCAGTGCAGGTGTTCACTGTGCACCCACTGGAGATGGGCTCAAGCTGGAAGCCTGGGGATGGACACAGCCCACCCAGCACAGGAGAGGTGCTGCTGGGGGTGGTGGCCCTGCTGCTGCACCCAGAAGAGCCTCCACTCCAAATACAAGATGGCTCAGCTCCTGGATGAATTCCTACTTGCATGCAAGAGATGTGAGTCACCAGATGAAGTGATTTCCCCCCACTCACTTCTTTTTGGATGAGGAGGCTTCAAGAGAGGAATTTTGAAATATCCAGTCCCTTTTTCAAAAGCTTTCATTAAAACAGCCCATAAAGTTTCTCTTTAGGGAAAGTTTAGGAGACCTTTAAAGAAAAAAAATTAAAATGAAAATTCAGTTTTATTGAATGAATGGGCAGCACTGAAAATATTCAGAAAATTAAAATTAATTTGAAAATAATTAAAAATAAGAGAAGCTTAGTGTATGTTTCCAAGTTCTGGGTAATATTAAAATAGCACTTAAAAAACTGCAAAGGAAATTTACTGTGAGCAGGTGTTTGAAATAATTGGGGCAGAAAAAGGGTTGACTATTAATTAATGAAGAATTATGAATGTTCCTCGTTGGATTTTTTTTCCTGTAGTCAACATATTTTTAACCATATGAACTTAGGGAACACATTTTAAAAGTGTAGAGTTGCTTTACAGACACATACTGGGAGCTGAGCATTATTTTAGCCCCATTTATTTTATTTTTGCCAGAGGCATGCATTTAACAGGAGCTGTTGAGAGGACCAAGGTACTACAACAAAGTCTTCCTCGTCATTTTTAAGGCACAGATGTTAATATTTTCTGGATAAAAACTTTACACCAGGGCCAAAGGCACTGAAAACTAAAACACAGCAATGGGATTCAAGAAAGGCGAATGAAGAGCAAATGTGTAAGGCCTGGTCATGCATAGGACTCACTCTGGGCTGTCACCCTGAAAGACTTTCAGACACCTACTGATCTCCCCAGGGTCCTTTGCGGACAGATGCTGGAGCAGGGGTTTTGCCTGGGCTCACCAGCTAACCTGGGCTCCTGTTGAAAGGGCTGGTGGTCTTGGGGCTGCAAAGGGGCAGCCCCTGCATGTCCTGTGCTTGGCTACTGTAAAATTGTTCTCTAGTTGATTCCTTCAGCCTCCAATGCCAGCCAGATTGCAATGGCTTTGCTCCATGTCAGCCAGGAGCACAGAGCTCTCTGAGGAATGAATGCAACCCTTTGGCTGATTTAATTCGCAGCTCAATCAGGAGGGTGTGCACTTAGATCTCACACCTGCAAACTTCAGGTGCATCAAATACAGGCTGGTGTTAAATGAGAACCTTCCAGTGTAAGAAGCCAAAGTTGTTTCTCAAGTATGGTGCATGTCTCAAGTGCTGCAACCAGAACTGTGGGTAAACCAGCCAGGAAAAGTTCTGCTTACTGAATATAGGCCAGTGTCTGTCAGAGGTTGCTTCCTGATTTCTTACCCTGTAACCTTTTTCTCAATTTTTACTCTTGCTCTTTATTTTTTCACTAGCCAGCCCACTTGAAGTTTGGTTAAACTCTGTGGGAAACAATTATTCTGATTCCAGACTGTTTTGGTAGTCGATGAACTCCAAGATGGCACGAGGTTAAAGTGCAGCCCCCAGACAGTGATGCTGAATAGGCCAGTGGTGCAAGTGTGACAAATTAGGGACAAAAGTACACCAGGTCTCTTGAGTGACCAAACACCAGAAATTTCAGTAATTTCTAATTTCCTTCTTAGTAACCTGGTCTTATGGATTTCCAGCAAGACTGCAGTCAAGAGCACCTCAAGTCCCAGTTACTTGCAGAGAGAGCTGAGGGTTTCTTACAAATAGTGAATACAAACTGTGAGCTTGAGTCAAGCTTTGACGTTGGTAAATTTGTTTCCATGGAAATTACTTTTCTCTTCATGTATCTAGAGAAAGCAGTTGGGAAAAAGGCTACCTTTCTTTCTGTCACTAATATAAATGACAGGCACATTAAATACAGCAAACAAAAACCCTGGAGTAAACAAAATCAGCATTTATTCCTCATTCATCTTTTTACAAGACTGCTTCATGGTTTTCACAAAAGAACACATACCAGAGATACATGAGTTAATCTACAAAACCAGATATGCAAACCAAAGTGATAAGGTACATGAAAATCCACATGCTTCATGATTTAGTTGCCACATGCCTGTCCTCTAAATTCAAGGGAAGTTGCCGTGGGGTACAAAAACATTAGTTCTGACTCACCAAAATGAGATCACTAACTCTACAGACAGAGCTAAACAACATATTTACAAAGCACTATCTCTACCAGTCTTTATCTGAGTTTGAAACAGGTAGTTAGTTAGTTGTTCAGCTACCAAGCCTTCATGGAAGGTGAAACAGTCTAGCATTCCTACATGGATTCATACAGTGTTTAGTTTTATTCACAGGAGACACAAGAACAAGTACATATCAGTGATAAAAGTAGTAGATGAAGATGCATCATCCTCCTGGAAGGAGTTTAGAGCATTTGTGCTCATTCATCCATTCATCACTACTCTGGGTGCAAAACTGCATTTTGCACCGTGTATTTAAAGTCCAAAAGCTAGGAATTGCCCTTCTCACTGGATCCAGAGGAACATAATCCAGTGCTTCCAGGTCTCCATGAGTGGAGAAGAGCTGACAAATACCTCTTTTTCTCACAGTTCCTGGTGGGGGCTATTTTGCTGAAAGAGGTTGTCAGTGATTTATAGTGTCAGCATTAAACTAAAAATGCTAAAACAACTTGACTTTTACTGCAGCAATTTAATCACTACAGAAAAAGTGTTTCTTGATTGAGATTCCAATTAAAAAAGATTAGCATTCTTTTTATTTTTACTGATCAGGACTGGTGCAAAGTAGATATTTTTGTCAGGAAGGTGGTGTGGTTAAAGTGGGCTCTTCTACTACTCACATCACAAAACGTGGATCTAGCACTTCCCTTACTTTTTTCTGTGAGCTACTCTGTTATTCCTGGTTGGAATCAAGAATTTAGCTTGGCTTTAATTTTATTCAGCTTCTGACATTAGAGGGAATATAAAAACAAAATTAAAAAGCAGCTGCTCTTGTAATCTCCAGAGTGGATTATCCAGGTTGCCAACTGCTTATGCTGTGAGGGTACTCAGAGGAGCAACTGGCCACAGGCATTCACAAACATGGACATGATAGTATGGAGATCTTTCTGCAGAAGAGGTTTTTACCTACTTCATAATCTTCAGGATGTACAACATATAAAAACAGTTGAAAAACCACTAGTGTCCCATCTTGTGCCAAGTATATTTGCTTCTAATCTTGATGTCAGTCTTTGACTACTCAGGTTTATCTGACATCCAGTATATCTGCTGCATCTATAGGAGTGGGAATAACAGCATCCTGATTCTTAGGAGTGCCAGGTGATAGTTGTCATGTTCCCAGGATTTTATTTTTTAATTTTTACATGTCAGGAAGAATGCACAAAACAAGCACTTCTTCCCTCCCACCACAACTGATGTTTATGTTTTATGTCACCTACTCTTGAGGTACCAGCAGTCATCCTTGTCTGTCCATGAGCATACAGCTAAAAGGAATAACAGCAGCTAGAAAAGTGCCTTTCACACCCAAACCTGCTTACAAACACAGCAATTCACAGTCTCTAAATGCAATTACATAAGCCAATATTTACCAAAAATTACAAGCAAACTTACACAGATGTAGGTGACTTATTAGAACCTAGTAAGCTTAGTATTATTATGACCTAGTAGAAAATAAATTATGTGTCAAAATAATTTACCACAGCAGGCTTTAGCTATTAGTCATTACAGAACATATTTAAATTATAAAATCATAGAATCATAGAATAGTTTGAGTTGGACAGGACCTTTAAAGGTCATCTAGTCCAAACTTCCTGCAGAGAAAGGAGGCCTCCCATTTGATCAGGTTGCTTACAGCCCTGTCCAACTCAGCCTAGAATGTTTCCAGAGGTAGGGCAAAGTAAAAGAGAACCCAAACCAAACTTACACATGTGAGCACACACACAAAACAGCATGCTGCTCAAAGTGCAATGAGACACAATTAGGAAGCCACTAAAAAGAATCTGTCTCAAGCTATTATTTACTAAAATTGCAACAGCAGAAAAGATCACAGAATTACAGAATTTTTAGGATTGAAAGTGACCTCTGGAGCTCATCCAGTCCAACCCCCCTGCCAAGGCAGGGTCATCTAAAATAGGTGACACGGGAACATATCAAGAGGTGTTTGGAATGTCTCCAAAGAGGGAGACTGCATAATCCCCCTGGGCAGCCTGTTCCAGGCTCTGCCACCTTCAATGTAAAGAAGTTCTTTCTTATGTTGAGGTGGATACAAGACACAAATTAACATCTCTGGAGACATTTCTCTCAGGCACATTACTATACACAGCAGTGATGATTACACAGCAGTATAATGTTTTACCCTTGGTGACAGTAGGTAATGTACCTCCCTTTTGACTCAGTGCAGCAGATCCAGCATCTGTGGAGCAAAAATCAGAAGTGTGCTTGGGATTCTTTCCTCCTCCACTGGACACCTGCAGGCCCACTTGGGTTTAACCCTGGGCACCAAATGGCACCTTCAGTCACTGCAGAGACTTGCTCAGTCCAACCTCCTCTGACTGTCCCTCCCTCAAATTCACCCCTACTGCAGGAGCTGTTCCAAGAATGAAACAGTGAGACAATTCACAGACAAGACTCTAGAGCATGACCATCATTATATATGTTATTAAGAATGGAAGTTAAACGCCTTAATTGTGTTAGCACACTGCCTGGTTGCACAAGCCAGAGGCTGCTGAGGGGTCCCCTCCTCAACTTATGCCTAAATTCTCAAGGTGGGGGAAATAGGTCCAGCTCTTCTATCCTCCCATGCATTCCTATTTCTGACAGAGCACTGTGCAGATGAACTTGAGGGCTGTGCTCAACAGAGGCCACATTTTTGACAGCTCCTGGAGGATTTGTGGTTGACTTAGCACAACACACTCTAATACTGGGCTGATCTGCATGGCACTAACCTCTTAATTACTACTCAGATGTATACATCAGCAAATAATAAATCCTCTTAATTCAACTGAGCAACAAAGCAGAAAAGACTCTAGTCACACTATTATTTTGGTATAGTTAATAAGATTGAAAATTACTTGCAATTTATCCATGTAAAATCTACCAGAGGAAAAACAAAACCCTGATCCAATTCTACAATAATAGCCCCAGAGCGCATAAAGAGATCCTGTAATTACAGAGTGGTTTGCTGCATTTTAGCCTGATCATTGAGTTGTTTACTGTAAAAAAAGCTACAATATCTTGAAGACAGTCAGAACAAGAATGGGAACTCCAGCCTTAACAGAAAGGCAACTTTTCTATCCATTTTGACCAGGCAAGTATAAATGGTGACTAAAAACAAGCAGACCAGCTTCTACTTAAAAGTCATATGCTCATTTCTTGCTTTGAGACCACTCAGTCTTTTCCCAAAGAAACTTCAATTTCTGCTTGTCAAAGTTTACTTTAGTTAAGACTACAGATGAGGACTTGAAGCTGGCAGTGCTCTATATTGTATAAAAGATACATGGTGTGCCAGTGTGTGATAGCAGTGTTTGCAACCTCTCGTGCAATACATCAGTATTACTAAGATGTTGCAGCTGTAAGAAGCCCAGTCCATTTACAGGAGCAGTCTTAAGGGGTGTACTACAGTGATTTTAAAACATTGGATCAAACTGGCTGTAGAAAGTATGATGGCCATGATGTCCCATTAATGGGCCCCTTTCTACTTCAAAATGAAGGCTATCCAGAAAGGACAAAGGTGTGAGAAGCAATTCACTGCATGGTGATGAAAAATACTGTTGTGTCTTTATGTTGATCCCTTTTTTTAAAATGACAGAACTTAAATATATAAACATATGAAATGCATTGATAAATATATAGAGATAGCTATGTTAATATGTGGTTTGATCAGAACTGGATTAAGCAAAGACAATGTAAAGACACCACAAAAGCACAAATAAATAAAATACTCATTACAATTTGCATTTATGTAGTTCTGAAACCAAGCAGTAAGAAAGCCATATACAGCAGGGAGTAAGTCTCATTATTTTAACTTCAGAGCCTTGGCAACCTAGATTCACTTAATGATCAACCATAATCAAAAAATTTCAGGTGAAAAATTCAGCTGTTCTGACTCCCATTTTTTTTTTTTTTTATCTAGTAAAGAATCAGAAAGGCTTGGGAGTGAGATAAGAAAACTTTAGAAATACAGAGGATTTTTACTTGAGCCTGTACTCAGAGGTTATAATGAACAAAGCACTGACTCAGCTCTTTGCCAGTGGTCCTACTCAGTTAAATTAGCATTAAACAGATTAGCTGATATAAAATCACCCTCTGTTAAAATAACTCTGAATTATACTTGCATTTCAGAGAACAGGGTCTGCATGGGTACAAGTGAATAGTGCCTTGTTCTCTTTCTTATTTAATTAATCCAAGTGTATTTACAGCAAGCAGTAATTCATCAGGCTAAAAAATCCTGAAATGTACTGTATCACAGTTGCAGCAAATTCACTTATACACAAGGAAAGACTTATTTCTCCCTTCCACTGGTGTTACATTAACATGGCTTTAGCTGTGGTTGAGCTAATCCTTAACTCATTTTAGTGTGACAGGAAAAACAAACTTCAAATCTTCTACAGAAAGCAGCTTTAAATTTGCTGCAATTTTTTGGTGTTTTTTGGTTTTGTTTTGGTTTTTTTTTTAATTATTTGACTCCAGTGTCAAATGAACCTTGGCTACAGATATAACATAGTGACAGATTGCCTTCTGGGCTCAGATAAGAAACAGTGAATTTTACATGATAATTTAAACTTTAGGGAGCCTTTGATAAGTAAATACGGATATAAGACTAGATAGAGAAAAGTTCATTATGAAACCAAGCTAATGTAGCACTTGCAGGCATGGAGAACATGCTGCTCCAGAAGAAACACATTCCTGCAACCTGGAGAAATACTTTCCTTCTTTTAACAGCTGAATAAAGAAGCAGCTCCTCAATGCTGGGACTTGTCCTGCAACTAAAGTGCTGTTGGTCCATTTAGAAGTCTCAGTCATGGCAGGAGGGTAAAGCACCGAGACTGCTGATATTTTCAAATCTCTTAGCAGCAGTAACCACACAGCAGCTTTTCTGCAAAATAAACAAAACAAGAATCCAGTTAATTCAGCAGTATATTTTTTTTTCATTTGGTTAAGTGTTCTGGGATGACTACATGGTGGTTTCTTTGTGCATAAAGAAAAGAAAGCTGCACTGAATCTTCTTGCTTACAAAGGATTCTCACAAGCACCTTGTCTGTGAAATGTTTTATACAATATTAAAATGACAAGGCCTGTTTTTTAAGTGAAGAATTGATCCTGGAGTTCTCTCTTTAAATGCAGCTATTCTACTTTTTTTGCCTCTCTTGTCATATAGATCACAGTATGCAAAGGCATGCTGCAAACCTCTCCATTTATTTGTGTTACCACTGCAAGCATTTATAATGCCAGGTCTAAATCAGCTGGCGCTTGAGTGCATTATTTTGGGTTAAATATGGTAACCATACTACTTGCCTGATAAAAATAGCTAAAGGGATTCTTTAAAAATAAAGCACAGCTATGACTTTAGATCCACTCATTAAGTAAACTCAAATAAACTCCAAAAAGAAAAACACACACAGAGGAAATAACACTGCAAAAGCCAAACCCAGATTTTCCTGCGAGTTAGCTCATGGGTAGGTTACTGTGTTACAAAGCTATTAAAAGTTTATTTAAAAATAATTTTGACTGCTGTTGGACAGTCAATTTATCTTAAAGTTGACTTTGGTTGTAACAGAAAATTGTGTAATACAGTGCTTCCTGCATTACAGAGGGAGAATTTTCACCTTTTTGTTGTTGTGTTTGTTGCCACAAGTTAGTGGCTTGAAATAGGAAATCCAGATACAAACACTAATCTTGCAACAGGGCTGGAAAACCTGTTTAGAAAACTACTGCATGGAAGCACACAGGTGAGTGGACCAAAGCTTCATGGAATTTGTCTCAGTGAAATGAGGGTGAAGACTGAGGATCACAAAGGGGTATAAATTCCCACTGGATTTCTACTGCAGAAGTTGATGCTCAGATATTAGTGTATCAGGAAGTTATATGGCTTCAGAGAGTAAGTGGAATGTAATAATGGTACCTTTGTCCTTACTGGCTTCCACTGTATCATGGAAAGGCATCTTCATGTCTCTGAAATAGCTCAAGTACAGATCATTACCTTCTGTGTTACTACACTACACTGTAGAAAATCTGCTCTAATCTTAATTAATCAGAACAAAAATTTCAACCTCTCACAACAGTCTGTTTTCCACATGTTCTCCTGGAAAAAACTTGTTGCAAAAAAAGCCAGTATATCACTTGCCCTACCAAGAAGATGATGGATGATGGCACCATTTAAAACTTGCCTTTTGGCAAGTGGTGAAAGGTAGACTACTTTTATTTTGGCATCCTGTTGTTACTCATGATGCATTACTAAAAGGAAGTGGTTTTACAGTGTATGTGTGTGTTCTCAGCCCAATTCACATCTTGACCCTCCACTGAGTTTTCCCCAGAAATTATCCTCAGAACCTCTGAGCAGTCCCCCTGGTCCATGAACAGGGCCACCAATTTCTGTGGTAATGGGTGAAAGTGGCTGTGGGAATTGCAGTACTGGTTTATGGAGACACTGCACCGCCTGAGGCAGCACGATTTCAAAGTGTCTGAGTGAGTATGCATTGGTCAAAGACCAGGGACAGAAAAACGAGACCAGACTTGAGTCTCCCTGATCCCCAGGGGAGGCAACCAAGCCAGCCTGAGAACCACTAATGAACTGTTTGTTAATGAAAGGGCAAAGACAAGGAGCCAGGGGAAAGGGACAGAGAGACGCTCTGTCAAACTTGCTTGGATTGCTAAAAGAGAAGGTAAGTGCCCTGTCAGAACTGGGTCCTTGGACATGTGGAGCAGCTTCTTTTAGGGGTCACCTTGCTTTGATTTCACTGCAGTTAGTCAAGCTGCCCTGGGGGTCTGGCCCGTGCCTCTGCTAAAAAGTTATTATTTTTCATATTTCTACCCTTTTTAAACTGTACTTGTAACCACAGCATGAAAACCCGAAAGCTTTCAACACTGAAAAATTATTGGGTGAAATCCTGCCCCATGAGACCCAGTGGGAGCATAACCATTCCCTCTAAAATGGCCAGGGTTTGCAGCACATATGGCTCCATACCCATTAATTATTTTGCACATTGCTGTTACTTGGTATAAGTAATAGAGCCAGTTTACATTTTGAATGCTTTCCAGACAGCAGCAGGGATGGTGGTGGTGAATACAGTTTGGACCGTGCACTTTGGACTACTCAAGGTTTTCAGCTGTCCACTGATCCCTTCCACAGGGGTTACAGCTTTTACATCTGAAGGAACATTTGGGACCTGAAACAAACCTTCTGTTTGGCAGCTCTTTCAGAGAGGTTATTGAGCCAGGGGTGCTTGAGACACACAGCCACCTTTAGCCTTTTTCTAAGGAAAAAAAAAAGAAAAAGAGGAAAAGAAAAAAGGGAAGATACCATTATTGGAGCACTAATTGAAGATCAATACTATGTTACTTCTATTTAAAGTAATGGCAGAACAACACAGCCACATCAGCATGTTTAGTGAAGCTATTTTGCAAAGCACAAGTATAAATAAAAAATATTGGGGGAGAAGATGCAAAGGACAACAAGAGCTGTAAGGTTTGCATTAGGGTAGTTTCCTGAGAAAAAAACTAGTGATAAGAAGGAGAGCAGTTTGTGTTCTTGCAGCATTTGGTACAGGCTGTCTGATCCCCAGATTGCAGAAATCAGAGCTTCATTGGAGCCCAAATAAGGAGTCAAATTATATCCTACAAAAAACTCTGAAGATATATTAACTATGACAAAATCTCCTATTTTTACTGTGTACACACACAAATTTAATAATCTCATGGGCATTGCTGTTCTGGGAGACTACAACGGAAACTAAATTTAAGGAAAATTTAGAGTAATGTATTTGATTTTTTATATCCTATTTTATAGTAATTCTGGTTATCCTTAGTCTATAACAGAAACATCTTGCAAAAACAGAGCTGTCAAGACATTATTTAGTCCATCCCACTGCCTTATCAGTAGGGCTACCTCTGCTTGATTATCATCATAATCTTTGCTCTTATTTTAATAACATTATTTTGTTAATTAATAATATAATGTATTAATTCTTAATGATGGCTGTATATGAAAATTCACCTTGACATATACATCCTAGGCAATACAGTAGTAATTTTATTTAACACAGAAGTGCTTTGCCTGCAAAGGAATTGCACTCCAAATGCTGTAAAAATTTTGAAACCTACTTAAAATTATCCCCTTATGAACCATTGAACCACAGAGTGGATTCACTTAGAAACAGCCAACAGAGCTGTCACCAACAGTGTGAATCTCCAAAAATTACTGACACAGGAATAACCAAAGTGATTTAAAATCTTGTTGCTCCTTCAGCTCAGCCCAAATGAATTGTTTGCTTGAGCAAATAACTTCTGTGTTGGCCACTAAGCTGGCTGCCACTGAAGGGCAAGAAGGTGCTCAAGTACAGGGGTATGCACCAGGTAAAGTTCCAAGCTCTGTTGGGAAAGGTATCTCTTTGGAAGAGGTAGGATGAAACAGCACTCAGGGGGGGTCTTTAGCAGACTCTGAAAGGGTTTTCAAAGCAGGAACAAGAACCCCAGCTGGAAAATCCTTTTCATATCGTAATTCAGTGGTCATTTTTTAAATACTTTCATTTTGCTAAGAAATTGATCCACTCAGCAACACACAGCATTGTGTGGATCTTATATTTCCTCCCAGACATGCAAGAACTGATGAGCAAGTGTGAGCATGCAAGTTCTAACACCTAAAAAAAAGCAATGGGACACATGTGGGTCACAGTGGCAAGAAATGAATCAGCAACAAAGACTCAAATGAAGTTAAGAAAAATGTCAAAGCAAAGTGATGCCGCAACACAAGAGGGCAACAGCAGATGCACAAGGATATTTAAATGTAGGGACCTGGAGTCTGGAGTGGAGCTTGTGGTCTGTTAACCAGGGGTGTTTTAAGGCAGCAGTTGCACTTAATCTCCAGCTAGAGGAAAATCAGAATGCTATTAAGAGTTTTTCCCAGAATCTTACAATTCAGCAATTATCTGCTACAGGTCATGTGTTCTGCCATCATTCAATGCTGTCATTCCAGAACAGTAAGACAGACATCAGATGAATTAACTTTTGTTTCACGGCAAAATGTATTCAGGTAATTTCAGAGCATTTGATGGATACAATGAACAACATCCATGAAGTGCCATTATAATACTGTATGTGGGCATAAAAAACTTATAAGTCATATTAGTTCTGCAATTGAGCAGCACAAGTGACACAACTGTATCATGATGGCATGGAATACACATTTCAAAGATACAGGATTATATACCATTTTTCCTTGATGAGAAGCTTTGATATGAAATCTTTGGCTTCATCAGAAACATCTCGAAATTCCTCATCTTCAAAATCCCAGTTACAGGCCAGGATATTGTTGAGGGTCTCATTGTCATCATCACCCAAAAAAGGAGACAATCCAGTGAGGCTGAAGTAAAAAGGAATATGTTCAGTCTTCACATCTTTCCCTATTCCTCTACGTAGTCTCCAATGTACCAGCTAAGATTGGTCTGTCACTCTGACCTATCTTACAAAATACTGCTCTCTAAGAAGGTCTCCAGACCATTCCCATGTTCTGATCTATTTATATGTTTAAATCATCACCCCTCTTCTCTAACACACCAAGCATTACTGTCTTTCATGGTAGGTCATATTTTCTAGACCTCTGACCACTCTTGTACTAACCACTGGGAATTTACCAAGCAGTGAAAAGTTCATGGCAATTGGAAGAGAAGAGATTTCTCAATATGGAACTTGGAAAGAAGTTTATATTTCCTATTTTGGGTACACAGTTTTTCACTCTTCCAGTATAACAGCAAACTTAGATGACTGACACAGTTCAACCTGGAAACAGCTTACAAAGCAGATACTGAATCTTACTTACAGCATATAAGCAATGACTCCTAAACTCCACATGTCTGTAGGAAAAGAGACAAACTCATAATTCACAACTTCGGGAGCAAGAAACTCTGGAGTCCCAAAGTTAACTCGAAGTTTTTCTCTGGGTTTATATCTAGGAAATGGAAACATTAACAAAGGACATCAATTATGGTTCTTATTAAAGTTGCATCATCAATTGTCTAGCACTTAGAGGAATTCCAGAAGCATACAGGAAATTCAGTGGGAAAACAAGGACAGACAGAGGCACAAACTAAAAAGAAATATAAACATATATAGAATAAAAAGTATTTTCAAGCTTTGTATTATACTAGGACAAAATGCAATTCCAACAAAAAGGAAGAAATTCATAATTCAAGGACTTCTTGGAGATGCTCTTACCATCCTTCTGGGACTTCTTGATATCATAGACATGAAATTTTTAACCAGCAAATCCTTCACTGAGGTTATAGCACCTAATTAAACTAGAAAGGGATATAGCATGGCATATATTGTAAGAGCCCCCAGTGGTATCTTACACTCTCTTTTGAAGAATCTCTTAATACTGGAGACAAGAGACTGGACAAAATGTAGCTGTTCCAAGATACTTATATGCATTCTTAGTGAGAATCAGCCCCCTTTCAACCTTCTATCTGAAAAGAAGGTTTCAGGAGAAATCTTTTTCACTAAGATCCAAACATTCCAAAATAAAAGATAACCCTGGTTAAAAGAAACAAATTTGTCCTAAGAACAGTAGAAGACAATTGTGTATCAAATACATCATTTCAGGGATGCAACACTTTTTTCATGGTTTTCTAATTCATTTATGATTAGTGAGAACACATGCATGTACCTTCTTGCCAATCCAAAATCAATAATTTTTATTTGATTTGCCTCTCGGTTCACGCACAGGATATTCTCAGGCTGCCAAGAGAAACAAACAAACAAACAAACAAACAAACAAAAAAAGAAAAAAAAAGAAAAAACAATACACTTGAATGAGAAACAAATATGAAAAACTGTGCTTTTAATGAAATGTAGGGAGAAAAAGACGAATAACAGTGCAAATATCTCATAAGCACCTTTTGCTTTCCTCCTTCTTCTGATCTCTCTGCATGGATACCCCCCTTGCAGTCACAGCAATCAGAGCTGTGCATTCTGTACCTTCCAACTGCTTTTTCTTCTCCACAGCTTTTGAATTTGACATAAGGCAGCAGTTCAGATAAACAACTCATTAGGGGGAGGGGAACTGGGAATGCAGACTTCCAATGAGGGGTTTCAGGATGCTTTCACTGTGATTTTACAGACCTTAATAAGCTCACACTCTTCTTCTTCTTTTTTTTTTTTTTTTTTCTTTTTTTTTTTTTTTCTTTAAATCAAATTTGGGGGGCTTTGAAATTTACAGCTTTACATTTCTGAGTTCTCAAATGTTCTGTCAGATTGAACGATAATGTATTAAGCCAGTCTCATGAACTTTATGTTTTTTCCAGGTGTTTTAGAAAAAGATAGGATTCACAGGTTAAATCCCTCTGGATTTTCATAGGGCCAAGTGCTACTCTTCACTTTCCTGGCAGGAATCCATTAACTTCCAAGAATTACTCCAAATTTTTACAGAAGGAACTGAGAGAAGGAATTGGCCAATTGTCTTTGAAATGTAAATACCTAAAGCACAGTCCCATATTCACTGCCAGCACTTTTATAGCTACTCTGTCTTACTGCTCAGTGAGTCCTCTTTGAAACAAAACAGCCCTCAACACTTAAAACATTAGTTAACCTTTGTCACCATTACTAATTCATTTTACATGTAGGACTTTTAAACACCATATGTCCATAGTTTCTGAGGTCCTGGATGATTATGGTCAAGATGATTTTCTTTCAATTTCAAGCTTTCTTTCCCAAACTCATTTGTTACTGACAGCAATCTATGAACAAGCAAAACAGAAGGGAGAAGCCATAGCTGGCAAACACATGAAAAGAGATCTCTGGGATTAATTTCTTGGGCTGTATATGTATCGTTTTGTCAGCAGTTTGACCTCCTACTAAAACTGTGCCATCTCAAGATCATAATTAATGTGTCCCAAAGAACTGTGTGAACTTCTGTTTGACAGGTTTCTAGGTAACTAGATGTTTATAGAGAAAGAAAAGTAAGTCTGGTCATTGATCAGCTACTGAAGCAGGTCCCAGCAAGCATCTGCTCATTTCCTTAGCCACTGCAATAATATGTATGCTAACATTATTAAAGATGTACTATATTAACTCTGTTATTACAAGCCAAAACCAGTAGCCGTTATAAAAATCTCACCAAAGAGAAAACCATCTTATGCACTCCTTGTTTCTTTTTATTGTATTGTAAAGCTCAGGGATCACTAGGAAACTTTCTAGCCAGTCATAAAAGTAAAGACACCATCCTATTTTATTCCTGCACCAAATAGAGGTAATAAACAAGTCCATTACTTAATAAGAACTTGGGCTAAGGGGAAAAGAGCCAGCTCAAGTGTACAGTTTAATGAAAAATAATAACAAATGTTTTCTGAAGGGTGGTAGTTGACCATTTACAGTTGATCAGAGTAAGAATGTGCAAGTCCATGGCAGAGCACTTGTACATGCTTAAGTCTGGGGTAGATAATCTGCCACCTTACTCTGAGCTTTCAGGTACACAAGTAGTTATTGTCTAATTCAACATAGACACGCTGTATTCATTACATTAGCCATTGACTATTTTTATTCCTTTCATTTTAGAAAGTATTTTTTAATGTACTTTCCCTTAATCTGCCTATCTATTGATGCCTTTTCATGACAGCAGTTTAATGCCTCAGAAGGTTGTGTGGGATTACACTGATCCTGAATGACCCTTGAATTTAGTTCCACTCACTCATGCCTTTCTGCATAGTAAAAAACAGGGATAATTGCCACCTCATGGCTGCTGTATAAAACACATATCTTGGGCAGTTGAATTAAATAATATTTTCTCAATATCTTGAGATCTAAATATTGAAATTAAAAATAGCAACATATTTGTAGTCAGCTGCTGGCTTTCTGTAAAATCAGTTTGTGAAAAATTTAAGCACTATGAAGCTTGATGACATATGACCACAATTTTCATCTAATTTACTTAGTCCTGTAGTAATTTAACTGATCTCAATGTGGTTAAATTAAATATGCATTGAAATAAGGAAAGCAGAATAAGGCTCTTTGTTGTTTCTGCCACAGGAATCTGCTAAGCTTTATGGCCTACCATTAAGAATGGAATTTCCACATCTGTCATTACACAAAACATACATCTCAAAACTCTACCTTGAGATCCAAATGAAGAATGTACATTTGGTGCATGTACTGAATTCCCTTGCAGATCTGTTTTATGAACGAGATAGTATCCATCTCTGTTAAATTGTAGTTTTCGTCAATAATTCGATCAAATAACTCTCCTCCTTCCACACTGACGAGAAAAAGACAATAAAGCAGTGACCAACTTGAAATCTAATACTAAACAGTAAGACTAACACAGAAAATATGCTGTTGACTATTTTTATCATTCCTGGTCAAGTTCAGTAAGATGAGCTTGTATTCTGATCTGAATTTTCTAAAATCTGAGTTCCAATGCAGACTGGTCTGAACTTCTTCAAGGCCTAAGAGTCCAGCCTCCCACCCATTGAAAACCATGAACAGCTTGAAATTTGGATATTATATCTGAGTCATCATTTTGTACCAGTGAAATAATGAAGTTCCATGGAAAACCAAAACAACATGATGGTGAATCTGCATTTAAATCTGTGGTCTCTTCCCTCTGAGTTTGAGAGGGACAGATCCAAGATGTCAATCTCAACTTCTTTAGTCAACAAAAATAACTGAACTTCTCTTCACATTTCAGTATGCCTCCAGCTTATCTGTTCGTAGGTAGACAGATAGTTTTCTTTTGTGACATGTTAATCATATAGACCAAATTCAGAAGACCATCTGTGAATGTCCAGAATAGTCAAACTCACCTAACTTTGAACCTTCTACCATACCCTTCAATGTTTTAGTTTTGGCCTTTTTGGCTTCCTTAAAACAGCATCTGCTTAACTTGACCTTAAGGCAGGTATTTTGTGCCTAATTAGCCTGATAACCCAACATAAAAAGCAGATTTATCCTTTCAGACACCCAGTATAAGGATTAGCCACAACACCCACATCTGGCTCCTCTTCAGTGTTAGATGTCTTCTTGTTTGCCTCACAGAACAGAGATAATCTGAGAGGTTCATTTCTCAGCAGACACGAATTAAAGTGTTAAATTAAAGATAAAATATGTAACACACCTCTATCATCAGTTGGAGCAGTTGCTTTACAGCACTAGAAATGTGGCACAGTACTGGAAAAAAATACATAAACAGCTCTACTGGAAAACATTTAAATTCCCTTTTTTTCTGTTGTTCACAAGAACATATTTCGTATGCATTTTCCACCTGTAAGAAGCTTCATTTCTAATTTCAGGAGAAAGCAAGAAGGAAACTGACAATTGTATCAAAAGTAGTAAACACAGAAAGGAAACGAAAAGAACACACTTACTATTCCATGACGAGTACAATGTCATTTTTAGATTCAAAGGCATCATATAGCTGGATGAGGTTGACGTGATTCAGCTGGTTCATGACATTGATTTCATTTTTTACTTCATCCTGTAAAGAACCATGAGTATTGCATCAGATGCCTTTTTTCCTAAGAAAGCTATGTTTGAAGCAAATCTATATTATCTTCATGTTTTCTTTTGTGGTAACCAAACTCAGGGCTCCTGTAGCAGTAGATGTCAAAGCTATAGGAACTAACAGACTGAACCCAGAGCTTCAGTGGGGTGTTTCAGTAATAAGATATTTACTGGAAGAGGAGAGCCCACATGGACAAGTGACAGGCTCTCAGGGATGTAAAGGAAAAAGAGAAACAGAGGAGGATTTTGTTCAAACAGCTATAGGTGTACAAAATCAAGCTGAGAGAAGTCCAGGACAGTCCTCCAAAACTTAACTTTGCAGTCAGAGGAGAGAGATTGGTACCTCCATTCAGCCCAACTATTTCAGACAAGCTGAATCTTTCTCTGATGACGTCAGTCTCTCTACATTAACCATAAAGGGATTCTTGGAGATCAGCTTGGCCACACTATACCTTAGCAACCCCATTTACCTGAGATAAATCCCACTCTTGAATGCCCTTAATGACACCAATGTCACACAAAGGATGTTATGCATGTCTTTCCTGTGAAAGCCAGTCCCAAATGTCCAAGAGGTTTGCAAAACAGCCAGTTTTGCATACAGATTAATAACATACAGACTAATTTGTTTAATCTCTATTTGTGTTGATGTCAGGTGCCCAGATCATGTCTGTTATCAGCATCTCCCTCACTGACATCAAGTCATTGCAGCACAGGCTACAGTGTGATTGGGAGGAAATACACTATATCAAAGGCCTGACAAACGTTTTTACCATTAAAGAAAATACTAATAGAATTAGCAACAGAAAGACAAAAAGTAATATAAGATTTAAAAGAACCAGAAGACACATCAAGAATAGTACTTTGATGAACTACGAAAAGTTTTGGAGAAGAAGGGAAATAGAACTGGAATTAATGGTATTCCAGCAGGTCCTATGAGTGTGATGGCTTGTGAGACACTTAGTTGTGGCCTGTTGTGTAGCTGAAGAAAAGTGTGTGATCCACTGGAAAACAAAAGACTAATATCATTCTTTACCAACCTTCTGTTTTGGACCTTGTGCTTTTATAATTTTGGCTGCCAGCTTGAGACCTGTTGCTTTCTCTTCACATTTATGCACTTGCCCAAATCGCCCCCTAGAAAAACAGAGAAACAAACATCATCTAGTGGTACAGGTGTGAAGTCTGGGTGTAAACTACACTATAAATAACCATAAATTATCCTCTCCCTACTGGCTTTCATTTAAATTGCTCTGTTGTTGATATTTTATTGTGTAACTTGTACTTGCAGCACCATCGCATGCTGTTCTATCTGGTACTACCCCACTTGTATGATTCGCTATACTCACCTCATAACCTGCAATGACTAATCCCAGGAAAGTCAAGGATACACTGTAAGTATAATGGCTCCTTTCTGTGCACCATCTGCCCCTCTCTGTTGCATCATTCTCCTCCATGGGAGGGTTGTGATTTCTTGATGAAACAAAGCTTTTCCCAAGAGTACGCTGTCATGAAAATTAAAATACCCCACTCTCCTAAATAATGTCAGCATCAGAGAGAAGTAACTGCATGGCCTGTCAGATCAGCCCACTAATCTACCTGAAAACATGCATGTGTTTTCAGGGGTGAGACTCACAGAGAGGAAGAATACTCCAATGTGTCTCTACATACTGCTGGCTGTAATTTGAGGTAAAGTATTTCAGCATCCTAGGAGCCCTGTCATAAAGCCTGAGGGCATCTGGCTGGCCTAGAACAATGCCAAACACAGGCCAAGTCTGCTGGTGCCAAGTAGTAAGCCAAAATTCACTCACTCTGTAAAACCAGCCTCCTCTTTTCATCCCTCTATAAAGAGGGATGAGTTTAGACTTTCATGACTTCAGCTCTAGTGGGGCATGTTGTCTCCATTCACCTCCCTGGGTGCTTGGCTGTAAATTTGTGCCTTGCTTTCCAAGTTGATTTACTTCACCTGACTTACCCTCCCAGAATTTCATCCTCATTGACATTGTAATAATTGCTGATCCCCACCCTTTTGGCTGAGACAATCCGGTGATCAAATGGTGCTGGTGGAGTAGGAATATCATCTAAAAAAGACAAAACAGACAGAGAGCATATAAGTGGTCACATGCAGTGCTTGTCTATCCCATATTTTAGTTCCTCTTTTCCCCAGATAAGTTCATTTAAGAACTGAATACACTTACTGTAAGCTTTATAGATAGGTCTTTCTCTGTTATTGAACAAGGTTTTTAATTCAGAAGCTCTGGCTCAGAAAAAAAGTGTTGTGGTTGGGGAGATACACTCCAAAGACAAGGACTCCCTTTTTAAGAGATCATCTTTTGTACAACAGTTGGGAGAGGCAAAGTGAAGACCACTAGACTATACAAATGTAGCTTCATACTCAGAAGGGGCCTCTGCAATTCAGCCTAATATCTGATTTTAAAATATATTTTCCTCCTCAGGGACTGTTAATAGGTGAGTATGTACTGTAACTCTGCAGTGGGGTAGGAAGAGAAATAACTCTCCTGCAGGCCCAGCTAAGAGAGACTATTTCCCAGCTTTTGGTGTTGACAATGAAAAATCCCCTTCTCAACTGATAGACAAAACTTGTCCCTCTCCAGTGTGGTCATCACCTTTAAAAATCACAGTTAGAGCTTGTGCACATGAGGGAGTTTCACCCTGGCAGACAGCACTTGGGGTTACCATTATGGCTTAGGACACATGTAACTGTCATATGCTGCTTTGAAGAATTTCTGTCCTTAGAAAACGATGGCAGATAAAAGGTAAAGAGGAGCACAGAGGAGGGATGGTTCCCAACATTGCACTGCAGCAGCTGTGGAGTTTTGGCAGGTCGCAGGTGTTACTTTCTGGACCTCCACATGCTGGACCTTTCTGCCATCCTGATGTCAAAATCCCTGCTGGAGACCATGCTTCCATGTCTAATTTGGACCTTTTGCAGGCTGTTGTTACTTCAGTTTCATACCCACATTGTTTTTCATTTGATTGATACTCCCGAGAGTGACCTTTGGCTGACCAAGGTGACAAATACTTCTTCAACCATCTGGGAGGCCTACAGCCCCAGTGTTTCAACATGAGCTCTCTGGTTTGGAATGCCAGCTCCTTTTTGTGTGAGGCTTGTTGAGCAATTTTAAAACCATTCATTACTCTAGTGAAAATGATCAAAAACACAAACAAGAAACCCCATGACAGCATGTAGCTGGCAGGAACGCTTTGGTCATTAATGTGGCAGTAGATTGTCCTTATTCACAGTCAAGGTCCATTTTTCCAGGACACCAGCTGTGTACCTAGATTTTTTTTTTTTTTTTTGACAGTGTTAATAACTTACATGGTTAGGAAGTTAGTTCATGGTCAAGGAATTGTGAAAAGCTGGGGCTTCTGGAAGTTTGCCACCTACTTGGGATTCTGCAGTTTGAATTGCACGCCTGTAAGTATGGGTCTTTGCACATTACTGAGGCCCACAAAATGCCAAGAAAACCTCTAACCTAAGGCAAAATTTGACTCTAACAACACGGACTCCATCAGCACCAGCATGTAAGTGACAGAAGAAAATATCTTTCTGAAAGCTCAGCTAAAAACATTACCAGACTTTGGCCAAGGAAATATTCTTTTAAAGACACCATACCGCTTTTCAAAACTATATTTCAAGATGTTCCCCGTGACAGACCCTCTATTTTTATTTTCCTGCAAGCCAGAGGGGATTTCTCTCTATTCAAGAACAATTTCCTATTATGGACCAAAGATGGTCCAACAGAGACACTATAACATTAACATCATCTGTAACAATCTCCCAGTGCTCACAACAGTTTATGGATTTTAAAGTTTTAGTCTGCTATCTCCTGTTTTCTGCTACAAAAACCTAGCACAAACCTGTAATAAATGTTTCCCTCCCACATTCTCACTCCTTTCCCAAAGCAAATAAATTCATCTTGAGTCCTGTGTATGCACATGCACACACATATATTTCCAAGTCTTTCAGGCCACCTCTTAACATGCCATATTTTTGTATACAGGAATAGACAATGAAATTCTCAAGAGGAAGGTCTAATATTAGAAATCTCTGCCTCACCATGGTGAGCACTGCTTCAGAGTTTGGTGCCTGAGCACTATTTATCTGACTGTTTAACATCACTCAGGCTTCCACACAAAAGTCTGTATTTCTTTACTTTGTAGCCTGCAGTTGTTCTCACTTCAGATTACAATGGTATGAACATGAGCAAGCTGGTTTTTCAGCCTGTGTCCACAGAATTGCAGATTCCCTGTTAACACACATTCTCAACACTTCCACAGGTCAACCAAGTTTGCTGCACCTGATATAATTTCTCCCTCCACTCTATACTTAGGGATTTTAGCTCTTTTGTTAAGAGAAGAGGAAGAGAGGATAGTGTTAGTGGAGTAGTTGTGGCAGAAGCAAATTAATTTTGAATAATTTCTGACAGAGCAGAAGACTCTAATATGAAAGCAAGCAGAACCGTGTTACTTCTCATCAGCTTAAAATGCAGTCCATCAAAAACTGTTTCCCATCAGAGCTGTCATGCACAGCTTTTTCCCTTACTAATTAGAATCATGAAATCATTCTCTTCTACAGATCTCTGTCTCTGTTCATCACTATAATACTTTTGCCTTTAGGATACTTCCTTTAAGAGCTTTTTATAGCGCCATCAGCACTTTCTGCAATTACTCTGCTCTTTTTGTTGTCATCTTTGACTAGACCTTCATCATGCACTTGATGCTCACTGCTACCACTATGCTCAAATTGGCAGGTCTGCCCAGGGATTGAACTAGAATTTCCTGTACCTTTTTCGCAGCTTTTACACCTGTAAGGACAAAACATGGTATTAGTGCAGAGTACACTTAAAGCAGAGCAACTTTAGAAACATAGGTGAAAAATGCCTACACAGATATTGCATTCAAATAACATTAAGCTATTTTGTTTCATGATGTAAAATTAACTGCTTTAATATTCACATTGAGAAATAAAAATGACCCTTAAATTAATCATGACAGCAAAATGTTCCTGAAAAACTCGCCTGAGTTCTTCTAAACTTGACTATCAATCTCACCTTTAAAGCAAAGGGAGCGCATTGGAAGTCCCCTTTGTTCATATAGGTTCCTGAGAGCTTAAACCTGTTTATTTATCTCTGAAAGACTATATATTAAATCCAGCAAAGAAAGAATTGCAGTAAACAAACGTATTAGGTCAACTGTCTGGGAAAATGTTCACATTTTTATGTTGTCCTTTAACATACTACATTTGCAGTAAACTAATTCCCAGTTGGCAGATGGTCTTATCTATTTTGCTGATGTTATATGACATTGCAGTATATAAACATAACTATTCTCCTCAGAAATAAAGAATAGGGTAACATAATTTCCATGTTCCTAACATATTTTCCAAGCAAACAAACACAGCACACTGCTAATACCATGTGTGGTGGATTGTTTGCCTGTCTTTTTTAAGAGTATAATTTCACTTAGATCAGAGACCTAAATGTATTTTTCACTTTTGTATTGGGCTAAATTTTCATCAATACTTATATTAATCAGCCACTCTGACTTGAAACTTGAACTACACATTTTTCTGAAGCAAGGGTCTCTTCAGAATGCATAGTTTGAGTTTCAGATCTTACCTTCCCTCTGATACCTCTTCATCATCACTTTGTTCTGCCTCATCTTCCTTTTGGGAAGGAGCTGGTGGTTCCTCAACACCTTTTTCACTCTTATCAGCGTTTTCCTCTCCTTCATTCTCTTTCTCCTCTTGTTGTTTCTCAAGTGCATCTTCGGGTACCTGATGTTCCTTCTGCGTCTCCTCATCTGCTGGGGACTCACTCTCTATCTCCTGCACAGTTAGTTTTTGACAAGCATCATCAACAGCACCTTCTTCCTGCTGTGTTTCTGGAGTGAAGGATTCCTGAAAAGAATTTCTCCTATACACATAATTGCTTTCTAAAGACAAATTTTGTTCTTTCTCCTCTGACTCTTCAGTATGAAATTCAGGAGGATCCACTGTAAGCAGAACAGAACTTTCCCTCTTGGCATTTTCCTTGTTGAGCTTATCAACTTCTTCTTCCTGAGAGCAGGACTGACTCTGCTGGGTGTCCCCATCTATAAGAGATTACAAAGTAATCTGTCAGTGGTTTTCTGATAGTCAGTAAAAGTATTAAAGTAGGGCTGCAAACTTAGCATAATTTCTGTTGAATTTTGAACTAGGCATTTGCTTCCCTCTCCACTTCCAAGGTCAGTACAAGTGTCTCCTAAGCAAGAGCAGACTACTTATTTAAAACGGGGATTTAATGGGTCACAAATGCTTTCTTTGAGACACAGCACTAGAAAATGTTTTTCTCTCTCGAAGTTATTGTCAGCTAAGCCAGGTTAATAAACTCCTCATGCAAAGCGCCTTATTCAGCAGTTGAATACCCTATGCTCACTCATGCTGATGGACACACATGTAACCCAAGCAACTTCACTGGAGTTGCTCAGGAAAGTCGTGACTATTTCTTAGGAACTAGAAGTTGATCAGAAAAAAAAAACCAGTCTAACCTGTTGAATCTGGTGGCTTCTTTTCTTTTGTTTCTGTTTCAGTGAAATGTGACTTTTCTTTGATGACCTGTGGAGAAGGCAATTAATATATTAGTCAATTTATACAACGTATATGTTGCATTGGTCCTCATGAAATTGAAGCCTGATTGATTTTTTTTTTTTTTTTTTTTTTGGTCAAATGCAAATATTCTGTGTTCTAACTCACACATTTCCTCTAAATGATTGTCCTTATTTTAATCATCACAAGCTGATTGAATTGATATCAGTGCAAAGCAAGAGAAATTATCTTGGTTGTAATCAGCATCAGTGTTGGCATAGAACTAGCCTAGAAAAGATTAGGACTGAACCTCAGAGACTAAACCAAAGACGCATCCAGGAATCAGCTGCTGCCCTGCCCTAGCTTTTGCTGTTAAAAAAACTAGGTCAAACCAAATCTCAGAATATTTATTATTCTAGTAAAATGTTCAGCAACGATCTTGCTGACCACTTTTCAAAAAGTTCCTTGCTGTTTAATCAACATCTGGTAATGACTTCTTTAATGATGCAATAATTCATTAAGGGCTGCCCGAGACGGTAACCAGGAATTGGAGCCTAAAAGCCACAACTTCAGCTTTGTACTCTTCTTTGACCTACATTTCACAATGTTGCAGTGACATCTAGAGGTGCTTCATACCAATCCAAGTCCTCATAAAAACTCTGCAATTACTGTTACCTTTGTGGATATTAACTACTGTTTCTATGCTGTTCTCCATGTGTTTTTTCCCTGGCCACTCCTAGACTTTTCAGTAGGTGACCGCAGCAGCACAACACGGTATCTGCTTTTGCTCTGTGCTCCTTTTTTCACCTTCTTCTTCTCAGAGTGCTATGAAACTGGCACTGTCATTACTATTATTAGATCCACATGGTGTGAAAAATGTTTTCACCTCAAAATATTTTCCAAAGGGCCTACCAGCTAAAGCAGTATTCTACATATCCTAACAAAATATACAGGTTCAGGCACTTAATTTTGAGTGTCTTAACTATGTGATCAGTCCCACAGCTCTGGGCACTAGCAGTCCTATTGCTAAACATTTGTTCTGGTAAGCCTTCCACATTTTTTATGCTTTATTTTTTCATTTCAATTTCATCGGGCTATACAGAAAATAGGCATGAAATCAAAGCAATGTGTATCCGCTATAAACAGAGTTCAAGGGAAAGGAAATTCCATGAGAAGCCAAAAGAGTTGAGACAAACTGGATGTAACTGCATGGAGGAATTTCAACAGGACTTGTTCAGAAAATCTTGATCTGCAAGGGACAAGGAAACTGTAATATGAGCACAACACCTGAGACTGACAATTATTTGGATGTAATCTGTCCCAGGAAGTTGCAGGCCACAATACAACAAGGTAAATACCTTTGAAATATAAATTGAAGCCTTGTTCCTACAGAACTTAAATATAGTGTAATGTTGCCAAATGGAACACAGGGAATCAACCAATGCTCTCAAAAGCACTAACAAAAAAAAAAATAGGGAAAAGCCGCAGACTTATTTACTCTGCACTGTGTTGGCAATTAGTAATGCACTCACATTCCTGTAAGTATGTCAGCCTCTCCATACCACTGAGGACAGCAACTCTGATCAAACACAGTCAGCTGAGCAAATAACCAGAGAAGTGGCCTCCAAGCTCTTTGATGCATGAGGCCAGATTTCACTTCTGCATTCAGAATTAATTGCAGACACACTGCACTTCCAACTAAATATTGCTGTAGTTTGCAGGTGTGAAATACAGAAGCCAGCTTTTGAAAATCCGTCTAGTAGAAGGAACACTGGACAGTACTGAATACCTGAGACTGCCAAGCCATTACATAAATTACTACTGTGTTTATTCAAGCACCATTTCTGATCTCTGACATTTCACCAGCAGATGAGGAGTTCATACTAATTTAAATAAAAGAAAAAAAATCATACATATTAAATATTTACTGATATTCTTCAGAATCAATTTGCAATAAATATAGGGACAAGAGTGCACTAGAGTAAGAAATACAAGTTTAAGGACTAGATATTGACATACTTGTAAATACATGAGTAGTCTATACATGAACAACCCATTTTTCTCCACATTTTGCTGTTTGTATCAACATGTGACTTCAACTTGTCAAATCTTGACCTGGCAATTAAATCAAGACCTTTAACCCATTATTTCTTCCCTCTAAAGGGTGGGGCTCACAGTTTCTGTGGAGCTGACAGAAGTCAATGTAGCCTTCCCAGCCCAGCCACAGGCAGTACAAAGACCTCCTTGTAGCTTCTCAGGGGGATGTGTGACGTCCAGCCCCAGGCAGCTGAGCAGCTGCTCTGAGAGCCCACAATTCCCAAAAGCCATCACACTCTTTGAAAATCTCATCTGAAAGGTGTGGTGGTTTGTTAAAGACATCCATCCCACCTAATTACTCTTCATACCACTCCTCTTCCCTCACTGTGTTTGAGCTTTCTTAAGGGTCTTTTTAATTTAATCTCTAATATTTTATTTATTTATGTATTAGTCTTCCCAAACTTAGGTAACATGACTTTTTCCAGTCTGTATTTTCTAAAATTACAGTAATCAATATTTCTTAGTAGAAAACATTTCTCCCCTTTCTTTATTGATTTGAATATGTAAAATTAGGTAAATGGCACTAGAGTATTTTTTCCTAGTCATAGAAGACCATAAGCTTCCAATGAATTTTTCATTTTCATTTCACAAAACGTTAAATGTGAAAGTTTGTGTTATGATCCTGTAAAGTCTACCACAGCAAATAGGTGTCTGTATGTACATAATCATGCATTGTGTCTTTAAAAATAAATTTTCTAAACTTAAACATATTCTTTCATAAAATATTGCCAGACTCTAAATAAGAGAGACAGAATAAAAGCCCAGGTGATGATACAGAATAATGCGAGATAGTCCAGAGGCTGAAACTTCAGTACAGACCAATGGAAAAGGAAAAGAAAAACATTTGGAAATTATTTTAATTGACTTTAGAAACCTGCAGAAATAAAGCAAAAAGCAATAATATATATAAATATAATATGTTCTAATTGAAATTTCAAATGCAGCAAGAAAATAAAGTCTTTTATAGACATTTGACTCCTTTTTAATGACCTCTACATGGTTAAATTCCTTCTTTATACTGCAGCAGTCCTGCCCTTGGAATGTTTTTTTTAGCTAACTTTAAGATTTTTTTTTTTAATTCACCTAATAAAACTCTTTGATGCTTTTTTTTCCAAACGCAAAATTTTTTGTAACAAATGGGCTCACGAAGAAGCCCCAACCATTCAGTTAGAGGTCCTTTATCATCCCATGACATTTCATTTGATACCAAGACATTATGCTCAGCTTCCATCTGCCAACAGCAAGAAACAAACCTTTGCATGTCGTAAAAAACATTTTAACTTTGTGTCACTCTCATATTCTTGATAGTTTGCAGAGCTGTATTATGGCAAGATAACCTAGTTTGGTGTAAGATCTGATCACCACTCATTTAGCAAAATTATTGAGTTACTTGAGATCTGCAATTGATGAGTTTCCCTAAGAGCCAGAACTCAGCCATGGGCTTTGCCACTGAGGGTGTTCCCAGTATCTCTTCACCAGTTCTCAAGAGAGTGCAGAATACAACACAGAGACCTTGGGACAACCACATGTGTGGCGATGCCTTCTGTGCCATCCATCAAAGCTGGAATCCATCCCCACCTGCCTTCTCGTGTGCCTCTTCAATACATTTACCTTTTCCCCCTCCAGCAGTGTAAAATATTCAGTGAGAGTATTTTTGATACAAACATAAAAATGCTAAAAACTACACACATGGGAATTCTGCTTTTATTGGCAGGTGGTGCATCTGCTTCCACGACATTATTTTTTTGGTACACTGTAACAACTGCTGGCACTTTCAGGTACAGATTTTTACTCTTGGATGATTTTTACAGAGCTTCTTGAACTAGACAAAGAAATCATTCTTCTGTAAAATCCAAACTCAATCCAGAAATATCTTCTAATTACAAAATAAGCTCTGAACCATGAGAATCATGATTCTCCCAATACAAAATACAAGAGAAGTTCTATGTGACCTGCTGCTTTGAACCCCTGCATGAAAAATGCCCTCAGAACAACATCATCCTAGGGCAGAAGATGAAAATCAGTGAAGACAAAGCATTGTTCATTCCCCACTGAAGTTTGCTGACTTCCCACCCACTGTGCTGGAGAAGCTATGGCTATCCTGTTTCAAATGGATGCTTCCTCCTACCATGCCATTCTTCTCGAAACAGGGAATCTTACACTGAAGAGTAGAAAAGGCTTTCATGCAGGCTCCTGACAAAGCCCATGGCCTCAGTGAAGGTGCAAACAGGTTGTACTAACAGCGACAGGTTGATTCTAAATGTCTTTACTTTTGTCTTTAGATCTAGTCACTGCCACTTAACAGGGTCATTATACGGCCTAAGAAGGGCTTTGGAGGTAGATCTTCTAACTCCAATTGACTGGTTTACTTTTAATGTCTCTGGAATACACAGAGGCGTGTAATAATCACCAACAAATCTGAGGCTACCAAGACACTGACTAGGACCAGAGCACTCAGTGTTACCTGGCTTTGACACATGTCCTTTCTGTCCATCTGGGAAATCAAATTAACCAGTCACTGTTGTTTTTGAGTTTTTAATCTGAACAAATCAGGGGCAACATCAGGCAAACACAAGAACTGAAGAATTCAGCTGCTTTTCTTACCAAAACATTGGAAAGTGTCACATCTCTCCCTTGCCTATACTGCTCAATTTCCTTATACATGTGATGACTGACAGGGTGCAGGTGTGCCTCATATACACCTGTGCCATAATCCCAAAAGTCTTCCACGTGCTACTCTTCACATTTTTACCGCTACTATTAAATGGGACACCCTCCTAAGTGGGTTCCACTATTGTCACAGTATGAGAAAGGAGAAAAAAAATCCATCTTGAAAGGTAAATCACTGGCAGATCTTTTTAACTGTGGGCATAAACCACTCACTTGTCAAACTACTCAGGCAATTTTTTAATTACAGTATCTGTTAAGTAGCCTCAGTGTAAAGAGAGTATTTCTCAACTAACTCAGCTGAGCCAAGCAGGCAATGGTATGGATGGCAAATATCTTCAGACTTTATGAACTGCCCTTCCTAAGCTTTTCTCCAAAATCACACAGTAGGGAGATTTCCATCCAAAGGGTTATAAACTTAAGAAATCATCTCCTACACTTTGAACTGGACTCCAGAAATGCAGGCTTCCTAAAAATTTGTTTAACAAGAAGGCAGTTTGGGTTGAGGGGAAAGACCTGCTTGTGTTCTTTTTAATTTTCCCTTTATAGACAGACCATGATTCTGTGGCACCTCACAATGCAGAACCCAGCTATTGGAATGTGGTGAGGCTCATTCCAGGCTCTGTTGGGACTGCTGCCCAGCCACCCAGCTCTGCTCCTTCTCACTGCTGCAAAACCCAGGGTGCTGCCAGGTTGGCACCAAAGTAGTTGTGTTTCAGAGCAGTCATCTTTGTCATTAAAACTCAGTGTGGTGGAGACCCCATATTGAATTGCAATGGCATTCTCCTGCCAGAGGAAATACTCAGACATGGTAGCCCTACACTTTGATAGGAGCTGAGAGGAGTCATTACCAGAAAACTGCCTAAATGTCTAGGATATCTGATGACAAAAGGTGAATTTTAGATGGCTGCAGCAGACAAAGAATTCCTCCCTGAGCAAATCCCTCCTACTAGTGTCTTACCTCTTTGAGGAACTTTCTTTTTTTCCAGGATTGCTCTCTGATGAGCTGCCTTGCTTTGCTTTCCTGCACTTACCAGTTATATCTTTATCTTCATCATGAGGTCTCCCTAGTTTTGCAAAGGAATTGTAATGGATTCCTACAATGATCTAACACATAGGCATTCATGTCATGCCCCAAAAGCCATCCAATGTGGCATGTAGTTATTTAGAAATTAGCTGTGTCTACTTGATTTCACCATTTTCAGAGCTGTAGAGACAGCAAAATCCCAGCAGTGTTCAGGAAGGGATCCTACACAGGGAACATTGTACCACAGACAGCAAGTTCTGAGGGTAAATGGAAACAAAAGTTAAACAGCATTATGAACTGAAAAGGCACGAAACAACTCCAGTGCAGTCAGTAAAGGAGAGAACAGGGTAAAACAAGATAAAAATGTTGTCCTAAGAAAATATACCAGTTTTATGACTGATAGACTGTCAGAGAGGGAGTTTTAACTGATACAGTACAGCTCACTCAAAGGCTGAAATTCTTCTACCAAGAATATATTTAAGTAAAGGCATCAGTCTTGAGGGAAAGAAGAGCATTCCCAAGTATAATGGCACCTGTAGGCTCTGATCAGCTGCACTGGCCAAGCAACAGACAACCCATCTGCTGAGATTCTGCAGAAATTGATACCCTTGAAACCACCAAGCCCAGCAGAAACTCTCGCAAATAGATGCTAAAAAAAAAAAAAAAATCCTACCTATTTGGCTGAAAGATGAAAAATACACAGAACATGGCCATTTTGGAGAGAATTTAAATAATACATAAGGGACCTGTTAACATTTGAAGGCAAAAAGAAGGAATCTGAACAGTTATAGACTGAGACTGAATGGTTCCTAAAACACATGTGGCAAACAGCAGTTTCATTGTGGGCTCCTACTAAATCGGCCAGTGACCTGCAATTGCAGTGTGACACCTGCACAGGAGGTACAGACGGTTCAAGCAGAAAACACAGCTCCCACCACTGGTGTGTCTTCAGTGTGGGAAACAGCCCCAAACTGCTAATAGCTGTTATTCCTACAGCAAAGCCTGTAGAAATGTCAGGAAACCCAAGTTACAGACACCTGCAAGCAAATGTTCAACTCTACTTTACAATGGCAACAAAATGGACTTTCTGACTCTCCAGATGAGTATTTGCAGGTTAATAGTACAGAATCTCTAAACCCTTTAATTTGGAGGAAATAAGTGAAGTATTATATTACCTTCTTTCTTTATAAGTGGAAGAAGTAGGACTGAAAACGGAGTTATAGACAGAAACATTTTGTAATAGGATTATCACAGACTACTTAAAAAGGTGAATTTGAGGAAAACCTCAAGGCTTTTTAAGATGCTTACTGTAGAACTGCTGATTTCCCTGAGTGGCAATTGTGACAAAATAACCTAAATGACAAGTAATACACACTACTCCTCTCAGCCATGTGCTCATAAGGTCATGCTGCACTCAGTGGAATATGGCTGGGACGCATTTGGCAGCATCGACAAAGTATGAAGTGTCTCCAAGCTACACCATATTACAACTTCAACCCAAGCCAGAAATAAACTAAGCTCCTGTATGAGGCAGTGGGGGTATTTCAGGATGGCAGTAAAAGGCAGGAAAGCAGAAATTTGCTTCAGAGGAAAGCAAACCCTGTATTTTGCAAGAGCACAAAATGTGCCTGTGAAGCCCATGATTAGGAAACTATTCCAGCTGCTGCTGATGCTGGGAGAGATCAGCATCTCTCTCTCATCCCCACTCTTCCCTTTCTGTTTTGCCTCTTTCACAGCACTCTATATAATATGGTTCTGTAAAAAGAGGCAGTTAGGAAAAAATTAAAAACCAGTACTACATTAAGCAAAGAGCAGCACCTCTCTAGAGAAGGAAGGATGCAAAGGCAGATGAGCAGTATGCCAATACTACTGGGTACAACTACATGTTGTACCCATGGCCACCTACTGTGCCACCTAACTTTCTTAAGTTATGGTGGAATTATTTTGCAGAACCAGGCTGGGGACAGGCAAACATTTTGCAGCTATTGGAACCAAGAGACGGCATTTAATCATAGCTGCAGCAGGGTGGATAACAAACAGGAACTTCATCCAAAACATCTGATCACCTCTAATAGTGTATAGAAGTGGGCACTGTCCTTCTGAACTAACTGCAGTGAATGGATTGCCTTGTTTGTGGCCATACAGAAACAGGATAGGACTGTGCATGTTCTTGCTGCCAGCTTGCACTTCTATGGGATCAGCACTGTTCAAAACTATCATTGTGTGGGACTAGAGATGGGAACAAGGATTCTGTCAAGAGAAGCAATGATTGGTATCTGCACAATTGAGTATATTTGTTCATTGCTATGTCACCAGATGTTAGTGGTGCATTTCAGGTATGAAACTCTACAAGGGTGAAATCCCCTACTTTTCTATTTCTTTACTTTTCTTTTAACTATAATCACAACTATATAAAACATATAGAAAAATATGTAGATCTAATTCAAATATGGAGGCACGAGCAACCAACTGTGCAGTGTCACATGGACCAGTATCTAGACTAACTTGCTCAGAGATCTTGTTCTTTCCCTCTCACCCAGAGGAGAGTCTGTTTGCCCTAAATGCTGGTACACAGTCTCCTGCTAAGCTGACAGCCAAGCCCAGCAGTCTCTCCTGAAAGATATCATTCCATGTTCTGTTACTCCTAATGCAGGGCTGACTTCAAGTCTGTTTTTACTTAAACCTAAGATGACTAAGTGTTTCCCAAAGCCAGCTGTTGTTCACAGGATAGCTTGGTAATTTTATGATGGCCCTTTTCTAATAAATCAAACACACAGAGAGGAGGTGATGACAAGCTAACATATGTATGCTATCTCATAAAACAAACAAAATATAAACAACATAATAATATCACCAGCATGATTCCAGACATGCTCATGCTGCCTTTCCTAAGCCCACATGCTAGACAAGTTCCTACCAAGTCCACTCAACATCGCCAAGAGTCTGCCTAAACAAAAATGAATCAGTGAGGGAATTACAAATGTACCTGCTGTTGGAAAAAGACAGAGACTCCACTTGCTCCTGCCTTTATTGGGTCCTTGTCAGTGGGCTACCTCTATTTCCATCATGTTCAAGGTCCCTTGCATCTACTTCCAGGTATTTTATAGCCTTGAACTCTCCATGAGGGGCACCTGCAACTCTGCCATCCTGGCTCCCCTCTGACCCCTCAGGAGCTCAAGCTCCTCCTGTTCTGCTACACCCGTTGGTTCTCACAAACTCACTAGCAAAGCCTGCAAGGTCCTCTCCTTTCCCCAACCCCATGTTTCTCTTGCACAGAGCCTTGCACCTACTCTGGTCTCTAGGAGGTGCCAGTTCATTAACATGTCAGGCCTGATTCAATTTACACTTATAAATAGTTTAGATGAATATGTAGTTTCACTGAGATAAGTAGACATTACAGAGACAACCATTGGGTCTCACTCCAATGGGGCTCTTACAACAGATGTTTTCATTGATGCTTTGAAAAGTAAAAGAAGCCCTAAACTCAGATTCTCAAAACAAATAATCTTTTCTTATCAAAGTAATTGTATAACCAAGAAAATTTCTCTTCTGTTGAAACTTTTTTTCAACCAGGCCAGCCTAATGTTCAAGAAGGGCCTGTAATGATGATTTTTGTTGTTAGTCTTCTTTGGCAAGGAAGCTATTTGTCTCTCCAGTTAATGATGCTCTGGAAACAAGGTTGCACAATTTATATCCTTAAAAAGTGACAGATTGGTCAGTTCAGCTGACTGAGCTTACAAAATGCTCCTCTGCTGCTGCTCAGCACTTACTGATATTTTTATAGCTTCCTTTGAAGGCTCAAATGCTTCTTGTCTATCTAAGAAGTGGAGTTGCCTTAGGGTGACCAAGCTGGAAAGCACATGGTTTGCTGACCAGGCCATTCTGAGTAATACTGAGTGCAGTGCTTCTTTTCTTCAAGGAATGCTGTTTCCAATAATACCTTCACATGATGTTTTTCCTGCTCAAAAACTTTAGAAAAACAAACTCAAGAGCTATTCTATAAATGAATCAGAGAGGAAAGCCTGCATGTGACTTTTTGGGAGAAAAAAAAAATAAGCAAAATGGAACAAAATACAAAAAACAACCTTTTTGGTTCACTGTGGGTTAATTAAATACCAACACACTTTGTCGGAAGAAATTGCTAAATTTTCTTTACCAAAAAAGAATACCCAAACTACCTTACATGAACTGATTAGAGTCAAGAGAGTCTTTCAAGAGATTTTTGGTGTCTTTTAATCTGACTTTAAAGAACATGATGAAACACTCATTATGGTAACAGAGGCATTTTTTACCCAGGGAAGTTTACACAAGCCACAGCTCCAGTTACAGTAACCCTATCTCAGATCCCAGTTTAGAAGTCCCCTAGTCCTCACCAATAGAGAGAAATACCAGATCGGAACAGCACACTTAAGATGTTCTTTGAAATAAAGGACAAACATATGTACATGCCCTGACCCAAGGAGGCTTTTTACCAGTTCCACTAATCTCTAGACCCTGGTGCTCATAACACAACTGCTGCAACTTGATTCCCCCAGGTAATTATAAATCCAGAAAGGATCACTGTAAAATTCATGGCCAGGACCCAAGACTACTGAAGTCTGTCAATCTTTTTTATGTTCTTTGTTGTTATGTTTTACAGCTGCAAAGGAATAATTAGGGAAAAAAATGAAGGCCTGTATAACAAGTAGATTTTTCTGTATTTTTTCCACTGAAACTTGCTCAGCTTGTTCTTATACTTTTCCCTTTTAGAGCACATTGGTTGTTCTTTCAACAGAAATGCAAAAGCTGAGCATGTAGCAAAACATATCCATAGCTTGCAATGATTCCTGCCAAGATGAAACACAAACCTGGGCTCACCTTTTCATTTTTCTTCTTGAGCAGATCACCAGCTGTTGTCTCCGAGAAAACATGCATCCTAAAGGGATGTCCAGCTCCTGCCTTGCAAACTTTACGTTTTTTAACATGATGTTTTACACTTGAATTATGAATTATTAATGTTTTCACCTTCTCTACCAGAGGTCCTACAAGTTTCTGTAGTCCAGAAACACTATGTTCAAGTCCATCTAGCCTTTTAACCTGCTGCTCTGCTTTCCTGTTTATATCAGAAAGAGATTTTTTCATTTTAAGGCAAAGTTTCTTCATTTCATTATTTCTCGGTTTTTTGCTTCTTTCCATCCTTGATCCAGGTTCAGATGTTTCCGCCTTTACCATCTCCATGTCTTTTTCAATGTAACAGATTTCATGAGAAACACTGTTAAGCTTCTTAAGGATATTGTCTTGCAGAGTCAACAGTTTATCAATTTTCTCTTCAAGGGAGGCAAACCTCACATCCATGACATTGAAACTTTCAGATGTGCTGACATCACTTCTCTCAACATGAAGAATTTGAGGAGGTTCCATTCCATTACCTGGCTCTTGGTTTTGCAAAGTGTTTGGATTGAGTATTTTGGCCACGTTGTTGACCATAGACGAAGAAGAGCTCTGCCTGCTGGATGTGGTCATTTTGCTGGTTTGGGTATGGGAAGGAAAGGCTCTGATGACCAGCTGCTTGAGGACAATATCAGTTGCAAAGGCTTTCCATCCAGGCTGCTCAGATATACAACCAAGTTTGGCAATTCCAGCCCAACTAATTTAAAAACTACTCTCATGTATTTGACTAAAACAGAGAAAAGAGACACCCAAATTATTTAGCAAAAAAATGCCTTTCATCCATTCTTTTCCTTACATATATATATATCTATCTATTTCCAAATGAAGTGAATGAAGTTGCATAGCCTAAATGCACTCGCTTCAGTGACATCAGCCCTAGCAAGGATCAAACTATTTGCACTCCAATGGCATTTGACAGCAAAAAGGCTACGCGACACATGAGAAGTCATTAAGGGTAGAGAGACTTTGGCAGTGATGTTGCTTTTCACAAGCCTAGTGTGTAATGTGATCCCTGCTCTGAAGAGAATAAGGGTCCTTACAGGGAACTTAAATGTGGCTGCTTGAAATTGCTATGTTTTAAGGAAAACTTCTCAGATGAAAACTTTTGTTCCTAGAAAAACCTGTTATGTCAGGCAGGAAGTCAATAGAATGGTTAAAAAAATACATTAAAGAAACTAAAGCAAGAAGGAGACGCTAGAATGCACATATTTTGGGAAAAAATGAGAGTCTTTTTATCTCTCCTATGTCTCAGCTACCACATAGCCAGCTCTATATGCACAAGTAATTAGCTCCACAGCTAATATCTTCATTTAGTTCTGTATTTATCAAGGCTGTTTTTGCCTTAATTTGCCACAAATTAAGAGGCTTATGTTTTAGCATGATCTGGTCATCCAAATACCAAAATAGAACACTTGATGGAGACTATGCTCTTTTCTTTGTTTGCCTGACAGTAAATGTCTCATGATCAGTGATTAATATTCCTAACTCATATAGTATATATAAGTTTTGACCTTTGTTTCTTTCAGAAAGATAACATTGGACAAAAAAGAAATTTCATTACTAGGAATAGGTTTCCCCTAAGAGTAGGTCTGAATTGTTGGACATCATTAATGTTGGTTAGAAAAATAAAAAGAGAATTTTAAGGAAAGAATAAAAACTGAAATTCTCATCTCAAGTCAGATATACTCCAAAGGAGCAAGAAGTAAATCAGTATGGATCAGCTTGGTGGAGACAGGTTGTCTATGAAACACAGAGAAAAAGCTAAGACATAGATTGACCACACATAGGTCAGTCTGCGCTGTTGCCACATCTTTTATAGAAACAAACACATAAAGTTGACCAGCTGGTTGAAAAACAGCCTGACTGTTGCTCTGCTCAAAGGATCAAGAGCTTCTTTTGTGATCCCTGTGAACTATTTCTTTTGCCAATCTCAGTTTCTCTATCCTTTAAGCAGGGATCATGAAAGATAACTAGGTAAGGGACATAGTGAGTTCTGAATACCTAACACACTAAATATTCTTTCAAAATTGCATGGTCTTCTCTTCAACTTTAGGTGCCAAACATGTCTTTTAGAGTCAACCACAGCTGAAGTTTCCAAAAACTTCCAAAGGCATTCTTCCATAATCATTTGTGACTCAACATGTAGTCAGTGTTGATAAGGACAAGCTAATTCAGGAGCTTGTTCTCCAGTTACTGCAGGTTCATAAGTACATTTGTCACCTTCTGGGATCAGCATGTTACTGCAAGTGAAAGTAAACTGTTCACACATGACCCTAAAACAGGTATTGAAATCTCTTCTTTAAATAACAGACATTACCAAGAGGTGGCCATCATGTGTTACTGTGCACGGCATAGTCACTGAGAAGGTTGAGTATTTTTAAAATAGGAAACTGGATTAAAAAAAAAAAAATGTTTAAAATCTCTATTTCAAAAAGAGAACAATATACAGGACAACAGTTAAAAAAGAGGAAGTAATAACAAAGCAAAGAACATCATATCAGTTCCAGCAAAGTTGTTTTGTTTGAAGCCCTTTTTCTTATTCTGTCCATCTCTGCTAGAGACATGAACTAGACTCTCCTGATAGTTTCATATCTGCAGAAGCCCCTGCTGAACACGAAATTCCAGAAGAGGCATTTACATGTCAGTTAACTGGCCAGGTTTGAAAAGCCATTTATCTTGGATGAAATATCCCTGCAGGAGTTCACGGTTAGTATCCCCCTGTCCCCTGCCCTCCCTGCACACACACACAAAAAAAGATTAAAGGTTTATTAGATCTTGCCACCCATTCAAGCTAGGACTCCCGGTCTGGAGAATTTCATAGGCAAAGACTGTTAGGCACAAGGATCCTATTCAAAAGGAACACTTTGTTAAAACAAGAAATTATTAAAAGAAAAAAGGACATACAGATAGCAATGGTAAAATCATGTGTTATATTACTGTGCACAGCCACATATGTTAAACATTTAAATCTCTCCTAACAGTTGCCCAGGGAAATACTTTGTGAAATACCTCAAACCAGTACTATAAACACTAATAAAATTTTTAAGCTCTGTGAGGTAAGATCCTATTATCAAGTATCATCTGTAAAGTCCTGCTGATTTAATATTTTACCATGACATATACTGAAAGGGTAGAAAGCAAACTATAAAAATGCTTCATTAAAAGCTCATCAGTATGTTAGCAGTTCTGTCTGAAGCTGAACTGGAAAAGAGAACTGCTGTGTAGGGGCTTGAAAATAGGAATAAATGAAAGAAAACTTACATCAGCTTACTTTCTAGACTCAGTAACTTCTTCACAGTTGGGAATTTGTGATCCCTGCCTCTTGGTCTGTAAACTGGAAATAACCTTACATATTCAGATGCTTTTCAGGAGTTCAGTGAGAATTAATTACTTAAGGGAAATTGTTCTGAAAAAAATAGTGTGATTTAAATTATTTGAATATTTCCTTCTTAGTACAGTGAATTAATGCTACTACATTATGAAATTCAATAACAATATATGTAAATATTTTGAGCCATTTATAAAAAACAAATAGCTGAATGCAGTTTTCCTTGTAACTAAGATAATCTCTTAGCACCTGTACCTATCATTAATGCACAGAATAACAGTATTCTTATTTTCATCTCACAAATTTTAGTGATGACTGATCACTGGATTTGCACAATACCAAAGACGCTGAAAAGTCTGTTGGAAATTAAGGATATGAGCTGAAGGAATGGTTATTTTCATGAATTGAAAACGAAGAAACACAACTGATGGAAATACATTAGAAAGAAAGCAGTTCCACTAGTTTTAAAGATTACATGATTCCCCATGTTCCCAATACTGCATAATACTACAATTCAGAATACTACTACAGAATACTACAATTTTCATCACTAGGCTGCTGCACCATGGCAGTGACAATGTCAACTCAAAGGCTGACATTGAACCCTGGGAATTTTTGCCCACAGGTGTAACAAACACCTGCTAATCAACTGAGAAAATATATGGTACTTGTTAATCTGCCATGTAGCTTAATTTCTTCTATACAATTGCTGCCCTGTTGATGATTAATTCTTTTGAGTGGCTTTTACATAAAAGAAAATTAGCCCATAGTTCTCTTTTACTTCAAGGTAAGTTGTAAAAGGCCTTAAAGCAGCATATACAATTTTCCAAGTATCATGGGACTGAAAATTTGGAAGAAATAGCAATGAAGTACCAATGGATACATTGCTCCTACTGTGATTTTCACATTTTTAACATGTCTGCAGACATGATACAGTGAGCCTGTAAGAGATGCCATAAAACTCTGGACCTTATATAGACATAGTTAAAAGGGCTATAGGTGAAGATTGGACAGAGTGGAGAAGTAAATTTTTCCTTCTGATTTCTCTCTTGAACTCAAATATCAGCCAGTGTTATTCTGTCTGCACACACAAATATGGAAAGCTGACTAGCATTAGGAAATTATCCCAGCATAGCTATTTGCTCCCTAGCTCTATTATCTGTCTGCTTATGAACAGTGATCCTCCAGTTCAGAGATGCCCATTCCGAGCTTTTAGCACATTCTGCCCTGAAGCCTGTAAAAGGCAGGAGGACATCAGTTCCACAGTGTTTGGATCACAGTCTCATAGGCATTAGAGAAAAAAAAAATTGAAAGAAAATCATAGCCCAAAAAATCCATACAGTTTCTAATCTGTAAAAATCTGTAAAAATATGTAATATTTTTTGTTCTTTTAATTTCACATGACAACTTATTAGTCCAAAGAAAGCCTGCTTTCTGCTTAAAAAAGTTCTTCACTAAGTTTTCATCAATTCTTGGTCTTCTGATCATACAGCTGAGCTGTTAACTACCCTGCCTTACCTTATCATGTTCTACTGGACCCATGTAGCAGGAGTTACCCTCACTCTCCAAGCTTTTTTAGACTGAGTCTTCTCAATTTAGTTCAGTTCTTCATTTTTCCTAACAATTACAGGTCCAGACAGTGCACCTCATAAATTTATGTCTGCTGGCATCAAACATTATAAACAAAAACACAAGTGGAAATATTTTACTTGTAGATTCTTATTCCAACTTTTTCAGGCTGTAAGCCATGTATCAGGATATGCCATATATGTGGAAGACTGCTCTGACTGAACTTGATCTGGGGAACATGGTACACATTCATCAATCTTGAGTTGTTCTAAACAAAGTTTCTCCAAAACTCCCATGTCCAGTTTAATATTTTACCGCAGTGAAGGATGGGGGTGTTTTTCCCTCAGAAATAACATGGGGCCACCTGCCATGCATGAGTTTGCAGCATGTGTGCGATGCATATGCCACATTCCAGTCATTCCTCACTCATGTTCCCCTGACACTTCTGTACCTGTCCTGGCAAGGATTTGGTTTAAATAGGGAATATACTAAGGGCAGTGGGCTGCAGGTATGTGAACAATTAGCTCTTACTTTCTGAGTTTTCCAAAAATACTATCTAAATTTCCCTTGGTACAATAGAGGTTGATTTCTTCCTGTGCCATCCATGGATGACTAGAATAATCTGTTCTCTCCTCTTTGCAAATACATTTAATGTATTTGAAGTTTATTATTGCATCCCCCTCTGAGTGTTCTCTCAAATATATAGTTACATTGCTCACAAAAACATATTACCATTTCCTAGAAATAATCAGTATTGAGAAAAATGGAGGGGATTTTTCTTGAGTATTTTTCTGGAGAAGTTGCCTTTTTAGATGAAAAGAAATCAACGATATTCTGTTTTTGTGGATTTTGAATAAATTCATTTGTGAAAATGGTACAAGGCAACATGTTATGCTGTATCTCCCAGAAAACAATGTAAGATTTTGCTTTCCTTAGAATATATGAATCTTCTTTTCTATTAAAAAAATTGCTTAAATCTTTAAAATAAAATCTCAGGACAGAGAAAAGAAAAAATTCAAAAGTACACAGCAGGATGCTTTCCAGGAGCCCACATAACAAAATTACTATCCATTGTTTTATACTTCAATGAGTTAAAATAAGACCTTTGTAAGATTATCTACAATTATCTTACTTTTCTGCTGACTTCTCAGTTATTTTTATTCTTTTAAATGTATAGTTCAGGCCTTATATATCCCTGCCCTACATATCTGGAACTTCCATATTCTTCCTCCCTCCATAAAATTAATTATGTCCTGCCATCTTGACCACTGTTTTGTCTTCAGCATGTATCCTATGGTTAATCTGAATTCACTTAATGAAAACTCATTCACAAATTAAGACTGGTTGGGGAATATCTGTTACCCCACTTACATGAAGTTCTATTTCAAATAAGCTATTCTAATTATCTATCGTCAGTGAATTTTAAAAAAATTTAAAAAATTTAAAAATCACCCCTTTTTCTGAAACTGACCAAGAGAAATGCAGATTTTGTTCTCAGATTTTCCCCAGTAATTTGTATTTTGTGGCTATGGCTACAGCACATAGCAGAGGAGTTCTAATAGTATCTTTTATATTTGAATCACCAATTGTATTTTAGAGATAAATAATATCTTTGTAATCCATATTGTGATAGTGGTCATAAATCGTAGACATCCTTAGCAAAAAAAAAAAGCCTGTCTCCTTTAATCATTTGCAAATAAGCTGTTTTGAAGAAGACCCTTATATCATGCACAGAATATTTGTATAGAACTCTCAGTAAGACCAACATCTCAACAAGTCTCAAAGAAGGAACAACTTAAGACTTTGGGGAACAGGAAAGCCACTATCCAAAATACTCAGAGATTTCTATGTGCTAGTCACAAAGCTGAGAACGCCTGTACGTACTAATGCATGTGAGAACTAAAGCATGTCTGCTCTTTCTCTAGTGCACAAAAACATCTCCCTGAGAAACTGTATAAGCTTACAGCTTCCCAGCTCTGAAACAGATTAGAAAGCAAGCATGAAAGCTATGAACCAGATTCAGAAAGTCATACTGTTTACTGAAAGTTCACAGATGTCCCTGATGGTAGAACAGAAAAACCATTCTCTTCCCTCTTCCCCCATTCCTCCCACCCTTCCCAATCAAAAAAGATCCATTAAGACAGATGAGGAAATTTACCCAAAAGGATGTATTTCTACAATCAGCAGTGATGTTGGACACCTTCACTGTGGGGGCTGAAATAACTGCATGCCTAAGATTAAGTGGCACACTGTATCATAAGTTATATACCTTTATGGCTCCTCTGGGGTCTGCCCAAAACACTTGTCTGCAGCTCTGCTTAGGGTCAGAAAAGGAAACAGCTTCATACAGTGCAGGAGCATACAGCAAGAAAAGTCTGGCACTGAACTTCATGAGGTAGGACTAGGGAATTTACTGCTCCACAGGGCTCTCTGCACACAACTACTCTACGACCTGTTAATTAATTATGAATTCTGACTTCCTTTACTGTAATGACACTGGTAACTAAGTCCCCTGGAATATCCTAGGGATAAATGATCATAGCAAGCCCCTGAAACCAACTACGGAGAGATTCCAACACAGTTCAGTGATCAATCTGCAGATGTCTGGTACTGGTCTTTCAGATATACTACCACCTTCAAATTTTGAGCCTCTCTGTAGGCATTTATGTGACCATCTTTTGAAAAAAAATAAATATTAATTGACCTGTATAGCCTTCTGTAGAAAATATCTTTGGAGATGAAAATGATAACAGAAGGCATTATCCATGTTCTGGGGGTGAAATCTTGTACTCTGGAACTCTGCACATCTCCTTCATGTGGAAAAGCATTTGCACAGGAAACAGTGTAACTGCAAGTTGCATGGTGCAGCATGCAACATTTATCGAGGTCCAGAACAACTAGCTCATACATGGCATCCCGGTGTTAATGGGATTCTTTGGATGAACAAGAACTGCACAGCACATAAAAAAAAGGCACCTAAATCAGCATCTGTCTGCTCAACAGCCAAAGTTCAAAGCACTTCATCATCAAAGTGCATGGTGTTCTTTCACCAAGGGCTGGTCTCCACTATCCTCTTCTGCTGTCAAGATATCACATCAAGAGTCTCACCTTTGCTGAGCTGTCCCTAATTAACTACGCTAAAAACAAAACAAACCTCAAAACCCAGAGTTTCTTAAGGCTGAAAAATACTGTGTGATAAATTACCCATTAATAGCCTAAAACTCTATTTCCAGGAAGCCTGTTTAAAGGAAAATTCCTGACTTTCTGAGGCTAAAGCAGAGGTGTCATAACTCTGAAACAGAGCAATGAAAGAAGTACTGTCTCCAGGTGCAGCAGGAGCTATACCTCATTTCATCTGCTGGGTAGACTGGTTAAAATCTTTGGTTTCGATCCAAAACTTTCTGGCAGCTAGCATCCTGTATTAAAATTTATAAACTACAAAAGGCCTTTTCTTACAAAAAAGTTAATTCGGGATGGATAGGCTGAAAAGACTTGAAAGAGACAGTCATCAGAAGTGGTTATATGGAAAATTGGATGTAAGTAACACCTTTTGCTCCATCAGAACATACTAAAAATACAGTAAATGCAATTTCAGTGAGAAAGGGAAACTGTACTGATTAAAAGATCTTTAAAAGAGCTGTGCAGAAGCGTCCCAGAGCTGCCTTTCCTGTTGGGAGGTAGAAGTTTTAAAAAGTATGTATTATCCTCTCCAGAAGAAACACATTGATAGCTCAGCTTTCTTCAAGCTGCAAAACTTACCTACTGTCCAGCATAAAACAGCAGAGCCCTGGTCTGAAACAGTGGACATCCTCTGTGATGACTGCTCACTCAACAGGCAGAGCAGACAAGACCCACGTGGGCCTCGGGTTGTCACTGTGATCAGCTGGCCTTACAAACTAACCCTTACAATGCAAAGGCAATCATCTTCTGATTCCTCCAGAATTAACCCATATTCTCTGCTATAAGAACACTCCAAAAGATAACACCACCAGGCTAGTGAAGATCCCAGTGGGGCAAAGAGGAAAATGTAGTATTCTTCTAATGAATGACTGCTGATTGGTTTTCACTCATGGTGGTTTGTTCCCTGCCACCTTCTACTGTGAGACCAGATATGGCAGTGCAGAAATGGAAAGGAAATTTTATGGATTTTGTTTGTTTGTTTCTTTAGAATAACAGTAAACACTACCCACAACTACTATTAGCCCAATTCTGTATCGTACACTTACTGCACCAAAAAACAGGAATGCACTCATTCTGTAAGCAAGCCAGGGCACTGGTTATTTATCCAGGCAGACTCTGCTGAAGCAAATATTTTTTGACTGCAACCAGAGTTGGAATTAAACAGACTTTAACTAAGAAAATCAGCATAAAAAAGCTGAATGCAGAAAATGCCTTGACTCATCTCTTGCCTTGACTCATCTAGCATCAGAAAAAGTGAAATAAATGCCACATTCATATTAGGCATGGATGTCAGAATCCAGGAGTGTGTAGAAGAAAAAAGAAAAAGGACCATAAGATGCCATAGTGGCAACCAGTGTTTTCAGGAAAGGGGCAATTTTTGGTCTTTTTATCTGTAGGGTTGGCTAATTATGGTGAATGTTGATATTTTAACAGATTGTAACCTGAGCCTGGCAAGTTTCCATAGCATTAAAGTAATGCTTTAGAGATTAAGAATTCAAAGGAAGGGTGTTACCTAAAATTTAACTTCTGAGCCATGCTAAAAAGCCCTAAAATCCAGGAAGCTAAGTATTCAAGTATTTCTCCCCTTTGATCTACTTGTTTCATACCAACACAAATTGCCCATTCTGCTCAATTTCATAACAGAACGAATGGATGTGAGGTAAATAAAGGTCACAGAAATCTTTTTCTTTGTCTTTCTGTCCTGCCCAGTGTGCACTGGGCTAATACATTTTGCACAAGTGGATATTTTCAGCAACAGAAATGCCTTTTAGCTACATGTCTTCTTTTTTAGCTATTTTCACCCCTAAAATGTTCATTCCAAAATGAAATATGGCAAGTTCCCAGCCTTGCAGCTGAACTTCGAAAGCCATCACAATCGTCACCTATTTTTGTCTCCTTTAAAACCCATATATTTCAACTAAATGATTATTCCAGATGCCCAGCCACCTGGCTGCAAAGATTAGCCACATCCAGTGCCCAACCAAAGACATTCAGCAAATTAAGAATATCAACAGCTGTTACAGACACCCTGCATGTCATTTCTTCAATTTTGCATTACCTGGTGAGTTCTAAAAGATTCCCTGGTAGCTGGTAGGACACTGATATACAAAAGAAGCTGAGATTCACCAAATATCTTCTATAATAAAACTTTTTCATTTTAATTTGTTGGGTTTTGTTCAGCTTGAAAATTACAAAGATGAACATCAGTCTTGGCCTTGCTGTTGTTAGAAATTTCAAATTAAATTATTTCCAAGAAAAAAAAACAAATTTTAAAAAATGTTTTGTGCGTACTAAATATATTCTTAAGATCATTTACACAAAATCTAGGGAGAGGACTCTTGCTGACAAGTATTTGCCTTTGCTAACAGAGCCAGACTTTCCTGGCAGATGCAGGGAGTTTGAGCAGGATTTAACTTGCAGATACTTCTTTCAGCTTCAAGTACCCACAGTAACCCTGGCAAATGCATCCCTGAACACTGATATCTTTTCTCTCCATGCTTTCACTTCTGTCTATGACACCCTTCAGGCGTTCTAGAGTAAGTAAAGAACCTGTTTAAATGGAGCAGAGGGAGTATCACCAGAAAGGATGCACTAAATAAGAAGAAACAAAAGTTCTGAAAGTCAAGTTGTTGTAAACAAGCTGCTGTTTACCATCCAGGAAGGTCCCCAAAAAAGTAGTATGCATCCAGATGTTAAGACAGTCCATAAGAACTGGGGGAGAAACTCTGAGGCCGCACATTTGCAATTTTTCTACTTCAAGTGCTTTTCTTGGGAAGCAGTGCTCCTTAAGGCAAGCCAGAAATAAAATAACAGCTGTGTAATTCAGGAAAGAAAAGCTAAGGTTTTATTTCATAGTAATGCTGCAGGAAAACTGCTTTCAAAGGTCAGTTTGGGCATCTGATGAGCACAATGACCCAAAGCACACAGAGATGGATCGCAGTGCCCACAACTGAAACAGTATTTCCCCACCTTAATGCACAGGTTAAGTAAAATCAGGTAAGATTTAAAGTGCCTGGCCTTTGGGCCAACTAGCTAAGCTTCCTTTGGCCAGCTGTAGCTTTTCCCAGGCAGAAGTTTCTTTTCACTGAAATTTTATCAATATGTAACACTGGATAAGTCTGCAGTTTGAGTCAATAATAAAGTACACCAGTGTCTCACAGAAGCTGGCTAATTAAACAAAAGATTGTATTACTCACTCATTAATATTCCTGAATATTAATGCGTTTCAGCCTGTAAATACAGAGGAAATACCGTTTTTTTCTTTTTAGGAAAAAGTGTTTTATTAGTTCTATGCTGCCTGCTGAGAAGCCTCACCCTCCTACTATATCGTATCACTTCCACACTTGAAGTCCTACCTCTTAAATCCATGATTTCATCCAATTATCAGAGTTTAGTCCTTCTTTTTTTTCTTCCAGAAAGTCTGATGCAGTCTTTCATTAGACTTTAAAGAACTCAATAGTAAGGCTTATTAAGCTAGAGTCCAAAATTAAAGCCTTGTGTTAACAGAATGGCTTAAGTTAGATCACAAGTGCTGAAGGCCAGGTATTTTCTCTCAGTGAGTAGACAAGAACCAAACCAATGAACTCAGTCTGTCTACTGAAGCTCAGCAGCTGTATCACTTCTTTGCCAAAATGCACACATTGTGCTTTCCTGTTGTCACCTGCTCCAAATTAAAACTCTGTTACAGTGCACACCTGCAGGCCACCAAAGGGAGGCTTTAAGCCTTTGCTTGCTCCTTGCTGTGGGATTCAGCATTAGTTTTATGAGGATGATTTTAGGTTACAGACACCAGGACTGAAGTATGAACCATTTAGCAGGGCCCATCCATGCAGGTGGCCAGAACGGGTGCAAGGTAACCTCTGCTGACAGTAGTCATGTTCCAGTGTTTCACCATCTGATGTCATCAGGTGCATCCAGAAGCATTTCTGACTGCTTTTTGAAAAGCCTTTGGGGAGAAGCTGTGCCTGCTGTTCATACTTACTTGTATGAACTTCTGAACTCTAAAGCCTTCTGGAGAGTTCAGGTGAAAACACCTGTGGTGTTGTGTGATAGGAATGGGAGCCCTTCAGAAGCTGAAGAAAAGAGCATTCTGAACAATCCATGCAGGATGCCAGCCACATGCACTGGTAAACAGGCTTAACTTCTTAGTGAAGCAGATGGTCAGAGCAGTCCAGCTAAAAGAAAGACAAGTGAGGAGTACGTACCCTTACTTTTCCCCACTTGCTCCACGTAGTTGGCCTAATCACTATCTGGATTTCTTATCCTATCTGAGGACAGAAAAGGGGGTGATGATATTAAGACAGCACCATTTTCTTGCACCTGTAACTTCCCCACTTCTGCATAAGAGGGGCTATTGGCTCTCTAAATTTGAATGGTTAAAATGCAAAGAAACAGCAACCAGAAAAGTTAGGGCCCTTGCTGCATTGCAATTGATCACAGTGAACATCCTATTTTATGCAGCAGTATAAGATTTAATAAACCTCAGAGAGAGGAAACTCTGACTTGAAAATATAGCAGGAGAAAGAAATATTATACCTATGCAATATAAGAAAACAAACATCTCTTAGGAGTCAGACCTTTTGCACTTATTGAAGCGTTTTCAGGCTAAATTGTTACATATTTTTTGTATTGAAAAAAGGAAACATAACATTGCTTAGAATAGGTTTGTTGTATTTATGTTAATGAAAGATCAGATCTGGATTCCTGAGTGTCTAGTGACTGCTTATGGGACAGGGAAACACGAGAAGAGCAGTCATGTTATGAAACAAATTCTCCTCTTACCTCAAAGTCACTTTCCTCTCTTCCCCTGACCTATCCTCATCTGTTCCCTGCTTCTATTTACAGAACTCCATTAATGTTACACACGCTAATTTGATCACAAGTTTTTGGGTTCCATACAGAAACCCCCTGGCCAATTTCCACGGCCTCTACACCATGGAAGGGCAGACTGAAAAATAAAAATGGTCCTTTCTCATTTCATGCAACTGATGAATGCCTATGTTATAAGCCTGTTTACCTTTTAAACTCTGTAATATTTTTGGGATCACAGATACAACTAGCATCCTCTTTCTCTCTCCTATTTGAAGGGAAAGCAGAGACAGATAAAGCCCTACTGATACCCCTGTCAGGCTCAGGGGTACCAGCCCTACTGATACCCTCTTCTCCTCAGCAGGATAGCCAGCTATCGCACCGGTTAAAGCTGAGTATAAACACAAGCAAAATGAAGTTATAGAACCTCTTGACCCTATAATATAATACTAGTCATCTAAAAGATGTTCAGCCTAAGGCTGGCATTCTGAATAGTCAAGGGAGAAAAAAAGTGAGTAATGTCGACAGGACAGTTCAACCCCAGATTATGATAGAGAATAAATGGAAAGAAATATCCTATGTAGTTTTGTTCTCCTTCCTGACTAAAGGAGGAAACCTGCTACAGTTTCAAGGACTAGGGGCAGAGAAGACTTATCTCGCCTTTTTGCTCTCGCTACAACAAAGCTTATAAAAAAGTCTGTCATCACAGAAACTTGAATCATCATGGCCTTCAGCATTGTTTAAGTTATGTCTGTCCCTATCCTGGGCAAGACCCAGTCTTGTAACCTTCCTTCTACTGCTTTGTTGTGTTAGGCTCTAATGAGAGCACAAAGAAACAGAGCAGTTTCATTTCATTCTGATTCTCATCTCAGAACATCAAATAGTGGGGGTTTGATTTTGTGAGAAGATGTGACAGATGGTATTTTCATCGTGATTTCTATAATGAAACTCATGAATGTTGCTTGGAAAGATGGCATCGGCAGGAATCATAGATTAAATCTTGTCCTAAAGGTAGGAAATATATGAGAACTGATCAGAAACCAAAAAATTACTTTGACACTCTGTACAGCACAGATGAACACTACAAAAGGGATTGTTCTCAAAATACCTAAATTTCACTCTTTCAAAAGGCAATTTTCACAAGCTGGAAAAAATCCAATCTTTGGAAAAGTAGAGCAATTTCACAGAGCAATCTCACTTTGTAATTAGGCTATTTTGTACAGTTTTTTATTACTCTGCTTAGCTGGTTTCATAAAATAGTTCATTGCTCTCTCAGTTGCTCTTTCTTCCCCCCTCCCTTTTTAAAGAAGTACACGATTTCTAACTCATCCTTATGCCTTCATTTCAGTACTCACTGAAGATCCATACATACGCTTGGAACAGGTACCATAGCTCTAGAAAACCATGATTATTGTGACAAGATAGGGAATGACTCTGTTTCCCCATTTCTCCCAGTGCAAGAGGATATAGATAATCAAAAGAAGTACTGCATATCAGTTTCAAATCAGAAACTGATTCTCACTCTAATGACACAGGATATTGATGGAGTGGTGGAATAAGGGCAGATAAAAAGGCATTTGACAAAATTATGAAGGACAGTTTCATTAGAGGCAATAGCAAAGATTAACTTCTGGCCATGGTCTGACATCTGACTTAAGCTCAGAATGTCTCTCTGGGTGAGAGTCTCATCTTATGTTCCCCATTTTTAGATACTCCTACTAGTCACCTGCAGATGGGATGCTAGCCAACCTCTTAATCAAAAATACTCACATGAAAACTCGTGTTTTGTTGCTCGTAAGCCTTTCTCTCTGCCACTAGAACATAGTGCTTGCACCTGGAAACATTTGGAAACCTTGCCTTGACCTCACTCACCTTTCTGCCTCTGAGATTCAATTTCGTGACTGCTGCATTTTTTTTTTTACCTAAATTTTTCATCTGACACTCTGGAAAATGAACTGTGATTACCCAGAGCGCAAGCCTCTATTCCCTGACCAATTCATATGATCCAACATGAGAATTAAAAATAGTTGTCACTGGAGCTAACCAAAGAGTTTTGAAACAAAACACTGGAATGTGTTGGAAAATGATGGCTCATGAAAACAGAAGACTCATCAACACATGATGTGTTCTTCTAAGTAAAATTAACTGGGGAAAAGGCAGAGCAATACTTCCAACCCTACTGGAATGAAGCATGTCTATTTTTCATTTCAGTGCAGTTTTTCTTTTGCAGACCTCTCTTTAAGGGTGTGAAATTATTACAATGAAATTCAAAACCTTATGAAATGAGCCAGATTATAAATTTCTTTGCAGGCTAATTTCAGCCAGCTTGCGTAGTCAAAGGCCTTTTTTATCTTCTGGAAACTGAACTGAAATGTACTTACTGTGAAATAGAATCAACTCAATTTGACTTAAAAAGGCAATTTTAAATGAAGCTGAAGGAAGCTAATTTGTCTTTAGATGCTAGTCTATGTTGAACACAGCATACAGAGTTAAGGCACAGCATGAAGCTCTGACAACAGGTAGAAATTCTGGGATCTGCTCTGATTTTTTTAATAGCTCCTCCTTATTTTCTCCTTTTAACCCTGCATTACTACTTCCTGCTATTTCCCTTAAAAGCTGGCATTTCTTAACATAAGTTTCATCCATAGTATCTGCAGAGCACAGCAAAATTCTTCAATTCTTTGGTTCTGCTGTACTAGCTGTTTCAAGTTTACTTTCAGTGGTAAACATGCCACAATGGGGAACATCACCATATATCAAGTAGCTGTAATCAGGCAGATCAGGTACCAGCAATTTTCCTAATAGAGACCCAGTGTCAGAGATCAAGCACGAAGGCTCAGATGTCTGCATTGCCTCTGCCCAGAATCAAGTGTCAGGGATCAGGACTGTGACCGTCAGGAATAAAGAGTCACGTGTGGCAGAGCAAGGAGCAGATCCCACCCCAGACCTCAGTGGGGAGGTTGTGTCTCCAAAGCTTCACCACTGGGAGTCCAGGACTAATGCAGCAAAGGCAAAGCAGAGTAAACGTTTGTCCTCCTGGGGGAACCCAATGCTTCTTTGTGAAACATTGATTTGTTCATGCAGGTGCGTCTCTGGGCCGGCAGCACCTGCAATTCTGTGTTTGCAGTTAATCTTTTCAGACACTGCTAGTCGTGCCTTTGGCTTGCTGCTCAATATATAAATACTTGTGTGTTTTCTTAAGGAATGTAATGACAGGGGAACATCCCAAACTAGCACAGCAGTGCTCCTGAAGGGAGCACAATTCCTTGAAAAGGTCCAATTTCAATCTCAAGGACCTGTCAGTGCCCTCTATTCCTCTTGAATAGATTATCAGTATGTCCAGTGCTATAAGACCTAGCTGAAACTGTAGTAGAACACAAAAATATTAATTAAAAATACTAATATTAAAAAAAATTAAAATATTTTCTCTCATTTGTATCATTTTTCAGGTTCAGATTTTTGAGATCAAGGGAAAAAAACAGGGAAATAAGGTCAGTCAGTACTTACTTGCTGTGCATCCCCCTAAGAAAGTTGTGTAATACCTTTCTGATTCAGTTTCTCATTTTTTTCAAACAGGGATAGTAACACAGAAATTTCATTCAGAGGATTCATAACATGTTGAGAGCTTTGATATTGGGAGGAAGCATCCAGCCATGGAAATGCACAGACTGTTACTCTGAAAGCTCTCCATAGGAGCAACTTTAACTGTCATGGACATAATCAGAGCTGGAGTGGAATGGATAAGCATTACACTAACAGAAAAAATAATTATGCCTCTTTTGAGTAATGATAGTTAAAGTAAGGAATCCATTTTAACCTTTCCGCTTTCTGAAAAGTGCTCATATGATTTCCTACTGCTGTGGACACAAAACCATGAGTAACAGACGAAGAGACACAACTCTTTGAAATCTCGAGACACGATTCTAACTTAAATATCAAAGACCAGTCAGCCATCTGCACCTCTCAAACACATTATCACTATGTTCATGTTGCTGTTCAAAAGCATTTTGTGCAAATCTGTTGAATCTTGTAACCTGGGTGTTTGGACATGACAGAACACTCACCAGCAGCACACTCCCTGCCTCTCAATAACTCCATGCACAGCAACTCTTAGGCTCTCAAAGTATGAAGAAACATTCAAAGAATCATTGACTTAATCTATGTGCTATATGGATATATACTAAACATGTGAAGGTTAACTAGAGAGATCCTGGTAAGCTCTAAATCCACACCATTTCAGTGCACAAACACACATTCACCTGCTTGAACACACTAATCCAAATCAAGGAAAAATTTCACTAGGCAAGGGCACTGAGGAAGCATGACATGCAAGAAACAATTTACATGAACCTTGAATAACCTATTCCGCTGTGAGGTACAATAATTAACACGTCTTCAACAGAGACTTAGAGATGTGCTTTAATATGAATAAACAATGCTATTTGTTTCTCAGGGTTTCAGAAATCATACAGATTGCAGAGATAGTTAAACCTGACAGCAAAGTAGAAGTTTTAGATGCTTTATTAGTTCTGCAGTCCCTCTCACAGCACTGTAAGTTAGTCTGCCTAAGTTCAGGACAGACTATTAGAGTACAATTGTTTTAAAATTTAGTTTGTTTTGTTAAATACTTAACAAAAGAATCTGAGGCAACAATGTACAAAGAAGAAAGACAGGTAGAATGAATTAAAAAATTAAAAAAGAAATTCATCTATTCCCTCTTTCCTCTCTCTCCACCTTGCCTCCCCGAACTAAGGGTAAATAAAATTTTCAGTTGAAGCATGAAACCCTGCAAATGCCTTTACATTGCACAGAGCTTCAGGAGCTTGCATCTCAGCTTTCCCTCATCCAAGGTGGGAGAGATACAAGTTTCTAAGGAAGGCATCAGAAATTCTGTTTACAATTATACCATTCATTCCTTATCTGGAAGCACAAATCTTGTTTCTGCCCTGCTTTTTCTTGAGCTGAGAGGTAACATTGGTGCATGCAAGCAGCTTTATCTTTTTTCCTTAAGCTAATACACAAAGCCACAGATCCGTAGATTTTAAGATAGGATGGGCAGCTTAGAATCATGTATTCTAATTAGTTGGCATTAGTTCCTAAAGATTATCTTGTGATTTTAAAGAATCACTCAGAAAGCAATTCATTGTCAAGATGCCTACCACTGCTGAACTAAAAAAGGAAACACCATTGTCCTCAGGAAGCACTTCTGGAAGGTATTGGCACAAGTAGGTTCATGGAGAATATCCAAAACCATGGTTTGAAGCTATGACACACTTTCACAGTGCCCGGTATTAAGTCCTTGGCATATGAGCCATCTGTAAATCCCATCTATTATTAGCAGGAATAAAGAAATATGACTGGAGCCATTTAAGGAGCAGAAACAATTGGAAGAGGTTGACTCGTTATAATTAACATTCATATCACTGAACATCACAATTAGAAAGTCTCATAAGCCCACAGGACTCATCATCATCTGCAGGTACTTCAGGTCCCAGTTAGCTTTGGTGTAAATGATTTATAAGCCAGAAGAGCAGAGCCTGCTACAACCATTGCACCACTATATGTCATGTCATAGGTCTGAACCTTTGTCACTACAACACCTGCTGTTCTGCTGACAACTACAGTCTTCTAACTTTTCAAGCCGCTCTGACACCACCAGCATCTCTTCAGCACTCCATGGTCTCTCAGAAAGGCATGAAACCTGATGTCTATGTTCCACTGCCCAGAGATTACCATTGAAACCTTGCAGGGAGAGCAGCACATGGCCTGCCACAGCAGAACCATCCATAGTTATGCCTGTCACCAATTCTCCACTAAATCACCTCAGCTCCAATCTGAGCCTCACTTTTTTGCTGGTCTGGACAATGAGATGAATGGACTATTTTCATACACTTTTACAGCTATGAGAAATATGTATTCAAATTCTAGGAATTTACAGGGCTCATGAGGAGCAGACTACAGGGAGATTCCCAGGAAGCCAGGAAGCACCTTGCCAGCACAACACCCAATCTCCCTCCCTATAGGATTTGAATATTCCCATTTACAAGCATAGCTGCTCCCTTGCAGCCTAGAGTAAGGAGTGCAGAAATGTGGTCAACACATCCTTCCCTTTTCCAATGACACCAGGATCTTTCCCTGACAGTCACTGGGGTTGTGGCAAAGGTACAGCAAACCTCTTTAAAGGAAATACAACAGCACCCAATTGATCTGTTTGGGAAGGATTTAGAGAATAGCCAGCTCAAGCACAGTTTGTAGTAGAATATTTTGTGTTCTATCTTTCAGTGAGCTGCTCTGCTGTGTTGTTTAATTGTTCAGTTTGTTTTCCAAATTATAGCCTATCCAGAGGAAGACAAGGCACTCCAACAACCTCTCAAATACTATCTTAGAGGTCTAAAGAACGTCCATGAGAATGGAAGATTCATAATAATCAGCAAAACATTGTTCAGAAAATCAGCAAACAAGACTGTGCAAGTTCTGAAATCTGACTTTCATCCTGTTTGGGTTTCATTCTGTTTATCTAGATATTCCCAGGAAAAGCCAACTCAGAGTATAAACATATAGGCAACTCAGAATATGTCCACTCAAGTAATGCACATGTGGATTTACATTCTCAGCAGCTGTTTCAGGCCTGCTGATTTCTGATCCCTTGCATGTCTAGCATAGAGCACATTTACTTGGTATATGAAGTGCAAAAGAATGGAAATCATCTGGGAAACACAAGTGATTCCTGTGTCATATTAACTCCAAAAATTTCCTCCCCACCCCTGTAAAACCACAAACGACCTGACATCTAGACTGCTCTTTGTAGAATCCAGCTCCATTTTCATTCCTGAAGATAGCTGTCTATTTTCTACAGGGAAAGGTCAGTAATGCTGAGAAGTGGAAGTAAAGAATGCAGGTTATCCTGTGCTGCCCATAGTACAGAAGCCAGTGTAGGCAAAGACAAATATTCCTCTGAAAATTGCTACAAGGGACTCTAAAGCAAAAAAGTATATTCTGCCTTGAAGAATATGGGAATATTTGCCCTTCACTCTCAATGGCACATTTCAGCATCATCAATTCCAAAATCTACTCTTTCATACTATATGTGGGATCTAGGCTATCAGATGGCTAAACCTTTGCAGAATCAACTCTCAGCACAGACCACTGAAGAAACCACCTTAAATGAAATGGAAAAAATCCTCAATGAACAACATACGTAAATATATGGAAAAGACAGAAAGAAAGATGTAGAAGAAACTTTAAAGAAATTATGAGCATTGAGCAGACTATAAAAAAATCAAGATTTTTGAGAGAAAGAAGAACAGAACTGATCTCATGCCATTATACCAGGAGACACCTAATCAAGCAAAGCTTCATAGCTCATATACAACATGGATCCAGTAGGACCATTGTTAACTATTGTCAACCCAAAAAATAAAAAGATTGTGAAACAAGAAAGAGCAGAAAGAAGAAAAATTTATTTTATTTTTTAAAAAGCAACAAAAGAAACATAGCACACAACATGGTAAATCAGAATGTATTATGCTGTATAGAAGTGAAGCTGCATCACCTAAACCCTCTGAAGAATGACTTTCAGACAAAATTGGGTATTAGCTCTGTTCTTCTTCCAGAAGAGGGTTTTCACCACTGGAGGTCACTGTGAGCTGTAGTTGCTCTTTATCAGCCTCTCAAAAGAAAAGAAAAAAAAAAATACTGCAGGCAAGTTACCTAGGATGCAGGACCTGAGGTGAGACAGAAATGAAATACCACTTGCAGAGTATTTGAGAAACACCCAAAGCTAATTGGTGAGGACTTGTCTTTGCTGGAGACAAACTTAGTCTTATTTCAACTCATTCCAAGCAGAGCAACTGGCAGACTGCTGAGAGACTAGATATGTGCCTGACTATACACAAGGGCCTCGTTTTGCATGTCTTCCTGGTCTTGCAGACACTCTCCCTGAACACCAGTAAGCTACCAACAGCTATGGTGATGGGGACGCAGTGGGACATCTATTACTGCAACTCATGAAAATCCCAAGGTTTTTTTGGAAAACATGGGTAGGATTACCTGCATTAGGATTAGGATCTGTTAAAAATAGACAAAGGTTTGGCAACAGTTCCTAATAAAAAGAAAAGTCTCTAGGCTGGAAGGTTTACATCCTATGTAGTCCATAAATCACAGCTCATCTGAATGTAATTTTCTTCTCTCTTTTCATTGCATTCAGAGAACCATTACTGGGAACAATCTTTCAAACATTTTCTAGCCCACCACATTCAATCAGATAGCAGTGCATACATACTGTATTCATTGCTGATTTTATACTGATGCTCAGATGGAGGATGGAGGGATGTTTGTTTGAGTTCCTGTCTCCCATACTGTAGGAGTCCTACTGATATGAATATCAGAAGGAACAGTCAATGCTTACAAAACAGAGGTGGTGGGCCATTTAAAGGGGAAATAAGTATGAAAGCACTGGAAAAGAATAAAGATGAATGAGCTCAGCTAATTCCCAATGTATTAAAAAAATTTACCAGCTTCATAAACCAAAGAATTTACATTTCAAGTACACATCTGAAACTCCCATTGTCAACAATCCTGACAATGAATCAGTGACAGCTGGGCAAGTTTTATCTAAAACACACTGTTTTATACACTGAAGTTATGTTCTTTGATATGGAAGGGGAATCATCCCAGTGCAGGTTTCTGTATTTTCTGGTCAGTGAAATAGAGCAGACCAATTCTTGGCTTGTGTCAACCAGAATTACACCAAAGCAGTTTGGCCTTGTTTGAGTCAAATTGAGAACTTCTGTAAAAGATAAGTAATGTAAGTGTCTGAAAAATTGAAAATAAATTGAAAAGAGACCAGCTTTTCTTCACTCCTCTGATTTATTTTTACTTTTCTCTTTATTCTTATGCAGTTTAACCTATTTCAAGGAATCACCAACTGAAGACTTATGACACAATCCACGGTACAGCAGAATCCTAACAAAGACCAAACCCTGCAGAATGAAGATTGAATAAATGCTCTAATGTGATTAAAGCATCACCCTTGTCAAGCACAGGCTAGCTACAAGAACAAGTTCACTGAACTTGTTTCTGTACCTTGTTACTTGTAACTAATGTTACTGCTTTGTTTTGTCATTCTGCTTTCCTTTACCTTTACACAGAGAATATGAGCTCCTTGAAAATGCAACTTTCCACTGGATGTATGCTCGGACAACCTCAATGTAAATGAATACATGATGCCCAGAAACTCTGATTTAACAAAGCATTTCAGCACATGCTTAACTTCAAGTATGTGAAGAGACTCACCATAAATAATGTGTAATCTGAGACTACCCTTCTGATGGTGAAGCATCTCTGGCCATATCCTTTAGCATGACATTTTGGCTTACTGGAAGGTAGGAAATCCCATCTTTATCTTTCCACTGGAACAAACAGTACTTGCTTATTTGCAGTTATAATTTACAAATAGAGAACAGGACATTAAATGTCTTTACTTCATATAGTTCTTTCCAATATTGAAGGAATCTTCCAAGCTACATGGAGAACCTCAATGACCAAACAAAAAGCTAAGGAAAAAATAAACTAGGACAGATATCATACAATGGATAAACAGATGCCCCAAAGCAATGATTTTTGTAGGATCTTTTTTTTTTTTTTCAGAAAACATTTGTTTGGCATAAACTTCAGTGTTTCCTTTGACAAATTAATTCTCATTCCAAATTCATGCTGATAAAGTTGCTTGTAATGCTACAGAATTGCGTTTCTCTTCTTCATGACTTCCCTTGCATTGACAGGTCTTTATAAATTATTGTGATTTCCAAGGTAAAAGACAAAATGCAGTTTCTAAATTTCTAAAGTCAAATGTTATTGTAAGATAATGCCGAGGGAAGGTTATTTTTAAGAGTCTAATTTTTTCTTTGGTGTCTGCTGAACATTTTGGAAAATTCATGGCTCCAGACACTGCATACATTAAGAGTATGATTCCAGATGCAGGATGATCCTGGGAACTGTAGGAGGATTGGCAGACATGGAAATAGAGCTTTAATTATTATTGCCAACCCATATTCCTTCAATTATGCATTCCACTGTTTTTGGAACTCAAAGATAGCTAAGAAGCCAATATTCTCTACTGAAGTCACATGATGATGAAATGGAGATGACTGAAGAATTCCTGGGGGAAAAAAGTATCTCCCATATATTTGGCAAATGCTAGCTGATAACATGAAGGCTTTCATACAATGTGTCTCAGAGAATACAGTTCCAGATATAAGAAACAGATGTGATAACCAAGACACTTCTTTTATTGCAAGGAGGTCCCGCTGCAGTAGCAGCATGACTCAGGCCCCAGTCTGGAAGTCAGAAAGTCTGACTTTCAGCCCTGCTTCTGTAACAGATCTGTTGGGTGACCTTGGATGCTTATTTCCATCCTTCTAAGCCCCTGCTTCTCCACTCAGTTTCATAACTGCCTGTCTACTTAGACTGTTGTGTCTCTGATGTGACAACTGTCACTCACAGTGTCCATAAATAATCTCTGATACATTTAAACTTTGTGTTGTCTGAGGATATAAGGAGCAAATTCTCATCCTGAGCTGGCTCCTGAAATATCTAGCCATCCATGAAATTACTGCTGACAAAGCAGGGAGACCTTGTAAAATACAGTGTGAGCCAGGAATAGTGTATTGCACAAGCTTTGTTTACAAGTCCCATGCTGGCCCTCAAACATTTTGAATCAATCTGTTGGCAATTGGTAGCAGCTAGAATTCCAAGCCAAAGATTTTCATGCCTATTCACTGGAGAAGCTGCCTGATGAAAAAATTGTAGTGCAATTTTTATGCAGCATTAAGTGCACAAGATGTTCTCCTTAAGCAAGAAAAGTAGTGTAAATACTGTGTTTAACAAGCCTAATAACTAACAATGACAGGAGAGGCTGTATTTGCATGTGGAACCAGTAAAAGGAAGAGAAAATGCTTTCAAAACTTGTCCAATTTAAGTTTATAGATAAAATCATACTTTCCCATGTATCTCTATTTTAACAAACAGTGAATTATTATACATTATATTTATACATTATTATTATACAACTAAAAATGAAGTGCACACACAGGGGAGATTAAAGATACAGATCTTGGATGTAATGCTGGAAAGATGCATTTTAGGGACTAGAATATTGTCTTGAAAAAAGGACAGCTAAATTGATCAGAAGTGACTAAAACATAAAAATAAATTAATCATTTTACTCAATTTGTCCTATTTATATGTCCTAATCTTCTGAATTTTGTTCATTCTTTCATTTTACTAATGCAATATGAAGTTATGTTTAGACCCCCAAGCTCTTTTAAAGCTCTCACCATCAAGTTACATTTCTGTACTGTACATTTCTATTCTTATAGAATAGGCTTCTTACAAACCCATTATAAAACCCTGCCAAGAAATATATAGGGTAGGTATATATAGGAGAATATAGAATTCCTCTATTATGGTCTAAAACATGCAGGACCAAGAGGCTTTACACAATTGCTCCAGATCTAGAATTACCAAACATGGGTCTTCTACAAGCTTCAGAAAGACAGCAGAACATGTTTGATTTGATAAAGCAATAATTCCTTTAGTGAACATGTCCTTTAAAATGTAGTGATGATAATAAGAGCTATGGGAGCATCAAAGGTCAAGAGAAAATCACCCAACATCTTCTTGTCTCGCTGCAAAATAGTTATGTTTAAAGGCTGACATTTTCTCTATCATATTCAACTACAGTCACTATTTAAGATATGAGGTAAACTAGACAGAGTCATAACTAGGTAGGGTCATAGCTGAAATTAAACCTATCTGCTCACATATCTGGTCAATCACTGTTCAGTCCAGGCATGGTGTTAGGGAGATCTCGTGTGGGAGTATGTCTGCTTAGCTAGCCTTGAAGACAGGGAACTATGGAAAAATCTCTTTTTTTATTGTCAATAACAAACTAATTTACATGTATTATAGCCACATCCCATGCATTTTCTTTAGCCTGAGGTCATATTACAAAGCCTCATTTTAATTTCTCTCAAGAATTTAATTTGTAAATGTCAAATAAGCACTTAAAAGTACCTGCCTACATAGGACTTGAAAAGATCCTCCCTTGTATATTATACAATGCATGCCTAACTTACGTTTTCAGTACAAGCAATTAAGCAATTTCTTTAACTCAGCAGAGTTAAATAAACATTTTTCAGCAAACACAGAAAGACCAAACATCAGGAATTACATCAGGTTATCCATAATGAAAAAATTAAGATACTGAACCCCTTAAAATGCTCCTTACGCGTGAGGTTTCTGCTCAAGGTAACAGAAATGTGACCTCTCCCATGCAAGGGCCCTTGTTTGGAATTCTCATGCCACACTCAGAGCTGGAAAGTCACTTTTACTGCACCGTGACTTCTGCTAAATGTGTCCACAAGACATTGCACAAGGATGCCAGCAGAGAAAGGTCACAGGGACAGTCTGAATGTCTCTCCCAGGACCTCCGTGTATATTACAAATTGGTTGGGTGGGTAATCTGTAACAAGACACCTCTGAATGATCATGGCCAAAAGAATTCTTTGCTAAGCTGTGCACCAAGGGTAAAAAAGAAGTTTTTAAAGGAAGATAGACAAAAAGCAATATCTTTTAAACAGAAAAATATTTACACCTTTTCTGTACTGAAACTGATCAGCTTTTCAGATGTTTTAACAGTCATGTATTCCAAAGGTTACAATAAGTCTCTAACCACAGAATTCATAGGATATAAATAAAGACCAAGGAGAATTAACAGGGTCAGGAAGAAGTGATTTGTATGTAAATGGACACCAGAAAAATAAAGAAGATATCTAGAAGATGCCATAGATTTTTGAAATTTTATATCCTGGACCAAATGGTGTGCAGGAGCTTTGCAAAGTAATCAGCGCCCATGAAATGGCTGGGATCCAGCAAACTGAGGGCTCCGAGGCATGCCTCCCCTCAGATCTCAGCATACAGCCACATAAAAAGGACACTAGACAGAGTCAGCAATTTCATTTTCATACTGCAGATGTCTCAGCACAGATGTCACTGACTGAGAGTGACCTCAGCATAGTCTTCATCCATGTGTGTACCTGTTTCTCATTTCACTTCTCCCTTGTATCCAACTGTTCAGACAATGAATTCTGTGGGGTGGATCTGACCTGTACTAAGCCTCACACAAACCCAGTTAGGGACTCTGCTTGCTCCTTATAACACACATAATTACTATCAAAGGCCCTTCACAACCTGCTGATCAAACACAGGCTCACCAACAGTCCAGTTATTTCCTACTGGCAGTAGTGTTCTGCTCAGGTATCCTGCACAGAAACAAAATGGATTTACTGCTAGTTACTTGTTAGTAACTTGCTAGTTAACTCTAAACCTTTTTTCTCATTTAGCACTTCTTTGGGGAAGGATCATCATGACCAAAGGGTAACACTGTTCCTATATACTCTCTTAGGAAGCCAAACTCATATTTTCACCAGAACCACAGAAAAATGAGCAACACCTATAAAGCTCTTTTGATCCAATTCCCATTTTCCCTCACTTTGGGAGTTCAAGGAAGAACCATTCTCAAAATATGAATGCTGGTGAAGATCACCAGCCCTTCTTATAACAGCAGTTCAAACCTTCAGAGGTCTGAGAGCCACAAGACACATATCAGCATGCACAGGGACAAGGGAGCTCTAAGAACTGTTTTCTTGCAATTGACAACAATGCTTCTCTAGAAAGGAAGAGGGAAGGATAAGTCTGGAATGGACATGCCATGGGGTCCTGAGATGACACAACAATCTTGGTTCAGGCAGCTGTTGGCTCATTTCCTCCCAAAGCTAAGGATTCCAATTACCCAGGAGTCCCTGCTTGACCACAGCCCTACTTCCAGTTCCTGGAAAGGACACTTGCCCTGCCCTTGGAATACTTGGGAGTCCATGCCACCTTTCTATGTATGAGGACTTAGGAGACTTTATAAATTTTGTAGGGGAAACTAGCCTGGGAAACTAGCACTTCATGAAGGACTTTTTAACTCAAAAGAACAAATGTAACATATGCAGACCAATATAAAAAAAGAGGAGGAAAAAGTCTGACTGATATTACTACTCTAAATTTCAAAGTTTGGTTCATAATGAGCAACAAAACTGGAAAAGAGCTCTGACTTGTGCCAAATTGAGGATAAAATACTTTAGTGCTGATAAGGACTAGAAAACAAGGTCTGATAGTCTTAATCCAGGATATTTCAAAATCTGTTTTCTTCACAGTGCAATGGATACAATTGCCTCGTTACCAAATACCATGTATTATGCTGGCCTTAAGTCTTAAAAACTGGAAAATAAATGTTATTTATTAATTTATTTATATATTTAATATGATTTATGTATTTATTTGACCTTAGCAAAACAGTAGAAGTGCAATACAAATAGAAGGAATTTAACAAGAAGAACACTGGAATGAAATTAATTTCTTTTTCACTTCAAATTGCAATTCTCTCACGAGAAAATGCAAAATCTTATTGAGCTAGGCATAAAGAAAAGAGTGAACTCTTTTAGAGCTCGGGTGTGAGTGCAGGAGCAGTTTCAGACAAAATGCAAACTACCAAAAACATATTCCTTTTATTATTATTATTTGCCAGGTGATTTTATTATTTTTTTTTATTTGCCTTGGGAATCTTATTTATCTTGAGTGCTGATATGTGTAGGAATATTTCAATTATTCTCCTTTATCACTGTCCTGTGAGGTTCTTACACTATGTGTGAAAAATTCTGCTATAAATTCACACAATAGGTCATGACTTTTAGTTGATAACACTAGAAGAATTTACTTGCAGATATTATTCTTGGTATAAGTAAGGTTGCAGACTTTTCAGACCTCAAATCTTTGTCATGAAAACACTTTTGACATTCTGCAAGTGGCTCTCTTCAAAGAAAGAATGAAAAATGTCATTTGTAGCAAACTAATTAAAATCCTAAGCATTTTGGCAATCTACACCCTTGGAGATACTTTAGTTTAAAAAGTGTCTTCCTTTTTGCCTTTCTACACTCGTCTATTTCTTTTGTTTAAGTAACGTTTCCTGTTAGGAATTCTAAAACCTCTCGAGCTACCACATGATGGGTCATCCCCACATTACTTTCTGGGAAACCACAAAAAACATGCATACTACCTTTGCAACGTGATGTAACAACAAGTGATGATAATTCTTTGGGGAGATAACGATACATGCACTTGAGAACAACCGGGAAATAAAGGGCTTACTAGGGATCTCTGAGTCTCACAGCAAGAAGGGCTGGCAACCTTGCTCCCTCCACGGCCACGGGCCGTAACCTTGAGGCACTCCCTTGTACTGCCCCCAGTAGAGGTCACTAGAGGATGTTTTAATGGCAAGGCAAAGCCTTCCGACTCCAAGGGAAGAGATGCACCTTGCTGAAAGGTGCACATCATCTGCCTACGATTCACTGCCGGGCAGACCTAGATACTGCCAGTATGAAAGAGAGAAATAAATGTCGCTCCAGGAAAAAACAGATAGGTTTAACTGGCTATATCCAAACACAAGCAGTATTCATCCAGTTAAACAATACTGAGACTGAGCAGTGAAATGCATCTAATTTATTAAAAATATATCTACTACCTGTGCATTTCCAGGTGCAGGGATCCCTTTCTTTCTTCCACAGCTTAACACAGTCCACAAGGTGTGCCAGAGATATGAAGCCAAAAGGCAGAAATTATCTACAATCCAGGCAGCATTTCTTTGCAGGATTAGATCCATCCCTTTAATTTTAATCATCTGATTAACTTGGTTCTCCTGCTCTAGCAGATGTAATTTGGCAGGCACCCTCAAAACCCTCCCCAGCTCTGTAAGTACCACCTAGCTAGACAAGGCTCAGACACGCCGCAGGATCCCATCTCACACTTCAACGCATTCCCTGAACCTATAAGGAAAAGAAGTGATGAATCACTGACAAGCATGAAACAGGTGCAGAGATCTACATGGGATGTGTATTGCACGCACTTGAAGGCAATTACTCTGACATTCCTGAACTTCTCCAATGAAAGCAAACTGTTAGCACAATCCATTTGCAAATAACATTTCAGGCAATTAAAAATCTTTTAATTTCTCTTTTAATAGGCAAGAAATAGGAAAAAAAATGCAAGGCATGTCACGGTGCATGTGCATAGAAAGGTCAGTTTGAAATGCCGTAGTTTTACTGTCTTCAGTCCCTTCTGTTCCTGTGCTTGAAGTGTATCTCCATTGCTCCCATATCCAAACCAGCACCATGCAGAAAGCGAGTCCTAGCTGTCTGCCTTTTCACATCCAGCATCTGCTCACCTGCCAACCATTTAGATCAATTCCTTGATCCAAAGGATGGAAGGTGCCCAATTATTTCAATGACATGGATGTGAAACACTCAATATTATCATAAAAGTATCTTCTTTCCCCTAAAACTCCCAGAAGCAGATAGGCTGCTTTAGTTGAATTTTCCCAAGCAAATAAATGCGATGAAAATTCTGCATGAAAAATATTTGCTTAAGCAGAAAAAAACTGGGAAATTTCTAAACAACTAAAAACAAGGTATTAAAATTAGAAATGGTAAGTAACTTTAACAAAAAAAAAAAAAAAAAAAAAAAAAAAAAAAAAAAAAAAAAAAAATCCTGCTACCAGCTCCATTGTAAGCCCAGGGAGATTTATTTCTAGAGATCAAAAAATAAAAATCTGTAGAACAAAGCATATTGTGGTTTATTGTATAATAAATAAGGATACAAGGATATACATAAGGATTGTGAAGAACCATTACATAAGGTCTCAGGTCTATATTTATGGAAGGAATCCTTATATAAAAGTATTATACATCTTCCATGCAACAGCTGTCCATAATTACAGTGCATTCAGAGTCATTGAAAATGTAAGAAGAAACAGTGTCGTTTCTTCTCTGCTTGGGTATTTACCTGATCAGAGGAAAATGGGCAAAGGATATGAACACCAGAAATCTCAAGTGCTAAAAATTCACAAATCAACTTACAAATATCATTAAATTATTTGGATAAACAAGTCATGAGATTTAAAACAATTAATGACTGTTGTCCTTTCCTTAGTCAGCTTCTGACTTCTGTGACTCCAGAACTCCCTCAAGACACCTTTGAGTTTGTACATGGGTGTTACGTTGGGAAGGGTGAGTGTAGTGATGGGGGGGTTTTCAATCAGGAAATGTTGATATTCCCTTCTTTCTTTCTAAGAAAGACAGAAAAATATTCTCACAAGCATGGGAGCCAGGAGCATTAGGTAAAACGAAGCTACCTGAAGTCATGGAATCACACACACACACACACACACACTTTGCTACATGACAAGAGAGTGCCATGAACTTGGGACGTGAAGAGGGCACCACAGAAAGGATATTCTGCAAAGCTGCGCCAGGCTGAGGTTGGCAGCGTAGTATCCCATGACAGCATTCCAAGCAAGCTGAAAAGGTGCTTGGTAAAACAAAATGGGCCCAAACTTGGCTGAAGTCCACTTCCAATTTCCTGACCATACCAAGGCAAGCTTGAGACGTGGTGCTTCAATTTCAAAGCTAAAGAAAGCCTTGAGGGTTTTGATCTCTTCTTCATTAGTTAAGAAGTTTTACTCCAAATGTACTGAGCTCCTTACAGGGTTTTGTAAAAAGCCATTCTTGACGAAAACTCTAAAACCAGAAACAGGTTTCTGTCAAAATGCATAGCTCAATATCTTGAACAGTGTTAGGGACCAGAGGAGAGTTAATGTGCGACAATGATCATTTTTTCTCTCTACAAAATACTGCCATGACTCTGGCCTCCCCCGGAAAAAGGAACTTGTGAAAGTATTGTTGCCAGCACAGAATCTGCAAGGAAAGAAGCTACTAGATAAATGATGGTGGTGGGGAAGGAGGTGAAAGAAGGCTCAAATGAAACAGAGAATTAGAGGACAATTAGCCATCCCCAGTCCTAGCTTAACTGAACCAAGTTATACCAAGGGTATCCAATAGCTCTAGCTGAATAAATATTTATAAATTACTCCTTAAACTGTTTTCAGAATATCAGCAAAAGGATAGATTTGCATAGAAAATGCTGTAAAATTATCTTCCTCAGGGTCAGTGTCTTGTGTTTAAACTCCATGATTCACAGGACTGCAACTTGGTTGTTTCATATAGTGATGTTCAGAACTATAGAAGCTCCCAGGCTCCTCTTTATCCACCCACGCTGAATAATAATTTCATGAACATTTTTTGCAGACAGCAATTCAAATCGAACAATTTGAGTTGCATTCTGACGCCAAATATTACCCAGGTAAGAGCCAGAGGGAAGAGACAGCAGGTGTGATGACCAACAGCAGGCAGCTTTGGCTGGGCCATAAGAAGCAGTCCAAGTGTAAAACAGGGAGCTCATGGGGATCTAATGCTGCTGGGTCACAGTTTCACGATCAATTTACATAAGCTGGTGCTGTTGTCAAAAGAAATTATTTCACTTTCTCACACCTGTTTGCTCCTACCCTGAACCACCCCCTCCCTTGATCCAGCACCTTCAGATATCTCCATGTGTCTATTCAGTGCAATGGGTCAGAACAGGTCTGGATTTTTAGTCTTTAATTTCATATTGGTTCGCACACATAAAAACAAAATGTCTCTTACTTGCTAACATGTAACCTGATGTAAAACTTCACGTTCAGTGAAGACAGAACCTATCCAAGATACAAAGATACATGTGCTGCCAACAGTAGAAATGGGGGGCAAGAGGGCATTCTGAACAAAGCACGGGTAAAACACGTAAGGAGCAGCTTTGTCACGAGCTGTTTTGCCATCCTGTCCAAGAGGGAAGTGGTCGATGGAGAGCTGGAGTGGCAAAGGGCGCCATCTAGGGGGCACCGACCGCACAACTTCTCGACAGCACCAACCACTCATTATCGATGGTCAACGATTGAGGGGTTTGCTTTCCATAGAAGTCCTTTAATAGCTATGAAATTATTACTATATTGTTGTTGTTGTTGTTGTTATTACTACTATTACTACTACTACTACTAGTACATTGTATTTAGGATTGGAGCATTTTTATAAAAATATACTGTTCCAAAAGACAAAAATTTTGTTTGCTTCTTTTATTAAAAAAAAAGAAAAATCTAGAGAAATAGTTGTTTTGAGGAAGTGGATAATTTTCTGCTTTAATTATAATTAGGTAGTTTCAGAAAGAATTATTTTCTCCTGCAAGTACAGTTGACCACTGACCTCTATTCGGCCTCTTGATCTCCAACACACTCCCATTCAAGTGAATGGATGTTTTGTCATTGCTTTCACCTTCACCCACAGAAATAACACACACAAGCACATACACCTGGGCAAGTTTTACTCTATTTTCTGCCAACATACTCTTCTTTCCTTGCTTTCCTGATCAATATAATAAAACTGCTCATCAGGCCAGCAGACCACCCTAAGACCTTTTGAGGGAAGGTTGTGGTTTTCTTTTTATCAATATTAACAGACAGTTAGGCCCCAATTTTTTATCCCATTGAGAAATTCCTAAAACAAAAACAAATCCAAAACAAACAAAAAGCTGTGTGACAGTGAAGTTTTAAATGCTTAGGTGAAATATAATTAATGTTTATGTATCTGGAAGGCTCACTCTGGTGAGGTATATCACCAGAGTTCAGTTAGATTGTCTTTCACCTTTGAAGTCTTGGTCCCAGGAGACTGACGAGCTAAAATGGGAATACAGAGCTATTTCTCCAGCTTGCAACTAGCCACCAGCTGTTCATCTTCTAAATGTATTCCTTTCTCCTCTACTGCACCACCAAAATCTCTCTAGCCTTTCTTACAGCAAGCGTCTTCTTAAGAAAGGGCAAGTTCCAACCATCAGACTAAAGAAGCAAACATCAAGACAATGATTAATGATTAATCCATGATTAAAAGACTCTGCAGCACAAATTGGCAAAAATTCCACCACCTTCAGTTGCTATCTGCAACTTAGCATCAAGCTAAGATATATTAACACAGATAAAGCAGTTCTCAGTCCTTTTGCTGATCTTTAGGATCATAGGAAGAGCTACAGGGCAGGAACAGCACTTTTTGCTGTCTCACTCATGCAACTTGCTATTTTCACACTGGAAGTATACTCTCTTCAAAGAGCCAATAACATCTTTCAAACCCCAACCACCCAATTGTGGGTTTTTTTTTTTAGTTCTCATTTTCACTGTAACACTAAATGAAACTCTCTAAAATAAACTCATCCTACTTATATGAGATGTGAAATATTTTTGTTTCAATATAAAGTTCTCCTTTTATGTCTACAAAGTAAAAATTGTTATACCTTCCTGAAGACTGGAATAATTTTGAACTAAAGGGACTCAACACATTAAGGAGTTTCAAAAATTCAGCTTCTTGATTTGATAAAACCAGTGGAAACATCATGAATTTTACTTTCCGCCAATGCTCCAGGGTATTGTCTGAACACAAAAATATTCAGAATACTTGAAAAACTGCTCTGGCATATCAGCACAATCAGCATACAAACAGCCACAGTACAAATTTTTCAAGTCTTTTCACAAACTGGTATGTAAAATTAATCTCTCATTCTCCTACTGCAAGTGGATTTTTTCAGTTCTCCTCTAAATAATGTGTCAGTAAAAATACTGCTTCCTTTGGATTCTTGATAGAAAAAAAACCATAATACAAGGAGATGTGTTGTTATTTCTAAACATATTTTGGCTGATCACGGAGTCATTTTCCTACCAGAGATCCCATAACATGATGCCCAATATCATTCTAACTGGAGACAGGTGGAGAACAGAGCTACACTGACAACACTCAGCTCTGCAAGTGTGGCAGGCAGCATGTGTGATCATGCTGTGCTCACCAGGTAGCGGGGAGCAAAGCACAAAGTCTCCTTTGGGGACTCTGCTCTTTCAATGGGATTCATTCAGTCTCCACTAACTCCAGAGCTGGTAGACAGGAAAAAGGCTTTCAAAACATGAATGCAACAAAATCCATGTTTACCTTGTGATTTTGAAGAGTGGTAGAACCACACAGCCCATTTACAATTTCTGAATATTAAGTTCAGTAGTAGTTGAACCCCAGAATACCAACACATGCTTACTTCTGTGAACGCAAAAGATTAAAAGATGCTAACTAGTCTGTAAGAACTTAAAGATCACAGTTGCTTGTCTCAAATACTGTTAGGGGCACAGAAGGATTTTGCCACAAGATAAGAACAGAATGGACCAATAGTGTGGCATTAATTCCAGATCTGGCAGAGGCGAGATCTGGTTAGCACATATTTGGCAAATCGTCCAGGCAAAAATTCCCATTGTGGCAAAGTGTGTAAAGAAGCAACTGTTTGTATATATATCACCAGTCAAAGATCACCCCAAGTTATGGGACAGATAGTATCTGCCACCACCAAAGCCCTCCCCCAAATAGTTAAGCCACTGTGATAAGAACTTGAAATCAGGTAACGATGTTACTATTGTCTGAGTGTCATCTCAGACTGAGGAGGCGGTTAACAAAGCTGAGGGAGAAGAATGTATCACTGAAAATAGACACAAAGAATGCAGAATTTAGGGGCCACAAGGAAAGCCAACTCAGCAACTGTGCTGAAATCAGCTCTGACTGGGTAAAAATTAATTCTGGCAGCAGGAGATTGAAACCACCTACAACTCAAGAAACTCACCGACCCAAAAGAAAAGACTCAGCATGTGCACTAATTAGTATTAAAAGTGAGGTAATCATTTAACCAATAGCATAAGAGAACTGTGAAGCCAATGAATATTAATTCCTTTCTCTGCCAAGATATATAAATAGTGAAAAGTTTTGAATGACCTCAGGACTTCCACCACTGAGAAGCCATGGGTGAAAAAGGCCAGTGGGATGTCATTTGATCCACAGGTGGTGACTAGTGTCTATTCCATCTGTCTCCCTCCCCTCCTCTTTTCCATTTCTATCTCTGTACTGTCAAATTCACTATTAAATAAAACCTACTATTGACTTTGGCATATGGTTGCATTTGCACCTTAATTTGGGCAGAGGCATCTCTCAATAATCAGATATTAACAGCCTCTCACAGCTGCAATACATTTTCACAGATGATAATGAAAACTTCAAGTCTGCTGGGAAATATACAAAGTAAATTCTTTAACTAGCTTAAAAAAGAAATGGGCAGTGCCTTTGGGAAAACAAAATTAATTATGCAGTTAGTTAGTTACCTTTTTATCTTCTGTTCCAGGATCTGATTCACTGAATTTTTCTTCCTGAAAGTTTCTAGTCATCTTCATTTTTTCCACACTCTGGAAAAAGGCTGTTTTTTCTAGTCTGCTTGTGCTGAATCGTGTATTTATCTCTTCCAGCCTGTTAATCTTAAGGAGCTTCATACTATGTCCAGTTAATTTACTGTCTGTTCTCCTCTCCACCTTAGATTCATAAACCAGTGAACATTCGTAACTTCTGATTTCTCCTCTTTCTTGGCTGTACAAAAGAAAGACAAATAAGATGTCTTAGTGTCATTCATGCATTTTGGCTTAGAAAATTACCATGTTACAACACCATATTCCAACTCTCTCTCCTTATACTTGCTGAACCAATACAGAGAGTATACAGCACTGCCTGTTCACAGAGACCGTTCTGCACTCAACACCAGATAATTCAAGAAGGCTACAAGACCAATATAATTTAATTTGTTTATAGAAATTATTTAGCTCAATGAAATCAATACTTACTGCTGTTGTTGCAGACCTTGGTTATGGAGCAGTCCTCACTTTTTAGCCACCTCAGTGGCTCCCTGCTGCTCAACATGTTCTTTTTCCTATTGCAGTTCCAGCAAGATGACATGCAAGGACCCTGCTATTAACTCCAGAAAGATTTTAGGTACTAAAAAAAGTAGTACAGGCATGATCACAGTCCTTTTCTCTCTCTTCCCACTATCCTGTACCACAAAAATAGGTAGTTGCTAAAATGGTGGCAATTTCTGGCCTTCTGTTGAAGGCTGCAGAAGAGCACAGTCCTCAGCTGGGTTCGTCTCCACTGCAGACCCTTGTAGTGTGCCTGGCACATACAGGATGTAGAATCATCAAGGCTTGTCTAATGGTAGGATTGTTCGGAAGGCCAATCTCCTCTGTAGAAAGCTTTTATTCCACAGCAAGGTCATGGGTTTCCACCTCAAGTAATGACTTGACTACGTTTGGAATATACATCCTTCTGAACAACTAATTTTTTTTTTTTAAGAGTAAGAGAAACTGCTCTAAAATTGCACTTAACATCTCTTTCTATACCCAGGAAACAGAGGACCATAACATTCCTATTGCTGTTATTGCAACCCTTCCTTCACTGTACTGGAAACCCAGCTACAAAAGAAGAGTGCTAATGCCTTAGCTGTAGAAAGCTGAATCTGTTAAATCTCATTACGCAGCTCACAGTTTTCAATTTAACTTGCACAAATAACATAAATTATATGGTGTTATTAAGAACTTACATACAACCTTACGGTCACTGACAGCACAGAGAAACAGCTTTCAGTGTACAACCAAAGACCCAATTACATCAGTTATTTTTACCCAAACACCTTCCAACAGAAAATGTTCCTCAGTGTTTTGACCCCACATCTGTGCACAGGCAGCATATTAAATGTTTCCCTATACCAAGTAACTGCTCTGCCCACAGTTAGCCCTCCAAGCTTCCCAGATGTGAAAGATGCCACACGCTATCCCATGTGACACAGGAGATGGTTGGATAGTGGTGACATTTAAAGATGATGGACAGCAAAGAACCATGTAAGCTTGTAGTTTTTAAATTAGCTTTCCAGAGAGATTCCTGCTACCATGTTGTTGTAGATTGTGCTGTTAATATGGGAGATGCAGGCACACCATCATAGGCCTGTAAGGTATTCCTCATCTGAAGAAGTCATGCATCCAGTATGTAAAAATGTCCAGTCTGCTGCTTCCAGCACCTCTCACCAACTTTCACAGCTCTGACGTCCCTCCCTTTCCATCACCATCAGCTGAAAGAACACTTTATGAGATTTTCTTCCCCCATTTCTCAAAAGTATGTTGATGGATTTTCTTAAAGGCTCTGACAATTGCAGGTGAAATACCCAATGGCTCAATCTGACCTTCAAGCCATTATTCTACGGATCATTTGGTCTACTCCATGACAAGGGATGATAAGATGTAATCGAAAACTGTCAGAAAAAAATGGGAGATGTTTCCAGATGCCCTCCTGCTACCTCCATGTCTGCAGCTACTCAAATCCCACAGTGATTTAGAGTGACCTGGCTGTGAAGACCTTGTGGCCTGACAAGACTGCAACCAAGGAAAGCTGATTCAGGCTCTCCATAGCTCTTCAAAGAGCACATCATCTTCTATGCTTTGATCACCAAATGTGGCCATCTATCTAATGAGAATGACACGTCCTAATTAAAGGATATGTTTCTTCAAGTTCACCAGTGAGTCAGTTATCTGGGAAAATATTAATGGGATGGCAAGCTCAAATGTCTTACTGGGCTCTGTTACCAAGCAGAGACTAGGCTTGAGTCCAAACGTGATTGTCCTCTCCACCATTATTATCTTAATACATCCCTGAAACAAAAAGCTCAACGAAGGAAAGTGAAATTTGTTTGCAAGTGCCTCCTCTGAAGGCCCAGAGAAGAAATCTCACCCTGGTCATATGCCACTGAGGAATGGGAAACTATGACCTCCATTTCCCCCAATGGGGGGTGAAAACCTTACCCCAGTCATTTACATTTCCCAGCTCTGGCCCGGGAGATATTTTCTTCTACTTTCTGGGTCATCTTCAGCAAACCAATCACTCACTTCAAGCAAAATATCTTGCTTCCTTCACTTACACACTCAGAGACCACACATGTCACAAAAGCACTGCTTAGCTGTAAGCACAGACAGTGCATACCTATGGTCCTTCTGCTTTTTCTGCCCTATAGCAGCAGATCAATATATTTCCATTATAAAAATATAAACAATACAGTCAATGTTTCTAAAACTGATCAGGAATAGAAATGGCCAGGTAAATAGGTATTAGCCAAAAAGTAGAACCCACAAACACCCCATTTCCTTTTCAACATCTGGGCTTAGGCTGTAATCCCTTCAGCCAGAACTAGGTTTACCTGATGGGCTGTAAAGCACTTCGCTTCAAACACAGTCCTTTGGTCTCCATCATCAGTTCAAATAAAATTTTTATTTCTGACCTTTGGCCACTTTCTAACCAGCCATTTTCAAATTTGAAGCCTGTGGGTACTGTCAGCCAGTAGCTGGACTTGTTTACCTCCTCCTACAGCTGACATTACACTGACCTGAATTTTACAAGCTGGGAACTATTATGTCACGGTGTATAATTAAACCTAAACTTATACTTTAAGAAAGAAAACAAGATGTAAGGTGGAAAGAATTACCAATGGGTCAAGTTCGGGTCGTAAATTATGATGCGGATGGTGCCGCTCACTGCGCCCATCTCTGAAACACCACCTGCCCTGCATTCTGCATAACACAAAACTTCGGGTTTGAATCTAATTTAGAAAAACAACCCAAAAAAAGTAATTTATTGATTTTTTTTCCACAGAGAATGAAGTTTTCACATATTTCAAAGAAAGACCGGGCGGACCCAGGCTCAGAGGCCTTGTCCAGCGGGGCCCCGAGGGGCAGGAGGGCCCGGCCGCGGGGCGGGGAGCGGCCCGGGCGGACTACAGCTCCCGACGGGCTGCGGGCGGACTACAGCTCCCGACGGGCTGCGCGCGGCGCCGCTTCCTGCCCGGGCCGCGGGAGCGCATGGAGCCGACGGGAGGCGCCGAGGAGGAGCGGCTGGTGCGGTGCCCTGTGTGCCTGCAGGAGCTGCCGGGCGCCGACATCAACGCGCACCTGGACCGCTGCTTGCAGGCCGCCGGGGCCGAGGCCGAGGCTGAGACGCCCAGCAAGCGGGCCCGCCTCGCCGCCGCCTCGCCGGGCAGCCGGGCCGAGGGGCAGCCGGAGGAGGCCCGCCCGGCCGCCGGGTCCCCCGTCTTCTCCCTCTTCCACAAAGGCCGCGGCGGCGGGCAGAGCGGCGCGGGGCGGGCCGAGGCGGCCGGGCAGGCGGGCCATGGATCTGCGGCCGCGCCGTGCGGGGAGAGCCTGGCGCAGAAACTGGAGGGGAGGCCCCTGGCCGAGCGGCTGCGGCCGGACACGCTGGGGGACTACGTGGGGCAGGAGCGCGTCCTAGGGGCGCAGACCCTGCTGCGGGCCCTGCTGGAGTCCCACGAAATCCCCTCCCTGATCCTGTGGGGGCCGCCGGGCTGCGGGAAGGTGAGTGCGGGCGGCGGGCGCCCAGCCCCGCTCCCTGCCTGCGGGGTCGGGCCCGCGCTGCTGCTCCTGCTCCACGCGGCTCTTGCGCCGGCGAGCCTCAAACCTGTGAATTTCGGACTCGCTCTTTTCTTCGCCCCTCTGTCTTCTTGGTTTCTTTTGTGGTTTCCTTATTTTGGCTGATGTCCACTAGTTTTCCCTTAAGATTACAAAAAACACAGCCTGCCTCGTGAATCGAATAGAATTGGTCCACCCCCATCAGCCCCACTCCATCTAATTTGCTCTTTGGTTACACAAGGCCTGTCTTGCTTTCACATAATTCAGATTTTGTAACTCCAAAGTCCATACCTAAAAGAGAAGCCGTGGCTTAGTTAATGGCTGAGAAGCTGAAAAACAGCAACAACACAGAATCTGTAAATATGTCTAGGAAACAAGGTGAGATACCAAGAGATTAATACAGCACAGTTTGCAAGTGGTAGGTTTGCCTTAGCCTACAAAATCTTGCCCCTGAGACAAGGCAGCACTGGTGAAAAAGGAAGGAAGGTAGCCTTATGGCTAGGGCACTCATCCACCTTCAAACACTTTTAGGCTGGTGGGTCTTTGCAGGATCTGATCACTGCACCTTCTTGTTCTGCCTCCTTTAGCTTACCAGGGGCCAGTCGTGAATCCCAAAAGACCCTCTGGCACAGCAGTGAAGGGATTCACAGTTGTGAGGGAAGGACCAAAGGAATGCCTCAGGTGTGGTCAAGCACTCTTTAAGATCTCATCTTCATTTTGTCCTGTTATTCCACGTATTTCAGATTTGTGGTGTGGCAGAGCAAACCAAATACATTTTTCTCTGTCAGTCTAATGTGTCCACAGCATTAAGTTTCACACATTATATATATAAAATTTGGTGAGAGTATGTTTCAGAAGTCTGGGATAGGGGAAGTAATTAATACTTAGAAGAGAAGTTAAGGACAGCAGCAGCTTGCTCTTGTCAGCACATTTAATTGAAAATAAAAAAGACTTGCTATGTATAGTGTTAGAATAATAATGCCTGTCAATCACAGTAAATAAGGAGCAGGTGTTAGATGGTATTAGATAAATACCATTAGCAATGATGCAGCAGGTTATTTAGGCTAGATAACATACACCTCAAAAGAACCAACTAGTGAATTTCAATGATTGCTACTTCATTTAAAATAACAAAGCAATAGCAGAAAGCAAGAGCTCAGACTAGATGGGATAAGGAATGGCTGTTTCTGAAAGTAATGGGTTTCTGAAAACTGATAAAGGGGGAGGTGGCTTGGCTGAAGTAAGATGGCCAGAGAGAGAAGTGGAATTCAGCTCTTTAATAAATAGGAATTCTCCTTGCTGAATGAGTAACACATTCAGGGGCTTATTCTGTATTTTTTGGTGGTTTCCTACGTTTTGTTTCTTGTTATCTCTGTCAACAGCATGTGCTTGCTCTTTCTTGAAGCCCTCTCAGGTCAGGAGGAAGAGCTGTACAAGTACAGTGGTAGCAAAGCAAAGGCTACAGTAGTGTCTCTGCAAACTGCCACTGGCTTCAGTGGCCTTTGGGTTGTCATCCAATGAATGCACCTGGCTTTGACCATGGAAGTGCTTTTTCATGAGCTTGTGACAGCTGAGGAACAGTTGTGTTCCAGGTCTTTAGGAATCTTCTGTGGTACTGAAAATGTCCTTGAGTAACATGTGATCTGTTTTATGCCTCTAATATCACAGTTTTCACTCTCCTTTCGTATGACCCATTCTCTTCACCCATGTGCTTTACGCAGATTGTCTTTATTAAGCTTGCTTTTTACAGAGCTTAAATTCTGTTGCTCCTCAGTTGATTGACTCTCATAATTTGTGTGCCTTTTGACCCATCAAAGAACAGTTGCATGACTTATCTTTAACATTTTTACTCCCTAAGTACTTATACTACTGAGTAACTCCTCTACTTTCTAGGTTATTCCTTCTCAGCAAAGAGTTTTGACTCTATTGTGCTTTCAGCTGGCTCCTGATGAAGCATCCATTATTGGCTGAACCAGAAATTACTTCTGCAGAATGTTGAATTTTGCCCCTTCACCCACGTTTCTCAATATTTCTAGGATGGTGCTAGATCATAGTTTTATCTCAGGCCTTCTTCCCCATAAATCATATTGTCTGTCTGAATTAAATTCCTGAAAGTTCTATTCTTTTCTTGGGTATGTCCTTATAAAATTCCTCTCCCAGCAGATTTAATATACAAGTAAAGTTGTCAGGCTAAAGATGGAAAAGGAGATCTGTTTTTGCCTGCCTATCCTGCTCGCTTACTATTTGAGTTGTATTTATATAATATGTCTAAGAAAACATTTCATGAGAAAGCAACTTAGTGCTTAAAAACTTGAAAGAACCTGTGGAGAAGTAAGTATTCTACCTCAGGACTTGGTTGGACTGATCAGCAAAAACTTCCATTAAGTACGGTCCTTTTCAGCAGGGACAATGCTAAGAAGTAACTGTGTGTTATGTAGTTTCGTATGTAACAAGGCCATATGCTAAGCTCTGCCCATCAAAGAGCTAAAATAGCAGCATAATTAGATATGTTGGTCTAAATTCAGAAGTGCTGTGTAAGATGGTCATACATTTCTTAAACCTCTTCAGGCTCTTGCTGCCCATGGAATCTGGTTATTGCAGCCCATCTATGCCTTCTTCCATTTCTACAGCCAAATGCCATGCTAACTGATACTTTTGAAAAGGGTAGAGCAGGACTAACTAAAAAAAAAAACCAAAAAAACCCCAAAACTGAGCATGGAATAAATCATCAGAGCCAAATTTCAAATCAATTTATGTATTATTTTTCCTTTATGAAAAATAGTAGTTCAGCAGAATTCTTCTAAGCAAGAAGAAAATAATCTTCCCTGTTATACGTGATAAATGCAATATTTCATATTGTAGCTTAAGAGTATTTTTGGAGAATTCTTATCATGAGAACAATAAAGCTAGGTACTGGAGTAAAAATGTGTGTGCTATGTAACTTCTCTGCCCAAGTCGATTTTGGCCTCAGCTGCACTTGAATATTCGAGGAAACATCCTCAAAACTGAAAAGACAAAATTGGGGTATTTCCATTGTGTTCAACTTTTCTTTTGAGTTTCCATCTGTACTGAGTCCTCTTGCTTTAAGAGAACATGATCTTTGTACTTTGAATCTGACATCCTAATTTCTTAGGAAGTCAAGGTGCTCTGGGTGAAAAAACTCACTTTTTGTTTGCACCTTTGTCACTCTGAAGCGTTGAACACGAGCCTGTTTTCTTCTTTTAAGAAGCTGATCAGACTCAGGCCAGAAGAAACACTGCCTTAAAGAGATGCCGTGGTTATTAACTTAGGAACAGTTAGCTTGTTCATCCTGACTATGCAAATTTTTAAAGGCCTGTATGAATCTGAGTGTAATGTGAGTAAGCTGTACTCTGATTTATGGCACCTTAATACAGGGATTTAGATTTTTGCATGTCTGCCATTGGAGCACCAATTTTAGGAAAGAGTTAGCAGGGGGACACAGCGTAACTTGAGTACCGAATAATTTTGCTGCCACAGATGAAGTTTAAGCCTTATAAACCTGAACATTCTGTATTTAAATGCGGTAAACATTCCCTCTTATGTCTGCTACTTAACAAGAAAAAGTAGGTAGCAAGAGGCATGAACCCACTCCTTATAGGAGATAAGACAAAGAACATTCATATATGATTTCCTAGGGTTCTCATCTGCACTCTAGTGATAAGATAAAATATGCAATGTTGGTATGAGTGCAAAAACATTTAAAAACCCAGTAAGGCGTCTTTGAAGTTTCTATCAAATTTTCTCTGACATTATATTTTATTTCTAGCACTCCCTTGTATTTCTTTTTTTTTTTTTTTGTTTGCATTCAATAAATGACACACTGAAACATAGACAGTAATTCCAACATCTGTTTTGGTGCCTACGTATTTATCATCCCTTCCCTCCAGTGCTTCCTATTTTGCTAATTCAAATGGTTACCTAACAGGCTGTTTGATGCTTGAGTGTATCTCATCTTCTCTTATTCATACAGCTTGGGCCTGATTTGAGCAGTTTGAAGTGATGAGTACTTTCGATTGATGAGCATGAAATTTTCAACTGAAAATGCATCATGTCTTTTACAGTAGCATAAGCTGAAAGTCCAGGACAGCTCTGAAAAATGGGTTTGTCGTGGCAGTTGATTGGGAGCAGTGTTGTAGTGCAGTGTGCCTGTTTTTGCTTATGCCTGTCTAAATCAAGAATAACTTGCGGTAGCTCTCTAGGAAGAGAAGGCTGGAAGTGAAAGTACAATTGTATCCATAGAACAGTTGGAATGTGATACAGCAAATGGAGATACGGCTTAATTTCAATAAACATTATGCAATGACCTTGCATCTGTTTATGCTTGGTTGGGCTTGGATTCTGGAAGTGCTGTAAAGCACATGCTGTGTCTCTTGTTCAGTGACACTTACTCCTCCAGTAGTATCTCAGTGGGCTATTTGGGGTTTGAGGAACCAAACAAGATGGGTAAGAATAGCATCTGCCCTTATATAAATGCCAACTGCTGCTACTTTGATTGTGTTTATCTGTATAGACAGCGTCCCCAGGCCATGTTCACCTGCTGCGCTGCCAATTTCCTTTAGACACGGCCTGGCTTATCTCCTGTGACGCAGTGTGGTACAGAGAACATCCACAGAGCTACGTCCCAGAGAACTGCTGCCCTCTGCGGCATCCAGGGATGCTGTTGGTGTCTCCCTCGAGGCAGTGAAACAGAGCACAGTCTTTCCTGATTGCTTTGCAACCACAGTATGGCCCTGCTGCCAGCAAAGGGAAGGTTGAGGGTGAGGAGGCGCCATTGATGGCAACACCATGTAAACAAAGATTTGGAAATCTTGTCCAGAATAAGGGAAGAGCAAAAAATAGCCAGAAAGTCATGGTCAAACAGTAGAAACAGAAAAAACAGAAGAAAATCAGGGTGCTAGTTCAGCACTCTGGTAACATAGCTTAGACCCTGCAAGTCTGCAAGGTGTAACTACACACCTGTTGTGTTTTGTACTAGGCATATCAGTCTTTTGTCACACCACAAACGTAATTTACACTGTGGTTTGCTCTGGAACAAACCAGCAAAGTCACTTGTTGGGGAAGCCTGCATGCCAACTAGATTATCCCTGCTCAGGAATAATCCATGCTGCGCTGCGCTTGTGCCAGTCTGTGCCAGATCTGCTTTGGTCCCCAAAGCGTGGCATTGCAGAGCCTACAGCCTTCCAAGCTTTCTGGGAGAATTGTGTATTTTGGAAGGATCTTAGGTTTCACAGTATTCTTGATATGATCTAACCCTGTGTGCTAATCCCTTCCCAGTTTTTTCCAATTCCACTTTCTAGAGTGAGCTAGGCAGTACCACTCTTCATCCCTGTAAGGAACTTTGGTGAGCTAATATGATGAACATAGTTTAATGGCATGGTACAGGGCTGCAAAAATCAAAAAGACCACCTTACTTCTGAGAGGAAATACTGTCATTCAACGTCAGTATCGATAAGACTGGCTTAACTTGTACGAGCTTTTTTACTGTTTTCTTCCAGCCATGGATGTGAGGTAGCATTGACTAGTGGCAGTGCAGAGAGGAGAGAAATAGTTCATACTTAGAGGTTGTTGCCCGGTCAAGGAAACTTTTGGGTATACAGAAAATGCCTAGTACAAACACCCAGCTTACCAAACAGCAAATCTGATTGACTTTTCTTCTCTGACAATGGGAGGTGTGTGGAGTCAAGTATCCTTTGTGGGTTGCTTTTGTTTCATCCATAACTTGTATCAAAGCCTGGAAGAACGGCTAGCTCTCATAAGTGATGAGAGTGAGCTTGTTTGGGTTTGGGGGGGTTTTTTTGTTTGATTGCTGGTTGTTTGTAAAGCCAAGATGCTTTTAGCCCCTGGGATGTTCTCATTTGAGCTGACACAAAGCAATAGGTGCACAATGGTGAAGGAGCGTTTCAGTGTGTTCTGTGTGTAATGGGTCTGGAAATAAATGACCAAGGGCTGATGTTAAGTGTTATTCATTGGTGAATAATGGCTCAGAAGTTTCTTGGTGAATATGTTTCTGTTTCAGAACAGATTTTTATGTCACTTATGATACCTTAGCTTGTCTAAATAGGTAGGTCAGTAAGGTCTCACAATATTCAGCATAAAAGTTGAGATAATTGGTATGAGTTTGAATAGTTTGGTGTCATAGTAGAAAAGAACTAAGAATGGTTTCTGAAAGGGGCAAGGATATTATACTGTGAGCTTTGCAAAGTGTAATTTTAAGTGAAGTTAGCAAAAGGTTAGTTTGCAGGATCACTGGATCACTCCTATTCTTAGTTTGTGGGAAACAATATTACTGCTCCTGCCGGTAAGGAGAAAAACATGAGCTAAATAAGAAACACCTTTATAATAAAAGCACATTATCAACTTGTTTGGATTTCCTTTTTATGCACGTTATGTAGGTTCTGATTCAGGGATACTCACTCATAGTAAATTGCAACATCAGCGTCACTATTTTAAAAGATTTGTTTTCCAGTGTAAGAATCAAACTTGAGAATTTATTTTAGATGATGAAGGAGAATCAGTGTGTTTTCTTCTGCTTTTTTCCATATCAGATTTCTAATTTTCTTCTTGTTCCTTAAATACATTGCCTCTGAGGGAAACTAGGAGTCTAGCATACGAGTTACAGTTGTTCTCTGCTAGTGCCTTCATACTTAAGCTGCTTTGCTTACATGAATTCTCCACTAGGTTATGTGTTTCTTTAGGCTGTAATCTGAAGTAACAAAGAGGGAGTAAACTATGTCCTGTTACTGACATTTCCTTGAGATGGTAGGACAAAAGGCCGCATAAAAAAACCTGAACTCATGGGAAGTAAGTCTTTTACAGGACCAGGGAAAGTTGTACATCTGTGTGATAGGCAGTTTGACTTGCTGAATGATTGATTGTGCAGAACAGAAGGAAGAGGTTGTGAACATGCCTGTCCTTGTCAAGCATTGCATTTGAAAGGCAATGTATGTTACTCTTATTGCAACCTTTGGTGACCCACAAGTTGGCAGAGAGGGAGAGGTATCTGCTGGCTGAGATCTGTGCAGAATATTCAAGTAGACTCTTGGTCTAACAGTAGCTTTCAAACTAATCTCTTTGATTTTTTTTTTTCTTAAATTACAGTTAGAAATATGGACTCCTGTGCATGTGTTTAAAACTAAGTCCTTACTGCTTGTTTGTAAATAACAAAACTCTCTGAGTGCCAGCCAGAGTACAATGTGGGTTACCCGTCCAAGTTGAGCGACAAGAAGAGTAGCTGGCTTTTTTTTTTTTTCTTTGTACTCTCACCACTGCCACTTTTAGAGAAGGAGGAGGTACATTTTTCCTTTTTCATCCTCAGATTTGGTGAGTTGCTTGTTTTTGTGCTTTCAGAGATTTTTAAGGCCTGGGTATGTCCTCTGAAGTTACATTCTGGATGAAGGCCCTTTCATAAGGAAACATGAGTAATAGTTTTAATTTGGTAGCTCAGTTTCAAAGATAGTTTTCTTTTGATTTTGGTGAGGTGGGGGTGGAATTTGCATATTTGTTTATTTTCTCAGATCTTCCTAATATCTGCAGGCTTTGCTGCAAACACTTTCCAAGTGTCTTTCCAGCCTTGTCCTCTGCAATGATACAACTTGGGGATGGGCGGATGGATTTAGCTCCAGGAAGCGAGGGAGGATCTGACATGGGATTCAAGTCCTCTATCAGGACCTGAAATTACACCACTTCTCAAGGCAACAGGAAGCCCTTCCTAAAACTAAAGCAGGAATAAATAATAATACATCCTTTTCCTTAGCCTCCTGTTTTCTTTTTTTCCTTTTATTTTTTTTTTTTTGCCTGTTTTTTGGGCTGGTTATGGTTTCAGGGACAAGGAGACTCATTAAAGGGACAGAGCAGGGTACTGCAACTGTGTTGGTAGCCAAGTGGTAGGTGGTTGTTTCTGCAGACTCCCTGCACGAGGATCAGGTTGACACCACCTGCTGCTTTAACCTCAGCACTTGGAACGTCTTCTGAGGTGGTTTTGTCGGCACCTGTCCCACTCCTCATCTGTTGAGGTTCTCCTGTCTTTGGTCTCCTTTGGATCCTTCTCTAATAGAATAGTGAGCTTGAAGGAAGAATGACTTGTTCTCTCTAGCAGTACTTTCAAATAGAGATACACTCTCTTTAGGACATACACCTGTGTTTAATAAGGTTTGTGAAGGAAAGTCTCAAAATCATGTCTGCGATATGTTCAGGTGTGTTAAATCTACCCAGGAGGTTGGTGGATGTTGCTTCTGTGCTTTGGTAGGCAAAGTGAAATTATCTATAAATAAATTTGGATTTGAAGAGGTTGTTCATAAGGACAGAAAAACAATGTAGCTGCTTACTAAAAACAGTTTGTTCAGTCAGCTGCCTTTTGCTTCCCTGGGCTAGAATTTGATTACTGTTGACTATTTAGATTTAAGAGTACGCATGTCATTTTCTAATACTAATGTTCTCCTGCTTTTGTAGATACTGCTGTCTGGTTTATTTCAAATTTTATGTGTATTTGAAATGTAAAAGGGTTTAGTTAATAACATTGTAGCTTTTTATTTCTCAGATGCAGTTGCACTGTAGGTGCAGTGACAAGGCAGGTGTCTTGGGGTAGTCCAGCTCTTTATCCATTAACATACTCTACAAAATAACTGCACAGGGAATTGCAGTCAGCCCGTCTTCTGTGACAGAAATGTTTGGCAGAGAGTTCTTCTTCCGTGACAAAGGAGACAGCTGTCAGTGCTGTCCTTTTCAGTACTGAGCCTCACTGGCTCTGGTACGTAAAAGTGCAGGCATTGAAATGCAGCAGAGGAATTGGCAGCTACCTCTGGCAGGAAGTTTTAAAGTCTTCTGTGCCCTAGAATAACATGAGCTAAAATGCCTTAACTCTGTAAACTGTCAACACTGTCCCTATGTCCAAAATATGTAGCTTTGTTCTTTATGTTATTTCCTTTAAATTAGTACTTTCTGTGTCTGAAATTATTTTTACAAAGCCTTCCTCCTATTGCTGTTTCAGACTACACTGGCACACATCATAGCCAACAGCAGCAAAAAGAATGGCATGAGATTTGTGACACTGTCGGCCACAAGTGCCAAGACAAATGATGTTCGAGATGTCATCAGCCAAGCCCAGAATGAAAAAAGACTCTTCAAGAGAAAAACTATCCTCTTTATTGATGAGATCCATCGTTTCAATAAATCTCAGCAGGTATTGTACTACGTTGCTTTTTTAAAGGAGCCTTTGTCAGCACTTCTGTAAAATCTCGCACTTTGCCTTAAGGTGATACCTTCCTTTGGGCTTTTGATTTCAGTGTTAATGCCTGTAGTAGATAAATTTGCGAGAAATATAAAAATTAAATTCCTTAGCCGACTTCCAACCAACATTTAATTACTGTGATTCAAAGATTTAAATAAAAGGCTGAGTTATATTTGACTTATATGCCAGTCTTTATATGATATTTTTATGGAATTTTGTTTCTGCAAAGTCATGTTAGTAATGTTTGCTGCACGTATCTTCATTTCAGCCTCCATCTGGAGGGTGGCGTTCTGTATTACCTTTACAAAGGTCTGAAATGTGAATGTGCCGAAGGTGGATATTTTAATGTTGTCCTCTCTTCTGTGTGAGAAAAAATAAGTCATGGCACTCACAGGTTTTATATCTTTAGTATTTCCTGCCAGGCAATCATATTTGTAAGCTTTTCCTGTCTCATCATTCCCAACAGCATGGTACTTCAGGATAACACTGCAGCCATCACTTGTGCCTTTTTTTTCTTTTTCCTTTCCTCGATATAAGTTTTTTTTTTTAGTTGTGCCATGGCAAGCTTGAATTCTGTACTACAGGTTGCAGTTTTTAAATTGAACTATTCTGTAACCTTTCTGTAATTTTCTGACTACAGAATTTGGCAGAGAACTGTAGTCTTAAAGGTTGATTTAAAGCGTATTTAGGAGTAGCCTCACTATTCTTTGTATTTGATAAGACAGTTTCATGATTTCTTGTGTTGCCATGCAATAAACCAAAGTCACACAAACCCAAAATTTGTAGATTTCTTTACCCTATTTCTTTTCAGCTGATAGAGTCATTCTCAGTACAGTCATTGATTATTAAGGTGTTGGGTGCATGAAAATAAATCATTTCCATATCTGTGCATATGAACTGCCTTGTCAATGTGGTTATTTGTCATATTAACAGGGAACCCAAAGTCTCGCAAGATACAAAAAAATGCAGCCTACTCACATGGGATGTTTCAGGTTGTCATTGATCGAGATCAGCTTTTTCTGCTTCCCTCCCATGCTCAGGACACTTTCCTTCCTCACGTCGAGTGTGGGACGGTGACCCTGATAGGAGCGACCACAGAAAACCCTTCCTTCCAAGTCAATGCCGCTCTCCTGAGCCGGTGCCGAGTGATTGTCCTGGAGAAGCTCTCGGTTGAAGCGATGGAGGCAATTCTGATGAGGGCTGTCAGGTCCTTAGGGCTCCAGGTTTTGGGCCAGGGAGACCAGCACGGCACCCCTGCGACTGGCAGCTGCAGCAAGAGCTCGGAGTGAGTACTTTATGGGCTGCAGGGTGTTAACGTGCGCAGCCCGAGGAGCTGACTGCCTGCCAGGGAGAGAATGAAGCAGTTGGGGGGTGGGAAGAGAAACCCTAGCCACTTCTGATAGTAAAGGAAAGAAGTGGCAGCATATGGCAGGGGCGGGGGTGACAGGAGAGAGAGAATTCAAAGCATTGGCTCTCTCCATCCAAAACATAATCTCACCGTCTGGATTAAGAGAGAATTTTATACTTGGATCCATAACTCCTGACTCACCCTCTCAGGATATTTAAATCTGTTCTGCTACTGAGGATTTGCTGTGGAAGCCTGTAAATGGGTATTTGTCATGTCCTAATGCGTGTTACTTCTTGCTACTGATTGTAAAAGCATCACATTACTGTTAGGTGCTGGATGGGGTATCCCCTCTTAATTTGAAAGTGCCTGCCAGAAGTCTGTTTTTTTCCCAGAATTTTTTTTTTTTAGAAGATATGGGAGAGTGCTGTTGCTTCTGTTCTTTAGTTGCAGGCTAAGTCCTGTGCTGCATTTTAGGATATCCTGTGACAAGAGTAGGCTGTTGCTGTGAGATGTTAATAGATTGTTTGAAGAGAGACTTTGTTTTTCTCTGCTCCTTGATGTCCAGACAGATAAATTCATATTGAATGCTTGAGAAAGTTTTGGAAAAAAACAACATCCAGATTTGTCTACAAGAGATGTTTTCTGCCTTCTGGAACAGGAGGCTGGCAAATAAGAGTAATGCATGGTACTGTGTACTCACATGCAAACTGTTACACTTCCTTCATGTTGGTTCTTGGCTGCACTCCTAGTAATTTACAGTGCATTGACGTGGTGGTGATTGACGGACTGTATGAAATAAATGAGAAGGAATCCACTTGAACTTAATCACAGAATGTAAGCACAAAGAATTGCCAACCTGAATACTGAGGTCAGGACAGGTAAGGACGAGTATTCCTTTTTTATTTTTAGGTTACCCTGCCTCACAGTTTACTCATTTGTAGCTATTATGTATTGTAGTAATGTGAAGTTTAGAAGAGAAGGCAGTACTGCATGTCAGCATTAATGTAACAGCACAGCTGTGGTTGTGGCTACACCCTGACTGGGGTTCCTTCTGTACAGGATTAAAGTACAAGGCATAGTTTCAGCTGCAGTTGTTTGGGTTTGGATTTCGCTGGACTCTCCATGTCTGTAACCTTCCAATAGCTATGGATGATTTAAACAGCGCGGTGCTTCATCAAACTGAAAGAAGTCTGGCAGGCAGACTGTCAGACTAACACAGTTTCAGAAATCTCTCCATGGGGAGAGAGGGCCACTCTCCAAAGGCAGTCATGGGAGCCAAGCATTTAAAAATAAAAATGGGGTTTGGAATTGAGGAGGGTTTATTCCAGTTATGTGTCAGGCCTGTCTTATCTTTCATGGTGCTCTGGTGCTGGGCCATAATTCCTACTTTCTGTTCCTGATAATTTCAGATTTTTGTAAGCCATCCTGTCCCTTATTGTGGTTCTGGTTTGGATTCCTCATTGATTCCTGCTTCTTGCTTCAGTCCGTACCGTTTCTGCCTCTTCATTTCCTCTCCACTGCTCTGCAGGAGCAGCTGTCTTAGCTTTTCCCCACCTTGCCTCTATGGAACTGGACTGTCATTAGATGCAGGCAGGTCACTAACTGTTGCTGTCCTGAAGAGTAAATTGAAATCACCAGTTACAATTGATTTGGTTGTTAAGAGTGCTCACCTTTATTCCAGAGTGAGAAAAGGAGCTGTAAGGCAGCACATCCCCAAATAGTGGTGTGTACCCACTTTGAAAATGCTGCAGAGATCTAGCAAAAAGGCACAAGAGAGGTGTACATTGAATCTGGGATTTCATTTCCCATGTGAGTCTCCCTTTCCCAGCCACAGCAGTGTAGTATGAAGTACTGCATGTGCTGCTTGGCCTCAGTTAATCAGATGGTTTAGTATCACATCACTTGTCTGACAGGGTGGCTTACCTAAAAGAGATTGAAGGAGAGGATGATTCTTTGTGGTCTCTCCTATTACCCTGAGGAATAAGGTGAGGGTGAATCTTCCTTAGTCTTTACAGGCATCTTCTGTGCTCAGCAAGAAAGCAGCCACCCAAGTGATTTAATGGATTTCATCGTCTGTGCTCCACAGGGAAAGTGTGCTCTATCCACATCTGTTTCCTTAGATTTTCTTCGTGGATTTTTCTTATCGTTTCCACCATTGCTGCAGGTTCCTGATAAGGTTAGATCACCTGGATTCTCTTTCATTCCACCGTGGCCTGTTCTTGCTCTAAAGCTGGAGCAACTAGCAGTGGGTGTGACTTCTTGGATATCTTTCTATTTTTTGTGTCATCATGGCTCACAAAGGTTCTTTGACAGTTTTTATGTTAATTACTGGATTTCTTTAGGATAATATATGCTTTTTGTTATATTTTCATCAGCATTACTGCCATCAGAGTCTGCCTCTAAAGTCTTCAGTAAATCAAGAGAAACAGGAAAGGAAGAAACATTCTCATGATGAAGAAAAGTAAGAAGTCAATGTTAAAGATGTTTTTTATTGCTGCAATTGCTTGTGCTTTCTGCAGTTTTTTGCTGTGTCAGTAATAGCACAAGCTCTTCCAGGTGTGCACTGATACATTGCACTTGTACTGTGTCAGTGGTGGAAGAAACCAAATTATTTTCTTGGCTTTTTATTTTTGTTATTCAAGTGCCGCCCTCAGAATGGTATCTCTAATTGAAGTCAGACAGTAAACTGGATGCCTGATTAATGTGTTTGAAGCTAGATAGCACAGAAGGCACACAGCTGAGGGAAATGGAAGGAACCCCAGTTTCCTTTTGGCAAGCCCAGACATCATGCAGTTCAGCTTGTTATTGGCTGTATTACAAGTTCTGGCGTGTTTTGAGTTCACTGGTTCGTAAATCACAACACTGAAGGTGGAATTCCTTTGGATCTTCGGTGTTCAATACTTTCTTGAAAATTATTCCTTAGTTGGAATATCCATTCAATTTCCTTGCAGGAAATGAGTTGCTGAGGGGAGAGGCAGCACTGGAGGACAATGCTGTAAGGCAGTGAGCAGTACATATCACACTGCGGTAGTTCAGTTGAAGTAGGTTTGTGTTTGCCTGTAAAAGTGTTGCAATCTGCCAAGGAGTGAATATAGTGGGAATAATTGCACTGAGAAAGTAAGATAGTACTGATTTATATGGGAAAGACGCAGTGGGTGCTTTATCTCATGTTTTGCTCAGTAATTTTTTAAATCTTTGATCATAAGGTTCTCTTTGCTTGGGCTTCCTTATATTTTTACTCCTTGACATTACTTATGCTCTCTTGTCATTGGCTCAGATGCCACAGTGCTGTGTGGGTTTAATTAGTAGTTTGTCATACATTTCATGTTGGTTCTTGGCACAAACTGTCTCAAGAGTATGGTGATAAAGAGGAACTAGAAGAAGGATTTATTATCCTGTAGTGGTAGTTTTCCATTCCTTGAGCTAGTATATCACCTTCAGCCCAGTGAGTGATGGATCCCAGCACGTCCCTTTTGGCTTGTTTATGTTTTTGTCTCCTAGTATCGTTGGTTACAAGGTACCAACATTGACCATTGGCATCCAGTGCTCAGTGTTAATTTTGGAAGTTGAATAAAATATGGGAATGCCCATCTGCAGGAGTATCAGGAGCTTGGAAAGAAGTCAGAAAGCATGGCAATTATTCTGCCTTGTGGTTCTGATGGTACAGAAGTTGGGTAAAGTGGGAGTGAGTAGGGCACTTGAGCTTCTGAACACAGTGTTATGCTATTTCCAATCAGTGATTCTCATCAATGTGCCGTGCAAACAGCTTGTATGTGGAAGTTTTCTCCATTTATCCTTGTTCTTTATCACATCCTGCATGTCATGCTGTTGTAGGCATAGACTGGATCAGCCAATATGTATGCATTATTTGGATTGGAATTACCATTACCCTTATATTACAACTGAAATTTCACCATGGAAATGGACAAGGTCATTGCTTGTAACCAGATTTTTTGAACTTTCTTGTGAATATTTGTTTCATTTTCTGTAATATAAATTGCTTATATTGAGTCAACAGGGCAGTTAGAGTCCTATAGTGAAACAAGAGACAGGAATACAACTCAGCTTTAAATTAGCAGATAAATGGCAAAAGTGCTCTGAGGCCTCAACTTTTTTTGGGAAAGACTGTACTTAGCTTCTTCCAAGGTAGTACATGCCTTTTAGTGCTCGCAATGCTTCCCCTCTACTTGCAGTCACTGCCTGCAGTTGTGGTATTAGTGTGAGGAGGCCTCAAGCACAGGGTGTGCTTCTCTGCAAGCAGCAGGCAAAGACCTTGAAGGTGAAACCTCCTCTCACTTATGCCTTGCTGGTGTGTGAGAAGTGTTTGCTCAGCATGTCGTGTATTTGGGATCATTTCTGTTGAAGGAGATATTAGCAGTAGGATGTCTGTGTGTAGTCCCTGCTGGTTTTTTTTAAGAGAGCTTTCACTTTCCTTGCTGGCCTTTTTAATTGCTTGTTAAAGATCTGGTGCTCATCTGTATTGCTGAGGGGTGAACGTTGCTTCCTGATTTTCAAGGAATTTGATGCTTGAGATAATTGACTGGATAAGTCCCTGTGCAGTTGTATTGTTCTGCTTTCTTGTTCAAAGATGGCGTTGAAGCACCTTGGCAGAAGTGCCACTGCATGTGTGTGTTAATTTTTTCTAGATTCATCAAATACATGAGAAATAAGGAGATGGAAAAAAGTTATGACAAGATGCACATGATGCATCTGGTTTTGCCAAGGCGTGATTCCTACTGTCTACTCTGTACAGTACTGGTTTGGCCCCTAGGAGAAATTTGTCAGCTTTCACTTGCAGTGGTTGATTAAGATTGCAGCTCTGGTAGTTTTTCCTTTTTATGTGTGGCCTTGAGATGACTCAAATATTAACTGCTAAAGTTTTTCCAGAACCTACAGTCTTTTTCTTTTGTGTGACAAGTGCAAAGTGGATTTGCAAGGAGGAAGAGGAGGCAACTAATGAAAATCAGTGGACACATCTCTCTGGGAGCCCTGACACTGCCTTTTTGTACACCACTAGTAGTAACACATCTTTTGGTAAATGAAGTGCAAGGCTGTTGTGAATCCTTAATTATTTGACACACAAGAGCTTCATAAGAAATGGCCTCTCACACCAAGCTCTATGTGCTAATCCTTACTGATACCTGTCACTCTTGATTTACAGTGCAGCTACTAGAAGTGACTTAGTCAAGGCCATTAATGCCATGGTTTTACTTCATTAGCTGCCGTCTCCAAATCAGATCAGTTACACCCTCTGGCTGGCAACACCTTAGATGTTATCTTGTGTACATAACTGAGGTTTGAGGGTTAATTCTTTAACAGAGTGCCTGTGAAACATGCAGAGGTGAACTGTGGTTTGGATGTGCCCCAACAGTGAGGATTGCAGCCCAGCAGGTGAAAACCTAGAGACAAAACTTGAGGATTTTGTTGTTCACACAGATTTTTCATGGACTCACTAGAAGATCTCAAGAAATCCTGCTGCTGCATTTCTCAGGTCTTCCCATCTTTATAGAATCACTGAATGTTCTGAGCTGGAAGGGACCCACAAGGATCATCAAGTCCAACTCTGAAATGAATGGCCCATACAGGGATTGAGCTCTTGATGTTATCATCATGATGTTAACACCATGCTCCAATCAACTGAGCTAATCTCAGTGACTTCTTCATTTAGATTGTGATTTCACTGGAATTTGGCCTTTTTTATGTGTTTGTTTAGTTCTGGCACATTTAGAGCAGTAGATGGCAAGAAGAGTGATGGACATATATTGGGATGCAGTTTCTTTCTAGTAAAGATTATTTTTTTCTCCCCCGGTGACTATATCGTAATACCAGAAAAAGTAGGACGCATGTTTTACATTGTAAACAATATTTCCAGTTGTTTTTTAAGAACAACTGATAGCACCTCTTGCTGTTGTTAGTAGTTAGTTAAAAACATAATGTTAATTACTTTATAACTCACTATATTCTCTCACCTGCATTTGGATAGCTTCCTACCTTTGCACTGTTCTTCCACCAAGAAATTTGAAGTGCTAGCAGTGAAATCCTCATGGAGTAAAACCGTGTAAAGTTCAACTGGCTGTGTCAGAATTGGGCTGTGGCAAAAACATAACCCTAATTTTTGTTGAATTTCAAGAGGTGAGGAAAAATAAGGGTGTTAAACAGATGAGAGTTCCTGCCCTACATTCTTCATGTGCATTTTTAATTGTATTTAGCAGGCATTGGAGCAGGAGGAAGAGGGTCAGCCCCTGGCTCTGCCAGATGAGTTAAGACAAATCTAAAACCCAGCTGTGTATCAAGAAGAAACTTTGTAAAGAAATGTCATCTCCAGCACAACAGGCAGGGAGAGGAGTGTGATGGGGGCTGAGGGTGTGTGGTTATTCTGTTGCAGATTCCCAGTGTACATAGAGGAGAAAGCTCTGAACACACTTGCCTATCTCTGCGATGGGGATGCCAGGACTGGGCTGAACGGGCTCCAGTTGGCAGTTCAGGCCAGATTAGCAGCAGGAAGGACCACTCCTTTGAACACTACCAAAGGTGGTGCTGCAGATGCCATTCTGGTAACAGAGGAGCATGTAAAGGAGGGGCTCCAGCGATCTCACATCCTGTATGACCGAGCAGGTGAGTAACTGATGTGTTTCTGAGATGCAGTGTTCTCAAGATGTGATAGCCTCTCTAATTTCTCCTTCTTCTCCCTTCTTCCAACCAGTTGCTCTGATTGAAACAGTGAAACAGTGCTTGTACTAAAGTTTATCTGAAAAGAACAGTTCAGCTGGAAATTCCTTCTCAACCAGGAAGTGTAGATTAGCTAAAAGACCTATTTGCTGCCATGAAAACAGTTGCATGGTGAAATTATTTGGTATTTAAGGTTATACTGTCTTCTATGAGGGTTTCAGTGTAAAGAGGCAGAAGAACTTGATAAGGACATTTTTCATGAAGGGTTGGATTTCTTCCATTGCACTTTAACTCCTTTGAAAATCTTGGAAGTGCTCACATTCACAGCAATATGTTATGTCAAAACCTGAGCAGTTTGCTTTATTTTTAGAGTTGCTTTTTAAGGTAATGAATTCTGTAGCTTGCTTAGGGCAGGTGGCATAAATCTCGTTGCACTTAAGGCTTCCTAGTGTGATAACTACTCTTGCTAAATTTGTGACTTGGCAATCTTAGGCATCACAGTAGTTGGCCATTAAACTGTTTTATGCTAGAGGGTTAAAAATTAATATCAGAGATTAGGTGAATCCCTTTGAATGTATATGCTAGTTCTTAAGCAACACTTGAATGACAGTGCAGAATAGTATGAAATGATAAGCAGTATTTGGAGAATGGATTTCTTTTCTTTTTTTTTTTTTTTTTTTTTGGCCACTGTTTCTGATATACTGCATTAACTGCCACTGTTCAAAGCCTGTGATGAGAGGTTTCTTGAGGTTGGTTGTAGCATATGCCTGCTTGCAGCCTTCTTGCTACAAAGCAGTAATGATGACTCACTGTCAGGAAAAAGGCAGCTGGGCAGATAGTGATCTAATGGCAGCTGAGAAGTCAAGGGTAGGCAGGGGGAGGGAGAAGAAAGTTTTATGGGGTCTGTGGCAGGAAGAGGTCATGATTAGAAGGAAGCGGAAAATCTGACCGGTTCTCTGGTGCGAGTGTCTGGAACCGTGTAGGTCCCTCTTGTGTTTGCTGTCGCCTTGTGGCCGCTGCCACACAGAACTCTTGGCTGTGTCCATTGCTCCCAGCCCTCCTACACCTTCTTTCTTTGGTAGAGATGGCACAGAGTGCCTCTTCCTGAGTCTTGCATCCAATCTGGGTAGCATGTGTCAGGCCCTTCTCTGTTGCAGAAATCTTTGTTGTCATTTATTGTGGGGCTTTTTGGCCAGAGATTTTCAGAGTGGTGCAAGCAGTGAAAACTCTGTTTTTCTGGATTGTCTAAGTGCCAAAAAGCCTGACACAGATATTGTCACAATAGCAGGTTGCTCAAGTACATGCCTTTACAGTATTTCTCTCTTCTATGGAATAGTCTGTGTTGACCACTGACTGTTCACTGCAGGTTGACCACTTTTGTCCGTAGTAGAGATGGCTGTTTGTCCTTTTAAATACAAAGAACTTCAAGATAGTGGCTACTGGATAAACAATTTTTTTTTTTTTGGTAGCATGTTTTAGCTAACACATTTTGAATCAGAGCTGTGGTGGTGAGATCTACAATCCTCTAAAATAAAATGCTTCAGTCTTTTAAGGTGAAAGGTCTAATCATGATAGCAGCAACATACATACAAGTATTGCATGTTCATGTAGAAAGCATCAAATAATGGATTTGTGTTCAGAGTTGTGCAAATATGGACTTTTTATTTTACTTTTTTTTGTTACTTTGCAAAACTTGCCAGATGGATGTAGTTCAACATTCTCTTCCATATTTTCATCAAGTAATCTAGGAAAGAAATCATTCATAATGCAGTTGTTAGGCTGTTGTTCTGATCTATGTGCAGACGTGTAAAGAAAAGCTCTTCGTGCAGATAGTTTATGCATTTTAGCTGGAAGGACAAAGAACCTTAATCAAATTTCACTGCCAGGAGCCACCTGAAGCCCTTGCAGTGTGAGAGGAAACAAAAACTATTAGTCATATTTCAGCTTTTAATTGCAGTTGTTAAAATTTTGATCCTTTTAGAAAATGATGTAGCAACCAAATTCATTAAAGTTTACCTAGAGATGGGCAATGACTAAATCTTTTAAACAGAGTTGTATTGTTGCCCCTTCTTTGTACATGTTGTATCACTCTGCTAACACTGATTTAATAAGATAAATGTCAGTAGTTTCACTGTCTGTGTGGTAATAGTGTTTTGGTAAAGACTGGGAATGTATTGAGATGAATTTAATTTATTCTGCAATCTGAAACACAGTTTTTCCTTTCTCTTCTCTGGAGGAGAAAAGAGAAGGTGTCTGACTGTCCAGGGTTTGCTGTCAGGGCAGAGCTTAGAGCCATGTGTGCAGGGATAAGTTGCTTTTCCATACCATGGACATCATTGCTGGAGTAGGGTAGTGGCTTATTTGGAGTTGAATTCCCAGCTGGTGTTAAACCACCATACTCACACCATAATGGCTTTTTTCCATCTCAGTTTTTGTTCTGCTGGCTTAGAACAAGAAGTCTTTTTATCCATGCTGTAGATTTACTTCCTTCTGTTCTTTATCAATGAGCAGTCGATGCTTACTTTTGGCTAAGAGAAAAAATAATGGGAGATGGGACTGTAACTTGAATTTTGCACACTGCCTTGTGAGCAGGGTATGTTTAAGAAGCCCAAATATTAATTATGGTCAGTGAACAAGACCTATTACCTATCTGCTAGCGATATGATTTTAGATAAATCAGCATCTTAACCTGGCCTGAGAGCTCCTGATAAGTGCATTAAGCAATCAGCAAGATTTATGCATCTGTATATGTCAGACACTAGAAAGCCCTTTCTTCCACAAAGCCTCTTGTGTAGTATCTTGTTTCAGGAGGGCATTTGCCTTTGTGGGAATTGCATAGAGAAAATGTATTTTGATTCCAAAAACTCTTCATAGTTTTGATTTCAAGAGGCATCCAGGATACAGCAGAGATAAACAAGTTGGTGTGTCTCAAGTCTGTCTCTCAACTGAATTGATAAAGCCCAAACCTGTATGTTAGCTAACCAGCATGACAAGGCTAATAAATAAAAGTCTACTAAAAGTTCAAAATTTTTTTAAACTGCTTTTGGTATCTCAGGCTATCTATAAACTGTGTTTTCAGACAGAAATGTAAGACCTCTCTCCAATGCACATCACTGTATTTTGTCTTTAATCAATAAGGCAATTCTGATGTGTAAGGATTGTCATTGTAGCTCTGTTATCAACACTAAATCTGTAAGGAAGGAAATAAAAGGAGAAAATTAATTCCTTTCTCAGCCTGAAGTTCCCTGCAGGTATATATATCTAGACCAAATCTGTCTGCTATATTCCTTCTCCCTCTCCAGCTGGTATCCTCACATATGACACTTTACAGTAGCCCAAACAGCATATAAAAGCCTCCAGCAGAAAAATCCGGGTGAGTGCAACCTTTGGAGATATTTAAAGGGCATCTTCCTTACTTTGCAGAGACCAAGAGACGCCTCTTGTAAGAGGATGATGCGAGTTCAGCTGCTTGGGTTTGTTGCTCCTGACTCAAGTGTTAGGATGGAGCAGGGCCGTGCTGTTTGTGTTGGCTCGAGTGAGGGCTGCATACCAGGGCTCTTTGTGTGGAGTCCTAGCAAAAATAGCTGTCTGACTGCCTGTGCTCGCCAGCAGCCTGTTGAATTCCCCACAGAATCACACTCCAGCAGGAGCAGAGATGGGGGAAATGGACCTGGGAGGTGGAGGTCTTGCTGGCTATGAAAGGAGCAACTGCAGCAGCAGGGAGATTTTGGCTCTCAAACTCACTGAGGCAGCAACCCTTTTATTTTTCAGGACCTACAAGTGACTGCTGTGTTCTGAGGTGGCCCTCAGGCTGTAAATCCTTTTAGCCTTAGGAAGAAGAGGAATATTAACAGATGGCTGTTCATGCAGCCAGTTGCCTTTAAAATACATACTTAGCTGTGAGCCACGGAATGTCAGGCACTTGAAAAAATAAAAAAGGCAGATAGCATAGAAAGTTTAACAATATTGCAGCAAAATACTCTTACAAGTTTGATTAAAAGGCATGCATAAGAATCCAAACCAGTTGCACAGAGGAAAATAGTAAGAAGGAAGGGTCTCATTCAGTGCTTGTAATAATGACTCCCTATTTTTAAGTGTAGCCCTAGAAGATCTGTGGAATTGTAGTTTTTTTCTCGTTGGAGTCCATATCTAATGATTTATTCAACTTTAAAATTTTAAAAAAGGTTCCTTGTAATTCTTTCAGTCTTCCCACTTTTTACTCAGCAGTCTGTCATTTCAAATGTTGTTGCAGTAGTGCAGGTGTCCACAGTTGAGCTCAGCATTTCTTAGGGGTTTGCCAGGATTGTGCACTGCAATTCTGTTTTTTTTCCAAATTGTATGATGTTCCATCACTGTATATCCATGGCATTTCCTTTTTTCTCACCCCTATACAGCACATCAAACTCATGTTTTACTGTGCACTTTTATTTGCAAGTTTTAGATTATGTGAAATGTCTTTTTTCTAAAATATCACGACTGTATAGCACTGCATTTCTCTGATTCTTGTGTTGTCTTCTCAGAGCTCTGTGTGTGTCCAGAAGCAATGGTCAGTTTTTTATATGTGCTTGTACTTTACTCTTTGACAATTATAACCTATTTATGTAGAGTTTTCTTCCTAACTGCCTAAAATATCTGGAGTTAGCTTTTTTTTTTTTTCTTTTGAAAGGAAGGCCATTAGGTTACAAAACCCAAATTGTTTGCCTAGCAATGTTAGGGGAAAAAAAACAAACACTTCCTTTTCATCAGTAGTTGGTTTGGTTTTGCTTATCTAGTTAGGGAATGATTCACATGGGAAACCATGAAGGTATTGAAAACATTAATGAATGCTGTGACCACATATCTGTAAAAAAAACTTGAAAAAGCAGCTTATGTTTACTGATGTGATCTAATAAAATACATTCTGTTCCCTTAAATGCTTTTCACTTAATTTCCTCCTAACAGCTTTGTGTATTGCTTCTCCCCCATCCTGAACAGGAGAAGAACATTACAACTGCATCTCTGCCCTGCACAAGTCCATGAGAGGCTCGGATGAAAACGCCTCCCTTTACTGGCTCGCTCGAATGCTTGAGGGCGGCGAGGATCCTCTCTATGTGGCAAGGAGGCTGGTGAGGTTTGCAAGTGAAGATATAGGTCAGTATTTGCAGTGTTTCACATTGGAATATCATGTTGAATGAAGATCTGCTAGGCTTCTCTGGGTTCTAGAAGTTGGCTTTTGAAAATAGAAACAAACCCCAAAGAGTTACAGGCAAAATAGGTACAAAATACTGAAATGCTCCACATGCAACAAAAACTTTGTATATGCAGGCAGAGACCTACATAAAGTGTCATTGTGATGATTACCTGTTTCAGGAAAAACAAATGGTTTTGAGGTCAGGTTTAGTGTGTATTAATATGGATTCTTTTAAACCCTGCTGGTTGTAGGTCACCAGTAAACTTGTGGATGTTAGACTTTCTAATGTGTCTGGCATGTGAATGCCTGCTCTGACCTGCAAACCTCAGGTTTGATAGCTGGCTCCCTAGCTGTAAGGCATCTTTATTTACTTATCCTAGGTAGCAGTTCCAGCAACACCTTTAGCATATATATGATGGGTGAAGAGTTAGGAGATCTGGGGAAGCTGTTTCTGTGTAGCAATATTTGCCCATTTCTTTATCAATTTCAAAAAATAGAAGAATCATATGTGGTCAGCTGCTGCTCAGGCTGCCACTGTGTGGCAGCAGATTCAGTCTATAAATCCTACCCACAACTTAGACTTTTTTTTTTTTCTTTTCTTTTTCTTTTCTTTCTTTTTTTCTTTTTTTCTTTTTTTCTTTTTTTTTTCTTCTTTTTTCCTTGGGTAGGAGGAAAGCTTCTGGATGGAGAGATTGAGGGAGTGTATCTTATGTATGGTGTGGTGTTGTACCAGGAATTCCAATATCCGAGAAAGCAGCTCTGAAATGTGCATGGATACCTTACAGGAAGGGAAAAAATAATATTACAATAATATAAAAGACATCAAGTAAGATAAATTGACTTTAGCCTACTTTTATCTGATCCCTTTCTATAGGACTGGCAGATCCTCTGGCTTTAACACAAGCAGTTGCTGCTTATCAAGGCTGTCACTTCATTGGAATGCCAGAATGTGAGGTAAAGGCTTTATTAATTCACTGATTTGAAAGTTCTGCAATCTGTAAAACCTATCTGTAGCTATAAAAAGAAGCAGATTGCAAGGACAGGGCAGACTTAGTAACTTGTTCATTCTGCATCCCTCTTCTTTGACAAGAGAATGTTGTAGCTCTTAAAATAGATGCTGTAGTTTAAAATAAAAGTCCCAGTGTATTGTTAAAATGTGATACATGAACATGTATCATTTTTCTCTGCCTGTTTTTTTTTTTTTTCTATTATAAATAAATAAGCTATTATTTTCTCATAGTGAAAACCATGAAGCTATGGTGTTGTTAAATAATAGTACTCATATTACAGTAGCAGGCAGAGTTTAAAAACACAGTCTCTGCCATGCTGTACAAACAACCTGAATAGCAGACCTTTTCCCAAAGAGCTTAAAGTAAGTAATTTAACATTTTCCCTCTGCTTGTTTGCAGGTGATTCTAGCACAGTGTGTAGTGTACTTTGCCAGAGCCCCAAAGTCTATAGAGGTGTACAGGGCATATGGCAACGTCAAGGAATGCCTGAGGATGCACACGGGACCACTGCCCCCTGTTCCTCTGCACCTGAGAAACGCCCCAACAAGGCTCATGAAGAACTTGGGCTATGGAAAAGGCTACAAATACAACCCCATGTACAAGGAGCCTGTGGAGCAGGACTATCTACCAGAAGAGTTGAAAGGAACAGACTTTTTCAAGGAACGAGGAACGTGACTGCTGTTCTCAGAATGGGTTTTGATTTTATGACTCGTACATTTCTCCTGGGATAAAAATTCCCCTTACAGTGTCAGCCGCCTGTTACCATGGTTGAAAGGGTTGAAAGGATTAAGCCACCAAGCCTTCCAGATACTTTTTTATCCTTCGGCTTTTATCACTGTTGTTCAGAAGACATTTCATGAAGAATCGCAGTTAGGAAGTTTGGAAATGCAAAAATAAGCTTTATCCATGTAGTCCTGTCACTAGTTTAAATAAAACAAAGAGAAAACAAGAGGCTTGTACTTCTGGATCTTCCTATGAGACAAGAAATATTACTGTGCTGCTTTTTAAAATCAGTGTCTATTTCAGATTTTGAGAACATTATTTTTCAGAAAAAATAGTAAATTGTACCCTCTGCTAAAATACTGTACAAAATATAATTACAGAGTAATTTTTGCTCTTGCCATGTTCCAGAGATAATTTTGTACAACAGTTATTAAACCAATAAAGCTGTTACAAAGAGTGTCTATGCATTTGTTTGAATACTCCTATGACAGCAGTGTGGTTTTGAAAGTTTGATATCCCTTTCATTTTATTATCCCTACTTTCCAGAGCAAATTTAATTCATTTTGTAAGTAGAATAGTCATGAAAATGGCCCCTGGAGTGAGACTGAGCTCTTTGCGCCTCTCTCCAGCTGTGATGTGACCCAGCCCACCTGCAGGTCAGCCTTCTGGAACACACCACTTGCAGGTAGGTATTTCTTGACAGCAGAAGTAGTTGGTGCTGTATGGAGCTTAGATCAGAGGGATTGCCACAGCTGCACATCTGGAGTTCATTCAGAGCAACGTTCACAAACCAGGAGGTCTGTGGGCTGAGAAGGCAGTGCCAAGTCCAGAAGCCAACTTTATTCTGCTTATTGCTCTTCATTCTCAAGACAGATTGCTGGCCTTTGGCCTTGATCAAAAGTTTTGGACATACAGCCTCCAAAACTTTGTAATTTGTATTGGAGATTAATTTTGTTCTGAGACTCCCTTCATACAAAGTTCTGCATGATGTAGGGCTCAAGCCAAAGATCATGGTGGAACTGTTCCAGGAAGTGAACCTTTTGCTTGATTGTGTACTGTTACAGGGTTTGAGTCATATTCTTTAAATATTTCTATGTTCTCCTACCTCAAATAAGTCTTTTTTTAATGCTTTGAGCAAAGTATTTCAACAAGCTTCATTTATGTACATTTGCATGCTTTTCTTTTTAACACAATTCACTTTTTTGTTGTTGTTCGGTTGGAACTTTCTTGTTGCATGAATTAAGGGGGTAATTAATTAGATGAGTATTTTTATCGTGATGATCCTCTGAAATGCCTTTGGAGGAATAAAGCAAGGTGTGGTTTTTTCCAGTGCTGGAGGAAATCTGACAAGCATTGCTCGCCTTCAGAGGGCAGCACAGGTTGGCAAAGGCTTCAGAGGTGCTGCCTCATTCCTCAGCCTCTGATGGAGGCAGAAATCGTGCCCCTCACGTCGGATCCGTCAGACAGTGCTGTCTGATGGGCTACCAAAATATTGGAAAGAAGAATGTTTCAAAGCCATTATGCCTCATGGCTGCTCTCCAAGCTCAGTATTATTTACCTTTTCCCTTCCTCCCTGTGATAATTAGCAGCATTGGCGAGTGGCTGCTTCCTGCTCTCTCCCTGCTGCTGATGTGCATCTCTTTTATATCCCTTTAAAGAGGCTCATCTCTGTTTGAAGAACTTCATGCTCCATTAAAACGTCCATCAGGACCAGATGCACTCAGAGGTGAACATTTCATTCTGCATCATCTCCAATCCCTCCAAAACAGTCAAGGCAAAACCATCCATTTCCTCTCAGCACAATTCATGCACTCTCCACACAGGACTGGCAATGCTGCTTTCAACAATCAGAAGCCAATCTCCTATGAAATCATCAAAAGCACAAGATGAAAGAATGAAATTTAAAAAATCACAGAGTACATTTCAGAGTAACCAAGATTAGATGAATTTGCTGGACAAGTAAGAATACCTTTGACTAAGCAATAGAGTAATTGGCAAGCAAGCTATGGACCATGTTAACAGTTGCACACGAGGTCTGTAAAACGATGGAAAGTTGCTTTTTAATTCCATTTTTCATGTTGAAAAGACTATTCAATAACTTTATATCCACTTTGAAACTGCTTTCAGTCCAAGCCACGTGAAGACGCCAGCAGCACCGAGAACCAAGGGGAAAGAAAAAAAAAATAGGCTGTCTGACCACCTGGAGTTAACCCCAAGAAGCTCTCTGAAGATCAGAAATGGTTATGGGTTGCATGCTGGTATAGGGATGTATTTATTTACTCTTCGGAGTGTAGGGCTTTAAGGAAATACCAAATATTGCAGTATCACTAGAAAATTTGGGTCCCGTGAGGAGGTAACAGTTGCTTCTGATGTAAACACCATAAAAATCCACCATGCCATGATCTCTTTTTCTCTTACAGAAGTTGTCCCACTAAGAAATAATGTAGATCACAAGAAAGGCCATGCCATAGCCATTCCATGTTGGGGAATTCAGTACTTTGAGAAACAAATTGTACTGATGTTAGTTGTTTCTTCCAATAGTAACATGCCCATGTGAAAGATACGGATAGCCACAACAGAAGTATTAATTAAATAATGCCCCAAATGAGTTCCATTGCAGAATTCTTTTAGAAAATTACTTAATAAATGTTGTTTTCATCATTTAGCTTGTTTGATTCTCACAGATAAAAACGTGGATGGTACAACTGGCAAGGAGTTGTCCGGGCTCTTATACTAAATATTTATGTGAAATCATTGCTTGTATTTTATTTTTCTTGTCCTGTTTTCCATGCACAAAGAGTTGAAACCCTCAGTTTAACCTCTGGACTTCATTGTTTTCCCTTTTCTGTGAGCATTTTGTCTCACGTTGAGAGAAAAGCACTTGACCAAAATGATTGCATACCATTTTCCATGAAATGACTTCAAAATAGAAGTGTTTATACAAGCTGATTGTGTGAATTCCCGTCTATCCTGAAGATACAGTTTCTGGCTGCTGTGATGAATTCATTATCTGAATTGCCAGCAGCTAACTGGCATGTTCAGCATGTTTCCAGACAGGCTGCGCTCTCCAGGATTTTGGCTGTGGTTTTTGTCTTTTATTGTGACTAAGTAGTCTGGGATTGTGTAGGCCTCTTAATGAATATGACTAACAACATGCATTTAGATGGTACCATGAGATAATATGACAGAAATAGCGGTTCACTACAGGGGAAAAAAATATCAACAACAAAAACCTAACCAAAAAAAAAAAAAAAAGGAAACCCAAACCAAAAGTGGGGTTCTGACTTCAATTGTGCCCTTTTATCTCAGTAGGAGCAAGAGAACTGGACTGTTCTTATTGCTGTAATAAACCATAATAAATCAAGACAAACACCCATCTCCAAGGACTTGGCCAGGTTTATGCACTTCAAGAGAATTTTGGTCATATGTGGACACGTACAAAAGTTTAATAGCAAAAGTATAACTACACATGCTCTGAGTTAACACATCTGTGTAAATTTATCTCTAGTGAATTTATCTCTATTATCTCTATATTTATCTCTATTATTTATCTCTAGTGAATTTATCTCTAGTGAATTTATCTCTATTTATCTCACAGTTATCTCTGTGACGTAAAACACAGAGATAACTCTCTTCCTTATCCATACTGTGGTATGTACTTCCGAGGATGAGCAATTTCAACTGTATGAATCAGATAAAAAGCAGACAATTGGTGGTGGGTGGTGGTGGTTTTTCTATTTAACTTACAAAACCAAAGGCCTTTCCTAGGAAATCTGTTAGCAGCAGTACAAAGTCTGGATTACTCATCACAGCACAGTGGACAAATATTTCTCAGAATTTTGTCTTGTTATATAAAGGTTGGTCAGTTTAGGAGAGGCCAAAATGGAGGAGGAAATCCATCCACTGTAATCCTCTATTCCACTGGAAGAATCTCTCATGTTTGTCTACTCAAACCAGCAGCCTGTTGCAAATTGTTTTTGAACAGGGTACTCAAGGTGCCTAGAATTTACCATTTCTCTCCTAGGAAGTTTAACTGCAGTCAGGCTGACTTTTTAATGTTGCATTCCTAAGTGTTAATATAAACCAAAGGTTTTGCATTCAGTATTTTTTAATGCAGTGGGTGTCAATTTTTGACTGCTACTTTGCTCAAACTAAGGCTAAGCTCCTGATTTTATATTGAGACTTCTGATGTTTCAGTCTATCATCTTGTTTCTCTTTAACTTATTAAAATTACATCTTCTACCATTTTTCTCAGCTAAAACATCTTGTACTCAAAATTACTCTGCTTTTAACTTAGGCCTGTGTTCATTCAGTAGTTCTACAAACAAAATCCTTCTCAAGAGATAGTTGAAACAGCATATTATTATTTAGAAATGTGAATACAGACAGCATGCCAGTTTTCTCTGTTGGAGTCAGCCCTTGTCAGTCATTTGTTCTGAAAATGAAAAATACAGGAAAAAAAGCCAGGAGTATTAAGGAAAAACACAACCATCTTATTGTGGGACATAAATTATGGGAGGGGAATATTGGTCGGTAAAGTTGCTGGGGTTTTTTTAATGGTTGAATGTGAATCTGATTTTATTGAGATTCTTATTGCTGAGATTTTGTTTTGTGCACCTTGTTTGTAGAAAAACAAACTTTTCTCAATGTAATTGAGTTACAGTTCAGTTACTGAATGCTGATACCAACACAATAAATACAGACATCAGTCTCCTCATAATGCTACGCTGATTTCTACGATTATGCAAGGTTTTATCTTTCTTCTGATTTCCTGGTAATTGCTGCCCTAAAAGCCTTCCTCATGTATCTTGCACACATTGACTGAGTTTGTGCAAATAAAGATAAGGATGCAATTAAAATGGAGTTTTTGAGTCTTGCTTTGGCAAACCCCATCTATGGCAGCAGCATCATCTTTTTTTTACTAAAATGCTGAAACAAGGCCCAGAAACTCAGAACAAACACAACCTCAAAGTGTTCCAAATCTTTGCATGGGTTTTGTGCTAGTACTTTTTGTTTGCAAGGCATTTGGTTTTTGAAGCACTCAGTGCAGAGAGGACTGCATTCACATCTGCAGGCTGCAATACATGCTCTCCTTGGCAAACCCACCAGAGCCTTTGCAGCCAGGTATTGCAGACCAAGTGCTTGTGCCATTTCATAAAACCATGACTCCCCCTTGTTCCATGTGGGGGTGAGCAGCTCAGCTTACACTTCCAGGGGAAGCTGCTGGTTCATGCAATCATCTCCTCTATTGAGTAATTTGGTTTTCAGTATTTTGACCTACTCTGAATGACTTCAGGCAGCTGGTCACACCTGCTGTGCAACAGTGGTTTTCTTTGGATCTACTCTTCAGACAGTTATTTTAGTACTCTGAAATATTAAATTGCATGCAAAAACCTGCCATTTTGAACAAAAGTTTAAGTAAAAGACTTTTATTTGTTGCTTAAAGACAAAATTAAAATACCATTTGCAATTATATATATTACTGTGCCCCACTCAGAGCTGAAGTTGTACAGGTAAATGTTACAGTACCCAAGATACAAGTGAGAAACTTCAAAAAAATAAACACAGAACATGACAGTAGGTAATTACATTGTCTACCAGGAATAAGGCTTTGGTACAGTACCAGAGGTTTGTGCATAAAGAGGTAGCAGAAGTTAGCTCAGTAAATGTAGAATCCTTGTACATACAGAGAAATATCAGATATTTCTTGCAAATTATGCCCAGTCCTCCTCTGGGAAGCTGAAGTATCCTTTGGGAATGACATAGGTTCTGGCTAGAATCTAATGTCATATTGGCAGCTTCTGAACTTTCAAAAAGGCACCTGAAATCTCTAATCCCTGAAACATTTTCTCATAACATTTAATGTAATTTTTCAAAATCCTCTTTAAACACGTCAGCTAAAGTTCTTACTCATTTTTTCTCCTTCTCATTCAAAAGCTGTATTGCAATTTTTCTGGCCACTAGCTTCAAAGGGTTGCTTTTGTTTAAACAGCTTAATCCTTTCTCTATTAATAGATGTTTCTAAACAAATGTTATCTGACCTTCTATTTCATGACAGAACTGGGTAAACCCAGCTGTTTGAGACATGCCTTTTGGTGTCTAGAATGATTTTATTACAGTGTTTTTGTAAAGCAAGACTTTAGGGGAGGAATAGCTTTGCAAGAACAATCTAGTATTTATGCATAAGGAGTGACTGGATTATTAAGGAGTGACTGGTTATCCCAATGGGGAGCTGTAGACAGAAACACCCATGTGAGGATGCATAAAGGCTGATACTGTGCTTTAGGAAACATGCATTTCTTCCAAGAAAATTTATTTCTACTCCAAGATTTCTTCTCCCTACAGTCAAGATATTCCTTATTCAATTAAAGATGATATCAATCTTGAGAAAGAAGAATAAATTACTCCTCCTTTTCTCTAAGCTTGTTTTCATAGAAAGACAGAATCTCAGTCAAATTATTAGGAACTCATGACAGAAGGATTAACTCATTCAGGAACAAAGCTTTCATTAACAACAGCAGGAACTGCTGCAAATGCTAAGTTTTCTGTTATGGGGAAGCATATCTGCCCATGAAAAGTATGTTTTGTGTTGGGTTGTGGCGAATAAAGAAAAGGAAAGGATGGTCAGCATTAAAATCTTCTTCTATGATCATGCACAGCATAGCAAAACCAGCAGTGGCAGCTGCAGCTTCCGTGCCTTCCTCGTTCACTTCCACAAAAGCCTTGTGGACAACTTCAGAGAGGAAGAGGTCACGTGCCCCTGACATTCCTGACAAGTCAGCCTTGCCACTGTCAAATACATCCAGCAAGCCCATAGCAGCTAAATCTGATTTAAGGTCATAGCTTTCTTCCAGCTTAAACTTTGGCAAACGCACATGAACGTCAGCGGAATACAGATGCTCTGGACGTGTCCATTCCTGGAGCTTCTCTAAGGTAAGCTGCCTTTCCATCTAGAATTAAAAGGACAGAGAGCATGACTTATCACCAGTGTAGTATTTCATTTTTAGTAACGTTTATGAGGCTTTATTTATAGAACATTATACAACGGTAAAGCAGCTATGCAAAAATGTGAATACATCATGAACATCTTTGCTAGCTAAAGAGAGATCAAAAACATACTATTAAAATTCAGTGGAGTTAGTGCAGTTTTTACTTTACAAAGTAATGCAGACATTTGCTTCTTGCTGCAATCTACAGAAGGGAAAAACATGCACTAAGAGCAAGCCAGTCTTCTTACTGTTTAATCTAACTAAATGGAATTACCTAATTAAAAACAAGTAACAAAAATCATAATCAAAGAGCTCAAAGAAGCTGGTCATTTAATGGAAAACAGTCTCACTACTTTATGGTTAAGAAAAGGAAGACTTTCAAAGCTACTGAAAGACAAATTCTGTCATTAAAAACAAACAATTGACGTAAGTCAATTCTCACAGTTAATTCTGTTTTCAATCTCCATCATGGTTTCGTTCAGCAGAGGATACGTGAACACAAACTACAAAATCAGAACACAACTTCTCTTCCTGAAGCAGTACATCCATTTTTTCTTTATTGCTGTACTAGTAGAGAGTTGTCTAAAAATACACCAGATGGATCTGGTGCTCTGAGAACATGGGTTCACTAAGGCTTTAATTTTGAATGACTGAACTTAAAAACATGGAACAACTGCATTAGCTTAGATGGGTCACCTTCTGCAGTCCAGTGGAGTCCTCTTCAGTTTCATCAGGTAACAGGATGATCATACTAAGTTCTCTTTCCTCATAAGGCAGCTCTAAAACACGGATCTTCTCTTCGGGGAGGTATCCAAAATTAAATTTATTTTTCTGATACATCATTTTTACTGTCTTTCTTTCATTCTGGATGGATAAAAGATACCAAAGGTAACAGTTAAGGGAATACACATTTAAAGAACTGATAGGAAACAAGTAAGTTAAAATTGCATTTATGTACACACTTGTCCTCCAATATAGAACTGCTTTTTTCAGGCTTCTGACTGCCTGTTTAATAACAATTTCTTCTGAAAAGAAGAATTTCTTTTCAAAAGAAGTTGTTTTTTAATTCTTTCTGAAGAAATAAGTTTGAATTATATTTGGTTCTCCTTTGGCTCCTATAGCACAGTCCTCACAGAAACCAAAAGAGTTTCTTCAAATTGCTGTACAAAAATGTTAAGCCAACAAAGATCAACTCTGTTTAGCCTAAAGCAGATGACTGCATACAGTAACTTGTAAAGCTGTTAACATAAGCAGAATACAGAACAAGAAGATGGGGCTTAATCAAAATGTCTTGTCATTTTACAACTGCTTACCTAGCACCACAAACAGACACAGCTCATAAATGCTCATCTGCTGCAGACAGAAACCCTACTAGGTCCTAAACCATAGCTGAGAATTGTCACTAACACTATTCTAGTGAGTGAGAAAATAAAGAGCTTGCTGAATACAGAAAAATACCAAAATCCATTAAAAAATTTAAAATATTAATAAACTACTTTGTATTTCTTAATTATTTTATCTGTAAGCAAAGCTTCCCATTACCACCTATATTATTAGACCTTTTCATTAGACATGTCCTACGTGTCTGTATTACCTTATTTAACCGAAATGGTGCGTCAGTGGTTTCAGCTTCTTGAAATTTCTCAGCCCAGTTTGCTTTGAAATAAATAGCATTCACCAGGACCAGCTTGGTCATGCTATCAACTGAGCCTTCAGACAGCAGATCAGGGATTTTGCCTTCAGAGGCAGCAGAAAAAAGGGTTACAACAAAATTACGTAGTAAGTTGATGGTATATAAAATATACATTGAGAAACTGATGCCATGGAAATATTACAAATATAAAACCAATCTATTCCTGTAATAATGTGTCTCTCTACTTCACCATAGTTTTTCTTAATACATACTGCTAAAACTTTTGATATACAGTGATTTGATGAAAACATAATATTGTTAGTTAACTAACAATATTATGTCTTAGTAAACTGTCACATGCAACTCATCTACAAGAACTACAGAACATCCACACATTAAGGAATACTGAATTTAGAAATATATATACAATATATTTATATATATATGGACCAACACAGACAAAAACAAATTCTCCAGCTCATGAGTACATGTCCATGTTTAGGCATCTCTCCTGCACTCGTGGCCTGAACACAAAAACAGAATGGAAAACTCTCAGGGCTTATGGAACTGTTCAAACATCTTGCTTAGGTAATTTCTGGTTCTGTCCATACATCAAATGAGTATCCCAGAGCAGAATTAAATTGTTATAAAGACAGCAGAGAATAAAGCACATTTCTGCTCCCAAGATATGAAACACTGCCAGTTATGAACGAAAAAGTAACTTACCTTCAGTTTTCTCCTCGACCCACTGATTAATTTCTTTCCTGGCTTTATCACAAGCCTGAAGAAAATCAACTGTAGCCAAATCAGCCCCATATAATTTCCGTGTATTAGTCAAGAAATCCTAGATTTTAGAAGAATAAGAATAGCTTTCACTGCATGCAAATAAGAAAACATCTAATTATCAGGTATATAAGATGTATTCATATTGGCACAGCTCTGAGGTGGGGTTTTAACAGTGTTTCTTGGGGGAGTTCTGAAGTTAACAGGTTTTTTCCTCACACTTAGACTAAGTCTCATAGTATACCAGCTATGCCTAGAGCTGATGTGGTGCTTACTGCAGGTGGTGCAATATTTACCTCTCATTCTCCTGAAACAGGCTCAAGCACAGCTAGGATAAAACAAAACTCTCCAAAATAGCTGAAGAGGGACAAAAATAACAACCTATTCACACACAAAGTTGTAATTCATTGATGAAGAGACATGTTGTTAAAACATATTGGATATCCCCTCCCAAATAAATAGTGTTTTCAAAAATATTGAAGTTATGTGGTACTACTTGGATGAAAATCCTTAAAAGCTGATTGCACAGAAACAAAACTGGCTGCAACCTAAAAAGCTGGTTGCAACAGAGTGGGATGTCACAAGAGTTACTGTAAACTAAAAACACAGACGAGTGATTCTTCCCTTGAGGACAAGAACAGCAGAAGTGAAGAAGAGAAAAGGGTTTGCTGTGTTACACCCTTTAGGTGAGAGGCACAGATGGAAATGCACACAGCAAGTACGAAACACTTTTGTCAAATTCCCAGAAACCTTTAGAAATAGGCCTGGAAATAGTTCTACCTCATAAATACTCAGGTAGCTGCACTTTCCCCCCAGACTCCCCCACGTGCAATCCTGATGTGTCCCACTGTACCGGCAGAAAGCTGTAGGACTTCTCCCCGAAGAGCCGACTGGCCAGCCGTAAGAGATAGGGAGCATTGCTTCTGTTTATATCCATTGTCAGAGCCTGGAATCTTGAATGAACATCTTCAACTTTGTCAAGATGAAGCGTCTGAATAAAAAAAGAGTGAACTAGTTGCTGTTAATACTGTCTTAAAAGAACATACGGCGAATGTGTAGGGTAGGCCTGATGCAGCAGAGTAGGATCCAGTAGGTAGGCTGGAGAAAGAGAAAAGAAAAGGCTGGAAGCTGCTTAGAGACTCCTGTAAAACTCAAAGAATGAATCAAACTGACCCTCAGTGCTATGCTGCCCATGTCAGCCACTTGTATTGTGATACTGGTTTATACAGTCACAGCTGAAGCTCATGATCACAACCCCTAGTCCTGTCTGCATTTCTGTGGGCCTCTCCTCTGTGGACCACTGGGCCCAAGAACTTATTCCCACGTGAGGAATCAAAAAGAGAGATGATGCCATGGTGACTCTTTTGCTTTCTTGGTGCCCCTTTAACCCAAGGGAACCTGGGTTGTATATTTTCAGAATATACAATCAGCACTATCACAGGTGAGGTATTAAGAAAAATTAGAGCAATTATCTTTTTATAATTTTATGAAAATATAACTCCATAAATATATATGCACTTCATATATACTTATATATATATATATATGTATGTATGTGTGTGTGTGTATATATACATATATAAATAAAAGTATTAGCTTTAAGATTAAATGCATCATTGCAATATCTCTTTACCACTATCTCCTCTTCCAGAGGCAAGTTGGCTGGCAAAGATTTAAAGATATCACAGCAGAAGCTAGCAGACCTCATGGACAGGGAAGGCTACACCAAACCAGAGACACTCATATTCAAACTGAAACCATGTGTTCCCTGGTAGGGAAGACTGCTGTGAAGCAGTGACTGGATTCAAAGGAAAGCCTTCTCTCCCTCTCACTGGGTTTTTGGTCAGGCTTCACTGACCACCTCAGTGCAAGCTGTGCTGTACAGGCTGAGCAGGATGAATGGCTGAGCAGGAACATCACGGAGGCAACCTCACAATAGAATTATGATCCCGGAAACAAATTTTTGTGTCCATGCAAACATCTCTCAACAATTGCTAATCGCTACCTCTTTAATTAGCACTATGTCCATAAGTGAAGTATTATGGTATAGGAACATGCCCTGTTGAGAATGACTGTGTTGAAAGACATTTATTTTCCCCCCCAAGTTCCTTTTGCATGATTTCTGCTGTCAGTAGGTTTATCCTAGGTGGGGCTGTCAGTCTGATTACATGAAATATGTTCAAAGTCTGTTTGAACAAGCAGTGGGAGAGTAATTTTATTGAGTAAGCACAGCAACACTCAATAGTATAAAACAGTTCCTCCTAAAGTCCAGAATACAAAGGTGAAATTATTCATAGGCAAATTAATGATGATGACTGCAATGAGGAGACTCATACACCTTTTTACAGGTGTCAGCCTAACGAGAGTGCAAAAATAACAGTGACCGAGTCCCCTGCATGACAGAGGTTTCAGGAGAAACTAGCACACCCCTTTGGGCACCATTTTTGGAATTTATATGGAGGTTATTTTAAACTCTCCTACCTACCCTAAAGCTATGGTGAGGATAACTATGCAGGCTTAGCTCCTTCAGAGTGCCTGTTAGTGAGAGATTGATAATTACATCCCCATATATCATCCTAGCTGTAATACTTTAGATAGAAAACCATAAAATGATACTGTGGTTTTTACAAAAACACACATAATTATTAAAAATGAACTTACCATTGGTGATCTTGTATTATAAAGTAATAGTTTGTCAAAACGTTTCATGAAAACTCATAAAGCCTTGCTGCTGGAAGTTATATCAATTTAAAAGGAGACTGACTAATATCATTAGTTTCCTCTGCCAAGAATTAACAAGTGAAATTAAATGAGCAACAAGGGCCACAGAAAATATAGACAAAGGGGTCTCGAGCAGGGTAGGCAGAGGGTAATTAGCTGCAGAGTCTGAGGAAGACTCATTGTGCATGACAGAAATCTTGTCCTGAACAGATAAAAACACCCTCATTTAAACTTCCCTCCTCTAAAACACAACCCTTTTTATGTATATAAAATATAAAATTAATGACCATTTTATTTTACTAACCTTCAACACCTGGGCCTCTGTATTACCTTTGGCCCCCAAAAGGACCATGGCCAGAGCAGCAGAGATACTGACAGGGGAAAAGAAGACATTTCCTGTTGGGTTGGCCTCACCAAACCTTCTGAGCAGATCAAGTGCAAATCTGCTGTTGGCATTAGACAGGTTCTCCATGGTTATAGCTGAAAAATAAAACAATTGATAAGGACACTGGGAAACATTCTTCAAACACCTTGTCTAACCTTGTGTGACTCACACAGTAAAGACTGGATTAAACTGGATGCAGCTACTTACAGAAACACTAAGAATATCATCATCAGTGCAGCTTATTCTTTAAAAAATCAATCACATTGTAAAAGCAGGGGAATTTTTTTCCATGTTAATTGTGTATTCCAACGTTACTTATCATACTAGCTTTATAGACGTTATTTTTAAAAACTCCTTTCCTGCAGATGTGAAACGGGAAGTGTATGTGCTGGTAGGATTGCAAAAGTCCCTCAGCCCCACAGACCCAGCACAGCCCAGGGCTCTCCCTCCTGCAGCACTCCCTGTGCTCCTCTACAATGCACAGAGGGCATTCAAAGTATCTGCTCAGGCACCTCTCAGTAACCTGCCCGTCTTCATGCCAAGAATCCATGTCCCTGAGCGGTGTCAACGCTGCCAAAGCCTCCTGCTGGCCCAGCTCAGAGTCCGGCTGCCAGCGAGCCCGGAACAGCCCGAGTGTCTGCTTTTCCTCTCCTCCGCACCCAACCGCCTGGAGGAGTTTACACCAAAATTCGGGTGTTCCCTGCAGTCTGTCTACAGCAATTGCCAAATTATCACTATCGGCTTCCTCCGTGCCAGACAGACAGAACACCCGGCAGCTCCGCGACGTTCTTACCGAGCAGTAAGCTAAAGAAAGACCACCGACACCCCTCGAAATATCCAAACCCAGGCCCCAGGGCGTACTTTCACTTTCGTTTAGCTGACTGCGCAAGGCTTTCACCCAGCCCAGCTGTCAACAGAGCCCACCCCCGGAGCCCCAGAAGCGCCCCCGCCCCAGGCAGACCCTGCCGTGAGCCGGAGAGGAAAGATTTCCCCTTCTCCTCCCGTTACCGTCCCCTTCCCGTCGGATGCGCCAGGGGCAGGGGCGGAGACCCTACCTGCCTACCTGCCGGGCAGCGCGGAACCCAGCGGCATGGGATGGGATGGGATGGATCGGGAGGAGCCAGTGACACCGCGGGGACCCCGCCGGGGCGGGGCGGGGCGGGACGGCAGGTGGGGACCAACAGCCCCCACCTTGAGCCAGCGGTAAGACATACAGGTGGTTTAGACCCGAGGAGCAAGTACACCCTGGCTGCCCAGGGAGGCTTCTCTCTGCCTTCCGCCCTGTCTCTCTATTAACACTCATCTTATATAAACTTATTTCGCTGCCTTTTTTTTTTTTTTTTTTAATAAAGAAAGTAACTGCATGGGGAGTTTTCTTCGGTTTGGCACAATCTTTCTTCTCCATCAGTCCTTGGTCTGGCTCCCAGGATGTCCCCAACTATACTTACTGCCCATCCTGGTTTCAGGTGCATGGCACCAGCCCTTTAACTGGAGCATATGGCATGTGTCCTGGAGACAGAAGTGTTGGCTCTTGTCCCTCTCCCCTGCAAATAATGCTTTTGTCTGCTTCACCTGAGACAGCTGGGTTACTGTGCACTGAATAAAGGATAGAGCCACCTAGCACATTTTGGATAAAATCTACCAGGCCTTGGTCTGAACCTGTGCAAAAAAAGAAGAGAAAGCATTGCAGCCCTGCCCAGAAAAAATATTATCTAGGGACTCCTTAGCTATCCTTGGAAACACCCTGAAATCCTTTCAAGGCCAATCAATAATGCATGGCAACCCAAATAAATGCCTCGGATTTCCTATACAGAAAAATCCTGTGTTTAGTGGTGAACTCCAAGCAAGCAAAAAAGAACCTGATACTACAGGAAATATTTGGGTTTTTCAGAAAACTGCTTTTAAAATGCACTACTAATAGCAAAAAGAAACAGAAATCTATAGCTTTTACAGTTCCTTTAGTATTTCAAAATCAGAAAGTGCAAAAAATCCCTGTGTCAGGAAACCTGTATCAGCTTTGTCTTTGCTATTCTGCAGTTAAGGTAACATCCCGTGTTAAAGGACTAGAACAAGGTGACAGAGAATAACCACAACATCCCCTGTGGTGATGGTTCTCAACCCATAACACCCTCTAAAGACATGTGCTGCAAAAATATTCTTGATTAAGTGCTGGTCCAGTTGTTAGCCAAAAAAACCCACATCTATGCAGGATGCTAGCAATACCTGGAACAGGAAAACTCCTTTCAGCTCCAGGCAATGGATCGAGGCACTAAAGGGATGAGAGTGGAAGGTAAAAGGGGAGGGCAGCTACAAATGTGCTCCAGCCTTGTCACAAGGAAAAAGTATCTTCTTCTCTCCCATGAGCTCTCACTGCCTCACTCTGCCTGCTGGACACCAAAAGGGAACTCAAGCACAGAACAAGCACTCCCAGAGCAAGTGGGATGGTTCTTGTGTCAGCAAGAATCTGGAGACCTCAGCACACACGAGCAGAGGGGCTTGGATATGGCAGTTACTGTGTTTGTCTCAGCAGCTTTGTTATTCCTGCCAAGCCTGAGTTCAAGCAGTTCAGGCACAGCTAAAAGAGACAATTGATGCAAATGGAATCACCTCGTTCTAGGGAAATGTAAATTTATTGTGTGATGGCACCTATGCTGCCAAGATATCTCCTCCTTAGGGATTGCAAAACCTGCCACAGAACAAGATGCTGCCAGTTTTGTTGTGCCGGATGAAAAACAGGAAGGGATGATCAGCTGTGAATTCCACAACTCTCATGGCACAGCAATTCGCGACCACCCCAGTAGCAGCAGCTGCTTCAGTGCCTTCTTCATTGACTTCCACAAAGGACTTGTGAACCACTTCAGACAGCACCAGCTCCTTGCCAGATGAGATTCCTGAGAAGTCTGCCTTTCCCAAGTCAAATGCTTCAGACATTCCCATGCTCCTTAAAAAAGGTTTAAGATCATAATCTTCCTCCAATTTGAATCTGGGTAAACACAACATCACCTCTGTAGAGTCCATCATTTTAGGATTGATCCAACCCACCAGCTTCTCATATGTAAGTCCTCTTTCCAGCTGAAGAAAAATCATAAATTTACTTAATTACAGTAAGAACTGAGAGAGTATTACATAGCTAAAGAAATTATTTCTGTGTCTTTCTTCACACAGCACATTTATTTTTCCCTGGGTTAAGCATGAAGATTCTGGGGGTTTTCTTTTCATTTTTAATAGAGGAATAAAAGACGCAAGAAATCTTAGTAATAAACTCCTTAGCCAGAGTGCCAAAGAGACCAAATGTGTATCCTACCCTCACCACAAAAGAGATCCTCCCTTCCCTGTGAGCCTCTTTCCAGGCAGTGAACCACACACCACCTGCCACCTGCTCAGCACAAGAAGATCTGGAGGACAAGCCACAGGACTTCCAAGGAGCCCACCAAAAATCCCCCTCTCCACATTCCAGCATCATCACACTGTGCCTTCAGCACAACCACAGCTGACCTCTGCTCCTCAGCACAGACAGCTCTTCTTCCAGAGCCTCTGCCTAAGGGAGCAGCACACAGCCTGAGCAGCAAGGACATTGCAGGGAAAGTCACTTTGGGGACAGGGAGCAGAGGGACATTTCTGCTGGCCTTGAGCACCTTGTACGCAATTGCTCTGGGACTGAACTGCAGGTCTCTCTGCAATACCAGACTTCCTTCCCTCGAAGGATTCAGGCTGTCTTTGCACTCAGCTCAACAACTTACTCTTTCCAAGCCTGTGGATCCATCCTGGATTGCATCAGGGAGCAGGATGATCATGCTCACTTCATTACCCACATAGGGGAGCTCAAGGATTTTGGTCTGCAATTCCCCAAGGTAGGCCATCTTAAAATTTGCCTCCTTGAACATCATCTGCACAGGTCTGGTTTCATTCTAGAAATCAAAAGATGCCAAGAGTGAATGCTGAGGTTCTCTACTGCTCTCACACTACAAAGCAGGCAGTGAGTTACTCAGGACCTTTCAGTTCAACCAAGGAAAAGTCATCACACACCACAGAGTGCAGCCCTACCACTGTCTTTTGGGATGCACAAGGCAAAACTTGGCGATGTGCAGCAGCAATGCACAATATTCCATCACAGCTCAAAAGGAGATTATTCATCAGCCCTATATCCTGTTGCATCTTCAAACCTGGTTGGAAGCTTGCATAGGAATACAAAATGGGAACAGTGGAATAGAACATGGAACAGAGTCTCACAATATCCCTGCCAACATTTTCAACAGATTCACACAGGAAGAGAGCAAGAAGTCAGGAAATTAATCAGTCTAACAGTCTCTAAAGAGCTGTTGGAGGTAGTTCTGGGGTAACCAGAAGCATACCCTTATTTACAAGTTATGTTAGCACTTTCAAACATTCTTGCATTTATTTCACCAATGGGGAAGGGACAGTTCCCAGACAGGCATGAAGGCTTCAGTTTTCCACAGGGGTTCCTTCAAGCAGTGGAGTTAGGAGAGGCACATTAGCAGTTCTTGTTAATGACTCCTGGAGGCCAACCCAGAGCTGCAGGGGATCCTGAGGGGCAGCCACGGCCTGCCCATGCCACTGCCCAAGCCCTCCTCAAGAGCACTGATCTGCTTCTAAAAACCAGACTGCAGAGCACACAGTGCTTCAAAGGAGATTTGTTTCCATTTCTTTTGGAATGGCGCAGGGGCGGAAATGCAGCAAGGAAACTCTCATTGAAGAAGACTTAAATTCACAAGCTTTCACACCTGTCTTTGTGCTATATGAGAGGTCCTAGTAATCATGTGAAAGTTCAGAGAATCTCAGCAAAGAGGGTGTTCATAGGAAAGGGAAGGGGCATAAGGAATCTCATACAACCTTCCCAAGGCAACCCTGCTTGAAAGATTTCATTTCTTCTTCAAGCTGCTCATTTCAGACAACATCCACCTAACAGTGGATTGTTCAGCATTTTAGCACATCATACCTTATTAATTTGGAAAGGGGATTCTCTGGTCCACTGTCTGTTGAATGGCTTTTCCCATTTGCCTTGGAAATAGATGGCATTCACCAACACAAGTCTGGTCAGGGAATTGAGAATCCCCTCTGCCAACAGGTTCTGAATTTTACCTTTATGATACAAAGAAAAAAACACACAATTTTTCATACCTTCACATGCATCAAATTATGATCCAAGATAGTATCTACTCTGTGTTGCTGAATTTCTTAGGGAAAGAAAACATGATTTATATATATAGATATTGAACTACCTTGACTGAGGCCTAACCTGAGGCCTAAATTGGGGCCCAAGACCTGTGACACAGCAAAAAATTTTTCAGTTACTTGTGGCGTAGTGAAAATTAGGTATTAAGGTGTTTGGGAAAGATAATAGGGTGTTGAAGGTCACTGAATAGAATTGTTAACATGCAGGTGTTAGCCACCTTAAGGGTAAAACAAACAATGTATGTTTACATTTGTTCCTCTGCTGTGTGCCAATGAAAATGTGTCTGTATTTGTAAACTATCTGAAAGAGTATATAACCGGCCATTATAGATGAAATAGAACGACTTCATAGAATTAACCATATTGGTGGTATCTACGTCTGTCTCAGTCCAACCCTCTCTTAAAATTGGGATCCCTGGCTTTTACTCTGTATTTAATACACAAAAGAGAAGACAATTATGGACCAGAGACAACAACAGCTCTAAATTTCAGTTGTTTGAATTCCCAACCCTACATCCAGAAGTAGGTGTTTACCCAAACAATGGCTGCCATCAAACACAACTGGGCACTTGGCAAAGCACTCACCTTCAGTCCTTTCCTCTACCCAGCCATTGATTTGTTTCCTGCAATCCTCCCAAGCTTGCACAAAGTCCATCTGCTCCAGGCCAGCATGGTAGGATTTCTGACTCGACTCTAGGAAAGACTAACAGGGACATTCACAACACATTTTCACCAAGAGATTTTCCCTCATTCAGACACAGATGATCCTCACATTCTCCAAGGAAATCTGCCTGTTTTCCTTCCCCATCTTTATACAGACCCATTGTAGTTCTGGATGACAAGTTCCTACTAGGATTGATACCACTACTTTGGGCTAGGAATCAATATTATTGTTATGGCTTATGCACTCTACTACAAACTTCTACACTTCATTGACAATGATGTGGAGGGTTTTTTTCTTGTTTCTATTTTATGCTTAAGAAACAGAACATATGATTTTATGAGTTTCTGTAAAAGAGTTTTGCTACTGGATACATCTACCATTTGTCCCACAGCCAGATATGTGAATGGATGACAGAACCCTAGAGTGTAGAGACTGATGGAATTTACCCTGGTTGGCATCAATTCTCCACTCAGAATACAAATTATTTCAAAGAGATTCTCCACCAAGTTCACATCTTGTGCTTTGGCAGAATCTATTGCACTACAGGCACTCAGCCCAGATTATTTGGGAGGCAAACCAAAAAGCCTGCCCTGACCTTCAGAAGAAACAGGTAGCAAGTACATTATACTAAGAATCACAACAAATGTAATGGCTACTCACTGGAAGAAACTCCAAAGTCTTCTCTCCATAGAGCCGGTTTGCAGTTCTCAGGATGTATTTAGTGTTTGGATCATTAATTTCACGGAGAAAGGATTGATACCCATTGTGAGCATCCTGGGAATTCTTCAGAGAAAGCACCTGCACAAAGACCAACATCCATAGCAGTGTCCATAACTTCTCTAAATGTACTTGATCAGCATGACTGTCTTAATATTTAGATTATTTTTCGAATAAATATTGTGAAGCAAAATATTTCTTGACTACACCTCCCATTTGGAGCTTATCCTACAAGGCATATCTGATGTACTCAGCAAGATGTTGCACAAGTCATAAATTAGGGAGCAGCATCGCTGATTTTCCTTCCCTTGAGCCAAGTGCTACAGGATCACAGAATGGCTCAGGTGGGAAGGGACCTGTGGGGACCATCTGCTACAAAGCCCTGCCCAAGCAGGGACACCCAGAGCTGGTCATTCCACAACTGTGTCTAGATGGATTTTGAGTATCTCCAACGATGGCAACAACAGAGGTTTTTGGAAATCTCTTAGAAATGTAAATGGAAATAAAATGTGAGTTGATACTCCTCTATCACTTTGCAAAGGAAGGAGACATCAGAAACAAAATGACAGCTCATGAACTCAATATCGTCACTTCCTACATAAAACACATGTGAATTGTATTTGCTATCTTAGTAATTTTTTTTTAAAGGGGTAAATCATGTTGCAGTTACCTCCTTGAAATGTAGACAATGGGACTTTAAAAATAATTTCTAATGCCGCCTTCATTTTCAGAACTTGTGTCAAGTAAAATTAAAACCAAGAAAGAAAGCAGAAAAAAAAAATCTTATCTGTAGCCACCTAGTGATCAAAACAATAAACAAATTCCAGGTACCTCATAATTACATATTAAAAAAGCTCAGTCTCAAAAACCACAAAAAACTAGACACAAGAAAACCCCGGAACCTATTCATTTCATAGTGAACAAAGCTCATGGTAAAAAAAAAAAAAAAAAAAAATTGGTTCGGTTCACACAAACACAGCACAGGAAAGCTCTGCTCTCTCAGACCACAATAATAGGTATAAATCAAATAATAATCACAAAAACAAGTAAGCATCACAGTTTAGCAAAAGTGCATGTCACAGACTCTAAGACACATCACTTCCTCCTATGATCACATGAAATGCAATCATATACCATCCACCAAGTTTATTTTCACCTACCTTGCATATTTGGGCTTCAGTGCTACCTCTTGAACCCAGCAGAACCATCGACAAAGCAGAAGAAATACTAAATGGTGAAAAGAACACATTCTGCCCACTGTTCTCCTCACACAGCTTTCTGAACAGGTCCACAGCAAAAGTGGTGTTTGCTGCACACAGGCTTTCCATGCTTCCCACCCTGGGACATTAAACACAAGGATGGATCAAATTTATTTCAATATAAAACAGATATTTCTAACTTCTACACTTCCCAGGGTAAACTAGGCAGCAAAGGCTGGAAAATGATCAGCTCACTGGAGACTGATTTGGTGCCACAAGCACCTGAGATCCCACACTACACATTTGAGGTATTTTACCCATTTAGAGACTGCTGCTGGATTTCCATCCCACACCTACACAGTGTGACATCTTTTGAGGTCATCAGGCACAACAGCATTTTGTTCAGGACTTCCTATGAAACAAGTCTGTCTGGACTTCACACAGAAAATTATTGGCCTTTTTTGGGCAACCACCAGAGCCACAGTCAGACATCAGAGTGGCAGAATCACCAACTCTTACCTTCTCTAAGTCAACAGAGCTTCAGTGGGAGCTGCAGCTGCTTCTACGTGTGCACACTGGGTTTTAAACCTGCCAGCCAGGCTGGGAGAAGATGGCAGGAGGACTTTGCCTAAAAGCAGGAAAACCAGCAGGAATTTCATTGTCACTGCAACATTCTCTTATGAAAAAAAGCCAAAAAAACCATCCCACAAACAATCAGAAATATAACCCCAACAACAAGTCTCCCCAAACAAACTAAAACCCCCAACCATACCAAGGCACATATCAGTGACATTGTAACAGGATATTTCTTCCCCACATTACTCATCTACCAAATCTGTGTCACTTCAAATTAACAGCATAATAATATTAATAATAATAATAATAATAATAATAATAACATTCCTTTACTTGTAAGTAGAAATTAGAAGGACTTGTGCTGACCTGGCTGCAGATTAAAGCACTTCAGACACACAGACCCTACACACCCCACACGTTTCACTCACACAGCAGCTTTCCCCACACTTCTCAAAGCAGAACTGTCAGATTTGCTGCTTCCTTTTAAACCCAAATACGGGCAGGAGTTTGTATCACAATTCGGGGATTTCCTGCACGGACCTCCCACAGAAATTCCAAAGATCACTGTCAGCTCTCCCCGGCACACACACAATCGGCACGGAACCTTTAAAATGCTCCTCTAGCGAGCTCAGTGCTAAAGAGAACACCAGCACCTCCCGAGCCAAGCCTGAAAGCAAAGCCCCAGAGCTCCCTTCCCTCTCCTCACACCAGCCGTGCAAGCCTTGCACCCACAGCCCGGCACAGCCCGCACCCCGCGCTGCCCCACGGGCGCTGCCAGCACCGAGACACGAGCGACAACCTCCGCCTTTCTCCCCGACACCGCCCCGCTCCCGGAGGATGCCCCGCGGGCGGGGACAGGGCGGAGGCTGCCCCGCTCCCCTCCCGCCCCGCGCAGCCCCAGCGCAGCCCAGGCCGCTTGGCCGCGTCCCTGCCCGGCCGGCGACACCCGCGGCGACAGCGCCCGCCTGGCGCGGGGCAGCGACACCCGACTGCGCTCGGCCACGGCTCTGCTCCTCCTGCACTGACTCCACAATGCGCCTGCAACTGAGCGTTGAAAAAGGACAAAAACACCCATGCAGCGCTTGCACTTCTTTTATTACTCCGGGAACAGCACCCACGAAACACACCCCAGTGTAAGGAAACCTGTTGCAGCTGTGTCTTTGGTGTCATACAGCTAAACTGTGGTGTCTAAGAAAATATTAATAGCATATACATATAACAGTAAAAAAAATTTAAAATCAAGGCTTTGTCATTCAAATATTGCACAGGCACCGTGTCTCCTTCTGTTGCATTCTTTGTTAAAGGACCAGAACCAGGTGACAGGGAATAAACCTCCTGTCCTGGGGTGATGAAACAAAGGGACTCGCCCCACAAACACCTCACTGGGACACCTCGTATAAAAGCAGACTTTCATTCCCCTTCTTGACTAAGTGCTGGTCCAGTCGTTAGCCAAAAAAAACACATCTATGCAGGATGCTCAGCAATACCTGGAACAGGCAGAGCCTCTTTTCAGCTCCAGGCAATGGATCAAGGCACTAAAGGGATGAGAGTGGAAGGTAAAAGGGGAGGGCAGCTACCGATGTGCTCCAGCCTTGTCACAAGCAAAAGTATCTTCTTCTCTCCCATGGCCTCTCACTGCCTCACTCTGCCTGCTGGACACCAAAAGTGAATTCAAGCACAGAACAAGCACTCCCAGAGCAAGTGGGATGGTTCTTGTGTCAGCAAGAACCTGGAGACCTCAGCACACACAAGCAGGGGGGCTTGGACATGGCAGCTGCTGTGTTTGTTATTCCTGCCAAGCTTGAGATCAAGACTACAGGAGAGGGTTCTGGTACAGCTGAATGAGATAATTAGTGCAAATGGAGTCATTTTGTTCTAGGGAAATATAAGTTTATTGTGTGATGGCACCTATGCTGCCAAGACATCTCCTCCTTAGGGATTGCAAAATCTGCCACAGAACAAAATGCTGCCAGTTTTGTTGTGCCGGATGAAGAAGACGAAGGGATGATCAGCAGTGAATTCAAATACTGGAATGCTCATTGCACTGGTCAGTGCCATCACTACAGCTGTGGCAGCAGCTGCTTCAGTGCCTTCTTCATTGACTTCCACAAAGGATTTGTGGATCACTTCAGACACCACCAGCTCGTTGCTAGATGAGATTCCTGAGAAGTCTGCCTTCCCCGAGTTAAACGCATCAGGCATTCCCATGCTGATCAGAACAGGTTTCAGTCTGTAATCTTCTTCCAGTTTAAATCTGGGTAAAGACACCCTCACCTTTGTAGACCTCATCATTTTAGGATTGAGCCAATCTATTAGTTTCTCATAAGTAAGTTCTCTTTCCAGCTGAAGAAAAATCACAAATTTACTTAATTACAATGAGGATTGAGTAAATAGGTTAAATAAATAAAAAAACTGAATGTTTGGCTACAGAGCCAAAATACTGAGGACTCAGTGCACAAAGCACATTACATGCATCTTTTTTTCACTCAGCATTTAGCATGAAGACGTGGGTTTTTTTCTTTTCATTTTTAATATGGGGAAAAAAAGAAAAGAAAACCTTAGTAATAAACTCCCTGTTCACAGTGCCAAAGACACCAAATGTGTATCCTACCCTCACCACAAAAGAGATCCTGCCCTTCCCTGTGAGCCTCTTTCCAGGCAGTGAACCACACACCACCTGCCACCTGCTCAGCACAAGAAGATCTGGAGGACAAGCCACAGGACTTCCAAAGAGCCCACCCAAAATCCCCCTCTCCACATTCCAGCATCACCACACTGTGCCTTCACCACCACCACAGCTGACCTCTGCTCCTCAGCACAGACAGCTCTTCTTCCAGAGCCTCGGCCTAAGGGAGCTGTAGTGATGTGGTTTTGGTTTTATCAGTTTTACGTATGTATTTGTTCCTTGTATTAAGTTCATATTTATAAGTTATAATGTTTTGCCCCATGCCACCCCTGTTCCACCCTCATTGGTTTCATCCCAACCCCAGTTATATGTCAGTCAGAAGTTATACAGCTCCTGGGTCTTGTCTGTCACTTTGGGGTCTCTCCCAAAAGTCTGGAGAGTTCCAGTGAGGACCCCAAGTGATTGGACAAGACTTCAGCTGTCTCTGCACCCAAGTTATTGATTTGTTACAATCTATGTCATTTATCCAGAGAGCCATACCCCCTTTATCCCTGATTTGTCCCCAGTTAAACCCATCCCCCCATCCCTGAGTTCTTCCCCCCAATAAAAGGTGTTGCCTTCGGGGGTTTCCCACCTTTTTTTCCCTCACTTCCCCACCCCCCCCCACTGTTTCTGCTGATGAATAAAGCCAGCAGTTAACCCAGAGGAGCCTCCTCTTTTTTCCTGCTGTCGTTGCTTCAACTCCTTCAAGCAAGACGAACTCACAGGGGTCGGTGAGGTTCATCCTGCTACCGAGCTGTGCCCTCCACTGTCAAGGTGTCAGGGCTGGCCGAGGCAGAGACAAGGCACCTCTACAGGGAGCAGCACACAGCCTGAGCAGCAAGGACATTGCAGGGAAAGTCACTTTGGGGACAGGGAGCAGAGGGACATTTCTGCTGGCCTTGAGCACCTCGCACACAATTGCTCTGGGACTGAACTGCAGATCTCTCTGCAATACCAGACTTCCTTCCCTCGAAGGATTCAGGCTGTCTTTGCACTCAGCTCAACAACTTACTCTTTCCAAGCCTGTGGATCCATCCTGGATTGCATCAGGGAGCAGGATGATCATGCTCACTTCATTACCCACATAGGGGAGCTCAAGGACTTTGGTCTGCAAGTCCCCAATGAAGGCCATCTTAAAATTTGCCTCCTTGAACATCATCTGCACAGGTGTGGTCTTGTTCTAGAAATCAAGAGATGCCAACAATTAGTGCTGAGCTTCTCTGCTGGTCTCAAACTACAAAGCAGGAAGCAAATTACTCAGGGCCTTTTAGGATTTGACCAAAGAGAACTGATCACACACCAGAGAGTGCAGCCTTTTGGAAAGCACAAGGTAAAATCTGGCCATGTGTAGCAGCAATGCACAATATTCCACCACAACTCAAAAGAAGATTATTCATCAGCCCTATATCCTGTTGGTGTTGCATCTTGATACTTGGTTCTAAGCTTACAAAGCTGCAGGGAATACAACATGGAACAGAGTCTCTGGATACTGCTTTCAATTTTTTTAACACATTCAAACAGGGAGAGAACAAGGTGTCAGGAAATGAGCAAGTCCAGCAGTCTCTGAAGTTCCTGTGGGAGGTCGTCTGGGGTGAACAGAAATATTCCTATATTGAAAAGTTATGTTAGCACTTTCAAACATTCTTGCATTTATTTCACCAATGGGAAAGGGACTGTTCCCAGGCAGGCATAAAAGCTTCAGTTTTCCACAATGCTTCCTTCAAGCAGGTGAGTTAAGAGAGGCACATTACCAGTTCTTGTTAATGATTCCTGGAGGCCAACCCAGAGCTGCAGGGGATCCTGAGGGGCAGCCATGGCCTGCCCATGCCACTGCCCAAGTCCTCCTCAAGACCACTGATCTGCTTCTAAATTCACAGGATATCACACTTGTCTTTGTGCCACGTGAAAGGTCCTGGTAATTATGTGAAGGTTCAGAGAATCTCCGCAAAGAGGGTGTTCATAGGAAAGGGAAGGGGCATAAGGAATCTCATACAGCCCACCCAAGGCAACCCTGCTTGAAAGATTTCATTTCTTCTTCAAGGTGCTCATTTCAGACAACATCCACCTAACAGTTCAGCATTTTGGCACATCATACCTTATTGATATGGAATGCCCTTTCACTGGTACTCTCTTTGTTGAACTTCTCTTCCCAGTTGCCTTTGAAATAGATGGCATTCACCAACACAAGTCTGGTCAGGGAATTGAGAATCCCCTCTGCCAACAGGTTCTGAATTTTACCTTTATGATAAAAAGAAAAAACACACAATTTTTCATAGCTTGACATGAATCAAATTATGATCCAAGATAGTATCTACTCTGCATTTAAAACAGAGAAGAGAAAGAGAGGAGGAAGAGAGGAGGAAGAGAGGAGGAAGAGAGGAGGAAGAGAGGAGGAAGAGAGGAGGAAGAGAGGAGGAAGAGAGGAGGAAGATAATTATGGACCAGACACATCAATAGCTCTAAATTTCTGTTGTTTGAATTCACAACCCTACATCCAGAAGTTGGTATTTACCCAAATAATGGCTGCCATCAAACACAACTGGGCACTTGGCAAAGCACTCACCTTCAGTCCTTTCCTCTACCCAGCCATTGATTTGTTTCCTGCAATCCTCCCAAGCTTGCACAAAGTCCATCTGCTCCAGGCCAGCATGGTAGGATTTCTGACTCGACTCTAGGAAAGACTAACAGGGACATTCACAACACATTTTCACCAAGAGATTTACTCTCATTCAGACACAGATGATCCTCACATTCTCCAAGGAAATCTGCCTGTTTTCCTTCTCCATCTTTATACAGAGCCACTGAGGTTCTGGCTGACAAGTTCCTACTAGGATTTATACCACTTCTTTGAACTAGAAGTCGATATTATTGTTATGGCTTATGCACTCTACTACAAACTTCTACACTTCATTGACAATGATGTGGAGGGTTTTTTCTTGTTTCTATTTTATGCTTAAGGGACAGAACATGATTTTATGAGTTTCTGTAAAAGAGTTTTGCTACCGGATACATCTACCATTTGTCCCACAGCCAAATATGTGAATGGATGACAGAACCCTAGAGTGTAGGGGCTGATGGAATTTACCCTGCTTGTGCCCACTCAGAACACAAATTATTTAAAGGAGATTCACCAGCAAGTTCAGACATCCTGGGCTCGGGCAGAATCTATTGCACTCCTGGCAATCAGCCCAGATTATTTGGGAGGCAAACCATAAAGCCTGACCTGATCTTCAGAAGAAACAGGTAGCAAGTACATTATACTAAGAATCAAAACAAATTTAATGGCTACTCACTGGAAGAAACTTCATGGTCTTCTCTCCATAGAGCCGGTTTGCAGTTCTCAGGATGTATTTGGTGTTTGGATCATTAATTTCACTGAGAAGGGATTGATACCCATTGTGAGCATCCTGGGCATTCTTCAGAGAAAGCACCTGCACAAAGACCAACATCCACAGCAGTGTCCATAAACTCTCCAATGAGAAGACTTGTTCACTTGATCAGCATGAATGTTTTAAAATTTAAATTAAAATTACTTTTAAGTTAAATACCGTGACTTGAAGCCAAAAGATTTCTTCACCACACCTCCCGCCTAGAGCTTGTCCTGAAAGGTCTATCTGATGTAACCAGCAAGATCTTGAACAAGTCATAAATTAGGGAGCAGCAGAGTCATCAGCCCTGATTTTCCTTCCTGTTGCAATGTACCCACACCCATAGGTGCTCCCCTATTAGCAGAGGATTTGGGTTTCATTCATTGTTTCACTTATAAGGCAAAGAACCAGAAACTTCTCAGCATGATTCGCCCAGTTCCAACACAAAAGCACCTCTTGCATGGTTTGAGCTGTACCTCAAGAACTGTAGCTATTTCTATTGGGCACCATGCCAAAAATGCCACCTAGATGGTTACCTACATAAGGGAGAGCAATGGAGACTCTGGGTGCACTTTCAGGGTGCCTTAGCAGGTGTAGAGGACCTCCCTGCACTTTGAATAGCTTTTTTTCACTTTTGGTTTGGATAGTTTGTTATTTTCCCCTTTTAAAAGCAGAAAATTAAAACCTTTTGCTTTTCCAAACACCTCTGACCATGCCACCTTGCTATTTTTATAAGCCATGTTCTGAAGCTGTGGGCAGCCCTCAGGAGCTGAAGCACCTGTGAGGGGCTCAAACATCCTGGCCTCCTGTAGAATTCATCACCTGCCCTCAAGCCAAGTGCTACAGGATCACAGAGTGCCTCAGGTGGGAAGGGACCTGTGGAGACCATCTGCTACAAGCCCTGCCCAAGCAGGGACACCCAGAGCTGGTAGTCCACAACTGTGTCTAGATGGATTTGGAATATTTCCAATTATGGCAACAATGTAGGTTTTCCAGAAATTTTTATAAAGTACATTGAAACAAAATAGGAGTTGATACTCCTCTCTCACTTTGCAAAGGAAGCAAACATCTGAACAAAAACAACTGATTCTGCACTTCATATTCCCACTTCCCACATAAAACAGATGCCAAGAGATATTTGCTACCTGAGCAAATTTCTAAAAGGTGCAAATCAAGGTACAGTTAGCAGTTTGAAATGCAGAAAGTGGGATTTTTAAAATATTTCTTATGTGCCTGCCTTCATTTTCAGAACAGGTATCGTATGATTTCAACCCAAAGCAAAGAAGGAAAAGAAAAGAACTTATGTAGCCTCCAACTGAGCAATAAAAACATTCCAGGTACCTCCCAATGACATATTAAATAAGATTGGTCTCAAATACCGCAAAAAGAAATCCCACAAACTAAATCCAGGAAACTCTTCAGTTCAGAATGAAGGAATTTCCCGCTTCAAAAACAATGAAAACTAATTCTCTTTACACACACACACCAGAGGAACACCTCTGCTCTCTCAGAGCACAGGGACAATCACAGTTTAGCACAAGGGCATTTCACAGACTCTAAGACACATCACTTCTTCATATGATCACATGAAATACCATCCATTTTATCTTTATCTAGACCTACCTTGCTTATTTGGGCTTCAGTGCTACCTCTTGAACCCAGCAGAACCATTGACAAAGCAGAAGAAATACTAAATGGTGAAAAGAACACATTCTGCCCACTGTTCTCCTCACACAGCTTTCTGAACAGGTCCACAGCAAAAGTGGTGTTTGCTGCACACAGGCTTTCCATATTTCCCACCTTGGGACATAAAATACACAACAAGAATGGATCAAATTTATTTCAATATAAAACAGTAGTTTCTCCCTTTTAGCCTTCCCAGGGTAAACTAGGCAGCAAAGGCTGGAAAATGATCAGCTCACTGGAGACTGATTTGGTGCCACAAGCACCTGAGATCCGACACTACACATTTGAGGTATTTTACCCATTTAGAGACTGCTACTGGATTTCCATCCCATACCTACACAGTGTGACATCTTTTGAGGTTATCAGGCACAACAGCATTTTGTTCAGGACTTCCTAGGAAAGAAGTCTCTCTTGACTTCACACAGAAAATTATTTGCCTTTTTAGGGCAACCACCAGAGCCAAAGTTAGACATCAGAGTGGCAGAATCACCAACTCTTACCTTCTCCAAGTCAACAGAGCTTCAGTGGGAGCTGCAGCTGCTTCTACGTGTGCACACTGGGTTTTAAACCTGCCAGCCAGGCTGGGAGAAGATGGCAGGAGGAATTTGCCTAAAAGCAGGAAAACCAGCAGGAATTTCATTGTCACTGCAACATTCCCTTACGAAAAAAGCCAGAAAAACCATCCCACAAACAAACAGAAATATAACCCCAACAACAAGTCTCCCCAAACAAACTAAAACCCCCAACCATACCAAGCACATATCAGTGACATTGTAACAGGATATTTCTTCCCCACATTACTCATCTACCAAATCTGTGTCACTTCAAATTAACAGCATGATAATAATAAAAAAATTAATTCCTTTCCTTATAAGTGGAAATCAGAAAAACTTGTGCTGACCTGGCTGCAGATTAAAGTAGTTCAGACTCCCAGACCCTGCACACCCCACACGTTTCACTCACACAGCAGCTTTCCCCAAACTTCTTAAAGCAGAACTGTCAGATTTGCTGCTTCCTTTCAGTCACAAATACGGGGAGGAGTTTGTATCAGAATTCGGGGATTTTCTGCACGGACCTCCCACAGAAGTTCCAAATATCACTGTCAGCACTTCTCCTAACACTGACTCAACAATACGCCTGGAATTTTACTGCTCTCTCACAGACTGCTCATCGTCGATGTTGAAAGTCCCAAATAAAAAAATCAAACTCTTTTAGAGGAAAAGAGCCGCTCCCTCTCACCGTAGACTTTGAACAGAGTAAAGTGAAAACAAGGGACACTTTTAGAGTCACTTGTCCACCGAAGAATGAGATGGTTTTAACCAGCTTGAGACTCTTTAAAAAGATAACTCTCATACTGATACCCAGAAAAATGAACTGAAATGCTGTGCTGACTTGGGTGAACACGAACTTTCAGTCCACACACCCAAAATCTGCTTTGAGTTATAATTTCTGGGACCTACTGAACTAGGAAATGTATAATGCTATTTCTCTTAACAGAGATGAATCTGTTGCTAAGTTATCCCCTGTGTGCCGAGCATTGCTGGAAATTTTTAAACAGATGGAATCCGCACTTCTCCTCAGTTCAAGACAGAACAGGGGCCACTCCTGTTCTGTCCTCCAAATCAACCTGCGGCTGCCCCTGCCAGTCCCTCCCTGCGTCAGAACCACTTGGCGTCTCCTTTCGCATCCTGCAATAATTCTGTGATTTTTCCAGCATCCCAGAGTGGGTTTCCAAATCCCCCCGCTTCCCCTCCTGCATCCGCAATCCTCCCGGTTTCCCACAGCGTCTCTTCGACTTTTCCTGCTTCCAACTCTGCGCTCCCCGTGCCCGTATCAGCTCCTTCTGTTACTTCCAGCTCTCAAACCACCTGCGTCACTCTGCGTCAGAAATTTCATTTTACCATCCCTGCACCCAGCCAGGCCAGCCCAACCTCTCCTCTGCCTCTGACAGCCTTTTCCAACCCTCTTGGTCCCATTTCTGCGCCCCTGCAGTCGCCCCCCAGTCTGTCTCCTCTCCGAGTTCACAGAGCCCCGCTCCGTTCGCTCAGCCCTCGCCCACCGTGTGTACTTAGTTCGCCCAGCCCCTCTCATCCCCCGCCCCTCCAGCCGGCACCGTGGCCGCCTCAGTTCCCTCCGTCCCTGGGCTCAGCCCTTCAGCCCCACTGACTCCTCCTCTGCTTTTCGGGTCCCGTCGCTTTCCCGAGCCCCTCCGCCAGCTTAGATCCTTCCCCGCAGCTGAGCGATCCCCACATGAGCTTTGCAGACCCAGCCAAACTTCGTCGCTGCCCCAGTACTGGGCTGGACCCCTCAAGCCCCCCCCAACAAAGGTTGTTCCCCTCGCAGCCTTCGGCCTTTTCCCCAAACCCTTCCGCAGTGTGCTCTGCCTTACCGAACCTCTCAGTCTGCTCAGCCTACCCGCCGTGCAGTCAAATAACCCCCTGCCCAGGGAAAACCCCGACCCCGCACCCAATGCTTTTCCGTCTGCTGTATTTATCATCTCCGCCGCTGCTTCCTGCATGTAACCAGCCCTTCCAGCGGTCCCTGTGCCCGCAGCTTCCTACACACACCCCACCGCGGTTCCCTGCCCCAGCGCCGGGACCCTGCAGCCTTTTGCAGCCTTTTGCAGCCTTTTGCAGCCTTTTGCAGCCTTTTGCAGCCTTTTGCAGCCCAAGCCCCTCGCCAGCCCCCTCCCGTTGCTGTGCTAAAGGCACAGCCTCCCACCGTTTCCTCTGGCACAGGAGCGGCTCAGCCCGTCCCAGCTCTCGGTCCTCCGCCCCCGGGCCGGGTCACAACGAACTGGCTCCCGCTCCCGGAGCGGCTGGCTTTGCTAAACACTGCCCAAATACAAATGCTTACGCTGCTGCGCCTCAAACAGAGACAGAAAGAGATTCCACTGGAAATAAAATGAGGAGTTTTCAAACTTTTTCTAATCCTCAGTTTAGTCAAACAGCCCAAGTACTTCAGCCTGAAGCCGCACCCCGAGTGCCTCGGGCTGTAGTCACAGCACAGCCACAGCCAATGCTCACAGCACAGATGCTGCCACTGCTCCTGGCTTAGGAGAAGCCAACACACTGCATGCATTTTCTGCACAAATACCAGACACTGCAAATAGCTCGAACAGAAGGCCTGCCTGACCTGATTCTGGTCTCAGAAATTTAACACAGACTTCTGATTTGTTCTGGTCCAAACCAGAGGCTTCCTCAGTTTTTGAAAAAGCGAGAAACCCTCCAGGGGACAATTCCAATTCACTATGATTAACTAATTAATTTAATATTAGAGGAAATTTCAGGCAAGATAAGGATTTTGATTCTTTAAATGGTTCACTCTTAGCTATGCCTGAAACACTGTCACATCATGATATCACAGAACTTAGATAAGCATTTAAGGACAGTGGCTTGACTTCTCCTTATTTTTATAATGTTGTAAAAAGTATTTTTAATTCTTGTCCCAGCAGATTGTTGCAACGTAGCTTCCATGATTTTATCCAGTTCGCAGTACATCCTATAGAATTTGGACTGGAAGAAGCTTCTCAACAAGTTAATTGATGACTATGTAAGCACTCCTTATGCTCATTTTGCCATAGCTCACCTAGCCAGAAATGCTCGGCATGATGGGCCAGAGGACCAGGCAGGTGTACCCCTAGGGCTGTGCTCAAAGATACAAAGAGTGCTGCAAGAAAAGCTTTGCTCACTGTTGAACCAGCAAGTAGTCACACGAATGCTTACACTACAATAATGCAAAGCGAAGCTGAGGCCTATGGTGCCTTTTTAGATCGACTGACACAAGCAGTTGAAAAGCAGTGCCCAGATGAGCAAGCACACCCCTTTATTCTTAAGAGCCTTGTTTTTACTAATGCAAACGAGGAATGCAAAGAAGTTATTTTAGCTTTGCCAAACCAGCCTCTAACTATCCCTCAAATGCTTTCAGCTTGCAGTAAGCTTAACACTTCACAGCACCTTGCTAAGGTATGAGCTAATGTTCTCAAAGGGCAGATTGCAAAACCTCAGGAAGAGCTAGGAGAAGAGTTAGGGAACAAAATGAGGAAATAAATTAGAAGAAAAGCTAGGAGATAAACTTAAGAAAGTCCTTGAGGCACAAACAAAAGTTATTGAAAAAAACTCTTGCAGCTGTGCAAGTGGGCTCTGCCAAAGAGGTTTAACTGTGACAAGCCTACAATAGCAACCCTAAAGAGATCAAAAATTAATCACATGAGAGACTTTATCACGTTGCTGGATGAAAGCCTAAGTCCTACCTCATTTTTATCTCAAATATTAAGTCTGTTAAATTATAGCTAGCTCTTTATACGCTTTGTCAATTTTTGTGTGATTTTCTCCAAGCCACATGTCATTTTAAGATCTCATTTTTGTTTTCTAGTTACGCTGTGTATTTCTCTAATTAAGCTCTTTGATTTCTCCTTATACTTTCATTATGAGTGCATCCACTGCTGTTTCTTAATCCTCAAGTATTTTTTAAGATTCCAGAAAAAGATATTGAAACTTCATTGACAGCTTCCTATGAACAGCTAGTCTTGTGATTTCTTCCAGTTAGCATCTCTAGGCTGAAAAAAACTTCAGAGAAAACAAGATTCTGTATAGCCAGATTAATTTTTTATCCTTGATCTTATTTGTTTACTTTATACAAATGTGTTCTAACAGTTTGTTGTGTTTTAAGTGTTTTATAGCTATTATTGTTGAGAGTCTTGTTGTAAAATATGTTAAGGGACATCCCTCTAATTTGGAGCCTAAGTCTAACCCATGCCCTGACACTACCTAGACAGGAGATTTACCAACAGACGCAGGTGTTGCTGCACCAAAACAATATTCCAGTTACTTCTGACTTAACAATTAGACCTTATCAATATGACAGCTAGACTCAGGTTGAAAATAACCTTGGAGAATCATGATCCAGAGATGATCAATCCAATTCCTAACTCATTTAAAGTGAAGATTCAGCTGTTGCAGACCCTAGGTGATGGTACAATATTTTAGACAGACATTGATTATTATCTACTTTTATATGCAGTATTAATTATGTGTATTATTTAACTTATCTTTATTTAAGTTTCTTGTTTTATTGCATAGGCTGTTTTGTTTTAAACTTAAAAAACAAAAGGGGGAGTTGGCTTATAAAATGCATTGTATGTTCTTAATTTTTTTAACTGCTCCTGGATAGATTCTAATTCCCCAACTGTAGTCATTTCAGTCATAATCTGCTACTACAGCCCAAGTAGAAACCCCCGATGTTGAAGCTAAACTAAAGTGGATTCCAGAGGAGAATGTGAAGTCATATCACGCACAAGAACGCACTGACAACTCCATGAACAGAGTAGCAGGAACAAGCTGCACCGAGACCACACTTTACACCTGACGTTGTGTCCCACCTGCAAGGACTGTGAACCTCAAGTTTTATGTGAATGTTAAAAGTGTGGGAATTGTTGGTTTCGTAAAGCTCTTTTGGCAAAAGCATGGTTTCCATTGTGTTGTGTTATACAGTCAGAATAGTGTATTCCCCCACTGGATTTTCAAAGGTGAAATTACCCCTTCTTAACACAGTCATCTAGTCCCCAGACAACTTTGGGAAGGAACAAAAGCAGAATTTGTAAGCTGAAATAAATGGGAGAGTCTTTTGCCAAAAAATAGCTCAGGAAAGGTTTGGAGCAAAATCGAGTGCTACACTGGTGTTTGCTAGCTTTGCTTGCTTCTTGCAGTGTAGATTTGCCTGTGGAACAACCAAAACCAAGTGTTTGGGTGACCTTAGCCAAGGCAGCAGGTTCAGACACCATTTGGCTGTCCAATTTGAACCCAGAAAAGCCTTTTTCAACCTGTCTAGTCAGTGCCAGTAAAAGATTGGCTGATACCAATATATTATGATGTCTTGACCAAAAAGCAACTTAAGAGTAGGCCAAGTGAAGTTGCCAGTGGGAGCAATCCTATAATTGATTGGGACATTTAGATCAAAGAACTTGCTAAGGCACCTTCTGAACCCCAAGAATTGGAAGTTCTTTGTTCCTTAACCATGGATTTCTGTCTTATATTTTCAGATAGCAATTGGCAAGAGAATGATCCTCTGAGGTACAATGTCACTGCCAATTACCCTGCTTTATAGGAACTCGAGTTTTCGGTGTAATTACTCAGATAGTTGGGGTAGACTTTCCGGGGTTGACCAATATCTACAACTACCAAAAAGATACTGGTTCATTTGTGGAGATAGAGCTTGGCAAGGCATTCCATCACACCTCAAAGGTGGTCCATGCAGTATTGGACAATTTACTGTGCTAGCACCTAGTGCTAAAGCAGTCATTAAGAAAAAAACAAAGAGGAAAAAGATTTACCCCTCAATATGAAGAAAGCTGTAGCAGTGATTTTGTGCTCTGGAAAGCTGCAAGGAGGGTTTCAGCAGTTGTGTTACTACCCCAACTTGCTTCTGCCATGGCATTGAAACTGTTAGATCGGGTTGGATGTTGGCTGAGTAAACAAACCAATGCCACATTCTTTGCAATCAATGATATGCTGACAGATGTCAGCAGTGTCAGACATGCTACCCTTCAAAATTGAGCAGTGATTCATTTCCTTTTACTGACACATTGACATGGTTGTGAGAAATTTGAAGGATGGTGTTGTGTGAACCTCTCTGATCACTCTGAATCCATTCACAAAAGTATACAAAAGCCAAAAGATTTAAAAGCTCACATCAAGGAAGATAATGGATCAGGGTTAGATGATTTATTCAAAGGATAGAACCCTGCACATTGGTTGAGGGAACTTTGCAAAGTAGGTTTATGTGTGTTGGTCATTTTAGAAGTGGTACTAGTGGTGGTACCCTGTATACTTGTGTGTGTTCAACAAATGATGGATAAAAGTATCAAAGAAGTTTTTATTGTAAAAGAGAGAGATGTAAAAAGTGGAAGCACAGAAAGTAATCAAAATCTTACAAAGGTAGTGAATGCAAATACAGACATAGATGAAGGCTTTGAATTAAGGCCTTGGAATAGATGAGACTTATTAGAGCAGTAAACAGCAACTACTATCGAATTTAACTTGCATCCTTAAAAATAGACCAAATCTTTTACAACAATAAAATTCTTGTGGTTTAAAACAGCAATGCCTAAAGCAAGCAAGAGAGATACTTTAGATGAGCAAAAAGAAGTATGATAGGCAATGAGAGATTTTAAATGTGGCTGATGTGCCTTTGTGTAGAAAAGTTGTAATGCTGTTTTGTTAAATGAAAAGATACGTATTGGAGTAGAGCTATGTAATGCAAGGTGGTTAATAAGTGACAAAGTTAAGAGAGTGTCTTTGTGGTTGTATCAAGTGAGGGGATTGTGGGAAACATTAAGGGCAATAAGACTTTTAGAAATCTGAGAAAGCAGGTCCCAGAAAGAGAAAAACTGAAGAATTTAGAATCGGCTGTAACTGCAAAGTTTGAATGTAGGAAAAGTTACAATAGTACAGCAAGCAAGGACATAAAACAATAATCTGAGTCTTAGGTTTGGCTAGGATAGATCTTATGGCTGCAGAAAAATATGCTTAGCAAGATAGTGGAAAGTTTTAAGCTTAATAATGGAATATTGCTTATCGTTATATAGAAAGCATACAAGCAAGCATTGTGTGAAGCAGGTGTGCATCTGCTTTCCGTGATTGGTTACAACAATTGTCTGTAAGCTTTAACAATAGGTTATTGGCTGGAAAACTTTTGAGATGCTCTGTAACAAAGAAATCTTTGGCTGCTGCTGGCAGATGTGACCTGCTGCCATCCTTTAGCTCTGTAAAATCCTATTACAAGACTGGTGCTGCACTAAAGGTTTGAGAAATGCCTAGCAGTAGTCCTGTCCCGTTCATGCGCAAAGACCCACCACATGATGGCACCTATGCTGCCAAGACATCTCCTCCTTAGGGACTGCAAAACCTGCCACAGAACAAAATGCTGCCAGTTTTGTTGTGCCGGATGAAGAAGAGGAAGGGATGATCAGCAGTGAATTCAAATACTGGAACTCCCATTTCACAGCTCTCCACTATCAGTGCAGCTGTGGCAGCAGCTGCTTCAGTGCCTTCTTCATTGACTTCCACAAAGGACTTGTGAACCACTTCAGACAGCACCAGCTCCTTGCCAGATGAGATTCCTGAGAAGTCTGCCTTCCCCAAGTCAAACGCATCAGACATTCCCATGCTGATCAGAATGGGATTCAATCTGTAATGTTCTTCCAGTTTAAATCTGGGTAAAGACACGTTCACCGTTGTAGAGTCCATCATTTTAGGATGGATCCAATCCATCAGCTTCTCACATGTAAGTTCTCTTTCCAGCTGAAGGAAAATCACAAATTTACTTAATTACAACAAGAGGATAGTCAAAGTAACAGAGCCAAAATACTGATGACTCTGTCTGTGCACAAAGCACATAACATGCATCTTTCTTCCCCAGCAATTACCTCAAAGACTGGGGTTTTTCTTTTCATTTTTATTATAGGGAAGAAATGCAAAGAAAACCTTAGTAATAAACTACCTGCTCACAGTACCAAAGAGACCAAACTTGTAACCTACCCTCACCACAAAAGAGATCCTGCCCTTCCCTGTGAGCCTCTTTCCAGGCAGTGAGCCACACACCACCTGCCACCTGCTCAGCACAAGAAGATCTGGAGGACAAGCCACAGCACTTCCAAAGAGCCCACCCAAAATCCCCCTCTCCACATTCCAGCATCACCACACTGTGCCTTCAGCACAACCACAGCTGACCTCTGCTCCTCAGCACAGACAGCTCTTCTTCCAGAGCCTCTGCCTAAGGGAGCAGCACACAGCCTGGGCAGCAAGGACATTGCAGGGAAAGTCACTTTGGGGACAGGGAGCAGAGGGACATTTCTGCTGGCCATGATCACCTGGTACACAATTGCTCTGGGACTGAAGGGTTGCATGAATGGGCAGAATCCAATAGGATGAAATTTAATAAATCTAAGTGCCAAGTCCTGCATTTTGGCCACAATAACCACCTGCAATGCCATAGGCTGGGGACAGTGTAGCTGGACAGTGCCCAGGAGGAAAGGGACCTGGGGATTCTGGTCGATAACTGACTGAACATGAGCCAGCTGTGCCCCTGGTGGCCAAGAAGGCCAATGGCATCCGGGCCAGTATCAGGAATGGTGTGGCCAGCAGGAGCAGGGAGGTCATTCTTCCCCTGTACTCAGCACTGGTCAGGCCACACCTTGAGTACTGTATCCTGTTCTGGGCCCCTCAGTTTAGGAAGGAGATTGAGACACAGCATGTGCAGAGCAGGTAAGAAGGCTGGTGAGGGGCTTGGAACACAAACCCTGTTAGGAACAACTGAGGGAGCTGGGGCTGTTTAGCCTGGAGAAAAGGAGACTCAGAGGTGACCTTATCACTCTCTACAGCCTCCTGAAAGGTGGCTGTAGTCAGGTAGGGGTTGGTCTCTTTCTCCAGGCAGCAACTGACAGAACAAGAGGACACAGTCTTAAGCTGTGCCAAGGAAATAAAGGCGAAATATCAGGAAAAAGTTTTTTACAGGAAGAGTAATAAAGTATTGGAACGGTCTACTTGGGGAGGTAGTGGATTCACCATCTCTGGATGTGTTTAAGCAAAAACCAGATGTGGCACTTGGTGCCATGGTTTGGTTGAGGTTAGGGTTGGGTTTGACTTGATCATCTCAGAGATCTCTTCCAAACTAATGATTCTGATTTTGAATTGCAGATCTCTCTGCAATACCAGACTTCCTTCCCCAGAATGATTCAGGCAGTCTTTGCACTCAGCTCAACAACTTACTCTTTCCAAGCCTGTGGATCCATCCTGGATTGCATCAGGGAGCAGGATGATCATGCTCACTTCATTACCCACATAGGGGAGCTCAAGGACTTTGGTCTGCAATTCCCCAATGTAGGCCATCTTAAAATTTGCCTCCTTGAACATCATCTGCACAGGTGTGGTCTTGTTCTAGAAATCAAGAGATGCCAACAGTTAGTGCTGAGCTTCTCTGCTGGTCTCAAACTACAAAGCAGGAAGCAAATTACTCAGGGCCTTTTAGGATTTGACCAAAGAGAACTGATCACACACCAGAGAGTGCAGCCTTTTAGAAAGCACAAGGTAAAATCTGGCCATGTGTAGCACAATATTCCACCACAACTCAAAAGAAGATTATTAATCAGCCCTATATCCTGTTGGTGTTGCATCTTGATACTTGGTTCTAAGCTTACAAAGCTGCAGGGAATACAATATGGAACAGTGTCTCTGGATACTGAAAGAAATAAAGTTTAAAAGCTTCTTGGTTATGTGTTGAAAGTTTAAAGTGTTAAAATCTTCTTAACTGTTGTGTAATAAGTGTATTAATGTTTCAAATAGTTTGAAATTATAAACCCCTGTGGTGTGGCAGCGGGAGCCACCTCCTTGGGCTCCCTGGAAAGGCAAGGAGCACATTTGCTTTTTGAAAACAGGCGGCCCCGCTCCTCGCGAGAAGGAGGCGGCGGAGGGGCCGCCCGAGTCACCGCCGCCGCCTCGGAGGGGCCCAGGGCACAGCCGCTTCGTTCTTCGCCGTACAACAAGCCAGCGCTCTCAGGGGATCCCCGGACCGCTGCCAATACCACTGCTTCCATGGAGCCACCGCCACCGGCCCCGCGGCCCCGACAGCACGGGTCTGCCACAGCTGCCCCCGCCCGGGTCCTCCAGCACTGCCGGCCACCACTGCATTCCTGCCCCCCTGCGCCCCGACAGCATTTCCTGCTGGCATGGAAATCAGTAGATGTCCTGGGTTGCAGTGTAGGATGTACACAAAGTATTTATTCTATCACCATCTTCATGAACTGTTGAAACCAGGTGGGCTAGTGTTTTCCCAAGCCCCCTGCCTCTCCTGCTAATGGCCCATTAACGCCTTTGGGGTGTCTTCTGCTAATGGCCCATGAGTCACAGGTAACTCCCTCCAGGGGTTATCTCTGTTAATGGGCCATCAAGGACCCATTTCACACTTCTCATGCTACTGTGAGATGCTCTGCCCAGGAGGAGGAGCCAAGCATTCTCACCTGGATATAAGCTGGTATGTGGGACAGTGCAAGGGATTTGCAGATTTCCTCTGGATTCCCAGAGGAGCAGAGCTACCAGACCTTTCTACAGGATCACTGCTTCAGGAAGAGCACCTCACCTGGACTGCTTCCACCATCCTGCTCAGGTTGTATTCTGACTCTGTCAGTGATCCTTTGTGTTATTGCATTTATTTTATTTTACTTTTACCTTTTTACCTTTCTTCTTATTAAATTATATCTCTGACTTGGAGCCTCTCGTTCATTTTGCTTTCAAACCACAACAGTAGAACACCCATGAACCCTGCTGTAAGCCAGAACATAATGGGCACCAAAAATCCCCAGCCGAAACAAACCGATGCAAAATCCGGACCCACAAAAGACAGTACTGAACTGGCTATGCCCTAAAGTGTTAGTAAACAGTTTTTTGTATCTTGCTGTAACTGCAGAGTGCCCGAGTGGAGGGGATACCCCTGGAGCGGGCCGGCTGTGTGAGCTCTGGGAACACCTGCGAGGGCGGGCTCCCGGCTCTGCAGGGACCAAAACTGCAAAGCCGAATTGCCCCTACTCCTCAAAGGTGAACCAGGAACAGCAGCGAGGGCTCAGACCATCCCTCGAGCTACCCCTTTGAGAGCTGATCAATAAAGGCATTTTAAGGTGAAAACAATGTCTCCTGCGCATTTTTAACAGATACTGCATTCAACATTTTTAACACATTCCAGCAGGGAGAGAGCAAGGTGTCAAGAAATGAATCAGTCCAGCAGTCTATGAAGACCTGTCAGAGATAGCCTGGAATGAACAGAGACATTCCCCTATTTAAAAAGTTATATTAGCACTTTCAAACATCCTTGCATTTATTTCACCAATGGGAGAAAGGGACAGTTCCCAGAAAGGCATGAGGGCTTCAGTTTCCCACAATGGCTCCTTCCAGCAGGTGAATTAAGAGTGGCGTATTAGCAGTTCTTGTTAATGATTCCTGGAGGCCAACCCAGAGCTGCAGGGGATCCTGAGGGGCAGCCACGGCCTGCCCATGCCAGTGCCCAAGTCCTCCTCAAGAGCACTGATCTGCTTCTAAAAACCAGACTGCAGAGCACACAGTGCTTCAAAGGAGATTTGTTTCCATTTCTTTTGGAATGGCGCAGGGGCAGAAATGCAGGAAGGACACTCTGACTGAAGACTTAAATTCACAAGCTTTCACACTGGTCTTTGTGCTATATGAAAGGTCCTAATAATCATGTGAAAGTTCAGAGAATCTCAGCAAAGAGGGTGTTCATATGAAAGGGAGGGGCATAGTGAATCTCATACAGCCTACCCAAGCCAACCCTGCTTGAAAGATTTCATTTCTTCTTCAAGGTGCTCATTTCAGACAACATCCACCTAACAGTGGATTGTTCAGCATTTTAGCACATCATACATACCTTATTAATATAGAATGCCCTTTCACTGGTATTGTTTTTCCTGAATGGCTTTTCCCAGTTGCCTTTGAAATAGATGGCATTCACCAACACAAGTCTGGTCAGGGAACTGAGAATCCCCTCTGCCAACAGGTTCTGAATTTTACCTTTACGATACAAAGAAAAAACACACAATTTTTCATACCTTGACATGCATCAAATTATTATCCAAGATGGTATCCACTCTACATTTAATACACAATAAAAAAGGGAATTATGGACCAGACACATCAATAGCTCTAAATTTCTGTTGTTTGAATTCACAACCCTACATCCAGAAGTAGGTATTTACCCAAACAATGGCTGCCATCAAACACAACTGGGCACTTGGCAAAGCACTCACCTTCAGTCCTTTCCTCTACCCAGCCATTGATTTGTTTCCTGCAATCCTCCCAAGCTTGCACAAAGTCCATCTGCTCCAGGCCAGCATGGTAGGAATTCTCACTGGACTCTAGGAAAGACTAACAGGGACATTCACAACACATTTTCACCAAGAGATTTACTCTCATTCAGACACAGATGATCCTCACATTCTCCAAGGAAATCTGCCTGTTTTCCTTCTCCATCTTTATACAGAGCCACTGAGGTTCTGGCTGACATGTTCCTACTAGGATTTATACCACTTCTTTGAACTAGAAGTCGATATTACAGCTATGGCTTAGGCACTCTACTACAAACTTCTACACTTCATTGACAATCATGTGGAGGCTATTTTCTTGTCTCTATTTTATGCTTAGGGACAGGACATATGATTTTATGAGTTTCTGTAAAAGAGTTTTGCTAACTGATACATCTACCATTTGTCCCACAGCCAAATACGAGAATGGATGACAGAACCCTAGAGTGTAGAGACTGATGGATTTTACCCTGCTTGTGCCCACTCAGAACACAAATTATTTAAAGGAGATTCACCAGCAAGTTCAGACATCCTGGGCTCGGGCAGAATCTAATGCACTCCTGGCAATCAGCCCAGATTATTTGGGAGGCAAACCATAAAGCCTGACCTGACCTTCAGAAGAATCAGGCAGCAAGTACATTATACTAAGAATCATAACAAATTTAATGACTACTTACTGGAAGAAACTTCATGGTCTTCTCTCCATAGAGCCGGTTTGCAGTTCTCAGGATGTATTTGGTGTTTGGATCATTAATTTCATGGAGAAGGGATTGATACCCATTGTGAGCATCCTGGGCATTCTTCAGAGAAAGCACCTGCACAAAGACCAACAACCATAGCAGTGTCCATAAACTCTCTAAACACATTTCATCAGCATGACTATTTTAATATTTAAATTATTTTTTAAACAGAGACTGTGAAGCAAAAAGACTTTTTCATTATACCTCTCATCTAGAGCTTATCCTGCAAGGCATATCTGATGTACCCAGTAAGATGTTGCACAAGTCATAAATTAGGGAGCAGCAGCCCTGATTTTCCTTCCCTTAAGACAAGTCCTACAGGATCACAGAATGGCTCAGGTGGGAAGGGACCTGTGGGGACCATCTGCTACAAAGCCCCTGCCCAAGCAGGGACACCCAGAACTGGTAATTCCACAACTGTGTCTAGATGGATTTTGAGTATCTCCAAGTATAGGAAAATGTAGATTTTTCAGAAATTTTTATAAAGTACATGGAAACAAGATATGAGTCGATACTCCTCTCCCACTTTGCAAGGGAAGCAAACATCTGAACCAAAACAATTTGTTCTCCACTTCATATTCCCACTTCCTACATAAACACATGCCAAGAGATGTTTGCTACCTAAGCAAAATTTTAAAAAGGAGTAAATCAAGTTGCAGTTACCAGTCTAAAATGCAGACAGTGGGATTTTTTTAATTATTTCTTATGTGCCTGCCTTAATTTTCAGAACAGGTGTCATATGATTTTAAGCCCAAGCAAAGAAGGAAAAGAAAATACTTTATGTACCCTACAACTAAACAATAAAAGCATTCATGGTAACTCCTAATTATATATTAAAGAAAATCGATCTCAAAAACCACAAAAAGAAATCCCATGGACTAAAGCCAGGAAACAATCTTCAGTTCAGAATGAAGGAATGTCCACCTTTGAACAATGAAAATCGATTTGATCAGACACCAGAGGAACACCTCTGCTCTCTCAGAGCACAGGGACAATCACAGTTTAGCACAAAGGCATTTCACACACTCTAAGACACATCACTTCCTCATATGATCACATCAAACGCCATCCAGTTTATTTATTTATCTAGACCTACCTTGCTTATTTGGGCTTCAGTGCTACCTCTTGAACCCAGCAGAACCATCGACAAAGCAGAAGAAATACTAAATGGTGAAAAGAACACATTCTGCCCACTGTTCTCCTCACACAGCTTTCTGAACAGGTCCACAGCAAAAGTGGTGTTTGCTGCACACAGGCTTTCCATGCTTCCCACCCTGGGACATAAAACAGAAGGATGGATCAAGTTTATTTGAATATGGAACAGTTGTTTCTCCCTTTTAAACTTTCCAGTGTAAACTAGGCAGCAAAGGCTGGAAAATGATCAGCTCACTGGAGACTGATTTGGTGCTACAAGCACCTGAGATCCCACACTACACATTTGAGGTATTTTACCCATTTAGAGACTGCTACTGGATTTCCATCCCATACCTACACAGTGTGACATATTTGAGGTCATCAGGCACAACAGCATTTTGTTCAGGACTTCCTATGAAAGAAGTCTCTCTTGACTTCACACAGAAAATAATTTGCCTTTTTAGGGCAACCACCAGAGCCAAAGTCAGACATCAGGGTGGCAGAATCACCAACTCTTACCTTCTCCAAGTCAACAGAGCTTCAGTGGGAGCTGCAGCTGCTTCTACGTGTGCACACTGGGTTTTAAACCTGCCAGCCAGGCTGGGAGAAGATGGCAGGAGGACTTTGCCTAAAAGCAGGAAAACCAGCAGGAATTTCATTGTCACGGCAACATTCTCTTACGAAAAAAGCCAAAAAAAACAATCCCACAAACAGAAATATAACCCCAACAACAAGTCTCCCCAAACAAACTAAAACCTCCACCCATACCAAGCACATATCAGTGACATTGTAACAGGGTATTTCTTCCCCACATTACTCATCCATCACATCACTGTCACTCCAAATTAACGGCATAATAATAATAATAAATAATAATAATAATAATAATAATAATAACAATAAGAGTAACATTCCTTTACTTCTAAGTAGAATTTAGAAGGACTTGTGCTGACCTGGCTGCAGATTAAAGTACTTCAGAGTCCCAGACCCTGCACACCCCACACGTTTCACTCACACAGCAGCTTTCCCCACACTTCTTAAAGCAGAACTGTCAGATTTGCTGCTTCCTTTTAAACCCAAATACGGGCAGGAGTTTGAATCACAATTCGGGGATTTCCTGCACGGACCTCCCACAGAAATTCCAAAGATCACTGTCAGCTCTCCCCGGAACACACACAATCGGCACGGAACCTTTAAAATGCTCCTCTAGCGAGCTCAGTGCTAAAGAGAACACCAGCACCTCCCGAGCCAAGCCCGAAAGCAAAGCCCCAGAGCTCCCTTCCCTCTCCTCACACCAGCCGTGCAAGCCTTGCACCCACAGCCCGGCACAGCCCGCACCCCGCGCTGCCCCACGGGCGCTGCCCGCACCGAGACACGAGCGACAACCTCCGCCTTTCTCCCCGACACCGCCCCGCTCCCGGAGGATGCCCCGCGGGCGGGGACAGGGCGGAGGCTGCCCCGCTCCCCTCCCGCCCCGCGCAGCCCCAGCGCAGCCCAGGCCGCTTGGCCGCGTCCCTGCCCGGCCGGCGACACCCGCGGCGACAGCGCCCGCCTGGCGCGGGGCAGCGACACCCGACTGCGCTCGGCCACGGCTCTGCTCCTCCTGCACTGACTCCACAATGCGCCTGCAACTGAGCGTTGAAAAAGGACAAAAACACCCATGCAGCGCTTGCACTTCTTTTATTACTCCGGGAACAGCACCCACAAAACACACCCCAGTGTAAGGAAACCTGTTGCAGCTGTGTCTTTGGTGTCATACAGCTAAACTGTGGTGTCTAAGAAAATATTAATAGCATAACGATATAACAGTAAAAAAAAAAAAAAAAAAAAAAAGAAGGCTTTGTCATTCAAATATTGCACAGGCACCGTGTCCCGTTCTGTTGCATTCTTTGTTAAAGGACCAGAACAGGTGACAGGGAATAAACCTCCTGTCCTGGGGTGATGAAACAAAGGGACTCGCCCCACAAACACCTCACTGGGACACCTCGTATAAAAGCAGACTTTCATTTCCATTCTTGACTAAGTGCTGGTCCAGTCGTTAGCCAAAAAACACATCTATGCAGGATGCTCAGCAATACCTGGAACAGGCTGCCTCCTTTCAGCTCCAGGCAATGGATCAAGGCACTAAAGGGATGAGAGTGGAAGGCAAAAGGGGAGGGCAGCTACCGATGTGCTCCAGCCTCATCACAAGGAAAAAGTAACTTCTTCTCTCCCATGGGCTCTCACTGCCTCACTCTGCCTGCTGGACACCAAAAGGGAACTCAAGCACAGAAGAACCTCTCCCAGAATGAGTGGGATGGTTCTTGTGTCAGCAAGAACCTGGACACCTCTGCACACAGGTGCAGGGGGGCTTGGATATGGCAGTTACTGGGTTTGTCTCAGCAGCTTTGTTATTCCTGCCAAGTCTGAGTTCAAGCAGTTCAGGCACAGTTGAAAGAGATAATTAGTGCAAATGGAATCACATTGTTCTAGGGAAATGTAAGTTTATTGTGTGATGGCACCTATGCTGCCAAGACATCTCCTCCTTAGGGATTGCAAAACCTGCCACAGAACAAAATACTGCCAGTTTTGTTGTGCTGGATGAAGAAGACAAAGGGATGATCAGCTCTAAATTCCGGAATTCTCACTGCACAGCGCTTCATTTTTAGTGCAGCTGTGGCAGCAGCTGCTTCAGTGCCTTCTTCATTGACTTCCACAAAGGATTTGTGAACCACTTCAGAAAGCACCAGCTCCTTGCCAGATGAGATTCCTGAGAAGTCTGCCTTCCCCAAGTCAAATGCATCAGACATTCCCATGCTGATCAGAAGGGGTTTCAATCTGTAATGTTCTTCCAGTTTAAATCTGGGTAAAGACACTCTCACCTTTGTAGAGTCCATCATTTTAGGATGGATCCAATCCATCAGCTTCTCATAAGTAAGTTCTCTTTCCAGCTGCAGAAAAATTGCAAATTTACTTTGTTACAATGAGAACTGAGTCAGTGTTAAATAAGTAAAAAGACTGAATTTTGGTGTTTACATAGTACAAAAGATGAAGCTTTTTTAAACCTGGTTAGTGTGTCTCAAGCCAAAACTGCAAGATCAACCTGTCACTTCAGATTGCTGCCCCCACCAATATCATTACCAAATGGTAATGCTGTCCTGAGCAGCAAGGACATTGCAGGGAAAGTCACTTTGGGGACAGGGAGCAGAGGGACATTTCTGCTGGCCTTGAGCACCAGCAACACAATTGCTCTGGGACTGAACTTCAGATCTCTCTGCAATACCAGACTTCCTTCCCTGGAAGGATTCAAGCTGTCTTTGCACTCAGCTCAACAACTTACTCTTTCCAAGCCTGTGGATCCATCCTGGATTGCATCAGGGAGCAGGATGATCATGCTCACTTCATTACCCACATAGGGGAGCTCAAGAATTTTGGTCTGCAAGTCCCCAATATAGGTCATATTAAATCTGTCCATCTTGAACATCATCTGCACAGGCCTGGTTTCATTCTAGAAATCAAGAGATGCCAACAGTTAGTGCTGAGGTTCTCTGCTGCTCTCACACTACAAAACAGGCAGTGAGTTACTCGTGGCCTTTTAGGAGTTCACCAAAGAGAACTGATCACACACAACAAAGTGCAGCCCTACCACTGCCTTTTGGAAAGCACAAGGTAAAAACAATGCATATATTCCACCACAACTCAAAAGGAAGTTATTCATCATTACATATCCTGTTGGTGTTGCATCTTCAAACTTGTCTATTAGCTTACAAAGCTGCAGGGAGTAGAAAATGGAACAGTGACTCTGGATTTTCTTGTGTTTTTAACACATTCACACAGGAAGAGAGCAAGGTGTGTGGAAATGTATCAGTCCAGCAATGTCTGAAGTGCTCTTGTAGAGAGTATGGGATGAGCAAAAATATTCCCCTAATTAAAAGTTATCTTAGAACTTTCAAACATTCCTGCATTTATTTCACCAATGGGGAAGAAACAGTTCCCAGAAAGACATGAAGGCTCCAGTTTTCCATAGTGGTTCCTTCAAGCAGTGGAGTTAGGAGAGGCACATTAGCAGTTCTTGTTAATGACTCCTGGAGGCCAACCCACAGCTGCAGGGGATCCTGAGGGGCAGCCATGGCCTGCCCATACCAGTGCCCAAGTCCTCCTCAAGAGCACTGATCTGCTTCTAAAAACCAGACTGCAGAGCACACAGTGCTTCAAAGGTGATTTTTTTTCCATTTCTTGTAGAATGGCTCAGGGGCAGAAATACAGCAGGCAAGCTCTGAATGAAGAAGACTTAAATTCACAAGCTTTCACACCGGTCTTTGTGCTATATGAAAGGTCCTAATAATCTTGTGAAAGTTCAGAGAAACTCAGCAAAGAGGTTGTTGATATGAAAGGGAAGGGGCATAAGGAATCTCATACAGCCTACCCAAGGCAACCCTGCTTGAAAGATTTCATTTCTTCTTCAAGGTGCTCATTTCAGACATCAACCTAACAGTGTATTGTCAGCATTTTAGCACATCATACCTGATTCACATGGAATTCCCATTCTGTGGTACTCTGTTTGTTGAATGGCTTTTCCCAGTTGCCTTGGAAATAGATGGCATTCACCAACACAAGTCTGGTCAGGGAATTGAGAATTCCCTCTGCCAACAGGTTCTGAATTTTACCTTTATGATAAAAAGAAAAAAAAAAAAAACAACCACATTTCACAGGTTGACTTGCATCGAATTATTATCCAAGATAGTATCTACTCTGCATTTAATACAGAGAAGAGAAGAGGAAGAGAAGAGGAAGAGAATTATGGACCAGACACATCAATAGCTCTAAATTTCTGTTGTTTGAATTCCCAACCCTACATCCAGAAGTTCGTATTTACCCAAACACAACTGGGCACTTGGCAAAGCACTCACCTTCAGTCCTTTCCTCTACCCAGCCATTGATTTGTTTCCTGCAATCCTCCCAAGCTTGCACAAAGTCCATCTGCTCCAGGCCAGCATGGTAGGATTTCTGACTCGACTCTAGGAAAGACTAACAGGGACATTCACAACACATTTTCACCAAGAGATTTACTCTCATTCAGACACAGATGATCCTCACCTTCTCCAAGGAAATCTGCTCATTCTCTTTCCCCACCTTTATACAGAGCCACTGAGGTTCTGGCTCACAAGTTCCTACTAGGATTTATACCACTTCTTCGAACTAGAAGTCAATATTATTGTTATGCCTTACGCACTCTACTACAAACTTCTACACTTCACTGAAAATTATGTGGGAGGTTTTTTCTTGTTTCTGTTTTGTGCTTCAGGGACATGACATATGATTTTATGAGTTTCTGTAAAAGAGTTTTGCTAACTGATACATCTACCATTTGTCCCACAGCCAAATATGTGAATGGATCACAGAACCCTAGAATGTAGAGACTGATGGAATTTACCCTGCTTGTGCCCACTCAGAATACAAATTATTTCAAGGAGATTCTCCACCAAGTTCACATCTTGTGCTCTGGCAGAATCCATTGCACTCCTGGCAATCAGCCCAGAAAGGTTGGAAGGCAATCCCCAAAGCCTGCCTTTGACTCCAGAGGAAACAGGTAGCAAGTACATTATACTAAGAATCATAACAAATTTAATGACTACTTACTGGAAGAAACTCGAAGGTCTTCTCTCCATAGAGCCGGTTTGCAGTTCTCAGGATGTATTTGGCGTTTGGATCATTAATTTCACAGAGAAGGGATTGATACCCATTGTGAGCATCCTGGGCATTCTTCAGAGAAAGCACCTGCACAAAGACCAACATCCATAGCAGTGTCCATAACTTCTCTAAATGTACTTGATCAGCATGACTGTTTTAATATTTAGATTATTTTTAGAATAAATATTGTGAAGCAAAATATTTCTTCACTACACCTCCCATTTGGAGCTTATCCTACAAGGCATATCTGATGTACCCAGCAAGATGTTGCACAAGTCATAAATTAGGGAGCAGCATCACTGATTTTCCTTCCCTTGAGCCAAGTCCTACAGGATCACAGAACGGCTCAGGTGGGAAGGGACCTGTGGGGACCATTGGCTACAAAGCCCTGCCCAAGCAGGGACACCCAGAGCTGGTAATTCCACAACTGTGTCTATATGGATTTTGAGTATCTCCAACGATGGCAACAACAGAGGTTTTTGGAAATCTCTTAAAAATGTAAATGGAAATAAAATGTGAGTTGATACTTCTCTACCACTTTGCAAAGGAAGGAAACATCAGAAACAAAATGGCAGCTCATGAACTCAATATTGTCACTTCCCACATAAAGCACATGCCAATTGTATTTGCTATCTTAGAAATTTTTTTTAAAAAGGGGTAAATCATGTTGCAGTTACCTGCTTGAAATGTAGACAATGGGACTTTAAAAATAATTTCTAATGCCGCCTTCATTTTCAGAACTTGTGTCAAGTACAATTAAAACCAATTATGAAAGCAGAAAAAAAATCTTATCTGTAGCCACAGATCAAAACAATAAACAAATTCCAGGTCCCTCATAATTACATATTAAAAAGCTCAGTCTCAAAAACCACAAAAAACTTAACACAACAAAACCCAGGAACGTATTCATTTCATAGTGAACAAAGCTCATGGTAAAAAAAAAAAAAAAATAAAAAAAAAATAAAAAAAAAAATTGGTTCGGTACACACAAACCCGCCACAGAAAAAGCTCTGCTCTCTCAGACCACATTCATAAGTATAAATCAATTATTTATCACAAAAAAAAATAAGAATCATAGTTTAGCAAATGTGCATGTCACAGACTCTAAGACAAATCACTTCTTCATATGATCACATGAAATGCAATCATATACCATCCATCAAGTTTATTTTCACCTACCTTGCATATTTGGGCTTCAGTGCTACCTCTTGAACCCAGCAGAACCATTGACAAAGCAGAAGAAATACTAAATGGTGAAAAGAACACATTCTGTCCGCTGTTCTCCTCACACAGCTTTCTGAACAGGTCCACAGCAAAAGTGGTGTTTGCTGCACACAGGCTTTCCATGCTTCCCACTCTGGGACATAAAACACACAACAAAAATGGATCAAATTTATTTCAATATAAAACAGATATTTCTAACTTCTACACTTCCCAGGGTAAACTAGGCAGCAAAGGTTGGAAAATGATCAGCTCACTGGAGACTGATTTGGTGCCACAAGCACCTGAGATCCCACACTACACATTTGAGGTATTTTACCCATTTAGAGACTGCTACTGGATTTCCATCCCATACCTACACAGTGTGACATCTTTTGAGGTCATCAGGCACAACAGCATTTTGTTCAGGACTTCCTATGAAAGAAGTCTGTCTGGACTTCACACAGAAAATAATTTGCCTTTTTAGGGCAACCACCAGAGCCAAAGTTAGACATCAGAGTGGCAGAATCACCAACTCTTACCTTCTCCAAGTCAACAGAGCTTCAGTGGGAGCTGCAGCTGCTTCTACGTGTGCACACTGGGTTTTAAACCCTCCAGCCAGGCTGGGAGAAGATGGCAGGAGGACTTTGCCTAAAAGCAGGAAAACTAGCAAGAATTTCACTGTCACTGCAACATTCCTTTAATAAAAAACCCAACACCCCACCCCCAACAGCCACTAAAGAGAAAAAAACCCAACAAGAATTCCCCAAACTAAAACCCCAACCATGCCAAGTAAAAATCAGTTACGTTGTGATAGGATCTTTCTTCCCCACATTACACATATATCCCAACCTCACTTATCAGTCCAAATTAATGGAATTGTATTAAAATAAAAAAAAAATCCTTGCATTTTTCCTGGAAATTGGAAATATTTGTGCCAGGAAAGCCAGATTAATATACTTCAGACACACAGATCCTGCACACCCCAAATATTTTATTCACACTTCACTCACTTTTCACCACTCCACTTCTTAAAGCAGAACTGTCAGATTTGCTGCTTCCTTTTAAACCCAAATACGGGCAGGAGTTTGTATCACAATTCGGGGATTTCCTGCACGGACCTCCCACAGAAATTCCAAAGATCACTGTCAGCTCCCCCCGGAACACACACAATCGGCACGGAACCTTTAAAATGCTCCTCTAGCGAGCTCAGTGCTAAAGAGAACACCAGCACCTCCCGAGCCAAGCCCGAAAGCAAAGCCCCAGAGCTCCCTTCCCTCTCCTCACACCAGCCGTGCAAGCCTTGCACCCACAGCCCGGCACAGCCCGCACCCCGCGCTGCCCCACGGGCGCTGCCCGCACCGAGACACGAGCGACAACCTCCGCCTTTCTCCCCGACACCGCCCCGCTCCCGGAGGATGCCCCGCGGGCGGGGACAGGGCGGAGGCTGCCCCGCTCCCCTCCCGCCCCGCGCAGCCCCAGCGCAGCCCAGGCCGCTTGGCCGCGTCCCTGCCCGGCCGGCGACACCCGCGGCGACAGCGCCCGCCTGGCGCGGGGCAGCGACACCCGACTGCGCTCGGCCACGGCTCTGCTCCTCCTGCACTGACTCCACAATGCGCCTGCAACTGAGCGTTGAAAAAGGACAAAAACACCCATGCAGCGCTTGCACTTCTTTTATTACTCCGGGAACAGCACCCACGAAACACACCCCAGTGTAAGGAAACCTGTTGCAACTGTGTCTTTGGTGTCATACAGCTAAACTGTGGTGTCTAAGAAAATATTAATAGCATATACATATAACAGTAAAAAAAAAATAAAATCAAGGCTTTGTCATTGAAATATTGCATAGGCACCGTGTCCCGTTCTGTTGCATTCTTTGTTAAAGGACCAGAACCAGGTGACAGGGAATAAACCTCCTGTCCTGGGGTGATGAAACAAAGGGACTCGCCCCACAAACACCTCACTGGGACACCTCGTATAAAAGCAGACTTTCATTCCCATTCTTGACTAAGTGCTGGTCCAGTCGTTAGCCAAAAAAAACCCCACATCTATGCAGGATGCTCAGCAATACCTGGAACAGGCAGAGCCTCCTTTCAGCTCCAGGTAATGGATCAAGGCACTAAAGGGATGAGAGTGGAAGGTAAAACGGGACAGCAGCTACAAATGTGCTCCAGCCTTGTCACAAGCAAAAGTATCTTCTTCTCTCCCATGGGCTCTCACTGCCTCACTCTGCCTGCTGGACACCAAAAGGGAACTCAAGCACAGAACAAGCACTCTCAGAGCAAGTGGGATGGTTCTTGTGTCAGCAAGGACCTGGAGACCTCAGCAGACACAAGCAGGGGGGCTTGGACATGGCAGCTGCTGAGTTTGTTATTCCTGCCAAGCCTGAGATCAAGACTACAGGAGAGGGTTCAGACACAACTCAAAGAGATAATTAGTGCAAATGGAATCACCTTGTTCTAGGGAAATGTAAATTTATTGTGTGATGGCCCCTATGCTGCCAAGGCATCTCCTCCTTAGGGACTGCAAAATCTGCCACAGAACAAAATGCTGCCAGTTTTGTTGTGCCGGATGAAGAATAGGAAAGGATGATCAGCAGTGAATTCTGGAGTGGACATTATGCCAGAACACCCACACAGCATCATAGCTGTAGCAGCAGCTGCTTCAGTGCCTTCTTCATTGACTTCCACAAAGGATTTGTGGATCACTTCAGACACCACCAGCTCGTTGCTAGATGACATTCCTGAGAAGTCTGCCTTCCCCGAGTTAAATGCATCAGACATTCCCATGCTGATCAGAACAGGTTTCAGCTGGTAATCTTCTTCCAGTTTAAATCTGGGTAAATGCACCATCACCACTGTAGATCTCATCATTTCTGGACTGATCCAATCCATCAGCTTTTCATATGTAAGTTCTCTTTCCAGCTGAAGAAAAATTTGAAATTTAATTAATTACAATGAGAATTGAGTCAATATCACATATCCAAAGATGTGATTTCTGTGTGTTTCTTCACATAACATCCATCTTTTTTTCTCCCTGGGTCAAGCATAAAATCTCTACGAGTTTTCTCTTCCTTCCTAATAGGGGAGTAAGACTCAAGAAATCCTAGTAATAAACTCCTTGCCCAGAGTGCCAAAGAGACCAAATGTGTATCCTACCCTCACCACAAAAGAGATCCTGCCCTTCCCTGTGAGCCTCTTTCCAGGCAGTGAACCACACACCACCTGCCACCTGCTCAGCACAAGAAGATCTGGAGGACAAGCCACAGGACTTCCAAAGAGCCCACCCAAAATCCCCCTCTCCACATTCCAGCATCACCACACTGTGCCTTCAGCACCACCACAGCTGACCTCTGCTCCTCAGCATGGACAGCTCTTCTTCCAGAGCCTCTGCCTAAGGGAGCAGCACACAGCCTGAGCAGCAAGGACATTGCAGGGAAAGTCACTTTGGGGACAGGGAGCAGAGGGACATTTCTGCTGGCCTTGAGCACCAGTGACACAGTTGCTCTGGGACTGAAATTCAGGTCTCTCTGCAATACCAGACTTCCTTCCCTGGAAGAATTCAGGCAGTCTTTGCACTCAGCTCAACAACTTACTCTTTCCAAGCCTGTGGATCCATCCTGGATTGCATCAGGGAGCAGGATGATCATGCTCACTTCATTACCCACATAGGGGAGCTCAAGGATTTTGGTCTGCAATTCCCCAAGGTAGGCCATCTTAAATCCGTCCATCTTGAACATCATCTGCACAGGTCTGGTTTCGTTCTAGAAATCAAGAGATGCCAACAATTAGTGCTGAGCTTCTCTGCTGGTCTCACACTACAAAGCAGGCAGTGAGTTACTCAGGGACTTTTAGGGTTTGACCAAAGAGAACTGATCACACACAACAGAGTGCAGACCCACTGATGCCTTGAGAGACTACCTAGAACAGAGGCTACATAGAGTTAAAGGATAAAAGTAGGTGTTATTTATGGAAAGGCCTCCAAATGGTACACCTTGGGGAGTGCAGGAGTCTCACAGAGACTGCACCCAAGATGGGTGACTGTCTCAGGTTTTGCGAACAGATGTAAATTTGGTCGATTTGCATATCAGATGTTCATTGTCTAATCACAGCTTCAGGTAATGGAGTCCCATTTCCAGTTTGCACCCCCTTGTTCAGCATTGCTTACAGTTTTCGAGGCCTGAGAAAGTGAAGTGTCCTTGGGTTTCAAGCTTAGAGAGAAATTGTTTTGTTCGACTAAAACGGGAGAACAGAAGCTGATAGGCTATGGAGTTTATAGAGTTATACACTGAAGCAGTACTGATCTGAAATATATAAAATGTAAAACTTAAGGCATCCTCACTATTGCCTTTTGGAAAGGCCAAAGTAAAAATCTGGCCATGTGCAGCAGCAATGCACAATATTCCACCACAACTCAAAAGGAGATTATTCACCAGTCCTATAACCTGTGGTGTTGCATCTTCAAACCTCGTTCTAAGCTTACAAAGCTGAAGTGAATAGAAAATTGAACAGTGTCTCTGGATACGCCTGCCAGCTTTTTCAACATATTCACACAGGGAGAGAGCAACATGTCAGAAAAATTAATCAGTCCAGCAGTCTCTGAAGTCACTGTTGGAGGTAGTCTGGGGTAACCAGAAACATCCCATTATTTAAAAGTAATATTAGCACTTTCAAACATTCCTACATCTATTTCACCAATGGGAAAGGGACTGTTCTCAGAAAGGCATGAAGGCTTCAATTTTCCACAGTGGTCCCTTCAAGCAGTGGAGTTAAGAGTGCCACATTAGCAGTTCATGTTAATGATTCCTGGAGGCCAACCCAGAGCTGCAGGGGATCCTGAGGGGCAGCCATGGCCTGCCCATGCCACTGCCCAAGTCCTCCTCAAGAGCACTGATCTGCTTCTAAATTCACAGGATATCACACTTGTCTTTGTGCCACGTGAAAGGTCCTGGTAATTATGTGAAAGTTCAGAGAATCTCAGCAAAGAGGGTGTTCATATGAAAGGGAAGGGGCATAAGGAATCTCATACAGCCTACCCAAGGCAACCCTGCTTGAAAGATTTCATTTCTTCTTCAAGGTGCTCATTTCAGACAACATCCACCTAACAGTGTATTGTCAGCATTTTAGCACACCATACCTTATTGATATGGAATGCCCTTTCACTGGTACTCTGTTTCATGAATGGCTTTTCCCAGTTGCCTTGGAAATAGATGGCATTCACCAACACAAGTCTGGTCAGGGAATTGAGAATCCCCTCTGCCAACAGGTTCTGAATTTTACCTTAATGATACAAAGAAAAAACACACAATTTTTCATACCTTGACATGCATCTAATTATGATCCAAGATAGTATCTACTCTGCATTTAATACAAAATAGAGAAGAGAAAAGAATTATGGACCAGACACATCAATAGCTCTAAATTTCAGTTGTTTGAATTCCCAACCCTACATCCAGAAGTAGGTGTTTACCCAAACAATGGCTGCCATCAAACACAACTGGGCACTTGGCAAAGCACTCACCTTCAGTCCTTTCCTCTACCCAGCCATTGATTTGTTTCCTGCAATCCTCCCAAGCTTGCACAAAGTCCATCTGCTCCAGGCCAGCATGGTAGGATTTCTCACTGGACTCTAGGAAAGACTAACAGGGACATTCACAACACATTTTCACCAAGAGATTTACTCTCATTCAGACACAGATGATTCTGGCATTCTCCAAGGAAATCTGCCTGTTTTCCTTTTCCAGCCTCATACAGAGCCACTGTAGTTCTGGTTGACAAGTTCCTACTAGGATTGATACCACTTCACTGAAAATTATTGGAGGGGGGGGTGCTCTCTAATTATATTGTGCTTCAGGGACATGACATATGATTTTATAAGTTTCCATAAAAGAGTTTTGCTAAGAGACACATCAACCATTTGTACCACAGACAAATCTACAAATGCATGACAGAACCCTAGAGTGTAGAGACTGATGGATTTTACCTTGCTTGGCATCACTTGTCCACTCATAACACAAATTATTTCAAAGAGATTGTCCACCAAGTTCACATCATGTGCTCTGGCAGAATCTATTGCACTCCTGGCAATCAGCCCAGATTATTTGGGAGGCAAACCATAAAGCCTGTCCTGACCTTCAGAAGAATCAGGTAGCAAGTACATTATACTAAGAATCATAACAAATGTAATGGCTACTCACTGGAAGAAACTCCATGGTCTTCTCTCCATAGAGCCGGTTTGCAGTTCTCAGGATGTATTTGGTGTTTGGATCATTAATTTCACGGAGAAGGGATTGATACCCATTGTGAGCATCCTGGGCATTCTTCAGAGAAAGCACCTGCACAAAGACCAACATGCACAGCAGTGTCCATAACTTCTCTAAGTGTACTTGATCAGAATGATTGTTTTAATATTTAGATTATTTTTTAAATCGAGACTGTGAAGCAAAAAGACTTTTTCACTATACTTCCCATCGGAGCTTATCCTGCAAGGCATATCTGATGCACCCAGCAAGATGTTGCACAAGTCATAAATTAGGGAGCAGCAGCCCTGATTTTCCTTCCCTTAAGACAAGTGCTACAGGATCACAGAATGGCTCAGGTGGGAAGGGACCTGTGGAGACCATCTGCTACAAGCCCTGCCCAAGCAGGGACACCCAGAGCTGGTAGTCCACAACTGTGTCTAGATGGATTTTGAGTATCTCCAAGTATGGCAAAATGCAGATTTTTTCAGAAATTTTTATAAAGTACATGGAAACAAGATATGAGTCGATACTCCTCTCCCACTTTGCAAAGGAAGCAAACATCTAAACCAAAACAACTGGTTCTCCACTTCATATTCACGCTTCCTACATAAAGCACATGCCAAGAGACGTTTCCTACCTGAGCAAATTTTTAAAAAGGAGTAAATCAAGTTGCAGTTACCAGTCTAAAATGAGACAGTGGGATTTTTTAATTATTTCTTATGTGCCTGCCTTCATTTTCAGAGCAGGTATCATTTGATTTTAAGCCCAAGCAAAGAAGGAAAATACTGTATGTAGCCTCCAACTAAGCAACAAAAACACTCATGGTACCTCATAATTACATATTAAAGAAAATCGATCTCAAAAACCTCAAAAAAAAAAAAAAAAAAAAAAAAAATCCCACAAACTAAACCAGGAAACAATCTTCAGTTCAGAATGAAGGAATGTCCGCCCTTAAAAACAATGAAAATCGATTCTGTTTACACGCACAGACACCAAAGGAAGACCTCTGCTCTCTCAGAGCACAGGGACAATCACAGTTTAGCACAAGGGCATTTCACAGACTCTAAGACACATCACTTCCTCATATGATCACATCAAATGCCATCCAGTTTATTTACTTATCTAGACCTACCTTGCTTATTTGGGCTTCAGTGCTACCTCTTGAACCCAGCAGAACCATTGACAAAGCAGAAGAAATACTAAATGGTGAAAAGAACACATTCTGCCCACTGTTCTCCTCACACAGCTTTCTGAACAGGTCCACAGCAAAAGTGGTGTTTGCTGCACACAGGCTTTCCATGCTTCCCACCCTGGGACATAAAACACAAGGATGGATCAAATTTATTTCAATATAAAACACATATTTCTAACTTCTACACTTCCCAGGGTAAACTAGGCAGCAAAGGCTGGAAAATGAACAGCTCTCTGGAGACTGATTTGGTGCCACAAGCACCTGAGATCCCACACTACACATTTGAGGTATTTTACCCATTTAGAGACTGCTACTGGATTTCCATCCCATACCTACACAGTGTGACATCTTTTGAGGTCATCAGGCACAACAGCATTTTGTTCAGGACTTCCTATGAAAGAAGTCTCTCTTGACTTCACACAGAAAATAATTTGCCTTTTTAGGGCAACCACCAGAGCCAAAGTTAGACATCAGAGTGGCAGAATCACCAACTCTTACCTTCTCCAAGTCAACAGAGCTTCAGTGGGAGCTGCAGCTGCTTCTACGTGTGCACACTGGGTTTTAAACCTGCCAGCCAGGCTGGGAGAAGATGGCAGGAGGACTTTGCCTAAAAGCAGGAAAACCAGCAGGAATTTCATTGTCACGGCAACATTCTCTTATGAAAAAAAGCCAAAAAAACCAATCCCACAAACAAACAGAAATATAACCCCAACAACAAGTCTCCCCAAACAAACTAAAACCCCCAACCATACCAAGCACACATCAGTGACATTGTAACAGGGTATTTCTTCCCCACATTACTCATCCATCACATCATTGGCACTCCAAATTAATGGCATAATAATAATAATAATAATAACAACAACAACAACAACATTCCTTTACTTACAACTAGAAATTAGAAGGACTTGTGCTGACCTGGCTGCAGATTAAAGTACTTCAGACTCACAAACCCTGCACACCCCACACGTTTCACTCACACAGCAGCTTTCCCCACACTTCTTAAAGCAGAACTGTCAGATTTGCTGCTTCCTTTCAGTCACAAATACGGGGAGGAGTTTGTACCAGAATTTACGCATTTCCTGCACGGACCTCCAACAGAAATTCCAAATATCACTCTCAGCTCTCCCCGGCACACACACAATCGGCACGGAACCTTTAAAATGTTTCTCTACCGAGCTCAGTGCTAAAGAGAACACCAGCACCTCCCGAGCCAAGCCCGAAAGCAAAGCCCCAGAGCTCCCTTCCCTCTCCTCACACCAGCCATGCAAGCCTTGCACCCACAGCCCGGCACAGCCCGCACCCCGCGCTGCCCCACGGGCGCTGCCCGCACCGAGACACGAGCGACAACCTCCGCCTTTCTCCCCGACACCGCCCCGCTCCCGGAGGATGCCCCGCGGGCGGGGACAGGGCGGAGGCTGCCCCGCTCCCCTCCCGCCCCGCGCAGCCCCAGCGCAGCCCAGGCCGCTTGGCCGCGTCCCTGCCCGGCCGGCGACACCCGCGGCGACAGCGCCCGCCTGGCGCGGGGCAGCGACACCCGACTGCGCTCGGCCACGGCTCTGCTCCTCCTGCACTCACTCCACAATGCGCCTGCAACTGAGCGTTGAAAAAGGACAAAAACACCCATGCAGCGCTTGCACTTCTTTTATTACTCCGGGAACAGCACCCACAAAACACACCCCAGTGTAAGGAAACCTGTTGTAGCTGTGTTTTTGGTGTCATACAGCTAAACTGTGGTGTCTAAGAAAATATTAATAGCATATACACTTAACAGTAAAAAAAAATAAAATCAAGGCTTTGTCATTGAAATATTGCACAGGCACCGTGTCCCGTTCTGTTGCATTCTTTGTTAAAGGACCAGAACCAGGTGACAGGGAATAAACCTCCTGTCCTGGGGTGATGAAACAAAGGGACTCGCCCCACAAACACCTCACTGGGACACCTCGTATAAAAGCAGACTTTCATTCCCCTTCTTGACTAAGTGCTGGTCCAGTCGTTAGCCAAAAAAAACACATCTATGCAGGATGCTCAGCAATACCTGGAACAGGCAGAGCCTCCTTTCAGCTCCAGGCAATGGATCAAGGCACTAAAGGGATGAGAGTGGAAGGTAAAACGGGACAGCAGCTACAAATGTGCTCCAGCCTTGTCACAAGCAAAAGTAACTTCTTCTCTCCCATGGCCTCTCACTGCCTCACTCTGCCTGCTGGACACCAAAAGGGAACTCAAGCACAAAACAAGCACTCCCAGAGCGAGTGGGATGGTTCTTGTGTCAGCAAGAACCTGGAGACCTCAGCACACACAAGCAGGGGGGCTTGGACATGGCAGCTGCTGTGTTTGTTATTCCTGCCAAGCCTGAGATCAAGACTACAGGAGAGGGTTCTGGTACAGCTGAATGAGATAATTAGTGCAAATGGAGTCATTTTGTTCTAGGGAAATATAAGTTTATTGTGTGATGGCACCTATGCTGCCAAGACATCTCCTCCTTAGGGATTGCAAAATCTGCCACAGAACAAAATGCTGCCAGTTTTGTTGTGCCGGATGAAGAAGACGAAGGGATGATCAGCAGTGAATTCAAATACTGGAATGCTCATTGCACTGGTCAGTGCCATCACTACAGCTGTGGCAGCAGCTGCTTCAGTGCCTTCTTCATTGACTTCCACAAAGGATTTGTGGATCACTTCAGACACCACCAGCTCGTTGCTAGATGACATTCCTGAGAAGTCTGCCTTCCCCGAGTTAAACGCATCAGGCATTCCCATGCTGATCAGAACAGGTTTCAGTTTGTAATCTTCTTCCAGTTTAAATCTGGGTAAAGACACCCTCACCTTTGTAGACCTCATCATTTTAGGATTGAGCCAATCTATTAGTTTCTCATAAGTAAGTTCTCTTTCCAGCTGAAGAAAAATCACAAATTTACTTAATTACAATGAGGATTGAGTAAATAGGTTAAATAAATAAAAAAACTGAATGTTTGGCTACAGAGCCAAAATACTGAGGACTCAGTGCACAAAGCACATTACATGCATCTTTTTTTCACTCAGCATTTAGCATGAAGACTTGGGTTTTTTCTTTTCATTTTTAATATGGGGAAGAAAAGAAAAGAAAACCTTAGTAATAAACTCCCTGTTCACAGTGCCAAAGAGACCAAATGTGTATCCTACCCTCACCACAAAAGAGATCCTGCCCTTCCCTGTGAGCCTCTTTCCAGGCAGTGAACCACACACCACCTGCCACCTGCTCAGCACAAGAAGATCTGGAGGACAAGCCACAGGACTTCCAAAGAGCCCACCCAAAATCCCCCTCTCCACATTTCAGCATCACCACACTGTGCCTTCACCACCACCACAGCTGACCTCTGCTCCTCAGCACAGACAGCTCTTCTTCCAGAGCCTCAGCCTAAGGGAGCTGTAGTGATGTGGTTTTGGTTTTATCAGTTTTATGTATGTATTTGTTCCTTGTATTAAGTTCATATTTATAAGTTATAATGTTTTGCCCCATGCCACCCCTGTTCCACCCCCATTGGTTTCATCCCAACCCCAGTTATATGTCAGTCAGAAGTTATACAGCTCCTGGGTCTTGTCTGTCACTTTGGGGTCTCTCCCAAAAGTCTGGAGAGTTCCAGTGAGGACCCCAAGTGATTGGACAAGACTTCAGCTGTCTCTGCACCCAAGTTATTGATTTGTTACAATCTATGTCATTTATCCAGAGAGCCATACCCCCTTTATCCCTGATTTGTCCCCAGTTAAACCCATCCCCCCATCCCTGAGTTCTTCCCCCCAATAAAAGGTGTTGCCTTCGGGGGTTTCCCACCTTTTTTTCCCTCACTTCCCCCCCCCCCCCCCCCCGCTGTTTCTGCTGAGGGGTGTCTGCTGGGGCAGATACCCTGATGAATAAAGCCAGCAGTTAACCTAGAACAGCCTCCTCTTTTTTCCTGCTGTCGTTGCTTCAACTCCTTCAAGCAAGACAAGAACTCACAGGGGTTGGCGAGGTTCATCCTGCTACCGAGCCCTCCACTGTCAAGGTGTCAGGGCTGGCCGAGGCAGAGACAAGGCACCTCTACAGGGAGCAGCACACAGCCTGAGCAGCAAGGACATTGCAGGGAAAGTCACTTTGGGGACAGGGAGCAGAGGGACATTTCTGCTGGCCTTGAGCACCTCGCACACAATTGCTCTGGGACTGAACTGCAGATCTCTCTGCAATACCAGACTTCCTTCCCTCAAAGGATTCAGGCAGTCTTTGCACTCAGCTCAACAACTTACTCTTTCCAAGCCTGTGGATCCATCCTGGATTGCATCAGGGAGCAGGATGATCATGCTCACTTCATTACCCACATAGGGGAGCTCAAGGACTTTGGTCTGCAGGTCCCCAATGAAGGCCATCTTAAAATTTGCCTCCTTGAACATCATCTGCACAGGTGTGGTCTTGTTCTAGAAATCAAGAGATGCCAACAGTTAGTGCTGAGCTTCTCTGCTGGTCTCACACTACAAAGCAGGCAGTGAGTTACTCAAGGCCTTTTAGGATTTGACCAAAGAGAACTGATCACACACCAGAGAGTGCAGCCTTTTGGAAAGCACAAGGTAAAATCTGGCCATGTGTAGCAGCAATGCACAATATTCCACCACAACTCAAAAGATTATTCATCAGCCCTATATCCTGTTGGTGTTGCATCTTGATACTTGGTTCTAAGCTTACAAAGCTGAAGTGCATAGAAAATTGAACAGTGTCTCTGGATACTGCTTTCAATTTTTTTAACACATTCAAACAGGGAGAGAACAAGGTGTCAGGAAATGAGCAAGTCCAGCAGTCTCTGAAGTTCCTGTGGGAGGTCGTCTGGGGTGAACAGAAATATTCCTATATTGAAAAGTTATATCAGCACGTTCAAACATTCCTACATTTATTTCACCAATGGGAAAGGGACTGTTCCCAGGCAGGCATAAAAGCTTCAGTTTTCCACAATGCTTCCTTCAAGCAGGTGAGTTCAGAGAGGCATGTTACCAGTTCTTGTTAATGATTCCTGGAGGCCAACCCAGAGCTGCAGGGGATCCTGAGGGGCAGCCATGGCCTGCCCATGCCAGTGCCCAAGTCCTCCTCAAGAGCACTGATCTGCTTCTAAATTCACAGGATATCACACTTGTCTTTGTGCCACGTGAAAGGTCCTGGTAATTATGTGAAAGTTCAGAGAATCTCAGCAAAGAGGGTGTTCATAGGAAAGGGAAGGGGCATAAGGAATCTCATACAGCCCACCCAAGGCAACCCTGCTTGAAAGATTTCATTTCTTCTTCAAGGTGCTCATTTCAGACAACATCCACCTAACAGTTCAGCATTTTGGCACATCATACCTTATTGATATGGAATGCCCTTTCACTGGTACTCTCTTTGTTGAACTTCTCTTCCCAGTTGCCTTTGAAATAGATGGCATTCACCAACACAAGTCTGGTCAGGGAATTGAGAATCCCCTCTGCCAACAGGTTCTGAATTTTACCTTTATGATACAAAGAAAAAACACACAATTTTTCATAGCTTGACATGAATCAAATTATGATCCAAGATAGTATCTACCTGCATTTAAAACAGAGAAGAGGAAGAGAGGAGGAAGAGAGGAGGAAGAGAGGAGGAAGAGAGGAGGAAGAGAGGAGGAAGAGAATTATGGACCAGACACATCAATAGCTCTAAATTTCTGTTGTTTGTATTCACAACCCTACATCCAGAAGTTGGTATTTACCCAAATAATGGCTGCCATCAAACACAACTGGGCACTTGGCAAAGCACTCACCTTCAGTCCTTTCCTCTACCCAGCCATTGATTTGTTTCCTGCAATCCTCCCAAGCTTGCACAAAGTCCATCTGCTCCAGGCCAGCATGGTAGGATTTCTGACTCGACTCTAGGAAAGACTAACAGGGACATTCACAACACATTTTCACCAAGAGATTTTCTCTCATTCAGACACAGATGATCCTCACATTCTCCAAGGAAATCTGCCTGTTTTCCTTCTCCATCTTTATACAGAGCCACTGAGGTTCTGGCTCACAAGTTCCTACTAGGATTTATACCACTTCTTTGAACTAGAAGTCGATATTATTGTTATGGCTTATGCACTCTACTACAAACTTCTACACTTCATTGACAATGATGTGGAGGGTTTTTTCTTGTTTCTATTTTATGCTTAAGGGACAGAACATGATTTTATGAGTTTCTGTAAAAGAGTTTTGCTACCGGATACATCTACCATTTGTCCCACAGCCAAATACGTGAATGGATGACAGAACCCTAGAGTGTAGGGGCTGATGGAATTTACCCTGCTTGTGCCCACTCAGAACACAAATTATTTAAAGGAGATTCACCAGCAAGTTCAGACATCCTGGGCTCGGGCAGAATCTAATGCACTCCTGGCAATCAGCCCAGATTATTTGGGAGGCAAACCATAAAGCCTGACCTGATCTTCAGAAGAAACAGGTAGCAAGTACATTATACTAAGAATCATAACAAATTTAATGACTACTTACTGGAAGAAACTTCATGGTCTTCTCTCCATAGAGCCGGTTTGCAGTTCTCAGGATGTATTTGGTGTTTGGATCATTAATTTCACTGAGAAGGGATTGATACCCATTGTGAGCATCCTGGGCATTCTTCAGAGAAAGCACCTGCACAAAGACCAACATCCACAGCAGTGTCCATAAACTCTCCAATGAGAAGACTTGTTCACTTGATCAGCATGAATGTTTTAAAATTTAAATTAAAATTACTTTTAAGTTAAATACCGTGACTTGAAGCCAAAAGATTTCTTCACCACACCTCCCGCCTAGAGCTTGTCCTGAAAGGTCTATCTGATGTAACCAGCAAGATCTTGAACAAGTCATAAATTAGGGAGCAGCAGAGTCATCAGCCCTGATTTTCCTTCCTGTTGCAATGTACCCACACCCATAGGTGTTCCCCTATTAGCAGAGGATTTGGGTTTCATTCATTGTTTCACTTATAAGGCAAAGAACCAGAAACTTCTCAGCATGATTCGCCCAGTTCCAACACAAAAGCACCTCTTGCATGGTTTGAGCTGTACCTCAAGAACTGTAGCTATTTCTATTGGGCATCATGCCAAAAATGCCACCTAGATGGTTACCTACATAAGGGAGAGCAATGGAGACTCTGGGTGCACTTTCAGGGTGCCTTAGCAGGTGTAGAGGACCTCCCTGCACTTTGAATAGCTTTTTTTCACTTTTGGTTTGGATAGTTTGTTATTTTCCCCTTTTAAAAGCAGAAAATTAAAACCTTTTGCTTTTCCAAACACCTCTGACCATGCCACCTTGCTATTTTTATAAGCCATGTTCTGAAGCTGTGGGCAGCCCTCAGGAGCTGAAGCACCTGTGAGGGGCTCAAACATCCTGGCCTCCTGTAGAACGCATCACCTGCCCTCAAGCCAAGGGCTACAGGATCACAGAGTGCCTCAGGTGGGAAGGGACCTGTGGAGACCATCTGCTACAAGCCCTGCCCAAGCAGGGACACCCAGAGCTGGTAGTCCACAACTGTGTCTAGATGGATTTGGAATATTTCCAATTATGGCAGCAATGTAGGTTTTCCAGAAATTTTTATAAAGTACATTGAAACAAAATAGGAGTTGATACTCCTCTCTCACTTTGCAAAGGAAGCAAACATCTGAACAAAAACAACTGATTCTGCACTTCATATTCCCACTTCCCACATAAAACAGATGCCAAGAGATATTTGCTACCTGAGCAAATTTCTAAAAGGTGCAAATCAAGGTACAGTTAGCAGTTTGAAATGCAGAAAGTGGGATTTTTAAAATATTTCTTATGTGCCTGCCTTCATTTTCAGAACAGGTATCGTATGATTTCAACCCAAAGCAAAGAAGGAAAAGAAAAGAACTTATGTAGCCTCCAACTGAGCAATAAAAACATTGCAGGTACCTCCCAATGACATATTAAATAAGATTGGTCTCAAATACCGCAAAAAGAAATTCCACAAACTAAATCCAGGAAACTCTTCAGTTCAGAATGAAGGAATTTCCCGCTTCAAAAACAATGAAAACTAATTCTCTTTACACACACACACCAGAGGAACACCTCTGCTCTCTCAGAGCACAGGGACAATCACAGTTTAGCACAAGGGCATTTCACAGACTCTAAGACACATCACTTCTTCATATGATCACATGAAATACCATCCATTTTATCTTTATCTAGACCTACCTGGCTTATTTGGGCTTCAGTGCTACCTCTTGAACCCAGCAGAACCATCGACAAAGCAGAAGAAATACTAAATGGTGAAAAGAACACATTCTGCTCACTGTTCTCCTCACACAGCTTTCTGAACAGGTCCACAGCAAAAGTGGTGTTTGCTGCACACAGGCTTTCCATATTTCCCACCTTGGGACATAAAACACACAACAAGAATGGATCAAATTTATTTCAATATAAAACAGTCGTTTCTCCCTTTTAGCCTTTCCAGTGTAAACTAGGCAGCAAAGGCTGGAAAATGATCAGCTCACTGGAGACTGATTTGGTGCCACAAGCACCTGAGATCCCACACTACACATTTGAGGTATTTTACCCATTTAGAGACTGCTACTGGATTTCCATCCCATACCTACACAGTGTGACATCTTTTGAGGTCATCAGGCACAACAGCATTTTGTTCAGGACTTCCTAGGAAAGAAGTCTCTCTTGACTTCACACAGAAAATAATTTCCCTTTTTAGGGCAACCACCAGAGCCAAAGTCAGACATCAGAGTGGCAGAATCACCAACTCTTACCTTCTCCAAGTCAACAGAGCTTCAGTGGGAGCTGCAGCTGCTTCTACGTGTGCACACTGGGTTTTAAACCTGCCAGCCAGGCTGGGAGAAGATGGCAGGAGGACTTTGCCTAAAAGCAGGAAAACCAGCAGGAATTTCATTGTCACTGCAATATTCCCTTACGAAAAAAGCCAGAAAAACCATCCCACAAACAAACAGAAATATAACCCCAACAACAAGTCTCCCCAAACAAACTAAAACCCCCAACCATACCAAGCACACATCAGTGACATTGTAACAGGATATTTCTTCCCCACATTACTCATCTACCAAATCTGTGTCACTTCAAATTAACAGCATGATAATAATAATAAAAAAAATTCCTTTCCTTATAAGTGGAAATCAGAAAAACTTGTGCTGACCTGGCTGCAGATTAAAGTACTTCAGAGTCCCAGACCCTGCACACCCCACACGTTTCACTCACACAGCAGCTTTCCCCAAACTTCTTAAAGCAGAACTGTCAGATTTGCTGCTTCATTTCAGTCACAAATACGGGGAGGAGTTTGTATCAGAATTCGGGGATTTTCTGCACGGACCTCCCACAGGAATTCCAAATATCACTGTCAGCACTTCTCCTAACACTGACTCAACAATACGCCTGGAATTTTACTGCTCTCTCACAGACTGCTCATCGTCGATGTTGAAAGTCCCAAATAAAAAAATCAAACTCTTTTAGAGGAAAAGAGCCGCTCCCTCTCACCGTAGACTTTGAACAGAGTAAAGTGAAAACAAGGGACACTTTTAGAGTCACTTGTCCACCGAAGAATGAGATGGTTTTAACCAGCTTGAGACTCTTTAAAAAGATAACTCTCATACTGATACCCAGAAAAATGAACTGAAATGCTGTGCTGACTTGGGTGAACACGAACTTTCAGTCCACACACCCAAAATCTGCTTTGAGTTATAATTTCTGGGACCTACTGAACTAGGAAATGTATAATGCTATTTCTCTTAACAGAGATGAATCTGTTGCTAAGTTATCCCCTGTGTGCCGAGCATTGCTGGAAATTTTTAAACAGATGAAATCCGCACTTCTCCTCAGTTCAAGACAGAACAGGGGCCACTCCTGTTCTGTCCTCCAAATCAACCTGCGGCTGCCCCTGCCAGTCCCTCCCTGCGTCAGAACCACTTGGCGTCTCCTTTCGCACCTTGCAATAATTCTGTGATTTTTCCAGTATCCCAGAGTGGGTTTACAAATCTCCCCGCTTCCTCTCCTGCATCCGCAATCCCCCCGGTTTCCACAGCGTCTCTCCGACTTTTCCTGCTTCCAACTCTGCGCTCCCCGTGCCCGTATCAGCTCCTTCTGTTACTTCCAGCTCTCAAACCACCTGCGTCAGTCTCCGTCAGAATTTTCATTTTACTATCCCTGCAACCAGCCAGGCCAGCCCAACCTCTCCTCTGCCTCTGACAGCCTTTTCAAACCCTCTTGGTCCGATTTCTGCGCCCCCGCAGCCGCCCCCCAGTCTGTCTCCTCTCCGAGTTCACAGAGCCCCGCTCCGTTCGCTCAGCCCTCGCCCACCGTGTGTACTTAGTTCGCCCAGCCCCTCTCATCCCCCGCCCCTCCAGCCGGCACCGTGGCCGCCTCAGTTCCCTCCGTCCCTGGGCTCAGCCCTTCAGCCCCACTGACTCCTCCTCTGTTTTTCGGGTCCCGTCGCTTTCCGGAGCCCCTCCGCCAGCTTAGATCCTTCCCCGCAGCTGAGCGATCCCCACATGAGCTTTGCAGACCCAGCCAAACTTCGTCGCTGCCCCAGTACTGGGCTGGACCCCTCAAGCCCCCCCTAACAAAGGTTGTTCCCCTCGCAGCCTTCGGTCTTTTCCCCAAACCCTTCCGCAGTGTGCTCTGCCTTACCGAGCCTCTCAGTCTGCTCAGCCTACCCGCCGTGCAGTCAAATAACCCCCTGCCCAGGGAAAACCCCGACCCCGCACCCAATGCTTTTCCGTCTGCTGTATTTATCATCTCCGCCGCTGCTTCCTGCATGTAACCAGCCCTTCCAGCGGTCCCTGTGCCCGCAGCTTCCTACACACACCCCACCGCGGTTCCCTGCCCCAGCGCCGGGACCCTGCAGCCTTTTGCAGCCTTTTGCAGCCTTTTGCAGCCTTTTGCAGCCTTTTGCAGCCTTTTGCAGCCTTTTGCAGCCCAAGCACCTCGCCAGCCCCCTCCCGTTGCTGTGCTAAAGGCACAGCCTCCCACCGTTTCCTCTGGCACAGGAGCGGCTCAGCCCGTCCCAGCTCTCGGTCCTCCGCCCCCGGGCCGGGTCACAACGAACTGGCTCCCGCTCCCGGAGCGCTGGCTTTGCTAAACACTGCCCAAATAGAAATGCTTACGCTGCTGCGCCTCAAACAGAGACAGAAAGAGATTCCACTGGAAATAAAATGAGGAGTTTTCAAACTTTTTCTAATCCTCAGTTTAGTCAAACAGCCCAAGTACTTCAGCCTGAAGCCGCACCCCGAGTGCCTCGGGCTGTAGTCACAGCACAGCCACAGCCAATGCTCACAGCACAGATGCTGCCACTGCTCCTGGCTTAGGAGAAGCCAACACACTGCATGCATTTTCTGCACAAATACCAGACACTGCAAATAGCTCGAACAGAAGGCCTGCCTGACCTGATTCTGGTCTCACAAATTTAACACAGACTTCTGATTTCTTCTGGTCCAAACCAGAGGCTTCCTCAGTTTTTGAAAAAGCGAGGAACCCTCCAGGGGACAATTCCAATTCACTATGATTAACTAATTAATTTAATATTAGAGGAAATTTCAGGCAAGATAAGGATTTTGATTCTTTAAATGGTTCACTCTTAGCTATGCCTGAAACACTGTCACATCATGATATCACAGAACTTAGATAAGCATTTAAGGACAGTGGCTTGACTTCTCCTTATTTTTATAATGTTGTAAAAAGTATTTTTAATTCTTGTCCCAGCAGATTGTTGCAACGTAGCTTCCATGATTTTATCCAGTTCGCAGTACATCCTATAGAATTTGGACTGGAAGAAGCTTCTCAACAAGTTAATTGATGACTATGTAAGCACTCCTGATGCTCATTTTGCCATAGCTCACCTAGCCAGAAATGCTCGGCATGATGGGCCAGAGGACTAGGCAGGTGTACCCCTAGGGCTGTGCTCAAAGATACAAAGAGTGCTGCAAGAAAAGCTTTGCTCACTGTTGAACCAGCAAGTAGTCACACGAATGCTTACACTACAATAATGGGAAGCTGAGGCCTATGGTGCCTTTTTAGATCGACTGACACAAGCAGTTGAAAAGCAGTGCCCAGATGAGCAAGCACACCCCTTTATTCTTAAGAGCCTTGTTTTTACTAATGCAAACGAGGAATGCAAAGAAGTTATTTTAGCTTTGCCAAACCAGCCTCTAACTATCCCTCAAATGCTTTCAGCTTGCAGTAAGCTTAACACTTCACAGCACCTTGCTAAGGTATGAGCTAATGTTCTCAAAGGGCAGATTGCAAAACCTCAGGAAGAGCTAGGAGAAGAGTTAGGGAACAAAATGAGGAAATAAATTAGAAGAAAAGCTAGGAGATAAACTTAAGAAAGTCCTTGAGGCACAAACAAAAGTTATTGAAAAAAACTCCTGCAGCTGTGCAAGTGGGCTCTGCCAAAGAGGTTTAACTGTGACAAGCCTACAATAGCAACCATAAAGAGATCAAAAATTAATCACACGAGAGACTTTATCACGTCGCTGGATGAAAGCCTAAGTCCTACCTCATTTTTATCTCAAATATGAAGTCTGTTAAATTATAGCTAGCTCTTTATACACTTTGTCAATTTTTGTGTGATTTTCTCCAAGCCACATGTCATTTTAAGATCTCATTTTTGTTTTCTAGTTACGCTGTGTATTTCTCTAATTAAGCTCTTTGATTTCTCCTTATACTTTCATTATGAGTGCATCCACTGCTGTTTCTTAATCCTCAAGTATTTTTTAAGATTCCAGAAAAAGATATCTAAACTTCATTGACAGCTTCCTATGAACAGCTAGTCTTGTGATTTCTTCCAGTTAGCATCTCTAGGCTGAAAAAAACTTCAGAGAAAACAAGATTCTGTATAGCCAGATTAATTTTTTATCCTTGATCTTATTTGTTTACTTTATACAAATGTGTTCTAACAGTTTGTTGTGTTTTAAGTGTTTTATAGCTATTATTGTTGAGAGTCTTGTTGTAAAATATGTTAAGGGACATCCCTCTAATTTGGAGCCTAAGTCTAACCCATGCCCTGACACTACCTAGACAGGAGATTTACCAACAGACGCAGGTGTTGCTGCACCAAAACAATATTCCAGTTACTTCTGACTTAACAATTAGACCTTATCAATATGACAGCTAGACTCAGGTTGAAAATAACCTTGGAGAATCATGATCCAGAGATGATTCATCCAATTCCTAACTCATTTAAAGTGAAGATTCAGCTGTTGCAGACCCTAGGTGATGGTACAATATTTTAGACAGACATTGATTATTATCTACTTTTATATGCGGTATTAATTATGTGTATTATTTAACTTATCTTTATTTAAGTTTATTGTTTTATTGCATAGGCTGTTTTGTTTTAAACTTAAAAAACAAAAGGGGGAGTTGGCTCCTCAAGAACACTTATAAAATGCATTGTATGTTCTTAATTTTTTTAACTGCTCCTGGATAGATTCTAATTCCCCAACTGTAGTCATTTCAGTCGTAATCTGCTACTACAGCCCAAGTAGAAACCCCCGATGTTGAAGCTAAACTAAAGTGGATTCCAGAGGAGAATGTGAAGTCGTATCATGCACATGAACAAGATAACTCCATGAACAGAGTAGCAGGAACAAGCGGCACAGAGACCACACTTTACACCTGACGTTGTGTCCCACCTGCAAGGACTGTGAACCTCAAGTTTTATGTGAATGTTAAAAGTGTGGGAATTGTTGGTTTCGTAAAGCTCTTTTGGCAAAAGCATGGTTTCCATTGTGTTGTGTTATACAGTCAGGAATAGTGTATTCCCCCACTGGATTTTCAAAGGTGAAATTACCCCTTCTTAACACAGTCATCTAGTCCCCAGACAACTTTGGGAAGGAACAAAAGCAGAATTTGTAAGCCGAAATAAATGGGAGAGTCTTTTGCCAAAAAATAGCTCAGGAAAGGTTTGGAGCGAAATCGAGTGCTACACTGGTGTTTGCTAGCTTTGCTTGCTTCTTGCAGTGTAGATTTGCCTGTGGAACAACCAAAACCAAGTGTTTGGGTGACCTTAGCCAAGGCAGCAGGTTCAGACACCATTTGGCTGTCCAATTTGAACCCAGAAAAGCCTTTTTCAATCTGTCTAGTCAGTGCCAGTAAAAGATTGGCTGATACCGATATATTATGATGCCTTGAACAAAAAGCAACTTAAGAGTAAGCCAAGTGAAGTTGCCAGTGGGAGCAATCCTATAATTGATTGGGACATTTAGATCAAAGAACTTGCTAAGGCACCTTCTGAACCCCAAGAATTGGAAGTTCTTTGTTCCTTAACCATGGATTTCTGTCTTATATTTTCAGATAGCAATTGGCAAGAGAATGATCCTCTGAGGTACAATGTCACTGCCAATTACCCTGCTTTATAGGAACTCAAGTTTTCAGTGTAATTACTCAGATAGTTGGAGTAGACTTTCCGGGGTTGACCAATATCTACAACTACCAAAAGGATATTGGTTCATTTGTGGAGATAGAGCTTGGCAAGGCATTCCATCACACCTCAAAGGTGGTCCATGCAGTATTGGACAATTTACTGTGCTAGCACCTAGTGCTGAAACAGTCATTAGGAAAAAACAAAGAGGAAAAAGGTTTACCCCTCAATATGAAGGAAGCTGTAGCAGTAATTTTGTGCTCTGGGAAGCTGCAAGGAGGGTTTCAGCAGTTGTGTTACTACCCCAACTTGCTTCTGCCATGGCATTGAAACTGTTAGATCGGGTTGGATGTTGGCTGAGTAAACAAACCAATGCCACATTCTTTGCAATCAATGATATGCTGACAGATGTCAGCAGTGTCAGACATGCTACCCTTCAAAATTGAGCAGTGATTCATTTCCTTTTACTGACACATTGACATGGTTGTGAGAAATTTGAAGGATGGTGTTGTGTGGACCTCTCTGATCACTCTGAATCCATTCACAAAAGTATACAAAAGCCAAAAGATTTAAAAGCTCACATCAAGGAAGATAATGGATCATGGTTAGATGATTTGTTCAAAGGATAGAACCCTGCGCATTGGTTGAGGGAACTTTGCAAAGTAGGTTTATGTGTGTTGGTCATTTTAGAAGTGGTACTAGTGGTGGTACCCTGTATACTTGTGTGTGTTCAACAAATGATGGATAAAAGTATCAAAGAAGTTTTTATTGTACAAGAGAGAGATGTAAAAAGTGGAAGCACAGAAAGTAATCAAAATCTTACAAAGGTAGTGAATGCAAATACAGACATAGATGAAGGCTTTGAATTAAGGCCTTGGAATAGATGAGACTTATTAGAGCAGTAAACAGCAACTACTATCGAATTTAACTTGCATCCTTAAAAATAGACCAAACCTTTTACAACAATAAAATTCTTGTGGTTTCAAACAGCAATGCCTAAAGCAAGCAAGAGAGATACTTTAGATAAGCAAAAAGAAGTATGATAGGCAACGAGAGATTTTAAATGTGGCTGATGTGCCTCTGTGTAGAAAAGTTGCAATGCTGTTTTGTTAAATGAAAAGATACATATTGGAGTAGAGCTATGTAATGCAAGGTGGTTAATAAGTGACAAAGTTAAGAGAGTGTCTTTGTGGTTGTATCAAGTGAGGGAATTGTGGGAAACATTAAGGGCAATAAGATTTTTAGAAATCTGAGAAAGCAGGTCCCAGAAAGAGAAAAACTGAAGAATCGGCTGTAACTGCAAAGTTTGAATGTAGGAAAAGTTACAATAGTACAGCAAGCAAGGACATAAAACAATAATCTGAGTCTTAGGTTTGGCTAGGATAGATCTTATGGCTGCAGAAAAATATGCTTAGCAAGATAGTAGAAAGTTTTAAGCTTAATAATGGAATATTGCTTATCGTTATATAGAAAGCATACAAGCAAGCATTGTGTGAAGCAGGTGTGCATCTGCTTTCCGTGATTGGTTACAACAATTGTCTGTAAGCTTTAACAATAGGTTATCGGCTGGAAAACTTTTGAGATGCTCTGTAACAAAGAAATCTTTGGCTGCTGCTGGCAGATGTGACCTGCTGCCATCCTTTAGCTCTGTAAAATCCTGTTACAAGACTGGTGCTGCACTAAAGGTTTGAGAAATGCCTAGCAGTAGTCCTGTCCCGTTCATGCGCAAAGACCCACCACATGATGGCACCTATGCTGCCAAGACATCTCCTCCTTAGGGACTGCAAAACCTGCCACAGAACAAAATGCTGCCAGTTTTGTTGTGCCGGATGAAGAAGACAAAGGGATGATCAGCAGTGAATTCAAATACTGGAACTCCCATTTCACAGCCCTCCACTATCAGTGCAGCTGTGGCAGCAGCTGCTTCAGTGCCTTCTTCATTGACTTCCACAAAGGATTTGTGAACCACTTCAGAAAGCACCAGATCTTTGCCATATGAGATTCCTGAGAAGTCTGCCTTCTCCAAGTCAAACGCATCAGGCATTCCCATGCTGATCAGAATGGGATTCAATCTGTAATGTTCTTCCAGTTTAAATCTGGGTAAAGACACGTTCACCGTTGTAGACTTCATCATTTTAGGATGGATCCAATCCATCAGCTTCTCACATGTAAGTTCTCTTTCCAGCTGAAGGAAAATCACAAATTTACTTAATTACAACGAGAGGATAGTCAAAGTAACAGAGCCAAAATACTGATGACTCTGTCTGTGCACAAAGCACATAACATGCATCTTTCTTCCCCAGCAATTACCTCAAAGACTGGGGTTTTTCTTTTCATTTTTATTATAGGGAAGAAATGCAAAGAAAACCTTAGTAATAAACTACCTGCTCACAGTACCAAAGAGACCAAACTTGTAACCTACCCTCACCACAAAAGAGATCCTGCCCTTCCCTGTGAGCCTCTTTCCAGGCAGTGAACCACACACCACCTGCCACCTGCTCAGCACAAGAAGATCTGGAGGACAAGCCACAGGACTTCCAAAGAGCCCACCCAAAATCCCCCTCTCCATATTCCAGCATCACCACACTGTGCCTTCACCACCACCACAGCTGACCTCTGCTCCTCAGCACAGACAGCTCTTCTTCCAGAGCCTCTGCCTAAGGGAGCAGCACACAGCCTGAGCAGCAAGGACATTGCAGGGAAAGTCACTTTGGGGACAGGGAGCAGAGGGACATTTCTGCTGGCCATGATCACCTGGTACACAATTGCTCTGGGACTGAAGGGTTGCATGGATGGGCAGAATCCAATAGGATGAAGTTTAATAAATCTAAGTGCCAAGTCCTGCATTTTGGCCACAATAACCACCTGCAATGCCATAGGCTGGGGACAGTGTAGCTGGACAGTGCCCAGGAGGAAAGGGACCTGGGTATTCTGGTCGATAACTGACTGAACATGAGCCAGCTGTGCCCTGGTGGCCAAGAAGGCCAATGGCATCCGGGCCAGTATCAGGAATGGTGTGGCCAGCAGGAGCAGGGAGGTCATTCTTCCCCTGTACTCAGCACTGGTCAGGCCACACCTTGAGTACTGTATCCTGTTCTGGGCCCCTCAGTTTAGGAAGGAGATTGAGACACAGCATGTGCAGAGCAGGTAAGAAGGCTGGTGAGGGGCTTGGAACACAAACCCTGTGAGGAACAGCTGAAGGAGCTGGGGTTGTTTAGCCTGGAGAAAAAGAGACTCAGAGGTGACCTTATCACTCTCTACAGCCTCCTGAAAGGTGGCTGTAGTCAGGTGGGGGTTGGTCTCTTTCTCCAGGCAGCAACTGACAGAACAAGAGGACACAGTCTTAAGCTGTGCCAAGGAAATAAAGGCGAAATATCAGGAAAAAGTTTTTTACAGGAAGAGTAATAAAGTATTGGAACGGTCTACTTGGGGAGGTAGTGGATTCACCATCTCTGGATGTGTTTAAGCAAAGACCAGATGTGGCACTTGGTGCCATGGTTTGGTTGAGGTTAGGGTTGGGTTTGACTTGATCATCTCAGAGATCTCTTCCAAACTAATGATTCTGATTTTGAATTGCAGATCTCTCTGCAATACCAGACTTTCTTCCCTCGAAGGATTCAAGCTGTCTTTGCACTCAGCTCAACAACTTACTCTTTCCAAGCCTGTGGATCCATCCTGGATTGCATCAGGGAGCAGGATGATCATGCTCACTTCATTACCCACATAGGGGAGCTCAAGGACTTTGGTCTGCAAGTCCCCAATGTAGGTCATGTTAAAATCTGCCTCCTCGAACATCATCTGCACAGGTGTGGTCTTGTTCTAGAAACCAAGAGATGTCAAAAATTAGTGCTGAGCTTCTCTGCTGGTCTCAAACTACAAAGCAGGAAGCAAGATACTCAGGGTTTTAGGATTTGACCAAAGAGAACTGATCACACACCAGAGAGTGCAGCCTTTTGGAAAGCACAAGGTAAAATCTGCCCATGTGTAGCAGCAATGCACAATATTCCACCACAACTCAAAAGAAGATTATTAATCAGCCCTGTATCCTGTTGGTGTTGCATCTTGATACTTGGTTCTAAGCTTACTAAGCTGCAGGGAATACAATATGGAACAGTGTCTCTGGATACTGAAAGAAATAAAGTTTAAAAGATTCTTGGTTATGTGTTGAAAGTTTAAAGTGTTAAAATCCTCTTAACTGTTGTGTAATAAGTGTATTAATGTTTCAAATAGTTTGAAATTATAAACCCCTGTGGTGTGGCAGCGGGAGCCACCTCCTTGGGCTCCCTGGAAAGGCAGGGAGCACATTTGCTTTTTGAAAACAGGCGGCCCCGCTCCCCGCGAGAAGGAGGCGGCGGAGGGGCCGCCCGAGTCACCGCCGCCGCCTCGGAGGGGCCCAGGGCACAGCCGCTTCGTTCTTCGCCCTACAACAAGCCAGCGCTCTCAGGGGATCCCCGGACCGCCGCCAATACCACTGCCTCCATGGAGCCACCGCCACCGGCCCCGCGGCCCCGACAGCGCGGGTCTGCCACAGCTGCCCCCGCCCGGGTCCTCCAGCACTGCCGGGCACCACGTGCGCCCCCTCTGCATTCCTGCCCCCCTGCACTCCGTCAGCCTTTCCTGCTGGCACGGAAATCAGTAGAACACCCATGAACCCTGCTGTAAGCCAGAACATAATGGGCACCAAAAATCCCCAGCCGAAACAAACCGATGCAAAATCCGGACCCACAAAAGACAGTACTGAACTGGCTATGCCCTAAAGTGTCAGTAAACAGTTTTTTGTATCTTGCTGTAATTGCAGAGTGCCCGAGTGGAGGGAATACCCCTGGAGCGGGCCGGCTGTGTGAGCTCTGGGAACACCTGCGAGGGCGGGCTCCCGGCTCTGCAGGGACCAAAACTGCAAAGCCGAATTGCCCCTCCTTCTCAAAGGTGAACCAGGAACAGCGGCGAGGGCTCAGACCATCCCTCGAGATACCCCTTTGCGAGCTGATCAATAAAGGCATTTTAAGGTGAAAACAATGTCTCCTGCGCATTTTTAACAGATACTGCATTCAACATTTTTAACACATTCCAGCAGGGAGAGAGCAAGGTGTCAAGAAATGAATCAGTCCAGCAGTCTATGAAGACCTGTCAGAGATAGCCTGGAATGAACAGAGACATTCCCCTATTTAGAAGTTATATTTGCACTTTCAAACATCCTTGCATTTATTTCACCAATGCGAGAAGGGACAGTTCCCAGACGGGCATGAGGGCTTCAGTTTCCCACAATGGCTCCTTCCAGCAGGTGAATTAAGAGTGGCGTATTAGTAGTTCTTGTTAATGATTCCTGGAGGCCAACCCAGAGCTGCAGGGGATCCTGAGGGGCAGCCATGGCCTGCCCATGCCACTGCCCAAGCCCTCCTCAAGAGCACTGATCTGCTTCTAAAAACCAGACTGCAGAGCACACAGTGCTTCAAAGGAGATTTGTTTCCATTTCTTTTGGAATGGCGCAGGGGCAGAAATGCAGGAAGGAAACTCTGACTGAAGACTTAAATTCACAGGCTTTCACACTGGTCTTTGTGCTATATGAAAGGTCCTAATAATCATGTGAAAGTTCAGAGAATCTCAGCAAAGAGGGTGTTCGTATGAAAGGGAGGGGCATAGTGAATCTCATACAGCCTACCCAAGGCAACCCTGCTTGAAAGATTTCATTTCTTCTTCAAGGTGCTCATTTCAGACAACATCCACCTAACAGTGGATTGTTCAGCATTTTAGCACATCATACATACCTTATTAATATAGAATGCCCTTTCACTGGTATTGTTTTCCCTGAATGGCTTTTCCCAGTTGCCTTTGAAATAGATGGCATTCACCAACACAAGTCTGGTCAGGGAACTGAGAATCCCCTCTGCCAACAGGTTCTGAATTTTACCTTTACGATACAAAGAAAAAACACACAATTTTTCATACCTTTACATGCATCAAATTATGATCCAAGATGGTATCCACTCTACATTTAATACACAATAAAAAAGGGAATTATGGACCAGACACATCAATAGCTCTAAATTTCAGTTGTTTGAATTCCCAACCCTACATCCAGAAGTAGGTATTTACCCAAACAATGGCTGCCATCAAACACAACTGGGCACTTGGCAAAGCACTCACCTTCAGTCCTTTCCTCTACCCAGCCATTGATTAGTTTTCTGGAATCTTCCCAAGCTTGCACAAAGTCCATCTGCTCCAGGCCAGCATGGTAGGATTTCTGACTGGACTCTAGGAAAGACTAACAGGGACATTCACAACACATTTTCACCAAGAGATTTTCTCTCATTCAGACACAGATGATCCTCACATTCTCCAAGGAAATCTGCCTGTTTTCCTTCTCCATCTTTATACAGAGCCACTGAGGTTCTGGCTCACAAGTTCCTACCAGGATTTATACCACTTCTTTGAACTAGAAGTCGATATTACAGCTATGGCTTATGCATTCTACTACAAACTTCTACACTTCATTGACAATCATGTGGAGGGTTTTTTCTTGTCTCTATTTTATGCTTAAGGGACAGGACATATGATTTTATGAGTTTCTGTAAAAGAGTTTTGGTAACTGATACATCTACCATTTGTCCCACAGCCAAATATGTGAATGGATGATAGAAACCTAGAGTGTAGAGACTGATGGATTTTACCCTGCTTGTGCCCACTCAGAACACAAATTATTTAAAGGAGATTCACCAGCAAGTTCAGACATCCTGGGCTCGGGCAGAATCTAATGCACTCCTGGCAATCAGCCCAGATTATTTGGAAGGCAAACCATAAAGCCTGTCCTGACCTTCAGAAGAATCAGGCAGCAAGTACTTTATACTAAGAATCATAACAAATTTAATGGCTCCTTACTGGAAGAAACTCCAAGGTCTTCTCTCCATAGAGCCGGTTTGCAGTTCTCAGGATGTATTTGGTGTTTGGATCATTAATTTCACGGAGAAGGGATTGATACCCATTGTGAGCATCCTGGGCATTCTTCAGAGAAAGCACCTGCACAAAGACCAACATCCACAGCAGTGTCCATAACTTCTCTAAACATACTTCATCAACATGATTGTTTTTATATTTAAATTACTTTTAAGTTAAATACTGTGACTTGAAGCCAAAAGATTTCTTCACCACACCTCCCATCTGGAACTAATCCTGCCAGGCATATCTGATGTACCCAGCAAGATTTTGAACAAGTCATAAATTAGGGAGCAGCAGAGTCATCAGCCCTGATGTCCTTCCTGTAGCCATGCACCCACACCCATAGGTGATCCCCTAGTAGGAGATGATTTGGGTTTCATTCATTGTTTCACTTATAAGGCAAAGAACCAGAAACTTCAATGCTCTTCTCAGCATAATTCACCCAGTTCCAACACAAAAGCACCTCTTGCATGGTTTGAGCTGTACCTCAAGAACTGTAGCTATTTCTATTGGGCACCATGCCAAAAATGCCACCTAGGTGGTTACTACATAAGGGAGAGCATGGAGATTCTGGGTGCACTTTAAGGGTGCCTTAGCAGGTGTAAAGGACCTCCCTGCACCTTGAATGGCTTTTTTCACTTTTGGTTTGGATAGTTTGTTATTTTCCCCTTTTAAAAGCAGAAAATTAAAACCTTTTGCTTTTCCAAACACCTCTAACCATGCCACCTTGCTATTTTTATAAGCCATGTTCTGAAGCTGTGGACAGCCCTCAGGAGCTGAAGCACCTGTGAGGGGCTCAAACATTCTGGCCTCCTGTAGAATGCATCACCTGCCCTCAAGCCAAGTGCTACAGGATCACAGAGTGCCTCAGGTGGGAAGGGACCTGTGGGGACCATCTGCTACAAGCCCTGCCCAAGCAGGGACACCCAGAGCTGGTAGTGCACAACTGTGTCTAGATGGATTTGGAATATTTCCAATTATGGCAACAATGTAGGTTTTTCAGAATTTTATAAAGTACATTGAAACAAAATAGGAGTTGATACTCCTCTCTCACTTTGTAAAGGAAGCAAACATCTGAACCAAAATTACTGATTCTGCACTTATTTTTCTCACTTCCTGCATAAACCACAGCCTAAGAGATATTTGCTACCTGAGCAAGTTAAAAAAGGGACTAAATCAAGCTGCAGTTAGCAGTTTGAAATGCAAGACACTGGCATTTAAAAAATATTTTTAATGTGCCTGCCTTCATTTTCGGAATGTATCATATGTATCATAAAATATGATATGTATTATGTATCATATGATTTTAACCCAAAGCAAAGAAGGAAATGAACAGAACTTATGTAGCCTCCAACTGAGCAATAAAAACATTCCAGGTACCTCCTAATCACATATTAAACAAGATTGGTCCCAAAAACCACAAAAAACTCTCAACACACTAAACCCAAGGAACTCTTCAGTTCAGAATGAAAAATACTCAAACAAAACAAAAAAGGAAATGGGTTATGTTTACACACACACACACCAGAGGAACACCTCTGCTCTCTCACACCTCAGTGATAGCCACAGTCTAGCACAAGTGCGTTTCTCGGGTTGGTTTTCTCACCCGAGACTCAAGTTGTTTAAAGTCCTTGGCCCTCTAAAAGCCCCGAGTCGCATTGGTACAAAGAAGCGGAGTCTTCAAGGCCTTGCTTTCTGGTTTCTCAAGCTGTTTATTATTTGATATCACAGAGTTTTTCTCCGCTCCCAGCCGAGGTCCGGACAGCAGCTGGGACACGAGGGGACTGCCCCCCGATGGGACGTCACCTTACATTTATACAGATAATTACGTATAGGATATTTACTATTTCACACCAATGCCTAGTGCTTACACTAAGAGGGTCACTTCTACTTTGACCCAATCCACTCTAACTATCTTATATCATCACCACCCCAGAAGATGGAGGACGAGGAAGAAGGAGAGGGACACGAGGTACCACCCAAATTCCACCATCTTGTCCCCCATTTACCTCTGTTCTAAGATACCTAAAACTACTGAATTTTGTCTGTTCTACTGTGCTAAACTACTATTTTCACTTCCTGGTGATTTGCAATTCCTCTCCTAATGCTGGAAGTTTCTCCCATGGGCTAAGATCAAACTCAGTGTCTTCCTGGGCTCTGTGCCAAGGTTTCCAACCCCCCTGGACTGGTTCTACACCGCCCTGTCCAGGGCTCAAATTCTCTTTCCCAGGTCCCAGGTCATCCAAAGGGATGTCCTGGACTCCAACATGCATTCACAGACTCTAAGACACATCACTTCCTCATATGATCACATCAAATGCCATCCATTTTATTTTATCTAGACCTACCTGGCTTATTTGGGCTTCAGTGCTACCTCTTGAACCCAGCAGAACCATCGACAAAGCAGAAGAAATACTAAATGGTGAAAAGAACACATTCTGACCACTGTTCTCCTCACACAGCTTTCTGAACAGGTCCACAGCAAAAGTGGTGTTTGCTGCACACAGGTTTTCCATATTTCCCACCTTGGGACATAAAACAAACAACAAGAATGGATCAAATTTATTTCAATATAAGACAGATATTTCTAACTTCTACACTTCCCAGGGTAAACTAAGCAGCAAAGGCTGGAAAATGATCAGCTCACTGGAGACTGATTTGGTGCCACAAGCACCTGAGATCCCACACTACACATTTGAGGTATTTTACCCATTTAGAGACTGCTACTGGATTTCCATCCCATACCTACACAGTGTGACATCTTTTGAGGTCATCAGGCACAACAGCATTTTGTTCAGGACTTCCTATGAAAGAAGTCTCTCTTGACTTCACACAGAAAATTATTGGCCTTTTTAGGGCAACCACCAGAGCCAAAGTTAGACATCAGAGTGGCAGAATCACCAACTCTTACCTTCTCCAAGTCAACAGAGCTTCAGTGGGAGCTGCAGCTGCTTCTACGTGTGCACACTGGGTTTTAAACCTGCCAGCCAGGCTGGGAGAAGATGGCAGGAGGACTTTGCCTAAAAGCAGGAAAAGCAGCAGGAATTTCATTGTCACATCAACATTCTCTCAACAAAAAACCGAACCGACTCAAAACCAAACAGAAAAAAACCCAAAACAAGACTTCTCAAACAAACTAAAAACCTCAACCACACCAAGCCTATACCAGTAACATTAAAATAGGACATTTCTCCCCCATGTTACACAGAACTTTATTTATCACTCCAAGGTGATGGCATTCTGTAGTTTAAAACATTTCCTTGCATTATACCTGGAAATTCGAAGGATTTTTACGGACAAATCCACGTTAAAGCACTTCAGACTCACAAACCCTGCACACCCCACACGTTTCACTCACACAGCAGCTTTCCTCACACTTCTTAAAGCAGAACCGTCAGATTGGCTGCTTCCTTTTAAACCCCAATACGGGGAGGAGTTTGTACCAGAATTTACGCATTTCCTGCACCGACCTCCCACAGAAATTCCAAATATCACTGTCAGCTCTCCCCGGAACACACACAATCGGCACGGAACCTTTAAAATGCTCCTCTAGCGAGCTCAGTGCTAAAGAGAACACCAGCACCTCCCGAGCCAAGCCCGAAAGCAAAGCCCCAGAGCTCCCTTCCCTCTCCTCACACCAGCCGTGCAAGCCTTGCACCCACAGCCCGGCACAGCCCGCACCCCGCGCTGCCCCACGGGCGCTGCCCGCACCGAGACACGAGCGACAACCTCCGCCTTTCTCCCCGACACCGCCCCGCTCCCGGAGGATGCCCCGCGGGCGGGGACAGGGCGGAGGCTGCCCCGCTCCCCTCCCGCCCCGCGCAGCCCCAGCGCAGCCCAGGCCGCTTGGCCGCGTCCCTGCCCGGCCGGCGACACCCGCGGCGACAGCGCCCGCCTGGCGCGGGGCAGCGACACCCGACTGCGCTCGGCCACGGCTCTGCTCCTCCTGCACTGACTCCACAATGCGCCTGCAACTGAGCGTTGAAAAAGGACAAAAACACCCATGCAGCGCTTGCACTTCTTTTATTACTCCGGGAACAGCACCCACAAAACACACCCCAGTGTAAGGAAACCTGTTGCAGCTGTGTCTTTGGTGTCATACAGCTAAACTGTGGTGTCTAAGAAAATATTAATAGCATAACGATATAACAGTAAAAAAAAAATAAATAAAAGAAGGCTTTGTCATTCAAATATTGCATAGGCACCGTGCCCCCTTCTGTTGCATTCTTTGTTAAAGGACCAGAACAGGTGACAGGGAATAAACCTCCTGTCCTGGGGTGATGAAACAAAGGGACTCGCCCCACAAACACCTCACTGGGACACCTCGTATAAAAGCAGACTTTCATTCCCATTCTTGACTAAGTGCTGGTCCAGTCGTTAGCCAAAAAACACATCTATGCAGGATGCTCAGCAATACCTGGAACAGGCTGCCTCCTTTCAGCTCCAGGCAATGGATCAAGGCACTAAAGGGATGAGAGTGGAAGGCAAAAGGGGAGGGCAGCTACAAATGTGCTCCAGCCTTGTCACAAGGAAAAAGTAACTTCTTCTCTCCCATGGGCTCTCACTGCCTCACTCTGCCTGCTGGACACCAAAAGTGAACTCAAGCACAGAAGAACCTCTCCCAGAATGAGTGGGATGGTTCTTGTGTCAGCAAGAACCTGGACACCTCTGCACACAGGTGCAGGGGGGCTTGGATATGGCAGTTACTGGGTTTGTCTCAGCAGCTTTGTTATTCCTGCCAAGTCTGAGTTCAAGCAGTTCAGGCACAGTTGAAAGAGATAATTAGTGCAAATGGAATCACATTGTTCTAGGGAAATGTAAGTTTATTGTGTGATGGCACCTATACTGCCAAGATATCTCCTCCTTAGGGATTGCAAAACCTGCCACAGAACAAAATGCTGCCAGTTTTGTTGTGCCGGATGAAGAAGACAAAGGGATGATCAGCTCTAAATTCCGGAATTCTCACTGCACAGCGCTTCATTTTTAGTGCAGCTGTGGCAGCAGCTGCTTCAGTGCCTTCTTCATTGACTTCCACAAAGGATTTGTGAACCACTTCAGAAAGCACCAGCTCCTTGCCAGATGAGATTCCTGAGAAGTCTGCCTTCCCCAAGTCAAACGCATCAGACATTCCCATGCTGATCAGAAGGGGTTTCAATCTGTAATGTTCTTCCAGTTTAAATCTGGGTAAAGACACTCTCACCTTTGTAGAGTCCATCACTTCAGGATGGATCCAATCCATCAGCTTCTCATAAGTAAGTTCTCTTTCCAGCTGCAGAAAAATTGCAAATTTACTTTGTTACAATGAGAACTGAGTCAGTGTTAAATAAGTAAAAAGACTGAATTTTGGTGTTTACATAGTACAAAAGATGAAGCTTTTTTAAACCTGGTTAGTGTGTCTCAAGCCAAAACTGCAAGATCAACCTGTCACTTCAGATTGCTGCCCCCACCAATATCATTACCAAATGGTAATGCTGTCCTGAGCAGCAAGGACATTGCAGGGAAAGTCACTTTGGGGACAGGGAGCAGAGGGACATTTCTGCTGGCCTTGAGCACCAGCAACACAATTGCTCTGGGACTGAACTGCAGATCTCTCTGCAATACCAGACTTCCTTCCCTCGAAGGATTCAGGCAGTCTTTGCACTCAGCTCAACAACTTACTCTTTCCAAGCCTGTGGATCCATCCTGGATTGCATCAGGGAGCAGGATGATCATGCTCACTTCATTACCCACATAGGGGAGCTCAAGGATTTTGGTCTGCAAGTCCCCAATATAGGTCATATTAAATCTGTCCATCTTGAACATCATCTGCACAGGCCTGGTTTCATTCTAGAAATCAAGAGATGCCAACAGTTAGTGCTGAGGTTCTCTGCTGCTCTCACACTACAAAACAGGCAGTGAGTTACTCGTGGCCTTTTAGGATTTGACCAAAGAGAACTGATCACACACAACAAAGTGCAGCCCTACCACTGCCTTTTGGAAAGCACAAGGTAAAAACAATGCATATATTCCACCACAACTCAAAAGGAAGTTATTCATCATTATATATCCTGTTGGTGTTGCATCTTCAAACTTGTCTGTTAGCTTACAAAGCTGCAGGGAGTAGAAAATGGAACAGTGACTCTGGATTTTCTTGTTTTTTTATCACATTCACACAGGAAGAGAGCAAGGTGTGTGGAAATGTATCAGTCCAGCAGTGTCTGAAGTGCTCTTGTAGAGAGTATGGGATGAGCAAAAAAATTCCCCTAATTAAAAGTTATCTTAGAACTTTCAAACATTCCTGCATTTATTTCACCAATGGGGAAGAAACAGTTCCCAGAAAGACATGAAGGCTCCAGTTTTCCATAGTGGTTCCTTCAAGCAGTGGAGTTAGGAGAGGCACATTAGCAGTTCTTGTTAATGACTCCTGGAGGCCAACCCACAGCTGCAGGGGATCCTGAGGGGCAGCCATGGCCTGCCCATACCAGTGCCCAAGTCCTCCTCAAGAGCACTGATCTGCTTCTAAAAACCAGACTGCAGAGCACACAGTGCTTCAAAGGTGATTTTTTTTCCATTTCTTGTAGAATGGCTCAGGGGCAGAAATACAGCAGGCAAGCTCTGAATGAAGAAGACTTAAATTCACAAGCTTTCACACCGGTCTTTGTGCTATATGAAAGGTCCTAATAATCATGTGAAAGTTCAGAGAAACTCAGCAAAGAGGTTGTTGATATGAAAGGGAATGGGCATAAGGAATCTCATACAGCCTACCCAAGGCAACCCTGCTTGAAAGATTTCATTTCTTCTTCAAGGTGCTCATTTCAGACAACATCAACCTAACAGTGTATTGTCAGCATTTTAGCACATCATACCTGATTCACATGGAATTCCCATTCTGTGGTACTCTGTTTGTTGAATGGCTTTTCCCAGTTGCCTTTGAAATAGATGGCATTCACCAACACAAGTCTGGTCAGGGAATTGAGAATCCCCTCTGCCAACAGGTTCTGAATTTTACCTTTATGATAAAAAGAAAAAAAAAAAACCACATTTCACAGGTTGACTTGCATCAAATTATTATCCAAGATAGTATCTACTCTGCATCTAATACAGAGAAGAGAGGAGGAAGAGAGGAGGAAGAGAATTATGGACCAGACACATCAATAGCTCTAAATTTCTGTTGTTTGAATTCACAACCCTACATCCAGAAGTAGGTATTTACCCAAACAATGGCTGCCATCAAACACAACTGGGCACTTGGCAAAGCACTCACCTTCAGTCCTTTCCTCTACCCAGCCATTGATTTGTTTCCTGCAATCCTCCCAAGCTTGCACAAAGTCCATCTGCTCCAGGCCAGCATGGTAGGATTTCTGACTCGACTCTAGGAAAGACTAACAGGGACATTCACAACACATTTTCACCAAGAGATTTTCTCTCATTCAGACACAGATGATCCTCACATTCTCCAAGGAAATCTGCCTGTTTTCCTTCCCCACCTTTATACAGAGCCACTGAGGTTCTGGCTCACAAGTTCCTACCAGGATTTATACCACTTCTTTGAACTAGAAGTCGATATTATTGTTACGGCTTAGGCACTCTACTACAAATTTCTACACTTCACTGAAAATTATGTGTGAGGTTTTTTCTTGTTTCTATTTTGTGCTTCAGGGACAGGACATATGATTTTATGAGTTTCTGTAAAAGAGTTTTGCTAACTGATACATCTACCATTTGTCCCACAGCAAAATATGTGAATGGATCACAGAACACTAGAATGTAGAGACAGATGGAATTTACCCTGCTTGTGCCCACTCAGAATACAAATTATTTCAAGGAGATTCTCCACCAAGTTCACATCTTGTGCTCTGGCAGAATCCATTGCACTCCTGGCAATCAGCCCAGAAAGGTTGGAAGGCAATCCCCAAAGCCTCCCTTTGACTCAGAGGAAACAGGTAGCAAGTACATTATACTAAGAATCATAACAAATTTAATGACTACTTACTGGAAGAAACTTCATGGTCTTCTCTCCATAGAGCCGGTTTGCAGTTCTCAGGATGTATTTGGTGTTTGGATCATTAATTTCACGGAGAAGGGATTGATACCCATTGTGAGCATCCTGGGCATTCTTCAGAGAAAGCACCTGCACAAAGATCAACATCCACAGCAGTGTCCATAACTTCTCTAAATGTACTTGATCAGCATGACTGTCTTAATATTTAGATTATTTTTAGAGTAAATATTGTGAAGCAAAATATTTCTTGACTACACCTCCCATTTGGAGCTTATCCTACAAGGCATATCTGATGTACTCAGCAAGATGTTGCACAAGTCATAAATTAGGGAGCAGCAGCCCTGATTTTCCTTCCCTTGAGCCAAGTCCTACAGGATCACAGAATGGCTCAGGTGGGAAGGGACCTGTGGGGACCCTCTGCTACAAAGCCCTGCCCAAGCAGGGACACCCAGAGCTGGTAATTCCACAACTGTGTCTAGATGGATTTTGAGTATCTCCAATGATGGCAACAACAGAGGTTTTTGGAAATCTCTTAAAAATGTAAATGGAAATAAAATGTGAGTTGATACTCCTCTATCACTTTGCAAAGGAAGGAGACATCAGAAACAAAATGACAGCTCGTGAACTCAATATTGTCACTTCCTACATAAAGCACATGCCAATTGTATTTGCTATCTTAGTAATTTTTTTTTAAAAAGGGGTACATCAAGTTGCAGTTACCTGCTTGAAATGTAGACAATGGGACTTTAAAAATAATTTCTAATGCCGCCTTCATTTTCAGAACTTGTGTCAAGTACAATTAAAACCAAGAATGAAAGCAGAAAAAAAATCTTATCTGTAGCCACCTAGTGATCAAAACAATAAACAAATTCCAGGTCCCTCATAATTACATATTAAAAAGCTCAGTCTCAAAAACCACAAAAACCTTAACACAACAAAACCCAGGAACCTATTCTTTTCATACTGAACGAAGCTCATGGTAAAAAAAAAAAATTTTGTTCGGTTCACACAAACCCACCACAGAAAAAGCTCTGCTCTCTCAGACCACAATAGTAAGTATAAATCAAATATTTATCACAAAAACAAGTAAGAATCACAGTTTAGCAAAAGTGCATGTCACAGACTCTAAGACAAATCACTTCTTCATAAGATCACATGAAATGCAATCATATACCATCCACCAAGTTTATTTTCACCTACCTTGCATATTTGGGCCTCAGTACTACCTCTTGAACCCAGCAAAACCATAGATAAAGCAGAAGAAATACTAAATGGTGAAAAGAACACATTCTGACCACTGTTCTCCTCACACAGCTTTCTGAACAGGTCCACAGCAAAAGTGGTGTTTGTTGCACACAGGCTTTCCATATTTCCCACCTTGGGACATAAAACACACAACAAGAATGGATCAAATTTATTTCAATATAAAACAGATATTTCTAACTTCTACCCTTCCCAGGATAAACTAGGCAGCAAAGGCTGGAAAATGATCAGCTCACTGGAGACTGATTTGGTGCCACAAGCACCTGAGATCCCACACTACACATTTGAGGTATTTTACCCATTTAGAGGCTGCTACTGGATTTCCATCCCATACCTACACAGTGTGACATCTTTTGAGGTCATCAGGCACAACAGCATTTTGTTCAGGACTTCCTATGAAAGAAGTCTCTCTTGACTTCACACAGAAAATTATTGGCCTTTTTAGGGCAACCACCAGAGCCACAGTTAGACATCAGAGTGGCAGAATCACCAACTCTTACCTTCTCCAAGTCAACAGAGCTTCAGTGGGAGCTGCAGCTGCTTCTACGTGTGCACACTGGGTTTTAAACCTGCCAGCCAGGCTGGGAGAAGATGGCAGGAGGACTTTGCCTAAAAGCAGGAAAACCAGCAAGAATTTCACTGTCACTGCAGCATTCCTTTAATAAAAAACCCAACACCCCACCCCCAACAGCCACTAAAGAGAAAAAAACCCAACAAGACTTCCCCAAACTAAAAACCCCAACCATGCCAAGTAAAAATCAGTTACGTTGTGATAGGATCTTTCTTCCCCACATTACACATATATCCCAACCTCACTTATCACTCCAAATTAATGGAATTGTATTAAAATAAAAAAAAAATCCTTGCATTTTTCCTGGAAATTGGAAATATTTGTGCCAGGAAAGCCAGATTAATATACTTCAGACACACAGATCCTGCACACCCCAAATATTTTATTCACACTTCACTCACTTTTCACCACTCCACTTCTTAAAGCAGAACTGTCAGATTTGCTGCTTCCTTTTAAACCCAAATACGGGCAGGAGTTTGTATCACAATTCGGGGATTTCCTGCACGGACCTCCCACAGAAATTCCAAATATCACTCTCAGCTCTCCCCGGAACACACACAATCGGCACGGAACCTTTAAAATGCTCCTCTAGCGAGCTCAGTGCTAAAGAGAACACCAGCACCTCCCGAGCCAAGCCCGAAAGCAAAGCCCCAGAGCTCCCTTCCCTCTCCTCACACCAGCCATGCAAGCCTTGCACCCACAGCCCGGCACAGCCCGCACCCCGCGCTGCCCCACGGGCGCTGCCCGCACCGAGACACGAGCGACAACCTCCGCCTTTCTCCCCGACACCGCCCCGCTCCCGGAGGATGCCCCGCGGGCGGGGACAGGGCGGAGGCTGCCCCGCTCCCCTCCCGCCCCGCGCAGCCCCAGCGCAGCCCAGGCCGCTTGGCCGCGTCCCTGCCCGGCCGGCGACACCCGCGGCGACAGCGCCCGCCTGGCGCGGGGCAGCGACACCCGACTGCGCTCGGCCACGGCTCTGCTCCTCCTGCACTGACTCCACAATGCGCCTGCAACTGAGCGTTGAAAAAGGACAAAAACACCCATGCAGCGCTTGCACTTCTTTTATTACTCCGGGAACAGCACCCACAAAACACACCCCAGTGTAAGGAAACCTGTTGCAGCTGTGTCTTTGGTGTCATACAGCTAAACTGTGGTGTCTAAGAAAATATTAATAGCATATACACTTAACAGTAAAAAAAAATAAAATCAAGGCTTTGTCATTGAAATATTGCACGGGCACCGTGTCCCGTTCTGTTGCATTCTTTGTTAAAGGACCAGAACCAGGTGACAGGGAATAAACCTCCTGTCCTGGGGTGATGAAACAAAGGGACTCGCCCCACAAACACCTCACTGGGACACCTCGTATAAAAGCAGACTTTCATTCCCCTTCTTGACTAAGTGCTGGTCCAGTCGTTAGCCAAAAAAACCCACATCTATGCAGGATGCTCAGCAATACCTGGAACAGGCAGAGCCTCCTTTCAGCTCCAGGCAATGGATCAAGGCACTAAAGGGATGAGAGTGGAAGGTAAAACGGGACAGCAGCTACAAATGTGCTCCAGCCTTGTCACAAGCAAAAGTATCTTCTTCTCTCCCATGGGCTCTCACTGCCTCACTCTGCCTGCTGGACACCAAAAGGGAACTCAAGCACAGAACAAGCACTCTCAGAGCAAGTGGGATGGTTCTTGTGTCAGCAAGAACCTGGAGACCTCAGCACACACAAGCAGGGGGGCTTGGATATGGCAGTTACTGTGTTTGTTATTCCTGCCAAGCCTGAGATCAAGACTACAGGAGAGGGTTCTGGTACAGCTGAATGAGATAATTAGTGCAAATGGAGTCACCTTGTTCTAGGGAAATGTAAGTTTATTGTGTGATGGCCCCTATGCTGCCAAGGCATCTCCTCCTTAGGGACTGCAAAACCTGCCACAGAACAAAATGCTGCCAGTTTTGTTGTGCCGGATGAAGAAGAGGAAGGGATGATCAGCAGTGAATTCCGGAACTATCATCGCACAGCGCATCAACATCACTGCAGCTGTGGCAGCAGCTGCTTCAGTGCCTTCTTCATTGACTTCCACAAAGGATTTGTGAACCACTTCAGAAAGCACCAGCTCTTTGCCAGATGAGATTCCTGAGAAGTCTGCCTTCCCCGAGTCAAACGCATCAGACATTCCCATGCTGATCAGAAGGGGTTTCAGATCATAATTTTCTTCCAGTTTAAATCTGGGTAAAGACACCCTCACCTTTGTAGAGTCCATCATTTCAGGATTGATCCAATCTATTAGTTTCTCATAAGTAAGTTCTCTTTCCAGCTGCAGAAAAATTGCAAATTTACTTTGTTACAATGAGAACTGAGTCAGTGTTAAATAAGTAAAAAGACTGAATTTTGGTGTTTACATAGTACAAAGATGAAGCTTTTTTAAACCTGGTTAGTGTGTCTCAACCAAATCTGTAAGATCTACCTGCCAGTTGAGAATTCTGAGATCATTACGAAATGTTTTTTTGGTAGGTACAATAAGGATCAATGCCGTCCATGTATAGTTTACTTCAAAAAATCATGTTAAATTGTTTTGGTTGTTTGGGGTTTGTTTGTTTGTTTGGATTTTTAAATGTTTCCTTATGGGAAAGTAAGGCATAGAAGAACAGGTAACAAGGACCCAAAGAAACCAAACCCAGTTCTTCTGTCCTTTTACCAAAGGTTCATCCTTTAGGTGAGTCAGCAGTATCATGGAAACTGTGCACTCACAAAGGCAGTGAGTCTTAGAAGACTTACTAATAAACACATTTGTCCCGAGTGCCAAAGAGACCAAACTTGTAACCTACCCTCACCACAAAAGAGATCCTGCCCTTCCCTGTGAGCCTCTTTCCAGGCAGTGAACCACACACCACCTGCCACCTGCTCAGCACAAGAAGATCTGGAGGACAAGCCACAGGATTTCCAAAGAGCCCACCCAAAATCCCCCTCTCCACATTCCAGCATCACCACACTGTGCCTTCAGCACAACCACAGCTGACCTCTGCTCCTCAGTACAAACAGCTCTTCTTCCAGAGCCTCTGCCTAAGGGAGCAGCACACAGCCTGAGCAGCAAGGACATTGCAGGGAAAGTCACTTTGGGGACAGGGAGCAGAGGGACATTTCTGCTGGCCTTGAGGACCTTGCACACAATTGCTCTGGGACTGAACTGCAGGTCTCTCTGCAATACCAGACTTCCTTCCCTGGAAGGATTCAGGCTGTCTTTGCACTCAGCTCAACAACTTACTCTTTCTAAGCCTGTGGATCCATCCTGGATTGCATCAGGGAGCAGGATGATCATGCTCACTTCATTACCCACATAGGGGAGCTCAAGGATTTTGGTCTGCAAGTCCCCAATATAGGTCATGTTAAAATTTGCCTCCTTGAACATCATCTGCACAGGTCTGGTCTCATTCTAGAAATCAAAAGATGCCAAGAGTTAGTGCTGAGGTTCTCTACTGCTCTCACACTACAAAGCAGGCAGTGAGTTACTCGTGGCCTTTTAGGGTTTAACCAAGGACAACTCACCAAACACCACAGAGCACAATCACCCCTTCTAAATAACTAAAAATCCTGAGATTTAATTTCTAGTTATTAATGTAGAAATGTCTGTGAATATTCTTTTAAGGCAAGTATGTGTTCTTACCCTTTTGTTCATGTAAAAACTAGTGACAAACACTGAAGTGTGCTAGTAATACGCAGGGGCATTGTTCCTCAATATAAATGAGTAAGTAATTTCAGTGTATTTATTTGTAGTCCATGTAGTTCCAAGTGGTATAAAAAAACTAAAACTATTTTAAAATGTATATACTAAAACTGCCAAGAAATTTTGAGTATTATTTTGAATTCTTAAAAGTCATAAGGATAGTAAGAAGGGGAGAGATTTTATTCTCATTTCCATTCTCTGCTATCTTATTCCAATTCCACTTAGAGCATTAGCTACTATTGTTTCCATCATTATTTTCCTTCTTTTCAGTTCCATTGCTTTCTCTCTTCCCTTCATGAGATTGTCACACAAGTAGCTCTTTGTTAATTAAGTAATTCCTATTGGAATATTGCCCAGAGAGAAAATGGCAGAAATTATTTTGCAGTAGCAGTGACACATAAAAAGGATCGACAAGCAAAAGAAAAGCCAGACAGCAATAGAAAATCATCCAGTAAGCCATAAGAAGTGCAAGAGTCACAGGAATATGTTCACAGGATATTGGAAAGGTTCCGGGATGTCAAAGTAACTATTTGCTACTGAACAGGATGTAAAATAACTAGCTAAAGATTTCCGCTTACACCTCAGATTTCCAATTCTTCACTGAGGACAAGGTGTCAGGAACTGAGAAAGTCCAGCAGTCTCTGAAGTGCTTTTCTACAGAGTATGGGGTGAGCAGTAACACTCCCTCATTTAAAAATGGCGCTTCAAAATGTTCTTGGTTTTTATTTCACCAATGGGGAAGGGACAGTTCCCAGACGGGCATGAAGGCTCCAGTTTTCTCCAGTGGTTCCTTCAAGCAGTGGAGTTAAGAGCGCCACATTACCAGTTCTTGTTAATGATTCCCGGAGGCCAACCCAGAGCTGCAGGGGATCCTGAGGGGCAGCCATGGCCTGCCCATGCCACTGCCCAAGTCCTCCTCAAGAGCACTGATCTGCTTCTAAAAACCAGACTGCAGAGCACACAGTGCTTCAAAGGAGATTTGTTTCCATTGCTTTTGTGCTCCCAGGGGCACAAATGCAGGAAGGAAACTCTGACTGAAGAAGACTTATATTCACAAGCTTTCACATTTGTCTCTGTGCTATAAGAAAGACTCTAGTAATTATATGAAAGTTCAGAGAAACTCAAAGAGATTGTTCATATGAAAGGGAAGGGGCATAAGGAATCTCATACAGCCTACCCAAGGGAACCCTGCTTGAAAGATTTCATTTCTTCTTCAAGGTGCTCATTTCAGACAACATCCACCTAACAGTGTATTGTCAGCATTTTAGCACACCATACCTTATTGATATGGAATGCCCTTTCACTGGTACTCTCTTTGTTGAACTTCTCTTCCCAGTTGCCTTTGAAATAGATGGCATTCACCAACACAAGTCTGGTCAGGGAACTGAGAATCCCCTCTGCCAACAGGTTCTGAATTTTACCTTTATGATACAAAGAAAAAACACACAATTTTTCATACCTTGACATGCATCGAATTATGATCCAAGATGGTATCTACTCTGCATTTAACACACAATAGGGAAGAGAATTATGGACCAGACACATCAATAGCTCTAAATTTCAGCTGTTTGAATTCACAACCCTACATCCAGAAGTTGGTATTTACCCAAACAATGGCTGCCATCAAACACAACTGGGCACTTGGCAAAGCACTCACCTTCAGTCCTTTCCTCTACCCAGCCATTGATTAGTTTTCTGGAATCCTCCCAAGCTTGCACAAAGTCCATCTGCTCCAGGCCAGCATGGTAGGATTTCTCACTGGACTCTAGGAAAGACTAACAGGGACATTCACAACACATTTTCACCAAGAGATTTACTCTCATTCAGTCACACAGCAGATGATTCTGGCATTCCCCAAGGAAATCTGCCTGTTTTCCTTCCCCAGCTTCATATAGAGTTATTGAAGTTCTGACTGACAAGTTCCTACTAGGATTTAAACCACTTCTTTGAACCAGGAATTGTAATAAATTAAATGGCTTATGCACTCAACTACAGTCTTCTACAAATTTTCATTGTGAATGATATGGCTAATTTTTTTCTTGTTTCTATTTTGTGCTTCATGGACATGGCATATGAGTTTTTAAGTTTCTGTAAAAGACTTTTGCTAAAAGACATATCAATCAGTTGTCCCACAGCCAAATATATTAATTGACCGCAAAACCCTAGAGTGTAGAGACTGATGGATTTTACTCCGCTTTGTCATATTCATATTATGGGTTTTTTAAAAGGAGATTCTCCAAGTTCCAACACCAGGCTCTGTAACAATCTCTTTCACTCCTGGCAATCAGCCCAGAAAGGTTGGAAGGCAATCCCCAAAGCCTGCCTTTGACTCAGAGGAAACAGGTAGCAAGTACATTATACTAAGAATCATAACAAATTTAATGACTACTTACTGGAAGAAACTCGAAGGTCTTCTCTCCATAGAGCCGGTTTGCAGTTCTCAGGATGTATTTGGTGTTTGGATCATTAATTTCATGGAGAAGGGATTGATACCCATTGTGAGCATCCTGGGCATTCTTCAGAGAAAGCACCTGCACAAAGACAACATCTTCAGTGCTCGTATAGGTAATAAATTCAGGAGTAGCATAATCACAAGTCCTGATTTACCTTCCCTCAAGCCAAGCGCTACAGGATCACAGAATGGCTGATTTGGGAAGGAACCTGTGGGGACAATCTGCTACTGCCAAATCAGGGACATCTACAGCCCATACCTAGGACTGTGTCCAGACACATTTTGAGAATCTCCAACTATTGGAAACAACATAAGTTTTTGAGAAATTTTCATAAAATAGTAATGTAAATAGTAAATGCAAAAAAAACCAGGAAACAATCTTCAGTTCAGAATGAAGGAATCTCCCCCTTCAAAAACAATGATAATTGATTCTCTTTACACACACACACACCAGAGCAACACCTCTGCTCTCTCACACCACAGTGACAATCACAGGACGTCACAGATTGTAAGACACATCTCTTGCTCATATGAACAAACCAAATGCAATCCACCAAGTTTATTTTCACCTACCTTGCTTATTTGGGCTTCAGTGCTACCTCTTGAACCCAGCAGAACCATTGACAAAGCAGAAGAAATACTAAACGGTGAAAAGAACACATTCTGCCCACTGTTCTCCTCACACAGCTTTCTGAACAGGTCCACAGCAAAAGTGGTGTTTGCTGCACACAGGCTTTCCATGCTTCCCAATCTGGGACATAAAACACAAGGATGGATCAAATTTATTTCAATATAAAACAGATATTTCTAACTTCTACCCTTCCCAGGGTAAACTAGGCAGCAAAGGCTGGAAAATGATCAGCTCACTGGAGACTGATTTGGTGCCACAAGCACCTGAGATCCCACACTACACATTTGAGGTATTTTACCCATTTAGAGACTGCTACTGGATTTCCATCCCACACCTACACAGTGTGACATCTTTTGAGGTCATCAGGCACAACAGCATTTTGTTCAGGACTTCCTAGGAAAGAAGTCTGTCTGGACTTCACACAGAAAATAATTTGCCTTTTTAGGGCAACCACCAGAGCCAAAGTCAGACATCAGAGTGGCAGAATCACCAACTCTTACCTTCTCCAAGTCAACAGAGCTTCAGTGGGAGCTGCAGCTGCTTCTACGTGTGCACACTGGGTTTTAAACCTGCCAGCCAGGCTGGGAGAAGATGGCAGAATGACTTGGCTTACAAGATAAAAGAAGGAAAGAAAAAAATTTACGTTGCTAGCATCACAGATGACTGCAATTTCCTGTTGTACTACAGAGAAAAGAAATCAAAGTTCATTTTAGTTCCATTTTATTGCTTGCAACATGGCAACGCACACAATCATAAACTCAGTGCCTGTCATACTCTCTATACATCTGCTATGGGTAGTGAATCTGAGATTAAACACCACACCTCTTAAATGAGCAATAAGTACTAGAATACTGAGTTAACCGCAGATAAGTATCATAAGTCATCATAAGATAAATGCTGATTGTTTTTTCTATCTCTGTGTTTTGTTCTTCCCTTTAGGCAGGGCCTAGTGTTGGCATGTTGCTACCAAATACAAAACCACCACCTAATTCCTACTACTGATTCATTATCTTAGACAGAGCGTTGAAAAGAGCAAGTTGACACATGCACACTTTTCCACCCAAGAAAATTCCTTGCTAGCAGCTTTACTATACACAGTAGCAATTTTATCCTATTTCTCTTCTCCCCTAACTTAAAAAAATTACAACCAAAAAAACAAGCATGCTCAGATGGAAACAATCCTCCAGTTGTGTCCGAATGAATAATTTATGCACTGCCCAGCACAAAGAGGAGACACATGGCATTCACATTGGTTACAATGAAGACCAGAACTTTCCTACAGTCCCAGTATCTGCAGATTGCTAGCAGTAAGGTTTTTTCTGGGCTCTGGGTCAAAACACACAAGAATACTGACACCAGTATGCAGTTATTTTCTAGAAGGTGTCTGTAGGGCTTCCACAACAGGCAAGAATTTACAGACAAAAGGAGACAAGTGACACTATTTGTCCACCTGAAAATCAGGGGCATTTATCCAAACCATAAATAATATTCAACAGCTGAGACTCAAGGCTAGGAGTTACATCTGCACACTCAGCTATGCTTTCTCTGCAGCTCAGGAGTAGAAATATAGCTACAGACACCCTTTTCATCAGAGACAATACACAACGACTGCACTTTAAGGAACAAAACACCTCATGATACACATACGCATTTGTCAGTCAACTGTAAGCTGCTGCAAAGCCTCAGTGGCCAAAGGGTTTGCTGCCAGCAACTCATTCCTCACTCTGCTCTCCCCATGCTCTGAGGGCAGTGGTGAGACACTTGCACGGAGGTTTCATGTCCCTACTACTCGGACTTTGACACCTATACTCTCAGCAGCTCACATCTATGCTTCAGGACAGTCTTTATGGACCGAAAGGCTGTATGCAGATCAGTCAGCAGACAGCTGCTGCAGGGCCTCAGCATGGGGAAACCACAGCAGGGTGCAGCTCTCCTCCAGCCTGCGGCCCCAGATACTTCCCATCAAAACTATCACGTGGATCAGCGTCCAGCAAGCGAGGACGTGTCCCCAGGTCACGTCAGCTACATCAGAGGAGCCTCAAACTGACTCTTTCCAACTCAACCCCAGAGGGAACTCAGGGCAATAAGCATCAGGCCGTGTCCACCTCCACAGACAAAAGCTCTGTCTGGGGCACAGATACCCCTTTTCCCACCCGCTGAATCAAAGCAGGCTTCCTTGAGAAAAGCCTTCATTTACGATTTGGGGACTTGGGAGCGATGTTAAAACACTCGCAGGGCGAGACCGCGGACAGCTCCTGGTGATGGCCCCTGCCACCGCAGCTCTCCCTGGGACATTCCCTTAACACCGCCGCCTCTTGGCAGCTGGAGCCGCGGCGGTGCGGCTGGAATGCCTCGTGTGGGAGCGCCGGGAGCACCGCGGGGTTGGGACACCTCCCGTGGGGCCGAGCCCGGGGCGGGGGTGGAAGAGGAACTCTTCGCTCCAGGGAGGGCCAAACCTTTGGCTTTTTGTGCCTCAGCTTGCCGGGGCAGTGTCAGACTCCTCCCTGCCCCGCCCCGCCCCGCCCCTGTGGGGCACCGGGGTCAGGAGCGGCGGGGCCGACCCACAACCCGGCCGTGCTCCCGCCGCTCCCACAGGAAGCGCTCCGGCCGCCAAAAGCGGCGGTGCTTAGGGAACGTCACCAATACAGGGAAGAAAAAAAAAAAAAAAAAAAAAAAAAGGAAAGACAAAACACAGCAAAAGCAATGCTATTCAGCTCACTCCCCCCCGCCCCAAGGAAAAAAAAATCCAACAAAAGCAAAAAAACCCACCAAAACCAAACCGCAAGTCAATAAAACCCTAAAAAATCACAGGGACAAGGCTTTCCCATATAAAGCCTTAAGGACAAGGCAGAACAGCAAGGCGGCCGCGGCACTCACCCCGCCGGGCTCCCCGTTCCCGGAAGCGCAGCCAGCAGAGGGAAAGGACGGAGCCCGGCCCCTCCCGGGATGTATCCAGAGGCGGAGACACTTCTCCCCGGGCCCACCGGGAACGGGCCGGCGCCTCCGCCCCGCCCGGGAAAATGGCGGCCCCCCGCCCGCCTCAGCGGGCCCGGCAGCGGCCTCTCCCTCCCCTGCGGCCCCGCCGGCTCGGCCCCTGCTCCTCCAGCTCTGCCTCCCTCTCGTGGCCGAGCTGACAGAAAGCACCCCGGCCCGTGAGGGGTCATTAATTACTATTACTTATTTCTGAAGCTGGGTTATTTCTTATTATTTCTATTTAAAACTTATTTCTTTGAGCCAAGTTGTGCTGTTGCTGTAGCCAGACACTGTACGGGCTTAACCCTTCATGGCATTCCTGAGGGTCTGAGTGAGGCAAATAGCTCTAAGAAGGGTATATATATTTTTTTATTATTATTATTATTAAAAGGAATCTGTGGAGCAACATGAGGGTTATTGGGAGCTGATGAACACTTGCAGCTGAGATGTGGAAAGAAAGCACAGGGTAAAGGTTGGGGGGATCTGCCTCCAGCAATAACTCAGGGGTTAGTCTAGGGCTAAAAGGCAGGAGCTGGCTCTGATTGCTACAGGCTGGGGGTACACGCTGACCACATCAGCATAAGCAGCCCTCTTCATGAGGGTGAGGAGAAAGCCTTTAGCGAAATATATTTGTGCCCGGTGCTGTGAGTGGGAGAGGCAGAAATGCCACAGGTTATGGTGGTAAGGACAGAGCTGCCCATGATGGCCCAATCCGAATGACAGCCAGGGCTGCTCTGTGGGGCACTGCCACGGCTGTCCCTTCAGCTCAGGAAGGAGACATTGGAGGAGATGTGCCTCAGGCACCAGGGTGTGTGCTCTGATGAAGAAAGGGTTCAAGTCCCACTCCCCCAATTGCAGAGAGCTTCAGGTTTGGGGTTTGCTCCTGTGCTGGCAAGCAAGCATCTCCTGCTCTGCAGGGCAAGGGCTCACTGACTAGGGCGAGCAGAGCCTGCCAAAGAAGAGGATGGTTTGTGATTTGTTGTGTCTGATGAAGAAAAGAAAAGGGTGGTCAGCTTTGAAAGTCATTGTTGGGACTCTCGATCTCATCATCAAGACACCTGTGGCAGCTGCTGCCTCAGTACCTTCTTCATTGACCTCCAGAAAAGCTTTGTGAATAACTTGTGAGATGAAAAGATCCTTCTTCATTGACATTCCTGTGAAATCAGCCTGACCTGGGTCAAAAGCATTTTGTATCCCCATGCTGCTCAGAGGGGATTTAAGGTCATAATTCTCTTCCACCTTCAACTTGGGCAGGTACAGGTCCACTTCAGCTTTCATCATGTTTGCTGATTTGGTCCATTCAGCCAACTTCTCATATGTCAGCTCTCTTTCCACCTGCAGTGAGTTGAGGAAGAAAACATTTGGAATGTGAAGGACAGAGACAAGACCTGCATAGACCAGTGTCTTAATGCTCATCGATATAAAACAAGACCCAACTACCAGCAGTGACTACAGATGGAACATGCATCATATTTAGAAGGCACGATCCTACAAAGTGCTGAGTGACTTATACTCCTATTTATTTTCTTAAAGGTGGCAAAGTGTAGGCCTGAAGCCTCGGAGTAGTTCATAATTTTTTTCTCTGGTGTGAAGAACATTGCTCTTTTTGCAATGTATTACTTATAACAATAATAATAGGTGTTTGATGTGTGTCTATATGGATAAATTTTCTCTTAGTAGTGATAATTGAATGGGATGCATTCATGGGGACTGAGGTACAAATGAAAATATTTGTCCTGCTCTGTTTAGAATCTGAAACTGATCCTGGCATAGTCATGAGTTGCTGTTGACACCTTCCGAGTCAGGGTACTCAGCACTTACTTTGAGAAACCTCACCACAGGCTATCAGCTGGAATTCTGGACTGAAAATTACATAAAAATTAATTAATACAGCCCTCAGAAGGAGACAGCTCTAGGGCATGGTGATTCAGAGATGATCCTTGGCTTCCCTATACTATACTGGCAGTAAGAAAGAGGATACAAAATAGTCTAAGAGAGTTGTGTGTCATCTAAAGCATAGGTTTCAGATGTATTATGTTTGCATTGTTATCACATGTCCTGAATCCTAAGCTGAATATCATGGTGTTACAGGTTCTGAAACTAAGTATGAGCCCATCAGAGCTGTTTACTGTGATTTTGAAGCTTGTTCTTCCTCACTTTTTTCATCAGTTTCTATTACTGTTTCATAGTGTACGTGATGCAACAGTAGGTCAGCTTTACCAGCTCCAGACCAGTAGTGTTATCACTGATGTCATCAGGTAGGACAACGAACATGCTGAGTTCATTTTCCACATATGGCAGCTCAATAATTCTGATTTTCATGGTGTTTTCATGGAATACGAAAAATTTATCTTTCAAAAACATCATCTGTACTGGTTTAGTCTTGGTCTGGAAAAAATCAGACATAAAATTTACTTGTTTCATTGAACTGAAAACAAGTACAAGATTCAGCAGCATATGGATACCCAGGGCCTTTTTCTTTAGACAGTATCACGTACATCCCCTTTTCAACGTCTTTGAGATCTTTATAAAATATTAGCTAAATACACACAAGCTAAATACCTACTGACTGAATCCCATGTAATGTATTTCTTAATTTAAAATAAAGGAGTTAGCTTTGATAATCAAGTAACTCTCCTTGCAGGCCTTGCTATTCACCCTGTGAATTAAACCCTCTCTGGCACCAATGTATTTGGTTTACATGGTGGTGGGGAAGCTGCAGGAATGGCTTCTGTGAGGAGACACCAGAAGATGCCTCTGTCAGGCAGAGCCAGTTTCAGCTGTCTCCAAGACTGATCTGCTATTTTCCAAATCTGAGTCACTCAGTGACATTGGTAGTGCCTCTGTGATTACATATTTAAGAAATATGCTCACAAAAGCAGCAGGCAGAGCCAAGTGAAATGATGTGGGAGAAACTGCTCTGAAGACACCTAGGTCAGTGAGGAAGGAGGGGGAGAAGGTGCTCCAGGCCCTGGAGCTAAGATTTCCCTGCAGCCTATGGTGAAGACAATGGTGATGCAAATATCCACCCTACAACCCATGGAGAGCCCATCCTGGAGCAGGCTCCTGGCAGGAGCTGTGATGCTGTGGAGAGCAGCCCTCTCAGAAGCAGGTTTTCTGGCATCACCTGTGACCCCACAGTGGACTCACACTGGAGCAGTCCTTGAAAAACTGCAGACCATAGAAGGACCCACATTGGATGTGAAGGACTTTATCCCATGGAGAGGACCCCACACTTGAGTAGAGGAAACATTTGAGGAGGAGGAGGAGAGAGCTGTAAGAGGCAATGAGCTGACTACAACATTAGCCCATGCCTGGTCCCCTGGGGCATGGTGCTTTGGAGCACAGGTGAGTAACGAGTAGTGTTGAGCCTGGGAGGGATGGGGGGGAGGCACTTTATGTTTGGTTTCCTTCTCACTAACTTACTCTGAGAATTGGCAATAAATAAATTCCTTGAAGTTGAGCCTATTCTTCCCATGATGGCAATCATGGAAACATGCTATGTTTCTTGTTTTCCCTGTTCTTTCCCTGACCCATGACTTTTTCATCCTATTTTGCTCCCCCTATCCTGTTGAGAAGGAGCAGTAATAGGGAGTCTTGGTGGGCACCTGGTGGCTGGGCAAGGTCACCCACCACAACCAACTGCTGTAATGGATCCTAAAACTGCACACGTAGCATAGTAGGTTTTGGGTACACAGTCACATCAATTCCTTCACGTTGTCTGGCATACAAAAGGTATTTGCACCCTTAATCTATGTCAAACAAAATGTTTGTTTCCATTGACAAATAGTTTTGCTTGCTTTTGACACAGTCCAAAAATATGTGTGCAGTCAGCTACTGGGAATTGTCAGTACACGATCATTTAAATACTGTTAGCTCAATGAATAGATCATCTGAATAGATCACCCTCACGCACTCAGCTAAAATGACAAACCCTGTGAAAATCCCCTGTGAAGTTTGACACAACACCCAGGGTGCGCGTGGGAAGAACAGCTGGATGAGATCCCACAGTCACAGGGTTCCAAGAGCAGAAGTGAGCTCTAGGTGTGTAAACATTGCTCTCAAAAAGCAACCTGGTCTCATCTGAAAATGGCACTTAGAGAAATTTCTTCTTGGCTTAAGCCTTAGCCTGCTTAGCTTATTTTTTTAAAATTAACTTTAACTGTTCCCAAGTATTTTGATACTGAGTCGTAAATTTAAAATCCCATTTTCATAGATATATGTAAATAAGACAATCCTGAGTTATTTTCACAGTTGATATTCTCCCTGAGTTTATACCACTTTCTCAGCTGTAAGTTGTGTTGCAGTGGCATATGAAATACAGGTGAAGTATTTTCCCCTCAGTAATAGACATTGACATAGGACAACAGGCATATTGACCAGGAATTTACCTTGCTTATTCTGAAGAGCATCTCAGAAGTATTTTTCTCCAGAAATTTCTTTTCCCACTTTCCTTTGAAATAAATGGCATTTACTAAGACCAACACAGTGCGAGAATGGAGAGATCCTGCAGGCAGCAGACTCTGTATTTTCCCTTCAAAATCAGACAAAGAGACTGTTATTCCAGTGTGACTCCATAACTTGCCAGTTTTAATTGTTCCTTGTCTGTGCTTACCTCTCTTTCAAAAATATTTGCATTTGGGAGGATTTTTTACTCTACATTTTTATGTAGTCCATGTGGTAAAAATGACCTTTGAAGTATCTCTGTATCCTTTGTCCAGAGAAGTTGTGGATGCCCCATCCCTGGAAGTGTTCAAGGCTGGGTTGGATGGGGCTTTGAGCAACCTGGTCTAGTGAAAGATGTCCCTGTCCATGGCAGGGAGGTTGGAACGAGATGATCCTTAAGGTCCCTACCAAACTAAACCAATCTATGAATTCTCTGGGTTTTTTTAAAATTATATTTATTGAAGTTTTGGTAGTAAATGGCATTGGGAAGTGGATAAAGCAGAATAACTTGGATGTTCTGTGAAGTTGCTTGCGAGCAGCTGAGGAATGCAGAAGTAAAACCCTCACTAATCATTGTGTGGCCACACAGTATCTACCTGTGCACCCCTTCGAACAGCCATGGTTCAGAAGAGACTACAGCATAAAGAATTGAGAGAAGGACCTTGTAAGGAGCAGCAGTTAGGTTGGAGAGAGGTGTTCTTCAGACTATTTAGCTGTACTTTGCTCATCACCTCCCTGCCCTGAGTTTCTGCCTTTTATAGATCCTTGGCTGCAAGAGCAATAAATCTGAAAATACAAAATATTTGAAAGTTAGACAAGAAAAAAGTCTTCAGAGTCATACTTACTCTCAGTTTTATTTTCTACCCATGAATTGATCTGCGCTCTGACTTGTTCTGCAGCTCTCTTAAAGTTTACAGGTTGTGGCTTTGCATTGTAATAGCTTGTAATGAGTTGTAAGAACTTCTGAAAGATAGGATGACAGAATGTGTGCTTATTTAGTTAAACCTGAGTCATAAAAATGTTAATAATAATCAGTTTAACAGATTATACAATCTGCTAATACATAATTTAAGAAAATTTAGTTTATATGCAATAACCTTTATAATAAGGTCTGATACATTCTATTCTAAATATTAAGTAAGGACTGATCAAACTTCAGTCTCAAGGAAACTGATACTTCAAACTTTTGTGTTTGAAATCAAAGGTTTCAAATTCTAAATTTTGAAATATTCATGAAATCTTTACATTTTTTAATTTCTCAAAATTACATTTCAATATAATTTAAATACTTTTTTTCCTGCTTTATGAAGTAGTTTTCAGTACAAGATGGAAGAATAGTCTAATAGTCTCATTTAAAGTTGAACAAAGGCTTTTAGTTTGCTTCAGAGGTGAGGAGCCTGCCAAAAATTTGTGAGGACAGTAAAAGGAGTGTTCTGCTAGAATAAAGTCATGGCAGAAAAGCAGAATTAACATTTGCATTGCTGTCGGCTGTTGAAATCATTCATGGAGATTCCCAGCAGGGAATTCCCTCGATTCTCTGTAAAGCAAATGTACATGAGATTATGGAGAAAATGAGCAATACACATTCAGAAGGACAAATTGCTGATTACTCAGGAAACCAAACAAACTCCAAAATCAAAGAACAATAATCTCATTTAAAATCCCCTTCCAAGGACCAGGAAGATGATTAATACAACATCAGTTTTGAAAAGATTTCAGAGATACAGATAATTACAAACTCATGAGTTGGTGTGGGGCAAATTAATAGAATGGGCGTAGTGGGTGTTTGAGTTAACGTGACTTATTGGAGGAGTGTCAACAACATTTTGTAATAGGAATTCCAAAATCACAAATCTGTTGGAGCTTTCCAAAGGTGTTAGGAAGCAGATAGGTAAAAAAAGGGCTGTGCCATTACAGTCTTTTTGGGTTGCCAAAACACATTTTGTAGGGACTTGTCACCAAAGGCTGAGCATCCATGGGGCTACAGAGATAGGTCTCATTTGTTGAAAAGAGTGGAAACCAAAAATAGGAGGAAAAAACATTCACAATGAAGGGTTATTACTACTGGAGTACCAGAGATATGTATACTGGCATCTGTACTACAGTATGTTTTCTATAAAACCAAAGCCTAGATGTTTACATTAATATATATATATATATATATATATATATATTAACATAACTTGCCCTCTATGGCTGTTCTCGTGTCCTCACTCAAACCCCAGTGCTATCACTTGGGATTTTTGTGTTGTCTCTATTAATAATCACTCCTAATGTCAACATATTCCCAAGTAAAGATGTTCAACTCACAGGCAGTAATGGGTAGGTCTTTTCCTCATACAGTCGGTTGGCACTCTTCAGCAGGTAAGTGCTTCTGCGTTTGTTGATGTCAGACAGGAGCTTTTTGAAGCCAGAGTGGATGTTTTCTCCTCCCTCATGCTCAGGATCCTTGGAATGAGACACCAATTAATACGCATTTTTTTCTGTTGCACCTGCCATGTTTCTTTAAATTGTTCATGGGTGTTTTTAATTGAAGAGGAGTATCAGAGAATGAAACTCTTTTTTGAGTATGTCGCATGTTTGCAGCACTGTGTATAACTAGATAAATGGATTTCTGTAGGGCAATTATTTATTTCTGCAGTGCTTTATAGGCTTTTGGGGGGCATCATCTGATGCTGCTCCAAGGAAGCTGAGTCTCTTCATTTTTGTAATTTTCAGGACTGATTTTCAGTTTCACAAGGATCCATCAATGCACCCTGGAAGCTTTTGAGAAGCTGTTCTATCCTCACAGAGACTAATGTCAGGGCATGGACTTATCAACTATTTTCCCTGTTTCACGTGGGCATTTTCTGTTGCTGTTTGGATTTTGGAGAGAGCTTGTTCTGGATGTCAGTATTGATAGTTTTAGGGAGGATTGCTTGTCAGCTGTTGCCAACTGTTGCTTTGTAAATGGAGGAATGAGCTGCCACCTGCCAGCTGCTCCCCAGCAGCTGCCTGGATGCAGTGTCCTCCTCCACGTCATGTACTGTGCCCTGCACAAGGGACACCGAGAGTCTCTGCCACTGACTCAGGGTGACTTGTCTGTCATTCCTTGCTATGATCTTTTCTCACTCATGGGCTGCCAGGGAGGACACCTAGGAAAGAATTTGGTAGCCAGAGGACACAGGATAACAGAGGCTGAGTTTTTCAATGGGATGGGAACAGAACAAAGAGGCAGTAGGGGGAAATACCTGAAGGAAAAGATTAGACAGACTTTGCTACAATTTATGAAGTCAGTGAGTTGTGTGCAGTGATTCATCTTGAAGAACCATCTCACACCATCAAGGGAAATAATTATATAATCCCCTTGCCCTTTTTATTTGCAGTTTGTCTAATTTAATTTCTTTCAGCTGTCTTTTAGCTTCTATGCTGAAAAAACCATGGCTTTGAGTTTAATACTTTTCAGTGATTAGGAAGTTCATTTGTTGAAAAAGATCTAGGCAGTTTCTCCTGCTGGCAGGTCTCTGTGGAGCACATGAGCAAGAGTGAGTCAACACACATTACCTTAAAGTGGAAATTTTTCTGCCTGATGTGTCTGTGCATCCAAAAGGAGGAAGGGACTTTATTGGGTAGGGCTAGAGTCAGGTGTGAATGCAGTAGTTGTTTATCGCTACAGAAAAAAACTAAACCCCACCAACCTGAAGGTGATAAGAAATGGAATTGTCCAAAGCATATTAGGACCAATGTTTTTTTATATTTTCTCAGCCAAGCTAAAAACAAGTGAGAGTATTATGGCCAATCAAAATGCTGTTAGTGTCTGAGTTCCGCTTTTGAAAGACTGAATTCATAAGTTTTACAGTCATATTCCCTGCTTGTTCACTTTATCTGTATATAGTTCTTACTGAACCGAGACAGTTGATAATAGACTGAAAACAAGCAGATGTTAAAAGCCTAAAGCAATAGTTGCATTGGACTATCCCATTCTCAGAGGTTTTTATCTCTGAGTATTTTGTTGTAATAAATACCATCTTTCTTTTCTTTGGTCTTGCTGGGGAAGGCCTTGTTGTCTCAGATGAACCTTCTTCTCTTGCAGTCTGGTTAAAATGAAGAACCTGTGATGATGATGATAAATGTTCATAAAGACAGCTTGTTTGTTTGAGGAGTTGTAAGTATTTAGTTTTCTACAGTAATTCACCTGCCATGCCCAATGATAGTCTGTTGAAGTTGTTGAGAACAAGACCCTACTCTTGATTAAATATCTGTAATTGTATCATTACTATATAGATTTTAGCCATGTGGACTGCTTAATAATATATCAGTGTTGTGACTGGAACAAGCTCCCCAGGGAGGTGGCCACAGCACCAAACCTGACAGAGTTCAAGAAGTGTTTGGAGAACACGCTCAGGCACATGGTGTGACTTTTGTGGTGTCCTGAGCAGGGCTAGGAGTTGGATTCAATGATCCTCATGGGTCCCTTACAACTCAGTATATTCTATGAATCTGATATTTTCAATACTCACATATCTCCATTACTCATGGAAGAATTACCATTTTTATGGACTAACTATGTCACAAACAAAGCTTTATGCCTCTCCTGTGCAGCCAAACACGTGTTCAGGAGAGCTTGCTAACTTCTGTGTGCACTATGAGAAAGCAGAAATACTGCGGCCAGAACCAGCTGAGGTCTAGAAGTAGTGATATGGTACATATCTCCTTTCTCTAGCGTATCTTAGCTCCATATTCATTTTTTTTAATAAAGGTGTCTCTTCGTTACTATTTGAGCTCTAGGTTAGGTTAATTATTCTGTTCAGAGGACAGCTAAAATGGAATGTAGAGTTCCAAGCAAGACCGACAGTAGCCTCTAATGTCAGTAACCTCTCCTTGACAGAACACTTGCAGTGCTCTGTGAACTGTCAGTGTAAGCTAAACGTAGGGTTGGTGGAGAGCAGAGATCTTGGAAATAAAGTGGAAGTGACCTGCCATTGCATTGGTACAGAGGAGAGCTCCACTCGTGCTGTCAACATTGCAGATCACTGTTCTCCCATGTTGTTCCCTGCTGTTCTCCATAGGTAGAGTAACAGTTCTATTTATGTAGGAACCCCCTGTAAGGTGGTACACAGCTGATTTCAGAGCTTACCTCAGCCATCTGGGTTGCGGTGTCACCTTTTGCGCCCAGGTGGACCATGGCAAGAGCAGTTGCAATACTCCAAGGAGAAAAGAAAATGTTTTGGCCTTTGGAAGTTTCATTCAGCTTTTTGTAAAGGTCCAGAGTGAATCTATTGGTTGACACTGAGAGAGATTCCATTGGTACACCTGAGACAAACGAGTGTCAGAGAAGTGGTGACTGCCTCTTCACTTCTTTTAAAAAGTACAAAGCTACCAGTGGGAGATTGCCTGCACCTCTCAAATACAGTCTGAAGATATCCCTGGGTAAAACACTGCACAGACACCAAGTATAGTCAGCTAGTATGTCTCTTTCTAAGACCTGGATTAATTTTTCTTTCCTCATCACTTTCAGTGTCCTCACCAGGTTTATCAATTGAGTACAATTTTAGCTAGAAATGTTTTCAGAGTTTAGACTTATTTCAAAAACTTATTTGCTCTTTCCGTAATTTTCAAAAGTATTCTTCAATTCTGAAAGAGTGAAACAGAGTAATTTATCACCATGCTGCTTTGGCCTTTTTTCTGTTTGTTTGAACTTCCTGTGCTATTACTTTCTGCTGAAAAAAAAAGCTGTATTCAGGTGATTCACTACATATATTCTGAAGGCTACCAGAGAGGTACAGATTACACATTCTTGGCATAGGTAAATCCATATTTGGAAGCAGTAGCTGGATTTGCTGATTTCTGTTTTTCAAGAAAATTATTTTACCTTACATATAACCCCAAATAGTTCCTCTTTTAACTAACAACAAATTTTCTCTGGTTTCCTGCTTGTTTTTCCTGCACATTTTCCTTCCATGTTCTGCTTCTTTTCCTAAGTATGTTTTTTGAGGACAAAACCAAAGAAAACAAATAACCACAACCCCAGGATTAAACTGACTTTTCATATATGGAACCAGAGCAAATCTGTGAATCCTTTTAGCATTTTTTGGTCCATCTAATACTTTGATAGGTATTAGGACAAACTCAGAAATTTCCAGTGTCTTCATCAGTATAAAGACTAATTAAACATTTGGTAAAGCCAGTGTAAGATGGCACCAAGTAAAATGTACGCCTTAGGTCAACAGCAGCACCTGGACATTTAAACCCATCTTCACCCACAATTTGTGTGGCTAAATCAAAACTGCAGTCCTCAAAGTGGGCTGCTTCCATGAAGTGTCAGAGTCTGGAGCCTCTGAGCTACTCAAGTACTGTTTTTAAAGCTTCCTAGAGCTCTGCAACAGCTTTGAGGCATCCCCAGAAGTGCTTCAGAGGTGAATGCCATGCAGCCTGGCTCATACCTAAGCATTTTTAGGTCCTCCAAATCATGTATCTTACTGCTGTTCCTGGAGATGTTGATACACCCTGGTGATTAAGGGACCCTTCCTACAGGTCAGGAAACTTTCTGCCTTGCCAGGCTCTGCAGGTTTTGCCCAAGTCCGGTTTGCATTCTGTCCACTGTGCCTTGGCACAGGGTTTTCCTAAGGGCTACACTTCATAGTAAAAAATAAGCACTCCCTGCCCCTGAATGACTTTTGAAACCACTCAGTTTCAAAGAATTTGAAATGAATTTTTAAGACTTTCAAATAAAATCTAGTTATTTTGAAACTAATCTCTAATTACCTGAAATCCTGAGAGAGAAAAGAGTTAAGATGTGTCTTCAGTCAGGATCTGTGGTGGTCTGTGGGCAATGAGTACTGTTGGAAATGTAGAAATATTTGCACATCCCTTTTCTTATCTACATCCTCTTCTGGTGTTAAATGTGCACGTTCCCTCCTTTATTCCTAGTTCTCTCTATCACCTGAGCTCAGAACTTAGAGACCTCCTCAATTCAAGGTCACTGTTAGTGTGTGTATGTCCTGGAACATGAAGGCCAGTATTGCACTTCCCTACAGGTGTCCTCTGCAACCTTGGAGTTTGGCCTGCAAAAAAGTAGGAATTGCAGAAAATAATTCAACCACACTGCATTGCTAACAGATATGGTGATTTAATTTTACAGCTTCCTTTTCTCTATACCAGCTGGGGGAATTAATAGAAACTGATCTCGAAGTTGTGGCTAAAAGGGAATATTGAAATAGACTGTTGATCTCATTGATCCTCTGGTTCAATTTGAGGGGGAGCATCCAAATACTTGTAGACCTCAGGTCACACAAAGCCCTTGTTTCCCACAAGGATATTTTGCATTTTTGCTATCTTTTTTAAGAAAACAGGTCACAAAGGAAGTTCAGAAGGTCATGCAGTCACCTAAAATAAGTAATGAAATAAGAGTGAATGCTGGGCTCATTTGAGCTGGTGGATATTGTTTTGAAAGACTTCTGCTCTTAGCACAGTCAGTAAAGGTGCTTTAGGTACTTACAGGCCCTGCATTATACTGATCTTATTATCTCTCTCTCATGGACTTAGGGAGCTTGAATCATCCACCAAAAGCTGAAAAGCTGCTTGGAAATGCCTGTAATGATTTCTTTTACTGAAACTATCTTATAATAGTAGGGAGCAGAAACAGGAGAATATGTAAAACTGGATATCAGCAAACGTGTAATGTAAGATGTACACAAATGTTGCACTTTAAACCAGTGTAATTCTGATCTTAATCTGTGTAATTCAGATTAAATTGTATTGACAAATTTCATTTGTGATCATTATCTGTCTTTTCTGCTACATTCAACCTTAGTAAAGAATGGCTCCTTCCCACCAGTATGGCACATGCAGAGTAAACAAATTACCTGCATGTTGTCAACCTATGTGGAAAAAGTATAAGTATGAAGTTTGTGTTTTGAACCAGGATTATATTTTAGTGCTTCTACACACTTAAAATCTGACTGCTGCATATGCCATGCAAGATTTCAAGAGATATGTGCCTCACTTTCTTCATACCTTTTGTTTCTAAGTGCAGTTTTTGTGCCTTGACTATTCATCTTATTTTCTTGCTTCAGAAATGTATTATGCATTGTTATATTTACTTATGAGCTTAAGAAATGTTTCTGCTATGTATCTTAATCTGTTGTTGTTTGTTTTCTACATAAATTCATAGAAGAAAATCTCCCAAGCAGTTAGTGGTACTACAAGCTGCAAAGATTGGCCAAAAATACAGGAAAATTAAGAAAGGGCTCCCAAACTGTGTAGACACTCTTTGTGGTATAAACCAGTTGCTGCAAGATCCTGTTTGGTAAGAGGCATTGGAGTTACAGAAGGGAGCACATTAGCCAAACAAGCCATCTTGGTTTTGCAGTGCCAGATGTAAACAGTGAGAGAAAATAGTTAGTTGATGAAGACAGAATGGTAAAAAACAAGGTTTCACTGTATCACAACACCTGACCTAACAACTTCAAATGGATTGACCTTTAATAAATGGTCATAAAAAAGTTTTTTTATAAAACCAGTCATTTTCCTCTAGCATACTGATGAAGAAATTTGGTCTTTTTTGAAGCCATCTTTCATTCCTGTCTGGCTCAGCAGGGAGGTTGTATCTTTCTGCCTGATTACTATAGTCCTACGCCTGTCCTTTGTAAATAATCCATTCTGAGTAGGCCTTTTGGGCATTTGTTGAAGATGAATTCTCTTGCAGTTATTGTTAGTAAATAGCAGCAGAATTTAAAATCAGTGTTAGACTAAGTCCATTTATGGATCTCTACTCTGCAAAAAATCATATTCAGTTATGTTCTCTAGGAAGAAAATGAGACCAAGCATCACATCTGTTGCAATAGAACTCTAAAGACAGGACTATAAATGACACATGAAAAGGGGGTTCTTGTGCCTGTTTCTGGTGGTAAAATAAAACCTTTAAAATATGGATGCATTTGAATTGCAGTTAGAGAGTAGTGGGGGTTTATATGTTCTTGTCTTGAATACTAACAGTACACCAACACTGTAAATTTTCTTGGCTTTATTAGTGTAACCTATGTCTACCATTTCTGCTTTTCATGAAGTCTATCTACCATAGAGGTGCCAGGGATTACTTTATGAATCTGAGATTGGTACTGGAACACAAAACTCCCATCTTTCATTGCAGGATAAACTGAAAGCATGTTAATATGCTGCGTTTTGACAAGCATGGAATCATTAAATGACAAGCAGCCCATGCTCACAATGTGTTTGTGTTGAGGCTTGCTTTATCAGTTTCCAGTAAGTACTTCTTTCTTTAGTTTTCAAAGTTACTATGGCTTTTCAAAGAGGAATTCATGGACCTGAAGTTGCAAATTTTGATGATACAGAACAAACCCAAGCCTTCTTGAAAACAGTTTTATGGAAATGCAGTCACGCTGCACCTGTTACTTGACTAATGCCTTACAGGATGTAACAAAGAAGGAGCCAAGCTCTTCCCAGAAGTTCCTGTGAGTTTTGCATAGCCTGGTTTTTGGTAGAGGGGAGGCCACAGAGGTGGCTTCTGTGAGAAGCTGCCAGAAGCTTCCACTATGTCCAGCAGAGCCAATCCCTGATGGCTCTGAAGGTGGACATACTGCTGGCCAAAGCTGGGCCAGTTAGAGAGGTTGGTAACATCTTTGTGATAACATATTTAAGAAGAAAATCAAAACAAAGTGCACACAGTTTTTTTTCTAACCCGAGAAAAGGAGGAGGTGAGGACATGTGAGGGAAAACAACATGGAGACACCAAGGTCAGTGGAGAAGGAGAGACAGGATGTGCTCCAGGCACCAGAGCCAGATTCCTCTGCAGGCCATAGTGAAAGCATGGGGAAGCAGCTGTGCCCCTGCAGCCCACGGGGATCCACGGAGGATGCAGAGATCCACCCACAGCCTGTGGGGAAGTGCCCCAGCCAGAGCAGGTGGATGCCTGGAGGAGACTGTGATCCTGTGGGAGATCTGGTGGAGAGAGGGCTCCTGCTTCCAAGCTGGAGCAGCCTGTCCTTGGAGGACTGCACCCCATGGAAGAATGACCCACACCACATCAGTTTTGGGAGGACTGCTGCTTGTGAGAGTGGACCCATGCTGGAGAAGTTCATAGAGAACTGTCTCTCGTGGGAGGGACCCCACAGTGTAGCAGGGGGAGGACTCCTCTCCTGGAGTAGCGGAAGAAAACCTCAAGTGATGAACTGACTGAAACCCCCATGGCCTGCTCCTCTGCACTGTTGATGGGAAGGAGGGAGGAGCTGGGGGAAGAAAAGGTGTTTTAAGGGCTTATTTTAATTCCTATTATCCTCCTCTGATTTAGTTTGTAATAAATTCACTTTGTACCTCTAAGCCGAGCCTGTTTTGCCCTTGGAGTGTTTTCTCCTGATCCTTATCTCAATTCATGAGCCCTTTGTCAATTTTTTTTCTCTCCTCTGCCCAGCAGTGGCAAGGGAGGATGAGTGAGCAACTTTTGTGGGTGTCTTGTGTTTGGCCAGTGTCAAACCACAACAGATGATAAGAGGCAATGGGCACTGGCTGAAAACATAAAATTCAATCCAGACATGAGAGGATGAAGATGATCTCTTATGAGGATGGTCAAACACTGGTTGCCATGAGAACTTATGTATCCTCCATTGGAGGTGAAGACAGGTGTTCAAAACTCAACTGGATGTTGCCCTGTGCAACCAGTATCAGCTTAGCCTGTTTGCGAAGTTGATGGGACCTGATGATCTCGAATGGCCACTTCTACCCTGACAATTCTCTGTTTCTGGAAGGGTTAGGCTGACCTGAGAGGCAGATGCTAGTTACCATGACAATAATGCAGACAAGCACAAATGAAGCAGCTCCAGTGTTGCTTGCAGTAGAAGAGCTCTGCAGAGGGTCACCGCCCTGGATGAGTTCCTCTTCTTCTCTTTCACACTTTTCACTGGTATTCTTACACTGGAATGTGGACTCTTCAAGGAAAGCTGAGACTGGGAGTGGCTTGGTACCCAACCCAGCCTGTTTGACCCTTTGCACTTCTTGCCAGCTGGCAGTCACTGTGCTGTAGTTCCTCAGAGAGCCTCAGAGGTTCTGTTTTCATTGTTCTTATTTTTCACAGCCTTCACTTATGTGTTCTTCCACACCTAAAGAGCAAACTTCTCAGTAGAGCCGAGTCAATAGCACTCATCTGGGCTGCACTGGGGTGGGTCCTGAGGGACAGACAACTAAATCCTGAGCTATGGCTTACAGGCAAGGGAGGACACTGATTTCAGAAGCAGTACTTCGTACAGGAAAGAAAATGTGGATATACTTTGTTGAAGGGAGATATAGTTCCAAATAGAAACCTTCTGGGGAGGTGGAACAAGTTGTAATTATAGGTCAAATTTTGTTGAGAGTAAATACTTTTGCCATACCTCCCTCCTGCATTCACATTCTGTTGTCTTATATAGTGTTCTCTGACACATAGTTGGACTACCACAATGGGTGCAAAACTTTTTGCTATTCCTTATGGCCATGGGGATGGCACAACTGCTGCCCTCCCAAGCCGCCAGAGGGAACTGATGCTGCCAGTACAGCATGGCTTGTTCACTATTGTACTTGGGCAAGAGGGATGTGTGGAAGGTTCATTTTTTTCACATTGCTTGTTCACTCTTGAGCGTGGTCAAAAGGAATATTTGGAAGGTGCTGTTCTGAGCCAGAGCCTCTGGTCAGACTTCTTATTTCTAGTGTGTTGTGAGAGGTATGTTTGTAAATGCCTAGGATGGCATGAAGAATAACAGCATTTGGAGGCCTATTTGAAAACTAGTGAAAATAAGACAGCAGTGTGTTAGAGTTTCTCAGCTTTGTCAATTGGGGTGATGTGGTGGTTGATTTGGAATGACAAAAATGGAAACATGCTCCAGCTGTGCAGATTGCAGGATGCTATAAGAGAACCAAGTAACTCAGTGTCTTGAACAACATAAACACAACTTCAAGTTTATATATTTTATTAAACGGATCGCATGGTAAAATAATTAGTTAATGCACTCATAAACAGATCAAACATTTGGCAATATTACTGGTGGCAAGGAAGCTTTGCAGGTATTAACCAGAAAACAGGTATAATTAAGTAAAATTAAAAAGAGGAAGCAGATTTAAATTCTAACAGGTTTAGATTACATATCAATAAAAGGTGGCAAGAAGGCATGTTGCTAATAGTTTTCTAAGCATTTTTTGCTGGTTGGAAATCTCAGCAACCTTAAACTACAAAATTTGGAGAAATGAGGGGAAAATGCAATGAGATTACAAGTCAACAATTTAATATTAAGGGTTGGACAATTTTCCTTCACAGCCTTACTTTTTCAGGAAGCTGAAAGAGCAGGAGAGAATGAATGTGATGTGCCTATATACATGTGGTGAGACAGGGGATGGTAAGGGGCATTCTGAGATTATTCTGGATGTGTATTAAATTTTGTTAGTTTCCAACAGTCATTGACATTTGAAATTAATGTTATGAAATTATATTGTAGTACAAGTGCAGGTTTCCAGGAAAAGACAGCAAAAGAGAGCACAGAGATTTCTGTAAGTTTGCTTTTTTTTTTTTTTTTCGGGGTTCTTTTTCCTCCCTGTGAGAGTCAAGAGAATGAACTGCATTTCCTTTGAAGGCAGCATTTGACATAGGGCTAGATGATGGCCTGTGTGCAGAGAGCTTTTATGACTCCACCTTACTTTTAAACAAAGCCAGAAGAGCAGATGTGATAAAAAGGAGCAAAATTCCACACTTTCTTTTCTATTTAGGACTGTCTTGTTAGGACAATAGAAACAAGCAGTAGAAGGGTGTTTTTGGTGGCTCAGGATGGTTTCTGGATGCTCCCTTCTTTGAGGGGGTTTGGGTGGAAGGAGCAGAACAGGCACTTTCAATACATGAGGCTACATGGCTTAAGGCTGAGGTTTTAGCACTGCAGTTCACATTTTCCCATTGAACAGTGAACCTTGGTTGCTGTCTAGAGCAAGTAATAATTCATTCTAGAGGAGAGCAGAATCTGCCAAAAAAGAGGATGCTCTTGGACTTGTTGTGTCTGATGAAGAAGTAGAAAGGGTGGTCAACCCTAAATTTCAGAACATGGCTAATAGGCGCACTTGTTAGTTCTATAATGACAGCTGTAGCAGCAGCTGCCTCAGTGCCCTTCTCATCAACTGCAACAAAAGACTTGTGAAAAACTTTGGAGATCATCACTTTATCCTTCTCAGTCATTCCACTGAAATCAGCATTGGTGCTGAAGGCGCTGCGCATTCCCATCCTGATGAGATTTTCACTGAGGTCATATTTCTCTTCCATTTTGAATTTAGGTAGGTACAGATCCACCAGAGTCTCGGTCATCTTCTTAGAATCGGTCCATTCGGACAGCTTCTCATACGTCAGTTCTCTTTCCAGCTATCATTGAAGAAAGGGAAGGAATTTGGTGTTTGCAGGGAAAAACAATTAACTATGAATTAATCAATTTTATGGCAATGTAATGAATTAAACATTTTAAATAGCAAATTTAACATTTAGCGGAAAGCATGAAGTAGAAATTCGTTTTACTGATGATCAGAGACAAGGTGCACAAGAAATATTTGAGTCTTAATGCTGTGAAGTTTTTAGCACCGCCCTTTCCAAATTAATTGCAAAAGAGAGATGGGAAGGGCATTCAACAGCTGCCATGCTCAATGGTAATTCTTTCCTCTCTTTTAATTCAGTCCTGATTACAATTGGTGTGTGGCACATGGTTTGGTCCAGTTCTATAAAAAGAGGTGTTAATATTATTGCATATATTTCCTTGACAGCTTTGAAACAAAGTGCTTCCGGCAAAGTCTTTTACTGCCACTCTGTGTACTGGGCACTATGCCACGAGGATTCAGCTCAGATCAAATGGAGGAAAGCAACTGAATGGTTTAGATTCCAAGAATTTAACAATCTTGGAATTATAGTAACTACAGTAGCAGACCTCATTATTGTAGCAAACACAGTCTCACCAAAATCCTAGTTTTTCATAGAGCAGAAAAATGGTGGGAGGGGAGAGAGAGAAAAAGAGTGAGAACTATATAGAAATAAATTTCCAGGCCATGGACAAAAGGTGTCATCTCAGGAAGAACCTATGACTTCTTGGGTGGGGGTGTCTCTCTTGAATGAGCAAGGAAGGGAGATTTAACCCTTAGAGATCATGTAAAATTTGGTGTCAGTCAAGGGTTGTCAGACATGTCAGTCATGTTGAAGGGCCGAGCTTCTGATTATGCATAGTGTTGCCTGTCTTCAGTTCCTACCTAAAGGTGCTCAGCAGGAACTTTCTTGGAATTAGGTAAGTATTAAAGAAAATTATTTCAGATGGTGGAGGAAGTGAAACAGCATGATAACATGTCCTCAGAAAGGGAGATACTATTGTCAGCCTACCCTTCTTTTTTTAATGACTGTAATAATACAAAATGGTTATAGCATGCTTTCTTACCTGTTCAAGACCTGTAGTGTTGTCTTTGATGTCATCAGGAAGGAGGATGAACATACTGAGTTCACGTTTCACATATGGCAACTCAATCATTTTGAAATTCAAGGTTTCCATGATAAGAACTGGAAATGTTTTTCTCATGTACATCATCTTTACAGGCTTGGTCTTGTTCTGGAAAGTATTTATTTATAAGAAATCTTCCTTGAATGGAAGGGTGATGATGTCTCAGTGCAGTGCAGGGAGAGGAAATTTCATAAGAAGCTTTTAAAACAGTGATTTATCATCTATTTTCCAAAGCTTTTCTTGACTGAACAACTTTGCTTATCTTGGTGTCTGTCCCAAAGCTTTTGTTGGGGGCTGAACTGAGATATTTTTCTCTTCTCCCCAAAACATGGACAAGGAGGAAGGAGGAAGAGAGTTAGAAATGTCTGCAAGGATTAGGGGTATGGAGCAGGCGTGGGATATGGCCTTACAACACTCTGGCAGAAAAACAGCTGTGGATTAAGAGGATGATTAAGTTGTGCAGCTTATCGTTGGCCTCTCTCTGCCAACAAAAGGTGACCTGCTTGCTTAAAAGGTGACAAGCTGATTGCTTGACAAAAGATAACCCAAGTGTCAGAGCAAAAGGGCTCATGATGAGAGGAGATCCTGGGAAGTAGTCACGTTGTCAGGAGTATGTAACTTCTATTAACATCTATATCCCTTCATTCAAGGAAGCAGACCATGTGTACATGCTAATCAGAAGGCAGAAGGTGAGCAAACACACTTTGTGGAAGCTGCACAGAGTTCTTGTCTTTAACTGTGAATTCATTAACATCTCTGTGGTGGATACATGTCATTAACTTTGCTTCTAGCCTCAGGCAGCCATGCACAAGCTTAGGGCACCCTGTTGCAGCTGTGTTTGAGCAGGAATGATTGTGCCCAGGCTGATTGCACAGAGCAGAAGCCTGGTACTGTTCTCATCCATGACATGCCATGTAGCTCCTGTCCATGAAGCCTGAACTCTCAAAATCATGTTTTTACAATTTAGTCAATTTAAGCCCTGTTTTACAGAAAGGTTTTTAATGACTGTAGTGATTTTGGAAAGAGTAGCTGTTACCTGGAGCTCACTAACATTTACCTGAGCACATCCTAATGTTTCAGTGAGCTGAGCACTGATAGATTTTGCTGCAACCAGCTTTTCACAGAGTCTAGTTACCACAGGGCTACCTAAAAGACTTACAAAATGGAAAGATTTCAGCAATAGCTGTTGTAACCAGGTTGTTTACAGTTAGAAGGATACAGGAGGAAGTTACCTTGCTCAGTCGGAAGGGTTGCAGCTCTGTATCTTCTGCCTTAAATTTCACTTCCCATTCTGCCTTGAAGTAAATGGCATTTATCAGGATCAGCTTCGTGGAGTTTGTCACATCTCGTGGACCCAGCAAATTCTTGATTTTGCCTTTTGAAAGAGGAAGAGTCAGGTTTCATCCAGCATAGCACACGGAGGACATTTTGATAGGTTTTTCTCTCAGTTCAGCTTCTTAGTAAAAAGTCCAAACCTCAATGCCCTGCTCCCTAAAACGCTTCCCTGACATAAATCAGTGCATTTCTTTACAGTCTCTAAAGCTGTTTGCTGACCTGTCCTCCTGGCTCACTGACAGGGATTTACTCCTTCCTCCAAAAATTTCACCTTTCCAAAATCTCAGCTTCATGCCAAGCAGCTAGAAGCAGAAAGCCTCACTGGATGGCTACACCAGGTAGAAGGAGGAGCCCTTCTGCCCAGTGCAGGGTGGTAGAGCAAGGCAGGCAAACCCCCTGCCCTGGAACACACTGGTAGGCAGAGGTGTTCTCCCCTCTGCCTGCTCTGCCAGCAGTGCCTGGGTGCAGCACCAGGACACAGTTGTGCCTGAGGACCAGTTCCTGCAGGGCACAAGGGAGTCAATGGGAATCTCCTCAGGGAGCTCACTGAGGTCCAGATCAGGTGTTTGAAGCTGCATAAGTGTGCTGCTCCTTCTCTGTCCTCCCACCATGTTTCTGCTTACTTCCCACATCCACATCACAAGGCATGTTCTGGCTGCTGCAATAGCACCTAGGGAAGCAAGGGCACCTGCCCAAAGGAAATGACAAACTGACTTTATGGGAGAGCAAAGATGTTGGGGTTGAGCCCAGCTTACCCTCAGTTTGTTTTTCAACCCAAGTGTTGATTTCCTTTCCTGACTGTTCTGGTGCTGTCTTAAAGTTAACCTTCTGTGGCTCTGCTTTGTAGTAGTTCTTACTGAGCTGTATGTATGTCTGAAAAATAACAAAAAAAAAAAAGAGAAGAAAAAAAATCTGTACTAGAGAAATATACTAATTTTTAGTCCCAAAAGGAGGTTGTTAGCTCTTATACTTGATAGATTCTTGGACCTAGAGAACTGCAGGATCTTATTTGTTATTTTCTGCTGGCCTATGGTTTGACAATTAAGAAATAACCAAAGAACTGAAATTTCACATTCTTTTGTTCCAAGACTTATATGGAGAAATGAGGAAGGCTGTGCTTATCCTATGGATGTGCTTATTTTAATTTCTCATTTACAATTCTATATACTGGGGGAATCCCTACAATACAGTCAAAGGGCAATACATCTTTAAATTCTGTGAACAGACTGACTGGTATTTTCCAGTTAAGGTTATCAGTGGAGTCCAGAGTTCCCATTTGCAGTATTCAAGGTCAGCTTCCAACCTGTTCTATTAATGGCAAGAAATTAAAAAGAGAAATATTTTTTGCATCTTTTCTTACTCTTCTCTGAGATTTAACTTACGGGCAATAATAGGAAGGTTTTTTCCACATAAATGCGGTTTGCACTTTTCAGGGAGTAGGCACTTCTGGGTTTGTTGATGGTAGTCAGGAGCTCCTTGAAGCCAGAATGGATATCTGTAGCTTGCTTGTTCTCAGGATCCTTGGAAAAAGAAACCAAACATTCAGCAATTTTAATCTTGCATGAAGCTTTCAAAACATGCTAAGCGATGTGTATAGGAGAGGGATTTGGGTTCTTCCTCTTCCTCACTTTTTATTTACCCAAGTTTACCATCACTGCAATTTGCAGGGCTCTGTTCATGACTGGATTAACTGAGTTGCCATGTAACAAACCTTCCAGACTATCCCAGTGACTCATCCTTTCATGCTTCTGAGAGTCTGAGTGAGTAAAAGGAACTGAACTTCAACCTGTTGTAAAGTATGGTTGGGGTTTGTACTTTAAAGAGGGACACAGACAATAAATACTGGACTCCTAAAGCTGTATCTGGACATTTTGATTCTGGAGGTTCTTTATAATGGAACTTCAGGTCAATAGATACCAATTTTCTTCTCTTTGGTCTCCCCCGAGAAGGTCTGGCCACAGAAGAAGAGGCTTCAGCTCCTGCTCCCAGAGTGAAATGAAGGACCTGCAAGCAGAGTTTCCAAAGATAAGAAATAGGCATGAAGGACCTTGTGAGACTTAAAGTCCAATGGGGATCAAATGGTTGGCATGTTTCTCTCCTCGTGATAACTCACTGTGCTATCTACTGCTTAGGTGACTAACCAGAGGGATGCTGAGCTGCAGTGACAATAAATCCCATGGAATAACAATGAGTAGCACCATCCCCCTCCCAGACTACTAACACTGCTCTTGTCTGCATGCTGCAAGGTAGACCTCCCTTCCACAGCTGTTTCTCCCGACAATAGGAATGTGTTTGTACAAATCCAAATGGTTTTCCCCACAATAATAATACAAAAGAACCTACCTCTGCCATCTCAGTTGCTGTAGTTCCTTTTGCTCCCAGGTATGTCAGACCCAGAGCAGCTGATATGCTCCAAGGAGAGAAGAAAATGTTTTTTCCCTTGTTGGTCTCATTCAGCTTGTTGAAAAGATCAATGGTAAACTTGCCAACTGATGTGGAGACCACTTCCATTTTTACAGCCTAGAAAGAGGCAACAGACAGAATTGTACTATTTGAATGTTGAAAATTCTGTACACAGTACCCATTAGTGAGAGATGTTGCATGTTCAAGACAATCTGTTTAAATCACTGAAACTAATAGCATAACTGTATGTTTTTCTTTCACACAGATACTGTTTGCTGCCTGTTAGGAGTACCAATTTCTATTAGGTTTTTTTCTTCTTTTATACAGCTGCAGTTTTCTTTCTGATTCTTTCTGCCTTTGGTTTTCAAAGATGTGCAAATTTGTAACCTGTGTATTTATTTTCCTTTTTCTCCTTAACTAATGATTTATCAAAGCAATGTTCCCAGGGGAATTTATATGCATTTTTAGTACATTGGTTCACAACATATTTGAGTTTCCCACTACTACATTTTGGATCTGTATAGAATTGACAGCTGATAGTGTGAAAGGATTTAGGTGGAATTTTTAGGCTCATTTGCTTTTCCTGGCCAGCAGTGTATTCTGGGTAGTTTCATGAATAGCAAAGCTGTTGTTTCCATTTAGACTTATGCACTTTATTCATTGTGTGTACCTACCACCCCTTCTGTATGTTCCAGCAATTTTAGTTTCCCCAGAAACTGCCAGATGCCTTGAGGTTATGAGCGCTCCAGGCTTTAAGACAGCTACCCAGTAACACCTGCCTCATGTCATTTACCATTCAAGAGACCAGAAATGCTTATATTGTTGCTGGTGGTGGTATTAATATTTGTATCTATGGAATGGAGCAACAAAAATTGAGGGGCAATCTCTGTAGTCTGCAGGTATTTATCAAGTGTTTGGTTCCCAAACAACTACATTCTTTCTAGCAGTCAGTATGCCCTCAGGACTAAGTCTGTACCACAGAGTGATTTTCATTCCATGGAGAACATAACCAAGAGACCATCAGGATGGGAATTTCTGTTTTCAGCTAATGCATATTCCTCTGAGTCTCTCTGGCCTGATAATGTGCAGTGCTGTGTCTTCACCTCAAGTACAGAATTCTTCTATTAAAATGAAAATTTTGCTTGTAATGCAGTCACTGCCCTAAGAAAATTTTGCTGCTTGTGAATTCTGCCCCAAGTTAGCAGTTTCCCTTAGGCTTACAGAATTATTTTCTCTAATGGCTGACATTTAGAAAAACACAAGGCAAGAATAATGCATTATAACAGGTATATTATCATTTATTCATATAGGCACATATGGCACAGGTTGCTTTTTAGAAACATCATAAGTTACTTAAATTGATTCAAATATTTACCTTTAATCCTGTGAGAGAAGACTTAGGCCTTGTCCTCAGTCAGGTTCTGTCTTTGTGTGTTAAGCAATTTTTAAATTAAGGAACACAGTACTGCTTGCCCTTCCCTTTCCCTTTTATCTACATCCACGTTGCTTCCACCTACCCAAAGTTCCTTTCTACCACATCCCCAAAATGTCTTATGAAATTTTGACCTTTTTGTTGACCTGGTCACTTTTCAGGTTTAGACATTTCAAAATGACAATGGAATTATAATCTGATATCTGTTGTTGCACCACAATAGCCTACTGACAAGATAGCAAAGCAAGTTGCTGATTCCAAAGGTTTTCTAGTGTTGTGGAGATAACTGCCCTGTTGTTTGAAATAAAATGAGTTGTAAAAAGGTTACACAATACTTGGTCTTGGTTTCTGGATTTAAGCAGATATTGAGAGTCTGATTCTCCTTGAGTTTCAAATACAGCACCTCAGCATAAAACACAAAGCTTAGTGATTGAATTGGACACTGGGAGTCCAGCTTCAGACTGAAGACCATTAGGAGCACAGACAGAGGCAAAGCTGTGAAGGAGGGTAAGGGATGGACACCCCACTGGTTGTGTTGGTGGAGAAATCTCATTGCAGTCATGCAGGCTGGGAATCATTTGATACAAACACTGCAAAACCCTGAGTTACTGCATAGTAAGGAGGAAGGCAATAATTGAAACAATCCTTCTGGGAGGGCTCAGGCAAAGACAGAGAGAAACAAGAGAGGTAAATGTGGCACAAGAGCACACTTTGGCACCTTGAAGTCCCAGAAGAGAGACAGTGATGGATGAAGAACACAGTGGCAACAACTCTAAGACCCTGGAGGGCAGGGGAAGGTGCAGGAAAGGAAGGAAATTGTACCGTGTGCTAAGCATTTTTCTGCAAGCCTAATTACAGGAATACATTGGGTCAAGATTTCTAAAAAATGTCAGAAACCAGTCTTGTGCAAGACAGTGAAGAAATGCCAGAAATTAAACAAGTGCTAGTTTTAGTATGGTGAGTAAGAAATCTGGATAATCTGGATAGGAGAAAAGCCAGAAATCTGGATAGGAGAAAAGTTAACTGAATGGTGGTGAGAGAGCCCAAGCCAGGAGACTCCCAGTCTCAAAAATATATACTGTGAGCAAGGTAGTTGTCTTTGCTAGTCAAGATGCAAGGATGCCATGCAGGATGAGAAAGGAAGATGGAAAGGCAGAGTGGCTTTTGACAAGAGAGAAAAGAAAATCACAGATATTAATTGAAAGGGGCATCCAGAGATCAACCTACTGCTTGGAACAGGTCCATGAGTAGGTAAGGTTAGCCATAGCCCTTTCAAGGATGGAGATTCCACAATATTTCCAGCACTGCTGTTTACTTTGGGAAAAGATTGTTGCCTAATGTACAACTCACTTTTCATGTGTTGTGGTCACTGCCACTCAGTAATGATATGGCACAGCCAAAAGGACATCAACCGTGTCATCTTTGTAACCATGCTTAAAATAGTGAAGGAGAGAGAAAAGGTGACTCACATTTCCATTGACTTTAAAGGCCTGAGTGAGTTTGTGCTCATGTTTTCATGGTTTTGTTCCTCCTTGCCCTTCCAGGTGTGGCTTTCCTGTCTTTATTCCCAGGGCATATCAGGAAGTGCTTAAGAGGCTTATCCATGGGGACATGCTGCTCTTCCGTGAAGTGAAGAAGGACATGGAAGAATTGGATCTGAATGCACAGGGACACAATGTCATGTTTCATGACTGAGACAGGCAGAAGGCATTTCTCGTGGGGCTCTATAGGGATAGTATAAAGCACATGCTTCATAACACTTTTCCTATGTTCCTTCCCATTTGGGAGGCAGAGCCAGAAGGGATGGTGGGAGCAGCTGACCACTTGACAGAAAAAAAAAAGCACTCAGGGACAGTAGCAAGCAGTCTCTTCTCTGCCAGGAAAAGAGAGTCCTGCTGTTTCAAAATGTGTTTGTAGTAAGATGCTGTTGATGTGTGCAAGTCCATTAAGAAACCGGTTCCTTTGCTCTCTGTTGTCAGAGAGTCAGGAGCATTCCCTGCAAACATACATGACTGATCAGGACACTCTCTTAGGAGAAAGAGCAGTGATAGGTGTAAATAGGACCTGGGACATTCACATTCATCTTCCAGAAAGCACTTACAATCATTAGTATTACTTGTACTAGTATTAGACTTGATTCTCCCATTTGATCTTGTCTCAAACCAGTGAATAAGTGGCAAAGTAAAATGAGACCAAAGCAGTACAGTACTAGGTGGGAATTAGTTTTGTAAGGGTGAAGTTTACAGAGGAGAAGGTTGTGAGGCACATGTGTTTTATTTTCTTAGTTCTATAGTGTCTTTAAATATTTTCCAATTGCTGTGGGACAGAGATTGGAAAGTACACGTGTTAGCCCCTTTTCAAGCAAAAAAAAGCACCAGTATCTGGAATAAAGGCAATTTTGCAGGTTTATTTCATTGCAGTTCTGCCAGGCTGCAAAGTTGGTGAAAAACTGGCATGAATGTAAGTGAGTAGCCTGCCTTGGGAATCCTCATGAGCTGAAACCAATTGAGAAGCAGCAGCATTCTGCAAGAAGGAGATTTTCCTGGGGTTTTTTTATTTTATTTCTTAGGTATGAAAATTTTAAAATTACTGATTGAGCTCAGCTCAGTCTTTTCTGAATTGTGGGAGTTCTGGTTCAGGAAGTGCTGAAAAGATTAATGTTCTTCTTTACACGGTTTGGTACTTAGGATGTTGTGCTAGCATTTTGGGATTCTTTGGCCAGGAAAATGAGCCAGAGGCAAAAATTTGAGGTTATTTTTCATAAATACTCTGTTCTAATAATGAGAGATTTGTTAACAGTACAGGAAAATTAAGAAGTGCACAGGCTATTGAGATGTTCCTTGTGTTGTGTATTTAGTTCATTTTTGTTGTTGCAATAACCTGTTTAGTAATCGAGTTTCTAGGGTGAAGAAAACCTTCCCAAGAAGAGGATAGTCTTGGTCTTGTTGTGCCTGATAAAGAAGAGGAAAGGGTGATCTGCCAAAAAGATAACAGTAGCACCAAGACTTCGTGATGCCAGTGTTGCCGAACTGGCAGCTGCTGCCTCTGTGCCTTCTTCATTGACTTCCAGGTAACACTTGTGAAAAACTTGTGACAAAAACAGATCACCAGTCTTGGACATTGCTGTGAAATCAGCTTGACCTTCTGTGAAGGCATCTTGTATCCCCATCCTGCTCAAAGTAGATTTGAGGTCATATTTCTCTTCTAACGTGAACCTGGGCAGATAAACTTCCATGTTCATTTTCTCCATTAGTTCGGGCTTGGTCCATACAGACAAGTTTTCAAAAGTCAATTCTCTTTCTAGCTGCAGTAAGTAAAAAGAAAATTAAAAAATTTTAAAATTATCGAAAACTTGTGCTCTAAAGGCTATTTCTTCTCTTAAATGGAAATTTTTTCAAGAGGTTGTAAGAGTACAAGAAAAACAGTAATGAAACAGCAGTTTGGAGATCTTTTTAACTAAAGGAGAATGTTTTTCTGTGGTATATCAATGCAATATTTGAAATATTCTCAGTAACTATCAGGGAATATAGCAGAGTTACAATAGTCTGATTGTTTTTCTGTTCCCAGGGCTGTCTTCCCCACATTTCAGAATTTACTGAAAAAAACTTCCCCCCTGCACACAACACCTTAAAAATGAAAATTTCTTAAGGGTTTGTTATTCAGAGGAAAAATCAGGCTTTTTACAGAAGGTGGCAGTGTCCGTACATATTAGTTCTGGACATACTGGAACATAAGAGAGGCTGCCCAATTTTTGGTGGGTTTTTTCCAGAATGAAATCATATCTGTCTGAATTGGTGCGGACTGTGGATCTCAGCAGGGCTGGTTTTCTGTCCTCATTTTTGTTTGTCTGGAAAAGGGGCAGTCTTACAGCATTTGGGTTACCTGTTTCCAGGATTGATCAAGTATAGCAACCATAGATATGCTGGCCTCCAAGACTAAGAAATCTAGTCTAAGCTTCAAGCTCACAGTAGTAGACCAGATTTGGTATTTGCTTTACCTTGAGGCTGATCAGTACTCTCCTTCTTAGAAACATGACTTCAGCGTCCTCTTTTACCTCACACATGCATAAAGTAAGTAAATAATGACACTCTTACTTTTTCACATGATTTCTGTTCTCAGGTTTTTTACCTTTTGTAAGCCAGAGATGTCACTCGGTAGCAGGATAAACATGCTGAGGTCGTTATTGACGTATGGAAGCTCAAGAACATCAGCCTGAACTGATTCTATGTAGTTTAAGTTAAATTTGTCCCTCAGGTACATCATGGGCACTGGTTTAGTTGTATGCTGCAACAAATCAAATTGAATGTTTTACATTTGTACTCTGAGCAGTAAAAAGACTGAGTTAAAGTAGCACAGTGGATGTTTATTGTATTTACTCTACAAGCTGCCCAATGTGTCTGAGACATCCTTATGGGTAGGATGCAGAACACAGGATCTTCAGAGGAAAGGCACTGGAAAGGCACTAGGAGGCATGGCATGCTACCTTAGCTGTCTCAGATGACACCAATTGTGGGAAACTACGCCTCTCTGATTTGTTGAACGGTTAAAACTGAAAATGTAAAGAGCTAACCCATACAGTTTTGTTCACAGTTTGTTTTTTTTTCCTGCCCTTGGAGAATGGAAGGTTTTTTGAAATCAATTCTGACAATTAATCTGTGCCTCAGAGCCTGGTATGTGTGTGCAGTTTTAGTGCTGAAAGTGTGAGGAAATAAATATGCTGAATATACCAAATGCTTTAAAGTAAATAACTATCCCACCACATGGATTTAAAGGGTGACAGGATTTCTCCCTCCCCCTCCCCTCCTCCCATATTTTTCAGGTTTTTCTACCTGCAGTGTAGGAAATAGGGCAATATATTGCCATACCATGTTTATTCTGAAAGGCCTTGGCCTGGTAGCTTCAGCTTCAAACTTTGTTGCCCAGTTTCCTTTGAAGTACAGTGCATTTATCAGGACTAGCCTGGTGAGGGAATCTACAGATCCAGAAGGCAGCATATTTTGGATTTTACCTAGAGAAAACAGAGGGACATTCACACATCTGAAACAGGTTCTCTGAAAACTGAAACAGTTTCTCTGTTTTGTCTAAGTGCTGGCACAGTTTCTGGGGATATAAACCAGGGAAATTGTAATTGCTAAGAGCAGCCATCTAGCTTGAGGTTATTTGCAAATAGTAGTTACTGTGGTAATCTTGATTTACAAACAAGAATAAGCTATATTCCTCACACACTGAGATGGAGGACACTAATTTTAGCAAGAGCTTGTCAGTAGATGAGTAATTTAGGAAAAGTCTGATTTACCTTTCTGAGGTGAATTGTTTACCTGCCATGGGCCCCTTGGGCATAGAGAAGCCAAAATGATTTTTTTGATTTGGAGAGGAGAGACTGGAATTTACCTTCAGTCTGTTGTTCAACACTGGAATTGATCTCTCTCCTGATTGCATCTGCTGCTCCCACAAAGTCGACTGCTTGTGGCTCTACACTGTAATATCTCTTGGCTAACAATAAGTATTCCTGCAGTGCAAAAGAGACACCTGAATTAGGTTTGTTGCCTTCCAATATGAGTACTACTACAGCCAGAGATAAAAATTACATGGACACAAGCACAGTGTTTTCTCAAAGGAACAAATTGTTTTTTAATGGAAACACTCAATTTAAACATTTGCATCTAACTACATCTACAATTCACTCTGAGATTAGATACACATCCCCAAAAACTACAATTTATAGTCCAAAATCTAAGGAAAATTATCATAGAAAATATCCATATTAAGGCTAATAACATAATATACAAATTTAGTGAAAATATTTAAAGTATATGGTTTGTGTTGCCATAAGTAGATCATGAAGATTAAATGACACTGCATAACCTAAATAAGTCTTACCTTACTGAAAGGCAAAGATTTTTCTCCATATAACTGGTTGACACTTTTAAGTAGGTAATTTTTAGTGGGTTGGTTGATTTCAAAGCTGAGTGCTTTAAATCCATTATGGATATTATCTGATTTGCCAATCTCTGTCTTGGAGAAAGAGAAATAAAAAGGACGTTATTCATCTGTTGTGTAAAAATCTTGGTTTTTCCTTAACACAGATCCAAGTAAAGTATTTCTCTTCAGGTGATCTGTTACCTATATTGCAACAGAAGAGATGCTCTAAATTGGAAAGCCATTAAAAGAATCTTTTTAAAGTATTAGAAGTTGCAGATATGTTATAGACACTGTGGGTACCTTCAATGCAAGTGTTAAGAGCCTGAACTATGTAGAATATTTAAGAGTTTATAAGTGGATATTGTGAAACTTTGGATATCCAGAAAATAAAAGTCAGACAGTAATACTTAAACAATGCATGAGATTTGGCTATATCACTCTCCTAATTTATGAAAGTGATAAAGTGTTACATATGTTTGCCCCTTAATTTCTTTATCTCTCTCTTAATATTTTGTGGTTTGGTATTTTTATGTTTCAGTAATTGCAAAAAGTTCTCTATATTGAAGTGACAGGATTAAATGAATTTGGGTTCAGAGTCTCCAGTGAGCTCAAAGAAAAAGCTGTGAATTAGTAAATTAAAAATCTGCACCTGTGCTGTATTCATCTCATCACTATATCAGAATCAGAGCACAAACGGACCCTTAAATCTCCAGAGTGTTAGAACCCATAGCACTACTCATAATGTGACCCATAGCACTCTGTAATTTTTGCAAACAGGGCAAGTGTTACTCATGAGGAACAATCCCTCTCCTGTTCATGCAGTGCAAATGTCATGTTGACATAACCCCTAAAATAAATCTCCCCACCATGGAATTTGGCTGTGGGATGCAGATCCATTCATCACAGCTAGCGGCAGTTGGGGTTTTGTGGGCAGACTGCAGGGAAACATCTCACCCCTCTAAAGAATAAGGATGATGGGAAAGAGCAGAGAGAAGAGTTTGATATCACCATCTTTGAATGCTCAACTAGGAAAAAGCCTTTACTGACTCAGAGGGATTACATTTCTGCAATCTCTGTATTGCCCTTCTGTATTGTGCTGCTATTTTAAATTACATGTAAGTTGGGACAAGATGCCTGCCAGTATGGCAAAGACTTATCTCAGGAATAAAATGATACCCATTTCTCTAAGATTTATTGCTGACAACTGGTCTACTTTGGGAAATCTCAACATGTAACTTTAAAATTATACCTTCTCAACTGAAATGGAGACTAATTTCTGAAACATATCAAGAATAGATAGCCTGGAAAAGTTAATATTCTGGTTTTCATTGTCTTGATGCTGCAATCAAAGATGTAGAAGAACAGCTCTTTTCTTGGGATTAGCTCTCTGAGGTAAGAACTGTTCTAGCTTTTAAATAGTAATAGTTTGAGAAAGAAATTTGTCCTTAGGGCTTAAGGCAAAGGATCAAGAGATCTATTGATCATCAAGTGTTACATTTTGCAAATTTGAGGTTAGGTTGTGCAATTCTGTGTAAAAGGGGGAAGCATGTAATAAGCATTGCATTAGTTGAAGGTATCACAGGATGCTGCACCAATTAATTGTGTACGCTAAATCTGAGGAAGGCAAACATAAGCACATGCAAACATGGAAGGAAAATACAAGCAGGAGAAGATGTGACCACAGCTTGATCACCAACTTGGATGAGATACCTTCTGGAAACATGCACGTTGATTTGACTGGCTCTGTTCTGTTCTGGAGTAGACATGCATTCTTATGGTTGTGGTGACATTTTTGGCTCCTTCAGCTTTGTTAAAGTGAAGTACCTGTCGTGGGAAAAGCAAAAATTAATGCAACAATAGAAAATTTGCTGTTTCAGTGAAAATTTTCAGTGTTGTCAAGGCAACTGGTAAATGAGGACAGACAAGCTCAGATTTTATTCTTGCATCCAGTCCTTACTGAATATGCAATCTTTGTCTAGGTCTCAATGCCCATGTGTACAAAATAGCTCGTGCAAACTAAGCTGAGGGCTGCAGAGTGGAACTCTTATGTACCTGGCCTTTGTTGAGGAATCTGCCAGCTTTGAGTTATGCCTTCGGATGACCAGTTAATACCTGGAAAGAGCCAATTGCCCCCAGATGGAGTCTACCAAAGGAGAAGTCTCTATAGAGCTCTGCTATGTGTCTAGAAAGCCTGAAAACTGTGCAGGCAGTTCCATGCCTTAAATCCCTTTCTCTGGGCTTGTTCACCTTACCCAGGCTCCAAAGGGGTGCAAACAACCTTGGAACACTTTTCAGAAGAGCTGTGCCTTTTGTTTTGTTTTGTTTTCCCTTTGTCCTAACAGAAGGTCACTCCTTTTTTACCCTACTGGCTCTCTTTTTGTCCTGTAAATCAGGACACCACTGCCTTAGCAGTGATCACTGCCTTAGCAGTGATCACTGTCTTAGCAGGAGAGACAACTTCTGCCATAGCAGAAGCAAACTCACAAGCCTCCCTTCCTACAACAGGAGCTGGGTACCTGCATAAGTTGTTTGGTAACCATGCACTGGGACTTTTCTCACTGTCCCCTGATGACACTGCGAGCTTTGAATAAGTGTGACTTGGCAATTTTTCAGTAAGCAATTTTGCCTGTAAAATACATACCCCAAAGAAAGAGTTGTAGTCTCAACATAGTTTTTCTCTGGTCTTATAGATGTGGATTTATGTTTAGCAAAGCATAAAACTTGAAATAACTGTAGGGGAGAGTCCTTGAAACTCTACACATGATATGGCTTTCCTCTGTTTCATCACAGCAAATTTCTGGCATGGGAGACATTACTTGAAGAGATCAACTCTTTCAGACAGATCCATTTAGAAGCCCAGACTTACCTTTGCCATCTGATCTGCAGTGTTGCCTTTGGCTCCCAAGTAAACAGTAGCCAGGGCAGATGAAATACTCCAAGGAGAGAACAAAATATTCTTGTCACCATCTTCCTGACATTGCTGTTTGAAAAAGTCAAGAGCAAAGCTTGTATTTGCTTTATTCAATGTATCCATTGTCCTGAAGCTGCACAGAAAGGGAGAAAAGATGCTATTAATAAATGACCAACTATGACTTTGTTTAGAAGTTCCTCTTCACTGACTGAACTTTTTTGTGATTTAAAGGCTTTCTAAAATTGCCTAGATGAAGAATGAGGAGCATTAACTATTATAAAGTCACATGAAGTTTAGCATGCCCTATTTCACTGATGGCACTAGCTATCATTTTTAGGGATGAAATAGCCTCTAGCTGTGTTTCATATTTCTTCTCCAAGACATTTATTGCACTGCCCTTTACAGAATCTTGGGGTGACAGCTGATAGTGTTACTCAGCAAAGCCTGGTCTAGAGACTACTGAGAAACTGTCTCTTATGACAAATTTTATGCTTCAATTTGTTCAAGAGCCTTTTTGATGCTCATCTCTGTAGTGAATAAATACTCTGGTAACAGGAGCCAACAGGTCAAGCCAAAACACTCCTTCCTATACTTGAGCAAGCATTGCCTCAACTACTGCATGCTGAGTATCCTGGATTATCTTTCTGACTTTTAAAAATGTCCTGAAACCCTGTCTTACAGCACTAGCCCAGATCCTAGCTTCCCAGTTCTTCTGCAATGCAAGCCTTCTATATTCAGCAGACCACAAAGGCTATTTATCATTTGCCTTGCAGGTTTAGCTGGGGGTTCTAGTGAGGAATTAGGAGCTATTCTGGTTGGTATAGGATGGCCTTAGAGAAAGGATCCTAGTAACTTGCAAACCAGGACCTGTCCTGATAATTCTAGTTACTAAAGAGCATAAAAACAAATTACCTGATATAAGAAAACACAGTGGTTCATGGTCTGCTATGATATGTATGCTAGTCAGTGAGCTCTAGAAATTATAGAACTCTGAGCAATAAGTTGCTCTTCCTGTATATTTTTAAGACTTTCATCTTCTGGACTATGCCTGTGCAATCTTAGTTAATTACTTTCCCAAGCATTAGTTTGTTTCAAGTTCAAATACCTGCTCCCTTTTTTCTTATGCATTTGTCAACAAAGCAACATCAGCCAAGAATAAGTGAAATAAACAGTATCTAGAAATCATCACAGTACCTGGTTTTGTGCAGAGAGAAGCGCTGCTGCTCTGAGTGTCTCCAAGGTTTCTGCAGTTCACATGAAGGGTAGGATGAATTTATAGTGTGCCTGGCCGGTTCTGCAAAGGTTTGTATGACTCATGACTCTACAATGTAATATGCCCTATAGGCCACATCCTTGTGGAAGAACTGAATCACCTCAGAGTAGAATGTGAAGTGATGGTAAGAATGATACCATACAAGAATTTTACAAAAGCGCCAGCTTAAGTATTTCTATAAACAGTTTTGTGGCAACAGGCTAGTAACAACTTGAACGCACACTACTTTGAACAATCTTTCCTTTGTGGTTTGGAGAGTTTAAAAAAAGGCAGTCACTGACCTACTTCTCTTATGGTTTGTCTTACAGAGTTTATCTCTGAGAAACAGACAGACAGAAAAAAAGAAAGTGACTTATATGTGAGTTTTTCTATTGCCTGCTTCCTTCTGAGAAAGTCTTTGTCATTCCTGGTGGGTTTCTGTTTTGGAAAAATGGGTTTTGTTAATTTTGAAGGATTCTAAGACTGTACAGCCAGGGAAACTCTGTAACTGTGACATAGGGAAGGTTAAGAGAGAGGAACTAGACCCTTGCTTGTATCAGCAGTGGGCAACATCACTGGAACTTAGTGTGGGTCTTAGATTAGACTTAATTTCTATTTCCCCACCCAGTCTGGAAGCTGTTTGACCCATGTTGCACGTCAGAGATCTATTCCTTATTTTCCATTCCAGAGATGAATATTCTGTCAAATCCTCTTTTTCTTCTTTCCTGGGCTACTAAAATACCTCCTTCTCTGATCTCCCTAGCAATCATGCCCCTTCCTCTGTAGTCCTTTCTGTATCTGTCCATCCCCACTCTAACTCCGAACTGAAACACCCTTTAAAATCCTACCTTGCCCTTTATTTATTTTTTCTCTCTGCACTGTTGATACCTCCACCTTGAAAACCTGAGTAGGAATTGGATACCTCCCTAACACTGAGCAGGAGTCACTCACAAGGTCTGTTTCCTCAGGATAAACTGCCTTTGGAGAGCTATCTTCTGACCTGCTGTCTGTGAGCATACCTTTAACATAGACTTATGTTTTAGGGCAGAGGCTTGTGTGAAAGATCTCATAATGAGAAATGAACCATGGAAATACCTGCAAAATTTGGTGCAGAGCATAGGAGGGTATAGGTGCAAAGGATGCCTTGACAATAGTGACAATAGTGAAACTTCTGTATCAATGTAACTTGTGAATTGAAAGCTTTTTTAAAATTTCTTTCCTACCTGTGAGGAACCACATTACTTTAAATTGGAGGGTGTTTTCCTGCCCTTCAGGTATTTTGAAATGGTATCTATGAAAAGGGGGCATGTTTCAGTGTGAGTTGTAATTAGATGTATTTGTTATGCTTTCCAGAGAGCAGCATAGTGTAGGAGAGGTATTCACTGCAGAACTGATTGCTCCTGGGAAAGTTGTAATCGTTTACATTGGCCTTAAATGGTTTCCAAAGCATAAATGATTTGAGTAATCTTTGCAGATTTTGCCCTGTTGTTGAAGAGTGATTGATACCCTGAAAAGACATCATCCCTTGGAGCAATTGGTGTGGATCTTCTGGTTATAAAGCGGGGGTGAACTTAATTTGCTAAGTAGTGTTTCTGCTTGCTGCCTTACAAGAAGTGACTGAGGTGTTCTGTTTACACAGAAATGCTGGGTTGGGCTGAATGAGAGGTTTGTGCTTTTGCACGAAGTTTTACAGCTACCTTTTTAGAACACCTCTTGAATGGCATGGCTGGTAGTTAGGAAATAAAAATAAGAAAAACATACTGAATAGTTAAAATTATACTCGTCTCAGAAGACAAAGTATGCTTTATCAGTGTGATGGGTTGATAGTATTTTCTAATATTCTTATAAATTAGCATCATCACTGGGGGACACCACTCACTGCATGGTGGTACTGCTGACTCAGTAGCAGTAGTACTCCCACTCCTTACTAAGTCAACACAGCAGCATACTAGGAGACTTATATTTGTATTAATAGTGTCCTTCCTGTGGGAAGTAAACCTGTGGTCCCTTTCACTGCAGTCATTCATGTTTCCATTTGGTTAGGGCAAATATTGGCAGGATACCAGTGCCCTGGCCAGCTATATAAAGGCATTTGGTTTTCCTCCAATTTCAGTATAGCTTTGCACACGTCATTTTGATTACACAGTGTGTTGCTCTATTCATTAGTTTCTGGATTTAGGAGTAGGTGATATGTTTGATGTCTGAACAGAGCATTATAAAGTTGCCCTATGAAGTTTCTTAAGGGTCTTAAGAAAAAGACTTGCTGTCACAGAAAGGTGGTGGCTTCTGCTCTCATACAGTATTTTTAGGATACAACTTTCTATGGCTGGTTTTCATATCCATTGGTAGCTTATTTTTACTATCAACTCTGTGCAGCTCTTGGAAATCTCATTTAATTCACAACTAACCTGTTCTATATTTCAGGTAGATCAAAAGAAAAAGTGATGTTTGAAAGAAAGCTCTTCAGTTTCCCTGACATGCTCAAGTACTTTTTACAAGTACAAGCACTGTTTATTTACTTAGCAGGGAGGAATTTCTGATCCAGCCAGCAGAACACTCTATTCAAGTTTTTGACTCAGCCAGAGTGGGTCAGTAGATTTTAAACATGAAAGGATTTTAAATACTCCCAAACCTTTAAAAGGACTTTATGAGATACAAGAAGCATGGGGAGGAGAAGAGTTTTGAAATATGGTAATATTTTAATCCTGTTGTAGGTGTGATGTAATTTTTTTGTTTTAAATCTCTGTGTGATTTAAACTTAAAAACTGTAAGGAGGACAGGGGCACAGAAAGTGAGAAAATAGTAAGAGTGATAAGAGCTCTACTCTGCATTTGTATGGCCTCACCTTGAATACTGTGTGCAGTTTTGGGCACCACCATATAAAAAGGACATTGAGCTATTAGAGAATGTCCAAAGGAGGGCCATGAGGATGGTGAAGGGTCTGGAGAGGAAGCTGTATGAGGAGCAGCTGAGGTCACTTGGTCTGTTCAGCCTGGAGAAGACTCAGGGCTGATGTCATCCCCCATCCATCTGTGCTGGTCTTCAGCATCCTCATGGGAGGAAGTAGAGGTGCAAGTACAGATCTCTTCATTCTCATGACCAGTGACAGGACTTGAGGAAACAGCATGAAGCTGAGTCAAGGGAGGTTTAGGCTGGATGTCAAGAAAAGGTTCTTCACTCAGAGGATGATTTGGCACAGGAATGGGATCCCCTGGGAAATGGACACAGCACTGAGCCTGTCTGAGTTCAAAGAACATTTGGACAACACTCTCAGGCACATTGTGTGTCTCTTACAGTGTCCTGTGCAGGGCCAGGAGTTGGACTCAGTGATCCTCATGGGTCTCTTCCACCTCAGCATATGATTCTATAACTAAGAACATAACATTTTCTGTGCTAAGGAGGGCTCTTGCCTGGATGATGAGTTTGTCATAGTGTAACTGAGAGCATAGCATGAGCTGACCTAACATTGTCAACTGAAGAAAAACCTATATACATCACCTAGACTGATTATTACAGATTTTGGGCTGTGGTGTAAAGGAAATTTATGTATGATGATAAGTTTTTTATCAACCTGAAATCTCAAATAGTTTTAAAGTTAAAGAGATATTCATTCTTTGAGTATCCTTTTTCACTTTAAAGCTTTGATAGATAATACACGTGTCTTTATTTTGAAACAGAATAGATAGTGATCTGTTGTGCACCTCCTACAAGTAAATTTGCAAGCCTTCCCTTGCCAAGTAATCCTTGCTGACATACACTAACACTATGTAAAACCTTATGAGTTCCCAAAGGGTGTGGTGAGGTTCCTGTATAAATATTATTGAGGCATTTTGTTCCACACCTGCAGAGGCAAAGGTGTGGTAAAATTTGACAGTCCCAGCAGAATTCCTCTTACTTTAGTATTACTTCTACATGCTTTAGCTTAGGCACTGTAATTAGTAAAGGCAGTGTTTGTCCTGAGGAATTCTTCTCTGGTGAGAAGTGCAACACTTCTGATATAGGAGTGATCTGTATATCTGAAAAGAGACAGTTTATCTGTAAATGGATATGCATACTCTTTCCACATGTGCAAGGGTGCAGTTTTCCTTTGAATGACTCAGATGGTGAGCATTTTAAAAGTATCACTGGTCACAGATGACATCAAAAATGTGAAGAGTGGCCTGAATTTCTCAGCCATGATACACAGTTCTGCATTATGAGTAATGATGTATGTGTGGCTCGTATGCACACTTTGGCTGAAACTTGTCATTTTCCCAAAGAAATCTCTCAAAGGGTGGAACTATATGTCAGCTGCACAACTACTGAATCAGAAAGATGATCCCATCTTCCTCTTCCAGTGCTATAGTGAAGGATGTGCCAAATTATGGGGTGAAGAATGTGAATATCAAGTCAGTGTATCTTCAACACACATTTCTAAACAAGTGCCCATCCTAAACAGGAGCTTTGTGCTGATGTGTCAGAGCAGAATATAGAGGAAAGACTCTCTTTTAAGAAACCCATTTAGACATTAGCTCTGTTTTTCATACAGTTTGATTGCAAATATTCTTGCTTGGTAGAATGGCCAGGAGTTTCTCAAGGTGGTTAGGGTTTTCAGGAGTTTTGTCAGGAGAATTTTCCCAATACCTCCTTGAGGAGGTGTACAGCAAATCTTTGTTTTTCACTGATCTGCTTGGCACTTGCTGCCCCTTCAGTTTCATGCTGTTTAGGCTAACCTTGGAACTGATCTGAATAACCTGGTTAAGTGCACGTACAGCAGCAGAAATGCTTTGTTCTGGAAAAGAGAAACCCCAAAAATGGAATAGAATTTCCCCTTTGGATTGATAAGAACCCCAGCAAAGCTGTTGTGTCATAAGCATCACTTGAACATGTCTCATCAGTGCCTTTGCCATTGCATCTTTCCATCTCTGGAAACATCTCAGGCAACATTCCCTGGCTGTTGCACAAAGGATCTAAATCTCTTGAGACCTGACATCCTTTGGGTGGTTCAAGTTAGCAAGCTTTTCACAACCAAGGAGAAATTAATGATACAAAAGTAGTGCAAGATGATCTCAAGTTCACTTCTTTTCTCAGGTAAAAGAAGATAGAAAGTTTTCATTTTGTTCTCAAACTTATGTGAGAGTGGCAAAAGTGTGAACTCGAAGGGTATTGCACTAAGGACCTTCTTTTAAACCACCCTGAGGACCATCTGCTCTTTACCAAAGCATTTCCACACTCTTTTGATTCAGCTGTAAGGAGATCTTCATGGCTCTATTGTCTTAGTGCTGATATCTGTGTCTGTTTTAGCTCTTTGAAAGCCAAAAGCAGAACTCTGTGTAGTTTTAAACTAGTGCAGTAGTCCGTTGCAGCTGCTTTATTTTTTTCTTTCTTCTTGATGTATCTCCCTTCATTTTCTAGACCTTTGGCTTTATCTTTCTTAATATCCTTTATATTTTTTAATATCCCTTGCTTCTGTGGTTGCTAATTTCTTGTCTGGGAACAGAGAGAGACCAACACATAGATCGAGACTACTTTGAATTCAGTGGAACAGAGGCAACATCAGCCTAAGGAAAGTTACCAGAAGACATATAAGGAAAGGCGGAGCAATGGCTCTCTGTTTGTGGCTGGAGGACGGGGCTCTCCTCCCACCTCCTGCATATGCAGCTGAGATGCAGCTTGGCCTCTGCAGCTGACACAGCATAATTTTATAGCAGATGGTCCCTCCAGGCAGTAGGAGGGGTAAAATGTCCCCCCACATTCTTCCTCTCCCTACCATTTCTCCTCTTAGAATCAAGTCTTGACTCCAGCCCTTCCCTTTTCCCTCACTGCCCACAGAAGTAGAGATTGCTGAAGGGCAAGGAGGGCATAGTAAGGGTGGGGATAGTCAGCACCTTGGGGAAAGATACTTAATGAACCACATCCTAGGGAAATGAGGCAGAATAAAAGAGAAAAGAGGGAAGAGGAACTGCTCCTGCACACAGCACAGTGAAGTTCAGTGATTGTCCTCTGCCCTCTTTGATTTGTAATTCCGTTCCTTACAAAAACACATCTGGCACCTCACTATTCTCCCAGTTCTTACTGGTTTCTTATCAGAGCTACTAAACTGGAATTTTACCTGTGTGACTAAGAAGTCAGCCTTCCTTTTAAGGATTTTCTCACCTCTAGAAACCTCTTCTGTTCTCTGAAGGTGCCAGTAATAGAAATTCATTGTGTGCCTGCTCTGGGATGCTATTGCTAGCATTTAAAAAAAGCAATAAAGTCATTTATATGAGTTAAAGAAATAAGAGCACTAAATTAGTGTGGACTTTTTTTTTCTGGGAGCAGAATGTAATTTGAGATTTTTTGTTCCTTTCACAAGACAGTTGGACTATATGGTATTAACCTCTTTTTCTTGTGATGTTGGATACTGTAACAATGAGGAAATAGAGGCTAGGTGCAAACAATATCCCAGTGATACTCCCATATAATAAAATGTAGATAAAGTATAAATTATACTTTTGGATTAAAAATGCATAGCATGAAGTTATCTATTGTCTCACTTTTGTTCCTAAGCATTGCTTACCATCCTAGGAATTTCCTGTTCACATGGTTGACTAAATACTCCTTGGGATTTTCAGAAGTATCCTGCATTGACTACAAGAGGTTTAAAAGTAAGGGAAAACAGTGAGAGCTTTGTGGGCTGGGCATGGGAGAATCAAAATGAAGGAACTGGTGGGGCTCATTCTCACATGTGGTCAGCTCTCATTTGGTGAGAGAAAGCTCAGCTGGCTAGATAGTCTACACTACTTCTACATTAGTGATGTTTGGATTTATGTTTCAAATGAAATTAGTCCTAACACTATGGATTCTCCAGATTTAAAGATATGCAACATTTGGCTGGGAAGGGCCCTGATGTGTTTCTGAAGTTAAGACCAGATGACTGTCAGCTGCCCATTCCAACACAAGTTACTCTCTAACTTTAGGAGACCAATTTTCGCAAACAACTGACTTTATTCAACCAAGCAATATTACTTGCATTTTAATGTATTAGAACAGTTAGTACTGGAATAAACAGTAAGGCCTCAGGGTTAAATTCTGTCATCTCTATGGGATTACCTTCCCATTGTAAAGCCACAAGAAAGCAAGCATGGTCTTGTATCGGCACAACTCACTAATCCTTCAAATTAATTTTGTCTCTTTACATGCTTAAATTACAAATATATGTGGGGTGTGGTGGTAGAGCAATAAATGCCTCTAATGACAGATCCTAAAGCTGTAAGTATGAGCCTTCTTCCATACTTGTGCTGGAAAACATTCTGTGGGCAAACAAGAGCATAATCCACCTGTACTTCATGACACAGCAGAAAGCTGAAGTCTCTAGGACATGATGCTAACTGTTTTGCTTCTCTGAGGGTGGTGAGAAGAAGCTGTAGCCACATTTGTTGGCACAAAGGAGAGCATTTGTTCCATGCTGAGTGGTGGAGGTCTGATATCTGGCACATAGCCTGGGGCTACATCCAGGCTTGTTCCTCTAGGGGCCTGTACTTTGGGTGCCTGTTATTACAGAAACTAAAGTACCTCAGGTGTGGAAGCTATTGAAACTTTTAACATTCAAAAAATATTTTTCTGTCTGGGATCTGAGGACTCCAGCATCCATTCCTTAATGGGGGTATGATTTGCCAAATTCCAAAATAGTTTCTGGAAACATGACTGGGAACACGTGGGGTTTTTGGGTTTTTTTTCTTTTAAGATAGTGACTACTGAGGACAAGAATATGACTGCTTGTTGCTGTGCTGGCAGCTGAAGTCAACAGAAATCAAGAGGTAGCACTGAAAATATCTGTTTACTTACAGGAGCAGATATACTTCTTTGTGTCTTCTGTTTGTAAAGAAGTATGCTTTAATTGAGAAAAACTAAAACAACCTGGAAATATTGCAGTTTTAGAACAAATCTGCTGAAATATAAGTGTCCTTAGAAATTTAGATGCCCTATTTCCATGACCAGATCAACAGAAACTCTAGGACTATAGTAAACATACTGTTATCTCTCTTGCAATAAATTTCCCCATTTGTTATCTCTTGATCAGCAATCAGCTAAGATAAAAGAAAGTGAAGAAGTATATTTGAACTATTTACATACCAGTGAAATGGTGTCATGTTATCTTTGCTCTTTTGCAAGATCATGTTTGCTACTAGCAAGTTGTGTCCCCTAGGTCCTGCCAAAGTATGTGTTATTTTGGAGGATTAAGCAGGGGAAGACAAAACAAGTAGAATAAGCAAATGTTGTGTGGTGGAACTGAAAAAACATTCCACCACAGTCCTCCCAGCACTGCTGCTATGCTGTACATACTGGAATCAGGAAAGAGTGTAGCCTTCTTGCAGTAAATGCACCCCCAAAAATCTTTCTGTTTCAGTTTGCTGGTGCTTCTTTGTGACAGTTCCTCACAGTTCTGTTTCCTTTCTTCCTTCAGTGACAAAGAGATGAATAATTAATTCCAGGGAAACACTACAAATCACCATAGATATCCCATCTCCTAGCATGATTGTTCTCTTTAGCTTCTGAATAAAAGCCCAGAAAGCTTTGTAAACATACCACAAAGATAAGTAAAAAACTCCTTCCCATTTCCCGTTCCCTTGTGTTCTCAGTGGCATGTGGATTCTGCACATATCCAGCTGCCTTCCAGACTGCTTATCAACTGCTGTTTCAGAGAAACTAGATGAATCATGTTTTGTGCAGGAATTGCTGTATCTGACTAGTTTCAGACAAAGTATGGGTCACACAGGCCCCTTCCTGGCAGAAAATTGGTCTCAATATTCCATCTTAGCCCAGAGTTATGACAGACTCATTCCTCACCTCTCTGAAATCAATTAAACAACTCAGAAAAATTGCAGAAACATAGAATATCTCAAGTTGGAAGGGACTCATAAGGATCATTAGGTCAAGCTCCCTGGTCCTCACAGAACTATCATAAATAAAACATATGACTAAGAGCATTGTCCTGATGCTCCTCCGGGCATGACACCATGACCTCTTCCCTGGAAAGCCTGTTCCAGTGACCAACCCTCTGGATGAAGAAACTTTTCCTAATGTCCAATCCTGATACTGCCTCATTCCATTTCCTCATGCCCTTCCTCACCAGACAGAGGAGAGCAGCATCTCCCTCTCCCTTGCCCTCATCGAGGAAGTTGTAGGCTGAGATGAGGTCACCCCTCATTCTCCTCTTCTCCAAGATGAACAAGCCAAGAGACCTCCGGCACTCCCTGTAAGTTTTGCCCGTGAGAGCTTTCACCATTTTGGTCCCCCTCCTCTGCACACACTCTCAGAATGTGATGTTCTTCTTATATTGTGTCACCCAAATCTGCCCACAGCACTCGAGGTGAGGCTGCCCCAGCACAGAGTGGGACAATCCCCTCCCTTGCCTGCCTGGCCATGCTGTGCCTGATGTGTCCAGGACACACTTGGCCCTCCTGGCTGCCAGGGCACTGCTGGCTCTTGTTCAACTTGCCATCCACCCAAAGCCCCAAATTTGTACACATAACTGGGATTACCTTCTCCCAGGTGCATTTAAAGTACTTCAAATGAAAAGCATTTGCTTAAATAAGTTTTTATTATGATTTAAGGAGCAAAAGTGTACATCCACAAGACCCATTATATACAGGGATAGGATACATGGAGAAAATTTGAATAGAAACCTGCCATGCTTGGTCATGATGATTGATCCAAAAAGGCTTAAGAAGAAATATGAATTATAAGATTCCTATAATGCATCTTTAGAAAGTGAGGAAGAGCCCTGCAGCATCAGGGGTAGAAATTAAAATCAATGACTTTGTCAGAGCAGATATGGTTGGTAGTTGTTTACAGTTTAATCTAGGAAATTTTGAGTGACTTATTCCAGAGGAGTCACCCTAAAATCTGTCTGTAGAGAAACTCGGCTCAGTTAGAAGACTGCATTTTTTTATTCCCAGAAAAGGTGATGTATTTTTTCAGTGTGATGATTCAGCACTGTTGTTGTTAAATTGCACCAGGAACGTTTCTGTTAATGCTCGTATTTTCTTTGGGTCAGATTTTCATTCCATAAACTCTTCATCTATGAGTAAATAATAATACTCATTTTTTTGGTGGTGGGTGTTTTTTTTTGGTTTTGTTTTTTTTTTAATAAAGCCTTCTGGTTTTAGAAAATATGGATAAAAGAGAAGGTCTGTGTTTCTTTTTACCCTTGATACTGCAGCACTTTGGGTCTCGCTGTGAGGGACATAAACTCTTTCAGCTTTCCTCTCTTCAAGGGGAAAAGCATCTGCCAAAGAACAAGATGCTTTCACTTGGGTTGTGCTTGATGAAGAAGAGGAAAGGACGATCAGCCCTAATCTCTTCAGGGGCACTTGTGTCATCTACCCTAGCTTCTGATGAGCCTACCACCTTTCTGCCTGCTTCACTGATCTCCACAGATGCCTCATGGAATGCTCCAGATACCTTCAGGCTCTCTGCTGAAGAGATGCCAGAGAGATTGGCTGATGAGCTGAACAGGTCTGTGATACCCAAGGATTTTAAGACAGATGTGAGGTTATATTTTTCCTCAATCTTCATGCGGGGAAGATAAATTTTGATTTTCCTCTCTTCCATCTTACTGGTCCACTCCTTGAGATTTTCAGAGGTGATTGCGGTCTCAAGCTGCAAGGAAACAAACAAATTAGACCTCTGGGATGAGAGCGCAGCCTCTTTTGTAGGAATGCAGGGGTTTTTCTCTTAAACTGACTGCTCTTGTCATGGTGTATTATCTGGGTATGTATGGATTAATGTGTTTAGAAGAGGAAAGCAAACCATGACTCTCTCTTCTGTCCTGCTTCCTGTTTCTTTAATAGGCTCACTGCCAATTAATAGTCTTAATTAAATAGTTACTCAGCAAATTTCCCAAAGTTCTTGCCTATTTATCTTCTTTTCTTCAGAAATATATTCCAAAAGTCATTCTCTGCTTATGAGTTGTAAGCTCCATATACTTTTAAGACCTCCAAGTAAGGAAACGTTGTTAATGGTTTTACTAATACTGGAAGTATTTAGAGGCATTTGAACATAGCTAAATTTCTTGAGTAATAAATGAGATATCAGCTATTACTCAAGAAATTTAGCTGTGTTGAAATGGCTCTTTATTTTTATAATTTAAGTTCTTTTAGTAAATGCACAATCATTTCAACGAACTCAGATTTATTGCATAACTTTTCCTATTCAAACTGCATTCCTGCTTATGGCTATATTCTTTTCATATCAACACCAATATGTCATGTATGTTTTACTTTCTGAAATTGCTTTAACCATCCCAGTAGTCACATTCAATTTTTAGATAGTTTAGTTTTTGAAGGCATGAAGGAAGCATGTTGAAGGCTGTGAAACCATTCAGTAATTACAAATACTGAAGCTAACATGAACTTCCCAGTAAGTTCCTCAGCATGTAGAAATTGATATAAAAAAAAGCCTTGGCACTCAAGCTGCTGGAGTAACGGCTTCTTATCTGAGAAAAATCTGTTCTTCAATGACAAAAATTTAACCCACTAAAGCTGTTGCTTAACAATCCATCCTCGGCACAAACTTTTACAGGACCACTGAGACAGCTGCATGCCTCTGTGCACCAATCCCATGCTGCAAGTGCAGACCTGTGCTAGGGATGTGCTTTAAGATAACTTTATTGTGAAGAGCTTCTTTGCACCTAAAATTTCACTGTGTTTATGATTTTCTGAAACCCAGCTGCCAGGGCCATACCTTCTCCAGGCCAGAGATGTCATCAGGCAACAGCACCCACAGGCTCAGCCGCCCACTGGAGTATGGAATCTCCACGATCCTACATTTCTCAGATGGGATGTCTGCCACTTTAAATGTACCAATCTGAGACATCATCTGCACAGGTTTGCTTTCTTGCTGCAGAACCAAAGAAAATAATATCGTTTTCAGAAAGATTATTCATAGAGTGTAGAAATGTCTGCTTATGCTTAAAGCTGATAGTTGCTCTTTTTCAGGAGATTGTACAGAACTTGTCTACTCCCTTCATAAATTCTAGAAGATGACACCTTTAAAGCAATGTATGCCCACATACCTCAGTAATTCTAAAAGGAATACTCTGGGTATCTTCTTCCTTAAATGCTTTCTCCCACCATCCTTTGAAGTAGATGGCACTGACCAGGATCATGTCAGTTTGTGAACTCACAGAGCTTGGCTGAAGGATGTTTTTGATCGTCCCTTCAAGAATGCATAGGAAGAGAGAATATGTATAACACATCTGTGTATAACACACCTTACTTGGCAATTACAACTTTAGATGGAGGGTAAAGAATTTGTGGGAAGGAGGGTGTAGGGCAGGGACATTATTTTGCTTTTGTAGCTGATTTCTTGTAGTTCCAAGGTTGGTTTGTTTACTGCTGTTGGCAATGGCCATTGTTTCTCTCCCTATAAACAATTATAGTGACAGATGAAGATCCAGAGATTTTCGTGGTACAAAATTAGTATACTTTGTGACAACAGGAAGAACCATTGGAAACATTTATCCTAGGATGGTCTCCCAACCAAACATTTAATACTTTTTGCTTCAAACAAAAGTTGAAACATTGGTGTCAAACAATTTGTCAATGTATAAAAAGTGTATTTTAATGCTGTCCCTTTTATTAGGACTGGAAGTATTACATATCCCAAAGCCTCTGCAAATAGAGAGAGTCCTCTAACAAGGGTATGTCTGAGGAAAAAAAATTAGATGATTGTTCTGTATCTGGGAACTGGTCTACTATCTGATTATAGAAGAAGGAGCAGAGGGAGAAATTTTGGTTTTTCATCACCTGACTTAAATGTTCTCACATGTTGTTCATACATGGTGGCAGAAAGAAAAATATCTACGCTGATATTTGTCGTCCTCTTACCATTTGTCTGACTTTCAACCCAGGAATTTATGAGCTCTCTGGATTTTTCTGCAGCTGTTTGAAAGCTGATAGATTCCAAACCTCCCTTATACAGTTCCTTCACACATTGTGTGTATTCCTGCAAAGAAAGAGTATGCCATTTTCAGACCAGAATGGCAAAGCATTTCGCAGATGTAAAAGGCAAGAAGGAAATGGACAGATATGAGCAATCTGCTTGTTAAGGCTAATCAGTAAACCATGAGCTAGTTCATAAGTATCTTAAGATTTGACATGCATCATTTCAAGCAAGAGTATATGCCCACATTTTAAAAAAATATTTTCCAGAACTGAGTTTAATCTAAAATTAGCAGTCATTTCTGTAAATATGGGGGGGAGGTTTCTCTTTGCCCACTTTTAAATTTTTTTTTGCAATGGTATTCTCCTTGAATTTCAAATTAAATGTTCATTCACTGGAAAACCATGGAATATTTTTGAGAACCTGAAGATATTTTTCAGGCTTGTTTTGAAGTTGAGAAAGGAGTTGGAGTTATCTCTTGCCAAAAAAAAACACCACCTTTATTAATCATGCCTTGACTTGATTGGATCTTTCTTGTACTTTGCAAAGCATCTTTTTGGCTAGTCACATTTTTTCTCAAGACTTTCAAGGGTTAGGGCTGTGATAGAGAGAATCTTTCCATAAGGAAGAAAATTTCTTTAGCAGAGCCTAGACTTCTGACAGTGCTGTTTACATTACAGAAAGTTACAGTTTTGATATTCAGATAAGTTCTTAGAGCAACTCACCGGAAGAATTGAGTATCTCTCGTCAGCATAAAGTCTTCTGGCAATGCTGATCGAATAATTGCCACTTGGTTTGGTGATTTGGGTGAAGATGTCCTTAAGTGCAGAGTGGATGCTCACAGACGTGCCGCACTGATTGACATGAATACAAATAAAAAGATGGTGTTATCCTAGTTTTAATGATGAGTAGGTATTACACACTATATGAAAGGAATAGAGTAGCTCAGATGCTTCTGCTTACAAAACTGTTCATCCTACGCTGGTGTGGTAATTTTGTAATGTGTGCAGTTTGGTGCTGCTTTTCTACTGTAATTTCCTCATACCATTCTTGAGGGGGGCTTTTCGTTACCTGCTACAGTAATCTAGCTCCAGCAGATCAGTTCCCGACCAGTCCTGTTTATTCACTAGCACCCAGCTACTTTGCCTAATCATCCAAATATCTATAATTTTCCTCTATTGGTCCAATATTATGGTGATGGAGTTCATTTTATGCTTGCTCTGAATTCTGTTACCTGCCTTTTCCATTCATTCTTATGAATGAAGTATTCCCCCAAATGCCAGATGAGGAGCACTAGCTGCACATTGGAGTAGGGTTGGACCTGCTACAGGACTGGTAAAATCTGATAGATTTTGCTCCCAGGAGAAGCTGATGTAGGGAAAGGAATAAATTGTTTCTGTACCTGAGATTCAACACTCTCTCCAAATCCTGGGATTTTATCGAAGTGAATAGCCTGTAATTAAGAGTAACAGTAGCTGAAATGGTATGACAAGAAAAAAAGTTATGCAACTGAGATTAACACATAATGTTTGAAGCAAACCTATTGACTAACTGAGAATTACTCAGAAAGTGCAATCTTTCTGTACCATCTCTGAATAGCCATGCCTACTATTTCCTGCTTAGATGATCCTTTTTTCTATTGAACATCTAGGATTCAGCTCCAGCATGTGGTACCAATAATACCAACCTTTTTACAATTAGCAAGGCAGCCACTCTTTATGAAGGTAGTGAGAGATGTAGGAAACACATTTAGCGGTTTGCATTCTGAGGATATGTTTTGTCTCCCTACAGATTTTGTCTTCTTTCCCTATTCCAAAGAAAGAGTCACTAGAATGTTATTTTGTCTTTGAGAATTCTACTGCTAAACTATGATAAAATTTAAATCCAGTGTCAAGATTTCAGGCTGATGCATTTGTTTAACACTGTGGGAGTTTCAGATGGCCACAGCTTTTGATAACTCTGGGTCCACATTTTGGTAAGTCTGCATCCACAACTTTCAGCCTCTGAGGGAGATTATCATGTAATTCAGGACTGTGGCTCTGTTAAGCAGCAGGAGGGTTTAAATCCTAAATGTAGTCTCACCTTTTCTATCTGAGCCTTGGTTTTATCTTTTGCACCAATGTAGACCATGGAGAGGGTTGAAACGATGAGCAGAGGGGCAAAGCAGATATTCTCCTGGACTCTCTGGCTTCTCAGCTCCCTGAATATGTCACAGCAAACCTCCGTGCTCAGTGGACCGATGGAACCCATTGTGCAATAGGATTGCCTAGAGCAAAGAGCAGAAGTAACAATGTAATGATGGGAATAGCATACACACACAGCACAGGTACTTAATTAGTTTTCAGAGTATACAGTATAAACAAGTAACTTGGAAATCCTTCTATGTTAACGTATATTTCTATGCTCACCTCTCATGTATGTTAGAAACTGTTTTCGCAAATCTGTTTCCTTGTGCATTTTGATACATTTACGTTTTTGTAACAGTTCCTCAGAACTCTGGAATCTGATCGTGATTTCTGTTTACCTTTTCAAAGCAGTCAAACAACAATTGCCTGTACCTATTTTCATTCACTGAAGGCTACAATTCCTTAGTACTTTGTGGTAGCTTGATGAAAACAAGAAAATATTATCTTTTTCATATGCTTGAAAAGCTGAAAATTAAAGCAAAAATTATATTTCCATTAGGTCTAGGTCTGGACAGATATAGGCAAAAACAGAGACTAGGTTTTTTTATTTTGTAAAAATAAGTAGGTGTAGCAAAGTATCTATTTGTTGTGCAGTACTTACCGTCTGCAGATCTTCAAAGGCCTGTAGCTTAGCCTTGTTTTAGTAATGGAAGCATGGACAGGCAATATAATTAGTCTAAGGTCACCTAATCTAGGAGCAGGACTCATGCACAAAATTCATGTCTCATTGTATTGTGCTTTCAGATATGGCTTGTTTTGCTTAAATATGCTGTATTTTCTCAGACTATAACCTGTCTGGGAAATTAATTTTTTTTTTTTTTTTTTCAAAATCCAGCCCCTTATGCAGGAGCTAAATGCTAGGATCTCAAGTTTCTCTTTGTGGTGTTAAACTCTACCAAACCATTTTGGAACTCTTAGATATACACATACAGACACACACATATTTCTCTCCTTTTCCTTTCTGTATACATGTTCTCATTTATAAGTTATTTTAAAATTCTACATCTGTCCACCCACATACCTTTTTACGTTGTCTTGTGTTCACCACCTATATTTTTCAAGAATGCAGCTCTCAGAGGAATTTCACACTAAAATCAACTTAGCAAATTCACTGAACGCCACAGTTCTGCTCTCAGTGCACGCTTTCAAATGAGAGGTCAAGCAAGGAAACTTACTACTTGTCTGTCAAAAACCATCTTAAAAGATACTGAATGGGAAGATAAGATGCTCTGGAATAAAATTGTGTTTTGAGCACAAGATAACATTTTAAGCACAGAGAATAATTTTTAAAAATCTCCCCAAACCCACAAATATTCAGATTTTACACATAATAAAATAGTGTAGAATGCAGATACACTGGTGAGATTTGTAGGAAATATCATGTAAATATTCTGGCCTGAAAAATATCAAACACAAGACAATATTTTTTTCTCTTTTTTTAAATTTAGTCAGAAACAAGAAATAACACAGTCAGAAGATAAATTTTCCTAGAGGAGTGCTTACCTTCAAGCTTCAGCACCAAAGACAATACAGCTTTCCAGCTGTACGTGGGTATACTGGCTGAGCCCTTGGGAATTTATACAGTCCAAGTTGTGACCCACCCATTCCTATCCTTCAGAAGTTTGACTTTTGACACCATAAAAATAAATTAATGGTATTAGGTCAGATTTTTGTTTCAATGGGTTTGGGTTTGATTGAAGGGAGAACAAATATTAGTATTTTATTTTGTATAACAGTGCTTTCCACCAGTATATCAGGACCATTGGGCCGGAGAAAAGGCTGGGAAATAATGCCTCATGTGCAACTATAGACTAGGATGGCAGTAAAAACAAAAAAAGTGAAAACCTTAGTGATATCACACATAATTAGCAGTTAGTCAATACATCAATAATTAGTCAATTTGTTATGATGGTTGTAGTAATAGACCAGAACTGTCTTTTAGTTAGTCCTTTCTGAATGTACAAAATGCAGCCATGCTAGACAGAAGAGAAGGGAGGACAGGACTTAGCCTTTTATTCTTAAAAAAAAAAAAAAGGGGGAAATAAAATAGGGTGCATGTGACAAAACCAATTGAGATGAAAGTCAAAACCAGGAACATTTTCTTTGAGAAGCTGGAATATCTTTTTATGAGTGTGGTTTTTTTATAGCAAAGTATTTTATTCTCAGGGGTTAACAGCAAGCATAACTCTAGACAAAGTAAAAAAACCCAGTTTGTTCCAAATATATTTCTGTATTCATGTGCCTTGTATCTCTCAGATCTTCCATGAGTAACTTAGTGGCCTGACAGATGATGGAGGAACTGTGAAATCCAGCTAGAGGAGTGTTCACGGTCTGTGAGACAATCATAATATACAATAGCAAATATATTTCAGTTATAAAAGCATTTCACTTATAAAACTATTGTTCTGTATCGAAATAATAGAATGGACAAACAGTTAAGAAACCATTCTGACCTCTGCAAAGCACTGTGTGATTTCTAAAAGCAGGGGGAGAAGGGCGGAAATGCAGGAGGGGGATCCCAAAGTCTGTACAACATAATTCTTTAGAACATACAAGACATAACTGTGATCTCTGTTAAGAAGAGTAGGCTCCTGTACCGCTGTCAAAAGTTTAGGCAGTGCAGTGTTCTTTGCCTCAGTCTGCTTCCTCTTGTGAAAATAAATGTGCCATATAAATCCACATTCCCCTTGTTGAGTTGTTGTCTCTCAGCGTGTAGCTCAGGAGGTGAGGCAGGGTGGTAACATGGACATCAGGACAGGCAGAAGTGCTTTCTGGTGCCAGGTAGCCAGAAGAAAATCTGACATAGGATTAAATAGTGGGAAGTGTGCCTGGACCCAAGTGACAGGGCATGTATCACACATTGCTTTCCTTTTCAGCTTTGTGCCCACAAAATAATGATTATCAGTCATCCTTCTAAGATGATGATGAAAAAGCTGAAGTGAACATGCCAGCCATGTCAACTAGGAGCTGTGGACTCCCTCCCTCAAGGGTCTTGGAAAGAGATCTGGATAGACCGGAGAGCTCAGCAATCACCAAATGTATGAAATTTAACAAGAGCAAGTGCAAGATTCTCCATCTGTGATGGGATGATCCTCATTGCAGGGACAGATTGGGAGATGAGAGGTTTAAAAAAGCCCTGCATAAAGAGATATGCTGTTTGGGTCAATGGCAAGTTGAATATGAGTCAACAGTGTGTGCTGGTAGCCAAAAGGACCAACCACATACTGGGGTGCATCAGGTTCAGCATCACCAGCTGGTTGAGGGAGGTTATTGACCCTGCCAAAGGCACAGAGCATCTTAAATGTCCCTTGAAACCAAACTATTCTATGATTCTATGATTTTCCCACTCTACTCTGCGCTGATCTGGCCTCACCTCAAGTCCTGTGTGCAGCTTTGGGCACCTCAATGTAAGAAGGACATCACACTAGAAGAGTGTACAGAGAAGAGTGACAAAGATGGTGAAAGGCCTTGAAGACAAGAAAAGAATGCTGAGTGACCTCATCTCAGCCTACAACTTTCTCAGTGGGTGCAGTGGAGGGGGAGGTCTTGCTCTCCTCTCTCTGGTGACCTGTGATGGGCCACAAAGAACTGGAATGAAGCTGCATCAAGGGAAGCCCAGACTGGACACTGGGAAAAGGCTCTTCATCCAGAGGGTGGTCAGTCACACCCTGAAACAGGTTTCCCCAGGGAGTGGTCACAGCACCCAGTGTGTCAGAGTTCAGTGAGTGTGTGGACAATGCTCTTAGTCATATGGTTTATTTGTAGGTAGTCCTGCAAAGATCAGAGAGCTGAACTCAATGATCATCATAGTTCCCTTCCAATCTGAGATACTCCATGATTGCTTGAACCTGTGTCTTTACTTAATAAGCTGTTTTCTCACATCGTTTATAGTGCATCTCAGATTTATGCCACAATTTTGACTCTTTATCCCTTTTGTGTTTGGGGCCACTTTGTATCCACAAGGGCTTAGTTCTACTTCCACCACGCTGGTCTTCCATTGCTGCATGTAAGAGTTGGTCAATGTATTTAACTCAGTGAACTCTGCCTTTCAAATGTCCCTCAAAACTCTCTGCTTTACAACTATGACTCCCATTCCCTTAGTCTGGTCTATCATACATAAATTACAGAAGTGTTCAGACCTGTATCACAAGTCCAGCTCATCATGTATGGCCCGAATTTTAGGACCTACAAACATATTCAGGAAGCATCTGTACTTTTGTTAGGGATATATTTTTTTTCCATGCCATCACACTGCAAGAATAGAATAAAAATTATCCGATTATTTTTTTATATTTGGTGTGTTTGACTTCTGTGTAGTGTTCTGGTTCCAGATATTAAGAACAGCCCTGTATGCATTTGATGCAGAGCTTTGTTCCATGAGTTATACAAAAATCATGTTTTCTCTCCAAGAATTGGAGTTTCAGGTTCAGAACACACTCACAGGAAGCAAAGACGTGGAGGATAATAAGCTCTGCTGTGATAATGTTTGATAAAGGCAGGCGCTGTTCTTTATGAGAGGTCTGGAGTGGTTTTCTGTGCTCAGACTGGGAGTTAATGCAAGGTCAGTTGTAACCAGTAGGATATGCCCATGAGCAAATAAAGAACTGAATCAGAGTAGACCATCATCATAGCATCTACACTAAATGGTCTTGTACAGTCCACTTAATGTGAGGTCTAGAGTAAGCAAACCTTCCTGCACTTGGAAGACTGCTTGGGACAGCTGGCAATGGGTTGTCCAGCACAGCTGTGCAAAGCAGTACAAGCAGTTCAGTCACATATCCTTGTCTGACAATGCTTGTCCCAAGAAAGAGGTCAGCTGAGGCTTGGTTGCCCTTTCCTCCCAGGCATTTCATTGTGGATATGCCCCTAAACCAACAGACTCTAGTACCTGAGCTTTGAATAACTGACAGTGTAAAAGGTACTTCTTATCCAAAAGGATATGAAGTCCAGGTCAGCTCACACAACAAAGCCTCTCATCCAATCACAAAAACCTACTCAGAACTTGGGCTTGTGTTCTGTCCTTGTTCCTACTCTTTTGCCAATAGAAAGGAGCATATTAATTGTTTCGTGTTTGTCTTCATTCCACATTGTGGCTCTAGAAGCTGGCTTTCAATCAGGGACAGAGGCATTCATCCACAGAAAGGTTTACTGATTGCAGCTGTTTAGCTTGTTATCATTGCAGACCTAGGTGCTGCATCTATCAATGATGGTTTGTCTCTTTGTTGTTCTGTGGTCCTGTCTTTTCTCTAATACAAAGCAAATGAAGCATCTGGTCAAGCTCCTTCAGACAGGTGGCCATAGCCCACCTGGCACCTTTCTGTAACAGCTCTGTGCCACTGGAGATGTGCACTGTTGCCTGCAGTGCTGCCTTGATCTCTCACAGACTGTGACGGGCCATTTGTCATTGCTCTTAATTGTCATTTTGATATCCCGTATGACATCTTACATCCCTTTATTCTTTTGAACCTGACACAGGCATAGACATCATTGTACAGATGCTGATTTCTTACTGCTCCCCCATGGATTTCTTACTGCTCCCCGTGACATAGGTTGATGTGACCTTCATGGCATAATTTTCAATGATCACATCCCACAGGCCAGCAATGGGTTGGATGGGACTCTTTGACTCAGAACTTGAAAAACATCCTCACTGTGGTTGAACATCTTTTAGCCTCACATACATGCAAAACTTTTTCCTTGCTTTTTCCTTGTGGCATGTATGGACATGCCACATATCTTTCTGTGGAAGTAACATGTCTCTGATGATAAAGGTGCCTTCATTCTGTCTGAGCTCAAATGTGAAAAGCAAGTGTACAAGAATTGAAAGCAAGGAGAGTCCACCAGACAGGAGCATAGAATCTTTCACCATGCATGCGGGGAGGGAATCTGAAAAGCAAAAATTGTACTGGAGGAAAAACTCACAAGGGATGTGAAGGACAGTAAGAAAAGTTCCTTTAGGTACGACAGCAAAATGAAGACTAAAGAAAAGTCAGGATGACTGAAGAAGGTTCCTAATGATTTGAAAATGTGACTAATTTTCAGAAAGGAAAAGGAGGAGAATTGAGGAGACTACAGGTCTCTGCAGTCACTGAAAAGGTGTAGTGCACTGCTGCAAAGCCCTAAGGGTTAGTACTCATTATGGTCTGTGTTAAGACACAGTCTCTAAGTTACTGCTTAAAATACCATTTATTGCAGCTGACATTAAAAGGAAAAATAGGATAATATAGATAATTTTTATTGTCACTCACTACAACTACCTGTAAAGAGGTTGTGGCCAGGTGAGGATCAGCATCTTCTCCCAGGTAACTAGCAATAGGACAAGAGGACATCATCTTAAGCTTCACTAGGGGAGATTTAGGTTGAACTTAGGAAGAAATTCATCATAGAAAAGGTGTTTAGGCATTAGAATGGGCTTCCCAGGTGGAGCCACCATTTCTGGAGGTGTTTAAGAAAAGACTGGATGTGGCACTCAGTGCTGTGGTCTAGCTGACATGGTGGTCTTAGGTCATAAGTTGGACTTGAACATCTCAAAGGTCTTTTCCAACCTCGCTGAATCTGTGATTCTGTGATATTTCCTTAGCTGCAGGGAACCCCAAGCTGTGCAGCATTGGAAAGATCACCAGTCAAGGAATGCAGTGCAAGTCCCATCCACAGAGATAGGTGTTCACAGACAGTTCAGTCTTTAGAGCACTTGCAGGAATTTTTAAAGAAGAGAACAGTTATTTTTCTGAGAAACAGAAGGATGTTCACATGAAAACTTGCTGCTTCACTTTATGATAAATGCAAGGATGCAGAGGATGCAGTCAATCATGCCAAATGGGAGCTACCTACAGGTTCCTCCCTTCTGACTTGCCTGTAAAGTTCATACTGCAGCCCAGGGCAATGTGCAGGACAGCACAGGATGGGGAGTCATCCTCTGCACTCGGCAAGCTCAGGCCTGTGCCTCCTCCTGTCAAGTATTATGTGGGTCACCAATGCCCTGGTGTACAATTGTATTCAAGCTCAAATCCCCTGCAGAAGGCTTCCAAGCAAAACCTCAGGGGAACATTTTGAGACATGTGAAGGAATAAAATATGATGGGGAAAACCAGCACAGATTTACCAAGGACAAATCTCTCCTGACAAATAGCATGGGCATCTAGGATGGGACAGCTTATTGTATAAACAAAGGGAGAGCAGAGGATATTGTACACCTGACTAGTAAGGCCTTCAGGGTGATCTCCCAGTATATCCTTGTAGTCACATTGGAGAGCTAAGGGTGAGTAAGCAGACAACATTTTGGGTGGAAAGTTGTCTGCATTGACAGAAGCAGCAGGAGCAGGATTGTTCCATGAGGACAGTGAGCTGGGCCAAGAATCAGCCCTAGGGAGGGCAGTGCCCTCACTGTTGAGTGCCACACCACAATATCTGACCATAGGGAAGCAGTACCAAATGTCAGTAACAGGGTCCATCAACATCCATGGACACAGCAAGAGGAGAACCAGGGCCATACTCCATTTCCAGAGCCTAGGGTTAGGGAGAATGAGAGCTGGTTGCTGCCTATGGAATGGACAGCTCACTGACCAGGGCCTAGCTCCATAGCACCTGAGCAAGGGAAAAATGGCAGAACCTGAAAGGGTGACAGGTCCAACCAAGCCTTCAAAACATGAGGCAATATAAGTGACAGGGCATGTCCAAGACCAAGCTGGGAAGTCTCTCCACAAGTGAGTACTGCAATCAGATCCAGTGACTACCAGGCAGGTCAATAGTGACAGAGTAGGCTCAAGTTCAAGCCAGGAAATGAGTGCACAAGTTGGTGTCAAGAGAGCCCATGGCCAAGCAGGGCAGGACTGAGGGGAGCAGAAGAACAGCTCCTGATGTTGTGTCACTGGGGTAGGGGCTGATGGCTCAGGGGAGGGGGTAGCATGGGATCTTGGGCTTTGGGCAGGTGGGAGAGGTCCCATGGAAGATCAAGCCTCCCTTCTGAGGACAGTGTGCCCTTGCTCCTTAGGGAGACCTGGGCTCAGGAGGTATGCACTTCAGAGTGACTCAGTGGCTGTGAGGTGTTAGGGGGCTGTTTCAGGGGACAGAGAGCTGGGACAAGGCAGTGGATAGGAAATGGACATGGCACGAGGGTTTGGGAACTGAGTGAGATGGTCAGGCCACCCCAACAGGCCCCAAAGGCTGGCCAGGAGCAAGCCAGGAAGGATGGTCTGGCTGGGTGGAAGGGGGTTCACTCAGAAGCCTGGCTCTGAATAATGAGTGAGTGTTTTGTGGAGATCAGGAAGGTTTGTAAGGACAAGGCCCTGTGTGACTGGAGGCCCAGGCTCCTCGGTGCTTGGCAGAGGGAGGACTGGGCTCACGCAAGGGCCAGCTTTTCACAAGGAGGAACAAACCAGAAAGCAAGGGGGATGCCACAGCTGGAGCCTCACCAGCCAGGGACCAGCAGCTGAGCAGAGCAGGCCTGGAGACCATGGGCAGTCCAGATCAAAAGGCAACGTCATGGCTATGAGGCAGGTGCAAAGACAACATTGACCACAAAGTCAATTCACAAGCAGAGGTAGGTCCAGGTCCAGTAATCATGAGGCAGGGCCAAGGTCACATTAGGAGTCCTTGGCCAGGAATGGGCACAGCTGTGTTTGAACTGGAGACTGACACACCACTGATGTAATACAGATGGGAACAGAAAGTCCAGCACGTAGCTTAGAGCTCCTGGGGTCACAGGTGTGGGAGAGGCTCCAGGTATTGCTGAGCAGGACTGTTACAAATTCATTAGTGCACTCAGAGCTCTGTCATACACTTATGAGCAAAAGAGATGGGCCTGGAGACAAGGCTACAAGGCTTGGGACTGAGGTCAGTCAGGAGATAGAACTGGGGACAGGAACCTGCAGTGTACTTCAGTGCTAGGTCTAGGCTGAAACAGGCTTCTGTTGCAGGCAACAGCTTTGACTTGGGGAGTTTCACTTAATTTCTTGCTAATTAACATTAAATTTTTGTTGTTCATTTGGGAGCTGACAAAATCAATGTAACAAACTATGAAACAAATAGACCTTTCATCCTGCTTGCCCACATTTCACTTCAGTACAAAGTTTCCTCTTACACTCACTTATTGCAGCTTCCTTGTTACACTCAGTGCTCATCATCAGTCCCTTTGGCAAGCAACAAAAAATGGAAAAGGTTGTGATTGTTGTATAAGTGTTTATATCTGCCAGATGTTGCTGCTCACTTTTATCTTGTGCTCTAGTCTGTTTCAGGAGGGGCAGTTCCATAGGGATCTCCTTGCTTCAGCATCAGTGACCAGCAGGCTCCTGTCCCTCCAGGGTGTCGCTGCCCTGGCATGAGCTGCCTGTGGCTGCAATGCCCCAGGGGTGACTCCCAAGAGTATGCCTTCAGCTATGCTCTTAAAAACATCCCCTTCTTATAAACATCCCCGTGTCTTCTCTCTTTTGTTTCTCCAAACGCACCTGTCACATCTCTGTCCACTCCTTCTGAATTACACTGGCATACAATCAGTTCTTTTCATTCATTACAGGGTCTGCTGCAACTAGACAAGGATAGTTTGTGTCCTCCTCTCACAAATAGTGCCAGTGCCCAATACAGGCCCCAGACTCACGTGCAGAGGGTGTTGGGGAAATCTCCAGCTGAAGCTGTTTGTGCTCTCAGGGTCTTAACACTGGCTGTTTTCAGTCCTGGAACTTAAATATCTGGTAGTATTTTCTATATATTTATTACCTCTAAATAGATTTCTCTTCTGAAGAGAAGAGAAGAGAAGAGAAGAGAAGAGAAGAGAAGAGAAGAGAAGAGAAGAGAAGAGAAGAGAAAAGAGTTTCCCTTTAAAATCACGTGAAGTTTTATCATCTTCCACATTCTTGGACCATTAATTCCATCATTCAACTGTTTGTTGTCAGCTACATCTATGTGCTGGGTTTTTTAAACTGCTCTCTATTAATCTCTTTTAATGCCATTAATTTCCTGTGTCAGAAGATATACTGAATAGCCAGCCTCTGTCACTGCCTCCCTAACACTCAGAAACCCCTGCTCTTGAGATCATCTCTCTCCTAAGGATTTGACTGCGTGGGCTCAGGGACATAAGAAGAAGCTTCTAAGCCTTGGATCAGGGCACTGTTTGTGGCAGAGCTGTGAGATGCCTCCATGAGGATCTACATCCCCCTCACTCAAGAGAAGAATTTAAGTGGAGTCTCTTGACTGCCCCTTGCTGGTTTGCATGCCTCTGCCTGGTCATGTACCTCAGCAATATGGACACTGCAAGTGTTCATTTTGGACACAGTAAGAAAGTTATTAAAGTGCATTTTATTGGAAGTGACACAAGGGGGGGAAGGAGAGAGCATAGACAATTTCATGTCCCTTCCAGTGGTCAGATCCCAAAGCAATGCAGCATTGGATGGATCTTTATTCAGGGAACAAGACACTGTGCATATCCTATGTATGTGGTGTGAACTTTACACTTTCATAGGTTTGTTCTGTTTATCATTTCTACTGATGAATGAAAATATACAGAAAAATGTTGCTTCACTTCAAGATAAAGACAAGGATATACCTGCAGCATCATCACAGGGTGCCATTTGGGACCCTTTGTGAGGTTCTCCATTATGATTAGCAGATTAAGTTTAGCCCACAGCCACAATACATTCAGCACTGTGTAGTCCCAGACACCAAGCAGTATATGAGAGATAACTTAGCACTAAACTGCACACACTGATCAGCCTGATCAGGTCCATTTTTATGTGGTCACTAACTCCTCAATGTACAATAGTGTTCTGCTTAGAAACGCAACAGAGCCTGATTTGTGGATTTAACCTGCGGGCTTGATATTTGACTTACCTCATCACACAGGCTTGTTTGGCAATCACTGGACTGTAGCAGCAGTGTAGGGGACAGCAGCATTTAATATCTTATATAGAAAGCCCTGGCCCTTCTGGTCCTCTTGTCACCTCCTGCTCTGGATACCCTTTCCTTGCCAAGCAGCCCCATCCTTGCTGCTTTTTGACAATCCCCTCTCTGCTGTCCCTTTTCCTTATTGATAAATCTTAGCTCACTAGCTACAAGAAACAGAAAACTGAAGCCCAGCTCTATGTCAAAGACTTTCTAGCACACAAGTAGCTTTCAGTTTGATTCAGCATGCTGTGCTTTCTCAAATACCATTTGGGAGCCCAGGACAGATTTCCCTGGAGTCCAGGGAGTTCTCTGCACTTCCTCTAGTGACTATGGTTAAAGCACAATGCCTCCTAAATCTTGTGCCTTCAGCCATGGATTTGGTTTGCTTAGGAGAGGGTAGGCCTCACTTACAAGTCATATAGGCAGAGGGACATGGAATGGTCTCAAAAATTTATATTCCCCAAAGGGCCGGGAAGATATGTCACCTCACACCCTTCCCCAAATGACGCAAGAAGGAAAGGCACACTTAGTTCACACAGCATTTCAAATGCTCTCCTGTGCATGTGTCTGATTTTGTTCCACAGACCCCTGGCAGTACAGTAAATCCAGAACAACATGGCACATAGTGCAAATGGAGTGTAGTAAATGGATAAATGGCAGCTTATTGACATACCAGTTTCAGTGATGCTGCCAGGAAGCAACAAGGACTGCAAGAAAATACCCAGACTTTGTGGGAGCTGGGATTCATGTTACTAAATTCTTGCTGAACTTCAGATCTGGGAAACAGCAGGTAGAGTTTGCTCTCCTCATGGCTGCTCTTCCCTCATCCCTTTGTAACACCCTCCATGCTAGTCTTTTCAGAATTGCTTCCCATGGGAGCTGCAGCAGCCACACTGACCATGGCAGTGCCTTTGCAGCAGGTCCTGCAATGCACAGGTGCAGTACTGGGCCCAGCCATTGATACAAGGGTATGGATCTTATCCAAACTTGCTGAATCTGCACTTTAACCTCTCATTTTACTCTCTTTAGAGGTTGGTGTCTCTTTCATAAACAAAATGGCTCTATCCATTCTAAGGTGTTTGACCATGATATTTTTGCCAGGACAGAGACATCCTAAAATGCCCCTGAACTTTCACCAAATAATACTTCTGTCTTTTTCTTCAAAAATTACTAGGATTCAAGCCCAGTGCCACTGGTTTGCATTTTCAGTATATTGATCATGATCATCTGCTTGCACAAAGATTAAGAACAAAATTGGAACCTACATTAAGCTCCCAGACCTAGTTTTCAGCAGATGTCTCTCTGTCAGAAGACTTGAGGCATCGTTTTGTACTCCTAGTGACACCTAACGGCCCAATGTAAAATGAGTCAAATAGTTCTGTTTCACTGTGAGGCATTAGGTGTACCTCTCTCATATGTAATGTTAGGAAACCATTTACCATTTCATTCATTTTCATTTCATTACCATTGATTTTCTCAATTTCTTTTCTTTAAAATAATCATCAAGCAAAGGAACAATTAAACAAGAAGATAGTTATTTTTTATATTCATGTTATATAATTCCATAAATATTAATTTTATTTTTATTGTACCTAGAAAGTGCAGAGTGAAAGATATGCTTGTTTCAGTTTAATAACAGATCTATAATTGTTTATGAACTTCCACCCTCTGCTTCTTAGAACAGTATTTTATAAAGCCTGCCTTTTTCTTTTTTTTGTTTTAGTTGTAGCAAAACTCTCTTTACTGCCTTAGGTTTTAAGGGAAGCAGAACATGATATGCATAGTAAACCTTGAAACTGCATGTATAAGAATACATTTTTACTTGAATACTTCTGTTAACCGTATATAATCTCTTATAACTGTCTTGGGAAAAGCAGTATTTGCATTATTCTTCCATAGGCTTCATGGCAGCCAAGATATGTTTCCCTGTAGTCAGCATCATCATTTCAAATTATACTTAATGCTTACTTCATAAATGTTTGAGACAGCTCCAAATACTGCCAAGTGTCTTCCTTTTTTTAAGCACTTTTTAAGTACTGTGATTTGCAGTTCTATATGTCTATGCCAACAAAAGGAAGATTGCTTAAGTCAGTAATTAACACTAGTAAGTCTTCCTATTGGATAAATTCCAACCTGAAGAACCTTCCCCCTAAAGACTCTGAAATAGGAAATAACATCTCCAGGGGATTATACTATCAAAAGATAGGAACGAAGATTTCCACACACAGTTCTTGTGGGTGTTAGGCAGCTGAAGCAGTCCACCTTTTAAGAAAAATACTTTTCTCATGTTTTTGAAGTTGTATCTCTTAGGCATCACCTCAGTGTATTTACTGAGGGCAATTAGAGGAGGTATTTTTAAGATATCTGGAAATACAATAGCAGATTAAAAAGACTGAGTTATTTGATATGTCATATGGAGATGAGTGCAAAGTAAAAATAGGAGCTGTAGGGCTTACCTTGCTTAAACTCAAATTTTTTTAAAAAATGTTAAGCTCTTTAATGGCTTCTTATATAGGTACATTCTGGTTTTGAAAATAGTATCTAAATCCTAGTATAAACACATTCTGTCAATAATCATGATCCCCTATATCATGTATTTTGGTTGTGTGGTGCAGTAACCCAGAACAGGCAGAGACATGTTTAGTTTGCAATGCTTTTATTAGAATAAATAGAAGGACCAACAATTGACACTCACTGGGTCAATGACATATCACAGGAATGAAGATGGGAAGTTGTATCAGTCAGGAAGGTGTTGTGTTTGGAGATGATGATTTCAGAAGAAATGGTAAACTTTCTGTATGCTCCCTCAGAACAAGAGACCATAGCCTTACAGTATGTGCAGCACAAAGAAACACAAATGCTTTACTCAAAGAGGAATGATTTGCTGAAATTAAGAATTTCATCTGCATGTTTTCCAGGCATCAATTCAAGGATGGTTGCTCAAGGAGTTCAACAGCAAGGAACAGGATTATTCTAAAAGCTGTGGTTTTTTCAGAGAACTCCGATGGAAAAACCAGACTCTCAATATCAGTGTCACAATTTCTCACAAGAATCAAAGCACTGGTCCTGAATCTTAAGTTATTCAATTGCGATGGAAAATACTTCTAAGCTACCTCTTGAAGTACTCATTTATTCCCGGATATAAGTCCTAAGTATAACTTGTGTGAGCAGAAATATCTGCACCCACAGATCTGAAAAGTTACACGCTTCTTCGGGAATATCTCCCTAGATATTGAAGGCTTTCCACTTAGAGATAGTGAAGAGATGAGATTATACTACAATACTAGAGTAAAGGGGGTCTGTTTCTTAGGGGTAGGCAAGCATTATGTCCAGCCCTTTTTTTCCCTAGGGAGAAATATATCTACCAAAGAGGACCATCATGTCACTTGGATTGTGTTTAACCAAGAAAAGGAATGGGCGGTCAGCCCTAAACTCCTCAATCTCAGAGGAATGTTGGATGTCTCCAGTCACAACCTCTGAGCCACCTGCCTCAGTGCCCTCTTCAGTGACTTCCACATATGCCTCGTGGATGGCCTCGGATATCCTCAGGCCCTCTGCTGAAGAGATGCCAGATAGGTTGGCCGAGGGGCTGAACAGGTCGGTCATACCCAAGGATGTCAAGACAGATGTGAGGTTATATTTCTCCACAATCCTCATGCGTGGGAGGTACACTTTTACTCTCTTCTTTTCCATCACCTTGGGACTGGTCCACTCCATGAGTTTTTCATAGCTGATTTTGTTCTCAAGCTGTGAAGAGAAGCAGAGAATTAAATGTCTGTGACAGAAGTTCAATGGCCTTAAAACCTGTGTTTTTACCACCTGTTACTGGCTTTTTCCATTTACTTTCTGTACACAATAGAACTGATACTTGTTCTTAAATGCACTTGTTTATGCTGTATGCTTCCTCCTGACTATGGAGCCTATATCATCTGTCCGTCTTGAGGAAGTTCCTCAAACCTTTTTCATCTGAAAATTTCTTCATCAGATCAAGTCCTTTTTTGTAAAAATACGGCTTTTGAAAACATCAAATCAAATTTGCCCTAAAACTGTTCCTCTTGGAAGATATTTTATTGATTCCCTTTCCTCAACTTTGTCCCTTTCTCAAGTTACTTTTCTCATTTTACTTTTAGTCAACTCTTGGAATGCTTTCTTCATTGCTTTGATTTTTTTATTTGCTCTAGGATAAACTTTTTTTCTTTAGCAAACATTTGGAATCACTTACAGTGATGAAAATCCCACTCACTTGCCTGCTTCTGATACATGGATACGATGGAGACTAGTGCATATAGAGCAACATCCTCTTCTGCAGGGCTGCAGCCGCACTACACTGCTTTACCTTCATTTTATAAAACTGAGCTCAGGACTCTCCTAAGAGGCTCTGCCTGAACACCTGGACAGATTTTGTGCTTCTCTGCCTGCCCAGCACAACTGTGGGGTGGGCAGCTGGGATCTCAATGGACAGCAAAAGGTCTGACAGCAGCCAAGCCCCACTGAAGTCATCACTCTTCTGCTCGCCCTGCCAGGCCCATACCTGTGCCAGGCCAGAGATGTCATCAGGCAGCAGCACAAACAGGCTCAGCTCTTCTCTGGTGTATGGAAGCTCCAGGACCTTAAGTTTGTCTTCAGCCACTCTTCCCACTTTGAAGGTGCTGTTCTGATGCATCATTTGCACAGGTCTGCTCTCTTGCTGCAAAAGCGGAAATAGAAAACCAGTGAGACGATGTGATGTGGGAGCAATCTTTTTCTTTGTTCAGACAAATGTATGAGGCCTTTGAAAGGACAGGACTCGATCTTCAATCCTGCTGCCTTTGGAGAAGACCTGTGTCTCTCTCTTTCCTCCTTGCATGCCCCCTGGAAGCCTGGTCAGACACAGATTTTGAAAACACTACTTGGCTTTAGGCCAAGGCACTGACAATGATGGACTCAGCTATATAACCCAGCTTGTGACAGGTATTTGTAACACCCAGACTGCTGGCTGTGTGAGCCAACAGCTGCCCTGGCCAGAGATGTGTCTGTGCCCTCCTACCTCAGTCACATTGAAAGGCTCTTCCCGAGTGTCTTCCTCTTTAAATGCCTTTTTCCATATTCCTTTGAAGTAAATGGCATTCACAAAGACCACTGCAGTATTGGGATCAACAGAGTCTGACGCAAGGAAATCTCGGATCCGTCCTTTAAGAAAGAGAAGTCAGAGAGGGATAAAGAGGTGTACTCCCCTGGTGTGCACAAATATCCATGATTTTGGGGTGAAGGTGGGAGTTCCTGCTTTGTGGAGTTTCATTTCCATAACAGTAAGCAACCTGCTCTTGCTTGACCCACGCTTTCTAGAGATTATGAGGAGAGGAAGACAAGGATATAATTTATGGTAGGTGAGGGAAAATACCTGCTACCCGTTTTTCAGTCCTTACCATTTGTCTCTTTCTCCACCCAGGAATTGATGAGCTGTCTTGCTTCCTCTGCAGCTGTTTTGAAGTCAACTTCTTCCAGCTCTGCTTTGTAGGATTTCTTTGCACACTTTATGTATTCCTATAAGCAGAAGAGTTACAGTTGTCAGACTGATGAGAACTTGTCATTACATGTCAGACATGTCAGACACTGAATATTTCAATCACATCTGTCTTCTTGTAACTGAATCTTAAGCTCTACAAGAAAGACTGCTTCACATATATTGGTTTGGCATTTTTTGATGAGACAGTGTTCTAAAATAAAATTTTGATATATTTCCTTTTTTTTTTTACCAAAACAGTTTCAGTTTAACAAACATTTCTAAGGAGAGACAATGTTCGTCTCCTTCTTTTGTGGTCACTCTTTAGGGTTTTGAATACTGCGTTCTCACATTCTTAGATTTCAAAAGCAAAGCTTCCTTTTACTAGAAAAACTAACAATTTCAGTTTACATTATTTCAAGTAATAAAGTTTATTTAATTTCCCTTAAAATTACATCTTTCATTAAATGCCATTTTTCTAGTAAATTAACAGCAATCTTGATTACTCTCTGTGATTTGCAATATAGGCATATTTTATGCCATTATATCTTTTGCCTTCATCTAACAGGAACAGAAAGGTCCAAACTCATTCTGTACCAGTTCCCCCCATGGCTCACAAGCACTCCTTCATCAACAGAGACTGGGCTACTGTTGGTGGTGCATCTCTAGGGCAGAGTCACAGGGGATTTACAGGAAATCTCATGGAAGTCACTTCATAATATAACTCACCTGACGAATAGGGAATGTTTTATCAAAATAGAGTCTGTCGGCAATCCTGAGTGAGTAAGTAGCATTTTGCCTGCTGATGTCTGAGAGAAGACCCTTGAATGTTTTGTGGATGTACTCAGCAGTGTCACACTGAGGTGATGACATGAAAAAAAGATAGATTGCATAAGGAAATAAGATCCTAAAGTATTGTCCCTTTCAATTAAGAGTGATGCTACAGGGCAGTCATCCCCCACAGACTGTCACCTTTGGGACAACTGGTGCTGTGGTGGTGGTGCATTGAACTGGCAAGTTCATCCTTGTCAAGACAAGTTCACTGAAATGTGTTTCTTAAAGGATGAAGTTGAGTTCCTGTCACTGAGACTTCTGGGCTCTCCTCTGCTCAGCATCTTCCTGCCCAGCTGAAAATCCAACTACTGTACCCTGGCTCTAGGTACTGAGCCCTCTTCACTCATCCCTCAGCAGCCATTTCCTGGGAAGACACCCTGGTGCCCAAAGCATTCTTCCCACACTGTTACTTGTTCTGGTGCAAGATAAGCAACCTGCTGTCTTTCTATGTTTGTTAAAAAACAGGTGACTCACACCCTCCTTCCTTCCCTCCATAAATCCCCTTGGCTTGAGGTCATTACTCTAGTTTTTGTCTGGGTCTGAAACTGCCATGAGGAAAGGCATAAAAGTAACACTTTAGTTCTAGGGAGAAAATAAGACAGAAAGGAAGATTAAGTTATTTCTCTACCTGGGAGTCAGAAATGTCTCCATCTCCTGTAACATTATCAAAGTGAAGAACCTGCAAGAGAAAATACCAGTGGTAGAAATGAGAAGCATGACCAAAAATAATGTGAATTTGAGATTTACACATGTTGCTTGTGTAAAAAAAGACCAACAAACTGTTGGCTCAGAAAAAAAAATATGCTGAGAAAATAGATTAACTAAAAATTTACAGGTGAGCTTGTGACTGGTCCATGCCCTCTGTGACCTTCTTGGAAACTGTAAATAATACTCTTTTGCTTAGATGATATTTTTCTTCTAGTGAATGTCTAGAAATAAATTGAGTTACATATTGTGTATTGCTAAAATACTCTGTCTTCTTGTCTTTCTGGGATTTATCTTTTATATATATTAAAAAAGAAAATCTGATTACATTATTTGGAACTTGTAGGAATTTAAAAATCTCAAAATTGCCTGGCTGGTAATCTATTTTGCTATTGTCCCTGAGATTTTATTTTATGTTGAAGTCAACTGCCTGTTATATTGAAAATATGCACCTTTTAAATTAGTATTTTCTATATTTAACTCATGAATCTGTTCTCCATTTTGTGACTTTGGCTTAGCTCTTGTGGATTGAAACAGGTGAGAACCTCATCAGTGGATAATATTTTTCAGTGATGTTACCTAGAAGGAACAAGTAGCCCAAGCAGAGGTCACTTTACACCTGTGTAAGTAACTTACCTTCCCCATCTGGGATTGAGTCTTACCCCTTGCTCCCATGTACACCAGGGCCAGGGTTGAAAGCATGCCCAGGGAGGAAATGAGCACATTGTCATTGCTGCGGTGAAGTTTCACCTCTTTAAACACGTCAAAACAAAATTGTGCATTTGCCTCACTGATGGAGCCCATCGTGAAATCCCTATTGTGTGAAGGAAACAGAAAGAGTTTGGCTTACTGTGGTGAAATAGGTCAATTGTAATGCAAAAAATTCAGTGCACGTGAACCCCAAACTTAGTGCATAGGGTTTTTTCAGCAAACAGAACCCAGTGGCATGGATTTAAAAGGCAGATATGCTTTTGAGCAATCAAAGGGCTGGACATCTCCCAGCTGTGCATAGGCTGGTGAAAGAAGAAAACACAATCTAGAAAATACAGTACTTTGAAGTCTAATGCAACAGTATAGTGCTTATATCACTTATAACTTAAGGTCTTGAGGATCTTCAACCAATTTGTTTCCCTGTGCAGCTGCTAGAGAACAAAATCCAGGGTACTCTGCCATATGTATCACAATCCCTATGGAATTGACATCTTCATGTGACAGTTATCTCTTAATGTGAGATAATTTGGACAACAATGCATCTGACTCTTCCCCTGATAGAAAGGATGCTCATTCTCTTTCTAAATTGAACTGATTGTATAGGTGACTTAAGGTGGATTATTTATTATTTATCTGTTCTGCTTACTATTATATTTTAGGCTTGAATCTCTGTTTATGTTCTTGGTGAAAAAACATATTCATGAAGCAAATGCTTGGGCGGGGCGGGAGGGGGGGATGTTGTCATTTATCTTTGAAAATATAAGTAGTAAGGATAACACAGAGCTGTAGAATATTGGGATCATCTGAACATTCTGCACTCCTTGATTTCATTCAGAGAATATCTTACATAACCCCTGGAATTTAAACAAATTCAATTTTGTCTTTTAATACTAAATGAAAAATTAAATCAATAGAGGGAGAAGAAAGAAAGTCTCTTGTAACTTATCACCAGCTTTTCAATGTGGAAGAATTAGTAAACAAAACTATAATTCATAAATACAAATACTTTGGCTTTATGCATGGCAGACTGTGAAACAGCAAAGTAATACAGAAGATAGGTAGCTAAGAAGGCATCCTGTGATGATTAGTTTCTTCAACTGATATTGAAGGCCACAAACATGAGGTTACATCAATATGATTATAAGTATTGTAAAAGACAAATGCTTTTTATCTTGCAGATTAGAACTTAAATAATAATTGAAAGAAATGCTTACCTTATCAGATTCACCAGGGAAAGGTAGAGCACAGCTTCTCAGCTGTACTTGGGGCAGACTTGACAAACCCCTTGAAATATATCTTGTGTTGTTTTGTGACACGCCCCATGCTGCCTGTTCTGTGTTTACCCAATAAAGTGATGGATGGAGCTGAGTGTCAGATATGCACTTTTACTTGGAATAAGTCCATTTTTTGAAACAAATGAAGAAAAAAAAAAAAAAAGGGCTGAATGAAAGGATTTTAACTTAAAGTTTCCAAAAAGGAAGATTAATTCATCATAGCACATGAAACCTTGCAGAAAAGACAGAATATTAAAATGACTGAAGCAAAAATAATGTTAAAAGCTATTCAGTGGAATTTGAGTAGTAAGTGCAATTTGATTATGGCAGCAAATAGTGTAACATAACTTGTGAAAATAAAAAAGAGAATGGTGAGGTATTCAGTCTTGAAGGATGTCTGTAAGGAATTTTGTCTTATTTTCCTTAATATTCCTCTATCTTGAATGCTAACAGGCCAGATCCCTCTCAGAATCACCATTCTGTAAATCACAAATTTTAGTAAGATCAGCATATGCAGGGCTGTATTTATTGCAACTTCTGTCTTATTGTTGGCTGGACTACCAGTATCACCAGTCTGTCTTCCCACCAGAATTCATATCTCTTCCTAAGGAATGGAGAAAACTTGCCACCAAGGAACATAAGAAAGAGCATATCCTTTCAATGTTTATTGCCAAATTTAATAAAAATTTTATAGATTTTTTTGCAAGAAGTTATATGTATTTGCCTGGTGTCCCTTGCTGCATTGTAAAAGACCACAGACACAGTGCTTCACAGAGCACAGTTTTTCAGTCCTGAGCAATCTAGCTCAAAGAACTCAGACATCGTCACTGTCTGTGGAGCACATCAGTGGAACAAAACCCTCAGTCAGAGTATTTTGGGAATATAAATTAATTTCAAAGGCAATTTCAGCACATCTGTAGAGGGAAGAATTACAGAACTAATGAAAAATGTGTTGGGGAAAGAGAAATTGGGAAAATAAGAGAGACAAGATTTCTGTAACTTTTTAAATTCAGGCATTGGGATATTTAGATTCTAGTCAGATGCTACCAGAAAAGGATTTGAAGTCATCACTATAATTTTGAAGGGTAGTTTAAGGTGTGCTGTTCTTTTCCACAGGTCACAGCGCCAGATGCTAAGCTCAAAATGTGCCTTTTGTACATACAGAGACTATTCTTACAAGACCATTCTTACATTCTTCCACAAGCAACTTTGTGGCACATCAGCTGAACAAACCAGCTGAAGAAACATTCATGGTCTGCAAGACAGTCATAATATACAATAGCAAGCAGAAACCAGTTGCATAATTCCTTTGAAATAAAAGAATGGACAGACAATAAAAGAAACTGCTTTGACCTCTTAAATGCCACGTAATTTTAAAACAGAAATCCAAAGTCAATACACAAAATGGCTCTGAAATTGTCGAGAATAAATTATGCCTCAGGAGAGTAGAAGGTGGACTTTTTAACCCTTTTGGTTGTCTGTACAAGAGGAAAGCCTCTCTAGTATAGTTCTTCATAGTCCCATTCAACTGAAGTTGCCTATGCTCGGTCTGGACTGGGGCATTTAACATCACACTGGTATTTTACATGGTACAGTGTGTGGTCCAGGCCAGTCTACTACGATCCTTGTTATTTAGGGATAGGTCTTTTGAGGAAAGATCTTTAGATCTTGACCCACTTGGGTGGCTCGTCACTGCAGATCTACTGCAAAGAGAATGAGACATTCTCTCACAGGAGCAGTGTGTAAGCTGGTCACCACTGTTGTCCCATTTTGCTGAAAACACTCTCACTTTGCTGAAGGACAACATGTCAAATGAGCGTATGTGCCTGTGTACGGTGAACCTTCAACCACGCAGCCAGGAGTGCTCCCTAGACTGCAAGCTGTTCCTGCAGATGCTGCTCCTTCTGCCTTTCCATCTTGAGACTGCCTTGTTTCTGTTCAAACTGCTTTCTACACTTGTGGCCATGGTCCGTTGCAATATACTTGACAGCTCAGAAGGCAAAGGTTTAGCCAGTATGTTTGTCGTCACTTCTAACATTTGAACATGCCTTGACTCTTTTTCCTTGACAATCGGATTGTCTAATAGTGTGCTTCAACTCACTGTATGTGCACCATCTACCTGAACCACATTTGTATCATCATAGACAGCCTGTAACTTGGTAGCTACAAAGATGTCCCATGAGCTGATACAGGTGTTTTGTAACAGCCAACTCACAGCACTAATGTTAGCAAAATACTTCTGAGTTGAATATATTCACTAATGAAAGAAATTTTTTGGTTTAGAGTACAGAAGGGGCAGTCTACTGCTTGTACTGCTTGAGAGGTGTGTTAATGCACAACCCAGGTTACTGGTTTTGTTAGCATTTCTATTTTTTATTGGTCAAATGAAGATTAATGTAAATCATGTTGCAGACACAACTAAATCAGCCGACAAGTAAGTAAAAATCTTGATTATGGTCAGCCATCAGCACAGAATTGTAAGAATATGAGAGGTAATGCCTAATGAACTAGGCAACTTTAGATCTGTCATGGAGTCCAGTGAGGTTAAGCAAACCTTCTTGTAGTTGAAATGCTTCCTCAGAGAAAAGATAATGTATTGCCCTGTCCAGCACAGCTGTGTAATGCAGCACAAACACAAAAGGATGTGTTTATCCACATATCCTTGTTTGACAATGCTTGTCCCAAGAAAGAGGTCAGCTAAGGCTAGGTTGCCCTTCCCTCAGCCAGGCATTTCATTGTGGTGCTGTCCCTAAACCAACAGACTCTTGGACATTTGGATCTTTACAAAAGGATATGAAGTCCAGGTCAGCTCACAGACCAAAGCCTCTCATCCAATCACAACATCCCACGCAGACCTCAAGATTTCGTTCGCATCCATGCTGCTGTTCTTTTGTCAGTGGGAAGGAGCATTTTGATTGTTTCATGTTTGTCTTGCTCAGAGTGAGTGCCAGTGATTGTTCAGTTAGCTGCCACTGCAGACCTTGGTAGTGTAGCAAACCAATGATGGTTTCTCTCTCAGTTGCCCTGTAGCACCATGTTCTTCCCCCTGTCTGAAGAATCTTTAGGTGTCTGGTCAAGCTCCTTCAGACAGGAGCTCTTAGCCCACCTGGTATCTTTCTTTGGCAGCCTGTGCCACCCTGAAGTGTTAAGCATCTTTGCTTGCAGTGCTGCCTTGGTCACTCACAGGCTGTGACAGGGCTGTGCATGCCTCAGTGTTGGCAGAGTGAATTTCTCCAGTGAAGGCATCTTCAGAAGGATCCTGTGATGGATTTGGTCACAAGTTGCTCGCCCTTACTGCATTTGCTTAGCAGTGCACACAACATTCAGGGTCTGCAACTGTACAGGTTCTGGACCAGCACACACAGCTGTGTGTGTTTTTCAGTGACACGTGAAGTCCTTTATTCATCCCTCATGGAATGGAATCAGCCAGCAGCCAGGGTGATACTGTGTATGACTTTACTCACTGGCTCCTGGGGAAGCAGCAGGGTAACGAGGGCCTTACAGCACACACACAGGACAGGAAAGATGGCCACTGGCATTGGCACAGCAGTTAACTGTCTGTGCCACGTGGAAACTTAGTTACCAGAATCCCTCCTCACAGAGAAGCCTGTTTTGGCAGTTTGTGACTAACGCTGCCTGTGTCACCATGCCTGTTATGTTACCTCCCATCACTCACTGGACGTCTGCCCAGCATGTCCTTTATCTAGGCACATACTCCCAGGAAAAACCAGCATTTTTCTTTTGCATAAAATAGGATAAACTAATCTCTTGGTTTGTTTCAATACAGACATCCTTCTACAAAGCCTTCCTCTCCTCTGAATAGCAGCCTACTGAGATTCGTGACAGTATTCCTGACATGTCTCCTGTAGGAAAAGACTGCTGCAGAAAAGGAGAAATGTCACTGCACAAGGGTCCATGCCATCATGCTGGCTTTGCAATAAAGAACTGGGAGGCCTGGCAGACACCAAGGTGACCGTGAGTCAGCAGTGTGTCCCTGTGGCAAAGTAAATTAACAGCACAAGGGAATGCCTTAGAAAAAGCACTGTCAGGAGGTAAAGGGAGGCTTTCCTGCCCCTCCACTCAGCACTGATGGGACCACAGATGGAACGCTCTATCTGGCTCCAGGCTTTCTGTTACAAAAGAGATGGGGATGTACTGGATCAGGACCAGAGAAGCTGATTAAATGATTTAAGTATCTGGCATGAGAGCAGAGGCTCAGAGACATGAGGCTGGTTATCCTGGAGAGGAGAAAGTGCAGAGAGATCTATGCACATAACCTTCTTGATGTGAGGGTAAAAAGTAGATGGACCTGGACTTTCTTCTGTGAACAGGCAAGAGAGAAGAGATACAGCCTGAAATAGCAGAAATTCCATTTAAACATAAAAAAATACATTTTCTTTTGGATAGGGACATAAATCCAGGTTGCCCAAAGAGGCTATGGAGTTTCCATCCTTAGAATTATTCAAAACCCAGAAGGACATGATCCCAAGTAACCTGCTGTAGCTGACCCTGGTTGAAAGGGAGAGCTTGGAATAGCAAATCAGGAGAGATCACTTCCAGTCTCAGCTGTTCTCTGCTTGCATATTAAATCTAGAGGAAGATCTCAAGGGAGATGGAGTGAGCAGGGTTATTGCACATTAATATGTAAAGAAAGTTCAGTGGCATGGATGAGGCACTTGGAATGGGAATGTGTGGCATGTTTCACAGACAAGCATTGTTTCCATGCTGTACGCAGAGAAGTGGCAGAGCCTTGGATGTCTCTTTTGCTTTCTGGAGGGGTGCAATTTGTACCATTAGATGCAGAAGGTTTCAGATTTTGTCTTGTTACCAGCTAAGCCTTATTTCTGATACTGCACAGCAGTCTGTAAGAGAAAAAGGATCTCATTTCTTCAGAAAACCCTTTGGAAGGCTGTGACAAAAATGCCAGTTGCAACAAGGACTTTTCAAGGTTTATTTATTTTTTATCTTTTTTCATTAAAAACTTTTGGAGTGTTTCAATATTGTTAAATGCAAATATTAAAGCAAGTTACAGGTTTAGTAGAGTGTTTCTGAATCTGCACTTATTACTGCCTCCTATCTTTTCTTTTTGGAAAGGAGAAGCTTTGTACTTGCCTCTGAGTCTCATGGTCCCTTTGCTTTTTTCCCCATTCCTTCATTTTGACCATTATTATTGTTCATGAAACAACATTTGTCACTGAGGCATATCTTTGTACTTTAAGCACTTTCCGTTTTAATAATCATAGGAAGGAAAATTTTCAAATGTAACCCTTTTGTAGTCTTCCTATTGTTTAAGTGTACAGTGTAAATTTAACAGCCTGGATCAAGTGCTTCTGGCTACAAGAGATGCAGAAATTTATTAAACTGCTTATGGCAAGCCTTGAGATGTTGAAATTTTGCATCTCTTGAAACAGTTTATACCACTGCTTTAATTTCTAAAGAAAAATAATTAAAATGTACTTGGTGAGATAGCTGTCTTTACACTGAAAAACAGAAGCGTCCTGATGATATTCAAATAACGTGGATGTCAGACAGGTATCACCACCTTCTTTCCTCTACAGATCTGCTTTTATCATGCCACACTATATGTAAATATGGAAATAGAATCATAGAATGTCCTGAGTTAGAAGGGGACCCATCAGGATCATGAAGTCCAACTTCTGAGCCCGCATATGGCAGCCCCAAAAATCACAGCATGTACCCAAAATCATTGTCCAAACACTTTTTAACTCTGTCAGGCTGGTGGTGCGACCACTTCCCTGGGGAACCTGTTCAAGTGCCCAAACACCCTCTGGGTGAAGAACCTTTGCTTAGTATCTAACCTAAGCCTACTCTGACACAAATTCCTGATATTCCCTCAGGGCCTCTTATGAGTCACCACAGAGTTCCTGGTCCTCTGCTTCCCTACCTGAGGAAGCTGTAGACTCCACTGAGGTCCCTCCTCAATCTCTTCTTCTCGAGGCTGAACAAACCAAGATCTCAGCTGCTCCTTCTATTGCTTCCTCTCAATGCGTTTTACCATCCTCATAGGCCTCCTTTGGATGCTGCCCAATAGTTCATTGTCTTTTTTATATTGTAGCACCCAAAACTGCCCCCAGCACTGGAGGTGAGGCTGCCCCAGTGCAGAGCAGAGCAGGACAATCCCCTCCCTTGCCTGCCTGGCCATGCTGTGCCTGATGCCCCCAGGGTACACTTGGCCCTCCTGGTTGCCAGGGCACTGCTGGCTCATGTTCAACTTGCCATCGACCAGGACCCCCAGGTCCTTTTCTGTGGGGCTGCTCTCCAGCAACTTATTGCCCAGTCTATATGTGCATTCAGGGTTTCCCTGTCCCTTGTTGTTGGAATAGCTGATATTAATGACAGAGCACCTCCTCTCAAAACTCTCAGTGGGGAAATGCTTTGCCTAAGAGTTGTCCATCTACTTATTCTTTCTTATGCTCTTTGAATTATATGATTTTTCAGATGATTTAATCATCTCAAATGTCAGAGCTGCTGGAACAGTTTTTCCTTGAAATATTTATGGGACTGATAGTGCCTCTTTAATACTCATCGGAATTCTATTGAAAAATACATAAGAAAAAGTTAATATTTCACTGGGCTTTTTCTTGGTAATCAGTACTACAGAGAATAATCAAACTCTAGATGTATGCATTCGTTTATTTCATAAATGGGTAGGAAATTTCATATTTACATACTTTATTAATTCTAAAAACTGGAGGATTTTGTACTAAATCCCATTTCGCTCAAAACAGTTACCAATGTAATAATATTTTAAAGGATAGTCATCCAGAAAATTAAGAAAATTCACATAATTTCATGACAAGCATTTGTGACTTTCTTTTATTGTGTTAAGAAAGAAAAATCAATTATGTGCATCAAAATCAGTAATATATGATTAGAATGAAAACAGGTCATAATATTGTGCCAATAGATCCATATTTGGAGATACTAGTGGACACATAGGAAAACAAAGAGAGAGAAAATTAGGATTCTCATGTATTTCTCAAAAACAAGAGATGTAGTCTTGAACTACCATAGGAACAAAACCCAGCTACATTCATGGAATATAATGTTCTTGAGTTTTGAACAACTGAGAGCTTTTCAGGAACAAATTGATGTTTACTCACTAAGCAAGGTCAACAGAGACAGGAATTATTTTAAAAGCTGTGGTTTTTAACAAATCTCCCATGGAGAAATCAGATTCTTTAACATCACTTACAAGATTTTTCACAAAAATCAAAATGTTCTCAAATTTGAAGTGACTTCCAATATTTTAAGCAAGAATTCAGACAACTCTTTTGCTTGGCAGTTCTGAGTCCTGGATCATCCAGATATCCATGTTTCAGGCTTTGAATCTATATTCTGTGACAAGACATAACTGCACCTAGACTAAGTTAGATCTCTTTGAACATTCTGAATTGGAAGGGAAACTCTCCATGACTTTGGAGAACTTCTGAAAGAAATTCAGTATTACGTGAGGTACTCATGGTGAGAAAACAGCTCTGGCCACGGTGGATATGTGCACCATTTCCCAACAGATAAGTTAAAAAAAAAAAAAATTAAAAATAAAATAGAAAAAATAATAATTAAAAAAAATTGCATAGACACCAATTAATACCCTGCATAGCAGAATCTTGTCCACAAGCATCTCCTCCAGACTGGGGATCTCCAAGACGGTGTTTTGGGAACTGCATGGGTTTGTTAGTAGAATAGTACCAGGGAATGGGATGAGCATAGCCCATGGCTTTCCACATAATGGAATACCAAAGACTTGGAGCCCTGTCTGCAACTACTTCTTTGAGTGAAAATCATTTGACCCCTTCCTGGCCTGTGAGGGCCTCTATTCTCTGTGGGCTTAGTCTTTGCTTGGCTCAATCAACACCGAAACCATACTGAGGAAGGAAAGAAGCAAACACACTTGCTGTTTCCTCACCTGCAGGTGTGTCTTTGCTATGGAAGCTTCAGGAAAGGGCATGACTTAGAGTAGCTTTTCCACTTGCAGAAAATATTGAAGAGGTGAGATTATAGTACAACACTAGAGTAAAGGGGGTCTGTTTCTTAGGGGTAGGCAAGCATTATGTCCAACCCTTTTATTCTTAGGGAGAACAATATCTGCCAAAGAAGACGATCAGATTGCTTGGGATGTGTTTAACCAAGAAAAGGAATGGGCGGTCAGCCCTAAACTCTTCAATCTCAGAGGAATGTTGGATGTCTTCTGCATCATCTGCTGGCCCAGGCTCCTCAGTGCCCTCTTCAGTGACTTCCACGTATGCCTCGTGGATGGCCTCGGATATCCTCAGGCCCTCTGCTGAAGAGATGCCAGAGAGGTTGGCCGAGGGGCTGAACAGGTCGGTCATACCCAAGGATGTCAAGACAGATGTGAGGTTATATTTCTCCACAATCCTCATGCGTGGGAGGTACACTTTTACTCTCTTCTTTTCCATCACCTTGGAACTGGTCCATTCTGCAAGTTTTTCAAAGCTGATTTTGCTCTCAAGCTGCAAAGAGAGTCAGGGAATGAAGTTCCTGGGGTGCAAATCCAACTTCTTCCTACCATTCATTTCTGTCAAGGCTATCATAAAAGTAAAATCCCAACCAGAAGGAAGCTTCCTTTCTGAAGATTCCTGAAGCTCATCCTATTGGCATCCTTCTGATATTGTATTAATTGCCTCTCCAGTACTGCCTGTGTCACTCTCTTTTTATTCAGTTCTTTACCAAATTAACACATCCCCCTTTGTCCAAGAAATCTTGTGTCTCATAAGGCACAACTCAACAGTTTCACAGCCTAAAAAATTAGTCAGCTTGTGAAAGATTGCAAAAACAAGGACGTGAAAATTTACCTACAGTTGGTAGCACCTAAAAAATTCAAACGTTTCTACATCTGTAATAACTCTACAATTTAAAAATATTACTGAAATAGGAGTAATTGTTCATATATTTTAGACTGTGTTGATTTTTTTTCCTTTCTTGAGTAGAGATGGGTAATTTTATAGCACAGCCCAAATATACATCTTTTTCTGTAGGGCTGCAGCAGCACTACGCTGCTTTACCTTCATTTTATAAAACTGAGCTCAGGACTCTCCTAAGAGGCTCTGCCTGAACACCTGGACAGATTTTGTGCTTCCCTGCCTGCCCAGCACAACTGTGGGGTGGGCAGCTGGGATCTCAATGGACAGCAAAAGGTCTGACAGCAGCCAAGCCCCACTGAAGTCATCGCTCTTCTGCTCGCCCTGCCAGGGCCATACCTGTGCCAGGCCAGAGATGTCATCAGGCAGCAGCACAAACAGGCTCAGCTCTTCTCTGGTGTATGGAAGCTCCAGGACCTTAATTTTGTCTTCAGCCACTCTTCCCACTTTGAAGGTGCTGTTCTGATGCATCATTTGCACAGGTCTGCTCTCTTGCTGCAAAAGCGGAAATAGAAAACCAGTGAGACGATGTGATGTGGGAGCAATCTTTTTCTTTGTTCAGACAAATGTATGAGGCCTTTGAAAGGCCAGGACTCGATCTTCAATCCTGCTGCCTTTGGAGAAGACCTGTGTCTCCATTTTTTGTTTCATCTGCTGGTTTGCTCTGTCAGACACAGCTGTCATAAATCTGACAGTGGGGCACCCAGGTAAATCACCCAGCCAACGGCAACAGAACAGTAAATACAATAAATACACATGTGACCAGAAGCCATGTCTATGCCCTTCTACCTCTGTCACATTGAAGGGCACTTCCTGAGTGTCTTCTTCTTTAAATGCAGTCTTCCATATCCCTTTGAAGTAAATGGCATTCACAAGGACCAGCGCAGTCTGAGGATTAACAGAGCTTGGTTCAAGGAAATCCTGGATCTGTCCTTTAAGAAAGAAGTGGGGCACAGAGTGGTAAGTTTCATAGCAGTGGTCTTGCATTTTAGAAGTCAATCAAGATACTGCTCCTTCACTTGACTTTTCCTTCTCCAAAATTCTGCACATGGAATTAAGGTTCCTGGGGATGATTTAATAATGCACTGAAAGACTGGCATCTGGCCAGACATTTCTGCAAGAAGACAGGTGGCTTTGAGAGTTAGAGATTCCCAGAAATTTTTCTAACCAGTGCTTGGAAAAAGGAAATATTTATATAGAAAAGAAGGAAAGAGAGAGGGAGGAACCAACACAGATTTTCTCTTTCTCAAAGTGTTTGTTTCTCACAATTCACTCTAGGTTTTTCCTCCCACTTCAACACAACAAATGCGCACAAGATTCTGAATCATTTATTTCCCACCGTCAGTTTGATGTGCATTACTTTGTTCCCTGGAAGCTCACTTCTTACCTATCCAGCACATCCTTGTAAAAATATGGCAATACTCTAGAGAAGATGAGACTAACCTTGCATGAGTAAATCTCTCAGACACAAAAAGTGTGCATATAAAATGTGCATATTAAGTGTGCATGTTGTCCCACCTCTGCCTTTGTCAGATGTATTTAAAACACACTGTCACTGCCACACAAGTGCAATAGAAATATTTCCACAGAAAATATCCACTAATACGGACAGGAGGAGGAAATTTCTCTTCTAATATTCAGTCTTTTCAGAAATTGCTAAAATACAGTGGTCAGAGAGAAGTATATTTCATAATCTTGTCTGACTTACCATTTGTCTGATTTTTCACCCAGGAATTAATGCGCTGTCTGGCTTGTTTTGATGCTGTTTTGAAGTTGACAATTTCTAGACCAGATCTGTACAGTTTCTTCATACATTTCGAGTAGATCTGTAAAGACACAAATTAATTGTAGCCAGTGAACTAGTAATTTTTAAAAAACATAAATATTATGAAAGTGAAATAAAATATGGCTAATAAGATTTTTATAGTGATGTCATGGTTAAAGTGTTCTCATTGCTTACTTCCTGAAATAATTTGCTAGAACTGGATCAGAAAAATTATTTTGTTTCATGACAATTTCAGATCTGACATCTTTACTATGTGACCAGTTAAAAGCATATATTAAAAATGTTTAAGAATTTCTAGAAGATAGATTGATCCAACCCCCCCTTTTATAGGTTTATTTTAGACTGTTTTATCATCTTTAGGTCCACTTTCTTTTTGTAAAGCATTTTTCCTTATTTTTAGAGATAATAAGTTTCTTTGATTTAGAATATTTGTATCTTTTGCTTTGAAAATGTGAAAGAAAGATTTTGACACTTTCAAAATTTGTTTTTGAGGTGAATTTTCAGGTGAAGAAATATGCCAAAGTCAAATTATTTTCTAAAAAACCCAAACAACCAATTAAAATGAAATGCTTTGGGGGAGCATGTGGGGAGTGAGGAGTTACATTTCTAATAACTTTGTCATTCATTTTTTTTAATAGGGCCATATTTTTGCCTCAAGTTGTTTTCCATTTAGACTATTGCCCGGGCCATGGCAAAGGGAAAAGCCATGTAAATCCACACCAGTAGGGACTATTGGATTAACTGGTCACCTACTCTGGCCAGTCCTCCTTGATTACAGAATTCTACAGGGTTTAGCAGGAGATCACTTACCGGTAGGATCTGATTTGTCTTTTCAGCATAGAGTCTGTTGGCAATGTGCAGTGAATAATTGGCTTCTGGTGCAGTGATATCAGACAGAATTTCTTTAAACAGTAGGTGGATATTCACAGACTTGCCACACTGAGTTGTTGATAAGAAGACAAAAATGTATAACTGTTAGGTTATTTTATGAGAAAGAGGATTATTTCTAAGGTACAAATAACATGGGAAAATACAGTGTTTGAACATCTGCAAATGAACATGTAATAAAGTCTAAGAGTTCCGTGGGAGGGATGTTCAGTCGAAGCAGCTAAGGATGCATAATTCATTCACAGCCTATGATGCCCCTCATTCTAGTGGTTAATTATTGAAATTGATGACTTGTCATAGGTACAAAGCCTCTAATTCCCAGGTGCTGCTTGCATTTTCATGACATTCTTTTGCAGAAGCTGCAGATGGAAGAAGAGAGCTAGATGGCAAGGGAGTCAGGAAGTGTTTTGTAATGCAGCAAAAAAATGGATCACCTGTCTCAAGTCCCAAAAACGGTGACACAGGCTAAAAGCACTTAAGAAAACTGCACAATGATAAACAGTAGGTGGGGCTTTTTTTGTTTTGTTTTGTTTTGTTTTTGTTTTTTTGTTTTTTTGAGAATAATTGTGTTGAACAGCTCCTTTCTAAATGCTTAAGGAGTACCTAAATACTCTAGCTTTAGATCTACCTTTATATTTTAAAAAACCTCTTATTTTTAAAATGCCACTTTGTGGCAAATCCCAAATGAATGAGGACAGACCAGGCCCCATGGATTTTGTTATCTTAACAGAGGAGCAGATTAACATGGGCAGAAGCATACAGGTGGTATCAAGGTACTGGGACCCCTCATGCTTCTCTTGGGGTAGCAGTGGGAACTGGAGGCTGGAAAAGTCCCTGTACCTTTATAAGAGTGTGGTTACTTTCCATCCTTTGAGGATTCTGGGCTCTTTTCTACTGAAGCATCTTCCTGTCCCACTTTGGAGTCTCAGCTGCAAGTCTGCCTACTGTACCCTGGCTCCAGGTACTGAGCCCTTTCAGGGCCTGTACCCCATCAGCACTTGCAGGTGTGGTGTTCAATACACCAAAATATACCCTGGTGCCCAAAGCATCCTATCCTGTCCTGTCACTTGCAATGTGTGCAGCCTGTCTTCTTTTTCTGGTGATGTTTTGGGGGTGTTTTTTTGGTTCCTTTGTTTTTGTTGGTGGTTGTTTGCTTGGCATTTGTTTTGTTGCTGCTGTTCTTTGGGCTTTGGTGGTTTGTGGTTTTTCTGTTTGTTTTTTTAGCTCACATCTTTTAGATTAAGCGAATTAGCAAAGGTTTGGCAAGGGGTTAAAACTACTAAAAGCACAATCAGAACAGTCTATTCTCAGGAAAAATATGTGAAAGAAAAATCAATGTACCTTAGATTTCTGTATCTTGGTCTGGGTACTTCCAAGTCCTGCAATTTTATCAAAGCGAAGAACCTGCAATTGAAGGTAGAAATTAGGTATATGAAGTCCACTGACAGTCACTGATGTTTGTGTTAGAACTGTAGATTTTCACTAACCAAGTCTGATTAGTACATAGATGAACCAAGAAATTTCATGTGAGCTTTAAACTGGGCACTCCACTGAAAATTTGTGGTTGTGATCTTCAGCTTAGACCCCTTCTTTTCCAGTTAATGACATTATCCATAAATCAGGTATAGCCTTACAGCATTGTATTTATGACTATGACTATTGTTTTCTGAACATTTTGTCTTTTGTATGTTTCAAGTTGTCCTTTCCACCTGGAAGGAGTCAGGTCTCTGAGATAATACAAGCTGAAGCAAGACACCTGCCTTAACCATCCTCCAGAACTGCTCTTTCTTAATGAAAACCAAAGACTGTTCCTGCCCCTCATGGGGATATGCAATAAGTGGAAAGTAGCTCCAGAATTTAGAAAGTCATTCTTTTGCTAGGCAGGTTTGGAAGATAGAAATGGATAATCTGCTGCCTCTGGGATCAAAGAGAGTTTGTACCCCATTTATGTAACTTACCTTCTCCATCTGATGCTCGGTGTTATTTCTTGCTCCCAAATAGACCATGGCCAAGGCTGCAATCATGCTCAGGGGGCAATAAATAATGTTGTCGTTGGGATGGTGAAATTTCACCTCTTTGAATACATCAAAGCAAAATTCTGCATTTGCTGCACTGATGGAGCCCATTGTGAAATCAGCGTTATCTAAAGCAAACAGAAATATGACTTTATGGTCACAATATGTAGTGCTTGTTTTAAAAAGTACTGCCAATAGCCCAGAAAATGCCAGTTCATTGCTAGTTTTGTGATGCTGAACCCGTGAATGATGTGAAGCCTACAAATTCTGCAACAATTAGAAATATTGTAACTCCTGATCTATTTACATACAAACAGGTGATTGTTTTCTTTCAACAAGTTACTATCAGTGAGATAGTAGCTTGCATTTGCCTTTTACGAGATAGAAAGTTTTATCCAGCCCTCAATATGATAACCATAACATTGAATGAATGAGTTTTCCTATGGCCATCCAGAGGGCTCTGAACCGTGTTTAAGACAATATAGACTTAATATTTCATTTCTTCTGTGGCTGCTCTTGCTTTTTACATCAAATGTAGCCAACTCACTACACTCTTTGTGTACTTCTCACTGTTGTTTAGTACAACCAGCCACAAATTTGGAGGTTGCTTTTCTGTAATTCATAACAATAATAGGAGTGAGTTGTTTGGTAAGACAGCTCCTTAGATGCTGACATATAAATTAAGGGTTTTCCTCTGGTCCTGTTTCAGACATTTTATCTCTGCTGATGCTTTTTAGCACTATAATGCATATATATATCTACACATATATAAATATATATATATATAATATATGGATTTTGTCAGGGAATGAGATTGAGAAAAGAGAAATACCTTTATTCCCAATATTAAAATTTAAAAAGGATAGTTTTAATGTGACAACAGGTTTTAAATGAAAGATAACTATTTCTACTCAATGCTGTGGTGCAAAAGCCACATATTTTGCACACCTAAAAGTATTTGACAGTCAAACAGTATAAGGTATATTGAGAAGTCAAGGCAAAAATACTGTATATGATGTCTTTTTACATACCTGTCTTATACTTACCTTAAGGCCCTTAAACATAATATCTTCTCTTTTTTTCCATCTTAAAGAATACAAATTAGGAATTACTTTTTCTTGGAGAAATACTTACCCTACAAACTTCAATGAGGCATGTAATGATCCAGCTTGCCAGCTGGACCTAAACAGCTCCCTGAGCTGTTGGTGATATATATTGCACAATTTGAGACACTCCCACTGTTGCCTTCAAGGAGTCATCTTTTCAGTCACTGCCTTTCGTCACAACCTCTTGATTCATTGCACCTTGAAACATTGAGCAAACCAATGTTAAGCTGGTATTCTATCTGCAGCAAGTCAACCTTTATTTATTGAAGTGAAACCCGATTTAAAAATGAATTATTTAACCTCTTGCTGTAACCTTCTCTTCTCCTCAGTGGTGAGGCACTGTCAGTGCTGCAAGCACTGACACAGTACTCCCAACAACCAACCATGAAGTGAGAGGTAGATGTTGGGCTAACTCTTGAAGGTCTGGTAGGTATGCAAAAACTCACTGAAGTATCTATGCAGTGGAACAGAGGGAAGTTCCTCAAGAATGGTAGCCATCCGACCTTTGCCAAAATAATGTAATTCCAAGCAGAGTCAGCTGCAGGATGGTCATTCTATTGAGAGGGGTTTGAAATGAATTTTTTTCCATTTTAGAACAAACTCAAAACCTTCTGTTTAGTTTTCAAGACTGAAAGGTGTTTTGGTCTGACAAAATACAGAAATATATTCCTGGAGTGCAGAGATTGGTGTGGTGTATGGCTTGTCCTGGTTAAAAGCACAACCACATCCAATTCTCTGCCTAGGTGAGAGTACAATATTTTACCTGATACCAAACTATGAAAGTCTACAGCTTAGGCGTGCAGGAGAAGGGGAGAAGGGCTCTGAGGAGAAAGCACATTTTGCTAAAACCTTGTTTTGATGAAAACATTTAAAGCAACAATGTTGAGATGACTTAGAGGCCTGAAGATGGGCATGGAAGAGGAAGAGATTTGAGGAGCAGTCAGGAATTGCATATTTCCTGGGCTGTAAGCTTGACCCCAGAGTATTCAGGCATTCAGAAATTTAGTTAAACCAGCCAGTGGTATTTAAAGAATGACTAAGAGTCAGCTTTTCATTTTCATTCTGTGCAGGTCATGGCAACAAGGCCCATGGTACTTGCACAGGCCATTCCCATAGATCTTCCAAAGGTTGTAACTATGGCAGGTGAATAAACTACAGGATCTGTCTACAAGAACATTCATGGTCTGTTAGACAACCATAATGCACAATATAAAATATGATTCAATTGTAAAAAGCTATTACTCTTTATTAAATAATAGACTTGATGAGCGAAGTAAAGTAACAGTAAAGAAACAAATCTGGCATCTGCAAAGGCCATAGGAGTGTATAATTGAAATCCAAATTTGTATGTCACAGAGCATACAGCAGTAGGTGCACCCTCTGTGGAAAGGAAGGGGGGCTACTTTACCCTTAACAGTGTTGTTTGCCTTGCTGAAATGCAGGGATGTATGTGCAGAACCTGATAATTGGACTGACTTTTAGTTTCCCATTTGAAAATGAGGATATTAGGATATTATGATATTATGAGCAGCAACGAGGATGGGAAAACCTGAAGATAAGAAGGAGCTTTTCTCTCACCTTGTTCCATGCTCCCTATTCTGTGAGCTGTGCTGTTGTAGCTTTTACTTTATCCATACTTATCAAACCATTACTACCTGAAGGCACAGGTTTTGTGTGCAAAGGGCTGTCATGTATATGACTTTTCCTATTCTCCCATTTTTATATATTCACATTAGAGTTCCAGCTATCATTCAGCAGTTGCTCAAACATATCTTTGAGATTTCCATGAGGAATTTTCCCTGAGCACCCACAGTCCTTTGTATGCTATGGTTCCATTTGTTTGTGTGGATTCCCATGGAAATTGTCCAGGAAGGACAGAAACAACCCTAAAATGGCTAAAAAGGCCATTCCTTTGCATAATGTCCAAGATTTTCTTAAAAAACATTTTGTTACATCAAGTCTTCTGGAAAAGGGCATGCAGGTGTTTCTCTTTTCTTTTCCCATGCACTATATTTGTCTTCTTTGTATACTCTACATTTCGTATGCCTACATATGCAACACACTCACCACAACAGTTTCTGTGCACAGGTACAGTGATTGAATGTCTGAAACTGCTCAGTTTCTTTATTATGTAACCTATCCTAATGTGAAAAATCACTTTGCCAAGGCAGGTAAGATGGTTTAAAACATCCAAAGTAGAGAAGCTCATGGAAGAAAGAAAGTTTGGTTCTGACAGTAAGCATGGATGGGGCCAGCACAGCTTCTCCAGAAATTAATCTGAAGCTGCAAACTCTTGGGTTAATTTCGAGGGGTTTTAATACCTCAAGTGTTAGTGCAAAAGTGGCTCCAGAATCAGCCTGGGAGTAGCTGCAAATTTTGATCAGCATGGGCAGTCACCAACAGACACCTGCTCTTTTGTAGCTTTGCCTTGTTAGGGCATTTGACATGGGGAAAACAAATGGTTCTCCTGAAATTCAAAAGCTACAAGTGTAGTACTGCAAATAAAACAAGACAAACAAGTTTAAATCTGTTTCATATCCATGTTTGTCCCCCAAAAAGGTGAGCAAGGATTCTGCTGCCTTAAGTGCCTAGACCAGTACATGGTGTTTGCCCCTCTTCCCTGATCCTGGCACAAACAAGGAGATCCAGGAGCTGGGAAAGCAGCTCTTCCCAACATTTCCCTGTTCTTATTTTCACATTTAATTTCTTCTGGTTTCTCAGGAACTATTGGGCAGTGTTAGAGAGAAATGTTTGCGCTTTGGATGGCTGTCTGCATCACACAGACTGTGCATTATACTGTGCCTGAGGGCGTTTCTTACTGGGATTATAAAGAACCAGGAATTGCTACTATAAAACCTTCTACCAGTTATATTTTGAGGAAAATAAACATTAGTCTTCTTCACGGGGAGGAAAGGGGGGCAGAAGTGTGACTGGCGATCCAAAATCTTCCTTTGCCCTCCTTGCCTATCCATTGCAATGCTTTTGAAGGTACAATAAAATATTATGTTATACATCAGTACTAAGAAACTGTTTAAAGGAAAGCAGTTTCAGAGAAAAAACTGAGGAGAGCTGCAACCATCAGAGAATAAAGGTCAGCGGAAATGTGAATATGTGAAGGGTTGGTCAGCAATCAGACTGTGGAAAGACACAGATCTTTCTCTTGTGGGACAAATGTGTGCTACCTTTCCATGGATCCTCATGCAAACACTATTTGACATATTTTGCCTTGCTCTTTGCCAGTCTACACTTTTGTAGGCTGTTATGTGCTGGCATGGCTCAACACTTGGCATCGAGCCTGTCCCTGGGGAGGAGGCAGTGAAATGCCCTGCAGGGGTATGTCTGCTCCAGGCACCATTTGGAGTTTCCAACTTTGCTCTCTGCAAGCTCTATTGCTTCTCATTGAACTTTTACAAACTACAGTATCCCACAGGAGAAGCATTTGCTGCCAGAGTGGAGAGCTTACCTTCTACTTTTAAGTAAACGTCCCTGATTTTGTGGGAGCATTGCTCTCCACAGTAGGAGCTGCTGCCACTACACCAGAAGCAGGAGGCTACTTTCCAACTTTTGGTGTTTTTTACTACGTTGTTTGATGTCTTGTAGATTTAAATGGCAATAAGGGAAAAAATTGCATAAGCAGAAGATAGGGATTTTTAAATTATATTTTATCCTGTATTTTGTTGCTGGTTCTGAATTACCCAGATAGCCCCAAAGTCGTTGTTTTGGGGTTTTTTAATTATAATACAAAAATACTTCTGCCATAGTAAACTAAGTTACATCCTTGCTTCAGCCACACCTTCTCTTTTGCTCACACACAGAATTCCTCTTGTGAGGCTTGGGCTTTTTGGGATAATATGTTAAAGCACTTGCCTTTATCACATTAATTCTTTTTCTTTTGCATTTTATCTGAAATTTATAGGCCTGATTGTGCTAATAAATTCTAATACTGTTCATTTTTCTTTTAACCTAAGTAATTTTAATTGGAGATAAACCAGATATACACGAAATTCCAATGGCAGTTGTTGAAAAACACGTATAGCTGGTTTTTGCATACTACGTTTATCAAAGAGCTAACAGGCTGTGGTTTGTGTTTTCTTACCAGCTAATTGGTATGAAAACTGCGTCTCTACAGGTAATTTTATTATTTCAGGCTGTATTTCATACTGCAATTGCAGCCATATGAGGTATCTGCAGACTGTGCTGGGTCTGCTTTATTTAGCAATTCAATCTGTGTTGAGTACTGTAATTTACTGTAAATTTTCCTGCACATCTCAGCATTTGGAAGAGACCTTTGAATCATCAGTTCTACAATAGCACCAGTATGCTCACAGTGTTTACTTTCTTCCCATCAGTGAGTAACAGGGAAAGGAGAAGTGAGTCATCAAAGAGTGAAATATTTTTCCCATAAAAGCAAGTATTCTTCATGCATCTGTGGATTTTGGACATTACCTACTGCCAGACTGGGCAGGCTGCTCCCTTCCTGCGGTCCTGTGCTATTCCTTCCCACTATCTACTCCACAACATCCAGGAAGTGGTTTAGGGAACTAGATCATAAGCAAGAAAACTAGTTTTACCAGAAATTTTCCTCTTGATTTGCTTCCCAGAGAACTGCTCACCCCCAAGCCAGGCAACTAATAGTGGTCACGTAAAAGGGGAAGCAGGTTCAGAGTTTGTGTACCCTAATGTTGAATTGTCCAGTGCCTAAACTCAGCATGGTGAATATTTAAAAGTGGGAGGAAGACTTCAGTGTCATTTATATTTTTGGAAAGAATTACCATTATTTTTACTTACTGTATTAGACTACTCCTCCGTTCACTTAATTCTGCAGACTGCTCCATTTAATATTTAGTTTGCAGTGGGTTTATCATGATAAATAGTAAAAATAGTAAAAAAAATAAACACAGAGTACCCATCTAAAAAAAAATCAGTATGATTTATTTTTTTTAATGTTAATGATGAATAAAATAGCTGGAACAAGAAACTCATGCTGCCCGAGGCCCAAACAGACCTGGCTCTTAGAAGTGAGAATGGCTGATCATTACTCAAAGTTCAATGTGGGAATTATGTGTCCCGTTCCAAGCCATCACAGAGCAGGCCTTTTCAGAAAATTGTTCCATTATTCTGAAACATTTTTTTTGTTATGTGGAAGTTGATGAGGAAGTTGGAGAACTTGCTCCCACATACTGGGTTTTTCACCAAAAAAAAATAAACAATGGATCTGCCCTTCTTAAGAGCAAGCAAAATTACACCAGAAAATCTTTTGCCTTCTCTGCTCTCTGAGAATAAACCCTGAGAGCTCCAGTTTGAAACACTGCCCCCAATCAATATTTAATAGGAGGCCCCACAAAGTGGTACTTTCCTTGAGGCTTTAGGTAGATAAGGCTAAAAGAGACCAAGTACCTGGGGTTATGCTTTTACTGCAGATGCCTATCCTCCGGTCTACTTCATGGGAGAGAATGTATCACTTAACTTCAGGGCACTAAAGTCATGGGTAGGAAACGCTCAAAGTAAAATTTCTTTGCAGATGTCTCTAGAGGACTACAGGTTTTTGGCAAATACCTCATAGTGTATTTTAAGGTAGATGTCATTTTCATGAGGCCTCCTAAAAGTAAAAGATGCCTAAGATTCATGGGGTTTAGGGTTTTATCTTTAATTGGGTCTTCTCAGATAGTCTTTTTATTTACAGCAAACTAGACTTTAGGCTGAAGTCCAGAGAAATGTCTTTTGTTTGGTCTTTTGTCCTTATTGCTCGCCAGTTGGGATGTAAGTGGGGAGAAAAATCTAATCTCCACTTAAGGAGAGGAACATCTTCCAAAGAAGAGAATGGCGTTGGTTTGGTTATGTCTGATGAAGAAGAGGAATGGATGGTCAGCTTTGAACTCACAAGTTACTGGGCAGCACAGAGGCATTGCAAGAAGCCCCGTGGAACAACCTGCTTCAGTGCCCTCTTCATTGACTTCCAGAATTGTCTTCTGGATGGCCTTGGACACAACCAAGCCGTCTTTCATAGAGATTCCTGACAAATCAGCTTTTCCCCAGTCAAAGACATTCATTACTCCCATCTCCTGGAGAGTGTTATTGAGAACATAACTTTCCTCCATCTTGAACTGGGGCAGGTACACCTTCACTTTCAGTGGTTCCATCGTAGCCGAGCTGGTCCATTCTGTGAGTTTTTCATAGGTGAGGGCACATTCAAGCTGTAGGGTGGTATTGGGAGTAATGATTAACACCATAATGAATGAAAGGAAAGGAAGTTCAGTTTTTCCCACTTGCCTTCTGACCACACTGGAGCAATGCTAAAGTATTGCTCTCTATGTATGGTACTAGAGAGAAAATGAAGTGTTACCTGTTCTAGGCCAGTAAAGTCCTCACTGTCATCTTCAGGAAGAAGAATGAGCATGCTCAATTCATTATTGAAATATTGGAGCTCTATAACTTTTGTTTTCAGTTCCTCTATGATGGCCATGTTAAAATATCCTTCTTGAAACATCATCTGCACTTTCCTTCTCTCATTCTAGAACACATGAAACATATTAAATGGAAAATACAGAAATTACCATCCTGGTTTTAGTTGGTTTCAGCACTGGGGTTAGAGTTCGGCTCAAAAGCATTTTTTAAACTGGTCTTGTAGCATTGATATGTTCCTCTCAACTGTAGTCTCAATGAGGTTATCCATTTTATAAACATAAAAACTACATTTCCCTTTCTAATGGTGCCAAATTACTTTACTCACAACTTCCTCATTACATCTTTCTTTTTTCTGGTGTCAGATGAGGAAACAGATCCATCTTATGCAATCATAAATTAAATTCTTCATGAATAATGTATACATTTCCCTGAGATAATTTGTCTTTAGTGCATTTTTTTTTCCTGAAGGCACACACTATTCTGTTTATAAATAGTAGCAGAGAAACAGAATCTTCAGTTTCAATCTCAAGAGTAGATTATTTTTGAAACAGCACCCCTAGTTGCAAAATCCCCAACAAAGTCAGTGCATGTGCTTAGTAGATTTAATCCAACAAGGATCTCAGTTGCGCAAGAACCACCTCTGATGTGAATTGGTACAAACATTTACATATTTAGTTAGGAAAATGGAGAGAAATACAGCCTTCTCTTGTTCTCACTTAAGACCACTTGGGACAACAGAGAGGAGAACAGCCCCCATCTGTTATTAAAGGAGACAGACATCTGACCTCTATCCCCCAGCTATTTCAGTTCCTGCCCATACTGTACCTTGTTCAGGTGGAAATACATTTCCTTAGTGTCCTCTTTCTTAAATTCTACTGCCCACTTTCCTTTAAAATATATGGCATTGACCAGGACAAGTACAGTAGAGGGATCAATAAAACCAGCAGCAAATAGGTCTTTGATTTTACCTTTAAAAATAATGAATTAAGAAGTATTATTACTTTGTTCCAGCAATCAGCTGATTTTGACTATTAATAGTTATTTATTTTAAAGTGACAAGTGGTATAATGCTGCCAGACAAAATATAAATGTTTATGTACAGCTTTGGAACCAAGGAAGTCAAGGCAACTTTTGTTCCCCTTACTACATCTATTTCCAATTGAAAATAAAAAATTAGTGCAGGTATTTAATATATAAAAATCTTGCTATCTTTGGAGAAAAACTAGAGAGTGATATTCCTAAGTGGTTCAATTGTAAAGCAAAAAAAATTTGTGCATGTTTTTTGTTACCTTTTGTCTCATTTTCAACCCAGAAGTTAATTTTGTCTCTGACTTCTTCTTCAGTGTATTTAAAATTTACTGGTTCCAGTTCTGCTCGATAAAATTTCTTTGTGGAATCCAAGTATTGCTGGAAAGTAAAAATTGCAGAAGTTTATTGCAATGCGATGATTTTTATAAGACAGAGAATTTCATTGTTTCAGTATAGTTCCATGCAGTATATCAGCAAGAAAGAAATTAGTAAAAAAGGCATATGTCCCTTTGTGCTTTCTGATGGAAAACATTCCGCTGAGCTCCTCACTCCTAGGAGCTGTTATAAGCGTGATCTTGGTCACTTACCTGGAAGAATGGATAAGTAATTTCTCCAAAGAGCCTGTTGGCAATGGTGAGACAACAGCCTGGTCCAGGTTCACTGACTTCAGCCAACAGAGACTGGAACTGGGAATGGACTCCTTCATCTTCACACTTCAAACAGGAAAACAGATGTTTCATGGTAGGCTTGAGCTTTCCTATGCAAAGTTGGACCTGAGGGTGAATTGGAGCCTCTCTCTGCATGAGAAACCCTACTCCACCCAGCTGATACAGGCACTGCAATAAATGCACCAGGATACCACCTCCTATTCCCCCTGTGCCACATCTACAGAAGGACAAATCAGTTCCCTGTCAGGCCTGCACCAATTCACCTCCAAATCACACCATATCCTGCAGTGATGTCTCTGTGCAGAGTAAGCAAAAGGCTGCTGGCTTAGACACTGGGAGAAGCAAGCTCCAAGGTGCCTTTGGCATGCTCTATTGTCAAACCGTTGCAGGTGGCAATTGAAGCACTTATCACATTTTAGATTGGCACTGCTGTTTTGGTTAGAAACCCATAATGAGAAGGCTCACCTGTTGATATGTGTGATCTCACAAGGCCTCTTAAATAAGTAATAAAGGAACAGTAATAAGCAGGTCGGCAAATCTAGATGGAGAGGCTGATCAGCTCTGCTGTGCTTTCTGATTAAGTGATTGTCTTCAAGGAAAAAGGCTGGCAAACTGGGTCCTGTTGATCCAGCTTAGAGCTGCAATTGTGTCTTACCTCCTCAGAAGAGTATCTGTTTTCCTGTCTTGTACTGCTCAAAACTTCTCTGAAATGAAAGACCTGCAATGTAAATGTTGGGTAAATGCAGCTGAGTGAAGGTACTTCAAAGCTAAAGCAGTGTTGCAAGCCTATCCTAAAACACAGCCAGACATAGTCCCTGTGGAAAGGCCTCTTTGTCTTTTAGCATTAAAAAAAAAAAAAAAAAAAAAAAAAAAAAAAAAAAAAAAAAATTTACAAGTAAGGAACTCTTCTGAACTCTGAAAATGCAGGGATACCTCCAAAACACTTTCTTTAGCACTGATGCATTAATTGAACAGTCAATTCAATTATAATGCTTAGTTTGAGTAATTTGATATTAGGAACAGCACAATGTATTTTTTAAAAGGGCTCTCTATGTGCTTCAGCCCTTTGGATTTTTAGGAACTGTATCAGATGGTACAATTAGCCTCTTGGCTCATATCTTGCCACTGTCCCTGTTTCAGAGCAAAGACCCACCTTCTCAATCTGCTCAAGTGTGCTGCCCCTGGCTCCGAGGACAACCATTCCAAAGGCAGCTGACAGACTTAGTGGGGAGAAGAAGATGTTTTCATTTCTTTTTCTTTTTTTCAGCTCTCTGAAAAAGTCAAGACAGAACCTGGCATTGGCTGCACTGAGAGAGCACATTGTGGCACTGTGATCACCTGAAACAAGGGTAAAAGTAACTTAGGCTTCTCATCCTTACACCTGCTGTGTTTAGATGCCCTGATGAGATTTTTTGCAATAGCTTGGCAGAATTATTCAGCACTTCATGGAAATTTCCTGTTCATTGCATTTGGGATTTCACAGTGAATCTGGAAACCAGCATCCTGAATAGCAGAAGAAGCACATTTACAGGAACGCTATTCTGAACTGATCTGTTTCTCCAGCTCATGCAATACCTTTGGCTTTGCCACTTAGCCCTAACTTTGTCCTAACCAAACTTCCTGCTCAGTTTATAGACTGATCTTTCTGCCTTGAGTCCTCCATGGATAGCATTTATTAATTACACCCTTGATCATATCTTACTCTTTGTTTCTCTCTAAAAACTTTATGTGTATTACTCAGCTGTGCCTCACATACTGTGTCCTCCTAATGCTGGTTGCTCAACAAATGTTTGACAGAAAATGGAACTACAGACAGACTCACTTAGTAAGATTTTGAACAGAAAAACATTATGCATTAGGAGAAAATTTCAGACATTTTTTTTTTATCTGAACCTTAAACTCCTTTTCCTGCAGCTTGAACTCCTTTTCCCAAATACCCTTCAGCTACAGTCACAATTATTACAAGCAGATCATCTTGAATGTGCTGCAAAACTCTTCATATCTTAGACATAGAACAGAGTTCCTTTCTCATGAAAGACTTTTCCCAGTATCTGCATCCAGTAAAGTGTTGTAGAAGCATCTGATCGTAAGTCCAGTGTTTTAGAAATTCCACTATTTTAAGACACATTTGGTTTGATTCTTACTGAGTCTGAATAACTTCCTCCACACAAGTAGTAAGCATATTTTCCCTATTACACAAGAAAAATGAAATTATCTATATAAACATTTGAAAGATAGAGCATTTTAGAAGGACTATGCTCTTATAAATTACCAGTCTGGGTCATACAGAAGTGGCAAATGGTTTTAATCTTCTTTAAAAGCACACTTGGAAAGTAGAAGTTTAAAAGTACCATTGTACAAGTTAAGTACAGATTTATTACACAGCCCATACATTTTAATGTAATCCAAAACATTGCGTAGCAACTTGGAAATACTGTCACAAAATATGTCACATGCCATACATATGTCAAAGGAGGTATGTATATTACTGATGGACATATTGATCCCTAGATCCTAGTTCTGACATTTAGAATTAAAGATCATGGAGATACTTACCTTCTCCTAGGGACTGACAGTATCAACTTGACAGTCAAGCTTCTTGATGGAGCTTCTAGAGCAATGGGATATAAAACCATTGCCACTCCCAGTGGTAGCATGAATTTCACTCATGACGAATCACATTCCTGTCTGTTGCAACCAGTTCATATAATTAGGAGACCTGTTGTGGAATTTTAAATTTTTCCATATCCCTAGGAGTTTGAAAGAAGTCACAATTTTAAATGCGTGCTAAGATGTAAAAAATCTTAGTTAAAAAAAAACGAAAGCAAACTCCTAGAAACAAAGGCAATTTCAGAGGGTTTTTTCACCTGTAAAAAAAAATAAATGCTAAGAATTTTGTTGTGTTTTGGCATGAGAAGTGGCACCAATGAATGCAACATAGAGTTTTTGTAATAGAAACAATTAAACTGCTATAACCAGCCCACTGATTTAGTCCTGGGCTAAACTTCATCCTAAGTTTAGCCCAGAACTTCTCATTACTCCTGTTTTTGTCAATGTCTCTGAGGACACCTGATCATTGTCTCGTAATGCTCCAGCAAGGCATAAACAGCAGAGACAGAGCAACCTACTCATAAGAAGTAGTATATTTCTGGTGTTATTTTCCTGAGAAATTATCTTTCTTCACATTCAGGTTGATACGGTGTGTGGGTGGGCAAGTTTTCACATAAATGCATGCAAGCACTAACAACACTGTTTTGTAACAAGTACTTAGTTATCACTACTAAGATATATTTACACATCAACCCAACTGGATACTAGGCTTCTCTGGTATTTATGAAACTCTGAAGGCAGTTTCCTATCAGTCACAAAGTACTCATGGATTTAATTCTCTTTCAGTTTGAATTTTCCCATAGCTATTTCTTGGGAGGGAACAGAAATTAAAAACACACTGTTCATTCAAGCCCTGAGCACAAGAGAGTCAGACCTGCACAGATTTTGCCTGAAGCAACAAAAGCCATGGAGTCTGGTTTAACTTGCTTAACACTGGGGCGCAAAAATTTCCCAAAGAATCATCTGGCTTGCATTCCTGGTTTCTGGCTGCTCTCCATCACAGTCACTTAAAAACCCACCTGCTGAGCCCGTTCCACAGTGCTAAGGAAACTTCCCTGTCTGACCATCCAGGAGCCACTCCAGCAGCTACATCTGCATCACCCAAGCTGGGATCAATGGGCTGTTCTCTGCATTCTTATTTTGGGCACTAGGCATAGCACAATTGGAGGAAAAATGTTGTAGAATATAAGAAAGTATACAGATAGGAGCTACAAGATGTAACAGTTTTAAGTCAGGGTAGCAGTCATGTGTCTCAGAAAAGAAAGGACATGGGTTTTAAGCAGCAGGCACAACCAAGTATTTGTCTTTCAGGAATATTGGCAAATTTTAATCCGAATTAATACAATGAATGGAAAATTGCAATTCTGAAACACAATAATTCATGGCCTTTGGGCACAGGGGTATGTGCTAAAAGCCACAAGTACCCTTAAAATACATTCTTCTGTGTAGGAATCTGTTAAAGCAAAGTTCAAGTTCTCTAATATGCTTGCAGAGTGAAACACTACTCTCTTAGCCCCTGCTTAGTTTTCTAACACTTTTAAGTTCTTGTCTTAACTGTCTTAAGTGAACAGGTTTCTCCAGGTTTCTTCATCATTGTTATTTCTCTGGTTTTGTAGGTACTTCTGTTCTTAAATAATTTTGACTTAATCTGAAGATTAACTAGCTCCATTTTTCTATTTGGTGGATATTTGTTTCACATGAATCGTTTTCTGTCAGTGGTCAAATTAAAGACAATGGAGCTGGACAGGTATTCATTCCCAGAAAGGAACATTCTCTGCTGTTCTTCTAGTCTCCTGCTTTGCTATTTTGTTCTCTTCTAGGTTAGTTTAGAGTAGGCTAGAGTGTGGCTTAGAGAGATATAGTTTTTTAATGGGAATATCTGAGAAATCCAGGAGTTTTTGTTCAAGTAGATTGAAGATCTCTCCTGAATTGTAGGTTTGGGGAAAACTCACTATTCAATTGCTTGCTGGGAAAGGCAAACCTACAGCTCATCCTGCTGTTGAACAGAGGGCTGGACTAGGACTTGCTCTGCATTTTCCAGATCTGTGACTCCCTTCTTGCTCTTTGAATAATGCAGAGGTTTATTGCAGGCCAGAGAGAAACAAAGAGGATTGAAGATGGTCACAGTAGTCTCAGAATCAGGAGACACTCTTTATTCCTTTCCATTGATAACCTTGCTAAAAGGAAAGGGTAAATAGCAAGAGGACTTTTTCTGAAGTTTACAGAATAGTAGTTGCTGAGTTGCTGTGGTGTGGAAAGGAAGATGAAGATATAAAAGCACTGCAAGTACAAAGGCAGTGACAGATTTTGTTTCAGATAGTTAGACTACTCTGTCAATAATGTAGATTTCAAAGACAGTCCTTTTAGCTGGTGGTCAGATGCTTGTGTAAAGTTGCTTTAAGGCACAGAGGAATGGATTGCAGACTGACCTGCTTTCTACATCTAAAATTCCACACATTTAGGTAAGACTGTAAATAACACTACATCCTTAGGGATAAGTTTTGCCAAGCACCGTTTATCTGTTTGCAGTTTTTTTGGCTGAAAGTCTCAAATTTTTACTTCATTGTCCTGGAACATTTTTTAAATGTTCTGATGGCTTTGAAGCCAGGACAAAGGGAATGAAGACTTCCCTATATGATTTTTAAACCACAAAGGGTTCTGATAACATGGATAAGATAAGCATAGGAAGGCCAAGGAAAGGAACAGTTGGTGATGTCAATCAGCAGAAAACAACCTCACAGCAAGAAGCAATGACTCACTCTGTAGCAGAACAGACCACCAGCATATTCCTTGTGATTATTCTTTGCTTCAAAAGAATGCAAACTAGATGTCTACAGTTCTACCTTGGCTTCTTTCTCACTGTTTGCAGCCATATGCTTCTCTTGCTATCAGTGTCTGCAGGACATAGCAGGGAAGCAGATTCTTGTCAAGGAACCAGAGGCTGATCTCAAATTTGATAGCAAAGGCTGTTCTTGCCCCTTTCATCTTACAAAATGCACGTTCTGCTACCACCCTGCTCAGGTGGTAATTACAGAGTACCTGATTTGTCTGAGATTGCCTGTGAGTAAAGGTACCATTACATAAGTGCGGTTGCTGAATAGCAAGAAGAAAACAAGAACTCCTTTGATTTTCACTGGCCAAGAGTGGCCCTCCCTGTTTGTCAGATATCTGCTATAACAAATAACAAGTCTTATACAATATATCAAAGCAATTAGGGTGATAAAGTATCTGCGGTGATCCACAAAAACTTTAGCATGACAGAAAACATACCTCTTGAAGTTTAGGAAGTTGGAGATACTTCAGATGTTACTGATGGTCTCAGCTCATTTGGGAAGCACCACATGAGCAGATTCTGATATTCATTTCTGTGATCTACAGGTTGTATGAGTCAAGAACCTATTGAAAACCAAGTGTCAGCTTATAACTAGCACTGCTGTCTGCTGACTCTCCAATACTGAATTTACTGTCAACGAGGTGCAGGAATTGATGAGTGCGAACTTTGCAGAGACCTCAGCTACCTCATGCTGGTCATTCAACTTGCCAAGAAAAAGGTGAGCCCAGCACTGTTGTTTTTCCAAATGAACTTCTTTGTGCACCAGAAGCTTTCCCACTACTGCAACAAACCCCATTTACTCCCCAGGGAAATTTAGACGTGACACAAAATAACAACAAAATAGTCTTCATCTTTGATTCACTTATCAGCATCCAAAAATAGCTCTAGCAATACAGCCAGTTCTGCCTGTTGTACCTTCTCTGCTCACACCCTTTCTCACCTGTTCATGAGCTTTGACTAACAGGAAATTACATTTGTAGGCAGGGATGTCTGCGTGTCTCTTCTTAACAGACTTCCATAGTGTAAGTTCCATATGACCGCACAGATAAATATTTCTGCATGGTGACCCTGTTTTACAATGGTGATTCAGGTGTTGCGAGTGATCTAATTTATAGTATTTATGGATATAATTTCTTAGTGGCAATTTAAGTCATTTTATAAGCCAGGTTTCTTTACCTTAATAGCAAGTGCAGCATTTTTTAAAGCTCTGTGATACAGAATGTCCATAAGTATGCCTCTCCTGGCTCTGCCAGTGCATACCCTTTTTTTGTAATTCATCATTGTGGGATGCAGTAGAAAGTAGGAAATATCCTCTGCATTTTAAAAAAGAGGCTGTTTTTTCTATATTGCTTAGTCAATGAAAAAGATAAGAGATATTTTCATGCAATGGAGCTGTTGTTGTTAACTTTGGTTAGAAATGTCAGAACTGTGGCTGGAAGGATCTTTGAGATTCCTGGTGCATCTGCTGCCCTAAGGTGGGATGAAAGATCTAGATTACAGTTGATAGGTGTTTGTTGAACATGTTTTTGAAGCTTCTGGACAAAGAGTTTCCAAACCTCTGTTACATTTCTGTTCTTCGTTATTCCCAAAGTTTTAACTCAAATTTGTCCTAAGTTGTCCTGACTGTAAATTAAAACAGTTACATTCAGCTATCTTTAAACTTTGATATATGCTACTGGCTAAGTTGTTCAAATACTTATTAGTCAATTTATCCTTTGTACTAGACATAGCATTTGGGAGTGTCTCCGGGTCATAAAATGTAACTACTGTAGTTGTACTCATAACCAGGAGCTTAACACTACACTAATCACACTACCCAAAACCAGTGGGTACTGCTAGCTATGAGCTACTTTACCAAATTATGGACTTGGAAACCTGAAACACCCTTCAGGGCTGCTCAGCCCTGTAGCACATTGTATCATTTTCACCATTCTGAGGAGAAAGTTATTGCTTTTGGCCATCAGTCTGGATGTTAAAAATAATTGTTCTTCCTCATTCCTGTGACAATCCTTGTGGTATGATTTCCATTGCTAGTCAAATTATGCAGTGGCTTAGTAGTCCTGTATGTTATTTGCCTAAATGTTAGTGTGGATATTCTTGCCAGTCCTTACAGCTAGTGAAGTCAGATGTATCATGGGTCCAGAAATGGAGCTTGTTTAGCAATATTGTGCACACGTTGTTAGTGACTGAGTTTTGAAAACAAAATGAGATTTGAAAATACCCTTCCTAAGCTGCCAAGCACTGTGAGGAACAAGCAGGTGGATACTTTGAAAACACAGGGTCAAATTTTTTACCTAATGTAAACTGATTCAGCTCCCATTGAGGTATGAAAAGAGGATTTATTCCAATGGAAAAAGGTTCTTCTTCAGGCCACAGAATAATAATGATGTGTAAATAGCATGTTTCCTGCATACTGCCATGAAATTTGTACAACACATCATTTTTTCATTCTGCAATTCCAAGTCCTACATGCCTGGGGTAACCAAGGACTACTGAACTGTCCTGAAAATAAGTTCTCTACATCTCTTCACATTCCTGCTTTCCCTCAGTTCCACTGTTTTTTACCACTGATAAAGTTGTTGCTCTCATATTATCCTGGATAACATTTGACAGCCCTTTTCTCTTCTGGCCTGCCTGTAACCCAGACACATCCCAGATACTGGTATCCTGGCTGGTTGTAAATATTTGTGTATAATCTAATGGGGAACCTGTGACCAGCATCACTTACATCCTTCATAAAACAAGCTACTTTTCCTGCACAGAATAAGATATTTAAGAAAACTTGACTTAAATGCATTATGCTTCCAAGAACCATTACTTCATGCAGAACATGTAAACTAGTCCCTGCTATTGTGTTCTTGAGTAAGCACTGGATGCAAACAAGAATGTCTTGACAGAACATGGTGTTCAATAACTTCGGTGTTTGGCCTGGGACACCCAAGTGAAATTCATATGCAGAAGAGCCTCACATTGTTCCAGGTGAAGGTAGAGATCTAACTACATCATGCTGATGAAGGGACATTAAAAGTGTGTGAGAAATCATGATACAACTCTTCCCTTGCAACTCTCTGTGTGCCAATGGAACAGAGATCCCTGGGTACAGAGCACACACAGCCAGTGTTGCTGCTGGGGGAAAGTGCCATTTGGCCCTTTCCCTAATTTTTTTTTTTTTTTTTTTTTTTTTACAAAGTAAACATTACCAGTAAGAAGCCATGGGAGGTAAACAGGATCTGGAACACCATCAGATGCCAGTGGGGTGACTTCAAAGCTCTGACCTTGCCAGAAAGCCTTCTCATTTGAGATTTGGGAAAGCCTCCCACATCTTCATTTACAGACCTGAAGTTTACTGTATATTTAAGAAGTGGTTAATTTTTTTCCTCCTGGATTTGTAAGCTAGAAACAGAATGTACCCATAAATATATTCTCCCTTTGTCTGCTTTTGTGCTACGTGGAGAAACAAAACTCTGTGTAATCATTTCTAAATTGAGACTTCAGATGACCCTTTTTCTTCCTGCTCAGCTAGAGAACTGGGATTGAATTTTCAGACATGAGTGTAGATCTATCACAACTCCACCAATACCTGTTCACTGATGTTTTTTAAAACTTATAAACACATTTTGTATAATTGCAAAAAAATTTTATAGGCAGAATTAGACCATAGAATTGGACCATAATTGCTTTTGCAGTACAGTTCAGCAGCAGCCAAAATATATCAACACTCTTTTAGCCAGAAATCCCCAAAGACTACCATACAGGCTGCTGTGAACACAGTCAGCTCCATCCCAGTCACATTCAGTGCACCCCAGTGCAGACATGAGACAATTGCATTAATATATTCTGAAAGTAATATGGCACTTTAGAGGAGCTTTCACCCATTATGGAATTCTGGATCGAGAAATACTCTCCCCTTAGCAGTCGCCTCTGTATTGTACAGTAAGATTATTTCCCACTTATCAGGCAGAGGGTCATAGAACTGGCAGGGTGAGAAATTATAGATTTAAAACAATCTTCCTCCAAGACTAAACACCTCATAGTCTTCAGGGACTGTGGTTTTTCAGGCACATGTCAAACACCAGAGCACTGGAGAAGAATTTTCTTAGAAAGTTTCATAGTGATACTAAAGTACCCTACCTTTTGCATTCATTATTATTTTCAGAATGACAGGTCAGAGAAATGAAGGTGCAAGACATTCATGTTCTTGGTGGTGGTAAATTACATCTCTCTGTGCTTGTAGTTCATGGATGAAATTAAACAGGCAAGAGACAAGACACGGCAGATGTTCGAAAGTATTGAGTGCCTAAGGCAACCTTCAAATCAAGGTTCAAAAAGCCATACCAATTAAATGCTTTGAATACTTTTAGTGCTGCCACACTTTACTACTTCCAAAGGGAGGGCCTGGAAAGATCTGAGGAGAAGAGTGTGGGACAGATCTCTACATATCTCCATGCCCAACATCTGTATAGAGACTTGCTCAGGACATGAACATGATCTATGGGTTTCACTGCCTTCATGGCAGCCAAGAGCCTTCCCTCATGGTGGTGTTTAGGCACTGGAGTCAGGGTTACTGGACACATGTGGGAGGAAATTGGGGGGTTCAGCACTGAGCTTCTTCTGGCTTAGGACCTGGTGGCTGGGGACAGAGGCTGGCAGCACCTCCTGGAGTGTGGCTGAGGAGGGAAGGCATCATGCTGGACTTCTAATTCATGCACCACATCATCCAACTCTTTAGACAACCCCACTGCAATGGGAGTTTTCATGGCTAAGAGTGAAATAAGAATTAAATAAGAATTGAATAAGCTCCATTAAGTGTGTTCACTTGTTTGAGAAGAGCTTTAAACATTATAATTTTTAATTTGACTTGCTGAAGCAATGTGGTGTTTTCTCTTGGGCTCAAGAATATAAATATCAGGAAATGTCAGTGGCACCTGATAGCAACATCTTATTTATGCCTTACTTCTTTCTACCACAGTATTGTCCTCCCTTTGTGCAGAAAGAAGCAGAACCTGCTCTACCCTTAGGGGGAGGAACATTGGCCAAAGTAGAGAATGTCCTTGCTTGGATTGTGTTTGATCAACAAGAGGAACGGGTGGTCAGCTCTGAACTCAGAAGGAATTACGGAGGCAAAGCATTCTTTTGGCCACCCCTGTAGCAGCAGCTGCCTCAGTTCCTTCTTCATTAACTTCCACAAAGAAAACTCTTCCTCTATCTGCTCCAGTTAGCTCCACAGTCACTTTCATCTCCTCAATTCTTTTTTTTCTAAAGTCTACACTCTGTGTAAACACAGCCATGTAGTCAACATCCTGGGTTTTTTTGCAAGAACTGCTACATGGTTTAGAAGCACTGACCAAGCTTCAGACACTGTGGTTCACTGAAGTACATCCTACTGGATGCAGATTTTTCCCACAACACCACAGGAAGTTAGACACTGGTATGGGACCATAGCTGTGGTTGTCAGTTCTGGATATTTGCTGCTGTACTCCAGCTATGGATCTGATTTCCTGTACCCTAGGCCTAGCCCATATGTTTCAGCAGAACAGTGTGGGGAGCTTGAGGCATCAATGGTTACGGCTTGAAATGTACATGGGCCTCCTGAGGTTTTTGTTGAGCTCCACAGTCATTGTCAGTCTGCACCTCTGGAAGATTTGCACCAAACAACAAGAAAATAAGGCAGCAAGGTGGAGTTGTTCCTGTCTGGGGTACAAGAGATACAACAACAGCCCCTGGGCATGTCTTCATATTCATCAACATTCATGAGCAAGGAAATGGCTCCACACTGCCAAAGCACTCACCCTTCAGCCCTGAAGGCTGCTCTGCATCACAAGCAGCAATCATTTTTTTCAGTGTTTCCTCCTGGTGGCTGGAGGGTGGCTGTGGGCTGAGCAATGCCTATATTTTAGGCCAACAGGCACTGTGCTCAGCACTGCTCTGGGCAGAATATCACATTTCTGACAGAAAACCAGCAGCTGAAGCCATCGAGCAAAATGCAGCTAAAGTCCCCACTAAATAACATGCAATGACTGCATGAATATAACTTGAATATGACTGAGGGGACTTTTCCTGTTATGAAACTCTAGTTTCCTCTCAGCAGTTGTCCCACTACAATTAATAAGGTGATTCCTCACTGGGCAAACTGAAGGCTGTGGAAAAGGCAGGACTGGTCATTGCTGGCCTGTGTTTGGGACTGCTTTGTGCTGACAGATTGCAGGGGAGAGAAGTGAGAGGCAGCAGAGCAGTCTGCAGTGGGGGTCTCTTGGACTGTTGGGGTGTGAGTGGAGGAAGAGCAGCAGCTGGTGCTGTGAGGTTGCAGGCTGCAACTAAGGCTGTGCCAAAAGCTACCTGCATGAGGCATTGCACAAGAAAATAAGGCATCCATCAGGATTTGTGAGAGAGGTTCTTCAGGAATGCTTTTCCAGCATGTTAAAACTGTCAGTAAGTGTATGGAAAAGCTGGACTCTGTTTCCAAACTGCAGCACTCAAGTGAGGGAGGATTGTGAAATAATCCTGGAGATGTGTAGGTGGCAGTGCTCTTACACAAAAGCTGTGACTCGCCATCCCATAACTAAGAATATCTAATTTCATGCCCGAGGATTCAGATCAAAAAGCTGCACAGCAGCACTCTCTGAAGAGCTGAGATGAAGCTCACAGCTGACCTACTTCATTCACCATGTTCTTTTCTAGGCAGATATTAAGAAAGTGAAGAAAAATTCATGCTATCAGAAAAATGCAGACAAAAATTCTTCCATAACATTCTAGTTAGGATAGACACCCACATACAGATAATTTTTTTCCTCTGTTACTTGACTAAAACAGGAATGGCACCAAACCCTGGAAACTAGAACTCATCTATAATGCAGTTATTGAACCGCAAAGTTATTTATAAACACAGATTTAAGAGAGGTTGTCCAGACAGGTGGTGGAGTCTCCATTTTTGGAGATATCCGAAAGGCATCTGGACTTGGTCTTGGGCAACCAGCTGTAGACGGCCCTGCTTGTGCAGGGCAGGTGGACCAAATGATCTCCAGAGGTCACTTCCCACCTCAACCCTATTGTCACCGTGAGCACTTGCACACATCAAGGAAACAAAATGTTATTCATATCCAGTGATCTTAAGGTAAAATTTACTCGTATTCTGGATTAAGGTCAATAGTTACAATGCAAGGAGCCTAGTGGCACAGCATCCAATTCATAGGTTCTAAACAAAACTGGCTGCAGTGATAATTTTGAAGGACAAACTAGCTGTCAAAGTATTAAGAAAGCATTTGGAAGAAAAAAACTATTTCTGCTTTTTATTCAGGTGTTCTTCACAGTGTTAGAAAATGGTCCTGATCTTAAGGTGAACAGAGTTTGCCAAAGAAAATGGTAGTATTGGTAGCATTGTGTCTAATAAAGAATAAGAAAGGGTGATCGGCCATGAACACCTCTGTGAGAGGCAGCGACCTCCTCACAATGGTAGCTCCCGTGCCAGCCGCCGCCACGGTGCCTTCCTCATTGACTTCCACATATGCCTTGTGGACAACGTTTGACAGCACCAGAGACTTTGCAAACGTCATTGCAGAAAGGTCAACTTTTGATTCAGTGAAGATGTCGGTCATGCCCATCTCTTGTAAAACCTCGTTGAGGTTAAAGGTGCCTTCCAGCTTGAATCGGGGCAGGTAAACCTCCACTGTTGTCTCAAACATGTACTCTGAGGAGGCCCACAGCATTAAATTTTCACAGGTGATTGTGCTTTCAATCTATAAGACGGATGGGAAAAAGGAGATTAAAATAGGTGGGAAGCTTTAAAACTTGCGATCTTTACCCAGTATTGATTCAGACAACTGTCTCCCAGCTCTAGTCCATGACATGTACTGCCTTACCTGCTCCAGCCCACTGACAGATCCATCAGCCGCATCACCTGGAAGGAGGATGATCATGCTCAGTGACTTCTGAGCATAAGGGAGTTCAAGGATCTGAGCCCCCAGCTCCTCAATGTAGCCAAATTTAAATTTGCCTTTCTGATACATCATTTGCACAGGTTTCCTTCTGTTCTATTGAAAAGAAAATTACACAGTCAGTTAGGCAATACAGCTCTTACCCACACTTCTACCCAACAGGGGAGGCAAATTAAGTTCCCAACACACCCACGGCTTACTCACAGGGCAGCTCAGCCCTGGACATCATCATGCTTGCTGCAATGCTCACAGTATCTAAGGTGAATAATGTTAAGAATTTCAGAATGCAGAAGTACCTGATTCAGTTTAAAGTCCCTCTGAACTGTTTTTTCTTCCTCAAACTTGTGTTCCCAGGATGCTTTGAAGTAGATTACATTCACAAGCACCAGCAATGCATGGACATCAATCACGCCAGGTGCAAAGAGTTCCTTGATTTTACCTAAAGGGAATTTTGAAACACAGAAGAATTTGTTAGCTGTCATTAAGGGTCTGGACTGAGATTCTATTAGTGATCTGTGAACTTAGTTTTGGAAAAGCTCAGAAACACAGTTCTTGGTTTATTTGAAGGACAAAAACAATATTGGTAAACAAATGGTAGATTGCTGTGCCCTGTTACCAGCCAGGAAGGATGGGGAAACTGGGGGTCACCAAATTATCCCCTGGTGTTCTGAATCTGCATTTATGGCTGTTTGCAGGAGTAGTTTGTCTCTTCAAGACTTATAGGTATTATTGCAATTATCAGGCTAGGCATAAGGGTGGAAATAAAAAATATTTTACAGCAAATATATCTTAACTCATAAATCATTTAGCTGGTAACTTACTCTAATATTTCAAGAATGGATGGGAAGACAAACTACTGTTAAACAGTGTAAGAGTGAACACACAGAAATGTGGACAGGACTTTGCTTTTCCTACCCTGGAATTTCATTTGTTGAACCCATGGAGGAAGGCAGTGATAGAATGGCTATGGTTTTGCTTTGTTTTACCTTGTGTCTCACTTTCAACCCAAGCATTAATTTTTCTTCTGGCAGCTTCAACAGCACCATGAAAGTCCTCTGTTTGCAGCATTGCTCCATACAGTTCCTTGCTACACGTTAGAAATTGCTGTAAAGCAAAATAAAGATTATAAATTGGTCAAATCTATTAAGCACTTACTGCCTTTTAAAAGAAATCAATTGCTTAATAGTATTTTAGAAATGGTGAGGGACCTGCTGAATCCATAAGGCAAAAATTTCATTTTGGAAATGTCAAGTATCTCAAGTTTATTCAGAAGATCTCTGAAGAAGAGATAATTATTCTAATGCATAGGTCAAAAATGTAAATAAGTTAAAAAGAAAACTAGAAGAAAGCATCTTATCATGGAGAACTGCATAACTGAGGTTCAGATAAAAAAATTAAAGAAACAGGAAAAGTCCAAGATGAGTTGTTTGATGCTTAAGTATCAAAATACTTGACAGAAATAATTGACAGAAAAGCAAAGATGTGACTAACAAGTTAGCCATATCAAGAAGTCTCAAGACCACTCAGTCATTCTGTAGGAAAGGAGCAAGAATCTCAGCAGAGCAGTCCTGTGCATGAACCTGTACAACCTTGCTGGAGATAAACCCTCTCCAAGGCTACTGCTGCCCCAGTTGTCCCACTTGCAAGTCCTGAAGTAGGTGGTTTACAGACAGCTTGAATAGGCCATTTTCAGCTGTAGGTTCTCCTCTGGCTGAGTTCACACAGATGCCAAAAATGAAAAGATCCGTGCTTTATTTTTGCTCTATAGCCTTTAATATTCACAGTGTGGTTTGTTTGTGGTGTTTTGGGGTTTTTTTTAATAAAAGCATGGAAAGTTGACAGTCTTGTCTCTTTCCCACCAGCCTCTGGAGCTATAGCTCCATGTAGCACATCATGTGCTCTAAAACACTCACAACAGGGGCAACAGTGAGGCTCACAGTTACAGGGAAGCTTGAGGTCATGGCCACAGCAGTTAGCAAGTGACTTACCTGCAGGAGTTCAAATCCTTCTTGTATAAAGAGATTGCTGGCCAAGGTTAAAACATATTTTTCACCAAGGTTTTGTAGTTGTAAAAGCAGCTCCTGGAACACTTTATGGTTAAGGTCTCCCTCCTTGTTACACTGGGAGGAGCACAAACACAACAATTAAAATGATTCCTCTGTATAGCTTTGGTTGCTAATTTGCATCTTCATTAGCTAACACTGTAAGGTTTACTCCTGCTGTACTGATTTTTAAATCCAGCTAGTCCAAGCTTTGTAGCCTGATCCTCCTTCAGATAAGCTCACTGAAGGCTTTGGTATTGACTTACTGGCCCTTAATAAAATAAAACAAAACCTTTTATCAGTCATTTCCTAGAGGATTAGGCAGACTCCAAGCATGTGATCTTGACTCCCTCCAGTGGCAAACCCTAGTGTTTTACCCGCACTAACCTACCACGCAGTGAGGGCAGGCAGGGCTCCCCACCCAAGGACACACCTCTGACAAGGAAGGCTGACCCTCCAGGCTTCCTTCTGGCTCCGTTTCTGGGGCTGCACTCTCGTGATCATATCCAAGACTCATTCTTCCTGCAACTTTCCTGACATGGAGCACCTGCAAGTGAAGATGGCAAGTTATATCAATTGTAACTGGGATAAAACCATAATCCTTGTTTAAAAGCTTTGCTGTGCAGTATTGGATAAGTAGAGTAGATTCATGAAAGATATTTTTTCAGCTTCACTCATCAGCTCAAATGACAGACTTGAACTTGTTCATACATTCATGTTCAGACTCACTTTTCTATGTTAACAAACCAAGAAGATCTTGCACTTAATCCCTCAAAATGTTACTCTTTGCTACCTCGGAATGCTTATATTTGATTTGTGTTTTCATTGCTATGTTTGATTTGTGTTATACAGTTGTCTTAAATTTCAAAACAAAAAAAGAAAAGAAACAAAAATCTATTTTCTTTAAAAACATCAAAACTAGCCTCTTGCAATAATTATGTTAATTCTTGACATTAGCATCAGCTTAAGAAATAGATCAAAAATCACAGTGCTCTTAATCCTTGCTTCTACTGTGCAAATACATCACTGAAAAATTTTCAGCAGCTTTTCTATTATAATAATGTTGCATCATACATAGACTTTCTCAGGGTTTTATGGTTTTCATTTTATGGAGAATACTGATATTGAGCAGCTCTCATTGATTTTCTAAAATAGGCAGGAGTCCCTGTCTAAAGGATTGATGTGGCAGGGTTCTGGTAGCCAGGGGGCTGCAGGGATGGTCTCTGTGTGAAGAGAACAGACTGAGACAGTGTCTAGACGGGCAGAGCAAAGGTCAACCCACCACACCCTGGTGAGAAGCTCTGCCTTAGGATTATTGGTCTTTTAGCACTCATGGTACAGAGAAGAAAGAACAAAAAGAAAAGATAAGAAAGGCTGAAGAAAGCAAAAATTCCACTGCAGGAAGTAAAGGCACAGTGGCTGGAGAGGTGACCTTCTTCACCTCCTCCTTGCCCACCTCTCTTTGGATAAGACTTTGACTCTTGAATGTCATAAGGGACAAGTGAGCTAATGCTTTCAGCCACCCAGGTGCAACCCCTTCAGGTGTCTGCAGTTCTCCCCTCTGCCCACCCAGACTCCCACTCTCAGGATTCTCATAGCAACCACAAGAGGAAGTGCCTGCCCATAATTCTGAAATAGAGCCTGATATTCTGCCAGCAGGCTTAGGGAAAACCAGAGCATCCCACTGTGCTATATCACCTCCCCTCAGTCAGCCCCTGCTCTCTGCTCTTGCAGGGGGTATGATGAGACTCACACCAGCAGATGGCAGGGATCATAGTGCTCCAAGCACAACTGTGAAGGCAGCACCTGTGCCTGCTCTTGTGCAGGTTTCCTGTGAGACACTTGCATGTGTGCCATGCTGGAGTGCCCAACATTTCCATTAAGGGAACAGCAAGCAATGTGGGAGCACCTCACCGTGGTTCATTCATACTCACTTCTTCTATCTGAGCAGCAGTGTTGTTTTTTGCACCAAGATGGATCAGGGCCAGGGCAACAGAGATGCTCATTGGAGAGAAGACAATATTTGTGTGCTCTGCAGTTCTGTTGAGCTTTTTGTAGAGATCGAGGCAAAACTCAGTAATTGGTCTAGAAATGGAATCCATCATGAAGTGGCTGCTGAGTGGGAGTACAAAAGAATTAAGAAATTTAGTGCAGCTGGTCTAGCTAGACCACACTATGAAGCATATGTCTGCCCTGAGATAGTCCAATAGCTGGTTGTTGAACATAACAGATGTTTTCTAAATCCTGAAAGTTTTAATCAGCCTTGCACAGATCAGTCTATGACGCACAGCAGGAGCAAAGACACAGAGGGTCTGCAAAAGGGACCCATGCTCACAACATGTGTACATTCCTCAGAAAGGATGCTTTTCTGCCTTATCCCATGCTGTGTCTTATTTCAACTTATAGTATTGAAATTAGACAAGTATGGATTAACAGTTTCATTCTCCAAACTAGTTTGATTCATCAACTCTCTGCTCTCTGCAGACCCTTTGACACTTGCATCAACTCTTTCCTCTTAACAGCATACATTAGTGATAGAGACTTGGTGACAGAAACTAATCCTGCATATAACAGGTATCTGTACCTGCAGTATCTGTAGTAACCAGAGCTGTGGCAAGGGGGTTTCAAACAACAGGTTTCTAAAAATAAAATCACTATTAATTAAATGTCTTCATACATGAAAAAGGGTCATTAACAGCTAGGGAAACTGAGCTACATATGAAAACACTAACAGTTTGAAATACACTTGTAACTTCTCATGAATTTTCCAGGAGTCAGAGATTGAGGCAGAATGCACAAATAAAATAAAATAAAATAAAATAAAATAAAATAAAATAAAATAATAAAAAAAGCCCACATCACTTTCAATATCAAACATTTTGGACAAATAGCACTGGTCTGTGTTCCAGAATGATTCTTTATTTAGGAGAAAATACACAGACACAGTATGGAGACACGTCCTTCATGTCTCCTGTTGCACAGATCTGGCTGTCTCTACCTTTCAGCCTGCACTGGGACCAGCATGGGTCAGGTCCAGAGAAAGCTGCCATAGTTCCTGTCTTTTGGAAAAAGGAGTGAATGCACAGCCAGGTGTTTCTCCCCAGTGCCCACATATAGCACAGCAGGCACTCTTCCTCAGCCCTGCCTGCCCTGAAAATGCAGTCTGCAAGGAGAGGTTACATGAGGGGCTCCAGTCTGTGTCACCAGAGGTTAGAGGTGGGAAGAGGCTGGTGCAAAGCTGAACTTCAGGGTCTTTGATCAGCAGGGCACTTGTGCCGCCTGTCCTGGGCTGTTGGTTCCCCTTTGAGACTTGCCTTGAGCTCTCTGGGGAAGGGATTGCCTGGTGCTGGAGACCTGCAACCCATTCCAGCCAAAACTCTCTTGTCAGCCTCCCACTGAGTCCTCAGTTCTTCTGCCACAGCTCCCTCCCTTCAAAGACAGCCTGACCTTCACGGAGTTTTCTTTATGCAGAGCTACTCAAAATGCCTTGAACTGTTCTCAAGATGCAGCATGCACACTATCTCCAGCCCAGCCATGAGCCAGGTGTGACTTTGCATGGAAAGCTGGGACTCAGGTGTCAGAAGCTGCCAGGGCATTGGGAGTTGATTTGGCTCAGCCAAGACGCAGCATTTGTCTGTGAAACCATTCTCACCTGCAGCAAGTGCCAGACAATGGGAATGAACTCAGCCCACAGGAAAACAGACTGAGCCTAAAACAAACTGCTGCAGAGGCCTGGAAGAGACGAAAATGTAAAGTTTCTGAATATATGAAGGTACAACATGTGGCAAATGCAGGTGCTTCTTGCCATTTGACTAACTTGAAAAGCACTGCAACAATCAATGCTTCATCCAGTTTCTAAGTGATGCTCTGTGGAAAGAACCTGTGATGATGAAAGAAAAGTTCATAGATATTTCATACTGAGACTTCTGTTTTACCCTGAGTCCAGAAGTACTTCACATAAAGACCTAACACAAATGGACAAAACAGATGAGAAACATCCAAAGGTTTCTTTGCACAGACAAATTAAAGATGGGGTTTATCTCACTAATTCTAAATACAATTGGTTTAGCTCTGCTATTAGTGTCTTTTTATGTAATAAGGTTTTAATTTTCCTTTTAATAATGCAGTTATCTTACCACAAGACATTGCACTAAATAATTTATCTTTCCTTCCACCTTCTTATCCTACTATCCACAACCTTCTGAAAAGAAAACTCAGCGCATCCTCAGTGCTGAAGTCTGTAGTGCTATACTTCCACATCTCTTGAAAGATCTGAAGTGGAGCTGTGAAGTCAGACACAGTGAATGTAGGGCATGAGGCACTTTGTAGGTGTGTCCCAACTTCAGAATGAGTCAAGGAGAAAAAAAAAAGAGTTAATAATCTTACTCAGTAGGAAGAAGGCAGCTCCACCTTGCCCTGCAGGGAAAGAGCTGAGTGCCAAGAATGGAGGGAGAGCCCAGGATCTGGGAACAGGTTTTAAAGTGAGTGTCTGGCACACTGATGTGGCCACTCCTTTAGCAAAAGCAGCTGGCTGTCACCAGGGAAACATCCAGGTGCAAACACTACAGCCAACTCCATGGTTTTGTGAGCGGGAACTACTTAGAGAGCTGCCCTAGAAATCCAGAGGAAGGGAGGGCAGGTGTGGGCTAGTGGAGGAGCTTTCTTACTGCATAATGAAAGGATTTAGTGAATTTTCTTAATCTAAAATGAGGTGAGAACGAGTGTATGAATGATTCCACACCACAAAGCCTTCTGTGTAATCTGTGCAATAATTCAATCAGACTTGGAGCTACTGCAAGGACCACAGCATTTGGAGAACATCCACATGGTGGACAGCAAATGGTAATGTCACTTTTAAATAATCTCGGAGTGGTGAGGAGAGATGATACAGGATCAAAAGAAGTGTTCCAGGAAGTTCCTAGCTGCTGTTCTGCACTAGCCAAAGCACTTGCACTGAGCATTATTAGTAGTGCAGAACCCCTGATGACTGGAGATCCTTTGCATGATGGTTCAGCAGCTTTTAACATAGTCTGGCAAATGAAATCACTGGCACTGCAGTACGTGAGCAAGAAGCTATCCAGGAAAATTGCTTTCTTCAGAAGAAACCACTGCATACCACAGACCTTGTAAAAATTACAAACTTCCTCCATGGCTGTGTGAAATGATGAACACTCCTTTTCTGTAACTATTCATGATCTTTCCTCTCTTATTAGTTTGTTTTTGGCTAAGTTTAGATGAAATCAAAACAAAAACTATCAATGAATAAAGAAACCTGTGCTGAAAGCTGTTATAATTAATGGTTATATTAGATTATATTATTCAGTCAACAGGAGGAGGCAGTAAATAGGGTGGAGAAGGTAAGAGACCTTGTAGCCTTGCTGTTAAGGTAATTCTGTATTTCATACAAGTTAAGTAAGAAGGAACCTGTTTTGCCTGATGCCACATGATAATTCCCATTGCATGTTTTAATTTTTCAATCTGCATCCCATTAAGGTGCCTTAATACACATTCATTTCTCATACACAGAGGAAAATAGAATTGGCAGAAATTACATGGCCTATCCTAGAAAAGGACAACATGACAGATAATGCTGTCTCCTCACATGAAAATTGGTAGAAGTTACTTTCTTGTTTTTCATGACCATTCATACAAAAATACGTTTCCAAGTGTTTCTGTGCTGATTTGGAGTGAAAGGGACCAACAGCACATAGGAAAAATTAAATTTCCTACAATACAGCAATTCTGATCATCCCTAAGTGGCACAACACATGCTTTAAATTAAAAACCAATACATTTCAGTACAAAGCAGCTTTTCAAGTGAAATGGTGCCAAGTTCATTTCACAAACAACCTTGCCTCTCAGGATGCTACTTTTATGCCAGAAAGCTTTTTCCTGACTGCTTTTGTTAGTTTGCATCTTCTATTAGTTAGTTTGTATCTTCTATTCCTCCGTCTCAGCCAGTTATTTCTGCATAAACAGACATGGATGTGCATTGGCCTGTTACAGGCTGTACAGTGGCAAGTTATTTGCTGTGCCTGTGTGCAGCTGCACAGGCTCCTCTGCAAGCTTCTAAACAGCATTGCCAAACCCAGGAGCTCATATTTTAATAGCAAAGACTAGCACCCCCACTAACAAAACAAAATCTGAACACCACTCCACCCTTTCTCTTTTATAGTGTCATCGTTTAAGAACATAAACAACTTCCCTTGTAGTGGGGATCAATGTAAAGGGGAAATGCCTTAGAACCCAGTCAAAGAACTGCCTGCCCTCTCTCTCATCTAGTGAACTTTTCAAGGCTTTTTCTTGGACCATAGAAACATGAGTAAAGAAGGAAAATGAAGCTGTATCTCTCATCCTGTGGGTCAGGTTGCCCAGGTCACCAGTGCCATCACTTTATATAAAGCTTGTTTCTACCAGAGTGAGTAGAGGTGCTGTAAAAGAGCCTGTCCTTCATCCTTCAGCCCTTCTGGAGATACAGGCAGAAAACTATCTACTTTCTTGTACAAGCCACTGAACTCATTAGTCTTGTGGCAATTAGACTTTACTGGGTGGACAGAGAGGTTTGGGGGAAATTTCAGGTTCAGAAGCCTGTGAAATTTAAGCAAGAATCTTTAGATGTGTCCCTACAATCCTCATTCTTGTCCCACTGAAGACCAGCTAGCTTTGTGTGAGCTCTTGAGCCACCTGCATTTTAGCAGTGTGTTTTGCTGCCTGCAGCCTGTAAAGGTATCTCTCTCTCTGCCCAACATGTAAAAATCATGTTTACTTTACCAGCCAGTAGAGTAATTTGAATCAGAAAAAAAATTAAAAATCACAGTTATTTTGGGAAAAAAAAAAGAAAGCAACATAGAAATTTTACCTTCTTGCCTGAAGAGGTTAAATGAAGAAGACAATAGCTGAGTTCTGGAGCACGTTCCTGTGAATACTATGTTAAAAAAACCTCCCACTCTCTTGGGAGAAAGTTCAGCCTCTAACCAATAATTGCTGATAGCAGCATCTTACTGTTTCATGCAAATGCTATCAGCATGAAGTTTCCCCACAGAAGAACGGGAAACCTATATCTAGCAATATGCTATTAGCATTTCTTTCAAGCTGCCCAACAAGTCTGGCAGGCAATATCTGCTGGCAACATCTCCTGATTGCAATGCCAAGTCACTCTCAGCTGGAAAACTGGTCATTAACCCTAAGAAGACCCATGACTGCACTGCTGTGCTTAGTCCCTTTCAAATCTTGATGGGGTCTGGCCTGGACAAAGGTATGTGCAGGGCTCATGCCAAGATTGCTCGGAGCTGAGCTTGCTTGCAGACATAGAGCAAATGAATGGGAAATGCACGAGCTTTATGTTGCCTACAGCCATCTCTCCCTCTCAGGTAAGGAGTTGGCTTTATGTGCATGGAAGGAGTTTAATTAGGGAAGGGAAGGAATATTTCCTTGAACTGTAACAGGAATCCCCAGCCAGGGGGTATTCTTTTAAATCGCTGGAGTTAAGAATAAAAGAAGGCCAGGAGTGGTTGATCACTGAGGTTAAGTCTCCAGCATAAAGCGAAAAGGAAGTAAAGAGATGGGAAGCACTGAGCCAAGCTAGCACAGTGTTTGATCTCTAATCAGTACCACTGAACTCAGCTGCAAAACTGGGTTATGGCAGCTGGACTCTGAGGTCAGAGCTAAACTAGGGTTGTATATGTTTGCAACACTGAAAATTTTGTTTTCTTTCTCACCTCTTCTTTCTTCCTACAAAGCATAAAACTGGCTTTGGATTCATAGGATAATTATGCAATCAAACGTGGTAAGCAGGAAAGAGGAAGAAGGCCCCCCAGCACCATCTTTCCCTACCCACACTTTCCTTCTAGTGCAAAAACTGGACCACCCTCTTCTTTAGGCACAGCACCATCCAGCTTTGCTGCTCCCCACTCCTCTGCCAAGGTCTCAGCCCAGCTGGCCAAGTCCCAGCCCTCCAGTACCCATCTGAAAACAGGAATCCATAACCAATACAAGATACATAAAATGATCATTCTCATTACCTCTGTTCTTTTCCTTGGATTTTTGTTTCCATTTGCCATTCACTTTCTGGTTTCTGTTTTTCCCTCCTGCATGTTTCTGTAGTGCTCCTTAATCTTCCTTCTCAGTCTATTTTTAAATTTATTTGTTTATGAATGTTGCCTTACCATGTATCTTCTGATGCTTTTCTAGTCCAAGCTTCTTTTCAGTGACGACCTAAATGTTTTTTAGTATCTTGAAATACTTTCCTTCTTCCAATTTCTGTGGTTTCTTCTTTCCTCCTATATTGACATCATTCCTCCACTGATTTTTTTGCTTGCTCTGTCATATATTCCCTCAGCACTTCCCTGACATCAGCTTAACTGCTTTGCCTCAGGAAATGTCAATGTAGGTGCAAATTCTGTCTTTTCTGGGCCCTTAGGATAGTATATTCACAAAAATATACTGCTTTTCCAGTGGGGCGAATTTGCCCTAAGTTTCATTTTTCAAGTTTCAGAACTTCTCTACAAACCACTTTTGCTACCACAAGACATTAAGATGTGTCCCTTCTCAACCAAAAGCTGGGAGTAAGGAGCAGGCAGTGGCTATGCAGGTGAATAAGTGATGAGGTGAGCAGGCACATAGACCTGCAGTTTGCAGCTGCCTGCCAAAGCCAGCCACAGCTTGTTGTTTTCCATCGGGGCATCATCCCTCACTGGATAGTAATGCCCTGTTGAAAGGTGAGGTGGGGCACCTTGTCAACCTGAGCAAGTCCTCAGCTATGCTCACTCTCTCCATTGTGACCAACACCTTCCAGCACGTAAGTTCCTACACACAAACTCCCACACACGTTTTCCCATGTCCTCCCATGTGATTTCTTGGCTAAGACCCAGAGGCCAGCAATGGGTAGAATGAAAATCATAGATTGTAGCATGGTTTCTCAGAGCAGCAGGAGCCTCGTGGATACTCCTCCCTCACAGGTGGAAAACCTTCAAACTGGGACTGGCAGAGAGAAGAAGCAGAAGTGAAAAATGAACCTGAGGTTTTCATGGGCAAGCCACCCTGTTGATAAATGACCAATAAGAGGGTTTGGCTTATGTGGGCCAAGACAGCTTTGTATCTCTAACATCTGCTTGTCTTGCACAGGCTGGGATACCTTGGAATTAGTCAGGAGGTAGAGAAATACGGGCCCCACCCTGAAGCAGTCTTTCTCTCTGCTTTCATGGGATAACCCTTCCTGGCCAAGCTATCACAAGGAGAAGAATGCTGTCATAAATTTGTGCTGTTATAAATTGGATATGCCAAATGGTCTTATCAGCATTTAAACAGACTACAGCCTCCATTAAATGAAGACTGGCTCCTGAACTGGAATGATTTTGGAACCTGAAAAAGTTGAGAAAGCAATGATCGAGCTTTTCTCCTTTAGGAAATCTCATCCAAGAAGGAAAAAAGGGTTGGGACAATCTGCCAGAGGTTTTCACCAATCTAGCAGACCAGCAGAGCTGTAGCAGTAAGTGTGAAATAGCTCACTGGACAACTGGAACCACCTGACAAAGAGTCAGAGCCCAAAGACAAACTCTAGACAGAGGCAACCAGTCCCTCTTCTCTATGCATGGACTGCCTGTGCTTAGTCATCACCCCCATGCATGATGTCCTGACCCACCTCCTACAGCAGAACCAGTAGAAGCCGCAGTGACAACACCCTGGTTACATCTGACCTCCCAAGCAGATGAGACAATGATGGGGTGTATCAATCATTTCCAGTCATTCAAGTATCACTGAAGTTAAGTCAGTAAAGATCTTGGCATCTATGTCCTTCTCAGACAGGATGGGCTCACTTTAATTGTGGTATTTTTTTATTTTTCTGACCACTATCCTTGTGTCAAAACATGGGATACACATCAGCAAAGACCGCAAGAAATCTGCATGGTCTTACCTCCCATTGTTTTTGATCCAAGTTAGTCTCCTCAGTACCCTCAAAAATATGGTTCAAAGACCCCAGTTAACCCTCTGGCATTAAAATGCATTAAAAATCATTGAAGGTCCTCAGAGGAGACTACTGAATTATAGTGACTAAAGGTTTCTTATGGGCTGTTAAGTTCAAGAATCAAAACAGAACTCTTGTCTCTAAATTCACAATAACCAGTGCTCTGATGCGGAAACTATGCATATTAGGGGTTGTTGCATGTTCTCATTTAGGGAGCTCTTTCCAGTTTCTTTCAGACCTCAGGCACCAAGAGGACTTCTCAAGTAAAATGTTTCCATCTTTTGAGGATACAGAATTCTGCATTATATCCTGACCACCTAGTAACATAGTCCTTACTGGGAACTATCATCATGTAATTCAGAAGAGCAATCCAAACATTCACTTAGTTGCTTTTTTTGTTATTTTGACTTTGTTGCCTAAGTGAATCTGTTTATTTCCATTCCTATAATTTATTGGAAGTCAGGCGTGAATACTGACACTGTCAATGAACACACAGACTGACACTAGAGGTATTGTACATTTAACACAGGTTTTATAGTGCTTTATTCTGAACAGTAATTAGGTAAACGAGTACTGAACATATGCAGCAGGCAGCCTTTAGATAGAAATTAAACCTGATTACCATAATCTCGTGTGGAATTTGAAGACTAGTAATTACAATGTTAATTTCACTGAAGTCGAAGTCCTTATTTCTTTCTCATGCTTTAGACATTAAGTAACTGTAAGGAGTTTCCTTAATGCTAAATCCAGAGCTAGAAATGGCAGATAATCTGTGCATGAGAAGTGTGGCACTTCCAATATTAATCCAACTGTGTCCTATCCTTGATTTGCATAATGTTCTTTTCCTTAGGGTATATACTACAAGGTTCCTCGTAGCTGCAGTGAACTTGTCCCATCTTTCATGGCTGAAGGGAATGAGTCAAAAAAGGCCACAGAGCAGAGTTCAACCTCCCCAGTCTGGGAACTTCATGCTGAAGAGTCTTCTGGGGACACATACTGTCCCCACAATTTTTGCCTCTGGTGTCCATAGACCTCGGTGCAGCTGCTGTTTCACAGATGCAAATTTTGATGCCAGCCTGAACTGTTGTAGCTACACTGCAGAACTTGTGGGTTCTGGCAGGGTCTGGTAGAACACCCTGGAACACCAGAGTGTGGCCAGGTACAGGGGGAGAGCTATCATACCACATGTCCACATTTCCCCTTTTAGGCATTAGGAATCCAGAGAGTGTGAGTCATGAGAAAAAGAGGTTTCACTAGGGAGCAGGAATGCAGCTCTTCCTCCTAGAGCCCTTTCCAGCTCCTAGGCTATCTTAAATCAGGCTCTCAGTTCACTTCATTTGGGGAAAAAGGTATCACAGAGGAACAAAATGTTCTTGTTGCTGAAGCTGGGATACTTCTCAACAAAATACAGTGTGTTCTTCACAGTGGAAATTATTCCGCTACAGAGGACAAAACAAAAGGAGAGAAACTAGTTCTGCTGCATATGTGGAGTACATTGTATTACTCAGCCAATATATGAACCTCTTAGGTTTCCTTTCAAAGGTGATAGTCGAGAAGAAAAGCTTTACAGGATTGTGCACCACCACAAATGTAATTGTGCTTTTTTGTAATAAGCGTGCCTCACTTAAGGAGAACAGAATCGACCTGAAAGAATCACGTTGCGAGTTTTGTTGTGTCTAAACAAAAAGATAAATGGATGGTCAGCTTTAAATTCATCTTTGTGCTGCAGAATCCGATATCCTGGTACCTCTCGGGAGTCGCCACCTTGTTCATTTACTTCCAAGGAGACTTTATGGATGACCTTTGACACGACAACACCTTTTGTCTCACACATCTCAGAAAAATCTGATGCACTTTCGTTGAAGATATTTGTCATTCCCAGGCTTTCCAGAAGTGGTTTCAGGTCATAATCACCTTCCACACTAAACTTTGGAAGAAATACATTCACTTTGGTGTTGGCCATCATGCTGGGATTTGTCCACTGTAATAATGTCTCAGGGGTCAGTGCGTTTTCCAGCTGAAAACATAAATGAACAAAGGAAATTAGTGAGCAGTCCGAGGAAAGTGAAAGGAGAAAAAAAAGAACATTCCTGAACTCTGCACTCCCATCAAGCCTCCAAAAAATAAAGTCCAAAGGCAATTTTTGTATCTGTATTCACAACCATAGCGTTCAGGCTTAACATACTCTCAGTTACATTGATTCAAGTATGATTTAATCCACAGGACAGGCCTCTGGAGGAACTCTTCTGCATGTGCATGCTCTGGCAAGCTTTTGATAAGCAATTCACCTCAACAGCCATATGAAGGAACCTGAGGAAGACAGTCCCTACCCAGGTTACACCCGGCCAACTGGCAGAGGTCCAAAAGTCTTTATTCCTGACCCTACAGAGTAATGAAATTGCTGGTGTTTGGGACAAAAAAAACCAAATCCAGAGCCTGATCTCAATCAAACATGCAGCTGTTCAAGTAATTTTTTTAAAACTGGAAATGGAGGAGGCAGAATGTGGGACCACAACAAATTGGTATCAGGAAAGGCCTCACTTACATTTTATGATAGGCGTGTTCTGTAATTTACTCCAACATATAAAAGTATCTTACCACTGCAAAGACAGACTCTTCCTGCCTTTAAAAATTGTGGCCAGTTGCAGCAAATTACAAAGGAGACTTGAGTGATCCTTAAGTAACTTTTAATTAATATCTATTAATTAATATTATTAATTACTTAGTCCTTAATAAACTTTGAAGAGGGGTGGAAATATGTAGTAAAATTTTCATAGAGAAATTACATAAGAAATTGTTGATCTTTAGGGAACGCCTTATTAATTTTCACGTTTATGTGCAATTGTAATAAAAAATGGCTCATTTGCAGGCACCTCTACTCAAAATTAAAATTTGGAGAAGTGTAAGACCTTAGTAAAACAAATCATGGATATGTGTCAATTGAAAAAAAAACGAGGATACCAGAAATATGGGCACCTTCTGCACTTTACTCTGTCTTCTGTGCACTCCCTGTGTAGAACAAAACCTCATTTACAGCCTCACACTGGACACAGTGAAAATGATGATGCCACAAATATGAGAGGAGGAACAGAGAAGCAGAATGAGACGGTCAATTCACATGAAAGTTAGTTTTTGTCTCCTTATGCATTGCTTCTAAATAACAAAAACCTTCCATGAACATATGGCATTATATGAACTGTTTCCAAGGGAAGTATCATAGCAATTCTATATTTTTTCTCTCACCTTCTCCAAGCCAGTGCTCTCATCTTCAATCTCTTTGGGCAGGAGAATGAGCATGCTTATATGTTTGTTAAGGCAAGGGAGCTCAAGGATGGCAACATTTAAATCTTTTACATAGCCCAGGCAAAAAGTAGCTTCCAGATTCATCATCTGCACTGGTTTAGTTTCCGTCTGCAAAACATGGAGGAAACAATCCATCATTTCTTTTCATTTACAAATAATATGGTGACAGAGGAAAGTTTGTAAGCTTGCATGGAAGGGATACATTGAGTTACCACCAGAGAATTTGTTGGCTTTCACGGGTAATGAAAGAAGCAGTGAGATACTCTGTTGGCTTTTTACAGCTGGCAGCTTTCCAAAGAAAAGTGGAACGGAATTCTCCTTAATACAATAGCAACATATGGGGGATGTACCTCAAAAGAACAATTTATGTAATATTGGTGGCCCTTCATGGCTTGTCACTGAGTGCTACCAACTATACTGTCTACAGGGCAATGTAATGCTAGCAAGTGTCAAGCACTGAGCACAGCTCAACAATGAAGGTCCAGCTGTTCATACCAGTAGCTGATTTTTTGGTTCAGGAGTTGAGACAGATTCAGAAGAAATTTCAGGCTTATCTAAACCTCTAAGTCTTTGCTTTTGAATGAAATGAAACACAACAGAACAAAACAAAACAATTTCATAGGGAAGACTTTAAAACTGTTCAGTCCACATGAAAATGTTCAAAATTCAAATTCAGTAGAAAAATGTTACTTCAGGAAAAAAAAAATCTTGAGATGTTTCACTTAAGAATTTTAGTGTTGATTGTGTGACTTTAAAAACTTTTTTAGCTGGAACTATTGGCTGATGAGGTAATTTATGAATATTTTCAGTGAACCTGAAACTCTGACTTTGCTTATGCATCTCTATATGTATGTGTGTGTATATTTGGAACATAATCGCTAAATCTCGCAAATGTTCTGCAGCTTTGTATCTTGGCTGTAAGTTATCTGATTACAATATTCATCACTGTCACAGACTCCTGAATGCATCAGCCACAGGTGCTGCTCCCACTCAGACCTCACGGCTAAGCAGGACTGACATGCAGAGGACTGCAGTCCTGAGCCTGACTGGAAAGAGGGAGACTGATGGGATGACATCTCTGAAGAGGAAAACACCAGGACCAGGCAGCTACAGGATGTTCTCAAAGAGGTGACACCACTGTACACATTTCACCACCTCAGGAAATGCAGTGTGCTTCACTTCTGCTGGTTTTTGGATGCAGCCCCTGGTACCTGCAACCTTCCAATCTCTTGGAAAAACCTGCCCATGAGAATTTGCATCTCTTTGCAGACAATGGCTGCTTCTGACCACTTGTACTCATGTTATCTAAACATACTCCCAGGACAGTCTGGGACCCTTGCAACACTGTGTAAGATTAGATAGTCTAAGAATGCCATGGTAATAAATATTTCTCATTTTCTCTTGCTGGGATTTCCTTAGCTAAAAGTTTGCATTTTCGTAAGAGGAAACAGTACCTTCCTTCCTTCTTCTTCTTCCTTTTTTTTTTTTTTTTTTTTTTTTTTTCTTTTTTTTTTTCCCCAGAACATACCTTGTTGACTTTAAAAGGACATTCTTTGATCTCTGCCTCTGGGAACTTCTTCATCCAGTTTGTGACAAAATAAGCTGCATTAACTAGAAGGATCTGAGTCTGGTCACTTACACTATCTTCATTCAAAACATTCTCCATTTTTCCTGTGAATGAGGTTAAGATGGTTGTTAATACAAAAACCCATTAGCAGTATATATAAATTGCTTTAAGTGAATATGGTAACATTTCACTGAACTAAACACACTTGTGTGCTGCATCTCACAGATGAAAGATTTTCTTTCTAATGGAAAACTTCAAAAATGAGCACTTACTTAAAACTGCAGTTTAATTTTTGATGTGGGATTTGGGATCAAGGCAAATCTTCCAAATTACACATTTTGTTGGCTTATATTGCACATAATCAAAACTACATCTCCTGCTTTTGTTCAGTACCTTAAAGAAGGTACTGAGTTTTCAGTGAAAAAAACACTTTGTCATTTGGAGAGCAAGACTTGAAGGGAAGTTTCAAATGAGCAGCTACTCTTTCCTAGACTGATACATGAGAGTAAAATAACCAGGATAACAAAAAATGCTGCTCTGATTATAGTTAATATCCAAATACTGCTACAGACTTCAAAAGAGTTGAAGCACTGCCATAAATGACCCTGAATTCAGAGGACTGGGAAGGCAAGTCGTGTCTTGGAGCTGCACAGGCAGGGTGAGGTGCTTCCCCATGGAAGCCAGCCTGGGAAGGACCAGACTCCAGCATGGTGTTTTCATACTTGCACCACACGAGGGCAACAGGTGGCAACCAGCCCAGGGCCACCTCTGCTGGGGCTTCCACAACATGGCAAATGAGAGACCCACATCTACCTGCTTGTGGCACCCTGGCTGGTAAAAGCAGCTGAGATATTAATTAACAGCCTGGAACTCAGAGTCCAAGGAGTACTTCCCATTACAATGAAGCTTTTGAAGGAATTAGAGGGTTCGATGTTTTGGTTTTACATGTTGTGATGCTTCACAGCCAGGACCTGTCATTCTCCCAAACCATCCTGCTGCAGTCAAATGTGAGCAGCTTTCCTCAAGGCTAATGCAAGGTCAGTCTCACATTTCCACCTTCAGAAGTGCTGCAGCAGTGAAATCAGTGCTGCTAATCCTCATGAATCCAAATAGTAGGCCTAGTCCTCTTTCAGTATGTATTTACTCCTAAAGAGGTGTCACAAGGATAAAGATCCTTCTCCAAAGAGGCAAACAGCATTCCCAAGGTTAAGCTGTACCCACCATCAGTCAGCTCTGAAAGGGATTTGTTGATCTTTTCTCGGGTCTCCTCAGTTTTTTCTTTGAACTCCACTAATTCCAGTTCAGATGGAAAAGGCCTCTTTGTGGAGTTGACAAAGTCCTGGAAGACACAAGTAACCACAATCATGCTTGGTTAAGTGCCATTGGGTAGTTGAGAAGTCCATTACTATTTGAGGAAAGCTATTAAATAACTCCAGGAGACAACAAGGATGTACACCTGCATCCAGAACATCACTCCCAAGGTCGTCTTAAGACCAGTGGTGTTACATCAGTAAAGTAACTTTGATATTGCAGGAGTGACCACGTTGCCAGAGTTTACAGGATAAAACAACCCTCAGTCCAGGCCTGAGCAAGACTGAGATAGAGGCCACAGTCTGCTCCCATCATGTCTGTCCTCACCAGGGAAGACACTTATTGCTCTGGGCCCTGGCCTTTGCTGTAGCAGAGGCTGAGCAGCAGGTGATCTGATCACAGCACCACTGCATATGTTGAGTTTTCTTTTAGGCTGATGTTATCCTTGCCTGGGACTCTACTCAAGGACAACTTTGAGGGGAAAAAAAACCCACAGACAGAGCATTCTTCTCAATTTTTTGCAAAGTTTGTAAGTTAAAAGGCCAAACACCACCTTCTTCATTTGTGTTGTTTCATAGTCAAAGTTCTGCCTTCTCAGGCAGATTAAGAAAACTGAAGCTTATGCAGTAATTACTTGGGTGTGTGAACTGGACACACACTTGCACCACCAATTTTTTTACACTCATTTTCACTCATACATGCAATGCAAAGACTTTGATGTGGCATAGAAGTTATGTTACATTCAAAACCAAACTCGCTACTGACCTAAAGCATATTAATGAAAGAATTAAAAGTGTTGTAAGAGTTGCACAGCTTGGAGTCAAGCAGCAGACTCATCCATCCTCCTACAAACCTTTATGGCAGCAGACAATATTATGCTGTTTATCATTTGAGTCCAGTCAACCAACAGCCAAAAGTACAAGAACTAATTTTAAATAACATTGCAGTCTGATACCATAATCCATCAAGATGATGGCCAAGCAATTCATAACACCAGGGTGTTCCTGCAGTACTTACTGTGGTAGGATTGAGAGACTTGTCTACAAAGAGCCGTTTGACCATTTTCAGTGCAAAGAAAGAGCTGAGTTTGGAAACATCTGAAGTTATTGTTTGAAACCCAAAAGAAACATCTTTGACATCTTGTAAATGCAACACCTGTTAAATGAACATGACAAAAGACTAAGCGTCATTTATTACTATTATTATTGTCTAGACATTCCTAACAGCTAAGCAAAAAAATAATGCCAGTTTTTGTGAGCTGTTGCTTTTTGTATTTAAGCTAATGACAGAGCCTTTCATTGTTGTTATTTAAAAATCATTTATGTATTTGACATGCTAACATAAATCTAAAAACCTGATCCTACCAGAACTTTCACCAAATGCATTTCTTTCCTACAAGCAATCCAAATAAACAACAGAGCTGTTCATGCTGGTGATGTGACTTACTAAAACTCCATAGTATGGAGTCATAATGTTTTTGCTAAACTTACATTCACATGCAGAATCTGAAGATATATGAAGGTCCTAGATAATCTCCTTTCTAGAAGTGGGCTACACCCTTAAAAATGCTTGCCAGATCATCAAGTTTTCTGACTGCTGTGACTAATACATGACATCACATGACATTTCAGCAAAAACTGATCAGATAAAGATAACTGTGTTTGGTTTTGTAGACACAGTAGAACTATGGGTAGGGCTGCTGACCAACACATGGCCACCTTCCAGCAAGTCCAGTTCTAAGAAATACTGGCTAATGAAGCCTTTGTTTGAAAGTAACCCTATAAATATGAATTAAACTTTTAATGCCTACTTATTACAGGATCTTTGATGGTGGCTGTCTCATTACAGAAAGCCTGTCCAACCCTCCTCACCTGCCTCAAATTCCTTTATGAGGCACAGCTGGCACTTGAGACCTTCTTTTCCTTTTGTACATCACTGCTGCTCTTTCTCCCAGAACACACCTTCACAGACAAAATTGCTGCTCTGCCTTAGTCACCCTTCCATGTCTTCCACTATCCTATTGCAGAAGGCAATAAACTCCCAAAACAGTTCTAGAAGCACAGCTCTCATAGACAAACTCCATTTCCTTAGAAAGAATGATCTCAACTTTTTTCCTTCTCTTCCAACAGTTTTATTTCTTTTCATGTTACATGCAGAAGATTCTGTGCCTGGGAACTAGGTTGGAGGAGAAAGCTACTGCAGCTTCTCTACCCGGAAGAATTTTCAGCACAAGTTTGTTGACTGATGTTCCAGACTACAGGGGCCCATCTGGCTCCTTTTTTATCTAGTATTTAAAACCCAAATACAAACTCAGGGGAAGGCAGGAGCTAGAATAGACATGGAAAATAAGAGATATTACACTTAAAAGCATAGCAAGCTCTTCTTAGCATCTGTAGTCAGCACTTTTTAAATACCACTAGAGAAATATGAAACACCAGTGTGCTTGTGTAACAGAGCTCCACTTTTGGATGTGCAGGTTAACTTGTTATTATGGAATAGTTCAAAGCAAATTGCAGACACAAGTGAAAACAAAATAAGGGCAGGGTAATATTTTTAACTTTCCCATCATAAAGACAACACTTGAATTTTGAAATGCTGAGAGAGCTTCAGGGTACCATTTAAATTTTAATATTTTTTTAAAATTATGTGTGGAAAAATGTGCAGTGCTTACAAGATCCATCCCTGAAAGCCTTCAAAGCCAGGTTGGGTAGGGTCTGGAGCAACCTGGTCTAGTGGAAGATGTCCCTGCCTGTGGCAAAGAGATTTAAGGTCCCTTCCCACAGAAACTATTCTAGGATGCTAGGATTTTCATGGACATATTGCTGTGCAGCTCTGTGAACAGCACAAGACTCCCTGTAATCTGTGCCATAAGTAGGGGCACAGAAGGCTGTGCTCAGGGGTACTTTCAAGTGAAACTACATGGAGGAATTTCCAAAGGAGGGGAAATACATTCAAATATGTAGAGAGTCTTTCAGAGCCAGGTGATAATCAGCATACAAATGCATACTTAATTTGCATTTCATGCACCTTGAGGAAACTGCAGAAACCATGGAGACCCTCACTGGGATAAAAAGAATCCAGCTCAATCTCTGCTTACACAGAGGCAGCAGACAGGGCTGGAGGGCTGACTCCCTGCTCCACAGGGTGAGCTCTACAAACTGATTGAATCAAGACTGCCATGCTGGATCATCATGCTGGAAACCCCTTGAACATCATGCACTGCTTGCAAGGAGAAACGTGGATGAAATTGTGCCCCTTCTACTTCATCCACCTCCTCCACGCAGTATTGTGGGAGAAAGGGGAAAAGTCAGTAATAGGGCTGCTACACATACTTGCTGCTGACAGCAATGGCAAAATAATTTTCAATTCTATAAAGCTTAAGCATTCTTGAATAATGGAAAAAACAGTTATCTAGAAAACACAGTGATCTGGACAGTGACTCATAGCCACGAACACTATGCTAAAAGGAGACAAGGCTTTAATGCTTGTCTTTAATGCTTGTAAGCACTCTGCTATGTCCACTTCCACCTTATACATGCCTGCAAAGATTTTTCTTTCAGAGTTTCAGCCTTTTTTTGTGCAGGGCCATGGAGTGTGGAACCATTAAAGAAATTTGGATGCATGGTTTGAAGTCTGTCTTACAAGAGAACCAGACATCCAGGAGAAGGTTAACAAGAGTTAATAAGAAAGACACCTATAACAGCCATATAATTTTGCAGCTACAGAACAGGTTGCTAACAGCTTACCTGTTTCATCTGGTCTGCAGTATCACCTTTCGTAGCTTTATATGCCAAAGCCAGAGATGTTGAGGTACACAGTGGAGAAAAAATAATGTTGGCTGTTTTGTCCTTCTCACATAGCTTTTTGAACATATCAACTGCAAAGGCAGTGTTTGCTAGTTGCAGAGCGTCCATTGTCATCCTGAAATGGAAAAGTGAAAAGAGAGATGACTCATGTTGTAATTCTAGTTCCTGCTGTGGTGGGGATGGGTCAGGGCACTGAAAGAGGCTCGCACCAGTATCTGGATTGGATTTCTGAGGAGAGAAGAGGTTCAGTAATAGCCATCATTTTCAAGTGACAGCAGGCAATGCTATGTGTTATATAGAGCCAGTATTATCAGAAACACTTGAGAAAATGTGTGTGGGTCAGGGTGACCCACACACACTGAGTCAAATTGGAACATATATGAATTTAATCTGGTTTTAATTGTTACTCTTAAAATGTGCCAACTCAGAAGATAATTCACTTATGCTCTGGGCTCTCCTGGCTCTCAGACAGGTCTTTAATGGTCTCATAACTTCTCTATCTCTTGCTTCATGGCTAATTGCCCATTAGACCTTTAGCTTTGGTACATGTCTGTCCTCTTGGGGTTGATTCCCATTATCCCTGGCCTTGCTAGAAGTTTCCAGAAAGCTGCCTCGTCCTGTACATTGAGATTATTTTAGAAACTTGAAGGAAGCCTTCTAAAAAATACCAGTGTGCCCACCCATCACTTACACTGTTTTAACTCAAAGGTTTTCCTAGCCACTCTCAGTAACTGCAGTTGCCACAGGGTTGTTACATGACCTGTACAGTCAGGAAAGGCAAGGCACAATCATTGCTGTCCATGCTCTGGGAAAGCCAGAGACCATTCCCATCTTCCAGGGTGCTTTCACATACCCAAAGTTGCACTTCAGTCTAAGCACATTTGTGTAGATTCAGGCCAAGAAGGGTGAACCCCAGAATGTCTGTCAATAGCACAAGTCTGGCTTTAGACCAGCAATCACACAGAAGATGACCCCTTTGGCACAGTGAATTTCACACTTACTATGCCCCCAATACCATGTATCCCTAAAAAAAAGGAAACTGTTGAAATTGGTGCTAAACAGCTCCATCTAAGCTATTGACAGAGACAGAAAGGAAATGGAAATTTTTGCATGTGTTATGCTGCCCAAATGTAGCTGACCATCTGACACCATTGTACAGAGACACTCTAGAGCAGCTGTGGTACTTGACAGTAGTAATGACTTCCAAATAATTTGTGGTAGTTATAAATTTTTATAACTATTTTTTGTGAGAGTAACAGAACAGGCAGGTCATTTGCCCACAACGCGGTCAAGAAAACACTTTTATTTACTCGTATGACCTGTTTGACTACAGAAGGCCTTTTACAAAATAAATGCCTTCATTTTTATTTTAATTAACTTATACATGTTCTTGGATTTACTAGGTAAGTCAATTGTTTTACTTGACAACCAGTTTGTTTTGGGCTAAAAGATGCAGTATAAAAGGTTAGTGAAATGCACTGCATTTAATCAAGTTTAAAAAAAAATATATATATATATATATACTGGCATTAAACCAAGGCTTTTTAAGTCAGCATTAGAAAAGCACACCTAACCAGCCCTGCACTCTTGCAAAATAATGTGACTGCTGGTGTTAGCAACAAACTGTTTGCTAACAAATCCCCTCCCACTGAGGGAAGAAAAAAAAAAAAAAAAAAAAAAAAAAACACAAGAAAAAGAGTTATCTTGAAGACAGCAAACATTGAACATATTTTATCCCCACATGAAAATACAGAGGAGTATGCTTTGCAGCATCCAGAGGTTTTGTCAGACTCAGAATTCAGAATGGGTCTGGCTAGATTTGTTTCTCTTCCAGTACTCTGGCAGTCTCTGGCAGCTGCTTGGTAAAGAGAAGTTTTCCATGAGAGATCCCATTTTACAGCATCAGCAGGTATCGAGCTGATGTCACATCGAGGTTCAAGAAACATCTGAGATCATATGGGTGTAAAGAGAGGACCAAGTGCCAGCCTAGCACTGCAACAATCCACCTGGTTTATGTAGACACAATTTCTCAGGCATGAAAGCAACTAATTACCAGAAAACTCAAGCTTTTAAGGGAGGAGAGCTTTAGGCTGGACAGTGGCAAAAGACAAGAACAAGTTTGAAGGACTGAGACTGCTGATGAGGGAGTAACTTGGAAGAACAGGGCAAAGAAGCAAACATAAAATCATTCCTTAAAATGCCTCCCTGCAATTGCTCCTCACAAATGTGATCTTTTGTGCTTGTGCATGTCTTAAAAAAAATTCCCCTGCATAGGCTACCGACCTTATCTTTGCCATTAACTCAACCATTCTCACATGAACACACAATACACTCCTGTACTGTGTCTGCTTCTCAATCTCTCTCTCGCTGCCCCACCCCACACCATCACCACCCCCCAAAATTGAAGGCTTGGGGCAAGTATTAACTTCACAGGTATTTCTTACTGAGCAACCGATGGAAAATTACCCAGAGAACCAAGAATGCGTCATTCAGAAAACATCTACCACCCTCAAAAAGACAAATCATACCAAAAAAATCTTATGAGTCATGCACCTGAAAAAAAATTTAATTTGTCAATAGAGTATATATATATTAGTATTATCTGGCATGATATTGTTCTATTCAGGCCTCTGGATCTTCCTTACATGCTAAAAATCAAAATGAAATAATAACCAATTAAAAATACCCCTTGCTTTTTTCTGGCTTGATCTTAACTTTGAGATGTAGATGTACTACCTGTGTTTCACTTCCTTGCGTTGCAAGACATTCAGAGTAAGAGAATAAAATAGGAAATTTTGCATAACTGAATTAAATTCTTCTTTATGCCAGTTAAAAGCTGCTCTGACCTCATTAGTATCTCTGATACTGTTCATATTGGATCATTTTTTGTAAAGTTTCAATATTTCTTTTCAGTGAGAGAAACAGGAGGTATTTCATGGTAAACTTTTTATGTACTTTTGTTCACCCAGTAACTGCTGATACTCCCAAAGCTTCTTTGGAAGAGAGTGAAACTGCTTCTGGTAGTGGCAAAGCTGTCCATTTTAATTTCTTTATTTTAATGGTACAATTGAAATAAGGACCATTCAAAATATTTTGTTGGGGAAAAAAGCTCAGCTGCACCCTTAACCTTAAATGATTGGCTGGATAGCAAAGAATAATCTCTATTCCACCATTTTTTCAACTGGTCAGTCAGTTTTTTATTCTTCATTTATTAATTACTATTCTATTCTATTCTATTCTATTCTATTCCAACGTTCATATTACTGAAAAGAATTTACAGTATTGAATATTAAAAAATCTTAAATCTCTTTAAAGCCTTGAGCACCCCAAGCCTTGCAAGTCCAGTAAAGCCAGTTCCAGGCAAGTGAGAAGGGTTGAGGCTCCCAGTGAGAGCAAAGCCCATTAGCTGGCCATTAAGAGTCTCAGAAATCAGACTTAGCTCCTGAGTCAGTAATCACAGGGAACCCTCAAACAGGGAGGAGTCAAAAAACTGAAAATGAAATTTAAAAAAGGCCTGCTGCATGGGCTCTTATTGGGTCCCTCCTTTCCCAGGAAAGCAGGGTGTCAGCATTTCCAGAAAGGCCCACAGCAGTGGGGCATCTTCTAAGCACTGGGAGCCTGCGATCCATCCAACTTTATTTAAAACTGTGACTGTCACAGCGTGAAAGAGACATTTTCAGATACAGAAGGGAGCTGAAAGGTTATGGAACCAGTTCAGAAAAACGTGATTTAAACTTGTTTATTGGTATAAGACACCATTTTTGCTTAGTCACTCTTGGATTCAACAACTACAACAAATTCCGCCCAAAAAAAAAACAAACCAACAGAGAGGCTTTTTTTCTATCTGCTTACTAAGGGAAAATCTAAATATAGCTTATATTTTAAAATTTAATCACAAGAATAGCAACATCTGTGTGCAAATATCTGACAAGTCAAGTTAGTAGTATGGTAGGAATATCTGATAAAGCAGAACAAGTATTTATTTTATCCTTGTCTCGGTTAAGCGGTCTTTCCAGGAGAAGATACCTGTGGCAGATAAAACACAGACAATGCTGGCCATCCAGAGCTGAGGGGTACTTTGGGTTTTTATTTCAGGAGCTGTGAGTGCCAGTGCTGTAGTCTCTCCAGTCCAAACAAAATTCCAAGAGGATGAATTATGTGAAACAACCCACATGCAAATTTCACAAGTGAGGCATTAATATTGAAACTAGATCAAGAGTTTAACATGATCCCACTTCAGTTCTTACTCAGCAAACACAAGATATAAAGGAAATAAAAGATTTCTGTGAGCCTTTTCTTCTTCTACAGAAATGACAACTCTCCACCTGACAAAACACCTGGATTAAAAAAACCAAGACACAATTTCCTCTGAACAGACACCGAGGAATGCAAGACAACAGACTGATGTGGGACCAGAGCACCTCATATGGCTGAGGAAAAACCACTGTCAGCAACATAGCAGGGAAAGTCACTCCAGGAAGGAAAGACAAACAAGCCACTACAATATGCTTTGTTGTACTTCAGTGGCCAATGAACTCTTCAAAAACTAAATGGTCGCGCTGAGAATAAATTTGTAATTACTAAGCCTAAGCTCCTGTCCTTCACTTTAGACAAGTGTGGATTAGTCATTTGGTTATTAACTCAGATCAAACAGAACAGAGCGTATACACCTCTGCAGAAAAAGAGAATATTCCTCTCTAACAGAGGCTTATAAATGAAACTAAATCCTACTTTGGCACATGGAGGATTTTCATGGCACCATACACAACTTGCTTTTTCTGATATGGGAATAGCCATTTGCAATAAACCACCATATTTTAATAATTTCTAACACCCTTGCTGTCTCACCTGCCAGATCTTTTTCACTGCTTCCAATGGATCTTTTGGAGAAAAAAATAAAAAAAAATTTAAAAAATTAAATATATATAGTATAGCAATTAGAGCAGTTTTGAAATGCAACCAAAACACGGTCGTTTGGGAAGGCAAAAAAGCTTCTTTAATTCCACGTGTACATTTTTTGTACAAATTTCCTTATCCTACTCCCTCCACACAATTATATTTCACATAAGAGATTTGTTAACTATTATCTCAGCATAAATTAAAGTATCAGAGAAAGAAAAAATGCCGTACTTACTTTGCAAGGCTATAATCCTGGTAAAGGAATCAATGAAGTGAGCCCAGCACGAAGAACCAGCTGCCCGTGCTGAAACCTTGCTGAGCAGAAGACTCTGTTACTTGCCTAGTCATTGACACCACTCCCACTTTCCCAACCTCAGTTTGTGCACACACACACTGCCTCTCACTCTCGCTTTTTTTTCCCCTCCCTTAATCATTCTTCGTGGCAACTCCTACATTGGAGGAGCAAAATGATTCACACCAGAGTTGTCTTTGCCTGCCCAACCACTGAAGACAGCAACAAGCTCTGGCAGGAAAGAGCAGCCCTGTGTGTTGCCTTCAGCAAGCGCAGCACAAAGGGCACCAGACAAGAACGAACGAAGGAGCGAATGCAGGAGTTGATGAGCAATTAAAAGACCTTCTCAACAAAACCAGCACTCCAAGAAACTCCAAATGGGATTGCCGCTATTTGCAGAAAAATTGTAATAGTGAAAAAGAGATCCAGAAGAAAACCAAAACATGTAGAAGTGTGTGGCTGGGCACTTTGCATCTGTATATGCATTAAGACAGTATCTTAACTCTGCCTACGAGGCATATGTGTGTGTTTGGCTGCCTAAAAAGCCCAAGGTCAAACTGGAGTTAATGATGAAAGGAAAACATCTTCATGTTGCTGTAAAGCAAAGTTCCCTCCCATAAGCAGCCAGGTCCACTGCATGGGATGAGCCCTCCCTGCTGCCAGATGTCCCCAGAAGTGGCAGGGAAACAGAGAATCTCACCCCTTCCCTTCCCAAATGGGCACCACTGGGTTCATGTACAACAGCTCACATTAGTACTGATGAACATGTCAGGGTGGGAAAAGAAAGGGAGAGGGAGAGGTGCTGGTGCCACCCACCATCACCAGGTGTATTTTCTATAATTTGAAAGATGTATGCAGTCCTTACCAAGAAAGAGATGTCCTACTCCTGCTCCACACAATCCCCTGATTGGACAGCCAAGCTTCCCACAGTGGACAACAGCAGCAAGTACCCCCTAGGAAGCCATGGCTGCCCCTCAGTCCCCATGAGAAAATGGCCCCACACCACAGGCACAGCTCAGGTTCACACCTCAGTAACCCCAGATAACCCTGCACATTTTTAGACCACAAAAAGCATAAGCAAGATAATTGAATTTGCTTTCAGGTTTGAAGTGCTGGTGTGCCCAGCTGCCCAAATGAAAGGGGTAGGACACCAAAAGATGCATTTTCACTAGCTTGGTACTTCCTTGGTGACAGTGGGAACTGGGGAGATGGTATCTCCTTCTGGAATAACATGTTTCTGTGTTGCTTTGAGCATAAATCAGGCCACACCACTGCATCCTGATCATATCCTACCCATGTTTCCTTCCAAAAGACTCCTGAGCTCTTATTACCCAAATGATTTTTTTTTCTATGATGCAGATGGAGTTCACCTTCCATCACTGCCAGACAGCAAATTTAAAATTCATATCCTTTTCCATAACTGAATTCATAACAAAGACAGGGTGTGGATGTGTTTAGGCAATTAAAATAAGATACAAGCCAGCTGGTTAAATTGTGCCATCTGGGGCATCATTGTTATGTATCTAATTAAGCCTTCTGTGAGAGAAATGTTTATGAAAATACACAATAATTTTTGGCTGCCAGACTATTCTCAGATGTCTGCAGGTAATCTAAAGCCAAGTGTTGTCATCTCTGCGGAAGCAAACCTTTTTTCAGACCCAGGTCTAACAAGTATGGTCACTGTGAAGTGGCTCAGAAGCTTCTGGATAAGCTGCAGGGAGGTGGACAACAGGCAGTCTGCCTTTATAGAGACAGCCCAGCTCACCAGAGCCATTTCCTTCTTACTGATAGGCAGGAAATACAGATACAAGTATGTGCCTCAAAGGGCTGGACAGTGGGAAAGGGAAAGGGCTCTGCATTGCCAAGATAGAGCTGTGTAAACATCACTTACACTCCATTGAGTAACTGCTCTGCAATGGCTGAGATATGGCAGCATGTAGCAGTACAGAATCCTTCAGTCTGACCTAGTTAGTGCTGAGAAATTAATTAATTCTGATAATGGTGCCATGAAACTAGTAATTACTGCTGCAATTGTTATGCAGTGAAGAAGTACACTGGCTCTGGTAACTGACTCACAGGGCAGATTTTCTTCCCCTAAAAAATGGACAGTTTGGGCTCACTTGCTCTTGGAGGCAATGTTAAAATAACTGTGACTTCCTGCTAGCTACTTATTCAGATATATGGGAATTGCTGGTATATAACTGGGTGTTACTTACAAAGAAGATGTGTAAAAGCAGAAGATGCTAACTTGAAAAATAAGAAGATGCTGAATCTCGAGTTGTTGAAGTTTGTATAGGACAAGAAGTGATGCAGTTGTCACTGTGTCCATGAACACTCTTCCTCAGTCTGACTGAGTAACAGCTACTTGTATCAGCATCCCCATGTCCTTCATTTACCTTGCACTAAATTGGTTCTGTTCAGTTTAATCTCAAAGTATTTTCAACTCACACCAATTATGACCTGTTTTTCTACCACCAAAATAAAAAATAAAAAAAAAAAACCAAAATGAAACAACACAACAACAACAAACCCCAACAAAACCAATAATGGGATTTTTCCTTACAAAAAATAAAAACTATTTTTAAGCCCTCTGTGAATTGGACACCTCCTATAAAAAATAGGTAAGACGAATAAGGTAAAAGAATAAGGTAGAAACAATGAGGATGTAACATGGAACACTTTGAATCTTAAAGTGTGAATCCTCTAATACAGACAAATTACAGTCTACTGGCAAAGTAATAAATGAACTGCTGTCCTCCCTCTTCCAGGTCTCAAGGAAAAATCCAAAGACATTGCTGAATGCTAGGATACAGCAGTTACATTTGTGTGCCAGACTCTATTGCAGAAGGGATGCAACCCACCAGGTGACTCTCCTGTTACTCAGCCTGCTCTCAGTCCTCACTCCCCTGGCTCTCCCTGCCACACCCTCCTAGGAACGCTGTTCCTACATGCTGCTGGAAAGGAAAAAACACCAGCTGCCTTCTTGCCACGCTTGAAGAAAGCTCATTTGGCGGGGCGGGGGAGGGGGGGGGAATATGCTTGCTGCTCAGTACAACATGAAGAACTATTTCAATTATTTCAGAGGCTCATAGCATCCACTGTAGTCTTTATTTTTCCTTCCTCCTAATCACTCTTAGTGCACGTCTGATTGCAATTAATGCCAGCATATTTAGAAGACCACATGTGAACTCAGCTACAAGTGGGATTGAGTAACGAATAGAGCAAAACTGGTGCACTCTTTCTATGCTTTCAGTCATGAAAGATCTTCTAATCGAGTTACAGCTTTCACAATAAGCTTTGGATCTTGCAAGGAAACCAGCAGTTGGAAGTTATTTGTACACTTTTGTTTTGATTTAGTGCCCTATAGCTTTAACACAATTAGAAATATTCAAAGCGTAAGAAAGACTGCAGTGTCTGTAAACAAGTACACAGCAGAGCTTTTCATCGTTTTTACATAGCATAGGTCTATATTACTATTTAATAACACGAATAAGCCAAAGTATTTTTCATTTCATAAGAAATGCTAGTAAAATATCACATTAACCACAAGTTAATTTGAAATTAAAGTAACACAGTAACAAAGCATTACCCTATGGTTCCATTGAAAGAGACATAAACTGAACAGCAACGAAGAGCCTATTTTGTTTTCCCTCCCAAGGCATCTTCACCAATGCACGTAAAAGATGGTGTCACGTAGCAACACACAGAACCAACACATATGGCAGCAGAATAGTTTTCTTCAGACACCTCTGCTGACGTAAAAGTATTACTCATCAGTGGTTACTTCTAATAACAGACAGGAAATTAATTTCTTATACTTTAATGCGTTCACTTTTGTGCTGAGTTTTTTTGGTTTGGATTGGTTTTGTGTTGTTTTTTTGTTGTTGTTTTTTTTTTTTTTTTTTTTTTTTGGTGAGGCTCTTCTGAACTCAGGTATACGTTTCATTGGGGAAAAATAAAACTTAAATAGGCAACCAAACAGCTGACAGATTTCAGTGAGTACAAAGCCCTTAATTTGGTGAATAGGAAATGAATTTTTGTATATGCTGAGATAAGGCTGTCGAAGATTTGACTATTTTCCCTAAAGGTGTTGCTCCCACCACATAGCAACAGGCATAATGCTTAGGGTAAATCAACTTAATAAAGACACAGATTTGACTGACTACTTGGAATAGCCTTGCAATATAACTAGGAATTGGAAATAGAAGGGGAAATTAATATATGTAAACCAGACTAAAAACTCTGACACATTACTCTGAAACTGTACAAAGATCAACTTCTGTGAAACAAAAGCAGAAAGATAATGCTTTGGATTAACAACTTCTCACCAAAACACCTGTGATCCATTCCTTACATGAAAAAAACCCACCTTGGAACCCTGTGTGCACTGCTGGTTCAGGGTGCCATCTCATGGGGACAAAGATAATTGTCTGTTTCTTTTATTGCTGGTGCCCATTGTTATTGCATCAGCTTCTTTTGCCAGGCTGAAACTCTGATTCAAAATTATCTGACCTATGTTTGTCCCAGAAAAAATGCAAACACACTCACATTTGTCATGTTTTCTCAGTATGTTTTTCAATTTGGTTATATTTTCAAATGTTTGAAGTATCACTCTCTAGTATTGTTTAGTCAAAATCACTTTACCACAGGAGTGCTGTTATTAGGAGTGCTTTCCCTACATATCCTCAATTTCTTGTGCTTGATTATAGGTTCATGGAAGACCTCACTAGTGAATTATTGGCAGCACAATAATCCATCAGTAAATTCCAAATGGAGCATAGGAGCAATTTTAGAATTATCTGCCTTCAAATAGCAAAATAAAATCTGTATGTGGATAAGATTACTCTTGTCAACGTGGAAACTCTAAAGAGGGAGGAAATCACATTGACATAAGGTAAGTTAGCAGAAGTATCTTTCCCAAAAGAAGCTAAGGGACCAAGCAGCTCCCTCCCCCAGACACTAAACTAGCTTTAACTCAAGATTCAGCAGATTCTGGAAGGGATTACATGACCTTCACTGCTCACCATAGCAGACCTGGACTCTGACACACAGTTTCTCTTCAGTTCTGGGGTTTTTTGGGTTTTGTGGTTTTTTGTTTGTTGGTTTGTTTTGTTAGGGGGTTTTTGGTTTTTGTTGGTTTGTTGTTGTTGTTGTTGTTGTTGCTTTTTGTACTGCTCCCTTAAGTGCCTCCTTATCAGTATAGAGGAAGGAGGAATGAGACTTAGGGAATTTTTCCCTCCTTTTTTTAATCCATTGTCATCTGTAGATGAGTCACTTTCTTCTGTAATCCAAGTAGTTAACTCTGTGTGATTAATGTAGGTGACATATTTTCCCAGACTTGCTCAGTTCAGGTTCGCAGCCTGAATTTATGCACATTCTAGGAAAATAACAGCTTAGAATTAATATTTGCTGAATATTCCACTGGAAATGGGTGTGACTTCACAGGCTGAATTTACTCCTCTTGTGTTTTCAGGGTAGGATAAAGGTTTATCCTTGCATGCAGCTAAGACAAGGGGTGAACATGTTAATTCTTGCTTCTCCAGGTGAAAAGCAACCAAACCATCGTGTGGATTCTTATGCAGAACTTGGAGAAACACACCCTGCATGTTGTCTGTGTGATCAGTAAATTACAGAAGTTATACCTGCAAACCTATCTTGAGTCCTGGTTTTAAAATTTACAAATAATGGTCCAAAACTCCAGCTAATGCAAAATGCAAACTTAGTGCCCATGAAATGAGGCAGCTATTCCCATAGTCAGTTAATTCAGTTCCTATCACCACTGATCCAGGACTGCAGGACTTGCATCACAAAACATGTAGAAAAGAATATTATATTAGCCCATGATAGGAAAAGTATTAAAATGCTGTAAAATGTGAGATTCAGTTATATATTTTACAAAAGGAAGTTCTAGGACTTGATAATACAGGTCTTACTTTCCCACTTATATTTACCCAGGCAATAGATAATCCACTGAAAACTAGTTTTCCTCAGTCCTTCTGAGATGTAATGGTCTCATTAAGCTCTATGGAAAAAAAATTCAGAGGATACTGTATGTATAATACAAGCTAATAAACTTACCAGCACAATAACATTAACATTTATATAACAGGAGTAGGGCATTAAATTTAATAAGACTAAAATGTAATAAGGTAAGATGCCATTACTTGTGGTAATGCAAATACTTCCCTATTTGTCTGTGTAAGGCCAACATTCAAAGTCCACTGCAAATGTGGCTACTGACTTCAGTAGGTTTTGGGTGAAAAAAGGGCAGCAGACTTCCTAGAGACGATTGTATTGAAAGGTGTGAAGAAAGCAATTGTACATGTGGAAGCTCTCTAGACAGGTTATGGTAAAATAATAGCCTGGTTCCAAGAGCTTCCTGCTTAAAATGAAAATTATTCTGCTAAGAGTGTCTTGGATCAAGAGAAAGTTAAATGACCTCTCTATCCAGTTTATTGCTCCTTTCCATACAAGACCTAATTAAAAGGTTTGGGGATTAATAAACAGTGATCCAGTAGGGAAAATCTAGGCCAGAAATCTAGCACAGACTACACAGCTAGTGTAGTCCCAGACCAGTTCTCCTTCCCTTTATCACCTTAATCATTTAGACCACAAGCCATTAAGTTATGTTGGAAACACTGCTCTCTACAGTCACATAGGCAAAAGCCACTTTGAATTTAGCATGATAATAAAGTCTGGAAGTAGAGGCAGCCCATCGGTTTTAAAACTTACTCATGCAGATGAATCTCTGCTTTGCAACAGCCAAGTTCAGTTATTCTGCTATATATTGGAATGGCAAAAGTTATTCCCTTGTCATCTGTTTAGAGAAGTCTGGTAATACTTTAAAAGAGACCTACTAGAGCAGAACTACTTTTATGCTCCTCACTGCCTAACACAATTCAGATTTCTGGTACTCTGGCAACAGTAAACACTACAGGCTTTCTATTGCATAGGAGATTCATGGAAAGAAAATCTGAGTCAACTCACAGATTTGTGTCTTTTTTTAAGACAGTGAGACACATGCTGTGACAACCAGCTGGCTTGAACCCTTTCATAACACAGGTTGTAGAACCTGAACTACCAATTTTATGAGACCCATGATTTCTCTTTGGGTTACAGCATATATTTTTGAAAAATCTGGCAGTGATTAAAACAGACCCCCAGGTGATGAGAGCATCTACAATATCCTTAGGAGTTGTTCCAATTCTTCTACAGGTCATCAAAATTTTAAATAAAGGCAGTATGAAGCCATCTAAAGTGCACAGTCCAAACCTGAACATTTCTAAACTCAAAGAAACATTGGCTGGGGAGCACTTTTTAAACTTTTAGCAATAAAATCTCTGAGGTGAATAGGGCTATATAAGGCTGTTAAGTCCTGTGACTATGAAAACATTTCAAAAAGAAATGCTGCTGCACCAAACTCAACAATGCATAGCACAAAATCCCTGAACTCATATATGTGTAAAAAGGCTGCCAGCTTCCAGCTGGAAAAATTGTGTATTTTAAATGAAAATAAGTCAACCAATACAGCCCTGAGGCCACATCTGCTCCACTGTACAAAAAATCATCATCGAAGAGATTTTATTCCATCCAATCTCAACAAGTTATCAAGACATAACAAATGAAATGCTATGCAGAAAAGACCTAGGTGAAATGTTTGTCCTTGGTCTCTATATAGAATGTCCATGAGTGTCCCTGTCTGCTGAGTTCAAGATGAGAAAAGCCTCAGAAATCTTATGCTTATAGAGGGCAAGTATTGCCCTTGATGATAACACATGCAAAGCTGAGAAAAATACTGTTTCGGATTTCATTTTTATTCATGACAATTTCTGCTGGTACTCATGTAACAATAGGAAAAATGTCCTGAAATTCACTATGCTAAATGTTGTTCAAAAAACATAGTAGTAGCAGTGGACTGTGTATTTCACAACTTAAGAAAATAAGCTACATTTTTATTTATAGGTTCTGTCAAAAGATCAAATTAACAGTTTCAGGATGTGCCCTGAATTATACCTGCAATAATTTTCTCAGGCTATTTTCATTTTGTGCTGGATTAATCTCACCATGAACTGCAAGAATATACATCCTAAGTCATTCCATTGCCTGGAATAAACTAACTTAGTCCAGAAGACAACACATTTTGTATATATACACACCTGATTTGAAATCAGTGTGCCTTCAAGCATTTACATATTTTGAATTTCCAAGTCCAAAAACTAAATCAGAAGTAGAGTGAAAATTAACATAATTAAGAAATATGAATAGTTTAGATCAAATGTGACAAATTTAAGGGGTTTTTTTCCCAGGTAGGCACCACCAGACCCATTACCGTCCGATGCCAGGAAATATTGTCACCATCCACCTCAGACCCATGAGATGGGGTAGAGTTGGAGGACCATGAACTCCTCAAAACCCAGTGCTTCAAGTCTTGCCCCAAAGCTTATTCTTGTCTCTAATGTCATAAATGTAACATGGTTTTATTTTGTTGTCAGTCTTTTTGGTCCTGAATACAGCCTTGATTCTTTCCTTCCTAGGCTCCATGGCTACACAACACCCTCTCTGCACCCAGAGCTCCGAGTGCTTTAGGAATAAGAGCTCTCAGTGGACAGCTCTCCTCCATAAGGCTGCTGGGGTTTCAGTGCTACTCAAAGTGGTTGAGTATGGCAGCCATCTACCTGGGAATATGACAGCAGCAGGACTCCCACAAGCACTGTAACAGGCAGAAAGATTCCCAAAGAGAGCCGCTGGCTTGAAGTGCTCCTGCTTTTCAGCCCAGCATGTTTCCCAGTGCAGAGAAGGGACACAGCTGCACCACGAGCCCATTGCAGGTCCTGTCCCAAGCAGACGAGCTCATTATGTGTACAGCAAACTGGATCAAGGTGCCACAATGGAATTTGGACAACCTGAATTTTATTTGCTAGGGTTGCTACTGACAGCCTTTGTTACCTAGGTCAAATTTATCTAAGCAGATTCAGCATCACTTCATCAGCTGAGGAAATACAGGAAAACAGAGGCTATATTTTCCTACCTTCCTTTTCTTGTCTGTCTGCCCTGTTAAGGTCTCTAAGGCAGTGACCTCCCTTACCTGCATGGCTCTGGCGCCATTTAGCTGATGCCAATCTCACCCTGATGGTAACATTAGTCATCCCTGGCCACCCCTCAGCTGCCACGGTGGAGGAGAATCATAGATATGACACCCAGTTGTGCCGTAGGCATGATTGGTTTTATTGACGTATCCATCTACTCTTGGCCCAAGGTATCCAGGCAACATGCACTGTGGGCCCCTTCCCTCCAAACCAAGGCATGGCCAGCAGGAAGCATTCTCCACAACAGCTTACTCAGCCTTAGGAAACACGGGACATCCTCAGTGCCGGTGCCACGTAATGCCATAGCAATGTGAGCAATAATGCCCCAGGCAGCTATGGGATGAACTTAGCTGAGGCCAGTAGGTACCCATATGAACATCTTGTTTTATTTTCATTATGTTTTATTTTCTTTGCACTTGGTTGTACACAATCATTCTTCGAATATGGTAACACAGAAACTTCGGCACTGGGAAGTATTAGATAATGTGACTGTACTTGTCCCTCAAACTGAAGTAATGCCCTTAACATGACACTTCATTAGCTTCTCAAGAAATAATCTTGATGTCATTACTCAGCATTCATCTAGTCTTTCCTCAGGCAAAACTAGCTTCAAAGTCAAATTATAGCAGGAATATTATATGAGTAAGACTTAAGTAAGGAGTGCAAGATTTAGCCTGTTATCTGTAAATGACAGAGGTGTCTTTTCTGATTTACTTTCTTTAATCACATTTGCAGAAACCAGTCATTTTTTCTGGAGTTTCAGAAGGTAGTTCGGTGCGACTGGAGAGGCATATTTGCACTTTTGTGAGGTACTTATTGTTTTAGGCCTCAGTCTAAAACCTAAAAATAACATTAAAGAATTAAAAATCATAGGTACAGATGACACAGAATTACTAGCATCAGGAACGTATTTGAGAATACTCTGTCATTCTAATCAGAATGAGAAGGTAAAACCATAAAGGAAATGATACCCAGAGGAAATATCCTGTTTTAAATAAAAAGGAAGTTAGAAGTAGCCCAAAGGCTTAATGATGGCATAATCAACCATGAAAGAGTGAAAGGGATGGTTTTGCCTAATCCTTTGAAGATGGAATAAGAAAGAAATGGATATATGATATTTAACCCAGTTTTCTTGAGCCCCTCCCACCGTTGATGCTATGCTTGAATCCTTATGACTACACAGCTATAAGGTTCCTTTAGAAATCATCATTTCTCCTTTCACTTTGGCCAATTTCACTTGTCTTTAGAGCCAAACTCTCTTTTCCCATAGCCCGATTATGTGACTTTTTCTTTCCTACACCATATCTTTACATGTTTGCAGTCCATCCAAGGAGAACAGCTGTTACTGACCATGTCTAAAAATCAACCAAAGCATCCTCAACTCATGAGGACACTTACCAAGAGATTCACCACGACCTTCCCTGGTACAGGGGGAACTGTGGATGTGCCTTTTCCCCTTGTGCCCAGAGTACACAGCCTACCAACCACATCAAAAAGCTTCACCAGACTTTTATTACAAAATAAAATCAAAAAAGTTACACTGGAATAATTAAGTCAAAGCTGCACTGTAGTAACTTGGAGGTACTTGGAAGAATGGGATTTATTACCGTGAAGTTTGCCAGATACTTTTCTTGCCCTAAAGGAATTAATGTGCCAGAGGGGAAGATGTGGCACTTATTTATCAGACGTCCCTCCGTCCGTACAGCAAGGTGGCTTATCCAGAACTGGTTTGTAGCTGGTTGTGTTGAGTCACTTCCTCCTCCCCACTCTGTAACCATCGCACGTCACCTGATCTGCATTACTGACCCACGGCTGAGTGACACCGGCTCATGACTGTCATGACTGATAAAACAGGATTGGGCCTGTTTCATCCGGAGAAAAGAAGACTGAGAGGGGATCTTGTTTAATGCACATAAATATCTCCAAGGCAGGTGGCAAGAGGATGGTGCCAGGCTCTTTCGGTGGTGCCCAGCGACAGGACGGGGAGCAGCGGCCCTAAACTAAACCACAACCAGTCCCACCTCACCATGAGGAAGGACTTGTTTACGCTGAGGGCGGCAGAGCGCCGGGACGGGCCGCCCAGGGAGGCCGTGCACTCTCCTGTGGAGAGATCCCAAGCCCCACCTGGCTGCGCTCCGGTGTCACCGCTCCAGGTGGCTCTGCCTCGGCAGGGGGGATTACACTGACCGCCCTGCAGCCCCTCCCCGGCCCGACCCCCCGGCGGCGAGCGCGGCCCGGGGCACCGGGGGCGGGCCGTGCGCGGGGCGTGCCCGGAAGCGGAGGCGGAGGCGGAAGCGGCGCTCGGCGCTGGGTGCGGAAGCGGCGGCGGAGGCCGCGGTTTCGGTTCGGCGGGCGGCGGGGCAGGGGCGCTGCGCCACCGGCAGCCGGGCCCGCTCCCCGCGACCGTCTCCTCCCGCTCCTCCCCTCCCCTCGCCGCTCCGCCATGGCGGCCAACACCGGCAACCTGCAGGTACAGCGGCGCGGGGCGGGGCGGGCCCGGCAGGCGGCGGCGGGCGGGGGGCGGCGCCAGGAAGGAGCGGGGCCGGGGCCGGGGGCGTCCCGGGCCGGGGCTGCGGGCGGGGCCGGGGCACAGGGAGCGAGAACGCCCCTGCTCGGCGGGCTGGGAGCCAAGGGTTAACCCGGCCCGGGCTCGGGGCGGCGGAGCCCGCGGGGACGGCCCTCATCGCCCCGGCCCTGAGAGCCGGGAGGGCCCCGGGAAGGCGCTCTGCGGGCAGCGGGGCCTAATGCCCGCCCGGGAAGCGCCGTTCCCTCTTGCGGTCTGGCTGGTGTTGCCATGAGGCTGCTGGTGGCTGTAGGAAGCCCTCGCCTGCTCTGCTGTTCCGCTTGTGTTAACCCTGGGCTGGGGAGTGCGATCCCTTGTGCGGCCGGCCGGCAAAACTGAGCCCGGAGTGAAATAAGTGCGTTCCGAACAGTCCTTTTTTCCCTTCAGCTGTTTGAACCGTGCTCGTTTCTGTATGCAGTGTTCACACTGACAGTTTGATGTTTGCACTGGTGAAGCTAGAGGAGATGTTATAGGGTCCGTAATAAGCAGGAGAAGAATGACACCTCTTTAAGCTGACATTCTTGCCTTGGGTGATGTTCATCAAACTATAAACCCACGGCCTGATAAAACATAGTTTGCGCTTCAGGGATAGTTAGAGCTGCTCATCTATGCCCTAGTTCATACAACTTTCTAATAATGACTTTCTGTGTGATAGCAGTGGTGTTCTTCACAGTAACAGGCTGATGGAATGAAGTATTAGAGCTGAGAATCTAATAGCCATGTAATAGTCTTTGGCTGTTTGCAAAAGGAGAGTATAGCAAAACCAGGTAATGTGATGCAGGCTTTTGCCTACTTCAGAGGAGCAGGTCTGCAACGTGCTGTGTTTTCTCACAGTTCTGTTTTAGCAGGTGATCTTTGACATTTATTCTTTGGAATTAATGTCACATGTGTCACTGTATTTGTTGTACTGGATCCAGGAATTATTGGGCTGCCCTGTGGTACTTAAAGTCACTGACGGGACTTAAGAACTTTAATATGGAAATAGCTTTTTGGGGAGTTAATTTTTGCCCTGTTGCTAGATTTGAATGGTGCACAGAGGTGCATAAGGGAGTCAGCATAAAATGGGCACCAACGAGGCAGCTCTCCATTCGTATCTGGGAAACTGCTCTTCTGCTCCTGGCCTCACCGAAAAGGAATGACTTCGGTTCTGTCTCAAAGAAACAGATGTTTACAGTGCTCCAGCACTTGCCCCAGCAGAGCCATAGAGTCTGTTCAACTGGTTCATTGTTTTTAAATACCTTTGATTTCAGTTAGACCTGTTGAGATGATCTTTGCTTCCAAGACAGCAACACAGAGCAATAGAATGCAATATTTTGTTGTTTATTTCATGGCTATTGTTTACTAGCTTTGTTCAGCCTGAAGCACAGCAGAGTGTAGGTAGTGGCAAGAGTATCTATACTGGAATATCTAATGGAAACTTCTTGCTGCAGTTCAGATTCCCAGCCTTGCTCCCTGACATTACATAATCATCCTGAGCCTACTAGCAATGCTTAGGAAAGGGAACCACATGGGAAAAAATAGGTGAGGGACAATAGAATATTTAGTTGATATTGGTTAACTCTGGCTGACTGCTTATTTTCAAATTACATGAACCAGTGGTCAAAATGACAGTTTTAATTGTCTCGAAGTGGTATGGGAATTCCAAGGAGAAAAGTGTTATAAAAAGTAATGAGCACTTAAGAGCAGTGGAATAGCGGTGCAATAAATCCACAGGGCAGTGTGTGCAGTGCTGTGGCTTAGATCACAGTGAGATTTATTTCAAACTAGCTGAACAAATGAAGTAAAAATCCATTCATAGCTTCTCATAGAACTCTTTGATGCTCGAGATTTGGGTATATTCTCTGTCTGTTTTGGGAGGTTTTTTTCTCCTCTCCCATCGGAGTGGTAATTAGAATTTCACACTAGATTTAGAATCTAAATCCTCCTAGAGAAGCCAAGCAACTGGTCTTTGAGGATGTCTGTGAGCACAGTGCTTGAAGAGTGATAGTGCTAGTTTCAGTGATTGTAATCAAGTACTTCCTGTATTGACTTTGCTGTTTATAGGGTTTACTGATGCCATCAGTCATAGAATCATAGAATTGTTCACTTTGGAAAAGACTGAGTCCAGCCATTAACTCAGCACTGTCAGGTGCACCCCTAAACCACGCCCTAAACATCACATCTGTATCATAGTTCAGCGTGTCTGGGTCTATGATAAAAAAACTCCGAGCCTGATAATGGATTTCCAGATCTTTCCATAATAAATGCAAGAGATTGGTAAGACAGACTGCATGGACAAAACAGTAGTAGTTCCAGCTTGGTACACAGAAACTTGTTCTTCTCACTTGCCCTTTTATGTGTGCTAGTAAATCTCAGCAGTTTGTAAATCCTGCTGTTCATAAAAGGATGGAAATGTTGTGTCTTGTACAAAACACCACCTAAGACAATCAATTGCCTTCAGCTTTGAGGGGGTAAATACTGAGGAGCAGAAAAACTGCCCATCAAAGAACAGTAACAGCGTAAATTGTCTCTGATCATGGAAAATGCTCTTGTACAGCAATTAATTATTTGTTTGTGTTACAGAAAGCAATAGACCTTGCTAGCAAGGCAGCACAAGAAGATAAAGCAGGAAACTATGAGGAAGCTTTCCGCTTGTACCAACACGCTGTGCAGTATTTTCTCCACGTTGTTAAATGTAAGTGTGATGTGTTGGATGATTAAGCAGAGCTTAGTCGTCAGATTGCACAAGAGTAATCTCTTATGTTGACATCAGTATTTAAATTTTTGCTCTCATCAACAGTTGATACTTGCTAATTGTAGTTTGACTGAGGTCGTATATTTTGCAGCTTTTACCTCTACTGTGTTGTGTGCTTGCTCCGTTCTTGTAAGAAATCAGATTATTTTTTACTTGTGTTTTGTTTTAGGTTTTTTTAAGACAGGAGGCAGGTGTTTGCTGTCTCTCCTCTGGACTTTTGTAGCAGTGTTTCAAGCTGGCCACTGCACGAGGAAATATGACAATAAGTACAGGGATCCCTGTATTTCTGTTGTGCTGAAAACCGTGTTACACATGAAGTCTTTGCTGTATCTGCAGAGTGTTTTTTGCTCCTTTAATTCATGCTGCTTGCCCTTCTAAAGCCTCTCTGCTGACATTTTTTTGCTCCTTAATGTCATAGTCTTGCTGTTTATCTTGGCCGAGAAAATGTATGAGATTGACATGTATGTAATAATTTTTATTCAGTTTCCATACTCTCATTATTTTATGCCTTTTCACACTTCCGTGTACCTTTTGTGCCACATTCAGTGTTTGTATGCAAGGAGTGGGCTTTTTTTAAGTGGGCTAGGGTTCCTTGCCTGACAAAAGTACGCTTACAGATCTTAATGACTTGAAAAAAATAGGTTTTTTTGTAGTCCTTTATTATTAGGATAATCTGTGTTTATCACTTCCTGTCCATTTAAATCTTACAGACTTTCTCAGAATATCACTTTCTGTACTTTCAACTATACTGATGTACTTTTGGAAACATAGCTCACAAACCTGACATGTTAAATTTTGATTATTGGTTTGAAATACTGTAATAGTGATTATGAGAACAGCGTGGCTGTTGAAACACACCTAATTCTTTCAGATGTTTTATGTAATGATTCTTTATCTTTTAAAATTAGCAGGCTATGGAAGAATCAAGTATGGTTCTAAATAAAAATTCCCTAGCACAAGCAGCTTCTTGATTAGCTATTTTAGAAAAGCAGTTATTAAAGCAATGTCTAGAAGCTTGAAAGGCTGACAGAAAGGCATCCAGTGCTGTTGTCCTTAATCCTTTAGAGTCAAATTTTAAGCCAAGGCAATGTTCAGGTGGATATTTGATTTCTGTTACATGATGTCATCCTTCTGGTCAGTTCTTTCCAAGGTATAGTGGAAAAATAAGTAGTTGAGATGTTTGGTTATGTGGTAAGCTCTGAGAGAGGTATATTGACAACAGATAAAGCAGACAGATTTTTAGTCTTGTTTTTTGATTGATGCACATGTATTTTGCTGTTAACAAAGAATTGTTTCTCTTCAAACTCTTAGATGAAGCGCAGGGTGATAAAGCAAAGCGCAGCATTAGAGCAAAATGTACAGAATACTTGGACCGAGCAGAAAAGCTGAAAGAATATCTGAAAAAGAAGGAAAAAACTGCACCAAAACCAGTTAAAGAGTCTGGTCCTGCTGAAGGAAAAGGGTATGTTTTTGGAGAAGGTAAAGCAAAATACTTCCTGAGCTCAGCTTATTCTAAACTTCAACTATTCAAAGATCATTTTTAACTTGTGTTTCTGAAATGCTTCAGATGACTATTAATGCTGAAATACAGTGGGCTAATAAAAATAACTTGAATTACCATCACAAGCATTTCTGTGCTGGTTTACTGAAATGTGAACATTTGAATAGGAAATCCACTGAAGAATGAAAGCTGCTTCAGACTAACAGCTGTGTCCAATGATTATTGGATTTAATGGCAAGGACCCTGATGACCTTTAAAGGTTTTCTGCATTTAAATACTTGATAACTAGAAAATAATTTCACACTGGTGATTACTGAGGTAACTGACTTTGATCTGTCTCACACACGATAAGAGATGAAAAGCCCTATGTAGAGTAAAGTTCTGTAAGGTGGACTGAATCCCTCTAATGTGTTGCTGCTGCCTGGTCTCTCCACTGCTTCCTTTCTCTTGGATGTGTTTCTCACTTTGAATATCAGAGAGCTGAGCAAGCAGAGCCACCCAAACAAGCCCAGTCTCTTTTGCATTTGCTACTGCCTTTATAGGGATAGGAAGGATTCAGGACTATACCTTCTGGTGGGACTGCCTTTTCTAGGAGCCCTGAACAGCTGAAGTTGCTCAGTTGTCTCTTAGAACTTCACCTGACTTTCAGTCTTTTTCAATGTCTGCTCATCTCATCAGCCTTATTTTTTTGAGCTGTACCGTCTTCTGCTTATTTATAATAGAAGGAAGTGGTAATACCACAAAGGCTACATGTATTTGCTTGACCTCCACTCCAATTGTTCACTATCCAGTCTCTTTCCCTTCTTTAACTTCCAGTTTCCTTTGCTCTAGTAAGACAAGAGTTTCATAGTACTAGATGGAATTTGGCAAGTCCTGTTGCATGTCCAGATAGAGGAGAAGTGCCAATGTCTACAAACAAACCATTCCAGCACCTCTGTGTTGCTGGATGTAAGGGCTGTGTTTCCTAAAAGCTGGCTCAAAGCACATAGAAGTGTGTCAAGAGGGCTCAGACCCGTAAGAGGAAGGTGAAATAGCAAAGGAGGGTAAATTGGAAAGAAAGCATAGAAAAGTCTACTTCTGCTTTTCTACAATCATGTAAACCTGTAGAGGTCTGAAAGCATTTCAGTGTTTCTTTCATTCCTCAGCCTGATGGGTTTTCTGCTTTTTGCATTCTGATTTTTGTCCTAAGACAGCAGTCTCTCTTACTGTATTTCAACTTTTTTTTTTCCAAATCAGGAATGACAGTGATGGAGAAGGTGAATCAGAGGACCCTGAAAAAAAGAAGCTACAGAATCAACTTCAGGGTAATTTGAAGCATCCTTTTCTTTAAATAGGGATCACTTCAGTTAAGCAAGTTCCTATATTTTTGCCATCTAAATTTTACGGGTTAAGTTAATGTCTGTAAGTGGCTCAGCTAGTATGTGTAATCTTCACATGCAAAAGCATAGTCTTTATGGAAGTTAAAGGGCTTTTGTGCCATGAACTTATACAGTGACTATATTGAAATTTATCTCCTGCACCCTGTGCTTCATATTAAAATTGTATAACCTATCAAGCTAGCATTTTCCAACAGAAATTGCAAAATCCCAGATAGCTATTGGCTAAACTGATTTAGTATTTTTTACTCTGAAGTGCACTAGCATGTTGCCTAGAGGCTAAGGAAATGATGATACAAATACTTAGTGTAAGCAGGACTGTTTTCACAAAAAGACTGGTGTTCATGTTTAGGAGTAAGAAACATGGATTCTTGCGCATTTATAATAACAGACAGCATTTTCTTACATGCAGTGATGATGCTGTCCCAATTCAGTAGCATAGTTTGGGTTTTTGAACTCAAATACAGAGCACAGTCAGTGAAGCAGCGTGTAGCAGCTACCAGCAGTTTGGTGTGCAGTAAAAGAAGGCTTTTTGATATTTATTTCCCTTTAATAATGAAGAACTATTCAGAACTTCCCTACCAGAAGGTGCTTATGGATCTGAAGAAACCTCATTGTTCTGTTTTTGACTGTAACAAAGATCAAATACATTTACCAGATCTTGTGCCTGTCTAATTTCAGGATCTGTTGTATCACCATTGGAAACTGTGCTGTGCTTTTTCTACTTCTCTGCACATTATTTAATCCTATGCAGAGTTATAAGGAACAATTTCCTGGTTTTTTTAAAAGTGACAGAAAATTGACAAGCGTCGAACTCCTGTCCTGTCTCTCACTGTACAGACTTTGTTTCTTCCCACATGAATCTGACCTCAGATAGTAGAAGTAGTGGCTAGAATTACAAGATCTAATATTATAGATCTAAAAATCTATTACTGCCTGAGTTCTGAGTTTTCCCATCTAGAAGTAGTTGAGACAAAATTTTTAGCATGTCAGATTAAGCAGTCTGAAGAAAAGGCTAAATTAGAGCTCAGGCAGCTGAACTCATTGAGTGAGGGAGATGAGACTTGATGCAAAACTTTGAATGTGCCTTGACTAAGAAAATACTTCTTTAGTTAAGCAGGATGCATATAACCTTTCTGATGCTTTCAGGCCTAGCTCCCAAACCTCTTTTCCATTAGATGATCCGTTTGTTTGCTGCATGTCTGGAGATACCAACAAGTTACTTCATCTGATGGAGAATCTTAAAAAATCGTGACCTAGTGCAGCTACACTGTTTGAAATGAAATTTCAAATTTTTTGGGGAAGTGCAGCGGTGGTTTAGTGATGAGATGGTGCCGGGACTTCTACTACAATAATACTCTGATTATCCATGGTTCATTGTGGTAAAAAAAAAAAAGTGACAGATTTCTGTAAAAATATCATCCATTTGACTAATGGAATTCAATGTTTCTATCATATTTTATTTTATTTTATTGAACAGATTTCTAGAATGCCTTGGTTTTATTCAGTATAGACATGGGCATAGATTTCTTTTATCACAAATGGAATTTATTGTAATCGTGAAAAGATATGTACATCACTAACTTAGATAATCTTTTCTTACAGGAGCAATTGTTATGGAGCGACCAAATGTCAAATGGAGTGATGTTGCTGGCCTTGAAGGTGCCAAAGAGGCACTTAAAGAAGCAGTCATCCTTCCCATTAAATTTCCACACCTATTTACAGGTCAGGATTACAGCATTTATTTGCTATTGGCCAGTCAGGACTGGCACTGGGGCCTGTGAAGTGTGTTGTGCCAATGTATCACAGACTTAAGCTGATCTCTTGACAAAGAGATTTTGATCCATCTGACAGAAGTTTCATGGGTAGATGTGGAAAACCTGTGAGCACCCTAGAGAAGCATAATCAAAAAATCATATTTTGAAACCTGCTGGTTTCTCTCTTGCAGGCAAGAGAACACCCTGGAGAGGGATTCTCCTATTTGGACCACCAGGAACAGGAAAGTCTTACTTAGCAAAAGCTGTGGCAACAGAAGCAAACAACTCTACTTTCTTCTCAGTATCTTCATCTGACCTTGTCTCAAAATGGTTAGGTGAAAGTGAAAAGTAAGTTGGAGTTGCCAGAGGTCCGGGAAAACATTGTCAAGAAGAAATTATTATAGAGTGAGATAAGTTGCTGTAAAGAATTTGAGGGAATGGTCTTGTCTTTTTAAAAAAGAACTATAGGTGTTTCTATGCTGCAGTGCCATGTAAAGATACCATTATGTGCTGCATTTTGAGAAACTCTATTCAGTGCTCAGAAAAATTTTGGGAGCACCACAGAGCTCATTTTCCTTCTGAATTCTGATTGTACACTGTATCAGTCTGATGTGCTAAGGTACTTTGCTTCTTGGCATCTCCCCAGTCATCTGTCCCACCAGCTGTGCGGCATTTCTTTGTCAATACAGAGGTGGGTTTTTGTTCATCCCAATTTCAAGCAAAATCTGAAAGAAATAAGAGACTTGCAAAGATAAGTTGAAGGAGAGGAGCAGCCGTGAAAGGAAATTTTGTGGGTCCCTGTGCTAACTCTTCATTTGTTACTATGTGATGTATGAAGAAGACCAGAAAGCCAGAAGACCAGGAGTGACATGTTGGCTGCAATCTAGAAGTCCAGGAATTTGTCCATCTATTCTTCCAAAAACAGATTTCCTGAATTAATAAAAAAGCTCTAGGTTTATAGGGAAAGGATTTTCATATAATGATAAACATGCTTGTCACAACCATGATTTAATAGTTTGAAGTGTGGGACAACTGAGCAATGCTATTTAAAGTTGATAGAATGAGAAAGAAAGGCTATTAGATAAAGTGTTTGAACTGAGATATTTTTCCCCAGAAAGCTGGAAACCTTAAGCTACTTTTCTTCTGTTGCAAAAGGAGTACAGAACTAGAGACTAGCTTGGCATTAGATTTTATGCTTGACTTCATTTGAGACTATTGAGTGAGATTTAGTGCTGTAATATGAAGAATTTCCCAGCGTGTTCCTATTTATTTTTCTTTTTTAAACTAGTAAAATTCCTGAGAGATGCCTAGGGGTATACGGGATTTGTTTTAGGTTGTTTTGTTTATTTGATTTGAAACCAGTATTTCTTGTCATACAAAAATTATTTAGTAAGTAAAGTTGTATAAGGATACATGTTATTTCTTACAAACTCTCTAGAATTAATTTAAGTTAGAGATGTTAAGAGAGAGCCTTTTTCTTTTGAATCTTTCTAAATTGGTGGGTTTGTACAGTCCAGGCTGTCATGTAGAAGTGTAAACTGAAAAAGGGCTTTATCTTGCAAAATCATGCCTGGAGCACTCTAAGGTTTTTTTTTCATCATGCTGGGCTCTCTCATTCAGTATAACTCTGAGTCATGGAGCTGGAAGAATGTTGTGTCTTTGAGTAGCTTTATGTTAATGCTTTTTCCCCTTGTTTTCTCTAAAAGAAATGACTATATCACAATCTGAAGTTGTGTGTTTCTGCTGTTGTAATTATTAATATAGCTGAAGCTGTTTCCTTCTTTAAGATTAGTGAAAAACTTGTTCCAGCTTGCCAGAGAAAACAAACCTTCTATCATCTTCATTGATGAGATTGATTCCCTCTGCGGGTCAAGAAGTGAAAATGAAAGCGAGGCTGCTAGACGGATAAAAACAGAATTTCTGGTCCAGATGCAAGGTAAGTTTATTTGGCTTTCAAAATCAGACAGAGAAATTAAGACATTTTTATGTGTAGCTTGCATTAGAACACTAAAAACATCTGCAGTTCCACTCCATGAATTTCTGGTGACTTTTTAAAACAGTCTCTGTTTATCGTCTAAACTGTGAAATTATTTCTGCCCTCATATAGGGGTTGGTGTTGACAATGATGGAATCTTGGTCTTAGGAGCAACAAACATACCCTGGGTTTTGGATTCTGCTATCAGGAGAAGGTATGATGGCTTTTTTTTTTTTTTCATGGTGTGCAATTCACAACTGGTTTGAGCTTTCAGTTAGAGAGTGCTTAAGGTGTTCATCCAGCTCATGTTTGCAGACACAGTTAATATTCTGTAACTCAGTTCTGTGAAGTGGACTTACCTAAACTGGTAGTCACTTGCTCCTTTAGACAGAGGTGGGTTGCTCATGCTCATATTGACCCTGTAGTTTATCTGCTTTCTTGGCTAGATGATTATGCTTGAAGAAGCAGAGGAGTTTTTTGCTTGCTTTTTGGTTTTCTGGGGGACTTGGGGGACAGGTTAGAAAATACACACCTCAGAAGGGCAAGAGGGGGTAGAGTTTTCCTTCTCAGCTGTTAACAAACTGGTGAGTAGCTTAAGGTCTTTTATGGAAGTGTAATCTTATGGAGTAACGCCATGTTTTTCTTCTGCTCAGGCATAACTTGTGATTTTTAACTGCTGTTTTGCAGATAAAGGACTTTTGCAGGTACAGGACTGCCTGTACCTGATTATTCGGATCTTTCTCTGACCTGCAGAGCAAGGTCAAATGGTGGACAAATAGTGTTATGTGACAGATAGGATTATGTTGTGATGAGGACACAGTTTGGATAATGGCCATTTTTGTTGGCTAAAGAATCATTGATTTTTCTTTTTTTGTGACTGACACTGACTTTTATTTATGTACTGAATTCAAGCCAGCCATACATACTTCAGTTTGATTTGGGGTTGGACCAGGTCACCTCCAGACGTGGCTTCCCATCTGCATGATTCTACTGTTGTGTGACCCAGAGTAGAAATGAAGGTGTTGCTGAAAAATTCAAGTCATTCTTGAAACTCCAGCTTTGTTTGGGATCCACAGTAAAAGACACACATGGACCTGATAGAATATGTTCAGAAGGGGGCCATGAAAATGATCAGAACACCTTTCCTCTGAAGAGAGGCTATAAGAGTGGGTCTGTTCAGCCTGGAGAAGAGAAGGATCCAGAGAGACCTTACTGTGGCCTTTCAGTATATAAAGGGAACTTATTAGAAAGGTGGAGAGATGTTCCTTGTTTTTTTTCTCCAGGCTTGTTATGCTAGGACAAGAGACAGTTGTTCAGACTGAAGGAGGATGGGTCTAGATTGGGCATGAGGAAGAAATTTTTTATCATCAGGGTGGTGAGACACTGGCATGGATTGCCTGGAGAAGTTGTGGATGTCCCATCATTGGAAGTGTTGAAGGCCAGTTTGGATGGGGCTTTGAGTAAGCTAGTCTAGGGGAAGGTGTCCCTGCTTGTGGCAGGGGAGGGTTGGAACTAGCTGATCTTCAAGGTCCCTCTCAACCCAAACCATTTTCTCACTCAGTAACATGAAAGAGAAATTCCCTAGCCCTTGCCCACAAGACTTAAAGGAACTTGTACAACAATGGCTATAATAAAATTAATTTTTTATGGATTTGGGCCACTTTGTCATGTATATCAGGTTAATTGTGTTCAGCAGAATTTGGAGTTGCTCTTACTTTGTTGGTGGGAGGTAATCTCCACTATGAGAACAGATGCTGCTTCAAAGGAGGAACTGCAGTTACCAGTGTTTCCTTGGGAATGACGTCAAGTTTACTTCCATCTATGGTGTTTTCTTAATTTAGTTGGAGACTGTAGAAATTGTTGCATAACTGTGTTATCAGGCAGTTCTTTCTTTGAGTGTGAAATCTGTTTAAATACACTCCAACACTTAAAGACTTCTTCCTCTCATGTTTTTTCTTTTAAGAAAAACTCTGCTGGAAAAACGACCTCTTCAGTCTGAAGAAGTGGTTTTTGTGATGTAAAGGAAGCAGTTGTTACATTATGGATGTTAGCTTATACTAACTTAAGTATTATTTATGAGAACAGGTTGCTGAATATTTGCCTCAGATTTTTTTTTTTTAAGGTTTATTGTACTGAAACTGCTTCTTTCTAACATTGCTAGGAGCAAACTCATTTGCATGAGCTCTTTCCACTGTGCACCTGCATGAGCTGGAACCTTGGGAACACTTTGTTTTTGTGTTTTTTAAACCAGGTTTGAGAAGCGTATTTATATTCCTTTACCTGAAGACCATGCCAGGGCTGCAATGTTCAAACTTCACCTTGGGTCAACTCCAAACGTCCTGGAAGAATCCGATTATCGAGAGCTTGGGAAGAGAACGGATGGCTATTCTGGTGCAGATATAAGCATCATTGTCCGTGATGCACTGATGCAGCCTGTTAGGAAAGTGCAATCAGCCAGTCACTTTAAAAAAGTAAGTTGTTATTCAAGTTTTTTCATCCTTGAGAACAGTCTTAATTTGAAAACTCCTTGCAAATAAACTGAGTTTGGTTTTGGGTAATACTGCATGTTTATGAATGTCCCTTTTACTGACTAGAGAGGACTGTTCTTCCTTTCCCTGTAGCGCCCCCCCCCCCAGTCCTGCTATACGTCTGGTGGAGCTAATTTCTGAATATTAATGCTCTCATTTTCAATGTCTCTAGAGAGTGCTAAAAGCATTCAGTTTTCGGTTTGACTTTAATGGCAATGTTGCAGAGGTGCTCTTTTTCTATTCCAAGTTAAGTGGTTCTTAACATGCTGGGAAAAAAAATGCATCCCTCATCCACTTGAGAACAGATGGATTATACTTAAGCACATTCTGTTTACTTGGCATATTTTTCAAAATGAAAAATTAAGGTTCTTGTGGAGTTCTGGTAGAAATATTGAATCAGTTACAGTAGTAAGGATGCAACACAACTGAGCAAGGTCTGTGTTTCATTTACACTGCTGTAATGTAAAAATCAGTTTCCTTTTATATAGGTGCGCACCAAAGAGCCTATTCAAACTATATTTTTTGTCTTATCTTCCAGTTACCTCTACATGCTTTGTCATGACTTAAGAAACATTTCTTCCTGATATTTGGATCTCAGAAACTTTATCTGAACGAGAATCAATTGGCATTCTTTACCACCAGTCTAAATCCTTTAAATCTGGAAAGTCTGTCCCTTGGAGAATTTGCACAGATGGGCCTTGTTCGGTCAAATTAAATGTTCACTGTAAACTGTTGAACTCAAATAGAAAAAAAAAAAAAGAGTGGTAAGAGTGTTATAAACAGAGGTTAAACTCCATACAATGTGTATCAGTTGAATAAAGTCTTATTTTGTTGTGTAACATATTTTAAAGTAGACCCAGACTAAAGTACTTTTCGTTAATATTTTTAGTGCAAAGTTCGATTTTTGCAGAAATTTATGTATTCTGGGTGAAGGTGGGTCAGGATATTCTGCAGAGGTGCTAATTGCTGTAAAAGGAGGCTTTAATCTGTTGCTTCTTAAAAGAGCAGGTGCGGTAGGAAAAGCTTTAGATCCCAAGGTGTAGAGTACCATGTATGTTGTGTTGGCAGCAGTTCTTTGTCATCTCAGTTACAATTACAGTTTTTTACCAGTAACTCAACCTGACATAAAAGGGTTAATGGCCCTGAACCGAACAGCTACACTCACTTTGAAGATAGGCTCCTTTTTTTCAGTGTGGTTTCTTCCAATGAACCCATTCAGCTTAAGATTCAAAGATTCAAAGAGAAAGACACACTTAAATTCAGTATGGTCCAGAATATGAGAGTTTAACTTCTGGGGACAAGTCACAGTAACAATGTGATGTAAGCTGTATTTGTTGATAAATAAACAGTGACTTTGATATATCAAGGATTTTCTAGATGCTTCCTTCCCTTAAGCAGTGATGTCTGAAGTATTTCTCTGTTGTTAACTTTACATGACAATGGCATTTCTGGCTAAAGGGCTGTTAGCTTTTAGCGTTTTGTTCAAATTTGGAACAAACTGAGGCATGTTTCAGCTTGCCATGGAGCAATGAAATAACCTCGGTTGTCACAGTTTGCTGAACAACTTCAAAAGTTCTTCTTGCATCTTAACTATTTTTGCTAAAAAAAAAAAAAGGAAGGAAAAACCTCACAACTGCAATACTTTGAATACTCTGACATGAGCCACGTTGATTCCACCTCATTGTTAGTGCTTTAATTGGATGTGATTGTGTGTTTTAATAAGCAAAACCTTAGCGTTATTATTTGCGGTATAACACACGGCTTGCCTCAGTTCAGCAGAGCTTTCCTCAGTTGTCGGTAATTAACTGTAAACCTTTCCTTGCCATATGTGATAATGGAGGTTTTTCAGAGTGCATTTTGACTATTACAATCTGCTCTCCAGCACCTTGCTCTAAATACAGCTTGGAATAGCAAATCCAGTTCTGCCCATAGGCAGTTAGTGTGTTGTCCTTCAACCTCTGCGTATGCTCAGAGTTCCCGTGGGTGTGTGGTGCTGCAGGTAACAGTGTACTGCAGAAAGGGAGCAGACACCCAGTGCAACGTTTGTCGGTCGGTCGGTTTGTCTGTCTGGGACATAAAAAAAAGGCTGTTTTGTTCTCCCGCTTGGTGGCGCTGTTTTCCATGGAGCGCTGCTCAGGTGGTGCCGGGAAAGGTGTTGGGAGCTTGGGAACGCGGGATACCAGAGCGAAAAGCACTGGGAAGTTTTTGGAGAGCTGTTCACTAGTGATGAATGAACTCCTAAAGTGACCAGGGACCAGGAAAGGTGGTCTTCACCAGCAGATTTCCTGGCATGTCAGTTTTCCACAGAAAGCCTCAGCCTTAAGAGGATGTGGCTTCTGGGATTTGACCTGATGTGAATTTAAGTATCTGGCTACAGCTGCATGTTTTCAAGGTGAATGATACCAGTACAGTTGTATAATTTCTCTTTCACAGGACATGCGTTCCCAATGGGTAGGGCATCTGCATAAAATCAAGGAATGGTTTTGGTTGGAGTGCTGTTAAGCTTCTGGTTTCTGTCTTCAAAAAATAACTCCTATAAACTCAGTGTTTTCTTATTTTTAGGTAAGAGGGCCATCATTGTCTAATCCAAATACGATGGTAGATTTATACACCCCTTGCTCTCCAGGTGATCCTGAAGCCATAGAAATGACATGGATGGAGGTCCCAAGTGATAAATTACTGGAGCCTAAAGTTTCCATGGTGGGTATTCTTTGTAGCATTTCTTTATTGTTTTGCAGAACTCTGAAAAGGCTTTAAGGTAAAATGTCTTTTTCAGGACAATTGGATGAGATGCTTGTTTTCAGAAATGCTAGACATACCAGATAACATTTGAATTCTCAACATAAATCACTACAGTATGGCATGCTTATGAAAAAGACAGCTGTCCATCCCTGATAAGCATTTCTTATCCTTGTCTGCTGGCATGCAGCTGCCATCCTTTCTTCCATAGACAATATCTGGCTCTTGCACTGTTCTTTCACTTGACTTTTATTCATTCAAAACCTTTAGGGTTCCTGCACTGTGATACTTTCTTCTCATCACTGTGGCATTAATACTGGGAAATGGAAAATTACATTCACTGCAAATTGGGAAGTGATGTGCTATAGGTAAACATTGCCTATGAAATAGATACAAGTATAAAAATCAAAATGTAGTAAGATTTTTGGATGTAATGGTAGTTTAAGTTAAAATTCATCATAGGTGATACATCTCTTTCTGCTGTTTTCTTTGGGCATATGAAAATACTTGCTTTGGCCTAGGGAATAAAATATGTAAGACAGTTTTCAACTTTAGTTCACTGTTTAAGAAAAAAATAATTGCTGGAAACACACTCTATATTTTTCCCCAAGAGCAGCAGAAGAACATTTTGAATTTAAGTACCGAGTACCAAGTTTGTGGGAAGCACTTAATAACAAATCTGTGTTGCTGTAGTTTCCTGTGTGCAAACAGTTCTGTAAGGAATGAAACATCAATGCATTTCATGGGGATCACAGGCAGTGCTTAGTAAATAGAGCCATCACTGTATTTCAGAAAAGAATTTCCTGTGTGTATTTGCATACTGAAGAAGCAGAAAAGGATTTATGCAGGTGCAGGCCTGCCCTAAAACTTCTCCCTGCATGGTCTAATTGAATTTTTAATCAGTCTTTCCTGGAATTAAAGACAGCAGTTCCTTGTGTGCTCCTACTGGTACCTGATCTCTGATGCACTACAGGCAGATGTTTCAGTGTCCAAAATAACTTCTTGTCCTTAAAAGATAAGGCTTTCATTCTTTTTGAGCAGAGTGCCTCTGCTCTGATGAGACAAATACCATGTGTGGAAAGTCATTATACTAATTTTTGGATTTTACCCATAATTTTATAGTAATATGAGGTGTTGGGAATCTACTTTTTTCAGTTGCCCTTGGCTGGGAATTGATTAATTTTCTTTACCCTTTTTATTCATGGTGTATTTTAACTGCTGCTTTCAACTTCATAGACCTATGAATTTTTTTTTCTAATTTTCTAAACTCCATTTCCTAGCATCTAAATATTTATCTTGGAAATTGAAGAGACAGAATCTAGCAGTCATGAGCAGTAAAACTTTGCTAGAGATGAATCACAAACTGCTGTTCTACATTGCTGGACTGTGAAGAGTACATGGAAACATCTGATTCCACTTATTTTTATTATTTTCCACTTAATCTGCTCTAGTTAATCACAGGTTGATAACAGTAACTGACCAAAAAAAAAAGGAAGTTCAGTTCTTTTGAAAAAAGAGCTGAATAAAACTTGAATGGATGAGTGGCTTAAACCTAAACCTGAGGTTATGCTTTTGTTACTGGAAAACTCACTGACTGTTGTTTGTATTTAAAGGGTTAAAAGGCTGCCTCTCTGCAGAAGTGTTCAGGCTTACTTAAAGTTTTGTGTTAATAGGAACTTTTTAAGGTTTTTTTTGAAATACGTATTTGTCCTGGCAGCAGAATTGCAAGCAGTGGTACTGTACTTGTTTCTGAAAGCATGTTTGTGTTTTCCTGACAGGGTGATATGCTCAGGTCGCTTGCTAGCACAAAACCAACAGTTAATGAACAGGACCTGGAGAAGTTGAAGAAGTTTACAGAAGACTTTGGTCAGGAAGGCTAAACCAAAGATATGTGTGAAGCGTTAGAACTTTTTTTTTCTTTTTAAAGTATTCTCGTGTCTTTATTGATGGCACTTCAAATATATGCCAATAAAATCACCCCTTTCTTACTTTGCAGAAGGATAGAAGATACCTTTGCAAGGACCCTTAAGCTTTTGTATTGTATTGTTTTCCTCAGATGTCTATTAAATGTCTTCTATTGAAAAATAATACAAAAATGCAATTTTAGCGTGAGACAGCAAAGTGATGTGGTAATGTCTAATAAATACTAGAAAGCTTTAAATTACTAGTTCCATTTTAGGTAGTATATTAGACCTGGATACCACTGAGTTTTAAACTCCCAGTAAGATCAAAAACCTTTTTAAGGGGTGGGAGAGAACATACTTGTCAGGTATTTTCAGTATCAGTCAATCAGCATACATATTAAATGCTCTCATTTAATTTAGAAAAATGCAACAAAATTTTCTAATCAAGCATACTACAAGTGTTTGCTGTTAAAGTGAGAAAGAAGACACTGTGAGGATAAGACTACATTGGCCAGTACTTTGATTAAATATTGATGGACTTCTTATTTGGCTTTTTTCTGCTATGCTGTGTTAAAATTTTGCCTTAAACAGCAAGCTTTTGTTTTTAACTCTTTACTAGCTGGTACACACTGTCACTATGCAATTTAACACAAGTTTGTTAAATGCAAGTAGCTCAGAAGATGTTCTGCTGGCTGGTTTTGGGGGGTTGTTTGAAACTGTTTCATTTGTTGTTTTGGTTTTTAAAATCTGGATTCTCTTCCTGGTGAAGTTTTGACTAAAGTTAGAAAAAAGCATTAGTAATGTCCTCTAAGATCCCACGTGTTGAGGCTGGCAAGGTATATGTAGTCTTTGGAGAATATCTGGGAGGTATTTTGGGAAATAGCACACTTCCACATGCAAGGAGATTAGAACAGATGTTTTAGCCAGTCTTTCCAGTGATAAATTATCCCATAACCCCACTGGTAACTGTAGCATATAGGTTACATCAATTTAGTGCTTAAACTGGAAGAGAAGGCTGGCAGTTTAGTATAGAGGTAGCACTTCCATTGCTCTTTTTCTGCAGAACTGCAAATGGAGATGTGCCTGAATGTAATTAAAACACTACAGCATCAGCATTGAGTTTGTGCCTTGTAAGTTTGCACTGGCTGTAGATATGAAACACCATTAGGATATCTAGAATACTTTATCTTCCATTATCATTGTACAACTCTATCCTGCAAATGTTTTGTTTAACTTGCATTAAAAGAAATTTGCACATTTTAGGTGTGTATGTTCTATGTACATATGCACAAATATGATCATCTTTTGATGGGGTTTGGTTTCTTTTATGTATACATATTTTGTGTACTTTATAAATCATAGGATGGGTGACATTTTCTGTACTTAAATGAAGTAAAATGTTGTAGTACAACATCAGCTATGTTATTTGAGTATTTTTTCAATGTTATGTTCAAGTTTTTACTGCTTTATTGTCTTCTTAGACTTTTGTTTCTGTGTTTAATAACCAAACAAAATAGTTAAATATTCTTTGATCTGCAAGGTGCTGAGCTTTTTTTTACTAACATGATAAGCATTTTTTCCAAAATCTTTCAGTTACGTAGCTTTACCTTTGTCTTATATCAGAATGTGTCAATGTGAATCAGTGGGCTGCAAATCTTTCTGTCAGCTTTTGTGGAGATGGCAGGAGAAGAGAGTGGGTGAGGGCAGGAATTCCAGTGTAGGTACAGACAACTCTGGTTAGTTAACTTAATCCTCATTGCAACAAGGTCTCATTTGTAGTTTTCTCTAGTGAACACTTGAGAAGTGAGCCACATACTAGCATGACTGTCATTCAGAGTTTTGAAGCCACTGTCTGAAGTGTTTGCCTCTTGATCATTTGAAAAATGAGAGTCCTTACTGCAATCCTGCAATCTTAAAATTCTCAGGAACGTTTTGTTTTTTGGTTTATTTTTTCCTTTTTGTGGTAAGCTGATTTGTCCCATGGGCTTCCATGTGCTTAACCGTGTGATCTCATATCTTTAATGCAAAAGAAAAATTACTGTATGTTTTAAATTTGCATCTTGCTGCTTGCTCAGATGACATCTGTAACAGAACTTCTACTATTTGATGTTGAAAGTTGTTTTTAGAAATATATTCCAAATAAACTTTGCTGCTTAGAATTGCAGCTACAAGGGCAACTTTTTGGTTTGCTGTCTTTGTAAAATTATGTTAAATTAATATATATATATATAATCACCGAGCTTCTTAGCCAAGTTATCCATAGCAGACACTACCCAAATGAGGGAGCATGCAAAATCACTTTTTGGTTACCAGTGTTAATTGAAAATACTCTAAATCAAAGAATTCATGAAAGGCTGTATTTGCTCTGAATAATCAACACCTCTGTAAATACTGAACAAATTTGTTGTACATTTTTAACAAATCTGAGCTTACAAAATTTTTTCATACCTTCTGGTGTTATTGCTTACTCTGACTGCAGTATGAAAAAATGTCATTTTCCTTCCTGTGTGTAAAATAATTTTTCAATTAAATCACTTCTGTATGTGGTGCTGTCCTTCGCAGATGGTTTCTTCACATTGACATTGAGTTTTGGATTTCTTACCATTTGTGGTCTATTTCTTGATGCACATACTTACAGAGTTAGAATGGCTCAGTAAATCAACTTCTTATATTTTTTCCTGCATTCCCTGGCTGACATCAAGTTCCAGAGTTGTTTGATTTACATGTTGCCTTTTTGTCCTTTTCTAGAATAACAAAAGCATACAAATCTTTTGTGTTTTCCATAAAATCTCTGAAGTTTTTCATTTGGTTTGGTTTTTCAAGTCTTCTGGTCTTCGAATATACTCATATGCTTTTGTTTTAACTAGTGGAGCAGTACAAATGTAGCTGGGGGAGATGCTCTGGAATCTGGTTTTTTCATTTTCCTACCTGTCAGAATTTGCACTTTTTGTCAACTGAAGCAAAGAAGCTGCTGAATATTCTCTGGTCAGGTGTTTTGATCTACTTTTGGTGTTTATTTAGTGTTCTTAATAAGAATATTCCATATTTTTTGTTGTTCTTCTGAGGATTATCTTAACAGGAAGCCATTTAATATTTCTGAGTTTGTTGAAATACACAGGAACGTCTTCATTTTGCTGTTTACTCTTTCCTTCCTCCAGAATGACAAGCTTGTTTCAAGATTGGCTTCCATGCATGTTTTTGGTCTTAACCAGATTCACCCTAGTAATCATGGCTGACTTAAAGCCATTCCTGTAACTTACGTAAACTATTGCAAGAACTCAGTGGACTGTTTGTTTCACACTGTGCTGCTGTTCCAGCAGATAATTAATTCTTATCAAAACATTGTTTCTTTTTTTCTTGAGCAGGCAGCTTTTGTTGTAGCTCTTGTGGTGTAGCTTCATTGCTTACCCCTTCAATTTTTCTTTAGCTTTTTATTAACGTACTAATCTTGGGATTTTATTCCACAAATCCTCTGTCATCATAATTAGCTGCGTAAAAACTCTTTTAATTGGTCGTTCATCCTCTATCCTGGCATTTGTGTGGTGACAGCCCAGGTATTAGATAAGATTGTCCTGTTTTTATCTTTTGGTCCCTGTGACCTAATTAGAATTCTTCTTCCTCCCTACTTCTACATGCACACACACCCTTCTGATGGGAGCTTTTCAATTGGGTTGCTGGTTTGTGACATTTTCTGTTTACTCGCCTTTGCAGCCTTCCCATCTGAGAGGCTCCAACTTGATGAACAAACATTCAAGGATACTTCTTTCCTTTGTCCTATCCCAAGTTTAGGGATGCTGGATTTTCATCCATCCGTGTGACCTGTGCATGATACCTGCCATGTATAGAGTCTGCTAGTCTTGTGCAGAAATACTTGACATTTTTGCGTTCATTTAGCTGAACTTCTCAACCATTAGTTACGGAAACGCAATAGAATGTCCTATCTGCATCATAGCAGGAGCTAGGTTTCCTTCTAAATAGGCTTTGGTTGTGTTTTGAGACATCTCCAGGAAATAAGTCACTGACACCTGACACAGGCCTGATGCTGATAATGCAGCCAGAGTTTCCTTTCCTGCTTGGTGACCTATTATCAAGCACTGTAACATGAATTGGCTGGACTTGCTTTTGCTTGCCCTCACTCCTCCTCTGCTGCCTCAACTCATTTAAATCTGAGCTATTCAAGGCAGGGACTTTGCTTTCAAACATGGCTCAGTGTCACATGCATTCTGTCAACTATAAACAGTAATTTCCTCTGACTCACTGTGTTGTTGGCCCGATGACAGTCCACAGGCAATTTGTTACAAAAATCTCCACTGGAGTAGTTGCTTTCTGCTGCTTCTCTGTCCACTTCTCAGCAGTAGGAGTCAGCTAAGCAAGGAGCTGGGAAAGTGTATCACCATCTCATTCAGGAAATACAGTAGCAAATGGAGAGTGTTTCTTGCAGCTGTGACTTGGGCTCTGCCAGAGCCAGGTGAATTGTTTTCCCAATAGAAAGTTAGGAAAAAAATTAAAACTATATGAATTCAAATTATCATTTCTTCTTCATATCCTCCTTGAAGGCCAGAGACTGGGCTGTAGCACAGAGACTTTTGCTCTATGTAAGATTCTAGAAAATCTGGAAAAATTAGCTGATTACTGTTTTCAAATGTCCCATTTAAGTTGCCAGGTGAAATGTTCATGCTCTTGCCTGACTGAGTATGAGCTCACTTGAAGTTTTAATGATGTTTTAATTAATTAATCACAGCTATTAGTTGCTCCATAGACAACTGAACAGCAAAGAAATTATTAGTGTTTTAATCTTTATATCTGCTCTTGTTTTGCAGTGGACTGGTATGTTTGTGTCCTGCCTTGCTCTGTCACTATAATTTTAAAATGTTTTCTTCTTTGTTGTTGTTGTTCTTACCAGCCCAAAAAGCTCATGCCCACAATGCACGTGTCCCCTGACAGTGTGGGAGCAAGCAGGGCACTGTGCCTGCTGGTTTAGCTGCAGCATAGCCAAAGTTTCCACAGGAGCCACAGGACCTGCTGACAGAGCCTGAACCTTTCTGTCCACCTTTTGTCTTCACTATCCCTTCACCAGCTTCAAGACAGAAGAGGTGCCCTTATAAAGACACTGCCATATGCTGGAGTGTTTATAGGTTTTTGTTTCTTCAACAATAGGACCAAGAAAGTTACTGGTAAATACAAAACACCTTGATTTTAGGACTATCCAGCCATTAAAAAAAAGGCTCATTTCCTTCTTTGGGTCATAAAGGAATCATTCTGAAATAAGCTCATGTGTACTTCACATCAACTTGAAATACAAGGAGCCATATATCATCAGGCATTAAATATCAGGCAACAACAAGGGCAGGCTGCTTCTGGGAGGGACAAGAAGGTTAGCATGGCAAGGCAGGCAGAGCCTGTTGTCACACTGACAATTTATGATCTTTCAGCTAATGAAAAACAAAGGCTTGATGCAACTATCTCAATCTCTTTGCTTGCAAATTGCTTTTCTGTGTAATTTTGGGTTTTAGAATATAATTAGAAAAGGAGGCAGAATTTTAGTTCACAGAAGGATGGAGTGATTCAAAATGTAAAACACAAGACTTTCAAGCAGAAGTAGGTTAAAAACTTCCCCTTCAACAAACCAACACACTTCTGTCTTATGCTGCAACTCATCATAATTTTTTTAGGAGGAATTTATAGGAAACACTTTAAGTGAAATTCATATGCTGAATAAGCCCACTGTTTTGTCTTCTATTCTAAAATGAAAAGCATAGTCGAAGCTATGTGTTGCTCACAGAGAAATGGAGGGGAAGGGAGGGGAGGGGAGCCTCCCTCTCCAATACCTTCCATTTCCAAACTGCTCTTTGTATTCGAGAAGAGGGAGAGAAATGGTTTATGACAGAATTTATTCCATAATGCCCTATCCTACTTCAATATGAATGCATCTTGTCTCTTATGTATCTTAACTAAATGTATCTACTAAACGTCTTGTATCTTAACTAAATACAAGATAAGAAAAATCTTAAAGCATTAATACCCCTTTCTAATAGAAAAACAATTACTTTTCATTTTAGTTGATGCAAACTTTTAAAATAGTCCTCTGTATGAGTTTGGTTGCTTTGATGCTTTGTCCCTTATAGTATCTTCTTAGTCTTGTGTAATTGACCAAAGGAGGCATAAAAGTGAGTCACTTCACTGACTGAAAAAATTTCTGCAGGTTGCTCAGTTCAATTTCTTTCCATGTTTTCATTATTGTCAGTATTAATCTATGCCAGCAAAATGCATAAGATTCATTTTCTTATTTTCACTTTAGGAGGCAGTTGAAGAGATACTGAATATTCAGAATTTAACCTTTTATGTAATGCATTTCAGCTTCATGCATCAGCAAACAAAACTGATATTGATGTACTTAATCATTGCCAGTGCTATTTTTATGTAGTTTTCATGTATTAACTTGTTGGAAAGACTTGTTTATTCTTACAGCTAGAGTTCACTCTTTCCTTGAAGAGCAGTTCTACAATCACAAACAAATGCAAGATAAATGGTGAAGTTGTATGTGGGTAAGTTTGAGCTGTAGGTAAATTGAAAACTCCAAGTAGAAAGAATGCTAATCCCCATAAACTGCTCATTTTACTTAGTGGAAGTTTAAATATATGTAGCATGACCAAAATACTTCCATCAGTTTTCTCTGGGAAAAATCTACATCAGTTGTGCCTTCACATTAGTCCTGAAACAGAACATAAGGAAGACAATTTGCTGTTTGGCATCTATCTACTCTCCTTTCAATCTGGACAGAGTAAGGGTGCAGGTTAGCTTTCAATCTGCTATCCCTGATGCTCGGTACAAACTAAATAATTTTCTGAATATAATTTTATAGACCTCACAATGAAAATAATTTTATAGACCTGACAATGTACAGACACTTAATGTTACAGAAATCTTCCTGTTCCCCTCCAAATTAAGTTGCTATAACTCCATCTTCTCTAAATCTACACATTTTCACTTATTCTGCCTCTCGTCCCACAGGCCAAACACCTAGATGAGCAATAAAATCCATAAATAACAGTCTTGAAGACTGCTGTTGACTAAAGTTCAGCTCAATTCCTTCAGCTGTATTTTTTGCACTTGGCACAAACTATCCTTCTCGTAACACAATATGTTCAATATGTATGTAATTTCTCAAAAAATCCTTTTACTTCCTTTTATTGCAGTCTTTTCACTTGATCTTGGATGTTGCCAACATGAATGGCTTTCAGTTTTGAAATAGTTTTATTCTATATTTGCTCCTTTACAGAACTTTGATGTATGTTACTTTGCAGTCTGTTCATTTTTTAATACTCTCAGTGAGTGTTCATGACAGTTTACACAAGGTTCAAAACCCATTATTTGAACAAATGTGTTCAGTAAAGCTACTGCCAGTGCTCACATTTGCAGAAGACAGTTTGATATGGCTAATTATAACAATCTAGATTCTTTCTTCTAGTAAACCTTTGACCAAGGACTCGATCCTAAAATTAATACTCATTCTTTTGAAGGTTTAGATTAGACTAAGTGATAATTTAATGACTCTTCTATAAAATATAGACTACAATCTTCTCTCTCCCTGAGATTTCTTTTTGAAAACTTTTCCAAAAACACTTCCAGAGACTTTGAAAAGATTTCCTCTTTTTAAACCCATGTTGGCAGCTGATGATCTCATTCCCAATTCTTTTTCAAATATCTCATCTTAATATCATCATGGATTATAAGCCTTCTCTGATACTGAAGTCATCAGCCCATAGTTAAAAAGAAAAAGCTTTTGCATTTCACCTTTTTTTTTTTCCAGATAGAACTCCCAGTAGGTTATACATTTAAAAAAAAAAAAAAAAAAAGACCAAAATTGCTGTATGGTTCATTATATTAAAATCTTGAATAACTAAACTGCATACTCAAAATGTTGCACAGGTTTTAATGCTAAAAATGCTGACATATTAATTAGAATTTAAATGTCAGTGAGTGGGACCCATTCACATGGGGGGGAGGATGAAGTGAAAGCCGTGGGTGATCCCAGCTCACCAGCCAGGACACAATAGCACAACAGCTGAAAGCTGTGAGCAGAGCACGGTGACAGGTTGCACTGTGTCCCAGACAAATTGAAACACTCAACTGGGTTCACAGCCCACCTAGGGAATCTAGTCAGGAGATGGGGCCAGAAACATGATTGGAAACATAATTGGAAACTATTCATCCAGAGACAGAACTTGAGAAAACACACCTCCAGCATGGTTCTGACAAGAAAAGGGCACCTGGCCCCACACGCAGAATCCAAGGGACGTTACTCAGGACAGTAAATATGTCATGGTGCACTCTGGGTCCTGATACTTAACGAAGAGACTTTTTCAAGCTTCTGTATCTGTTTTGGTATTGTGACCTAAATGTTCTACCATTCCAGGTTCAGTTAAGATTTGCATTAAAGAAAACCCTAAACATAATAAATCTTAGCTGTCAGAACCAGATTTTGAAAATAAAAATGCAAAAAGAAATAAAATATAGGCATGCAAGTACAAAGGTTTCTCTTGACCTCATTCACCAAAGTTATTTGAACTGGAAGTTTTCATGTCAACTTCTAAAACATTCTCTGCTATTGAATTTCTTAGCTAACAAAGAGAATATAATGACATTAATTTATGCCATTATCAAGCTGGGTATTTGTAACACCATTTCAATTGTCTTTACAACTTGAACATTTTCTTTTCTCCACTAGAAATCTCCTGTTTCATCTTATGATTATAGTTTCCCTTTCAGTTAATTTCTTTAAACTCATCAAAAAATTATCCAAAATTTTATTCATGTTACATAACAACCAATCAGACTGCTTTTCTGTGGTCTTAGCTTTTAATTCTTTAAAATATGTTCATCTTATAAGTTTTGTATCACTTGGGACTTTGCATGCAGTCTAGAGAGCCATTATAAGTGTTCTGTATTTGGGTTTTCTTGTTTGTTTTGTTATGTTTTGGTTTTTCCCCCCCTCCCACTCTCTCTACCCCCCTTTCCCCTAGAAAAACCACAGGCATACTTTTGTATAAAAGAAATAATTTGACACAGTTTTAAAACTTAACATTTTGAAAATATCTACAACTGGTATTTATTTAATTGATCTTACTGTTATTTTATTTTTAGAGCTGTTTATTTATATTTTTTCCTGATCTTTATCCAGATAAAAATTTCATAATGGAAAGAGTGTAGAAATTATTTTGATTACCAGCTTTGGTAGATAGAGGTCTTGCAAGTGGCACTTGCAAGGGCAGTGAGACATAGTGCTGTTGTTTGTCCTGGGCAGCCTGAGGAGGCTCTCTATGGGGTAAATGAATCCACAGGAACACGTGTAGGGTCTGTGCTTCAGATCCCCTGGAGCTGGCACAGGATGGAAGTTGATTGGTGAACAAGGGCAGCGATGCTGACACTCAGGGCTCCTATGGGGTTTTGTCCTAGTTGTCAGCTGTGTAAAATGGTTTCCACAAAGCTTTGAGGCTATTTGGCTTATTCTCTTGGGCTTTCTTTTGTGTAAAGCACACTCGCTTCACTGCAGCACATACTGGAAATGCATGATGCTTCTTACAAGAAGAAGAAGGTTTTGATGAGGATTTTCCTTTGATGTGAATGTTAATTGGCAATTTTTGCCTGCCTCTTTCCTGTTGCTTTTGACTAATTTTCTGGGGGTTTTGCTTTTTTTTAATTTTGGGGTTTTTTCTTTTTTTTTTTTTTTTTTTTTTTGTCTGACTTACCCTCTGTCCTTCACACCATTTTTTTTCCTTTCTCAAACATAAGATAAAGCACAGATTTCTTTTTAAATCCTATTTCAAAACTCTTTATGTTCCGATATTTCTCCAGTGTTTATAGCAAAGCAAGTTTATATCCAACAAAGCAGAAGATGACAGAGTGTCTCTGATTTCTGCTTTTCCCTTCAAAGCAACAGGCCCATCTGTACACTCGGTCCTTTCCCAGGCTGAGAGCAAGAAGGCAATGGGCTGTGCTGCTGTTAGAGGATGGAGACAGACTTGGAGGAGCACAAGCAACTCTGATGTACTTGGTAGTAGTGCAAGGGGGAGGAATGGTTCAATTGCTTGTGTTCAGCAACCTGTTTTGTACTAGTTTCTTGGGTTAGGGGGGGAAAACAGAGCTACGTACAGGACATCTTCTAAATTTCCATTGCATAGCAGCAGCTTCTCTGCGGTGCGTGCCAAAGTTAAATTAGCAGGGACTGATGGCAAGGGCAGAGGTTGCATAATTCCATTCAAGAAATAAACACCAACCTCTTGCCAGTGCTGCCAATATCTTGTGTGTTACCTGGAACTGGAAACAGACTTAATTCATGTTAAAAGATTGAGCAAACAAAGTTGTCTGAATGACTTTGACAGAGGACCTGGCATGAACCTGGAGGAGGTAATTTCAGTTCTTCCGGTATTTTTAAGAGTGCAGCTACAAAGCAAAGAGCAATGGCAGAGTACGATGCTGTCCCACGCAGCAACGTGGGGTAAGGCAAGCAGCTCTAGAAGCAAGAGTTGTCAGTGAGAGGCACAAAGAAGACCTGAGGAGCAATGTGGTGGTTTGCAAGCACAGCAACTGCCTAAGATCACCTATAAAAGGTAAGTTTTTGAGAAAACCAGAGGCCTACCAAGACGGCAAATCATTAATTTGGCCTTTTGTAACAAGGTCGCGTCATATCAACATAAGCCTAATAGACATGGCTTAACTGGGGTGGTATAACCGGTAGCTTAGTTTTGAAGCAGAGAAGAATCACAAAAGTTTAGGACCTGTCAACCTTTAAAGATTACGTGGAGGTGTTTCCAAAGGCATGATACAAAGCAGAAAATTATTCCTATTTTTGAAAAACACATTAGCAGCTTGGGTGAAGCTACTTAATCACCAAGTTGCTGAGTAGATATAGGCCAGAAGTTGCTGCAAGTTAAACTACAAAAATGTTCCCTATCTGGCTAAAAAGTGAAAGCATTCATGAAAAGGTAATGATGACTATAATAGGTAAAGACTGTCTCTGAGGAAATGCAAAACATGAAACAAACATTGAGCAAGCAATGCAGTAGCTTCAATGGTAATTCCTAAGGGACATAGTTGAAAACAGCCAGAAAAGGCTCCCTCCTTTAGCTGTACACCTAGAGTTTCTACCTGAAAACCTAGAATAGTATAGTGATCAAGGAACTAATTTCCCCATGGATGAAATTCTGTATTAATGCTCTCTCTGTCACAGTATCATAATAGGAGCTTAGAAACCATAACTGCAGCAGCTGTTGATGAGTAGGGGCCAAAGGAAGGTGAAGCCATGGCAATCCTCACATTACTGTCTTCTGAGTTTGTTAAACAAAGGAGGAGGGGGGGCTCTCAAGCCTGTGAACCTCTTTCCTTTCTCTCATCCAGTTTCCAGCAGCAGGTGCGTGTCACCCCACAGTAAGCACAGCACTGGCATCTCCTCCTCTCCCATCCCTCTGAAGCACAGATTCCCAGGCAATGCATATTTTTGATCCCTCTGGTCAGCAGAACCTTGGTTTATGCACTCAGCCATTCAGCTCTTCCTTAGGACACTGGGGAAAGGGGGCAGCTGCAACCAGCTGGAGAACTGTGAGGCAGGATAGGAGCTGCAACTGATTTTGCTGGGAAAGGAGCAAAGGCTGTATGGCAGTGCTGACAAGTGGAAGGCTGTAGGGGGAAGCGGTGGAAAGCCAGAGCAACTCCAGAAAAGGCCGATATATGCCACATCATGAAATACTGTTGATTGTAAGAATGGCTCTACAGACCAATTTTATGATGAAGACCTTCAAAACACACAAACTAAGCGTTCTCCAATACAGACTATGGCATGTCTGTGTAGTAGAAAAAGGATTGCTTTTCACTAGGAATAAAAGAATCCCCTTACCCAGCACTCAAGGCACAATAAGTAATTGAGAAAATCGTTCTACACCTGAAAGGAAGATGATTTTGGTGGAACTGCATTTTCAAACTCCTCAGTGTATCACTTCTAATCATATAGTGCATTTTCCTGTACATGTTCAATGATTGTGGCCCAGTAGAGTGTTCCCAGGGGATAAGTGCAGTAAGGTGGAAGGGACAGTGAGGGACTGGGGGTATTGTTACAGTGTCACGTGAACACACAACTGGTGTCTCTGGAGCTTCATCTAGTCAGATAACGGCTGTTATCTGTAATACCAGCTGTGCTATCTTGTAACATGAACTTGCACTATAATCATCTGCTTAAATATAATTTTTGAGGTGATAAGACCAGTTGAGAGTGAGTGCTCATGTCAAGAGACAAAGTGGATGTCCCTGTGTAAAAGGCCTGCATTCACTTCTTGCTGGTACTTATGTATGTTTTAGCTCTGAACCTTTCAGTGCAGGGACCAGCCACAGCCTCTTCCCTCCTGTGCCTGTGCCCGCTTTCAGCAGTACTTTTCCATGCCACCTGAGGAGAAGGTAGGCTGCTCAGCCTTCTCTTCCAACCCACAATCCACAGCATCCCTAGGAATATTTAGCAAGCTAAAGGAGTCTCATGTCCAAGTGTGAACAGCAAATTGTTCCCGTGTGAAGTCTGGTATAAGTAGGTGTACCAAATGTAAAGAAACACATACTAAATGAAGTTCAAGATCATCACGGTCCAAGTTTTATTTATGTCTTTTCAAATTAGAGAGTAAATATTTGCTTTTACTACTGGGTTGTCATTAATTTTATTTCAATAGATCTAGTGCTCAGCATGCAAAATATCAGTGGTTACTTTGTCAGCATAAAATAAAAATTGTAACATATAATAGTTCATCATTTACAAGTAGTTAATACTGAATATTGTTTTCCTTTTTTTCTCTTTCTAACACTATGCCAAACATGTCAAGCAGTTAAATAAGTTTTGAAGTACAGTGTGAAGACAAAATTCTGACTCAAAGTGCTTTGAGCACTTTCGTTTCCAGAGTGTTCCTCCCCAGGCAGCTGCAGCAGGCCTAGGGAAGCAGGCTGGTGCCTGGGCTATATATGTACATGTCACCTGCTTTTGCAGCACACGATCAGCCACCAACACCTCCTCTGCTCCCAGCAGGCAGCCCCGCTTCCACCTGAGCCCCGGCTGCCCACAGGCACCACCTGCCTGTGCGCACACAACCCTGGGGAGTGATTCTGCAGCAGCCCCTGGGCCATCAGCCCCGCCCGTGTTCATGGTGGCCAGGGCTGGCAGTTGTGAGAGCACTGGGATCCAGCCCAGCTTCAAGCAAGCACCTCCTGGGAGATACAGAGTGCAGCAGCAACAGGGAATTTCCTTCCAGGGAGACCCTCAGGGTTAGGCTGACCTTTTTCCGGCAGAGAGGGTACCTGGATAGGGTGCTGTAGCCTGAGCACTGCTCTGGGAGCTCTGTGGCCCTGCAACACAAAGACAATTCTGTCATCTCTGCCAGCATGATCACCAACAGGAGTTGTTGTACAGCTACAGCGGAGCCAGTTTTTGGTCTGGGAAAGCACAGCTGAGCAGACAACTGGGTGTGATACACATTTAAGTTGCCCTACATTTTTCACCACCATATACTGGCCATCATTTCATTCCTCTTTCCCAAGTATTCTCTACAGACAATGGACAAGGACAGACGGTATGTTAGATAGACCCTTTTCTGATGGAATACAGCAGCTCTTGTGCTCCCGTTAACTATTTTTCTTCAAGAGATAAGGGATCATGAAAGCTGGTTGGCAGGAATCACCTATTTACATTGCCATTATTCTAAAACCTTCAGTTTCTAGGAATCCCAGAATTACTAATATGGCTCTTATCTCTTGTAACCATTAATGCTAATTTCTTAAGAGGGCTGTTAGATGCCACATCTATGCTTGCTACAAGGAAAAAAAAAAAAAAAAGGAGGGTTGGGGAAGGCTAGAAAAGAAAGCAAGTTATTTCAGAAAGAGAAAAGAGAAGTTTTTTTGCTTGGCCATGGATGTTACTCTCCCACTGATATTTCTTTTTCTAAATGCAATAGGAGAGTTTGGATGGAAATCACACCAAGGCATCTCCAGCTTTATCACAGTGTAGCCTATGGGATCCTGATCTTCCCCTGCCCTTGCCAATAGGGAGAAAACACAACCAGAAATTCAGCAGATGAATAGTCAAGCAAAAGTGACTCCAGAGGCTGGAGGCTGTAACCATGCTACCCGCTCTTCCAAAATTTCATCCCCTCTCCCAAAGGCTTCTGGAAGCGCGACATGTTTCTTTTACATGCTGATGTGTTTTGGGAGCAGGCATCTTTTAGATCAAAAGGACATTTCTAATATCAGCCATTTGCCCTGCAATATTACCTATCCACAAACTTGTTTCCACGTTTAAATGACAACTTTGATTCTACAGTTGCCACACTTCAGTTCATATTGAATATCTCAACGCACAAAATTGTCACTGCAAAACTCTGTTGAAAGATTTAAATTAAATTTGAGGAAGCAGAAAACCACAGCTGCAACAGCTCTTACACTTTGCTTTCATCTACTTGTATTGTATTCCCTATCCTTCTCTAAACACATCACTGTTGTATTGAAGCCTCTTCTACAGATTAATTAGCAAAGTAATGAGTATGTTTTACCCATTCCTCCCTCCCCATCCTCAGGGTATATACAGACATTGGCCGGCTCGCTCTTGAAAATTATACACTTTGTGATGTTATTTATGAAGGTCAGATTAATTAAGTATTGCTTTATGTATAACTGCAGTTTGGAGTGGTGTTATGATGTTTATGTTAGCATTCAGTTTCCAGGTTCACAGTCATTGAGAAAACAGCTCTATTGTAAACAATTCCCCTGTGCCAGGAATGCATTTCCTCCTGAATGAGGTCATGTGAGATGAATACAAACCAGGTAGCTTGGGGAGGGCAGACTTCAGTTTCCACTGGCATTATTTAAAAGAATCAAAAAGGTTTGCTGGGGAATTCATTGGTAACTTGTATGGAGTTCATAAGGTCTTCCCCTTTGAATGCCTTTCTCACACAGAAGTCAATGCCACTTTACAAAGCAGAGAGCAAAACAAGAGCAAACATTATCACAGATCCACTGTCAGTCCCAAGGTTGCTGAAGTGGTCTCTTAGCCAGAAGAAAAAGCAGTACGGATTTTTCCATGAAATCTGCTACAAGGGAACTTCCCCATTAGACTAGTAAGCTGTGAACATTTAACTGTGATTGAACAGCGCAATATCAAAAGTTCAAGGATTCTGAAGGTCGCCTACAAATGTTTAACCTTCATTTTACTGGGAGCTTAGTGCAGATGATTTTTTGCACTCACATCTTCCCCTCACTTTGATCTTGAGAGTTATATAGTGAAAGATTTACTTCCATCAGCTTTGTTCTATCTCTATACCGCTGACATTTGAGTTTTGAAAGCCTCAACGTCGTTTGTGGTGGAAGTCTAGAAATAGTCTATAGTTATTATCTGATTAATCTCCTCTTTTCTGTCATTTTGATGTTGTTGGAAAGACAGCACATATAGACTGTCTTATATGTAAAAGAGGAAATTAACATATTTGGTTGCTGCTTTTTCCTGTCCACATCCTATTCAGACTTTTGCTAACAACATATTTTACATACTTAGATGGCTCACTAATCAACTTCCGTGGATGCCACCCTAGCAGCTAGCATTTTATTATGCACAATATCTTCCTCTGCCTTCCTTGTGCCTCCACCTCTGAAGCACTGGACTCAAAACGCCACCAAAGACATATTCCAGGTCAATCCCATTTCAAGACTAATCCTTGGTTTTCTCACCCTTTTACTGCATCAAATTCAGGTCCTTTGTTCTCACCCTGAAAACGGCATAATCGCTGCCCACAACTCTGTTTTCATTACCACCTACTCACTACTTCTAATCTCTACTCCTATACAATATTACTTTCAACGCCCTTCTGCACACCCTCTTGCCTAGGGGATTTTAGCTTTTCCTTTGTTTTGGTTTGTTTTTGGTTTTATTTTGTTTTGGTTTTTGGGGCTTTTTTTGGGAGAGAAACTATTTTGTACAAGCTAATGACTGCATATTAACTAGCAAGAAAAGATAATCTGAGTGAGTTTTTAAGTTGCAAACGATTATAACTTAAATGAAAATATGGTAAATAAATATCTAAAGATCTAATTCAAATATACGGAATTTCTTTATTCAAACTGCTCTGGGTGTTTTGTTCTGTTTGTTTTAATATTTGTTCTAATATTCTGCCTTAAAGCTGAAAACTGTGCTTTTACCTTCTTTTAATGTGAAAAACATGAAAAACCTGTAGTTTCACTAAGCAGGGAACACCATGCTGGAAAAAACCTTTGGATTTAGAAGAGAGCAGCATGAACTTCAGCTGCAGCCAGCAGAACCCAGTGGAGCTCAACCAGTGTGGAAACCAAGTCCCACAGAACCTGCATCTGTTTTTACCGGAGCGATGATGTAAAACAGGCTTTAAAACACGCCGTGATAAAGTCTGTTAATTACCTTGCGTAAAGGGTTTGTGCTTTCTACTCAGTGACACAGGGTATTTCCCATACAAATACAGGGAAATACACGAGATCTCTCTGCTCTGGTCCCACTCTGAGGGCAGGTTGCAGAAACGTTCCGACACATCTCCACGATTTTCGTCATGTCAATTGGTAACCTCGGGCAATGTATTAGTGAGTGTGTGTACAAAGGGTGCTTCGTACTCTCCACGAGGAGTTTGTGTACAGACCTCGCAGTGTCTGAAGCTCCCGGTGTCTGAGGAGAGCCCACAGGGAGGACAGAGATGGGGCTCTTTGTCAGGAACTGCAGTGACAACAAAGGGCACCGGGTACAAACTGAACGACGGGGAATTTAGGTCGGATATACAGAAGAGCTGTGTTGCTGTGAGGGCGATGAGCGGGATGAACTGGAGCAGTTGCCCAGAGAAGCTGTGGTGGCCCATGGCCGGCGGTGCACAGGCCAGATGGGCTTTGAGCAGCCTGGTCTGGTGGGAGGCGTTCCTGCCCAGGGCAGGAGGCTGTGTCGGCATGATCTTTAAGGCCCCTTTGAACCCAAACCATTCTATGATTAACCAATGTCAGGGTTTTTTTCCCTTTCCCTCCACGGACGGCGCATCCAGGGCGAGCTCCGAGCCCGCGGGGACCCGGCACACACCGCCCATCCCGGGGCGGGCGGCAGCGGGGAGCCCCCGGCCCGGGCCCGCCCTCCCTCACGCCGCCCTGCCGCGGGTGCCCTGCCGAGGCCGGCCTCCCCTGCCCGGGGCCGCTCCTCAGCGCCCCGCGGAGAGGCCGCCATGGGCGGGGACCCAGAGGGGCGGCCCGGCCCCGCCGCCGCTGTCCCGTAGGGGGCGCCCGCCGCGCCGGGAGCGCCTCCCGCTTCCCGCCGCCCTTTGCCTCCGTCCCTGACCCGGGAGCGCCGCGGGCCCCAATCCGCGCGCGCCCGCCCCCCGCCCGCCGGCCAATGGGGGCGCGCGGTTCCGCGCCCCGCCCCGGCAGCCAATGGGGCGGCGGAGCGGCGGCCGGGCCCGGCCCCTCCCCCCGCGGCCGCCTCCCCCGCCCCGCGCCGCGCTCGCTCCCGCCGCGGCAGCGCCGTCCCCGCCGGTCCCGCCGCCGCACGGGCAGGGACGGGCGGCCCCGCCACCCCCGCGCCCCCCGCACCGCACCGCACCGCCTGCCCGCCCGCCCGCCCGCCCCGGGGCTCCGTCCCGCCGCGCCTCCTCCGCCGGCGCAGCCCGAGCCATGCTGCTCCTGGCCGCCGCCTTCATCGTGGCCTTCGTCCTGCTGCTCTACATGGTGTCGCCGCTGATCAGCCCCAAGTCTCTGAAGCTGCCGGGCGCGCACGTCGTGGTGAGTGAGGCGGCCCCGGGAGGGGCGCGGGGCGGGGGCCCGGTGTCCGTCCCGCTCCGCCGCTCGGCCCCGGCCCCGGGGTGGCTCCCGGGCCGCCCGCCCTGCCCGGGCCAGCCAGGGAAGGAGGGAAGGAGGGAAGGAAGCCGCTCTTCCCGGGGCAGGGGCGCAGGCAGTGCCCGCCGGCAGCCGGGCTGTGGATGGCTGCGGGAATCCCGCGGGATGGCAGGAGCGGGAAGGGAGGCTCGGGGGCAGCGCCAGCCCGGGGGGTGCCCCGGGTCCCGGAGGAATCGCGGGAAGCTGTTGGGGGCACCCCGAGCTGCCGGAACACCGGGAGCCAGGAGTGACAGGGAAATGACCCGTCCCGGTGGCCCGAGAGCCGCTGTGTGTCCCGGCTGGCTTCAGGCGGTGCTCTGAGTCACCACCTTCCAATCTCAGCCCCGGCTTTTTGAGACATTCCTGTTGTAGCCACCGGACACCTGGAGCTGTGTTTCCTTCCAGCATCCCCCAGGGCGGGGCGGTGGTGTGTGCACACGCACACAGACCAAAGGCCACATCTCTGATCGCCTGGGACTGAGAAACCACGGCAGGGGGGAGGAAATGGAAAGACCAATACAAAGGAAGTGGTCAGATGACACTCGAGCACCCTTTTGTCTTTAAGCACGTAGATATGGATGTCTCTGAGCAATATTTTGAGAAGATGGTAGAGGAAGTCTTGGGAAGAGCGTAGTGTTGGGAGAGTCCATGTCTAGTACATCACTGGAAGTTATATCAGTATGTGGCTTGGGAAGAGGGGGACAGAAGAGCGGGGAATACTACCCAGGTGCTTTCCAAGGGATTACAGAATAGTGAATTTGGGCACATGACAGCAAAGGAGTTCAGCGGTTCAAAAGATTCAGGGTCCTAGAATCAGCTCTCTCAGTTCATCTCCAAACCTTCAGGGTATGTTTTGTGCAGAGAAGCTGCAGTCAACTGTTTGTTTAAATTTACTGTAAGCGAGTAGTTTTGGTTTGGCTTTTACATTATTATTTTTAGGAGTTCCTCTTTGGAGGATGGAGCTGTCCCCAGAATGATTAAGGTGTTTTCAAGTTGCAACAGTGCTCCCAAGTTGCTTTATGCAGTAGGTGTTAACTTGGGTGCTGTAACTGGCTTTACAGCATCATGTTCTGTGTGAGGTGTGTTCAAGGTTGCATTAAGGTTCTTGGGTTACGGCTCTTTCCCTGCAGGAGAATGATTATTGAGGCAAAGGTGAAGGGCACTTACCGGCTTTCTGTGACTTTTATGAAGAAATAGAATAGCAAACATAAAAAGTTAAATGGATTTTGGTTGATTGGTTTTAATTATTTATATATGCAGTGATTGCACAGAGTTTTGTTCATTCCGTATAGTGAGTAAACTCTTTAAAAGCCACTGTGCTGGCTGTTCTAATCAGAAGGGTTCATTTAAACAAGTTCATGTTGAAAATGATGAGACTGTTCTTGTTGGAGAAACCTCCCTGTAACCATTGCTGCTAATTGGCAGTTTAAGCTCAATTTGGTACCAGTGGAAGTCTGAAAAACAATATTCCTGCAAGTCTTGTAAAATTAGTTCAACTAGAAAGCTAACTATATGAACATATTGATGAACAAAAAGGCTGTAAGATATATCCAACTTGATGATACAAATAATAATCTGCAGGCAAACAGTTTTATTGATGTCACCACTTGTAGAACTGCTTGTTTTATTTTGACATCAGTTAGACTCCTAAAATGTTTATGCAAACTAATGAAATATGGAACAGTTGGTTTGGAGATTACTAGTTCTTAGATGTGTAGATGCTGGTAATAATGCTGGACACCTGTACTTGTGGATTTCAGATTCCCTAATGTCATGCATAAGGAACAGCATTGGATGATGGTAATGTAAATCAGAAATACTATTCAAGAAGATGCTCCACACTGTAAAGTGAATTCTTTAATCATATGCTGGGGGTTAACATTCTCTGCTACTGAAATGACTGAGAGGCTTCATGAAAATATTTAAGGACCGTAACATTATGTAAGGGCTTCTCTGAAGTCTTCTCACAGAAAAAGATCAAAATCTGTTTCAGTATCAGGCCTCAGTTAATCCCACTATTGAAATAAATAAAAGAACAATGACCTGCAAATAGCTGGTTGAGCCCTTTCAAGAGAGCAAGTGATCGTCATTGCACGCTATAATTTTTCAAAATATACCTGAATAAATTGCTTTACTGAAGCAGAAAATGTAACTCTTCCCTAGAAACATTCCTTTCTAAGGGTCTATTGAAAGTATAATGAAACTGTTACATTTCTGAAGGAAGGTCATTAGGCAATTTCAGAGGTTGTTACATACCAGTTATTGAATTTTTGACTGAAGTCAGCATTCTTTTCACTTTTAATCCTTCAGAAAAATTATTTCTCTTTACTTCTAGCGATTAGGAGATATGTGAGTTATGGCTAAATAATTTACTCTGGCTGTCATTTATGGACAGGAATTTGAATCACAAAACTTGGGGTTTGGTTTTTTTTCCCCTTTGTCCTCTCCCACAGTCATTTGCATGATGGAAGCACTTGCTGTGTTAGGCAAGACATGGTTTCTGGAGAAATCATAGAATTACAAGACTTTTTTTTTTTTTTTCTTACAAAAGGAGTGCTATTCAGAGTGAGAGTCTAGAGAAATCCAAATTACTCATCGTCTAATCTCGTGGGTTCCTCACCCCCTCCTCTCCATCCTTATCTGCTGTGTATTTTCTTTACAGCAGCTAGCACCATTAAATGGTAAGGGCTTTCTCGGCTCTTAGGTTGGCTCAGGCATTAGGTTTAGCTTACTTTAAACAAAATGCCTCTTAGACGCTTAATACTTTTTTGCTTCTTGCATGACTAGGAAAGCATTGTCAAAGAAAGGATGTAAAAGTTATTTTTGTGCTGTAGAAATGCTGCTTCATGTGCTGAACTTTGTGTTTGGAGATTCAGAAGACAGTTTTATACATTTCTTACCTTGCCATTGGCTTTATATCTCTCCTTTGGTCTCAGGCTACAAACTAGTACATGTCATGGGTTCTGTGAGAATAAGTGAGTATTTTGGTAGCTGGCTGTAACAGCAGACAGGAATATGAAAATAGGCTAAGGCAGTCACCACTGCTGCATTTGCATTGAGCGCACTCGGACCTCATTTAATTGCCCTTTGTCAGGGATGTTACACCTGCTCTATACATTTTATCTCTTAAGTTTCTCTACAAAAGTTCTTGAGCGATTTTTAAAAACTCCTTGCTGAAAGAAATATTCGTCCTAATCCTCTCCTCTTGTTTCAGCCTTAATATTTCTAAAACCAAGTTGAATTTTGGAGAGAAACTCAAACCCTTGAGGTCTCATTGTCATGAACCCAGAGTTCAAATTAGCAATGGCAGGAGATGGAAAGGTGTTGTGTGCTTGGGACTGTCTCCCATTCAGTTTGACAAGGGCCCTTTTTCATGTGGATGTAGTTCAGGATGATCATGCATAACCCTCCTGCACATGGGCCATCTCTGGTCCAGTAATTTCCCCACTTCTGTGCAGAGCCTGGTTACTGTGGTTGGCTTTAAGGAAGGCCCATCTTGGTGTCTCGGCACTGTCACCCCTGTGCTGGGAGTGATAAGATCTGTGGTTTGGACACATCTGAGTGGTTCAACAAGAGGTAATTTTGGGTCTAATCAGGCATGCTGAGCACTTAGAGCAGATTAAAGGCATGTTCTGTTTCAGTAGAACCATCTATCAGAGCACTGATCAGAGCACTGTCTAAAAGCATGAAGCCAGCTTGCATACAGTTCTGAGTGAAAGTCGCTAAGTTCTGTTGGAGATGCTTTATCAAGTCTTGATTTTCATCATTTTTAGTGACAGTTCAGTTAATTTGGATTGGGGCGGTCTCATCAATTGAAGTGAATTTCCAGTATGTCAGATTTGAAGCTCTAATAGATCAATTCTCTACCTCACCCTGCTGTTTCCACCTACAAGGGGGAAATAAATCCTATGATTCTTAAAAATTTAACTCTGTTATCAAGGATCATAGCTGAAGAAGTTGAAGCCAGGGACTTTTTGGCATACCTAGTTTAATACTTATTGTTTTTCAAGCATAGAAACAGCTCAATAACACTTCTCAAAGGCTGGTAGTACTGCATTCTGAACATCTGAATTAATGCTAAGTTTTAAATGTGCCTTCTTGTTAAAATACTAATCTGTGATTTGAGTTGCAGTGGGCAGATTTTTATTTTTTGTAACTCCTCTGAGGCTGAGTTACAGTAAATTTTAAAAATGAGATCAATGGCAATTCAAATGTCTAGAATTATTGAAATGCAGTAGCAGTGTAGAACCACTGGCCACAAGGGTAAGGAATTGTAATAATATTGTCTATAACAGAGTAGGTGTGTGCTCTTCTGTTAGTTCTGTTAGGAACATACCTAACAGACCTCGTAGATTTGCTTACATTAACTTCATTATAGCACAAAGCAAACTTTTCACTGGTGTTGGGGATTTTTTTTCTTTTTGCTATGTACTCATGGTGAATGCTCCTGAAAGATGTATTAGTAACAACCTCCCATGTGCTTTTAGCGACCTCCCACCTAAATACTAAAATTCCCAGCTAATTGATCATCGACCAGTCTGACATGAGGTCTGTCCAGTGTCCTTGGGTGTGACTGCAAATAAAAACTTCCTTTTTCTGTTCCTTGCATGACTTCAGACATTGTCTTTCTGAAACGAACATTAGCATTGTTTGACAAGCTGGAGGCTCGGTGCCAGTACCTTCACCTGCAGAGAATTCCTCAAGCTCTGGTGTAGTTCACCCATTCCTGACAGTCACCAGTTTGTGCTGGTAGTAATCAGCTGGATCACCAAAAACTGGAATTGGGGCAGTCTTCCATGCCCATTGATTAGTGCTGGTGCACCTGCTGCTGACCTGTAGAAGCATCTCACACATACTGTGGGTCTGAGGTCTGCCTGAATGTATCAAACCACTTTAATCTTTTCAGATATGTATTGAAATATTGCAATCTATTTTAAGAATTTCGGTGTATTTGTTACTTCTTTCCTTCCTGAAGCATTAAATTAATTCTGTGGTTCTGCTGAAGTCCCAAATCAATAATAACACACCCTCTCTTAAGGACTTATTTACTCTGAAAGCTGTCATCGTTGGTTCATAGTACTGGAGGCAGGGTTTTGCCTTTCTAGAGCAGCACACACATCCTGGAGTTATCCTCAAAGGTTTGGGTAGTGTGAAGCTGATCTTGCAGAGTCAGTTAGAAGTTAATCCGAAGCAGTTCTCTCTAATAACAGAGGAAGCCTAAAGAACTGAAATTAGTCTTTGTCAGTGCTACACCCATTCTTGGCCCATTTGCGGCTTAAGATGAACCAGTCAGAAACTGTGGATTGTGTTGTAAATCTTTGCTGGGATTATTTTATTTGCACTAAGCTGTTTTTGAAGGCTAGTGGTAAAATACTCAAATGAAAGAAGAGTTTAGTGACTCATGGGAATGTAGTTCTGCCTCTTCTGACTTTACTGCCTCCGGGAGTGGAAAGAATTTTGAGGATAATGCATCTCTGAAAACAAAACTGAGACATTGCCTAATGAGGAGACAACACAAGGCTTTTGATAGGACGTGTAGTTAGAGATTGGGATCTTTGCTGTTGCTCTTATTAGCTCAATGCCTCAATTTTCTTAGAATGGATGAGGTAACCATTCACTGGAGTCTTTGGAAAGCTTTTGATAAAGAGCAAAAGGCGATGATGTCCAAAGAAATATGAATTTCATCTTCTTCCAGTTCTTCTGAACTAATTTCATCAATATGAAATATATTGATTTATATATTTTTTCTTTAAAATGGGTATTTATATTTCTGGATATTTTGTTCCAGTATTGTCTCAATATGACTTTTAATGTGCTGTTTAAAGAAAATTCAAATAACATGGGTATATAAGGAAAATACCAGTGTCCAGAACCAAAGGCACTTGCAGACTGAGGCTGATCCAAGTCACCTAAAGGTATCAAGGTAGACATTTTTATTTTAGTCAAAAAGAGAGGTCAGGGTTGTCATCTTCATCTTGTTCCACAGGTAGTTTGTAAGTAGGTTTATTGAGAGTAGTGAGAGAGGTGGTAAGGTGACCTTCACCTGTATGTTGGTGTGATTTGTCAGGGTACTTTTCTGCAGCATATGATGCAGGACTGTAGCCATCAACCTGTATTTGTCTAATATTATCAAAATGTTAACTTCCTCTTTGCATATAGGACTATCCAGGTGTTACAGCTTGGAGGAAGAAGAAAAGGTTATGGAAGTTTAGGTGCTGGCATCCCCACTAAACTGAAATAGCAGGATGGAATGGGGGCAGTTCAAGGTTCTGACTGGGGGACTGAAAAATACAAAGGGCCAATTGTTGAATTAATGGGATTTTTTCTTTTGATAAGAAAGAAGGTGTTTTCTATTTATGTTTACATGTTGACTTCTTCAGAAAACAATCTGCAATAGCTGCTATAACAAGTAATTTCTGCTGTGGCCAGGTATGAAGGGGCAGTATGTAATGGCACTATCATGGCATTAGTAGTGATTTCCAACTTTTAACAACACGCTTTTGGAAATTGCCTATGGAACATGTGAGAGCAGCCACATCAGAGTGGTCTAGGTGTGCCCGACAACAGAAATAACCAAAAATTACCACTGAGGTAAAACTAGTTTTAGGGTAGAAACAAAGGCTCATTAATCTATTCAGATCTTGTGTTTCATTCATACTCCATAAGTAAGCTAACTTTAGTGCATCTCCTGTATTTGTATCTCATCGGGTGATATTTTAACCTCAGAACGTTTTTAGAATTTTCATGTGATTTGACTCATACATATGTGAGAAGGAATGAGAACAGTGGACTAACATTGGTATTTTCAAATAACTTTTAGGTAACTGGAGGCTCCAGTGGAATTGGAAAATGTATTGCTATTGAATGCTATAAGCAAGGTGCTTTCATAACACTGATTGCAAGGGATGAGGTAAGTGTATGTGTAATTTTACTGACTAAACTGTTCACAAAATCTGGATGGGGGAGAATAGTTTTGGACTTGATGATTATTCATACTTCTTCAGTGTATATTTTAAGGGGACCCTAAGCATTCCAGATTAATGTATTTGAATAGCAGAGGTGGCTGCCTTTTTAAGAAGCATAGCCCAACATGGAATTTGTGATTAGCTTGCCTTAACACTTTGTCAGTGCTGTTGCTTTTGTTATATCATTGTCTAGATCTGTGCCAGAGCACAAAATCAGGAAAACCCCTATATTGGTTAAAACTGTAGAATTTCTCTGCAGTAAGTGACATGTGGGAACTTAATAATCTCTAAAATTCACAAACTATACTGGTGTCTAACCAGCATTAGATCATATTTTTTTACTAGTGAAAAACTCTTCATCAAGACAGCTCTGGAAAGAAAAGCATTGTTTTTGTTGTTGTTTTTTAAATAAGAGGTATTCAGAAATTAATTTGAATTACTCTGTTTTCAGAACAGGCTGTTTTATTTGTTGCAAAACCCCTAATTATTCTGGAAACAAAAGAACTTAATTTTTTGGAGGCCCTCAGTCACAGCTGATTTGATAATTCACTTACACTTGAGAACTTACTTTACATAACCTTGAATGTAGTCAGAATTAAGAGAATTTTTCTTGGAATGATTATTACACTTTGACTTTACTGGAGTTTTGGGGTTTGATGATTTCATGCCAGTGATTATTCTGCAGGAAGGTTTATGTAATATCACATAAATATGAAATAGAGCCAAAATAAAGGAGAAGAATCAATACGTGCAGTCTCAGGTGCTCTCTGTAGCATGAAAGAAAAGCATTAAACTGTAGAAGTCATTACTGGCTTTAGAACACAAAGTGAAAAACAGAGAAGTGAGTTCTTGATAAATTTCATGTTTTCATATCTTTGTAAGTCTTCAAAATGACAGTAAATGCTTGACTGGTTGAGGATAACTTTGGGGGCTTTAGGGGATGTTTTTAAACTCTACTGAAGTACTGAGAGCTAATACTGCTCTCAGAACTGCGTTTCAGTTGTCTTTGTGTCCATTTCAGAACAAGCTGTTGCAGACGAAGAAGGAAATAGAAAAGTACTCTGTTAATGACAAGCAGGTAAGGTCACTGCCAGGAGGGGCTGCTGCGTGTTTTGTTTAAGACAGTGACTACAACAGTGTTCACTGGTCTCGTCTTTAAAACAAAGCTGTTTGACAAAACTGAGGGAGGACTCAGTATTTAGATTCAGGAATGCCAGTCTGTTTACATGAGATGCTCTGAGCTCTTGCTATATTTGCTGTTGCCTAGCTAGTGCATTAGCCTGCTTTTCTTAGAAAAAGATGTCTTCATCTGTAGGTGTAGAATGCTTTTTTGGATAGCTGCAATTTCCTGTCACTTGATAAGCATTTTATTCTTTCAAATGGAGTGGAAGAACCAATTTTTTTTTGCCTCAAATACCATGTTTTTGCAATTCATAAATGCAACATCTGTCTTGGGAAAGAAGTTTAGTTGCTTCTTCCCAGGTTTATTTCACTACGTCATGCTTTTGTTCCTTTTCCTGACAAAGTACCTGTTACACAAGTTAAATTTGTGAAGTTCTGAGACTTCTAAACATAGAAGCTGCTTTGCTGAATAGATAATGCACTCGTGCATGAAGGCAATGATTTAGAGCTTGCAGAAGTACTAGCTTAGAATAGCTAAGCTTGCTGGTTCAAAACCTGCAACCTTGAGGTGAAATATTAAAACAATTTTTTCTTACTACTAATAATGAAGGGCAGAGGGGAAATAGTACTGAAACTATTAACATATTTGACTTCTTGTGTTTCAGAAACTTTGTTGATCATGAAAGGAACTCAGTAACTAAGTTCCTTTCATGATCACTAATAGAAGCAATTTATTTGTCCATAATTTTGGGAGGCCCTGAATCCCAGCTCATTTGAAAATTTACTTACATTTGAGAACTTACTTTAAAGTTCTCAAGAACTTTAGAGATTTGAATTGATAAATTAGATATTCTGTTGAAAAGAAAAAAGGAAAAAAAGCTGAATATTTGTGGGCAAAAATGTTTGTATAGCAGCTGATACAAAAAAATTTAATACCTTAATTTATAAGATAAGATTCCGTCTTTGCTTCCTTATATTTTTGTCAAATGGCTCCAGCTGTTCTTTTCTTTTTCTGTGCATGCTGCCTTACTCAGATCAACTTTGTTTGAAAATCTAAGCCATTTGAGGTGAGGAGAAGCTGTATTTTGCCCATTAAAAAAACCCAACCTGATAACCATTTTCTTTTAGCTGCTCTAGCAGTTTCCCAATCTTAGGATTACAGTTAATCCCTTGTCAAACACTCTGTCAGGATGTTCTTGTTAAAATCTGTCCTAGCTTGATAGATGCAGACTTTTAAAAAGACTATTGTTCATTGCATGTACCTAGGAGTTTCAGTGAGCATCTCCAAAAGCTCCTTCAAGGCTGAGCAAGCTCCAGTGTGCACTGACTAGGACTTTTTTTGCAGAAGCAGTTTCAGGCTTGCAGCCAGGTTAAGCAGCTGGCAGCGGAGGTGATGGGCAGGCTGGTCCTCTGTAGCTGCTGTTGGGATGGGAACGTGGTCTCAGGGAAGCCTGACTGATCCGAATGGAAAGAGCAGAACTGGAGAAGGCAGGGAGTCTGAGGCAGAGCTGGCACCAGAACAACAGATCAAAAGCTGTAAAGTGACAGTAGGTGAACAGAGAAGCTGTACAAAAAGATTACTGAAAGGCTGTAGAGAAAGGTGATGCCTGGTAAAGATAACATACACAGACTGTTGATCACAGAATCATGGAATGGTTTGGGCTGGAAGGCACCCTGAGGATTGTCTAGTTCCAATTCCCCTGCTCTTGGCAGGGACACTTTCCATTAGACCAAATTGCTCAGAGCCCCATCCAGCCTGCTCTTGAACACTTCCAGGGATGAGGCATCTACAGCTTCTCTGGGCAGCTTGTGCCAGTGCCTCCCAGTAAAGAATTTCTACCTAATATCTAATCTAAACCTACTTTCAATTTAAAGCCATTTCCCCTTGTCCTGTCGTTACATGACTCTCTTCAGCTTTCTTATAGGCCCCCTTTAGGAACTGAAAGGCAGCTGTAAGGTTTGCCTGAAGCCTTTTCCATGATACATAACCCCTCTCTCAGTCTGTCTTCATAGAGGGGCGCTCCACCCCTTTGGTCATTTCTGTGGCCTCCTGTAGACTTGCTCCAACAGTTCCGTGTCCTTCCTGTGGTTAGACCCCAGAGCTGGATGCAGTGTTCTGGTTGGGGGTCTCAATAGAACAGAGGGGCAGAATCCCCTGCCTCTCCGTGCTGCCCACGTTCTTTGGATGCAGCCCAGGACACATTTGGCTCTCCGGGCTGTGAGTTCTCTTTGCTGGGTCATGTCCAGCCTCTCATCCACCAGCACCCCCAAGTCCTTCTTGGCAGGGCTGCTCTCAATCAGTTCATCTCCCAGCCTGCATCAATGGGGAGGATTGCCCCAGCCCAGGTGCTGTACCTTGTACTTGGTCTTGTTGAACTTCATGAGATTCCCCAGGACCCCCTTCTCAAGCTTGTCCAGGTTGCTCCTCCTGTCCTTCACATCTGTCAGTTGCAGCACCAAGCTTGGTGTCATCTGCAAGCTTCCTGCAGATCTCATTGTCTGTGTCACTGAAGACACTGAATTGTCCTATGTCAAGCTAAGAGGCAGAGATACTCAGATTATTTTTCTCTTGGGCATGTGCTGTCGCTGTTCAGCTCTTGGATGCACACTTGAAACCAAGTTGCATTGACAATCAGTTTGGCCTAGATGTATCTTTAATGTTTCTCTTTTGCCTGTGATTTAGTGCTGATGGTGCAGCCTCTACTGATGTAGGTGTGCACTGGAACAAAATCCTTACCCTTAGGGGTTTTTTCCCAGTATTTTTTAAATGCTTTTTCTAATCTAGAATATTCTCAGTTACTTTACTGAGTTGATCTTTTATTGGGGAAAGCTTTATTAATGATCCAACACCATGCAATATTTAGAACAAAATGTGATGAGCAGGGCTGGGCATAAAAATACTTCTGGTAGCATATTCTGTGTCCTAGATGTGGACCTATGGTCCATATTTTGGAGTAAAGGAAATTAGTATATGGTAGCAGAAAGAATGTATGATAATGGAAGCAAAGAAGTGAATTGTAAAAGGTGATAGTAGTCAGTAAAAGCTGTGGTAGTTTCCGAGTGTGTTTTTCACAGTGTAACTAATCTATGCAATCTGTTAAATTAATAAATTGCTCCAATTTTTATAGAGAGCTGTGATTTACTTCATCTCCTTACTGATCTTGGCAAAGATAGCCAAATGTTAATTCAATGTTGTTTGCGTTCAGCTGCTGTTTTGTTCTTAAACTTACAAAAAATATAAATGTTTCCAGAATGTAATAAATGCCTTAAGGCGGTTCCTGTCAATAACTTGTGCCACAAGTTTACTCTGCTGTCCAACTGCACACGATGCTGGGAGGCAGGAATAGCCAACCTGCTGTACAGGAATGGCAGGCAGATTCTGTTTATGCGGCTAAGAAGTGTCACAGTCTGACCAGGGGCAGGACTGATGAATCACTGGCTGCCAGAGCAGTTGGTTACACTGTGGTGAGCCTTTTTTTATGTATGTGTTTGCCCACGTGATAAGCGGTCATGAGCATACTTGTTACAAACTACTGATGACTTTGTTTTATTTCATCTCTGACTTTTAAATTAATTGACCAAAGTAACAGAAAGGATAGAAGTTGGATCAAGAATACAGGAATTCCTCCTGTTATTGCAATAGGAATTGGCTTTTCTGCTCAAGATGAGGAATTGCCCCAGACCCCTGTTGATGGCTTAGCAGAGAGAGTGGCATATTTGTCAGTACCTGGTGTTTGCAGCACTCTTACAGTTTGGAAGTGGTAACCCAAAATAAGCAGTGCTTTCTTTGGCCAGAAGTTGATTTGAAGGTGCTTGAAAACCTGGATTCTGAGACCATCTTGCTGAAAGTAGTCAGTAACTTTCAAGGAAAACAGGGCCTAACTTTTAGCTGCAAGAAAACCATATCACTATCACCTGTTTTCCTTCATCCTGCCCACCCACCCATCCCCTCTGCCTCTTTCTTCCTTGGTTATTTTAATTTTTCTGTATCTTTCAAGCTAAACCCCTTAACGTCTGATTTTCAGACAAGGAGTAAATATGTACATGTGCCTTCACATTTTGAGATATTTGTGACATTGTGCAATGAGTCAGTTTCTCATAGAATTTTTGTTTTCATTTTGTCCTTGAGGTGTCCCAATTAAATATTATGTAACTAGGTTTACTACTATTCTTGAAAAAAAAAATAAATCATGAAATAAGGAGGTAGTGTGCATTGCAAGTGCTAAAATTAGCAGGTTTTTAACACTTGGTTTCTAAATTTTGGACCAGATTTTTTTTTTGCGGTGCTGATGCTGCCGTTTCAGGGTAACACTGCAATCATGCCTTGATATGAGGTGGAAAAAAACATTTTTTCCTTAAAGATGAGCCTAAGCCATACAAATGGTTTGACTTATGTTTAGCTGAAGAAAGTTAAATATATCACTGGGGAATTTTGATTGTCTTAGTTAAAATAGCTTTTACTAAACTTGATGTAAATAACTCGGTCAATAGTGTGTCTTAGTACAGTAAATTAGAAATTGTACTTTGCACATGAGTCACTGCTTTGAAGAGCATGAAGTGCTTATTTGTTCTTTATGTAATCTTTATTGTACTAGAACCTGTGTGTGAGGGAGAGGAGCTTGGAGGCAGCAGAAATTGCTTTCACCAGTGTGGAAGATGTTCAGAATATCTTGTCAAAAAGACTTTTTTTGTGAAAAGGATATGACATTGGGCTTGTTTCATTTTGAAAGGCTCTAAGTCAACAATTACTGGACTTTGTGTGCTATGCAAATGTGCTCTTGCTTTTCTTTTCTAGGTTGTACTTTGTATTTCTGTTGATGTGTCTAAAGACTACGAACAGGTGGAGAATGTTCTAAAACAGGTGAGGAAATAACTGATTCACCTACATATCTTAAGAAACTTCTCTGTGTGTTGTATTTCTGTTGGAAATAGTTTCTTATTAGGTATGGTGATTCCTCATAAAGAATATCTTAACCTCTGTCCCCTGTTCCAGGCTCAGGAGAAGTTGGGGCCAGTTGACATGCTTGTAAACTGTGCAGGAACATCAGTTACAGGAAAATTTGAGGATATTGAAGTGAATTCTTTTGAAGTAAGTGAGCATACTTTTTTTATTTAATCGTATGATAATTTCTTATTTAACCATTCTAACAATTAGGTTGCATTCCTGTGTCTGCAGACTTGAACAGTGTTACACTTGACTTGTGCTAGCTCTCAGAGTCTCTTCAGATTTGCAAGGGTTGCTTCTAACTTCTCACCTAACGATTTCACATAGTTTCTTTTTTTTTTTCTGGTGAAGATTTTTCAAAAATATTTTTAATCTATTTAAGAAAAATGGAGCAGTTATCAGTGTTCAGTTCTGAGATGCACAAATTGTTTCAGCTTGAGAAGCTGCTGCTCTGATGAAAAAAAGAAGCTTCAAAACACCTGTTTTCTGGTTACTTTTTGCCCTCAGGCCTCCATTCATCTACAGATAATGCTGAATAATCTGAAAATACTAAATGGGCATAATTTTATAATAATTTTGAATCTATTTTATTGTTTGTATAGGCTATCAGTTGTGTTTTAGTTCTTGTAGAGAATGAAATTAAAGACTTCCCTTTATCCTGGCAAAGAATAAAATCTCTGGAACATGAAAATACATAGCATTTTTCCTGTTGCCTGTTTTAGAAAGCTCTTTAAACTTTCAGTATGTTTTCATGCATCATGCATAAATGGATTGCTTCCTGGAGGCTGTTCAGGTTAGATTTTCCCTGAAATATTATTCTTTTTTCCTTCAAGGCCATATGGTTCACAGTATTATCAGTATCCTGGATGCTATTAAGACTTACAGGATTTCTTTTGGCTTGGAGTGAGATTTTTAGCTATAAAACAGTTTATGAAGCTGTAGAATAGAAAACAGTTGTTTCTTTTGCCAGAACAGATCTGGTGAACTTGATTGTTAAAGCAGACTTAAGTAGGGTTTTTTTTTATAAATAAGACCAAACAGATGAAGAATTCTGGATCTGTGGCTCAAATACCCAAATATTAATCTTGTTTGTGCAGAGATTAATGGCAGTGAATTACCTGGGCAGTGTTTACCCGAGCCGAGCAGTAATTGCTACCATGAAGGAACGCAGGATGGGAAGGATTGTGTTTGTGTCATCTCAGGCTGGGCAGTTAGGCCTCTTTGGATATACAGCTTATTCTCCAACAAAATTTGCTCTTCGAGGGTTGGCTGAAGCCCTGCAAATGGAGGTATGTGTGCAATAATTTTTAAATAATTTTGATCATAAATAATTTTGTTTCAACTGTCACCACAGGGCATTTTCATTTAAATAGGTTGGGAGGGGCGTTATATTGTGCAGCCTTGCTAATATCTGTGTGCTATTTGCCCTCATTTGGCAGCAGGACAATCCTATTGTTCTACATTGGTTGAAAAAACTAACCTGATTTCTGTTGCATAAGATAGAATAGATTGAATCTATTCCTAGAACTGCCTATGAGATGTGCAGACATTTTTGAACTTTTTATTTTAATTAAAAGGACTAGATTTTTAAGACTTTTGATTAAAAGCCTTCTTCAAGGTTCTAAGTGCAAAATGATAATGAAGATATGACATGGATGCATGAGACAGGCCAATGATTGCCAGTTTGTTTGAGAGTCTGTGGTAAGTGGTATGTGAGCCATATATGAAACTGTAAAACTCCTAAGCTAGAATTTGAGGATTGTCCACCAAAAAAAAAATTGGGTTTGCAATGACTTGCCCTTCTATATTTTGATATATATGAGCTTTTTATCCTGCAGTGATCTAAGCTTATGTTTAAGACCAAAACCAAACAAACACTATCTTCATTATTCAATGGAACAAGGTGGGTAAGTACATTGTAGTAAGGCAGAGATGACTGATTTGAAAATTACTTTTGTCATTTTCCTGTCAAGAATGTATATTTGAGTAATTGAATGTTTTTATATAAAATGCCTTTCTTTGGTTCCATACCCTTGTATAGTCCTTGTCATATGCCTTGGTCAGGAGAAAAATGTAGGGTTAAACTGCCTCTAATAATTTGTAGTTTGCCAAATAGAACAGTGTGAGTGCAGGGTTTTTCTTCAGACTGGTGACAGATACTTTTGTGAAGACTGAATTATTCAAGACTAAATTAGAGTGTTTATGGGTGTGTGGTGTGGTATTTCAGGAAGTGTTTTCAATATAGAATGTTTCATAATAGAAATTAAAATTATCAATGTTTTACAACATTTTGCTTTATTGTAGCCCTCTGAATATTTTCATTAAAAGCTTTTTTTTTTTTGTATTGGAGTACAGATTTGCATTGTAGCAGTTCGAATAGGGTTGCACTAAGTGATGTAATTCTATGACACGTACATACAAATACATAACTAAATACAATCCTTAATGTAAGACCTTCCATTTTCCCTCACATTTTCCAATTATTTTTTGTCTCGTTAGACTTCGACCTCTTGCAAGTTTATACCATGAGTTCAAAAGCCTTGAGACTCGTAAAGATAACAAATCTGAATTTTACATGTTTGTTGGTTTTTTTCCTCAGTGAAAGCATTTTTGGCCTTGTGTTTATAAATGTTGGGTACTGTTATTTGACAGTGGTTTAGTCTTCTTTTAGAAATTGAAACTGGTAAAATTGTAGACTTAAACTACTTTAATATTCATCCTAAATGTCTTGAAAACCACTGAGATTCACCAAATAATTTGCAAAGTTTTTAGGGACTTTTATTAGAAGAAGCACCACAACCACCTTTTAAAAATCTTTGCTGTTTTGTTTCTCATTTGACAAAGATAGAAGTCTTGAAATTTCCGAGTACTTAACCCTAGAAGCAATTTGAATTCGTGCCTGCTGAACATCTTAATTACAAGAGAAATTGATGAAATTATGAGGGACATGTAAAGGCTGTCAGTATTAAGATAACAATGTGTTTTTTTAATGTTTTTGTAAAACACAGGTAAAACCTTACAATGTCTATGTAACAGTGGCCTATCCTCCAGACACTGATACTCCTGGCTTTGCAGAAGAAAGTAAAACAAAGGTAAATTGCCCTTCAGTTTTCAAAATCAGTATTTTTAAAGCATATTAAGGTTTTAAGAAGTACTCTTTAAACACTTGAATTTTACCAGTTTTTAACTATTCGGAATTATATAGCTTGTAGGATAATTTTGTGTAGTTTCTGGTCCTGAGGCTTTAATACTTGCCTTTAAGATCTGAAACATTGCAGAATATTCTTGCATGCAATCAGAACACTGGTGTGGGATGGTAAATTGTAAAATCACTATTTGTTTTGATACTAAAGCTTAATTAACCAAAAATAATATTCCTATTTTGCATCTTCGATAATGTGTGGGTGTTGCGATAGATGTGACGGATCAAAGTAAACCTCTGTTCCTTCAGTGGAGCCTGCAACCAAATCATATTGTATGAATGCATGCAATGACCCAGTTCAGTAATGGCTGTTTTGTAGTATTACAGTAGAAGAGAAACTCTCTTGCACACTGTGTTCATAGTGGAAATGACAGTATCACTTTTCAGAAGGATACGTCAGCAGCAGGAGGCCTTTTTCCATTTGGATTACCTTAAAAATGAAAGTTTTGATCTTTAGTCACCTCTTGTCATTTGCCATCTCCATATGTGTGAACTACAATTCTAAAAATCACATTCAGGCCCCCTGTCCAGACTATAGCATCAGGTAACCATAAAAAAATTTCTTTATTTTTTATTTGCATACTGTGAACTAGAAGTATCTGAGGCTATTATGTTTTCAGCATGCACCATCACGTATAATTGGAAATTGAGCTTGAATTCCATTTTGTCTTTCACCCTTTGAATAAGAATCAGTAGGGATTGTGTAACACAATTCTTACTTCAACATTTCTTGATACAGATATTCTGTATTAAATGTATACTCCCACACATCCGCATAAAGTGCCCGAATTAGACATCTGCAGATACTTGTATAGCTTGCATATTCTCTAGGACTTTTTCCTTCATAATAGCCTATTTCAAGGAACCAGCAGGCACCAGCAGAATGTACTGTTCATCTAAGATTTCTCTTTGAAAGAGATTCAGAGAGATTTCTCATTTGTCAAAAAAGTCTTGTCTTTTAGGAGAGAATTATCTTTTGTTTTAGTCTACATGACCTCTTTGGATGACCTGCTCCTAGCATGATAGTGTACCTTAAATCTCTGCAGTATTGCATTGCTCTGATATTAGATACTCATTTATTGGTGCATTTATTTAATACCGCTGAATTAATATTAATACTTAATACTACTTAGAACATATGCCTCTATCTTGCATCTCATTTTTCTCTGTAATCATCAAATGTAGTAAAAGAAAAAGTCAGGAACTAGGTTACCGCTTTCCTGTGTTTAATCAGTAAGCTTTTTTGAGGTAGCTGCCTCACAATTGACAGCTGTGCCTTGGCCAGCTTAATAGCCAGATCCAGCATTTATTGGCTGATTTCTGCCTGCCTTATTCCCAACATGTCATGAACTTTAGCTGTTGCTCCTGAAAAGGTACTATTTTTTTCCAAGATTTAGAGTATTTGAATTACTGATCATAACCCTGTATCTCATTCAGATTTGTTTGATGCTGGCTAGTAAGCTCAAAAGTAAATAAGGGGCTGTGAAATGGAGATCTGGTGACATGAGCCATATCACTGTTGAAATGCAGTAAAAGGCTTTTGTGTGTGATTTCTGCTGGCAAAGACACTGATGTGCCCCTGGCCACCCTTAAAATACACATACTAAAAAAAAATAAAATTCAGTGAGCTTGGTCAATGAAATCAGAACTCATAATTCTACAAATATTGCAAAATAGGCCTCTTCCTGTGAAATTTAATTACTGTAGTACTTTGAATTGATGATGAGAAACCTGTGGTTGCTCAACTTTTCCCTAGAAGTGCTTTTTTAAAAAATAATAATCTCAGAATTAAACTAGACCCAGTATTAGAGTAGGCTGGAAAAGAAAAGCAAGCTGTTTTATAGGATCTTAAAATATTTCAGGCCTATCTTATACTTCATTTCTGGCAAAAAAACATAAATGAGCGAGTGCAAGTACTGAGGAAAATAGTTAAAGAGTTTCAATAGCTTCTACTTAAAATAAAATACTTGGGGAGAAAAACCTCACTTTCATAGTAGTAATAAACTATATGCAAAAAAATACTACTCAAGGAAAAGTTGTCATTTCCCTTCATAAAATTGGACTATTATTTGTGAATGTGCTTATAGCTTTGTTTAAATGGATGTTTTAGATGACACTTACTAGCAGTGATGTCATTTGTGACAAGAGACCCAAACCCAACATTTGACATTCATGTATTTTTCTCCTGTGTGTTGTTAGTCAAACTTAAATTGGTGTTTTTCTGTTAAAGCCCTTAGAGACGAAGCTGATTTCTGAAACCTCATCTGTTTGCCAAGCAGAACAAGTCGCCAGAGTTATAGTGAAAGATGCCATAGTAAGTAAATTGTAGTTTTTGAGCATGTTCTGTGTTGAAGAGACTAGGATCACGTGTCACACTTGCTTGAGACTGTAAGATAATGGCTAAGCTAAGTGCAAAACCAATTACCACAGGACAGTTCTCTTAGGTTAGTTTGAACAAGAGCTGTTTCCGTTATTCTTCTTTTGCCACTGTACCCACAAATGATTTTATACAGTCTCTCGGAAGTCAAAGGTATGTGAAGTTGTGCATAGACAGAATAAAATGATGCATCAGTATGATGCAATGTCTCAAAGATGGATTATGAGTTACTTGAAAGCACTGAACTCTATTGACATTTTATGTATCAGATGCTATTTGTCTAACCTCAGAAGCTTGTTGTACTTTATTATTTTTCTTGAAGATGAGTTCATATAAAAATAATTTTACAATAAAGGAATGTAGTTGACCTTTTTTGGCTTTTAATATCTGAAGTATGTGATTTATGAGTGATTAAAATACATAAAATGCTGTTCTTAGTGTATTGCCTTTTTAAGATTTTTTTTCCAATGTTTTGTGTTAGGGAATGCCTCCATTAATAAAGCACCTCAGAATAGAAACAAACGTGAAATTTCATGATTGTAAAGCACACCCATTGCATCCTAAAATCTGCAATTACTTTGCAGTTCCAAATACTCTCAATCTTCAGCGTGGTTTACATCTACAGCAGGTGTTCAATTGTGAAGTTTTTACAGTGTTTGCACAAATACAGCACATAAACACAAAATTATATCTGATTTTGTTTTAGAAGCAAGTACTACCTCAACACAGTATTCTCCTCTGGTGATGAAGGAAAGCTAATCTCTCTCATTTTAAGCATCTGGTATATCTATACCATACTTTCTACACTTTGGATCATGTATTAGTTCAGATATGGTCTTTATGCACTCTGGCCATCAGCAGAGAGACTGAAATAGAAAGGAGAAGGTGTTCGTGTACCCTTAGGTGTGTGTTGGGAAATAATCAGCTCTAATAACCTCTACTTTGCATAGATTCACCCCTAACCCTGATTCAGGAACTCCACCTTTTCCTTTCACTTCCACATTCCATGGATTTAGTTTAGATTTAACGTTTCAGAAAGTCTCTTTTCTGGCATAAAGTCAAATGGAAACAAATAAGAGAAGCCTGGGAGTAGGAGCTGTAAACCTGCAATTTACTGTTAAATAATTAAAGTTGTTTAGTTGTTTGGGGTTTCTTCCTGATGTCTTTCCCCACCTTTTCTCCCCTCTGAATTGTTTAGCAAGCTGTGTCTTGCAGTTAAAAAACCTTGATGTAGGTGAAGGAGAACTTGCTACCTAGCATTTAAAATACACCCCCTTGCCAAATCTCATGTGATAAGCAAGCTAATTTTAACAAAAGGCAAGGTGTATTTGTCATACAATTACAGTACTGGTTGGTGATCTGTTAAAGTATCATTCTGTTTCTGAAATATGCTTATAGCTGCAAAGACTGTCATGTATTTTCTATAGAAGTAAGCATGCCTCAAGAAGAAATTCACAGCCTTTATATCTTGTAGAAATCTGCAGTAATTTAGCACACTCTCTCTAAAGAGAAGTTAGCTTCCTTTTCCATTTTTAAGTGAATGCCTTTTAGAATGTTGCTGTATAGCCCAAAATATTTTTGAGTATTTTGTTTCTTAATGTGGTCATATTTTTTTTACAGTAAAGTATTGCTAGTGATAGTAGTTATCTGTGTCCATCAAGAATAGCAGTTAAAATAAGACACATCATGCTTTGCCACAACTGAGTAAATTACTTTTTGTTTTCTTAATCCTTCCATCCAGCAAGGGAACTTCAACAGCTCAGTTGGATCAGATGGTTACATGTTGTCAATATTGACAAGTGGAATGTCACCAGTCACTTCTATTACTGAAGGTCTCCAGCAGGTAGGATTTGGGAAATACCTGTTATCGTAATTTCTGATAGTTTAAAATAATTTCAGAATGTAGAACATTATGCCAGCATGGTTTATCATTTCATCAAAGGGCTGTTAATACTGTGGCACTTGAGTTTAGGAAACTGCAGTAGTATTTTTAAGCTGAAGTAGCAAGTTGGGGAGTGAGCTAAGAGTATTCCCTGCTACTCAGTCCTGAACTGTTACATAGTTAGCTTGGTTTGGTAAGTTTGTTTTCTGAAGATTATATGACATACCTGCTTAGAACTTCTTCTTTTTAATTTTATGACTCAATAATATGGTGCAATCCAGGGTCCAAAATGAATTGAAAGCTGTTTCTCTCTGTTTCCAGGTTGTTTGCATGGGCATTTTTCGCATCATTGGCCTATTTTACCTAGGAAGTTTTGACAGCATAGTTCGTCGCTGCATGATGCAAAGGGAAAAATCTGAAAGTGCAGATAAAACTGAGTAATCTTTACTTTGAGTGGAAAGAAGAATGTCAAGCAGTCCTGGACAGCTTGCTGCTTAAGTGGGACTCAGTTTTGCTCCGGAAGGATTTAGGGTGGAAGTACTTGCATGTGTGACAGAGGAGTCCCCTCAAAAGCTATGAAAGAAAAAAAAACAAAAGTACAAATCCAGAAAATGCCAAACTATGCAAAAGTGTGAATGAGGATTAGATACCTTTTTTTTTTTTTTTTTTGGTGATTGGAGTTGGAAAGAATTTGGAGAGCTTGTAAGTGATCTGCAGAGTAGAATTTGAGAATGGACTATGGGCGGTAATTCTGGACAAATACTTACGTTTTCTCACTTTGGTGCTTATGGATGAAATAAGCACCATGACAGACCGGGCTGAAGTAGATTGAAGTCCCCTGAACAAGTTGGTGCCTTTTGCCAACGTTTTGGGACTGCTTTTGATTTAGAATGTTAACTTTTCCTTTGGCCAGTCTACAGATCCTTCTGTCAATGACGGCTTTCCTTATTCTGTCCAACATATGACTGTGGAAACCTGAAGATCACAAATATGTTTGTATGATCCAAGCTTTCTCAGTGTGGGAGTAATTAAAAAGTATGGTTTAATATATGCATACTTTCTAAAGGGAGATGAAGAACCCGTTCCCACAGAGAAATGCTAGGAGATGTCATCGGGTCTGTAGCTCTTCTGGCCTTTGAAGTACGTTGTGAACAAAAAAAATCAAACCAATATCAAGTGTGTCAGTTATGACTCAGCATTTTAAGCCATTGAAACAATGTACAATTTTTACAGATACCTAATCTGCCATTTTTTGCTCTGGAAAGGAAAGTGGCTTAATGCCACTGTTCTGCACATTAATTTCAAAGCTGCGAATGATGAGCCAAACCAGTAGTTGATTCTAGAATCAATTGTCATTAAAATGCCGGGCTCTTCCAGTAGCAGGAATGTAGCTTTTTAGGGCAGAGGGGTCAGGAGGGGGGAGAGGGGTGTGTCAGAATGTCAGAATGGCCTTCCACACTGCATTTTATCACTGCACGGAAAAGCTTTCACATGAGAAATTACATAAAATACTCTCCTTATATGACCCACTTCTAATTTGTTTCATTTACATTATATGAAACAAGGCTGCTCAATAACTGCTTCAGAATACACAGAATCCAGTGGTTGTTTCTAATAAATCTCATTTAACACTGAAAAAGCTTGATGCATAACAATGATGTTTTAAGGGTGCACTATGTATACAGTTTATTTAATGGACCACTATAGTAAGTGCCTTGTGAGCTGCTTTTTTTTTCAAAAGCTGCATATTTTGTATTTGCTAGCACTGCTGTGTTTTCAATGTCGTATTTCCATTTTCATTCAGTACTCTGGATCTAAAATTATGTGTAAAACTGGGCACTTTCACTTCTTTGAAAGTAATATTTGACAACCAAAATAAGCAAAATTGATTGCTTTTTTTAGGAGATCCTCTATATATCTATTTAAGAAGAGGTATTCAATTAAACAGAAATAAAATAATAGGTGGTTAACTGGAAAACCTTAGAATGTAATTTATTGAGGCTATTTTTTCCCCTCTGAATTAGGTTGATCACTTTTCAAATTTTCTTCACATAAAATAACTTGCTTTAATACCTGGTTATAAACATTTTTGGAGAGGATCACACTGGCGCCGTCATTTTAAGTGGTGAAAATTCATTAGATTGCAAATGTTGAGGCACTGTTGAATTCTTCACAAAGCCTGTGTTTTAGGTCCTGCCTCCTGATTTTGTTTAGATATGTGAAGTTGTGCATGCCTATAAATATAAGACCGATTTTGATAATATAGTGTATTCCTGCATTTTTAAACAGCTTGGCTTCAGTGCAAAGAAATCTAGTGTGCATTTGTATTTCCTGTGCTGCTTAATGTGAATGACATAAAGGAGCATTTATCATACATCCATTGTCAACATTGCTGTGTTTCTTAAAGCAACATAACAATGCTATTCATAGAATCATGAAGTGGTCTGGGTTGGAAGGGACCTTAAAGATCATCTCATTCCAACCCCCCTGCCATGGACAGGGACACCTTCCACCAGACCAGGTTGCTCAAAGCAGCATCCATCCTGGCCTTGGAACACTTTTTCAGACCCTGTGATCTATGTTATTCTTGTTCTGGTGCAAATCAAATACTCTTTTGACCACCTGGAAAACATACCAAAATGAGTGAATTGGTTGTGTTGTAGTTTGAATGAAATGCTTATGTAAATGACTCGATACCAGCACAAGCTTGAAGGTCAGGACTTAAAACCAGTAAGCCTTTGGATACTTGAATTTTTGGATCTTCAACTTGGAATGTTAAAGGGTTTGCATTTAAGAAACATGACCTAGAAGGTCAGAGCACACACAACGCTGTGGCAGCTGGGCCTCTAAAGCTTTCAGATTGGACATCTTGGATCACCACTCACCTCCCAGTAATGACTGATAGAATTCAGTGCAAGTGTCTGGATAAGTAAGACTACCAGGGGAAAGTTATGGCCCTGATCTACAGACACTTCAGTTTTGCAGACCTGATTTTGCAATCAGTGGTAAGTGCTTGTATTGACAGTGAAACTGTAGGTTGAACCCCTCGGCAATTGTGGAGATTGGAACAAGGTATGTTTTTTAAAACAAGAAGAATAATCTTTTTCATTGTTCTAGTTTCTGCTGTTGCAAGTTAATGATGTTAATTTTAGCTGATAAACTTCTCAACTGTTTTACTGTCAAAACAAGGTAAATTGTCAACTACAGCAACCTTTGGTGTATATTTTGTTTTCTTATGCAAATTCTCTTACCTACCAGTGTACTCATTTTAAGGTCCAATATAAAGTGAAGGAGATGCCTTGTAATCTTGTGGAAAAATGTTTAGCAGTTGAAAAACTCTCGCCAGTTTAAATGTTACAAAACCTCTGCATCGAAATGTTTTAGCAGTGTATTAGATCCATGAAGATCTTCAAATAGGCTCTACTTTCTACTTATTGTCTAATTGTCAATAATTTAATCACTTGTGCCATATCAGTTGGAGTCTTGTCTCTTGTTTTCTTGGTCAGCCTTTAAGATTCAATTTAGGCTTTGATAGTCTTTTTCATTCCATGTAGTTTCTAATGACTGTTTGCTTTATATACAGATTTATTATAATTTTACCTAGTTTACTTCACCAAGGTGTTCACGTGCAATTTAAATAGATTTAATATTTTAATAAGGAAAAATATATAGGTGAATAAAGTTTATTTGCTGTGAAAAACTCTAGGCACTTTTAAATGGTAAAGATATATAGCGTTATTTGTAAAAAGAAACTTTGTGCTTATTGCATCATCATTTTTTGTGCCAGAACTGTAAACTAGTTTTCATATTTTATATTTCTCAAAATAAATGGAGAATCAACAAAGCCTGTAACTTTTAACTTCTTTGAGAGGATAAATTCATTTGCAGGGCTTTGGTGTGGCGGGGTTTTTTGGTTTGGGTTTTTCTTTTTTTAAACCTGAGATTAGTTCAGCAGGAGTCTCTCAGTTTTTGGGACAGCAGAGGGGGCAACGTGTCCTTCCATTTTAGCAGCTTAGGGCAGAGGTGAAAAAGGATGTAAAGAATTCAACTGAGTATTGTCAGCAGACCCAGTATCCTCAAACTATAATGAAAGTGAGATTAAATTGAACAAACCTGCCTTTGTTGCTGGAGGTACTGCCAGTATGTCACCAGTGCTTGTGCTCTCTGGAAATGCTTGAGAATCCTGAGGAGCCAAGCAATGCTCATTCTTCCTAGCAGAAAACAATAGAAGTAATAGTTAGGGCAGATGGCTTTCTGTACCAGCACTGAGCACGCAGCTGTCTAGAAAATCACTGTATTATGTTGGAGCTCTGTGATAGGAAGGGCTTGAGTCTGTAGCTTGCCCCCAGCATAATAGTGAGGGAAAAATAGTGCCAGGATACTTATTCTCAAAGTAAGTTCAAAATCTCAAATGCTCAATCTTTTAAAAAGACATTTGTATTTAATTATCAGAGAGAAAATCAAAGATGGATTGAGGAAAGCATGTACTGTCTAAAATGTGTTGCTGATGCTAATCTTTTAATTCCCCAACATGCTAAGTTTTGAAATGAGAGAAGGCCATTTTGCAACTGGAGCTCCTGATTTTTCCACTTCAGTACAAGTAGCAGGCCAAACACAGATTTCTCCTCAATCTTTGAGGAGATTGATAGATTTCTACTCAATCTTTTTCATAATTTAGCCTTGTAAGTGAAATAAGATTATCTTATAGTTCCATTTAGTTGGGTTTTTTCCTGCCCAGCCAGTACCAGGCATGCTGTAGAGTAGGTTTGTGCATGATTGTCACAAGCTGGTAGTAAAAACTTCATGAAATCATTTCCTGTCCTCTGTCACTGGAGGGAAACTTCGAATGAGGTGTCTGTCTTGCTATGCCTCTCATCCTCTTTTACTACTTCCAACCTAAGTTGCTCTAAATTGGTGGGAAAGGTCAACCGTGGATGATGGCCTGTGGTGGAGGGAAATAGTCCTGGTAAGCTTTTGGACGAAACTTGCACTGAAGGAAGTGGAAAGTGCAAATACTGGGTTTTTTTTAACCCAAAAGATGCATATCTAATTTTTGGAGGGGAGGTGGGGCAGAATCTAATTTGAGGTGGGAGATTAATTTCATAGAATTGATTGGGAAGGTTTGCTGTTTGGGGAAACCTTGATGCATATAATACTAAGTCTTCTCTGCTGTAGAATACTGCCAATCCAGTCTGAAATTATCTTTTTTTAAGTTGAAAACAAGTTTGTTTTCAGCTTGGAGGGGAATCCCCATGTTAATTTTAAACCTTTCCAGTTCTAACTCTGAAATTGATTCTGCTGTCATGCTGCTAGAGCAATGTAAATAAACATAAGGGGGAGAGTAAAACATATATGACTGACACAATCATGCTACCAAGCACCAAGAATCAACTCTTTTGACCAAAAAAAGGTGTTAAATCTATAAAGATACCAACTGTAAATAATGTATATAAAATTAAGTCTAAAATGAAATTTTTTATGACATAGGTTACTTGCAGCTGAGGGGAACAGCCTTTTCAAAGCTAAAAGATGCTTTAAAAAAAGTTGTTAAAATGAAGTGTGTTTGTCTTTATTTCAAAGCATTTACTCGAAGTGCTTTCCCTCTTCTTACTTTAAGAAGTTTTAACAGGTGTAATAAAAGTTTATGAATCAGAGATGGATGTTCCTGTTTGTCTAGAAGACTGTTTCGATTTCCTATTCCTTCGTGCAGAAGCTGCCTGCTTTGCTCCTCTGCAGTTTCATCTGGGAAGTTGGTGTCCAATCCTTTTCCACGCAGCAGAAAGGGCATGGGCGGCACTGCTCAGTCACAGGTTGGTGTCTTGCGAAAGGTGGCGAGACAGCTCAGCCCTTGTGAAGGCAAGACCCTATTGCCACATAGAGTAGCCATGTCAAAGAAAAAGATATCCAGGGCTGGATGCAGCTGTTTGTCTCCTTCCAGTCAGAACCATGGGGCCTATGGATCCTGACAAGAAATGAAGATGGTTGAGGGATGAGTACAGTAAAAGGCATCTGAAAGCCAGGAGCTGTTTGCTATGTTGGACCCTAAGGATATTATCCAAGTATCTCATCCAGCTGCCTTTCCTGATGAGCGCAATTAAACCCCATGAAATAAACCATAATTGCAGGTTGGGCGTGCATTAAGTGTTTTACAGTAGCATTATCTGCTCTGTAAGCGCTTCCAGCCAAAAAGGATCCACTCCACACCTGTAGCATTTGCAACACCAGCAGGATGAAAGGCAATCTCCCATTTTAGGAATGCACTCTGAAGAAGTGAGGGAGTTGGTTCAGGTTAGCATGCCACCATCCTGGTTAAGGAGGAAAATATACATCCAGGCTTCGTGGCTTGTACCTTTTCCTATACTTTTTACATGCAGAAAACTGTTTTTTAAAGCATTCTATACAATAGACTGCTTCTATACAATATTCTATACAATAGCTGCTTCCTAGGCAGCAGTGTTGAGCCACATGTTGAGCAAACCAGATGAGAGAGAGTCTAAGCAATAAATGGTGGCATGCAGCTGATAGAGAATTATGTGCATCCGTGCAAGTCTCTACAAGAATATTGCTTTCAAGGCATTTCATCCAGCTTGGCAGAGAGACCACAGATCCATGGGTATTGTGGCCTCATGGACAGAAACAAACAGGAAAGGTCATGTGGTTGGTGGTTAGTTTTACTAAGGGCAAGTTAGAAAGCTCTTGCAGGAACAAAGGCATGCAGAGTAAATGAATGCTGGCACGGGAGGGAGCAGCACTGAATGCCTGGAACTGAGGGAAGCACGGCAATAGTGGGTGGCACAGGCAAATGCCTCACTGGACACAGCACCAAAAAACATTTACAGAGCCATTGGCTGTGTGAGGAGCAGCTTGCTAATTTGCATATGTGCAAATTCCCCACCTGTGGGCACAGTCTTAGTGGACTCTTTCAGTAAAACCAGTATTTAGGCTGTGCTCCAACACCATAAGGCAATGGACCTCTTCAGATGTCACAATTGCATTTACCTATATTGCCCTAAATATTTCTTTCAGATTACTCAAATTTAGTTTACTGTTATTGAGTTTTTTTGGTTGTTGTTGGTGGTGGTTTTGATGTTTTTCTAGAATAGAAAACCTCTGCAGATTTTCAGGAAAAAAATGTGGCAATGTCCTTGCTCACTGTGAGTGCAAACACACATCCTGCTTGTTTTCGTGCCTGCTCAGGCAGGGCTTTAAGCAATCACTTGCTTCCCTCCAACTTCCCTGCACACGAGCCAAGGAAATAAAAGGGTGGGCAGTTCACCAGGAACCAGGATTGTTGCTGAAATCCTGTTGATATTAACACAAAGGTACAGGGAAAAGGTGTCTGCTTTCAGGTTGTTGGGAAGTTTAGAGTTGCCAGGCATTACAAACCTTTTTTACATCGTTTGTTAACAACACATCTGCTGTACAGTGGGCATCTGGGAGGCCACTGAAGAAGGAGCAGGCTTTCCGGGATCCTGTCTGGTCAGGTACCCAGCATGGATAAGAAAGCCCTCTCAAGAAAATAATCTGTCCCTCATGCTACCAGACCTGACTGATGCCTGATGGCAATGCTTTTACCTCTCTTAAGTGTCAAAAGAGCTTTCTGCAGGTGAGCTGCTGCTTGCATTCCTAATAAAATTCCAATTCTTCATACAGCTAATTCTTCCTATAAGTCTGATTAACTTTGGTGGGCTGACTCACATAAAGGTAAATGTGAGCGGAAGGACTTGCAGGATCGGATCTTGAGTAGTCAGCATCTTATTCTGCTACCTAAAAGCCCTATAATGATTTCTTAGCTGACTTTGTGCACTGATTGCATGTTCTTTAATAAATCCGGAGCTTCTCTTACCATTTCTTCCATGTGCCTCCAAACCATGTTCCTTTGTTTTGGATGTCTTTTTAACTGTTGTTTTATCCTGCTGAGCTCAGGCAAACAAGCAAGGTAAAAAGCAGTGCTGTGATGCAAACTCTTGAGACTGTAATAGATGTTTATCACCCATTCAGGTAGCAAGATAATTGTTTTTAAGATGCCGCTCCCTTCAATTAGAGCCCAACAGGTCAGATGCAATGCTTTTGACCTTTCATGTTAAGAACAAGGCTTTAAATGTGCATAATTTTGTTTTGCTTTTTTACAGAGTCCCAATTTGTCATTCTTCAAGGCACAGTTTTTGTTTCCCATGACTCAATGCTAATGCCCTTGCTGGAAGCAAACACTTCCCAGGATTTTCCCTTGTGTTTTTCATATTTTTTTGGTACAGTCTCAGCTGTGTTTGGTGTTAGCAAGCTTTCCGGTGAACCATGACCACTATTTTCCTATTAAACTTCTTTAAAAAGCTGGGATCTATCATTCCTATAGCAAAGTGCTGAATGTAGAGCTGGTGAGGAAAAAGCATCATCACTAAATCCCTTTCAAACAGGGTATCTCATAAAATTTTGCTGTACCTGTTTCCATCAGGAATCAGTTATGAATTATGAAACTCTTACTTTACTGATTGTGTCCTCAGTACACTCCGTTCATTTAGTTGGCCTCACTTGCATTTCTACATGCAAAATACCTTTAAATACCATAAGCAAAATCAGTGATATTTTCAATTCCTCCTTACAAAAGCCCATTGATTTTATATGCATCTTTTGCATCCGTCCCACACTGATTTATTCTTTGGGCTTTAAAATTGATCTTGCTAGAACATCATTGTGCAGCTTACCCAGACAGGGTTTCTGTGTTACTCAACATCTCTGTCTGATGTATTTTAAGTTGCAGGACCAACTGCATTAGATTCAATCACCAGCACAGTGACAGACTGAATGCATATCCAGGTTGGTTATGGCCATTCTGATTTCCTGTATCACTTGTTCCATTTAAAACATGGAAATGGTTACTTGGAAATGTCAGGTTACTTTCAGTGTTGAGAGACCTCTTTTTCTTTGTTCTCTTTCGGTGAAAGAATATAAAGGTGGTGATGTTACTTGGTTGACAGATCCCTTGTCTGAATTTCTGCCATCAGAAGCCCTCCCATTGGAAACACTTTACTTTTGGGAGTCTTTCATATGGATGGAGGTGAGATGAGCTTGTGGTCCAGCATTAAACCATGCTGTGAGTTACACACACGCCCTGCTGAGATACAGATTGAGCAGAGCATCATCAGTCTTACCTGAACTCATTTCACTTGCTGTCCTGCAATCTCTGTCTCTCTTAACCCCGAGAACTCCACCATCCACAGCCATCCCCGTTTCACACACGGGCAGGCGGGAGTGCACACAGGACGGATGAGAGGGCACCGCCTCGCTCCCTCCGTTTCCCGGGCGGGTGTGAGGGGAGCGAGGGACGGAGAGGTCCCGGCTGTCCCCGCTGTCCCCGCTGTCCCCGCCGAGCCCGGGGCCAGCGGCGGCCGCTGGGTGGCAACAGCCGCCCGCCGGAGAGGGGAGAGAGGAGAGGAGGGAGAGGAGACAGGAAGAGAGGGAGAGAGGGGAGGATGCTGGCACTGGGTATGGTGCCGAGTGCCTCCCCGTGCCCCGCTAAAAAACAGACGCCAGAAGGATTAAACACCCTGAAAGGCTCCTCAGGCACCTGGAAAGGCTGTTTCGTACATGTCAGAAACCAATTCCTCGGTGCGGCCTCGAAACAAATGTCTGGATCACCGGGGGCACAGGTGAGCTCCGTTTAGGGGAATCCTTCTCGTTTGGATGCGGAGACTTTCCCTGTATCTGTTGGAGGGAAAGCCGCTCACCCTTCCCACAGCAGTGCCATTTCCCCTGAGGAGCAGCCGCCCTGTGAAACGACAGCTCCGTGCCTGAAGGAACCATCTGTGAGAGCAGCCTCGGAGGGCAGGGTGCATTATTCATCCCCAGTGCCCCCCGCCCACCCAAGGGAACTCACCGTCACAGCTTTGTTTATGCATTTTATGCATCCTTCTGGGTTAGGAGTAGTTTATAGACAAGATTGTCATCGCAATCACTATTATATCGATAAAAACTGGCAGAATTTATCAAACGTCTCTTTTCCCCTCCTGTACTGAGCAGGGAGAGGTGCTAGAATGTCCCGCTCCCGGCTCGGCTCGGCATTTCCCCGGAATTGTCCCTCATTCCAGCCGGGGCGGTCCCGGCATCACAAAGCCCTGGCCCCAGTGCCGGAGCTCGGGGCGGCAGCGGGGCTGAGCCACCGCTATTTCCCCGCTCTGGGCATTTAACCGGCTCTAAAGGTTAACTCTGCTTCCTTGGTCAGCTCCGGATTGACCTCATCCTCAAGCGGCTGCAGCAGCCCCTCTTCAATGTAAAAACCTCTTCAGGCCGGGCTCAGGGACAAACCCGAGCTCCGTTTGTACAAAAGCTCTGGCCTGTCCCCGGCCTGAGGGCGGGGCGGGTGCAGGTGTGCGGACCCCGGGCGGGCACAGCGGGACGGCCCCGAGCCCTGCCCGCCCCCGGCGGGCCGCTTTGCTTTCTGAAAAGGTGCACTCGGACTTTTTTCATCTGCTTTTCTTTTCCTCCCCGTTTTCATTTATTTGCAAACCCAAATCCCTTTAGCCGGACCCGCGCGGGGCGGAGGGGGCGCGGGCGGGACGCGCTCCGGGGAGGGGAGAGAGGGGAGGGTGGGCAGCCCCCGGTTCCGCCGCCGCTTCCCCCGCACGGGCGGCCCGACCCGGCCCCGGCCCCGGAGCCGCCCCCGCCCCGCCGCGCCCCGCGCCCCCTCCGCCGCCCCGCCGCCGGCCCCAGCCCCGCCGCGATGGAGGGGAGGGAGGGCCCGGCCCGCGGGGGGCTGCTCTCCGCCGCCGCCTATTTCTTTTTTTTCTCTTTTTTTTTTTTTTTTAAAGCACACCCCCCCTCCCCTCCTCATTTCCCCCTTTTCTTGAATGAAGCGTGAGGCGGAGCTCTAGGAAACCACCGCGCCCGGCTACGCCGCGCCGGGCCGGAGCCTCCCCCTCGGGCGCCGCTCCTCCCCGCCTCTCCCCGCCCCCCGCCGCTCCGCTCCGCTCCGCTCCGCTCCCCCCGCCACCGCCGCCGCCGCCGCCGGGAGAGCTCCCCGCCCGCGCCCGCCGCCGCTCGGAGCCGCCGCCGCCGCCCGGAGCCGCCGCCGGCAGCAGCAGCAGCAGCAGCAGCAGCGCGGAGCCCGCAGGAGCCGCCGGGGCCGGCGCGGTGCGCGGGGAGCGCGGGCGGGCGGGCGGGCGGGCGGGCGGGGGGCAGCGGCCGCGTCCCCATCGGCACCGGTCACACCGCACACACCGCGCCCCTCCGCGCCAGCGCCGGCGGCTCGTCCTCCGCCGGTACAAAGCTGCTTGGGAAATGGCAGCAGTCAAAAGCAATTCTCCTTCTTTATTTTTATTTTCGTTTTTTTAATTAATTTTTTTTTGCGCTCTTTCTTGTGAAAAAGAATTAATTTCCTAAATACATACGATTTTTTTTTCTTTAATTTTTAAATTTTTTTTTTTTTTTTTTTTTTTTTTTTTTTTTTTTTTTTTTTTGGTGTGTGCGTGCGTGTGTGTGGAAGCACCGGGTTCCTGCGATCGGTGTCTGAATGAAACTACGTAAATGCCTATGTCTGTACGTTGCACTGGAGGGAAAAACAGAGCACTTCTGCGAGAGCTTGGATTCAAATGTGGTTCATCTGGTCTCCAGGATTTTCCGTCTCTTTGGGGTTGTTCGCCTTCCCGGGCTGCGAGGCGGGATTTTCTGAGCTTTGACACATCTTTGGAGATGTCTGTTAAACAGGAGTCTGGGAAAAAACATTCGAAATCGTAGAAATATTTTTTTTTTTTCGCCCCTTTCCCATCCCCTTGGTGACTTGAAGCATCAAAGCGACCAGAACTTAACGCTTCTGAAGACTTGTGATGTTTGGATTTTATTGTTGCTATTTTTCTTTTAGAGGAAACTTGACAGAGGAACATATTTATAGTCCAAGTAAGTACTTTACAGAGGAAATTTAGTTTGTGTAACTTAACAAAAAAAACCCCAAAAAAACCCAAAACCTAGTGTTGAGGTTTCTAGCATAAAGTGCGTTGGATTAACGTCCATCCAAGGCTGCTTAGCAAATCGTGTTGAATTGCATTTTTTACAGTGCGCGTTCGTCAGCTCCTTCGTGTCCGTGGTAGTCCAGCACCTAGGGGAAAATGCACCTGATTTTGAGTCGGTATAATATTTTTTAAGATGTATTTCAACACCGAGGAGGAAACGGTCCTAAAGTAAATTTATAATAAGTAATAAATGTGCACCTGGAAGTAAAGTATTTACAGCATTTAAACCCCTATTTATGCCGTGCATCTCAAACCAAGGAGGAATCACTGAGAAGACAAAAGTACCTCCGACACCCCGAGAACTCCCCCACACCAGCATGAATGAAACCGTGCCCAATACGATAACTGGATTATAATTTTTTGGTGTTATTAATTTTATTATTATTGGCTGCTTTACTTTTTTGGGTTCATCCTGCTCCTCTTCTTCCTCTCTCCCTTCCTGTTGCTGCTTCCTCTTGGGAATTATGGCTCACCCGGGGAGAAGAGGCTACGATAACCGGGAGATAGTGCTGAAGTACATCCACTATAAACTCTCGCAGAGGGGATACGACTGGGCTGCCGGCGAGGACAGGGCACCCCTGCCTCCAGGTCTCTCTGTTCCTGCTGCTGCTGGGACTTCCTCTGATCACACTGGGCCGGTGTCTCCGCACCCCGAGCCCCCCGGCTCGGCTGCTGCTAGCCAGGTGCCCCCGGCCGAGGGGCTGCGCCCCGCACCCCAGGTCGTGCACCTCGTCCTGCGCCAGGCGGGGGACGAGTTCTCCCGACGCTACCAGAGGGACTTTGCCCAAATGTCTGGCCAGCTGCACCTGACTCCCTTCACGGCCAGGAGCCGCTTCGTGGCCGTGGTGGAAGAGCTCTTCCGAGATGGGGTTAACTGGGGCAGAATTGTGGCCTTCTTCGAGTTTGGCGGTGTCATGTGTGTGGAGAGCGTCAACCGGGAGATGTCCCCCCTCGTGGACAGCATCGCTGCCTGGATGACTGAGTACCTGAACCGGCACCTGCACAACTGGATCCAGGACAACGGAGGCTGGGTAAGTCCCCCGATTGCTTGTTTCCTCTCCCAGTTCTGACCCATGACTGGTGGGACCCCGGGTTGGGCAGTGCCCAGGAGATCACACTCATGGGAGCGGAAGGGGGTGTCTGCACCGGGATGTGCCAAAGCAGTGCAGGCCTTTTGCCAGATGTCACGTTTCACCTCGATGCAGGCTTTGGTGGAGTGGTTTGAGGTGGGGGGAACAGCTACAGCTCATGAGCGAAAGGGATGAGCGAGGCACTGTCTTCATCAGTGGTCTCCACTTTCCTGTGGTCTCCACTTCTCCTGTCCACGCTTGCCTGTTGGCAGAACCAAGGCAGGTTCCTAGCCAAGGCAGGAAGAGGGGGCGGCAGAGATGCCCATCCATCTGCCAGGGAGAAGAGGCACATTGTGGCAAGTCCCGGGCAGTGTCAGGACAGCAGGGACCGCCTCTGTGTGTGTGCATGCAGAACCCTTACCCGTGAGGGCCAATGCCCCAGAGTGATGTGCAACAAACACGGGATCCCGGTGTCACCAGCAAGCAGGTGGTCGTCGGTGACAGTGTCTGCAGCTGTGGTTGTCACTGGAGTGGGGTGTTATGGTGTAAGACATGTTTGGAGTGAAAAATCTTTGTCTTGTGATGAAACAAAGGTTCTGGGAGCCGTGTCGGTGGGATTGTTCTGGAAAATGGGTATTTGTTGTGATCCGATGGGTGGCTGTGTTTTTGGGGTCTCTACCTTTGTCTGGGGTAGGCTTCAGCATCAACTAGAAGGGGAAGATTTCCACATGTGGAAAATGGACAGCTTTTTCACTTGTAGTCAGTCAAAAGCCTTTTCTTTTTCTCTCTCCCCCTCTTTCCAGAATAAGTAACTGCATTGAATTAGAAGAGTATTCCTTTCCTTTTTTCCTTTATTAGTTGATATACTGGAACAAAATGTGCTCCCAGCCACTCTCCCACAAACCAAACCTGATATATATATGTAAAGCTTATGATATTACTGTTTTGAAGGGAGAAATGGCAAAAGTTATACTGAATAAGAAACCTAGGTTGGGAGCTGGCATAACTCACCTGGAAATGGAGGTCAGCTAGGTAGGACACTGGCAATTTCAGGTTCGGTCTCCTGTGAAATACAGGAAGCTGACTCAATTACACAGCACACCTTTAACAGGTGTGTGTAAAAAAATATTGATTACATGTATGTTTCCCAGTTAACATGCTTTTCAAGCCTAGTGTTTGTTAGCAATGAGTCTCTTGGTAAATCAGCATTAGGCTAAATAATGTGCTGCCTGCACTGACCATCTCTGTAAAAAAGTGAAGGTGTTGCCTTCACTGCTGCTGAACCTGCCTGACTAAAGGGGATTCATTCCAGGGATGCAGAGGACATCTGCTGCTGTAGCAGAGTGAGCAAGGCTTTGGGGCCCTTTTCTCAGCAAGAATTCACACTGCACACCTCCCAAAGGAGTGCTGCTGATCCCTGGCTACAAGTCACACTGGAGGCAGGATTATTCCCCTGCTCTCCTCTACTTCCATCAAGAAGAAAAAAATTCAAGATTCATGGGGCCAGAAGGGGGAGCAAAAAATGTGTGTGTGTGTGCATGTGTGTCTGTGTATTATATACAAATACACACACATATACAGACACATGGTTGTGTATATACATACATACACACAGAATGACTCCAGAACTTGGTCGTTGGGACCACACTCAGGAGAGGGAGGTTTATCCCCTGACCCCCTAGATCATGGATCACTACAGAGGGTTTGTTAGTTTTGTGGGGGTCTTTTTTCACAAAACAGATAATTGGAGGGGAAAAAAAAATCTGCAAATGGTTCAGGCTCTTGCAGACCTTGGCTTGTTCGGAGACGAGCAGCTAAAGGGTTAGGGATTTTGTGATTGCACTTCTGGGCTGGGATGCCTAACTTGTGCGTAAGTCCCTCCTCAGGCTGGAAGCCCGTCTGCGGAGCTGGGGCCCTCGGTTCGCTCCAGAGCCAGTGAAGTCATTCTGTTGACTCCAGTGAGCTTTGGATCAAATTGTAAGCGTGCTGGGGATGTATTGTCCTGTGGGTGTATTGTGTAAAGGGAAACATAAATAATGAATAAAACTGAGAATGTGAAAAGACAGGTGTTACCAGGCGTGATTGGCCAGAGGAGGCGAGTGCTGGAGCTGTTGCTCGACAGTTAGAAGTACAAGAAACTCAGACTGTAAACAATGACTGCCTTTAAAAGGAAAGGATACTTCTTATCTATAGCCATTTAATTGTTTATTGAGGATTCCTATCAACAAAAGCTCCAGAATTTGATGCATGTGATACCGTTTACTGTCGCTTGTTATTTGTAATGTACACATGGAAGATGTGCAGAATACTACCTAAAGGTGGCTTTTGCCTGTCCCTGTGGTACATGGCTGGTACCTTCGAGCACTAGCATTATTAAACATGGGCAAAATCTTCTATCTGGTTATAAAGAACAAAAGACTAACATGAAGTTGCAAACACAGCTTTTGGGATCCTCTCCCCAGGCAGAAGAAATCAAGGAGGGTATGGGGCAGTGGATTTTTCTTTTCTTTATTTTTTAAAATCTTTTTCTAGATTTCAGGATCTGTCAGTGTAAAAGGATGCTTTAATATATGTGCTTGGTCTTCAACTTGCCTCTTGCACCATACCCCTGTATGAACCTTATTCATAAATGGCTCTTCCAAAGTAGCCTTGTATGTGGTCATGCTTGCTAGGACTTCAGCACAGCCACCTGCAAGATCTCCCTGTCATGCAGGGTGCTACAACAGGCAGGAGCCCTGGCTGCTGTAGCCTTCTCCTCCTTTATATTTTGGCTCCCTGGTATTTTGTGGAGTGGTCAGTTTATTAGAGGCTGCACAGTACCAGAGAAGAGAGCATCACAGTTAGTCATGAGAGGATGTTTTACACAGCAGGTAACCTGGACAACACTGGCCTTGTGTCTCATGAAGGGGTGGGCCTGTGTTTTAAACTCAGGTCTGAAACTTGGTTGACATGCTTTTCTTACTTGTCTGTTCAGTCTGAATCCATTCTGTAAGTTGGTAGTATGTTTTCAGGATGTGAATTCTTTATATTGCAAGGGAAACAAAGAAGGAAAGTGTACTGAAGGGCAGGGTGGGAGGGGGATATAGCTGGTGGAGTATAAATTTTAGGCACTAGACATCACTGATAATGGTGTCTGGGGTTGTTAATGCCCTTACAATACACAGCCTCATGGGTTTGTTCAAAACTTAGAAAAAGCAACAGATGGGGACTGCATGTAATCTGCATTATTAGCTTGTGGTTCTGGTGGCAAATAAACGGCGCTTTCAAAGATCTTCACTTTGGCCAGGATACCGCAATATTGTACTTTGGCCTGATAACATCTTAATTGTATTAAAAAAGAAAAAAAGAGGAGAACTAGCTCATCTCTGCAATTTTGTGGTACTTAGTATAATGTATGCTTTCTGATTAAAAACTTAATGGCTTCGTTTTGATTTCCAGAGCTGCAGAAGGACTGGCTTGGCAGTGGCCTGTGGCACTTGGCAACTTTTTTTGACATTGACATGGGGAACACTGAAGGGATGCAGTCAGTGTGGGAGAAACAACTGTGTTTGTCTTGCAGTGATGGGTTCCCTCTTTGGGCACTCAACCTAACAGACGTGGGAGCCATGCTTAGCTCTGGGCAGTTTTAGTCCAACATATGGCTTTCTCCCCAAGCCATTCAAGAAAAATAAGAGCACGAGCACTACAGAAGGAGACACAGGCACTGTCATATTTACACAGATATGTACATTTTTGATGTAAAGTAAGCAAAGAAGCCCAGGTGAGAGAAGCAGAAAGAAAATTCAGCCAAGAACGCTTAATTTTAAATTACTATATTTACATTTGAACCAGGAATGCAATGCCCATGTGTTTTCATTTGATTCTGCTCCTTTATTGTGGTTCTTTATATTCTGCTCAAGAGTTAAGGTCGCATGTGGGGAAGGATTTAGGTGTCTGAAGTGGACTTTTGGTGGAACATAAGGGCTTGTATCCTCTGAGTGCCTGCCTAGCCAGAGCAGTGACAGAAGTCCCTGGCTTCTCACTGTTCCTCACCCAAGCTAGTCAGGAGCTGCTTCTGCCATGAGAGAAGGGAGGCACTTTGTGGCTGTGTGGGACACCATTCCCAAGAACCTCCTTGTCCTGAAGCTGGCAGGCACCCTCTGGACCAGCTGCTGTCACTTTGGCGCCATCATCACCTGCAAATGCATCTGAGGAGAAGCCCTCACTTTTCCTGGTGGCTCCTTAGTTTAGGCCTCTCCTGAGCTTTGGCAATGAGACTTTCTCCAGCCTGGCAGTAGTGCATCATCGCATCTCCCCCATCTCAGAAGGTTTACCCTTCCAGATGGCTGCTGATTTTGCTGAGGTGTCTTTCCTTCGGGCAACAGGGCTCCTTCTAATTCTACAGGGGTGAGATTTCATCTGGTGGAGGAGGAAGAGCTAGAGTGTCTTAATTCCTGCAGTCTGATGTGTTTTCTCAGGTGGCTGTCCACAGCCAAATGAATAAATGCTTTTTAGATGAGCAACAAGACCCCAGGTTTCCCTTCTCTTGAGCTGACTGTCGTAATAACAGAGCTTCCTCTTTTATTTTGTGCCTAGTAAATCATTAATTTTCTTTGCTTGGTGGCACACCTTGGAAAGGAAGCTTGGAGGATCGCTGTGCTCTGCAGTGGTCTGTGGCTGTGTCATGAAGTTGAGGCATGGCAGATACATCTGCCTCCAGGACAGAGCTAGAGATCATGGATCAGTGTGGCACAGGGCCCTTCCAGAGCTCCTGTGTGAGGCACTGACCAAAATCCCATCCCTTTTGGGCTCTGTGTTTGTGCTGCTCTGCCAGGCACTCACCTGCACAACACGCTGCTTCTTGTGCAAGTCCCAAGCAAAAGCCTCTTGCTCTATCAGTGCAGGACTTCACCCTGCTTGGAGAGGGATGCCAGGTGCTTTGCCGAGGAGAGCATGGAGCAGAGGCGCTCTGACTTTCTTTGGCGGCGACGTGCGGCCTTGTAACGACTCAATCCCCAGTGGGGCTAACCCCAAGTCACTGTTTGACTGGTAAAAGGAAACTATCTGAAATCCACTCAGTTAAATAAGTGAATTGGCAGTTTCAAGTGTTGCACCTTCTATGTCCTTTGCCAGTCTTTGTGGCTTTGTGGGTTTATAATCGAATTCTCAAAATATTATCAAAATATTTTTCTTTTTGCTGTTGCTGAAGAGCAAGAAATTCGTTCTGTGGAGGATCTGTGCTGAAGCAAGGAGGAGAAGAGCTAGGGCAGAAAGAGAAAATTATTGTGGTTCTCTAGTCCCTTTAATTTATAATAACTTTCTCTGTAACTTGCAAAAACAGTAGGTTGCGTATTTTCTCAGAAGTCTGTTTTATTTCTAGAAAAACAACAAAAAATGTATTGACTGTGACCTTTAAAATTTCAGAACCAGGGGTCTCACTTGTGGAGATGATGTCATTTGCCTTGATCTTGCAAAGAACTGTAAAGTTCAAACAGCAATCCTATTAAAAAGTTTTACTTTACTTTCAATATTGAGAAAGAAGTTTGTTCTGTGCCTGCACTAACACAGGCATCTCCCGAGCTGCTGTGTTAGCTCTGCTGGACAGTAAGGAGCTTAGTTTTTTGAGTATGTAGCTTGAAATTCAGAGTTGGTAATCCATGAAGAAAATCCAGTTGAATTTTTCTGCCGAGGCACAAGCCTTCCTCCGATGGCAAAGCACGGCTCTAGCAGGAGAATCACAAGACCTATGCAATGATGTGTGAAATTGCATGTGGAGCAGAAGCATTTTCCCAGCGGCCAGATCCCAGGGCCTGGGCTTCCTAAGGCAGCACGGGAACTTTGTACTGCATCGCCAGCAGACATTAAGCCCTTGTGCTCGATACAGGTGTCCTGGATGAGAGGGTCATCTCTCTGCAGGTTGGACCTGGCATGGTGGAGGGAGGTGGATGTAGAAACAGGAGTGGCGCTCAGGTGTCGCTCTGAAACCTCTGCTGTGGTTTTGGTCGTGTGGTGGTTTGTGCCCGGCGCCCGGAAAGCCAGCCTTGTGCTCTGCCATCGCCACTGAGGGATGCTGGGCTGGGGCTTGGGGCCAGGGTGGCTGAAGTGGTGGCTCTCTGCTTGCTGGTGCCAGGTGCCAGCAATCGTGCTGTGTCCTTGTCTCCCATCTTGCTCTGTACCCCCTCTCTGAACAGCCCAAAGTCTTTTAGCCCTACGCTGGGGCTCTGGGAAGGCAGTGGCCTCCGGCTTCTGACCTGAGGTCTGGGTAGCCCCAAACTGGGTCAGCAGCCTGGGCAGACATGGAACTAAAAAACAGTGTGAAAGATCTGACTGAATAACGACTATCCTTTTAGCAAGGAGGATTTTTACTTCTTGCCTGATTCATTTCCATCCCTTTAGGTGATCAGGGTTATGGTGAGACATTCTGGTTCTTTGCCTGTTTTTGCTTTTTGCTTCAAGGTGGACCAGCAGTGTTCAGCTTCCTGACTGCCCCCTTCCATCCCTCCTGCTGGCCCTGGGCACTGGCTGCTGGGGAGGGTGCTGGGCTCTGCCACCCAGCCATCAGGAATTGTGTGTTCCAGGTGTGGCTCTGCCCTGCCCACCTCCATCCCTGTTTTATTTTCCTTCACACCCTTGGGAGGGTGGAACCCAGCCCTGTTTGGTTTGTTGGGTTTTTAAAAATAATTTATTTATGAGCACCTCGTGGCTGCCCTCCTGCTGATTTAGTAATAATAATAACAACATTTGTTACTCACTGGCAGCAAAATAATGATTATTTCTAAGGGCAGTACTGGCCTGTTTTGTTTTCCATTTCATATATAATAATAGGATGGATGAAGGTGTGCAATGCCATAAATCTTCTCTTCCCCAGCAGGATAACATCCAGGCCTTCTTGGCAAACATGAATGCTGATGACAGATTTGAGGGATTTTTATTTTACTCTGGCTTTCAGTCTCATTAACAATCTGATGGCCTATTTTTTTTGCCTTTTTTTTTTTTCCTTTTGGCTCCCAAAAGACTATGAAACTAGATAACTTTACCAAGTGCATCTGAAAGTCTGGAATTTATTTTTTGCTATTTTATCTTAATGTTAGTTTGCTGTCATAGTTATTGTATATTGATAGAGTTTGCAAAATTCCCCCTTGCTGGAAAGTTTCTTTCCAGTTTCTGGATTTTACAGTTAATGAGTAAGAAAACAAATCTGATGTTAGAAAGTGTTGCCATTGACTTCAATAGGAACAGGAAGAGGCACTTAATTGGACAATTGTAGTTGTGTTTACTTTGTATATGCAGCAAGAAAAATAAGATCAAATGAAAAAACCACAAGTTTTCAGCTAATAGAGAAAACCAGTCTTTTCTGCAACACATGATTAACCTTTGGAAGTTGTTTTCATGGGAAAGCTGTGAATAGAAGTACTGAGTTGCATTCAGGAAAGGTTTAGATATTTATTTATAAGAGTTAGGAAAACATCTATGCTTCTGTTTGATTCAAATTGCTTGAAAGGGCAGTCATACACCTTAGGGTGAACTTAATATCAGCTGCTGAAATCAGATCACCAGGTGCTGAGGATAGAGCTTTCTCCAGGAATTTCAAAATTATCAATTTCATTGCTTCTCCCCCAGAGCAGCTGGTGCTGGTCAGTGACTGAGGATAATGGGATGGATACGCTGCTGGTCTCATCCATCCAGGGAAAACTTACTCCTGCATGTGTTTTGTTGAGGTAATTGTAAATATACTTGGTGTGTTTCTATAAGAGCACCCTCATTACAGAATTTACTCCTGTGCTGACTGGAGCTTTGCATTGCTGCTTCTCACTTCAAGTTGCATCCTCCTTGTATTTGTCACCGAAGTTCTGCAAAAAGAGCCAGGTGCTGAGTTAGTGGTTTGCCTCGATGATCTTAGAGGTCTTTTCCAAACGAAATGATTCTGTGATTTTGAGTTAGTTGAAAGAAATGGTCTGCATCCTTCAATGCATACATGCTTTTATTGCTATTTTATTTAGGAAGCATTAAAAGAATGATTCCATTTTGTTGATTGAAAAGGCTACTCAGTGGGTTTCAGGGTACTTCAGTGAGTAATTTAAGAATGTGGGCCAGGTACAATCAAAAAGAAAAGGCTTCATTTTACCCCACGTAGTGACGGAAAGGTGCCATCGCGCAGTTGTTTGAGAAGGTAACCAACAGTCAAAACTTAACTTCCTCTTCTTGGCTGTAGTACTGAGTAGATGATAGAAAATGGGGCAAATCACTAATATCTCTCTTTTCCAGTTAACCCATACATGAAATAGGTGTTCTTGCTATACAGCACACAAGGTATGGGGTATTTGTTGTTGCCCATCATGAATTGGGCTGATGGTCTATAATTAAAAAAAAAAGAATGATACAAGGTACAATTTTTAACAAAATGTCCAGTTTAATAATTTGGAGCTTAGAATAAAGCTCAGATCTGTAGCATTACATTTTGTCATTGCTGGAGCTTGCTAGCCTGGGAAAGAGCAAAGTAAGTCAGATTGTGAAACTATCTTGGGTGAGATTTGAGTGGAGAGGAGATAAAGGAAAGAAAAAAGAAGTTAAATGGAAATTAGGCTTAAACTTTTTCAGCTGCACTGTTAGGATATGTTTAGCAATGCTTGTGATGGAAGGAGATGAAAGAGATCTGTTTCAGGTGTCGATTTCTAGTTTTTATATAGGGGAAGGGTGAGTAATGAGAAATGGCAAGTGACAGTATTTGTGTTTTCCTTTTAGTGTCAGCACAGTTCATTGGGTGTTTCAAGAAGAATTTGTCTTTCCTTTTCTATTCCCACTGTACGTAAAAGCTGTCTGTGGCACTTCAGGGAAGGAGTAGTGTAGGTATATCATATGCACCTGTAGGAAGTATCTTTATACGCTTATATTCTTGTGCTTCCATTCATAAGCTTTTTTTTTTTTTTTTTTTTTTTAATGTGAGTAATAATCAAACCTTTTGGCTTAACCATGGGCTTGAAGTTACTCTTAACTGTCTTGCTGAACTGAGGTTTAGAAGACAAAATTCTTGTTGCATGCCTTGGAAAGACTTTCCTGAGTGAAGAGTGCAATCTAGAAAGATGGGATAAGACAGACACCAGGCCAGTGAAATCTATGGGACAGTCCTGTAGCCTGTTTTTGTGATGGAATAACTATTGCAGGCTTTGTCTCTAAAGGAGTGAGCTCCTTTCTTAATATTCTTCACATGTTCAGACTGTGTGCTATAAAATGTAATAGAGGATCCTATTTCTAATCTCTTCTTTTTAATAGAGAAAAATGAGTTAGAAATAAATCAAAGATAAATACACTAGTGAATGAGTTGGCATTAACAGTGACTAGTAAATGAGTTCCATTAGCAGAATAAGGTGGTCAGTGCTGTAGATAGATAAAACCTGTTGAAATTCTCAGGAATGAACTCACAGCTTAAGTAAAAAAGAAGACACTAAAGAAACTGAAGTAAATACTCCTTTGTTCATAACTGAAGCAAATTCTACATTGTGCTCCAAGTGTCTGCAAATTTTTGCCCAAGTCAGACATATCCAAAGCCCCTCTCCTGAAGTGATCTGGCACGTCATATTAAATCACACACTCCAAATATCTAGTCCTCAGTCTGCTGCTGGATGTGCAAGGTCTCAAATACAACTGAGAAGGAATCCTAATGCCTGTGTTATTTCCAGGTTCCAGCTTGACCTGTTCCTTTCTCCGTTTTCCAGATCTGCAGTAATTAGCAGCACTGCTGTGGAGCTTGGCTGAGGGAAAGGCTTTGCTCCTCACGGGGCCAGAGTGCCGCAGCAGGGTGCCCTGACAAGGGAGAAAATGAACCAGTCTCTTGAAATGTCAGGTGGCAATCAAGGCTGCAAGGAAATGAGCCGGCCTGGAGTCTGTTCAGGCTTCTGCAGTAGCTCACAGCTGTCTGCAAAATATCCCTGCAGTAGAAAATCCGTGTATTTGGCTCCAGACCGAATGTGTGGAATCCTTGCCCGTTTGGAGTCAATAGCTATGTTTTTTTTCCATTGTGGGTGCTAGAACTGGTGGTGTCTAGCCTCACACAGCAGTGAGTGTGTGAACAGACCCAGAAAGGGATCAGGAAAGTGTTGTACAGAGCCTTGGTTACAGTGGATGGTTGGGCACAGCTGTGCAATGGTGGAAAACTGGAGCAAGGCTGCCTCAGGCTTTTCCTTGAGAGTGATTTTCAGCCTCCCCAGGCATCCTCACTGTAAGAGGAGCTCATGATGCCACAGACATCCTTCTGACTGAGCCTGTGTGGGACAGGGGTGGTAGTGTCCCACCAGGACCACAGCAGTTTTCTAGAAATTGGTCCTGCTCAGCTTGGCCAGTAAAGCTGTTCTTCAGCCCCAGGGGCAAGCTGGGGAGCCCCCCTGGTGCTGTAGGAGCATGAGAGGGGGGCCCTTCCACTCTGCTCTCAGTCTGAGTGGCACGGCTGGTGGGGAAACCTGCCAAGGCATACCTTTGTACCTTTTTTCATACCTATTGAAGCAGACTGCTTCACAAGGGAATAGTGTATTTATTTTACAAGCAACTGGGTTTTTCTTGCCTTGTTTTTAAAAAAATATTTTATTTTCCCCAATGTGGTGAGAAGGATGCTTATGACATGGTAGTACATCCTGCAGACTGGGACTTCTGTGTGAGTTCAGTGGACTGAAGGAAGAGGCAGCACTGGCACAATTAGGCTGTGTAAACTGGCCTAGGGTTTGTTTTAGAAAACGTGCTTTTTTTTTTTTTTTTTTTTTTTTTTTTTTTTTTTTTTTTTTTTCCCTCTCTCTACTCCCTTCTTTCCCTCCCTGCAGACACAATACATCATTCTTGCAAACACAACTGTTTAACTTTAATAACTGGCCTAGAGCAAAAACTGACAGTGGGAGACGAGCTGTTTGGTTTGCAGTTGCTGACAGCTGGAATAAACTACCTGTTCTTTTGGAAGGGATGGACAGGCGGCTTGTTTGGTTTTCAGGAGACTTTGATCCCTAAAGAAACTCCTCTCAACAAAAGAAATAATGACTGGAACTGTGGCAGTTCCATGTTACTGACTGCTCTTTATATGTAAGGCTCCAAGTTCGATGGGGAAGCCCTTTGTGCAGGTGTCCCTTGTCTCTGTACTTCAGACCTTTCTGCTGAGAGCAACTCCTCATCCTGAAAGGTCACCAGTGCCTTGGGAGAGACCCAGAGTCCTACTAAAGTCAGTTTCCTATGATCAAGGTCTCCATCAGGCTGGTTTGACAGGAGCTCTTCAGAATAGTTAAATGGCTTGGGTTCTCAAAACCCTGCCTTGAAGCAATGAAGGCTGAATGATTAAGTTAGAGATTAAATAATTTTGCAATGAATGGTTCTACCTCTGGCTCCTTAAGAAAGTCAGCCTTCTTACTTTGCCAGTTCTCAGAAGAAAATGGCAAGAGTCCCATTTCCTCTTCTCTTCCCTCAGGGCCTGCCACCCTTTTTATTTTTATTTTTTTCCTCCCAGGGCCATTAGACAACATGCAAATTATCGTTAATAGGGCCAGAACAATACTGCATTCCCAGTGGGATCGTGAGGGTCAAAGCCACCGTGTGCCAGCCCTCAGTGTGATACTAATTTTGGCCATGTCTGCCCCAGGGTTTGGAGGTCAAGTGGAAGGGAGCTGTTGAGCACAAACCCAAGCAGGACCTGCCCCTGCAGCCCCCTGCCCACCACAGGCTCTGGCCAGCCTGTGCTTGGGGCTTCTTTCAACCTCCTAGCAAGGCTGGTGTGCTGCAAGGCACTGGCTCCTTCCTCCACCTCTTCTGCAACCTCACTGAAGGTTCCTCAGAAGGGACAAGTCCTCCCCTGCACAGGGACCTTGCCACCTTGAGCTTCGGTGCAGAGTCTGCAGAGGACAGGGACAGGTTGGGGAAGCTGAGGAGAGGTTACTCTACCCCACATTTCCTTCGTCTGCCAGTCCCTTCCTCCCAGGAACCCTGAGAGTACTCCCATGGAGGAACATGTTGGCAATGAATCTTTCAACATTGGCTTTGGAAACTGCCTGGACTGTGTACCACAGCTCAGAGGGAAAGGAAGGGCAGCTGCCTTCAGGCCTTAGCCTTGGGCTGGGTTCTGTCTATTGCCTTTGCTTTGAAGTCATGGGATTTTGCTGTTGGAAGTGTTGGCAGGGGGATTAGGGCATTTGCAAGACTCCTTTTGTAACACATTTTGCAGGGAAGTGGTTGTAACTATATTTGAAAGTGAGTGTAGGGGACAAAAAAAAAAGTCTGACATCACTGAAGTAAAAGTAGAGAGAATTGGATGTCTCTGTCAAGACTGGGACTGCAAGTTCCTTTTCTCCTACAAGACTTGCTGAGGGATGGTTATGCCTGCTGCAGAGCAGAGGCTGAAATACCCACCTTGGTTGCACTTCGACAAATGGCAAGACCTTAGCATCATGTCTTCAGCCTAGGTTTTGGTGGATGAACGAAATTTAAAAGGAATGCATTAATTTTTATAAAATACTTCCAAGTAATAGTTTGGCTGGGCCTTTTTTTCCCCCCCTTTTCTCTCTTTTTGACCTTGGCAAGGATTCTGTGTGCTCCCCAGTGCTGTGAATTCAGTCGTGCTTACCTTTAGAAGGTAGCAACAGACTTGCTGAAGTCTCTGACTTCCAGGGAAGCAGAATGAGAGGGCTCAAGCAGAAAGTGAAACTCTTTAAAAACACAAATGTAACAGAGCAGCCTTCTTTCATTTTCCAAACTGAGCATAATGCAAAAAGTAAACAGTTGGCACAAATTACTAATACAGGTTTGCCAGGAGGCTGATCAAAAACACACTGAATTCAGCAGTATGTTTTGCACGAAGTTCAGCAGGTTTTTTGCATCAGATTCGTTGCAAGGTAGAGAAGGATATTTTTGAAAGAAAAATGCCATTTGAAAAAATGTGGAAAATTCTCCTGCTCTACCTCCTACATGTTTCTATTGTCAAACAGTCACTGATCTTATTTTAGACTTGACCTTCGTGTTCTTTCCACAGCACACAGGCTGAATGACATGTTATTCAAGTTCTCAGACAATATTATGATATATCTGCTTTTATATTTAGCTGTAACTTTTATTCTCCTTATAAACAAACCCACCTAATGCAACCACCACCTATCCAGGGAAAGTATTTCCATTCCCCTCGGCTTAATCTGTACAAATTTGGCATGAAAACATTCAATAGTTCCATAATAACCTTTGCAACAGGATGCCTGCTGTGCTGACATGCAGGTCTAGAGCGACTTGTACCATGTGCCAGGAAATTGCATTCTTAAGAAAAATCTAGACATAAATTCTGAACAATCAACACTTAAATTTTGAGAAGTCTGGCAGCAAGCTGTTATCTGCCTCATGGGTTTTCACTTTAATGACTTTTTTACTTTCTGAGCACTGCCTCTCTGTGCTTTATACAGACTGTATGCCCCCGGCCCAAGTAAGCTGAGCTTTGGAGAGTGGAGAGAGGAGGCAATTCCCTCTTGTCACTGTTGTGCATTCCAGCACTGCACCTTGACATGGCAGGATGGCTTTTCTTACTAAAAGAAAGCAGAGCTTAGCTGGAAGTTACATAAATGGGCATTTAGCTCTCAGTGGGCATTCACACAGCTGCTGGGCTGCAGTGTAGTTCAGCCTTGCCTTCCCACCTGGCGAGCTGGAAAGAGGATGGAGGATGGGAAGGGATGGAAGTACTATCAGCTCCATCTATCCTAAATCAGCTAGGGGCATCTTTACCCTGGGGCAGAATGGTATGTTGGAGTATGAGGGGACTGAAGACAGGGAAGAAAAGGTTATCCCTGGCTTGAGGTCTCTGAACACTTAATTCTTTTTCACCCATCTCACTGAAAATGGAGCAAGCAAAGTGGAGCAGCATCATACGGATGCCCATCTTCCAGAACTTCTGCCCTGCTGACAGCTTGGACAAAGGCTCCACGATTCTGAAACATTCCCCAAACTTCCATTGTTCCTACTTAAGGGAGCAACAGCATGGCTGGAAGACCTTTATGTGCCTCTCTGCCAAGACCTCCTAGGTGTGCATTGCATGTTACATCAACAAGAAAAGGGTGGTTGTAGATCCCTGAGCTTTGCTGCTAGGAGATTGCAAGAAAAATTGTCAAGACACACACAGCTCCTTAGGAAAGAAAAAACCTGCTGTTTTTTGTGATGAGTTCAGTACAGCAAAGGGCCAATTTAATCAGCCAAATATTAAATGGGGTTCTAGGAGGAGGCAGGGTTGGGGGGGGGGCGTTCCGTGGATATGAACTTGAAGCACAATGAAGGGCTGAAAAACCGTGTGAACTGAACCCCATCAGGAAAGGCTTACTAAAACTTGAGCCAGGAAAAATTACAGAGTTCTATAAATAGCTAAATTGAATGAGTTTGTGTGTGTGGATGCACACATCTATCTATGAGATCATGTGTGTAACAGAAATACAGTAGTACTTCATGTGTCGAGGTTTTTTTAAGTAGTGGAAAATGTTTTAATGATTTTTTCTTTCTTTAATTTTTTCCTAGAGACAGTACATTATGTTCTGTCCTTAGGGCCAAAAACACAAAGTGCCTATTTTCATGAGGAATCCTACAGAAGGAAGAAGGGAAAGTATTATGCAGTGAAGCAAGAGTATAGTAGCCATTCCACAGTGATTACACATCCAAGCAAAGCCTGCACTAGAAAACTCAAAAATATATTAGAAGCGGAAAACAAGATGTGTGAAGTGTTTCCTATTCCCTTCCCACACTTAATGAGAAGCAAGCAAGCAGGGAGGTGATCATGGAGTTTAAAATTTAACCCCTTGTATTTGATAATACTGTATTTCAGTGGCAGGCAGCAAGCGTGTTATGTACACACTAGATTGAGGACTTCCTCTGCTTATTAATTTTGCTCCCTCAGAACTTTCAGTTATTTTCAGTATGTTAAAATAGTCCAGACACAAACCAGAAGTGGCTGGAAGCACTAAATAATGCAGCAGACTTTGAAGAACTAAGGTAGTTTAAATGAATCCCAGCCTGAGTAGCTCCTTAATTGAAGTACAAAACTGTTTTAGTTTTTACACTAATAATTTGTGATTCCAAGTCTGACACCGCCCCCCCCCCCCCCTTACTTTTTAATACCTTTCATTCATCCGGTGGTGGTCAAATGATGAATGGAATCAGTCTTCTGGGAAAAAAAGAGCACTTTTCCATACAGAATTCAAACTAATTAAAGAATCTGTGCAGTTGTTCAATTTGATTGAAGAGCAAAACACAATCTGGAGTGGTAATGCCCTCATACCATGAGGGAATCAACTTTGTATTCGAGTCCCCTTTGCCGGCTTGTTTAATCGTTTATGATAACATCAGTAGCTTGGTAAATGATGTAATGGGAGTTAAATCAGGATGACCAACATAAACATCTGTCAGTGCATGTGAACATTTGATGTATGACCCCAGGGCCCAGCGCAGCAGTCAGTATCTTGGCAAGCAGTCCTTGGACATCCGCGTCAGTCGAGGTTTCAGGATCGCACGCCGCCGAGGATCCGTGTCCTGTGCTCCGTGCCGGTGACGGGGTATGTGATCTGGCTGCTGGGTGTCGGGTGTAGCACTTGGCAGCAGGTCCCCTCCTCGCTGTGGGCACAGCTCACCCCAGTGCCGAGGGTCAGGCCAAGCCATCAGTGAGACTTTGCTGGCACTTGGTGTTGGGCAGGCTCGTGCTGGTCCTCTGAATGCAGGGGGGTTTTACAGAGGTAACCAAGGTTGGTCTGAGTAGCCATGTTGTTTGAGATTCACAGTCCAGTTTGCACCCAAAATAATCAGCCTTAGTGTTTTGTGAACATAATTTCAGACGAATGATTTCCCAGGCTTGGATTATGCTGGTGTTATTTTCATTCAAAATCATCTTGTCATCATGTTCTTGCATAGATTTGTAATTTTCTGAAAGCAAGCTGGCTGGTATGTTCATGCTGCTCGTAAATCTTTTTTTTTTAAAACTTTTTTCATTTTAATGGAAGTCATGTGGGAAGCTAAAAGTATCTAATACAGGCAAACATGTAAGTTACTGGATGTGTTTGCCGTCCCCAGAAATGGACAGAAAGGATGTGAAAAAAAAAATGTGTTACAGAGGAAGCGCAGAGCTAAGGAAACTCTGCCTGTTATATTTTTGATTAAATTGGAAGGCAAAGGTCTTTCTTGCAGAGGTAACACAGGTGAGAAATGCCACAATGAAGAGTACAGGGGGGTGGGGTGCTTGTGGCTCCTTGGTCATCAATGAGCCTCAGTGTAAGCAAACATGAAACCATGGTTGGTCCCATGTGCCTACTTTGAGAGCAGCTTTGCTTTAACATGTGGAGATAGGGGAAAACTCTTCCCATTTATGCTGCATCCTTGCTGTTATAAAAGTGGTTGCTTTCACACAAAAATTAGTCATATTTAGCTCCATTTTAATTCCTTCAAGGTACTGCATGCTTGTAATTGACTTCAAGAAGAGCCTTTTATCAGTCAAGAGTAGGTATATGAAGTTGCAGAATGTAGCCTTCCTATTGCCACGAGTTTTCAAAAGAGAGCTGGCAGCACCTCTTGTTTTTTCTTATGGATATAATATATAGAATCTGTTGGCAAAGAGAAGGAGTAAGTTATATATTCTGTAGTTTTTAGTATTTTTTTTTAGATGAAGTGCAAGCCATTCAGGAATGCAACTTAAGCTCAGTTACTTCAAAATAAAGCCATAGAAATAAATATAATTGCAAGCTAAAATATTTTGTCTCTTTAAAGAGGCACTGCCAGCTTTAAAAATGATCATAATTAGCTGGATATGTTAAAATTAAAAGTGCCAGAACACCACACAGTTATTCTAAATGAGAAGGAAGACTGGAAGAAGAAACCACCCCTCCTTGCCAGCAGTTGTACACACATGCACCACACATGCCCAATTTGGTTTTTACAAAGTATGCTGTCAAGTGAATACTGTCATGTTCCCTGTTTAATCAGTTTCCTGTTTTATTTGTGCGCTGTTGTATATAAAAGGAAATCTGCTTGTAAAGTCAGGCTGTTTAATAATTCATTCAAAAATGATTAGAGTTCAAGGAGAAAGTTGTTCCTTTAAATGACTGAACCAAACAGGAAAAAAACACGGGTAACAAGAGGTTGAAAGTCACTTCTCCCAGGATTATGTATGGTATATTTAAATTCCATGTTCAGATCTAGACATTTGGCTTAAAGTAGAATGTCAGTAGTTATCATCTTTATTTGGGTCCTCCTTTATTCCCCTTTTGGGTAAATTTTGTTTGTTCTGGTTCTTCAAAGGTGCTTTCTTAGGCAGTAAGATAAGAAAGATGATTCTTTTCCTTTGGTCTTTACATGTACTGTGTCTTCCCCAAACAGGCTGAAAAATCCCGGTTGGAATTATTTTTGCCAGCGGTAGTTTTCATCTTCTCTTCAGACTGTGCTCTACAAAGTAACGCAGTACCCATCCCTGGGAAATGTCCCCACTTTGGAGCTGGGTGCTGGGCTGGCAGGGGTGGGGTAGGAGTGGCAGTGAAGGAGCTGGTGGGTGGGGTGGCAGGGCTCAGGGCTGGCCGGGCTTCAGCCCTTGGGGTGATTGCGCCTGTGCCCTGGGAAAGGGCTTGCAGTGGGATTTTTGTTCAATGTTTTCCCTCCTTGTGCAACAAAACAACTACCAAGGGCCTGGATTCAACAATGTGTTTAGACCAGAAACTTCTCTTTGAAATCCCTGTCAGCACTTTCCCAACATTAGCTGAGGCAAAGAAACAACAGAGCATGGGGACACTGAAGCAGAGATGAGAGCCTGTGCATTGTACTGACTTCGACCTCCAGAACTACCCACGTGGCCCCAGAAAGCATCTTTCTATTAATGGGAATATTTCCTTCAACTGCTTTGCTTTCCAGAAGCAGCCTAACCAGCTGTGACCCGCACTTGCAGTATTTGCTGGGGGCTGTTTCCCTGAGTGCTCCTCAGAGCTTGCATGGTGAGACACAAACCTTTCCAATCAAGAGAGGCTCAGCTGGGGTGGTCTGCACTTCCCCCATGCAAGTCTAGTCTGTTTGCATGTGATTAGCATGGGCACCATCCTGGGGGATGCTGCTGTGCCTTGCACTTGGATTCTTGTCCTCCTGAAGCCACTCTAGAGGGAATGGAGCAGTGGCATCCAAGTCACTCGAGTGTGATGATCCCACTTAAATGTGACTGAAGGCCAAAAGGTGATAAAGATGTGAAGAGGAAGAGAGATAGCACTTGTCAGATAGCACTCTGGTCAGCAGAGCAAAGGATATTTATAGGTCAATGTCACACGTATGGTCAGGAACACTTTGGGCACGGAAATGCATCATCTAATTTCTTGAGCCAGAACAGCCTTTATCCATGCCCCTGGTATCACATAAGATGGTTCAAGTCTCAGCTTTAGATGTCTCAGCATGGGAAGGAGTTTGGTACGTTCCAGCAGTGTCATTGGGATGTATCCACCTTGTTGTAAGTGACAAAAGGACCCTGGACCTAGTGGTGTCTTGGAGGAATGGGCAAGTGGCAGCTGGCCGTGGCCTGCAGGCAGATAACCAGTTTGATGCTAGGTACGGTACCAGCAGATGGTGCTGAAGAATGGATAGCACAGTTCCCAGATTTTGCAAGGACCCATTAAGACTTCTTGTGGCATTTTGGGAGCTCCTTGCACACCGGCCTTTGTGTGGAGGTGGTATTGTCTGCTGAGTGCAACCTGGGCCTTGAGCTCTGAGCCAAACAGGTTATTGAGTATATCACAGCTTTGGTTTCTCGTGCTGCACTAAAGATGTTGCGTGTTTCAGAATTGTGCATGTCACCACTATGGCGCTTCCTCTACCAAGCATGCCCTGAAACTGCTTATTCACTAGTGGTAAACAGTGTTATTTAGCAGCTTACCCAAACACCCAACAGCTGCTCATTTTCATCGAAAGGCCAATGGTTGTTGCCCTCCCGCTATTGCCTCTGCACTCTTCTGCACTCATGCTCTTGCCTCAGAAGATCTGCAGTCCTTGTGGGCATTGTCCCAGTCCCAGCAGGCTCTCACTTGACCTTGGTACAATTTGAGTCAGAGTCGAATCCATCTTTTTTCACCCCGGGTGGTGTCCTACTTGTTACAGATCAGAAATGCTGGAGTTCATAACTGGGTAGGTCATTGCTAGAATGTTTTCCATTTGAAGTAGGAAACTGTCTGAATGAGGGGAGAAAAAGTAGAATTTGAGATTGTTTCATGAAAAATAGATTCTGTATTTTACAAGTTTAATTATGACTGATTTTCCAGTTTTAGCTTTATATGCTTTTAATGTTGAGTCTAAATTAGGCCACAGGAAAAGGATGGTCTATCTTCAAAGAAACATTTAAGCTGATTGTGTTCTTCAGATTCACGGAAAACAGCTGTGGGTGTAGCATTAGCTCTTGAGTTCTCTTCCATGCTAGCACACAAGATGCGGATGCAAGATGGATACTTCTGCTGTGTGGGAGGTTTGGAGGAGAGGCTCAATAAAACTGGTTGGCAAAATTACCACCAGAGCTGTAGAGCTGTAGGACCTTTTAGAGTATGGAAGCCAGGGGAAGTGGACAAGAGGAAAGGCATCCCACATCCTCCTCATGCAACTATGAAGCGTCTGATTTTCATGGGCAGAGACCACATTGCATAGATGGATGAATACATTCTTTTTCATCGCTTCCTGCCTGTTAAGAAAAGTTTCTTTGACTACATAATTATCATTGCTTTGATTGAAATGCAACCCTGTACGTACATATACATTTATATACACACACACACACACCCCACCACAGGTGGAAGGTGATACCACAGGGAGGTCTCCCTTGGAAAACACGTGGTGATTCTGCCAGCAGAGACTCTGATCTTTTAAGATTTTGTAGTGACTGTTCCAATTTCTTAACAGCTTTTTATGTAGCTCATCCAGGAGTGTTAACCTCCACTGTTCATATTTGTAGTGATCTGTGCATAGGTGACTAACATTTCTCACTAGTCTATAGCTTGACATTTTTGATGACGCAGATGTCCCCTGATTTCTCTACTCATGTGTTATTCAGAAATAGTATGGAAGAGAGCTGCTCCAGAACAAGTCCATGAACCAGTAGTCTTTTTCTTTTTGAAAGAGGCCACATTGCTTCTCAACAGTCTTTCAGGTATTGCAGCACTGGTTTTGGCCGAAGAGGAACAGAGAACTCTTACTGCAGAGCAAAGAGTGGTAACTCGTGGAAGAATTCATAAATAGCTGCTCTTCAGTAATCCCACATGAAGCTGGGCTCTGTTCTTTCAGTGGACTCTGTAGAAATGCTGCAGGGCTTGGTTTAGGCCTGCTGAAGACCTGTCCTCACCATTTATGTTATGTAGTGGTTGTCTGAATGGTGACTTCTGAAGCACCTAGCTTGGCAGGCAAACTGAACAAGCTCTGTTTAAATAACCACGCAGGTACGGAAGGCTAGCTGACGTTTGGAATTGTCAGCAAATGATGTTGAATAGATATTTTCAGAAAAATTGTTGTATGTTTCCACTTCTTCAAAGCACAAATTCAAGGATGAGGATGGTTTGAGAATATTAAAAGTGCAGGGGTACAAGTGCTCATTTGTGAGGTGCTGGAATTTTGTTTGGGCAGGCAGCTATTTGCTGCTTTGCCAGTGGTAATAGAAGGAATAGCTGGGCCTTGCAAAAACATGTGTTTCTCTTCTTTTGAGAAGCTCCAGCTCTTTCAGCAAATACAAAAAAAAAAAATTGGAAAACATCTTAATTGTTTTGGTATTATGGGTTTCATCAGCACCTGGAAGAGGAGTGCAGTTCATAATTTAAAACCTTTCCAGTCTCTCTTCCAGCACATGATGGTTGGTGTTTCTGAGAGGCTCTCTTCACGTGGATGTCTGTACAGGACCTGCAGCCCATTTGCTTGTTTTAAAGCTGAAAAATAAAAGTACTTTTGAGTGATATTCACTCTTCCTAATTTTCATAATATGTTGCCTCTGGGCAGGCTGCAATGCCTTTGCATAGAGGACTGGGGCTATGGGAGAGTAACTGCTGAGCCTCCCCAAAGCTCAGCCTCCCCAGAGCTGCTTGCCCTGGCCCTGAGCTGCAGCAATGATCAGGCCTTGTGGGCTGCAGTTCTGCCCCAAAAGCCAAGAGTTTTTATGTGATTTTTTTCTGCAGCAAATGACAGTATTTCAGTCCTTTGAATTACTCTTTGTCTCTTTGGACTTGCAAGTTACTGAGACGTAGGAAGCTTTCTTGTTTATTGTTGCCTCTCTCACTTTCACATGACTTTTTATTGAAGACCCAAGCACTTCTTCAGCAAAGTGTTAGATTCAACATTCTTTTTAAATTAAATGTGCTGAGGTGACCTAATCAGATGGTAGCTGGTTGACCACAGAAATGGGAACTATGATACTGTGTAATCTAGTTTAACGTTAATTCACTCTGTGACCTTAGGCAAACAGCTTAGTTGCTGCAAAATGGGAATGATAATTCCTTTTAAATGTTGACAGAAAGTTGAGTAAATAAGCAAGTTCTACTCTCTGTGGGTCAGGCAGTCTTATCCTCAGAGAGACTTCAGAACTTCCATTATTTCAGATTACTTTGGAGTTAAGGGGTGTAGCACAGGCGTCTGGATCACTGAGGACTAACTATGCTTACCAATACTGATCCCCATACCTCAGCTTTGTTATGTGTCTGTGATTCAGGATGGAGTGAGGAATTTGTGGTGGTTGGGCTGGGTAATCATGGGGGTCTTTTCCAACCTGTGATTCCATAACTCCTGGCCTTGTCTCCAACAGCAATGTCATTCACCATCTTACACTTCGTGGCATGTAAACACAAGACTCTTACACCTTGTGGCATGTAAACACAAGACAGATGGACCTCTTACTTCCCCTTCAGGCAGGAATGTGGCACTCTGTTCCATGGTGGTTTTAGTTTTGCAGTAGTGCATCTTTATACTAAATAATGACATAAATGATCTCAGCTCTGTAGGGTTAAGAGCAGCAGTGACTTCATTTGCCACCAGTGAGTTTGCCCGAAATGTCCCATGAAGCCTAAAGCAGACTACTTTCTGTTTAACATCCTGGTGACAAAACACCTCATGACAGCAGAGCAACCTTTACAGTTTTTCATTTCTCAATTGCATTTCTTAAACTTTGAAGTGCCATTTATTTTGATACCTGGTATTTCTCAGCCCATGCTTTTATTTGGTAGGAATAGCATTAACGTGTATTAAAGGCAGAAAAACCTGTGGAAATGGTTAGAAGTTATTCCCAGAATGTAAATAACTTCCTAAATTTTGAGCTCTACAAGTCTGATGTGTTTTAAATGGCCTTTTAGAGAGCAAAATGAAACTCAGTGTGGCATTTAACCAACAGTTTACAGAGGTGCTAGTTATTCCACTTGGCTATATTTAGGAGTCCAGGAAACAACAATGACAAAACACTCTTGCAAAAAAATTAAAGGAACAGTTTCAGCTATAAAACTGATGTCTGCAGCAAAAAAACACAGCTGCTAAATGTTACAAATCATAATAATTGTGACAGAGTTACATCCCGATCTTTCTTTAAGACATCTTCACCCATGTGAAGGCCTCTTGATTTAAACAGGACTCAGCAGCAGCGGGGAGGTTTGTGTTAGAGGATCCTGGTAAAATTGGACTGCTCATGTAAATCAAGGCTTATTTTTGCATTCCAAAGGGTGAAAAAGTCACATGAGGGGAGTGAGATGCTAGACGTGTGAAGAAATCCGTATACAGCGACTCCATGCTGGGGAAGTCTCAGCTGGATGCTGTGCCCTGCTTCGAACAAAAAAGCAGTTGACCACTGTGAGAGGGAGTTTTGGGGACTCCCCCATGGCTTGGGGAGCATCGTCTGCAAGGAAAATCAGAGCAAACCTGCTTGTTTTGCTCTGTGAAAAAGTGCAGAAGGCTGAAGGATGGAAGGATAAGTCCTCAAATGAGTGAGGAGTAGACAGAGAGCAAATGGACAAGAACAGAAGTGACAAAAACCACATAGGTGAGGGATCGCTGCTAGCATAATGAAACCTTACTTAGTAAAGATGAAAGAGTACAATTAATGTGTTTTAAGTGGGTATAATTAGTCCCTCTCCATAAAATGAAGTAGGTGAAGTACTTGAGCTGATATTTTGCACTCTGCCTTATGAAGTGATGTAACTTTTACCAATCTTTGAAATACTGATTGTGAATGAGTCAGTGTTTCTCAAGGGCTTTGGTCAGCTGTTCCCATTTACTGGTCTGGAATCTCACTTTTATCATGCAGTCTCTCTGAGTTTCCCTTCATGTGTTCAAGTTAATGTCAGTATACCAAGAGACTGTCATAGTATCATGGAGGTTGGAAATGCACTGTGATACATGCTATTTAAATATAAAGGGAGACAGAGTTACCTGCTTTTGCAGGTCTGTGGTTGAATTGTTTTCCTGCTACAGTACAGTTCATTAAGGCTGTGAATTCTTGTCACAGCACTTTTACAACCCTAGTATAAATGCAGATTTATCATCAAAAGGGTGTTTTTTGCTGCAAGAAAGGAAAGGAAAGGGAAGAAAAGGAAAAGAAAGAAAAAAGAAAAGAAAGGAAACACCACTCATCTGCACTTTTCCCCAGGATGAGTGGTGTTTGCACCACCTGAGCTCACCTGTGCAGCGAAGTTGCCTGTTAACTTGGTCAGCTCTTCCTCCTGCTGCCCCAACCTCAGCACAGCTTTGTGAACCGAGAGGCGTTGCAGTCTAGAGGGCACCTGCTTGAAAAGGAACATCAGTGGGCCGGCTGGACACAGACACCGTATTGTTGGGAAGAGGAGGGAATTTGTCTCAGAGGTCTGGTCTCAGCATCCTCCAGCTGTGCCAAAGGGAGAGCCTGGGAATGACTGTGTTAAAGACTGGATTCACTTTTAGCTCTCCTGTTTCTCCTCTACAACTTTCACTGCTGTTCAATGGTGATCACTCAATGGGCAGAGCACTCCTTTTGCTCTGCTCTTGGGCAGGTAGCAAGTTATTCCATAAACAAGCACCCTCTTTTGCCTGTCCTCCCTCCCACCCCCGGCCCCTTGCCATGAGCAGGTCAGCAGCAGTGGTCAGAGGCACCCTTAATGAGGTCCCTAGCTGCTCGCTGAGCTGATTTGGTTGTGGTTTTTAATAATGCGAGGTTATTTTGTTAGCGGCTTTACTTTCCAAGTCTTTTCCCCCTTCCAGCACCCCTAGGTACAGCTCTACTGGATCAGTTACCATCTGCTCCAGTGTTTGCATTTAGCCTGCAGGGCCTGTGATCTCAGAAATATTTCCTGTAAATGGGATCTCTCATGCCAGGCCTGTCACACAATAGATATATAATTGGATAAAACCTAAACTGAAAACAACAAACAAAAAGAAGAAAACTACATATTGTGCCATACGCAGCACGTGAGCCGGTCCGAAATGAGATACACTCCTTGTTTATGTCTGAAGCTGCTCTTGTATGTCTTTTTTATTCCCTTTTGCTGGTTAACAAAATCAAATTAATGTAATAATTAAATTCCATGGTGCATTTTTTTTCCTACTTACTCTGGAGCAGCTTGCGGTGTTCCTGCAGAGCAGCAGTAGTGCCACAGCAAATGCAGTTGCTGGGTTTTGAATCTTGATCCTGGTGTTGGATACCAGGTAGAGTCCATGCTGAAGTCACAAATCCTTCTCCTCCATGGTTTGGCTGCGTGCAGCATTTCTTGTTGGTTGGGAGGCAGAGTGATGCACAGCCTGGGAACAAGACTGGACTCTGGGGGAAACACCAGGTAAACCACAGGCAGCCGATCCCCTGCTCACTGAGAACAAGGGTGAAGATGGCATCACTGATCCTTGCAAGGGAGAAAGAAATGCAAAATTTCTTTCAGTTCTTTAAACCCATTTTGAAGGCCTCCTGAGCAGAGATACAGGTTTGTGTAAGATGCGTGCTGCCCTCTGGGACAGCTTGCCTTTTGGATTTGCCAACCTTTCTACAAGGTGGTGGAGGTGATGAAAAATATCTGATGCAATGAATCCATACCTAAACTAAAAAAAAACCCTAACTGATTGTATAAATCAGAAATTGTTCACTGTGATTTTCCCCTTGCTCATACTGTGAATTTTCTTCATCATTGCTGCAAGAACAAACTGTGTGAGTTGTATTTGTGCTGTTATTCTGGTAGTAATGAGCTTACAAATATTTTTTCTGTTTTGTTGGAAACTGCAAATGCTCTACTCTAGTCATAGCTTGCAAAAGCTGCTCAGAAGTGCACTGCAGAACATCAAAAAAAAGAATTGAATTCAGCTTCAGTCAAGAGCAGTAATTGGTTTTCATAAAAAAAAAAAATCCCCAACCAAAGATGTTCATTTGTCTCTGGAAGATAAAAAAAAAAGCCCAGAGTTTGGATTTGGTTGCCTTCCCCCTAAAGTAATAACAGTAATCCTAATAAGCAGGCAGATTTATAAATTTTCACCAACAGTCAGTGCCACGATGTTATACTAACTTTGGTTTATTTATGACAAATGCAGTCTAAAGCACCAGAAATATAAACCTTCAATCCTTTTAAATTCCAACATAAAAGGATTACATTTTATCAATATAGCTTATCTCCTAGCACTCTGCCTTTTTTATGAACCCACAAAACATGCATTTTGTCTTCTTTTCTGCTTTCTTTTTTTAAACATAGCCAGCAATTTCTAAATCAGGAATGCAATCGTAATGCTAGTGCCATTTTTGGCGATAGGCCGTTTTATTGATTTCCACAATGCTGGCATTTCATCAATAACAGTAGAATACAGGCCCATAAATTCACCCTTCCCAAAAAAAAAGTGGCCTGATCTTTCATAGCAGCTTCCCTTTGCCTTTGAGTTGAACTGTAGGTTTAGTGGTTCAGGAAAAAATCAGGTTTGATGAGCCTTAAAGAAACAAATAAACCAAGCCAGAAGCAATCAAAAGTACATGCGAGTTCATAAAAAGTGAGCCTTGGTTTCTTTGTCTAGAAGATTAACACTTCCTCAGGAGGGCTGTAATAGGATTGAGCCTTCCCTGTGGTACTTCAAAGACATGTGCTCCTGAAGACTTTTACTGAGTAACTTACAGTATTGTTGAAAGCTTTGCCTCTGCTTTACTTCTGGTTTCTTCCACTACTTCGAGGAAGATCTGAACTGAGGATCATGTTACTCCTGCTTATTTTTATCCCCCAAACATTTTCCCTCTTCTGTATGCAAATATTGGATCCTTAAAGAAAAAGAATAATATAAGTTGTGTAACAGTTCGAGATTTTAAAACATAAATACCCATCTCTTTCATGTTACTACTTCAGTACTTTCATGTCATATTTTTGCATTTAATGCCATCTCCTTTTCTCCAAACTTGAGCTCTTCTCCCGACCTTGGTTCAGATGCTTAGGCTGCTTTTCATGGTGGTGGAAACCTTGAATTCCATCAGACTGGATGCAGAGAAAACCACTCCCTATAAATGTTAACTGCTGGCCTGGAGATGGCCACCGTTCTGTGCTTAGAGAAAAGAAAGGAGCCGTGTTAGGTGGGAGAAGCTGGTCTTGTGCATGGGTAGGGATTCTCTACTGGTTTGGCTCCATAGCTAATAGATCCTACCTGCTTGGGTTGGGCTGCTTTGAAAAGTGAAGTTGTGGTGACCCAGCAAGTTCCGTAGCTCCAGGGCTATGTGGTGCCTGGCTGGGCTCCCTGGTTCTCACTGTGGGTCTTACAGAGACATGAAGAGCCCATGTCCTGTTTAAATGCTTGCAATTGCTGTTTCTGGATCAGACCATGAGTTGATGTGCCTGAAGCCAGGCAGGGAGCAGAGAATCAGGCCTGGGTACGTTTGGCCAGTTGGTTGAATCACAGGATGTAACTTTCTCTCGATGCCTCTAGAAGACATCAAGTAAAGAACCAGAAAGTCCCCAAGCATCATGATAGTTTAGTTCTTTTTCTTTCTCTGACAAGTTTGGCTCTTGTACTGATTGAAATGAATGGGATTAGACAGGGAACACCATTTATGATTTAATTTCTCACTTCGAATGTGCTGTCAACCTCAGTAATTCTATTGCCAGGATTTCTCATAAAGCATCTTGGTATGCTAGTTAATACATTTAAATCTACTTAAAAAGCCTCTCTCTCTCAAGAGCAAATGGAGCCCTGCTTAGCATTCCTTATCAGCTTGCTTAGGGGGAAAAAAAACAGTTGTCCTTGCTGTATTGGCTGGCAAGAGGAGTTGCATTCTTACTCCATGTACTTTACTAATTTGTAATCTTTCACTCTAACTAGGTTGTTTCCATGTTCTAGAGATTCAGTTGTTTTAGTATCAGTCTTGACTAATAATGTGGTGCAGCAGCTCAATTTCGATGACCACAAATAAGCAAGCAAAAGTTGTAGACTAATTCTGGTAGTCAGAAGTACCCAAGCAGAAGTTTCCTGCCCACATTCATGTAAGCCCCAGTGAAACAGTCTCCTCTGCCCAGCCTCTGGGCCTGCTTGTCACCTAAGCCATTACCAGGAAACATTAAACAAGCCATGGAAAGTCCCCTTTGCTGGCAATTTTCACATTACTAATCAGCACACAGGGGCTCCAGCTACAGGATGAATAATCCCAAAGTTCACCAGTATGGCTTGGTGGTGGTGGTACTTGTCACTGGGAGGGCATTGAAGGCTTTTTGGAGCAACTGGGTGAGGTGGGACACACTTCTTGTCCTCACCCAAGGGGGAAGGGGTGGTGGGTACCTGGGGTGGCCCATGCTGCAGCTGGTGACATTGTCCAGGTGGGACCCAGCATGCAGCTGTGGCCTGTGCGATGGAGGGGGAACAGACGGTGTGTCACTGACTTCTTTTAAGTCAGGAATGGGCTCCTGGTTTATTGCAGTCCTGTAAATTCTGCCTGTGCTTGCTATAAATTAACCGCCGTATTAAGTGCAAAGTCCAGAAATAAAAGGACATAAATAGTTGCATTTGAAAGCTGTATCATCGTCTGTAGATGTTTAAGTGGGGATTTTATCCGTTAGATTAGAAATACCACTTATCTCATCCTTCTGGATATTTTCACTACCCTTCTAACTTGGAGATAAATATCCCTTAATGGTTTTTTTATGTGTTTTATTTCTTTTTCCATGATGATCAGATCAGTTCTGACTGAAAATGAAGCCAATTATCAAGAACAATAAATAAAAAAGTGCATGTTGCTCCTTCTGCACTGAAAGAAAGAACAGTAAGTTGAGACAAAACAAATTTGGTTGCCAAGTCCAAGTACCAAAGGCAGCAAGGAGAACTCAGGCCCCATCCTAATTAAAGAGATCTAAACACAATGAAAACATATTGTACTGATGTCATATGTTAAAATATTTATAATTGCACAAAAAGGAATTGCAGCCTATTGAAAACATTTACAGAGCTTGCCATTTCTGCAAGCTAAAGGGAAGAGGGACCAAAAGGGACTGGTTTTGCTCAGCTGTGAAAGTTTTGCTCTTCAGGTTTTTCCTGTGAGGTCCAACATTACCTTGCCACTTCCTCTTATCAGTCACTAAGATAAGCGAAGAGCACTGCTGACACTGTATCTGAAGGCAGGAGATGGTATCTGTCAGGAATTGCTGTTTCCCCTGGGCATTGCATTGCAGTTGGCTCTGCTGGAATAATTTCAGCTGCTGGGAAGCCACTTGTAATGCTGGGGCCCTTCATACACATCCAGAATGCCAGGTTGGGTGTTGGGGGGGCCAGGGGCTCCCAAAAGGACAGGGTGTGGTGGAGGAGAGCAAGGCAGGCACTCTCCTCAGATACATTCACCAGACTCAAGATTTGGCAAAAAGACATACCTTTGCCTGCTTGCCGCAGGGAAGTAGTGGGGGAAAGCTGACGTGTGGGAAGTCACGCTCCCTTTCAGCCAAACCAGAGAGGCAATGGGAAAAGCCACAGCCATGTGTGTAGAGATCTTGAAAATGCTGGTGAGTCGGGCCGAACCAGTTTTCTGTAGCGGTGTGTGGCAGGGGTGGTGGGCAGAAGCCACTTGCAGGGCTCTGGAAATCTGCTGGCTAAACGTGAATCCACCTGAGCGCCTTGTGTGAACAGGATTCCTCCGTATATGTTCCCACAGAAGCCTATTGCAGATGTGCTCACTTAAATACTTTCTGTAGTATAAAAATAGGCTTTTGGCTGCACACCATGTACTCATTGGAGAAGGAACTTTTCAACTGGGGCTTAATTTAATATCTTCCTTGTTTGTGTTTATGTTCCTTGATATTGATTTCCATGTTTTTCTTCCTCAAATACTGGCGAGATCCTTTTATAAGTAAATAATGCAAGCATGTTTCTAAGTTTCTCTAGTATTAAAGAGTTTTATGGCAACATATGGACATACTGAGACTTCTTACTAACATATCAAAGAGGAACATTTATTAGTTAATGATTTTATTAGGAATTCCTGTTGCACCAGGAAAGTGATTGGAACTTGAAATATTTAAAGCATCATTTTAGGGAAATAAGAGTATCTTTGTTTAGCTAGTTAATGTCTACCTATGGTATTTAATATGAAACGAAAAACCAGCTTGTCAGTCATACAAGAGAGGAAAAATGTCGCTACCTCTGTGGAATTATTAATGAGCCAAGAAATGCTATTGCATTTCTGTATGACTTGGCTGAAGTTGGAAAAATTGACACTTTTTGTCAGAGAGAGATTGATAGCTCTGCAGGGGTTCAGGAAAGAACAAAAGCAGGTTAGTGGGGGAGTGCTAAAAGGGACATGTATGAGGAAAGATGCCTGTTGTTTTCCTAAGTGGTTGTGGGTCACAGTGAGGGGATGCAGACAACCCTACACCTGAGCAGGGTTACCCACTAAGGGGAGCTTGAAGGTTAAGTCAATTCCAGGCCAAAATTCATGTCTGTGTGTGGTTGTGAGGCTGTCCCCAAGGTAACACACCTGCTGGGGAGTGGAGACAGTGGCTGGAGCATGGTGCCACATGAAGGTGGCTGCATGGCTTTCCAGTGGTGTGGAGGTGGTTCAGCCATGGGTGGCTGGAGCCACTGACTCTTGGTTAGCACAACTCACGTAATGAGGGCTGACAGTCAGAGCACAGCAGGGGCAGAAATGACATTGAAAAAGCCAAAATTTAGCTTAACTGCCAAGGAAACCTTGCTACATTAAGGGCTTTGAGCGTTTAGTATTGCCTTCTCAGGGAAGTGAAAGATGGTAAACAGTTTGCAAAACGTGAATGTAGATTGGTCTCTTAAAGCCAGACCAAGAAGTGATGACCCCAAAAAGGGATGGATGATGGCTTAAGCCTCTGAAATACACTCTCTCTACCCCTCATAGCAGTGGTTCTGTGTCTGTGGCACACACATGGCCATGCTGCCCCAGCCTAAATAGCACCTGACCCTTTCTTGGTCAGAAGGTTTGGGGATCACTTGATGGCTTTTGTCTTTTTCTCTCAAAACAGTGCACAGCCAAAGCCGTGTGATGGCTTGTTTCTCACAGGTTCCTGACCTGGGTTTTCTGTCGGTGCTCCTGACAGGGTGGTGCTGGTGCCTGCTTTCCAGGAGGCCAGCCCAGGGCCCCAGCACAGCTCTTGGCTGGAGTAGCATGGCGGCTTGCCCTGCCCATTGAAGCAGACCTTAGCTTGCCCTTCTGCTGCAGAAGTCTCCTCTGTTCGCTATTTACTCCTACAACAACTCAATTAGTTTGATGGAAATGAGATGTCAAAATGCCCCAGGCTTCAGCGACTTACCCAATGTCACTCAGAAAGCTTTGGCAGGGCGGCTGCCTCCTGAAATCTACGTGCCCTGCAGCAATGGGCCATTTCTCCTCCTCACCTTCACAGACAGCTCAGCCCAGTGGAAGTCTGAGGCATTCAAGGGACAATTACAAAAAAATCGCTTGTTTATTTAACTTTCTAACAATTTAATCAACATCCTATTATTCTAAGGAAGTTTAGATACGGCTCTATTTTTTTTCCTCTTCCTTAATTCAGCTTGACATATGCACTCCTGGGGTCAATCCTTTTACACAAAGCTTCAGCCTTGGCAAGATAAATCTAGACTAACAGAGAATAAACATATTTATATGATTTGTTTAATAGTGTATGGACATATTCCTACAATTCAGTGCTTGGCAATTAAGGCTTACTATAAACGTAATTTGACTATAAGGCAAAAACCTCCTCACTTACATTCAAATACTGCATGTGAGACCTGCCTAGCTGACAGATTACAGAGCAGGTTTTAAAGTGGACATGAAAAGAATGCCAAATTCAGCTTTCCTGGCAATAATTGCCATGGAAAGAAGCTGGATTAGAGCAGCTGGAATAAAAAGTAAAGCACTAAAAGAAAAATGCTAATTACCGGTTTCTCTAATCATGTAAAATAAATGTTTTATGACATTTTAATATGATGCTTTTAGCCTTTCCTACTTTGTCAGTGCCAGCATCCTCTGAGCAGCTCATGGATGCTATAATTATGTGCTCTGAGCGATCAGCTGCATTGTGCCTTACCTGGCTGATTCAAGCTGAGCTGGAGACATCACATTCTGACTCAGTACTGTACCAACCACCACTCATCGGGAGGCAGAAATGAGGACACCAAAACAGAACCTCCTAACAGGTACTATAGGCTTTTGGGAGGCTTTTTTTTTTTTTTTTTGGAAATCAAGCCTTGAGATCCATAGATGAGCTTTGCATCTGAGATGTTTCAACTTGATAAAGTATCTGAATGCAGATACATCTGAATGAATTTTGATATAGCTTATTAAAGATATATGGGCTGGTCATAATGTCTGGATATAAATTTAGACTGTCACAAAGTTTAGGAGCAATAGGATCCCACCTTTAGGGCCCACCCTGGCCCTTCAGTAAGATGAAAACTCTTTAGATACTTCTAAAATTCAATTTGCCTGCCATCATCCCCTGTCTGGTTTTGAGACGGTTGATTATAGATTTATATTTGAAAAGGATGCACTCATCTACCCTTTCCTTTTCTTAAGGATTAAAATTTTCCTAAGGTTGGCATTGATTCTCTATTGATCCCTAATTTAGGTGGTGAGATTGGCTTATTTACAGGCCGATTTGGGTGCACTACTATTGAAGTTAAATCTGCACTTTAATTTCCCTCTTAAATCTGTTTCTTCATCAGAGAGAATCATTATTTCTTGATAATACTTTGTAGGAGGAGAAGGCTGCTGTTACTATTTTAGCATTGCACCTCAGACATGCAGGATTTGGACTTAATGCATCTTAGTGAATTGCTAAATTCCTGTATTTATTCAGGTATATGATTTTTCATAATATGAGAAAGTAAGGGGAAAATATTCTGATTTTAAGTGGTCGGTGCAGACTGTATACAACTGTTTTCCACCCTACCCCCATCAGGATGTGAAACAGCTGGTATGTCTCTCCAGAGACTAATGTGCTGTCTCTAGCTCCATTTTGCCTTCATAAGCCTCAGGCATTACTCTATAAGTGCACTCCAGGAATTAAATTAGTTTACAAGCTGAGGAATACGCTCTTTCTCCTTACTTACAGGTCTCAGGACTGCTACTGTATGGTTGGGAGGATAATGTGCATGTTGCTGTTGAGACTAACTAGCATCTTCCCAGGGCAGTCATTGCGTTGAGCAGGGCAAAGGCAGTCCTGCACCCCATCTGCCCGTGTCGTTTCTGCTCCCAGTAATGTTAGCTTACTAGTGAAGTTATCAGGAGATAATTCAGATAAGCTGTGCCTCCCCTGGTCTTAGCCTTTATCCCTGCCATGCACAAGTTTCTTGAAATACCAGTTTTGTTCTTCAAAATCAAATCCATCCATTTAAAACCAAGTAATTCTGAACTGTCTCTCCAGAAGATGATTGCTTCTGGGACCTAGCTTCTGTTTTCCTGGATTAAAAAATGCAGTCAGTGTCTGTCTTTGAACCAGTTCAAGTTCCAGCCCCAAATGTGCTCTAGCTGGCTATAACCAGCTAATGAGAGCAATCTATGCGTTTTTGTTCATGTCAGTAATAGCCTTGTCATTTGTAATTTCTGCAGTGGAGCAGTGGTTTCTCCCCCTTTGCCCAAGCCCCCATTGCCAGGCTGTATGCTTAGGTGTGCTGCTGCAGGGCTTCATTCCTGATGTCCCTGGCATCCTTGCCTGCCTTCCTGCACTGAGGTCCATCAACATACGCATTTAGTGCCCACCCTCGTTAGCACTGAAATAAACCAGGACTTTTCTCCCGCCCTCAGCTGGGATAGGATTCGACTTTGCAGTGAGACCAAGATAAAATCTGGTCTTCAAAGCTCTCCTGAGGGTCTGCACAATGGAGTAATTGGAAAATAGGGAAGTATCTTGCTTCATACTGTATTATTCTATTAAAATAATTTTTGGACACAATTGGGCCCTTATGTTTCTAAGTGCTGGGTACCTTTAATCTGGCTGGCATCCCCTCTTGGCGGGCTCAGCTGTCCTCCGATTGCTTTCCACCACGCAGCCAGCCCAGCAACTTGTGAAATCAACTGAATGTTGTGCATCCAAAGTTTATTTTTCTGTTTCTGTGTTTGTTGCTAGGGAGATTTGCTATACCTTGCCTCACGCCCCCTCCCAGTGAAACACCAGTCACAGACGTGCTGTGGGTTATAAAGCAAAGCTGCACACCTACAGCAGAGAGTGAGGGCACTGGCCCTGCTGCGCGCTGCTGTTGGAAACCCAGCGGTCAAGCAGCAATGTTCGAATTAGAAAAGCAGTTTTTAAGCTGCTGCAGAGCATAATTCATGTCATGGTGCAGGAATGCTGAAGGCTTTTTGATCTTTGTCATCGTGGACCTAAAGGTGAAGGGCTTTTTTTCAGGGGGGTAGTTTCTTAAATCCCCTGAGAAAAGGTAACTATAACAATAAGGGAGCAGATGTGTGGGAGTAAATGCAGCTGTAACTCAATCCAGACGCTCTTCTGTATGTAGGGACATGAAGGGAATGTTCCAATAAAATTCACGTAATAAAAATCTGAGCCCCCCTTTTTTTTTTTTTTCTTGCTTAAACTTGGATTCACATGTGTAGAATTCCTGTGGACTTTGATGTGGATTGACATTAGCACCATACAAAACTGGGCTGGGAGAAAGATTTTTAACAGGCATGGGGTATTGGAAGGTAAATCATCTATGGAGACCTGCAAATTTTAAAAGAAAAACACTTTCCCAATTAAAAAGAGTTTAGCAAACCAGATATTTAAGTGATGCAATCACCCTAGTAGGATGAACTAGCTGGTCTAGTAAAGAGTCTCAAACTTTCTGAAAGCAGGACTGCCTTTCGTCTCACCTGTTTTTGTGCCACCCTGAAAGGCATGCAGAAGCAGTTCAGCTCCTGGGGGAAAGGAGAGCAGAGGGAGGGGGAGCTGTACTCACTGGCTGGAGGTGCCTCCCCCCAGCCCAGGGAGAAGAGCTGCTGCCAGCGACTGCAGGAGGTGAGCAGTGCTCTGCCGCAGGTAAAGGTTCCCCGTTTGTAGCTGCTCCCTGCTCACTCTGCTCTGCTCTCTAACTCCAAGTTTAAACTCAACTAAATGAAGTTCCTCGTGGTTGTTGCTGCCCTCTGACACTTGCCAGCCCCTCACCTCTCTTTGAGTTGCCCGGGATCATGATCTGCAGTGTGAGCAGCTCTCTTTCTTCTAAGAAAAAGGAACGGGCAGAGCGGCAGGGTAAGCCATCCACTCCTCCTTGTTTTCCTGTAGTTCAGATAGCTCTGTGCTGAATTAATTTTTATACCAGACAACTTACATTGCACAGTAGTGTATTTTGTTCTTGCCCCATGCACGCTTCCGAACGCAGGCAGTACCAGACATTTCAGCGCGGCCAAAAGCGCCTTCCATCTGCCTCCCAGCAGCTGAAATCCTCTTTGTATACAAAAACAATTTCATTGAATGCACACAGACCACGTTTGCGCTCGGGATGGAGCAGGAACACTGTGTCGTTGTCCTGGCGGGACATCTGTAGTGCCTCACTGCTTCTTCGTGTGATGTGGTTCCCCTGTATCCCCTGCACCCATCTCACTCCTTGGCTGGGGAGGGCAGCAGCCTCACCACCAGACTTGGCTGGCTGGGTCTCATTAGCCTACTCGGCCATGACTCCTGACATGTGGGCTTGTGAGGGTGCCAGCGGTCACGGATTGTCTGCAGGGCACGGCACCGGCTGAGCAGGCAGGACTGGGAGTATTTGCTGAGATGCTGGGTACCCATATAAGGCTCTTCTATGAGTCTGACTCTGACACAAGACTATTTAGTTTGTCCAAACTCCATCAAGCATCAGTTTGCATAACAATTTATCAAAGAAATGCTTAATGATTGCTACATGAAAAAGTGGTGAGGTCTCTGAAGCATTGGCTTTTTGTAGATTTTCTGAGAGAGATATACATATTTCTACTCCATATAGCTGTTGGTTTAACATTGTTATTATTATTATTATTAATAATAATAGGAGGGGGGGAGATGTTCAGTTTAAAGGAATAACTTGGGGCTTACTCAGCTCCTGTCTTACAGCTGTCTTTAGTGGGTGATGTCAGGAACTGAGAGAAATACAGTTGTTACTGACTTGTTTGCAATTGTTTGGCCTTCTAACCATTTAAATATTTAGTTGTTACACTACTTGCAGAGGAAAATTCCAGTTCTTGTCCAAAACTACTTGAGAAATATATGTACATAGATTATCTCCTTGGTGTCTTAACTGTAAATATGTAGCTATATGTATCTCACTGTAGCAGAAAAACTTCACTGAAAGACTTTTTGATGTACCAGACTACCAAGTTATTCTTTCTTATTTCTTTGGAAGATGTAACCTGGAATTGCTGATGTGTCATAATGATCTTCTGCTTCTGTTCTGTTTTAAGTGTTTGGTGCCCCTCACTATGTGACAGGGAGATGCATCTGTCCAGGGGAAACAGGACACAGCAAAGACTGTTTTGCATAGAATTGCTTTGCTGAAAACTGTCCTGCCGGGCACATCCCCCTTGAGCGCCTATAGGTGATGCTCTGCAATGCTGAGCATCCTTTGCACCCTTTTCCTAGGCACTGGGTGCTGCAGCTGAGGGTGGTCTGAGCCTCAGCATTCAAGGATGCTCCAAATGTGCTGCTCTCTCTGCTAGCACCAGGCTAGGAAACCCAGCTCTTTCTGTGGTGTGTTTTGATCACAGACTTTCCCACTTTGAGGAAAATTTTTCTATGCGTAGCCTGATTCTGCCATTGAAAATTTACTCAGTGTGGTCGGTGGAAATGTCGAGGCTTCTCTGTGTAGCAAATGCCAGCTCTTACCCGGCAGGGGCTGGCACATGCCCACAGTCGGGCTCCGTTTCCCCTGTGCCCAGCACACAAAGGCTGCGGTGCCACCGCCTCCCGAGGCGCAGACACGGCCTTTATGTACCTAAGGAGGCCCAGGAGCCCAGAATGATCCAAATCCCACAGTTCAATGTCTAGCTGGCAAGGAGTGAAGTTGTTTTACATGCACTTTGCACAGATGGAAATGAGTATGGAATTGGTAGGAGGGTGCCAAAGGGGAAGCAGGAGACACAATTTGTTAGTCTCTCTTCTTTTATTTTGCCAGCCTTAGTGTGGTTACAGCTTTACACTGGAGACAAATGAAGAGGAGATATTAGGGCCTGCTTTTTCAAGCCTCAGATTGAGTTTTAAAATCCTCTCCACCTATGGCTCCTAAGTTGTGGGTAATTTGCCAGAAACTTCAGGGAAACATGGTGACCCCATCTCTGTCTGCATCCTGGGGTGGGGACATCACTGCGCTCCTGTTGACTGTGGCAGCACAGTGCTGGCAGCAAAGCTGGGGTTCCCACTCTCCCTATGGACACAGGGAGGCAGAGGGATGCAGTCCATTATCTCAGGAGCCTTCAGGAAGCAACTGCCCACCTCAGTGGCCAGTGTCCATCACCAGAGGGGACAATGCCAGTGGGTCAAAGGGAGGGTGGACTGCCCCACAGGTGTATCCCAAGAGCACCAGTGGCCTCATGGGCTGTTGCCACTGCAGCCTGAGCAGTGCCAAAAAAAAAAAAAAAAAAAAAAAAGGGATGTGAGGATGTTCAGAGGTCATCTGTAGATGTTCTTGTGCCTTCCATGGATTGTACTGGAAAAACAAAACTTTTTTTTCTTAAAGAATGAAAAGAGGAAGATTAGGCTATTGAAATCTAATCTGTGCAAAATTTATTTAATAATAGCAGTATCATTCATTGTGGTTTTATAACCTTAATGACTAATGAAGGGTGATGGGAAAGCATCAGGATTGCATCAGGATTTCCTTGCTAACCAACCTTGCTGTACCTGAGACACAAAGAAACTGAATGCTGGATGGGGAGAGAAGTGTGGGAGAAAAGGAAAAAGGGGGAAAGTAGAAAGTAAAGGAAAGATAATGCATGAGATAAAGACACTGAGAAAGAGATGATATTAGTTCCATGGTCTGTACCAACAAAATTTTAGCAATGTTTCCACAACTCTGTGTTTTAGCAATATAAAGCCAGACAGTTTAGTTTTTTGGTTTAGTGTTTGTAGCCACAAGAATGTGTATTATTTCCTTCTTACCCACAGTGTACTCAGAGTCATCCATCCAGTACAGAAGTTAATCCCAAATAATCTTGTCACCCAGAATAAGGAAAGTGCCTTCAGTTTTATCACCCTTTATTCACTTTTTACTTACATACATACTTCAGTAAAACTTGTGTTACAACGTTTTGGGGTTTATCGCCCTCTCCTTGCTGCATTTTTAGAGAAATATCTTCCTTAGCAGTAAATCATGCTTACTGACATAATATACTTACATAGTAAGTATGCATATACTTTTCTGTCATGGCATAGTTCACAAACCCGGCATTGGAATGGGCATGCTGAGAAGGAGTTAATTCATTGTAAAGTAAAATGTAATATAATCTTTTCTCTGAATTCCAGAACTTAAGCAGAGGAAGGGCCTCTATTTTTTGTCAGCTGTTTATATAGAGAAATATTATAGTGTTAGGAGTTGTGGAGACATGCGTAGTATATTCAGGCTCACCTGTCACTACGGCCCTGCCCCTACACCTGGTGAGGGAGTTGTTCCATTATTATTATCAGAAATGCAGTAATTTGATGCTGTTATCAATAAAATTGTCCATATAACTCAACAGGAGTAGTTCCCAGAGCTTTGATCTTTTTCTGACTGTATGTGTCACATCAGGTCACATCCAGAAGCTTTGCTTTGCGGCTGAACAGTGTAAGACCTGATTGCACTTAAAGTAAGGAAACTGCACTTTGAGGCAAAGGGGAAAAGTCCATCTGTGACCTCTGCACATCCACTAAGTCCATTTTTGCTCAGAGGTTTTAAAATAAGTTTTTTGGGGAAACAGATTTAACAAAGAAAACCAACCACCTCTGTTCCCCCTGCCTATGAAATCAAAGAATAAATGGTGCAGTTGTGCAAGTGCACGAATTACACGCAACTTCACAGGCAGGAGGTCATAATTTCCCAGTTGCCAACCCTAAAACCCTGAAGTTTTCTGTGGTAAAGCAGTAACATATGGTGCAGAATGCCCAGGGTTTCAGTTTTAGTCGCTGTGTTTTTCATCATGTAGGCTTTAAAACATTTAAGTAAAAATCCCCAAGCTTTGCAGAACCTCCCTAAAACCTGTTGGTAGCAGTTTGGCATAAAACAGGGAGAATTTTTTACCCTGGGGATTGCCCATAAGAGTGAAATCAGTCATGAAATAGAAACTCACCAGTTTGAATTTGAGGCAGTCTATCCGTTGGCTTGCCTGAGGCACTTGTCACTGTGGGAGCAAAGATGCTTTTTATCTGTCTGTAGGTCTGCTCAGACAGGCCTCTTGGGTTTGGAGGCCTTTAGGGCTGCCACCTACATTGGCAGCATTGCCAAGTCTTCCTCACAGGGGCTGAGTCTCACCCTGACCGATGTCCTTAAGACCTCCACTTCTGGAGTTGGCCGCAGAGAAGTTTCTTGGTTTTGGAGGAGTCTTCTGAAAGCTCAACACCAGTGCAGCCTAAAAGAGTCAAAACTGGAGGCTTCACAAACCCTTTGGAATTACATTTTTTCCAAAACCCAACATGTTATTTTTAAGTTGATGGCTTGGAAGGGGTTTAGTCATATGGGAATTCACTGGGGAGTCTCCCCAAGAGGGGAAACTCTCTGTCATCTCTGTAAATAATTCCTGCAGCAAGATCTGTACTGAGCTCCATCTTCTTTGGAATTGGACATTAAAAGTAAAGTGAGCAACAGACACAGAAGCAGCAGAGATTTGTGTCCAGATGTAACATCAAAGTGGGCTTGACCCAGGAGCTCTATGTTGTTTCAGGCAAGATTGGGTCTTAAAACAGCACTCATTTGAGAAGGAACCCATCTGGCACATGACTGGCAAGAAAACACAAAAGTAACTTCAGCCCCTCCTAAAACATATGTACAAATCTAGAACTACAGAAAAAGGTGTGCTGGCTGCAAAGTTTATTATATGTTTGTATTGTCTTCCTCACCACCTCAACTGAGATACTTTATTTCAATTGTGTGGTGTGCCTGACAAAGTAGTAGTTTCTTCTTGGAGCATTGTGGCTCTTTTGTTTGTTTTCTGTCAGGAGAAACTGTTGAGATTATGAAAATTAAGCATTTGGTATTTTTGTAATTTCTGTCAAAGAATGCTAGATAAAACTCTTCTGTTACTAGCCTTAGAGAGATGCATTATAGAGTTTATTAGGTATTTTGTAGAGATGATGATGCTTTTCTGCATAGGATGGATTTGAAGTATCTGAAAGTTAGACATCCAACAGACAGACACTTTCAAAAGGTGATTCATCTGGTTCTAAAATAGGTGGTGCAAAATGAGATGAATCATCCAGGGAGCAAATCTACATGAACACTTTGTTTAGGCTTGCAGTTTTAAGGCAGCTCAAGCAAGGTAAAATACATCCCACCCTCCTTTTTTTGACTTCTCTGAGCGGCTTCAGGGTCTGGGCAGAGACCTGACTGCATGGGCTCAGCCAGTGTCACGCTTTGTCACTGAGTTTATCCCTGCCTGCAAACACAAGAGCTGTGTTTATCCCTGCCTGCAAAATGGGCCCAATTCTATTTCCATAACCAGCAGCTGACGTATGAGTGACAGAATCCACAAGCACTTAAAAAACATCTTTGGATTCTCGGGCTAAATAGATAATATAAAAAGCCAAGGAGGATTACCATGACCTGGAAGACTACCCATTTATCTAATGGCAACAAAAATTATAATGATGGCAATTTTCATCTCTTTCTCCATTGTGGGAGAAAAGGGCTGTAAGATTTTCCTATTTCTCATTCCACTGCTATATTTAAGAATAATTAAAGCCATTCTGGCTAAGGGTGATATAATGCATATATTCAGAAGCAGGCTTTCAGTTTAATTTTTCCAGCTGGTGGGCCTGTTAGCCCATTTATTTGACTATTCTTCACACATTGACTGAAATAGGTAATTGCTCTGTTCCCCCTGAGATTTCACGTCCATTTTTTTCAGGCATGAAAGATATTAGGCTGTGTGTATTTTAAATTCAAATACACTGTAGGATAGATTTATGTCCTTAAACGCTATGCAGATCTAGCTATAATTCATTTCATATAGAACTGGAAAATGGATTAAAACAAGAGTGCTAGACAAGAAAATCCAGAGTCTTATCTGATGAGGCTGGAGTCCTTTAATCCTCACTCCTTGAAGTGACAGCAGTATCTCCCTTCATTTTATGTTCATTTCACATTTTTATCTTAATGGGAATACAGGGTTGATTTGTTTGTTTGTTCTTAGATTTTTCAGTGTTTCTTTAATGGATTGCTGTGGGATTGTGGATAAGATACCGACGGGGTGTAAATCAGGATGTCTCTGCTGAATGTGGTGGGGTTGTATTAGTGAGTCCAGCAGTCAGCCTTGCAGGGTGGGGTGTGCAGACCCTCACCTCGACATGAACAGGCTCCAAATATTTTTAATAGTCAAAGGCTGTGGACTGGTTGTATTCAGAGCTGGACCTGTGCCAGTGAAAGGTTGCTAAAGGAAAGAAGCAGCAAGAGTTTTAAGGTCCAATAGCTCATAAATCACCAGGGATAGAAACACATGCTGTATCTCACGGGAATGCTGGGATTATACTGTTGTACCACTATCCAAACAATCTTCTAGCTCCATACTATCTGAGGATACTAACCTTATATAAATAAAAGTCTTTATTCATGTATATATATATAGAGAGAATACTTGTCATCTTAATTCAAATTTCAACATGCTTTTGCTGTTGATTGTGTCAGGAACGATCAGACATTACAACCACCTTCTTCATACAGTCCAGAAACTCAACATTCAGGATCTGCAAAGCAGGGGTGGCTGGTCCAAGGAAATTTTAGCTACTGGACTGATAAAATCATTTTGGATTTAAACAGCAGGGAGGAGATAGAAGGAGAGGATTCAAGGTGCTATTTAGTATCAAATGTGACTGAAGTACCTGATTTTCTCAGATAAAACTCCTGCTTGCAGGATGTGTTAAGTTTCCTGAAATGAAACTGGAGAAAGGGAGTGATGTGGCAAAAATTTCTGAATTGATATGCAGATGTTTTCCTAAGTTTGTTTGGTTTTCACCAGCTGTTCTTGGATTACTAGTGTTGCATTTTTTATTGCCTAACAAGAGAGAATGGCATTTTCAGGTAAGAGGAAATATTAATGGCCAAGCATTGCACAGTGTATAATATATACATGTGTGTATTTCCCCTAAGGCAAGTTTAATGTCTTCTCCATTTTTGACAAGCTGCAAACTCTGTGACTTCTCTTAGTTTATTCTAGTGGAGTGTAGTTTTCTGGGTAATAAAATAGGGTTGCACTTACATTAAGTTCTTTGTTCCAGATTATTTATCTTGAACTTTGGAAATGATTGAACTAAACCCAAGTCTTTGCGTTACTTTTAAATGTGTGGGTGTTGCTCAGAAGCCTATTTCTTATTATTACTACTTAGGTAGTTTGCTCTGCTATTAGTCAAAATACAATCCAGAAGAATGGTAGGTCACTATATATTACAGTTGTCTTTCACAGGTACCTTAAAATTGTTTGATATTTTGTAGCTTTTTAAAGAACTGGGTTAAAGTTTTCTTACCTATTTGCAGCTGCAAAAACCCCAGTTTGGCTTCTTGCTGTTTGGGAAAACATTCCAATATGTCACCATCTGGGAAAAGCATGAAATGCTGGCTGAGGCCTGGAACCCATTGATTTCATAGATATCTTGTCCTCCAAATATTTTTCCCATAAACATGAAATTGCATCACATGTTCTGTTTTTTCCTTCTCCATCCCCCTCCCTTCCCATCTAAACACTTGCAATGGAGCAATGGAAAGAAAAACTTAATTAAACCCCCTTCTCCCACAGACACTTTGGGCTACAGAGTTTGATTGGAGCATTTTCTTATCTTTTAAGGCCACTATTGTCATTGATAATGAGCAGATAAAATAGATATGAGAAATTATGAACTACATCTTTTCCAGTGCACTTAATAGTAAAGGTTGTCCTAATCCCATACCCTTCTGGGGCAAGACTTTAGGACTTAATACCAGGAGAAATCATAATCCACAATTTAATATGGCTATCATCTGGTTTTAGCTGTCTGTGAAGAAGATTAAATTCCAGATGGTAGAAGTTATAATCCAAGCCTGTTATGATCACCAAAATGAACCAAATAACCAAATGCAAAATGGTCTCACCAGAATTATTTGTTCAGGAGCTTATCTGCCATAGCCGCCTAAAGATATGCAAAATATCAGCAGTGTATGGGAAAGGATTTGGCCAATGGTGCCCCCCAGCAGAGACAGCTGCTGTTAGGCAACTTACTGGATAAGATGAAAGCATGTCCTAGATCATCACTGCAGACCAGCCTTTCAGTCCCCTTTCTACTATCTATGAGCCATACATCCCCTCCTCGTGTACATCAACCTTTGGAGAGGAGGAGGGAAGGAATGATGAGAACAGTAAGGGAGGGTATGTGAAATAAATGCAATGAACAAGTGCCCTGCAGTGATGTTGCTTGGTCACACTTAAAGAACTTGTTACTTAACTGTCAGGTTCTGCTGGAGGCTGCCAAGAAAACACCAGAAGCAGGGGAGAATTCAGTTTCCAGCCCTGGTGAGGTATGGGGTCATCTGGCTGCGTCACCCTGAGATGAAAGTGGGGATGGTAAAAATGCCATCCATGCCCATAGGTACCTTTGGTTTCCATCCCAAAGGCCTTGCAGTCGGATAGAGATTTGGCAGATGTGCTTTTAAGTTGTGCTAAGATTTGTAGGGTTAACAAACGCTGCCATCTAATCAGTGGTTCTTGCACTGCTTCCCTAGGAAATTGGACTGTGACATCCCTCTGAAATTGCATAGGTCAATTGTGAAAAGTAGGTAAGAGGAGCAGTTTACATTTTAATGGGCACTACCAGCAGAATTCATGCTGAATTATTCATTTGGAAGCGATGTATGAAATGAGTAACACAACACGCTTCTTTGGGGTCATTGAGGGAAAGATTTCTTAAAACATAGCTCAGAAGCTGCATTTCAGAGAGATGTCAAAAACGATGCAGGATGCTCACATGTGTCAAACACATGATAATACCTCCCATTAACAGTGGCTTCCCCGCACAGAAAAAAGCATAGCGTGTTTTCATGTAGATAAGCAGACCTATTTCCATTTTTATTGAGGAAGAAATTGAGTTGCAGGGAGGCAAAACTACTTATCTGCCGTTGTCCTTAATGGGAGCTGGACAGGGCACAAAGGCAGGTTCCTCACATCCCAGCTTATCTCCTGTGTGCCCCAGTTTCTCCAGTCATTCCAAAACATTGCCTCCCAGTCAGCTGCAGAGATTTCCCAGTAAACAAAGTTACTTCATGTAGTCACATGCAGGATCCCTAAAGGATTTATTTTTTTAAAGGCTATGATTTATAATAGCCCCTTTTCAAGAACTAGCTGTGCTTAGGTGAGGTTAAATCAACGATTATTCCGAAGTCCTGTTTTCAGTGCAGGCTCTCCGGATGGTTGCTGATTTTGTTCCATTTAAAGCATTTTGTGGCATGAACTCACTTTGTTTCTGCCCACATCACTGCATTCCTGGGATGTTTTTCACAGGCCTTAGCAAGATCATCTGACAGCAACTAGTGAGGTCAATGAACTTTATACACAATTAAACACTTGAAGCTAGGAGAATTAATTGTTATTTTTTTCCCCTGCAAAGTTAGGGAAGGATACACGGTACGTTATAGTCTGTAACAGAGTCAATGTTATGTGTGGTAATCAAGCTAGTTTCACATGATTTAATGCTGAACAGAGTCAGAAAATGATTGCATCCTTTACATGGGCCTCACAGAGCAGTCACCACCCACACTGTTTATTCAGACTCGGAGCTCTGCCATTCACTGTTCAAGCCAGAGGAGGAAAAGAATCCCTTCGTGAATGCTCTTGAAGCCATGTATTCTCAGCGCAAAGTGGAGCTGGGGGGTGGAATCCAAATAAGGTCCTTCCAATTGCTGCAGTTGTACAGAGGTGAGATTTTCTTCGATCCTCCAGTACCACACTAAAGGAAGGATTGTTTGGAGCTGGTGATATGGGGGTGCATCAAACTAAGAGTTTGTTGATACCACTAAAATTTCCAGAGACAGCTGGGTAGCTTTTCTGCTCCTAGCTTTCCCATCTGTTACTACCTGAACAAAGAGGTAAAGCTACCTCCTCCACTCTGTGCAAAATTGGTAGGCTTTGCTGTAAAGTGATGTAGTGGTGTGGATTTTGTTCACCTTGTTTCTTTCAAGTGTGAAAAGTTTTTCCTGCTGTCTTATGCCTTAACTTTTTTTGGTAAGAGAAGTGTTTGGGAAACACTTTGCTCCCTCATGCCTACCCATCTTTTACAAAGGAAGTTCTAACCAGAAAAGGTTGTGAGTGAGTATGCAAGACATCTGTGACAGCCTAGTAAAATTTTATATGCATCCAGTGATAGTGTTTTTACTCCTTCTATAGCTAAACTTATCTCATCAGGAAGGCTTTTGCTACTCTTCCATTGATATTTTCCCTTTTACAGGTCTTCACATTTCTTCTGCGTAATCCTGTTCCTTTTAAAAAGAGATTCCTCACTTCCCCAGGCACTTGTATTTTAAAGTTTCTACAGATCTAAGCTACTCTTTTAAATTTATATCTGCAAGTTTCTGAGGTTATAGAAATGCCAAGAGCATATCATCAGTCAGTCTGGAGATATAAACTAGAACACCACCAACACCACCACCCCCATTAATTTTATGCAGCATTTAAATTTCTCATGTTAACTGTTGGCTAATCTGAGTGGCAAGCATGAACTAAACAGTTTTAGTTTCTCATCTGAAACTGGTTCTGTGCTGTGCTCTATCCAACGCATACTTTTGGGTCCATGAGCAGGAGATTCTGTTAGTCCGCTCCCCATCCTTTAGCTGCTCATCTGTTAGATGGCTTTTTATTCCACTCTGATTTGTTTTGAATAAGAGAAACAAGTATTCCCTCACTTAGTAAACTTCTTATGATAATAATTGTGTTATATATAGTGATGTAGCGTTAGACTGGTATATTCCTGTTTTCTTAATGCCTTGCAATTTTTCAAGACCCAGTCGGTTTGTGTATTCCTTTGGCTGGAATAATTTTATTCCAAGCTCAGGTATCTCATCCATTTTTCCACTTAAGAACTGATCATGAGATGTGCAATAGCTGCGTCCACATGCTTTTGTTCTTCTTGCCAAACTCTTGCTTCATAAATTAGAGCTTAGCCACAGTAAACCCAGGGATATGGAGTGTCCTCCAGGTTGCTGTCTAAAAATACCTAGGGCATTTTTCCAGTCCACCAATATCTAATAAGATGGATTTGCTCGTTGTAGTTAAACATTATGGGTGAAATTCTTCTTGGAGGAGCATAAATGGAGCACTCACTGACTTTAGGTGGTGCGAACCGGGGAATAAAACTTGTCCAAAGTGTCTCCTGTTGGGAGCTTATGGAGCACTGTGAGCTTACAGAGAGCACAGTGACTATTTTGGTCATCGTTTTCCTTGTTACTCAAAGCACTTACTTAAGGCAGTGCCTGGAGGGAAAGAAAGATAATTATCCCCAAACAGAAACCCCTTTAGATATAGTAAGGGTTATTGAAGCAGTATTTATATTTCCAGCAGAAGGCTGCTTTCCCACTTGCCTTTGAGATATGACAGAAATGTTCCTCTCCTCCCGCCAGTGAATACGTTGCTAATACAGAATTCATTGGTACCAGAATTATACTTCTGTTTCCACACTGGGTCAGTTGAGTACTTTTAACCCATGTTTGCCTCATTCCTCAGCAGTCTGAAAATTGCAGTATGTAGTATTTTGGCTTGGTCAGCCTAGGTCAAAGAGCCAATTGCACCTTCATTCTAGCCCTATGTACTTTGATAACAGGTGCCCCTCCAAATCACCTGGCTTGTGAGGAGGAAAATTATTATTTGCTTTATGAAGTGAGTGAACTTGATGTAGGAGTCCCTGTGGGATTAAATATCTTTATAGATACAAAATAATCATGTTTGATATGGAAAAGTGAGTCACCCAATGGTTTTGGTTTTTTCCTAGTCATCACTGGAGTCTTTCCACTTTCTTCCCAGAGCTGTCAGCATTATGAGGTCAAAGAGGAGTGCATGAAATCTTTGCCCAACACAAGCTGATGAGGGTAGTAATTAGTAACTAAGCAGTTCAGTGGTGCTCAGAGCCTATTTAGATCATGGTACAAACTATTGATTGGCTCCTCAGGGCTGCTCCTTGAGTCAGCTCTGCCCATTGTCCATGGGCAGGCACTGCCGGGCTGAGCTTGCACATCCTGCTTTTACACAGCCTCTGTCCTGCCTATAACTGCATTTTAGTTCTGTCCATGTGGTCACAGCTCTGTTAGCTCTCTTGAGGGCTTGGGGAACTAGGAAACTGATTTTTCTCTTACTTGCTGTTTATCACAGGCCCTGCCCCACTGGTATTTGCATGTCCTGTGCTATTGTCTACCACTAAGATATAGGCAGTTGTCATTTTACAGCTAATACTGCCCAGAATTGCAAATAAATTCAAGGAAGATCTCAGCAATTGCTCTGAGGCTTTGGTACAGCCAGTGGCCACCTTACTCTGCAAAGAGTATCTTACCTATTACTTTTGAAGTATTGAGACAGGTTTCAATTCTGCTGGATTTCTTGCTGAATCCTGGCATTCACCTAACAACAGAGGCCAGAAACTGTCCGACCGTGGTCACCTGAAGCCTCTTCTGACAGATAGGATTTATTTGACTTCCCTTTGTCAGCTGGAAACAAAGTCCTTGCAAGCTGGGACTGAAGGTGAGGCTTGTTCATGGTAACACACAGCCCCTTGACTCCTGAGAAGCACTGCCCCTAAGTGTTTCAGTGAAACTGCTCTTTGCCTTGAGCTACATGACAGCAGGGTTAAACCTAGACCGAATAGAAGTCTTTCAAGTCATCTAGAAAGCTCCGTGTTGCTCTTAAAATGTTAGAATGTGCTAACAGAGCCTCAGTTGAGTCTCTCTACCTTCTGATTCCCACCTTCAAGCAGATGCCTTCAAGAAGACTGTGCTGGGACAAGACCTGTGTGCCCTTTGCCTCCTCCCCCTGGTTTCTTTAGAAAGGGTCAGACACATGTAAGCCTGGAGAAATGTGGAGCAGGATGTGCCCCACAAGTGTCTCTCCTGAGGACAGTCTGTGTTTCTGGAACCCAGATTTGGGTGGCATTGTGCAGGTGCAGCACTGTTAACTCCTATTTCTTCTTGACTATCTGAAATTGTGGGAAAAAAAATCCCTCAGAAGTAATGTTGCTGGCAGTTTATCATGTAGAATGATAGAATCATAGAATGTTAAGGGGTTGGGATGGACCTTAAAAATCATCTAGTTCCAACCCTGCTGCCGTGGGCAGGGACACCTCCCACCAGATCAGGTTGCTCAAGGCCTTGTCCAGCCTGGCTTTTAACACTGCCAGAGCTGGGGCATCCACAACCTCCTGGGCAACATGTTCCAGTGACTCTCCACCCTCACAGATTTCTTCCTAATATTTAACCTAAATTTCCCATCTTACAATCTGTGCCCATTACTCCTTGTCCTATCCCTATAGTTCCTGATGAAGGGTCCCTCTCCAGATTCCCCGTAGGCCCCATTCAGGTACTTGAAAGCTGCTATAAGGTCTCCATGCACCTTCTCTTCTCCAGGCTGAATAGCCCCAACTCAGACTGTCTTCATAGGGAAGGTGCTCCAATCCTCTTATTAGCTTTGTGTCCCTTCCACTGTTCCATGTCTTTTTACACTGGGGACTCCAGAGCTGGATGCAGCACTCCAGGTGAGACAGCACCAGAGCAGAGTAGAGGGGGAGAATCACCTCCTTTGCCCTGCTGGCTGTGCCCCTTTGGATACAGACCAGGGTTCCATTGGTTTTATGGGCTGGGAGCACACACTGCCAGCTCATGTTGAGTTTTCATCAGCCATCACCCCTAAGTTCTTCTCCTCAGGGCTGTTCCCAAACACTCCTCTGCCCAGCCTGTGGGTGTTCCTGTGAGTGCCCTGACCCATGTGCAGGACCCTTGGCTTTGTTAAACCTCAGGAGGTTTGCACAGGCCCAGCTCTCCAGCCTGTCCAGTCCCTCTGGATGCCATCCCTCCCCTCCAGCATGTCAACCACCCCACACAGCTCAGTGCTGTCAGTGAACTTGCTGAGGGTGCCCTTGATCCCACTGCCCATGTCACCAACAGGACATTGAACAGTATCGTCCCAGGACCGACCCCTGAGGGACACCACGGTCACTGGTCTCCCTGTGGACAGTGAGTCAATGACCACAACTCTTTGTGTGCAGCCATCCAGTTCTTTATCCCCAAGCGGTCCATCCATCAAATCCAGGCCTTCAATTTGGAGACAAGGATAACCTGCAGGACAGCATCAAATGCTTTAGGTAAGCACAGATAGATGATGTCAGTTCATCTTCACCATCTACCACTGCTGCAGCCCCATAGCAGAAGGTCACCAAACTTGTCAGGCATGATTTCCCTCTGTGAAGCCACGTTGGCTATTACCAACCACCATCTTGTTTTCCATGTGCCTCAGTCTAGTTTCCAGGAGAATCTGCTCTATGATCAGGCATAGGAAAACATCTCCATGGTCTGTTTTGTTGTGCCATTCCATAAGCCGTGCCTTTCTCTCCCTCAGGACAGAAGCTGCTTCGCCAAATATTTTTTTATAGCTGCACAGCTATGGATACCAGTTTTGGATACCAACGCACTGTAAGAGCTATTCATTCTTCTCCACTGGAAAAATCAAGTGAGCCTGAAGTGTCCCTGCCAACCTGGCAGTGCTGGTGAGCTGGGACATGCCATGAAGCCCAGACAAGCAGTAGCTTGTGGAGTTCACTAGTCCCACAGGTCCCTGCTAAGGGTTAACTGTGGGCATTTTTAAAGTGTTTCTGAATCGGGATGCTTGCTTGTTTTGGAGACTGATTTATTTCCTCCTGTACGTGTTTGGGATCAGAGCACTTGTTTCCTCTGACTCCTGATGCCTCTGTGGTCTCTGTGGACTGCAGCTCTGTGAGGAAGGGACATTTAGTTTGCTGAGAAGCTGGCACACTAAGGCTTCTTGGCATCACCATAGCCCAGAAGATCAATAATAATAAATAGTGGAGACATTTCAGATACCTTAAATCAAACATTCATATGGAAAAATAGTTTGTGTTTCCCATGGCTGTAATGTGAATGCCTTATAGGTAGGTCAGGAGGTTGTACTAGGTGTCCAAATGCTAGATGTGCATCTCAAAATCCTTGCTTTTGGATGGCAGAACCTGGGGAGTGGAGGTGAAGGTGGGATTTAAGCCCCTTAATTCTATATAAATATAGCTCTGTGGTTTAATGTGCACAGCAGTACTCTGTGGTTTATCATTTACTGAGAACTATGCTTTTCTAAGAAAATGCTCTCTTCCTGGTGCATATCTAAGCCAAGGCCTCCGCTGTCATTTTGTAAACTGTAAGGATTACTCTTTAAAATAGCTGTTTGGTAGCAATAAGGCCAAACAATTGCCCGATTCACGCTGCAGGTGAGTTTAACAGAAATTCATATTGACTAAAGCTAGTCTGAGCAAGACAGCAGTGTTGCATTTGAGTATTTGCCAAGAAAAACCTGTAAGTTCCTAAAACTGGCTACAAGGACAAGGGATTAGCCTGTCCTTCCAAGTCTGTAAATAAGGTCCTCAGACACTTTTTCCACTTGGGAACATGAATACTGACTGTTTATATTTTTAAAGAAAAAAAATGAAAAATCCCATGATTTTGTAGATAGTAAAAAGTCAGCTTTGCAGTTGCTCAGCTACCAGCATGTGGGTAGTTTGATGTTCTTTTCTAATCAGGAATGCATTGTGATACTGCTGTTCCTTGCAGTGAAAGGTCACTGCATTTTTAATTTCTATTTGCTGTTTGTATTTTTCTAATAAATCACACCCTCTGATAAACCAAATGACTGGAACCACGGAGCAAATGAAACTTTGAAACAAACCCTTTCCTGTTGTACATGTATGGATCCTGAATTCCAAAAAAAAAGGTGCCTTTTCAGTGAAGTAGCCAGCTGTTGGGAGGCAGGCTAGATTAGAAAAAGAAAGGTGCATTCTATATAGCTGTGTGACTTTGAGCTGCTAGTACTTTGTGGTGCTTGTTTGTAAGCACAGATATTTAGTTTCAGAATTAGTACAAGACCCAAGTAGTTGACAAACCAAGCTGTTATGACTATATCCACAATGCAGAAATATATTCAAGTGGAAGTTCCAAAAAGTATAACTTGATATTTATGATGCTGATAAAAAGCATGATCTGCACTATCTGTTCAGGAAAGACCAAAACCACTGCTTCGTTGCTGTATTTTGTGCATTGCAACTCCCATGAAATGCTTCCATGTAATCAATTATAAGTAGAGGGTCCTTTCTTTTCTTTCCTCTGTCCCTTCCTTAAAAAGAAAAGCAATCTGAGTTTTATAGCTAAGGGATTGCTTGCTTTCAAATAATGAGTGTTGAACTGGTGGAAAACTGGAACAAAGCAGGATTGAATCAGACTCAGAACTTCATTTTGTCTCTGCTGGGCTGCACAGTGGGACAGAGCTTGGGTGCAGGAGGGACTGTGTCCAGGCTGGAGCTCCCTGGCTCGGAGCTGCTTGGCTTCACCTCTCCCTGTCATTCCCCTGCTGCTTAAGAAAATATTTCCATTTGTTCTCTCCAGGTACTTTATGGCAGTGCGACGTGGCCAGAGAATGCAGTCCTCCCTCTGTGAGAAAGGCAGGACATATGTCCTGTATTTCAATCACTCACTGCTTCTGGTGATGAGCAGGCAGTCTCAGCTCTGGCATCTCTGAACTTTGGAGTACTTGCCTCTGCAAGTTAAGGACTCATTTGGTTGGAGAGGATTTTTTTGAATGTCCTGTTGCTGTAACTTACGGGGTTTTTTTTCCCTTAATGAAAAGAAAAGGAAAAGAGAAGACATACGCTTTGTTTTGCAGATTCAGTTGAGATACAAAGAGTGCGTTGTTCTGACCTTCCCAGCATGCTGGTAAATTTTTTATGTTGGCAAAAGGGCCTGGACCTCAGAAGTCCTGAACACTTCTGGTTTCCTATACGAGAGCTGGGGCCTGCAGCGTAAGCCAGAACAAAGTCTGAGAGCTGTGGTCGGCTGAGTGAGCCTGCGCGGGCAGCCTGCGGGACAGAGAATTCTTTTGGGGTGGCAGAGGATTTTCCCAGCATCGCTTCCCATCTCCCTTGAGCATTGCTGCCCACTAGGCAATTGGATAGAGATCTATAGGAAATGCTTGAGGCTCTGCAAGTGCCATTTGCAGGCATCTGACTTTCTCTGCTGTGCTCTATGCGTACCCAGCAAGTCGCCTGCCTCACCTCATGTGCTGCAGCACCAGGCATGGTGCTGCCGAGCCTAGGTCTAAAGCTGTCAGGAAGATACCTGGCTCTGATTTAGTGTCCCAGACCCCACGCATATGTCATGAGCAAGTTTGGTGCAGCAGAGAGCTGCCTCCATGAGTCGGTGGGAAACCTGCCTTGCAGCCAGAAATCCTGGTAACTTTGGGGGGTCCCAGGAGGTCTGGAAGTATCCAAGCAGCTGAGCACAGCTGTGCTCAGGGTAGTGGGGGTTGAGCTCCTTTGCAGCACTGACCCTCAGCTAATAAGGCCTAAGACAGGAGGATTGGACAAAGGTGGCCCAAACATTATGTTCATTTTCTCCTTGCAGTTTTTTTTTCTGGCAGGTAAAATGACTCCCTGAAGCAAGAAGTGTCATTTAAAACAGAGCAATTGTGAGTGCACGGATGCATCACTGGAGTTCAGAGGCAGACTCCTACGTCTGATGGGCAAAGATTGTAGCTGCGATTCACTTACAGGAGGGAAGGGCCCCATCCTCACTCATGGGGTTTGTTCCCTTGATCAGAGGCATCTGGTTAAACTGCTGCTTTGCACTTTGCCTATTGTTCGAAGTTTCAGAGGGAAGAAAACTTCAGAAGATGCGCAGCAGAACTTGCTGCTGTTTAACCCTGTGTGTCAGTCAAGTATGGCAAGAGAAGAGCAGAGGATAAACTTTACTTCCTCTGGTGGGGTGTTTTCATACACTTTGTGCTCATTCAGAGGAACAACTTGCTTTTTAGTTTTATGTGGAACCAACTTTTACCATGAAATGTTTCACCTACATCCTTCCTCTCTCCCTCTGGGGTACACCCCTGCAGACCCAGGACTGGGGCTTTGGCTGCAGCAGCAGGAATGCTGCAGGCTTGCCCTGAAACCTGTCCTGTCTCTGCCTTCTGCAGGAGCCTCTGTGAGGAGAGTGCCACTTTTGCCTCTCATGGGAAATGCTGACAAGGCCATTGCAACTAGCAAGGTTTAGGATGCCTCTGCCTGCCCCCGCCCCCCCACCCCGTTTCCCCAGGGCCACTGTAATTCCTGATCCCTACCCACCGCCCCAAGAGGGATGGCACAGGCGCTTCTGGTCCCTTCCTGCCCCATCTCAGCAGAGCAAGAGCCCAAACAGAGGTATCTCCATCAAGGCACAGGGACCGCCGAGAGCCGGGTAAGGGCTGGGGCGGAGGTAACCATAGATGGCTCTGATTCATTTGGCTTCCTGTCTCTCTCTAAGAAAAGGATGTAAATAGCCAAAGGCAGGGGATTCCAGTGAAAAGCGCCCTGCGGTGCTGTGCTGTGCCAGCTGTGGCCCTCGGCCTCACGGAAAGCCGGTAGTGGTGAAAGCTGGGGTTCTCAGAAGTGGGGGAGGCGCGGGCTGCTGCGGCGCCGCATCGCCCCATCGCATCACAGAGGCTTCCTGCACACCGAGGAGATCGTGGAAGGAAGAAAGAACCTCTGCAGCGCCCGTGACCTCGCCCCTGACGGCAGGAGGGGAGCGCCCTCGCCTCTGCACTGCCCTCGCAGCCAGGCAGGCATCCCTGTGTTTTGGCCAGCCCCCGGCACGGGGGAGGTCCCAGAGGATTGATGGCTGGAACTGCAGTGACATTTTTTCATGGGAACTTCATGTCTTGGGGCCACTGGCAGGGTAACGTGGGCAAGTTTTGTGTGCATACTTCGTGCTTGTACCCATGAGTGTTGAACGACTGCCTCCTTACAGAAACAGACTGTCATCACCAGTGTTGTCTGTGTTGCCAATGCAATAGCAAATTGCAATGATCCTACAGAGAGGCTCACACAGCAGCATTCTGGGACCATAGGAAGGCTGGTATCCCTCTGGTCTTGAGGGCATTGTGTGGTACCCTGAGCCCAGCTCTGCTGGAGACACTTGGCAGTGAGGCAGTGGTCTCCATATCCCCAGCTGATGTCACACATCACACTCACAGTCATCAGCTGACTAGAGACACCCCACCAGTAGTGCCTTCACCATCTGGCTCCATAGCCCTTCTTCCCATTGCTGTTTTCTTGCCCCCAAAAAGAGAATGCTGAAGAGGCAATCCAAGCAAAGATGGCACAAAGGGGTTTCAGTTTTGTAGCACCAGCAAGTGTGTGCCTGTAATTGATATAACACTGTCAAAGGACTTGAGAGGCATCAGGCACCTACTGCCCACTGGCAGCCAACAGACATGGATGATCACCACTGGCTTACCTGTGATGGTAATCTCTGTATAAATCCAACATCCCAGTACTGTTTGGATGAGGAAGCAGGGAGGATGGCTCACAACATGATGCTGGAATTGCCTATTTGGTGTCCAGCTCCATGCTTTTGTGTCGGGGAAAGTGTCACCTCTTTAATCAATTGTCTCTAAGGCTGTTACATACATGTTCCTCTTGTGTGAAGACAGGCTGAGACAGCTGGGGTTGTTCCATCTAGAAAAGAGAAGGCTCTGGGGAGACATTATAGCAGCCTTCCACTACCAAAAAGGGACCTGCAAGAAAACTGGAGAGAAACTTTTTACAAGCACATGTAGGGATAGGACAGAGGGTGATGGATAGGTATGAGGAAGATTTTACTGTAAGGGTGATGAGGCACTGGTACAGGTTTCATCCCTGGAAGTGTTTAAGGCAAGGCTGGATGCAGCTTTGAGCAACCTGGTGTAGTGAAAGGTATTCCTACTTGTGGCAGGGGGTTGTAAGTGGGTGATCTTTAAGGCCTCTTCCAACCCAAACTGTTCTATGATTCTGTGATTCCATATGTAAAAGATGCAAAAAGTACAAGAGCTGAGGGCAGAACTGAGGCCCAAGACAATAATCTGGTGCAGAGTTTGAGATCTTTTTTAGAGTGCAGCTTTCTGAGACAAGGTTGCAGTGACAAAGTTTGTGTCACTTTTGGAACCTGAGTGTGGTTCATACAGGACAGGGTTGTTAATACAGCTCTTCCTATTTAGAAGTAGCTGTGTCTATAAGTGGAACTCAAAGAATTTATTTCTCTTCTATTTTCTGTACCATAATCCTAAAAACCTTTCTTTGTCATGGAGAAGTTGCAGACAGGAGGAGGTGAGAAACACAGTGTTTTTTATAGGGAGCAGTAACCTAATACAAAATATGTTCAAGGCAAAAAAAAAAAAAAAAAAAAAAAAAAAGGCAGAAAAAAACAGGGCCAGGTAAGGATGAACTAGCTAAATCTTCTAAGTGGGGATGCTTCAAGGTTAGAGGTAATCTTGTTCATACATAATGAAATAATCAATGCAACAGATACTAGAAAAAAACCCAAAAATTTCACATACAGATTGGTCATTTAGGAATACATTTGCGAGTAGCAGACAAAGTTAATCAAGGTGATCCCTTTTCCTCACCATCTTATCTTCATTTCTCTGCCAATGCAGTCCTTTCCCTTTCAGACTGCTCAAAATGGATTCTGCTGCCTTCCTGTAAGAAATTCAAGCTCCACCTGTGTTTAATTAGATATTGGATAACCTGGGTTGTTGTATTACGAACATCTAGGCCAAAAGTCTAGAAAAACTAATCAGTGCTAGGTCAAAGAGCAATAGTTCCAATTTTAAGCCAAGTGAAGTGATAAAAGGTATGGAGAAAGACACCTGAAAAATCTAGGAAAATTGTTAAAAAAAAATAATTAAGTAAACCTTGTTGTGTGTGTCTACTGGCTTGTAACATATTTGTGATTACATAAAGTAACAAACATATAAAATGATCTTTCTCAAAGACACATGAAAATTAATAATTTTTACAAGAGGTTCTTTTACATTCCCTTCTTGCTGTTCTACAGGACATTTTAAATACACAAGGTAAATCCTACTTGAAAAAGCAAAGGATAAAGAAATTATTTTCCTTTAAATGTTCTGGCTGGTTTTTAAACAAAGGAAAGAAAGCACAGTGTGCACACCTGTAAAGGGAACGCTCCAGTTGTAACACAACATTTCTGTGGGCTAAGGTACCACACAGGGAGTGTGGGGATCTGCAATTTGCTGCAAGGCCAGTGATGGATAGTGGGACAGGCAGGGTTTGTAAGCAGCAGTGGTATCTTCATAACATTCCTACCCCATTGGATGGTGGCAGGTAACAGATGCACTTTTGGGCAGCCATTCTTTTTTTCCATTCATGCTGGATCTTACATGAATGAGAAGGTTCCTGGGTGAAAGCATCTGCTGCTCCATCATAGGGATTGTTCCTCCCTCTCTCTCAACAAATTAGCTGTGAGATGTGAAAACACTACAGCAGGAGGGGCTTGCTGCATTTTCTCCTCAGGGTATTCAAACCCACAGTGTTGAGTTTGAAATGAAGTGAAATAGTGGGCTGCAATCCCTTTGGGCTGGGAATGATCCCTAGTCTTCCCATATCCCTGCAGAGTGGGGGGAGCCCAGACCCTCTGGATTAGATCAGAGAAGTAGTTTTGGAAGGAAGAGGAAAGCACAGGCCTCTGGGTTATATTTTTTTCTTTGAAGGAAAGTAAGTGCTTCCAAATGTAAGTGTCTGAACTCCCTGAGGACAGAGGCATTGCTCTGCAATCCCGAGTTAACCCCACACTTTGGCCTTGGGGTGAGGGCATGGTTTGTCTCCCACATTTTCTCTGGTTTAGCTCATCCCTTAGCCAGCTGATTTCCACTAAGTCTTCTCCTAAATGTTTAAAACTCTCTCTGCTCTAAGCAGAGAAACCCCAGCCCCACACATGGGTTTGGCCAGACTCAAAAGCCAGCTGCTTGCAAGGCTTGAGGCTGTCATGAATAAGGTTCTCCCAAGGCAAGGTGAGTAGGCATGTGTAGTGCCAGGGGCTGATTAGAAAGCCTGTGGCTTTGGCACCCTCTGCTTGGATATGTGAAGATGTCCTTAGCTGAAAGAAATCTTTCTCAGGATCTCCATGCCGCAGGATTTTGTTTTACTAGCTGCAGGCCCAGTGCAACCCATGCCTTGTCTGCAGCTGATGAGCCTTGAAGTTCATTGCAAAACCTTCCAGTATTCAGATGCTGAAATACATGACTCTTTCCCCCTGCCCACCCTAAGATTACAGCAGCCCAGTGAGGGTACCCTTACTCCTGTAACACCCACCAGGCTTTCCCTCCTTGCAGGGCTGCCACTATTGACAGTCTATGGCTGAACTCTCTTGCCTTTGATTTTTTCCCTTTGGGAAGGGGCTCAGCTTAATGACAGACACTCTGGTGGCCATAAACATCCTCATCTGCTGACCTAAGAGCTCTCCTGCCATGCTTACGCTGCTCCTTAAGAACTTGTGGTCTCCTTTCACTGCAAAGGCTCAGTGAGTCAGCAAAGTTCCTTGGAGTGCTCGTGTGCCTTTACAAAGAGCTTTGTAAATACTGGACTTTGTTTTTGCAAAACAGCCAAGTAAAAGTTATCTGTTTATGATGTGATACCTGCAGTTGTATCTAAATACTTTGCAGCTTGCATTTGTTAGGGCTGGCACCGTTCCTCAGCCACCAGACCAAGCCCAGTGCAGCTTTGCATGCCTTCTGCCTTGAGATGAAGAGCAGGTCTTACATTGCCACCTGCAACCTGGCTTGGAAATGAGCTTGCCAGAGGGTAGTTAAACTTGTTTCTTATCTGTGGGAAAGAGTAAGAGTCTCCTTAGATCTGCAGAAATTAGGGACGTCATAGCTACTAACTCACTCACACACTACTTGCCTGTGTGTCATGCATAAGTTTTACCCACACATTCATTTGCTAAGCCTGAAAGATTTTATATTGCAGTGTTTGGAGCAACAAAGGGAGAGGAAAATGAAGCATCCCCAGATGGGCCTAGAAATATATTCCAGATGATCGGTGCAGGTGGTGGGTCATAGTGATAGGCTTGTCTCCCAGATAATTTTTGTCATTCTCTCTTGAGCTTTCCCATGTGTCTCTAAGGTGTGGAACCTTTCTAATCCATGCTGTGCCATTCTTGTGTGGGGCTGTGATGTGCAGGTTCCAAGCTACCTATGGGCCTGGAAATACAAGAGCAAGTCAGGACAGACAAACACAATATTGCACCATGCTGTGTTACCCCAATAGTCTCATGCATGGCTCCCAAATGTGGTGCTTCCCCATGGCTAAGTAAGCCTTTCATACCCCTTTCACTGTCTGAGGACCATGGAAAAAGGCATTCAGCTTTTCACACCAGGCTCCTGTGGTGATTTCTAAATCCTTAACTGAATATGTCCTTTTGGTTTTCCCCTGTTTTATATTGTGTTAACACTGCTTCTGTATGTTCTTTAGTATAAATGCCTTTCTATCTAGACTAGTAGTTTTAGGCTTCTTTTGTTGTGAATTTGGCTGTGGAATTGTGGCTGTCTTTTTATAAAACCATCTTTTTGCCAATTATTTCTCTTGTTAATTATTGTTGCCCCTCAGTTATGCTATTACGTCAGATTTGGGGATACTGACACATTTAAATTTATTTTATACATTTCCATGGTTGATGTTTGATTCTACTTGACCCTAATATGGTCATCATTATACACAGCCACCTGCTAATTCTTCAATCTGTAAATTTTTCTTACTTTTTGTCTGTCTGAATGAGGTCAGTACTCATCTCAAGTGTGCTGGGTGCATGACCGTCTAAGGTATTTTTTGAATGACCACATGAGATCTCCAGCAAATATCTCTGAGGCTGAAGTCACCAATGATGGTAATTCCTCTCTCTACACATTACAAACAGATGGTTGAGGAGATGTTCCATTCACGGGTAAAATTTGTTCTGTAACAGATGCCTGCCAGCTGCCATTCCCTGTCCTGCTGCATGATATTATAGAGCTAATGAGATTAGAAACTGTTGAAATTGATTTTTGCTTCTAAATACAGCAGATCTGATTCTGAAAATGTAGGGAGGGCTCTGTCTCAGGTGGTGCAAGCTGGCGCAACTCCAGTGAAAAGTCAGTGGAGCTGAACCACTCCGCATCAGCCATGGAGCTGCCTTGAAGAGCAGCTCTCTTAAACTAAAGTAGCAGCATTAAGAAAACAACAACAAAAAGAAATTTCCCAAGTAGAACAGCAGCACAAAAGTGGGACAAATGGAGAGTTTGGGGCAGTTTGAAAAAACTACCCTTCGCTCACACCAGCAGTTCAAGACTGCTGATACATCTCGAAAAATGCCTTTCAGTGGAAACTCCAGTACATCAGATAGCTCATTGCTCAGCCTCAGTGCCATGGCAGGAGGTTGTTTTTCAGCCTTCAAACTTGCTTGCTCATGAATCAACACTTCCCACCTGTAGCCAGTGGGGCTGAAGCCACGAAACCTCCCAGGCTGAAATCCTTCTGCTGATAAAAATCTAGATTGAACTCGGCATGAAGCTGTGGAAAAATGCAGATGTGTATTTTGAGAGTCTATGGTCAGGCTTCGAACAATCAGATGAGTATTAGGAGAAAAAAAAAAGCAGTAGTTTAAAAATAACAGATCTACTGCATGGCAGCCATAAAAGGAGATTTCAAGGAAAGGAATAGAAAATCATGCCAGACGAATGCATTAGGAACAGCAGTTGATATGGCATGTACTAATGACAACATATATATCCCCTTTCTCTCCAAAATAGATGTGAGAACCTTACAGGATCAGGCAGAGCATGCTGTTTAAACTCCATTAGTACAACATTCACTGCATTTTACCACTGCAGGCTTTTGCTAAACACTACTACTGGTGCTTATGCCTCCAGACAAAATTTAAACTGAGGTTAAAGCTGTAAGCAGTTCCTAATTGAACAATCCAACTTAAAGCATTACAGGCTGTTTGAAAGCCTCTGTGACCCGACAGATTTGAATACTGAAAAACATGACATCAGAATGACCTTTCCTTCTGCACTGTTCTCACAGCTCCTTTCTTCTCAACAGATACTTGAATCTCTGCTGTCTTCCTAGTCTTAGTGCCTGATACGCTGTGTTTGTTCCATCCATCCATCCATCCATCCATCCATCCATCCATCCATCCATCCCACTAAGACCTTTAGTTGCAGGGGCATTTATTGCCTCTCCTCTGTTTTGTAAAGGGATGACAAGACAGCTCCAGGTCTCGGCAGTATCCCCCAGCTATCCAGACACCACCATGGGCTTCCCAGACACCCTCATTCCCAGAGAACAGAACTCTGAAGTCAGTTGTGGTTTGAGCTAACTGACAAAAGTGTTTGGGCCTGCCATCACCACCCCGCAAACCCAGCCCATCTTAAATCACAGCGTGCTGCCTACATCAAAAGTCCTTTGTGAAGAGCACAGTTGCTCCTCTGTAACTGTTCTACATGGAGCAGGTCATCAGCTGTTTATGAGCTTTCTTTCTGTTTTTAATTTTTTTTTATCAAAAAAACCCACAATATGAAGTAATATTAGAAATAAAAAGTCTCATCCCTCTCCTCTAATTATAGAAAGAGGAGCCTTCTTAGGCTACATGGGATTTTCAGTGTCAGCTCCTCACCTGGGATTTTGAGTGCATTTCCTACAAGTTACAGCAATTTGATTCAGCAAAACCTGAAATTAAACGCTCTATTTTCTGTAAATCCACAGAATGATATTTGAATTACTAAGCTTTTGTCAAGGTGACTTTGAAAGCCATCTTCCTTGGCCCAGCAATGAGATCTCTGTGCATGGCATACAGCTGTGATGATCCCTGGAGAGTTTTGTCCAAGCCAAGAAATTAAGAGCCCTGTCTAATGGGGTCACCGGCTGCTAATGAAGTTGCACATTCATAAACTACAGCTACAGCTCTCAAGGGAAACTCCCCGTCATCCCTGCTTCGGGAGATGCAGTTTGTCTGTGTCATAGGAACTCACAGGACCTGTGAGAGCTGCTGGAGGCAATCTGCTGTGTGGGCTTTATTTTTAACCCCACCTCCCCAACCCCTAAGCAGGTTCTTCTTTCATTCCCAAATTGAATTGAACAGAGTTTTAATTTTGGTGCCTGTGTCAATTTGTCAGCAGTAGTCAAATGAAAGAGGAGTTATTCAGGTTTTTTCCTCCTGTGGAGGATCAAACAACAAATCTGTATGAGGAATTCCTAATGGAGAAGCCTAAAAGGAAGATTTAGAATTTTCAAAGCCGTGGCCTTGTAAACCAAGCGTCTCTGCAGACATCATGGAACAAGAGCTCATTAGGAGTAATCATCTAAAACCTGACTGAAATCTCTGTAGCTTTTCTAACTTACACCAGATGCAGATCGGATCCATTCACCTAGTTTTAAGTCCAGACACACGTTCTTGTGGTGGATACATAATTTCCTCTACATGCTGTAACCAGTGCTCTGCACTGTGACAAGCAAATGTTTATTGGGCTTTGCAGGCCTCAGCAAGAACTTACAGCACATTTCTTTATGGCATTTGTTTTGCTATACATGATGTATATTTTGGTGGGTTTGCTGGTGCTTTATTTGATGCTCAAGATCAATCATTTCTGAAACATAAGCATGACATCTTGGGAAAACTAACTTCCATTGACTCAGTACTAATCTATCATGTTGACTTTATTTCTGTCACAGCATACCGAGAGCAAACAACTTCCTACTACTCTGTGCTTTTCAGCTAAATGCCTTTTCCAAAAGGTTAGGGAAATGCTTGTGTCATGGAAAAACAGAATCCAGCTACGCAGAAAATAAAGAGGTGCAGTGGATCAGGCTTAGTTGAGCACTTAACAGGCTCAGACTAGCCTGAGCTTACATTAACTGAGCCACTGAACCCATCCAAGCTGAACAGATGTAGAGCATTGGTCTGTGCAGTTAAGATACACTTTAGCACGGGGCTCTTTATCTGCAGGTGGTAGCACATAACCACCTGGGCAGCCCCCTGGAAATGAGTCCCAGCATGGGCAGGGGAGAGGGGCATTTTGCACCTGCACAAGGCAAGCTGCTCTCAGAGTCTGTGCACACAATATCCCCCTCTGCCTCTCTCAAGATGGAGCTAAGTTTTTCCTTGTGCTTTTTTTTTTTTTTTTTCTTTTTTTCCTCAAATCTTTGTCCTGTGAAAGAAGTGTTGGGGGATGTTCTCAGGATTTCAGGTGGCTTGGAGGCAGAAGGGCTAGTGGATGACTTTGTCCTTTCTACAAGACCTTCTCTCTCACATGCTTCTGATGTCTCACTAGTGTGATGCTACTTCTTCCTTTCTAAGGAGCCCGTGTCTCAGTTAGCATGGGAATTGCCCCACAAATCCCCACCTGACTGGAAACAGTGCTTCTCAAGCTGAAAATAGTGCTTCTCAAGCTGAGAGTTAGTTTTTGCTAACTAGACACTGTCACAGCTGTTGGTCATTCTGGAGTATTTTCTGCTAGACTTTATTTTTGAGCTGGGGAAAAACCCCAGCACTGTGCACTATGTTAGCTCAAACAGGTGATAATATGCCTGTCTTAGGTGATCTGAAAGGCAATTGGTATCATTACTAGCCCTGCATATAATTTAGGATTCATAAAAGTAAATGTTCAAGGGGGAAAAGTGCATGATTGCAGTTTAACATCATGGTATTACGGCATCCCTGGCTCTAGCAGGCACATCAGGAACATTGTAGCTCAGCATTTTCTGGATTGTAGGGATCTATCTGTTGGCTTAGGCTTCGCAAAAATGTAAGTGGTATTTACAATTGCACTTGGCAATGAGCTGTTTTTTTCTGATACAAATCCAAATGCTAGGGTTATAATTACTGTGAATGTTGCATCCTGCAATCTGGAAGCATAAGCAGCATACATTGGTCTGGTCTTCACAAAGAAATTGTTGAGGGCTGCATTGGCCATCCCTGAGGAATCTTCCCATGGCCCTGAATTATGTAGTAAGCCCACATCTATGTAATCTGCTCTCAATACTGTTTCATTTTGCCTGCAATAACTGTATTAGACACCACTGTAGATTGACTCTGCAGGCTCATGCTGGTCCAGACATCAAATCTGGGATTCATCATCTTTCAGGGGCTAATTTTAAATACTTCAGACAAAATGGAAGACCTTCGGTAGAGAAGATTTGCACTTGAAAATAGATGCTCTTTTATAGAGTCTTGCAGGTCATGTTATACTCCTTGTAATGATCAAGGGAGAGAACAGACCTCGATTCTTGGGAGTAGTAGCATAAGGAGAGAGGTTGCCTAAATTTGGGGCTGGCATGGGTAAGATGACAGCTAAGGTAGGAATCACTTTGTAGGCCTGCTGTATGCTGTTGGCATTGAAGGGTTCCTTGTTGCCAGCTGCCATGAGGTAAACCTGCATAAGGGATGGATGATGGACACCTCACAGGCCAAAACAGCCCTTGAAATCTTCTGGACTTAGCAGATGAAAACTGAAGCTAAAACCACAGCTGAAAGATTGGACCAGGCTATAAATAAAGTACCTGAGTAAACTGAGGAGAAATTGTTTTTAAAGGAACAGAGCAGAGGGAGAGACCCATGTACATGCCTTGCACTTCAGTGTTGGGATGCAGCTTAGTTGAGGGTTTTTTTTCTGGTGGATAATAGACTGTGTGCTCACAAAAAATACATTTGAACAAACATGGATGCTACACAATGTTAATGGGATGGGGCTTTTTTCCCATAAGCAATTTGATAAGTTTTTCTGTAAAATTTGGTAAAAACAATCTATGCAATTGGTTAATTTCCTATGCCAAACCCTTTGTCTTACAGACATATAGTAAGAGAAAAGTAAGAGATTCTTACACAAGACACAGGTAAGCTCACAGTCTTTATTTTATCTATAAGGAAAAAGTCCCCTGAAAGCTAAATAGGTCTCAAAATACTCTTCTCTAGGTTTTGGTTTTGCACTGTATTATGAATTTGACACAGCAGAAAATTTTTCAGCTAAGGATAGAGGGGGTTTTATACAGACAGACTTACTCTTTCTGTCCTGTGTCCCTACATGTGTCTTTATATATATGTCATTTAGAGAAGAAAAAGATGAACTATACCCTCTTTGCTGAACTATACCCTAGTTGGCAAAGACTAACTCTCAGCTCGAGAAACATTATTTTCAGCTTGAGAACTTAGCTTTGTAATAAACTCAAACTAAAGTGAACCCAGAGGAAGACTGGCTGTGTGCTCAGCCTCTGTAGGTAGAGTCTCATTTCTAGCTTACTTTATAAACAGACTCTTTTCTTCCATTATTTAAAACTGCTCAGCTGCTTCTCTGCAAGAAAACAGCAAAGGCAACTGAGCACAGTCTTGGTCACGTAAGTGGCTCTTGTCTCAAAAGCTAGTTCGTATTCAGTGCTGTCCTAGTTTTTCTTTTCTCAATCCCATAAAGGTCCTTTTCAGAGCTGAAGAAATTCCAATTAATGAGCACTGGAATCAGTGTGTGAGCAAAAACAGTACAGTATTTAGCATACTGCTATAAAATTACGGATAAATATTTACATACCTTTTAATGTCCCTTCACATTCTCTTAAGCTGTTGGGTTTTTCTCTAATCTTCATTTGACCATTTCAAGCATGACAAACATATTTTGAATTATTTTTACACTTCCAACATCTACTCTGTAAAAACAGTGCAGGTGGCTGAGCTGAGTTCAAAAGATTAATTTGCTGAGGAGAACTAGGACTTTCCAACTGTATTTCTGTGCTTGAGTTTCTTAATAAAGCTGCCGTGTTATCCTGAACTTAGGCTAACTCCATGGTTACGGTGGTGTCGATTAACCATAGTGTCAAAGAATCACTCAGCCTGAAGCAGCCAGTACAGGGATTTTTATTTTCCTCTCCTCTTTATCCAAGCATGCAAAAGGGGGCAGGTTGCTACGTATTCTTGTTACACCTTATCTAAATATATTGATCACTTCCTCCAGACTCTTATCTGTTTGCTCTGCAGTGGCTGTGGTTCATTCACACTGGGATTTGCAGGGAAGCTGAATGGATACAGCCACGTGAGAGGTACCGGTGGGCTGGTTCAGGCGGGGCAACACTGTGCCTGGCTTCTCTTTTGTTTCTTCTGGCCGGTTGTTTGACATCCGCCAGCCTCTCTGTTCATTAAGGCGGCGTGATGAATGGAAGGCAGCCAGTGTAATTGGGGCAGTCAGGGCCACCTGGTTCATAAATATAACAAACATCCACTAGTGCATCTCTTTCAGCACCACATGCACCAGTGAAGTGCAAACTGATAGTGAATGGAAATCATAAACTGATGTGAAGATCCTAGCAGTTCCCAGAGTCACGCTGGCTCCTCTTGCCCCAGCCTTTTTAAGGCCCATAAAAGAACGTTTTCTAAGGTGGGGTTCCCCCAGTAACAGAGACTACATTCATGTAGTATTATTGTTCATGGAGTTTTTACACTGGGATAACTTCATTAGAGTAGATCCTGCCCCAAGGGTGGGTGTACCCAGCCATATGGAATTGAGCTGGCGGTTGCCGTGGTGGTTTTTGTGCCATTTGTGCAACGCATGTGTGGCACAGGTAGCATGCTGGGGAAGGCAGGAGAAGGGTTTCGTGCATCCCTGGTAGTCCTTGTGCAGAGGAGGGAGGAAGTTCAGCCCACAAGAGACTAAACACCAGCTGATTTAAACACCAACTTTGCACTTAATGTTCTCAGACTATGCCTTCTCTTGAGCTGAGCTGTCCAGACCTGACTTGAGCAGGGCTCCAGTGGGCAGAGATGTGGAGTCATCTCGAGTTGGCAGTATGGACATCCCATTGGTGCCCAGGACGGGATAACACTGACTCGTAGATGTGACCTTGGACTCAGGAGTGATCAGTGAAAGCAGTGCTCACAGTGTATGGGAACAGCCCCATGCTGGCCAGTGAGGATAATGTCTTTAGCAGACTTTGCATCATGAAGTGGTTAATGAATTCTTTTGTAGTGAGAGGCTGGATCCAATAAAAAGTTTCTGGGGCAAGTTACCATAGCCTGCCATACTACAGTGCATCAGGCAGACCCTTGTTTTTTTTCCCTTTTCATTTATTTTTTCTTCCCCTTTTAATTTTAAATTAAGTGCAGCTGACTGCCTCCAATGCTGTTAACAATGGCACTTCTTTCCCTGGAACAATGTAATATTTAAAACAGATAAAAGCTCATGTGGGGCTAATAAAAGTTTGCCCCTATCTTCATTTCTGTAGGACAAGTTCCCTCATCGTTAACATTTTAAGTAGCTGCTCTATGAATATGAATGTAATTGACTTTTACACACTATTACTCATCAGCGGGTAACTCCGAACAGGCATCGCTGGAGGGATGTGCTGGATCTCAAACTTTGTGGCCCAGCAGCAGGAGACAATGCTGTGTGAGATGAATCCTCAGCTGGGACTGGGAAGTAAGTGGGTGAATAACTGCGGGGACCAGAGTGCTGGGCATGGAAGCCTAGCAGCCAGTCCAGCACAAATAGCAAAATGAGAGGACACACAGGTGACCCTCAGCAGCCTGTGTGCTCCTTCTGGTGGTTGATGGAGAGAGGGAGCAAGTCAGTAGGTTCCCATTCCAGATTTTCTATCAGAAAGGCTTGTACAGGTTGGGTTAGGGGTCCAAATGAAACCCTCTGAGCATTGGTCTTTTGTCCATATCAGGGACAAGGAAAGGCATATCATTTACATACCTTCTTGGATGGAGAGTATATATTGAATGCTAACAAAAATCATTATTAGCAACATTGATTTTGAAGTCACTATAAAAGTGTAAGGTTTTATAAATGCATTTTAAGGTGACTTCTTTACTGATGAGTTTCTGCATGATATATATGTGCTTTTACACAATCAGTCTAAATTCTCCTTCAGTCAGCAAACCAACTAGTTTTAAAGTAGTCTGTGTGTTGCAGGGACATGTGTGTTTGACTGTTCTCCCTACAGAATTCAATCCAGAACATCCATGACTTTTCCTTCCTGAATCTTCCTTTGCCTGTGGTGATCTTTGGATTAGGCTCCATGTTGCTTTGCATATCCATGCATCTTTGTGAGAGGGATTTTTTAAAATGGTTTTAAAGCCTCGATCAGTGCAATAATGGGAAGATGCCTCTGTTCTTTCCTCCACCTCTTTGTATTCTCCTTGTTGCTGGACAGTTCTTGGTTCCCCCTCAGTTGCTATTGGCTGTAGCTACCAAACCTACTCAGCTGCAAGGCTGAGTCCCTGCCCTGCCTTTCCCACAAAAAACACACATCAATAACAGGACCAAAGAGTTGGTGCATTATGCACTGTTTATGTTTACAAATTTAGAAATATGATTGCTCCCCACCAACGTTTACCAATTATATATTCCAGCCAAAGCAGGAATGAGTCATTTTTACATTGCTCATAGAAAATTTTAAAAGGCTTAAACACCCACAAAATTTGCTTACTCTTCAGGTGTGGCCCCGGAAGGGTGAGGACAGCTTCCGCTGTATTCTGATTGGAAACATCACTGAAATGCCTATTGGGAAGTTGAACAGTCCCAAACTGGTGATGGGTGATGTGCAAAAAAATATGGAAAAGGCCATGAGGTCAGATCCTGAGAACAATTTAAAAAAAAGGCTGGGTTGCAAAAAGTGTGCTTGATTTCAGTAAGGCCTTTTCATGACATGTTGCCTGATGACTCTCTGTAGTGTTTGTAGAATTAAGCCAGTCTTTATCCACAAAGATAGGAAGTCAGATCTTTTGATGCACTAGTGGCTGTCAGCAAACTGATACAGATGGTCATTTTGTTCAGAACAACGTGCACAAAAGTATCCCAGAGGTGCAGCTCAAAATACCCACATTGCTCTCGTGTGTCACTCCCTCTGTTTCCATTAATGCAAAATGACTCACAGGCTTGAAAAGGCAAACATTGATCAAAAGACCGAAGAGTGATTTACTGGTGCAGGATGGGACAAGATGTTGTTTTAGCCCAACAAACAGTAACTGCATTTAGAGGTATTGCCAAGGGAGTCCGAGGCGGTGCTTGCTTACTAAATTGGGTAAAATGCAGGGATTTCACCAAATGCAAATGACAATGAACAATATGTATGACTCAATATATCCGCTATGCTTTCAATGTGCAGTCAGAGGGTGGTATAGCTGACCTTTTAAAGTGATGCTTCTCAAACCACATTGTTATGATTATCAAAGTGTTCATTTTAGAGTACAATATTTGGACCCGCTCCTGTTAATTTTCTCGTATATCACTTGAAGGCTGTTTTCCCCACTGTTTATAGGAAAAGCACTTCCAGGCAACCCCTAGAATATCGTACATTTATTTCTCTATCTAACCAGGGAGTGAAACTTGCCATCAGTTCTCCGAGTCTTGACACACACCTCTGGAGTACTTCAAGTCACAAATGGAATTAGCTAAACTAAGTTTGATGGTAATTTTGTGAGACTTTCCTGTGTGCCAGAAATAGTCTTCAAGAACAATGTAGGGCAAGAAATACACTCTGCTCTTTAGCCTCAGCTTCCTCCTATCTAAAAGCTGTTGGTGGCATCTCTGGCCATGCCGAGCAGATCCCAGAATGGCTGCGGAGTGATTCCAGTTTTGCAGTACTGTAAGGGAAAGAAAATAATCTGGCATCGGATTTGTAAATTTAAGTGTAGAAAAGGCTTTAAAAAAATAAAACAATCACAGCTCATAGTCAGCCCAAGGCCAGCAAGCAGACTGGAACAAGGCCCTTGCAAATCCAAGAGAGGCAGTTTTGCTGGGATGCATTTCCTCTCCGGCCTCCATCAGCCAAGCCAAAAACTTAACAGGAAAAAAATAAAAAGGAAGCTGTACAGAGCAATTTGGCTGCACAACTGGCTGCACTTATCACAGATAAATAGCCTGGACCCAGCTTCTCCATGGTGTGGGGGCTCAGTGCTGTGCTCAGGGGCTGGGTGAGACACTGCTGCCATGACCAGCGATGGCCACCACGCTGCTTCCCACAGCACTGCTCATCCCTGAGCAGTCACTCCTCCTGCCTGAGGGGTCTGGTACAGGCTGGGCCCACCACATTTAAAGCACAGCTTTCCTGGAGCATGAGCTGTGATGCTCAGATACTCCCATCAGGTGAAGAGTTAAGTACAAAAAAAAAAAGTAGAATTTTCTGTTGGGTTGAGGATGCCTTATTTTGATCATGGAGGTCAGACACAGACATGGGAATTCCCCCAAGCTGGTTTATTTGCAGATTTGTTCAGACAGTTTCTTTTTTTCTTTTTCTTTTTCTTTTTCTTTTTTTTCTTTTTTTTTTTCTTTTTTTTTTTTTTTTGGTGACATATCAGCCTGTTTTTTATAATAATCTCATCTTGAAACTTGAGAGGAAGGGAATGTATGGGTGAGCAGCTAATATCAGTGAGTTCTGGAAACTCCCTTTTTATGGTCTCTCTCATTTAGCAGCTGTTATGATACTTTCATTGCATTAAAAACTTATTTTACAAGACTGACAATAAATTAACTTCATCTCTTTCAGTAAAACTAGCTTCAGATCACAGAAAGTTTGAGAAAAGGACTACTAAATAATATTAATATACAGACAACGGGGCTTTGATCTAATATATCATGAAGATATAAAGCATTGGAGGTGTTACAATCAGAGAAGGCAAAGCAATTTTCCTTCTTCTTTACTGATTATTCCCCTGGTTCAAATATTATTTGAAGAGTGTATATGTAGGATCTAGTGACTCCTAGATGCAAACACTGGTTTAAAATTAATTTGAAAATATCTCTTTATACGAAGCAATATATTTACTGATTTAAATCATACCCATCTGGACATGTTTATCAAAATCAATCCTTGTCTACTATAAGCCATTTGCTGCCATTGCCACCCACTGGCCAAATAGCCGTCCTGTTACTGACCCAGATCAACAAATATCCTGATTAAATAGACACATCTTCCTACACATCCAACTGCTTCCTATTCAGCATCTTGCCTTTAACACAAAATCTGGCTGGCTTTGTACAAATTTATTTGCTGTTTTTATCTTTAAAACATAAATCATAGTCTGGGAAGGAGGGGGCAGGGGGAGCCTGTTTTGCAGACCATGAACTCTGATCTGATAGTTTCATACTTCTGTCATCTCTTTAAATGTAGTATCTAAAAACTGAAGGATCTCATCCTTTTATGTTTCTGTAAGATGAGATACAGTTTTGGCAGTACATAGTAAAATAATGAAACTGAATTACAGACTGTAGGGAGCCATTTTTCTCACATAGGGGTCAGCAAATACTGTAATACTTTGGATTAAGGATGAAATTACTACGGGACCGTAATAACTAACCTTGTTAATCTCTTCTCATTTTCTTAAGAGTAGCTCAAAAAGAAATATTACAGCAATGACAGCTTAATAGTGGAATTCTTCTCTGCTTTAGTCAGAGTCCTTTATATATTGTGATTTTGTGTGCTATTTTGTCCTAATATTACTAACAATTTTATTAATCATGTCTGTTGTTGGTTGGTTTACCACTTTCCTTCATATATGATTTTAGGGACCAATATTTAAGCCTTTTCTGAAAAACTGATACAAAAATTATTCTTCTTAGAAGAGCTGCTCTTCACTTAGGTACCCATGAACAAAAGCTCAACCAGGCCGTTGGACTTGTGTTCCCTGTGCCTTTTGGTACCATACCAGGTTCATACCACCAATGCTGAGACAGGCTTCTCTACAAATGAAAGGCAAAGAAAGGCAATAATGTTTTGTTCTCTGCATCATTAGTAAGGGGGAAGGAGGAGAAGAAATTAGCAGAACAACTGCATCTTTTGTTTTTAAGTTCTTCGGAACAATTCTGCCAGGCAGCGCGTTTTCCCTCTGTTTCATTTGTCTTTGTTATTTTCCTATCTAATTAAAATTCTGCAGTGCCGTCATGAAATTGTTGTCCGTTTAAGGTCACAAACAGCTTCTGTCCTAATGAAATATGAATTGCATTAGTTAATTGAATTGTGCACTTATTGTGTGTTGTGAATGGACTGAGCACACTTATATTCTTAACATATACTGAGCATTTTATCAGTTTAGGCAGTGTGTGGATGTAGAAAATGCTGCTATCATTCTTTGCATCACAATAGGGAGATTTAATTGGCAATACATGGGACTAAGAAGTGTTTGTGAAGGACAAGAACTCTAAGATCTCACACAGGCATCTGCTAGCTGCGATGAGATCGGCTCTTCAGTGGTCTGGGGTCAGGGCACAGTCCCGAGCGGAAAACTCGAATAAACCCTTATTATGCATGGTGTCTCTATGATGTCTGTCAAGATAGGAAGAACCAAGGAAGAATAACGAAACATCTGTGGCCTTCTGCAGCAGGAGGCTTTCTGGGTTAAATGAACCTCGTAATTGAAGCCCTCAGTGCACAGTCCAGACTGTTCTCTTCCAGGTCTCTGTGAACATACTACCCCCACACCCCTGGTAACACAACAAGCTGAGCTCTGGGGTCCTTTTCACAGCTGGCAGGTTCTTTCTTTGAACAGTGGGAAGGTTCACTTTAGAATGTTGAGGACCTGATCAAAGTCAAATGAAAACAAGAGAACTCTTTCTGTTGACCTCAGGGCTGTGGATGAAGCAGGTGCTTACAGGAAGTGCAGGTTCTGGCACTGAGCCTTTACAACTTGTAAGATGGATGTTTTGCATTGGTAACCACTCAGTGGTGTACTCTACTAATGAACCAGACTATTTTAGAGGATGGTCGTTAGCTAGGAAAACAGTAACAGAATACTAGATTTAATTTCCTTGCATGGGTCTTAGTTTTTCACTTAGTTCTTCAGATTGTTCAGCATCATACATACACACATATGTATTGTTGTGTATATATATACACATATGTATATACATATAGATATATGTATATCTCCAGTGTTTAGGCATTTGATTTATTAACAGGGAAAAGTATCTTTGGATTCTGTATAATATTTCTGTAAAGTAGTAAATGTGAATATAGTACCTTCCATATATTCCTGAACTCAACAGGCATGGAGAGGTATGTTTTTTTCTGTCAAATAGTGCCTCTCTTAGCTTGAAATGGTACTTCAACAGTAGGCTGAAAGAAAAGATAAGTAGTGTTCAGGTTGAAGAGTTGTTGAGAAATTTCTTCTTGTCATTTTCCACTCCAAAACTGAGGATATATGCAAATGAAAGTTTCTTTTACTATAGCAAACTAATGCGGGAATATAAAACCACTTAAGATAAACACAGCTAAAAATTGACTTGCCACAATACACAATTCCCAAAAGGAAATACCATGACCCTTTTTATAAGAAAAACAGAGAGACTAGTGTCTGTGCTTGATCTCAGCAGGCATGGACACCCCCTTTGTGGGGACTTCCCAGCTCTGTGCACATGCAACGGCACTTGTCATTTCCCACTGTGGGTTATCCTCCACAGCTGCTGTAGCACTCACCTTTCAGGAACACTTCTCCCTGGGCCCCAGACAAGCAGTTTGTTACCACCACCCACAGATGATGCACTGAGATAGACTAAAGAGGGATAGACTAAATGAGGGATTCTGGTTCAGGTAGGTAGGCAAGGACTTTCCCTGCATGCTCAATAGATGGGAAGAGAGGTTTCATCGGAGGGCAGTGTGGGGGTAGCTACATTAGGTGGCTGCTTCTCTGAATCACCTGGAAGAGTGATTTCTCAATCATTGTAATTACTGAACCCAAGGGGACCTGCCTCAGGGTGTAGTTGTTGCACTGCAAAAGTGCTTCAAGCAGATGAGTTTCCTGCCCTCCCCAACTGTTCCGAGACACTCATAGCTGCTTAAACTTCTGACTGAGGAGTTTCCCATCTAGTGCCCGTATCACTTGGCTCTGTCCTCTCTCTCTCTCTGAAATTTTTGCATTGGCCACAGTACCGAGAGCTGTAGCTGAGCAACTGATGTATATCCCTGCCCGCATGAAAGGGTTCAGGAGGTGATTAAGAAGGGGTGGGTGTCTGTAATGGTTTGGTGAAGTAAGTCCTGACAGATTCACAGGCAGTGGGCAAATGACTGAGAGCGAAAGTGGTGGGATGGGGCGTGAAGGGTGATTGGCAGTGGTTGCTTAGTGGTCTGAAAAGGGGTGAGTGAAAGTACTTGAGGGGAAGGGGGAGGGGAGTTTGGGAAGCACAGCTGATGGTGAGAAAGACACTACTGCGTTATCCCGTGGCACACGACAGGTGTACAAGCTGTTTTCTCTTCCGTGAAGCAGTTTTTAAAGATTTGATGTCATTAAAAATGCTCATGTGTTTCTAATTTATATAATGTAATGCTTCATAATTAAGCAGGGGAGGAAATGAAAGAGATTCAAGGAAGGCTGAAAAATAAAAATAAACTGAGGAGTTCTCTAGGGAGTGTAGAGAAGAAGCAAAGACTCATGAAGTCCTGCAGACTGATGTGATTTTGCTGTCTTCTGTAGTAGCACCACCACGTGAAGGGAGATGGTGACTCTGTGTCCCTGCTCCTTACAGTGTCCTTCCATGAGGATCCTATGTCCCTGCTCCTGCAGTGTCCTTCCATGAGGATACCTGTGTCCCTGCTCCTGCAGTGTCCTTCCATGAGGATACCTGTGCTCAGCCTGCCCCTCTGCCCCTGGCTCCAGCCAGCCACAGGATCCAGTTGCCCATCTACGGTGTGGTGAATCCTTTTCCACCCCAGCACCATCAGCCATACTTCTGTGGCCTCTTCCAGCATTCACTCCAGCCTCAAACAGAGCAGGGAATGCAGGGGTGGTCCTCAGAGCAGCCGGGAAGAGCGTCCTCCCCTGCTGTGATTAATTCAGTTAAAAACCCATGGCTGACCCGTCACAGTGTCTGTGGCTGGACAAAGGAGTGAAGGCGGCCCTACGTAAACAGTAGCATTTTATATGCTGGCACATGGTGAAATTCGAAATTCCATATTGTTACCAGGTTTTTTTAGCTTTATTTTCAGTTAAGTAACGGAACAGAGCTGTCTCTTTTTTTTTTTTTTTTTTTTTTTTTTTTTTTAATACAACCTCTTCCCTTTATGTTACTGTCATTACATGTTGAATTATAATTTTTTTCCATTTGGATAAAGCACATAAACAAAACCTGATTTTTGTTCTGCTTGCTTTTTAGTTTTCATTAAATAGTTTATGAAAATGTTTCTTTTAAGATTAAACAACTTGCCCATTCTAAAAATACGGTTTGAACTTCTTTTCTCAACCTTTCATTATGCCTTGCATTTAAATTACAACTTTTTTAATATTAAATAATCCCATTAGTTTTGCAGATAAAAAGACATACTGGAATTTTTTTTTTAAGTTAAAGGTACTATGTTGCTTGTATAGAATTTTTTCAAATTTCCATACAATTCTTACTTTAAGAATCCATGAATTTCATCTCAATTGAAGTCTTTCTGTTAGATGAACATGAAAAAAATTAGAAGAATGTCTTTATAAACACTGAAGGACACAAAAATCCCCTGCTCAGCTAATACATAATTATTTTAAATTGTCCCTCTTTATTGGAATCATGATCAATCTAGCACAGACACTGTCTGTGACTGCGCTGAGCACCACCTGCTTCAAATGAAGGCAAAAAAAATGCCCCAAGAGGTGGATTTAGGATAATGCCATCTCCCACCATTCCCCCTCTCTTGTATAGTCCTTTTGAAGATCTCACACTAATCCCAAAAATCAGAGATTTATTTAATCCTTCAAACAACAGCCTTTCATTATAATTATTATAATAACAACTATTATTACTACTATTGTTATTGCCACCATTATTATTACTACTACTATTCCTATCATTTTGGATTTTGTTTACTGTAGAAATATTTACTTATTCTTTGAAGCTCACTATAGCAATTATCTAATTTAAATAATTTATATAATAAGATGGTCTAATTGAGGATGCCATGCAGAAGTATGCTGTCTTACCAGCTTTGAATTTCCTGTCCTTCCTTATGTTATTGAAATCCTTCTATTTCTTTCACGATGAGGACCTGGAGTGCTGAATCTCCATCTGCGCATTCTCTCTCCCTGTCATTCATTGACTCCTTGTTCATTTAGATGGCTACATTCCCAAATGGCTTGTTCCAGTGCTCTCCCTACTGAAAAGTTTTCTGTGTTCTTATCGTCTGATTGCTCTACTCTGATCCCTGTCAAATATAGAGTGCAGAAAATTCAAACACCATTTTCAGAAAAGATTTCTTAAATCCCAACAGCTTTAATTAAATTACTATCAGTGCAAAGATTATTAATGCATAATATTAATGTTTTAGAAGTGGGATCAGGAATTTAACTGATTTCCTCTGTCCCCATCCAAACTGTAGCTTTGTAGTGTATTTCTTGGTCCAAGACTTTCAATATTTGACACCTGCCTAACTTCAGACCACCAAGGCAGGAGGTCCCCGCTGGGAAGCTCAGTCTACTCAGGTGTCTACTCATGGGTTTAGGAATCTAACTTGAAAGCATATTCTTTGAAGATTTAGGTGAGTGGGATACATTACAGTGACAGTGAGAAAAAACTTGCATGGGCTATACAGTACTGACAGTTGTTTGCCCAGCCAAAAGCCAAACATTTTATTAACACAAGCAAGTAGATAAAAAGACAGTAACTCTTATTTTGACTATGGAACTGGTTAAAATATCTTACCTTAAGGACCCTTGATCTGACACAGCTTCTGCTTCTTCACTTTCAAATGTTCTGAAGTCCCACAAATGGCTGTGACAAATTGAGGAAGCTCAGAGGCCGAAAGGTCATTTGGGAGGGGAAGGGTGGCTCTCAGGCACGAGCTGGCCAAGGCTTTGCTTTAAGAAGCCAGTCCCCTGATGGCTGCAGAGTGGAGGGTCAGATCATTCTTTTATGGCAGAGAGTGCGACTCTTTGAACTAAAGCTGGCTTTTGCCACTGGTCAGGATGAGACTGGTGAGGCAAACACCCCTAGTTGTCCCCAGGAACATGGTTTTGACAAACACGAGCTCAGCAAGCTTCCTAATTTCAGCCAAACCAATGGATATTATGAGGCACTGGATGAGCTTTTCTTACCAGTAAGTGGGAGAAATTGTCTGGGAAGTAACATCATTTGGCTAGACAGAAAACTCTGGTCCAAGACAGGGCAAATGGCTACCACTCAGCTGTTCCCAGTTTCATATGCAAGTCTGATGAAGCAGTGAGATCTGTGCCAGTTCTCAGTGTGGCCAGAACAGACTGTGCAAGAAGGTGTTTTATTTTGTTAGACAGAGAGTACAGTAACTGAGTGAGGGAAAGCCTAGAAAATGGAGAGGACCAGAACAGAAGTAGATCCTGCAAATAAGCCAGAAGTTATGAGCGTCTGGGGAACATATTAGTCAGATATGTCTATTAAAGACATCTGTATATATGGCAGCGTCTTGTGAATTCAGAGAACATGATGCCAATTACGACCATCGGAGAGTCGTAATTTTGGTAAATGTAGAAAAGGGAATTCAGGAAAACTGGGAAGGTATCAGAAAAAGGAGTTGAATAGCGTAACTATTTAGACAAAAGTAACAAGCTTAAGAGCAAAAGAACAATAAGTGTATTTTGCCATGGAGCATGATTTTAATAGCAATGGGTGGTAGGGAAATGTAGTGGAACAACATAATTATCTACCTACAAACTGTTCAGGAAAGAAAGACTGGGCCATGGAGGCAGAGGAAATATTCCCGTATAGAAGGATAACATGAACATTATTTAGCTGAAGTGTAAGTGGGAAGGGCTGTGCAACTGAATCTCTGAAGACAAATAAATAAATGCTAAAGTAGAAATTCCAAAGCATTTTTACAGCTTCTGAAAAGTAAAGACATTAGCAGGTCTTTGTTGCTAATATCCAGCTTAAGAAAAGGAAACGGAATGAGCATTGTTGAACTCAAAAGAATTGTTAACAGATTTGTGGTAATGGGGACTTGGGCTACTCCCCTAAGCCTGGCCAAATAGATCAGGAGGCACACAAATTAGAAGAGCAATTTTCTTAACACTTGATGTAACACTGTCTTGAAAAAGTTAGAGACAGAAGGAAGAAACTACTTCTAACTCAGGTATTGATCACAAACTGATTGTAGCTAATTCACTGAGTACTAACACTTAGGTGGACCAGAAACCTAGTTTGGTATGGCAGTTCAGGGATCGAACTTTCACCTCTTCGAGGTGATGCTCTTTTTGTTTTCTTTAACCTCTGTGGCAAAAGTATTTATTTTAACATCTAAAAATTCAACAAAGAGCAACTCCATCTTCCTCCTCCTAAATCTACCCTTAAAAATTGGCCAGAGGTGAAGTAATAAACATAGCTTTATGAGCTGCTCCTCCTCCCAGGAGTGTGAAAGCCTTCACAGAACTTCCCATATGGCTCAGCCACTACCAGCTCCTTGATAAATCATTCAGGTGCCCCGTGCCTTCTACATAGGAGGTTTTTGTGTGCAGGTCTCCAGCTGTACCATGCCCAGGTATTCCTGCTTTCTGAGCATGGTTTTGTGCTGGCTTCACAGCAAAGCTGACAGAACTGGTGTTGGATTAAGCCTTGTTTTAAACATTCCTACTCAACCCCCGCTTGCTTCTAGAGGAGCACGACCTCAGCTTGGGTTTATTTGAGACACAAACTGGATCTTGAGCTATCATCAAGTACTAGTCAGGGCTAGTCTCACTGCAGGCTACCACTGTGTCACAGCACAACCTTGAAGAGTCCCTTTGGCGCAACGCCTGCAGTGACTTGGCAATTACATCCACCTAGGCTATGCTCAGCGTTGTGGCAGCCAGCTGCAGTTAAAACCTGCTGGGACCACGGCTCAAGCATGATTAGCTGGCACAATGACAATCATGTGTTTGTCTCCACTAACTTCTGCTCCGTAGACAGGAATAAGCAATATACCATCAAGGAAAGGCATAACTTGTGTATGGACAAATGTTTTGTGGAAACTCTGCAAGGCAGCACTGAATGCCTGAAAGTGAATAGTGAAAAGAGAAGTAATGAAGGAAAGTTAAACAACCAGAGGAAGAAGGAATCACACGAGAAATGACAGAAGAAATACGCACCAGAAGGAAAGCAACTAAATGAACAAAGCATATAAAAAGCCCCCAAGGTGTGAAAGGAATGCAAATTCAGAGGTACAGCTTCAGAGTGAACACAAATGGCAAAATTAGACTGAAACCAACATATAGGGTCAGGTCGGTATGAGAAGAGCCTCACTGACCCTTTCATGGTTCTTACATGTGTAGAAGGGCCGTTTGGATGGGACAGAAAACATTGGGCAAAAAGGATGCAAAGCAACAGTGTATTTTTTTTCCAATCAAAAGCCATCTATAGCCTGTGCTTGAAAATGTCTTTTTTCTTCAAGCATAGTAACAGTTTAATACATGATAGTATCACTGGTGACACTGAGAACACTGGCCTTTAATAAATCAATAGATTTGTTTCATCTTTAACTAATTTGAACCTTTAATCTTCTTGCTTGTACAAATTCTTCCTTCAAGTCAAAGTATTAAATAGGCTCAAGAAGTAAATAAGGAAATAAATACCAGAAACCCCATGAGGAACATTGAAATTAAAGTTTTCTAATAGTCAAATCAACTTAATGCTGTGATTACCAGCTCAGTTCAGCTTCTTTCCATCACCCCCTCCCCCCAGCTCTATGGCTAAAACTGTGGGAATAAATCATCTAAAAAAGGAAGGTGCTTTGGTTTTCTTGCAGTTTCTTGATGCTTGTGTTGCTCTAGATGGAGGTTGAAGGTCTTCGTATTTTAACTGCTCTCACTGTGGACATACAAATGACACTATGGACATCTGTCTTTTACTATGAAGATATGTAAAATAGCCCAAAGCATTGGTCTGCAAGTTCTTCCCAATGTTTCATGCCTGGTTTGTGCCTTACTGTGCGCCCATGTTGCTGATGCATCCAATTTTTTTTTTATGGATATAAGTTACACTGGTGTGAACCGTTCTGTAGACAAAATCTTGCTGATTTAACTGTCTTCCACCAGCACAACATATTTCAGTTAATGAGTCAGAATACATTTTGATATCAGTATAAATGGTTCCTCCTGGGGGGAGGATTGCTTCTTTACTGTTAAAAGTGTAGATAAGTTCTGAATTTTTCTCTTCCCTTACTTGTTCTTAAATCAATCAAACCTGTATCTATTATTTCTTATTCAGAAATAATACACCTTTTTTTCATCACCTTTTTGACTGTTGGTCCCTGTCTGTGTTCTTGCTTTGATTGTATGGTCATCAGAAAAGGGTATATCTAAAATCTTCCTGAAAGTAGAAGTTCTGTTTCAAGTGACAGTAACCACAGGATCAAACACCTCCAATCTTAGAAGAAAAAAAACTGACTCAAAAGTTTGAAGCTAACAAATGGTTTGTAGCTGGCTGTATAATTAAACACTTATATTTAATATCGAGGAAGCAATGACTTTCTGGTCTCCAGTGGAGCATCTCCTAACCAGACAGACAGGCACACAACGCAATGAGGTCTTAATGCTGAGAACTTCTTGAGAACACTACAATAACGTTCTGGCAGGCTGGGCTCCCTTGGCTCATGCACTCACTGCAATTTGAATGTCTCTTTCAGTTTAGCATGATACTTGGCAAATTTCCCAACCTTACATTATCTGGGAAAGGAAGACAGGAGAAGCTGGTACGTTCAGCAAATCTTTGAAGAAGCTTCTTTGCAGTTTGCTTGTAGCAAAAGTGTTGGCTGCAAAAGAGTGTAGAAGTGTCAGGACTGCAGCTTAGCTAGCTTGAAAAGGGTTTATCTGACTTGCATCCAGGCACCAAGATGCTCAGATACCACAGCAATGTGTGTGGTATAAGAACCTAGATAGAAGATGATTAGATAGCGAATCAGACAGAATTTTGCATGTGATTTCCTGGGTTTGTCTAAACTTATAGCAGCAACAGTTAATTATAGGAGGTTCTGAAGGCAGCTCCTGGGTGGGTTTATAGCACTAATACATTGGATTCCAGCCATAAAGTGCCAGCTGAGAGTTACCACTGTGGCAGGAAGCCCTTATTGATGCAAAGCTGATGGAAATCATCTTTGGGCCTTCCCACTTTGGGGTAGGAGCAGCAGATATCGATGATGGAAGATCTAGGGGGAGAAGAAGCCTTTTGGCAGCAATGGCAGAACTCCAAGGAAAAGAGCATTAAGATGTGCATGGGACATCACTCGAAGAGGGACAGAAGCAGGAGGTGGTTGCACACAGGAGTTACTTGTGGTCATCCTCTAGATCGTTGCTGTACCTACTTCTAGGTCTAGTGCCTCTCCTTCCACCATACATTAATTCCTCAGCCCTTTTAATCGCTTCCTCTGGCTCTTAAGCCAGGGCAGCACTTTAATTGCAGATTAATGCATTAATGAAATTCTTGAGGCTACATTGAAGTGACTGGGCAGGAGAGACTAGGCTTTCAGCAGCAGCTTCTGGCACAGGAGTCACAGCTCACATTGCTCTACGGGGAAGGCAATGCCGGAAGCAGGAGCAGGATTCATCATTTTTTCTCCGGTAGTGCCGCAGGGCACATCTACACGGCAGAGTGCAGCGCTGCACAGGGATTCTGGAGCTGCCTCTGAGCAGTGGTTGTGCTAGTTTCACAGCAGGAATATTCAGTCTGCCTGGAATGCTATTCTAATATACCCACAGTGTTTGCACCCCTATCCCTGACCCTGAGGTGGCTGGGTGAGTGCAAGGTGAGCTCTCCCTTCTCCTCTGTAGAACTGCACTCTGCTGTGTGCTCCCACCTGCTCTTAGAAGAACTTAAAAAATTAATTATAGCATTTATAAAAGACTTTATATCAATTTTAATCTGCGATTTCTGGTCTGTGGGGTCGTATTTCTTTTAGAAATTGGGGAGGCTTTCAAGGCCAATTTCATAGGTGATGCTTTTTTGTTTCCTTGGCTGACAGTCCTGATTTTGTTTTATATTCTTTCCTTTGAATATCTGAAATTTTGCATGAAATTTCTACTGACTTGGAAACACCAACACATAAAGTAATTACCAGTCTTTCCTGCCTAAGTTAACAGCATTCTCCTTCCTTGTGATCTTAGTTCAAGGTCACAATGATAGAATTTTATCCTTCGTGAATTTTCATCCGACTAGCTATCCACAAAAATTGTTGATTAAAAGACCCAATTTCCATTGGCATTTTCCCTTTCAAAGGATGTCAACAGGAAATATAAATGTGCAGCCCTTTGTGAATGATCTGCAAGGACATGCAGGCTTATGAAAAAAAAATAAGCAGCAGTTAGCTAAATCCTTTAGTTTCTGTTTTGAATGACTGGCCATAGGAATGCAGGCAAAGCTGTATTTCAGCTGTTCCCAAGGATCTGTATGTGTAACTTGTTGATAGTGGTTGGTACATCAGGCTCCAGTGACAGCTACGTGACCACTCTGATGATCACTGTCCTGTAGCAGAACCAGCCCCTGCCTCCCTTCGAGAACACCAGGCATGAAAGAAAACAAAGAGGGATCTGTTTATTCAGAGGGCTGGCACTCGTACCTCCTGCTTTTTACTGAGAAAAGAGAGATCCTAGGTCATTTCAGCTCTCACTCTATTCTCCCAGCAACCATTAGGTTGTAAGGAACTGCATGACTTGCTCCAGCAATTGATGTGAATTTCTGATACCTGGGAGAGCTGAGACTTTCGCCATACAGGGCCTGTGGGGAATCTGATTGATAGGAGTAAAACTCAACACCCAGAACACCAGCTTACTTTATTGGGAGCTACCCATTACCAACAAAAAAGAAAGGAAAGCCCACCAGAGTCTTAAAGTTTCAGCATTATGTTTTTAAAATCTTACCAGTGTCCAAGGTATGTGTCTTTCACAGTGAAAATTACTTGGAGTGTGCTGTGAATGCACAGACACAGATCAGTGCTGAACATCTGGTTAAAATAAATTACAGTCTTATTTTGCAAATAAAAATTCCTAGGGTCTACATGACAAAGTCTGGCCAGCACAACTATCTCATGGGGAAAAAATCACATCCTTAGCCTACAAAGATAACTATTTTGGCATGATTCCCTTCCCCACTATGTAGACTTAGGTAGACTCAGACCAGATAGGAGTCCTTTGGCCAGTATAACTCGCACTGTTTGGGAGATTCTTCAACCATGCTGGCAGACTCCTGCAGCTGGTATAAGCCATGTTTCCATCAAGGAATATGGCCAGAACAGTCACACCAGCAAAGCCCCTGAAGTACTTAAAGGATAGCATTTTTTCTCCTGCTACCAGTGTCTAATATTTTTCAGTATTAGAGCTTCCTGCTAAAAGGAAACACACAGAATTTGTGCCCTTCCTTATATCCTCAAGTCATTATTTCTTGTTACAGAAGAATTAAAGTATACATATGGACAGGAGCTATGTTGCTTTCCAACACCCTGGTGGTACTTCCTTTGAATGGGAGAAGTTTCCAGTTCTCCTGCAGGATGCCTGTTATATGGTTATATGTCTTGGTGTTGGAGGTGAAGAGGCAGAGATGGTTTGCCTTTTATTAGGTCTATATTTTGGTTTTGCTGGGTGGCATTTAAATAAATCTAATGGTCAGAGTTAATGAATTACAACTATGTATGCAAATGAATTTGAGCTGTTTTGAATAACAAAACAAAGTCCTTTACTCTGTTTGTGACTTGGCTCATATTCTTACACTCTTACTGGTCTTTTTTTTTTTTTTTTTTTTTTATGTGGTTCCTGTTAGCTCTTACCTGATAACATTTACCAAAATGGATGGTACTAAAATTTTCTGGATGAACCCAAAAATTGAAGATTTACCAGCCCACCTTTACCTATAAGCCCCCTGTCCATAAAGCAAGGCAACACATAAGGCTGTCTTGGCTTAAAAGCTCAGCTTTTTTGACAACAGTTTTCACCTGTCCCATTTAGTTCATTTTGTCCAAATTTCTACATGCCTCAGTCTACACAAACTCTGCTCATTCCTTTCCCTGCTCCTTCACCCTCCATTTCTCTACCAGGTCTCGCATTTTTGCACAGGTGGTGAACAGGACAGAAAGGACAAAAAGTGGGGTGTGGGGAGGCATCCAATTAAAACTAATCTCTTCTGAGCAGATGCAGACCTGGAACTTCCCCCTTATTTTAATTTCCCATTATCACTTAGCTCTGAATTGATGAGGACATGGAGAAAGATACCCTAAAGAGGCCCTATTCTCACATGCACCACATTGGAAGGGGAGAATTTGCAGTATTCCATCAGACTGCCAGGACCTGTCTGCCTCCTGCAGCTCCTGGTGGGAGGGCTGACTTAGACATGGCAAAAGACAGCAATGACCAAAAAACACTGCCTCTTCTCTGCCTCAAGTAAGGCTTTTCCAGGTGAGCAGAAATGGTCTGAGCCGCTAATGAGGTGTAGGCTGCCAAAGAAAACACATGGGCAAATTCGTATTTTCCAAGTGGCTGGTGGTAGAAATGTAACTGTCCATTGAAGTCTACAGCATAGCCTTTTTTTGCACTTACTCATTAAATTGCAGATTTATCGTGAGGTTACTTTAGCGTAATGTTAGCTTTGTTGTCTCACTGGCCCTGTAAATCAGTTGCTTGTCACAAGATTTAGAAAAAAAACAAGTGCCTGCATCAAGTCACGCAAAGATTGGGTGGCACTTCTACATGGTCTCTTGCTGCTGGAGCACCATGGAGCACCACAGAGCACCATGGAACAGCCAGGCCACCACTCCAGCTCTGTGCTACTCTTGCTCAATGCTGAGCACGAGTTTGTCAAGCCGAAGGGGTTTGATCAGAGCAGAGTGTTGAAACAACAAACATGAGATGGACCATATCCCTGAGGGATGTTAAAACAAGCAGTAGAAAAACTCATGACTGGTCTCTGGGGGTGCAGCTGATGGGACAACCTGCTCAGACCAGTTGGATTTCACCCATCTGGTTCACACGTGCACTCAGTCTTTTCTGGCCAAGGCCACCCTGAGCCAGGTCCCTCCCCAGGCTGACAGCTTTGCCACCTTGCTGTCCTCTTCTCTGCCTCCTCACAGGTCATACCTGTGCCTTGAGCCTGGCACCACTGGATGCGCTTGTTAAATGAAAGTCTCTGTGGCCTGGAGGACAAACACTCTGCCGCAGCACTCTGAGCACTTCTACAAGCAGCTACTTTCATTTCCCATTTCCCAGGCGGTTACATGATTTAACTCTTCTGTGGCAGCCCAAGAGCAGCCCAAGCAGCTGGAGCAGGCAGGGAATATAATGGGGGATGTGTTCACATTTCCCTCTACTGTCAGTGCAGCATCCACTGTAGACAAATCTTCAGAGATTGTGCTTTTAAATTGGCTGGGCTATTTGCATATTGAAAGCCAGTTACAAGCAAGATGGAGAATTTAAGTAAGATTTAGAGAAAAAGAGGCTGCATTAACATTCAAGCCCATTTTGTCTTTTTTTTTTTTTTTTTTTTTAAGCCATTCTGAAGATGTGACAGGGGTCTTAACACATCCAGCCTCCTTTCGGAGGATGCAGGTATAAGAGCAATGTTACAGGGTGAGATGAGTCTCCTCAGCAGAACTGTGACATTTGCTCTCTCCTTCAAAGTGATTCAAATGGGTGTCACTAAATTTACTGTTGCATGTGAATGTAAACTCTTTAGAATGGGTTTGATAATTTAGGGAAGAATATGATCCACTAATGACTTGGTTTTAGTGCAACTGAGATTCATGTGTAGGGATACATTTGTTTTCTAGGTAGAACAGTTTATAGCACTCTGTTTAAGTAAGATTCCTTCAGAAAATTAAATAAACCAGCAAATTATTTAAGTAGGACTATGAACCTACAAAAGATCAGAAAATTGTGAAGGATCAAACAGAGCAAAATGACCATGTTATTTGAACACGGTATTTTGTCCAGAAGGTCCTCTCACCTTCTTTTCCTCTTAATTTCTAATAGTGCTCCCTCAGAAGTGGCACTCGTCAAATACCACCAGCTAGCTGCTGCAGTGACATTACAGCTGTTATCCTGATGCCAGAAATACCTCATTTTATAGTGTGGGCCTTTCCAGGAATAAGAGAACGAGGCAGCCTCCATTATGTCTGGGCTTTTGCATATTGCAGAACCACGTCTAAATGAATTAAATAGAGACGCCAAGACTAAATTACTGAAACAGTCCTCATGCTGACTTGGTTTGACAAGAATGTGGCCTAGTCTGAACACTGGATGGATTTCCATCCAAGCTAAGTGATCAACGCCTTACAAATCCTGTGTTTAAAGATGTGGCTTGACTATTCCTCAAAGCCCGGATTTACCCTTCATCTCACACGGATCTGGAGAAAACCTGCCTGCCAGCAGGGTCACTCTTTAGGAGCACAGGCAGGAGGGCTAGTCATCACCATTACTGTAACTACCCACATTTATGTATTTCTAAGCAGATGCATCACTTTTCAGGGCAAACCTAACCACAGTCAGTCCTTGCTCCTTAGATGTCTCCATCTGAGTGATGCTTAGTCAGTCATGTAAGTAATATTTCCACTAATGCCGGTTCACACAGCCTTACAGTGAGAGTCCCAAAATTGCGGGCTCACTGATGCAGGAATTTATACAAATAGATAGTAAGGACAAGGAACAAAGAAGTTAGGCAAGACTACTGTGATGAAAACCAGTTTTGTTCAAAGTCAGAAACCTCAGACAACACTGTTTTGGAGAAACAAAATAAAAAAGTCTATGCCCCCAGCATCTAACACATGAGCTTGCAGAAACAGAGAATTCAAAACAGAATCATAGCAGGTTGGACAAGACGACTAACATCATCAAGTCCAACCATTAACCTAGCACTGCCGTGTTCACCACTGAACCATGTCTCCAAAACAGACCCAATTTCTACCACGAGTGAAGGTGAAGGGGGAAAGAAAAAAAACACAAATGGGAATTGGTTCAGGGGTTCACGTGCCAAAGCTACTCCCCAGGCAGGTTTTTTCCACGATCAGCAGGGGTTGTGTGGTGACACCTTCTTTTCCTTCCCATTATAATTTGTTAATGTGCACCTGGCAGGACTACCAGCATGTCGGCACTCCCAGGTGTAAAAGGATATCGGCCTCTCTAAAGATACGGAGCTTGTGAAACACCACACCTCAGCACAGCACAGCACAGCCAAGGGCTGAGCTGCCCTTATTTGCATGTACTCACGACTTAGGCTTGCATAAAAGACTCATAAACTCTTTGGGAAAAGAACAGCTACACATTTGTCTACTCTTTGTGTTCCAAGAACTTTTCTCGTTAGCTGCAAGATGACATTTTAATGAGGTTTCACTGCATAGAAAACATGGGACGATTTAACCAGCTCTATCCACCCCCTCCATTCCCTCCCTCCCCGAACTCTTTCTGAAATGAGTTACCATGCGGGAACAAAAGCTTTTATGAGAATTTATGTCATCTGTGTGGAGGCAGGGGTGACGGAAAAGTCATTCAGCTGCCAAACCTTGGCATCAGAGTGTATGCCATTCCCTCTCCTGCCCCGTACTGGGCGGCAAAGTGGCCTTGTTCAGACCTGTGCAAGTTTCTTCAAAAGCCGGGGGCTAGCGTGTATTTGTTTGTTTGTTTTGGAGTCACAGAGAGGGCAGCGTAAAATAGCTGCAAGGCAATTCCCGTACAGTAAAATGGAAGTCTCTCTGGGTCTTCATTCAATACACTGTGGCTCAAGAGGATATCCTGCCAACCCAATGATAACGAGGGAAATAAAGTCACTTCCTCACCAGCTGTTTGATTCAGGTAGAAAAAGGAAGCGCTTACTTCCTCATGTTTGCTCTCCTCGCCGCCCCCTCGGTCAGAAGTGCCAGGCAGAAATTGCCTTCTCCCTCCACAGTTGTGGTAAGGAGCTGTCAGATCCATAATGCTTCTCTGGGCTCAGCCTGTGGGCAGGCAGTACATCCTCCTCTGCGACCGAGGAGCTGTGCCTTGCCTTTCCTTCCGGGGTGCAAGCTGAGCTGCAAAAGGACCGAGGCTGAACAAACTTGGCTCATTCCACAAGCAAAGAATGCCCGTGTAATTAAAGATGACATTTGTTTCTTGGATCAGAGCTGCCGAATTTGGGCCAGCGGAAGAGCGGGATAGTGTGATCTCTTTGTTTTGAGACTGCCCTGACTCAGTGCACTATTACGCCTCCTAATCCTCCCAGAGTGACAAACTCCACTTCTGTCCTGGGTTCCCTGCAAATCCCTGGAACTCTGGCCAGGAACATGCTCTGTCCTCCCTATATATAGTCCAGTGCGCAAGAAGGGAGTAAGGGGTGCCCTTGGGGCAATTCTCATGGCTTCCAGTCAAAACAGGCAAGGTGAAGTAGGCATCTCAGGTGCTTTGGTGCCTAAGAGGAGCTCAGGCAGAGCATCTTTCTCTTCTCCACCACCACCTTTCTTGTTTCACAGAAACAGTCAACACAAAATTGCACAGTAAACCAGCAACGGACTGATTTGACTTAATAAAAGCTTCTTAAGAAATGGCTTTTTAAAAAGTTACAGGGCTGAATGAAGAGTTCTTTTCCATATAATTTTTAACAACCCTGATATAATTTTACATCCAGGATATAACTTCCCATTAAATTTTGAAGCTCTTAAAAGCAAGGTCTGCAATGATTTTCTTTCCAATTGTAAGACTTCCAGAAAGGTTGACCAAGCCAGAACTTGCCTTGGTCTATTTGCCAAGGGGACCCTTCCTTTCATTATTAAGAGTGCTTTTCAAAGGACATCAAGTGTTTCAAACAATTTTCCTAATCTTATTTATTTTAGCTGAGATTCTCTTATTTTAAACAGAGCAGTTCAGGTGACAAAAATCCAGTGACAAATACATGGGTTTACAGAAGACAAAACCTTATGAAACAGTTAAGATTCTGTTTAGGGTTCTCTTTGTGCTAAAATAGTTTTCAGCAATGGGTCATACTTCCCTCCTCCCACCCCCCTTGTTTTAGTACATAAAATGGACATGTGTTTATTTAAAACAGGTTTGAAACTTAAACAAATAGTGACAGGCTGTTCAAACAAGCTTCGGAAATAGGTCTAATCAGGATGTTTGAGAAGGGGAGGGGGAACGATCATAAAGAGCTACTTGTAATATATAGTGCAGACACCATTAGGTTGGGTTCATGTTATTGTAATAATCTCGGACAAAAAAGTACTGCATGCTGCACATTTTTTGTTAACATTCCTCTTTTGAGCCATTGGTTATGCCATATTTTTGTCTTGTATCCAAGTTTTACTGTTCCTCTCCGTCCATCTCCATACCCAATACCAGAAGCTCTATGGAATAATTGGAAATGGTCTCACAGAAAAACTGGGAGGAATGCTCCTGAACTGGGATAGATGGGAGGCACAAAATATGCTCATTTTGATATTGATACTGTGTATGCATCAACTGTCATGAATATACAGAAGTGAGACCTTCCCCACAGAAAAAAACCATGAAAACCATAACGTTTAAATGTTTTCACATGACTTGTGTTTCCATGAGGGGTTTTTTTTTCTCATTTCCTCTCTTTTCCACCCATAATAATATCACCAAGTGTTGAATTTTACCCTTGTTGTATTTTTATAAGGCCTGATCTTGAACTCCCTAAGACAGGGCTCCCATGGAAGTCAGTGAGTCTGTACTGGCGACAACAGGATTTAGCCCAGTCTGTAACATTTTAGGATATTGTGTTACTTCATAGCCTTAAGGAGAAATAAAAGCAGCTTTCCAAAGAGCTGCACAGCAAACTGAGTGTGCTTTTTTAGCTCTGCAACAGCACAGCAGAATATTAAGGCCAGAGTTTGCAAATGTCTGTGTCAAAAAACAGGCAGCTAAGCAAAAGTTGCCAATTTCTCTCTGAAATGAAGAGTTTGCATTAAAATATTCCATCCTCCCCACAAAAGGTTAAGCTGCTTTCACCTAAGAATATACCTTTGGAAACCCTAGCTGGAAAATGATTGCCTAGAGGAACAAGCATTGAGAAATAGCAAGAGGCAGACGTGCTTTCACGTCACTCAGTTGGCCAGAGCCTGTGGCTGTTCTGTTACCAAGTCTTACCTACTTACATCCACTCTGACCTACAACATGTACCAGTATTACTCAATATAATGACACATTTTGGAAGCAAATATCTATTATTTGTTTGAATCTCACTCAGTGTCTAGTGCATAGAAGTCAAAATATTAAAAAACCTTACACGCCCTCTCGTGGTAGAACCACAAACGCGCCTCTTCTGACAATAACTAGAGACGCCTGATGAGGGAATTAACTACCAAATTAACTACAGAATTTGATTATCATTAACTCGGTTAGAAGGTTCACATCACTAATGGACACCTTTCTCTCCTCAGTTCCCGCTGTAAACCATAACAATATATGCATTATTAGAAGACAGGTTACCTCCTAGCATTATAACATTGCTAAACAGCTAAAGGCACTATAACTGTAATAGAGAATGTTAACTTCTAACAAAAATGGGAACTCTAGGGTAATAAAAGTAGAGACAGAAACAGTCACATTAGATAGCTCTTTCATGGGCCTATCTCAATAGCTTGGGAACAGACCTTAATTGGCCACACAGTAAAAGAGTTGCTGTAAATGATGCTATCAGTTTTGTCACATTTTTAAAGTCATTCAGCTTGGCTATTTACTGCTTTTGTGCCATACGGTGTGATTTATCTGTCTCTCAGGAATGCTCTGAAGCTTCATGCTCATTAGGAATTGCAGTCTGAAAGAAAGGCATTACGTGCAGAGTATCATCAATACAGTAATTTGCCCGGTCAAATCCCACTCTATTTATGACTCACAAAAACTTTATCTTTGCTACTTAAACAGCCTTTCCATTTGGTGCCTACGTGCACGACCAGATTTTTCTGGAGCACTGGATCACGGCATCACCCTTTTTGGTGACAGTTGTGAAAGATTATTATAGGTGTAACACAACCCTAACAACTTCAGTTCATAAGGATGAAACATCTGTGGCTACTACACAAAGTCTTCTGAGCCCATCCCAAGGGAACCAAAAAAATACTGCCTTATTTTCAATGAAGCTGACTTGCAATATCCAGTGGATATTGCTCCTTATCCAGTGGAAATGAAAGATTTGGAGAATGAAGATTCATCTACTTCCTTTGTCTATGTTTGTATAGACAGCATTTAGGACCCAAAATAGTGGTAACTTATAATTTAAAATGCTGCTTCTGTCTTTTCTGTTAGACTGGGCATGCCGAAAGCAGAAGTCACAACCATAAGTAATACCAGCAATATTTATAAAGAAATAGGCAGGAGAACTTTTTTTAAGCACAAAAAACAGAGCTCCCAAATCACTGTTTTAATAGGTTTGTGTGGTCTTCTTGTGCCAGCAGGATTGTTCGGTGACCCCTGAGACTAAAGAAGTTGCCTCCTTTTCCCCATTCCCCCCAAAAAACAGTAACTGCAATTCTGATATTCTTTTTCTCATTATTTCCCTTTCTAGGATGCCTTTGTGGAGTTGTATGGCAACAGCATGAGGCCTTTGTTCGATTTCTCCTGGATCTCTCTGAAGACTATCCTGAGTCTGGTTCTGGTGGGAGCTTGCATCACTCTTGGCGCTTATCTTGGACATAAGTAGAGTCACCCAGTTTATTGTGGATTACAAAAGTCTTTCAAAACAACAAAATAATATTTTTTTTTCTGTAGCACAACGATATTTTATGAGCAAAGCAACTTCCCAGCGAAAGATTAAATCAGCTATTACTGCCAAAGGAAATATCATTTATTTTTACATTGCCGGAAAATTATTTATTAAAAGATATTTACATTTTAACCTGCTATTTTCAGAACCTCAGCAAGCTGTATCTGTCATCACATCATGTTGTTATTCTTAACTTTAATGAGCCCCAGAGTATTTTACGTTCTTTTTTTTTTTAATTAATGCCGCTGGCTGGATTATTTTATCTCTGAAGAGTGAATATACTGACAAAGACCTACCTGCTTACATTTACAAGGGCAGTTACTTGAGCTGCTAAAAACTGCCAAATTGTGTTGAATTTCCTAGCATTTTCTGGGAGGGATCTGAAAGACAAGGTCAGCTTGAACAAAGTTCTCACCCTGTCCTGCTGGCAAGAACTGACATTAAACAATTCAACATGGTACATACATGGAGTCAAGACAGAAACTTCTTGAAGGACACTCGGTTATCCCTACAGGAGAACAGTTGGAAATATGATTGCCTATGCCTTTTAAATGTGTTTTCAAGTTACCAGCTGTGCCATCACATCATAATCACGATACCCACACAATACATGTCAACTTTTTTTTTTTAATAGAAGTATGAAGTTAAATCTTTGGGGCTCGCAGGAAATTGCTGTTCCAATAATTTTCTCAGCAGCAAAATGTTTTTTGTGGCTACTGACACAGAAACATCAGGAGACCTTAAGTGCCTGCTTCAACAGAGCAGAGCTGAAGTCTGAAGACCTGACCTGTGTCCCACTTTAGTGGGCTCGTATCTGCAACTAATCCTGCTTACTTACAGAGTTCCTCCAGGGGTTTGGAACCAATTAGATGTGGTTTTTAAATCCCTGAAAGTTGAAAAAGATCTTAATTTTATTTGGCAAAAAAGCAGACCTCAGCTAAGTTACAGATTAGCTCTGACTATCCTTGTTTATCAAACTGGACACCAAAATCAAGTTCATTTTCATAACAGGAAGGGAAAGTGAGATTTATCATCCTGCCCCTCACCCTCAAAATATTTTCATGCCAATAATCTCCTAAGACTGTCTGCAGAAGAAAAGTTGATGAAGAAACTCAAAATGCTCTCTCTGGACAGAGACTCTTTGACACCTCTCTTGTCAGGTGCCTACTGTCATCTCAAGTGAAAATAGGGTGAAGAAAAATGGGGAGTGGCAGGTGTGAAGTCATCTGCTCCTGTTACAAAATGCAACACAAGTCAAATTAATGCAGAGAACATAATACAGTTTTATAAACAGACCTGTGTTCAAAGCGGGGCTTTCCGTGAGCTCGATGGGGGCCAGGAGTCCCCTGGAAACCGAAGACTCTGAAGCCTTGAGTCCCAGGGGCTGCTCTGAGTCATGGAAATGTCCAGCTTCAAATGTTTAAAATCCTGCGCTTCTATTTTTTCTATGAAACTTTGGAAATCTAGGATTTGTGGGTAAATGGACGTCCAGATATAAAAGGAAAGTTTGCAAAGCTCTGGATAAAATGTACCATACAATACATAAGTGCTGAAAGGGTGAAAAACACACAGTGAATAAACTGTAGCTCCAACCTCAAGATTTCAGCTGAATAACTTTGTGGCATTATATGCAAAATATCTCCAGTAACTCGGGAATGTAATATGTTCAATGTTAAGGCTGTAGTTGATGTTGTGTCTTCAAAGCTGCTTTTATGTTTGGTTGGTTTTTTTAAGAGTTGTACATCTCAGCATTTTTACTGCTATTTAGTCGTGGCACCTACACTTTGTATGAGCAAAGATGGAGCAAGCTTACATTTCAGATTTGAAATTACTTAATTTTATAGAAACATAGAAAGGAAATATTTCTAAGAACACAAAAATGTGATCTGTGCTTGATTAAAGGAAATGGAAAAATCCCACCATCAAACAAATAATACCTGCAATGCTTTCAGAGTGCTTCTGTTAAGAAGTGGGCATGATCATGTAGGGTTTTTATGAAAAGAAATTTAAATCAGAGAAACTGAGGAGTATTGTAGATTGAGTGTGGGCTTTGTTTTTTATCTGAGCTTAAAAATTGAATTTATTTGCAGCCAATTGCACAACTGGAATTGGCTGCTATTGAGCTTATGTTTCATTTCACAATCTAGTCTTCGTTTCGATTTGTGCCCATATGCCCATTAAAGTTTATGAACTATTAGACCTCAAATTGTTTCAACATCGTTTGTTTTATTAAAGGTTTACATTGTCAAAAGTTGTAAAAAATATCAATTCCAGTGCTGCTATAATACCAGAATAATTTGAATGGGGTTTTGGTTTTTAATACCTTCCAATGGCTAAAGTTTTTTAAAGCTGCTTTAGAAATAATATGAAGACGACACATGATACACAATTAAATGAATACTGAGGATTTTGTGTTCCATTGTGTCTACTCACTGGACTTCCCAGTGTATTTGTTAGTACCAGGCAAAGAGAAGAGTCATGATGACTGTTGATGAGTTTATTTTATTAAAGAGCTAATGGAGTTTTCCCATCCTGACTGCAGAATAGTACAGTATTGTGGCTGCATTAGGTATAATGATAGTTGATAATACATTTATTAAGAAAACATTTTAGAAACATTGAATGTATATAAAAGCTTGAACTTCTTAAATAAAATCCTCTCTTCTCCTGCATTTCTTTTGCAATAATTCCTGTCTTTCCTACTCTTCATTACACTTCCATGTAAGATTTTTTTCTCCACAGAATGCCTTACAGACTTCCAAGCTCAAAGATTATGCTTCAGTGAAAACCCATCCTCTGTCACTGTGTATGCACAGACATCTGATCATTCCCAACCATATCCAAAATGTAAAAGAAAAAAAAAAAGAAAAAAAAGAAGAAGAGGGACCCTTCTGAAGTGTTTAGGTCTAGAGAATCAGAGGTCAAAATGGAAGGAAGAGGTCAAGAAGTGGAGGGAAATAGAGAGATCACAGGAACATCTCCCTGGCTAAAGATGTGTTACCTGGAATTTGTGTATCTTCCATCTTTTTCATTGAAAAAGGGCAGAGAAAAAGCTTGCAGAGACCCCACAATTATTTTTCACTATAGAGCTTTGTTAACACTGAAGGCAATCTTTTTAAAAGCAATGAATGCATAGGCATCAAAGAGAAGTATTGGATTTTGCTATATTCAGCTTAGGTGTCCTTAATACTTTTTCTCTCAATTTTTAAAGAAAATAATAAATAAAAGTATTTTGCTTCTGAAAAAATACTCTGTAGGATCACCTGAGATCTGTCATAAATCAGTAACTTAAGAACAGATGAAAAAATTGTGCAAAAATATTCTGAAATCAGAGGTGATACAGAGGACATTTCTTATTGGAACAAGCACTGGATCCACCAAAGGACTAATGGGGCTGTTGAGGTAACAGAGAACATACAGATGAGAAGGGGAGCTGGAAGATATGGAGAATGACATTGGTATGTAAGAAAATCTTCAGTTTCACATGTTGCAGGAGTTCACCCAAGGTGGTCTGAAAATAACTGTAAAGTAAAAGCAGCTACAAATGTGTGCACTACATGGCTACAATTACTAAAAATTTGCAATTACAAAATGATGTGTAAATTATTTTAAAAATTATCTAGTCTGTGAAAGTTCATCAGTTTGCTGTTATGATTGGGGATTGTATAGCCTGAGTAGTTTTGCACTAAGAAGGAACAATTATGGAAAAAAGAAGTCTGAAACCAGATTTGTAAAGGCAACATGAAGGTGATGCAGTTCAAAGAACATGGTCCCAGTCCCCCCTGTCCATGCAGTCTCCCCAGCTGAGGCAGCAAGAGAGTCTGGACTGCATGCTTTGACCCTGAAGCATGACACTGCTTAGCTGTGCACCTGCACTCCACTTCACAAACCTATTGATTAAAAGTACCGTGAAGTAGCATGTTTAAAGCCTTTCTTCTTTTTCCTCTCTCCATCTCTGAACAAACTAGCAAAATTATTCATTTCTATCATGAGTTTATGGCTCAGTACTATATGAAAAATTATACGTATTTTAATTTATGGGTATAAAAATTCTTTCTCATTGCAAGAGCCTGGCTTTATTTTTCATTCCTATCTCTCTTTCCAACAAGGCTAAATACAAGGAAGACAAAAGAGCTAATTTAATCTGTATTTGGTTTAAATCGCACTTCTATACTAAGTTAATGCAGCTTCATCACTCAATGAAATTATCTTCAAAAAGTAATACAGCATTAAGAGTTCCACACAAAAAACTATATATTTTTATAATTTAAATAGCAATTTTTTTTCTTTTTCTTCTGAATATTTGAATTTTAATTATCACCAGCATAAATGTACATAAGCAGATATTGTTTATCCAGTACCTTTGGATGATATATGTATGGTAATGTAGTTTGTCAGTTTATCATCATTTAATATGATTATGTTGTTCTTTGTCTTTAAAATGTTATAAGAACATGCTGTCATTAAACTTTCCATGTCTGTCTAGTTTATATTGTGAAAAAATAATAAAAGCACACTGTGAGATACTTGTTGCGCATTTGCATTGTTTAGGATTTGTTGATAAAAAGCTACTCGAACATTTTGAGTGCAATCCCCTAAATGACACATAATGTTTCCTTCCTGATAGTTCTGTTCACCTGTTCTGCTCAGCAGTGGCCAGTACTCACAGCCTTGGTCATGAAGATGCAGTGATCCAGGTTTGAGTAGCTGCTGCTGTGTGAAATACAGCCCCCAGGTGTAGCCTGTGCTTTGGGAACCAAGGACAGTGTCACCCTTTCCCGTTCATTTGATGCCTTGCACAAAGTGCAGCAAGGCTCTTCTATTTGTTTACCAAAACTGGTTTTCATTCTTGCAAGCAGGACCTGGAAATGCACATGAGCAAGTTTCAACAGGAGCAGAAGAAATATTTTTGTTTCTGCTGAAGGTTTCCTATGGTTATGACTGGTTTCGAAAAAGTGTTTTGGTATTTTCCTTCTTCATGTTGACTGGCCCTTGATTCACGGGGTTGCCTCTTACCTTCTGTGACTTTAACTCAGGTAGAACATAGCTAAATGTGTCCAGGTAATGAGCATTTAACTGCTTTAAGAATTTATCCAGCTTCTTGAGTGGGTTTTGCAGCCAAATGTGTGCACTGTGCTGTCATAGATGCACTTTTTACGAGTGCCTGAAGTTCATAGTTTAATGCTTTTCAAGCAAAATTCAGGCATGCGTGCAAAAATCTACCCCTCTGTCTGCATCCAGGAAGACAAGAGAAGGTGAAGGAAGTCAGCCTGAAACTGAAAGAAGCAGCAACAGCAACAGAATGCAATCCATGGACTGTCCTCTGAGCTCTGGGATTTGACTGTCCAGCACAGAACAAGGTTACTAAACCTTTGCAAGGTAGAAGGTAAACCACATTGCAGTAGGGCAAGTACTACAATTTCTCTCTGCCATTATTTTTGAAAAAAAGAAGACAAGGACTTGGAGGAGAGCAGCCCCAGAACTGCATTTTTTCTAGCTAAAACCTAACAAAGGAAGATGGGATTAAGTTTCCACGGGGAGTTCAGCAAAACCAGGTAAATTAGTTCAGGGATTCTTCTCTTTCTGCCCAGTCAGATAACTCCAATTTTTCTTAAAAGCTAACAGATCAGCACCTGGGATTAAGTGCTTACCTTACCACTGGGACCAAGCACAGTGAGCAGATGGGGAGAACAAGAGGTCTGGATACAGACAAAATGAACATTAGACCTGATAACTAAGGTGGGTTTTGGCTGTCTGAAAATTAGCTAGGCGCACCCTAAAAAAAAGAAGTTTTGCAGGGGCAAAAGCAGAAAGCTCCCTTCTCAAAACATTCCTGAGTGGTTTCAAGCACAGTAAGTCTCCACTGAAGCTGCAGAAGCAGCAGCATGCAGTTGTCCCTCTGCAGCAGCAGGCTCTCCATCCCATAGTACCTACAGCTCTTACTTTTGTCCTCCTCAACTGTTAAATATTTAATGGGAGTCTACAAGTGGTAGAAATTGAAGTTCATTCCACTATGAATGGCTGGGTACCAGCTGCATGGCATTTCAGTTTCACGTAGCAACTGACCCTAGAAGGAGCTAGCCCTCTGCTTGGAGCTAACTTTTTGGTATCCAGAACTGCCTCTGAGGGCATTTTATTCTGGGCAAAAGACAATGCAAACAAAATTTGTGCACTGCAAGAAACTGATTTGCACAGATGGACAAACAACAAAGCAACTCTTGAAATGTCCCATCATAGGCTGTTGTTCACTGCTCCCCACTGCAGTTGAGCACAAGTACTGAAAATGTTCAGAATGGATCTCTAAAATCTCATGGAGATAAATACATGTCAGTTAAAAACATGCCTATCTAATTTTTTTGTTTTTTGGTTTTTTTTGAGACTTCTAAAGGTGCAGACACACTCCTTGCTATCCTGCAATATACTGAAGAGTGTTTCTGGATTAGTTCACCTGAAAGATGCCTCTTCCTCTCCAGTTGGGAGTACCTTTACCATAGGTGCTGACCTATGCAACTCATATTAAATGTGGTGAGTTGCCTCTTGGATATCCTGGAGAAACACATCAGCCTGCCCTCTTCTGCGTGTGTCCACCAGAACTCCTGTTACAAGCACAACCATAATAGTGGGAATGCAATGCATTGATTGTGGTGAAAATTTGGACTCAGAAAAGGTCCTGGTCATACAGCTGAAAGTGTCCACTTGGAGCAGACAGTACTGATGCAAACCTTTATAAAGCTACAGGTGTCAGAGACAAAAGTCAGCCAATCTGTTTATTTGGGGATGAGATGGAAAAAGAGTATCCTTCCCCTTTCTTTGTCCACCGGATAAGCTACAGGCACTTCTCTGCCTATGTGGTCAGAGATGCTGCCCAATGCTCTAGTTAATGATATCCTTGAGTTTTGTCCCTGTTTAAATCTCTCGCCACCTGTACACCCCCACTCCTAAAAAAAATGCTGATATATCCAGTAAGTAAACTTTTCCCTTTCCTACCTGTGTCTTCTAGATTATTACTCTTCTTACCCCTCTGGTAACACAAAAGACTCTTTGGGAGGTAAAGTGCAATATATGTGGATGACACTGCTCGTGGATCCTTTACAATAATGTCCAAAGTGTATGTTTCAGGCTGTGCTACTGTGAGCATAAGCACCTTGGAGCTCTTCGCACTGGTAGACCAGTGGGACAGAAAGACACTTCTGACAAAGCAGCCACAGAGCATGCTAAGGGGCTGTAGGGGTATGAATGACATCTGATCCAGCACGATCTAGTTAGAATAGCACAGCTTTATCTCATTGTATCATGTTTGCATGGCAAGGTTTTGGTAGCTGTGAGGCTACAGGCGTGTTTATGTGAGAGCTGCCAGAAGCTTCCCCCATGTCCATTACAGCCAATGTCCACTGGCTCCAGGATGGACCCACTGCTGGCCAAGGCTGAGTCCATCAGCAACAATGGCATCACCTCTGGGATAACTTATTTAAGAAGGTGAGGGAGGAAAACCACACAATTGCAGCTGGAGAGAGGAGTGAGAATATGTGAGAGAAACAGCCCTGCAGACACCAAGGTCTGTGAAGAAGGAAGGAAAGGAGGTGCTCCAAGCACCAGAGCAGAGATTCCCCTGCAGCCCGTGGTGCAGACCATGGTGAAGCAGATGTACCCCTGCAGCCCATGGAGGTCCACGGTGGAACAGAGATTCACCTGCAGACCATGGAGAACCCCACATCAGAGCAGATGGATGCACAAAGGAGTCTGTAACCCCATGGGAAGCCTGTGGTGGGGCAGATTCCTGGCAGAACCTGCAGACCCATAGAGAGAGGAGCCCATGAGGTTTGCTGGAAAGATTTGTGACCCCCTGGGGGAACTCATGCTAGAGCAGCCTGTTCCTGAAGGACTGCACCTTGGAAAGGACCCATGCTGGAGCAGTTTGTGAAAAACTGCAGCCCTTGGGAAGAACCTGCATTGGAGAAGTTTGTGGAGGACTATCTCCTGTGGTAGGGACCCCATATTGCAGTACGGGAAGAGTGTGAGGATTCCTCCACCTGAAGAGGAAGAAGTGAAAGAGACAACATGTGATGAACTGACTACAACTCTAATAGCAGTTCCTCTACACTGCTCAGGGGAAAGAAGGTAGAGAAAATCAGGAGTGAAGTTGAGCCCAGGAAGAAGGGGGGTTGGGGGCAAATGTTTTTAAGGTTTGGTTTTATTACTCATTATCCTAACCTGATTTGATTGGCGATAAATTAAACTAATTTCCTCAAGTCAGATCTGTTTTGCATGATGGTAATTGGTAAGTGATCTCTACCTGCCCTTAATCTCTACTCAGGAACCTTTCATGATATTTTCCCTCTGCTGCCTAGCTGAAGAGAGTGATAGAGTGGCATTGGTGGGCACCAGGCATCCAGCCAGGGTCAATCCACTATATCCATTCACCAAAAAGCCCTGTTGAAGGAAGTTTACTTACAGTAGCAGGGAAAACATTTGGTCAGCTTGACCCAGCAGGGGAGAGCTTACACTGGAGAAGCACTTTGTGTAATGAAATTACATAAATACATGCCATAGAACTACTTCATAATCTTAAAAAAAACCACTCTTTTAGTCAATTATCATGAATCCCAAAATTGGATTTATTGTTCCACTGACCCACAATGATAATTTTTATGAACTGATGAGCACATCTGATGCAAACACATAAAAAATCACTGCATATGCAGTCTACATACTAGTGGGCAACAGCTTTGATAGACTCTTCATCTTTCTCTCTGTTGGGGCAACTACATCAGAAATTGTGAAAGGAGAAAATGCTGTGTTCAGAAAAAAGACCAGACAAAAAACTAGACTATACATTACTGTTGCAGTGGAAGTAATTACCCATGATTTAAAGTTTACTCAAAAAAACCCTGAAAACAAGTCACTTGTCAAAAAGCCTTTTGTTCTCTTCTGGGTTCAACGCTCCAAGTCACTAGAGTGACAACACACACCTCCAGTTACCTGAGCATGAATGCTTAGCATTCAAACTGCACAGCCTTTCACAGAATCCTAGAATGATTTGAGTAGGGAGGGACCTTCAAAGATCACCTAGTCCACCCCCCTGCCACAGGCAGGGACACCATTCACTAGATCAGATTCCACATAAACTCTGGCCTCAAACATTTCCAGGGATGGGATATCCACATATGATTGGATAGTTTGAAAAGAAAGCAAAAGAAAACAGCAAAAGATTGGAAAGTTAATCCACAAGTCACATAAAACACCCTAACACGCATCAAGGCACTTTGGAAATGCACTTCTATTAAGACAGGATCGCTGGAAAAAGCTGAGAGGCATCACGCACATGCTGTGCTGTCATCCCACAGCACTGCCAATGGCAAACCAAAGAGACTTTGGCTAAACAGCTCCTCTTCCTGTCCTGGGCCACCTCCACTGCCCTCTTCCCAGCAACAACCGAGGAACCCACTGGCAGGGCCCAGGGACGCCAAACACGTCAGCCAACCTCAGACATGAGTTTTGGCAAGGCCACTTCCACAGCGTAAAGATGCCAGCACCTTGTAATGCAGCAGGCGGGCGGCGCAGAGGCACGGAGCTGCAGGATAATTAATGGTGCCTTTCAGCGGGGAGCCGGGGCACAGACGTGCTCTGTAATGTTTGCATCGGAGCCCGGCCAGGAGCCTGGGCCGGCTGCTCCAGTGCCCAGATGCCGCGGCCTGAAAGGGACCTGCGCTGCCTGCACTGCTCTGTCCTCCGACAGTTCTGCTTGAAGTCAAAGCTGGCAGCAGACCAAAGTGTTCTCTCATGAGACTGTAAATTAATGTTGCTGAAGGAAGCTGGCTAGTAGTTCATGTGGCTCTGGGTTTGCTTTACATCTGGTGTCAAACCTTGAATTCCCTCTCCAGCTAGGAATAAAACAGGTGAGGTGCCTGGGCCACTCAGCACCCCCTACACATTACTAATTTCCTTTCATCCAGGCCTTTAAAAAAAAAAAAATCAGGCTACGGTTTTGAAATGTTATAGAGTTGGGGGGTTCGTTTGGTTTTTTGGTTTGGGTTTTGTTTTTGGTTTTTTTTTTTTCTTTTTTACTTAAAAAAGCAGCTGTTATTTCTCTCCAGGCTTTGCAAACATTCTTCCCGTTAAGTAATTCATTTACTGCTAACAGCAGGCACAGCTTCCTCCAACTTGCAACTCTAAAAGAAGCTGATACCTTTTACACTTGAAAAACGTGACCATGGAAAAGAAACAGATGTATTTTAAACAAAGATGCTCATTTTCAGCTGCTCCTCACTCCTTTGCCTCACAGACCAAGTACCTAAGAAGGCCTTCACTCCAGCTGCCTACCACCTAAATCAGCACAATTCCTTATCCTTGTGTTTTCATTAGGGACACAAAATCAATCTTTAACCAAGGACAAATAGCACTGCTTCCAGTTACATCCAAATAACAGCTTCCAGTTCTGGAATTAGAAGTCAGTGCTGTTACTTTGTAGCTGCTTCCTTGCTTTCTACCAAGATAAAAGGGGGAAAGGATGGGCAGTCCAGAGGTCATAAAATATATTCAAGAAGTATAAGAAGAAAAATTTACTCCAACAGCTACTCCAACAAGAGACGAGACACAGCATCCAAGGTTTAGATAGGCCTAACCTCCTCTTCACATCATACGCTTTTCAAAGCATGCTACCCACTTGAGAACTACTCCAGTCATCATCACTGGGAAACTCCCATCAACATTAACTGCAGCTAGGAAGAGATATTTTAGTACTTGCACTAGAAGTGGAATCACTGATAGCTGCAGAACAGCTTTAACTTCTACACAAGGCTATTCAACTCCCTGAGAAAAGCCTGGATCCTTCCTCAAATACCTTTACTTTCTTTAAAGTTCAAATTGATTGCGATAGGAAGCTATGTGGCTGGGGGAAAAATCAGCCAGGCGTCCCAAATATTGCTCATCCCTTATGAGGAGAAACCCCAGCTGTCCCTTGAAAGCCCCCCTTTGAAACCAACAGCAAAATCCACAGTAGTCAGAGAGGTATTAGGAAAACAGACCATGACACACAGTTGCAACATGTGTTACAAGTGATCACTGCACATACAAGCAGAGATGTGCCCTGAACTAAGTGGTACCCTTTGCTTTCCTTTGTTTATTTTGCATGCTTGACAAGTGATATTTCACCTCATGCTTTCCCAAGTCTTTCTGGAAGTAATTTTTCTGTTCATCTCCAGAATGCCACCAACAAGGACATGACCAGAAAAGTCTTCATTTGCTTGCCTTAAAATGTTCAAGTTCCACTCCTACTGCAGAAATTGTATTTAAAAAAAAAAAAAAAAAAAACAACAAACAAACAAACAAAAAACAAGCAAAGAAATTAAGTCAAATAATTTTTCTTTTAGTAGATACTTGGAAAGAATTAGCTAGTCAAAAAGATATGTCGCTTTTGGCAAACAGAAGTATACACACCCACATTAAAAAAAAAATCATTCTGTCCTTCATTTTCAACTGTATGTCCACTGCTGAATCATCCTTTAATTACAGCTGACAATTGCACAGATGTCTCCAATGCAGTTTGCTCATAAAGACGCATTCATTACAATGAGATACATGACAGACTTCACACTTAACAGTTGTCAACATAACTTCATTAATGTGTCTTGAGTACTTACTTGCCCACCCCCACCCACTTCAAAACCAAAATTAAAACCCACTTTTCTTCTGTCATCACATCCTCCAACAACTATCACCACTCACTCAAGTGTTAGGAAAATAAGTCACCGCTTTTTCCATAATCCCCATCAAAAATTGCTACTTCCAACAAAAGCAGTGTACAAACAAACTCAGTCACAAATGAAAGAAGCCATTTTCATTTCCCAAAGACCACATCTATTTATCTTCTTGACCCATCCAATTAAGTGGTATGATTCACCAATGACTAGTAGCACAAACATACATTGATGTGTTAAGTTCTGTCAAAACATTACAAAATTAGCAGAGAGCAGCTACTGTTGTAAATTTAATGATGTACCTATGATGACTGTAGCTGGCAAAACAAATGTTCCAGCATTATAAGAGCCCTTTTAATACATAAATATTTCCTCTAAAAATAAGCTTGCATGCTTAGAAGTCATTATCTTTATGGGGTAGAAAAGACCCAAATGTTCTCACTTACAAATGTCAGACAAGCTTATGTATGTGTGGGGCAGCAGGCTAAGTGGAGACAACAAATGGGATTCTAAACAAAAAGAATGCCCATGTTTTGTATTTGTCTACACAGGGATTGACACTACGTTGGAACATGTCTACAGATGGAGCCAATTATCTGAAAACAAGAGATGTTCACAGATTTCAGTTTTTGATTAAAGACATTTATCAGTCAAAACTACATGTGAATCATGCTAAGATTAAGTTTTTCATTATAACAAAGAATTAAACTACCTCTTGGTGTCATTATTGAGAAGACTGATATTCAACCATGCCATAAAGGTTTCTTGACTAGGACTTGGTTACAACACTTCTCAGTTTTCATACACTCACAGGAATAGAAACAAAATGTTAAACTCTGGTACCTCTTTATGAGTATTTGGACTGAGGTAAATCTCTAAGGTAGAGGAAGTAGGGTTCAGTAGGTCTTCCCTATTCATACGGGCCTTTGGATTTTGCCAGATGTTTGCATCTTTAAATGCTAGACAAAACTAAGGGTGTTGTGAACCTTGTCAGGGTCAAGCCTTTGGTGACCTTCAGAGCACTGCAACCTGAAGGGAATATCAATGCTAGGAGCTGGAGCACCAACAGAGGGAAATTTCCCTTCTTATTCAGTTTAAGCTTAGGAGTGAGTCCCTTTGAGTCCTTCCACTGATGTCCCACTGTGCATCTTTGCTGTCTCCTCTCTTTTGCTCTGCAGATGTGTGCACATACACAACTGTAACTTCAGTCCCCAGTGCCAAAGAATGCCATCCTTATTGTCACCCATGTCTCCCCATCACCAGCTATCTGAGCAAGAGCATTTATCATCACAGATACATGCCCTAATGGAACAATCAATGCTGTGAGAAAACTTCTTCCCTGAGTTTCTCTCTCTCCTACAGAGTCCCTTGTTTAGTGGGAAGATGGAACACAGTAAGGAAAGGAAATTATACAGCTGAAAACACAGTAAACCTTGGAACAGTTCTTCAGTGGAAAAAAACCATCCACAGGAGTTTTAAAGTCACTCTAATACTAATGATATTCTAATGATATACTAATGACATATCTGTACTGCAGGAAGTGTGTGGTAAACATTTCTTTGTAAATGTGGTTTGAACATATGTAGGCAGTACTGTAAGACAAATTTTAATTCTGGCAAATGAAGACTTTCTATTACTTTATACTCAGCTAAATAAAAATTCAAAATTACACACAGCAACATGAGAAAAAAAGCAGTCAGACTGACAAAAGTGTGTGTGGGGGTGTTGTTTGGTTTAAAATGTATTTATTTTGCCAAAAAATCCATCTAAATGAAAAACCTTAACTATGATGCTGCTATTCTACCTGTATAATCAATTCAATGTCTCTGAAGATTTAAAGAATAGTGTAGTAATTAAGTGATTTCATCTTAATGCCAGCTTTAAAATGAAGGGGGAAAATCACTTCTGAATGCCTCACAGAAACAAATAATTGCTTTAAATCCATCTTCCTTGAAAGCAAGCTGTAAACTCTTCAGTTTCAAAACAGACAGATCAATCTTATGCAATTTGTCTGGTTTCTAATTAATAATATAATTCATAATAAAAAGCCAGAGGGGGTAGAATTAGGTGCTAGGGAAAGATGTTTGGGCACACATCAACCACCAAAATGGATTAAGATCAGATGAAAAAGAGAGAACAGAACAGCTATTAAACTTCTGCCTTGTCTTCACTGGGGCTGTTGTTAGAAACTTGGAGTACAGCTGCACTTAATGAGTTTGTGTAAAAGCAGACATTATACAAATGGGAAAAAGTAGGAACTTCATCCAATTAGATAAGAGAATTGGCCAGCAGCCTTCAATGAACTGAAAAGCTCTTCCAAGTTTAGGGATGAGAGCTAATTATAACTCTGGTTTTTTGTGTGTACAATGCTACTAAATTATTAAGAAATATTGTTCTGTCAAAAAACTATGTCGTATGTACTGATTTGATTATTACAGATAGAGGATTTGCCAGAGACAGGGCTGGAAAGTGATTAGCCTTGATAAAAAGAAAAGTCATTTTGCCATCAGACTTCAGGGTGCAAACAGCTTCTTTTCTTGAGTTTCTCCCAAAATTTGGGCAATCAGATGGAATGGCAAGAATTTTTATTTCTTCTTCTTGGTACCTAGGATGTGAGGAAGAGAGGCTGACATAGGTAATTATGTGCCTGTTAAGAAAGATAGCTCAAGAGATATTCACTGTTGAAGCTAACACGCCACCCAGGGTATTGTTCCCTTTTGTTCCTTTTTCTTTTAAGCACACAATAAGACGAAGAATCAGAAATAAGTTAGATATGAATGGGCACAAAGGTTTTCACTTTTGCTTGATAACAATTAAATACCTTGTCCAGAGAGTAGACTGAGGTACAGAGAAAACAAGGAAATGATGTTCTATCTCCTCCTCCTTTGTCACTCCCAAATATGCCTCCTTAACACACAATATAACAACTATTCAGGGTGTGCAACTCTCAGTAGCCACAGCCCAAACACCTTTTTGGGCTCCATGGCCAATCAAGTCCTCCAGCCAGCTCCAGACTGTCCATCAAGTTGGGCAATTTTCAGGAAAGAAATTACATTTTACATAAGGGAAAAGATGTGTGAGGGGGCATGTGCTCACTCCTCCCTGCATGCTGAGGGCAGCAGGGAGGGAAAGTGAAATGAGAGATTTTATTAACTTAGAAAACAGGTTCAAACACTGGACCCTGCTATTTCACTTCACTCATGTCTCCTTTGGAATAAAGGCTGCCAACAAATGCCAAACAATGTCTCTCCTTAGAGCCAAACATCCAGGTTCTGTGCTTACTGACAATCTGTGCACACTGTCCTTATGAGCATGAAATGTAGTTTGGTTTTCTTTTCAGGACAAGGTAGAGCCACTGGGCTCCTTGAAAGGAGCCAGGAGAACAAGACAGAAAAATCCCAGAGCAGACAGAGCACACTGGAAGGCTGACACTGTTAATGGGACAGCTGTAAACAAGGATGAAAGACTCAAATTCAGGATTAAAAAGGGCAATGGGAAGAGTCCAGATGAGCAGTGTGTTCAAATCTAGCCAAGCCATACTTGCAAACTAATATATTTTACTTCAATTATCCTTGAAGCAAAAAAAGAAATTAACTTAGACTTAAATCTTCAATAAGACAACCTCTCAAGAGACTTTCCACAATCGTTCGGACTTTGAAGGAAGACTACCAGTGCCGGCCCTAAAGCTAACAGAGGCAAGAGAGAGGTTTAAGGCTCCTAAACACAGATTCAGCATGTCAATTCTGAAATGCTAAATAAAAGCACTGGTGTCTTATTCAACAAAAAACAAATCACCAAGAAATCAGCTTTCAGGGATGTACTGAACTGCCGCATTGTACTTGCTCAGAAAATTACCCAGCAGTTTTTTCTGAACGAAGAAATACAAATCAGTTTTGCTTAGCAAATGCAGGAGCCAAACTCTTCTATTGTGAGGGTTTCAATAGACACTCAAATAACTTTGACAGCAGCATGGAGGGGGAAGGGTGTCTCTGACCCAGTTTCTGTATTACAGCATCGCTTGGGTGATGGTGGTATGAGTGTTCACAGCAGAACCTCTTTTCTTCAATTTTCCTCTACTCCTTGCCCACCATCACTTTGTTTAAATAATCCAAAGATATTATCATGGGCACAAGAATATGGTTAATTGAGCTTAATGATTGCTGGCGGCTCCTTATATGCATTCAGCTGGTGATTCTTCAGCAGAGAGCCCTTTACACAGTGTGAGAGGAAAATTTGTTTTTTTCTTTGGCTTTCTCATTTCATGGCCATTCTGAGAGCAGAGTTCTCATTTTTTCCTGAGATCTTTGCCCAAATCCTTTTAACATGCTGTGGGAAATTTTGAAGGTCAGGCCCTCTTCACCTGGTAGAACCTAAATTATTTTTTTCTAGGCTCTTCTTTAAGAAGTTTCTCACTACTTCTCACACCACTGATTCAGGAGAAGTTTAAATTGCTCCTTTTTGTAGAGCAACAAAAACCTAGAGAGGCAAGGAAGTGAAATACTGAACAAGGGGATATATACATGAAAGAAAGGCTTCACCTACCCAGGCAGCAGGGAAATGGGGACTCCACATGTGCAAACACCCAAGACCAGTATCCCTGCCAGGAAGTCAGGCAAGAGATGTGACAAATGATCTGGGATGAAAAGTCTGAAAATCTGAGCAAGAGAGGCAAAATTCAAAGGATGCCCATAAAGCTAGTGTCAGAAGTTTTTTTCCCACAGTAAGGGCTGAAATACGCTTCTGAGTCTGAATATGCACAATGAATTTTTTCTTGTAAAAAACCCTCACTGCCAGCTATGTTTCAATATGGTTTTCAACAGATCTTGAATTAATATGAACCTTTGCTTGTCTGCTTTTATATGTCACAAGCCATCACTAACCTGACAGCTCTCTGGCAGTCTTTCAAGCATCTTCAAAAACACAAAACTAATCTTGCTTTTAGTGTTACTTTCAGCTCCTAAACCAAAATCAAATTCAGAGATTTGAAAAAAAAAACAGAATCAGAAACAGATTTTCACAAATGTCCTGATTAAGAAAGCTGAAAGTAAAGAGTTACACTGTCAAAAGCAGTGATATATTGGCAGAAGAAAAGCAGGAACAATTTTATGTCAGACTGCACAGTGGTGTATGCCACAGCCTGGGGTAAGCAGCCTTTGAGAAGCCCACAGATAATTCTGCTATACATAGACTGAGATTATGCCAGGTGGATCCCAGAAGAAGTGCATGAATCTGGGGCTACTGCACAGTGAGAACCCAGGCCATGGAAGGAGGTGAGCCAGCAGAAATTGCTAAGGAGATCCTTGTTCTACTGGACAGTAAAGCAGCCAAAGTCACAAGGATCCACTGTGATCAGCCATAAGACCTCTTCCCAGCTCTCTCCTTCTCAATTTCCTTGGCTAATGAGTGTTGTCCAAAGTGCTGGTGCAAATTTATTAGGGTTAAGGAGATTGGTCGCACTTGCACTAGTCAGTTAAAAAGAAAACACTAAGAATGGACAGAGGAAACCCTGAAAAAAGATGTATGTTTTATTTTTCTACAAACAATACATTAGCATTTCCATTTCATTGGAGAAACCAGATCTCTTTTTTGCTTTCTTTCCAGGTTTTCTTTTTTGTTTGTTTTGCTTTGGGGTTTTGCTTGTTTGTTCGTTGGCGTAGTTTTTTGTTTCGTTTATTGTTTACACTAGGGAAAAAGACCCATCCAAACATTTATATTTTAAACCTTATAAATCTAACTCATTTTTGTTGAAATCCAATAAATTTTACTTCACTTTCTCAAAATAAATACATGTTCTGCAAACATCTTGTATCATTTGGAAACTCGTACTTGTTAAGAAAATAGTGGTGGTAAAAACTTTTGACCATTTCTAGTGATTCCTTCTTTATGAGAATTGTGGCACTTCCCTGGAAAACGTTAGCTAGTACACTAACTTCAGTACTGTTAAGTTCCCTCAGGTGACAGAACCATAATTTCCTCTGCTGCCAGAGACTTCCCTCTTGACTTTGGGCTATTCACTTTGCCTTTGTGTTCCTCAAATCCAGCTATAAAATGGGTATAAAATTTGTACTTTACAGAAGCAGAACGAGCATGAAACTATTCATTACTTGAAGCTTTTGCATACTGTGGAGGAAGAAGGTATAGAATCCATAAAAGCCCACTTGAATAGGCTTTAGAAAGATGCTAGGAGGATGATGGACCTGACTGAATTACTGTGCTCAACTGAGCAAAGCAGTGTTGCTTCCTGAATGACTAAAGCCTTAAGATGCTCTTAAGCTTGCAAATAGCACTACAAAATCTCTAATGGGTTACAGATAGGCAGGACTGCTGTTTTATATCTCAGCCAGAAGACAAGAATTATTCTGCTGCTCAAAAGGCTACAAACATGCAGTGGCTCAAGCAGACTAAAAGGAAAAGTACCACAGAGTAAAGACCAACAAAATAAACACCATCATTCCCAAAGCACTTTAATTTTATCTCTAGTGGAAAAGCCAGGCTCTGCTCTGCTTTGCCAATGGTATATGAAGAATTTGCTGCCTGATGCAGTGTGTTTGTGATGTCACTTCAACACTAGACATTTGTAGATCTACTCCTGCAACTTAAAACATATTTTCTGAACATGTTTAGCCTCAGCTAAAAAACCCTTTCCCATCTAGAACTGATCTCATTCACTTGCTGGTATTTGACATCCCTCATCTAGATTCAGAGTGGTCTGTTTGCCTCTCTCTAAAGGTGGAAGCACAGGTCAGAGTTGAGCTCGACGTGGCAAGGTCGGTAGCATCCCATAAAGACACGCTAGCAGGGAACAGCCGAGAGCCCAGTGCCCTCCTCCTCTGCCAATTATCAGCAGTACCTGGTATGGGAGCTAGCTGTGCAGGAGGAGGAAAAGGGAGAAAAACTGAGAAAAAGTGAAGCCGATGATTAAGGAGTAAAGAATGGTAGATGAAACTAAAAATAGTCCCCTCGGCAGTTGTAAAGGAAATTCGTTTGACAGGAGGCTGCTTCTTTTGTCGAGAGCGGTTTGTTATGCAAGAGACGATACCAACACCGGCTCTTCTTATCTGGCTTGTCAGTTTAACTGACAAAAAGGAGCAGGGTTAACATTTCTGGAGCCACTGCCAGTCTCAACATTTGTTTGTTTTTCATGCATGTCCGTGTCTTAAGAGGCAGCCCGGGGATTAATACCGTCCAGAAACTGTGGTGCAAGCTCAGTTAGGCAATTCCACAAAAATCTTCAGAGTACTTACTCGTCATTAAAGGCAACAATTGAGCCCCTGCCTGCTGCTGGTTTTGTTCCCTTGCCTCCTGCTTCAGCTATCACATGGTGACTTTCCTGCACAACAGAAAACTGAATGCCCATAGGTTTTTCCATGCACAAGCAGCAGAGGACAACTGCCTCTACTCTGCTTTTTCAGTTCTCAAGACAGGTGACTCAAAATGTGCAGAGCCTCCTGGATACAAGAAAATTAAAAACTAAACCAGAGAAAGTAGTTTCATTTTACCCCCACTCCTTCCTGATGCTGAGCCTTCAACAGCACTTACACCACTATGTGCAAAGGTAAGTAGGAAGGAAGAGGCTTTAAAAGAAACCACCTTAACACCTCCTTTCTTACAGAAGAGAAGCCACCATAAAACCAGAGGGAGAAGTAAAGTGAGGCTATCAGCAGCTTGCTGGCCAGTTGCCCACATGACTGCAGGTGAGTCTGTATGTTCCTCGTTAATGTGCCTTCAGGCATGCCTGAAAGCTTTTGGAGAGAGCCTGGTGGTCACGGCTGCCAATATCTGCTGGTGAGGAGGTAAGCAGATCACAGCCTGTCCAAGTTAAACAAGTTAAAGCCAAGACTTCCAAAAACTCAAGTGACGCACATACGGTGTGCGGGAGTGAGCACTTGGGTATGATGGAGATGCAAGGGAAATCAACTCTTATTTGTCTTCTTTTCATTGAACTTCACTGAAACATTCATTTTTAGATCCAGTGTGCTGCACCAAATCGTGGGTTAATTAGAAACAGGAGTCTCTCCTCTATTTCTACTTTTGGAGGAAATTTTCATCAGCACAAAGACAGCAAAGCAGAAGTCCTGTCTCCTTGGTGAGTAACTGAAATCATCCTCTCTGTCCCAAACATCAAGGTATTTGGGAGAAAAATAAGCAGAATAAGATAAAGTGGTGGAAAATCCTGATTGAAAAGTATATAGCAGTTTTTTACTTCAGGTTTTAAATGTGCACTGTGTTGAAATATTCTGGGCTTCTTCTGTAAACTAACTTAGAACCAACTCGATCCATTTCCCGCTCAGTGAAGGAAGACCTTGGTGGCAGATTTTGCCCTAAACCAAACCCACCTGCCATGAACTGCTTGGGCCACAGGATGCCACTGTTGCATTTCTTTTTCAGGAGGTTGAAAGAGCGACAAATTGTTTGCATGAACAGGACACCTAAATTTAATACCTCTTTTCCTTCTTAACACATACAATTGCCAATGTTTAGAGCTCCAGACAGACCATCCAGATGTAAATAGCTCAGAGCTGCACAGGAATATGTGTTTTCTTCAGGAACAAAATGTCTGAATACCTTTTAAGGCTCGATTACTGAACCCAGCACCTCTGTACCTTCATAAATTTTCTACGCACAAGAAGTCTTCCCAATGACTGCCCTAAGTGTTGACTCCAACTCTGATAATTTTATCCACAAAATAAATACCGTTACTGGATTTTATCTGTGTCCAGATGAGAAAAGAAAAACATTAGATGGGAGAGTAGATTAAATCAGAGAGAAGGCAGGCTGCTCGTAATTGCTACCTTTTGTGAAAGAGCAAGAGCCCCTACCATGTTAATAAAACTTCATAAATATTTTACTAATATAAAATGGAATGCAATGTATTCATGCCAAGAGACAATGAAGTGGCCTGAGCTCCCAGATAGCTGCTCTTGCTGCAATTTTGTGCAATTTGCAAACTGGCACACAGAATCAGAAGCCCAGGACCACTGAGACCTCTCGGACAGTCAAGACAAAGGCACCACACAAAGGTCCACCAGTGTGAACTTTAGAGCAGCCGAGATTGCAGAAATCTACACGGGGTCTAAAAGTCCTCTGAAAGCAAATTTCAGTCCTGACATATTTTCACACTGAAGTGGTAAATTATTACAAAAAACTAAGTAGGGGCTTGCAGACAGTCTCCAAGATCTTCACAGACAAGGGTTCCCCCAAGTTCAGCACAACACAGATGGAATTTGTGAGAATGGGTTGTTAAGAAATGACGGAGCAATTTTAATGCTAACAGTTTCTCAGACTTCAAAAGCCATTTTAGTTTTGCTCAACATTTTAGAAGGGAAAAAATGGCTTTAGCCTACTACAACTCCATTTAGGAACAAGGAAAAAGAAAATGAATGATAAGGTTTCAGATACATCTTGGGTGGCCAGCAACAGAAGAACTTGAGGAAAGCCAGCATGAAAGTGACAGCTGTGGTGATGCAGAGCATTACCGAGGCTGGTGTTATAGCTCTGTACTTCAAGCTGATGTAAATATGAAGGGGCCCACAGATAACAGCCTTTTAGGATTCAAGACTTCAACAGAAACATCCTCACTGCCTTCAGCCTGTTTTGGATGTGTCCCAGAAACTGGCTATTCCCCAGTCAGGGTCTAGATTCAGTGAGACAAAATCCCTCTCTTCAGAAAGCCGTGTGGTAAGATCTCTAAATCAGAACTAGACAATTATTCAGAAGATGCTGGGAAGGACTCAGCCTTGTAAGAGAAACAATTACCAACCAAACAATTCACACATTTCCAAACACAAAAATAAAAGAAGTCCAAGGACTGGTCCCATTGCTTTTAAAATTAATATTTGTAACAGCACACACCAAGGAGACAATATTAATATTAAATCAGTCATGACTGTTTACATTTCTTTTGCTGAAGAAATTTTCAGTGTTGTGATTTTTTTTGTCATTAGCACAGAAAAAAATTGACCACACATAACCAATTACTTAGTTCCCAAACTGAATTTACCTCCCATTCCAAAGACCAGGGATTTCAAAATCTCCTTAAGAAAGGGGAAAAAAAAAAAACCCTTCAATCCAAATTCTTTTCTTGTTGTTTATAGCAATAAACAACAGATTTCATATAAAAGCAGCAGCACAAGGGTAGAAAATAGTGTTCCAAAGCTAATTTTAGTCCTGCTGATCTCAGGAGCTTAGTGTTCCTGTCAGACTGAACAGACTCCAGTGGTGCCCTGCCTGCCTGCCTGTCTGGATGGAGAAATCTGTCCCTGGAGGTCTATTTATAGCACCTTGTACCCTGTACCTAGATTAGGTTTTAGGTTTTTTGTTTTGTTTTGTTTCATTGTGTTATGTTTTATTTTGTTTTGTTAGGTGGGAGCATGTATCCAGGACTACATTGATCCAAGACACAGATGTGACCTACTCGAGTAAATTATCAGGAAAAAAAAAAATCAAGACAGTTCACACTTAATTTTCTGCACATCAGTCCCTCTGGACTTCATCAGCTAGCCAAAATTTGGTCTCAAAGGTTATTTCTATTACAAAGAGAAATTGATGACAGAATCAAGTATATCTTTGATATAAACCCATCTGCTTACGTACCACACATGATCCTTTCACCTGCAATAATGTAAGAACAAATGATCTGATCTTTTTCTTTGGTGGTTGTCATTTAAATTTAGGCAGTACAATATCTAATCCCTTCATGATTTTCTCCTTAGAAACACACTCTTACTTCTACATTTGGATGTTTCTCCCTAATCAACATGATTTTCTGTGGCTTGTTTCACTGGTTTTTATATCATATATAAGCAACTCCAGCAGTCACTACCTATCTTGTATTTTCTTTATGAGTTTCCAGGGAAAAACCCTTATGTCATAGAGTTAGGGTTTTTTTTAAATGTAGATCTCACCTTGTAATTCTGCGTCGGTTGTGACCCTGTTATTTCAACTACCTGGTTCCATAATGGCTTTAAACTCTTCTAAATACTTACTTTGCCCACCAGCTTCACTGAATTTTACCCAGTTCATAACAGCATCCCTTCAGATCCACCCAGTCTTCCAAACCAAAACAGCCACACCTGAACCCTTTCAGCCCATAAAGAGAAATGCTTTAACAAAACTACTAGTTATACTGCAAACAGTGGCTGTCAAGAATACTCCTATATTTCAGCCCCTCCAAAAAAGTCTGTTTCCAGCCATGTCTCCTTGTTATTTTTCAACTGTTTGTATGAAACCTGCCCATCAGAAGGGAGATGTAATTCCTCATGCCCTCCATCAAGAGCAGATATTCTCTGCTGGATGCAAATGATGAATCAATTTCACAAATATTTGTTATCTAGACAGGACTACGGAGTTTGTGCAGGCACCCCATTCTTTGGGCTAAAATCTGCCAAACTAGCTTAAACAACCTTTAAATAGAAACAGTAGGAATTAGAAACAAGCAAAGCTACGAAATAGTAAAACACTCCTGCTGTTAAGCTGCCTTTGCTAGCGAGATGACAGCCCCAAACTGAGAAGGCGTAGCAACTGATGGGTAGTGGTGTCTCAAACTGCAACTTCTCATCAGGGCTTCAGTTTCAGTCACCACTCACTGCTGCCAAGAGAGGTAGCCCTCTTCCCCCATCCCTCCCCCAGTTTTTCCCCTGTGGGACATGTGCTTCTGCCAAGTGCTTGCTCCAGTGCACATTTGATTGCAGCACAAAGCCAATTCAACTCACTAAAACAGCAGAAAGTAAATTGGTTTTGGCTGGAAAGCAAGCAGAACTGGATTATTATGTGATCAAGCAAGCACTAGGGTTGGTGCAAGACAGTGAGAAGAAGATGAAGTATACAGCTGAAGGCAGGAACAGCAGAAGAGGTCTAGGCAAGGTGAGAATGGTAAACAGCAAAAAGAAGCTGTTAACACAGCTCAGCCAGAGCAAGGAATCACACTCCTGCCACACTTCAAAACACATGCTTTGAGCATTCAGTTCCTGTAGCTATCTCCTCATTTCAGGGACAGCAGCTCCTCCGTTACCAGAATGTTATTTACAGGGGATTTTGGATTTACCTCTGCCATGGGATTGCACTAACAGCTATGTATCTTAAGCCCAAACTCATGAAGCACTGGTACCCCAAGCATGCTGCTGTGAAAGCCTTGGGAAGGAAAGGGACTTTCTGCTCCCAGTTCTTTTGCAGGACAGCGCCACAGCATAGGGAAGCTTTCCAAAGCTCAAGATTAACTGGGCACAGTGTCATGCTAAAACCACCATCCTGTTTCCCAGGCACAGACTGCTTTTGTGTACAGGACTGCACAACCAACAAGCCATTTGCTTTAATTCTGGTTCAAGAGCCTGTCCAGACTCTCTCCAAAAAAAAGAGATTATAAAAGCCAACAGAAGGCATCCTGAGGAGACCAGCACATTGTTCCTCTGTAAGAGAAACATCACAGGCTGGCAGCAAGGCGACAAAGCCCCTGCAGATACACCACAGGGAGGGCTTTCAGCAGAGCACCAAGAAAGGAGACTGCGTGTGTTCCAATAGCTGTTTATCCAAAACATGGCTCTGCACCAGAGGAGAGTTTATCTGCTTACCTCCCTGTGCAACCTGCCTAGTGCAACACAGGCTGTTCCCACACACCTGCTCCTGGGCACGAGTCTCACCGATTACCTTGTACCTCCTCCCCTTCACCCTCCCTGTTCTGTGAGGCTTTCTGCCCTGAACACCGCCAGTCAGTGGAGGTGGCTCTGGAAAAACAGTAATGCAACCTGTGGGGACCTTGAATTTTATTAACCTTCAGGTTTTATATCTCTTCTGGTTACTAAATTCTTCCTCAGCACTGTAGGGCACAGGGACCTCATTTTATTAAATTAAACAAAGCCTGGGTTGTCCCACACTCCCAGACACCAGCCCATTCCCAAGGCCCTCGTTCCTCTTCATTGACCAGCAAAGGGCAAGGAGGCTGGTGAGGGTTTGGAGCCATATCCCGTGAGGAGTTGCTGAGGGAGCTGGGGGTGTTCGGGCTGGAGAAAAGGAGCTCAGGGGTGACCCCATCACTCCCAGAGCCGCCTGAAGGAGGGACAGCCGGGCAGGGGGGGGACACGCCTCCTCTCCCAGGTAACAGGAGAGGACTCAGCCTCAGCCTGTGCCAGGTGAGGTTCAGGCTGGACATCAGGAGTAATTTCTTCACTGAAAGAGTGATTAGACATTTGAATGAGCTGCCCAGGGAGGTGGCGGACTAAGGTATTTAAGGAAAGCCTGGACGCGGCACTCGGTGCCACGGTATTGTTCACACGGCGGTGTTGGAGCACAGACTGCACTTGGAGCTCTCAGAGATCGCTGGGTCACTTCCAGCCGAACGGGCTCTGTGATTTTGTGACTCCGCGCTCACCTTTCCCGGTGAGGGCAGGCGGCCCGGGGCGGGGCAGGGCCGGGCAGGGCGGGCGGGAGGCGGCCGGGCCGGAGGGCGGTGCGGGAGGCGCTGCGGGCGGGCCGAGCTGGGCGCTCCCTCAGGTGAGGGCCGGGGGTCGCGGGCCTGGGCCGGGGCCCGGGGGAGCGGGCGGGGGGTGGGAGCGAAGGCTCTCGGCGGGAGTGCCCGCTGTCCCCCCGCTGTCCCCCCGCTGTCCCCCGCTGTCCCCCGCTGTCCCCTCGGTGTCCCCTCGCTGTCCCATTGCTGTCCCCCCCCGTCCCGGGCCCAGCGGCCACGGCAGGGCCGCCCCGGGCCCACGGGGCTCTGGGGCCGCTGCGGCACCGGGACCTTTCCCTGCGGAATGGCTCCTGCCCTCGGGGACAGGCGCTGGCTCTTTCCCGCTTGGATGTAAACAAACAAACATTAATTTATTCCTTTATGTTATGTTTTATATGTTTATATTTATTTAGTTTATAACACCCAAAGGAGATGGAGGGAGGCTATCAGGCCTTGATCAGTCCAGATTAAACCAGCTGCAGGCGCTTCTGTTGGGGGGTTGTGGTGAAGGCAAACGAGTCCAGAGATTGGTGTTCGAAACCTGTGCTTCCCTGTTTTACAGGTTTGGGCTTAATCGTATCGCACTTGAAAAAATAAAGACACTTTCAGCAGATAACAACGTGGTAGTATTTAGTACAGAATTATCAGGGCATAGCTTCTTGGCAGCTGATTTTCAGCCCGGCACGGCTTTGCCCGTACCCAATGTTTATGCAAATCGTAGGTGACGCTTGCTACTGGTGCTGTTCACACCCACGGGTGTCCTCTAGAACCTCCCGGGACAAAGGGCACAGCCTGCTCTTCCAGACTCCCCTGTGCCACTGGCAGCTGCTGGCACACTCCTGCAGTGCACTGGCACTTGCTGGGCTTAATGCTCTACCCGAGACACAGCATTGCAGAAGACAAGATTCAGTTCTTGGTGGACACGATCCCTTGTCCTGGCAGCAAAAGCAGGAGAATCAGAGAAGACCTAGTAAATAAGCTAAGTGCAATAAATGTCAAGTATAGGAACATTGCATTTACTTGATGAAAAGGAAGAAGAAAACCTTCTCGCTTTAATGAAGTTACTTTGTAGTTTAAAGGGTTTTACTTCCTTCACTTCTTAAAGAAGTCTGTGCTAATTTTGAATCAGCATGAAATGAGAGTGGGTGCTGGTCAATGAATAACTTTAAGTGGAGCAATAAAATGAACTGGTTTTGTTTCTCTGGCCCAGGAAGTTATTTTAGAAGGAGAGAATACCTCTGAGAAACAAGATGTCTCATGCCGGGAGTCGATACCAAGATAAGCAATACAGGCACCATGAGAACCATAGATCTGACAGATACAAGGAAGACAGAAGAGCAAGAAAACCATACCCATACAATGCAAGGTACGTCTTTATTTCCTCAGAGAAATAGATCACGGCAGGTCTATAATGTCTACCTTCTCTTTGCTTCTAAATAGGCTTAATTTACATTAGTAAAGAAAGCTTTTTCTCAGCCTTGAAAGCGTGAGCATACTGCATTTGGAACAGGGAGCTATTTTACACTTAGAAATTTAACCTTTTTTCTTTGTTTGAGCTTGAGATTGGACAGAAAGATAGCCTGTGTAGCACAGGCAGAGATGTGAATTTCCTGGGATAATCTGAGTCAGGTTGGGTGACAAGTAGGTGAAGTCTGACCATGAGTCTTAGTACAGTTCCTGGAGATGCTGGTCAGCAGGTGACATAAAGCTGTGGCTTGCCAAATATACACTGCTCAAATATGAATGTTGCATGACTGAGACCAGCACAGAGACTTGGTGGGCTCTCAGGTTGCTCTAGTTCAGCTGTGGACATGTTCCTGTTAATCTGAAATAAAATTACTTTCAGTAGTCGCTGTCAATAGAGGAGTGGTTGTTGAAGTGTCTAAGGCTTTTGGCAGCACTTGAGAGTGGATCAGCCCCTATCACCACAATGAACAGATCAACTAATGGGTTTTCAGTGCCAAATAAACTCTTAGGATATTACACTTCTCCTTCCAACCTGGCCAGGCTGCAGCACGCTAGACGTGAGCTAAGGCTGTTTTCCTTTCAGGTCATGCCAGTGCATGGCTGCACCGTAGGAAAGAGGCCTGTGGATCAAAACACTACTGGCAAATTGGCCATGGCAGCAAGAGTGTTCATCTCTGCCATTTAGACTCTGGGGAGGTGATTGTAGGGGAATTTAAGAATAGAGGCAAACAGGAGGGGAGAGGAGATAAATATAATGAAGATTATTGAAAAGCTGAAATACTGAAGTACTCCCTGATAATATGCATTTTAGCAAGGAAAACAGGATGACAGTAAAAGGAGGAAAGAAGAGCACTGTGTGGACTATAAGGAATACTTATGGCTAAGTATAAAACACTTGGGTAGCAGTAAAACTTACATTGTGAAAAGAGCTAGTGAATTTGTCTTTTGTCTCTCTTAAATTATGAAAAATCGAAGAGAAATGGGAACAAAGACCAGCCTAAGAATTGTCCTCAGAGGCTGAATGCCTGTCCTTTAGCAAAAGCAGAGATTGTCAGGCAATATAGTTACCTTGAACATATTAGAAGTGAGAGCAGCTAATGCCAGTAACATATTAATAGCACAGTGGAGAGAAAAAAAACAACAAAAGGGTGGGAGGTTTGCTGTGGGCTTTTTTTGTCTTTCATGTGTAACATAATATAAGCAATGTGTGACAGGCTAGCTGTAAATTAAACCACCACTTTTTAATAAAGCACTTCTCTGGATTTCTTGGGTTTGCTGTTAGTTTTATATGTTTGGACTCATAGATGGAAAATTGATGGATGGACCATAAAGGTTCACAGACATCCCTGTATCCACCAGAGATTAGAGGAAGGGAAGCTGCAGTTGCAAATCTTTAACAGCCATGAAGATAATTCTGAGTCAAGTCAAGCATCTGGGGGCCATCAGACCCCACTAAAACTAATAGAAAAACTTTTCTGTCAGTTGTTTTGAAGGAGTTTGGCTTAACCTAACAGCATTTCCTCTGCTTGGTTCTCATGGAGTTCTCATGGGTTTTGGTGAAAACTCTGGCTGATTGATCAGAAGACCACCAGACCCTGTAATGAAATACATGGGAAGAATTTTGTGGAAGCTGCACTTTGGATGCCTAATACTTTCATTCCTGATGAACTAGACTTTCTAGCCAGAGCATTTCTCTTTCCAAATGCATTTCTGTCTGAAACTCCTACAGCAACTTTCCTCCCACTGCTGAGGAGAATTACCTAGAATGGTAAAATCCTCAAGGAAAACAGCAGCAAAGGTGGCCAGAACAGGCCATAGTGAGGAAAAAAGGCATCTAAAAAAAGGATTTCTTTTTTCCAAAATGTACTCTGTTGCTGAACATTCGAGGGGGTTGGTTTGATTTTTTTGTCTTGTTTTGTTTTCTGGCAAGTAACAGGAAACAATAGAGAGAAGCAGCTGCATCAGAAGTACCAAAGGGATTGCTTTCAAGTTACTGGAAGTCTTATAAATCACACAGCTTATTTAATTTATGTGACACAGCTGCACAGGATGCTTTGGTAGTTGCACAAGACACAGGACAGAGGTCAGAAAAATCAGAAATGTTTCAGCCAAATAGAGCTGTTGGCAGCTAAACACGGAGATGTTAGCAGTGGTCTTGTTATTGAATGTCTTAATTAAAATGTAAAAACTACAAAGAACATGATTTAATGTGGATGAACGAGATAATATTGAGTCTGGAATTGGATGAAGATAAACCTTAGTGAAATGCAATGATACTAGGAGACAAAACTGCAGTTGAAAATGCTGATCTGTGGATAAGAAATTCAAGATAAAAAAGGAATACAAAGAAGACTTTTAAAAATAGTAATGCAGAATGAGACTTAGAATGCTCTTTAATAACAAACTCATCCAGATGTACCTTGAAAAAGACAAGCTCCAATTCTTCTTCAAATAAGGGAGAAAATTTCAATTAGACCAAACACAAAAAAATTGCATCCAGTGTTTCTTTTAACTTGAGTGTTAGCTCAGTTTAAAGGGAAAATTGCACTTTTCCTCTAAAATAACCTAAATCTCACCAACTTTAAAAATCATCAGGCTTCAGATATAGAGCTGTATGTCATTGCAGAAAACTGGACCATTATATCAACAAAGAGACTAACTGGAGACAGGAGAAACTGATTTTTTTTGCATAGAAGGGTTGATTTTAGGTTCTTCTTCAAATATCCTCAAGGACCTAAAATTTTTGAATAGGTTGTTTTTTCCCTCATTTGTAATCTTTATCCATTTCTTTTAATAGCTTTTATTCTTTTAAAAGGCATCTTTGTGAGAGACACTAGTTGTAAATACAAACTTAACAAAACACTCATGAAATAGTTGTGCTACTTTGCACATTTATTATGCCAAAATCTTCCTCATTTCAATTATCTGCCTGCTAGAGACTAGCTAAATTGTTTGGTTTTCATGAAAAAGCTGTTATTTCCTCTTTCTACCTTTTGCCAGTAAGCTAAACAGTTCAGCCAGCCTACCCAGTGAGTATACTATTTTCCAAAATAAGGACCATTGAATGCAAATATCTTTGTGAACGTGGATTTATGCAAGGTTTTGGGATATTTGCTTTCAAAACAGGCAAGCAAAAAAGGTCAAGATGCCTGTGAAGCAAGTTAATTGCTTCCACTAAGAGGAGCATCTGAAAATTTCTCATGTTCTAATGTTCAGGAGAGACTATGACTAGTTAATAACCATCAGTCATTTACTCCACTGTAGAGATATCCAAGATGGCCAGCACTCAAGGACTTCTACTGTTTATTCTGACCCTTACTATAAAACCTCAGAAGCAGCACAGGAGTACTTTGGCCCACCACCAGAGTTTTATCCTCCCAAGGAAAGCTTCTCAACGAAGTGTTCAAAGGTATGCACAACAAGAGGTATGTGAGACTCTTATTGCCTGCCATCCACCTCTCTCCTTCCAAGGACTTCTCTTGGATTTGTTTTCTGTGTTTAGGAGCACAACAAAGTAAAGCTAGAGGAATATTAAAACAAAAGAAAACAAATGGAAAAAAACCCCACTACAAAAAAAAAAGGCCCACAAGGACTGAGAGAGTTAATGAATGGCATAACTGAGGGTTATGCCATTTTAGACATCCAAAGACCATATTTATACAGATATTTAGATACTTGAAAATGCATCTCTGGAATATGCATCCAGAGCACGAGAGTGGGTCGTGTGTGTAATCAGCCAGTTTGTACAACAAGAGTTAACCTTTGGGATTTAGGAATAAAATAGACGTTTGCATCTGTGAGCAATTTAGAGATGGTTGTTGAAGGTTTGATGCTACTTTATTTCTGAATCATTCTTCTCACACTTTTTATCAATTCTGGATTTACTCCAGTTATCACTCATACGTCTTTATAAAGCATCATTGCAGGAGACTTTTTTTTTTTTTTCTGGACATGAATCAATTAAACAGGTTTGGAGAAATAACTTGGGTTTTTCTTAGGTAGAAAGCAACTGCAACAAGGACATAAATGAGCCTTAATGTGGGGGAAAATCAGCCTTGGTAAACTCATTCCTGTTAACTGAAAAAAAGAAGTTGTTAAAATATTTATTACCCCTTCAAAGTTTTCCCGCTTTCAGGGCACTGATCATTCTCACCTTGTCTGAAGGAAAGCTCCACTGCAGTCTGAGCTGAACTTGCATGTAGGTGCAAAGTCTTTGGCTGATGTCTATAAATAGACTTTCAGTGTCCTCCTGCAGAGAGAAAAGTGAAGAGATTAGCGGTTGGAAGTAAATTAAAGCACATAATGTTAGATTATTTCTTCACTCCATGTAGGAAAGTTAAGTAGCACAATCACTTTGCTCTTAATATTTCTCTGTATATGAATATGTGAACAATTTAAAGAGTGAGATAAACTATTTTGTCTTAAAAATATGTTCTGTGAATTAGTATGAAGTTTGTTTTTTATACTCTGATGTAACTGCAACCATTAGTAAAGATTTAATGACATAGAGCCATACTGATACTTTATCCATGATAAAATTTTATCATCAGTTTCTTCTACAACCATACTGAATTATTTTAAATTGTCTGAAAAGCTGCAGAAAACTCCATGTGCTATTTTATCAGAGCTTCAGAAAAATCAAGTAGCAAGTTAGTTTTAGTTTTCAGTTTTACTGGTTGTTTAGACTTATGGACAACTTAATGTGAATTTCTGGTTTGGTTTTTTTTTCCCTGCATTTGCTTTTCATTATTTCAGTGCATCAAACATCATTAAGAGTTTTTAAATGTCCTAGTTTTGGATGCATCAGATGACAATGATGATTTTACTCCCACCCCTCCCCCAGGTATTGCTCACTGTTTTCCAAAAATTTGATGTCTGAGCATGCAGTGGAGGAGGAAAAAGAGAGCAAGCAGAAAAGAAACCCTTTTATTGGCAACCTTATTTTAAATAATGAAAATATATTGAAGGTTGATTATGAGAATGCTACTCCTGTGTTTAGTTTTTGGAAGTACCAAGATTTAGCAGACTTTACTAGAATTGTTTTGCAGAATTCTGTATTCCCTCCAGTCATGGTAGATGCTGTAAATGAACTACATGAATTGTTTACTAAGGAGTCAGTAGATGGGAGCTGCAACACTTTAGAGCATGAAAAGTTCCTGTAAATACTTCTTAACCATCTCTTTCTTTTGCCAGTGATTTATCAGCACTCTGGTGAAATTCCCCCTTCCCAATCACCATAATTTTAAAATAAACTAGACTCAAAGAAGTCTGGGAAATCAAGTGATGAAACACAATCTTTTCCAAAGCAACAACTGAAATGTGAACCTTAGTTTCTGTGGTCCACTGAGTAGTTGAGCTTTGGGTTTTTTTTTTCTTTTGCCTGGAACACCTAGATTATGTTCTTTATGCATTTTGAGCAGTTTAACAAACTAGAGAGGAATTCTATACAACCAGAGCTCTGAAAAGTATTTGCTTTGCCAAGATAGTGCTCCCTTCATCCATGTTTTTTTACCAGCTCTATCCCAAAAAATTAAAGCTGAATTTGAGAAATAAGGAGCTGGTGGTTTTTTAGGGATCCTTTCAACATCTTAGGACACTTCAGGACGTCATTCTCCTCTTTGTTATTCCTCCCTTCCCTCCCTATCCCTGCCGCCTTTTTCTTCCCCCTACATTAAGACAGTAAACCCAGCCCTCACATAATGGAAGAAACAACTGATACTGACCCCTTTTGCTGGTAGGAACATTGGATACCATCTAAGAAACTTCAATACATTCTGCTCTTTTTTAATCCTTTCATCTTGAAAACAGAAGGGGGAAAAAAGGTTTGTTAAAACATTGTATGAGAGATACCTATTCAAAGACATTCAGGTGGAATCACATGGATAGATAGCAGTGCTGAATCATATGAGGCACTTCATCACTCTTCCTCCCAAACAATGGACTAAAGTACAATCTTAGGAGCACCATCAAAGTTTGGACCAGGAGAGAGTAAGCTTTCTTCTGGAAAACACTCCAGACTTTGGATTGGTGGAATTTCCTGAACTGGAAGACTGCACTCACATCTGTTGTGTTTAATACCTCTTTAATACAGACCTATCAAATTTGTTTAATTCTCTGCTGAGTCGCTTTTTAAAATGTTTGACCTTCACATTACCATGAGATAAGGAGTTTCAGAGTTTCACTTGAAGTACTACTGTTTCGTTCCTTAAAATATTTTAAAGAAGGTGTTTCTGATGATAATCTTATATATTCAGCATCTCCATGAGATTTATGGTTTTAGAGTGAAGTCTTCTCTTTTTCCCTATGCCCCTATTGCTTCTTCCCAAATTGAACAATAGCCAGTTTTGATCAGTTTTCCAGTCTTAAACCTTTTCCAGATCCACCACACCTTTTTGAGATAAGCTGACCAGAAGTGCAGTAAAAATTCCAGATAAATTCCCGAAAGAATCAGACATCTGCCTAAAGGCTCTGATTCTGTAATCCTAGTCTAATGCTTCCCACCTTTTGTATAGTGTTTGACTATCAGTGAACACTGAGCTGATGTCTTCAAAGAAAGCTACCTGAAATGGAAAATGCTTTGCCTAGAGCCCTTCTGTGTGCTCTGTTGACAGGGGGATTGTTGTTTGTGGGTATTTCTATACAACCGTAAAGTGGAGGTTGCTTATGAAACTCTGATTTCATTAATTTCTCATTCAAGAGCGTGAGCTCTTAGCAGCCTACCAATTTTACTGTTGGCAGGCATGAAGAAACTTTTATGATTATGATGATGATGATGATAATTATTATTATTAAATCAGACTTCACCATCTCAGTTTTCAATCTTTTCAATTCATTAGTCTGTGCATCTACCGTAGTATTTTGGTATGTAGTTTTGAGCTGAACTTGTTTGGAACCTCCCCTTACAGGTCTTTGGGCCATATTGCAGAGCAGACCCAGAGTGCACAAACCATATTTTCTTTGGATAAAACCAAATGAGAGGGTGAGCTGTAACTACTAGCAGGCACTCTGCCCTTTGAACCAAACTAGGGCCAGAATGAAGGACTTCTCTCTCCCCAGAAAATGCCTGTCCTGTAGCCCCTGTGTCTTCAACTCCACCAGCTTGACTCTGCACATCCTCTCCCACTGCACTGCCAACATGGGCATACTGGTGAGGGGCAACACAAACCACAGATTACTCCCTTAACTATAGTTGCCTGAAAACTGGCTGTTTCCTTTTTATTAGCCTTTGACCACTGTTAACCAGTGAGAGGATTGTTTATCTCACAGGAGCTTATGTCATTTAAGAGCCCTACCTTTCTTCATGTATCTGCTGATTCTTTGAAGTGACTCCTTTATAACAGCTCTTGACTATTCCCTGCTCTGCTGTCTTTGTATCTAGTTTCTATATGTTGGGTTATTTTCTGTAGGAAAGCTACACTTGTGGGCCTGCAGATTACAGATCAAAAAACAGTAGAAACAGAAGTCTGCCACCTTCTGTTTCTGCAGTAGTGAAGGAGATTTAGGGAACAGCTTATAGACTGGTGTCAAACTGCCTAGAGGCACTGTATAATTTATGGGAATTTGAAATAAACTGTTTGTGATAAAGACAAACCTTCCATTAACTAAGGAACTGCTGCTTGCAACAGCCATTTCTTACTGCTTACACACAATATATTACACGTCATTTAAGGCAGCACATGTTGAAAACAAGAGGAGTTTTTTGACCTGGGGATTCTTAGAGTTGAAATTCTGTCAGAAGGAAGCAATCATTTTGCTTTTCACAGTGCAGGTAAAACTTCTGTAGTTCTCTCTTCTGTGTAGAAAACCTAAATTAGTGATCATTTTGCCTTTCAAATAACCCTCCTAGATATATTTGAAAATATAACCAGATTCAGTGCTTTTGCTTTTGTTTAGCAGACAGAATGAAAAAAGTGTTCAAAGCTGGCTGCCATCCTTCACCTCAGGGAGAGGAAGATCTGAGTTGAACCCAAGAGTGAATTGCTGATCATAAATTGATAATGGTCTCTGATATTTGGTCACTTGACCTTAAAAACTTTTAATTTTCTTTCTATTATATATGCTGGTGTGAAAGAGGTGGAGCAATGCAATTCTTGGATAATGCCTCCTGTAGTTTTGCCTAAATAGTGAAGGTAAACTAAGTTTCTCCCACCTTTGGTCAGTATGTGACTCAGAAAATTACCTGTGCCTTCTGTAGAATTGTACTGTGCTGGTCATGATTCCTGAGCAAATGACTTTTTTTGTTTTGGGTTTTTTTTATTTTTCAACCCATTTGGCATGTAAGGGAGACAACACTGAAAAGGTTACAAAACAGTTTGTGGCAGAGCAACTATAATTGAATCCCTGTTCTTTGCTGCTATGAATACAGCTTTGCGCCTTGAATAGTGTCAGATTTCTTAAGCATATTGTAGGCACTTCCAAACAATCATGCCTTTAGCCTACATTCTAACATCCACAATTGTTAAAACCTTCAGACCAATTTCCTCTCAGAAAAAGACAGCATTATGGTTTGTAACAACATGAAAAGTCTCCAATTTCAAGCACAGCCAGGAGGAAATATCAACTGAATTTATTTGGAGGAGGAAATAGAATTAGGGAGTAACAATGACTTTCTCCAGGATACATTCATGCACTAACAAGCCGGCATTAATTCAAATGTAAACATCTATAAGCTTTTGTTTTTACAAAACACAGTCGGTTTTTTTCCCCCTATAGCTATGCATGCTGGGAAACACTCACAGACTAGAAAAGAATACCGAGATGAAAAGTTAGCCAAGACACAGGGTTCACACTAATAAGGACTCGCTTTGAGTTATGCCATTGTTCTCAGCCATAATACTGCTGTTGTTTCTTTGCTGTGTTATGCTGTGATACTGTTCCTCTTGGAATCACACATTGGAGCAGGAGGGGAAAAACATTTTGCGGAGCACTTGCATCCCTTTCAGTGCTGCAGAGATATTGGGGGAGAATCGTGGTCTGCAAGAGGCATTGGACTGAAGTAAAAAAATCTCCTGTAGCTTCAGGTATGCACATTCAGAAACACAGAAACATTAAATGTGCATAGTGCAGGTAAATCTGTGTGTGAAAACAAGCATTTGATGATTACATTCAGCACGTTGTATCTTTTGTTAATGCAGGACACCGACATTCCTGTGGGGGCACCCAACAGGATTAGAAACGGTTGTTTTGTAGTCACCATCTTCACGTTTTGCCCTCACAGTGTGCTGTGCTTAGTTCCTTTAAATTGTCCCCAAAGCTGCTGCACACTGTTCCTGTGGCAGTTAATTTCCATGTATCCATAAATTCCATATATTCCTGCCTAGGAAGGGAGCACTAGGGCCCCCTATAGTCTCACTGTAATTAGACGGCTTCCCCTTCTGTCTGTTACAAAGTATATTTTAAATATAGTGTGCCTAACAGACTGAAATTGCCATCAAGGTTTTTAATCTTGTAATTGTGAAGACAGATGATCTTAATAGTTGGGAATTGGCTGGAGCTGTGCAGATTAAAATAATCCCAGTTATTCAAAATGCTTAATTAAAGTAGCAGAGTAACAAGATAGAGCGACAGAGCTGCAGGTAACCTTTATTCCTGTTCTGATGGTAAAGTATTTAATTTGGAGCTCAGTCTTCTTTGCTGTGAAATACAAACAGCCTTGAGCAGTTGGCTCTATAAAAACACACAGGGGAGCTACACTACTTGCAGATGCCAAATCCTACCTTTAGCAAACTGTTGCCTTGCCAACACACAGGACTTCACTCTGCCCACGTTTTCATATTAAATTATTTTCATCCACCTTTTGGCATTGTGCTAACATGTACATAATTGTTTTTAGAGAAGGGAGAACTGCCACTGAGAAGACTCACTAAAGTTGGCGGGGGAAGATACTGCCAAAGTTGCTGTTAGGTGTACGTTAGACTCTAGTCCATGTTTCCCATACTGGCAAATCTTAGGTTTGCTTGCTGCCATTACAGAAGAAGAGTTACACCATCTTTCCTGTAAAAGAACCAGGTTTGTCTTCCCCACATCTGACCCAAATTATGTGAACAAAGGGAAACTCTTTAAAAAGTGGCTCTCAAAGCCAGTTGATACTGCAGACAGACTATCTATTGAATGTAGCTCTATTTCTTGAGCAGGTGATCCTAGCTCTCTTTAAGGAGAAAAATCCACCCAGACAGGAATGTTGCTCACCAGGTGTGACAACCCACAATTGATAAAGTGAATGAGAAGCTCGAGTTCACAGGTGCCTCCAAGCTGACCCACCTTAAGCCAGGCTATGATTACTTAAAGAGCAATAACACCCCAATCTTTGTACTTTCTAAAGGTGGCTCAGTTTCAGTTCAAACTGAGGGAGTGTCCATGGAAAGTTGGCATACGGAACAAGAGCGTTTCATTGTTTTCTGAACTCTTTAAAAAAAAACTCCTGCAAACTGGTTTCAATACCAAGACACTTGTTTACTGCTTGAAAGAACTATTGGTACATTAAAAAAAAAGGATAAGAAAGGCCATTTCCTGAAATCTAGAATGCAAGGTGACTATACAGAAACCTACCAGTGCTACAAATAGAATACAGCCTTTAACAGTTGTTAAATTTAAGCACTACTGTCAAATACTACAGTTAAATGCAAGATCTTTTGCTTCCCACCCTCTCCAAAATTAGGAAAGATGACTCATGCTCAATTAGCAGGAGAGAAATCAAGAACATTCTAGAAGTGATGCTTTAAAGAACTACTGGGTACAAGTAAACCATAGCTGTTGTTCCCAGGCAAGGGCTGGGTTGTATTGAAACTGTGTCTTACATTGCTGGGAAAATATGGGGATAGAGGATGATGCAGTAATTCCACAATTTAAATCCACCCTTTCCTGTGAAAATTGGACAGCACTGTTTAGAGGATGGGAGGGTATTAAGCAGAAAGAATAGAGCAGGTGGGATAGTTGTTCTTTAAGGGAAGAGGATACACAGAACAAACAGGATAATACATTTGGATCTGAGCACTCTGTGAATGCAAGATTTCTCTGAGTCATTAAAACCAAGGCTGGTCATCCTTTGAGATTTCCTAACAGAGTGATTATCTTGACTAAAGAGAGACAACTTATTAAAAGGTAAAAATAAAGGTTTTTTTTCTAGAGCACATAAATCATTTCATTTTCCCAGTTTTAAACTATTTTTTCAGTGGTTTCCAGTAAGACGGATATCTCAAACAAGCATAAGTGTGTTGGGCACATCCGTGCAATTTAAATGCAGTTGGCTCTGAGCATGTGCATCCCTTGGGTCCTCTGAAAAGCCAAGATTTTGTTGGTGTTACATTGCCTAATTCTTGTGTTTTAGGGTTGGGTTGTGTTTTTTTCTGCCTTTGATTTTAGCCTGACTAAGTGAAAGCTAAATCCCACCACTGGCTGAAGAACACAGAGACCTGCAAAAATAGTAGTGGTGTGGGGGTTTGGGGGGCTTTTTCTTTGTTTATGACAAAGCTGTGTATTGCCTTTACTCTGCTTTAGTGAAGCTGGTTAAATTCTTGTTACTGATTGCAGTGAGATCTTGCTTTCTACATAAAGGGAATAATACTGTTAGGAAGGTATTAAAATATCTTTGCATCCAGATTTTATATTTTTGATCTCTTGCAACTGTTGTCTTCATTTCTTTTCTCTTGTTCAGTTCTCCTCTGTTTTGGTTTCTCCCCATTTCTATCCCATTTTGTCTCCTTCCAGAAGCAGAACCAAATCTTGCTTTGCTTTGACATTTTCTTCCCTTCTCCTTATCTTTTTCCTCCTGCCACCAACTCAGTTTAACAGAGAGGTGACTAAAGCTGCATTGAGCTGTGCCTTCAGTCTCTGGGGAACACCAAACCTGCACTGGCAAGAGATGTTCTCCATTTGATGTCCTTTTCAGGACTGACTGCTGCTTTTGTAAGTCACTCTGCATGGTCAAAATACTTGTCTGTTCCTTTTTGGGGGGTAAGAAAATTAAATAAAAAGAAAGATTACCTCTGAAAGGAAGAAAGCTACACAGACAGGGGTGGGGGGAAGAACCAAATGACAACTTGCAGTGAAAAAGACTTAGAGAATTATTTTTCATATGTGTTGTAGCTTCTAACTCCTCTCTTCCCTTCTCCTGGAGCGACCCCTAATGGGATGTGGCATGGGCACTACTGACCTGTGTGTCACCAGCCCTGTCACTGGGATCCAGGTGTCCGAGAGTGGCAGCCACACACCCCCAGGGCTGCCCCTGGGTGCTGCTGGTCCCAGTGGTATCTGGTCTGCAAAGGATGCAGAGGGAGAAGGTAGGCCAAAATGGAGAATGGCAGACAGAATATTCTGGAAGTACACAGTGGTGTTCACTGAAGAAGAGGGGGAATATACAAAAAGAGACAGGAGGAGGAGTCCATGTGCATTCAACGGAGGAAGAAGATTACTCCTATCCCAGATAAAGTGGAGGGAGACACTTTGAAGGCCTTTTCCATTAGTATGGCCCTCATGGGGTCAGGCAAATTCAACAGAAAGAGCCAGAAGTGTCTGTCCTGCAAATTAATTGATGGCAGCTGCAGAAACAAAGGAACAAACAAGAATTGACCATTTTACTTTATGTACATGTGTATACACACGCCACGACCCCCACACCTGAACATCAGAGCTGTCCTGTCACAGTGCCTTGGATGGAAATTCCTCTTTACAGCTTCTGACACAAGACTTGAGTGCACAGCTGAGTTACTGGGTACCACACATTCAGCCACAGTGTGGTTTTATGAAGCAGAGCACGTAGATTTAACAGCTTACCTCACCTGAGAAGAGGAGTTTCTGGTCCTTCTCTTGTCCAGGCTGTTATTGCCCTTGCTAAACTCATGCCAACATCATTGCTCATCAGATAGGCTGTGAGTCACCTCAAGTTGCTCAAAGTTGCAGAAAAAAAACCCAGCAGCACAAAAGCAGAGTTAAATAGTTTCCTTCTATTTTAATTTATTTGAACAACTCTTAGAAGGGTCTAATGTGTAGTTAACAGAGAAAAGTAGGGACTGCTCAGCTAAGAGTGGGAGCTGTTAAAATCAGCTGCCTGTGGGTCTGTACCCTTAACCAGTCTACCTGTCATCTTTGCTGGATGGTCAAGCCCACCATTTGACAGAAGATAAAACCATTTTTCAATGGGTTGATACCATGGAAATAGCCCAGCAAGGAAAAGAAAAGGAAAGAAAAAGTGAATAGTAAATAAATAGTATAAATTTGCTATATTGGTGGTTATAGAAGGAAGCATACACACAGCAAAAGACAACTGCATTCAGGCAAAATTAACAAGTATTGTACAGTGAAGGTTTTGATTTTATGGAACAAATGAAACAATTCTCTGAAAAGCTCTGGCAACACCCACTTCTAGATTGCAGCCATTCTCCACACCTTCAGTGCTGAAAAGTGGTGCAAGAAAGAAGCATGGGAAAGGAAAAAGCAATCCAGGAGCCCTGACAGGAGTTCTGTGACTTGTTCAGATGGAGAGGGTCAGTTCCTAAAGCCAGCTGTTGACTGTGCTGATTTTAATACAAATGAGTATCATTTTAGGTAAATCCAAAGATGTTGAATGTGAGAAATGAAAAAAAAAACTAAACCAATTGAATTTTGAGCTGTTCAGACCTCCAGTCATTTTACACTTAAATCTTGCAATGCATTCATTGTTGCATGGGATTAGGGAATTATTGTAGAGATAAGCAACTTCCCCATAGGAAGACCTTTTGGTTTCTGGAGGTATAACTCCAAGGTGACATGGCTAACTGGCCTGTGAAAGCAGAAATGGCAGCACAGACTCAAAAGCGTGGCTTGTAACTCAATCCTTTCCACCAGCAGCACACTGCTTGACACAGGTCACTGCTGGGATGTGTGTGGCCATACCTTGGCAGAGCTAAGATTCAAAACTGAACTTCGATTCTTTACTTCTCAAATCTGTGCCTGTCCTCTTTATACTAGTAGGATTTAGTGTCAGTTTGTAACTATCACAGATTAAGGCTGCACAAGGCTTTTGGGGTTCCTGGGTTGGAAAATACTGTAAGGCTTAATATTTCCATCAAAGCCCTGATGACTATACAAGATTTTAGGCACTTCCACTAATTGTCTGCTATGTTCATAAACCCAGCTGGCTGTCATCATAGACCTGTAATTCATTCTACATACTGCTTATCATTTTAGAATTGTCTTTAATACAGGAGGCTTTGTTCTTGCACTTTCTTTAAAAAAAGCCAAGTTAATCCAAATGATACAAGTGACTGGTGGAGTAGCTTCTGCTGAACCTCTCTCCATTGTTTAGCCACTCTTAATCAGTTCTACAGCAGGCATTTGTTACAACTGTGCAGGTACATACAAAACCTGTCCAACCTGAATGCCCTGTCTATGGAAAATTTTCAGGCATGCCATTAAAGCATCTACTGGTGCAGTTAAAAGTACAGTAGACCTGCACTGATCACATTTGTCATCCCATTATCAGTCAGCTCAGCAAAGTTAAAGGGTGACATACAGAATGTGTGTGACCACATAGAAAGTTTTGGAGCAGCATCATTAGGGATTGGAGTCAGTTATAAATGTGGGGAGGTTAGCAGCAGGCAATGACTACTTTGAGAACAGAAAATCGCCTTTTCCAAAGCTCAGCAAGGTGATGTAGAGGAAAAGTTGATGCTCAGCAGGTCAGAGGGCCTCAGTACACAGAGGAAAAGGAAATTCTGAAGTCAGCAGCTGACTGATCATGAATTCCCAGCTACCAAGTAGCCAAACAAAATTTATGTTTCCCTTAATCAAATGGTCTTTCCTCCATGTAGACTTGTAAGAACTGTTTCCTGCTGGAGCATCTATAAAATCAATAGCCAGCCTTTAAAAAGGGAAAACTTCTGCATCCAACACTGTCACACTGTTTAAGGGCCCTGAGGATCTAAGTTGGAAGGCAAACTCAACCAAACAGACCAAAAAACCCCACCTGACTGAGTTCCAGTTAATGCTCTGTACAGCTACTACTCTTTCAAAACACTGAGCAATTCTAGTAAAGTGATGACTCTTTACCTATTAAAAATGATGAGTCTTTTGGCTGCATTGTTTGAATTTGGTACAAGGAGTTCCAAATCCTAACTCCAGGGCCAAAAGTTAAATTTCTCTTTACGTTTAGCTTCACGAATACCTACTTTGAAATATCTGAAGCCTCCTGAAGAGATTTGGTAACCAGCACAGTTATTGCCCTGCTTCACAAAAATGATTGTGCAGAAGGGTCAAAGAAAAGGCTGTCATGCAGAAATCAGCATCACCTCTGAAGAACATATACACAGAACTGCTCACTTGGTTCCTCTTGAACAAAGGGAACAGTTTTGTCTGCTCTAACACTACCTTCCTGTGCAGAGCAAGTGGCGGCAGGAAAGGATTCTTAGCCCTGTGTGGAGAGAGTAAGAAGGGACAGAATGGGAATATCTGATAATCCTTCATTGTGGCTGTCACTGGCTTTCTTTGGTTAGAAGCATCTGGCAACACAAGACAGAAATTTGTTTAATTCTCTTGTGTTCCTGCTTCAGCCTTTCCTTTTCAAGCCTATACAGCCTTGACAACAACTGAGCCATTGCTCAAGAGGGAAATGCTGTGTGGATCAGCCCTAGCAGCATAAAATGAAAGTCTGTGTGCAAACCACAGATCCTGCCCCACTTTAAAGACAAATATAGGACCACTGTGTCGAGCATCTTACATTCTTGGCTGTCAGACAGCAGTGGAATAATAAGATTTACAATTCTGTAATTAACTTCAGAACTTTGGAGCAACACGCCTGGCACGCTAAGGGTTTTCATTTCCCCAACAGGCAACTCTAGCTGTGCTACGCTTCAACATCCGTCATGTTTACTAATCTTAGTCTGACCCCTAGTGAGCTGTCACAGAATAATCGGATTTATCAAACATGAGGCAGCTTCCTGAGAGGCAGCAACCACAAAAATAAGTAATTTCTCCCCTTTTCAGTTCTGGGTTTTGTTTGCATTTTTTCCCTTAAAAATACTTGGTTACTATTACTTGGTAGCCTACTGTAAGAAAAAGTGAAGAGTCAACTCAGAACTTGTAAGGCTTTCTTCTGAAGGTCAGGGTGTGAAAGAGCACACATGACCTAGTATCAAATTAACTTTTTTCTGCATATAAGGTGGGGTTTGCATCCTTCCCCTCCTTCTTTGTTGTTTTTTTTTTTTTTTTTTTTTTTTTTTGTGCAATCAGAAACTGCTTCTTCAGAGTTATGAGGGATTTATGTCTCTGAAGGAGATGAAGTGCAAGTTGCATCTGGTTAGATAGTAAGTTTAAATTAAGAAATACCTTCACAAAAAAAAAAAAAAGGCATAAGTTAAAGCAATAAACATGTTTTGAAGGACCTAAATAACTTGCACGATTTTTCAAGCTGTTAGAAGCTTCTAGGTTTTTGTCAGCTTCAACCTCAGCATTTTGTTCATACTGGATATTTCTTGCTCAGTGTGTTTATGCCAAGTAGTTACAGGCCAAAATATAATCACTGTGCGCTTGCCTTGGCAGTAACACAAGCACTGTAAAATTTTTATGGATTTTTTTTCACTGCATGAAGATCCATCTATCAAGCACACTGACAAATTAAAAAAAGTAATTTGCCCAACATCCAAAATGTACCCGTGAGAGTTCAGGCGTCTCTTTTTTTTTTTTCCAAGTACTTTTCTGTAGCTGTAGCCAAGAGGAATATCTCAGTATTAGTACTCTCTGTCTATGGTTTTGGTGTACTTCTGTCACTCACAGTTTGCGCAAGATGTGGTTTTCATACCTATTCCCATCTTTCTGCCCCTTCCAGGCATTTTGAAGTTTGTGGAAATCACGGTTAACCTCCTGGTGCTGATTTGCGTGGGCGCTTCCCAAGCCTCCGTTGCAGGCTTCACATCGTCCCTTGGAGGCCTCGGATCCTTTAACCTGAATTGGGCCTACAGCCCCTTTGAGGGCACGGAGCTGCAGGAGGTGAGGGAGCTGGACATGCAGTTCACCCAGATGAGAGCCCCTTGCGTGTATGGCGGAGTGGCCTTCAGCCTGACAGCAGCCACGCTCACCCTTGTCTTCCTTGTCGTGGGGGCAAAGCCCATCCAGCAGCTCCGGACAGGGCTGCTGGTAGGGGAATGTGCCTTCAGCCTGCTGGCCAGCCTGGTGTACCTGGTGGCCGTGGGGCTCTACCTGCACTTTGTCACGCAGGTGAACGCCACCGAGGTGTGCAAGAGGCGTGAGCGGCTCTACGCGCGCCGCGGCTACACCTCCATGAACTGCGCCGTCCAGGGCGGCGACGCGGCCGTCGGCCTCTTCGGGGTCGTCGCTTCCTGCCTGTACTTTGCCAGCTTTGTGGTCTGCATCCTTGCTATCCGCACCGTCCGGGCCTTCCAGAGGCACGCAGCCAAGGCTCAGCACAGCCTCAAGGGCAACGTTGGAGACAGAAGTGTCAGAAACCACCACGCCGTGCACAGGACCTCTGAAAGCTCCCACAATGTCCAGGCTCTCGCCACATTAGTGTGAAATCAGCTCTGGGGTTGTGCCAGAGAACTGAGGCTTCAGCAAAGGATGGACACTGGCAAACAGGCAACCAGCCCACAGTGTATTTTCCTACATGGTCCTGAACTGTGTGTTGAATCACTGATTATAACCGTGCTGCTCCAACATGACGTAATAAAATCGACATTGAGTGACTATTTTAACAAGGATTTTTGCATCGGTCTCTCAAGCTGGACTCCTGCATTTAAAATATGTTTGATTGTAATGTTTTCATCCTGCACAGAGCAAATTCAAACAGCAGTGGGCTTTTAACAGGTTACAGCTGCATTGCTGCCAAACTTGTGCTAACAACCACTTCCTTTCCTCTTCTGTGACATAGGGAATTGAACACACAGCTAGGATGGACAGCTTTCAACAGATCCTGTGCCTGTTGTGTGCCTGCTCCTTTATCCTACAGTGCTTACAAAGCAAAGAACACCCGAGTGCCTCTGAGAATCGTATCCAAAGTTACACTTGTGACCTTTTTTGCCTGGGCTAGTGAAGCGTTTTATCTTTTGAGTCACGGGGGTTGACACATGCCGATCATGTGCTCCCTGAGGAATGCCGCTGGGGGAACTAGCTGCAATGTCAAAGGCAGCATTCAGGGTCCTTATCCAGTTTCCTACTACATTTTCCCATCTCACTGAGCACAGATCAGAACCTGAGAGGCATCACACTGGTCAGGTATCAGCTTAGTAAAGATACTATTTGTTTCTGTAAGCACCTAAAGAAGGTTTGGCTTGCCGACTCCACAGCCACTGGTGGGCAGAGCCTGAATGGGAACTTGCTGCCTGCCCTGGGAATGCTGTAACAATGACAGAAAGTACGCATATCCTTCCAATATCTAAACAGGCAAAGCATGAGTGAACAGCAGATAATTGTATGCCCCAGGGTTGAGAAAATAAATTTTAGAGAACATCTTTCAAGAGTTCTTTGTTTGAGGCAGATGAAATAGATCACTGGTCTTCAAAGATGAGGGAGTGAGAAGAAGAAAAGGCTGTTCTTGAAGTGCATAAGATCTGTCAGGTTGAGAGGAGGGGCAGCTCTGGCCATTTTCATTCTTTTCAGTTTTGTCTGGCTCACAGTCATTGCCCAGATGAAGCCTTTTTGAACCACAGTAGAGCTTATTTACTGTATACTTCATACATACACATATGTATAGACACACAGGGAGAGATCTCAAAGGATTGTGTTTGAGGCCAAACAAGAAAATGTTATGGTTCTGATTAGAAGTGATTACATGAGCCTGTACAATAAGTATCATTTACATAATTCCTTAAACATCTCTTTAACACTTTGAACACCAACAAGCTCCATAGCATTATTATGCTTATGGAGAGACAGGAATAGAGTTTTCCCAAACTTGCTATGACTCACAATTGTCATAGAATCAGGAAATTAGGATTTTGATTTCTAGCTCTTTGCCAAAGCCCAGACCTTCTTTGGTGTGCTGTATTGAGCTGCAAAGTCTGTTCCAGGGATGTCTGGGCATGCAGCTAAAGCCACAGCTGACCACTTGTTGGGCATCTCTGCCTGCACTCCTGTTCAGTGCTACCTCTACACCTTGCACAGTTTGAAAGCAGGCTTAGTTACACAGTGACACACTGTTATTAACTTATGCAAACAACAAAAAGCAGCACCTTGAAGTGACAAATTCAAAAGATTAGAAAATGTTGCAGGTAAGAATGCATAAATTTAAATCAGTCCTTAAATACATGCACAATATGAATTCTAATCTCAGGGCTTCTTACTCTGTCTCATTCATTTTTGGATGCTTGCCTGTCATCGCTATGTAAAAGCAACAATCTTCTTGGGAACATCGATTTGGGGGCGTTTTTTTGCTTGTCTCTTTTTTCCCCTGTGTCTGGTAAAGGCCTCATTTGCTGCAAGGTAATTCAGTCTTTAGAAAATGGTGCACAGAGCTCCACTGTGGACTGTTGCTGTAGTGTCCCTCCCTTGGACACCTGAGTCCCTCACAGTCTGTTCATTTTGGGTCCCTTTCCTGTTAGCAGGAGAAATTTTATGTGTTTTACATGGAGAGTCAAAAAGTAGGTGCTGAATACAGGTCAGTCCCAGTCACATTGTCTCAGCTCCTCACCCAGTGGCCTCCCTGCACTCATCATCCCCTCATGTTTCTAACTTTTACAGCCTCAAGTTTATTCCTTATAACAAAACTAATTCTACTCTCTTTTAATTTAAAATGGTTCCCCTTTGTCCTGTCACTACAGGCTCTAGTAAAAAAATCTCTCTCCACATTTATCAGACCCCCCAATATATATTTTTATATATTGAAAACTAAAAGGGTCTTCCCAGAACCTTCTTTTCTTCAGGCTGAACAACCCCAACTCTCAGTCTGTCTTCACAGCCAGCTGCCCTGGTCATTGTCCTGGCCCTCCTATGGACTCACCCCAGCAGGTCCATGTCCTTTCTGTGCTGGGACCCCCAATCTGGATGCAGCACTCTGGGTGGGGTCTCACCAGAGCAGAGCAGAGGGCAGAATGCCCCCCTTCACCCTGCTGGGCATGCTGCTTTTGGTACAGCCCAGGTTGAGATTTGCTTTCCGGGCTGCAGGAGCACACTGCCAGTTCAAATCCATTTTTTCATGCATCATTTTTTATCCCCCCTATCCTTCTCCACAGGGCTGCTCCTGATCCCTTCACCACCCAGTGTACCAATATCTGTACTGATATTGGTGATTGTCCCAACCCAGGTACAGGACATTGCACTTGGCCTTGTTTGAACTTTGTGAGGTTCACATTGGCCCACTCCTTAGGGCTGGAGACCCTGACAGGTGGCTGTGGATGGCATCTCTTCCCTCAAGCATTCCAGCTGTCAGCTTGGTGTCATCAACAAACATACCGAGGTCCTGCAACACTGCAAGCAGAGGGACCCCAAAGAAAGCCACAGCCAGTGATTGACAGTTTCTTGAAAGTTTTGTGCCTTGAATTAGTTTCCTTCCCCGACACCATGAAAAAAAGTTTATTAGGAAATAATTGTGCAGAGGAAATAAACAGTGCTGTTTCCTCCACTCACCTTCACAGAGGGAAGTGGAGGAGAGGAGAGGGGAAAATCTCTCAGAAATAGTTCTCAGAGGACTAAGGCAGGAAAGCAGAAGCTTTCTTACCTGTTGGGGTGAAGGACAACCCAAATACATCAGAGCAATCCAAACCACTCTGCTTTCCAACTGTAACAACACCATGCTTGATGTCCTCTAGAAGACATGAAAGTCTTGACTGTGTGAGCTTGGAAGGTGTAATACAAGAGCAGAGATTGTCCAGCAGACACATAGACTAAGGCTGCAACAGGCTGTCATCCCCAGCTGCCATTGCAGGTGATCCTTTTTCCAGGGCAGATTAGCCTTTCCACTTTCTGCTGGAGATGGCTGTGCCTGACCATTACCTCTGAACAGCAACTGCTGGTTGGTATGGGACAATAATCCACATTTGGACCAGTGAACAAAGGCAGGGAAAATGGCTCCTATCTTTGAGCCATTTCTTTGAGCCTTTCCCTGCTGCTTGCCCTGTGCATACATGCGTGTGCATTGCCTGCGTGCAGCCCTCAAGGTCAGCACTGAAAACAGGCTCAGCTGTTTCTCTGACACAGGCTCTGACAGCCTAATTCACCTGCAGCCAAAGACTGCACACAGCCATCACCCTCAGTCCCTCTGGTAAGGGGGATCCTCAGGGTGTATCCAGCCCTCTTGTGACCACAACAGCTCCTCACCTGCTGTGAAGGAAACAGGGATAGCAAAGGCCAAACCTGCCCTTTTGCAAGAGTCTGTCCTGTGGGTAAACAGCAAAGCATCTCTCAACCTCACAGCCTTGGGTACAGCCAGAAGCCTTCTGGCACACCAAGCCTTTGCTGAACCTTCACAAAGAGGATTAAAATGGTTACCATCCCTGGAGATGCAAGGAAATGGATGCAAGTTGCAGGGTGAACTGGAGCTGCCTGGCAGGAGAAAAGCCCCACTGCAGGTGACAGGTCACTAGTGAAAAGAGCTGAGCTGAGTAGCTCATTCATCTCAGAGTTCCCTGTGAGACTCCTGGCCAGCCCTTTTGGATTTAAACCATCAATTTCCATCAGTCTGATTCAATGTGTGAGCAAACAGCTTTAGTCAGTCAGAGGGAAAAGCCTCCAGCTGAGCCCCCCAGCATTAGCTACCCACAGAGGGACCCCCTTCCCCATAGAAGAGTCTCAGAGAAAAACAGTCTGTCTTTGAAAAAAATGTGTCTCCATGCCCTAATCTTGAGGAGGAAACAAAGGGCATAAGATATTTAGGGTGAGACAGATAGAAAAAAAAGGAAATAGAGAGCAGGAAGGAGGGGAGGGAATCCTCTCCCCTGATCCTGCATCCCAAGATTGAGTAAACTGCCGTGAAAATTTCATCATGCTGGGCTGTGGACCTTTGAGCACCCATTTTCCTAGATGTGTCCTTTATTTAAACAAATTGATAAAATAGTTCACTCTGGGGTAAATCTTGTCCAGAAGAAAGCAAATCAACTTCCAAGGACACAGCTCTTTTGTTTCAGTGTGAAAGTCAAAACTGGGGGGGTGGAGGACAATGAGGAGAGAGGACGTTTAGTCTTCCAAATAAGCTTAACATAGCCTTTACATTTCCCAAATAATTAATGTATCTGGAACTGGAAATCTGGTGCTGCTGGAAGATCTGCATGTATTAGGGCATTGTCATCCTGCTGCAGAGCAGCTCTAAGGGGGAAGAACCTTTGTACCCATCCGCAGAGAGGAAATTTTCAGGTAAGCAGAAACAAGAAGCTCTCCTATTTTCTTAATGACAAAAGATAATTAAAAGAAAACATTCCCACACGATAATACATTTTATCCCAATTTAAGCTTTCTATGTGAATCCTCCAGAAAAGCGTTTGAGTGTATCCAATGTGCAGAAACAACTAGGGACACAAACCGGTTGTACAACAACAGAAACTGAATTCAAGGCTTAGCGTTAAGAAGAATCAGGATCTCAGTTTACATGGGAAACTGCTTTAAATTGATGAGAATACATACAGGGATTAGAACACTAAAGAACAGTTTGAATGAAATTTTTCTTTCATAATCCATGTATTTTACTCCTAGTGCAGACCTGCCTTAAGTTACTCTTTTGGTAGTTTTCCACCACAATTCACCATAGAGTTAAGCAAAGCTACAGCTACACCTTCAGAAACTCAGATCCCTCAATCACATTTGCCAAACTTGGACACCTCCTTGTCTTTTTCAAGACTCAGGTGAGTTATTGAAGGGCACTATGAGTGCATTGTTTATGACAGCTGTGACATTTGTCATTACTCTTCTCCTTCAAATAGTCCATCTCCCAGAAATGGTGGCACTCAGTGTATTGCAGCGGCTTAATGCCAGCACAGCATAAAAACTGTCACAGATGCTCAGCATCACCCGTCATAAATAAAACATGAGACCCCTCGCAAGGTCCACCAGTTGTCAAAACGTTTGATGTAATTGGTTCGGGCATGTGACAGTGCAAAAGGGGCAAGTCACAGGATGCCCTTCATTACTACAAATGGTTTATTGATTCCCTGGGATGTCTTTTGCACACAAACTGCACCTGCTACTGAGCTCCCCAAAACTGAGGCCGTGCTGAAGGGCTCAAGTCTGGGAAACGCCTGCATGTGTTTTACAGGTAATTAGTTTTTCAGAAGGATGTAGAAAGGCTCATGAGACAGATGCACACAGGTGCAAAGAGGTGCATTTCTTGCTTCAGAGGGTAAAAATAATTCCCCAACAAGATGGCCCTATCACAGAGTCATTGAGGTTGGAAAAGACTTCCAAGATCAAGTCCAGCTGTTAACCTAGCACTGCTGTCTTCACCTCTAAACCATGTCTTCAAGTGCCCACAGCCACATCTTTTGAACACTTCCAGCAATGGTGATGCCACCACTTCCCGGGGCAGCCTGTTTCAATGCCTGAGCACACTTACAGTAAAGCATTTTTTTCTAAACCTACCTCGGTCCAACCTGAGGCCATTACCTCTCATTTTTTTACTCAGGAGGAGAGGCCAAGCCCACCTGGCTACACCCACCTTTCATGCAGTTGTAAAGAGTGATAAAATCTCCCGAGTCTCCTTTTCTCCTAAACAAAGCAGGTCCCTCAGCTGCTCCTCATCAGACTCGTGCTCCAGACCTTCACCCGCTCCAGTGCCCTTCTCTGGAAATGCTTCAGCACTTGTGCAACTTAAAGGGGATTCAGATTTTTCGACTGTTGTGAATCAGCTCTGACGGGGAAGATTTGGCAGTTTATTGCTCCAAATAAGTAAGACATGCTGGGATCGAGATCTCATTGCACATGGTTTGCTAGGACTACGTGAGATCTTGCCAAGACCTTGTCTTACCTGGCAGCACTGCAGGTGCTCTCCTGAGTTGTGAGGTGCTCTCAGGTGTGGCTTCCCTGGCTCCTTCAGCTCTCACATCCTTGTTCCGACCCACAGCAAAAACTTCCAACACTCAGGAGGCTTGTGACAGCCCTCAGTCTGTGTGAAGCAGAGTCCTGCTATGTCAGTGTTGCTGCCTTCCTTGATCATCTGAAGAAAGGCTTTTCCGTGCCTCTGGTGCTCCTGCACGGCTCGCACGATGGGAGCACAGGGGTGCAGGATGCAGCCGCTGCTCTGGCAGCCGCCAAGGAGGAGGATGGTCCTGTCCCGCGGTAACACGAGGGGGAGCCCTTGCAGCTCCCAATTAATAGAGACAGCAGGAATACGCCTTTCCCCACCTCAAATGCAAACGCCCAGTTCCTCATCAGAAAAAATACAGCAGAAACAGGAAAGCCATCTCTGATCGTTTTCACAAGGGCATTGCTCCTTCAAACAAGTGCAAGCCACAGACCACTGGGGAAGATCATTTGCTATGGATCCACTTCCTACACATCCCTATTTCTGATGGCGCAGGATGGTCTGGGGACATCCTTTCCCATGTTCTTGTCTCCAAAGCATTCAAAAAATGCCAGGGAATGACTTTGCTGATACCTGAGCTGATTCTGAACAGCAAAAAAACAAATTCTGAAAATTTGTGGTCAAATTTGGCCCAAGAGAAATGAGAGAACAGAAAAATCTTTTTACCCCTTGTTAAGTGAAACTACCATAGATGACTTGCCAAACTTTGCTTTCAGGGAGATTTGCTGCTTTCAGGAGGGCAGCTCTGGCCACTTTAAAAAGACACAGCAGTTTTTGCTCTTCCTTGCCACCCAATTTTAAATACATTTGAGTAGAGTACTTCACTATGTATTCAATGCACTATTCTGTGCACTGTATGTCACTATATATTCTGTAATTTCAGGATCAAGGTAAGTACTAACTGCAAGTGCACCTACTGCAGCATTTTTTTCCCCACAAAATGCTGGCGTCTCTCTCCTTAAGAAGGATTAAAATGAAAAAGCATCTTACAAGTCACAGACTTCTGCTACACCAGTCTCTCTTCATAGTTCTGCATCCCAATTTCCTTTAAAGCATTCAACAGCATACATTTAATTAGCAAAACAATCCCATCTGTTCCACGAGTCAATACTGACAACTTTATGGTTAAAACACATTTATTTCTCTTGGTGCAGCTGTGCTGAATCTGACGAGGGGAGAAGAGCCTGCTGTGCTCAGAGCGTTGTGTCTGGTGCCCAGGCTCTCATCACAGGGCTGCTGGCACTGGGAGCTCCTAAAGGCCTCCAGAGCCCCGTCCCTACCCACTGATAGCCCCTGGGACACCCCTAAGTTACCCACATGCCCTAAACATAAACCTCCAAAGACAATTCTGCAGAACCACTGGTAAAAGATCCCTTTTCTCTCTGTTTCTTTAAGTTTTAATGAGAGATGCAGAAGAACAAGCTTAAACAAAAATACCAAATGCACCAGAGGCTGTGATGAGCAGTAAGGCATTGGAATTGAGACCCTAATGGGCAACAGGGCAAGAAGAGCCAGATGAACTTCATCCACCAGCAGGAACTACTTCCCAGCCTTGAGACTACATACTTCATCCTCTCCTCCAAAGCCTGACGTGCAGGAATCCACACTCTGATTGTAAATCAGGCACCCTGAATCTCCTACAGCAGAAAGCCTCAGGGGATCACCTGCCCCTGCATCTCCCTATGAGGGAACAGACCAGTCCTGCCTGTCCCAGGTCTTTGTCACTCTGCAGTTATTATACAACAGCTTCCTCATGCCGTCATGCTTCTGATGAGCTCTTGCAGTTTAAGTGTCTCCCTTTGTCTTACAAAATTAAAAAAATATGGAAAAAGATGAGATAGTGTCTGCCTCATTCAGATCCTGCCTCAGTCTCAACCTAGAGGGCAAGTTTAGCTCATGGCATGAGATAAAAGGTAGGACGAGGTATCCAAGTCAACCACAGGTGAATCCAAACTTGTCAGCCTGAGAAAGAATGATCTAAAGGATGAACTGTTGACCTCAACAGGAATGGAAATACAAATAAAACAGTCTGGATAAAAGCAGAGACCAATCATTTAAACCAGAGACTTGGAGCAAACAAGGAGCTTTTTCTGCACTGATGTCCTAGATAAATGGTATACTGATTCTGTCCTGGGGCTGTGATTAATCCATTTAATATTTGGGGGTTTTCCACCCCCATCTTTTGACTGAAATGGCTGCAAAGAGTTACTTGCTCTCAGGCAGCAGCCAAATTTTAACTTTCAGCTTTCCACAGAAGCAGCAGTGTTGTTAGGCAGGGCATTTGAACACTTAATGCATCAGTGTAAGGCAAAGGAAAATGCAAGTAATCAAGAGGAAACAGATTGGTTCATGCAGCACCCCATGAAACCCTCAGTGCAAGCACAAAGGTAACAAATCTGTAAGACAAAGCAATTACTGCAACAATAGCAGACGTTAGCCACAAACAAGTCAATTGAACTAACAAAGCAGGGCAGTAAAGCAGTTTAACAGAGGAAAGTAAACATAGAGTCATTTAACAGATGCCAAGACTGTCCTGGTTCCAGCTGAGCCCAAAAGATATTTTTGCCACCTTCTGGCCATGTAGCTCCCCCGTGCAGCCAAAGCTCTGAGGGACCTGACCCAACAGCACTGCTGAGAACTGTTTGACTTGAGTGACTTCTCCTCTTAGAAAAAGCACATCTCTCCACTAAGGGTTGGCAGCATCCAGGGAAATCAGGTGGATGAGGCTGAAGTTACTGTTCTGTTCACTCCTGTGAATCCTACTGCTTTGCTTGAATTGATTCAAGCCCTCCTGCCCCCCAGCCCAGCACACCCTTCACGGGGTTATCCCAACCAACCCACTCAAGCGCACAGTTGCAAGCCCAGACCTGCAAGGATGCACCTGAGAGGCACCATCCATGACTAGTGCAGAGATGCAGAAATTACCTTCAGAGCCAAGTGTGACATTTCATTAACATCCAGACCCACACAGAAGTGCTTCCAAAGCAGCAAAGTTATGCTTAAAAAATAAATATGTACAATTTGCTGGAAAATTACATGTATGAGTTGTAAACACGAGGGCTGGTGATGAAGCTAAGCTTGCTATGAAGACATGACTTGAAGCAAGACTTATGGGGCACTACAGTAGCAGCACATTCTGTAGATGTGAGGGAAACAACACGTATGGATGCAGCGGCACGCTCCGAGGCCAGTAAGCCAGAGGAAGGCGATCCACCATGGCACTGGTGGCCATCACGGAGGTGGTGGTGCCACAGGCTGAATGCACAGGCAGGATGCCAACAAGCTATTCTGGCACAACAGTGCATTACATTAGAGCACTACGGGCAGAAAGCAAGAAAAAAGCTTTTATGGCTCTTAACAAAAGGCTCGCGTTTACAAGCACAGAAGCCACTCAGTTATTTCTCAATAGTAACGCAACTTTCTGTTTAAAATTATCTTCGAGGAAATAATGTGAATATGTTCATTTCTCTGCCATTAGCCATCTACCTCCTCCTATTCATGCATTTCTGCTTGTCTCAAATACAACTATCAGCAAGTTTCAAAGGACATCCAAGGTTTTATTATAAAGGTAATGGGGTTCTACATTTTCCATGGCTGAAAGTCTTCTTTTTAGCTCCCAGCCATCGTCCCTGCTACAGCTGTGAAGTTCTGCAAACAAATCCACCTCTCTGAGTCAGATAATTCCCAGTAGGTCAGAACTGTGCAAAACACACTGTGAACATAACCCAAAAATCCTGTGCAGTATTAGTCCGTATAGATGCAATCAGTGACGTTAGCTTCAGCTCCCATGAGGTGAGAACATGCTAACCCCCTTCTGTGAAAGGGGATGGCAATGTCCAGAAAAAATAATGAGTTACAAACACCGTACCTTGTTTTTCAAGCCCCAGTTTAAAGCCAGGACAAAACACCTTTTGTCCTTGTTTAAAAATAAATGCTATTTACAAACACACAGCAAGCCATCCAACCTACCAATCTAGCCCAACGCGTGACACAAAGCCCAACAGAGGGATGAAGTCGTCCCTATGAATGCATCAATCCTTCACATTGTGACTTACGAAGAGAGGCTACTATCACAGCCATCTTTTATCAAGGCAGAGCAAAAATCCAAAGGTACAGCTCCTCCACCAAAATCCTGTCACTCTGCTGCCACAGAAGCCCTGACTCCAGGATGCTGCTGCTGCTAACTTTACAGAAGGCACCAGGCTGAAAGGGGCAGCCTTCAGCGGACTGTCAGTTTTGACCATCTACACTTCAAAGGGCATCAGGAGGGAAAGCACAGTGTCGCCTGTAAGCAGTGAATGCCACAGGGGCTGGCAAGTTCTTGGGAGTCTGTCCTTCCAGTGGAGGGAAGGGAAAGTCTTTACAGAGTCTATGTGCATTAGCTTGGGAGAAGGGGAGTATCATTTGTCAGTGCTGAGCCAAAATTTAGCTCACATGCAACGGTTCCCCTTCCACCACTATTCTGCCCTCTGCTCTCTCTCTGGGGTATCCCATGTGCAGCACAGCAGAGACACCTCAGCACTGAGACCACAGACAGTGGCAGCAAGGTTACTCCTCCACCAGCAGCAGGAAAATTACAAAGGTAGTGTCCTTGCTTGCTATCACCTTCAGTCTCAAGCAGCACCAGAACAGAAGGGAAAAAAAAAGAGAACATTTTCCATGGACAATTAATCAATTCAGCAAAATCTGAAATATACAAACTGATTACCAAAGAACACTTAAGAGTTACTGACCAATAAACCATAAACCTTTTTTGTTTAAATACATTTTTAATGAGTTTTCTTTAAGAAAGATTATTTTGAAGCTCAAATTACAATGAAGTACAGTCTTCTAGATCCACAGTAGACAGTGCTATAAACATTTATCAAACCAGGTATTTTAATGTTTGCTCCTCTGTTATTATTAAGGAAAAGTAACCAAAAATCTTCTGTTAACAGCAATCCTGTTCTAACTTGGCCATTTCACCCTAGAACAGAATAAGGACAACAGCCTGTCACCACAGTCCTCTTCTCAAATACAGACCAAATGCCAAGAAGGGACAAGACACTGTCATGACTGCACACTTATTCAGCTTTTAAAGAATGAGAAGTAAAATGGAGCAGTTGGCTGGGGGCAATACTGAGAAAGTACATTGCACCTTTCCCACAGGAATCACAAAAAGATGCCCCTTTGCTACCAAAGTCTGATTGCCATCGAACTCATATTCATGCAGCACATTGGAGCAAATTTACATAGGTAGTTTTAAATTCACTTTTCTGCCTTCTCCTCATATTTTCTCTCTTCTCTCAGTATCCAATGCTTTCCTTCTACCTTTTGTTATCCCTTCATCATTTCTATCTTCAGTCACTCAGTCCCAGTGGGACAGAGCCAGAGCACACCGCTCCTCTTCAGTCTTCTGGCATTGTCAATACTGTGGCAAAGGGCAAATCAATAGTGCTGAATTAGTACCAAGAAAGAAAAAAAGGAAGAGGTCAATTCCTTAGAGAGTTGGTTTGTATCTTTTAAAGGCCACTTTGCACAACCTTTGAATTCTGAAAGTACAAGTGAGCTTCTGCAGTTAGTGTTAAAGTGTGATCGAGCTGAAAAAGTTTCAAGACTTCTTGGTTTAACTGAGCAGCACGCTGAGGAACCACAGCAAGCGGCTGTTTGAGAGCTGCTGCTCAGCTAGTCAGACATAAAAGCAGACATCAGGTGTAAATTTCATATTTATTATAACAAAAATTATGACATGTTCATTTGTGCATTCGGCTTTAATATAACTCTTGGTATGTAAATGTTCTACAGCAAATGAGCTCTATACAATCATGCTGGTTGTGGCAGCAGTAAGGAACACAAACAAAACGTGTCTGTAAAAGTAAGGAAAGAAAGAGACCGGAGGAAAAAGTGGGTTTCTTTCAACAGTCTACACCACCTGGGCTCTAGCTAACTTGTACACAGCCACACAGTCCATCACGCTTAATGACCATGGCCCAAAGAGTCACTTAAGAAAAAAGGTCAGTTTTTCAGGTTGTGTCCTTAATGCCAAGGCTACAAAACATGTAAGCATCACTATACAACACTGAGCTATTTACAGGAATTTCCCAATCAACTGTTCTCTCAGAGAAAATTAGTGAATCTCAGTGACTTAAGTCACCTGAAAGAGTAAAGCAACTCCTAGGAGTTAGTCTCCATATTCTACAAATGTCTATCATTTTCAAGACCAAAAAAAGCCTTTTCTCTCAAAGAAATACAGTATTACAATATTACTTAAATCATTTAGCACTGGCTACTGCCCTGCTTTTCGAACAAAACAAACAAGCCATTTTAAAAAATATTACATCATCATCTGTTTCTCAGCAATATATTAAACCTTTTTCTTTTTTTTCTTTTTTTTTTGTTTTGTTTTCATGTTTTTACACTTGATATGTTAAGGGAGGGTTAACTATTTTAAACTTTACCAGTCAAGCGTCTCTAGAAGAAAGTCAATGAATATTAAACCTAACAAACTGAAAAGCTGCAGTTATCTGTAGTGGCAGGATAAGGAAAAGGAAGTATATAAAGGAAAAGGATAAGGAAAACCCCTGCTGTAATGCAAGCCCACTGGGTCTCACAGTCAAGTCTCCTTATTTGTTAGTTTATTTCTGATCAGTAAATAGAATGGGTCATAGTGGTGTGTCATAATAGTCTGCCAGGTGGTCCATTGGATACTGCCTCTGCTGCTGTTGCTGCTGTTGTTGTTGTTGTTGCTCCTGGTGCTGCTTCATAATTTCCTTGACTTCTTCTTCAAGCTCTGGTGGGATAATGAACTGGTCATCAGGATCAGGTTGTGCTGGAGCAGCAAAGTAGCCCCCGGTTTTTCTGAGCGGCGCATCCGTCGCAACTTCAATTAAGTTATGGCTCCTCTCGTGCGGTGCCACAGAACCATTGCCCCGCCGGCGCCCTATTGTGCCCACGGCAGAATATTCAGCTTTCCTGGGAAGGCCGGGCTCATCTTCATTGGCACTGATGACGATACCTTCGTCACTGGCTTCCACTGGCACTTGGAGAAGCTGCTTCTCCTTCGCTCGGCTGCAGTGGATGTCCACCTCCACCTCCACGCGGCTGCCGTTGGTGAACACCCCCTCGATGGGCTCCTCGTCGTCACTGTCAAGGCCGTTGTCGGAGAAGGCGCTGGAGAAGGTGGCGCTGGAGAGCTGCCGCTGGAAGGAGCTGGAGAGGCAGACGGGGTGCAGCATGCAGCGCTGCTCCCCCGGGTAGGCCGGGCTGCTCTCGTTCATGGCCACCTGGGGAGGCTCGTCAGAGGCCGTGGACCCCACCTCGCTGCTCATTTCCGAGGTGGAGATCTCGCTGCTGATCTCTGAAGCCATGCCGCTGCTGGAGGACGGCATCCCGAGCGCGTCTGTGGGCCTGTCCTTGATGACCACGTTGACGGACTGGGGGAAGATGCCTGGGCTGGGGGGTGGGACCCCATTGAGCTCACAGCAGCAGAAGCTGTCCTCCGTCACGTTCAGCTGAACCACGACGGCGCTGATGCTGTCGTTGCAGCCGTAACTCTGGGCCAAAGTGCAAAGCTTCTTGGCAGCTGCCAGTGCGTCAGGCACGTTTCTGACGGCCTCAACTGCTTCATCCATGGAGAGGCTGTCCCACAGCCCCTTGCTCCCCAGAATGAAGAACTCATCTTGTGGAGTTAAGGTAATGGACTGGACGTGAGGGCGCGGCACAACACTTGGGTGAAGGAAGGTGTACCCCAAGATTCTTGTTGAATCTGTCACACCATTCACTTTGCCATCCTGAAATTAGAAAGAACAGGAAGTTGGCAACAAGACAGACAAGAATATACAGCACTTGCCTCTCCTTGTATTCTACTGATGGCTGTTTTTGCAGTACCCCCAACACTGCCATTCACAGACAAGGAGACAGACAAGCAAAGTGACTGGCAAGGAGGTGACAGAGCTGGAATTAGAGCGCAGCAAGGGCTGATTTGCAATCCTGTGCTGCACCTCCTACACCCGACTGATTTGTCATCAGCACCACCTATGCACAGACCAACAAAGCAGAAGGCTGCAACAAAGAGCCATCTATTCTGCTCCTGCAGCTGCAAGAGCCAACTGGACAAATCTTTAACCAGTGAGTCAGACTTATCCCTCCTCCACCCACGGTATCGGTATCTGGCTTTAGACAGAGCAAAGCAACACACATTTGATATAGGGGCAGGTCATTCAGCTACAAGTCTTCTCTTGCAGCTGTAAACAATTGTAGGTTTCATCTTGGCTCATCACTTTAGAAACCAAGGTTCATTTTTCAAAACCCTTTAAATTAAGCATGCAAGGCAAATGTAGCAGAGAGCAAGTCTGCGTTTCTCAGTCAGCTGAGTTGTAGTGAAATGTTTTACACGCCCCAATTACTTACTACATTTCCACTTAGATATGACATTTCAAAAGGGAGGAGGAGTAGTATCTGAAGGGACAACATCAGTAAAAACGGACACATTTGGGAAAAGAATCCCATGCACGTCCAAATCCCAGAATCCTGTCCTGGTTAGAATCCAAGCTGCCACAATAAGCAGAGCAAGTGTCTGAAACAGTAAGACTGGCTATCTGTCAGCCTGCTGGGGATAGCTGCACCCTGCTAATTGCGTATTCAAGAAGAACAGCAAAGGCGAGGATTTACACTCTTTGGGTCCAGCTAATAACTGTAGGGGTAATTATAAAGCAGAAAACCACAAAAATGTGAACCAAGACTAAAAAAGCTTCCTCTTTAAAATCACTCAAAAGAAAAAAAAGCCCTCATGTCAGCTTGTTAACTTTCCCCCTAGAAGGCTGACAGCAGTGATAAGTCATCAGTGTGCATGAAATCAGAGTCATCTGAAGATTCAGCCCAGAAATTCCCCTTTTCCTCTATGGAGCCACAGAATGAGGGTGCCTCCATGATGCACACTATGAGTGATTCCCTTTCAACTTGTCACGTTTGAGATCCCAGCCCTCACCTTTCCCAGGCAAGATCAACAGGCACACATGACTTACTCCACACACACATGCCCACCCTGCTCTCAGGCACACAGCAGGGAGGTTTCTGCCCTTTCTCTCACCATTAGGAGGATTCGATATTTATCTATTCCTGTGCATGTGTCACGCAAGGCAAAGTAAAACTGACAGCAGTGGCTTCAAGCTTCTAAGAAAGGAACAAATAGTTTTCTCCTCTCTCATGGTTCAGCTGAGCACAGGGTGAGTTTTCCTTTTGGGCAAGTGCTCTCTTCAAGAGCAGCCTGTCAAAGGGCAGTTCTGGGAACACAGCTCAGACAGCAAAGTCAGCCTGCCAGGAGCAAGGAGTCTCCTAAGGGAAGGACGGCACTGCTCCAAGTGTTCTGCCCTCTCATCCTTTTTAATTGGAAAAGCTCTCCATGACAGTTCCAACACAGCAATTCCTCTCCCACTAGAAGGAGAGTATCTGCTTTCCTGTTTCAATGCAACATGCTCACAGCTGCTCACTCTTAAAAGCTAATCAAAATCCAGCATGGAAACGGAATGGAAAAGCAACTTGACTCCATGCTATGAATCACCTTGAAAGGAAAAGTGCAACTGAGGAACCCGCACCATGAACACTACCTCCTAGAGTTTACTGATATCAACATGTAATTTCATGCACTGCTGTGCAAATGCTCTTCAAAGAAGCTGCAAGTTGCAACAGTCCCCAGCAGTTCTCTAACCTCTGTGATAATGGCCTTATGCTGCTTAATCCTCTTCAGCTCTTCTTCACAGCTCATCACGTAACACCTGGACAAAGGCAGAGGTTTCCCATTCCGGCAGAGAACGGTTTGGCACTTCCCCACATTTGCTGAGGTTAGCGTGAAGCATCCACCAGGGTCCATGGGATCATGTTTTATATGGCAAAGGACAGCAGAGCCTCCAAGTTTCTGTCCAGCTGTTCCAAGTTTCCTGGAATTTAAACAAAACAGTGATTGTTCATTAATTGGAAAACAAGTATTAGGGCGCTGCAGAGAAACAGCCACTGTTCCACAACCAGAAACATTCAGGGCACTGCATCTACTGGATCACTGGGACTGAAACAAAGTCTCCACTGAAGACTGTGACACTACAGCACCAGCACCCCAGGGATCCCACGTGCAACTCTTAGGCAGGGTGTTATTTTCACAAATGCAGATACTCAAATATGCTCAATTTTAGAAAAAAAAAAAATCTTTGTACTTCTGAGAGTTTCATGTCTGTTCCTTTACATCTTTACATCCTTGTTTTAAAGGTCAGATAGAGCTTTCTTTGGCTTCTGAAGCTATAGATCTTATTATAAAAATAATAATTCTGACTGTAAAAAAACTCTACTTTTGAGCAAAAAGCAGAGGTTTACTGCTTTGTGGTATCTTCAGCTCTTAAAAGTTGTCAAATTATGACCAAAAAAATCACAGTGGCTGTGAATTCCACTGTAAGAAGGTATATTTTTCATTTATACTGTTAAGAAAGTTCTTAGAAATGTTTAAGCCTGTTTTTCCAGCAGAAGCCATAGTAGGAAAAGGACCAAAAAAAAAAAAAAAAAAAAAAAAAAAAAAAAAAAAAAAGAATAAAATTGAAGTTTTCAGATGCCTGCCATTAAAACGTCAATTAATCTCAATATTAGACTGTGAAAAAACATCCATCCTCCCCAGCAGCTTGTTTATCACGATCTTACTTCTATAGTAATTAGAAAGCTAATTACCAATATTTATGTTAAGGCTAGGTATAGCTAATAAGAACTTTAGATTCAAAATCCTGTAGACAAAATGGACAACTAAATTTGCAACTGAGCCTCAATGTGCTTTCTACATTATTTTTTAACAAAAAGAGTCTAGGAGTGCTACATATCATCTGTAAGCATCAGTGAATGGCTAAATGCAACTGGAATCAAAATTATTTCTGGTTCTCCAAAGAAATGGTCAGCTGATTTTGATTTCAGACAAAAAAAAAAAAAAAAAAAAAAAAAAAAAAAGAGCTTTTTGTAGGAATGCCACATTTCTCGTAAATTGCATTAGTAGCAAACAAAACCACTTAGTAAGTACTTTCAGTACTCAAATTTGTTATTATTTTTGAATCTTTTAAGTATATAGCAACCACTTTCTCACTTAGCAGTCTGAGGCACTTATAAGCAATTATGGGAAGGGAGTGTTTTCTCCCTTGTGTTTGTAAGATTCAATGCCACCCTACTGCTTCCCTATCTTCCCCCAGTACAACTTCGGTACTTTTCCTTTCCGACGGTGCAGCAATTCAATGATAAACAATGCTACTTTTAATTTGATCCATTTACTCAGTCTCTAAGCTGCTTATTTGCCTCCCCCTCTGTTTCCCTGGCCTCTTCACTCTCCTCTATTCAATTCCCTTCATACTCCTCCTTCATCCAGTGTCTCCCTAGGCACAATGTCTTCCTCTGTCCAGAACAGCACACACGGTTTGCAAACCACTACACAGAACTACTATTACACTCACAGCCATTGTATCACAAGCTCTCTGGACGAGTCCTGCTCAAATAATATTCAAAGGCCAAGGGGATTTCTAAGAAGTCAGACTACATGTTTTAAATATTTGTGTAGCCTTAAGTAACCTGAATTGGTACACAGAAGCAGAAAGGATGAGTTTAGGCTTTGCAGGCAGTTGTAGCAAGGAAGTTTAAAAAGATGATCAAGATATTTATACCACCTACTTGGTTATGGCCAATTGTAAACCTTAAGACTTGGAAAAGATACCAAAAAGGAATACACCTCCACCCATCACCTGGACATGAGGATTTTAGTAACTTTGCAGGTGGGTTGGAATTTTATTTTTTTATTTGGCTGGAGAGGTGTTGGGGTTTTTCTCCCCACACCTGAAAGGAACTGAGACAATATTCACAAAACAAGCATAAAAGAGAACACTGGAGCTAGATACCAAAGCTTTTTTCTCTGACTCACATTTCCTTGAAGCAAGAGCAGGTGCCTGACCCAAAAGCAAAGAAACTGCACTGTAAGCACAGACAAGGTAAAAAAAAACTTCAGATCCAAGACTCACCTCTGCATAACGATGAAAGTGTTGATCATGTATTCCTCCTCATTCTTTGTTTTCTGCAGCTCTTCAGCCAGGATGTCACTCATCGTGCACTGCAGCAGATAGGGCACCTCCACATTGCGGTCCCCATCAAACACACCGTAAAGGGCCTCCCGGTTGTCACAGAAGTTGTTGGCTGAAAGTGCTGCCACACACAGCCTAGGGAGAAAACAAAGCAGGAAAACATCAGGGGTTCTATCCCACTACTAGTTTCCCAACTTGTCATTTTGACCAGAGAGATGCAGCCTGGTCTGAGTGCCAGCTTTAACCACCTCTGGTCACAGGTGTTTCAGGACTGCTTTCTGAGTTGTGAGGATGGGTCAGGCCCACCAATAGTGCTAAGATATGGACAGAACTATACTGCAAGTTCAAGCCAAGCCCTAAGGATTCTTTCTCCTTTCCAGAACATAAGAAAGTCCCTCATTTGTAAAAATGGGAGGGAAAGTATCTCTGAAACAACACCAATTTAAACTGCATTTGCTGCTCCCAAAGCCAACCTTGGGATCTAGCATGCTGATGACCAAGTTGTGTGTTAAATCAGTTAAGAGTTAGGAAAGGCTTGCTGGCACTTGCTATGGAAACCTAGGTAGCAGAAGATTTCTAAAAAGGTATTTGAGGAACAAAAAGATTCATCACATTGCCAGCAACACAGAGACTAGCAGACTCTTGGTACATTATTTGTCAAGTGCTGCCTTAGTCACAGGAGCGCCACACACTATGAATATTCAGAGTCTTGGCCATTCTGTCTCTTCTTTAGTATCTCTGATTTGCTTGGTAAACATCCTTTGGTTGAAGATAAAGAAGCTTTGCAAAGAGGGAAATGCTTTTAAACACTCAGATCTTTTGCAAGGAACAGAGTCTTGCATAGACCAAATGTGTCGGCTACTCTCGTATCTTAGCAACTTCCCATAAAAAGACCCAAGGGGAGAGCCAGGCAGGAGAGCTCGGTACACAAATGGAGAGACGTGGCTTGGCCTCTGCAAGCCCTAAAACGTCCCCAAGACTTCCAGTGAGGAAAGGATCTCTTTGTCACGGCCCAGAGGCGCCCACACAACCAAACCCGTGCCAGGCCGTACTTGTTCTTGACGCCGGACGCCTCCGTGTAGCCGTGACTCCACACCGCCGGCGCTCCCGACGCGTCCCCAGCCGAGGGCTGGTCAATCTTGAAGCACCGGATATTGCTGCAAGGAGAAAGGAGAGGGCATACATGCAATGGATGGACTTGCTGACCTGATCCAACTGAAAATGTGAAAAGAACACCTTCTTTTCTCTCTCAGTTCTTAGTAACACATTTAATAGTAGAAAACGAAGCAGGACATCCAAAGTGGTTACCTTGATGTGCCTGTAAACCACCAACAATAACTGAGCCTCTATGAGGGTGTCCAGCTGCACTACTTTGCTTAGCTGGCCTGTATTTCCCTGCCTTCACCCCTGAGCTATTTGGTTCAAACCAGACCTTGTAAGAATACAAAGTGAATTTGCCACTAGTTTGATGAAAGCCAGTACAGTGAAGTGACTTTTTTAACTTGTATATCTCTCTCAACCATTTTTACAAGTCTCTGTGCTCTTTTCATTGTATTCAAATGAAATCTCCTGTATGACCCACAGCAACCCTTAAATGGAAAAAAAAAATAAATAATTGTTTAGAAACAACATGTAGTAACAGCCTTTCATGAAAACACCCACAAAATGGCAATCAGCTCCATCGTGATCCTGCACCAACCTGCAAGAGCCAGCCTGTGGTCCTGACAGCAGCACAGCCCTTCTGCATTCCCCAATTGTGCAGTCCAATTTTCACATAGGCCCTTGATCCTCTACCCTGCAATTTACTACCAACATAGCCTTTAGCCTGAATTTCAAGTATCTCCCGGAGCATAGTAAAGACTTAAAAAGGGCCCAGCCCTCTCTGTTTATATTCTTCTCTTCACAATCCTGCTTTGCTGGGGAGAGATGACCTACCCCCTGCACCCTACTGCTCTCTTCCAAAGGCAGGAAAAGCGAGCTCCCCACATGCTGCAGACACTTCAAAGGCACCCAAACCTTTCATGAACCAAATGAAACATAAAAGGACACAAGCAGAAAGGTCTAACTGTTCACTCTGAGCATTCGTTTTTCCTCTAAATCCCCACCTGACCTGAACACACAGGAACGTCTTTTCTATACTGCAAAGCCCTCCTCAAATAACCTGAAGTACTGTCACATCCAGTTTGATTTCTTTTTACATTAATAGCCAGGATGTACATCAGTGAGGGCAGACTAAAAGCCAACAAATTACATAAATAATATTGGAACCACTTGTGTTTTAAGTTCTTAGTTTTGCAGCCCTCTGTGTGACAAATAGGAGGCAAACATCTTGCCATGACTATTAAAAATATTTAACCCCAAATCAAACTGGATCTCTTCTAAAGCAGCAGAGATTTTAATTCTGTTGCACCTGCAAAGCAGGACACATATCAGCAAACAAACTTTCTTTGCAGACTTCTCATACAAGGCATTTATCTCCAGGGCAGAGGAACTTGAGTCACAAAAGTTTTTGTTTGTTTCTTTTTTAACTGCGTTGACTGACCACTGGCTCCTGGGCAGGTAAAGGACCCAGAGTTGTCTCAAGGCTTCCCAAAAGTGGGGGGAAAAAAAAGAAAAAAGCTACCTCAACACACTGGTTCCAGCCTCCTTAGGGGCACCAGTACAAACAGACCATGTGTCCTGAAGGGAATGATACCCAGCAGAACATCCTATGCAGGCAATACAGGCTAAGGCATCTGGACAGTCTGGCTTATTTCCCCTTAATTTAAAATCACTGTTAAAATTGAACTAGATGCTACCTCCTAAAAATCAGAGTAACAGCATCTTTTTTTTTTTCTTCTTTTTTATTTTAATTGCTAATGAAAATCCTTACATCCAATAAATCACTTGGCAACATCCTCCCAAGTATGCAACCTTCCTTTAAGATCTCCAAACATACTAAAAAAGCAAGCATGCATGACAGGACTCTTCTCACCAGCACTGAGAATACATATTAACCTACTACCTGCTTGAATTCTGCCAGGGCACAGATGGAGAGCTGCCTTTCACATGCAGAAGGAGGATATAAAAAGTACCAAGTGCACAAGTATTTTTGTGCCTGCCACAAAAATCAAGTGAAAGAAGCACCTCCTCCCTCACAGTCAATTATAGCAGTATACCGTAAAAGTAAGGGTAGCATATCAAGACACTGAGAAACCCCTCAGAGGCTGAAACAGCTGGTTGTGCCTAATGAACACTAGTGAACAGAACAGACTTGTGGTTTTAAGAAAAATTAATTTTTTAAAAAACCCCAAAACTAAAAAAAACCCCAACAAACCCCACAACAACAAAAAATCCAAACAAAACAAATACACACCCCCCCACCCCCAAACAAACAAAAAACCCCACCACCTCCTTCCTTCCCCCTCCCCCCAAAAAATAAAGAAACAAAAATCCCACCCGCACTGCCAAGGCCAAAATGAACAGCAAGGAAAACGCACATGCAGGAGGGAAAAGTTTCCCATGAATTAAGGACCACACATATGCCCATGAAAATATGTCATATAACTGGGCCACACTACTATTCAACTACTTAGAATTTAAATTTGTACAAGAATGCTACCATGCATGATGCCTGAATACTAATGTGGCAAAAGGATGTGTGCTCATCTTGTCTGCTGGGTTTTGCACAAGAAAAGCTGATCTTTCACTAAGTTTTGACACCATTCATTACCTCTATAAAACATATATATCTTTTCCCCTATGAACCAGAGCAATACTACACACTGCTTCTTCAGGAGGATTTCCTGTATGCAACAGAGCAACTCTTAAAATAGAGGCATGCCCCTTTTTTCCTGTCTGCTGCAGAACATGGATTCTTGTTTTTATCTGAGAGAAATCATCATTACTCAAATTTCCACCTATATTTTGAAAATCTGCTGATTCAAGCTAAAAGTAAACTCGCACTGTAAATTTCCCTTGCTTGCACAACAGATGAGAGTTACTATTCCAGTGTCTGATCTAAACCATTTAAAAGCAAACAACATGAAGTAACTACTCAACCCCTAAAAAGTAAACCAATCCTCCTTGGAACTGTTTAATGTTTAAGAAAAAAGAGATTTAGAAGGAAACTTGGAGCTGGTGCAGTTTCCTACGGGACATGAGAAAAGTTCAAGGCAGCACCATTCTCCACAGATTATCGGGTTTATTCCTACAGCTCCTCATCACACAGCAGAAAAAGGGACAAAGCACTTGGGGAATTTCAGTTATGGATGACACTTAAATCCCAGGGGAGGAAACAAACAGGTAGACAGGAAGGAAACTGAGGATCCCAAAGCAAAGGAAACAGTTTTTCTAAAAACAGAGTGAGAGATGCAAGTCTTTAGCAGTTTAAATATCAAAAACCATATAATTTCTAGCACAGAAGCAGACAGATATGAAAGGAACAAGAAACAGTATGTAAAGAGGTAAAAAACAGCATAATGGCAAGTACAGGTCCAAGCAGGATGAATGCAAAAAAACAGATATAGCAAGCAGCTACTGGTATCTCATCAGTGGTATAAAATATGTCTTTTGGCTGAATCTAATGTCAGAAGTAAAATGGAATCAAACTGGCCCAACATTGGTTACACCAGACTAGCAGACCCCTCCAGGAGTTACAGCTGAAAGCAATTGCACCAAAATGGGTAAAGTCATCCTCGTCAATGAAGAAGCAATTTCTGACCTATTCACATAATCAGTTACTTTCCGATCCACTGGCAATAGGGAAACAAGTTCCTTAAAAGAGATTCCATTCCTGTGTATTGTGGTTTTCACATCTAGAATTGTTCTGCTCCTTCCCCACTCTGGTAAGGAAACTTACTTCAGAAGCTCCAGGGTTTTGTGATCCAGGGCTAATCTGGGATTTCCAGTCAGGTCCAGCTCCTGCAGTTTTGGAGGCAGGTTTTCAGGCAATGTGACTTCACTCAGTTCATTACAGCTTAGGTCCACACACTGCAAAAGGAAAGCAGCCAAAAAAGCAAGAGAATTCAGCTGTCATCAAGATCATACAAATTTTGACTAAATGTGGTAATGCACATTTCATGAACAATAAAGGCTGCAATCAAGACCTAAGACCATTCATTTAAGTAAGTGGTTCTTACAAAAGAAATTCTTACATGGCATTTAGCCATCTTGCCAGATGTCTGGGACACCTAGAAATATGTTCCTTCCATTTCCATCTCTAGTCAGGTGTCATCTTGTTACAAAACCAGTAAGTTTTCTCTGCTCTTCACAGTGATAGTCAGTGGATTTTCAAAGTAATTAAGAAAAATGTTATTAATGAAAACAGTCTCTTAAGAGACAAAGGAAATGGAGATAAGTACAGCTGGGGCATCTAAGTCATTGGCATCAGGCTCCCAGGAATTCAGTATTTACTGAGGGATATTAAAGTAGCATTATTAATGTATGTGGAAGGGAGGAGTAGAGGGGGGAAATATTGGAACAGTTTTAAACATGGTTTTAATCAGTGTCGTCTTAGATGGATTTGCATTTAAATACAAATTTTTTTTTAAAAGAGTGAAAAAAAAAACTTTAAACATTTCAAAAATACAAAATACAAAGAAACTTGCAGGCTATCTATCACCTAAGCACAAATTTGCTAGAACAAGTACAGTAGAATGACAAAATCTCCAAACATTGTTTAAAGCTGCATATCCAAATGAAAGTCAATACACAGGGAAAAACAGTGCATGTGAGAACAAAATCAAATCTATCTCCAAGCTACTACAGGATGACTAGTGTAGTATGCCCCCCCCACCCCTCAAAAAAAAAAAAAAAAAAAAAAAAAGTAATTCTGAGAGGACAGAGCAGACTGGTATTTAAAAGAGGACAAAAGAACTAACCACATCTTTCTGAAAGGCCATTTTCTACTTTCAAGTTGCAAAAGTGAAAGACTTCAGAAACTTTTAATAAAAAAGCTGAAAGGGGTAGAGGGAGATTTTTTTCTAGCTGCACATTTTGACCATTATGTAATTTCCATCAATACAAGAGAGGCACTTTCATTTTTGTAGGTATATTTAAAGACATCAGCTCCTGAGCTGGAAGCAGACATAAGATAACCTAGTAAATCCCAGAAAAGAACAGTCTCCAAACACTTTATTAAATAAGTGCAATGAAAATAAAATATTTCTGACCCAAATCTTGAATCCTGAGATTGTCTAATATGGAGGCTTTATTATCTATGAAGAATAAACTGCTGACGTTATCTAAGCCTGATAAGGAAATCAAAGTTTAAATCGGTCACGCAAACAAAATAGTAGACAGCTTAGCAGCAGTTATTCCAGCTTTTTCTCTCTGCACAATTTCTTGCTGCTTCCAGAGAGCCAGTAATTGCTTTGCAGATTAAGGAAGCTGCCAGCAGCCCTTGCTGTGTTCAACACCTCCATTATATATTCGATGGAAGAGCAGGCTGGAATGAAGAGTACAAATACCAGTAATTTCATTGTTCTCCTTAAATGCCCAGTGCACCGAAGAAAGTGACACTCTACAGCAGATCCCTTGATCCCTAGGCACTAGCAAAGATGGTTTATTTATCAGGTTGGAATTTCTTAGGTGTTACTTGTACTCTTTGAAGAACAGGCCAAGAGGGACTTGCTGTGGGTCTATGCTAAATTTAGTCCTTGTCTTTAATCCTTGCTTACAGGCAAGCAGGAAAGTTTATTTCCTATCTTATCCCAATTTCCTCCTGTGTTATTTTAATGCAAGCTGTTTTTGCCCCACCCATGCAGCACCAGAAGAACTGCAACTGCACACAGGATTTTGCACCGGATGGGCCAGCTGGAAGACAGGGTTTAACAGGGAGCATCTGCTTAGGCTGATGCTTTCACAGCTTTGTAACTATTGTGTTCAAGGCTGGAAGGGATTTGGGTCATTTCCACTTGTAGCTGAAGGTGGTCATACCAATACTATCTGGCTTTCTTCTTTTGTAAAGCAAGAAAACTGAAGTCACACAACAGCTGCAGAGAAGAGTCTGCTGGGGCACTGACTCAGGTGTGAATGCTTCCAGCTGCTTGGCCGTTCACAGAAGACATTTTGGTGTGCACAGGGCAAACCTACAAATTCCTGCTATAAAAGACAATAAAACCCCTAAAAACATACTGTGCAAGGTATTTCCAAGGTCTCCACTGGGCTCTTTGAAAGAGAGGACAACACACAACTTCTGTAGCCTTGACTGTAGTGTGTAAAAAAGGTGGAGAGACAATTATATCTTTAAAATGACCTTGTGTCTGAAGTCCTGGAGTTACTGCAAGTGTAAAGCATCATCATTTACACTAGTCTTCCTTCTGAAATCATTTCAGACAGCATAGTAACTGCTGCTACTAACTGTTCCAGTGACACTGACACCAAAAACATAATAAGTCAGCCTCTCAGGCTAATTAAATACAGAAGTATAACAGCCATTACCTCAGGTAACAGAGTTTCCCCAGGAGTTTAGAGTGAATGCCCCTTCAGTTAAAATTAATCATCAAATATGATATAATAACAGAGGTGGCATTAGACTGGATGACTTTGTGCTTTGCAACAAACAAGCTTATTTCACCAAGTGACCAAATCCATAGTTAAAGAAATAAATTCTGCACTTTGGCATATTTTGAATGCCACCCCTTATCTAAGAAGGAGCTTGGGTAAGGGCAAGAAATGGATACAGACAGGCAGCACATACTTAACCTCCAGACTGATAAACACCAACCCTGACCCTGAGTTGAAGAAATCACCCAAATGCCAGTGTGTCTAACAAGGCACCTTCCCATCTGGCAACTATATGAACTCATCTCATGGAAGTCAAAACTAGGCTTGAGTACTGACCAGGCATTTTCCTTCCACGAAGGGGGAGTCAAAGAACACTTTGCCCTCCTAGATTAAGCCACACTTTATCCCTGCATTCCCAAAAACACTTAGTGACGTCCACGTCTCTTTGTTCTGCTGAAGAGAACTAAACCATAGGGAACCAGCAGGAAGAAACTGCCAGCTCTTCCAAGAGCATTTTGCTGCCCAATGTGGCCAAGTAGCACTTTAAATATGACACTTCTTTAAAGCATTCAGTTTTCCCCAAGATGCACAAACAAAAGGAAAAAGGTGACTGTTCCCTATCAGTATGTTTACATTATTTTTTTTATGTTAACACCACCCTCATATTTTAAAGACGTGTTTACCATGCAGAGCTTTGCTCCCCCACCCCAATTCTTCCTCTAAGAAAAAAGGCTTTATTTCTGATTGATTCTAAATGGCCCTCTGCTTCCTCTGGCCATTGTTCCAAAGAGGGAGGAGTATTCAAATACCCACGAGTTTGTTTGAGATTTCCTGGCTGAAACCACAAAGCTCATCTTTACATATACTCACTTGTCCAACAGAATTATTGCTCCTGCTGCTTTCCATGACCCCAGACACTGAGGCACACACAGCAGGCTGGGAACTTAGCCTTTTGACTTCACAAAGTGTCAGAAGGACACTTAAGTTGTTTTTAGTCCCTGAATAGGTAATCAGTTCTCAGCCCCAGAGAAGGACAGATTTTTCTGCTGTATCACAAGATTTGTATGCTGTGAGACAACCGTCTCCCAGCTCTGTCCAGCAGAAAGGGCACACAGTGCAAACTATTCTGCATTAGAGCCAGGCAAGAAGCAGGAACTCAGCTCACAAAAGGTAAGGAGTAGTGTTCATACTCTGGTCAAGTGAAGAACGTCTCCCTCAAAAATAAGTGTTGGAAAAAGGAGAGAATTACTTTTGGAAACACAGACAGGAGACAGATTAGCTAATCTTCTTGCTGTGCAAAATATGACTGCAATTAGGAAAATGAAAGTAGATTGCCTAAATACTCAAATCCTGTGCTCCCCAAATTTATCTCTGTCCCCGAGGTCTATCCTGTTCTGCAGCTTCAGCGGTTTTTAAGACACACTCTAAGCAAAGTCCATTCCAACAGAATCAACCAATTGCCAAGGCAGCAAGAGTTAATTAGGCACAACTCTGGCCAAATGTTTAAGTTGTATCAAAACAGACTGAGGAAGACAATTAACACTTATCTGACAGAAAAGATACAGTGTAACCAAGGTAAGTGTAAAATCAGATTTTGAGGCTCCTCTTTGTTCCACTCTGACGCTGTACAAGGGCAAATATTTTGCCCATGACTTCAGAGGAGAAAGCAGCTGTCAGATCCCCATACTCTCTGAGAATATACTATCCCATAGCAATGAGAGACCTGAGGGCAGAATAGAATTGGTGAAATTGCATTATGCTTGCTTCTTCCAAAGCACATTCATTTTTTACCTTTATTTCAGAAAGCTGCATGACTTCTGGGAAGACTTCAATGCAGTTGGAGTGAGCAATTACAGTATGCATACGTCTGCAATTCATGATGGTTGTTGGAATGGCTTTCAGTTTGTTCCCACTAATATCAATTTCTTCCAACTCTTCCAGCTTGGCCATTTTACTATGAAAACAAGAATTTGAGAATTTTTCTTTCAATAGACACATATTTTATTTTAAAGTGGTGATAAGAGCAATGGTTTTTGTTACTTTAAGAGAACAAAATCACAGACTTTGATTCTTGTTCACAGCAGTGCCTGTCAGCTCTCCTCATGTCAGATGCTAACACAGTTGTGGAAAAAAATCTGTACTTCTTCCGTCAGCATTTGTTAATGCTACCTTTCAAATTACTTATTTTACTTGCATCCCCCCTACTCACCAGTTCACTTTCACTCTGTCCTCCTTTCTTCCCCTTTCTATCAACCCTAGTTTCTCACTATATCTCTCCACCCCACATTTTCCCCTCCTCCTAGCACCCCACTCAGCCCTTCCCCCTGAATTCATTTCTGTCCCTTCTCCTTGCTGCTGAAGCCCAGCTGCTCGGAATATCACACAAGGACAGAGATGTCTCTTCCATTATTTATTGGCATCTCTTTTTCAAGGTTGTACCCCATCAGTTTTACAGCACATCTTACACTTGAAAGATTTCTGATTAAAACAGAGTGAACTGAAAAGCACAGAAATTGCTGCCAAGGCAGAATCTCCTTCTGGAGTTGAGAGGATTTTTCCCTAGTGGAGTTTAGTCCACTTCCAGAGGACGTTTCCAGACAGCTGTGCTCACAAACCTCTTGTGAGGAGAAGCTCACCAGGTGTAAGCAAAGTTATCAAGCCAGGAAGAACAGAAGACCTCCTTGCTTGACTTCCAAAAGCATAGAGTGACCATGCTGAACTAGTCCAGCTGAAAAGAGTTTCAAGCACCATGAAAACTCACCAAGTAACAAGCATCACTCACTTGTCTGTACTGCAAGAGAGGGTAGCAATGTGCAGGAGGGCATAAGTGGGGAATCCACCCACTGCTGTACCACTACACCCAAAATGCAGCCTCTGCCACCACATTTTTGTGCAATTCCGTTCTTGCTATGAAAATACTTCATGATGCCCACCCACCCGTGGGCCAGAGGCAGTGAAACGAGTTCCTTACCTTGCAGGGAAGCTCTGTAGGCGATTGTAAGCCATGTGCAAGATTTTCAGGTGTGGGTGGCCTGTTAACAAGGGTACACATTTATCTGTGAGGTTGTTATTGGTCAAATACAACTCCTGCAGGATGCTATGGGTTTCTTCAGAAAGGGTGGCTGGAGGAAGCATTTCCAGTTTGTTGGCAGAAGCATTAAGAAATCTCAGGCTGCAAAGAGAAGTTACATAAGGGACTTCAGTCAAACATCCTGCAGGTTTTGTCTTGAAGTATAAATAAAAATCTCTATTTTTAAGAGTTAACTTAAGATACTCATAAGGTAAAGGTCAAAAGCAACAAGTTCATGACTGACCAGAAGTCTAGTGTTACATGAGCAAAACTTCTGAGCATATTTTTAATGACCACATTTGTAAGAACAAAACACCAAAACGAGTATGTCGAAGTGCCTCTATCCTGTTAGCAAGAGCTCAGTTTCTCCAGTATCACTACAGCTGTAGCTACGGGTAAGAGCAATAACAAACCATATCATTTCCATACTCATTAGAGGTAAAAATGAGTTCTGTATTCACCACCAATGAACCATGAGAATTGCCTTTCAAGTGACTAAACAAGTCAATGGTAAAAAAAGCCAGCCAAGATTTCAGGATTTTAAATATGGTCTAAGGGGCAGACAGTATTTTTTTTTAAACCTGCAGGCCTGAGAGCAACTACAAAATATGAAAAGTACTCTTTGAATATTTGGATAAAAAAGGATGCATCAATCACAACAAAAACCAAAACCTGAGAGAAAGCAGTAATGTGTTTTAGATTTTAAAGAGAGACAGTGCTAGTAGCAAATTAAATTTTAAGTTACATCCTTGCTAGCTGATGTGTGTAGCAAGAGAGCCTTATCTCTGCGTAGCTTTTCTGAGTGCCCTTCCCCTGCTCCCCAACACAGCAGGAGCATGTGATTTTTGCAGTCTCACCACAAGAAACAACTGGAGGAGTGGAGAAATGGAGCTATTCTTTCTCCCCCAAAGGCCTTTTTGAGGGTGGGAACAAGACCTGCTGAGCTAGAGGCACTGCCCATTCCTGCCAGTGACGTTCTGTGGGCAGAGGATTCATGTTTGTTAGGGGAGTATGGTGATCGCAGCAGCACTGTAGGTATTGATGGCTAGAACTCACACCAGCAATTCCAAACAAATGAAAAAATAACACCATTTATCCTTTAGTAACCAACTGCGGCATGACCATGCCTTTTTGACAGGTATGGGACCTCTCTTCCTTCCTTCTGTTTTCAGGAAAGGCTGCCTTGGAGCAATGCAGAACAGTGTGGACTTGCCAGCTTGCAGCAACCGTGTTCAGACCAGGTTGTCCTGCTCCTGCCAACTAATGGGAACAGGCAGCTACAGTGGGTTAAGCTGTATTCAAGAAAAAAAGACTCATAAATGTGCTGTCTCAAGCCTGTAAAGCCCACTGATCAGGACACAAAAGGCAGGTGCGTTCCTGTCATCGATCTTAAGAGAAAGTCATAAAATATTGATGGCTGCTCCCATGCACGCAGGAGTCCACACTGACCTTTAAGGTCTATTAATGAATGAAGTGGATTTGCAGGAGTAGCAGCTGGTTCAAACTTGCTCAGCAGTAAATAAGGGTCAGACATGCTACAGGAGTCACGTGGAATGCCAAAGGATTAAAAAAAACCCCACTATTTCCATCAGAAGCAAAAGCCTCTCAGCACAGAACTGAAACCAGGTTAGCTGCTTCATATAGACAGAGGAGTCCACTTCAGAGAAACACAGTTTAATCCTCAGGCTCATTCATTATTCACAAGAGTGTTAAAAATCCAGAGGAGGAATGGAGGAGAGGAAGGATTAGTACAAAAAAAGGAAATAAGCAGCTGAAAGGGGTTTAAAATTTATTTATTTATTCTAAAAAGATGCTCAGTTTCACCCTTTAGCTACAAACTAAAAATATACTAAGCTCATTCGAGGCTGGATCATTAAACCAAAGCATACACATCAACAGATCCTGTGCTTAATTAAACAGCAGCAAGTACAGCTATTACTAAAGTACAGACAGTTACTACTTTGGCAACTTCAATCTAATGTGCCTGATAGTCTTCCCGCTCCACACAATAAAGGCACTTTGATTGACATAAAAGCCACAGTAATTTTTGTACCATTCATAGTACAAAATGGTCATCTTCAGCTTGAGCTGGAAATGCTTAAGTAACAATTAGGTTTAAGGCTGCTGGGAAAAGTGAGTTGTCACAGGAAAAATGGGGATAAGAGGTGACAGAAAAACACACCCTGAGAAAAGTCATGCTGTTCTGAGGAAGAACCTTTATCTTAGTTTTGTTCTTGCAAGCTGCATGAGAATAACCTGGAGCATTTCACAGGTACCAGCAGCCAAAGAGGTAATTTAGAGAACATTGTAGTCTATGGCTATGAAGTCTGACCAGGAACAGCTAGCCCAAAGTACAACTAAAAGCTGCAATTAAGAAAAGGTACATTACTCAATTAAGAAAAGGTACATTACTCTGATACAGCTGAAACATAGAGTGTACTATACTGTAGCCATTTTAAATTCAAAAGAAAAATTAATCATTCTTCTGTTTTTAATAAACTTTCATCATTGGTGAAATGTAACAAGAGATTTCAATTTGTTCCCTTACTGGTAATAAAAGTGAGTGGAATCTGTGTGTTCCTGTCAAAAATGAGTTTTGACACATGTATTCTCCAATGGGGGAGAGAGAAGAGCTGATGCTCTGCGCAGACACACCATCCCCCCCACCCTGATCTTTTGCTAAATCTTATAGGGAGTGATACAATGACACTGGAAATAAATCCCCATCATCCTAACCTACAGGCTAGTGCCTTGTTGTGAACTGAGTTTAGGTGACTAGCAAAAGTCTTGCCAACACCTCAAAACAGGAACCCTGTGGTAGGAGGGTGTCTCAGTTCAAACAACTGGCAGTCAGGGTCAAAACAGTCACACACTCATCTCTGTCTCTAGATGACATAATTAGAATTAAATCAGCTTTTGGAAATGAGTGTGTTGCTTGCTTACATGTTTTTAGACCAGCTGTCACATTAAAATGACAAAAAACATTCTGAAATAATAATTCTTTCAAGGTATTGTCAAGATTTAAAAATAAAAATGAAATAAAATAAAGTTCTTTGGGCAGAGAACAGAATGAACCATCAGATTGCTAGTGCCAAAGATTTATCAGTTCTGTACTATAATCTTATGTTAAAAACAAAAAAAGAAACAACCCAAAGAAACCCCAGAACAAAAACCTCACAACCAAAAAACTCCAGCAAAACCTAAAACTGTAGTTGCCCATCAGGTTTTCCCTCACACTGATTTAACTCAGAAGTCCTCCTCCAGGTTACTTCCGCTCCTCTATTTCTTCATCCCTGTGCAATGTGCCAGCTGCTGCCTTAGAAGGCACATCTTATAAATGCCCTCCAGAGGAGCGGAAATTTACTTGGGCACAACTGTTCCCATCTCTCTTGTGCATGGACTTAAACTGATTCGTGTTCCTTGAAGATATCCCACTCATACTGCTTATCAGATGGAAGCAGAATGTCAAGTATTAAAGCTCAGTCCAAAATTAATTGTTTCCCCTTTCCAATTCCACCCACACACTATACCACAAGCTGATGAAAAGAACTACAGCATCATTACAAGGACCTGAATTCAGCAGCCTGCGCACATACCAGAGCACAATACAGCCAGGAAAGCATGAATTAACAAGTACTAAAAGAGCGTCGCAAATGAAGAAAGAAATGAAGGTGCTGGCACAGAGATGTCTGAATTATTCACAAGGTGAATATTCTCCCCTAGAATAATAACATAAACAGTGATCTCTGGCTGGAATAAGTCACCTTTGGTTTTTTGGGGTATGAAGTCCCTTGCCAGAACTTAATTTCTCCAAAAGACAAAATAAGAAATAAGATTATCCCAGAGAATAGGCTAGAATCAAGGACATGGATTTAATTCAAGTAAAATCATCTAAAATATGCAGTCATATCCATTTCCTATTCATACCCAGAAGATTCTATCTCAATTTGAACTTCTAAAAGCAGAGGAAGAATATCTTCTATATAAAACTGAAAAAGGTTTGAACTTTGCCTATCAATGCCTACCACTAGCACACAAAAAAGCTGAATACAGACAATTGGGAGAAATGGGGGAAATCTCTTATTTCCTCACCATTTTCTGAAGGAGCATGACAAACTTGCCTTGCTGGGTAAGACACAGCCATCACTGAAAAAATGTAAGTTCTCCAAAAAGCTTAGGAATGTTTGACACTAAAAAGAGGAACAGAGACAACGGCATTCTTTGGTGAAGTGGCAGCAAATCAAAACCACTGTGTTTAGCTTGCAACTACTGATAAGAGTTGGAAAGAACACTGCAGTTGCAAAAAGAGAATATGCAGAGAAATCAACATCTCCAGTTTGGCCCATGTCCCAAGATCTCCATCAGTACAGAGCAATCAAAATACAAAATTTCTTCTTCAATGCCTTCTGCAGAGACATGCCCTCAATTTCTGATTGCCTAAGACTAAAATAATTTATGAATGTGGTAGCAGGTGTGTGAGGAAGAATCCTGTAAGCTAAGCATGTCTGGGGGGAAAAAGAGAGGGAGGGCGGAAAATCAAAGCTGTTTTGCCAGCCTGTGCAGAAGAGAGTATTTCTTCTTTAAAAAATAAATAAAATAAATTAAAAGACGGAAACATTCAAATGAATCCCCTTCCTCCTGATGGACTGCCAAAAAAAAACCACTTAACTGCTGCTCTCTTGTCCGCTCTTACTTTCTCAACTATCTTTAGCTATTTTATTAACTGGGATTTCCCCAGTTTCTAAAGTGACCTGCTTGCAATCCTTAACCTAGCAACAAAGAGACAAGTGCAGCTAAGCATTTCTGCAACACAAGCATGTGCATCAAACACTCAAAGAGCATTTGGCATTCATTTGACTTGGTTTCCTCCCTCACACTTCCCCTGCATCCAGGATAGGACTGAATCCTTGCATCACAAAGATGCAGCCACAGTGGGTGGAAATGGCAAATATCAAATGAGAGAAAATTTAACTGGGTCACCTTCCAGAACTCCAGCAAAAACCAAACCCAAAACAAATAAAATTCAAAACAAACAGAAAATCAAATGAGGTAAGAACAGCTGAACAAAGCTGAAAACAAAAATCACGCAGAGTCTAGACAAGCTCTGAATAGCTGACGTTGGCTTAACCATCACAGCTGGCCACTACCAGACACTGCAAAACAAAGCCCAAGGTTTAAGCTGTGCACATCACAGCTACACATCTTCACCACACAAATGCTTTAAGAAGTCAGATGGCTATTTTAAGGGTTGACACTGAAAACATTCATTCTAACTGGAAAGGACACTTAGGCAAGAGACAAACACTTGCACATCTTACCACTGCGCTTCCCCATTTTTAACCCTGCCCTGACACTGTCACTGCTTTTCTACTGTACCCAGCTAAAGCTCTTGAAGGCTCGTTGGTCTCATCTGGAGAGCACTTGGTGCAACTGTTTCCATGCCATTAAATGGTAGTTTGCCTGCAAGCTGCTCAAGGAAGGCAGTAAAAAGTCTAAACAAGAATCAGACAGAGAAAGAGGCATCACAACAGATGCGGCAGAGGATAGAAATGAAAAGCTTCAGGAATGCAGGTGCACGAAAAAAGGTTCAGGACTCAGTTTGGGAGTTTTCCCCATCAGCTGCAGCACTTGCATGAATTCTGTTTTTCCAGCATATGGTAATGAGAAAGGAAGAGATTATCTGGCTGCCTCTGCAGCACTGATCTTGCCAAGAAAATCCCCACCCCACAAGAGAAATCCTTGCTAACATGATCAAGATGTGCATACTTCCAGTACAATAAACAGAACCAAGTTCTGTCTCGGTCAGAGAGATGTTTCATAGGCTAGTCCTTAATTTCTCCTTGACTAAGAGTTTAAAATAGAAAATTAATTAAAAAGCAGACCAACAAAATATCCCTAATTATACTCTTCAGCAGAAAATTACATGTTTTCTTTGGTTTTTGAAGGATTAAGGCAAAAAATCAATGTTCATAGATTCCTTTATGAAGAGAACTGACATTTTTCAGTATTTGGGGTTTGGTGGGTTTTTTTTGGTGGAAGTGAAATTCTCTCTTTGTGCACCAGTGCACTGATTTCCTTTCCTTCCTCAGATGTTCTAGATGTCAAAGCCCACCAGTGCTTGTGCTGAAGTTTGCCCAAGGCACTTCACACCCACTTTGTCAAATACTCAGGATTGAGAAAGAGAAAGTGTTTATAATTCACAGCATGAGACTTCATATCCAGACAAGATATCATCTGTCAGTTGCACAGACCCGAGTACCTTTCAAAAAAAATCAAACCAAAACAAACCCAAATCTTTTCAAGGCTGTAAAAGGCAAGTCATTTTATGCAGAGATAAAGGTTCTGTAAGGTAAAGTGATTTGTCCAATATTACACGCTGGGTAGAGAGACCATGGCACACCTCTTAGGAGAACCAGTTCTCTTGGCACGTCTGGCAGTACAGATTGTGCTTCCCAGGGAATGCTTGGAAAAGAGAAGCATTTTACCTTTTTAAAAAGCAAAACAATCTCCTGAACGCCTTTCCAGATCCATTTCTGTTGACACTTAGCTGCTGATAGATGCAAGCATTTGAAAACAAAAGCAAAGAAATTTTATGTAGGAAATTCCAAACCTAACACTCTAACATTGTACAGTAATATATTAATCTGTACTCCTGTTTTCCTTCAGAATTCTCACTTTTGCAGCAGTGATAGGAGAACCAGCATGGACAAGCCACACCATCTTAAACCAGTTAAAGGGTAGAGATCAACAGGGAAAACACTACCCAAGCTAACTGCTTCTACTATCATCACAGGCAGGGGAGGCTGCATTGCTGATGAGATGTCAGAATGGGTAAGCTCTCTTTATCTCCTGTGATGGTGCATGACTTTGTTAAGATCTGTAGAAGACTTTGAAAAAACAAAGCCTGTACTTCTCAAAAGCTGCAGAGAGGAAAAGGGTAAAAAAAAATCCCCAAGCCTGAATCAGTCATTTAACACTGTTACTCAAAATATTCTACCTCTTTTCAGCATATTCCTAATAAACTTCTTTGAATCCATCCCCAGTCCTTGTTTTAGCTTGTAGTTGTTCATTTTGGCATCATAAAAAACAAACAAACAAACCAACAAACCTCTGCCTACAGATGAGCTGCAGCACAAAAAAAGCCAGGTTCTCTCTCTGCCCAAATTGCACTACACTACATCCTAGACCTACAAACTGTTTTTAATACATATTTTGCAAAATTATTTCTCTCATTGCTTTCAAAATACCAGGAGCTCTCTGAAAATTACTTAAAGGTTTATTTTCTTTCCAAGTCAACAGATTCAATTTGGGACAGTGAAAGAGTTTATTTAGAAAGCATCTCAACCACCAACCTAATTCTCCAAGTCAATTCCAGGAAATTTAACCAGAGGCTCCTGACAGAATTAACATCATTATAAAAGGAGCGGTTTTGCAATACTCTTAATTGGGAAAGGAGCTCTGCCAGCAAGATCACCACCCCTTTTGCTTCTGTACCTCTCAAAAAAGCCAGGAGCTATGCATTCCTTTTGTCACAGCTAGGATCAGAAATAAAACCCCACAGCACACAAACTCACAGTCTGTTAAATTATACATGCCTTGAGCCCTCAGAAATCCCATGACTATATGTGGAAGCGAAGAGGTGCAAGGAATGCTGACACCAAGTGGGGCCAGCCCATCCACCAATCCCCAGATGATGCTACCAATCTCCTATATTCCAATCACAGTCACTTGAAGGATATGCTCATATTCAGAAAAAAACCAAAAACCTTGAAGATTCTGATACTAAAGAAACAGCAGAATAAAAATAAGAATCCAGAAAGCAGATCAAGTGGTGACACCAGCTAAATTAGTGACAAACATTTAAAAAGCATAGAAAAAATTAAAAAAGCAGGGACAGGGGAATAACTAAATTATTCTGACAGCCTTATGCACAGATTTTGTTTTGTTTGACAGGTATAAATAAGTTCTAGCCTCTGACTGAAGGGGAAAAAAAAAGCTTTCACACTTCATCAAACAAGCCCAAGAAATATGTATTTAAAGAAACTGCCACTAAACCATTTCAGTATATGTAGTAGAAAATAGCATGTGCTTAACTCTACAGCTAGATTTCAAGAAGTAGGTGTTCAGCAGGAGCTTGGTGTGAAAAAAGAAGCAACCATATAAGGAAACAAAACCAGAATAAAAAGAATCTGTTTTGGTGAGTTGGGTAGACATCTGTTCTTACCACACAAGGCTTGGCAACTTTCAAATTCGGGGAACCTCAGATTACCCTCTGAACCAGGAAGTAACAGGCCAAACAAGGTTCATCACATGCAAGTCAAAAGGATCTCATTTCCTTATAAATTTACCTGTCTGCTTTCAAAAGCAGGTTAGATGGCAGTTCCAGGAGCTGGTTGTGCTGCACGTCCAGGACCTCCACCTGCGTTCGTTCGAGCCGATCTGGGAGCCTCCCTAACATGTTGTGTCCTGCCAGCAGCTTCCGCAAGCTACTACTGTTAAACAACCTGAAGAGAAAGCAAAAACACCAAAAATGAGAAAAATTTAAACTGAAGATTTTCTTTGATGATTTAAATATGGTATCATGGTTCATTACAAGAAAGTGATTCAGTCAACTGATTAGCAGACATGGGATTAATTATGCACGGATCCAAGAACGTCTTCCCACCCTCCACCAACTTCTTCAAAAGGTTTTCAGAGACGGGGAAGGAGGTTCACAGATGATTCAGGAGTGAAAGTAGTGACAAAGGGTTATTTTATGGCACTATATAAAACATGAATATAGAAGTACGACGGTGAAGGAGGTAATTGCTAACAAAGGCTGCAGAAATCTGCACATGTGGGATCCCCCTAGCTAATGCAAACACTTCAGAAGTGGGGGTGAAATCACCAGTCACCCCACAAGCTTTATAGTGCTCTACTCATCATGTGCTGACTCATAATCCAATGCAATTCCCCACCCCCACAATTTTTCTTTTCTGTTAATACCAGACTTACATAAAACCTCCTTTCCAGTTCTACGGCGAATGAAATTTATCTAATCGGCTTTACTTTCTTGAGCTTTTACAAGCAATAGATGACCTCGAGTCCCACCCCCCTGCTCCATTTTTTGTGGGGCTGGGGAGAAAGGAAGGGGAGAAGAGGGCAACATAAAGAGAAAACTAGCTGTTCTGATCAAACAGTGTAGCTTAAATTCACAGGATAAACAATGGAATGAGGGTATGAACCTAAAGACACCAAAAACAGAGCAACTCTCAATTTTGAACTGAAGTCACTTTCAGCAAATTAGGAAAAAAAGATTATTCCTCATCTGCCACATGTCTTACATCTGTCTTACATGCCTGCTACTGTACTGTTTAATCTGGTGAGCCCATGCAACATGCTGACCTGCTTCAATCAAATACTCTCGAATTATTCAGCATTAAAGCAAAAATCATCTTCCCTCTGTCACAATGACCCAAATACACATAACAAGCCTCCCTGCCCCTTCCCTACAATGCATCAGGTCATGGGATTATTGTGCCAGAATCATCAATCAAGTAGGCTGAGTATTTTCCCCTTGACAGATACCGTCACTCCCGTTATCTGCATGCCAGTGTTAACAGTTATCTCACTTGGCTGGATTGTCTGAGTTATGAGCATGGATACAAGTCAACAGCCAGCCCTATCATTCCAGAAGGCTCAACACGGGGTGAAAAAACTTACCAAAGTAATGAGCCTATCTATTATGGTATTTGTTATTTAACCATTTCTGGTTTACTCTGTTTTTACTTGAAAATCTTTCAGTTATGGATTTGCCTTTGTGGAGACTACCTAATATTGTCAATCCCAAATATCAGGGTAAAAAGCAGAACTGGTTGACAGCCAAAAAAAAAAAAAAAATCCCTTTGAGTTTTTTTGGGGATGGGTGGGAGCAGCACCATTTTAATTTTTTTTTTTTAAAGTTCAATTTGTGGCAAAATCCTCAGAGATTTCCATAATTCAGAAGAACTGAGTAAATCTTTGGGTTGTTGTTTTTTTTTAAATTTGCTTTCTCTTATTTTTCAAGTCACACATGCACTGAAGGACCCAGGCTGGCTGAAAAGAGGTTGAAGAGCATTTAACTAAACAAGCTCTTGATGAGCCTGGGACGCCTAGTTCTCAAGCTGGGTGGGGAATCAAGATGCTGGGACTGCTCCTCCATGCAGGCAGCTTTCCTACTTGCCCAATTCCCACTGGAAGTTTTGGTGAAATCAATAAATTCTAAGGACAAGCACATCATTCATCATCAGCATCTTCTCAGAAAACATGGTTTGGTGTAAGCATTCTACTAGTTCCTTTAGTAAGCAGCTCTTCAAGAGAACACAATGTTGAATACAAACAGATCTTTTTAAAAAACAGACAAAAAGGAACAAAACCAAGTATCTATTCACTGATGTCAACAAGGTCATTTTGGCAACTCCTAACTGAAGTATTTCCTTTCCCTTTAGCAGTATGATTTTTATGAATTGGTCCTGCATAGCTAAGACCGAGTACCCTTTTTGTTATTTTTCAGTACTTTTAAAGCTAAAACAGTTTCATTACAGGCCAAGGGACATTCTCCCTTTTTCCTGAATTGAGACAAATGCTAGTACAGAAACCTCCATCTCAACTGCTCCAACTATTTGTTTTCAAGGACTATTTTTCTGTTTCAAAAGGCAAACACACAGCATCAAGTGTAGTTTGTTTAGATCAGATGCAACCTTCATCCTACCAGGAATATGCTGGTCACACAAGGCTTGAACATTTGTGTTTAAGTGTCACAAGCAGCCTCCTAGGAGGGCCCTGCTGATTCACTTCACAGGTTTTCAGAATGCTATTCTATATAGAAAAAAAAATACACAGCAGTGCAGCACTTGAACACACTTATTTGAGCTTTTACTTGCATTTACTTGATACTCAGGCATGTTGAGCCATTTGCATTTGAGTCCAGACCCAAATTTCCCCTAAAGTTTAACAGATATTCAAAGCCTGCCTTTTGAACAGAACAGACCCTAAAATTGAGCTGACTTATTAGGAGCTAAACTATCTAGACATGTACTACAAAGAAGAACTTTCAAAGATAAGCTGTTTCCTGGGGTTAATGATAAGACGGCAGGAGAGACAAGTGGGATGTTGACTGTACCTAATTTCAGCTAATCATTAATCTCCCAGAGATATCCGGTATGCCTGGAAAGTCCTGGCTGTTATGAAGTGCAAATGAAAGAAGAGTGAACTTTTGCACCCCCACCTTTTGAGTAGGCACAGCTTCATTTTTTCATGTGTGTGTATGAAAAAAAGAGGGATTAATAGTCTGCCCATCAGTCTGTTACTCTGCTTGGTAAATCTCACATCCTCTTCTGCCTGTATTTCTGGAATCTATTCTCTTCCCATTTCTGACACTAAAACAGACAAGCTTACACCATCTTACACGTTCACCTGACCCAGAAAAAAACCTATCATTCCTGGTTTCTGATGCTTTTCTGTGCTGCACAGCTCCTTAAGGAAAATATTTGTACTTGATGATCCTTGTGGGTCCCTTCCAACTCAGTTTATTCTGTGATTTAGTAGCTCACAATACATCACCATCTTTCACAACATCTCTTTCAAAGTGTACAGAACAACCTAAAATGACAGCTCTCTTCCAGTGAAGGCAGAAATTTAAACATGCCCAACATCACCACCTAAGCAGTATAACTCACCTGGAACAGACAGCTTTCTCTAGAACAAATAATAGCAAGATTCATTTATTATTTAAACTCGACTCCTATTTTGCTTCCTCTTGACTTCTTTTCTATCATGTATATTTATCAATTTTAAGTTTAGACCTCTTGAAAAGGGATCATCTTGGTAGTGAAGGCAGTTGCTCTCCTTGCAGGAGTTTATTTGCTTGATGAGGCTTTCCCTACTTTAAACCCTTTTTGATTCAAACAGGATGAATTGTGAACTGGAGTCTCCAAGCATCACTGAAGCTAAGTTACAAGCACTGGATCTCTAAACTGTCATGCAAAGTTATGGCTATAAATATTTAATATTCAGTATTAAAAATGAAGGGCTTTCCTGCCTGAACAGCCACATGAACAGCTTTAAAGTTCAAAGGCACTACTTTCTCTGCATGAAAGTAAAAGAAGAAAGACTAGGTGGAAGCTTGAGGCATGATGACACCCCACAAGGTAAAAATAAAATCAAACAAAAGATAAAACAGCCCTGACAGTCACTGGAACAAGCCAAACACTGAGTCAGCAATTATTTTTGAATTGTTTATCCTGTTCCACATTGTGCAACTGGTCTGCAAGACTTACCGGGCAGGCAGCTCACGTATCTGATTGTGGCCAACATCCAACACTTCCAGTTTCCTGCTGTCACACACCCACTCAGGCAGGTTTTCCAGGTGATTTCTATGAATAAAGAACACCAAGAGGTGTAACTAAAGTATAATTGAGATATAAAAGCTATTAAGAATACAGCTTCAAGAGAGATACAGATACCCTCAGGAAACAAATTTGCTACATAGCATGTTGCCTGTGAGATTGTATCATCCATCCTTCTGCAAGGGCATTATCAGTGCAGTCAGGTCCTGAGTGAGGGGGCAAGAAAGCTAACTGCAGTGTTATCTCCTTATATGTGCAGTCACTAAGACCATGGAACAAAAAAATGCTTGCAAATTATCAGGGGACTATTAAGAGTATCAGAGTACCAAAGCTGAAATCTCTCCATGACGAAGAAAATTTCTGAGACACTCCTCAGAAGATATTCACACCTTACACACAGTTGAAATAGCTCTTCAATCCCTCAAATTCACTGAAATCCATTCTACCATCCTTTTGCTATCTCACTGAACAGAGCAAAAAAAAAAATTAGAGTGTATCTTTCAAGCCAACTGTTTCACTTTTCTTGCATTTGTCTTCACAGAAATGAACCCTTCTGGAAACTAACGTCTTGGAGGCAAGGTTTCCAAAAACATACAAATAGGGACTGTGGGCCACTCCTGCATCCTGCCTTAAAGACAAAAATTAGCAGCACAAGATACATGGAGGAGATTGTGTGCAAATGTATTCACATAATGACTACTTCAGTCAGAATACACAGATGCAAACTGGGTATCAAATAATAGTCAGGCACTTGAAGACTTGAAGTTCAGGAATAGAATGCTTATGAAGGATGAATATAAATCAATCATGTACTCACACCCTTTATTTTATTCCTGAAAAAGTCTTCAATCAAAATATGCAATGGCAACCCAACCCCTCTTCTCAGATAGCTTCCTTTCTGATCTCAAACAAATTTCCCAAATTCCAAGCAAGCCAAAAAGCTAAGGACACCCTACCCATTTAGTTACAATGCCATCACTGCAATGAAGCACAAAAAGGGTTTTATGATCAAAATCATGCATTCTGTACCAATTCCATTAACAAATGGGGAACACAGCTTTACAAAAATTGCTTTTCAATAAGTCACTTATTTAGTCACACCAGTGTGTTACATTTAGGACAATGTGAGTATCTCAAGGCTGATGAAACTTACAAGTTGATGGCTGCTAGCCCAGGTTAGCTCACTGATTGTTATGATCACTCTCAGTAGCTTGAGTGCTTTAAGCAGGTTTTTTAATGAACAAGATTATCACTTTAAATGCAGGTGAGTAATAATTTCTTAAATAAGACAGCCATTAAGCACGTGTATAAATGTTTTCCTGATTCATTTCTGGAACTGTAAAACAAACTAGAACACCCCCTTTTCCATGTCTTCCCTATCCCACCTCCCTCATTAAGGTGGAATTTACATATGCATTCAAATGGCAACTGCAGACATCCCTGCAGCAGCCTGGGCTGCAGAGAACTACGAGGAGCTGCAGGAGCTGCCAAACTGATGAGTAAACTATCAAACCATCACCTACGCTGGGCTTACGCTGCAGACATATCCAGAAAGTAACTTCTGTACAAGTCTCAGATTGGTGTGTGTTTGAATCATCATGTTCTAACTCCATAAGACAGGAAATCTTTAAATCATGGAAACTCTAACTATAAAGGAATACAAATTTTGCTTGGGGCAGTAATTAAAAAAGATAAATCTATTAAAAGGAAACAGGAAAGAACTGACCAGCAGAAAAAAAAGCATCCTCTAACTCTGAAAATTAGTCTTTTCTTATCTCAAGGTCCAAGCCCTACCCCCATTCCCACTTAGTAAGATGACAGTGAATGCCACCGTTCCAGAAGTCTCTTTGATTTATATTTCACAGGTCCAAGAAAAAACCACTCTTACCTAGAAATATCCATATAAGCCAGGCAATTAGGAACTGGATACACATCAAGGTGAACAAGTTCTAGGAGAAAAAAAAAATACATATATCAAGGAAAGTGGTGATAAAGATTTGCACTTAAATGACTGTTCCACAAAAACTATTTTAAGAGCTAACACCCAGAGATTTCAGACCACATCAATAACCTAAAAAATTTCTAAGATCTGGACCTTTGTGAACCTCTTGTGAATTCTGTTTCTTTATTATGTCTTAGTACATTTGCTGTGTTACATTGTACTTGCTATGACTGACACTGCATAACTGATCAGAGACAAGAAACTGGAGGATTTTTAAAAGTTTCATAGCAAATTCTCATTTTTTCCATTTCTGTCACAAGAGCTGTAATGTCACCTCCGCTGCCCTCTGCCTAGAAGAGTCAATCACAAAACTGCTCTACTTTTTTTCCACTGGTGACTTGAGATATAAGCATGGGAAGGGAACCTCCCCACTCTGGAACAGCAAGTTACAGAATACCAGAGTCCTTTAGGTCATGACAAGATCCAGAGTATTTGTCAACACATTACATAAGCCTTGGCATGCCTGTGGAGTTCCCAGTTGCAGGCAGCCTTACAGATCCTTCATAACACAACTACAGCTAGTAATGTTATTACTGAAGCAATTAAAATATAGTTCATATCCTAAGGTTTTAGGTAGCTAGTGTTTAGCGTTAAGTTAAAAAAAAAAAAAACCCAAAAACTAAACAGATATTTATTTAAGCCTGTGGAAAAAATCAAGTGAAGTGCAGCTGTACCAGGCAGTTTCTTTGGAAGGTGAGATGAAAACAAGGTGGCCCAGGGTGCAATGAGAGGACAAGCCAGGATGAACAGCAAGACCAAATAGGCAGTTGGTTGCAAGACATGGGTTGACTTGGATTCTCAGCCCACATTGAACAGCACATGCTCAGATTATGTTAACTTTTCTCAGCTACAAAGATCCTGGCATGAATACTTAATGAAGGCACAGGCTTAGATATTGCTAAGATGACAGCCTTTTAAAGGCAGTTCAGACTGCTCATCAAATTCACAGTTCTCCGACTTTGCATTTTCTTTATTCCACACTAAACTACTCCGAATGATAAAAATGGTGGTGCAAACTGAGTATTTGAAGTAATAGCATTTTACAAAGAAAGATCAAACAGATCCTGTTCATGAAACACAGCAGTTATTCAACTGAAGAAGGTTGCATTATTTTTATTATCAAATATGAGTAAACGAAGTTACCATTATGAATTTCATAGCTTTCTGAACAGGGTAAGCAGCTAGAGGGAGGAGGAAAAATTTATAGTTTGGGTTTGTCTCCCAAATGGCCACTTGTTCAAACTTTCTCAGTGCAGGAAAAAGCAGTAAATTCCTTACTGGTTTTAATAGAGCAACACATCAATGCAACCAAAACAGTGACAAATTCAAGAACCCTCCCTACTGACACAGAGAAGAATTTCTAAGATTTTCACAGTTCTTAGACCTCCAAACTGTGTTATTATTTGAAAGTCACTTCCGAAGCTCAGAATTGCCAGTAGCATGACAGAGCCCATGTGAAACCCTTTTATCTAGGACTGTGTCAAGAGCCTCCTGATGACGTGCACTACACTCCACGAGCATCTCACAGAGAACCAGGTAAAATGACAATACCACAGCTGCCCTGAGAATGCACTTACCATTGCAGGAAGCGTACAGTGCCTTGAGAAAATACCCACTGATTTTGAGGGTCACCAGTTGATTCCGTTCACAGTGTAACACTTCCACGTTGTTAAAAACTGTTGCATCCAGCTCCCCAAGTTTGTTGTCTCGCAGATCCAGTTGGGTCACATGATGCAGAAAATCTATTTCATCACCCTCCAATTTCCTAATTGAATTCAATCTTGCAGACAGAAACGGGAGATTAGGTGTAGTTATAAGGCAGGCTCCTGCTGATAAGCAAGCATTGCTTGCTCTACAATCAATCAGCTGCACTGGATTAAACTAAAAGCTTTCAGGTTCTGATCAAGGCTGATTTTTAATATTTTCCCCTTTTTTATGTTACGGTTTTCATCCTTTGAAAAGCAGAATGGATATGGCTCTGTAGTTTTATCCATCATGACAAAGGAATGATGACACCAAGCTTCTTTCTAAACTACTTTGAAAACTACTGATGAAAAGCTCTGCAAGGAGCTAAGTATTACTGTTACTGTGCCTATAAAAATAAAAGATGATGTGGCTGTTATTTGTTCCCAATAGTCTGGAAAAGCACAAAACCTCTACAGGTCTTGCTGGTCTATCATCTGCTGGAAAAATTCAGCATATACAAGTAACCAGCACGTATTGGAGACCCTTGCCTTATTGAAGGCCAAATTAAGATTTATGAATTCCCATGTATTTGCTTCTTGCCTCTCCCTTGTTTCACAGCAAACAAATTCAGAGACCTGAAAATGAGTGTTGAAAGAAAACAAAGCAAAAATCCAAGACTTCTGGGTCTGACAGATAAAGAAGACAGGTTTTGCACATCTTCACTGCAGTGCATTGATGCTGTTAATATTCAGCAACTTCCCCAGAAGTTATACCTGAATGAGATTATCTATAACCCAGCAATGTTTAAGACTGCAAAACACTCCAAAGAGTTCAGTTTCAAATTCCCAGAACTGAGCAAAATGCTAAAACCAGTATAGTAACTTCTGCTGGCCCATTAAGCCCTCTCTACAGCAGATAAGGACAAATACTTCAGTTCTGCTGTTGCTTCTGCTTTCCAAACATTGTCCTTAGTGTAACAGTTGTGTTTTTAGAGTAGCTACATCTTCCAGTTAAAAGAATAAGAGTAATATGTTCCATCCAACACCACCTTATCTTTTTTATTTTCAATTTGCAAGCAGTGCTTTTTTGATTTCACTGAATCAAAGCACTTCACTGTACAGCAAGTACAATATTTACTATTTCAGGTAGTGCCACAAAGAACCAGTGTTCACTGCTAGGTGCAGAAAGGATGCAGCAGATAAGAGGGCTGGAACTGCACTGCTGAACTCATGGCCAGGTCAGCCACAAGATCCCTTCTCTGAGTCCAATTTATTTGCTTTTAACATATGTACAAACCCTACCAGAAACACTTCAGAATTCACCCACCTATTTTAGTTAAACTTATGCTGGTCCCTCCTAGACTGCAAAGTCTGACAGCTACATGGCAGTACAGTAAAAGAAGTTTTATCTTACTTCAGCTTAACTACATGGTTGCAAAATTCACTGTTATATGGACCTCATACTCCAGGCTCTGAATTGAGCCTTGACCAGCTGACTGCAGAATTTGTCTTCCCCAAAGATCATAACAATAGAGAACCACCTCATACCAGAGCCATTTGTAATAATGATCTCCTTGGACTCTTCAGAGGGTACCAATAAAATATCATTGCTCATTGCAGACAAGGCCTTTTAACACACCAAGAAATATTAAAATATCTGGTTTTGCCCTTTCACCTTCAATGCCCTTTTCTTCACCTCACAAATCTGTAACATTTCAGATAAAAGCCTTTTGAGCCAGGGACTATCATATCTATTGCATTAATACTGCAACAAGTACTGCCGGAATCACAAGCAGCCCAGGTTCTGTTTTATTTGATCCTTTGGTGCAAACATTCACTTCCCCTAAAACTCTTTTTTTCTACCTATTGATCCCCCTAACTTCCTCAAAGAAGAGTGCTAAATCATGGCAAGTGCTGGGAGTTACATAACACCACCAGAAACATGGTTCAGTGGACAAACACAAGAGATTTATACCCAGAGGCAATTCTGACAGCCAAGGAGAAGCCATTTCAACACAAATAATTTAGGCTCACTTATTCTTCCCCTTTTCTGAATACCTACCTTAGATCCACATGCTTAATATGAGGCATCCTTTTTAACACCTGGAGGTTCAGAGTATCCAGGCAGTTTCCTGACATACAGAGCTTGTCCATGGCAGTCAGCTTCTCCAGCACTCCAGGAATGTCAGTGAACTCGTTGAAGGACAGACTTACATAGCTGAGTTGATGCATATGCTCCAATTCATCAGGAAGGGACTGGAGAAAGTTGCCATCCAGCAAAAATGTCTGCAAGCTATTACAAGAGGGGAAGGGAGAGTGAAGAAAATGAGTGACCTGTTAAATCACTTTTCCTTCCTATAAACACACTAATCTGCTGCAGTTACAGTGACATACAAAAGGGCAGCAGAGAGAAAAATGTTAATGAATAATGCTGTAACATCTGCTACAGAAGATATCCAACAAATAATGTAAAGGTTTGGCAACTATGAAGTGTAGGCTGTTAGACAGTTCTATCTCCAGAACTACAATTTGTATAACAGCTGAAGAACATAAGCAAGAAGGGTTAAAAGATTTTCTTCCCCGTGAAGGTGACCCTTGTGTCAAAAGCTGGAAGACTGGAAGAGCTCTGAGGCACAAAGTGTGCTTTCCCTCCATCTACAATTGCTTCCATATGGATCTACAAGCCAGTCTGCTCTGACAGTAAGCTTAAACTGTTTCTCATAGCAGGAGTATGCAGAGTAATGAAACTGCTTGTTGCCTTTGTTATTTGTCAGGCTGTGCATGTGAAAGTTCTAAGAAAGTACTTGCTTGTGCATTTCGCCTACAACTGCTGGAATGCTTCTGAGGGCATTGCAGGACACGTTGAGTTCAGTCAGGGTTGGGATACTGCAGACTGCCAGTGGGAAGTCTCCTAAATTATTATTCGAAAGGTTAAGGCTCTTCAATTTGGTGAATCTAAAATGAGATAAGAAAAAATAAAGGAAATAAATAAGTAATCCACACTAAGTTAACTCACAATAATTAATATGAGGTGAGTTTGATTATATAAATACAAATCCCACACATTTTTAGTTTATATGCTCAGAACCAGGGAAACTACCCGACACTCAACACTACTTATAAGAGTTCACTCATGTTAAGCTGACAAAGAGAAACAGACCCTCCTGAATAACACATTAAATGTATTTTTCAATGAGTATAACAAAGAACAAGTCCCTTGCCATCCTTATTATTTCACTTCTGTGGTATCTCACTCTGTACTAAAGCATTGCTGTTTTCCTCAATCCATTTTTCAGTAGTAAAACTACCCTTGTGACACAGGTTACAAGGTGCAGGAAAGTCTTAGACTATTTGAACACTAATTTTTTGTGGTGCTCCTGACCTGTGTGCTCAGGACCATTCATGTTTGCCTTTCACATAAAAATTCTCATTAGAAGAGACTGTTTGGAATACAAGTAGGAAATGTGCTGAATTGAAACAGAATTTAGCAAGGCTTCTGTAGTGACAGAGGCAAAATTTTGTCCTTGACATGTCACAGAACTCTTAAAAGCTCCTTGGCTTATCACTTGCATGTGTTTGCATTACTAAAAATGACCAAAACCATTTAAACAAAAACCCCAAGAAGGGGACAATCCAATTAGCCAGCCTGCATGTTCAGCAACATTATTATGGTTGCCTGACAACCACTGGGAGGTGTGCCTAAAGCCAAGTGAAAGGATGAATGAAAAGATCTGTGTCAGACTCCGATAGATGGGAGGAAGTTTCTTTTCTGGCACGGCTTATACCAGGACATTTTATCTGGATTTAATTTTCCCTTCATTAAGCATCAAGTCCTTTATTTGTGTGAGCAGATTTTTATATAACTTGGTGATGGAAGCAAAACTGCACCTATGAGTGCTTCTATTCCACATAAAAGTAATCTCCAGCAGCATGTGCCAGTGTATCCATAGCCTCTGCATCAGCCCAATCCTACCTCAGAGAACTTTGTCCTCCTCCACCCGGAAAACATGGAGAGCAAATGTATCGAGGATTAAAAGGTTGAAGAATTTTAATAACACGACTTAAAAATCCCTAGCAGCTACTGCAATCAACTGGCACACGCCTTTAGTATTGCCTAAATCAAACTCATTTAGTCACTGACTAAAATTCAACTGCAAACATAAGCAGCGCCTTTGTACAGTACTTCAGAGAGGGCTGCTGAGCCCCAAAGGGAGGCTGTAAACACACAACTTTCACACAGGCTCGCAGCAAGCAAAGGAATGCTGTACTCTCTAGTGGCATTTTGGTGCAATGATGGCAGGAGAAAAAAAAGATAGAAAAATCATTGACAGAGTTATCACAAATTTTGAACACCCTGTGCCATGCTGGAGGCAGAAGAGGTCTGGAAAAAGTTAGATGGAGACTAAAGGAAATCTTGCAATCAAATTAGTGCTGCAGGGGAAAAAATGCTACTGTGCAGAAACAATGACTAGTCTATCTCTAAAGGGAGAACTGTAAATTAAAAAGGTGACAAGGGTAAGTTAATAAGGGCTGCTAGCCAGAAAAATAAATACACACATTTTAAATGCTATACCTTTATATTCCTTTATTTTGAGAGAAAGGACTTAAAAATCTTGAACCTAGAACTGAAACACATAATCCTGCATTTATCTTGAAGATAACTGTAGATTTAGGGCACAGATATACTGCCTTGAAAATTGGGGTGTTTCTGTGGTGGAACAGCTGTCCCACATCATCCTCAAAGTTAGCTGCAAATGAAAACAAGAGTGCTCCAAGCACTGGACTCTGAGCCTTTAGAATATTTTTTCCCAATATTTAGGCAAGTACAAAAATAGTAAAAATGGGAAGATTAAGTCAAAGTAACTAAGCTGCTGGAGAAACATCAAAACATAGTCTTTCCAATTTTCAAGCCAACCATGAAAAAAGAATGAACTCATTTAACAACCACACCAAGGCTACAGCGTTTACCTGTGCTAGTCTGTAGTCTCAAAAGGATAGTCTCAGGGCTTTTATCCACTAAACAATCTACTGGAAGATCCCAAACACAACATTGAGATAAAATTACAGAAGATCAAACTAACAGAGGAAAGAGGACTGGGGCAGCAGGTGGTAAAGGAAGCTAAGAAATACAATAACTCCAGTGTCATGTTCAGCTTCAAGGTTTTCTGCATACATTCTTGTGCATAACCGCCCTAGGTCAAAGAGGACGAGGGGAAAAAAGCTTGCCCTCCCCGACATATCTGGATTACATCTCTACTACTCTAATGTATGCTGTAATGTGTGCTTATTAAAGGTCTTTGGTGAGTAATCTGACTACTCAGGACACAAACTGAACTGGTTAACTGGTCTATATATGTGTAAGTGAATTTATCCAGTATTGGATAAACTCATACAAAACACGCATAGAAGTGTACATCAAAAAATCCACAGATCAAAGTTCATTGTTGAATCACACTCACTGAAACGCTGCAAGACAGACATTATAGTCTTAGCTAAAGTTAAAAGACTTCAGCCAGTTTTAGACATCTGGCCAGAAAGAGGTATTTTATTTCCTCATTGCAAACACATTCATTTAGAAAATGCTAAAGTAATATTTCTGCTCATGGAGCACTATCAAGTACAGAATATTACTGAGACAAACTAGCAGGCATTTGCTCAAAGTTAAGATCTAAGTCCACCTCTCACCTTTGGCCATTTCCCACTATCCACATCACAAACATGGCAATGCACTTCCATTATGGAGCACTGCCACACTGCACATTTAAAATGCTGAATTGTTTACAGTGCTTCTTATATAGATTTGCAGTCAGTCACACCAGTATCACTTGTATATCACATCAATATAAATAAGGTAGGAGAGAAGTATTTTACAGACTCAAGATTTCTGTTGCGGCTGAGTTTGCAAAGCACCAGACTTCCAATAGATTTTAGAGAGCAATATCATTGCTGTTTTCTCGCATCCAAATCTTTACCCCTATCAGAAGTAGGCACACACACATCAATGCTGCCCACATGGCATTGCTAGGAAAAAAAAAAAGTACAACATTGCTTGTTTGAGGCATGACAGTGTAATAACCTCATATCAAGTTGATATATATAAGCTTTTTGTCCTCTTCTCCATTCTTCCAGTTCTAGACTTTGTTATCTCTTAGTAAAAGTCAACCTGAAGAACAGCATCTCTCAATACACTATGCTCAGTTAGCTTACTAAGCTTTTGATTGTAATGGCCAATACTTAAACACTCACTTTGCTGAACAAAAATAGCCCTACTTTAAGCTAGAGCAAAACGTTGACATGTGAAGCCTTGGGTTTAAACATGCAATATGAGTGAACACTAATTGCCCTAATTGAGCCAAAACCTGCCCATTTATTTAATCCTGAAGCTGCCACTTCAGGAAGGGCTTGAGTTTGACATAGGCAAAATAAGGAGAGGTACTAATAAGAGAAGTTTGTATCATGGCAAAGCAATGAACTGACTGACATGCTAATTTCAAATTCAGACCTACCCAGTGTGAACAGCAGAGGAATTTCCATCACACAACACAGCATTTGTGTTCCACTATGTTTGGGGCAAGGGGAATAGTGTATTGCAACTGGTGGTCACACACCATAATTGAAATCCAGCCATAACAGGTTCATCTGACAGAACTGGTCTTGCCCTACTCTTACAAAAAACAATTAAAATGCAGTATTTTACTACACTTGCAAGGGAAGGCATGGCTTAACAAAGAACTCAGTCTTTATTATAAGGAAAACAACACTTTTCCAAACCTATTTCCAGAACCCAGGCTCTCATGACTGTGCTGTGGTTACAGCTCAGTATTATTTTCAAGCAGCAACATAAGTGTCCCTCAGTTTCAGCACCATTTCTGAGCAGAACAATGGCATTTGCCTTGCAGTGCTGTGACAAGCTTTAGAACCAAACTAAAACTTGCTACCTTCTTGAACACCTGCTACTTTGGCCACTTATTTAATCATGAAGAGAATTTCCATAGAATTCTGCCATGGCAATTTCACCTTTGGAAATAAAAGGTGCAATTTATTCCCTTTTTCCAGTTGGGTTGGATGGCCTTATTGTCTAAGGGAGCTGCTAGCCTAGTACCAGAAATACTGTCATATAATTCCCTTTCCAGAAAGCTGTCATTGCAAGTGTCTTACATTACTAAGACAATTCAAATGAACAAAGAATCAGATGTTAAGTCAAATTCAGACTACCTCCAAACTTAACAACGATAAAGCTTTTATTATATTATATGGTTGGTAAGAGTACCATAAAGACAAGAGAACCAAGTGTATGTTTTGTGAGTGGAAATAACCTGTACCCACACTATTGCACAACGCAGTCCTCAATTTCTGCACATAGCTACCATACACTGCTTCATATGGGGAGAAAGACTGACCTCAGAGGAAGGACAAAATTCTTAAGAAAAAATAGTGAAAATATATTAACTTCCCCTCTATTGGAAATTTATAATTGAAATACAAAAGCTATTGAAAAAATACAAAAGTTATTGAAATAACTAGGGGTGGACTTTCAAACTGAAACATGTTTAATTACATGAAAAGAAAACCCTTATTCAGAAGCCATATCCAAAAAAACTAGACAAGTAAACTGGAGACTGATATGCAATAAATGGATTCCATAAATATGTTCACTTGTTGAAACATCACTTGGAAGAGCTACTGTTGGTAGCTTAGCCTTACAGTTCTCTAAAGTGAATCCAATTAATTGAAGTGCAATTTCTACTTTCAAAACACACCTTTTTTTAAAAATGCTATTTTTATAGCATATATCTTACTACCATTTATTTTTTTCATATCACTATTAAGCTCACTGTTCCAATTTAAAAAATAAAATTAAATTAAATGTGTTTCAGGCATTAAACCAATTTTGCAACTGTCCCCACTTAATCGTTTGCAGAGACTTAATTTTATGATTTAAATATTATTTAATTAAATGCCACTGATTTTTGCTGGGTGTTCACAAGGGCACTTTCTTGAGATCACAAAGATACACAGGAGTTAAGGAGAACACAATCATGAAGGTTTGGAAAGATGCACTAACAAAAGCAAACACTTTCTTCAACATCTTTACAAGTTGGATAAAACATGTAAACAATAAACTCCAAGTGCCATCTTTAGCATAACAAATATTTTTTAAAAAAATTCTAAAGCTACAGAGATGAGAAAATAAGTGTAGCATTAAAATATGGCAAGCACAGGATGGGGTTTGTTACTAGAAGACCTCTGGTTGCCAATACCACACCAACCTTTCCTCTTGCCCTGCTGCTTAGAAAGCTGCCCTTCAGTGTTTGCCTTCAAGTGAAAGAGGAGAAACTGTATAAAAATAAGGTTTCCTCATCTCCAAGACCAACAGAGTTGGGAGAGGAAGCTCTCCACGCCTTCACACACCATGGAGCAAGCAAAGTTAGCATACTCCACATATTAGGATTCATTTGAATATCAAAAAAAAAAAACAACACCAAACAACCAACCAAAACCCAAACCACTAATTTCCCCACAAAAAAAAAAAAACCCAAAACTAGAACAAACCAAATAAAAACAACAAAAAGCAAACAACTACAAGAAAACAAAGAAAAAAAAAAAAAAACTCAAAACACAAACAATAGATCCCCCAAAATAAAGGGGACAGAGTGGAGGGGTGGCAGTGGGAAGGACATGGATCAAATCTTTTCCACTGCATCCACTGGCAGTGCCCCTACAGGGCCTGACAAAGGGGAAGATGTATAATTAACACTTATTAAACCATCCAACCTTCTCCACTAAGCTCAGTTTCATACACCAATAGCAATAATGAAAAGGAGCATCTCAATGCACTTTGAGTGCAGGCTGGAGACCTTCCTCCCTGCTCCTCAATCTCTAGGTACAAGCTAAGATGAAGCTGCATCTCACACTGATTTGTAGCAACCTTGCCTGCTGGGTTCATACCAGTTAGGTTGGCAATACTGGTTCCTCCTCGCTTCCAAGTGTTCTCTTAACAAAGATTATATTTTAAATTATGTCCTAATTGCATAATGAATTTATAAGGAGGGTTTAGCTTGAGGTTGCCTGAAATCCTGGGTTTTCAGATAAAAATTGGAAACTGGAAGGGATTTCAGAAACACTTGCATCAGTAATTCAGAGTGCTCTAGACTTCTCCTAACCTAGAGATGCATCTTCAAATTTCTGCCAGTAGCCCCAAAGGGTATCACCTGAGATGCCAGAGAAGGCAGTTAATTTCTATAAGGGCTCTGGGAGAGAAATTATACCAACTCATCTTAAGATATAAGTCCATATAATCACTGTCAACAGTTAACAACCACAATGAGAATAACCATCCATTTTTATATAAAACTGGCAAGCATAACTTTATCAATTTTGAAAACAACTTTGTGTCTTATCACATCCCCCTTTTCTTTTAAATTTGCAACAATCTTCGCTTAAAAATCCACATACTGGTAACTTACTCCTCAACATTAACAAGAAAATAATATTCTTGATGCCAACCACTTTTTCCAACAACACTAACTGAAACAATTACTTATGAAGTGTTCTCAGTCCAGTTAAGCAAAGCAACAGTAAATAAAGACTATGGTCTATTCTTTTGTCTCAAACCCAGAGCAACAGTACTTTGCAAAATTAGCAAGCCTGAACTCCTGAACAGCATTTCAACTGGGGAACTTCCTCTCTTCTCGAAAAAAAATAAATAATAATTAAAAAAATATATATATATATATATCCTTTCTTGTAGTTTTAAAAGATTCTGTGAGGAAGAACAAGTAGCATCATTTGCTACCTTTTTCAGCACAGATGAATTTTCAGATGGCTTACTTGTATACATAACATGAAATATGTATTCCCTGGTAAGCAGGAAAAAAATAGAGGTAGCTGTATTTACCTTTCAATATTCAGAGAGTTTAGTTATGGAAGTTCACAGCTGCAGAGCATCAATAGCAACAAAAGGGGGTTGAGTGGGCAGTAAAGCAAGTCAAAGTGCAGCTACTGGGGAAAAGTACATCCACACCTCTGTACACCTTCAGATGCCATGTACTAATTAGGACTAAACATTTTATTCATAAATGCAACAAATTATATTATTTTAACAACTGAAAGAAGCAACTGCATAAATAAAAATATATATTCCTTTTTTTCCCAATACATTCCTGATCGTACCTGCCATGTCAGTGCACTAGTCAGCATGTCATTAATGTGACCCAGCTGCTTGCAAGTCTATTCAGTGGGTGGCTGAAAAGTTAGTATTTTATTGTGTCTTTGACACACTTGTTCTGAAATCCAGGATTCATTAAATTACCACCCAAAGTGATTTATTAAGAGGACTGCAGCACCAAGAACTGCTTATAGCAAGACAAATTTTCCCAGACTGAGTTGCTAACCAGGTTTTACTTTAAAAGAGTACCAGGAAGGGTAAGTATATAAATGCCAATGTGTTTTATTCACAGCATCCAAGCACATGGCTATTTTGGAGCCTTAAATACCTGTAGGTTTGATTCAGTGATTCTGTGCCTCATGTGTGGCTCCAATTTAGCAATTGAGAATTTTGTAGAAAAGCCAACAGTACCAAATGAGAACAGCAGAGATTCTGTACTTGCTTTCCTGTGATTTGAAAGAACACGGGTGAACAAAAAGAGACTTGGTTTATTCAGTAAAGTTTTACCTTGTGCAACCTCTATAAATCTGAAAATGGTTTTATGGGATTGGTTTAAAAAGAAAAAATAAATCACAACGTGTGTTCACAGGAACAATGAGCTTCACTTTACATGTTTTGATATTGGGTTTCAGTAATCATTTCAAAACATACAGTACCCTCCTCTTTCTAGGTATTTGTGCATTTACTGACTAGAGTAGCAGTCAAACTAGCTCAAAGCTTTTTGGGAACACAAGTAAAACTCAAGTTTTCCCACACAAAGGAGAAGCCAGTTCTATGTTTCTTAGGGCAAGGAGAATGGCTTGGGAATACACTCCAGGGTCAGGCTCATGCTTTTGCTGCAAGTAGGGCGGCAAAATACAACCAATGGGGCATCACTTTTCTTAACCCTCAGCAGGAACTACCACTACTTCACAGAACCCTCCCCACTAGCATGGCAATGGAAACAGTGGCAACAACTTCATCCAGCTACTCACTGTCTGGGTGATGCCACCTGTGCTGAGTGAAGATAAGGCTGGAGGACATCAAGCAGATAAAGGGAAACATCAAGGGCAGGAGTTTCTAATGTACCAACTCAGATACACCAAAATGGTGCTCTGTAACGTAATTTTTTTTCCTCCAGAAGTTCCCAGCCCTGCCTTGTGCCTTTTTGCCAAGCTCAAAGCAATGGAAACAGAGCAGTCTATTACTCACTTACAGAATAGGACCAGCTCACAGAAGAATGAGAGACAATCAGTTCTGTAGCTCAGGTATATGCCACTTCTCCAGATTCTCCTCATCTCAGAAGAATCTCAGAAAACAGGAGAAATATATCTTGTCACCTGAACTCTTTCACTATTTTATGTTCAGGCTGATGTTAGTAAAAAAATGTATTAGTTTATTAACTCTTGGTAAGACTCATCAGCTGTTGCTACAACTGCAATAGCCGGAGAACATTAAACAGAGAATGAATACTGCCCATCACATTAATTATAAATGCTTTTTAAACCTAAACAGAATTAATGTAGGTACATGGACAAAGCAAAATCAAGTATGTCCTTCACACTTTATGATATTTAAAAAGAAAAAATTATAAGAAGTCATTAGAGACTGATTGATTATTTGTCTATGTTCATCGCTAGCTTATGCTAAAATTCCATGTGCTGTCTGGAGACCTGACATTCACAGTCCAGTCAGAATTCCTCTCCAGACTGTGCTCATAAGGCCTTGGAATAGCTGCCTGCTTTGTTTGTGAAGCAGATTTGCTGGGTTCATTCATCTTCCATTATGCCAAATTTTTTGTTTTTCCAAAATGAAATTGGAATGATATAAAAATACAACAGCCCGCATAATCCATCTTGTATTTTTCAGTTGTTTTTCAAAGAAGAAGGGATTTAGAAATGTGGTTTAAAACATTTTGTTTGAACAGGACCATCCACAAATATAATCTTGAGGTATTCTGCAATTCAGTAACCAGTGAAATTAAAATCACAGCTTTGTATTCAGTATGGGAACATTCATCTTTCTGAACACAGAAAGCCTGCTGATTCCACAGAACACATACATTAAATCATTCAGAGCACCAATCATGCTGCTGTCTACCCATTTGTTACATTCTTAGATGAGCTGTGGTGGAAAGAACTGGAAGGTTATAGATACCAAGAAAGAAGAATTTGGATTGAGCAGAGCAGAGAGAGGACAGGAGCCAGACTAAATTTACAAAATCAGGGCTCTCTTTGCTTGGGGGTGGGGGGGTAACAAAAAACTACTTCACTTGGTCACATGCAGGTCCTACTTCACTACTGTTCCTGCCTAGAATGGCTGCCTTTGATGGGCAGCTCACCAACTCATGCTCAGTCACGCAAGTCAAAGGCTGAAGAACTACAGTCTGGCCTCAGTAGGTAGATAAAAACATATTACGAACACATTGCATTTTGGGCTGAAAATATCCTTCTATTTACAAGAAAACCATGAAGTTTCTTAAGAAAGCCAGTCTGCTTCTAACACACAAAGTTAACCAACTTCTGAAGCATCAGAGTCAGGCCAATGTTCCACAAGAGGAGGTAGTAATTTTTAGGAAAGTTCCTGCAGATCATGGCTCCAAGGACAGAGGAAGAGTAGTAGAACCATACCACTTTACCTTTGTAATTCACTAAGTGCTCTGCTTGTGGATGGGTTGGGGTTTAGCCTCAGGAAATTCTGCTTTAAATTGAGATGAGTGAGGTCTTGGCTATAAAATAGGTTGGCAGGCAGGTGCTCCAGGCTGCAGCATGAAAGATCCACTGAGCTGATGCGTTGTGATGCAACCTGGAAGTCAAATACAACACCAATATATTAATACAGTAATAACAACAAGAACATTTCCTTCACCCCTACCAGCACAAAATAAACTGTTCTGTAAGCACAGCAGAAGCCAGTGTTGGCATATACCAGTGATCTAACACAGTTTAGATAATTGCTGCAAGTTATGCCATGCTCTCTTTCTTGGCCTCAGTGCTTAAACCAGGTCCATAGACGGTTAGCAGACAGAAAAGAGCAAAGGTTTCTCAAATTAATACATGAAATTAATCCATTTTCGCTTATGAAGTTATGCAATAACTGCCAGAAAGAAAAGAAGGTTTTTGACATGAGCTTTGGTTTAGTCCTTTAGGAAGCATTGCCTTCTCCAATTGAGCAGATGCAAGTGGTTAGCAGTCATCACCACTGTGTTGGTTTCATATGTCCAAGATGGGTATCAAATGACAGAAGAAGAGTTACTCCTTTTTCACCTTACTGAAGAGAAAAAATAACTCAGCAGCAAAGCATCGAGCACTCATTTCTTCTCAATGAATTAGAAGACTGCCCAAAAGTGATAAAAAATACGACGAAAACAAAACTGAGATTTGGAGGCTTAACACTGTTTTCTAGAAAGAGGAAAGTAAAACAAACACAATCTATAGAGGCTAAAAAAAAATCATACCACCTAGCACTATATATGTAGATAGCATCAGTCCACAGAGACCTATTAGCAACTTCAAGTAATGACAGTGCTGCCCCTTTTCATATCTCTAGGCTATACCTCAGTGAACTACATCTTCCAGTTTTACTTACTAGACTTTACTAAAAATAAATAAAATATCACCAGCAAAATCAAAAACAAACCCAAGCAAACCCATGGCAAAGCACCACCACACAATAATGCAAGGCAGTGGGGATGGTGGGCAAGGAAGAGGAGCCAAATGCTAGAAGACAACGCATTTTTGGAACAGGTATGGCTGAATCAAAGGAAGAGACGCAAACAACTTCACCACGATTTTAGACTTCTGAGATCACACCAACAGTGCTCAAATGGTTATTGTGTTCTGTCAGCTGCTCACATCAAAAACAGCTATCATTTCACTGGCCTTTTATGCTGGGATTCTGGAGGTACAAACACCACATCTGACGGGCAAAAAGAGGAAAAGACCCAACTACTCCTCATCAATGCCCCGCGACGTAAGAGCTTCGCAACTCTGATGAAGGACACACCATAAAACCTTCTGGGCACAGACAGAGTCCCTGCCACAAAGTACTCAGAAACCAGAAGCATCAGGTTTGGAGGAAGTAAGTGAAGTAGCTTCCCACTGAAATGAAAGCCACAGAAATTTTTTTCCTCTCTAACACAAGCTACACAGGCCTCAGGATAAGTGGTTGCTATTATAAAAACACAGCCATAAGCTTCAAGGGGAATAGACAGTGCAGTGTTTCTCCCTAACACAACCGTTAATATTCCAGTCCTCCCACATCCATTAAAATGCTTGAATTTTTGTTACTCAATTAGTTCAGTCCTTTTGTTACAGTAGCTAGTATTTTTCTTTCCCTTGTAGTATGAGACAAGAATTATTCATAGGCTATACTGAGCAGTCATCTCTGAATGCTGGGTATTCAGTCTGTTTATGCCCAGTACCGCACAGTTCTGATCACACTGCAAACACAAGAGATGAAAAACTGCTGACACCCATTAAATTAAAAAGGAGAAATGTTTAATTTCAGGTGTAATGCTTGTATACACTGTTGCTCCAACTACTTGTTTGGAATGTGATATGAACAGCAATAAGCAACCCAGCAGTGCTTAGCAAAGCACATTACTCTAAAAATATCTCAAGAACCAGAAAGGGCAACTCTGAGTGGGAATCATGATAATGCAGCCAAACAAAATCAAATATACAAATTCTACCGTTGCTTCAAAGAAGGATGCAAATCCTTCCTTAAAACTGAGAAACCCTGTGAAATAAATCTAGTTAAAAGTAATTTTGGTTTTACAGGTTGTACGTACTGGTTATTGTTTGATTTTTTTCTTTAAAAAAGGAACACTTTATTATACAAAGCAATTAATATTTTCATGCATGTGACAAATATTGAATGATGCTTTTACAAGACAGATAACTGTAAAAGTTAAAACCATATTTTACAAGGTGTTAGTTCTGGAATCAACTGTAATTTTATCAAAGTCTTTCTGTTACCAAACAGTACTCTAAGAATTAACTCCCAAATTGTTACAAGGAAGGATATGTTTACTCATATAAACATAGTTATTCTCACAGGCAGGGATAAGCATTTTCTCTTTTCATACTGTTCTATCACAAATTCCTACAGAATAGAACAACAAGATGAAAAACAAAGAAGAGTAACAAAGGAAAGCATCATCTTAATACTTTCTTTAATTCACCAGAAATTTTCACCAGTTATTTTGAAGTTGAATATTGAAATTCAGAAATCATGTTGTTCTGAAATCAATCTTCCAATTGTCTACAATTGACTTGAGCATATCAAGACTGCGCATGCTTGAGTTTGCTATTGTTTATTAAAAGCAAATATTTTTTTTTCTAAAAGATGATACAGTTCTTTAGTAAAGCACTGGGTTTCCCTGAGTCACTATGGAGAATCACTGCAGAGATAAGCTGATAAAAGATGGGAAAATGCTGAGTAGAATATTCTTCACACTCAAAAGAATAAAATGCATTTGGAGAAAAGGACATTATGTGCAGAAAGTCGTGCTTCACTGGAAGAAAACAAAACCAAAACATTTCACCGTAAATAAATATCCCAATAAGTTATTTGGGCTGTGTTCAACACATCCATGCTCCTACAAAAATTGTGAAGAGTTGGTGTGGTAGCACTGCTAGAGGGAAAGGCTTTTTGGATACACATGGAACCTCCATTAAGTGCTTGTTATGGTTTGTTTGATGTTTTCTTGTGGAAAACTCCAGTATAGCTGTTTGATATGCTGTATGTACACACATAAAAATAAAACCACAAGCAGCACAATGCAAAACTCCACAGGCAGAAGCCACCATGGCCCAAACCAATCCCTCTCAAATGTCTTCTCATCATATCCCAAACTGCACAGACCCTTCACACTTGTGTCACATAAAACCCCTGTTGCATTTCCAGCACCAGTAACACTGAGGAAATGGCTGGGGCAATGACCTTCTCAGAAGATGGCACATCACAAGCCCTCAGTGACAAGAGCTACAGCAGGAGCTGCAGAGTCAATGCTGGTCTCTGCAAGACATGCAACATTTGACAGCCAGGCAGCTCAAACACAAAGATCTCACACTTTTTGAAGTCTGTGTTTCAGTTAGGATATTTAATCATAAAAAAATATAAATAAACAATATGAAATATGCTGCTTTCTCCATTCCCTGGATATGATTTCTAAATACTTTACAGTCTGTCATTGTGTTGCAATGTCTCCTACTGTAATATCAGATAAGTAGTACTGGGATAAGGCCACAGTGATTTTTGTACATCAAACCACAAAGTCCAATGGAAGATTTTTTTTTTTTTCCGGTTCCTGTTGCAATCTCAATTATGCATCCTAAGCCTACACTGTTCTAATTTTTTCGGTCTTCACATGAATATGGCAAACTAACTGTAGTTTTGAAGAAGTGATACATAATGTAGCACATGTACTACAAAAAGCTCTGGATTTACCCACTGCAAATACAAAAAACCTGTCATTGTGCTTTTAATTTTTGCACAGCAGCAACAAAATGCAGATTTACCCTGTAAATACCTCACAAATAATGCTGCTGCAGAGTGCTCTCCCTCCCCTGGGCAGTAGGACTCCTGCTCCTCCCCACCTGAGAGTTGCACACATGCCAAAGAAATAGCAATCTCCCTGCTATGAAAACTCACTTCTATACGTGTGTTACTTGTGTCACAAGACACCTACAAATAAAAAAAACTATTCAAAAAAGCCAGTGGTACCTCCGATGTCTAGATTCCAGGCAACACTTCAAATAAAAAAAGATTTGCCAAAGTGTTTTGATTTTAATTTTACTTACTATTTTTTAAAAGGAAACAGTATTTCAAGACTTGTGAAAATATGGTATGGGTTCACTGTAAATCTTTATCATCTGGCAACAAAAATACAGAAAAATATTTGCATCAACCCACATTCTTGATGCTTCTTTGCTACACAGGGCTTAAAAACCACTTTGCTTTGTCCATCACAATAATGACACCTCTGTCACTGAGCTATGCAACAAGACTGATTATTGTCTTTGTTTTAAAGCCTTGGCTATACTACAAAAATGATCTGTTGCTGACAATGGATGTCAGCAATAGGCACAGCTGAACCCAGCTGTATGGACAAACACAAGTCTTGTTTACACAAGCACATCTTTTGGTGTGACCTGTGGTGTGAATTTAAACCAATGTAATTATGTCTTTTTCCTGTTTACCCTCATCCCATTTCCTATAGCTCTATTCAGATAAGAAATTACTGCATAGGACTTCAACAGAAGACAAAATAGCAAAACAGCCCACACTGTACAGGCAGCCAAATTCCCAGTCTGTTTGAACTGAGTTGACAGTGTTAAATTATACCTGCTGTAGACATGTAATACAAAGGCAATTTAATTTTTCTCCTTTAGGATTTGTTTTTAAACAGTTTGCTAATCATCACAATCCCACCAATACCTGCATAAGCCTTAACTAAACAGCAATACATTGTCTTGAAATACCTAAACTAACTTGGAGCAAACAGGTTCTCCTCCTAACCTTGCTTCAAATCCTAATCCTTTTTTCTATCCAAACATCAAAGCCCTGCTCAGCAGAGAGGCCTCCCTCCACTGAGCTGAAGCCCACAGCCAGAAGCACATTGGTGCCCTGAGCCACAGCCAAGAGCTGAGGAACTGTTTAGCCTGGTAAACAATCTAATGCCAGAAAACTTAATGAAGGGGAGGGGAAAATAAAACATTTGCTTTTTCTTTAAAGCCATATATTTCCATTCTTAAATGACAACTGTTAAAATGGGTGGAGCCCAAGGGTAAAAGGGTACTGGCTTTTCTGGCATCTCCTTTTTGTTTTCTTTCAAATGTTACATTAGATACACGCCAACTCAAGCTAAGGGCCTTGAACAGAAAATATAAAACCCAGCAAAGAGGGTTTTTTTGAAAGCCTGTCACTCAAATCCACAAATCCAAGAGGCACTGCCACAGGTCAGAGTAGTAATTCCCTATTAAGATGCAGGGCAGAAGTGCATGCTAGTGTGGCAGCACTGACGGGGCACTCTTGCCCCATCTCTCCTCTGCAGATGAAGCAGCCAAAAGCCTCTATACAAATACCTCATGTCAGGAAGACTCAGGGGCACAAAAATAATTTAAACTTGTCCCTTCTCTGCTCTCTTTATCTCTGTACAAAGTTTTATAAACAAACAGGTCACTTCTACTTTTGGCCCTTGTGCAAACGTCTAACAACTGAAAACAGCATTAGAAAACATGTGTGGGGAGGGGAAATTTGTGAAGAGGATTAACCAGAAGTTGGGCTACCTTACTTCTCATGATAGGAGACCAGAAAAAAATTCATAGGTGTGAAAGCCAGTGTCCCAAGTTTAACATAAAGATCTTGACAGCAAGAATTCGACAAAAAAGGTGACATTCATCATCTGTCATTTGGAAATGCTGGGTAGTAATTTAAGTCATTACCAGAATATGAGTACTTTTGTTCCTCCTGGAGGAAAAGTACTCTTCTTTTAGAGATCATGTACTGGTATCAATATTACCCAGGGAATGATATCAACTCTGTACCTTGGTAGTAGTCACACTAGGATGCTCACACTAAGATCCCTTCAAGGACAAGGCTTAAGATGTAACTTAGAGTTAAATGACAGTAATTAGCTATAGCATTAAGCTACTTATAATTCAGACATGTGAATCTCCATTTGGTAGAGCAAGGAATATTAATATCCTTAGAACAGCTTGACTGAAAATAATTCATCTGTAAATACTGCAAAAGAGGTGACAGTCTCATAAAAATTAAGACAAACCCCTTTTTCTGTTACTATTCCTGTTAGATTTATTTTTTTACAAAGACAAGCTGCTGTACTGCCAAGCATGCAGACTTTGCAATGAGCAGGCCTCAAGCAAGGACTTTCTTTCAGCATTTTTCATTTCAGCATGGGAAAATCATGCAGTAGATCCTCACGAAAGAAATGCTAAGGCACATACAAGACACTAACTGCAAATCATGCCTGGCCTATCTGGTGGCCTTTTTATGATAGAGTGACTGCAGCAGCCAGCAAGGGAAGCCCAACCTATGTGATCCATCTGGACTTCTCTAAGGCCTTCAACATAGTCCCACACAACATCCTTACCTCAAAACCAGAAAAACATGGATTTGAAGGGTGGACCATTTAGCAGATAAGGAATTGCTGGATGGATGCAGCCTGAGTTATGGTTAACAGTTCTCTGTCAGGCGGAGGCTGGTGGAGGGGAGTGTCCCCTCAGGATCACAGCTCTTGCAACTAGTGCTCTTTAACACTTTTATCAATGACATAGTAAATACACCCTCAGCAAGCTTACAGATGACACAACAGAAGGAAGAGATGCCATCCAGAGAGACCTGGACAAATCTGAAAAGTGGGCCCACAACATCTCATGAAGTTTAAGAAGTCCAAGTCCTAGGAGCTGCACCTGGCTCAGGACCCAACTCCAGACGTAAGCACAGACTGGCAGAAGTCACACTGAGAGCAGCCCTGTAGTGAGGGGCTTGGGGGTTCTGGTGGATGAAAAGCCAGACATGAGCCAACAATGCCCACTCACAGCTGAGGCAACAAGCTACAAGATGAGCTGCATGAAAAGAGATGTGGCCAGGAGGGCAAGAGAGATGATTCTCCCCTTCTACTCTGCCCTTGTGAGACCTCACCTGGAGTGCTGCATACAGGTCTAAGGTCCCTAACACAATAAAAAGTGAACTTTTTAAAGCATGTCCAGAAGGCCACAAAGATAATCCAAGGTTGCCCAGAGACACTGGGGATGCCCCACCCCTGGAAGTGTTCAAGGTCAGATTGTATGGGGCTTTGAGCAACCTGGTCTACTGGAAGGTGTCCCTGCCCATGGCGGGGACTTTGGAACTAGATAATCTTTAAGGTCTCTTCCTTTCTATGAACTCAAGACATTCTATGATATACTACAGATTTCAGACTCTTGCCAGTAAGACTTACACTGGAATTTCACTCATCTGAGTCTCTCGAGTCCCATATGAAGAGGGTGGTAGAGTTTTTTGGTTTGTGTTAAGCAAGAGATTATGCTAGGTCCTCAATTTCTGGTCTAGGTTCTTTGACACAGTAGTATCATATGGATTAATCCTACAATGAGATGAACTCTTTTCGTGCCATTATTCCACTGTAACTCAGAAAGGCCTTCTGGCCCAAGTGTTTTGTAATACAAATTATCATGGATATAGCTCTACTGGCCTGGGGCCTAAAATTGGTCTCCAGCACTCATTCTCTTTTCTCCTTGGAGACTTTAATCCTTCTCCACTGACTACAGAAGAGGCCTAAGAAGAGTAAATGTCCCTAAAGTTAGGTTTTGCTAGTAATTCCTCTCCTTTCTTCCTCGCTGCTGGACTTTGTTTGGAAAGATTTTCAGTGTTACAGCCATTCAGTTTCAAGACCAGCTTCACTATCACCTTACACATACCAAAATACTGTGTAATGTCAGTCCCTGCAATCCCCTCCCCGTTTTACGGGATGTGCTCACTGCAGACACTTGGTTCCCCGAGCTTCACTAAGAGCAACATTACACTCATTCTCCCACTTGTTTCTACTCTTCCACTTCCAGAGATTACTGAAAACACTTTGGGATCCTTCTGGATTGAACACACCCTAAAAGGTAACATATGCAACACCTCACTGAGCTTCCAGGTGATGCTTTCCCATATTTATGCAAGAGCTGCACTAATCCAGCTTCAATAATATCAGAATCTGATTTAGAGGCTTCAAAATACAGTACTTGAATGGTATTCCAGATGTGTGGGCAATACCTAGTTTTCTGTTCTCACTCTTGGCTGCAATACTCCAATAACTATTATTAACTGAAGGCAGCAAGCCCAAAACAAGAACCAAGACTCTCTAAATTTCAGCAAAAGCAAAAAAATAACAAAAACCAAAAACCAGTGAAACTATAATTTCTCGAAAACACAAATTAAGAGCTTGAAGTCACCATTACACTTTAAAATCAGCTGAACTATTTAGACATGTAAAATTAATCACCTGAGACAAAATACCAGGCTTCCCTCCTGAACCATTACCTCACGCACACAGAGAAAAGGAAGTCAAGCTCCGCATGGAAACCAGAGGTTTGTTTATGTTTGAGTATTTGTAATCACCACCAAAAGGAAGCTGTGAGTTTATTTTTAGGGATCTATTTTTAGTGAAAGCATTATCTCAACATTGCCATTTTATGGTATTAGGGGGAAAAAATGGCTTCCTTGTACTAAACTTAGAGTCATCATATTTCCTGTAAGTAAGGATCAGCTCAAAAAAAGACCCACTGAAAAATGAGAAAATCCTACTGGGTTCTCTATTCTTGACTAGATGTTGAATCCACTTTTCTAACAGGCTAATGGTGCTGCTTCGTCTCAAGTGTGAAGAAACCTAAATTGTTATTCCCAAAGAAAACAAGCTTTGGTTAAAGGCTATTGTCAAAAGATACCCACTGATGCTGGCATAACACAAAACTAAATTTTAGGTCATATTAGAATAACTCATTTTCCAGCCTCCAAGCTCAACCAGCAAAAGAACCAGCAAAAAACCAATTACTTTGTCGTCACCTTCTCAGTGACCAACCAGCAAGTTCCTGACCTCCAACCTGTCCCCAACACACACAAAACCAGGCAGCCCAGAATCACAATGGTACATTCAAACACATAGACTGAGACTATAAAGCTAAAAGGAAATGTCAGAAGCTACTAACTGCAACACAAATAGTCTGTTTATTGCACACAGTCATTCCCTGTAGAATGACCACAGGTGATAACCAACAGCAAAAGGTAAAAGCAAAAATACTAATCTAGAAATTCAAATTGCATGGAAAGGAAAATTCTCCACCATATTTGTCCTAAAGAAGGTTGTCCATTGCTTAGGGGCCTTAACAGACACTTGGAGAGGAGACAGTGCATCCAGTGACATAAAAGTATGAATTGTCAGCACTGTTTGTACTCTGCTGTTTCAGGTAGATGTCTACACAAGTTGAGGAAAGACGGAGACTATGGCTGTAGAGGCTCCTGCACTACTTACTTGTGTAGTATAAGCTAAATTCTAATCTGTTCTTTTTTTCTGCTAGCTCCACAGTGCAAATAAATGTATGAAGAGAGGGTTCTGCACTGACATGAAAGGAATAAGGCCAACATGGCAGCACACCCTTCTCAGTTGAATTTGCTATTCTTGCTATTTTTACCATGTTTTAAACATAATGTATGCTGACATCATCATTTAGTGTCTCCTTTTTCACAGGCTATGGTTGTTTGGAACACCACACACTTCTGCAGACTTTAACACAGAGGTGACTGAAATAGGGAGAGGAAAATATAAAAGCACACGAGAGAAAACTCTTAAATTTCATAGGTTTTAAATCCTATTTTTAGACATTTCTTATATTTTCAAAAGCAGGACCCTTATGTGGGTAGGCACCTAAACCCCACACAACAACTTACTCCCAGCTACAGCTGTCCAACTCTGGTCGATGGTGTGCAGACACAGGAGGCTCTGTGCCTGTACATCTCTCCCTACCTACACAGACATGCACTATTTACAGCCCTTGTCCCTCACTGCCTCTCTTTCTCTACCTGCCCCATTGAACCGAGCACTAAAGCAGGAAATAACTGTCATATGAAGCTGTTGACACACCACCTGCTCTCCTGCAGCCAGGAGAAAAGAAGTTCTGTGGGGTCAGGTAACTCATCCCGGCATGCCCAGGGATGCCCCGGGCCCACTATTTCCAAGAAGATAAAATTCTGTAATGCATTCTGACATAAGCTCTGCAATACTGAATTTTTGAGGCAGGCCTTGACATCTCATTTAAACTGCATGCCTTGGAACATAGAGGACTGCTAATCCTTTCATACTCCAGACAAACCATCCATGTCATGAATGTTGTCACATGCAACGATCACAACAGAAATTTCACATGTCGAAGAATGGTTAGGTTTACCTGTTAGAGGCATCCAGCAGCAGAACACATCCCAAATAAAAGCCTCACAACAGCAAGTCCCACCACTCCTTAACATTGTATGCATAACACCTCTCTCTCTTCTACATTAAGGGTGTAGCTTTTTAGCTTTTGGAAGTGGCAAATGAGGAATGCCCTCATCACATCCTCCTCACTGTTAAACACGCGTTCTTTGCCCTGTCCTCCTGCATTTGACATTCTAGTAGCAAACAGTGGCAGATTTGCTGTGCAAGTAATTGTGCCAGTTCCAGAACCATCATGACAACTTTATGCAGACAAAATTCTTTAAAGCTGTGAAGATGTTACTTTCCTTCCCCTCTGCTCCTCCTTCCCAGTTGCATAAGCTTATTTTTCAACATTTGGCAAGAGAACGAATGCATTAGATCACAAAGGACCAAATCTGTTGCTGTTGTTTTCCTTTTAAGCTTCCTTAATTAGGCCTCCAGTTTTTGGAAAGAAAAAGGAAAGAAATGCACTGTGGTATAGAACTATCAATATTAACGAACAAGACACATCTCTGGGTTTTAAAAATATTCTGTTTGAGGCTAAATCAGCGCATCTAAAAGTGACCTATTTGGAATAAGTATGTCACCAAGTTAGATATTTAGGTCAGTATTTGTACAATAATTCTAGTCTGTCCTGAAAACAGAAGTTCTGCTCACCTGAGGACACATATATACAGGAAAACCAACCCTAACACATATTCACCTTCCAAAAATGTATTGAGGCAGACCACAAGAGCTGTCTTAACTATGACAGATTCCACAGTTAGAATGAATCTGATTATACAGGAGCGATGCTCATTTTTAATTAAATTAAACCCCAGCCTCTGCAAACATAAATTCAAATCTTTTCTAGCATACACATCTTTATTGCGGGAGTGATGCATTAGGATTTGTCTCATTCTGAAACACCACTAAAAAGTCAACATTGCCAATATTCTGTGGGGAGAAAGACTGCAGAGCAAGCATTCTTTGCAAATCTCCTTTCAAGATTGAGCTTGTTATTTAAAAGTTAAAGTAACATCATCTTCTAGCTCTTCTGAAAAATACAGAAGACAGACATGAAAATTTTTTTTCATAGTTAAAAACCAAATTGAGCAATTTTAATGAAATATTTTACCAGGGATTTCCTTCTGCATTAAAATTTATAGTTAATACTTTCATTATGCTAAGTAAGAGAAGCCTCAGTTTTCAGCAGTACATATCAGGAGCACAAAGTAGAAGAACTACCACTAAATACAAATTAACACAAATGTCAGTTTCAAAACACGTGCCATTAAACAACATTTATATTTAAAATAGTCTTAAATATTATTCATAAAAACTCACGAAAGTGCAAGTACTATATACAACACCAGTATTAGGGAAGAATCTATAAGCACCATGTGACCCAGCCCATAGCAAGCAACTAGAAGCTAAGTTTCAGAGCCATAGTACCTCCCTTCCTAAATTTCCTTACTTTTAGAAACACAGTGCTTTACCCAGCCTTTTCTTGGTTAGCATGAATTATTTCAGCAGCTTTGAACTTGATTAGTTTCCAAACACCTGAGGCAGACCGCACCACATAAATGTTGGGGCTTTTTCCCAGTGTAAGAATGTTAGTTGCCTGAACTACAGAGCTGAAAATTCAACTTTTCTCATTTCTTTATACATGTAAATCAGGTATGGTACACCTTACAATTAAGCACTTTGACACAAACAGCACCAGCTGGAGGAAATTTGAGTTACTTTTGCAGCGTTACTAATTTCCCAATTTCTGTCCTTCAGACACTGTGCAGCACTTCCCACACGACTGCCTTGCATACAATCATGCTTGTCTCTGTTTTTCAGTCTCAGGACAGGAACCCCAAACATCAAAAAAAAAACCCTTGAAGTGGCAAAGTACTGTTTGAAAATCCATGAATGCAGAATGCCAAGTTTCAGGTTTGGGGGCTGGGGAAAATGCCTTTATTTTTCCTTAAAGCATGTTTTACCAGCTAAATGAATAGCATACAGAGTTTCTTCACTTCTAACAGTCTGAAAAGACATTTGAAACTATGTATTTTCTTTCTCCACTTACATAAAAATGGGAGGTTATCGTGAGTGCACGGGGATATGTTCTCATGCTGGCTATCATCCCGATGCTGTTAGTCATTTGGGTGAACTAGAGAGAGAAGCACAGCGTGGCACAGAACAAGCTTTTGCTGCCAGTAATTCAGAGGGGCTTTCTGGCCATTTATCTCTAGCTCTGAAGTTCATTGTTTTCCACTGTTTTCCTCACTCATTAGATCTGCCTTTCATTTATCTGATGTCAAACCCTCTGAGATGAAAAGACACTACTGTCCTAGAGACAGCCCCAAAGCGGCAAGGACTCAAAAACCTGACAGACCGTGCCTCACCATCTCATAAAACATGCCATGGGGATTTCTACCTTGAGGCTTAACAGACCTAAGCAGATATGCCAGAACAGCTTCTTTAAAAAGAATTTTAAAACTTACCAGGAAAAAAAAAGCCTAAAAGACATTTTAAATTATGCATGTGCTAGAAGCTGCAATAGTGACTGTTTGAAGAAACTTTGACATATAATCAAACCTATTAAAAAAGCCCACAACCTAGGCTGTATCATTGGCCATTGGCTAGATAACACATTATTGCAATCTAAAACCAAAACAGATCTAGTGCTACGTGAGTGTCTAAGTACTGCTACATAAACCTAGTAAAGAGCATGGAGAGTCCTATGAAGTATGAAACTAACTAAGAGTTTAGGCCCAACTACAAAACCAAACAGAGCAGGCTGACAGCACAGAAAAAAAAAAAATCCGCTGTAAAAAGTATGAAAAATGTAACAATTCAAGATATATAAGGCTTTAGCAAAAAAAGTGGCAGGGATAAAGAGATAAAACGGACAACTGCAGAAACACCTTTCAACAACACAAAGTGGAACTGAAGAGTTAAATTAAATAATGCAGGCCCTAAATTCCTATAATTAATTGTGTTCTAAGCCCAGTATAAAATTTGCTTTGCAAAGGTTTTAGTTTGTAACCTTTTTTCACTGACAGAAAATAATTTGCTTATTACAAATAACCCAAAAAAATCAAACAGTTCCTAAACTAGAGAGAGGTTCAGCAACACTTCAAAGCAGGAAAAAAAAATCCTTTATTCTAGCAATTTAATATTTAGGTTCTGTGTAAGGAATGAATTTAAAAAAACCTGACATTATTTTAGGTTTTAGTAACACTGAAAAAAAGCTTTTTAGCTGAAATGTTGACAGTTAAATTTGTCATCCTTGTTTTTATAATGGTCTCAGTGGATTCATACAGCTGATAAGAAAATGGAAGAAGCTCAGTACAGCACTTCAGTAGAAAGAAGTCTTGGTGTAAAAGTTGAAAAATTCACCTCCTTATTGCCTGTTACCAAGAGCTCTTAAATTGAGTATTTCCACACAACACCAACAGCAGCCACAGCAGTTCTTGACAATCAACCCAGAAGAAGGGCAGTATTGGTGCATGGAGAAGACTGAACTGGGGGGAACTCTCCAAACATCCCACTCACACACTAGAATTAGTGGCATTCTCACCTTTGATGCTTGTCGCAGCCATCGCAGATATTCAGTGAAGTTATCAAAACAAATGTAGTAGGTCTGGCTTTGAGGTCCAGAGGAGCTAAATGCTAAACAGTGCTGGTGCTTTTTCACTTCTTCCACCTACAGCAGAGACACAAAACAAAACCAGAGTCAAAACTCTCCTTGCAAAAGTCTCCAGGGCAAAGCTGAAGTGTGCCCAAGAGGACATCATCATGTAGAGCTGGATTAACCATCTCAAACACCCAAGCTGGGTCTTGGCTGTCAAATGTTCATGAAATCTGCACAAGCAGGAATCAGAACAGAAAGAGGACAGAACTAAGGGAGAAAATCACCTAGAGTATAAATATTTTAAGAGAAACATAAAACACCATAAAAGGTTTGCCAGTGAAACACATTTAAGGCTGTTTTTATGCAAACTAAAAAAAATGCAATTTATACTCCCTGGTTATTAAAAACAGGCTTAACAAAATGCTTCTCTTACAGCCCAATTAAATTCTTTGGCATTTCTCAACTTGCTAAAAAACACCCAGAATACATCATTCTGCTACCATACACGAGAAGTCCCACACAACTTATGGTCTCAATGTCTCAGTACAGCATTCTGGAAAGCCTTTGCAAACCAGGAAGTGCAGAGTATTTATGGGGATAAGGAAGAATATTTTTTGAGCAATAATTTAAAAAACACTTAGTTCTGTGCCAAGCACCCTCCCCCCGAGCTTTGTCAGCAGAAGCCCTCAGTACATTTTTCTGAGCTTAGTTATCCTTTTCTTTCAAAATTTGTTGTCAACTTTCTGCTTAAGACAGTCTGCATGTTTTACATCACGTAAGGCATTTCTGTGTAAAAGCTACTTAGAAATTCCACATTAAGCAATTAAAATGGCACATAATCTTTTCCCTTTTTAAATTAAAAGAAATATATTGAGACAAAAAGAATATTCATCTCAAAGAGAAGGCTGATGGGAACCTTAATTCCATCCTTCCCAGCAATCTACAGCCAGGAATACAATTCACTCCAAGAGTTCACACTCTGTTGCCATAAGACGACAATGTTTCTACTTCAGTATCTCCCAGGAAGAGTTGAAGAATCATGTGAAGAATCCCAAAAGGAGCCACGAAAAACAGCTCGTAGAAGGCAGCACTACTTCTCACACCGCTAGTATAGAATATTAATTAATCAACTCTAGTCTGCATATATAATATTGTGAAGCTTGTTTCTTTCCAAATAACTCTTTAGAATTCAACTTACCAGTACACATAAAGGAGGATTACTTAAGGTGTAAATTCATCCTCAAGATAATGACTCTCTTCCCATTACCTCAGCTAAACAAGTTAATCATGGTTTTCTGAAATACTACTTAGGCTAAAACAGTGATGTTGAGATCTTACTGTCTTCACTACAGTTTCACAGAAGAGTTAAGGTGGGAAGGGGCCTCTAGAGGTCATCTGGTTCAACCCCGTGGCTCAAGCAAGTCCAGTCTGCCAGTGGGACCCATGTCTAGATGGTTTTTAAGTATCTCCAGGGGTGATGGATATGCCATCACCCATCTGGGTAACCTATGCCAGTGCTCAGTCACCATCACCGTGGGAAAAAATAAATTTCCTTGTGCTCAGTCTGGAACTCCTGGGTTGTAGATGTAATCTATCAGAAAAAAGTTCAGTTTCAGCTTTTTTTCACAAGAAAAAATGTTTATTGCTGTTAGCTTAAAACAGACTACTACTCATACAATGCTGAATACTTGAAACTCTCTCAATGTTCAGAATAAGCCCATACCCTTATTTGTTGATTTTCAGAACTTAAAAGAGTAACCCAGCATGGATAAAACCTGGATGAGGAGGAACAGCACGGATCATACATGACAGACCGACATACGTCCTTCGGCTGTATGCTCTTGCATATATAAATCACTTAACACTGTACACAAGACAAAGACACTGATTGTGCATCCATTTCTTTTCTTTTGTAGTTTTAATTCAAATGTTATAAGTTGTTAAGTATGACTGACCATAATCAGAAGTCATTTATATACTTTGAAAATTCCATTTCTAGGAACAAGCTTTTGGAGAGTCAGAAACATCCTAATTGAACGCAATCTTCTCTTCATAAAGAGACACAGGTTAACCAAGCAAATAAATAAAATAAAATATCTTACTTTTCCACCAATTAAAGGGAGGACATGCATCTTTCCAGTCTGGCTTTCTTTTACTGATGAGACAATTAGGCATGTTCCACAAAGGATAGCTTGGCGTCTTGTCCATCTGTTGACTGGCAAATGTATTTTCCCTTTTCGAACATTGTACATTCCTGAGAGCTGAATCCGTTCAGAGCTGCCAGTGCTGTGGGGCTTTCCTGAAATAGAAACAAAAGCATCCACTTAATCACAGAAAATCTTTGCCTCTTTCACTCAAGTCATCCTGAGACTTGATCAGCAAATTTTCAAGCTACAAACTGCAGCACGACAAATGAAATACAGCTTGAAAACCATGCAAGCAGTTAATTTAATGTTAGCTTCAGTGCAGTCTTCTTCCATAGGAAGAACTATACGACAGGTTGATATCATGAGGAACAGGTCACATTAAATAATCTGCAATAATCATGGAAGCACCAATTAATGGTATCAACTTTCTCTATGGAATCTGGAAATCAAATGTTCATCTGCAACAATCAGTAACTGGTTCCTGTTGAGTTCACATGGCATGTGGTAACTGCAGAAGGGGTGATGTAGTGCATGCTGACCCACTTTTCCATGTTTCTTCCAGCTATCCTTCAGGTCATGGTCCAAACAGCTTCAAAGGCTTCCCAAAGAACACAGATTCAACCTTCCCCAGCCCACAGTGTTCAGTCCAAACCCCACAGCAGAGGCAGCACACTCAGCCATTACATTAGCAGGTGCAACCTAGATGAAACCCCTCAAGAACTCTACTTTAGTCTGAATAGAGATTTGGAAAGAGTGAAGGTCTTTTGCCTGTAATACAATGAATTCACTATTTTTAGTAATTCAGATTATTAGCATAACTATCAATTAGGCCAATTCTGTTAAATGACTTTAAATGTCTCAGATTCTACTAATCTAATCTATTAATAAGAATCTACTCTACAGAAAACATCACGAGCGACAGCAAAACAAAGACAAGCATCTCTCATCTCTGCTCTTTCAGTATGTAAATGGGAGGTACAACTTACTCATTCTAATCTGATTTATCTACACCAAGTTACCCTATCAAACCCTAAAGAGTCTAGCCCAGATCTGAGTCATCCAAATATACCTAAGTATTTTGCAAACAGAGACAAGAGTCAATCATGTTCAGGTAAACCAGTCCAAATTTATATAAGAACACCAGTGCTGGTGAACTTTGGGATGGAGCTCCTCTGGATAAATAAATCAAAGGTATGTTAATTCCAAGTAGCTTCCCCGTCATGATAAAAGATAAATCACTAATTTTCCTGCATTAATGTTTACCAAAATTCTTAAATACAAGGAATTAATAGCTTATTAAGACTCCGGAAAAGCAAAGAGTTGATTTTAACACCAGTATTTCAGAGCTATGCCTACTGATCTCCAGCAGTGACAAGTGCTGCACAATATTATTTCAATTTGCTATTTTTCCTGCTTGCATGACAGCTCATTTGTCTCAATGAGTCTGCTCTTGCCTTCAAATTATCTACATAAAGACAGAAGACACCTACCACATGCCCTACCCACTGCCATTCTCTCACTCCTGCCTAGCTCATGCCAATTCTTGTCCTTATCTTTAAAAACAGCCTTTTTGAATCTTTCTGCCAATTTAATGAGCCAACACTTGGCATAGTTACCCTCAAGCCTTGCTCTGCTCTAATAAACACTAGCATTTAGGCTACCAATGTCTGCCAGTTTGGATCTGCAGGAACATCACTGTTGCTTGAAGCTGAAACACTGAAACTTTAATGCCCACAAGGTATCAGCATCAAATTCAAAAATAGGTGCTCCAAGAAAGCAGCAGTTACTCTGCCAAGCAAATTCACGTCCAACCACAGAAGCTGTGGATTAACTCTCTGCCTAACAGGGAAATAGGACACCCGTTCCATGCAAAGCCTCAAGACAACTGAGAGAATACAAGTGAGTAAATTAGAGAACTCGCCTAAACAAACACAAAAGCTGATATGATCATTATATTTGGAACACTAAACATTTAGTTCTTAAAATAACTGAGAATCTTGCTTGTGCAGAATGAGGGCTTCATGTCACAGAGCACTGATTAAAGAATTAACACACACAAACACCCACATCTCTGTAATGGAGTAAAAAGTGCCTGGTAAATACTAATAGCACAACTGCATAAGAAATAGCCATCTGGGATGAGTGCAGTTGCACCTCTAAAAATTATGTTTTGTGATCGTCTTCAGAGGTCTGTTTTCTGACTGTGTGTTCTCTAACTTCCCAGGAAAAGCAGAACAAGCTGCTGATAGAAACCCCTTAAGACTGCAAAGCATAACCTCAATCTCTTGTGAAAACAAGCTCATTTAGCATTTCAACATAACCAAATGCAACTTTCACGAATATTCAGGAACAAAGGGCACAATTTGCACTTAGTATGGGCAGACCTATGTCCTGGAAAACACCAAATCTCAGGATTTTTTCAGGAGTATCATAGATGATAAAGAGTACGAGCTCTGGCTACAGTGCTGCAGTCAAGATGCTTGGTAGGAAACACAACATCTTTCTGGAACAATCAAGTAGTACCATCATCCTGCCTAGTCCAGTGATAAAAAGACTACCACACTAGGTACTCACACTTCAAAAAGGGTACTGAAAAGTTAGTTTTGGGAAAAGTTACAGGAGAAAATAAATTCAGATGCCTGAGTAATCTACTTTCTAGGACCAGACTCTCTTGGACTAAGTACATGATGTTAGGCACAGCTGGACCTGTAAAACTACTTAGAAAAAGTAGTTCTTAAAATTTCATGTAAATTCACAGAGTTTGTAAGTCACAAGATACAGTAACAATTAATATCATTAGTAAAGGTTTATTAGAAAAACTGGAAGAGAGTTATCACTAGAAGTATTCCTGCTAGATCAGAATTCTATCTTCTCTCAAACTTCATATTTGACTGGAAAATTACTGGAATAAGAACCTTTAGTTACTTCTACAAATGCCAAGAAAAAAAAAAAAAAAAATTAAATAACCCCCTTAAACTCAAAAGAACCCTTCAAAGGATTTAAGGTGCTTTTTCCCAGGAAGTACTATCCTTTGCTAAGTGAAAGCCAGAAGGTGCTTGATGAGAACATACAGAAATAAAGACTGGACCTATTTCATTAAAGCAAATGGTTTCTCTCTTCCTATTCTTGTCTACTTCACTACATAACCAACCATCTGGTTGGACCAGATGATCTTTCAAGGTTCCTTCCAACCTGAGCACTTCCATGATTCTGTAACTTGAAAAACTCATGTTTAATATTGGATCACATGTTGTTGCCTGAGATGCAATCTGCTCACATATTCAGTTTGCTTCCTGCTTAAGGACTGTAATAATTGATATTTGATAAAACACTGTGATACTATTATCATGTCAGTGGCGGGGGGGGGGGTGGAAATTATTCAAAAGCCACTGATTTTGGCTTATATTGATTTTAAGCAGAGGTTAATCAAGGACATACCAACTAGTTGTAGAACTAAATTCCTAGATTCCTAAATCTGCCGAAGTATTTTTTGCAGGTGACTGTGAGCAAAGGCTGTCTGAAATGTAGCAGCCCTGTCTACTGAAAAATAAGCTTGGACAGAATGAGCTTTAAAGAGCTCAGGTATTAGCTGCCAAGAGAGCATAAAAGCAGGAGAAGTTTAAATGACAGTGAGCTGTGCCACAGGAGAAGTGGGATGGGGTTTGGGAAGAGTGTGAAGCGATCTAAGGCTGGCTGCTCCTCAGGAGGAAAAGCAGCAGGTGGCAGAGTCTCCTGCAAGAGAGCTCATCTCTTACAGGCTGGGGAGTGGAGGACAAGCGAAAGGGTCAGAACTGCACCCGCCTTTTCTATGGAATCAAATCAGAAGGCAAATGACCTTTTTTCTTACAAGTGTACAGAAAGACAGGGAGCAATTTGGACTACACCAGAATGCCTTTAGGCTATGAATTAAACACCAAAAATTATGGCATAACTACAGCATCACCGCCAATAATCTGTTGGTTTTGACGTACCCTGCCTCAAACAGCGCCAGCAGAAGCACTGCTTTCAGTAAAAGCACCAGCAATTCTGAAATTATGTTCCTCAATCTGCCTCACAGACCTCCCATTCAAGATTTAGAAGCCTGCATGAGATTCCCATACAGATTATTCTACAGTTTTAACTAACCCTGAAGGAAGCAAATGAGCTTTCACAGTGGCTTATGATAATATACCAAAGCCAATAGTCGTGCAGATAAAATGGTAAAGATGACCCTTTGTGACTTCAAACATAAATTTGAATCCTGCCAAAAACTCTAAATATAATTATTGTTGCACTCACCAGAGTGAAAGCAAATAAGTCAGAACATCCAGAAGAATCACATACCAGAAAATGTTTTTCAAATGCTAAGCCCAACCAAAGCAGTTTGAGTATGTTAGCAAGAAACCATAAAAAGATTCCTTTTCATTCCTGTCAGGTCTCCCAGACTACAGCAACTCCTAAGCACCCCCACAACAGGACTTTTGTTCTGTGCCAGGCATTAGAAAAGATGCCTCAAGGAATTATGAGCAGACCACTCATTTGGCTATCTTGATATCCATGGCTGAATTCCTCCCAGTTGTAACAAGTTGTAACAAGTAACAATTCCTCCCAAGTTGTAACAAGTCCTGGAGGGAAACTAGCAGTATTCACAAGGATAAAGAAAAGCAATGGATTTGATTGAAACAGCAGGACTGTCATTGGAACCACAGAACCTATCCTGCTTCATAGGAAGCAGGATGGGTCAGGAGTGATCTCTCCATGATGTTAAAGAACTAATATCTCACCACAAGCAGCCTGAGGAAGCTCCGGGAGCACACTGACATCCTGCCCGGTGCAGAGACTTCAAACCTTATTAAATAAATACCCACAGCCACTTGCTTTGGATTCTGGAGTAAAGCTCTTTATCCCAGCGATGGAAAGCATATGGAATATATTACCATCAGAAGTTATAAAATATCAGCTCATTATGAGACATAAAAGTACTTGGAAAAAAAAAAAAATCTCTCTTCAGCTATACGGCTGATTAAGTTGCAAGTACTTAGTATTCCCCCCTGTTTGAAAAGTACAGCCAATAATGTCTGCCTCTAAAGAGAGACTTAAGACATTACCAAAATAAGAGCAGGGAAAAGTGTTGACATAAGAAACACGTTCACTTCTGTGCAGCAGGTCTTATTTTTATTACTAATATTGGTTTGATGGAATGAAAACTAAAAATTCCTCGTGACCTGCACGGTGCAGGCAGCCCGGCCAGCTGGAGAGACTGCCCGCCCTGAGCCGTCTCGGGTATTTGCCAGTGGTAAGAGAGGCTTAAGTTATTATTCAGTAGGAATAGTGTGGAAGTTTGAGACTTTTCAGAAGTGACTGAATTAACTCTGAGCGCCTAATTTAGGGATGTACTTTTCCTGCTACAGCTGGGCAGCTCCAGAGGTCATCATCCTCCTCTGCACAGTGCTGGGCCCCCAGCCCGAGGCCAGCATTGCATCAGCCCCAGCACATCAGCTGTTCCTCGCAAGCTGTCCCCAAGCCCTTTCAGACAAAACAGGCTGCTTTCACTTCTTGCTTCTCCTTTTGACTGACAGGCCTTAGGGACAGCTCACGGTGACTAGTTCAGCATGGAGAGTAGAGGAATGGCACGTAGGGGCCAGAGCTGTGACACAGTGGCTGCTGCTGGAGAGGATATGTAATCAAACCCACCCACGGCTTTCAGCAAGTCATTTCAGAAACAAGATGTTTCACACACTAATATTCTGTGAATATCAATTCTTGTATGCACTGGCGAAAAAGAACACCCAAAAACCACTATTCAGTTTTGAAGATTTTGATCTGAATCCACATGGGAAAAGCTGGGCTATTTCCCAGCTGGTCGGGGGAGCCAGCAGGGTGGGTGGCAGCCCCTGAGTTCACACCTGCAGCACCATCCCCACCGCCCTCTGAACTGAAACCAGAGCACCCCATCCCACCTTGCCTGCAAACCCACAAATCAAAGCTCAGCGCTGGTCCTGACTAAATATAAGTGCAAAGAAGCCTCAGTTAGCTCAAAACACTGAAAGCCCTTGAGTGTCTTTGCCCACCTTTTGGGAAACTATGCCACAATTGCTGTTGCTGAAACCTTACTGCCAGATCATTCTGCACATTTCTACTTTTGTTCAAGCCCTTTCATTAAATACAGATGAAGCTACTGCCCGCAATGTTTTTGAAGCTTTTTAGTCATGTAAGCCTGCTTCTCCTTTCATTCTCGTCAAACTAACGACAGCAGTGATGACTTCAGGCAAGCCCCAGTGCAACGAGATGTATAAAAATAAAGCAGAAAGTTGGATTTAAAAAAAAAAGAAAAAAAAGAGGTTGACAAAGGAAGCAAAAAAATACAAGTAAAACATCAAACTATTGTACTGCTCTTTTTCTTTATTTGAAACTTACAAAGAAAACCTACATACAGATACATGCTTATTAGAAGTATTTTTTCTTGCCCACACTGTCTAAATTTAGGAACAAAGGCACAGAATTAGCAGGTTTTTTATTTAATTAAGACCACCTCACAGTCTCTATGAGCAGGCTGCTTTTTGCAAGAATATATATCAAAGTTTCACCCGGCAAATCATTCCCAAATCAGCAACTGAAGTTTTGCATTTAAATCTACTTAGGCTCTTTAAAGATTCCTTTAAAGACTCCTTTACCCAAGGCCACAGATTGATTCTGTACTGCTCAGTCAGGGAGGGACTTGGTCACCATTATACTGTTCTTAAGGGCACGTAGCTATCAGTATAGTTCCTAGTTTACTCATCATATACTCCTCATTTTGTTGCACTCTGTATTGTATGGGTGCTGGGGGAGCCTCTGAAGTAGTTAAGTTTCCTTTAGGTATTAGCAGTTCAAGTTCTGCTACTTGAAGGCTGTTACCTTTTCACCTGAGAAAGAAAAGCAGATTCCAAATGATGGATTTTACTGAACTGTGTTAAACTCATACTTTTCTTTAAGGAAACATTCAGTGAGACAAAACTGGCAGAGTAGAACACAGACAAGACTTCAGTCTTTACGAAACATGCTCCTCCTACTTAACAGGATGATCACCCTTAAAATCAAGCATTACCACTGCATAATATGATACAATAAAACATAGTTAATAGTTTTATAGCCATAATCCTGCCTTCCACTTCAGAGTAAATCCCCACTGGAGAAAAGGTTTGTATGTATTTCATAATTCAGAAAATATCCCTCTTTCCCCACTGAGACAGAGTTCAGTCTTTGTTCAGTTGATCATTCCCTTTATCTTGCTCTCAATGAGACTCACCATCTTGACACAGGAGCCCTAAAACCATGGTACAACACTTCAAAGGACATCATGGGCAAAATGTTACAAAATTTACTTCTCTGAAAAGCTTCTCTATCAAGTACCATGTATATCCACGGAAGATGGCTGTAATACCTCTAACGTCAAAAACTAAGTATCAAAGTATATAAGCATACACAAGCAAAAGTTTCTGAAGAAAACACTAACAATGATTCAGCAGCGTTCATTGAAGAGTCATCGTTACCCAGCACAACTCCTACACTAGGAGGACCTAATAAAGGCAACAGGTTGAAGCAGGATATATAGCAGTGGACAGGATGCTATTTGCAATTAAAAGCAAGCAAGCACAGTGGAAATTCATGCTGTCTCATGCAGAGACAGCAAACACAAAGCCTTGGAATGCAATTGTTCTGATTGTCACAAGTGAACTCCAGATCTAGCTGCTCCAATGTTATTTTGACAGATTTTAAAGTTCAGTTTGTACAAGCAAATGTCCATAAACACAGACTCACCCCTAAACAAACTGAAAATCCACCTGTTCTTAAACTCTTCACCCCATCTATCCCTACAAACTATTCCTGCAGCTGAAACACGGGTCCTTGGCATTCAAACTCCCAGACCTATGCATCCTCATTCACTTCACCTGTCTGCAGGAAATCCAAGCAAGTTACACGCAGTCAGGGTTGTTTACTTTAGCAAAATAAAGGCACGCTTGATGTCCAAAATTCTGCTAGCATTAAAAATACAGTGGAGATGCAAGATGAATTCTGTAGTTTTCTTGAAGTATCTCATTTTGAAGAAAGCTTATAAAAGGGAGAGATTCACCTGCTTTCCAGTAGCAAAACTCAATACCAACTCCTTTGGGAAAGAACCATATGTCATCTCTCCAAGAAGAAATAACTGAAATATCCTGAAAATGTACCATCATGAAAAAAATGTCATCTCCTCCTGTGCTTTAACAAAGTAGCAAAAAGCTGCAATATTGGTCTAGAGAGTTCCAGGAAGTCTTATCTAAAACAACTTTCCCATCTTGAACTTGGGATTCATTTGAGAAAGCTACTGACTAAGTTATTCACTGCCATCATCTACCAAGTATTTTTGCTCAAAGTAAATTTAAAACATAATTAGTCTTACACTGGGAAGACTTGTGCTAAAATCTGGTCAAATTCCTTACATGTATTTCTTTAAAAGAATACTTTAGCAGTACATTTCAAGTTATTCCTCATTAAGATGGCCTCAAAAAACGCCACTTTTGAGTTTTACAGTTCTATGCACTGATATTAAAGAGGGGGAAATGTAATACTTGGGGGAAACAAACAAACAAACCTACAACCAAACCCCCAAAAACCTTAGAAACTCATCAGTACTTGCCATGATTTTTATGACAGCATGTACAGCTTCTGTAGGATGGGACCCAACAAATGCTCAAATGATCTTTCCTCTTTCTTATCCATTCAGCCCCTATAAACAGCTGAACAAAATGCTGAAAATGCACACTTTTTTTGGTGAAGTCATGAAAAAATTGACTTCTACATGTTATACTCCCAAAGCACAATAAAGCCACAAGCACAGTAAAATCCCTGGCATCCCAAAAGATACTTATCCTGTCTAAAGCAATTGCTGTATTGGCGAAAGCTCTGAGCTAACCAACTGTTTTAGGCAAAGCTTGAGTCTTGATGGAATTGAAGAGCAAAATTACACTAAAGTTAACAGCAGCTTTCAGGTTTTATCTGTGTTAGATGTTCAACATGAGGCATGGCAATGTAAGCTCAAAATAACCATCTGAACGCACACTCCTCTGAGAGGGAAGAATGACAGCCCCTGGCAGAAGTTCATCTGGATGTCTCAGTAGTACAACAGAAAGATAGAAATCCATGCTCCTTACCAGCCAAAGTTGAGCAAATCCCCACACGCCCTTGCAGATACCTGCCTTGCCCCAAGGATGGAAGATGTAGGTAGTCAAACATTTTAAAAAAGCTACAGAGGAACCCATGTGCATGCTAGGTCAAGAATTGTTTTGTATGAACTTCTTACATAACACAAATGTCAACTTTCAATGTATTCTAGACTAAAATTCCACCAACTGCAAGGTGATTAAACTATTTTGTGTGTTAAATGTATTCAAGTTCTAAGTAAGTGATTTTCTCCTTGTTCTTTCATCAGAAGAAACAAGTCAGACATCCTACATATCTAAAAGTATGTAGTAATCTAAATCCTGTTAAGGTAAAATATTTTAAGTATGACACTTCCTACCACTGTACCAACATTGTTGCACAGATCAAAATCTAAACTCAAGATTTATCATAGGACCCAAGTGATAAGCAGCTTATGTCAAAACAATTCTGTCGAGTATTGCAAGGCTATTAGTAGCACACCTCAACTACATCTAGTTTAAAAAATCACAAATAACTGTGATTTGAAACAACACTGAAAAAGGTGTAACTTGTCCAGTCAAGTCCCTCCAAGGTTTAGCCCTGCAAAGAGAAGGCCAGAATGCTGGATTTGGAATTTGCAACACCTACAGTCAAAAGACACAATACCTAATAAATAAAGAGAGGAACTAGTAGGTAAAGAATGAGTGACTGCTCTAAATTACACAAAGACAGAGAAATACAAAAGCCAGAAAAAACAGCACAAGCAATTAGTCAGAGACTTATCTGTCATTTAAAATTCAGCTTCATTAACATGAGATTTCCAAACTATTGCTAGAAGGAATTCTGGCTGACCTTATAATCCAATCTTACTCCATCATATCAGCCAGTGTTCACAACTTGCTAGGTAAGCTTAGTTCATACACATTATGTCTATACCTTGGCTGCTTTTCACATGTACTACTCATCAATATTTGTACGTGCATGTGATTTTATGTAGTATGTTCATACAAGCTTTTTTTTAAGGAGCTTGTCAGAGCAAAAATGGCTTTGGTTCTGACTTCAGTAAGTCAGCACAGAGTACATATTCAGCTGAAGTGAGAGCTGCAACAAGCCACAAGGACACTCAGATGCCTCTTTCTCCCTCTCCTACAACACTGTAGAGACCGTTCCTAACACCACCCTGAACAGCCCTTCTTTCTCACTTCTCTTATCAGCAAGAGCAGCTTCAAAGAATCACACAGAAGCCTGGATGATGAAAAAGGAGACAGGATTTGCAGATACCCTTGGAAAGCCTCACTACCTGGATTCCTCCCTGCTTATAGCTATCCACTTTGTTTTCTTGCTAAAGAACACAGACCCTTTGATTCATTCTAACTTGACTTCAATTATTCAAGTGTTTTCTTTTTTTCAAATTTACATGACAAAGGTTGGATTATGCTGATATACATTAAACATGTGTCAGCAGCAAAATGCTGTACCTCAGACCACATTCCTGAGGAAAATTAAAAAAAACAAGACAGAAGGAAAGCTGATTTTATAAAGTGTGAAGAAGGAAACAGTGGGAAGAGATATGCATCATGAAGAAACATGAAAGGGAACATTTTCTCAGTGCTTTTCTACACTTGGAAACAGGCAGAGAAGATTTATCACATGCCCACAGATATCAGGTTTGACACAGTTTCTTCTCTTTCCTACCTCAGAGACTAGAAGTAACTGGATAGCATATGGGAATTGTCTAGGAGTGCACATCATACGGTTTTATTACAAAGGAGAGGAAAAAACCAGAAGAGATTGGCTTTTTCCATTCCCTTTTTAAATTAAATCAACTATCACACATCTGAGTCAACTCCAAACCCATCAGTTTTCTGTCCAAAGCACTCCACGGGTCTGTGAAAGGATAATCACAAATACTGGCTCATAAGCCTGACTAAGTCAAAAGTTTCTTCTTTGATGCTATACATCCCTATATGAAAAATGTTGAAAATTCCCACACCCATAACAAGAGCAGGAAAAAGACTGTACAAAGGTCCAGTTTTACAAGTACACAGTCTGGTTTAGAGCTCCTGAAGCCTCAGGAAGTTATTTAGGAGAAATCAAAACAAGTTCATAAATTTCAGCTTTGACAGGAAAGTGAGTATGCTAAAAACAACCTCAGGAACTTAAATTCATCAGAGAACCACTTTAACTCTGGTTCATGATAATTTTAGAAAAGGATCCATAAATACTCACATGAGTACTTTGTACAACCCTAGTAGGATCAACTTGAAGCTGGGGTCACTTGTCAGTTTTCTCATCTCAGTGAAAATATCCAGACGAGTCTGAAAAGCCCATCTACATATGAGAGGACCCCATCCTGAAAGTCGAGCATCATCTCTACTGGCATTTGAATGCAAGACCTCTCAATACCACAAGAGCAGTCCAGCTGAACAGTGTTCAGTATAACACACAGCACAAGTAAGTCCATTTAAGTATATTGACTGTGGTCAGACCATAATAGTATTTCATTTTTCTGCCCTAGAAATGAATGCTTTCTCTACCATTGGAAAAAAATATTGTGGCTACACAGAGACACAGTAGTTAAACTGTTTACTTTGAAAAAAGCTGAGCAACTCAAACTGTTCTACTCTCCATCCTTGCCCAATGCTAGCATCTAAAAACAAACAAAAAACTCTCAACAAAACCAAAACCATTCCCCTCCAAAGCGCATCCTTTGAAAGTTCAGCACATCCTAATCTTATTAAAACTGTATTGAACCCTCCACCCTGTAATCAGGGGAAAAACCTAAAATATGCAAGATCCCATTTAAGCAGGCTCTCTGCTTTGACCCACCCACTCTCACTGACCAATTGTCTTTAGTGCCTGGCTCCTCACAGAGGAAGGGAATACATTACATTTGTCTTTCTGAAAGCCATTTCACAGGTCACCTCCATGCAGAGGAATGCAAATGGCCAGGACTTTATGTTCACATATCCTAATGGCAGAAAACCTCTCGGGTGCTCTCTCACCTGAATAGAGAGGAGGAAACAAGGAACAGTGGATCAAAATCTCCTCATTCACCTCCCCTTTTCAGAGATCTACTGTGTGAGTGGACACAGCCACACATCCACAACAAGGATCAGTATTAAAGCTTTTCTCTCTAAAACACACGATGCTTTGCTGTGAGAAAAATGACAAGAAAAGTCTGTTATGTTCTCTCATTCCCAAACATTTGCAGGATTAAGTTTTAAGAGCATTTTGACAGATTTTGAAAAGAATTCTTCCCAAAATACTATCATTTTGACTCCTCTGCCCATTTACCCATCCTTTGAGGGAGAACTGAGACTTCTGAAGACTTTTTCTTTTTTTTTTTTCCTTCTTTTTTTTTTTTGACTCTTTCTAGTCATGTTCTAAATATCTTCATCTCCACCTCAGCAAGAAAGGAAAGGAAGAGGTCAAGAATATCTTACACTTGCAGCACTTTAATTTATAGTATCACAGAAACAAAAATTTATTCAGTGAAATTTATTAGAAGGCGCTTATAAACAATAATTAGTTTTAATTACAAATTATTCACTTTGCACATGGGAAGCATGTTGGGTACAAAATGCCAAACACTGTCAACCTCCAAAAGATCATAATGCTATTATACTTCAGATCAGTAGAACTTGGATGTTTTAAATTTTTTTAAAAGGAAGTTTCATATACAGTATTGCTACATTAACAGATTTAATGAGATACTCTAATTTCTAGGCATTTTAACTAGTAGATGATTTCTAGAATCCAGACAGATCACATTCAGCTACATAAGGACAATGAGACTAAACTGAAACACCGTAAAATTATTCAGTGTAACATTTTTAATGAAAAATAATCAGATCATGGAATCACAGAATATGCTGAGTTGGAAGAAACCCATCAGAATCCTCAGGTGCTGGCCCAGTACAAGATCACCCCGAGAGTCACCCCACACGCCTGAGAGCCTTGTCCAAATGCTTCTTTCAACTCTGCCAGGCTTGGTGCTGTGACCACTGCCCTGGAGAGCCTGTTCCAGTGCGCCAGCCCTCAGGGGGAAGAATCTTTTCCCAATATCTACCCTGCCCTGAGAGAAGGCTTTCCCTGGCTGGAACACCAAACAGGGAACCTACAGAGCCTCTATCACCAGCAGAAGCACCTCCTCAAAACTTGGGGAATCAACTGCTTGGCAACACAAGAAAAAGGCAGCCAGTCATCAGCATCTGCTTTCAGCTTCAAGGAACACTGGCATCTGTATTTTGGTTTTGCTCTCAAACCTAGACGAGGAGAAGAAGGCTTGAGAACAGTCTTACACCATGGGAACATCTGCAAAGGTGTAATGGGAAGTAGAAAGGAGAGGGAGAATTGCCCCTCCAGTGCAGAAGAACATTTCCCCTTATTGCCCCAGTTTGTCTTGCTCAACATTTTACTCTAATCTCAGTTCTTGTAGTGGCATCCTGCTGTTTTTTGAAGCAAATAAGCCAGTGACCCAGAATGTAACTAAGGGAAAATAACTGTGCAGTTTACCTCATGCAATTTGCATCTTGTGCATACTAACTCATAGTATGAAAAGCTGTTTAGACATACTTTCTCTCACTGCTCTACTGAACTATTTGCTATTAGAATTGTTAATATAATGTGAGAACTCACTAGGTGAGTTTAAAAACACTGATTCTCATTTACTTTAATAGTCTTTTTCCCCACAAAGCATACAGTTGTTTAGACTGCTCACAAGCAGAGAGGCTTTGAGCAAGCATAGCAACTGTACTCAAACATTTATACAACTTGGCATTTCAGCAATTCTTGGCCAGTTGTTTTACCCTATAATCACTTTCTTTCCATCTCCTTGAAATGCTTTCGCTAATCCTTTGCCTCAAGTTTTGCTCCTTCCAGGGCAGAATTCACCACTGTCTCCACAAGCTTCAGCAGTGGTTCATGTGCTCCCCAGCAACGACATGAACAGACCAAAGTCCTGTTAGGAAGGCTTATCCCATAAACTAAGACCACAGTTATTTAACTGGCAGAGATCACTTCCCTAAAGCTACCTTAAATTCATGGTAAAAATTACACAGAGCACATTATTAGACCAATGCCCAACCTGGAACCAAGTGTGCCATATCAGTCACTGAGGCTTGACAAATTTCTTTATTTGAAATAAACTATGGAAAGCTTGTCCTAATAAACTGTAGAGAAAAGGCCCTCAAATTTGTAGGACGCCACTGAGGAATGCTGGCCAGCATATCCTAACATTCAGTAATATACACAGCAAGGCAACCAGAACTTGCTACAGAAACAAAACTGGCCACTCTTCCTCAAAAAATAGGCTTTGCTTGAATTTGAACTTGGAGATTTGGAGATTTCAGCTCCAAGGATGCAATGACTTAGCAGCTGTCAGAGAGGTCTTGTCTTACTGAACCATGAAGTGTAGTCTGAGGACTTCCTTTGGAACTTTGGAGCATCTTTGGAAAATAAACTCATCAATCCACCACAACCTAATGGCTACACAAAACATAACTTTTTAACAACTTAGCTTTTTAACTGAGAAACTTTTTTCTTCAAAGTCCAATCTGAAAGAGATATTTGTCTTAACAGCTCTAATTGAAAAGTCAAATCTAAAATACTTAGTAATTTTAAAGTAAGAACACAGATCACCTCTGAAGAAGACTCTACTGCTGTAATGGATTTATTTTTTTTACTAGAAGCAGTTAATTCATAATAAACATGAAGATGATCTCCTCTAAGACATTTAAAAGCTAATGCAAAAAAGACATTCTGAATCTACACATGGTATTAAGTTTTCACCACACAGAATCCAATGCATGGAAAGAAAATCCTCATGTTCCCTCAGTAAAGTTTGCTTGTGGAGAATGTGGAAGTTATCTGAGAATACTGTGCTAGGCCTCAGGATACGAGACTGAAACCCAAACTTCTATCCCTTGCTTTTCTTGACTTCCAAATTTTACGCATTGTTTACCATTTCAGGGGGCAGGGGGAAAAGAGAAAAAGGAAAGAAAGCACAACCACAAAATTACTTGTAAATTTTTCTATGCAAACTGCAAGCAGAGCAGCTGTGTTCATCCAACACTCATTAGGGGGGAAAAATTGTTTTGAAACAAAGTAAATACAATTTTATATTTGAAGTTGGACTTCAAAATCTATTTGTAAACTTCACAGGCCTAACTAGGTACTGTCACAATGATAACTTCAGTACAATAGCTCAGGACTACATTTACATTTCTTGGAAATAGCTGCAACTGTGAGTTTCCCTGTGACTTAATATAATCTTCCCAGCGATGCATCAGACAGGCTCCTAACTCTTCTGTAAAGGAAACCTGCTATAAGGTAAAAATATGACAGCAGCAGTTTTAGAGAGGGATCTGGCCACAAAGATCTCAATAATGAAAAAAAAGTGCATTCAAGAAATCTGTCCTTTCAAAGCATAGGACTATTTTTCAAGTCACCTTCAGCTCTATCTACACCACCCAAATAAAAAAAATTCTGGTTGAATAAGGCCATTATTTGGTCTACTCTTCTAAATTTCTCCTTAAGCTAAAGGACAGCAATGCTCCAAAGCAATGGTAAATTTATTATTTAATGAAAACTAAAGAGGAACAGAACACATTTAAGACATTTCACTGACATATATTACTGAAAGATAAAAGATGCTATCAGGCACAAGACTCATCCAGCATGGCATAGATACCTTCTTCCTGCAGATGTTCCTTTGACAAAAACAAAGAACATTTCCAGGCTGGAAAACAGGGGATGCTGCAAGTTCCAAGGCTGCTGCATGCTCTTCACCTATGCAGAAGGTCTCTCTGGTATACTGTCATGTTGAGAGGTTTAAAAACCCTACCCAGCTTCTACAGGAGAAGCATAAAGCCACAATACCACTAATTCACAGAAGACAACTTCAATTTATAAAAATCACATAGTTACGACCAACTCACATACTTATATAAGCTGAGTTGCTGTCTCCCCTCCTTAAGAGTTACCCAGCACTGCAGGGTAGCAGACCAGAAGTAACATTTTAAAGAGGACAAGCCAACAGCATTACACCAATCTGTGGAGGAAAGTACATTCCGTTTTTATCATTAGAGATTTAATCTTCTGGTACTGTTCCCTCTAGTACAGTACATAATATTTAAGTACAAAGTCAGAAAGCTTAAAGAAATTTGTGAATCTACCAAACACAAAAATACTCTGTGACCACATCCCTTGACCTGGAACTAATGCAGATTTGTCTAGATTCTGTAAAAATCCAAGTACATTGAAACTTACGGCTTTTTTTGTCATCAATTCCTTAGTTTAGGAGTAAATTACAAAAGACTTAAACTATGTTCAAGCAAAAGGTGTGAACTTTCTATGGGCAGCCACTAGCAGTTTTAGCTATCCCTCAACAGACATCCTGCATCACTATGCATCCCTAGTTCCATTCTCTCCTCTCTTCCATATCCACAGATAATGATCCAAGTAACATTTTGCAGTCTGCTATTATAATGCAGTTAGACTGATTTTTTTCTGTCTTTTTATTAATGCATTACCCCAAGACTTGTCATCCCACTGCTCTGAAACAAAAATAGTATGCTTCTGAAGAGAACCCAGCCACTTGTTCTTATAAAAAGATTATCATGCCAGCACAAAGGTTGTTGTTTCTAACCGAGTTACTCAAGCATCCTGCAATAAGCCATTCAGAAGTTCATCGTTACTTGTCCAAACAGATTAGTCATATTAGTGCTGAAGCAATGGCATTATGTAAAAGACTGCTTCTCTCTGATCTGCTTCATTAGCTCCAAATCATATTTACAAAATGCAGCATGCTACTTCAGCATGTCTGTGGCAATCAGCAGTTAAAACACTTTATTTTACCATCACCCATGATTTATGAACACATGGGTGGCCAAAGTATAGCCCACGGGTGCTGGGCTCTCACAACTGCCTGCTATCTTAGAGCACAAAAGGTAGAGCCCACGGAGAGCAGGAGCTGTAGCTCTCATCACTTCATCTCAGTTTTAGCGGGTTTGTGCACAGGGGTAGCCCATAGACAGACAAAGGCGGCAACAATGTGCTGCTCCATTTTCAAGAACTTGTGTACATTTATATCTGCTGATGAAACTGAGCCCTTCTCCAATGGACAGAATTTAGATATTTATTCAACTTGACAGAAACAAGCTATTTAACAATGGGAGGAGAGCAGAGATGAAATAATGAGACTAGGATGTTATGAAGTGGAGAAGAGGTAGAATAAATACTGACATATCCCATTGTAATTCTCAAGCTGACATTATTGAGTTGGCTTTGGAAACTAGGACAAGCGATCTGAATCATGACAAAAAGGCTTTCAAATATACACTGTCTGCTCTTTGTTTGGATTTGAAGAAAGCAAGCAGCTTCCCTGAACTGGTGGGTACATTCTCAGAGCTCTTCTCTTTGAGAGTCATTTTCAATTTACCTATCTAAGATGGAAAGTTTTCCACAGAGAACAATCAAGCAAGTTAGCCTTTGGATTTGTTTACTGTGAGAAACCACATAGGTTATGGAAGTGCAGTCAGCAAGGTGCAATACGTAGGCCAGGCAGAATTTACTGGAAAAAATGCACATTATAGTTTATATGGTGATAGTGTCATATTGGGCACCCTAAACCTGGTTCCCACAGCTCACTGCTTGGTGAGGAGAGGTAGTGGGGGCAAGATGTGTGTATCTCTCACAATAAGTAAATGGAAAACTTTGTGGTTGTTTCACTACCTGATACTGTAAAGAGAAAACTATGTTCCTTCAACTGATTAAGAAAATTCGTGGCTCTGGGCCATACCACACTAACAAACTTAACCACACCACTACCCTCCTTGGCCTGTTTATGGAGCAAACTCTATTTTCAAGGTTATTGAAGCTTCTGATTCTTGATACTGGCACAAGCCACGTGACAGCAGCAGAGCTTTGATACATCCCCCTGCTGCTCTGCATGCCCCCCATACCAGCTCAACTCAGTCTCTTCCACCATGACACTCTCAAAGACTACCAGAGCCCCACACCTGTCCCAAGCCTACTTAAGTGCCTACAGGCCTTCTTAAACAAGACTTATCACTTTCTGACATAAATATTTGTGCATATTTAAGTTCAAAGATGAGGCTGGCAGATCTGCACAGAAGTTACATGAGCAGGAATATGACACTGTAAACACAGGAAGCTGAAAATGACTCCTTTATTCTTGGGATGTGTCTCCCCTTTTATCGTATTCTACACAGACCAATTTGATTGGTGACAAGAAGACAAACGTCTCCAATCACATTGGTCAGACCAGAGAGACATCAAGAAGAAGTTCCTCCTAGGGAAAATATGTAAACAAATTTGCCATTACCAAAACATGTCTCTTGTTTACAGAAAATTCCCTGGGAAAGGATTTCAGAAAACCAAACATCTCAGGCACGAACCAGGGCTACAGGAATAGGTACTGCTTAGCTCAAACTCTCAAGTCTACTGCATCAGCTGCATAGGAATTATCCCTACCAAGTCCCTCTACCATGACCATGATGCTTTTCTGGTAGATGTAGAAATAGATAAGAGTCTACACTCTGAATAAGGACATACTTTCCCCAAAGAATCCTTGCTGGCAGTGGAGAAGTTAGTTCCACTCTTGTTCAGTGTTCAAGAAAGTGATCCCTTGCACTTCAGTTTCTATTGAAGAAAGGAAATATGCTGTTCAAGAGAAAAGGCTAGTGAATAGCTAATGGTAAATGGTATTTTTGAAGAAGGGTGTCCATCCCTTGAAGCAACAAGTGCTGTTTCCACCATCATCTATATACAACAAGAGGGTTAGAGGTGCCTAAATGTGCAAGCTACTGGTCCTCAAAAAGACCTGGAAAAAAGGTTCTACCTGTGACACACTTTCACATCCCTGAGTTTATTTTCTAAAAAGGACCAAATCCATAAAAGGCAAGTCATGCAGTTTCAGGAATTCCCCAGCTATGATATTAAAACCAGAAATGAGACTTCCTATCTGGTGCTTTTCATTTAGGTTTAATAATTTGGGGAGAGAAGACGTAGCATCAGATTTTGCTGGACAGTGATTCAGTACTACAGGAGTAAGTACTATTTAATTTCACAACTTGCATAAATTTTCCATCCTTCCATTAAAGCATGATGAGATCCTCCAGTTTAAGTACTCCCATATACAAACCCCAACTAATCCAGCAACTTCAGCCAGGTTGCTGTACACAGCAAGAAGAAAAACGAGAACTCAAAAAAGCCCCATTCCAAGCCCAAACCCAAGCAAAACCCCAGAACAAGAACACTCCCCACTTTTTAAAAAATCATTTCCAAAATGAGCACACATACACCAGGACAGGCATCTTGAGCACCGATTCTCTGACCAGACTGGCTATTTCTGGATCAGTCTTTTTGATATGTTCTATTCCACAGACTCATGGAACTATTTTCCACATGGAACAGTACAGATCCTAGCACCTGAAATACCAATGCTATGCCAAGTCTTGTGATAGCAAGGGGGAAAAAAGGAGTATTACACCAAAACTAATAGTGTCATAGACCCCTCCTCACTATGGTCTCTCACTGTTTCCTTTTTTTTTTTCCCATCTTCCCAATACTAACATGAATTTTCAAGCTCAGTCACCTCTCTGTAAAGCACCAGAGGGCTGTCAGGGTTTTAAGATGCTCAAGGCAGATCTAATCTAAGAATATTGCTTCAGATTTGCAAGTAGTGTTTTTTGCTTCTTACCCCATCTGCTGTAGAGCACAAATTTTGCCATCCAAGATTATCCTGCAGAGATCACCAGGAGGGCACAAAGCTCCTTCTCAGGAGTAAAGGAGCCAGGAAGCCTCCACCATGCACAGTGGGGATGCACACCACAATGAGAAGTGGCACTGAGAGACAAGTAATGACACCCACATGGTGTCAGCTATCAGAAAAGCACATATATGGAAGACCCTCTGCTCTACATGGTGTGCTAATGTGATACTCCAGTCTTCAAGCGTAGGAGAAATCACCTTATTCAATATAAAGTTCTCTTTGAGACTGATCTCTCTTCATCTCTTCCAAAGCCTACAGGAAAAGACAGAATCATACAAAGCTAGAAAGCCTAAAGTGAGTTTGCTCTGTTCATTTCTGAACCAGAAAACAGCTCCTAAGTCTTACTTGCACATGTACTTTTCTACTTGCTCTAGAAATGCCAGTGGCAAACAGAAGCATTAAGAAAAACAGCTCCATGCTCAGATGAAAGATATCTTCACTTCAAACACAGATGAGATTCCACAGCACATGTTGTGGTTTTCAGGAACAGAAAGCAAATCTGTCACTTGGAAACAGATAAGCCCATCTTCTGAAGGGCCCTGACGCTGACAAACTCCTGCAGCTAAAAATCCAGCTCAGATAAAGTTTCTTTTCTTGAGCTAAGAAGCTACCTCAAAGTTTAAGATGAAGTATGCTTGCAACAGAACTGCAAAGCAGCTTGTGTACAAACAGAAATAAATCACATTTCCTAAGCAAAAATCAGCCTATGTGTAATGCTCAGTTTTGATGAAAATGGGGGATGACCCATCTCATCCACAAATTTATGGATTATGCAAGAGCAGAGTCTTAAAGTTTGGAGTACACTATTTTATTAAGAACTAGATAAAGCTATTTCCATTCCAACATAAAACTAAACTTACTCAGTGAGGCACAAGAAAAAGGAACCACCTGCAAATTTGAAGTGTTCCAAATAAAAATCTTTGTCTATGGTTTCCTGGAGACAACATTCTTCTGTAACATTCATAAAGCATCATTTTATCCCCAAATCCCTGTGCATTCTTAAGCCAGAAAAAGAGTAATGAGTCACAGCCGTAACTTAAAACAAGATTCCTAAAACCACACTGGCAACTTCAAAGTGGTAGATCAACTTCACCACCTTAAAAGGGAAAAAAAAAACCAAAAGCTGAAGGCTGCTGATGTTCAGTATTTTCAGAGCCACTTCAGATGTGGCATCAGCAAACACTGCCCACACAGAAATAGCTGATCCTCTCCACAGCAGAGGAAGCAGAACTCTCAGCTGAGCAGAAATGACAATATTGCTCTTCAAATATCTCACTTGAGTTAACACCTATTGCAGCCAGAGACTACACAAATTCAAATACATACAATCCCTATTTATGTTACAGCTGAATGGGAAATAGGCTACCCTGAAGCAAATGCAACTAAATTTTTGTTGGTTCAAGTTGCTCCTGTCCATTTACCTTTCCTTTGAAATCCTCCCTCAGAAACTTGGGTATTTCACACCAACTTCAGCTTAACTTTAATAATGGTCTTCATGACAAAGAGATTATTATTCCTACAGACTGACCCACTCAAGTCCTGTAACCTGTGGTTCTCTTTTTACAGTTTAAATGCAGCAGTGAAGACAGCTGGAGGATGTTTCATCTCTTTGATTTCTCAGGCTTTGTTATTAAAGCAACAAAAGGACATTAAGGCTCACACCCACACCATACAAGGAGTATAGGACAACAGGACCGACCTAGAAGGGAGAAAAAAAAGCCACAAGTGCTTCTCAGCTGCAATTCACTACATGGTCTATAATTAAAGTGTGGGTTAAAACATTAGCCTGCTCTCCTCCTCTCTCAGCCTTCCTACCAAAGACCTGCCATGTGACAGGTTATAGATGTCTCTTCCCTCAACTTCCACAGCTATTAGTGAGGAACGCCAGAAGCCACATTAACAGACCCAGTATCAGTGGCATGACGTGGAGGCAAAGAGCAGAAATAACAGTAGCAGTCATAAGGTGAGAAAGTCAGGTATGCTTTGTGAGCAAGTATCAAGGCATCAGAAGATTTAACAAGGTTTAGCTTGTTACAAAGGACGAAGAAAAAAAAAAACAGGAAAAAGCCCCCACAACAACAAACAAAAAAACCCAACCCACAAGAACAAACCAACCAAAAGAAACACCAAATTTTTTTTCTGAATGTTTTTTTCATCAGTAGTTTCACAACAATATAAAGAGAACTGCAGTGCTACATTCTTTAAAGGAAAAACTTTATTCTTTACTTTTAATTTATTACAGTAAAACTGACTCTAGGATAAATTATTTGGTGTGATAAATTTAAATGTTAAATAAGCTTTTAAAATTAAATTTCAAAATTAAATTTAAAATTTTGTTAAATAAAAATTAGACTTTTATTACTCCACTTACCAAACAATAAAAATATCTGGTAAACAGCTAGTGTTTAACAGTTATCCATCCTCTCACACTTACAACAACTAAACATTTTCAGGCTCTCAAAAAAAATACAAATTTATTGCTTTTTGTACTCTGCTCATTCAGTTTGTCCATTTAATTTCTAAGGGCTGTCAACTTTCCCAAGTCTCATATTTTCTAATTAAATTGCAATAGATCATGTATGCTTAGGATTATTTCAGCATTTCTCCACATCCATACAAGCATTTGCAGCATAAATCATAATTCCATCTCCCTTGAATTGAAAGTCACTTTCACTGTGGGGGAGGAAATGGAGATGAAGGACTAAAAACTCCCTGTCTGATAATGACTTATCAATGTAGCAGTCTGATAATTTTTTTTTTTAATAGTACAGTCAACTTAATTCATCTTTTAAAGTAAGGGAAGAAGTTACTTTGCAACTGACATGCTCTTAACACTTTTGAAGACAACTTCTGAAGCCATCAACTAATACTCCGAGTAGTTTCACATTAAAGCAACATACAGGGAAGTCGCTCTTAAAACTTCTATCACAGGTAGGCATTTGGTACATTCAACATCAGCTAGAGCAGACGACAGCAAGTATGCTGGTCACTCAGAACAACACACTTTTTGTATAGTAGGAGGAAACAGTGTATGTTTATGCTGTTGCTGCATTAGGCAGTCTAGGCTGCTGTGCTGCTGCTGTGGGGCTGTTTTGTCAGCAATGATGAAGCACTGTATTAATCTTTTAATAGTATTTCAACTGTAAAGCACATCAGCTAGGTCTCAGTAGAGCAGCATCAACAGTGTTAACATGAGTTTTGCAAATTGCTGCAGCCACTTGTCTTTATGTAGAGGCAAGCAGAGTCATGTGGGCTCTGCAGAAAGGTGACTTATTTCTGGCTCTTTCTCTTCCATACAAGTAATTCAAACTGTTTCACCACAAGGTTCTTGTCTCCCCAGCTCATCTCTGCAAAAATTTCCCCCTCCCTCTCTCACAACCCAAAGGATTGCTCCCTGACTTGATTCCCTTTGCTGACTGAAATCTCCATTAAATGCCCAGCCATCAGCTGCACATTGTTCCTCAACTATCTAACTTTAGCAATACTGAAACAGAACAAACACTGTCCCCCACCAAAATAAAATAATATTTAAAAAATCTGTCAATTCACTCCATATATAGCCACCTTGCATACTGCCTCTGCACTCGGAACAGTGCAAGAGTGCTCATTCCCTTAGGGCTCTTCCTTCTTAACACCATGTCACCAGTTCGGCAGCTGGACCATTCCAAAGGTCTTCTCATCCCTTCTACCCCTACTCATGCAGTTAATTTCCAGTGTTGCTTTCCCTTTACCATCCATAGCCACGACAGTACACTTGTTAATGGGAACGCACAGTGTGTCAGAACCTGAAATTACCCTGCTACGAAACAGCTTTCTCTTTTCTGTTTTTCTAAGCTACTGTCGCTCATTGAATCTTCTCAGAATCCAATACCTTGCCCATCTCTTTTTCACCTTGTAACTTCCACACCTCAATCACCTGCTAAGTGCAGGTGACTTTCCTCAGAAGAAAGTTCAGAGAGATAACAACAGGTCAGGCAGCAAGCTCATGAACCAAATACTTTTGATCTAAACTCCCAAACTAACCATAATCACTACACGAAGTTTCATTCCATCCCTCCCACTATATAAAATTATACCACTTCCATCAGTCTGCAGAAGTGATGGCAATGTGTGGTTTTCAGTGGAAACACAGAAGACAAAGGAGAAGTTTCCATTAACTGGACATGTAGCAGGAAAACTCAGGCAGGAGCTCTACAGCCACACGCATTAGTCACTTGTTCATTTGCATGTCAACACTCAAGTCGGAGACCAACAGCTGAGGTCATCTCTAAGATCTGGGAACAAACTCAGAAAAGGTAAAAAGTAACAACTAGTTGAATGTAACATACCCAAACCATGTGGGCTAAATCTGAACCTCTCCCATGCCAAAACACCACTTAGGGCATGTTCAAAGTGCATATTGGTCTCCAAACTACAGCTAGGGAAACCCCCAAGCACTACCACAAAACCAGTTTAGATTAAAATTACTTACCTGCAAAAGAGGAGCACAAAACCTACTTCAGATAGTGTTTCAAAAAGGAAGAAATTGACCACAAGTCTTCATTATCTTATAGGTCCTATTTATTTGGGAAAACTCGTTCAACAAGTCGCTTGCCTGTGAAACAAGGCATCCTGAATGTTGCAGCATTAAAGCTAGCACATTCCAGACCTTGATGTCAATGCAGGTCTCTAATTCCTTGGCAACAAAAATCTCTGTATTAATCCTTTCAAACAAACAGGCCTCCCAGCTGATACACCACATCAGAGCATGCTGATTTAAATATGTGTCAAACCTTTCTCTAAAGCAGAAAGGCTGCTGAGCTCAGAGGCCACTGTGATGAAGTGAACAGCAATGCAGAAAGCTACATTACATGAATGTGCTAAAAGGAGCTCATGTCCTGCTTTTTGAATGCTTTACAGGCTCCCTGCCTATAGGTTTAGTGCCTTGAAAATGCCACGCCAGAAAAGTGGGCTATTGTATTAACTAACTAGCAGGAAAAGCAGCAACAGCCAGGAATGTCACTGAAAAGCAAGGCCATGGAAACTGAGTGTTACAGTCTAGCATCTCCATCAGATAGTCTGACACTTCTCACGGAAGTCTAACACCATTTGGCTTTTTCAAGTAAATATCAGATAATTCAACTTCAGTTTTTACTGGATTAATAAATGCATAGTTTAACAGGTCAACTTGCTATTGTTCATGTAAGAATGATATAAACCAAGACAAGAGTCTCACATGGCTATTCCTGCTCAGGCAACATGTCCTGGTGGGGTTATTTTTATGCTGCTGTAAACAGACACATTCCATTCCACCTGTAAGGTCAGCGGCAGCACCTCTGTGCTCCCTCATCCATTTGTTTTTCATAAATTTGCTCCAGGTTGGCATTCGTTTTAAATAACTTTAAGCTTTTCAGAAGCAAGGAAAAAAGCAGCAGTTGGATTTTATTGTGTAGCAGCCCCCAAAACAATAGATACTTTGCAAACTAAACAGTCTGCAATTCTGTTTAGGTAACTAATATTGGTTTTAGCCCCAGGTGCAAGAGAAGAAAAAGGAACAATGACAAGTTTGCTAATGTTTTCAGTTTTCACATTCTGGAGATTTATTATGCTAGGTGTCTGTGATATTGTGCAATTCTCTCACAAGGGAAAAAGACTAAGAGCAGAAAAAAATATTAAATTCCTTATTTTTTCCAGTAACCCCAAAATAGTTTTCTTATTCTCATCAGAGCAGCTGTAGTATTTGCAAGAAATAGTAACAGAAAAGGCAATAAACATGATGAATTGGAATAATGCTTGCAATTCACTTATTTGTATATAACTTTCTGAACGTCAAAAAACTTTGGAAACTTACCTTTCACCTCTATAAACTGATTGACACAGAATGGTGAACACAAAGTAAGGTGAGTATACCAAGAGAGGAACTCCTCAAGGCTTCGTTAATACTTAATTTCCATGACAACATTTATCACCTACTTCTAAATCAATCAGTTTATAAATCTTTTAAGAGATGCAAGATAAGCTTCCAAAGTTATATACAAATAAATGAATGCAAGCATTAGTCCAATTCATCATGTTTACTGCCTTTTCTATTACTATTTCTTGCAAATATTACAGATCTGCAACTAGTGCTACTTCTGTTCCACGAAGGTTACAAAACCCATGAACTATTACAAGGTATCCTCAAACTCATCATGAAGGTTTGCTCTTTCACTTAAATAACCACTTTAACCAATGGCTGGGATGATTTAAAAAAAAAAAATCACTGAATTCAGATAAAAATAAAAAATTTTAATTGTCTCAAAATCAAGTGACAGGGTGTCAAAGATTTAAACAAAACAAAACCACCAATAAAAACACATCAAAACTACCATCCATAGAAAAACTAGACTTTCATCCATACTAGCATGCCTTAAGCACATTAATCCCTTATCCCTCTACACTTGCAAAATTCTTAAAATATTACTTCTCAATTTGCTATTTGTTTGAGCCCCCAGGCTGCTTGAGCTCATACTCCATTTCTGAGCTCTAGTGTTAATTCGAAGAGTCAGATGGAACAGCCACAGCTCCCTGGTGGAATATCCCATTCTTGGTTAAGCTCCCTTTTTAATACTTAGTTTAGTGCCAATAGCACAACACACCAGAGATTGCTTTACAGTTGCAGTTAGTCTTGGGCCAATTATATTCCTGGTAGCTTCTTCCAAGAGGCATAAACTTGTCTATAGAAAAGAGAGTGAAGAAAAACAAAACATGGTTACCAGGCTTAGCAGTGTTTTCTCTGCTGGAGGCTCAGGTATCCCCATGCACTGGAGTCCTCCAGCATTGACTTCAACACCCTTTCTACCCTGCAGCAATCCTGCTTCAGCAGAGCCACAGCTTCACTTCTTTGCTGCAAAATGGAGTGAACCCAATCTGGTACTTTCTCCAAAGACACTATCCATCCACAAAATCCTCCCATGTGATGATGTATTTGTCCGCTGTTCACATCTCCTGCCCTCCCAACCTTAAGTATGAGCATTAGAAATAAAAGAAAACCCCCAAACTACCATGGCTCTGGTAGCTTTCCACCATTCACATCTTTGATAGCTAAGACCCCTTCTTCTTCTCAGTGCTAAGGTGCTACCTATAGCATTTGTGGCATATTTTGAAAGAGCCTTCTTCCACCACTGATCAAGGAGAGACAATGCAAGAGAAAGAGCATTCAAGATACAGGAATCACAGGACTATGAGGCTACACATAGCAGCCTGCTCCATCCACTACACTAAACAAGAAAAGGTATTCCTCTCTGAAGCAATAAAGCATGGACCAGGTACTTCCTCAGCCATTTCTGAGATGGAAACATTTAATTATCTCACTGCAATTACCTACACTAAAATCAACCCAGGACCCTTGAAGAAAGCTCCTCTTCAGAGACAAGATAATCACCTTTGCCCTCCAACACCAGGGAAATCTGTCCTCTGAAGTTCACATCGTCTGCATCTACAGGAAAGGATGCTGTAGAACTAGATGGATTGTAAGTAACAGATAATGAATATGAGCATCACTTTTAGAATAAATAACTTAAATAAGAAAATTACCTAAAGACATTTCAACAGCAATTAGACAACATTTCAGTGACTCATCTTATTATAGCAGACCACAGGAGACCAGTGTTCCATCATTAGGAAAGCTATAATGATTCACAGGCACCACAAGAGGGACAACCATGATTCAGCTTTAGGCCCCTTAAAGGAGGAGAGACCCCAGGGGAATCTCCATGCCCTGCAGAGCACTGGTACTTCCAGGTTCACTGCTGGCAATGTGGGAGCCAGATGTCAAGCCAGGAGTGATGGAAAATTCAATTTCACAGCCTTCCACACTGCATATTGATCAACTTCTCTCAGTTAAAGCAAGATCTTCAGCAACATCCTTGTCACTAAGCAGCCATTTGTAAAAGAGGCAGGGGAGAAAATATTTTTCAAATACCAAAGAACGAGGGAATGAAGAAAGGATGAGGGAGAACCACACAGATAAACAATTGCTTTTCATCACACCAGGAAGTGCATAAGGACAACTTGTAATTGGTATAATCATTGCCTCTGCTTCTCATAAAGGATTAGTTTTTCTAATTACTGTAAATATTTTTATTGCCACAGCTCACACTGAAGAGCAAACAAAGCTGGGGAAGCAGCTCTCACAGTCTAAAGGACAGAAGGAACATATCTCATGGTGCAGTCATTTCAGACTGCAAGGAAGCCAGTGGCTTTGTGAGCCAGCCTCATCCTCACTCCTCTTCCTCCTCCAGCCCTCCCTCTAATAGACTGAGAGGCAACGGCTTGGCTCTTAATGCCAGACGTGATTTCTCCCCCACTACTTCTAAATCCAGCTTCTCAATAGCTGACTGCAACGCTACTCCCACCTTTCCCTCCTGCTCCCCTGCAACTTGCCTTCACTTCCTTCCATTAAGTTAATCCACACTTAATCAAGACCAGAAAACAACACAGCTGCCTAACAAATACACCTGCCCCACTATGTTTGTCACCCTGCTTGTTTACACTTGCTTGTACTGCCTTGGGTTTGTCTTGCCTATACACAGACCTCAAGGGCAGGAATTAGTATTTTGTACAATGCCTAGCATTGCAGGAACCCAATCCAATTATTCGCAAGCACTCCTGCACAATATGTTATTAAATGTCAGCTTGCCTATGTACCAATTTTATTGTTTTAACAGTTAGGCAGAAGCTACATTCCATTCCTAACTCTGGTTATTGAAAAAGGCAGGTTACATTTTGAAGCTTATAAAAACCAGCCAACCAAAACATGAAAGAAAAAGAAACAAAACCAAAAAACCAATTAAAAAAAAAAAAAAAAAAAAAAAAAAAAAAAAAAAAAACAAAAAAAAAAAAAAAAACAAACCACACCCCACTCAACAACCCAAAACAACACCACCACTACCTTGACTCCAAAAATAATCTTTGCTCTGAAGGTTCTTCCACCTCACTTCCATCCTACACCTATTCATTCTATTGATGCTGTTGAATTAGAAGAAATGAAAAGAAAATAAAAACATCAGCACTGGAGGAAAGCCATGCCTTTTCTTAAGCAAGCTAGGTATTTAAGGCCTTCTAGGCTGAAAAACGGTATTTAAACATGTTGCTTTACGAGATAACAAAGTAAGTCCATTCATATCAAATCAATTTATTTTTAACCAAAACAGACACAACCTTATCACTCCAGAAACACAGATCTTTTGCAAGCAGTTGAAAATGGTAATGCTGCTAAAGACTTCTAGCAAGCTTTTAATAGCTTCTTCATACTGTGCAGTAAAATACTTTGAAATCAACTGGTCAGCAGGCCATAAAAGATGCAGAAGGCTCAAGATGAGCCAAGTCTCCTGAGGGCCAGTAGGGATGCTCTCAGTGACAAGTGCAACAGAAGTCAGAAGGAGCAGGAAATAACTGAAGGCCTGGTCATCAATACACTGCCAACAAGATGAGCTGCAGAGGATGAAACCATACACCAGTCAGTGTGTAAGGAAGCCATAAATGATCATGCAGGTTCAGGTAGCAAACCGGCTGACACCTCTGACAGGCATCAGAGGCCAGAGCACCAAGGACAGCCACAACAGCATCTCATTAACTCGTGAGTGATTTCCCTCCCAGCAACTACTGCCACTACCTTGATTGGTGACTGTCAGTTTTGTGGGAGGTGTTTTAAGTGGGACATCACTGTAAATCTACAAAGATGTGTAAGGAAAGTGATCCTATAAAGACTCCTCTTGAAGAGAGTTCAGCCAAAGACAGTCACGTAGTGCCAACAGAATGTCTAATCCGGTGGCAGCTATGAATGGAGGCGAGGAAAAGAAATTAAAATTGTTTCTGGCAGGATTAAGTTTACAAGTAGTTGAGAAAGACAATTCTGCAAAAGTAACAGATCCTGGCTTCCAGAAAACTATTAACAGGCCTAGATAAAATTCAGATATCTTTGGCTAAGTGAGAATGGCTAGCCATCAGCCAGTACATGAAATATTTTGAAGCCATTTAATTTAGAAAGACCTTTTACTTCTATGCAGCTGGGAAAAACAAACAAACAAATTAAAAAAAACCCCACAACAATAAAAAAATAGATTCAGCATGCACCTGCAGTAGCTAATCCAAGATACACATGGTGGTCTTGACGACAGGTCAGATTTGACATCCCTGCATAGCAATTTTAAACATATGAGTTTGGTCTGTTTTCCCACCTGAATCGGAAAAGCTCCATGCTGCCAGGTCAAAAGGGCCGACTTCATCCTTGAGAATATAAATAGGCAATAGTAAATAGGATTAATAGTGTCTGTAGTACTGGTACAACTCCTAGTGAAAAACCTTAGGCCAGCTCTGAAATCCACAGAGAAATCTATGAATAGTTGATTAAAAGGAAAAGTGGCAACTCATAGTATTTAAGTCTTCTCTCTCCTAGATGAAAAATTCAAGAATTCCAGTCCAAGAAATATGTAACAACAGACAGTGATGAAAGCTGAAATTAAACATGTTAGACTACAAGACAAAGCAAAGTAAGTGCTTTCTTAATAGTGAAATAGCTTAGAAGTCCCCCCAAGAATCCTGCAGGACACAGAGTATATTTTACACAAACACTGCAGTTTTGATTGGGTGCTAGAAACTTTTCTAAAACAAAAAGTCTTTCCAAACAAAACTTCATGTAAAGGACTTGTAAAGCTTAAGCAAGAAGCTACACTAGCTCATAGGAAGTTCATTTCACCAAGCAATTGATCATTGTTCTTGCAGGCTCATGGCAGAGAACCTTGCTGAGCAGCAGAGAGCTGAAAATACATGAAGTGTTGTTACACCAAATCTGGTGTCAAGTCCAGGCACTCTGCAAATCTTCAAAGGCTGGGGTCTCAAAAAAAAAATAAAATCTCAACCTAAGCCTTTATCAACCAAAGCAACAGTTTAAGTTGTTACAATGATTTCTACCACAGATGCTAAAAAGACTCACTTACAGAGGAGTGCATCCTCCCAGATGTGTAATGCCTCCACACCAAAGCTTCCAGTTCTTTTAAAAACTTCAGAACAAGACACCAGATGTGCTTTGCTAATAAACATTTCCTTTCAGGAACCTACTATTAATGGAAATAGTAGACAGATATCACTTGGAGCTACTGAAAAGAACCTAAACAGAAGACCATTCTGAATTTTGGAAGTTTGTGGCGTCTGTCCCACCTGCATGGCTGATTTTGATTTTGCAGTTGAAGATTTTATTCCCCTAAACTCAGATTTAAAACTAATATTCCACCTAAAGAAAGAGCTGATACCCATTCCTAATGCTTCTCACTTTTTCCTTTTTCTTAAAAAAAAAAAAAAGGGATGATGAAAATCTTTTCTGACAAGATAGCACAGACAGAGATGTTAGAATTTAAAAGCCTTAACCTTCTTATCAATGTTATTATCTAAGTAACATACAGTTCCCTTTCTGTTTCTTGCTCCAGGAAGCACAACACAGCAGTATTCCCTCTGCTCTCATACCAGACCGGACTTCTGCAAGAACAAATCCAGTCCCTTCCAGATACAAGCAAAATAGTATCCTATTTTTTTCAAATTAAGGACATCCTAGGGGAGCAGGGTCCCACAAAGACACTTTTTTTTTTTTTTTAAAAAATCTGAATTAGAAAACAAACCAGCCTTAGCAGAGGAAAACACAGCAGCAGAGCCAGGTAACCCAGACAATGCACAATTAGTGCTGAAGGTGCCTTCAGCCATCACAGAAGATTCCAGCCAACATTAATTCAAAATTAATATATTGCCTTCCCTTACCATCAGAGAACTTATGTTCAGTCTAGTCTCCCCTTCTTATACGAAGTACTTTGCAAGTTAAGAGCATGTAAGAATGCCAGGAACACAAAAGAAACACAAAATAGCTCAAGGGTAGTCTCACACCTTTGCATTGTGTTTTGTGAGCCTATCAAACAACACTCTTTGCCACAGGAAATAAACTTCACTGATTTTCTTCACACTAAGAGGCCATTCTTGAAAACTACTGTGACTCTGAACTGAAGGTCAACAGAGTTTAGAAGGATGGACTTTCTACATGCAGAATCCCAGAGAATTAAGTGACTTCAAGTGAGTAATTTGCTGATCAGCTTCCGACCTCTTTAGAGAAGCAAAAAAAAGGAAAGAGCCACGTGCCAGCAAGGTATGATTAAAGATATTTCACTACTCTTCTCCACCACACTGTCACCACATTGTTCATGTCTCCTTTGTTCTCAACAGCTCTCATCTAAGCCATCTGCTTTTATTGTTTAACTGTGAGTATTTACTTCATTTTGTAACACTTAGGAATCCTCATCATAGCACAGGAATCCACTATGCCAGGTGATTCCTAAATACAAGCAGCAAATCCACACCTACAAGAAAAAAACCCAAAAAAGGCACACATGCGCACACAAAATACATGCTTGCCCCAAACAGCTTACTTTTTTCAAGGACATCATTCCTCTGAATACCTCCACATTCCTGTGAAGAACATGACTTGAATCTTCATGTATAACACAACTAAGAAATTGTCACACAGAATGATTCTATTTTGTAGTTATTGTTATTACACTCTCTAACCTCAGTCACACTCTAAATGCGCTCTTCTCAGAAAATAAGATTTTTACCCAACAACTACAACTTTCTCAATTTGCTAAGGAAGAGACGTTAGCAAAAATAAACTGATTTTTTTTTTTAGGATCTGGAAGTTGAACTCATGTTAGGAATATATTACGAAGGAGGTGTGGACAACTGTCTGTCATCAGTTACTTGCTTCCTTGAAAAAAGGTTTTGAAAACATTAATTTTGATTTCCAGTTCAAAGCATTATAATGAAAATTGGCAAAACTGCACCCGCTCAAAAGATATTCTAGATCAACTCTGTCAATACTAAGAGCAACAACAATGAAAGAGTTTCCTACTTCCCAGATATCAAGAGGACATGAAGAAATAGTAAAGTTCTTCTCACCAGGCCTCACAAGTGGCATATGGTTCCTTCTACAGCTGTCAGCTCCTGTTATACAACCATCCTACTGTACTCAATGGGAGCTCATGAGCTCGAGTTTGCTCACAAGCTCCGTTAAGAATTAACAGAAGTTACTAGACTTGCAAATATCATTGTCATATCAAAAAATCCCATGCTGCATTGAGTAGTAGGTAAGATGTTGAGGCTACATCAGTTAGGCCTTCAAAGTTTTAAAATTATCAGCTAAAACTTATCATGAGTACACAAGGGAGAGATTAGAAAGGAAAAGCTGGAAGAATATCCCATACTGCAAATGAACATTCACAGGTCTGGAAAAGGGAGTTTACTCGAGTAAAGCACTAACCTCAGAACACAGGGTGTCCTTCTCTGGAAATGAGACAAAATTATTTTATCTTCTAGTTAGCAGCCTCTGCCTTACTTACTCCTCAGATGTACAGAACACTTCATTTCTCCAGTATCACATTAACTGTCTCACATGCTACCAATTACCACCACAAGACAAGTATCATCATCATTCTGCAGACAGTTAAGGGAGACAGCCTTGCCCCAGGGCACAGTGAGTCATGGTAGAAGCAGGATCTCATCATCTCTCATTGCTCAGCTTCTTCCTTCAGACAGCGAAGTTTTACTACTCCCACTGTCTGAAGAAATGATATCTTGATCTGCCAAAGGACAATTAAAAAGAAAGATCTAGAAACCAAGAAACAAATAACTCCCAAAAACCTGCTGTTTAAGCAACTCAGTAAGTGCCTTGATAAAAAGGATATAAACCACTCTGTTTCTACTACAAAGACACTCTCTTGCCTGCAGTCACTGCATCTCTAACTTCTATCACAAATGAAGCATAAACTCCATAAACTATTTCCTTGTTATTACAAGCCTGATTTGTGCATAGAAAGTCTTCTATGCTGCCTGCAAAAGGTGGACAATCACAATGCACGACTCAAAAAAAAAAAAAAACAAACCAAAAACAAACCCTTCCCTTTCAGTTTTCCAAGTGTTGACTACAAGAGTGATATTTTTAGTACAACTTATGTAATAATTGGATGAAACTTGGGCATTTCAGGACTCGATGACAGCCATGGTTTCTCTCTGGTGACAATTCACATGCAAGTCCGTTTCTGCAGTTCTTGTATCTCTATAATTCATTTGCAGTGGAGAAACAGGAAACTGGAAAACAAAGCAGCAAAGCCTAGTTCTGAGCAACACTGCACATTTAAAATGAAATTTTACTTTTAAACATGTAAAATATGTTGTTATTGAAAAAATGCTTTCAAGTCTTTGAAGATGACACTCCAACACACATTAAAATGGCAATTGCTCAATTGCTCTGCATATGACTGAGTTGACAAGGCTCTGCAGTACTGATGTAGCACTAGAGCTTTTACCAACTGATTTAAAGCTTTGATGTGGCTCAGGCTTTGTAAGATACCCTGACAGTGCAAAGTCTCTGCTGACAGAAATAGCAAGAGTTCCTTCAGCAGCAGACTTTGGCTGGTCCGTTTTAAACTGCAGTCTCCATGGTAGAATTTCCCCATCTGCATCCGACTGTTCTGCTTGTGCTTAAGGGGATATCATACAGTGTTTAAAGCACTGCACACTGGACTAGTTCCCTCCTGAGATGACAGAATTGAAAATAAGTAACATTTACTTTCACTGTCTCCAGAACAAGAGAAGAAAGCCTTTACCTGTTTTACTCATCAAGTAAAATACCGCAACATAGATGAGACAAATAACAAGCTAAATTAAAACAGTTTCAATAAATACTGTCTTGAAACAGTAACAGTTGCTTTCACAGCCTGTGTTGCTCCTGTGCTACGGAAATTGTGTACGTATTGTGTGAGCAGAGGAAAAGAAAAAAAAAAAATAAAGAGGAGAAAAAGGTGGCAACTCTCAGCAATTTGTATGCTTAGGCATATTTTCCCTTTCATCTTTTGTCTGTTCCATTCCATACCCCTCATTGCAGTGTTCCTGCTTTCTAGAGTCCCAGCTGCTATGAGAGAAACACCAGAAGTTATCCTTGTCTTCCAGCTATGACTGTCAACCTTTGTTTTCCCCATCTGCTACCAGTACAGCACCCTTGCATTAAAGAACACTGATCGTCTTACAGAACAAAGTTTGACTTGAGACTCCTGCTACTTCTCTAACAGTTTGTTATTTACAACAGATAAAGTCAAGCTATATTAATAATCAAGTCAGCCACACAAAGTCAGCTGCAGTGCTCCAATACCGACTTTCCTTCATTAAAAGCTGTTCTACAAGACACAATGGACATACCAGCAATAATTTCCCAGAGGGCTGATGGCATCATAAAGGAAGAGGTTTGTTTCTCCCCCTCAGCACTGCCCATGATGATAAACTTCTCAACTCAGGAGTGCAAACACACACACAAACCCACACAGAGAGGAACATGTCTCCTCCTATCTGCCAAAAAGCCAACCAAGCCCTGAAGAGAAAACCAGGGGGGGCAATGGTCATCAGCCAACTGCTCACTAAGAGGGATTTCTGTACAAGTCATTGAAGCTTTGCCACCCCAGAATCCCAGATAAAAACTGCCCTGGGAAGAGTGTGGATCAATGAAGAGAAGACTCTCTCTGGTCAGTAAATACCAATGGCAGTTAGTTCGCACTGTCCCCTTAAAAAGCTGGTGACCATTCAGAGTGCACCTGCCACATACTAGTGGCCAGTTTGACAAAAATCTATGTGCTGTCTTACTTTTCAGAGCAAGCAGGTGATATTCAGACTGAAGCCTTTTACAGAAAGATGCACAGGGTTTCCTACTAACTGATTTCATGACTTCCATGAAAAAAATTCTGTCTACTAATCAAGCAATGCAGAGAGATTAACAGGGGACAGAAGCCTCTATTAAAGCTTAATATTAGAAATGTCAACTAGAGGCCTACTACTGAATAATTCAAAGCAGGAAAAGGTCTCTCTCGCCTCTTGTCATCTGCTTTGAGCTATTCTTTGGCAACACGTAACAGGCAGTTTCAGCAAAAGGTGGCTGGGTTGAACACAGAATGAAAGAGGCACATAAAAAGAACAAAAAGAAAACAAAACTCCATGAAATGGAGGAGAGAGAATCTCACCTGAAGAAAGCTTATGTATGATCTCTAAGGCTTAAATGAGAAGAAACCATCTTTAGACATGTCTGCAAAACTCCATGTACAACTGGAAGAGGACTAGCAACCGTAATCTTCTAGCTTCACAGTGCTCCTCTGCCTAACTAAAGTAGTTCAAAGTTTCAGAAATTAAAACATATTAATGTGAATTTTTTTTTTTGGACAAAAGCATAGTTTGACTAGAACAACAAGCAAGCTTTGACATATTTTCATAATTTCTTCTGTAAGTGAAATATAGTTGCAAAGTGAAAGAGGAATATCAATTATATATCTTTTTAAGTCCAAACATTTTCAGGCCTGAAAAAATTATTCTTTCAACTTTCTAGTCCTTATCTCACTAAAGTTTTTTTCCTTCTCAGTATCAGCAGTCTCCCCAGTAAGCAACAGAAAATGAAATAAGAAGCAGCTTAAGAATTTGACCAATATTGGCTTAGTTATGTTGGCAAGTTCAGCAAAATCTGCTCTTCATATTGTGTCATAACAAAATCTGAAGCAACAATTCAGTATGGAAGGAAAACTGATCTTAAATCTAAAAACAGGGAGAAAATTAAGAGGAATTCTCTCAGATTTTCTCCACTCCCTGCTAAAGATTTTGCTGAGATCCATCCAAGTTTCTCTCACCCTCCTCATAAAACACAATCTTAAAGACTCTCTGCATAGCAGTTAAGACGTCATTGTTGGCAAAACTTCATCTTTACGAGAGAAACCAGTATTCCAGCAGCTCATGCTACTAACGAGTTCTTTAGGAACATTCAGACGTGGGTTTGCAATTATATTTAAAAACCTGTCACCAGTCTTTGTAAGCCTAAATAGGAAAGGTACCAATTACAAGAATTCCCCATTATTCTTTGACTGCTAACTTAGCAAGAGCATACACTAGTAAGAATTCCCAGAGACATGGAATACCATTCTTTCTCACTGAAGAGCTGCAGAGAAGCTGAAAGGAGTGATTTTTTTTCCCTGCATTCCTTCTCTTTTTCATGATTTCATTACTTTGTTTCTCAAAGCAATCCTATTCTATTTTTTAATTTAAGCAGCTATATTTGGAGAGAAACCACACAATTACTTAACAAGGCCAGAACCATACAATCTATTCATTTTGTGTGTCAGAAAGAGTGAAGTTACATTCTGAAGCCTAATCCACTCTCACTCTGATTAAGACATTAGTACTTTTCTAGGTTTGTGTACAAAGAAAATTACTTCTGGAAGTTCTGCTGAGTACTACACAATACACAACACAAAAAGCCCATGATCTGTGTTCATCAGGCCCCCCTGTCTCATAGAGGGCTGGAATCAACTGCTCCATGCCTGAATTCTTCAATTTGCCTGAAAGATTTGAGACAGCAAGACAATTCCTCTTCTTTCAAATCTCAAACCCTCTCACAGTCTAAAAATCCCTTCAACAGATTCTTTAGCTACAAATGAAAGGTCTCAATTTGAAATACCAGAAGCAATAAAAACCCAAGAATAGCCTGAAACAACCTAGCTTAGAAAAAAATCTTGTTCAAAAAAATCATTCATCTGAAGCCTGCAAGTGGCTGTCATTTTTTGTAGTAAAGAAAACTAGACTTAAATTCCTGTCTTTAATAATAAATAACAAGGGACCCTCTTCCACAATAAACACACATCAAGCTCGCTCATTTTGTACAATCGCTTTAAATATTCAGCCAGAAATCAGGCAGCAACTTCTCCTCTTGTTTTAAGATGAAATATCCCTTAGTCCACACCAAGTCCAAAAACTGGAGCATGAGAAGGAGTTTATCACTGGCATGTGAAGCCTTCATGAAGCATAAGTCATTTCCTAAACCTAAATCATGCATGGAAGTTAATGAGATTCTATGGGCAAAACACAGCACTGGAGACATGTCATCCAAGGAAGCTGGTTACACCTCAAAGCCTCTGCTGAACACTCAAGTAAAGATGGAAATACAGGGACAGGACATACATATTTGAGAAATTAAGATCGACAACCTGCCAAACAGTCCAACAATGGAACACCATCACAGGAATAAAATGGATATCTAAAAGCCTCAAATTTAGGGGCAATACCAAGATGGTTTCTCATTCCCATCTGCCAGCAAGTCAGACTTGCAACCCCCAAACTTGCCTTTGAAAAGCTAAAAAAAAAAAAAAAAAAAAAAAAAAAAAAGGAAAAGAATATCCTTGTTTTCACTGGCCTCCTATTTAAAAATATTTTAAATTTTTTTAATATTTTTTTTGTATCCTATATGCAGTCTAAGTCCTCGTTGCATCTCAGGGGGCCAGGAGCTCAATGTCTGACACAGCTGCTATCTTACAAGATCATTGTTTCCAAACTACCTTTCTACCAATTACGTATAGATTTTAGATTTAGTAAGATTTTCAGTTGCTTGAAAACTCATACAGAAGTTTGATATTTTTACTGAAAGAGTAAAATGCACACTGTCTCACGTATTTTTATTTCACCAGAATACCAAAGTGCTAAAGCTGTTAACACTCCTTCCCCCACCAAAAACACATACCTCTTCCACAGGAAGACAATTTAATTGCCTTAATCTTTCCTGAAAGTAGTTTAAATATTTTTCTTGAGGTTTTCTAAAAATAATCCAGAATAAAGCAGATACTCTGTATGGAAAACATAAGCTCATACAGTTTAGCTATCTTACTAGCAACTGCATTGCTATCTCTTAAAGAGGAAAGCTGTCTGACAAAGCAAACAAATGCAGGATCATTACTAGTTTTGACTAAACTGTACAAGCCATAAAATGGAAAAATTTTAGTCCTTGAATTGCTTCAAAGGTCCCACCTTCTTTCTTTGCCACTTTAGCTATTTGCTGCAGAGGATGTAAATCCAGACATCATTGTCTGTGTTTTATTAAAAAGCCTTCTCCATTTCTTTTTTTAATTTACATGACAAAATCAGTCAAAACAGAAAAAAGTAGGTATGAATCATAAACCTTAAAAGAGAGGGTCAGCCTCTGACTGCCTAAAATAAAAGCAGAAGCATCTTTAGAGACAGCAACTGCTGCTCATGTGCACCACTGTGACACCTCAGCTGCCTCTAACACTGATCACAAAAAAGCTGTGTAGCACAGTCTCTACAGGAGGCACCAGAAATGCCCCAATGTAATACCCTTGCCTCCTCTGAGAAGGGACTTCAAACAACTCCACAGTGCCTTGCCCATGGAAAGGGAATAGACCTTGTCCAGTACTGCCCCCCAACACCTCCATTACAGCTCTTTCACAGTGCTCAGTGACATGGAAAACACTCTAAAGTGCCTGTTCCTGCCAGCACTCTCATGAGAGCAATGATGCTTCTCTGCACTTGAATGTCTGGAAAAAGCAGGGACCCACGTACTAAAAATCAGCCACTGCTCCTGTCAAACCTCTTATGTTCCCCCCTTCTTGGAGAAGGAAGGCATTAGAAAATACACTAGTGGACACTGACAGTTCTTTTAATCCTTCTTTGTTAAACCACATCCATTTCTCAAGGAACAAGATTTCCAAGCCTATGGTCAGTAATTTCTCAGGATAACTGATCAGCACTTCAGTGCTGCTGTGATTAGAGACCAAGGCCAGGGAGTACACTCTCAGTGTTCTCACACTCTCACAAAGCAGTCTGAAGATGTTACTTCCAGGAACATTCCAGGATGAGGAGAAAAAGAAACAAACAAAACCAAAAGAACCCCACACCTCCTAACAACCAAGCAAACTAACAACAACAACAACAAAATCCCATTCAGCACTCCATCATCACAAAACATCTCTTTTACCTCTAAGTTAGTTGCTAGGTTGCCAAAGTCTGCAAATAACTAATATCAAAAACCTATAAAGTACAGTTAGATAACCCCAGTAACCAAACATCATTACAGAATCAGATCTACAGCTTATCTTTGAGCACCCAGGTTGGTGAGCAAGAACTAGATTACACCACTTTCTCCACTTCAGTCTGAAGCCCAAGCCCTCTCTCCTCCTTCAGAGAGACAAATACTTGAAGCTGTGATATTTTCAGGAAGCTGAGCTACTTGCTATAAAAAAGCTGCTTAGGAGACTTCACATTATCTTCTGGGAGGTGTGATGAAATTTTCATTTTGGTCTGTTTAAGGCATCCATCATACCATATGGATGCCCATTAGTTCTCGCACAGAGTAACAACTCAGGAAGAAAAACCACAGAAGCAAAACAGAAAACCCAAATTCCCACCTTTCATATCACTGTTGGGAAAGCCATCAAGAACTGTTTTCCCCTTTCCCCACACCACATGCTATCTTGCAGCTCCAAGTACTACACAAATGAACGGTCAAGATTTAAGGCACCAAAGAGACGCAGGGACTGAACATCCCAACTGTTTCTAGGAAGACAGATCCGTCACAATGTCACCCACTTTCTGAGCAACAAAGTGACTAGCAACATCCACTGATGATTGGGAGCCTGAAGTCTGGATGTTCAACTGTCCCAACAGAGAACTTTTCCACATGAAACCACATATCAGGGACACAGGGACAGAATCATTCAGACAGAAATACATATTCAGTCAGTCCCAGCCACAGGAGGAGTTAAAACAGACCTTTCTAAGTGGTAACATTACACACCATTTTTCACCTCACACACATTCTCAAAACCAACAGTAAAACAAACTTGCATGAGCTCCCATTACTTGAAAGACTCTGGTAGACCAAGTGGGAAGAGCAGACTGGAATAAACCAGTATCATACTCTTCTGCATCAAGTGGCAGCACAAGTGCTCTCTACAGCCTAGATGACTGCTACCCAGGAAAGCAGGAGAAAATAGCTTAGTTTAAGAACTCAAGCGTCCTCTTTTACCCCAGAGTAATTACAGAACACAGCAGACATTCATTCTGGAGAGCAGAGTACAATAGCTGTTTGTTACCATCAGCACTACAATTTAGCATTTATCTAAGCCTATCACACACAGAACAGACAGCAGAAAAAATGCTTGAGACAGAACTCCAAAGTACTAGCTGTAAGAAATTACAGGTGAAAATCCAAGCAAGCACCAGGACTAAGGCTTGGCCCACAGCTCACAATTTAACCACCCAGTAATCTATTAATTGAGCATACATTTATCCAAGCTTCATCTAAAAGCATTAGGTGCGGCTGGTCAGAGAATAAGCAGCAGAAAAATATTTAAATCATTGTAGTCTACTGCTAGTAAGGAAAGTTGCACCTTACACAGCAGAGGCACAGGCTTTGAAGAGGAAGATCATCCATATGTGTTTAACATCGGAAACAATGTTATAAACTCACGAAGTCCATGACAGACAGAATTAAGGTGCCTAGGACTGCATTTACATTTTTTTCTGCTGGGGAGTCTCACAGATTTCTCCACATTGAAGCTCAATCTCAAATTTTAAGCAGCATAAGCTACTAACTTTCCACATCTTACCCAGGTAAGAAGTCCAGATTCCTTTCCTCCCCCTGTCCCCATACATCCTATGACAGTGCTTATTTAGACTTTCATAAATCAGGAACTTTAACACACTCAAACAAATCCTGCCTCAATGTCCACTTTACTTTACAACCTCAACCAAATTTACCCAGGTAAGGACTCAGATGGAGAAAACTGTTATCCCACACTGCAAGGCAGGTTTCAGAAAAATCAGACTCCATCTTCTGAAATAACATGTAGTATTTTAAGAGCTACCTTGTTTATGTTAAAAACAAGACTGAAAAACCTAGCTAGACTGGTGTGAGCTCCCAGTTCCCTCCTTACTTGCGTGCCCCTACCTTCTGCAGAGGAGAGTAGGACAACAACACTGATATACGGCACGGGAAACAGAAAAAAGCAGCATCTATCCCGTGCTTGGAAGACTTCTGTTCCATGTTCAGAGGACAACAGAAGTAACAGGATTTCAGAAGCCACTCTGCTACATCCCTGAGTAACCTCCCACCACGAGATAGTAAGAAATTCAAATAACAAAGTCAAATAACATCAGTATATACTCCATACTTTATCACAGAAACACACATAAAACGTTTATAAACATTATTTCTAAATATATTCTGTTCCAAATGAGGAGACTAACTGTGCTACTTAATTTACTGTGGTAAGTATATTTAAGTCTCTAATTTTTAAAGACTGCACATTGGCTGAAGGAATGCAATTAACTGAATACAAATACTTGTTTGGACTCGTGTAGAACAGCAACACATACTTTTCCAGAAGGGCACACTGGATTGAACATGTAATTATAATCTCAACCGTAGCAGCACAAATAGACTAAACAAGCACTGTTCAAGTTACTCATGCTCAGTTTCGAAAGTTTGACCCCTGAAGCCAGAAGTACATTCACGAAGGAAAACCAATTTTTCCAAACTGCCAGAAATACAAACACAAGTTTAAGCAAGCTTACAAATCCTGAATAATCACAGTACCTTTTTAGTCAAGGCTAATTTCTCCATCTCAAAAGTTTCAGCTCAGGCACAGAAGTAACAATTCTAATTCCCTTTCCAGTGCTTATATTTTTCAATAGATGGCCATAACAATGGCAGTAATAATAGATAATTATTCCAATTTAACACTAAAAACATTTTTAAGTAGAAGTCAGACTTTTCCAGCCAAACTTTTCCTACCACCAAAAATTCCAAGATCTAAGAACTCTTTTGCTTAGCAACTTCCTGCCAGAGAACACTCATAGCTTCAGGAGACAATTGTCTGTATTTTGGCTCCTCCTATGAAGAAATACACTTAGAGCCAAATGACCTGCAGCTACAGCTCTTACTAAAACCTCCTAAAAACAGGTACAATTGCCATTTTGTATTTCTAATAGAAGCTAGCATTTGCAGCAGTATATAGATACTCTCTATGTTTTATTGCAGGTCCAAAACAAACTACTTCTGTACTTAATAATTCAGCTCCCCAAGTTTTACGAGAGAACTATGGCTCCCTACTAAATCCATACAAGGTTTATCTCCTCAGTGAACCAAAAACACCATTAAAATGGGATGCTCAAGACAAGACTGCTGCTGCTCTGAAGCCATTTCTCAGAGAAAAAACTGAGCCTAAAGAGTGTCTGAGTAAGGAGCCACAGATGTGAAATAATGCTCAGATCTAGGCTCAGATCAGGCTAGAAAGCACAGATTTTCACAAGTTCCAGGAGCCAGCAGCATGAACTGCAATAGCCAGTCCCAGGTTCACTGGCAATCACATTGGATTAAGATCACAGACACAGTGGCTGGAGCAGAGGTCATTAGCCCCACCACCTCCTTTGGGTGGCAGACAGCACGTCCCTCTGTAAGAAACAAGATCTGGGGTCTGTCAGCACAACCAAAGTCACAACAAAGCCAGTCCTGGAAGCCATTTCTGGCCACCTGAACATGAAGAATGTGACTGCAATGAGCTCAGACTGCACTCAACCAACCTGACTGTATTCAAGGGACACAAGTGGGCACATGTACAGGCAAAGGAACAGCAGTGCATATTTCCCACTGCCATTTTTGCAACACCTTTTGCTTTTTCTCCCATAGCATTCTCAGTTAGTGATACGAGCTAAATGAACAATAACATCAGGTTCAAGGCTTGTAATCAGTAGTACAAAGCTCAACTGCAGGCTGTCCCATTTCCATGGAAATAATTCCAAACTCCATCAAGTAAAATCTTGAATAACTTAATCTAACCAGACTTGACCTGCTTTGAGTTGGAAATGACATCAGCTGAGACACAGACATCCCTTCTGAACTAAGTTATACCATCATCTCTGCTTTGGGTTTTAATTAAAGAAAACCCAAAATGTCTGTTGCAGCCTATTTGCTTTATGTCATGCTTCTGCCACCCTGCTGGTTTCAGCAGATAAAATGGACTAAGAGCCACAACAGAAGTACTGTGGAAAAGGACAGTAACTGTTCTGCTTAAAAGATTCACAAGTCTTTCTGAAACAAGCCTCAACACTTGTATTCTTAAGTCAAAAATCTCAAACTTGGTTCCTACTAGGAATTAACAACAATGAAATACCCAAACAAAACCCTCACAAGACCTACAGCTGAAGTGCTAAAATGAGAGAGAACACCATGTTCATCACTGGACTCTTGCAACAAACACATTCTGGTAAATATGTCAAATACATTTAGATCATGCATAATTTAGAAAAAAGGTCCCAAAACAGAGTTCTTACAGCAAAACAAAACAGAAGCTAAACACAAAAAACAACCCCAAACAAACAAACAAAAAAAAAAACAACCCACAACAACCAACCAACCAACAAACAAAACCCCTTACCCAACAGAAATAAGCAAGCATCCTGAAAGAGCACAAACAAAACCAAGTTTTCATCTTGTTTTTTAAACTGACAGCAATGCCTTATTGATGTATCTAAAACTGAACAGACAACTTCAGTTTACCCTCTGCTCTGATTGCATTAATTCCCACAGAGGGACTTTGGTATAAGATTTTAAGCACCAGAAGAAAGAGAAGTAATGGCATCATTTGCTGGATGGAGGCCAGGATCTCACATATCCACTCAAGCTTGCATCTCTGGAGACAATGTTTGTTCCTACCATAATTGAGTTATGTTCTGTGCAATGAGAAGGTGAATCAATTATGTTCACCACTAAACAGAAAAGCTTAAGTATTCTCTCAAGAGCTTAAAAATTTGCGCAATGGCACCTTCAAAATACTCTTTACCCTTCTCTTTTAAATAAATAACACCACTTCTATTCAATTTCTGCTCTTTCTGAAAACTCCTCAGCTCAGAAACCCATGAAATGCACTCAGGTTTTAATCCAGCAGGGCCTGGCAGCTGGGACTCCCTATTTTTATGTTTACACCAAGTTCCTGATGGAGTAATTTATGTTAAGGGCAGCATCAGATAAAACTGCCATCTAAGCCTTTTCTAAGGCATTAAGGAAATTAGCAGGGACAATCATCATCCCAGACATTTAAAAGGAAAATTTTTATCACGTGTATAAAGAAAAGTATTAATTCTGTATGGTCAATGGATTTATAGTATTTTAGAGGTTAATCCTCCATGGGTTTTGTAATATTGGCTCATTATCTTGGAATACAGATGCAAATTGAACAAAACCACTGTGATAAGGCATTGATAAGGTGCCAGTCTTCTGTACTTCTTCAAATAGGATACACAGGTTTCTGCCTTACTCAGAAAATAAAAAGAAGACAGATTCCTGCACTCAGTTATGCATCACAATTAAAATCGATTTTTGTTTAGTCACAGAAGCCAGTTAGCACCAATCTTAGAGTGTTCCCAGGCACCATCCCACAGACAGGAATTAAGCTTCACATACTGCAAACAGATACAGGTCGGCACATTTTCAGACAACTTTTTAGCTAGGAAAAGCAGGCACACAAGTACTTCAACCCATGAATATTCGAGTGTTGGGTATGTTTTAAGTTTTTTCATAAAAAACCACTGAATTCACCTGTAATTAGATTAAATATCATTACTATCAAAACTATCAAATAAAGCCAGTGTCATTTCTATCACAGGGAATACCCAATTCTGCAAACTAATGAACACAACTGGTTTATCCAAGATGCATTTACCATAGCTTATGGAAGATAAGTGTGCCTATTCATGCAAGGTAAGATAAATCTTAAACATGACCTTATAAAGATTAAAGAACCTCTCAATAAAAGTTGTGTAAGCTGTTTTAAAGAATACACATGGCATTTGTAAGACAAAACCAAGAGTAACTACTTGGAAGTCAACCCCAAACCACATGGATTTACCATCCATTTCTGGCAAGGTTATTATTTACATAATTGAAAATCAAAATACAAGGTAATTCCCTACTAATCTTATGTATTAAAAAATACATGGACAGGGTCATCTAGAGAAGTCATATAATATGTAGTGCTTTCTGTAAGAATGCAAAGTTACTTTTCTAGATCATACAGTTGAAGATTCTGCTATTAAACTCCTTCTCCTGTTTATATTTTTAAGCAGTAAAAATGAAGAAAAAGGTGTCTACAGGAGATACTGTAACAGATAATGTGTAGCAGACTTCAATACAAATGACTCACAGCACACCTCTCAACTCTCTTACTTCAATAAAACAGCTGCAGAATAGGAGAGGACCTACAAGAGCCACGAGCTGGGGAATGAGCCTTGCAGTTTGAATTATTGCTGCAAAAGCAGCAGAGTACCTTGTAAAAACAAGGCTTGCCAGTGTTCCACAAAGCTATTTCAAATCTCCTTAGGATACCTTTCCTTCAACTCTGAAATAGTTAATATCTTTTAAAGGCAAAACAACATATTCTAAAAATATCAAGAAATTAATCCACTGACACTGAAAGTTTTGCTTAAAACAGCATGAAAGCAATTTTGCACACAAACGTACTAATTTGGACAAGAAAATATATTTCCATGCAGAGCTGCTAATGAATCTTAACTTCTAAATCACAAGAGACCTAATTTCCAATTCAGCAATACAAACATTAGAAACCTGGAAAGATATTTTTCTCATTAACATGCAGCTTTCACAATCTAAGTTACGAGCTTACTGTTTATTATTAGATAGTCTTTACACATATAAATCTGGGGAAAAGATCCACCCAAGTTCTTAGAACTCTAACAACACCTTTGAGCTAGATCTGTTTAATCCAGCATCCCATTTTCCCCCAGCTCCACACATACAAATGGTACTCCTCTTGCTTTCTATTCTTGGAAAAGCCTCAACAGCCTGGTCTAACTCTGCCTCCAATTCTTCCTGCACTATATTCAGCCAACTTCCACACAGACACAGCTCATCTGTGAGAAGTAAGTCTGTCTTCAAAAACCTAAGTATGATACCCATTGGCTTTTGCTGTGCAGTGCCTCCACTCCCATGCACCTTTAGATTAGAACAATTTATTCCTTTCCAACTCCTGAGTTTTTCACACAGTCTCATGAGTGGATCCATCCCTTCAGCTGGCCAAAGTCATCACTCACCCGCCAATTAGTTTCCTCTCACTTAAAAAAATGTTTTATGAATGTAACAGAAATTTAGAACCCAGCTGGAAATGTTTCTGTATCTCCTTCTGAGCTGATAGTATCAAAGATGCACCTGCACTGTCACACCGGTAACAATGGGTAACATTTTTAGCTCCAAATGAGTCCAGCAGAAAAGAAGACAGTAAAATGTGTTTCACTTTACTGGACCTTTAAACAAAAACTCAAGAATCTAATTTGAGACAGGTTTACTGTCTGAGATACCTGCCATTACCCCCTACAGACAGAAGATACCTAGATAAAAAAGATAAACCAAACTAGACAAAACATGGAATAAAACAAAATCCAGAAACCACATAAAGTCTTATTAATACCTGTAGCAGTATTTATGAAACAGAAGCTTTTCCCTACAGAAGAGGACTCTAGGTACCCTCCCTGAAGTCTAACATCTAAAGTATTCCAAGCTCCCCATTATCTAAATAACTTGCTTATCATAACAGGCTGTCTCTGCAGCAACATAAGAATTATATGTTCTGGGTGACTCAAAAAGGTCAGAGACCTAAGCATTAGTAAGGCAACCAAAATTACCTGATTTTAACATTGCAGTTTTACACTTGTGTTTTTGCTCCTCCATAGATATAGATATATACCCACATTACCCACTCTAAGACAGAGTGGCAGGGTGCTACAAATTTTCCCCCTCCACCTCAGAAAGTCACCTAATTTTCCCTCCTAACACTGTTCTGGCACACTTCAATGGCCTTAGACACCGTACAAGAAACCAAGACTACACTGGGGGACAAGGGGGAAAAGAGTAAGTAAAACACTAAATTAGTCACCAATCACCTCCTGTAATTATGGCAAAAAGAAACAGAGCAGAAGTGAACTATTAAATGCAGGTGGTAAATCTATGACAGTAGCTATAAGTTAAAGAGAGCAAATCTGCAAGCAAATCTGATATTTAAATGCTTTCAGAGCTGTTTCTTCAAGCAGGGATATTGGAAACACCCACAAAAGAACTGAGATATAAAATCCGACTTTTCAGGTTCAGTCCCTTCAGGGAAGTTTTAATACACATTTTCCTATCCTTTACAGCTTTATCTGTTATTGACTAAAGAGCAGCTGACTGGGCTTACAGCAGTCCAAAGCAACTGTGCTTGTGGTGACCGTGAGACACTGGAGCTCAAGATCCCGATGGGAGTGAGGAAGCAGAGCAGCAGGGTAGGCACTCAAATACATGAAAGCAGACTCTGCCTTATTCAAGAAGGCTGTAGGAGGAACACCCTGGCAGACACCTCTGAAGCTATATTTAATGGGGTAGAACTCATCCCACTGACAGCAGAAAAACGTCACATTCATTTCTTCTCTAGGAGAAAAAACTTCAAAGCCACGGTTTTAAATAGGAAAGATCTTAACTGCTAAGAAGTGGTGCAGCACTGAGATGATGCTAAGCATCTATGAAAGGGTATAATATGCACAAAATAATGTCTCCTTTTCTCCCTGCACATTTCATTTGTCTCCAAGGCAAATTCTGAAAATCTCACTACAAGTAGTTGATGAACCTTGAGATAGACATACCCCTCAAAAATGCTCATTTACAGAGTCAAATCACATTTATTTTCCTTTCATTTCAGTTCTCAGTTCAGAGATGGCTGAAACAACCTTGTATTAGATAGAATGAAAGCACCGGGGTTTGGATTTTATTCAACCCCAAGCATTTACATGTAGATCAAATCCTCTCCAAACTCCATTCTGCTACATCTGAAGTCTCCCCAACACCAACTCTGTAAATTCCACTCTCAATTACTTGAAGCAGTCCTTTTCTATGATAGGCACCTACATTCAAGAGGAAGAACAAGGAACTCCAGTATGTGCTGTACTTCTGAAGGGATCAGGACAACGCATGTTTCTTTTCCCATTACACATGAACACTTTCATACAGCCTTAGGAGAGTGCTTCCTTCTAGAAATAGAGCTCATCATGGAGACCAGTGGGAAAAAAGGGACAAGGTAACACATATATCCCTTTTCCTTTCCCCCAACTCATTTTTATGTTTAAACATGTTTCTCTCTTAGCATTAAAATCTTAGCATAAGAATAGGTAATAGCCACCAATTAATTCTGGCTGTAGTTTGAAGGTGAATTTCAAGGAAGACAATAAAACATTGTAGAAATTCAAACAAATAAACCCAACTTCTTCCAAAACAGTATCTGAACCCACACCATCCTCCTATTATAAAACGGCTGCCCAAGCTACCCTGTTAGCCAAGTACACTGCTCTCTAGCCATGATTCTGGGAGAACATGCAAGCACAGAACACATCCAGAGCTGCTTCTATAAGTACCACTACAATGCAGACAGAGAAAAGACCTCCTTGACTCTCTCATGTCTGCCTTAAATATAAACAAGCACATCTGATTAGTATAAACCACATATTTTTAATTTGTGTTTTAAAATCCGTATTTTGCAGCCAATATGTTCTGCTCTGGAAGAGTAAATACAGAAAATTAACAACCCTCTGTATGAGCATTTCACATGCATGTCAACAGAATTCCTGCAAAAGGGGTTACACACCTATTTCATGCGGTAACACTAGTTAGTAACTGGACAGCTTACACAGTAACTGGTCAGCTCATGCAAGTGGATCAATTTTAGACAAACCTCAGCAAGGCAATACTGCCCAAAATAAGGCTCTTTTAATTGTCCCCCATGCCACAAATACCAGACACACTTAGAAGAAATATGGAACTCCAGAAGACCTAAGAGAAGAGATTACTTCTTCCCACTGCAGTTTTCTATCTGGTGCTCTGCTTGCTTTGTCAGCAAGGCAGGTCACGAGAACCTTTTTCCTCAAAGGGTCTCCCAGGAAAAACAAACACACCCCACAAAGCCAAAGTACTTCCTTCCAAAGATTTTGGCCACCTACATAGTGGAGAAACTGAGTGGGGAAAAAACAAAGTACCAGTGCAAAACGTTCAGTTTTAATCAATCTCCTAATACTGTACCATTTTCGTGGGGTCCTGCCACTAATTTCTCCTACTTTTGAATCCTTCCTATTGACCTCTGGATCCAGGGGATGCCAGTGACCTGTCAACATGATACTACCACTACTGTGCAAGTTACCCTCAAGCAATTCTCTAATCTGCACCAAGTGCTACTTTGGACGGATTGTTTTGTTTATGCCTGGAGCTTAAGTCTTTAAAAGTTATGCAAGTTAGGGCATCCAGGCTTAACCTTCAATTTTTGTGCTCAAAAGTGCAGTCTTCTTGATTTCAAATTCTTCCACATCACTGGTGGACAATTTTAACTAGTCATTTGTAAGTTTTGAAAATGTTTTCTTTAGCTGTAACACATTATATAATACTCTTTAGCAAGAAAGCTTTCTGCAGAGTTGAGCACAATTCAAATCACCAATTACACAATTAGCAAATCTCTGCAAGCTGATAGCCCAGCACCAGGTAAGGAAAACTAAAGAGATCAACTTTCCCCTTGTTTCTTAAAAATAGGAAGACAAGTTTCTTTTACCTATTATACTGATACAATCCCCCTTGGTTTGGAAAAGAAGTTTTATATGCACATTTTATGATTCCTATACAAAAAAGCCTAATTGAAAGGAAAGTCTCAAATTTCAAATAACAAGACACGGCAGATTTTGTGTTCTAGCTTTGTCCCTTTGTATCCTTACAAAAGCTGGTCACTGAACAACACTTGCCTTTTTTTCTGCATCCAGACATTAAAATAAACAAAGGTGAAAAAGACTAGAGTTTCGAGTTTTTGATTTATTAGTGCTAAAATTACATTATTATCGTACTTAATATAGAATAACAGCAGAGGTTCAGCATATTACTAACTATATCCTGTAATAGGTGGATTGGATGGTATGCAGCAGGAGTCGTGGGAGGACACTCACTGAAAAAGGTATCATGTAAATATTTACACACTTATTTTTAAGAAGGCTTAAGTTAGAAGTCCAAGAATTCAACAAATGTTAGTGATGCAGGCAAACTCCTTATTTTAGATACTTCAAAAAGCAGGTTTTTAAGATGTTATAAAAACAACATCACATCAGTACCTTCAATCAGTACCTGATTTTGCAGTGACCATTACACCAAACCTTTTTAAAAACAAAATGCCCACACACAAGAGTGCACAGCTAGACAGCACTACTCCTTGTACAGATGTACAAAAGATGCCCAGAGACACATGTAAATAAATGGTTCCGACACATTCATTTATCTTGAGAATTTTCTGTAGCCCTCAAGTGCCAATGAGGTAAAAATGAGATGATAAGAAGCCCTGCCTCCTGGAAAGCTACAGATCTGACTCCCAAAACCACGTTTTTCAGACTCAGCTTCTTACAGACACTAGGATGGAAGAACTTGCCCATGGAAAGCAACCCTGAAAGTGGCAAGCCCTGGTGGGCAGCATCAGGCCCATGCAAATGCATCAAACTCAAAAGGCATCACTTCTGGGTGATGTCTAAGCAAGGCCTTGTTAACTGCAATGGAAGGTAAGAAATTAAAAAACAAATAAACAAAACAAAACAAAAGGACTTATCAGAACAAAATTCATCCATTATAAAGATTAGCCAATCTTGAAAAAAAGTACCCCGTATTACTCCAGGAGGAGTAGAAGAGACTATGCTAACAGGTCACAGAGCTGTTACACACACCACAGTAAAAACCAAGCCAGCAGAGCTAAATACATCCAGCCATTCAGCCAAAGCAAGACTCCCCCTTTCAAAAGTTTTATCCCATTCCCACTTATTTCTACGGGCTGGAAGAGAAAGCAAACAATAACTATCCTTGCAAGGCACAGACAACATACATTTTACTTAACCATGCCCAGCAATCTAGTAAGAACAAGACAGGATATTCTTTTAATGCAGATTCAGAAGAGTTGAGCACAAAGCCCCACCTAAAGCCAGATCTTCTGACAGTGGCTGCTTCAGGAAGCTTTCTAGAAGAAATGTCAGAGAGTCATAGCTCTCTCTGGTACAGAAATCCCTTGAAAGGAAATAGATTTAATTTTCATTCAGCCCAGACCAGCCCTTTGGCACTCAAAGGTCAGAGCTGCCTGAAGCTGTGCGAGCAGTGACTGACTCCCCAGAGCCTCCAAGAACAGTGGCTCAGGACAGCACATCATAAACCACCAATCGAGAACCCTTTCCCTGCTGCAAACAAATCTGCTTTATTTTAAAAAAAGGATTATCTGTTCTTCCACACTAATTAATAATTGGTAATTTTTAACAGGCAATAGGGCAATGGAGTTGGCAGAGCACTCTGTACTGCCTCCCCCCTCAGGAAATTCTGTATTTGCTCTCTGCATGCCCCACTGTCTGCCCCTAAAACCAGACAACGACAATGCCCTTGCCCATGACTGCCTTTTTTTTTTTTTTTTCTGCAGTAGAAAGCATACACAGCCAAAAAAAAAGCTGAGGTAAAACTCCAAAAATCACAAATATTTAATCTCAGTCATCTAGATAACTGCATCTGATCTTGAAAGCAACATCATTAAGTCTGATTAAGATTTAAAGTGTACAAAAATTAGAGCAACGCACTCGATTGGTAGTGTTTACCTACCCGGTTATGAAGCCAGGCAGAAATAAAGTTTAAAAGCTGAAGATGTTAAAAGACAACTTCTTTTCTTTTCTTTTTTCCAAAAATAATTTCTGCCTTTCAACCCCCACCCCCATCCCCTCCATTTTTTTCATATAAAATTTACATTTAGAATCTTCAAATTCTGTTGGGTTTTTTGGTGGTTGGTTTTTTTTTTTTTTTTTTCACAGAGAAGTGAACAAAAATGAAGAGCTGAGTTCTTCAGGCAACAACTTCATTCCTCAGCAAATTAGGTTTCTGGAAAAGTGCTCCAATGATTTCTTGCAACTGGATTACAAGTTAACAGGAAAACAAGGGATTTGTGACTACTGAACTTTTGGATAATTTATCCCAGCAATTTACTAATGCAAGCTATTATATGTTCCAACATCAGGGCCACATGAAACATCTGTTTTGGTACTCAGAACCCAAATGCAGTTCCGGGACTGTCCAGTCACTTAAAATGGAAGAGTGCTTGAGTACTTTAGATAATGGTATGACAGCACAGCACCGTGCCCAGCCAATTTGCTGGAAGGTCTCCTCAGGAGAAAGTGCCCACCCACACGCTACAGAAACCAAAAGGCTGCTGGTCTTGTGACTTTCTGTAATGTTAGAGTCATACCACAGAAGAAAGATCTCCACCTTGCAAGCATCCAGCTTCCAAGAGAGAACTCCCAATAGAAGGGCAAAAATCCAGGGGTTTCTGGGTGTGCCATGGAAATGAAAGGGAAGAGGAAAAAAGTAATTTGGCATTTTCCCCAAGTTTTAAGATCAAAACTATGGAAGAAGTGTGTATGCTAAAATGCTTCTCACCACTATCAGGAATATGGAGGGGAAAGGATCAGGTGCCACAAAGTTTGCCATCTCGCCCAAAGCCCTCCTAAACAATTTTTCATCTCAAAATACTTAAGAAAAAGTTAAAGAATTAAAAGAAAAATAACAACAGACAACATGGTGTATCCACTAAAAAAAGTCACAGTTTTTTTCATCACAAAAATATGTGAGGCAAAAGAAGAACATGGTACTGTTATATCAGTAAGATTATGAAGTTTTATCTTTTATGGACATAAGAATCCTAGAGGAATTTTGAGTCTCAGCTAAGTCAGTGTCTTTTATAGTCATCATAAAATGCAAACACTGAAGACCTATGAATGAATATATGCCTGTACTTTCCAACTTTGGGGGTTTAAAGTAGAAAAACTAAAATATTTTCAAGAAAGGTGCTACACAGTTGCTACGACAGTTTTTAAACTCGAAAGAAAACTGAAAAAAAGGACAGAAGCTTGCCAGGTGACAGAAGATTACAACATAACCCCCATCTGACTGTCCTGATTTGCCCCAGGTTTGCTACTAGTTTGCCTGTTATGCTCTTGCAAAAGACAGCGCAATGTTGACATTAAAAGTGAAACAATGACAGATAACTATTATCACCATAATAAAATGTCTAAGAGCTTTCTAAGTCGAACAGGACCAAAGGGAAATTCCAAAGCCTAATTTTATCCTCTTAAGTATCTAGATACATAGACATGTTTGCAGAAATATTTTCCATTCACATGATGGCTACAGCATTAATTACTATCTTACAACATTCTGCTAAGCATACACACACACTGACAAATTTAATCTTACAAAGGTATATGTTTCAACAGAGCAAATCCTACACCACTGACAGTGGGGAAAGGAGACACACAAGAAATGGCTTTCGATGAAAACCAAGATGGTTTTCATGTGTAAAGTTCATCCACACAGTACTAAACCTTTGACTCCTAGTTTACCTATGGTCTCCAATAGCAGAATATAAAGGTAGAAGGAACAACACAATCCTATGGAGACTGGTAGTTTCAGGTGACAGTATCTTGCACAAAGCATCTTGTGGCAAGTGCTCAATTTGCTTATATAACCCAGAAGCTAAACAAAAAGACTTGGCATTACAACAGAACAGGCAGCTCTTGAGCTCGTCTACTCACAAGGCTAACAGCTAGGAGGAGCAATAGCATAACTGCACGTTCCAGCACCCCATCTTGTAACAGCAATCATTACCCCAACAGAACATGCTATAATAATTAAAAAAGGATAGGAATGATACTTTTTGTGTAGCCCTGCTCTCCTCTTACTCACAGTAATGTCAGACTTCCAAAGACAGTAACCTTAACTTCAACATCCTGTATTCTGGAAGGTGAAACAAACTAATTTCAAAACAGTCAAGTTTCTCTTCACACTCTTTTTATCTCCACTGTCCACTCTGCTCCAACGGCAACCCATAATTTGCACTCATTTCCAAGTGATGCCAACGCACTTCTTGGGCTGCCTGGCAACAGGAGTTTTACTTGTAAACCTCCCCTCAACTGACACACTCCCCTCCTCCAGTACTCAAGAATGTGTGGAATAGCTGAAGCTATTTATCTTCATTTTGCTGAAGACTTTCACAAGGTGTTGAAAAAATACCAGAAAACCAACCTTGAAGCAAATGTGTGCTTGCATGCACTTTTTAGTCTTGTTATGAAATTGGGTTCACAAAGTAAGTTTAAGTAATGACCTTCTAACTTTGCAGAGATTAAAACCTTATACATCATGTGTAATTTTATAATTTTTATACAGGCAAGGAGAAGGTTTTTAATATAAAGCTGTAAAAAGCAAAGCTACCACAGTACTTTTAGAGCTTAAAATGGTAAGCTGTTCTAAAAGGAAAACTACCACAGATATTCAGCACCAGTATTTATAGTAGAAAATAGAATTCAAAACTCATCATTCGAAATTGGGAGGGGGGAGCGATATGAAGAGGCTATCTACCAGCAACGATGTTTCACTCCTTGCTTCCTTTTTTTTTCCTAGAACAATCCAGACATTTGGCATTGCACATGTGGTAACAGGTGCCATAATCTGTATGTAAATGTTCTTAACAGACCACGGTCCAGAACCAGGGACACCTTGGGAAAACTACTTCATTCACAAGACTTTTAATCTCCTGAAAAATAATTCAGACTGATCTCTAAAACTTGCAAGCTGGAGCATGGGAAGAGAAAAGGACAAAAACCACCTAAATACTCACTGACAGAGTATAAGCACAACGCTTTTCCTTCTAGAAACTACAAAGGAACAGAATGAAACTCAAAAAACCCATTGCAGTTTTCAGGAGAACAGGAAGCTGCCCTACAAAAACATCAGAGTTTCAAATTAAGTCTCATAGCAGGGCAATCTTTAAGTCCTACACATGTCAGGATCTCAACAAAGGTGGAACCTTATAAAGGTGATTACTTAGCTTTAGGGTAATCCAAGTTTAAAACACTATTTTTAAGAGTACTTGGCTTGCAGGTTTTATACCACAGCATAGAAATGCACACTTCGCCACATGCTATGAGCCAGACACACAAACTTTGGGTTCCCCACCTCCAGTTCATTTTCCAAATGAAACATGTCAGATGTAGCCCACCCTGCCTACATAAAAAGCTTTTAATCTATGGACTTGCTTGCCATTAGATACCAAATCGTGTCTATTCGCTGCTTCATCAAGCACTTCTCTTTCCGTTTCGCAACAGACAATCCAGAGACACGTTAACACGCAAATACCAGGAGAGTCTGTACCACCCCAATTCTGTTTGTTTTGGTGAAAATGGCAACTTGCCCAAATCCTGCTATACTCATCCCAGATAGCTGTGTGTTTTCCTCAATGCCTCAGCTGTAGCAGCAGAAAACCCACACCAATATGTCACTTTCCCTTTTCCAACACCCTTTACATGTGTCGGTAATGTCTATCACTGTGGTATCTAGCTATAAAGATTAGATACCACAGGTCACAGATGGGAGATAGTTCCTGAGAAGTGAAATGAATGCTTAAGTTTGCAGAGCATTTTGTAGTTTTGACTACTAGCTTTGATTTAGTCATTGTTTTCTCAGTTTTCTTTCACCTTCTTCTCCCCTCTCTCTCTCCCCTTCCCCAAACCAAAGGAAAGCCACTGTTACCAGCTTTCTTCTCATCAGGCAGCAAATGCACTTCCTCACCCCCTCCTTGAGAGAACACAGTCCATGGAAGACGAACATATTCGCTAGAGCCTTAAAACTCGAAGATAAAAAGAATTATTTAACTTGAGCAAGTTAAATGTAAGCAGCCAGCTACCACGTGCCAGCATAATGTTTTCCTCATCAAACTCAGCACTTCAGAATATCTAAGATCACATGTACTAGCAAAAGAAATACTAATCTATCCCTGTTCAGACAAATCCGAACATACCAAAGGATTCAGCTATCTTGGGGCTGTGGACTGTGAACTTCTCATGATTCTTTGCTCTTTCTCAAGAGCTGCCAAGTGTATAAACTGTTCCCATTATTTACTCACAGATTAACAGTTGGTAAATTGGTCCCAGGGAATTTCTGAAGAATTTTCCTTATAACCATTTCCCTTGCTTACAAAAAAAAAAAAGCCAACCACACAACGCCTTCCACCCCCAACCCCCCAACCCTGAATGAATGTGAGAACTTCCTGCACTCAGAACAGCATGAATAGACCTGGCAAGTAGTCAGGGAGATAGTACAGGCCCATGAATACTCTGAATTCAGCTTCTGTGCTGCCGCTAAATTAAAGGAATTCAGGAGCCTCACAAAGGCTTGGTTATTTAATTATATTATAAAATAAAAGGCTGAATCTATTAGAGAGCATACGAAAGAAACCCTTTCCCCCGTGCCTGCGCAGAACAAGCAGCCCCAGTGACTCTGCCTAACCTTCTCCCTCTCCTCAGGGTGATGTCACCACCGCAGCGCTGCCAGATCCAGCAGAGCGGCCGAGGGAGGCAGAGCACTGCTCTACCTGCAGGCAAGAGCCCTCACCAGCCAGTCTGAGACAAGCCGTGCTCCTCTGCCACACGGGCTGTTTACCTTTGCTCTTCACTCACCACCAGACTCGTGACACCTGCAAGCAAGCTACAACTGTATTTATCTCTGTACCTTAACCCCCTAACTGGATGAACTCATACGTCGGCATTCAAACCCGCTTTTCATTTCAAGTGCCTTCAGTAAAAACCAAAGCACACACATTAATAAGAGTAACAACTACCAGGACCAGCAAGATGCAAAAACGGGTTTTTTCCCTGATCATGTGCTATCTTCCCCCTCCTTTAAAACTACCAAGGAACAAATGCACTCAGAAATTTGCCTTGCATGACATTAGGAAACAAAGTCAGAGCAGCTTCCTCTAACTGAAGACTCTGTTGCTCATCAAATCTCTCAACAGCCTCACACACACATGAGAAATGGATAGGACGAGAATAGCACACAGAGGGAAAGATCAAAACGACCCAGAGCACTGTGCACTCATTTTTACAGTTCAGCTGGCTGTGCTTGCAATTTGGGAACCCAGGCTGGTACACGTGAGACAGCAGCACCTCACCCTCGTGCCTTGCCAGAAAGGTGACAGCCCTACATCTCATCAAATCACAGTGAAATGCTCAGGGTAGTGCCCATGCTGGCGTGGCCTAATGAGACCTGCAACCAGCTATCACCATGCTTTTCACTACCAAGAAGGGAAGCAAATAATCCAATCCAGAGCAAAACTGCCAGGTGTGCCTGCCTGCAGACAGTCCCACAGGGTGTGTTCTCAGCATCAGCTGCCAAAAGGACAACTGAAACTCCAGTGTGGAGAAGCAAATGCACAAGAAAATCCAAAAAAGACAAAATAGGATGTTTATGCATGAATGATAAGACAAGGTTTGTCTAATATTTCATTAGGAAAATAAGGGTATTGCACTATTTCCCTGCTACGGGTGAAGACATTGTTATATACAGACACTTCTGCTAAAAAAAGTTTGGTGAGTTTATAAAAATAAAAAGTGGGCATGGAAGACTTTAAGCCACGGCATTTGTTTTGGTATGGACAATATCTACATTAGGTACGAAAGTCAGACATCAATCTCCAACCACCTTTGGACAACTATGTATTTGGACAACCATATACTGCAAAGCAGTATAGTCGTGTCTACAGAGAACAGTCCAAAGGATTTTCAACTGAGAACATGCTGACATGAAAATTAGTGGATACGAGCTAAAGTAAAACCTGAATGTGAAAAATGCAAAGCAAATGTGAAGAAAAATGCCAGTGCAACTAGAAATATACAGTGCCAAGGCACCATGGCCAAAGAACCTACCAAAGAGCATGTTAAATACCATCTCTAATTAAGGATTGCCAACACATGCAGCAACAGAACAAACTTGAACTAAAAATACCACATCTGGAAAGGAATTCCCCAACTCTAAGTGCAACATGGTCAAGAATCTCACAGAATAAAGAACACAGATGCCAGGAACAGTTCACCTCTACAAAAATTACAGTTGTTCTTGTGTTCACCAGTGACAAGGACACATAGAATCATAGAATATTCTGAGTTGGAAGGGACCCACAAGGATCCTTGAAGTCCAACTCCTGACCTGGCACACGACAGCCCCAAGAATCACACCATGTGTCTGAAAATGTTGTCCCAATACTTCCCGAACTCTGGCAGGCCTGGTGCCATAACCACTTCCCTGGGGAGCCTGTTCCAGCATCCAGCCGCATTCTGGTGCTTTCCTAACATCCAGTCTAAACCTCCTGACACACCTTCATGTCATTCCCTCGGGTCCTGTCACTGGTCACCAAAGAGGAGATCAGTGCCTGCCTCTCAGCTTCTCCTTGGGCGGAATCTGCAATCAGGTCTCCCTCAGGCTGAAAAAAACAAGTAGACCTCAGTCACTCCTGATAAGGTTTCCCCTCTAGATCCTTCACCATCTTTGTAGCCCTCCCTTGGATTCTTTCAATGGCTGGAAATATTTCTTATACTGTAGTGCACCAAACTGCACACAATATTCAAGGCGAGACTGCAGCAGTGCAGAGCAGAGCAGGACAATGCCTTCCCTCAGCTGGCTGGTGGTGCTGTGGCTGATGCACCTGAGGATGCTGTTAGGCCCTTTTAGCTGCAAAGGCACATTGCTGACTCGTATTCTACTTGCTGTTGACCAGGATCCCCAGATGGGTTTCTGTGAGGATTCTCTCCAACCTCTTGTTCCCCAGGTTGTGTGTGCATCCAGGCTTCCCACATTCCATGTGCAGAATCCAGCACTTGCCCCACTGAAATTCATATGGTTGGTATGCAATCCTCTTCTGGACAGAAGTCTGAACACTGAGTTCCTGGGACCAGCCTACCAAGAACCCTCCCTTTTTCAGGGCTACAAGAGGAGACTAGACTTTCCCTGTACAACACTCCCTAGAAGCACTTTCCTTCACAATCCATAAGGACAATGGTTGTTAACTGTATGCTTTATTTGACTTGTCTAGTTGATCATGCCTAGCTTAGCTGGTGACAGCAAACATGAGAGCAGCACCAAATGCTGAATCTCCTCCATGTGTGCTGTGCACATTCCTAAAAAGCAGAAGCTTTAAGAATGTGCTGCATATAATACCAATGTTTACAAGTCAGTCTAATGCTAAAAAATCAGTACATCCAATTCTAGGTTCAAAGGCTATAACAGCATGAACTCTTCTACCATCAGCCATAAATCTCACTATGCAAAACCAGCCTTTTTTTTCCTTTATTTCATAATCACTTTACAAATTCTTTTAACAGACAACCCAGGCCACAGCTCTCGTCTTTTAAAGTCCTACATTTGCTAGAGATGTTCTGCTGGATGAAGAACATATATGTGACACAAGATTTTTTTAATTTAAACAAAAAAACCCTAAAAACTTTTAAAATGCTTATTCCTGTAATATAAAAGTACAGTACACATTAAACTGCTTTAAGGCTCTGTTCTTTTTATCTGTTTTGACTACTGTTGCCTTATCCTACATTGTTGACATATACAGACAGCAATTTGTTGTCACAGCCATGTGCTGTGACTCTCTAGAGAGAATTTTGCTTACTTATTTTTGTAGGCCTGTGTTAGCCATGCTAGAATAAATGCTCTTCTCCACAAGTAATACAGTGGTTCTGTTTGATAGACAGCCTTACAGACACAGGCATGGGAGAACAAGGAGCACACAAAGAGCCCTGCTGATACACACATATTGAAAAGAAACCCTTCAAAATCTTCAGTAAGAAGACTCAAAATGTACAAAATGGCTGAGTTGGTAAATGCAGCCAAGAATGTCCAAAAACTTCCAGTAGAAAGAAAAAGAAAAGGGGGGGAGGGGGAAAGGAAAGAAAAAGACAAAGAGGAAAAACATAAAAAGAAGAAAAATAAAAGCACTGCAATAAAAAGGCAAGTAGGAAGAAAGAAGGAAAAAAAATAAGGCAAAAGGGGTGGGAAGTATCTAGCTGCCTGTTCTGGGCTGAAAGCCTCTACTTGATCTCTGCTTTGCAATCTGCTGACACCCTCAAGACAGTGCTGTTCACAACTAAGGTGACAAATCTGCATTCCCCATTTCCACAGTGTAAGTAAGTAGTATCAGTTATTTGCCAGAACTCAAAATACATCTCCTATTAACACAGAACTGAAGCAGCAAGAGGTGCTGAAACTGCTCACACTCCAGTGGAGCACTGGAGCAAAGGATCACATCCCACCCAGTGTTGCTAATTAAACATCAAATATACCTCGGGCTCTGACAGACTGTTCTATCCAGAGAAACATTTACTCAGACACTCACAGAAGAGTATGACCTAGTCCACTGCAGGCTACAAGCTGTCTTAATCTCTGTACTACAGTATCTCGTGATACTGATCAATATATTTTCAATCTAGGTTTCAATTACAAGAAGCTGCAAGTTGCAAAATAAACCAGGATCTTTTATCACAAAGATCCAGAAAAGAAGCATTCTGAAGCATTCTTCTTACAAGAGACACATCTAATACGTAACCTGCAAAGCAAAATAAGTAAAATAATTTCATGTACTCTTCTCGTATTAGCAGCAATTAAAGTTGTCACTTGATTAAGGAGATTAAAGAGACACACACCAAGCAATGCTATAGTCTAATCTTAGCAGGGATGAATATGCTTATACAGATGATACTATTGTTCTGGAAGTCATGAAATGGAAACACTTTCTGTATTTGATAGTCTGAAATGTATCACAATTATCTTCCATTTATTCACATGAAATATGCAGACTGTGGGTTCTAATTTAATTGATATAAAGAAGGAACATGTTTTTCATGCCATCAAACAAGCCTGCCTGCCCCCCACAAGAAAAAAAAAAAAAGATAAGACACATCCCCAGCAACTTCCCAGAGCTTGGGCAGGTCAAATATTTTCAGCCAGTCCTTTATTTTATTTGCTAGGACACTCAAGACAAAAAGGTTAACTGTTTGCTCTGAAAGGATATAAACTCAGGTCTACTTCTAAATAATCAATTTTTAATCCACACAATCATGCTTCTACCAAGACAGTACATTAGAAGTCCTCAACTGAGGAATAATTTTGTATAATTACATACTGCACAGCTTTGAACAAACTCCTGTTGGTATTTCTGAAATGTTAAATTGCATCTCCCACACATATATGATTAACTTCTCTTCGAGACACATCCTGTTTGCAACCTGCAAACGATCAGGCTTTAGTGCTTGTGGCCACAAAATGGTACCAGAAGAAACCAAGAGCTCCTAGACTGTTAACTTCAGTTCATTAGACATGCTTCCAGATGTTCCACCACTTCATTCTTAACACTTTGTCATTAACTTCTGTATTTCAACAGACAAGCTTCATAGCATGAAAGCAAACAGACGTAAACACAGAAAGTCAACAGTGACACACAGTAATTATGCCTGAGACAACTTAACAAGTTTCATAAATGATTGCTCACTGATGTCCCCTAGAGGTCTGTCTGTCCCACCAAGCAACACAGAGAACAAGAAAAAATACCTTTCTCCATCACTTACGAGTCCTGCACTTCAGCCACTACAACCCCGTGCAGAGCCACAGGCTATGGGCAGAGGCTGGAAAGCTGCCAGGTGGAAAAGGACCCGCGGGTGCTGGTTGACAGCAGCTGAACATGAGCCAGTGTATGCCCAAGTGGCCAAAAAGGCCAAGGGCATCCTGGCCTGTATCAGCAGCAGTGTGGCCAGCAGGAGCAGGGCAGGGATTGTCCCCTTGTACTTGGCACTAGTGAAGCTGCACCTCGAATCCTGTGTCCAGTGCTGGGCCCCTCACTACAATAAGGACATTGAAGGGCTGGAGTGTGTCCAGAGAAGGGCAACAGAGCTGGTGAGGGGTCTGGAGCACAAGTCTGATGAGGAACAGCTGAGAGAGCTCAGGTTGTTTAGGCTGCGAGAAAAGGAGTTTCAGGGGGGACCTCATCACTCTCTACAACTGCCTGAACAGAGGGTGCAGCCACACGGGTGGTGGCCCCTTTTTCCAGGCAAAAAGTGACAGGACAAGAGGAAATGGCCTCAAGCTGCACCAGGTGAAACTCAAGTTGGACATCAGGAAGAATTTCTTTACTGAAAGGGTGGTCAGGCACTGGAACAGCCTGCCCAGGAAGGTGGTGAAGTCACCGCCCCCGTTAGCGTTCAAGAAACAACAGGACATGGCAGTTATTGTTCAGCTGGCATGGAGGTGTTCAATCAAAGGTTGGATTCAATGACCTTGGAGGTCTTTTACAACCTCAACAATTCTATGAATTTGAGTCAATAATCATAAAAGAACTCATGATAAGGAGTCAGTGGTTCAGCTGACCAATCATCTAATAAGCAAGTAGACTGCACATATAGCTTTGCTGCTTGTAGGACTCCTAAGCACAAATGCAGAGCTCCTACTTACTAAATGCAGTAAGAAAAAGATTAGAGAGGATCTGGCAGTAAGACAAAGCAAATGCTTGAATGAGAACAACAAAATGTCACTGTACACAATTCTGATCAGAAAATTCACTGTCCACTTAGACACTTAGAGCTTTCAAGGCTTTAAAACTGATGAGAGCTGCTTAGATAGAGCTCCTCCATGGTGTATACAAAAGCAGAATTGCTGCTGGTAAGGACTTCCAAGCTTTTCTGAACCATTTATATTAGAGCCAATAGTAGTTTGAACTAGGCATAGTTATTGTTTAAAGAAGCATGCAGCTTTTTCAAAGGAAAAGAATCAGAATTATTCTCATCAACTGAAGGTGCCTGAATCACAGGTTTTGTTCTACCCTTAATGCTGCATCTACATTCTCTCCTCCCCAGAGCACACATTCAGAAAAGGAGTGGCCTGCTACTTATCTTAATTACAGGTCTTACTATCTCTTTCTCTTTGGACAAAAAGCTTCATAAATCAAACAAACAGGAAGAGAAATTGCATTCAGATTACATAATGAGGTTTATGTAAATTGCACCTACAGCCCAGGGTCCTGAACTTCAAAGGCATTCCAGCTCCTCATTACCCCCTGGACCAAGGCCCATTGTTTTGTCTTTATTCAAATAAGTTGGCATGGCATTTGGAGTGCTCAAGATGAGAAGAACTGGTTCAAGTGGCTATTATGGAGTTTTGAGAATTATGACTACAATCCAGAGCCTAGTAAAGTTGAAGATTCCTGTTGCCACTGCACAAGACTAAGAACAATTAATACCCTGAGGAGGGACAAATTTACCTCTGGATCACAAAAACGTATTACCTTCTAAAAATCTTGCCCATTTACACAATTTTCATTTTCCTTCTACTAAGAACTAAACTAGATAAAACTGGAGAGAAAATTTCCCTGAAACTTAGTATTTTGCATCAATATGTAAATAGTTATTCTTAGCTGTCAACTCGAGGAACACACAGTTAGTTGAGCAGTGAGTATTTTCAGCATCCCTCCAAATAAGTCAAAGCCAGCTGGAAGAAATTTTACTTCCCTATCGACAGAAAAAGCTTCAAAGAATAGTGTGCTACGTTGTGAAATTAAATGACTTCACTCCAGGAGGTTTTTCTTCCTGATTTTACAGTTATCATTTTTAAATGCAATGTCCTCCAAAGAACAATTTTTGCCCACTAAATAGTGGGGGGATGGAGCAGGAAGGGGGGTACATGTCACCCAAGAGATTACGTACCATTTCACATATTTAACCACATCCACAGAGCAGAAAGTCTCAGCCATCAGATCCCAAGGTCAGGACTAGCTAGCTGGCTAACCAGGGAAGCAAAATTGCCCCTGGCTGGGGTAACTGGCATAAAGAACTTGGACTATCCACTAAATGATTTTATGTGACAGTGGCAGGGAGTACAGAGGGGCCTGGTGACCACATCCATGGTGAATAACAGACCCCAAAGGGCAATTACTGACAGTGCCTTCTTTAAAAAAAAACAAACACCACAGTGGCCCTGCCAGCACAGACACCACAGAAAACCAGTTCTACCATTCATTTTGCCAACCTGAAATCCTCAACAGAACTTCAGCAAAGCACAGTATTGTTAGTCATTTAAAACCCACATGCATCCCTCCATGATGGTAAAACAGCTGCTGCATTCCAAACAGCAAGTAATGTTTTTTCTTTCTGGTAACAGTTTATCATATAGCACACATATCATAAAAAATAAATTTAGAGTTAAATAAAATATATCATAAATAACAATATTAAGTTTAAAATGCTCAGATATCTAAGGTGAATTCAGTATGTAACAGCAATCAGTGGGAAAATGTTCAATTCAAATTTGCCACGAGTTATTTTTAGAAAGTGGTATCTATGTTAAGATACCACAGTGGATAAATGCCAGACTAATTGAAAAAAAAAAAAAAAACGAATCCATAATGAATACAGGTTATTTTTCTAGTGAAAAATATCCAGGTTATTCTCACAAAAAAAGCCAATGCTACAGCTAATTCAACTGTCCAGAAAAGTTATTTAAGGACAAAAGTTACACAAAGAATAAAACACAGTGCTTTGGAATGAAGCACAAAACTGAAAAATCTAGAATTTTCACAGAAATTTTCTGCCAGAAAATTTGTAGACTTTAACTACCTCAAATCTACACACAACTCTGATGCTACCATGTAGGTGTAATTTTAACAGGTTTCCAATCTCTCCGATTATTTTAAAAGAAAGATATCATTGCTTGTTTGTGGTTTTTGTTTGTTTGTTTGTTTTTTTAATGAGGACCATTGTTCTCCTGTGATGTTTCTTAAATATCCTGTGAAGGGCTTAGTGTTTCAGAATTCCTGTCTTAGAGCCAAATACAGAAAAAGTTAAGACATTCATTTTTTGGTGAGTTTAGAACTTTTTAGTTGTTTATGAAGGTCAGCTGCATTTCCCTTAAACATTCTGGAGAAATAAAAGCTAAGCTGGAATCACATGGCCAAGACAGTGAAGTTTACAAACCTGAAGATATTTTGGTACAACCCACCCCACCCTTTTTACTTGGGTTAAGTTTCCCCACACAAACTGCAACTGACTTGAAACATCAAAATCTATTCCATTTGAATATACACATGCAAAGTATGTTACCAAAATACACCCTCAAAGGTAACTACAGCATTGAGTTCCCTGGGTTAAAGAATAGTTATTACAGAACTACTCCAGAAAAACAGCTTCCCAGAGTGCAAATCCTCATCTGAGCACAGAAGTTCTAAAATAGAGCAATGAAACTGACTCAAGGGAAGCTGAAAACAAGTACATGAGCACTTTGATCTGAACTAAAATGACAGTGTGCCCCCTTCCACACTGGGAAGCAGTGAAATAATGCAACACTGAAGACTAAGCCAAACTATCTTTGCTTCTGTCCAAGGCAAATAGAAGGTCAGTCTTCGGTTTCTTTTTCTTTTTCCCCCCCTAAAGTAATATTCTAATAGCTTAAATAGTTATTCATAATGATCACCCCTTAAATGCAGAGGGAAATGAAGCTGTAAGGATGGGAGGGACAGGTTCCCTCCAAATTAGAAAGCTGAGTACAAGAAGTAGCAGTCTCCAGGATTTCCACCTCTAAACTTCTATTCTATGGAATTCTGTGTGCATAAATTTTTCAAATTGACCTGCAGGTTATCTTATACGTGCCTCTTTTCTACAGGACCACTTAAATAAGTATCTCTTTATATTGTTTTATAAAGAGATTTTTTTTTAACTATCAAAGTAGGTTTTGATAGTTAAGAAGCACACACCAGTTATTAACACAGGATCGAATTAATCTTTTTTTTTTTTTTTTGTGCTATTAAGCAGTACCTTCCCAAGAACCATGTAGTGCCTTAGATGCACAGCAGTCTGTCAGTGTCCTAATAGAACAGATGGATGCTTTAATTAGAGAAGGGCTCTTAGGTATATCAGCATTTCCATCATCAAGAGGATGTTTGTACAGCTTTAAAAAAAAAAAAGAGTGGGAGAGGGGAATAATTGCTAAAAATTGCAATAGGGACAGTATCAAAATACACTAAAAGAAAAGAAAGGAAAAAGAATGCCATGTTCTGTGCTGCAGCAGTGAAGAAATTCAGCTCCTGGATGTACCAAATTAGGTACTACATATTTAGTATATATAGTAACTGCTATGTACATCACACTAAAATCTCCCGTGTCGGTACTTAACACATACTTAAGTTATGGATGCCAGCCAGGAGTACAACAGAATTTAAAAGTTGCAAAGACCATTGCACTTAACAGCTGTCACATACCAAAGCTCAGCTGCACCAGCATTCCAGCATTATCTGCATGGCTCCTCCTTCCCGAGAGCCCCCCTGAAAGCTGCCTACCTCAAAAAGACCCCATTCCAACAGGAGATAAGCAGGTGGAGCCAGCCAAAGGCAATGCAACCATTTTAAACTTTCCTGCAGAACAGAAATGCCATTACCTTGGGACGGATATGGAGCAAGCCCAGATTTAAACCGCTATGTAGCTGAAATGTGAGTTTCCCAAAGAGGAAAACTCTAGCTATTACTTCTCTCTGCAGGAGATGCCAAAATATAAATGATTACAAGGTAAAGAATGTTCATCCGAGTCATGTTAGGAAGAAAAAAAGAATCAGGATCATAGCAGCCCTAGGCAGAGGTTGTTTTTCCTTTCAGTTTCAGAAAGGCTCATGGAGACCTCTCCTGTCCCATCGCACCTGCACAAAGACACCCATTCACATTAATGTGAATTAATTACTATCATGTTAAAGATATGAGATGTCAGAACTATGTCAAGTGCTCCAAAAGCAACTCTTTAGGGCACAGCTGTTCTCCCACACTCAATAATAGAAAGAGTGTCTCTGGCATGGTTCCCCCCGTAACGGCACTTAGTCACCTTAAATCAAGTTTATCAATGTATTAAATAGCTGAACTGAGTTATTCAGCAAGTAGCACAACAAGCAGCCAGCAATTCAATACATTCCACAAAGCTCTGCATTGGCAGGCCTCTGGCACCTTCTAAACTACGCATCTAAAACCGTGTTTCCATCCATCTAGCTGGAAGTCTTAGTATGACCCCAACTATCAGGTGTACTTTTTTTAAAGAAGGCAATTGCAAACGCAATTGCTCCAACCACTGCAACTGATCCTGACACAAGATCATCTCCTTTTCTTTACTGGACAGAATGACGTCCCTTATAACGTACTTCAAGACCAAGCTAGATTCATTTTTCTTTTTCACAGCTTTCTAAAAGGCCATGTGAGCCAAAAGGATCTCTTCCCAAATAACATCTGACAGGCAGATGCAAAATTAACACTCTTAATTACATCTGGCATTTCTTGGTATTCTGCCTATAGGCAGTCACCTACTGAAGATGTGATATATTTGATGGCACTGGCAGGTGCAGAAGCCCTATGTCACATCAGGGGGCAGAGAATTTAACGGTGGCCAAGTGCCAGAATCAGAAATAACATCACCTTTCATCACTAAAACAAAAAAGGCTCAAACATCCATTGTACTGAACCAGTCCTCAAGACCAGGATCGTATTACACATGCCCCTTGCCATGCAGAAGCTCCAGAACACAGCACTGCATATAATTCCCTGCTTATTTCTGATCTAAAACAAATAAGCAGTTTTGCAGCTTTTAATCAGATTGCTGTATTAGTCTGTTTTTCCTTCTACGTGCAAATTATTGGGACGTCAAGGCCCCTGGACAACAATTATTTTTACAAAGCAATAAGGAATACTATAACTGGAATGCAAAGTCTTCTGGATCACAGCCACTCCTGAGGTTTTAGGAATAGTTTAGGAAGTCTGACCTAATCGGTCTCCCAGTGACAACACCATGACTGCAACTGCACTATGGATTCTTACACAGTTCCATAACTCAGCCACACAGAATCTCAACAGAAAGCTATTTAACCATGTCCTTTTAGACATTAAGTATTTCAAACCTTGAGGATAGTATCTTTTGTTAAGATAGATTTCAACAGAGAGAAAAATTAACATGTCTGACCAATCACTAATGCCCAGTTTTGCTCGAATTGATGGTACAGGAAGTAGGATCAGCCCCTTAAAGCTGTAAAGGATTTTGTTTTAGCACTGGTGTTATCCATTTAATGCTTAAGAGTCAAGATACTCATGAAATCAACCACATCCACACTCTTAAGGAAGAAAATGAGAGGAGACACCAGAATAAATATGCACTAACCACATTCTGAAACAAACCAAGGCAATGTACAGGAAGCACTTTTACCTTCTTAGTGCCCCATTTTGGTTTTGAGGGTTTTTAAAGACCAGATATTTCATTAACAGAATATTTGTGGACTGTTATTTATTAAGAAAACTGTTTTGTCATAGTAGAAAAATCTGATTCTCTGCAGTTCTCCTAGCAATATTTTTTTAATCTGTGTTTTCAAGATTCCACAACAGGAGAAATTACCAGCCTACAGCAATCACTAAAACTATTTGCTGTATTGTCTTATGTGGAACTTGTAATGGTGAGTTTCAGTGCAGTCATCTTCCAGTCTTAAATCTGTCTAACCTCAGAAAAAAAAAAAAAATAATCACTTTACTCTCTTCTTTTCTCCCCACTCCAGGGGGATTAGGTGAAAGAATTCCTTTTAGAAGCAATGCAATAAATCCAACCTAGGTTTATGCCATTTCACATCAGTACAAGACCAGTATCACCAAATCCTACTGAGACAGCTTGCAGGAAATTACAGGGATAGAGATGCTAGTGGTTCTCTACCCATTGGGACAAGCCAGGCCACTCAAATCAACGAAGTCCTAGGCAAACAGGAAATCACTGTTTTAAAGCTTTCCTTAGGGTATGATCCTGAAGGATCATTTATTTAAAAAGTATTTCTCCTAAGCAAAACACTTAACTTTGGGGCCAAAAAAATTGCTCCCCTTTCCAGTGTAATTTGGTGTGTACTTTTTTTAAGTGTCTCTCCTTCCCTCCCTTTCATCTTCGGGTTGTGTGTGTATAAAATAAGGAAGCAGAGATAACTTGCCAAGACAGTTGCATAAAATCAGTATGATTACATGTCAGTTATATTTTCTTAGCTGTTTTTGGCTGGTCTGGTACCTGAGATGCTGCAACCTTTCTGTTACAAGCACCTGATCACAGGTGTTTTAGATGTTGATCACAGATCCCCTCAAAGAGATAAGGATTTCAAAAAACGCTGCACTTTTGAAGTACAGAGGCATACTTGTTAGCATATGAACTTGCACCAAAAATTTGCATTAATTTAATCCTATGTATGCTCACAGAAATACTCTTCTATCCAGTAGTTTTGTACAAGGAAGTCTAAAATGTACGAGCTATGTTAGCAGTCAAGTTGAGACACTGAAATAAAACAGAGTTGCAACATCCTCGTTTAGCATGTATAATTAATCATTTAATACATTAAAACTACATGCAAACAGGCTTAACTGTGTGTAAGGCTTCGCTATGTTTCCTGATGATGTTTTCTTTAGAGCGCATCCTGTTAGAAGAGGAGGCACACAGCTGTCCCAATTTAAAACACGTGTGTGCAGCCCCATTTAATGCTGGGGTGGGACTCCAAATAAAGGAGCCAACATCCCTCCCAGCATCACCTGCTGACTTCCATCCTCAAGAGCAGGCAGAGAAACACAAAAGACCACAATCATCATCTGAAAAAAAAAGTATTTTAAGCTACTTTCTAACCCCAATGCATCTAACCTATTTCTGTCAATTCCTTTAACAAATGCTACTTTTGCACTCGTTAACCCAGGGTCATTGTACAATCAGAAAAATCTGAAGAAAAGCTGAATTGACCACTTGCCACCACTCCCACATTCTCTTCTGAATAAAGAAGGGCACTTATCCAGCGTACTGTTCTCCTTCCCACCCCACCATTACCGACTCCATTTGACATTCAGCAGAATTCACCCCAGAAAAGAATCTCTGTATTTTTCAGAGTTAAAGCACTGAATTCTCACGGTTCATTGAAGGACCATTCTGCTCAGCCAACCCAGCGAGGGGATGGATGGCATGTGCTGCTTTGCTAGCATGACCTCATCTCAGGCTATCACATTTACCTGGTTCACAGAAAAACTTACAAGGTATTCGAACGCATACTTGGACATTAAACAACGTCTTCTTTTTGAAGAGATATAGAGGATAGTTACAACCCAATAAATTCTGAGATTACAGTAAGTCTTCTACACGAACCAACTCAACTGACACACAAGGTATTTTTAAACCTCCCTAAAACTGCAGAAGGTTGCATAATTACAACGTGGGAGCTAACTTTTCCACCCAACACTCTCCAAATTCTGTGCTGTATGTTGTAACAGCAAAGCTGCATTACAAAGCTTCTCCCTTTTCATCATAAAGGTTTTGACCACCCCGCTTCCAAAGACTGTGCCCTGTGTTTCCCCTACTTCTGTCGCTTACTGCCCTCAGTCTCCCAGTGAAGTCCCACCACCCTAACGGGAAAAACTGATGCCATAACGCGGAAAGCCAAGCGCAGGATTTAGTTTGCAGGGATGCACCGCTCTCCGCTCAGGCGTCTGTTGTAACCCATTTTAGGGGCGAGATCTGCGCGGGGTTTCCCCCCTTGGGAGCGAGCCCGCAGCTCCACCAAACCCTGAGCGAGCCGCCGGCATCCCGCAAACATTCGGGACAGACAGCCTTCCACCTCCCTCCCGTGCCCGGCAGCGGCACCGATGCAATTCCTCGTCACCAGGGAAAGCAGCAGTAGATTAAAGGCTGATTTAACCCCGAACACCCAGTGCCGCTCCTGGGAACGGGAAAACAACACAGGCGCGACCTCCATTAGCGAGGCGCTGGGGAAGGGGAGGCTGCCCTGGGCAGGGCGCTGGGGCACCGCGGCTTCTCCCGGAGCCGGCCCGGAGCAGCGCTTCCCGCGGGCCGCCTTTCCCGCGACAGGGACAGCCCCGGGCCGCCTTCCCCGCGACAGGGACAGCCCCGGGCCGCCTTTCCCGCGACAGGGACAGCCCCGGGCCGCCTTCCCCGCGACAGGGACAGCCCCGGGCCGCCTCTCCCGCGACAGGGACAGCCCCGGGCCGCCTCTCCCGCGACAGGGAGAGCCCGGCGGAGGAGCAGCCCCCGCCCGCCCTCCGCTCCCCCGGCGCCGCCGAGAGCAGGGCTCTGGGCGCGGCTCCCGCCCCCGCCCCACGCTCAGCCCCCGGCCCCGCTCACCGGCGTAGAAGCGGATGAGGCAGCCGGTCTCCGAGTCCATGCCCTCCTCCTGCACCCGCCACAGGTCCCGGAAGCCCAGCTGGGAGAGGTAGTCGTTCTGGATCTGCAGCGGCTTCTCGTGGGCCTCCAGCCGGCGGCTGGTCTCGCCGTGCAGCTGCACGTACAGGGCGGGCGGCCCCGCCGGCTGCTCCCGCCCGCCGGCCGCGCCCGCCGGCCCCGCCGCCGCCCGCCCCGGGAGCGGCTCCCCCGGGCAGGGGGGCTCCCGCCCCGGGCCCGCACCTGCTTCTTCCGCCCCGTCGGGGGGCGCCGGCTCCGCCTCCAGCTCGTCCGAAGAGGACGAGCCGCCGCCGCCGCCGCTGCTGTAGGGGTCCAGCCGGTCGGAGACGCTCTCGGCGCTGGGGCTGAAGCTCTCGGTGTCCGAGCCGGTGGGGCCCAGCTCCCCCAGCAGGGAGGGGCAGGAGAGCGGCGGCCCCGCCAGGTACAGTTCTGCCGGCGGCGCCCCGGGGCTGAAGTCGGAGGGCGCCGGGCTCGGCCGGCCGCCGGCCAAGTCGCTCTCCTGGGCGCCGCTGCCCAGCGGCAGGCGGTCGGGCCGCGCCGCCTCCCCGCCGCCTCCTCCGGACGGCCCGCTCCGCGTCCCCCGCCGGCTCCTGGGCTTCTCCTCCGGCGGCGGCCGCAGCCCCTCGGCCGCGGGCTCGGGCGGCGGCTCGGCGGGGCCCGCCGGCGGCTCGGGCGGGGGCTGCGGCGGCGGCGCGCCCGCCTTGCCCAGCACTCGCACCACGCCGCCGCCGCCCCGGTGGCCGAGCTGCTGCAGCCGGGCCGCCACCTCGGCCGCCGTGGTCTCCAGGGTGCAGAGCACCGGGCGCAGGTAGCAGTTCATGTGCCGCTCGTAGACGTGGACGCAGCCCCGCTGCAGGTCCCGCCGCACCCAGTCCCGCTCCGGGGGCTGCAGGGGCTGCAGCTGCCGCGGCGGCTTCAGCAGCAGCAGCGCCTTCCTGTCCAGGCTGCGGGTGCCCAGCGAGGGGCCCGGGGCGCCCCCGGCGGAGGGCGAGGCGGTGGAGAGGTTCCTCTTCAACCTCCCCCGCCGCAGGAGCAGGGAGTTAGCGCTGCCCGCCCCGCCGGGGGCCGCCGGAGTCCCGTTGCCCGCCAGCGCCGCGGGAGGAGCGCAGCCGCCGGCTCCCCCTCGCCTCCGCCGCGGGCCGGGGGCCGCTCTGCCGTCCGGCTGCTGCCCGCCGCCGCCCGACGGCTCCGCGCCGCTCTCCGCCTGGCTCCTCCTGCCCGGGGAGCCGCTCTCCGGCTCCCCCCGCCCGCTTCCCGCCGCCGGGGCTTCTGCCGCTCGCTGCTGCGCGGGCTCCATCGCCCGCGGGGCCGGGGATGCCGCCGCCGCCCTGCTGGGAGCGCCGCTCGGCTCGGCGCGGCGCGGGGGGGCCGAGCGGAGCGCCGAGCCGCGTCCCGGGGGCGGGGGGGATTACGTAGCAGCCGCGGGGAGCATTCCGCCGGTGCCCGGTTCAGTGCCGCTGCCCGGCTGTCGCCATTAGGGAGGGAGGGAGGCAGAGGAGCGAGGAGCGATCCCGCCGCCGGCCGCCGCTCCCCGCGCGCGCGCGCCTCATGAATATTAACCAGCCCACGGGGAGCCAGGGAGGCTCGCGAGGGTGACGCCACCGCTCGCGCGGCGGGGCGGGGCCTCGCCCATAAACACGGCGTGACTCCCAGCCGGCCCGGGCGGCGCGCGGGGGCCGCTGGGAGCTGTAGTCCCGCGGCGGCCGCAATTCCCGGCAGTCCCGCGGCTTCCCGCCCGCCCCGGGGGCCGCGCAGGCTCCGGGCCGGGAGCGGGGGCGGGAGGCCGGGGAATGCCGGCAGTGTCACACCGGCCCGGCAGGTGTAGCGTGTCGCTGCCGCCCGTCACGGCGTGGGGCTGAATCCGTGTTTAAATTATTCCAGGACTTTGTCCCACTCTCCATGTTTGTGTTCCGTAGGTCTGGTCGGAGGCTTTGGCAGGTCCGGTGACGGCACTCGCCCCGCTCTGCCCAGCCTGAGGGGCTCTCCCCGTTGGCTGCCTCGGCGCTGAGCCCGGCAGGGTTCCCCTCTGGAGAGGGGGATCATTTCTCCAGATCCAAGATGGAGAGAGACATGGAAATGTGGGTGGAAACATCCATGCGTATATAGGGGCACATACCGTAAAGAGAGCTGCTTTGTGAGTAGACACAGAGGTTTCAGTGCCGTTACTCTGTCATTGTATTTCAGGGACTAAACTTACCTGAGATGATGACTTGTAGAAAATTGCTGAGAAGCAATTAAATAGAAACATATTTCAAAAAAACATGCCCCATGGTTTAAAACAAATTACTGAAAAGAAAAATCAGATACATTCAATTAGCAGTGTAAACATGTGAGGTTTTATACTGCAAGGACACCATACTGTGGAATTGGGAGACATCTCTTGTGCTCCCGGAGATGTTTTAGCTGAGTAATGCCTGCTGGATGGGGCTGTGACTGCCTGAGAGCTCTCCTTTTTAATCCATTTTGTGAAATCACAGCAAAGCATCTTGCCAGATATTCATGAAAACGCAATAGACTGCAATAAATTGAGAGTTCTGGGCAATTGACCAGTTACATCAATATTAGGGGAGATAAATCATCTCTAAGAATCCTGAGATAAACTCTTAGCAAAACATTTTTCTTAGTGGGTTGGTCTGTTTAGTGCACATGTGTAATAAAATATACCTGAACCATAATAAAATTAAGGTTTACCTTTCCTAATAAAGCATTTCTCCACACTTCCACATTTCTGTGTTCATACTACATAGAAGCAGATGAAACAGTGCACAGAAAACAGGTATTCCCCAAAGAATTTGCAATGGAATCATGTAGCTGCCTTTTAAAAGTTGTTCGTAACTGCTAAGCTGATGTTTACTGTGTGTGAAAACCACCCACTTTCTGAACAGAACAGTCTGAAAATTGACTGGTCTGATTGTGGAGTTCGTGCCAAGCCGTATCTAGAGCTGCAGTGACCAGCAGGAACTTTGGAATTCAAGAGCACAAACTGACAGAAGATTATGGCAGCACTTGGCCATTAATGACTTAAACTGGTGCCCAAATCCACCTCTGACAGTAGCGACATGCAACAGAAGTCAGAACTGAGTAGATGAGCTCTGATTTATTTCTACTGCTTTGCACCACCCTTGTGCCACCTACTTCATAGAGGTTACACCAGGTCCCCTGATTTAAATGTGTGAGAGGAATGATCTGTGTGCAAACACACACAGAGACACACACTCAGAGACACACACTCAGAGGAGACAGCAAGCTCTAAGGACATTACTGTTGATGATGATACGTGAAATGTTTCTAGCAAACAGCTTCCAGCCCTTCTCTTCTTTGGTGGAGTGGCGAGAGAGAAGATCTACCTTTCTCAAACTGTTCAAATACCTGAATGTTCATCTACACAGAGAAAAAAGTCCAGAACACAGAACCAAAGAGACGTCTCCCAGAGCTTCCAGTTTTCTCCCTTGTGCCTGGAGATACCACATGTTAGTAAGGTCGCCCTAGCACCACAGATACACAAGCTGAACATCAATTTGAACTCAGCTCAGCTGATTTGTCCTCTGCCCTAACTGGAAGATTGTCCCAGGGCCACCCTGTCTTCCCTCTTGGGAAATTCCTTCCAATTTTTGGCCTGAATCTTACACATGGGTAGTGTATGCACATTTGTTCACATACCAGCATTGCATTGCCCTTTGACTCAAATAACTGTGGGGTTTTCTTTTTTAACTCCAGAGCCTTTATCCCAAGGTGCTTAGAAGCATCAACAGTACTCCCTGGCAGGCTTTGTTTTCTCTCTTGGGTAGACTTAAACACACTCTTGTTGTGTCCTCTGAGGACAGTTCCTATAGTGTAGGAACATGCAGTTAAGGTCATTTGGATGGCTTTGGGCCAGATCCTCCATGGGGTGGACTGGTGTAGCCACAGCTCTGGATTTTCTCCACGAGTCCTCATGGAGCAGCCGCTGTCTGCGATGCAACTCGGAGAAGTGGCCGGGACTGAGCTGACCTCGCTCTCCCTCTTGCCCGGATAACTCACTGCTGCCAGCAGCCCTACTCATGAATGGCTTTATGCAACTAAAAAACAAAGTAGCTGTACTAAAGTCCTGAGAGGGGGGAAATGGTTGGGTTTATCTCTGCCCCATGAAATTTGTTGAGGAGCAGAAGGCTGCAATGAGGCTCCCAGCATCCTATGAGCCCTGAGTTGAGCTGTGAGGAGAAAAGGGAGCGTGCGGTCGATTTTCATACTTTGCTGAATATGAAGGCGGCAGTTTCTGTAGTGGCCTAGCACCTCCAAATGTTAGCAGTACCCAGCCTGGTTATTTTTGCATTGTGCAGGCAAGTGTGCTTGAAATCTCTAAGTATATGCATATTTAAATTGAACTCTCCAGCTTATGCGAAAGTGCTCCTATTTTCCATTTCCCAGTAGCTCATATATACTCTTAAATTCTCCTGGAATTGTGAATTTTGATAGGGATTAACTGGTGTTGTCAGACACGGGAATGGATTTTATGAAATTGATATTTGACAGGAGGAAGTGGAAGGGTGAAATACACATTTCCCTTTTCTAAAGTTGGATTGATGACAGCTGTTTGGGAGACAGGTAAAATGAAACAGGATGGTCTGCAATCTGCAGTTTTCTGGCCAGACCTGGGCAATCTTGAGGAGGAGTTTTCTGATTACAGGAGTTGGCAACAGAAAACGAGGGAATAAAAAGTGATTTATCAGAGATTACTATAAATTACTCCATACCAAAACTCCTCATACTGAATGAACAAATTATACACTCACACACACAGGTGCAGGAAAATGCCAGGTCTTGAAACCACAAAAAGACTTTTGAGGACAGTGTTACATCCAGAGTTATCAGACCTTATCTGAAATCCTCACAGAGGCTGGAGCTGTTGTGATCTTTGCTGTCTACGTTTCTGCTGGCAGCTGCTACGGCTACAGCAGGAGGCACCAGGCTCCATACACATCCCCAGAGCTGACTGAGAACTGCAGTGGTGCTTGGAGTGTGTTGATTCCTGCTTAGCCTCTTCTGAAATCTGCCTCCCCCAGTTCTCACAGATTCCTTTAAAGCCCTCAGGGATACACTGTGCTGTTATTAGATGTTTCTGCAAGGGAAGGGACAGATTATGGGCATCAGCTGATATCTGTGGTTTTCCTTACTCTTTCATTATGAATGTAGAAGAGAGGACCAGGTCCAGCTTTGATTCATATTGCTGCTGCTTCTGTTCTGTTCTTTGTTAGCATTATACCCCTTCATTTCTGGTAACATCTTGGTTTAGCTACAGTTAATATTTTGCCAGACAGTTCAACGATGGCTTATTTGTTCTGTCTAATTTTCAGAAATGTCTGCTGCAGTGGGATAGTAAACAGCTTTTGTAGACTCAGTTTTACCATGAACTATACTCAAAGGGATTTTTTTTTTTTGTGAACACCCAGTTTCAGTTTTGTTTTCAAAGATATCATTGCAAAATAATATGCCATCATTAAACAGGAATTGCTTAATCCCCAGTCCTTGACTACAGAAAAATTGACTGACAAGTCAGTTCTGGATCAGAAGCTGAGTGCTGAGAAATGCTAGTTTGGGAAAGATTATATTTATACTTTCTCTGCTATAAGTCATCTTCAATGATGCTGCTAAATGTTCATCTGTGTTTCAAGAAGGTATGAATCACTTTAGTGATTCCAGTTAATATGTGAAGGTGGAGAGGGAGTTTAGAAAGAAAGAATTTCATGTCCTTCAACCCTGCAGAGTGTTAGGGAACTTACTCAGCTCTCTTCTTTAGTAGCCTGTGTTTTTAGTAAGGGAGAATTTCTCTACAGATGACAAAGCAAGAGACTTATTTCAATGTCAAAATGACATTGAAACAAAAGACATTTGCCACTGTATGTGTAATTCAGAGACCAGGAGATGGATGAGCAAAGGGACCATTTCAAATTAAACAATATAGTAAGAATAACCTTCTTTCTAAAGAGAAATGGAATGTTGTCATATGGAAACTGTTCTCAAAATAATATTTTATCAGTAGGGATTAATTTAATTTTTCAAAATGCTAGGTATGCACCTCCACCCCTCATTCATATTTGCAATTACCACAGCTATAGGAACAAATTGGATATAGAGATAACAAGGAACTGAAATTTTATGCTGATTGTTGCTCCAGCTGTGAACTTGAGCACTATAGTGTTTGTATGTTCCACAGCAGTTGTGTTCATCTTGGCATGTAAGGCCTTCAGTGTAGTAAAGTATTTAAGATGGTGCTTATTCAGGGAAACATTTACTTTAAAAAGTGTTCTTACATTGAGGATTTGATTAAGAACTGTTCTTGAACAGGGAAGTTTCCATTACTCAATGCCTGAAATATAAATTAAAGGCTGTAAGTGGTCTTACAGTTGCCTTTTTGTTTATATATTCAGTAACACTGAATTCTTATGATCCAGGAGGTTACTTGTACCTACAGCTCCCTAAATAATTTTCAGCAAGGTTTGATCTGTATTTCTGATTTCAAAACCACTTCCATACAAGTAATATCAACACTGGTACATGTTCTTCAGCAGTGCACTTCAAAGCATGTTAAAAACGAGAGTAAGTGTAAATATTTTCATAATAAGGAGAGAGGAGAAAAGAGGCAAGTACCTTCTTGGCTGCACATTAGACCCCTCTCAAGGTGATAGGCACAAGTCAGGTCCCTGTGTTTTGAAAGTGGAGTACCGGGCTGTGAAACTTCTTTCTTGGTGTACTGGAGTCCTGTCCCAGCTCCCTCTGGGCAGAGGGGCTGGAGCCGGTGCAGAATCCAGCTGTAAGTGATTCTCACTTGCAGTACTTGACCACTTGAATTTCAGTTTCTTCTAGAGCTAACCTGTGTTGTTTTCAGCAAGGCAGGGTTTTCCTAAGCCATCAGCAGCGGTGTGGTGTGGAGATCCTTTGATTACACAAATGTTTCCCGTTGTGACATGCACTGGCTGAGCTCTGTTAGCATTGCAGTTAAACAGTTGGGAAGTGCCGCTTCCTTAGCAAATTTTGGAATTTCTTCTCCAGCACAAACCTCTTGTTCCCATCATATGAAGAAAGAAAGGAAACAGCAACACCTCCTTTGCAGTTCAAGGCAATGAGCAGCTGATCCTGAGTTAACTATGTAGCTGAAAGCCACATGCAGAGGAAACAAACTTGAGGAAAATGAAAGGAAAAAAGACTCAGCTTTGTCATACCTGGATTGATTACAGGTCTCTGATATACATTCTAGTGTTATATTAGATACTGTGTTAAAATGAAACCGGTATTTTACAGATTTTGCTTTTAATTTGTGTTGATTCTATTTGCAAAGCCAGGCTTTTAATTGCCAGTAGACTCAGCAACCCCATACACTAATCCTCTTACTGTGTCTTTGACTCTTCCATTTTAAGCTATTTGTTTTGTTTGTTGCTTTTTTAAAGAAAAAGAGCTTTGCTGCCTGTTAGATATTAAAGCACTAAAAGATTCTCTTCCAGAACTTTATAAATAATCCTTCATTGTAATTATTTCTGTTTATCTTACTTCTTCATATGGCGTCTTAAGCCCTTTTTGTTTCAGAGCTCTACAACTCCTCAAGGTACAGTATTCATCACTACTGATAGAGATGGATTACCGTGGATTCATTAAGCTGCAGCCAACACAGTGACTCGAATGTGATGATTTTACATAATGCCCTAAACAGCATGACTGGTGCATTTGAAGTGACCCAAGAGATTCCAACGTTTTTGGTATCAGCTTTTCACGAGGTTAGTCATCTCCCATTAATTCCCTTGTAAATATCTTGGAGGAAGGATACTGTCTGTTGTTTAAAGGCTGTGCATAAAGCCCTTTCATGTGAGACTGAGGATACGTTTCCGCCATACAGCAGGTTTGGCAACAAAGTTGGCTTAGAAAGGTAATGCCCCTGCTCACTTGTAGTTGCCTCTCCTGCTGTGGTGTGTTGCCACTCTGGTGTGTGGAGCAGCACCACCAGCAGTGTAATGGGAATGTTCTGCATTAAAACAAATTGTGCCTGAAGAATCTCAGGTATCCCTTCAATACAGTAAGATCTATCACATAAATGCAAGTTATTTATTTGTGAATGTCATAAGCCATGAAGTGAGAATAGCACAGGGGAAGCTAAACTCTCAAAATATGTGTTAGTGATGATTTATCCTAGTACAGAGTGCTATCAACAGCTGCATCTACAGTACTTTACTTGAAGTATAAACAAAGATGCACATTATGCCCTTTGAAGGAGCCTTTTTAAATTTATTTCTTCAACACCAAAAGGTGTCTCTTGCTAAGAGCAAACATGGAAATACTCCAAGGAAATTAACAAAATGAAGCCTTATACAATTAAAATATTGGCAGGATCAACTTAGAAGTTAATACTAAAATAGCTCACTGTCAATTCTGTGGTTCCCCAGGCACCCCTCTCAGAAGGGCTTCAAGGAAATCTGTAGGGACCATATCTGAGCTTTGATGGAAATGACCATAAGGAGTTAAATCTAGGAGAGTAGGTTTTTTTTTTCTTCCTTAGCTATTCTAGTGACAAAATTGCCCATTGACTGGTAGGCTGGCAGCCATGAACTTGTGTGCAGAATTGCTTTCATGTGCCATGTCAGCAGCACATGAATGTGGCTACCAAAGGTGCCTTGGCTTCAGAGCTCCACCCCTCCCTTGCACACTTGCTCAGCCATTCCAGCTATGACTGTGTAGTCACAGGGCTGTGACATGCTGCTGCATGAAATTAGGGAGCTCTTTGTAATACACTGGAACGACAGGAATGGGCTCGGTATTCATGGGTGAGGCTAAACAAAACTTCCAGGAAAATGAGCCTATCACTTCACCGACAGATCATGTGGCTTCCCATACAGTAACCCACAGTGATGGGGTTACTCTGATGCCTGCTCTCTGTTCTCTGTCAGTCTGTGCAGAAGGTGGCCTTGGACAGTCAGGAAGAGAAATCATAGGAAAGGGAGAACAGCTAATATTTTAGGAACCAGGTTTGACTAAGGTGAAAGTGTGCATTGTTAGCTTTGCAGATGTTGGTCAGGATGCACCAAACTATGTGTATATAATTAGCATCCAAACTCTTTCAGAGGCAGCATCATCCTGCTTTTGGTTTTCTAAAGGTGTCCTTTGTTGCTTTCTAAGTGCCAAGAACGATCTGAATGATCTGTCAGACTCCACCTGTTCTGGTCAGAGCAAGGGTAAAACCAGGTTCTCCAAACTGATGTGAATTTTCATTGCTAGAGCAGAATAAGCTCTCAGTTTTCCCAAATACATAGATGCCCAGGCACTGTCACTGGTACATGTTCTCCAAGATTTTCAGTGCCTGTGACCTAATCACTCCACAGATCAAGACATGCCTTGGGGTTAAATTTTCATCAGCCTCTTCATAAGACAGGCAGTGGACCCATTGTGTAAACCCATTGGTGGCCCCCACACAGTTAGGAAATGCCGTGTTTGAAAGTCAGCTGGATTTTTAGGAATATTGTTTCTGCCAACAGGTACTGATAACCTGCTTTCATAATAATAGCACAAACTTCACCTTCCAGCAACCTGACACACTTCTTTGCCACACCAAACAGATCAGTCCTGCACCAGTAGTGGATCTGGAATGCCATACTGCCAGGAACCAAAGCTTTCCAGCATCCACTTTCTGACCAAAAAAAAAAAAAAAAAAGATGGTGCACAGGGTGAAGAGTTTTCCTGCAGAGGCAGAAGGATGGAGCTGCCTTGGTATCTGTGACTGTGAGCAATCAGGCTTTTGAAAGAAGCCCAGCCTGGTGGGCTTTTCCCTGAGGTTGGTCCATAGTCCAGCGCACAGGAGCCAGCCACAGAGCTCTTCTCCACAGCGATTGCAGTCAGGCTGCTGGCCAGGGTTCACATCCGCCACGGCTTAGCACAGCTGGGCTGCAGGCCTTTCTGGGTGATAGCCAAGTATTTTGTGTCCTACCATTCTTGGCTGCCCTTTCATATTTTCTTCATATCAGATCCCAGCATATAAGGAACTCTCAGCGGATTTTTAGGTGACTGCTGGAAACCCATTTATCACATCATTCCCCCACATGGTGGCATTGCTTACAAAAAGTATCTGCTGATTCCCAGTGTGTGATATTTTGTTCTCAGGTGCTTTAGCTCGAGTTCTGCTGCCTCGAGAGAGTATTTACCACCAAGCATGTCTGCTCCTCTTCACTTACTCTGAGAACTAATGCTCTTCCAGATCAGACAGACCATGGAGGTCTCAGATCAGCAACCCTGCTCAGGAGCTCTCAGGGAAGCTGTGTAGGAACATGCAGCTACTAGAAAGGCTCTACTGACTTTCCTCCTGTCATCAGTGGTGCAGACCAGCTGTCAGAGGGGTGGTCACACTGCTCTGAAATCACCATGGAGTGACAGAGGTCAGGCAGGCTCAAATGCAGGCCTGCTCCATGACCATTCCTAAAGGGATGCAATGACTGAAGAAAACTTAGGAATTTGGAAAGCCTCTGTATGAGATGTCTAATGAACACACCTCACCTCTCCTTGCAGAGAGGAAGTATTGGTAAGTAATGTGCATTATGGTGGATTACCTTTGGACCTCCTCAGATCAGCCTTCCAGGAGCAGGGCGAACGTCAAAGTGAGATCACATCACCCAGGTTCTCGCAGTGCACAAAACCTCAGTGAAGTTCTGGCAGGCTGGAATTAGCAGGCTGAGTCACTCAGCCAGGAATCAGTTGTCAATGTGGTTGCTGTTGAACGAGTGTAATGACAGATTGTCAAATACCTAAACAAGGGCTGCTTTTTGGCAAGAGTCGGGATACTGAAATGATTTGTAAATCATTTGCAGAATTTCCTACCTACATCTTTTCAGCAGCATAAGTGGATTAGACTACTGGTCCTTCTAGATAGCATCCTGCTGCAAAGGGGTTGTCACCACACACTTCAAGGAAAGATGAAAAGACAGTGATGGTAGATGGTGTGGGACAGCCAGTCTCAGAAACCTATTCCCAAAACTGCAATGATTGGAAGCTGGCTTTACCCCAGAAGCATGAGTATAAATCCCTTCCAAAGCTCTTGTTTATTTTTATGCATGTATTAACAGTCCTCTTTTGACTCCTGCTAAGATTTTGGTTGTGATGATACTAAGGTAGGAAGGGATTTGGCTGAGTAATTGCATGCTGTGCAAAAAAATTATTTCCTTTTTATGACTTATAAAAATATCCTTTTTCAATTGAATTGAATATTCCTTTGTGTTTATACTGTAGAAGGGAAACCAGCAGCATGTATTTGTGAGTGGATTTGCTGGACAAGGGCTGGGATTGGTTTCCCACTGCTTCAAACGAGGGGAAATCACAACAGAGTGAATATGCAAATTAAGGGTTCTGGTTAATCAAACGCAATAGTAATTGGGAACAAAAGGAAAGTCTTAGTAGAGTTTGTCCTTACAACACACCCATACTTTTTGCTCTGCCTCCCTTGCCTCTTTTTCTTTCAGGTATGGTTCAGTACTATATCTTATGAGAAACTTACCAATTTCTAATTGAGCAAGCTAGTGGCAGGGAGGTTGAAAATAAATGATCTTTACGGTCGCTTCCTACCCAAACCATTCTGTGCTTCTGTGGCTAAAAATCAAGGCAAAAATCCTGCAAAATCAATCAAACACCTTAACCCTAATGCTTTCTTCCAGTTGTAAAAGAGTCACCAGAACAACCCTTATTAAAGGGGCTAATTAAGAATGATCCCTTTTTCTTTCTTGTAGAGGTTATTGGAAAACAACCCAAGCATCATCTTTGTTATATTTTTGCTGAGAAAGTTCCTTCTTTGTCAGGGGAAGGGTAATTGTGATAGCAAGCTGCTTCTGTTCCCAAATTCCCTGATGTGCTGGGGTCATGTTGCATATTTGCACTCTCCTTTAACAAGAAACAACAACACAGACAGAAGGGCTTATTTTTGGTGTCACTACATTTAGAGCAGATGTTATAGGCTCAATTATCCTGGTACTTCAGCTGTAACATTGCATTATTCTCTAAGCTCCGTGTCTGTGGCTGAAATTGTTTTGTTGGAAGACATTGCTTTCTGAAAGCTGGTGCTTCTGCTCCTCCACTTAGTGTAGCCTGACAGCTACCTTCAGTAAGCAAATTTATCATTTTGGATTGCTTCTGCACCGTAGCTACAAATCACATTGGATGTACTGCTGAACAAAACACGTTTTATAATGTGGAGCATCTGCCCATTATAAGAATATCCAGCATTTTAACGTAGGATCATTAGTCACTGAGAGTAAATATATAGGTTATCAAGTTCTGCACATTTCAGTCAGAATTCAAAAAAACCCGACTTGTGTAATGCAGGAATATTCTACGTTCAGCATCCTCACAGTATAGTTGAACATCTCCATATATAACAATGTTGTGAAACATAAAGACACGTCCTGCAACTCCTGAATCACAGCCTTGAAATGCAGTATGACAATTGTTTCATTTTGAGGCCAATGGTGATGAGCTCTGTCAGCATGGTGAGTAATTAGAAGAAATAGGGATCGTTTGACTCATCTTTTCTTCCTGCCTTTGCCAGGTCTTTAAAGGTACCGTTTTCACCATCTAAAGCCTATTCCATTCCATTCATTCACTGCATCATATTGTTCTGGAGTTATGTTTGTGAAAAGGGACTCTGCATTTTTAATCTGAAGGTTTTTTCTCTTTGAAGCAATAAAACCATTTTAAATGCTTTCTGTAAAGGTGATACTATTTAGAATGCATCAATTGAGATGAAAATAACTAAAAATAATGAGTCAAGCCAATAAAACTGGCAGAGGAGTCAGCCAAATGGTAGAACAAAGAAGGCAGATCACATATTAAAAAACTGTTGAATCATTTTCTTTTAAAAATCCAACTAGACACGCAATTCCTTATCTCTGTCACCTAACATTTTCCACATCTTCTACTTTATGAACACTTACACTTTGCTTGGTAAAAAGGCAGAATCTTTCACTACAATGTATAGCAAGATGTGGCAGTTTTACACTGCTTCCCTTATTAAGTAGTGTTATAACAAGAGGGGGTTTGTTAAAATTTTATTATTTTAGGAGCAGCATTCTCCAGAAGAAATACGCATATATTTCCTGTGATAAAAATAGGGTAAAAATTCGTGTATAAAATAATAATTCGATGCATAATGAAACAAAGCTAAAGTAAAATTGTAAAATCCAATAGAAGGGTAACCGTTCTCTCTCAGCCTGCTAATCTCAGTTGCAAAGACAGGACGAAGGTCATCAACTTAGACAAAAGACACTGGCCAACCCTGATAAGAATCACTTCCTCGCCAAGGCAAGGAGAAATTCCTTCCTGACGACGATGCCAATTTCACCAACCTTCTGGTGGCACAAGCGGAATGAAATCAACATAAGACAGACTCTTGGAATTGACATAAGAAAGGAGCCTTCCCGGAATGAGACAACTAGACTTGATGAGGTCTGGGAGGGCCATCGAAAAGAAATCCGGACTATTCAACCCACCTTGGACACCTGGACTGCCTAAGGGCAGAAAATTCCTATAAAACGGTGGACTGAGAGCTGCACTGGCGTGGACTAGGGCGTCTGGTACATCGGTGCAGACCTCTATCCACCCAGCGCGCGCTGACAATTTCCTATTATTGTGGTTTTTCTCTTTTTCAGGTGCTCGATATTCTGCTATTAATAAATTGTCATTTATTAACCTGAAATTTGCCTTTGCATTTATAACATTTCCTACACTTGGACTGTCTGAACAGATTATCCAACAATTACATATTAATTATTAATCACTCAGTGCTTCAGAAGCCACCCCGTGGCTCTCTAGTGCAGGAACTCTGCTGCTTTTGCAACCTAATGATATGATTTTCCCAGCTGTGGTGTTGCAGTGCTCAGCCAGGCGGAAGGCTAATGACAGAGGGGGACATAAAGTTATAGGGATGCCTAAGGTTGTGCCTCACCTTGCTTGGAGGAGGTTATGAAACACTAACCTAAACAAATTCAGCAGGCAAAATACAGAAAGCTGGTTAGATGACAGATTATAGTTAGAATTGGAGTGGGCATGTGTTTTAAGTGGTCTGTATGGGGATTAATGGAAATACCTGAAAATAAGCAAATAGGGAAGATCTTTTCCTCCTGCATTCCCCAAGAACACCTTTTCCAACTCCATGTTTAAGTGGCAAGCCTGAGAACTGTGATTTGCATTATCTGTACACATTCTTGGCTGTACATGGTTACCACTCAGGAAAACAAGATTGATTTCTCATTCTCAAGCACATTTATAATGCCTGTGCAAATGAATGTAGGGCATATCCCAGCTAGATCAATATTTATGCAGCCTACTTTAGAAAGCAAGGGAGTCGCTTCTGAGCAGCAGAGGATCTTGTAATTTCTTCTCCTATGGTTTCCTCTTTTCCTCGTTTTCAGTGAAATTTGTCTGCATAATGCTCCATGCTCGCTGACAATTAAAGGGAGTTTTCAGGACAGCTCCTCCAAAAGGCCGAGCTGCTGCTGGCACTGCTGGCACCTGGGGACTCCCTGGGGTGGAGGGAGGTGTGGGTGAGCCCGTGGAGCTGCAGGCCAGGCCCCTGGCAGAGCTGGCCCCGGGAATGTGTGGTTGTGGAAAGGTGTGTGAGGGCAGCGAGGGAGCACAATGCTGCTCCCCAAAGGGACAGGGACTTCCCTCCTGGCCGTGGAGCTGGTGGCTCCTGCTCCCTCCCTCCAGCTCCATCGAGCCACTTGTCTTCGGCTTTGTGCAGTTCATTCCGCTTGTGGAAGAGCAACAATTAATTACCCTAATTAAACCCAACTGCAGAATATCGAATACTGCGGTTTGTTTCATTCTTCTAGGCTCACCTCTTTCGTGCACACATTCCCCATGCTGTTGTCACAGCTAATCTCTTTCATTCATTTTGAAATGGTGGGCAAGGGGCCAGGGGAGAACGGAACACATAATAAATCAAAAGGCAGTAGCAAAACATTAAGAAGAGCCAAGCTCCCAGCAGTATGCCGACATCTATGTTTAAAAGGATCTTCCTAAACAGCTGTTTTCTCACAGCACAGCTTTCATTTTCTTGATCCTTAAGAGGAGGCAACTTCACTGACTCAAGACAGAAGGTGGCCTTTGTGAACACCCTTTACTTTTCCGTCTGCCATATTTCCTAGAATTTTCTTTTCTTAACCTGACTTGAATAAACTCAAGGATCTTCAAATGCCCCTTGTAATGCAAGTTCCTGTGAAGTGATGCATGTCTTTGGAAATTATTTGGGACGTGGTAACAAGTAACTTTACAATATCGGTATCTTCTGATTGAGTGTCAATTTAATTTGCCATCTAATAAAATATACTTTATGTATATAAAGTATTCCCAGCAAGCTTTTTTTTTCCTAAAGAAGCTCCTCCATGATGCAAACATGACAAGCTCCAGGCTATTAAATCATTTTGACTTCCATGGCCATAGCACTGAAATGCAGCATTAGCAAATGCAGTATTTTGAATGCCTCTGTAGTAAATAATGCCTTTTTTTTTTTCAAGTAACTAAGTAGGCAGTAAGAACCCTGTCACTTCTGTGTTGACAAAGTATCTTAGTTACTGAGTAACTATAGAGATGTTTTCCTTATGCTTGACGTAATTATCAAAATGCTTTCCAATAGCTGGTGAAAATGTGAAGGCTCAAAGAGTAATTCCTAGAGTGTGGTTTGCTGTTTGCTGGGACATACAAGTCAGGGCTGCACAGGCCAGCTATGCACTCACAACTAAAAAGATTTTCAATGTATTTCTTCGTGCCATCAGTCCCTTTGGAGCAAACTGGAACATCTTACACTGCCCTCCAAATCAAGTTTCAGTTTTGGTCAGCCTCAGGCACAGGGCCAGGAGAAGAGAGAGCCTCAGACATCCTAGGGCATAAGTCACAATTACTTTGTTTCTCTTAAAGCTTCAGCTTAGGTAAGGACTTAAGCTCTGTGTTGGCTTGTTCAGAAAGGGGAGTGCAATTCAAAGTATGTGCAAAGCTTGCCCTAAGAGGCCCCAGCCCAAAAGGCTACTGGGTTTGCTACTTCCCTGATCTGTAGGCAAATCTTTCTTCACGGTCCCTGGCCTGTGCTGTTTTAGTACTTAGGGGTGGTTCAGAATTTGCCCTGGTGCTGTTAACTCTCTACAGATCTTGACTCTCTGGCAAACACCCCAAAGTTGGATGTGTCCTATGGCCTGAAGAACATAGACTAGTGCACTGTGGTAGGGGACATTTCCTACTTGGCATTCATGCTGAGCTCTGCATGGGTGATTTTTCTCCTACAAGTGATATGTAACATGTAGAATTTCAGTCTGAGCTGTGCTCAATGAGGAATGAAGGCTGGAAGGGGTCCCAGTGGAATATTTACTGTCTCTTACTGGCTTAGAGTATTATAGATACCATAGAGAAATATTACTTATAATGTCAACAATAATACATAAACTATACCCATGCTGTTCCAACAGGTTGTCTTTTAGATAAGCAGTGGCAGAGGCTCCATCTCCTCCATGTCTGGCTGCTGTCTGTCCTCTGCCCCGCTGCCCTGACCAGCTGTAATTATTTCCCAGTGACTAACCCGAAACTGCCTTGCTGCCCCACAGGCAGAGAGCAGAATAATTGCCTTCTGCTTTGCTGCCCCATGTGTTGAAATACCCTTCTTTCCTTCTTCAGGCACAACAAGGGCAGTGCCTTTGGACTTTGCTCATAGGTGATGTTCTCCAGTGCTCCTGTCAGCCACATGGCTGCCCCTGTGTCCAGCTGAGATGGTCTTGTTCTGGGAGAGCCATACCCCAAACCCAGCCTGACTTGCAGCAGGGTAGAAGAAAAGGGCTTGTGCCTGCACCTTGCCAACTATGTCCTTATTGGTACATCTGATGCCTTAAATTTTGGCTTTCATGTTTCCCAGATTCTGTGCTGCCTAGGGGGGTGTAGTTCTGAGCCTCATATTAAGTGTTAGTAAGCTCTCTTCACAGAGTAGGTAGACAAAACAAATCCTTTCCTGCTGGAGACCAAGGACAACTGTTACAAGTTTTCAGGCTCAAAAGCATAAACAACGATGGACTGGAGAGAGAAAACAAGGATGGGACTTCATAACCTGAAGCTGTAATTGGACAATTAAACCCCAGTGTGCAAATGGACCAAAACTTATAAATGTCTAAGACCTTGCGACTGGTCGTCCATTTTTGTGACCATTTTAAGTCCACCTTGGGTGTAGCCCTGGCCAGGCTCTTGTCCTGCCCAAGGTGTACCCTTAAAGGCCTTTCAATAAATATCTGCATTATTCTCTAGCTCTGCTCAGTCTCTGTTCCAGGTCAGCCTTCCCAAGGCATCCCATCCCAGTGTGGTGTTTGCCTCTGTCTCAGAAACATGGTGCTCCCAGGCTTTAGCTCACAAGGCACATTCTTGCCCAGCAATCTGCCAGACAGGCTATTGCCTGACTGGATTTGTCCATTGTTCCTGCCTGATAGCACCACCTCATATGAGCTTGTCCCAGTTCTGAATTGTATCCTGTGTCCCCCTCCAGGCCAGCACAGCATCCCCTCAGTGACACCAGTGACAATGCCAGCCCTGGAGCAGCCTGCCCTGCTGTTCCTGGTACAGCCCCTGTGCCTGCTGTCACTCACCCTCTTGCTACAACTTGACAAGCCTCGTGTCAGCCTCTTCTAAACTTCTCTTTTGAGCTTACTTATGATGAGAATGGCATCAGAGATGCTGTCAAAAGCACTTGCAAGACAAGATATGTGACATCTACTGCCTCTCCTTTCTGTAAGACTGATGGTTGCCATAAATGGAAATAAATTTGCTTTAGCTCATTTAGTGCTCAGGCTTTTTATCACCAAGTGTGAGTTAGTCCATATTTGACTATTTGCTCCAGTATTTCCAGGGCATTGACATGAAGGGCATTGACATGAGGTTGGCCAGTTTTCTCCTTTGCCCTCACTTTTAAAGGCATCCCTTTACCAAGTCACAGTTTCACTCATCCTCTATCAAGTCTTACAGACAACTGACTACTCATGGCCCAGAGGTGCCATTAGCCAGGTCTTCAAGTATCTGAGGTCAAAGTATCGCTGCCAATTTGCAAATAATTAACTTCTACATGAACTCTTTCCTTGTTAGAGTCACCCATCTTTCCCACTGGTGCTGCTGGTGTTTGTGTTACCCACCCACATGCAACTGGTCTTTTGGGGAAGAGAAGTAGAAGCTAAAGACACTGAACACTTCCACAGAAAGGAGCACTATGAAAGCATTCCTGTTTCAGGAATTAGAGACCATAGAATCATAGAATGGCATTCCTGATGTGATTCACATTAGAATGTGGTTCCTGGTGTCCCTTGATAATCCCCTCTTGGCTTACACCTTGGCCCTTGCTTGCACCTGCATGTTGGGGCAATGCTTTGTACGTGCTTGGCTTGCCAGGTGTCCTCTACCTGGGCATTTCCCTTGTGTGCTGAGGATGGAAGACTGCAACAATTAAAGAATAAAAGGTTTTAGAGAGCAAATAAATGAGTCATGCCCTGGTACGTGTCACTGTAAGTAAAATAAAACAGTAAATCAGCAGATTTCATGGAAACAGCATGGGCCAGGCTTTGCTTGTGGAGCCAGCACAAGAGATTTGTGTATTCACAGATCCACATGGACATGGCCATCCCTGGCCCACCATGTCCCACCCCAGCTTGCAGGACTGATGAGGCCAATTTCTCACAGTGATGTTTCATTGAAAGGAGTCAGTTCAGAGTGAAAAAAACACTTTCCTGCAGCATAAATCAGCCCTACAGAAACTCAGTGCTCAGCCGTACCATTAATGCCTGAGCTGTTGTGCTGTTTTGAACTGGGTAGCAGGGACATCCCTAAGGCAGCACAGGGAGAGACGAGAGGAGGGTAACAGGAATGCCAGGGTGCAGCTATTTGACATAATTTTTGAAAAAGGCCAGTGGCTGCTCTCTGCCCCTCTGCCCACTATTTCTTCCTTCTCTTTGGCTGACCAAAAAGCACAAGCCAGCCATGTTTCATTAATAATGAAGAAAAATGGCTCTTTGTTGACAGAGCTGCCACTGAGCATCCCCAGGAGTTCCACGAGCAGCTCTGCTCAGGAAAGCTATGCTTGATTAAACTGAACCCTGGCTTCCAAAATACTAGAGCAAGGGCTGTTGTGGGACTTCATCCAATATAACTGAGTTTTATTTTTATTGCTCCTCATCTGTTTTCCCTGATTTTGATAAGGCCAGAGAGCACCTTGGCTTAGTAATCTCTGCTCTCAGCAGGAGGAGGAGAATCATGCTCTGAGTGACCTTACTGAGGTGCCTGTCATGTAAAAACCCTTCTGCCACAGGGAGTCCTGCCTGCACCCACTTTTTTCTCTCCTTCATGAATATTTATGGTGGCAAAGCTACATATTGCATGAATAAGAATGGAACTTTAAAATTACACAACGAGCAATTTCATATAGAATGAAGTTCCTTGGCAATTCTTCCATATAGTTATATCAGTAAGATTCATGCCTGTGCAATTCCCAGGGTGAAATCAATTTTTTTTTTTTTTTTTTTTTTTTTTAAGGAAGGGATAGAAGATTAATGTGATTCTCCACACACTTTCATCACCAGACTTTGCTGGTTTCCATTCTACTATAAAATGGTGATAGTGCCCTGCCACTCAATTTATATTTTCCTTTGCCTGCATATTGCTTTCCTCTTCCTGGGATCGTCAGTTTCACCTTCCCTTTTTGTGTTTCCTTTTTTATCTCACATCTAAGATCACTGTTTTGTCGTGAGACAGAAATATTTTTGGGTCTTCCTCAGAAATGCACCAATAATAGAGAAAAAATGGAGGAGCCAGTCAACGCTGTGGTAGGCGAGAGGAGTAAAGTAGGTTAGGCAGTTAGCATTCATCAAATATTTAGTGAGTGATACAAGCTGAGGCCAGCTGTACGGGATCTTGATATGTTTTCTCTTTGTACAACTTGATTAGCCCATCACACAGGTCCCTGCAGAGCACCCCAGCACTTACCCGTGGCCCTGACCTACATTTTGCACGGTGTGTGTGCCCATCTTTCCCCACATGACAAAGCCCCGTTTGGAAGAGGGTTTTGCTGTCATTTCAAGGCACTTGCAGCCATACACAAGCAGAAACCCGGCATCTGGCCCCTGCTCACCCTGGCCATGAAGTGAGCTGATGTTGTAGGTAAACATTCCTAAAATGGTCTCTGTGTTTCCTTTTTTCTTATTCAACCCTTTTTTCATCCTACTTTTTTCCTTCTTATAGCAGACACTGCTCTGGGAGAAGCCGGCATTTCCCACTGGTAAGATCAGCTGAGCTCACATAATTTCTCTAAGCCACAGCACTGGAAGGTTGGGTTTTGTCTTGTGCCGGGTTTTTTTCCCCAAAAAACACTAAGGATAAAAGATATTATCTGGTAATGTCATGGGAATGGTTTATCAATTCAAAAGGGCTTTAAGATTCCCAGGGAGATGAAGCCCTGTGGCACTATGCCACAGCAGGCTTTGTCATGCCACCCCCAGTGGGGTTTGCTGTGCCTGCGGGGCCAGGTCTCTCCTCACTCTGGGCTGTGTTACAGTGCAGGGGCTGTGCTTGTTCAGAACCCATAGACTCAAAGACCTGGGGCAAACTGCCTTGCCTCATCCCTTAAATCCCGCAGTGTGCCTTTCCACTGCCAGGCTCTTCTCCCCCAGCATCCTAGTGCAAGGTGTGCTGCTTTACTCAACAGTGGTTTGCTGGCACGTGGATTTGTCTTTCTTTACAGCGAGGCTGGGGCTCCTGACAGCTCCTGCAGCTTGTCTGTGTGCCCCTGTCCCGCCTGGCTCTGCTTCCTGCCAGGAACCCGCACACCTTTTTGGCTGCCGCAGCCCAGACTCGGGGGGTGCTGCTTAGCAGGCACCTGCCGAGTGCATCCCTTTGCTCTCATTTCTGTTTCTCAGGGTCTCTCTGTGCTGCAGCTCTCTGCCAGGCAGCTCCCTGCGTGTAGGGCAGAGCACAAAAACACCAGGCTGCGGGATAAGCAGCGAGGGTTCAGGAACGTGCTGCGATTTGCTAAAATTGCCTAATGAAGCCTTAGAGCAGCAACTACAGGCACTTGCAAAGCACGTAACAAAAGTAGCACCCTTAGGCAAATATAACCCTATTTTCTTCACATAATAATTAAAAGGGCAAATTTAGGAGAAAATAATAATCCCTGTCCACGGAAGACTTGCTTTTTCTCTTTTACTCCAGGCTAGAAATATCAATGGAGTTAAACATTTGTCAATGCTTGCACAAGCACAGCCAGAGCAAGAGAGCTGAGTAAAGGCAAACCTTTCCAAAAGAGAAGCCAGAGCCTGCTGTCGCTGGCAAGATGCAGAGTTCGAAGGAAATGAAGATGAGTGAGATTGCAAAACCGAGATGCCTGCACTTGCAAATTACTTGTAATGGCTCCAGAAACGACTTGCCTAGTGCTGTTGTTTTACCTTTTACCTACCACTAGGTATGCACCTCAGCTCATTAAAGGGTTGTATCGAGACATATAATTTGTTTACAGCTCGTTAATTGCCATTATAATAACAATAGCATGATACATGCGAAAGCACGCTGGCGTTTTGGTGGAAATATGCAGCAGAGCCTCCCGACGGCAGCTCATTGCTTGCCCAGAGCCCGCTTACAAAACACTATTTAGTCCTATTAGGAGTAATTTTGGGGGCAGGTTGGGGAGCACGAGTGTTCCCTTTGCCACAGACAGAACACACACAGTTTAAACTTGTTTCCTTCCTAATTGCGGGTGAGCAAAGAGCACAGGCAGTGTTCTTTCCATCTGGGTCATTTTGGGTTTGAGGAGAAGCTAATGAGGAAGCCAAGGAATTATAACATGAGGGTGGTTCTCTAACTTCTCTGTACCAAACGTGCAGCTGGAGAACCTCTTTTGCAGCAGGAGCAATGCCTGCTGCCAATGGCAGAAGATCCATTCCTCTGGGTACCAGCTCAGAGGTTACTGCTTTCCTTTGGGCACAGTCCTTAGGCTGACTCGGTGTGTGGGGGTGACAAAGGTGGTGAATCAGCTCAAAAAAAAAAAAAAAAAAAAAAAAAAAAAAAAAAAAAGACAGAAAGGAAAAAAAAAAAAAAGGAACTGTATTGCTGGCTGAACCTCAGGAGCTAATGGGAATTTGGCTTGCCTGATGTAGGGTGCAGATTTTGATTAGGATGCCTTGAATCCTGGTAGTGTCCTCCTCTGGCTTGGTGCTTCTTCTGAAAAAAAAAATCAGATCTCAGAATTTGGAAAGGGGCTTTGCACTTCTCTTAAGAAGAGTTTAAAAACTGCTGGGAAGTAAAAAGGATTCAAAGCTTTTACAAAATATAGAGATAATTATTTCTTCTGCCCAGCTTTGGTAAGTACAGGCAGGTTCTGACTGAGGGGCATAAAGGCTCTTTTTGGAATGGAGGCATTTTTCCTAGTAGTTTACTATTCTCTGAACTTGTCATGAAGCACAGAGCAATTGTCAGCAATGTGGCTCATAATACAAAAATATCTTGGATAAACTCTATCACAAGATTTTGTCTTTCAAACATTTTTCATTGCAGTGATCACTGTTTGCCAAGAAATAAAAGATATAAAGAGAAGAGGTTCTGCTTGGTTCTATAGTAGATCTAGAACAATTATTTTGTGGTTATAGAAAAACCCTTGCTGTTTTCACTGTGTATCTTAAGCAAAATTCTTTCTTGCAAGAGATTTTATGAGAAGCACAGGCTGTGCTATAAAATCATGATGTATTCTTCATTTAATCACAGGGAGCTGATATAAAATGCAGACACTGAAAGCAAGAGATGAAACCTCACGACTTTATGTGAACCCACTCTTGTGATGGAAGACAACTCCTGACTTGGGTTTTCACTGCAGCAATGTGTAAGTCCTGACAAACACTTTCAATTCATAGCATCTGCACAAGTTTCATGCTACAGCTTCAGAGCCAAGTAAACATCATATCACAGCAGTGGATTTCCCCATCCCCATGATATCAGCTCCTTAGCAGGGAATTTAGTGGCTGAATGCTTCAGTCTTGAGCCTGGCCCCTTTCTTGGTCATTTTTCTTAACCTGACTCCAATCCCAGGCTCTGTCTGGCTTTCCATGTACAGCAGAAATCAATTTCTGTTTTCCCTGGAGCCATCACTGGATCTGTATTTATGGCCAGGGCTGCCTTGCAGGGGGTTTCTGCAGCAAGGGGAGAGGCTGCCAACACTGACTGTGTCAGCCACAGCACATTGCCAAAAGCCTTGCAATGTGTGTTATGCGGAGGAAAGTCTTCAGCCCTCCTAGTCTGGTCTTGTGAGGATCCTAGCTGAACTTAGGTGTCTCTGCCTCGAAATGGTTGTCCTCTAGAAGAATCTATGGGGACACGGCAGAAGAGAGCAACTTCGTCTCTCTCTCAGAACTACCTGAGGTGCTCCAATTGCAAGGGATTTACAGCAGGATTTTTCTAGAAACAACTGGAAAAGGATTCCAAGACAGAGCTCACAAGGGCTCATCATCCCTCTCTCTATAAGCCAGATAAATAGGAACAACAACTTTTTTTTTTTTTTTTTTCTTTTTTTCTTTTTTTCTTTTTTTCTTTTTTTTCTTTTGCCTAGGATGTACCCCTGTGGCAGCATGAGTGGCCCTGGAGACATCTGATATATCTTGAGGAAGCCAGGTTTGACAAGGATTGCTTTCCCTGGCTTTTCAAAGTGGGAAATTTAGGCTCTACTGTGACCACATGTAGAAGTGTGCTTTTTGGAGCTGTCACAATCATTCAACACACTTGGATTTTGCTGTCACTTTGACTCTTTGCCCTGTGCTCACAAATGGGGTCTCCATGGAAGCTATTAGGCACCTTGCATCTTCCACTGGAGCAGACACCACATATTAGTTCAGAAGAGTCATCTTTGTTCCCTCACTTATGCCAAGCACACAGAGTCTTGATAGGAAACAAATTAAAATGTTGTCATCTCTACTGGACAGTTGCGGGGCGGGGGGTGTCTGTGTAATGTACCAAGGTTCCACTGTTCAGGGTGTGCTTTGTTACCTGGAATACATTAGTTACAGTTTCTTGGTCTACAGTATGGATCCAGCTGTTGTGTAACCCTGGAAAAACCTTCTGTTGTTACACAACATTGTTGGTATCACCCCCATCTCTGACATAACTGTGCAATCAGAGCTGTGCTGTGAGCACAAGTGTATTTGTACACCGCACATCCCTCTTCCTGTCCGACGGTGCGCAGACACATCAAACACCGCTCGCTTGTTTGGGCAAACAGGGAACAATCCCCTTCTTCCTGCAGACTCTGAGGGAATTGAGGTCAGAAGCTGAAGCGGGTTCGTCACAACGATGATTTTGGTTTGAACTGCACGGGTGGACACTGTTTTACTCACAGGAAGAACTACCAGCCCTTGCCCTGAAGTACCAAATGACCACAAGTGCCCTGCCCAAAATGAGCCTTGCAAATGGAAACATGGCTCCTGGAGCAGCTGTGTTTCCCACTCCTGACATTTTCTGTCTGGGATTCATAAACCCTGGGTCATTCCCATTTATGTCACATGAAGAGAGGAGAACACCCACTCCCGCTGGCCACACGCAAGCACTGCCCAACCTTTGTACCCGGGGTCAGCAGAGGTTTTGCCACGCAAGAGGTTTTGCTCCACCCAGAGAAGGAAATGAGTCAGGTGCCAATGTCCTGAGTGCCTGGGGTCACTGGTGCTGCCCGGGGCTGTGGGACAATGAGTGCCAGCTCTGCTGCAGCCTTCACTGGGGGTGGGAATGTGCAGACAGATAATGATGGGTTTCAAACTCATCAAGCTCAACACTTTTTTGTTTTTTAGGAGGGAAAAGGAAAAAAAAAAAAAAAGAAAAAAAAAAAAAGAGGAAACATCTAATTGATATACCTTCTTTGTGCACATGCTGTGGATGTGCACACAAGGAATGAAGAGCTGTGCACAGAGTGGGGCTGTGTCTACCCTGTTGCCAGAGGCTCCCAGCAGGCTCGGGGCTCTGGCACCAGTCACACAACCTGACAAAGCATTTCAGCTTCGTTGGAGCCCTTGGCTGCACATCACCAGAGCCCATCTCTGGTCACTGACATTGCTGTCTCTCTTTACAGCCACAGACCTCAAGCTGTGATCAGTATCTCCAGACAAAGACAAAGTGTGGACACAAGCATGTGGCAACACAACTCCTTATAAGGACCCTCAGAGAAGAGCAATAAAGATCAGAGCTCATCATTTTACAAACGTGTAGGGACCAGTCCTCATCCCAGAGCTCTTGCAGTGCCTCACAGGCAGTAGTGAAGGAGAGAAATCCCAGCAAATATCTCCTGACAGTGTTTAAGTCCTCAGCTCCCAGGCTAACTTATGCCTTTTGATTTCAGTGGAAGATCTGGCTTGAATGAAGCAGGACATAGTCACACTCCAAGTAGCACAGTGGTAGAGAAGATAGCAATCCTAAATCTCCTGAATCCCAGCCTTGTGCTCTTTCCTCCCAAGTTCATGACTGCTTAATCTTTGAGAAGCTTACACTAAGATTTTCATGTTTGTTTAAAGTTTTAAAACAAAACCTAATCACCTGCAGGCAATCCTACATGGCTTTTTTTTTTTCAGTCCCAGATGCAAAACAACACTAAACCTGCTCTGCAGATCTGCTGACACAGAAGAGATTAAATGCTATTTTGCTGGTCTTTTTAAACCCCTTATTGATTTTTTCCTGGGTTCATGTAGGGTTCACAAGTGAGAGTGTTAGTCCTTCGAGTACGACTGTCCGTTTTAAGTGCCATTTCCTGCATTAAAGGACAGGCTGCAAAAAGGGCAATATGGACAGAAATGCTGAAGGGCTTGCTCATGGCCCAGAGCCCCACCTGCTTCATTTGAGATATGTTTTTCACCTGACATAGTTAAAGCATCACAGAGGGTGGTGTGGAGGTCGCAGCCATTTTAACAATGCATGGTGTTATTGGCTTCAGAGCAATGAATCCAGAGCAATTTGCCTTCTGTGGGTGGCAGAGGGGAAGGACCTACTTCCCCTTGGACCTTCTGTCCCACCTTGGTTTGTAATTGCCTGATTTGCCTTAACACCAAGAGGTCAGACTCTGTCCCCAAAGTGCGGATACAGAGCCACTGCAGGAGCCACAGGGACCCTCTGGGCATCAAACCCCTGGGGGCCAGGGCCATGTTTTGAAGATGTGAGGGCAAGGCTCCCACTCAGAAACACCCACATGTGGCTGTCTGTGTCACTGTCTGGGAAAAAGGACCACCACAGAAAGGAGACCCAGGAGCTGAGCTTGAGTGTGGACATTGATCATCTGCACAGCGGGAGCATCAACCCTGATAACCCTGTCAGCCACATCTGCTGGAGGTGCTGCCTGGCTTCCAGGCCACCACTTGGCTCTTGGTCATGGCCTTGTCAGAAATCTCATTCTTTGAGATACAGCACAGAAACTGGAACAGCAAAGAGAAAGAGATTAACATACTGAAAGAAAAGATGCTGCACAAGGAGTTTCACTGGAAATTTCGGCATAATTGGGTGGTATCTGGTAGTATCACAAGGAAGTGAAAATGAAATGTTATTACAAGAGATGTTGGACAAGAGTGATTACACTTACAGTTGCCTGGGCTACAGGTTAAACATAGAAATGAAACAAGAAAATCGGGTATAGCTATAAACAACTCAGAGACTCAATAAATAAGGTCAGAAGGGACTGTCTGGCCCAATCCCTACCTAAAGCACAGCCAGCTTTAAAGTCAGAGTAAGCCTTTGTCAGTAGAGCTTTGCAGGACAGCCCTGCAGGAGACAGTTTGACCACCAACTCTGTGAAAGTTGTTTGCTGATGTTTAATTGGGATTTCCTTGTGCACAACTTCTGTTTGGTGCCCCTCATCCTTTCACTGTGCACTTCCACAGTGAGTCTGGTTCTGTATTTCCTGCAAGGTAGTGTCAGACAGCACTGAGGTCTCCTTTCAGCCTTCTCTTCCTCAGGCTGGACAAACCCAGCTCTCCTGTCCTCTCCTTGTATGTCACATCCTTCTGTTGGACCTGCTCTGGCACCAAGGACCCAACAACTGCACACATCACACTTACATGTGGCCTCACAAATGCTTCATGTTTTCTTTCAGAGAGGCTGAAGATTGGTTTGGTTTGGTTATAATCTAGGTTCCCTAAATGTAAGAGGTCTTCCTTTTCCTGCTAAAATACGCTACTGACTGATGCTGGGCATATAATACTCAGAAGGATCCTCCAGCTGATTCCACCTGGCCACTCCCTTCTTTTTAGCTGGTTTCTAATTGTCAGAGCAGGGAGGCTCCTAAACAACCTTTTATTGAGAGAAGTATGACAAAATCCAGCCTAATTACCACTCTAGCAGAGCTAGGGCAGTCTGGAACAGAAGTCTGCACTGAGCTGTGGGTGATGGAAGAGGTTGCAAGCCTTGCACAAGGGGTCCCATGATGTCTCTTAAGCCTTTACATTCCTCTTCACCATTTTAAAAAACAAAACCTGTGCTCATCATCACCTCCGTGCCTGCAAAGCAAAGCACAGCCTGCGGCAGCGATCTCAGGCCACTCTGCTTTGGTGCCACTCCTCTTTCCCTCCAAATATGCGGAGTCCCGCCAGGCAAGCCAGGCAGCTTCTCCCATCCCGCTTTCCTTGCCCCTCCAGGCACGGGCGCAGCTCCACATGCAGCCTCTCTTCCACATGGCTCATTTCCCCGCCATGCTCTGACTTACATCTTTTTTTTTTTTTTCTTTTCCTTTTGTAACAAACTCCACCTTGGCTCTGCCAGAGTGGCACAGGCCTCAGCCCAGCAGGGTGCGTGGTCCCATTTTCTGCACACATTTCCTCCGTGCACTGGGAAAACCTTGCAGTGAAAGCAGACCAGGATTGAAGGCTGAGCTGGCTTTTATTCTGATAAGTAATCAGGTCGCATAAATGCTGTTAGCCGTGATCAGTTGCAGGATCTCTGCCGGCAAATCCTTCAGCAAGGAGGGCAAACCCTTCGGTGCTCAGCTCCACGGCAGAGCCAGAGCTTTGAGCGTTCCTTGGCCAAGTCCTATCGCATTTGAGGCGAACACATTTGCCTCTGGGCAGGGAGGCAGGGGCGAGCAGGGCAGGGGCTCTGCAGCCAGCTTTGCAAAGCCTGGCTTGTTCCCCTGTACCCTTCCCCCAGGACTCTCAGCCTCCATCCATCCATCCATCCATCCATCCATCCATCCATCCATCCATCCCTGTGGGTCAGAGGCAAGCTGGGGCACGTGGCCAGGCTCTGGAGCAGGAGCCAGGGCACACCAGCAGTGCTCAGCCTCAGGATGTTTCCCTTTGAACAGCTTGACAGCAAAAGCTTTCATCCTGGAGAAGACTGACTTGCGTCTGCCGCTCGTCCGCCTGTCTCAGTGGGATTTGCACAGCAGTGGCTAAAGCCTGGCTTTGGCTTTAAGGTCAAAGGAGTGCTAGAGTGGAGTGGATCTGCCGAGGTGGCCTCGCCCCAGCTTCAATCCCCTGCCTGAAAGGTCTCACAAGACAGCCCCAGATATAGGGGATGCCTTATGGCTGAATTGCACCTTGGCAAAGCTGCTTAGTGTTCATCCTTCGGGGCCAGTTGCTGGCTATCGCACAGAGCAGGGGCAATTCATGAGGCAGAAAAGGCATCTTTTGAAAATAAAGTGGTTTGGGTTTTTTTCCCCCTCCAAGAAGCCTGCAAGGCAGAGTGACAGCATGCATGAAGAGAACGTTTATGCAGACGAGCAGCGTGGCCTATTTAAGAGCAAAGTGAAAGAGCAATTATTCTGCAGCTCCATTCTGATGTTAGCCAAAAATAAAAAACGTTGGGACTTGGCAAAAGGACCACACACAGCCAAGGAAGCAGCATTGGCAGTGGGGGGTTACACTGGCAAAGGGACCCTGAGTGGGAAGCAAATGAATGCTGGGGCTCCCACTCACAAAATCCAGGGTTTGCAGGAGCAATTGCCATGAGTAAGAGCATTAAAACCCCTCTGCGAGGCAGGCTGGAGGCAGTAGGGAATAAAGCCAATTACTGTTGTACTCATTTCCCCATCCAGGAAGTCAGGGCTAACTCTGCCCTCTGTTTCTGGCCAGCTGAGCCTGCACAGCCAACACTGCACCTCAGACAAGGCACGTGGCAAAGCTGCCCATAAGTCCTATAGGCACAATCCAGCACTTCTTAGGAAAAGATTTTTTTCTGCCTTTGCAGAAGCCACCACCAATTTATGGTAAGAGGGAGCTGTCAGTTTCACCTACAAAACAGCTATTTTCTCGTTTTTCACTTTGACCTTTAAAGGAGCTTTTATTTATCCTGATTTCAGAGAGGGCAAGAGGAGACTGAGCTGAAGGGACAAGGGCACCTGATTTGTTATACAGGTTTCTGAGCAGAAACTTCACCAAGATGAGCAAGAACAGCTCACAGAGGCAAAATACCTGAGAGTTTCAGCACAAGTGGCCCTTCATCCCCACTTACACCCTCCACTCTCTGCAGTGGTGATGTACAGTGAAATTCCCTGATCCTGTGCATCTGAAAAGTGACTCTTAAAAATGGACCTGCACTTGTGAACTTTGAGGCCCTCAGAAGCAGATTCCCAGAGTACCCTGCTAAATAGCTCCCAGATAGTTAAAAGTTAGCTCTCCCGAAATCCAGGGTAGCAACTCTGCTCTCCTTTTTTCTCATTACACTGAGAAACAAACTCAACCATTTTATGATCATGTGTGGCCCACCATCACATCCGCCACGAGTGTTTCATGCCCCTTGGGGCAGAGGGGTCAGCCCCATCCCACAGCCATCAAACAGGCCAGATTCAGGAGCATGGATGTAACCCTGGGCTCCTGACACCAGTTGGACACATTTCTCCCAGAGCAAATGCCTGCTGCAGATGAGAGAATTTAACCTTTCAGCTTCACACTGCTGTTTACAATCAGTGCAATGGGGGACAAAAGCTTCTCTGTGTCTCATGGAGCCATGGAAGTAATTATAAAGAGAATTCTTAAGTGCTCAGATAACTTGAATCTTAAGACCTGTCTACATAGTGTAGCTACCTCCTTGAGTCATGGTCTGTAAGGAAAAGAAGGAAAAAAGCCCCATGCCACAAACATCCCCACAACTGGATACTGGGAGAATAGGACAGCTTTCCCTCTGAGAAGGACAGGGAATGATGCACATGGCTGCATTCACCCTTTCTCCAGGAACATGTTTAGAGCAAAGGAAAAAGCACTAGAAAGAGAAGGGGAGTGCACAGCACCAGAGGCAGACAGGAGCCCCATCAGAAGCAGTGGTGTCAAGCTTGGCTATCAGACTCCAGCAGGTGTGCCTCCATTTGGATGCAATTCTATTTGTAGGTAGTATGACTGAGGAAAAACTTGATAAAAGTAGATAAAATTGGTAATCAGTGGACAGTTGATAATTTTGTCCATTGGTCCCCTATAAAGGGTGTGCAGCAAGGCCTCCTTCATCTGCCTGCCCCTGGGTCTCTCACTGCCACCAGAGCCACCCACAGCTACTTGTGGCAGCAATGCAGAGATAGGAAATAAGGTCCAAGACATACAGGAGACATCCACATGCCTGGAGGGGCAGCTGAAGGCCTGCTGGGAGCTTCCTCTAATGATGCTAGACATCTATACCTGGACTACCTTAATCCAGACCCTGTCTACAACAATAAAAGAGCATTAAGTAGGACAGGAGGAGACAGCAGCTTATCAAAGAATTGCAATGATAAATGTCAAAGGGGAGTGTCCTATAGTTCTCGCTTTGCCTGCCTAAAGAGGACATTTGTATCAGTGGTGGGAATGACAGGCCTGTCATTAGACCTCCAAGACCTGGCAGCACTGGCTGGATTGGGGCATGAGATGAAGACATATTCCCACCTCAGCAGCATTCACTGGGAGCTGCTGGAGACACAGAATCAGAATATTCCGACTTGGAAGGGATCCACAAGAATCATCGAGACACACAAGCAAAAGCCTTGAAGGTGGGGACAGGGAAGGAGTGAACCTTGTTCCTTGGCTTGTGATTTGTCTGCATTAATCTGGAAGCTTTTTGCTGCTGTTTTAGTTTCAGCTGTCACTTCAGCATGAAGAGGTGACATTTTAGAGGAAAGGAGAATCACTCTCAGACTGCTTTCAAATCACAAGTTGTAGGGTTTTTTAAAATGGAAAAAAGAGTGAAGCCTGCCCGGGAAGGACAGCCTCAACCCCTAATGCTGGTGGTGGCTTCAGAGGTCCTTTGGCCCAAGAGATGCCCCAAGTATCTCAGGGAGGACAAGGAGGCAGTTTCCAGGCAGAGGAAGCAGGACAAGAGCACTGCTGAGCTACTGAGGTCCACCTGTTGTGCTGGGTGAGATTTCCATCAGTGCTTGTGTCCAAGCCTCGTGCTTCTCCTGGGCTGTAGCACAGCCAAGCTTAGCCCTGCTTTGGCCCTTGGGCAGCAGAAGGATCCAGAACACACCTGCACTTCCATCATGTGCCACGCCAGTCTAGAGCTCAGCCACCCTCCTGCCACCCACTGAGCTCCAGTGACCACCTCACCTAAGCCTGAGTTTCCACTTAAATTCCACAAGGGACAGAGGGACAGAAACCACAGTGACTGTCCAGTGCCCCATGTCCTGGACACATGCAGGCCTTGTCTCCTCACTGCAGCTGATGCTCCCCATGGGTTGAAGACAAGGGCAATCTGCTCGATGCTCAGAAGAAACTGAATCTGGAGAGAGTTTGTCTCCAACTAAATTGTGTGAACTTTTAAAGCCCTTTGAGCTGAAACATGGCATTATCCAAACAGAACATGATGCTATAATAAACAACACAGAATGAAAATACATTAACTAATTAAAAGTGAAATAACTTACAGCCAGTGAAACCCAAAACAAAAGGATAGAGCAAGGTCATTGTGGACACACTGAGGTAGACAAACAGCAGCATATGAGACTCACAAGGAGATGAAATGGAGGAAAACCGCAGGAAAATGGCATAACCAGGGAAGAGAAAGTATTGTCCAACTCACCCAGCAGTGAGCCTGGAAGCAGGGATTTTGTGGCTGATCCCATTACCTCTCTGTGAGAGAAGTGAGGCAAGAACATGGGAGTGGTAGCACAGTGTGCTTTGTGGCCAAAAATTAGATGAGACACAAAAGAAGCAGCACAATGGAAGTTGAGATGAAGGGGGAAATGACCTTTTTTTCGTTTGGATAAGTGTGCCCAGCTGAGCCCAGGTTGCTCCTCACAGGTGCTATTGCACACCCCACTGGTGAGAGCTCAGCCATAATCACTCTGCTCTCCACAGATAAAACAAAGGGCAGGCAAGGCCCTGGACTGGCAACAAGGAGCCTGTAGGATTAGAAAGTCTCTGGAAATAAACAAACTGCCACTCAGTGCATTTGCATTCATATTTGTGAGGCAGCACCACAGGATTATTGCTGCTCCTTTTCTCAGGGAGGGAAAAACGACATCTTAAACCCCAAGTGGTGACAAGTGCAGGCAAGTGAGTTTTGAGCTGAGACTACAGTATCTGTAAATTAGAGAAATCTATTTTGCTTTCTTTGATAAAGCAACTGCAGTCTGAGGCCAAATCTGCCCTCTTTCACCTGTCCCTGCTGCCTCAGGCACACGATGTAATTCCTTATTTTAATAGGTCTCCAGTGAGCAGTGAGATCCATAACCACACAGTTTGATGGCTCCCACACTGCTGCAAGAACACTCATCTACAAGTGTGGCTGCAAAGCCCCGTCTGCTTCACTGGAGGGCCCCAGCCGGCCCAGCCAGCACCAGGTTCCTTTGCCTCTCCATTCCTTGTGTGACAGAGATCAGCTCCACAGGACCTGGGACTGAATTTGAGCCTGAAATAAACAATATTGAGTGACTCTATTAGCTACATTTTAGTCCGAGTCCTTCCATCATTTCTTCCCTCTCCCCACCTGTGTTCTGCCTTCTGCAAATTGGGTGACCTCCCTCTTGATTTACCACCCACCTTTTTTCAGCCCACAGATGATACAGAACCAGTAAGAAGGAAACCTTGACTTACCTGGGAGGGGTTTTGAGACAGCACATTGCAGAAGGGACCTCATCCAAGACAGAGAGATGCTTGCTGGGGATGCAGGACACTGAGGCTGCCCCACGAGGGACCTCAGCCTCCCCACAGCCCCCAGAGATCCAGCAGGGGACACAGGTCCATCAACAGCCCCAGACCAAGAGCAGCAGTGGGGCAGGCCCGAGGTCTGGGCAGGAGCACCGGGAGAGGGGAGCACCCAAAACACAGCCCTGACCCACCTGGGAAGAGCTGGCAGCGCTCAGCCGGGATGGGGCACATGGACAGCACCAAAACCCCTGGCTGAGATAAACTGGGCCCAGGGGAGACTGGGCAGGCTCATTAGAGCCCATTAGTGCTCCCAAGGTTTGTCTGTTCCCTTTGCATCGGCTTTGGCCGGTTTTCCCCCGGTGCTTTTCCCGCTGGGTGCAGCAGCTGCAGAGGCTCCCCCGCCGCCAGCCCTCCTGCCCTGGCCGCCTTCAAACCCTCACCTTCCCCTCTGTCAAAGGCACGGCCAGCTGTAAAAATAATATCCTGGCAGGGATGGAACAATACGGCACAATATGCAAACACCTAAGCGGAGCAAAGCGAGGCTGTGCGCGGCTCGGGGGAGAGAGAGAGCGTTTGAAGCAAAATTAATTTTGTTTAATTTTATTAAAGAACTGAAGGCGCTTCCCAGCTTTTAAGTGGCAACAGGAGGAGCCTGGCATGTCCCTCCATCAGAGACAGACGGGAAGAGCTCAGGGACCAAAGGGAAGAGAGCATATGGAATGTGTTACACATGTCTGTCATTGAAGTAAGGAGCTTTAAAGAGTTCAGAAGGAAACGAGATACATTTCCAAACAAAAAAAGGCTGAAAAATACAGGGTGAGTGACAATGCCCAGTGGGGAGGGGAGAGGGCTCCCCTTGCCTTCCCTCTGACTGAGAAAGCCTGGAGCACTAAAGGCTTTTGAATATCGAAGTTGTCTAAAACTGGTTAAAGATGTGCACTGAAAGATGAAACTTTAGGGCATTAATCAAGAATGCATTTTGGGGAAATTAAAAAAGTAAAGGCCCAAACAAATGGTTAAACTTTCTAGAAGCCCACACTCTGGCTATACACACCACTGGAAATGTCAGGCTGGCTTGACCTACTGCGTCCCAACCTAGGCTCTCCTTGCTTGCAAGAGGACCACCCGCCAGGTGCTCTTAAAACAGGTCAAAAGGCAGAAACAATTGAAGTTTGTAAATTAAGCTTCTGCAGCACGGACCACCAGCAGGCAGTTGTGGTCTCCCCGTGGCTCCTGATGGCAGCACCCACTCTTCTGCCAGCAGGAGCAGCAGGATGCTCCCCTCCCCACCCCTGTGCAAATCAAAACCTGCTCTGAAGTGCTGTGGATGTCACCTGCCACTGGCCAGGAGGTGGCATCCCCCTGCCTGGGGGGCTCCCAGGTGCTCTGGAAAGAACAGGGAGGTGAGGGCAGATCACCAGCTAAATGCAGGTTGAGATGTAACCTACAAGCCACAGGATGGTCCCTGCTGAAGTGAACTGAACCCCTCCTGCTTCTACTTCTTTGTTGATGGGGCTGTTGGTGCAAATGAAAACACAGCTCACACAGGTGCCTGAAAAAGCTTCAGAAATTGAACATCAGCTTTCTCTTTCTTCAAGCTCCTGTGCCAGGTTTTGGGCAGCAGTCCCTGCATCCTGAGCCTCAAGGCAGAGTGCTGATCAGGGCATGAGTGCCCTGCTCCTGCCAGGTCTGCACTGGGCAGGGAAGCACAGCACCTTCCCACCAGTTGTCCCATGCAGGCATCAGCATTAGGAACCATCTGCCAATAGACAGCAATAAAAGCATTGTAGTATTCCCTTCCACAGTCAAGAACAAAACTTAGGAAAGTGCTGTTGTTAGTCTCCAGCAACTTGGCTAGACATCTCTGGCTTGGACAAAGTGACAGCTTTGTCACCTCAGGGCAGCTGCTCTCCCCAGTGGTGCTGGAGGCACAACAGCCTTTGGGAATAAAGCTTTAGTTGTAGAGTATCCAAGCACATTTGCTTTCCTGTCTTAACTCTGAATTAACATCCTGTTCTTTGCCTCCTCCAACTAAGAACATGCTAGAAATGGGATATCCTCCTCAGAAAGGAAGAAAAATGTGTTTTCAGTGCACAGTGCAAAGTCCCAGCTCTCATTTAGTTGCCTTTGCAATGGCAGGCACTGGCACAGGCTCAGACATAGCTGCCCTCTTGCACTGGTTATTGTATTTTGAATTAGCAAGTTGTACTATCACTTAGGAGTTTCCCAATCACAGATCAAAGCATTTCAAATGCCCCTCCATGTCCTTCATAACAATGTTTAAGCCATGAACCATAACATTACAGTGTCTGACACCTTCATCATGTGCATGGTTTTAGCACACCTGGGAAAGAGACTTAGAAAGGCTAACCAGGGCAAAAGTGAGATGAAAAGAAAAACCCTGGCAAAAATATAAATGAGAAATGGAAAAAAAATCCAAGGGACACAACACCCAGAAGAGTGTCTTAGCTATCTCTGTGTAGCCATAACAATTATGAACACTGTAAGGTTTTGAATGTATTGTTTTAGTCTGTCCCATGTCCACATAACTCAGCCCTATGCAGATTGCTAGAAGGGCTCATCTCTGCTGTGTCTGATCTGGCCAACTGCACTGTGGTGACATGCAGAATTCAGCTGGTTTTGTACCAAATTGATGCAGTTGCTCTTTGAAGTTCAGTGTTATGAAATTGATCTGAGCTGCGGTAAGGAATCAAGTGATGTGTGGAAATTGTCTCACCCCAATGCCTGTTCCTAGTTTTTCTGGTGCTGCTGCTGCTTTCCCCTGCCCTCCTCTCCTCATGTTACTGCTCTTTTAATCTATGATCTTTATTTTGTACGCTGACAGAGGCCAGGATTTACATGCCTGGTTTGAAATACCCAGGAGTCCTTGTCAAGATGACCCTCAGAGCCCATCTGGTCTTAAAGGAGCAATTAAAGTAAGTCCCATGATGTTCTCCTCCAGAAGTCTTGTGAGTGTTAAGCTGTCTGCTCTTTTGCTGGGGCATGTACATATTCTGCAAAAAACATTTTAAAGAAAGGAAAGGAGCATTCTGATAGTAACACAATTACTTTTATACAGTGTATTTACTCAGCCTAGACATGTCATCAGTTTCAAATCTTAGTTTCGGTCAAAACAAGAAAAAATCTGAAGATGTTGAAATGGCATCAAACTACAAATTATGTAAAACAAGAATATTTCAATGTAGTATTTTATTAAATAAATAGTATTTTATTATGTATTGCATCATTTTTTCCCAAGAAGTTCCTAAGCAGTATCTTAATACCAAAGCTAAGTGGCAAGTAAGTTTTTAATGCAACAATCCCCATCTTTCTGTAGTCCCACCAAAGACCATTGGTAGGAGTTAATTCTTATCTTTGTATCCATCTTCAACACCCTCTGCCTCAGGAAAAAAGCATACTTTAAAAGTCAATTTAAAATGGACATTTTAGATCAGAGGAAAGTTCTAAGATGAATGCACAAGTGGTTAAGATACAACTTTCCTTTCAACAAGTTCAGCACTTTTTCAGCCTATGCTTTTGTACCTTGTATTATTGACTCATTCATATAACAGTGACCCTGTACACCAGTCAGGGAACACATATCAATATTAAAAATAATAGTTTTATTATGTTCTGTCTCTTGGGCAAAATGTTCCCGAGCATGAGATATTCCAGATAAATGTCTGATCTGTGGACCTTCAGGCTAAGTAGAGAGAGATAAGTAAGAGACATTATCCTCAAAGATAACCAGACTGCCTCAGGAATTACTGCTAGGGAAAAAAAAAAAAAAAAAAAAAAAAAAAAAAAAAAAAAAAAAAAAGCGCTTCACAGCGCTCATAAAGCAATTCTCATTGTATGAATGCAAGTATCTAAAACCATTTTAATCCTCAATAGTTCTTAAGACACAGCTTTCACATCTGGCTGCAATTCTCTGGATCTTCAATATTCGTTATGACACCTGGGCTATTTTAGCTCTGGTATGGGTTGGCAGGGACCTTTAAAGGTCATCTAGTCCAACCTCCCTGCAATGGGTAGGGATGCCTTCCACTAGATCAGGTTGCTCAGAGCCCTACCCAATCTGATTTTGAATGTTTCCTGGGATGGGGCACCTACCTCCTCTCTGGGCATCCCATGCCAATGTTTTATCACCCACAGAGTAACAAATTTCCTTCTTATATCTAATCTAAATAATCCTTCATTTAGTTAAAACCACCTTCCTGGTTAGGCACCCTTTAAGTATCAGAGGCCACAAAGGTCTCCCCAGAGCCTTCTTTTCTCCAGGCTGACCACCACAGCTTTTCCAGCCTTCCCTCAGAGGAGAGGTGCTCCAGCCCCTTGATAATCTTTCATGGCCCTTCTCTGGACTCACTCTAGCAGATCCACATCCTTCTTAAGTGAGGGAGCTGTCCCAGAGCTGGACATAGTACTCCAGCTGGGATCTCACCAGAGAGCAGTAGAGGGGGAGAATCACCTCCCTCAATCTGCTGGCCTCACAGTTACCAGACTTTATTTTTTTGAGAGGTAACAAGCAGTATGCTCATTATGTGAGAAAATACATAAACATGAGAAAACTCAGCAGAAACGAGCATTACAAAATCACAAATCAAAGCTTACCTGGATGGCATGAAGGTGCTAAAACCAAGTTAAACTGAAGCATCTGAGATTACCTCAGTTGTTAAAGAATGGTGCCAATAACACCAAGGTCGTGGGGGGTTTGATTACTTAAGAGCTGGACTCAATGATCCTTGTGGGACCTTTCCAACTCAGAAAATCCTGTGATTTCTGCGATCTTAAGTGGTACCTCAGAAATTCCCATCTATTCCACTGGTGGAGCTATGCTGCCACCTATTGTGAGGATGAACCTGACACTTGTTATTTTGCTAGGCAACGTTTGCAATAATTACCACTCGTCTTTCTCTTTTTGGTATTAGAAGTACTGTCTTCTGAAATATCTGCTACTGATCAAGATAAATGAGAGGTGAGAGGCTGCAGGCATAGGTGGCCTTTCAGGCGGACCAAATACAGGTGTTCACACATTCTGATCTCTAATCTACCACAACAGAGTTTAGGGAAACATGGGACTGCCGCTCTCAGCTCAAAAGCTGGTCCAAAATGAGAATTCTGCCTCTCTGCTCCCATCAGTGGTCGAGGAATGCAGCCATGGGCAGAGAGGCAACGTGTTCCCCTGGCATAATGCTTTGAGATGTGCTTTTCCTTCCTCCCCCCTGCAAAGAGCACAGGACTATGGGTTAGTTCTACAAAACTGAGACAGCACTTGAGCTACTCTAAACTCATGACTGTGCCTTTAGGACACATCTTCTTCCCCCCAGGAGCAAGGCATGTGGCCTGTATATATATTGTGCCTGACTCCAGCAGCTGCCCTTACCAGCCCTGAGCAAGGAGCTCTGTTGCCCAAAGCTAATTTTTCTGTGCACAGAATTTAGGAAAACTTATTCAGGAGAGCAGCCTCAGGAGGCCCAGGACAGCACACCGCCAGAGGCTTACACCATGAGCAAAGCTGAAACAAACTACAATAGCACTTCCACCTCTCTACAACTGAAGTAGCTTGGCACAGGTCAAGTTTTGCAGTTCCCAATGTACCTTTCCCCACCTTTTTACTTCCCCTCTGCCTTGGCACAACACAGAGATGCTCTGTTCCTTCACCTCTCCAGTAGTATCCACTCAGCCAAGACCTGGGCACCAGGGCATCCCTGCAATTTTAGGGTCACTTAGGAGTCACTCCTGGACAGCCTGGATAGCTGCTCAGGCCAACCAACTAGTAGGATTTTCTCATTTATCTTTCGGGCATTCAGCAGCTTCCAAGGCATCCAATGGGAGAGAGAATCACTAGAGGTGCAGCTGGAGTGAAATCTGGTTGCACAGACAGCAGTGGTGCAGCCAGGGAGGACAGCCAGGTACCAGTGCAGTCAGCTCTCCAGCAAAACAAACCCCAGAAGCGTGAGGTGTTTCTGCTGTTGCTGTGCCACAGAGTATGTATGTGTTTTTACACTTCTGAATTGAGTCCAGCCAGGATCCGTCCAAGTCAGGGCTGCTTGCAGCAGAGGTAAACAAGTATACCAGCAACTCAAGATGGCACTGTAAGTAGCAGATGGTATTTTCAGAGTAGTATCACAATTTACAAACTCCTTGGACAGGTGTTTGCACTCCCTTGAGTCCAAGGAAGGGACACAGGGCACTTGCAGCAATGGAAGCTGAAGTGAATGAAGTGATTGTGTCTGTGTGACTCCTGGGTTCAGTACCCCACCACAATTAGGGGAATTGTCCTGAAAAAGAAAGGTTGGCTTCATGGGCAACTTTCGGCCTCCTCAATACCTGAACTGGTCTCTCCAGAAGTAGGTCGCTCTGGGCAGTAATCTGGGATAAAAATTCAAGATCATCTATGGAGCCAAGTGCCACAGACTAACTGCAGCCAACAGTAGGAATTAGAAATACTCTGCTGTAGAGTGAGATGGGAGTCCTCAGTACCCTTCTCTTCCTAAGTACAACCCAAGCACATCCACACACTGCATTCCCATCAGACCCTTCGACTGCCCTGCACTCAGGCAAATTTTTCTAAGCTTCTTCCCTACTCCCAGCAACTCTTGTTGCCCTTCCATTTATTTTAGAAATAGAAGATCTCACTTTCTGGTCACTACGTGACTAGGACACACATAATTTGTATGGCAGTAAAAAAACCCAAAAACATGTTCAACCTGAATTTTAGTCCAAATCCAGCAGCCATCAGGTTAAGGATAGGCTTACCTGTTCTGAACGGGCTGAAGTCCAAGTCCTGGGTCTATCACGCAAGGACAACCTATTACTACCAGGAGATCTCCTATTATCTTAAAGAAGTTTAAATTGAGATACAGTATCTTGACTACAGACACAAGACTGACTTCAGTTTAAGTCAAATACTCTCGCGCCTTTGTCTCAAAAGTGACAAATCCCAACCAAAACCCTCCATGATCCCATCCCTATACCCAGCAGCAGTCATTCATCATTCTCAGTGATAAAGGACAGTACATGCAAACAGGTACTTTTTTTTCTTTTTTTTTATTGCTGTTAATTCAAGGAAAAAGGTTGCATAAAATCCAATCTCTTCTAGAAATATAAGTGACCTTTCCAGTACATTTCAAATATCAAAGTATATGGTAAACATACAAATAAAGAGAAGGTAACATACCTCCTATTTACAGTACAGTATTTTAAATCATAAAATAAGTTCCATAAAGTACAACTGGCAGGTAATTCACAATACAAGTCCATTGGTGGTTTAACACCCTCACTTCAACTCAAACGCAGTTCATTCATTTCAAGTGGTCCAAAAATACCCAGATCAAATAAAAATTTTAATCAAAATAATTTTCATTTACTACTTAAACTTTTTTTTTTTTTTTTTAAATTAAAGCTTTCATCTACCTCCCTCCCCTTCCCACACCCTCCCCCCCTCCCCCCCAAGAAAAAAGTTTCAAAATGTACACTGGTGCTATAAATATAAATGCTACCTATGAAGAAATGTAGTAATCAAGCTTTTTTTTTTTAACTTCAAGTTTTTTGTTTGTTTAGCAATTTATTAGACGGTTGAACCAAAGATTGATTTTTATTTCATCCCTCTACTGGACACTGGGTCTGATTTTAAGAAAAAAAACATTTCTGCCATGAACTGTGAGGAATGCCAAACCCTATGGATATACAGTGGTAGTTGTTCATCGGTGTTGAATGCAGCAGTCAAAAAACACACTCGTCTTCCAGATAACCTCAGTGCACTTTAGGAAATCAAATATTACCTGGAAGCAATTTAGTACATATATTGGCTTTTAAAAATAAAATAAAAAATACAGCAGCATTAAACTTACTTACTCATGATACTGACATGTTTAATACCATCTTAACACTCATTTCAGTCTTTCACATTATACCGTAATTACGCATAGTGGTAAATTGTTATAAAATAGTGACTTTTCTATTTGGTAGACAGGTTCTAATACTAATACCTGACTATTTTGTAGAAAACCATAGCTTTTGTTCAGTTTGAAATAAAACATTTACATTCTAAGTACAATGCAACACTGTAATAGTTTAGGAAAAAAATATTCAATCAAGTAATGTTCATTCTGTGTTGACACGATGTAGAATAGCTTTAAAAAAGGAAAAAATGCTGTCAACTTTCATTACAAATGCAAACACACTGAGTACAACATTCATACCATTTTTTTCACCTTTGTTGCTGAACATACAGGCTAAAAAGCTACAAGGGAAGAAAAATCTGTCAGTTTAAGCTCGTTCATTTTTCTACATCTGTTCCAGTCCACACAGTTTCAGCCCCTTCCTGCTCTATGTATTTTCATTTGTTTGGGCCTCTCAAGAGCTGCGTATCTGTATTATTACCAGGTATAATACACATACAGTATAGTGTTTTCCTTTGGACTCTGCTAATAGGATGTTTGAACATCTCCCCTCAATTCATGAGCATTAAATTTAGATTATGGGCAGGGTCTGTATGAACTGCTAAACACTCATGCAAGTCCAACGAATCCACGTGGACAACCAGGGAAAGAAAAGAAAACAGCAGCATAAGGAGAAAAGGAAGGGAGGGAAGAAGATTGTGGTGGGGAACATGACCAAGTTTCTTCTTTCACCATATGGCTGCTCCACCAGTGACGTCAGAGGTCAGAGGAATTTATTTTGTTTTTTAAACTGCAGTAAACATTGCACATGTCTCAAGTCTTCAGTGCAAAAGCATGGTTCGAATGCTCTGTCTGATTGTTTGGCTGTGTGTGTGAATTACATGCATTACGCAAGCCTCTTGTAGAACCAGGAGGAGACCAGGGACTCAGCTTTCTTCTTTTGTACGGAACAGAGGTGCAAAAGCAATGAAAAATTCCAAAAGAATATAAAACCGGGAATGTCCCAAAACACAAGACCAACCTCCCCCTCCCACACACACTTTCCCCAAATTTCCCAAGCTTCAGTTTAAGTAGGCAATGTTTACTTGTTTCAGTCTGCAGAATCCAAGGTATCATTGGAAGGGGGAGGGGGAGGTGCGTATCTCAGTCTGTAAGTGCCTAAAACAGGAAAGAGAACTACTAAGTCACTGCTCACAATTAAAATGGATTACAAAACCACTACAAGGTATCAAAATGGACATGCTCTTCAAAAGGCACTATCATCCTCCAGTCCTTTTAAAGTAGGTCCTCAGATTTTATCCTATTTTCTTTCATCCTCTTGCTAGTACTGTAAGTTTAAAATAAAGATACAGAGTGTAGATATAGGACTTGAGCTCTACCGGAAAAATGAAAAGAAAAGATGGTCCCATCAAGGTTCATCTTTCCTGTTCTGGTCCAATCAAACTACTAAAGTCGGAATGGGAACAAGGACAGGAATCAAAAATAGCTTGTGCTCGAGGCAAACCCTGCATCTTCCCCACTCTTCTGGACACAGAGAGAAACGGAAGCTACTTCTTTTATATTTAGTTCCAATCGCTTTCTGCCTTTTTGCTGCAACTCATCTGAAAAGTTAAATGTATTGCATGACGGGGCACAGAAGGATGGCTGATTGTGCAAAAGTAAGCCCTAGAAAATGTTAAATATCAAATGGCCAGTCTATTGGTTTTTCTCTCAATTCTCAGAAGTTTTAGGAATCCAAGGTCATATCATAGACAATAATTGATATCTTTCCCTTTTTGCCAATGAATTCTCTCCAAAAGCACCCACTGAATGGGAACGGGAAAACTGAAACAACATGCAAGTCTCAACATAATGCCAAAACCAAACCAGTGAAAAAAGAATGACAATTTAGGACTGGTACCATCTGACTTTCCGGCTCTGAGCCCATTTTCAACTCCACGCTGTGAACCCCGTTCCCTCGCACTGTTCTACAAGATTTTCAGGCAGAGATAGGATACTTTGCAGTTTTAGAGCAGGTCACTAGTGCACAACCATTTACACGAAACATACACACGCACGCACACCTTTCTGCAAGACCAGAAACAGCACATTCAGAAAGGTAAAGAGAAACTGCTAAACTCAAAAGCAAGTCCGCTGGGAGTTATCATGATTACCTTGTTGACTGGCCTCCATGGATGACTGCTTACAGTCCTGCGCATAGTGTCCACTTACACCACAATTGTAACATGAAACGTTCCCATTCTTCTTGGGTCCCGACCCATTTGTGTTGGCAACTACGTTAGGTGCTGGATATAGAGGATAGAACCTCCCAAATCCTGCCATCTGCTGCATACCATAGTTGGCTTGGCTCCCCATCACTGGGTCATGCATAAGCCCGTTTGCATACGGAGACTGAGGCAGGAAGAACGGAAGTTGTGTTCCATTGCTTTGATGTGCTTGATTGAGGTAGCTGCCATTGCAAAGTGATGGCAGAGTGAAGAAAGATGGAACTCTGTAGACTTGTCCATGAAGTGGGTTATGATAAAAATAGCTATTAATCTGAAGGCTGCCATTGGTCCCACAGCTACACCTACGTCCACAAGAACCACAAGGGCCAGATGCCAACTGCTGCGGAGGTAACATTGTCCCGTTAGTGTTATTATTCCCAACAGCGTTTATGTAGGATGTGCTGTCACTCTGTGCAGTGCTGTGTGTTAGAGCGGGGCTCGGGCTGGGGGCAGGGCCTGGCGTGTGTGTCGGGATTGCAGGAGGAACAGTGGACTGGACCTGACCAACACCGAGGCCAGCGGACTGAGGTGGTGAGGAAGTTGCTCCAGTGCTCAGCACGTTTGTATTCTGGTTGGGCAACACGCTGCTGGCGTGAGGGCTGCCCGGCAAACTGTACGAAGCTGGTGGAGGTGGCGCTGCTGCTGTGGAGAGACCAGCTGCTGGAAGAACTACCTTGAGATTGGTAGGCTGAGGGATTGCTCCTGGGTTTCCCTCAATGTGAGGCACCATTTGATTCAGTCCTACCACCTGGGACGCAGGTTTTGTGATGGGATCTGTAGTAGGAACTGGGGATCCTGGGAAACTACCTGGATTGTGGACTGGGATAAAGGCAGTATTTGGTGATCCAATACTTAAGTTTCCTGTCGGCTGCTGTGGTCCATTAACTGTGCAACTTTCTGATGATCCCTGTGGAGAGGGGATTTTCAACCTATGTATTGCCAAATGCAAAGCAGGGCTACCAGGCTGGACAGAATGTGGAAGGAAAGAGGATGGGACTGGCAAAGGGGAAGCCATGAGCTCAAGGCGTTTCTCAGGTTCACCAGAGGTCACTGGGCCCATTCCCGCAGGAGGGGAATTCGCAGACTCTCTCACCGGCGAGACAGCGACAGGTGTGGTAACCAGCATTCCCATGGTTTTACCATCTGCAGATATGGGTGGTGGGACAACTGCTTCAGGCTTTTGGGCAGCGCTGTGCATCACACAGTGTAAGGCAGGCATGAAGGAAATATGCTGAAACTTTGCATTCAAAGGATCTTCTGAAAGGCTCCCATTTTCATTATTCACTGAAGAGATCTGAGCTGATGATTTGCTCATGTTTGATGAACTGACAGCACTGTAGCCTGTAAACCTGGTTGTATTTTGATTCCCAGAGTCCTCAGAATTGCTGTCTGTATCTGTGGGGACAAAAGCATTTGTCAGTCAGAAGAATGAATCTCAAGCAACAGAGAATCATGCCCTGAGCTCATTTGCCCATATGAAACCTATTGAGTTTGATGACACAAATGATAGCTATGTCTTCCCAAACTGTGACAACTTTGAGATTCTTTTCATTCATCCAAATTAAGCTAGGTCCATCTTCATGACTTGCCTATATCCACCTGCCCAACTAGCTCCTATGTCTTTGACTTGTGTATATCTGCAAATGTGAAGAGCAGGACGCAGAGTGAATCAGGAATTTGCATCTGTCTAGAAAGATATTTACACAGCTTATTTAAATTTAGAAGGAGTGGCAAACTCTCAGTACAAAAAGACGGAGCTCCCGGAGATGCCACACACAATTTCATACAAACCCAGCCCCTTTCATGCCAAAGTTTTCCACATCACTGTACTGTGGAAAATTCTCAAGAGAGCTATATCACTGAAGCCAAAATGTTATGACATATGTTTAGTAACCTAAAACTCAGTGGTATTTAAACGGTACTATAAGCCCTCAAACCACCCAGTCATGAAATCCACAAAGAAAAATGTATTCTGTGGCTAATTCAGAAAACAAAGTACCTAATCAAACTGAAAAACTAACAAAAATAAATGCAAGAAAAAGATAAGTCTAGGAATAAAAGCATTCATGCACACTCTCCATGAATACAACCTCTGTCTTTTTCTTCTTCACTATCAAAGCTTTCCCGTCCATCATGTCGTGGACTAGAAGGAGAGCTGTAACTTTCAGATGATGTTTCTCCACACGTATCATGACCAGATCCAGCATCCAAATTCAGATCTAAAAATACAAGTTGTCAGTTTTATTTTTGATCTCAGTGTATGGAAGTGAGGTTTTCTCACATTTCACATTAGTTGAGATTTTTGTCTGCTCCTACTTAATTGCATCTGCCCCTGTATTCCTATCATTTCCACTCCCAGCACTCAGGACCGGTCTCATCCCTAAATTTGTGATGAGTGAATCTTTGGTGTTAAAGAAGGTGATCCTGAAAAGTGATATTTATGCAAAGCAGAGAAAAGAATGATGATCCTGAATGATTCCTGTGATGTTTATACCAGGCTGTACTACAACACTGATTTCTTCTGAACAGTAGTGAACCAGCATTTCCACTGGCAGAGCTGCAGCACAGGCAGAAAACTAACTCAGCAGGACACGGCAAAACAATGCACCACTTCACAACTCATTCTCCCAGAACAGGCTTTAGCCAAACTCTATCAACAAATCCTGTTTAAAGAAAAACAGGTGAACTGAAAAAGTGGTAAATTGTTCTCAAAATTCTGAATGAATCATGGGACACTCATTTACTGGAAACCTGCTTTCAGAGTGGGTAGCTACTATGGTTTGGCTTTCAAGTTCCGCCTCTTCAGAGGGGAAAAAGAATGACAAATTCACCCTCTCAGGATCTATGACAGACACTAGCTGGAAACCTCAGCCCGCAAAACCTTGGTTAGCAAAACTTCAGGACAAAAATTAGAACACTACTCCTCCTCCTACTACTACTAATATTAATAATTTATAAATAATTTTTTCCCATTTTTTTATTGCTACTGAAAGTTTAACATGTTGGGATGGCTCATCAGAAAGTTGCCTTAATGCTTCAATTCTTGAAATAATTTCCTGGATTAAAGCCATAATTGCTTCAATTATTTTAACAAGTATTTTGAACATCTAATATAACCTTAACTATAGCTTTCCAAAATTGTTCTCGTTTTGCTAAGTTTGTGAACAGTGAGTTCTTAAACTTTTAGTCAAATGCTGTTTGTAGAAGGCAAAACACCTGCCCATAAAGCAAGTAAATAATTCCGAACAGGATCCAGCTGGAACTCTCCAAGGTAAGGAGTGAGAAGAAAGAATGAAAGCTTAATCAAGATTGTATCACAAGTGGGAGTAACAGAAAGACAAGACACTTCTAAGAGTGTCTTGTGTTCTCTCAACACTTAGGCCAATTAGGTGGTGTAGAAAAAGGCAAACTCTTTCTCAGCCTTCTTCACGAGAACTACATATAGGAGAGGCAAGGTCACAATTGATATTAGGAATTTAGAAAACATCATGGGTAGCAAAGACCTTCAGAAATTTGTAATAAAGCTCGGAGACCCAGTTTACTAGAGGAACACAACTATAATTTTGCCTTACAACTGACTGATGTACACAAGTCTTGGCTACACTCCATTTAAGATTACCCTAATCTGAAAACCCTGCTAGGGCAGCACACACAGTTCTGTGTTCTGCTCAGTGGTCACTTGGTTTAAACACTACAGTTCATCAATGGTTCACACCACAGGTTTTATACAGGTTTCTTGTGAACCATTACACAACAGATGAAGAAACAATTAGCTGCAAAGAGCACACTAATGGCAAGATGCTCCATATCCAAACACTCAGACAGCTATATTTCATATGGAAGTAGCCCAACAGTAGCTGCTTCTGCAATTATTCCACCCCATAAGCCAACCTATGCAGACTTCACTAGTATTTTACCACCTATGCACAAAGAGACACACCCCAAGCAACTGGATACACAAAACTGAGTCTAGTGCATTCTATACAGCAAGTCAAAGCACAAAGTAGACTGCCAATATACTGACTTGCACCAGAACATTTTTCAGACTTGTACTTTCCCCTTTACAGAAGACCTCAAATAAATCAGCTACAAGTTCTGTTTCCTACTAAAAGGTTTGGAAAAAGCACCTTACCTTTTGTTGTCCCAGTACGGATGTGCTGTGATGCTGCAACTCGAACTCCATTGCTCCTGTTAGTCAACCTGCAGTCAGTTTTCTTTGCTTTCTCCCTGTGTAAATAATTTCATGGTTTTTTGCAAATGCATGAGCACAAATAACCAACCATGAACGAACATGGAATGACACTGGAAACAAAGGCAGTGACTCCAGGCCAGAAAAGTATATTTAACAGATAAAACAACAAATTTAAATAATGAACAATTAAATAGAGGTTGCTGATGCAATATACCAGGAACTAAGCTGCAAGCAGCATTACTAAACACTACGAATGAAGATCTATATAAGAAAAGACACCAAAAAGGAAATGGTGCAGCAGACAACAAGGTCACTTTTGTAAGCTGATGTGCAATGCAGCCCTACACGAGTCCAGTGTAATAGCATCTGGAAACTTGGAAGTAGACAGAGTAATAGGTAAAGCTGGAAGTGCTTTCACTTCTCACAGTGCAGAGTTGTGTAGCCTGCAGGAAGTTCTGAAGCCCTCTGATGTGCAAATTATCTTCAATAAGATGTTTCAGCCAGTTACCACCCCTTTCATAATGTTAAAGGTTGCCATCAACCTTTTGATTTTCAGTATATTCTGGACAGCTTTACACCTTTTAAGTTTCAAATAAATTCAAATTAAAAAAAAGGGAAAAAGGTAATTTAGTATTGGTTAAGATTATACTTCCACTCCTTCATCTTCTTGTTAAATGCCAAGTGATATTTTAAGAAATGAACGCATTCACTTAATTTCTATTTTTCAAGTTACTTCTTTATAGAATATAAAATAAGGATTTTTATGTAGCCTAGCGTCACACTATGCTAGCTCTTGTGCCACCACAGCAAATAAAAGCACTTAATTGACTGCAGACTCTGTTTATCAGAGTGAATGTCTTACACTTCATTTCTGGATTACTGGTTACATTGGAAACTTACTTTTCCAGCTGTGGCTTTCCTTTCTTCTTGCTTACTGTCGACAGACTTCGTTTTTCCACTGTGTGCTAGACAGAAAATACAAAGACACCAGTCAAACAACAGAACTGGTAATGGAAGCCAAGTAAACATTCCTTCTAGACTGACAGGTCCACAAGTCCAAGAGCAGTGTGCTCACAGGTGCTATAACCACCCAAACAACCACTTGTTCCGTGCATCTGAGCCTGTAAAATAATGCGTCATGTCTTGTGTTTACACGAGAATCAGCAAAACACTCAGCAAATTACTACTTGCATATATGCCAGAGATATCAATCAAATTATTGTTTGCATGCTGTTCTTCCTCCAGAGGATAAAAACAAATGTGTTTCATCACATACCTGCTAAAAAGGCTGATCACCTTAAGAAGCTACAAAATTTGTTGATATAAATGGAATTATTTGATAGTTGGGAGTGGGAAGTACATGTGACAAATTATTTCTACATAGTGACAAGCAGGTACATACCCTTAAACTGGAGGTTTAAGCTGCTAAACTAAACTCTAGAATACAACATACAAGCACATAAGAAAAAACATACGACCGACAGTTTTTAAAGTATGCTATTACTAACTATAATTAATAACTCATATTTGGCAAGGAAGTAATATTTATGAAAACTCTGAAATAATCTCTGTCCAAATCACTGTATCTGGACTTCCTTTAAATAGCTTTCTCTCTGCTTTAGTAAATTAACCTTTTTCTTGCTTCAAGCTTGCAGTATTTCAAGCTTTGATGCAGTCTATCATTTCATGTTTAGAAGCCAACCTCAATTCATTACCCTGCTTTATGAAATAAGGAAAGTGTTTTTGTTTGGCTTGCTATTCCACACATAACAATCAATAGCCAAATTCCAAACATAAATAAGAGTAATATCAAGCAATTCTAACATTCTGGGTTTTTAATATATAAGCAGTGAGCAAGCTTCCTTCCCCAAATTTCAGTAGTAGAAAATTTTATTCATAAATAATTATTCTGCTTACCTATATTCACAATGAGATTGAGCACTGAAGAGACACAAATCTCAGACAAAGTGTATATGCATCCATCTATTAACTTTTTTCAAAGATTATTACTTAAATAAGGCAAGTAAGATAGAAAGAACATGTTTAACCTGTTGTACCTACTGTAGCAGTAATACAGTCTAGCTACTAAGACAGTTTCTAGTTTGTTCCTTGCAATAACAGAAATTGCCCAGGCATTCTGGAATCCTCTCTGATGACAATGCTACAGTAACAGGGAAGTACCTGATCAGAAATAAACATTAGAACTTTCCGATTACTTACATTCTGCTGGGAAATTTTATTTAGAAATTCATAAACAAAATATTCAGCTTTATGAGACAATGGTAAGGAATTATGAAGGGTTTTCTAATCAAGGTACGTCAACAACTTCAACACTTATTTTGTACCATTTTAGGAGCACTTTTCATCTTTTAAAGCCAAATCTCAGCATGTGTAGTGGACAGTCTTCTCAGGTGTCTCAAAATATAGTTTTAAAGAATGAAGACCAACACACCTGGTCAAGTAGGTTAGTACAGTGTTCTGGGTGCTGCTGGACAATACAGCTTTTCCTTCTCCAGTCCATTACCCCATTCTGCTCTGAGTGCTGTATGTTAAGGCTATCCAGTGAAGAACATTTTGCACTGCTAGTGCTGCTGAAAAGAAAAAAAAAAAGCCCTCAAAGTTATGCTGATCTGAACAAACCTGCAGGCTTTTCTTACCAACATACATGTTTCGCATCATGTTGGGTAATTTTGTTTTCAGAAAACCATTGGAATTTTCAAGAGATTTTAAAAGATGTAAATTACAGCAATTCTTGTGCTCTAAAGTTATGATCTGACCATAGCTGGAGTTTCTTCCTCATCTACTATAATTTGATGCAAAATTCAGAACAACAGAACTTGTAGAAAACAGTAATTGAGGGAAGAGTTTCTTTGGCTATTTCTACACACAAAAACTTTGCCATTTTCATACCAGACATGTGGAGATTTTCCAGATAGAAATGCATTCTGAATTAATTTTCTTTCTTCCTTATCATTAATGACAAAACTGGAATTACTTTGTAATCCATTTCAGCATTCATTAGATATTTAAAGAAAGGAGCACACAGTCACTACAGATCATACTGCTGTGTTTGTTTCAATTTCGAAAGAGTCATCTTGCTTTGCATTTTTACCTTCAGGAATGCTAGTTTAAAGTAGTGCTGGGAGAGGGGAGTTGCACTTGGCATTTACTTTGGACTTTATAGAGATTTCCACTGAAGCTTTGCTCTACAGCAGCCAGTCAGAAGCAATATTTAACTAGGTCTGAGACCACTGGTCAACAAAAGCTGCTGGAAAATAGTCAGGGCTCTGACAGAACCAGTAGGGCACAAGGACCTATAACCTTTTCATATCTTATACAAAATCATGCCTTACTGCTGGCTGGATGCAAAAGAAAAAGAAAAAAGAGTTAACACTTTTAAATTCTTATCTAAATACTTATGTTGGTAATTGAAAGCGCCTTTTAATTCAGCTGTTGGCAAGCTGCATCATGAAGGTTACGGCAATATGAAATGTTACTCAGTCGCCATGATGGCAGAAATCCAGCTCACTTGAAAGCACAAAACATGCTGAAGTTCCAGTAGCTACTTATCAAATACTTCTGTGAGTAAGGGCTCAAACTATTTAAAAGATACACAATAAAATATTTTTAAAAATTAAGAAAATGGTAAGAACCCAAGAAGGTCCCAAAAGACAGACGTAAGCCCCTGATGGCAAAGACAGAAGCAAGGTCACTTTAGAAACTTCTGCCAAGTGGAGGTAAATTATTTCACTGCCAAATTTGCAGTAATTTCATGGAAACTGTAGTATTACTAAAGTTTTTGTTTTGTATGTGTGATCTCATTCCTACCAGTAAAATTTTTGACTCTTCAAGAGTAAGGCTGCAATACTGAATGAAAACAAGAGGTAGACAGATGCTCAGTGTACCAATGCTTTTCAGATGAACTGCTTGTGACTCTGAACAGCTTTATGCATATTTAAAGTAGAAAAGTTTCATTCAGTGCCATTTCTTTACAACCCATAAACAACAGGCACAGATTTCAAGGAGACAGACACATAAACCAAACAGGGAAGGACTAACAGACCTCTAGCAGTCAAGGAGTAAACACATTTCCCCTCTTGGATAAACAGAAAATAATAGTTAGCTAAAGGAACTTCTTTCTTAGAACTTTGTGGAAATGTCTGTCCCACTCTTTCCTACCTGAAAGATAGTTCCTAAACTACAGTCAGCTTTACTGTAATTCATTATATAATGAATAAAAAAAGACAATTTCTTTATTAATAACTATAAGCTACTAAATTTGGATCCTGCTCTGATGACTTTATAGTAGGCTGTAGATCTACCAGGGTAATCACAGATTTTGTCAAGATGACACTTTCTTCTTGAGGAAATATAAATTGAAAGTAGACAGTTAAAAGCCAAAACAGACACAAACCACTAAGTTGTCTTATGGTGAGTTCACAAGAATTTTGTCTGTTAAAGATCTGTGGACCTTAACCAACAATGTTCTGTGCTATATTTATATTCTAATTACTGGAATTACAGGTAAATTTTCATCACAAGATAAATACCTTTTACAGATAAATCAACACTGAACAAAATTGCATATCACAATAAATTCTGTATCCATTTCTTTCCTTTAATTTAGTTGAATTAGTGCACAATTATGTGCAAACATATCTGAAGTTTTAAATCAAAATACATTAATGAGTGAATTCACATTAGGTACTTCAGGGATCTGAAGGCATACATAAACTACTTTAATATGGTTAGGAACTGCTTCCACTTAAAATGGACACAAACCAGCAAGATGTACATGCATTTGCCAGCAAGCAAACAAAAAGCTCCTCTTTGAGGTTACTTAACCTTCAAATCAATAGCACTGAAAATTTTCAGTATAAGGATGGGGACACGTGACATAGGAAAAATACATGCCATACAGATTGATGCTTCTCATAAACAAAAATCAAAACATCAATTCAAATAGTGAAAATTCACAAAATTTGGGAAAGAAGAACTATCCAAGTGACCTAGACCTACAGATTTAGAAATAGGGTCTTCTGAACTATTTTTCTAACAGAGATTAAGTTAGGAGCAACCTCCCAAACAATAAAAATATGACCAGAACACCCCACCGCAAACAAACAAAAGCTCCACAAACAAGCTTTCACTAGGAGGACACATACTCTCAAAGCACTAACAAATTTAAGTTCAGACATGTAACATGGTCACATTACATCCTAGTACCTACTTGGCAACAGGACTTTTTCCATTATGTTTCTTGTGAACTGCTGTGTGTTGCATTACATCTGGAAAAAAAAAAAAAAGCGTAACTTCAACAGCAATTCCATTTCATCTTTTAAATCAATCCAGTAAATTCATCATTCCATCATTACCAGGCACATACCAGAAGGCATCTTCATTAAACAGGTCAGGCTTAATTTACAGTGCTGAAATTAGCAGGTGTTGCATAGAAGACAAATCAGTTTGTACAGATGATATAAACAAGATTCTTTACCTTCCATTCCACAGAAGAATGAAACAGAGAGGAACTATGACAATATTAATGTTTGCTCACCTCTATATTTAATTCTAAGCACTGAATGCATGACTGAGTATCACCCAGTATGAAAGAACAGAGAGAGAAGAAAGGAATGAATCAGAAAAAACACATTCTGTAATTTCTTCTGGATTACTGAAATTAATCTCAAAACTATGTCACACATTCTGACTAGCAAATGAAGACAAGTCCTACACTAAAGTACTGCATTCTGAACCTGAAAATTCACTATGCAAGTAAAGCTTTACAAATTCTATGTGACAAAAAGAGGCACTGCCTGAAGGCCAGGTGGGGCTCCAAGTAACCTGGTATAGTGGCAGGATGGTTTGGAACCTTAAGGTTGCTTACAACCCAAACCATTCTAAGCGTCTATGAAGAAAAACTAAGAACTTTAGAGACACAGTCTGCCCTTTTCTTTAAGGCAACTGTTAAATTTTAACGAAAGCAACTTCCCTTAATTCCAGCTATTGATGATCTTACTATTCTTGCTACTTATGATTTTGCCTGAACTCCTCTCAATCCTACATGTAAATTCAAATTATGGTTTAAAAATTTGAGAAAAAAAAAATCATGATTTTTAAACTTCTGGTTAACACTTCACTAAAATGGCACAAAAGGTGCAGTTTCACCAGGTGAAGAGATTTCTGTATTTTTAAGAACAGTATATAAAAGACTATTTGAGCAAATATATTGTAAATTTACTTGGTCTGTTCTGAACTGTTAGGAATATGGCAATGACTATTTTCATAAGAAAAAGCTGTTCAAACTGCATATGTAGATTACTGAATCCACAGAGTTCAACAGCAAACTTCTTATGAGTTATTAATGTGAAAGAACATAAGAGTGCTCTCATTACTTGAAAGCCAACATAAGTGTTCAGTGGTCCATGTTCACCATCAGTCCCCTTCCCTTTCCCATCCTTTCCACCTACCAGGAGCTTGTACTTGTTTCCTTCCTAAACAATGCAAAACTGGCTTGCTGTTCCTTTCAGAATGAAACTACTGACCAGCCATCAGGCTTGCTGCTTCCACGTGTGAACTGTTCTTGAGGCATTTGAAAAACTGTGATCAACACTCACTACAGTCCCAAACTTAGTAACAGTCCAGAGTATCAAAGCAGCATCAATTAAGAATAAGAAGAGGAAAACTTGAACATCCTTTCTGTGTAAAACTAGAAGCTAAACAAATTTGGCATATTTAATGTAAAACAGTCTGCAACCCTTGAAATACTGCACTTAACTCTAAACCCTGGTAACTGAAGAATAAATAGGTAAAGTCATGGAAGTCTATATAAATAATCTTGGCTCAAGTAAATTGTGAAGTATATATTCCTGGTTGTTCAACACAGCTGTGAACTTCTGCCTTCGAGCTGTCTATGAATGCTGCCACTTATTTAGTTATAGAACAACCTCTTAAGGAAACTGCTGAAAGTACACAAAAAATCTTCATTTGCATAGCAGATTTCATTCAATTTTTGTACCACTTTATATCAATGAAGAAATCAGTCAAGTGCATGATTTCCAGAACTGAGTGTGGTAAAATATCTCAAAGAACCACCTTTGAGTACACAACTACCTTCCTCCTGACTTGAAGCTTCTGAACTGTCCTCCTTGAAGTGTTCTGCTGTCTTAACCGTCTTCAAAGAGGGTTGTAAGTTACCTGCAGAGAATAAAGTTCACGTAGTAACTTTATAGATCTTGAACAACCAGACAGTTCCTGAATGTTTGCTCTAAACTGGAAGCTAGGGAAATGGAAGACTGAAATTACTGGTTTGCTTGTGGCAGCAATTTGAACATTGTCCCCTTCAAAGCAGGCCATCTCCAAGAGTAAAGGCTCTTTTAATAGATCCTTTTATTTTGAAGAAAATAGTGTTGAAAATAATTTTTATGCTATGGCACAATTTCAAAAAGTTGTGATTGTGATAATCATTAGAGATATTCCTACTATGCTGCACTTTAGATTTTTCTTTATAATCATTTTGTGTTACAGCAGGAAATGGGAGGAGAGCAATGACAGTAGTACTCTTCTGCAACAAATTACACTCCTCCCCTGTCAAATCATTCATCTGCCAAAAGAGACCGAATTTGGGCTCAAGTCTTCTAGTGCCCTTAGCACAGTCTTCAAACACCACTTTCGCCTTTTAATGCCAGACAGGATGAAAAATAAGTAGGAATAATATTAACGGTTTTGTTGCAAAAATACCACTTCCACATTCTGGAAAAGGACTTAGTTTGTTTAAGAATCCAACTCTAAGAGTCTACTCTTCCCCTCTCAAAAGTTCCAAGTTAGTGCAGGTAAAAAGCATCCAAAAGCTATTGCTTAGGAGCTTGAAACATTGATATGAAGATCCTTCTGAATATCATCTGCATGGAAGATACTAAATTCCCAGAGATCATGCTCTCGTGTTGGGATCAAATATCTATCTACTCCAACTTGAAAAATTGTCTCAACAACTGAATTTATAAACCAGGAGGGAGCTAATTTATTTCCTCCTTAATGGAACCATAGCGGCATAATCAAGCCTACTGAATATTTAGTGTGAGATCCCAACTATCATTTAAGGTATAAAGACCTTTCACCAAACATAAAATTTACTTCCACATAGGTTTTACTAAATAACTTTGTACTTCTGTGAAATGATATTTTTATCCCTGACTCTATATACCAACTGAAGACCAATTTAAGCCACAAATGCTTTGTCAATTAATCCTGCATGCTCCATTTGAGAACCAGATGAGATTATTCTTAAATATATACTTCCTTTCCCAACGCTGTCACCACACGCAAAACGTGCCACTATGACTAACTTGCAGTAACAAGTAGCAGGATTGCAGGAATCCCTAACATGAAATATAGAAAAACACAGAAACTAACAACAAAACCCCCTCATGGGCAACAACGGGTGATTTTGGCAACCAGGGGGTGTGAGTACTTTTGTCTTAGTACAGCCTGCACCGCAGGAAATGGGACTGCTGGACAAGTCATCCAGTCCCCCTTTCTCTAAAGAAACACAACTATGCTTAAATTTATCACACTAATTCTCTTCACCAAACGTTTTCTTAGTATTTAACTCAATGTCAGGGCCTGAATCCCGCCAATGAGCTTTGCAACTCTTCCCTGCTCTCCCAAGGGCTTCACCTGCCCACAGTGAAGATCCAATCTGGTACACTGCAGTTTCGCAATTTGGGGTGTGACTGCTGGGAAAAGGACTGGGAGATGCCTCACCCAGGGCCTCCATCCTTTGTCTTGAGAGCTGCATTTGAGCTCAGGCCCTTGCCTGGGGTGCAGTGCCAGCACACCTGTGCCTGGACATGAATCTTGCTGATCCTGTTCTTAACCCTGACCTAATGACTCGTTTTTCTGCCTTGACCTCAGACCTGCCTCACTACTCTGGACTTGTCTGGTAATCACCAGGTTCTTGCCTGCCCCTGGTCCTAATCTTTCTCGTAAGAGGTTAAGCCTAGCGTTTTCTGTCTCATCCATCAGAGAGAACAGATCATCCTCTTTACATTGGGACTCTTCGGTATTTGAAGACTTAAATCATCTTCCATTTGAGTCTTTCCTTCTCTCTGCTAAACAATTAAGTTCTTCATCCTGTCTGTCATACATTATACAACTGCGAAATCCTTGTGAACTTTTATGTACTCAATTATTTATTATTATAAAAATCACCTCACATTTAAGATCACTTTGTAATCTGTAAGACCTCTGACAGAATTGACATTTGTCTAGTCTCCTTCTGATCTACCCACCCTGCAGATCATTTTAGTGCCCAGTCAACTCTGTCTTGATGGAACTTGGCACTGGTTCTTTTTTGAAACCATTTCAAACTACCGCCATGTACAACAACGCACTTGCAAGTCCTTCCCAACCAGACGCAGTCTATGGTCTAAAATATGCATCCCTGTCCAGTGTGCCCATCATTAACATGAATCCTTCTGGACTTTGGAAACTCTTTCCTCCCCACGCAGTCTTTCAGTAGAACAGAGGCGTCCATTTTTACAGCAGTAAATTCCAGCCAGCTCCACAATCACCCTGATTGTTATTAGCTTAACATTTTCAAAAAACTGCCATGTACTGATGTAATGTACAAAGTGACCTACAGCTTCCACCCTAACCACAGTGCTTCCCTCTCATCATGGAAAGAATCACACACATCATTTCAAACTAAAGTCAGCTGTCGTTCCTGGTTTTTTCCAAACGAGCATGAGTGGTTTGTTTGGAACCTCCAATCTATTAAATTCCTTACTAAGATCTTTGGCAACTTCTGAGGCAGTGGCCTCACAGCCAGTGCCTCAACTGTCATGGTGTGTAACATGCACTGAAAGAAGAAAAGATTCAGTGGAAATAAAGATCACATCCTAAGGCATCCATATAGAGAAGCCAAGTTTTGGTCCCACAAACAACTGTAATACACCAAAGAAATCTCTGCAATGCAAATGCTGGAACACAATTCTGTATGTTTTGAAATTAGGGACATCCCATCATTTATGTACTCAAAATAAATCTTAGTTTAAATAGCAAGACAGATGTTTCATCTACAAAAGAAAACAAACAAAAAGCAGATGTGATTTTTTGGGTCAGTTCAAACTTTTTGTTCCAAAATTTAAGGTTTTGTTAAAGGAAGAAATGCCAAACAGTTGAACATACTCAATTCACAATAGCCTATTTGAAGAGCATGATGGTACAGGAAGGAAGAGGAAAGAAAGGAGAAAAGGGAAAAGGCTGATGCTACATAGCATGTTCCCACTGTCAAAAGTATGAGTATCTGCTCAAGAAACTATTCATTGACCAAGAGTTCAAATACAACCAGTGGAATACAACACACAAAAACAGAATTATAAAGCTGTACTTAGGCACAGCAGCAAGATTAGCTTTTTATAGACTTTTCATTATATAAAACAATATTTGGATATTTCTTACTGTGAGTGTGCAAAGATTCTGATGAAATTGATTGGAAGAAGTTGTATACTCTCTGATTCTGGAGAAAAGCTTGCGATGTATTTGAAAATAGCTGCCTGAAATTTAAGTGACAGTTTGTTAAACTAAGTAACAGAATCATAGGGAGAACACAAAAATTTACTACAGTACCATTTAAAAGCAAAATAGGCAGTTTTTAAGAAGTTCAAACCCTTCAAATTGCACATTGAGCATAAACAACATTAAAAGCTACTTTTGAGCTTTGCTGTTAAGTGCTAGGGTAAGCTTGGAGTACAGTCAATATAACGTAAATTGGTACAACGATATTTTTGAATTTAAAAAGTAGGTGCTTTTGAGTCATCCCAATTCAAACATTTTAGCCCCTTGTAACATTTTATTAAAGAGGAGTTTGGACTGAGTCCAAAAGCACTAGATTCTATACTTTTTTTTTTTTTTTTTAACTGAGAACACATTTATTTTCCCAAAACAATGCATCTCTTTCTTAAATACATTTGTATGGTTAAATACAAAGTTGAATTCACCTATAAGGTCACTATATGAATTTCATATTCATATGTCCAAGAGCAAAATGTGGGATTCTCAACATTGCTCTGCACTGGTTGAATAAGTTACCAAGAGGTCAGTGACAAATTCTATTAGCTTCAAATAAGAAAACAGGCCAACAGTGAATAGTTTTCACTTCCCACACACCATGGTTTCTGATATTACTTGCCAGGAGGCACTACCCATTTCTTTGGAGGAGGGGCAGGGGAGAGCAATTTTTGGCAATTGGGCACATATTGAAACCCCCAAATAAGTGCATATTTATGCTAAAACTGACACTGAAAAGAAAAATGAATTTGAGTACAGTAATGCTATTCTCTGGAGATTATTCATGTAGCATTCCTATACAGTCACAACACCACCTGCAAATTGTAATGACATTTGCTTACTCTAACACAGTTGGGTATGTTCAAAGGTTATCTTCAAAGTGAGGCTCTTGAGTTTGTAATTCCTGTGCAGTGACGCTTCACAATCTTTCTGTATTACAATACATTCCCCTTCAGTCAACCTCTGTTTAATGGGTTTATTGATTTAAAACCTCTATGTTTATTAGCCAAAATTGTTCACACAGGTTAATTTTTGGCTGGACAATCAAGCCAATAAAGACAGACAAATACTACAGACCAAAATTTATTTAAAAATTGGCAAGGGAATGGTGGTTGAGGCTCAGAGTGGTCCCACATCTTCTTTAACTAAAATATTAGGACAAAACACTAAAACTAACAGAACATTATAAGTAGGAGTTTGAAAAGCAGTGCCTGATTCCTCAACTACCCCAACTGAAGAGACACTGCCTAACATGATGAATAATTTCTTGTCAACACAGTTGAACAATCCTGATTGAAAAGGACAAACAAGGTATCTGTACCAACCAACCAAAAGAATACAAGTAGGCAAACCCAAATTCATGTTACAGTTCTGAGCTACAGAATTTGACCACCAAGCTCTTTCATCACTAAATAGCAGGTGATGAGGTATGGGCCATTTTCTTACAAATACATGAGCTACTTTTAATTTTATATACATGCTTCACTATTATTGTTTATTCCTTTTAAATTCCATTCTATCTCTCACTCTATCTTGTCATAAAAAGTAGAACATATGTCCTCTGACTTACTGTTTCTAGTATTTCTAAATATACCCTTGTGTAAAGGAGGTAGTATCCTTCCACAAGTGCCAACCACTACTATATAATGCTGCTTAGGAAAAATATTTTCGTAATGGTACAATTACTTCCCAAGAAGTAATTCTACCAAGTTTAGTAAAAGTCTTAATTTAAAGAAAATCTAAAAGAGCCAAGATTATCTATTTCATCACTGCCTTCTCACTTTCTTTGCAAATTGGGTTTAGGTAGCAGAATTTCCACTGTTCATAGGAGTAATTTAGCTTGACTGGAATCACTTTTCCAGCGATGCATTTCAGGCTATTTGCTAAAGCATTTACCTTATTATGGGCTCAAGATCAGCATGCCTTCGTTCTTCCCTCTTCTGAAAACCCTGATTTAGTGCTCTTAAAATAGTCTTGTCAAATGCTTCAGAAGATAGTTCCTTTGGGAGCTGAGAAAAAGGTTAATGTGAAAAATGAGTAGTTGACATTTAAAAGACTATATTTCTTCATTATGAGTCTTTATATTTCTTGGTATCAACAAGAAACTCAATTGTTCCAGTTTGAGTGATGTATTTTACAGACCAAAGGTACAACAAATCAACATCATCTAGTTTGGAAGAGACACACTTAGCTGTAAATCCTCACAGCAAATCCAGGCATAAAACTGTTTAGAGCTCTATTTGAAAGAATTACATTCAGAAATCTACCAATATTATGGTCTTTTCCAGGATAGCTTACAGGCTTTTAAAAATCTGTTTCTTTAAATCCTTCACACAGAAATTAGTTCTGAAAATAACATGAAAAAAATAACCAGGCATGACTGAATGCACTGTACTCACTATCATCACTTAGCTAGATTAAATTATTTTAAATAAGCAGGAGTAGAAAGAAAACCATTTCAGTTATTTTATATACTAGACTTCAGCAGACAACACTGAGATTAATCAATAGCAAGTCCCTCCTTAATTGCTATTAACACTGAAACTTCGTATCAAAATTCATAACTTTCCAATGTTGATACCACAAAGTGAGGTCTTCTGATGTTCTAGTTGAGAAGGCATAATTCTTGCTACTAAAGAGCATGTCTGTTTTAAATGAAGAATATTCCCCAGAACAAAGTTTTTTTCACCTTTACAACTTCCAAATATTGTACTTAAGTACATCAAAGCTGATCAAATTTGTTCATTTATATTTAAAAAATATATTTTAATATGGGGCAATCAAGAGTAAACTGCCACTGAAAAATGCTTTTTTCACTAAAGTTCAAAGCTATTCCTAATGTGGTTAATATCTGCCACCAGTTATGATCAAGAGCATTAAGTAATTTACACTAGAGCAGCATTTTGCTCTTGTACATTTGAAATACACCTGACCCAGAATGCCAGCTGGATATTGCATTCTGCTGCTGGAACAACAGCCCAGCACTCAGAAATCTTTTCACTGAATGAACTGTTATTAACAGAGGGATGCTGTGTCTGATGCAGATAATTGCTTGGTAACACACACAAGAGGAACTCCTGGAATCCAGACAGACAGGTGCTGTCAGTATTATGTTAGTGCAGCGCTGTAGCACCTCAACTGTCTTAGATATAAAACCACTGAACTGAAAGGGCTGAAAACAGCTGTACTTAATAGACCCTTTGGCTTTAATGTGCATTACTGAGGAACTCTGACTGAAGAACTAGTCAGTGTTAGCCAAAAGGTACCAGAAAGTTACTGCAGAAGTGTGGGAATGAGCAAATCTCCTATCCTAGTATTTTGTATGTAGATTTGTCTGTGGAAATAGCTAACTTCTTGTCTTTAAAACTTCCATTAAAAGGAATGCAATTCCTTCTGTAGTTAAAGATCCAGTTACATGAACCCAAGATTAGGTGCTTAGCTTAAGGTAATGGGATAACTGTGTAACTTAAAAGCTTATTAGTCCTTCCACATAAAGGGGTAATTTCCTACTTGCAAAGAATTTTTCATGCTTACTACCTATGAGAAGCCAGTCCTTAATATAAAGCACCCAAGTTGTGCCATTTACTACCTTAGTTTTCTCACCAATGCTTCTATACAAAAACAATTTTTACCACTATCTTATTTTCCATCGAGTATTTTGACCATTCTTTTCTGTCCCTAGGAAACTGAGCATACTATTTTTAACAATTGCATGTAGACTGGAACAAGAACAACAAAAAGCCAAAATGCAAGGGCATATGAAATGGACATTTCTACTTTATATCTTTTAAAGCAAGGTATAAGTTCTCTCTTGCTTTATTTAACAATTCTCTCTTACTTCTATACTTACGGCTATCAAACCAACACAAACAAAATATATTTTTCAGCTGTGCACACTTTTCACAGAAGACCTCAGGAAGCTCATAGCAGCTTGTGGTTGTCTTCCCCTTGTTCTGCCAACTTCTAGACACTGCTGGAGCAGTGAAGCCAGCACATGGAACACCCTACATCAGTCAAACAGAACAACCCTTCAATGCTCTGGATCATGTCTGTTTTCCTGGCTCCTCAAGGAAGCAAGTAGGTTCTAGGAGGTCCATTTCAGACACTGATGTTTGTCTTACACAAGTGGGAGAACAGGAGGCACGCATATGAATGCTCATCCCAGAGCTGCACAAGACACTATGTGAAATGCTGATTTTAGGGTTTTATTCAGGTGCAGATGCATGTACTCTATGCTGTGGGATAACCCACCAGCAACCAGACATGCCATCCATAATTCAAATCCTCACAAAGCAAGCTCTGGGAACTCTTAGAATCAGCTATTCAACTAGATTAAAGCAGTTGTGAATATTCACTGCTTCATTTCTGGAATACTGGAAAACAATGTTGATAACTTAAACAGTGAACAAGACAATGACCTTTGTACAGTGACTGGCTTTCTGCTTGCAATTAACACTGCAGTTAAGAACACCAGATGCCATCAAAACATATCCAAAACAGATCTCTCATTACTGTCCTGAATAGGGGAGGGTTTAAATATAGAATAGTTTCCCAGAATAGGTGGAATCAAAAATATTAGACACTGGCAATAAACACACAGTTCAAGGTCATCCCACTGATGGGGTCTGCACACGGCCTATGCACAGAAACGTATTCTCTGCTTGGAGCAGGGGGGAAAACAACTGAGAGAACTTTTAGGTTGTTTCAACATGGACACACACACACATACAGTTGCTAGGTTTTCCTCAAGTTGAACTCCTTGTGATGATGAATAGGCCTGCCTTTGTTCTACTGAAGAATACAACAGTTAAAATAAAAACTCTTATGCTTATGGCTGTCTCTCACTAATTAAACATAACAAATGATACTCTTTAAGGTCCTTCTAACAGGAACACAAGCAAATGGCCAGTGGTTGTACCTATACACGAGCACTATGGGGAATATTAAAACCTCATCTGGTAGTATTATAGTAGTTCAATTAAAACTCCAAGTCCCATTTTGCATGAGACAACCTCCCAAACATTCTGCAGAGCTGCTTCTTCTGCCAAGATCCTTCATTCCAATACACATAATTAAACGGTTAATACAATTGTGAAGTACAAAAATCTGCTGGCATGCTTTTGTTTCTATAATTATACCCCAGAAATCACAGCTCTCCTAGACTACTTCTGAAGTTATAAACCTGATGAGTAAACACTTCTTTCATACTTGAATACATACTTTTAGCAGGAATTCCTGAAGCTCCTGATGTGTTTTTGTTACACATGTTACTGAAAAATCAGACCAGGTTACCTAGAATGAAGGAAAAAATAATGAGGGGAGTTTCTTTTTCCAAATTTCATAGCAGTTAGCTTGTCAGAACAATTCCATAAATCCGGCAATCTCAGAGCTAACATTTGCAATTAAACAAACACCAAGCAAAACAGGGATAAGGCTGTACTTTTTCAAAGACATACCAATATTGAGCATGCATTTTAGGATCATCTTCATGTTATTTGTGGCTAAAGAGAGCAGGGACAGATTCAAGGAAATACAATGAAGTCCCTGAAGAGTACTGACTCAGAAAAAAGCCAGGCAGAAGGCTCTGTAATTACGGGACTTGCATCAAACAGAAATAATTAACCACAAAAAACAGGTACCAGAGAAAAGGACTGAAATATTGGATTGAGCTCTCACTGTCATTACCAGGAGTCAAAATTAAACAAAATCTCTGTTTATATTACCTATAAAATAATTTTATCTGCCTCAGATTCAACTCTTACACGTAGAAGTTGTTTTATGTTACAAGTCATAAAAAGTACTGCAAGTTACTGAAGAAGGCACTTGAGAATCAGACAACATTTTGTCATATGCCTGTGTAAAATTTCAGTAGCTTATTATTCTGACACAACATGCAAGTAGTAAAACAGCACCTTCACATGCATGTTTTCAGTAAAAAAATAAGTAAGCTTGGTTAGATGAGTGCTGCCCGGCTTTAAGCCCACTTCTGGCCAAAGGTTCCAATTAGTTACATGGGGAGATGCAGGGTAACAGGAGTAGGCATGACAATTATAAACATTCATTAACTCTCAAGAGTTGATAAAGTAACATCAATCACCAACTGCCTTCAATTTAGTCCCCAGAAATGCCAGCTATCCTCAGTGCCCTCAGCTGGGAAGCCATGACTACAATTGCTGTTACAACCTTAACAAGGAAGTGTCTGGGCAAGGACAAAATTATCTACAGTGAAGAGCAGAGATGAGGAAAGGAAACTCCTTCCTAAAAGAACTGAGGTGGAGTTTCAAGATTACTGAAATACTTTTGAGAATATCTCCACATTCCCCCTTTAACAAAAAACCACTGTCAAATCTGTCCACATGCCAAATCTTTAGAATGGTTTTTTGACTTTAAATATTGATAATCAATTTAGGCATTTTGTACAAACTTTCCCCATCTCCTACTGTATTTTACTTCATACTCCCTTCACAGACTATTGGGGAAAAAAAATCTATAGCATGGTTGAAATACTTGGCCAGGTTAACCTTAAAGACTTTGAAGGCTACATTCCACATATCAATGTCCTCAACAAAAGAAGAGTGCATCCATTTAGAAAATACAACACCAAACTCTGGCTTCAACACATCAACTTTCAGCTCAAAATGGCTTTTTTAAAGTTTGGTTCTTCAAAGACCTCCTGTAACCCATGTCAAATGACCAGTTAGAATGTTTGATGTAAACCATTCTTTTTGGGGTGAAAAAGGGGAACATTTAACTTTATCTTCAAATCTGGTATGCTACCAGATTCACATCTATTGGCACAGTGACTCATAGTGTTAGTCAGTCCTTGCTAAGAAAATTACTACTTTGATTAAATTAGAACATCACCACCAACAGCCTTAGCAACTATTATTTAATACATGCTGCCCTTAGCTACTACAATAGGTAAAGATTTTAATAGGTAGGCCTTCCAGTTTGTGGCCATTTTCCAGCTTGCTTGGTTTTGCCTTAAGAAATAAAGCCCAAAACAAAGGAACCAACCTCCAGTTTCCTCAAAAAGCACAGGATCCACCCTCATATGGTAAATACCAAGAAACAAGATCCAAGGTGACCATATGACTCCAAGCAATCTACAACTGCAGACACAACAACTGTGCTCCTGTGCCACTTGAGCAAACGACTGACTAGTTTTACAATTCTTAGGAATTAGCAAAAGCCAAGTTTCCTGAAGTGATGTCACACACCCAGCTATGGCTGATGTTTTACACCTTCCCACATTATGTCCTCACACTTTATGCCCACAGTTACATAAAATACCTGATTTGCACACAGAATTCAAAAGAATTACAGGATAATCCAAACAATCTCAAAAGTTCCTCCTGTGCAGGTTTTTGAAACAAGCTGTACATATCTGCAGTACATAGACAAAATTTTAACATTCTGGGGGTTATTTGCTTACTTTGAATGTGTACTCCAAATGTTTGTCAGCCCTTTTTCTCGATACGTCTTTCAGGGTTATCTTCTCAATGTGTACAGCTGAAAGAGAAACATCTTATTGTGCACTCCAAAACTGAGTTTGCAAACCATTCCCTACTTTCCCAGGCTCTTTGAGCATGCCTGTAAGCTAAATCCTGATGCATACAGTGCAACTCATCCTTAGGAAAATCCTCCTCAGCAACAAACTGCTGGGAGCAGGTAGAACTTTGTTCTCTCCAGGTATTTCTCTGGCCTAACAACAACCTCTGCAGTGCACATCCTGGTAATCTGTGCATCATTCAAGAGCTTATTTAGACCAAATGTCACATATCTACAACAATAAGTAAAAAGACAATAAAAGGATATCCAACTGTATATTTACTCCAAGAAGTAACAAGTGCTGATAAAACCAGACGGTGTCTTTTACACCTGCGTCAGAAACATCAAGTTACTACATGAAGGCAAACTAAGGCCAAATAACCACATTTCTAAAGGGTACTTAGGTGAAAAAAAAATAGTCAGGGAAGGCTTGAAGGAGACAGAAATGAGTGTCAGCAAACAGAAAACAGAGAAGAAGCAGAAAACTATGACTGCACGCAGCACAGGGCGAGCTCTGGCTGTGACCTGGCAAACAGCAGCACCATATGGCTTTCGGGGCCTGGAGATTTTCTTGAGGGCACACAGCATCGTTTAGGTAATGCTCCATATAAAAACCCTTAGGGAGCCACGATGGGCTTCTCACTTTTGCTGCTATGCTGGCCTAAGAATTCAACAGAATTTTATTCTAGTGCAAGCCTGAGCACGTCTTTACATGTAAGAAAAAAAGTATTTAAAGCAGCTCGACCCACCCAACATCATCAATGCTTCCTTTCAATGCTTTAGAAATTCTTTCTTTTTTTGGAGGGAGGTGGGTGGTGTTAACAGTTAATGTTTTCCTTTCAATTTTTAACTGCATGTTTACATGGGATATATTGGGAACTAGTCATAACAACAGTATTTTTTCCTAAAAAAATTTAAACCTCCTGGAATTGTATGTTACAAAACTTATTAATGGATATTAGCTAATTACCATCTAATATAATGTAAACATTTAAAAATTGGTTTTGTTACAGTTACAATTCAAGTCTCATCCCTATCAAATGCAGCATTTCTAAGAGAATAAAGTATTGGCAATTTCCATAAAGGAACAATAAGCCAGCAAATGAGCCTAGTGATAGTGCTACAGTTTCCAATTTTCTTAGAGAAAAGAGAAAGAAAGTGCTGGTGTGTGAGTGTGCCGGAGTACACTGGTTGTAATCCTCTAGCTGGGAGTTAGGAAGATAGACAAGCACTTCATTTTTCCCAGCTAATGAAGATTTATTATTGCAAAGGAAAGAAATCTGAGATAAGATAAGGATACCAGACAATATCAATATTTTATGAAAAGACCAATGTTTAGTGATTTTAATTTTAACCTGTCTGGTATAGATTAAAGTGCTGTTAGAAGAAAGACCACGGCACAATGAAAGTTTTGCTGCAGTAAAATTTCTTAATGGCTGACATTCAAATTGATACTGGAATTCATATTCATAAGTTAATTAAGAAGTTGATTCCCATGACTGGAACTGAGAATAGTGGTTTAAATTGCATTCCACTACAGGCATATATTTAGCATACACAATTAGGAAACCAAGACCATTAACATTCACAGACAAGCTTTTTTTCCCTAATGAGACTGTGCTTATTTTAAACTATTGAGTGTTCTCAATGCTAAAAATTTGTCCTCGGGTGTAAAAAAATTTATTACACAATGGAGTACCTTCAACTTCCTTAACTTCTTTCTGCTGCACGCTTCATCATAATACATGACACAACAGGTAATTACACTGTTGTTGCTGCACAGCTTTGGTTCTACAGTTTCAACAGACTCCTTTATAATTCTGTCTCCACAATGACATTTTAAATATTCTAAATGGCTAGACAGGAAGAAAAGTTTGAATACACAAGCCAATGAGACATGTTACATCTCTACATTTATTCAGGACACAGCACATGCATCCAGGATGATTAAGTAAAGCATGTATACATGACACTGCTTCCATTCTAAGTCAAAAAATTAAAAATTCATATTCATTACAGCTGACAATAAAACACAAGTTTTACTATCAGTGGTATTTCTAACTCAGTAAGGAGATTTCTGCAGCAGAGAGTCTCTACCACCTAACTGTGTAGCAAGTATCACAAAGTTATTTTGATCCTTCACTGTGGCTTCTCACTATGATAATACAAATGCGGAAAAATATTTAAGCTCTTTGCCAGATTAAATTATTCAACTTTTTTGTTCTTCTTAATTTGAGTGTTACTAAAGAGACTCTCCCTTTTAGGTTTCCAATTCATGAATACAAACACTTTGAACTCCATAAAAGGATTTGAAACAGGTTTGTTGTCTGTAATCAGCCATTATCTTTCTCTGTGTTTTTTTTTTCCCAAGGAATCAAAAATTCTCAAAATGCCTTCGAAGTGCAGTTAAATCTCCACACTAGAGACAAAAGGACATTTATGAGGACAAAATGAATAGCAATCGTTTTTCCATATTGTTGGCTCCTTGCTATCTGCAGACTATCTGTTGACTAATTTTGAGTAGGCAAGTGACTTGCTAATCCTCTTGAAGAATAGTGAGAATAAATCTGCTTCAATAGTGCTCATTTCTTCAAAGAGAATAAATTCTGCTGGCAATTGCATATCAGAGTTTTGTTTATGCTCAGAAGCCTTGTTCTTACTCTCCAACAGAGCCAAAACACTGACTTCTATGAAGCCTTTCACTTCTCCAAACTGCCATTTCTATAAAACCTGCTAATATGTGGTGGTTTCCCTTTGTTTTTTGGTTTTTGGTGTTTGTTTTTTTTTATTTCATCATATACAACTGAATCAAGCAGCAAAATCTATCGACTGCTTCTCAATATTTTGTGTTTAGTTTTGCTTTAAAAATCTAAATACTGTTAATACTAATCTAATACTGTTAATACAATTGCAGTAAGTTGTTTTTGTTTTCTCCCAAGTCCTACCCCTTTTTCCAGTGGGAAGCCCATTTGCAGCTAATTTTCATGCATGCATTCACTAGTAGTTAGCAACTAACACAAATGACAACTTGTTATAGCAAAGAAAAGACCAAGTAGGCGGCAGAGAAGCTATTTTGCTTACCAACCACTGCAGCTTCTTGTTCAGATGAACAGCAAGAGAGATACAAGAGGCTACAACTCCAAGCAGAGTTTAATGTTCAAGGAAACCCTTAAAGCCCTCCTCAAAAGGAAGCTCAGACAACCTACCTTCTCGCTGAGGTCTGTGGGAAGCCATCGGGAGTCCATCATGAGGTGCTGTGGTTCGTTCTAACAAACTGGTCTCATTACTTGACATGCAGTCACCATGGGAAAAATCGTTCTAAATTGAGAAAGAGAAAAAAAGAAATGTCTTGGTAGAAGGTCTGTTACCAAAGCTTACTCTAAACAAGCAGGTATTACCAAAAAACTCACAAACCCTTTATCTGGTATTCCACAGGACAAAACCCTGAAGCTCTTGTTAGTGGTAAAAAGGTGGTAATTAGCCATTTCAGCTCTTACTTTACTTATGTGTTTATCAAATGTCACCTGTAACCTCCAATGTCTCGCTGACTTTATTTTAGAAACAGAATAGGGTAGGGAACAAGTTATCTCAAGCTGAACAATTCAAGACCATTAGCTCAGAACTTCAGTGATAACTTACTATTAGTATGAACTCTTTCAACTACTAACACGTCAAGTCATTTACTCACTACATTCTAAATATATTCTACTCAATTATATTCATGCCCTGTACCTTCAGCTGGCCACCTCTTCTGTACAGGGAATCATGAGTAACTGCTTGGACAGTCTGTGAGGACCTGTGGTCCATGCATCTCTAACCAACTAAACATTCAGAACATGAGCAGTTGCCACCAACACCTTCACTTTCATAGAGAAAAGGACAGACAGAGAGCTCATCTCCCCCCACATTTATATGCAGACTTCAAAATTATATACTGAGACTTATTACTGTTTTAATATAGTGCACATGAAGGAACAGAACAAGAAATCGTAAGAGATCAATAACACGGACAGATAAGTAAGGGAAGAAAGAACAATCCAGGCTAACAATGATAATTAAGAAAAAGATATTACAAGAGCATGGACTACAAGTGGTTTCTCTAGGGTAACAGGAGCCCATGTAATTTTTTCCAAATTAAGATGAAACATTTATGTATCAATTTATACATTCTTCAATGACCAGGTCTTGCTAAAACAAAAGCAAGCAAAGAAACAAACTGACCAACCAAGCTAAAACTCAGAAATATTTTAAAAGATCCAGTGACATTAAATGCAGCAAGGAAACAACACAATTGCCTTAGAAAGGTACATCCACAAAGAACTAGGAAATACAAAAGTTACTAGCTGGTTTTGGATTAATGTGTTTTAAGTAAAGCACCTTTGCTGATTTTTAACAAGTAGTGTAACATATGACCTGATTAAATAACAAGTTTGGGAAAACTGAATGCACCAGAAACATTTAGGAACTGGTCTGCATGAAAACTAGATTTTTTTCATTCAGGATGAAGAACACTGAAAGACCTTCATAAAAGTTGGGTAGAGAAAAAATATAAATCTCCAGAGAGCACATTTTATTTTTAAATGCAGGAAGTGTAATATATGTGCCAGAATATATGTGGTTTGTTGGGTTTTTTAAGGACTTGTGCAATGCAATGAGAATAATCATCAGCCAAGATTAGTTACTGTATTTGCTGAAGAGGACCCCAAGACTGTCATAACAGAAAGATCACAATGAGGAAGCACAGAGGCAGCAAAAGACATCTGAATCCCCTGCCAATTCTTCAACAAACTTCTTCAGATGTGACAGATATATCAGCTAAAGCTGGCTTCATCTTACTAATCCAGCTTTACTTCATCTGCAGCATAGGTACAAACTGTGGCAACTCCTAACAGTATATCCAACACATGCAGATCCAGGCAGTGTCCAGGAATCCAGCCTGCCCTGGGCATACTGGTAACCTAACGTTGATCAGTGACAGTCAGCAAGTGCCTTTAGACTGCACTGCAGGATGTTTCATCAAATTGGTGTATGGTTTGTGCTCTGAGCTGAGCATCGGTATTTTCAGGTTTCAAAGCCATCAGATTTAAAATATAAACTCGGCTTTGTTTCTTCAAGATAAAACTCACACCGGTCCTCAGTCAGTAAGTAATCTCAGCAAACATCTAATAAATTACAAGTGCAATGTCAGATATGGCGTAAGAAAGGAAAACAGCTGTATGTCAATGAGACTGCAATTTTTAACAGCTTTAGCACATTTTTGTTTGTTTGTTTACTAAAGCCCCAAACAAGCAAACAAGCCAACACACAAGCATGCTCTGGAGAGAATCACTTCTAGAACTCTACAAAAAACCCACTGATACTGTTTCAGCAGACATTTCATAAAAACTGTGGACTGAAAAAGTAGAAGTACTTTGGTTTGATTAAGTGTTAACTTCTGATCTAAAAACAATCAAATTTGAAGTCAGACCTTCTTTTGCATTCAAAGTCAGGATATTTATCCTGATTAATGGAAAACAAATTACAGTCTATTCTAAAAAATAATTGCTAGTTAAAAAGTCGAACTGTGAGCAGTTTTTAGGAAATGTATAGAAATAGGATTTACTTCAAAAAAGTATTCTGTTCAGCTCATGTCAAAGAAGCATTAAATACTGCTGCTACACCTTCTAACACTGGAAAATTGCTTCTTACCTAGCACATACATCATCTTTGTAACAGCATTCAAATACTTTTGCGGTGAATTATTCTAGATGGGTTATTTTTCTATCCATGGCAGCAATCTGTAACAGGAAAACTACAACTGCATTTAAAGACCCCCTCTAAACTGCAAAATGTTTCAAACCTTACTTAATTATATTGATGATTATAAAATAATTGTAACTATAATAAATCCATAATTTATTCACTTGAAGACTTTTTAATCTCCAAAGGTAACCAGTAACAGGCACTTTGTGTATTCTGTGACTGCTGGCTTTTGCAATAGCTAGAGCAATGCAGGGGGTAGACAGTGAGAAATCCAGAGCACTCACAGCTTTACCTTACAGCCTGCAAAGCTCCAGATCCCGTCTTAAGCTGCGTTACAGCTCTTCCCTTTTGGTGTTACCTGCTGTGACAGTTCTACATCAAACTCACAAGTAACTGAAATACAAATGTCACTGTCAGAGCAGACAGCTCTAGGGCACAAGTGAGGGCAAAGTCTAGGCAGTCTGAAGGGCCGAAGAATATTAAAAGTGGCATCGTGTGCTGATACCTGGTGCCAGTCACACCAGGAACACAAGTTCTTTAAAGCCTGGTACACTGCTGAGGAAGGTCAGGCTGTACAGAACTAGCTGTCAATGAATACAACAACATAACCCATGTTCCACACAACACACGTGAGCATAAAGTTAACTCTCACATAAGCCTTTGTCACTGTGGGACTTCACTGCAGCTCACAATGCTGCTGCTAATGATTAAAATACAGTGAAACAGGAAATGTGGGTAGCCCCAAACCAGCTGTCAGATAATTCATGTGATAATCACACAGATCTTCATGACGGGCTGGAGGATTAACTACATTTCTCCTTGAAAGTGAAATGAGCTAAGAGAGCACCTAAAAATTATCTGCTCTTACAACCTACACCAGAGTTTTGTATGAAACAGATTTGTCCTCATACGGTTGAAAGCAAGTACTATGTTAAAAAAAACCTTATCACTTGAGACGTTTCCCAGGACTGTATCATACAATCACAGAATGTTTTGGGTTGGAAGTGACCCTAAAGATCACCTAAGTGCCAACCCCTCTGCCATGGACAGGGATACCTTCCACTAGACACGGTTGCTCAGAGCCCCGCCTAATCTGGCCTTGAACACCTCCTGGGATGAGGCATCCACAACTTCTCCAGGCAACATGTTCCAGTGCTTCACCTCCCTCACAGTAAAGATTTTTTTTCCCAATATCTAGGATAGGGTTGGATTCTAGACTGCAATCACACATTGTCAGGTCACATTGAGCTTCTCATTAAACCACACTCCCAAATTCTTCTCCTAGGAGAAGAATCAACCCATTCTCTGCCAAGCCTGTATTTGCACTTGGGACTGTCCCAAGCCACCACCAGGACCTTGTACTTGGCCTAGTTGAACTTCACAAGGTTCACAGAGATTCCTCTCTCAAGCCTGTCAAGGTCTCTGTGTGACAACTGCACCACACAGGTTGCTGTCACTGGCAAACTTGCTGAGGGTGCCCTTGATCCCACTGTCCGTGTCACTCACAAAGAGGTTGAACAGCACCAGTCCCATTATCAGCTTCTCAAGCCAATTCCTTATCCACTGAGTGATCCATCTCACAAATCCGTGTCTCTCCAGTTTAGGGACAAGGCCATCATGTGGGACAGCGTCAAATGCTTTGCACAAGTCCAGAGAGATAACATCAGTTGCTTCTCCCTAATCTATCAACACTACCACCCTGATGTAGAAGGCCACTAAATTTGTCAGGCATGATCTGCTCTTAGCAAAGCCATGTTTACCACCAAATGTTGCCTTATTTTTCATGTGCCTTAGCATGGCATGGTTTCCAGGAGGATCTATTTCATGATCTTGCCAGGCAGGGGTGAGATTGACCAATTTCTAGTTCCCTCGGCCTTCCTTATTTCCCTTTTTTCAAATTGGGCTTATGTTTCCCCTTTTCCAGTCAGTGGGAACTTTCACTAGACCACCATGACTTCTGAAATATGATGGATAGAGGGTGAGACACTTCAGCTGTCAGTTCCCCAAGGACCCACGGATGCATCTCATCAGGTCTCATCATCTTGAGCACCTTCACATTCCTTAGATGGTCTTGAACATGCTCTCTACAGTTGGTGGTTCCTCATTCTCCTGACTTTGCTGCTGTGACTTCAGTGGGGTGGGCTGGAGCACGTGGTGAAGACTGAGGCAATAAAAGCTATTGAATACCTCAGCCTTCTCCATATTCCAGGTGACCAAATATGCCATTTACTTTTGAAGAGGGCTCACAATTTCTTGAGTCTTCCTTTTACCACCAATGTACCTACAGAAGATTTTGTTGTTGCCATTGGCTACAACATCTACCCTGGCTAGATTTAGTTCTATCATGGCTTAGCTTTCCTAACCCAGGTGCTCAAACAGCTTGTCTTTATTTCTCCCAGGATATCTGTCACTGCCTTCCACCCTTTGAAGGCTTCCTTTTCATGTCTGAATTTATCTAGAAGCTAATTTATCCCCACAGCCTCCTAGTATTTTTGGCTGATTTCCTCCTCATTGGGATGCATCACTAATGAGCTCAGAGGAGGTGATCCTGTAATATCAATGAGTTCTCTGGGTCTCCTCTTCCCTCTGGGGCTTATTCCAGGCTACTCTACCAATCAGGTTCTTGAAGAGGAGTCCAGGAGTGTTTGTGTCCCAGGGTCCAGGGGTGCTTGTGTGTTACACAAACACCAAATACCTAAAGTGGTGAGCCATCCTGCTGGGAAGGATGTTGCTCTGCCTAATGCCATGTGAGCTGAGGAGATCCCAGCAAACCTACACATGACAGATGTCCAAACTCTGCCTTCTATCAATGTAGATAACTAATCAAACAATGTCATGCTGGCATCGCTTTTGCAATTTGTAGTGAAATCTGTTATTGGAGACCCAACTAATCATCACGAGCAAGCAATTGATGCACACAAGTCTTCTGATGCTTGCACTGCACTTTTGTAAAAGAACTATTCATTCATCAGCTCTGATGAGCACTAACAAGGGAAACAGGCTTGCAGCAGCTGGACAGCTTGATTAGTTCTACATACCCAAATACGAAATATTATTCCTCTGCAAGACTACAGTAGATGTGCTATGAGGGAGATCACTACTCAGCCTTGTAGGCCGTGCAGATGTAAACTGGCACAACTCGTTCATTCATCTACAAGTGGGAACTGACAAACAAAGCCAGATGAAAGAAGGCATTTTGGGAAAAATCAAGGTCTAATTCATGATTGTGAGTTATCAACTACAGCATCTGCACCTTCAAGAAAATTGAGTGATGTCGGAATAATCATTAAACAGATGTGGTGCCAATTACAAGACCAAAGCCGTGATTTGCTTACAACAAACCTTGCAAGCTCCTGCCCTCATTGCTCCACAGCTGTGATACACAGATGTATCGCCACAAAGCTGCAGTAGCATAAGGGTCCAACATCACCTCTCCAGAAGGAACAACAGGGTGAAGCTGCCTGTGTACTCCTGTGCTGCTGAACCCCTGCTGAGGACCAACAGCAGCAGAGAAGACACCTTACTCAACACCCTGAGCAACTATATCTGCACACCACCACTGTGGGGTGTGGCTTGGATACAGGGATAGAACATTCCTGCCATCTTAAAATGGAAATCCAGCACAATGGAAACCCAGCATATGCATTTAACACTCACAAATCCAAACATATAGAGCAGCAATGCTTCAAAACCTGTTTAATGCTGACCACTGTTGATACAACAGATTGTCCCTTAATCAAAAAAATCCAGAACTGTCTCGGACAACCTGCTAAGGAAATGCAAGACCGAGACTGCAGACAAATGCCCAACCGACCCTGCTGCTAAGCTGTGCTACAATCTGCAAACTTTGAACTATGCAAAGACACCATCCAACTGTTCTAAGATGCAGAGAAGCTGTTCTGCTCTACAAGACTAGAGCAGAATCAGCCTCAAGATCTAGGACCACAAAGATCCAACAAATTATCTCTCTTTTGGCCAAACCAACCAAGAACTTAGAAGTTTCCATGTTAACATATCTTATAACATGTAGAACCAACCTCCAGAACAGTAATGCTTAATCCACACAGAACCACAGCTCGAGAAATGAGCTGACAGGAATCTCAGAAAGTTCACCATGGCAAAGTGCAAAATTCTACACCTAGGCAGGAATAACTACAGGCACCACACACTCTGGGACCTAACAGACTATAGAGCAGCTTTGCAGAAAAAGATCTGTACATATAAAAATGTGTATATATATATGTGTGTGTGTGTGTGTGTGTGTGTGCACACACCTGAAGGGAGGGTGCCAAGAGGATGGAGCCAGGCTCTTTTTAGCAGTGACCAGTGCCAGAAGCAACAGGCAGAAACTGAAACACAGGAGATTCCCTCTGGACATCTGGAAACACCTTTTCACTTTCAGGGTGACTGAGCACAGGTTGCCCAGAGAGGCTGTGGAGTCTATATCCTTGAAGACATTCAAAAGTCATGTGGACATGGTCCTAGGGAATGCACTGTAGGTGGCCCTCCTTAAGCAAGATGACCTCCAGAGGTCGCAGCCATACTCGGTCCCTTCATGGTTCTGTGACCAGACATAAAATCCTATAATATGTGCAATAAAAGCCTGACTGGCTGAACATACAGTTCCAATGGATAATGTTCAACTGCACTATTAACACATATCTAGTTAGCTGGACTGCATAGGGAGTATGCACAGGTAGAAGTACTTTAAAGCATTTGTTCAGTGAAACTACGTTAAGAGCTTGCCTGTAAGAGTCAACAACAAAACGCTCTGATGGGGACAGAAACCTGACAAAACATCAGCTGATTCAGGGAGGAAAACGACACCACGTGACAGCTTCTGCAGTCACACACTCACTAACTTACAGCACTACCGAATCATAACAATTTTGAGACAAAGGGCATACCAACCCTTTTATACCACATGAACAAATTCAGCCTGTGGCAATTACATTTGAAGTACTAGACATGGCAGCTACACCTACGATTTACAGTGCTGGGGGAATAAAGCACCTTGTGTTTGCTGGAAACACAGTGTGTTCTAAGTCTCACCTCCACCCAAGCTTTTAGCAGGACCTAACCACAGTTTCAGTCCATTACAAAGTAGAGAACTCGAAGCTAGAGCCAGCCAAGCACCAGTTCAGTTGTCACTGTATCTCCAGGTGATTTCTCATCCAAAAACGGTGCAACTTCAGTACTCTTGCTATTGTCAGCTGAGTGAATCAAAATAAAACTACTTGAACGTAGCAGTTCAGGCTAATATAAAAAATTATTCTCATACCAGTCTAGAGTGACAGGAAGATTTAAAAAGCATTTGCCCCTGAAGAGCAGTTCACTGAAGTACAGTCAGTACTCAAAAGGGACAATGCCCTCATTACTACATTTAATTACCGTCAGACAGCAATATGTAATTTCATCCAATCCTTGAATTCCAGCATAGTTTGAAAGCATTCCTCTATGTACAGCATCTCCAAATAACCGACGATCTCTGTCTTGTGGTTATCTTGCTCCCAAGACACTTCCCAAGACACTAAATTTTCTTTGGCTGTTCAAGTATTTTTACTTTATTCTCACAAAAAGACAAGATTAAGAGGTTGAGGAAAGGCAAGAAACTCACAAAGAAATGCAGTTTCTAGCCAGATCTCTGCCAGTTTTGGTCTCCAGAATTATACATCCTTAGACTTGGAGGATACTACAGAAATTCACCAACTCTTGAAGGAAAAGTAGGGGTCAGCTGTAGTGCCTTCTAGGACAGCTACGGCTGGAGACTGATAATGGCAAGCAAACAAGGTGACAGATTTAAGCAGGCAGAATCCTACAGACTTCAGAGGTTTCACAGACACAACCATCTTACTGCTGCTGTCTGCACCCTTTTCTGCAGCTCTTCAGAAAAAGCTGAGAGTCCTCTGCACTCTAAGCCCAGAGATCCTGCTACCTATAATAAGTCAGCATTGGGCAACCCTGAAAACTGGGCCACAGCTCGACTAGAGCAATCTAAGCACAAGCCTTAGGAAGTCAGGGAATACTTTCAACACCCTCACTACTAATTTACTGTGCTGGAGAACAGACTGTCAGGGACAACAGCAAGAGACTGATTAACTCTGGTATAATGGGACTGGAAAAGCTACAAACCTCTACTAACACCTCATATTTAGAATTAAACAGTTAAAACAGCTCAAAGCAGTGAAAGCTTTTACTCTGCAATTTCCTGGAGCATCAGCATGTACATTTAGATGGGACTCACTCATTTTAGGCATTGTCTTTTATCTAGCTATGACTTCCTTTCCAGAAGACTTCCAGTAATGTTTCTGGAAATCCTCCTGTTCAGAGACAGAAATTCCTGTTCAGAGGAAAGGCTGTTAGGTTCTCTGAGGCAGCTGGAATACTTTTCATCTCAGTATGCAAAATTTGTAAAACATTTGTATTTCCCTGGCGTGCACCACCATTTAAAAGATCTTTGCCAAGAGTAAAATGACATTTTTTATCTTTCTGTCTCTTATTTAAACCAGACTCTGAAGACACATTTTCCCTTACACTCAACCCTATGACACTAAAAACAGTGCACTGCAGACAGAGCTCTTAGATTCTAAAATTAAATTCTACTACCTTATTCTGCTGCAAGTGACTGAAGATCAATTATAGAAGCACTCTTCTAATTTGTACATAAAATAGTCTATAAATAGAAGTGTACTAAGAAAAACACTCTGTAAATAGAAACTTTCCCTTTGTAAGTAGAGACTTTTTTCTGTGAAGAATCCTCCAGCCAGCTAATTATAATACTATTCAACAAACCATTATCTCCAAGAGATTGCTTATTTCAACAGAACCTTGGTTCTAATTCCTGTCAAGTATGGCTGATAAAATGTTCCAGTGCCTAATGCAAGCCACATTTATTATGTTCATTGATATTTAGGGCTTCTTCAGTGTTTCAGCATTTTGGTCCCAGACATCCGATGGGATGAAAAAGGATGAACAATAAACTGTTTGGATAATGATGCACTTATTAAACAGAAATAATCAACGCAAGAGTTAAGCTATGTGTTCTGTTACTTAAACCAACATACAGTGGTATCAACAGGATCTTTGCATATTAACATTTATTTTATTCTGCAGTGAATGCTGCTGATTTATTCTTATACTTCAAATTCAAAGTCGATATTCTGCAGCTTAATGCACCAATGACTTTTTTCAAAAAAAAATGTTGTTATAAACCACAGCTTAAATTAAGATTTTGAAAACACTATCAAGTGTTTCTACTTCAAGTATAAAAACTCCCAAACTTTAACACTTCAGAATGAAACAAAATTTATCAGCTGTAAGGCGATCCCGGCTCTGCCCATCCCACTCCAACAGTCCCACCTCCCACAGCTTTTGAATGCCTCCATTTTGAGCTCAACTTGTTAAAACGTATCACTAAGAAATGTTACATTTTTCAAAATTATTGAAATAAGACACTAAAAATAGCAACAATTTATTAACCCTTTGTCATGAAGCAACTTTATTGTGAGCTCAATTTCATCGGACAGCACAGACCCTAACCAGAAAACATAACCCAAATAATGGGGAAAAAAACCCCAAACTGCTTTATGTTCTAGTAAGTCACCCACTAATTCTTTGCAGGTGAACCTCTCAAGCCTTGGTGTTAGAGCTCCTTGAAAGCCCAACCCGAGCCATTTTGTTAGCTGTGCCACGTGCGATAGCACAGCTCCTTGCCCTGAAGATTCAGAACTGACAAACCGCCTGATTCTACTCCAGCTCGGAACTCCCTCAGGTTTGCGGGCTAACTCCACATCGCTGCTGCCGGCCACGGGAATACATGAGTATTTCACGGCCCGAGTGAACAGCAGCTCAGTGACCACCTTCCCAAGGGTCAGGAGCGGGAGCTGATAAGGCCCAGGAGCGCCAAGCGCGGGGAGAGCAGAGCAGAGCTGAGCCCGCGGCCTCCGCGCACACAATCTCTGCCGCGCCCTCTGTGCCCGAGGAAGGTCCCAGCCCTGCAGAGGCGCTTCCCGCCGGGCGCGCTGGGCGCGGGGCGGTCCCGGGCCGGGCTCCCCGTTATGCAATGGCGGCACCGCCCCTTCCCGCCGGGACGGGACGGGACAGGACGGGATGGGCCGGGCGGCACCGCCCCGGGACACGTGACCGGAGCAGCGCCGCCATGTTGGGCCGGGCGGGAAGCGGCGGCCGCCCTCGGGCACCGTCACTCACCGCGTCCTGTCCGCGCACGGGCTGTGCCCGACCCGCCCGGCCCCGCAAACAGACAGAGACCCCTCTGTTTGTCTGACCCCCTCTGCCCTGGCCAGGACGGTGCGCGGTGGGTTGGGGCGCTGTGTCCGCCCCCACTCCCCTCCCCGCCCCGCCGGCTGTGCCCGTCCCCGTCCCCGGCCCGGGCACGCCTGCCCCAGCCCCTCCCGTGCGGCCCCACCGCCGCCGGGGCTCCCGAGCGGGGCCGCCTGGGCCGCCCGGCGCGGAGCGCGTCATTCCCGGAGATGGAGCCCAGCCCTCCCGACACGAACCCGGCCGAATGGAATCTCTGAGAGGTCTTTATGAACCGCTCTAGTGCACAAAAGCAGAGCCCTGAAGGCACCCAGATTTCAGAGATTAAAGAAGGACAAAAGGCCTGTGGACACCCGAGGGAATTTTAAATCAAGTTCAGTGCAATGCTACGGCAGCATTTTGCAGGGAAGTCTTTAACCCCGCTAGTGGCTCCATCTCCTCCAGCGTTTTATCTGCGAGGGTCTCACGGCCCCGTGGAACGCTGACTGAAAATACTCAGCAGAAACCCACTGATGCCTCTGTTCCCTTATTTCCCTTAAAGCCGTTATTTCCCAGAAAGGCTGTGCTGTATTTACAATTAGCCATTAAGGAAGGGGGAGGGGAAGTTGCCGTTTCACTGCTGTGCCGACTACGGAGTGTGTGACAGGCATGTTCGGCCAAGCTGACTCGGGTCTCTCGGTGCTCCCCGAGTAAACAAACCCACAGCCTGGACAGCTGTTTTTCTGCTGAAGCCAGAACGCTGCACAAAACTGACTTCAATTCCAGCAGTTCACGGGAGCCTGCTCTCCCAGCTGCATTTGGTAGGACACAGGGAGCAGCTACAATGCTGTGCCAGTTCCAGGCAGGAAGGATGTTTCCGGCTCCTAGCACTTTAAACCCAGGAGGGACAGTGTCCAGTCTTACCACTTCCTGCAATTCAATCTTTTCCCCGGAAAGATGGACTTTCAGGATTAATTCTGGGATAGAACCAGACTTGATGTAGGCCAATGAGCCAAAATAAACACTTTTTAGACTGAATTCATTGCGATTTCAGTCCTGTAACATCTGCCCATTAGTTTATGACCTGCGTTTTTGCCTTTAAATGATATAAACATTTAGTTAATATATCTGAAGGCTTAGAAATTGATCCCTATCTGCTCTGGGTACTCCTCAAAAGCATAGCCCATCTTTAGCAAACAGGAACCATTCCTTTCGTACTGCAGGCAATGCAGAAGTTTTCTACGAGTGGCTGAAAGGGACTGCAAGCAAACTTATAAACAAAATCCCAAAAGCCCAACCCTTACCACTCTGTACCCTTTTCTGAAAAGTAGCTCATGAAAACCTGATGGGTTCAGTGGAGCAGTACTATCAACACCCATCTTCCAGCCCTTCCTTCCCCTTTGCACGAGAGGCCATCTATAGACCAAAAGCTGCAGAGCTCCATAAGGATGGCCTGGCTGCATAAACAGGGGGCAAATTTTAAAGCCAATGCTCATCAGGAGGGCAGCAATGAATGGCACTGGGGGAAAACCTCTACTTTAAACAGAGCTATGAGAATGGTTCCGCTGTCACTCACTGCAAGCCTTCAACTACAAGTCGTCATCTCCGGTGACAGCCACCTCCTAGCAACAAGTGGCACATCGGCTTTCAGGATGAGCTTTGCTGTTCCCTGACAGCCATCCAAAAAATCAGTTTTTCTCTGCACAGAAGCTCCAGTTGTGACATTTTAGTTTGTTTCTTTAGTGGAAGCCTGACCACCCCCTTTCCCAAGGTTGTCAGCCATCTCACTGAACCTGGTGTTTTAGAGAACCAGCCTTAGAGTTGGTGACCCAACTGCTGCCCTGATTCTTGCCAAGTTCAAGGCTGTGCCTCATTTTAGGAAGGAGCAAGGAAGCAGGCTCCCTATAAAAAAATATTTCAACGTGTTCTATTGAAGTCCCTAGAGAATGCTCTGTTAGGCAATCTGGTCTCTATCATTCTTATTACTTCTATTTTTACAAGTTTAGTCAAGCTGTTGCTTGTACTCCTGCTTTGTACAGTGGCCTACAGCATTAGAGGCAGCCGGCTCAGTACCGTGCACCCTGCACTCCAGCACGGCAGAGTTCCAGAGGAAAAAACCAGCGATCCAGAAAGCATGGCAGGCTAGGCAAACCAGCCCTTCCCCCCGCCCAGAAATTCGTAGTAGACACTCTGCAGCAGGTTGTGGGGGCGGCCGGGCTGACACTGCCGTGGTAGGGGGAGGGCGGAAGGGACCACATCCCGATGGGGGGGATTCGGGGAAAGCAAAGCAAGCGGCCGCTCCTACGAGAACGGGAGGGAGCGATGGCAGAAGGACGAAACCACCCGCGGAGATGGCGCAGCAGGAGGAGCGCAGGACGCGGCGTTACCTGGGCTGGGTGGCGGCCGAAGCCGCCCTCCTCCTCCTCCTGGTCCCCGCACAGGGCCCTCCGCAGGCGCTCCAGGTGCTCCCGCAGGGTGACCCGCTGGTGGAAGGAGAAGGCGGGGTGCAGCGAGGCCATGGTGAAGAGCAGGAGCAGCTCCTCCTGCGCGCCGCAGCCCAGGCCTTGTGCGGCGGGGAGCCCGGCCTGCCCGTTCTCCGCGGCGCCGTCCATCACCACCACCACGTCCCCCTCCTCCTCCTCCTCCTCTTCCTCCTCCTCGGCCGGGGCCCGCCGCGCCGCCGGGCAGCTCTGCAGGATGGAGTCCACCTGGGGCAGGAGGCGGTGCAGGCGGCCGGCGGCCTCGCGGTTCTCGGAGCCCAGCAGGGCCAGGTAGACGATGAGCTTGGAGCGCACGGCGGGGTCGCGGAAGTCTCCGAGCTGCCCGGGGTCGCTGAGCCCGTTGGCCTTGGCCTCCGAGTCGCGCAGGCAGTGGTAGTCCTTGCGGGCCAGGTCCTCCAGGCAGGAGCCCAGGAATCGCAGCTCCAGCGGGTTGCACAGGTCCAGCAGCCCCACCATGAACTCCAGGCGCTGCGCCGAGCCCAGCACCAGCCCGAACCACTCGTACACCGTCTCCTTGTCGGTGCGGGCGGCCGCCGGGCCGGGGCCGCCGCCCGGAGCGCCGGGCGAGGCGGGGGGGGGCGGCGGGCCGGGCCCAGGCCCCGGGCCCAGGCCGTGCAGCCGGCTGGGCCTCTCCAGCCCGCAGCCCCTCCCCGCCGCCGCCGCGGCGCCCCCGCGGGCCCGGGGCACCTGCTGCTGCAGCGGGAGGTGACAGTCCAGGCCGCCGCCGGGCTCCTTCAGCCCCGCCGCCGTCGTCGCGTCTTCCGCCGCCGCTGCCTTGTGGCTCGTCTGCTTCAGGGGCAGCTTCATCTTCAGCATCCTCGGCGGCGGCGCGGGGGGGACGCGGCGCCCGCCGGGGCCCGGCGGCAGCGGGAGGTGGCGGCGCTCAGGCGGAGCCGCTCATGCCGCTCATGCGGCCCGGCCGGCGCGGGAGCGGCGCGCGCGCACGCGGAGCGGGGGGAGGGCGGCCGGAACGGCCCCGGCGGGCGGGGAGCGGGGCGGGGCTCGCTCGCGGCGGCGGCCGTTCCCCGTCCCCGCCTCTCCCCGGCGCGCTCCCGCGGCGGTTCCCCCTCTCCCCGCCGTGTGCCGGGGGCCCGCGCAGGGCCAGTAGACGCCGGCGGCGGAGCGCTCGCGGCCCTGTGCCGGCGCGGCGGGACCGGCCGAGGCCCGAGCTCCGGGCGGGGGAGCGGCGGGGCGGGGGCGGGGGGGTGTGGCGGGCGGAGCGCGCGCGCGCCTCTCCGCCTATGGGCGCCGCCCGCGTCAGCGCGCGCGCCCGCCCGCGGCCGGGGGCCGGGGGGCGCGAGGCGGGGGGCGCGGGGCTGCGCGCGCGGCGCGCCCCGGGCACGCGCGGCCGCCCCGGCCCCGCCCCGCCCTTGGCCCGCCCAGCGCCGGGAGTCGGGACCGGGGCCGCGCCGGGAACGGGCCGGGCCGCCCGCGCCCGGAGAGTTCCCGCGGTCACGCCGGTGGGAGCCGGTCAATAGCTCGCCCGGGACCGGTCCGAGCGGGCCTCCCCATCTCCCGGGTAAAAGGTTTCCCTGAGATGAGGCCGTGCGTTGGCTGCTGGCTGTGCTGTGCGGAGCCACGTGGGTTTGCCCTCGGCCGGCGGGAGCGGGCCCAGAGCCGAGCCGCGCCGAGCCGGGCCGGTGTGGAAACATGGCTGCTACGGGCCTTTCTAAATTTTATGTTCGGTTTTCTAAATTCTAATGCAGTTGAAACTTCTGCTATTGTGAGATGTGTCCTTTTTAAAATTTACTATTGCTACAGCATGGTAGCTTTCCGCCTAGTCGTTTGTTTGTTTTTTTACAATAGAGAAATAAAGGAAAAATTGCAGAAAAAAATATAGTACAACAAAATGGCTTAAGGATAGTCTGTTAGGAAATAGCAGGCTTGCTGCACTCCCGTTCTCCCAGTTGTGCCCCACGATGAAGAGCCCACAATGACAAGGTTCAGCGGGGCTCTGGGTAGTCAGAAAGTTGCAATGCTCCTCACTTGGATTCCCCGACAGTTACAGTAAGGAAGTGTATTTAAAAGGAGAACTAAGGCTTAACAGCACAGTGAAGAATAAAATTGATTTTAATTGCAATTATGCAGAACAGCATCCCTGAACTGCTTACAGCCACAAAGTATAAACTGCCTGAGCTGACTGCCCCTTATCTGTTTGTCCAGAAGCCGATGGTGCTACGAGGAAGAGCTTTATCAAACATCTAAGACACCGTCTTGCAGATTGTAATAGTCTTGTATGCATCACTCAGATTTGCCACAGAGCAGTCTTGAGTGGTGGTTACAGACTATACCATTTCCTGTGTTTTTATTTATGTACAGCAAACATATATATATTATTTTAAAAAATTAAATTACTTACTTGAAGGTAGCTCATTTTGGGTTTATAAGTGCCTAGTGGCTGCTCAGTCCTCTTCTAGTGAAACAAATGGGCTTGACCTTGACTCAGTGGAGCTCTCCTAATTCATTGGCGTCACAGGAGCACTGTCACTGTCCTCACCAAATCTTTAGGAGTGGAGTGGGGAGTGAGAAGTGGGTCAGATCTTACCCTTCCATCCCAGGCTGCCAACAGTTCTTTGCTGGTCGCAGCACTAGGGAGCTGAAGAAAAGTGTCATGAAGTCTCATAAACTTGTTTTGTCCTCTTTTATTTGATTCTGTTTGCTGGGTAAGGCTGGGCTGGACCTGTGAATCACTCCAGATCCCTGCAGTCATTAGTCAAAGCAGCTATCATAATGCCACAGTAGAATATTTTCTTATGTTGTCATTATGACGTGGTAATTCTAGAATTACAGCAATTCTCGTCATATTATTGTTACATTTTTTCTCAAAGAAAAATTACTGTGACTGTCTTGGGTGATGTGCCAAGCTGCAATTGTGGAAGCACAAGAATAAGGCTTGAGGTGTCTGTTTAGTAATTTGAACAGATACTTAGTCTGAATAGAATTTGCAAGATCAGAATTACAATGATCCAAATGTTAGAAATAGCATTTCCTACTTAAACAATCTGTGATTCAATATAACGTGACATAGTTCCAAACAGATAATGCCATGAGGAGTGAAAAAGGAATTTATTTTTGTGGGAATGGGTGGAAGGGGATGGCAGAAAGAGAAGGTACAGTGGTCCATTCAAAAATCCACATAGGTAAGGTAAACCACAAGTTCATGAGGGTAGTGGTTAAACCTACATTCTTCTCATCCAGAAAACACTTGAAGCCCATCCCTATTTGTGACAGTTCCCAAGCTGATTCTTAGTTTCACAAATAAGCTTAAGAACCTCATTAACTCAGCCCTTCTTAATTTTCCCTTCTTAATGGCTTAAACTATGATACTTGAGGAAGACAGACAAGAAAGATGTGAAGTCAGGAAAAAGAAAAAAAAAAAAGGAAAAGGAATGTTATGAGAAAGCAAAAAGAAGACAAAGATATTCCAAGTGGGTTTACAAGTAATTCAGTAGCTGAGGGAGGTGTCAGCGAGGGAGAGGGCAGTGCTAAAGGAGAACTGAAACTCAAGTGCCCAAGAGAAATGAAAGTGAAACTCATGACTGTGAATGGAACGAGGACACGGAGGGGAAGTGCTCAAACACTGACAAGCTAGTACAATGGGAAAAGCTACTATAAAATTATCTTGCCTAGGGAAAGTGCCCTGGAGGTTTTTTTAACCTGGTTTTCTTTTAAAAAATGTATAGCTTTGCAGAGGTCTTTAATGACTTGGGCGCACAGTCATGCTGACTTAGGGTGAGCAACTGTACAGAGCCTTAGAGGGAAAAGTATGTATGTAATCTGTCTGAGCTGAAACTCTGATGCAACACAGAGCAGGCAGACGAACAGCAGGACGGTGCTGCTGGTTCAAGAGCAGTCTCTTCTCTGGGAAGTGGCTTTCATTAGAGCACAGCAGGGATCTGGTCTCACACCCCAGGACAAAGGGCAAGAAGCCGAGTCCAAGCGAGCCATGGTTGCTGCTACCGGATTTGCAGCAAAAGGAATAATGAGTCTTCCCCACCTGCTCTCTTTTCATCTGTACATCATAACCCTTGTTTATCAAAGTCCTGGAGCTTTCTGCGTGCACAGAGGCTTCATTGCCAGTCTAGAAAGGTCTTTATGGACAGGTCCTTCTGTGAGACTGCCTGGATGCCTGAGCTGTGCAGAGCACCAGGAGCCACACAAGCCCTGGAGAAGCAGTTTCCTGCACTTTGTGTGCCACCGCGCCAAGTAGAGGCAGCCACGATGTGTCTTTTGAGTGAAACCTCCTCCCTCACGAAAGTCTTCCAAAGAGGTCATCAAGATTGCAGGATTTTGTTCAACAGGCCTAAAACTTCCCCAGCAATGCTTTTAGATGGGAGGAATGCCATTAAGAAAAATTAAAACTACAACACTGGGACACTGGATTGAGTGCTGAAGCCAAGAGAGGAACCAACAAAGCCACCTTCAGCTCCATCAACATACATTTCTTTGTTTTTTGGTTTTAATCCTTTTTTTTTTTTTAATATTGATTTCTCTTTCAGCAACATGTAAGATCAGTTTCACAGTCTCTATTTGTTCCTTTATTGCTACTAAGGATCTGCTAAGATTGTTTTGTAAAAACAGGAATGAAGTTGGTCTGGGACCCATTTAAAAATCAGATAGAGGCACTGTAGGATATGTATATATATATTTCATGTAAAGTACTGTATATATATATATATATTTCATATATATCAGGATTTTTTTTTCATGTTGATACTGTTCCCCAGGTACTGTCTCTGCTATGAAGTATTTTTACCTTTAACAAAGACTGTAGAGGATCTCTGCATGGATGCTCATACTACAGGGTTGAAGATACATAAGTAAGAAAACAAATCTTCCTATCCTCCTTTCCTCCTTTATTCCCTTTCTTCTCCTTTCCCAGACTGTAGGATGATCAATTGCTTCTTTATATGAAGTTTGCAGATGTGATTAATCCACTGTCAGTAATATTGTCAGGTCTCCCAGCCAAACTCCTAAGGTGTAAGAAAATCATTTCAGGCAATGTCAGACAAATGTCACACAAAAGAAAACAACCTGAAAGAAAAGATAAGTTCCTTGATAAAATTCTGGAATGATTTTGCTGACTCATGATTTGTCCTTTATCTCATGACAGTTGGCATTTTTTGTGTAATTTACCTTTCATTAAATAGGAGGTAGTTACCTTTTAGCTCTGGGATCTGGAAGAAAAAGCCTTGAGAATACAAGTGAAAACCTGAAATTCATTAAAAATAAAACCTGTCAAATTGATAGGTTGCTATTACTTGTTTTTTTAATTCTTATTGCTGTGGTGGATTTTGAATATTCAAGCTGAACACTCTTTTTCAGCAGGAGTTGAGCAAACTTATGTCTCAAAACTGAAGATATGTTTAAAAAGTGCATTTTTAATATGCATATCTGCAATGAAGATGTGCATATTAAAGACATTTAGGATATTATATTCAATATGAGTAGTTAAATGCAGAAGATGACCCATAGTCCTAATTATGTTAGCATGCAGTGGAGGAATAAACATAAAATTTTAAGCATAGTTTAAATGGTTTAAACATAATTTTGGATTTAAAGTTACTGAAAAAAAAAAGTTCAGTGTAGGCAAAGGTATGTTCCCAGGCTCAGCTTCATTATGAAAGACTATTTCTAAAGTCAAAGTTGTTGGTTATTCATTTGCAAAGGTCACCCATCCCAGGCCTCTTTGGCAACCTTGCCAGTAAAGGTACTGTTATGAAACATGGTTGCAAATTTCAGCTCCCTGTTCAAGGGAAGCTGAACTGAGGCGCAGTCTATCTTTTACATAACTGTCAAAGGTGAGTTATTACAATTTTCAGCTGGCTCCAGCTCAGAAACCTGTGAAAGATAGAAACATTACCAACCTGCTAAAATAGAGGGGCCTGTTTGAGCTTCAGTGCAGTGCTCCAGCCTGTGAAACACATGGCCATCATATCGGTTTGGTTTTCTCCTTGTAAAGTTATCAAGAGAATTTGAGAAAAGTTAAATGTGCAGAAGCTCTGGTATATTAATACCCTTTGGGTTTTCTTCCTGGCCAGTGGTTTCTTTGCACTGACTGAAATTCTCCATGGGATTATACCATCACCGAGCACAGCCTGAACTGATTTGAGTCCCCCTGAGTTAAGGGTGGTATAAATTGTGCAGTACCAGGATACCTTGTACCCAGAACTGAAATTTGCACAGAAAGCTACTACCCAATCTAGATGACAATTCTATGTCAGGCAAGAAAGCAATGGGCTTTTCAACACCATTGTGCTTCAGGCTTTCTAATATTTCAGCAAGGACAGTGGTGAAATGCCTATGATTCTGGGTTGTTACAGGTGAACCATCACTTTGTGCTTTCACAAGGTACAGCAAACTAAATCATGAATGTGAGCAGCCTGCACACATGGCTCAGTTAATGCCAGGGCTTTGCTGTCAGAGGAAATACCACCTAAACAAGACCAGAAAGACCACTTAAGCACATGCCCAGACCAGTCTCTGTTCTAGTTAGCAGTGAAATACATCCTTAAGTATAAAGCACTGAAATATAAACACCTACACAAAGAAGAAAAGACTTGGGCCACCTTAAACTTCTAATGAAAGTTAATTGAAATCTGTTCTGAAATAAGGGCTCGCAGAAGGAATGTGGGTGTGGCTCAGGCATCAGGCCTGCCTGATATTAGTCATGTACATGATAATTATGTATGCAACGAGCACCCAGGAATCAAACTGAGAGGTTTATTGGCTAGATTATTTCATAATCTCTACACCTGGGCCAGAAGGAGGAGAAAAGCAACCTGCTGATCAAACCATATGGAAAACCACCATGTGCACTGGAGGTTCTTCAGAGCAAAACTCTCACCTGTATGGATTCCAAGGTACCAGGGAGAAACCTGACCTTTAAAATGTGCAGTTACAGTCACAAAGACCAAGGGATGCCAGCGTGAGCTGTAGAAGAATCATGAGTCACTTGTGAGATTTGTGCTGCAGAAGGAACACGTTATCCCTTTGCTCTGCTGGTAGTGCCAGTCTCTTTCTGTCTTAAATGATCCATCTGCTGCTGCCCAAATTAGACACACAGCTCTCGCCGTCACTGTGCAAAGCCATCACCGACAGCGCTCAGAGCGGGGCGTTCTACGTAGCTCAAACCTTGTTTAGCATCTCACCTGCAAATAGGGAACCCCCTCATGCCAAGAATGGCTTCTGTCCCACTGAAGCCCTCAAAAGAGGAATTGTAGCTGCAACTGCCAGAGACAATTAGACAAAACTGGGACCCTGTAGGTCTTTGCCAGGAAGCCTAGCTGAAGGGCAAAGGAGAGATCTTCCTCTGGGGTGGGAGTTGCTGTCATGAGCCTATGGATGAGACTGGGTCTGGTGGAAAAATGACCACCTCAGCTGCACAGCCCAGTGCTACTCCACACCAATTTCTATTTTTTTTTTCTCAGGGCACACAACATCACTGTTAAAGAATCCTCAAGCCTCAGCACACCTCGGTACGCTGTTGCTATTTGTTTGTACCCACTGCATGCATTAACCTGAAAACAGTGCAGGAGCACTCATCAGAGGAGGTGTTACACACTGACATGCAGTCATGGTAAAGTAGGTTGTGAAAATAAGACAAACCGAAGGAGTGGCCTTCACTCTCCTCATGCTCTCTCCCACAGTACATGTATTTATTTTGAGGTGCCCATCGTTCAGTTGTCCTTGAGAGTTTTCCTGTTTGCTCTTTGGGGGTGTCCAGTATTCAGTTCGGCTGTGAATCCCTGCTTGTAAAACAGGAGTTCTCCATTTGGCAACATCTTGAGAATAAAAGAAGGAATTGGAAATCTCTCCATGTGTAGGTGTTTCATTCTGGAGGTGTTTCTGGCTTTCCACTTCTGAAGAATGAGTAGGTTGCCTCGAAATAATGACATTTACGGAAGCTCTTTAAGTCTGATCTGTATTTAAAAGGACGATAGCATATAAGCAGGATGTCTTACAATCTGGGGTCTATGCATCACAAAATTTACTCTGGAAAAAAAGAAATAATTCAATGAATAGCTCCTATCCTATCTGTGGATACCTCCTACAGAAGAAAAAAAAAAAAAAAAAAAAAAAAGGACTCTACATAAGCTCTGGTTCCTACTGAAATTAATAGCCTCACTTCAGTGGTTTTTAATGGTCCAAGGCATCAAGTTTGCTGTTCAGTGTCAACATCTCAAATCCTGAGTAAAGCTGAAGTAGGGGACTGCAGTATAGAAAATATCTAAAGCATGTCTGGGCAGTGAACAGCAGCTTGGGTGCCTCGAGTTACCAATGGAGTGTCCTCAGCTCAGCCAGGCTCCAGCCTCACTCCCTGAGGCATCACAGACTCCCACCACAAGGCCCTTCCCTGCCTGGGTGGTTTGGCTCTCTCAGCGGTGGTGCTCAGGCTCAGGAGCAGCTCTGTTTCTTTTTCATAAGGAAGAAGAGTAATTTCTAAATAGAGAATATAGGGTGTCTTCTGTACCCATGAGGGGAGTGGGTGCTCACCTCATTCCCACTCTGGTTCAGCAAGGGCACTCCAGCACATGCTTAGCTTGAACTTCAATGTAAGTGGTGATGCTTGTGATTTGTTTAGCAAAGAGATGTGTGGCTGAAGCCCAAAGCCTTACTCTTTTTTTTTTCCCCATCAGTTCAGGCTGTCATTAGTAATTGAAGACAGGGGAAGGGTCACAAATTATCCTATTCCCTATCCCTACCTCAAGGGTTGTTTTCAACAGGATATAATTATCATCCACAATCATCTGCTAACTCTTGAAATAATAGTTTAGTCATGCCTAGCTTTCTCTAGCATGCATTGAAAGAGCAAACCACCAACTCTTTCTTTCCCAGAAATCTGTGAAGTATTGCAGGCTCTGAAGAACAAAAACCCTACTTGTAGAGTCACTGGCAATAGGCTGGGTTTTAATTAATAAATTTTAAAACTTTTCTGTCGAAAAACTTCTTAGCATCTTCTTCTCAATAGAGCAATTTCAAGATTTTTCTGCATTTATCCCATGTGTTCTTCTCTCTGGGCCATTTTATTCACAACTGCTTTTCTTTCTTGAATACTTGCCATTGGATATCAATGAGATTCCAAACTCTTTTGCTGAACTTTAAAATCCATTCCCTTAATAAATCTGTTCTTGGCCCAAATGATGCTTTCTTGCTGTGACTTGTGCCAAATCTCTTGGTCCCTCCTGCTCCAGCCATCACGTTCTGCTCTTGCAACATTGACCAAGCAAGGTTGCTCAGTTTCTTTCCTGCAGAGGTGCCAATATTGCCTGATTCAAGGGAAGACATCATGTGTAGAAATCAGGCTGCCTCAAGGACAATGTGGACTACTGTATTTGCCTCCAATCCCCATTCAAGAACTTCCTTTTCTTCTATGCTATACTGTAAACTCACCTGGCCATGACAGACTTCCTCTGTATTTGTGCAGTGGCCAAAGCATTGATCAAAACCTGTAGAAAGTAATAAGATTCATAATAAAATAGTAATTAAGAAATCCTCTCTTCTGGACCTGTTGCTTTCTCTATCTTTAATATGCCTGATGCACTTTGAGACATTGAAAGAATTGCAATCTGTAATGCTTTGAGTTTGCCTGAAGATGAGAAAGCCCTGATGATAGAAGGCTCAAATTGGAAAACGTTGTGAGAACACAGTCCACAATGCAGCACTCTTATCTGTCTTGACAACCTGCTTTATCACCTCCCAGAGAAAAGGTGGCAAAATCAGTTAAATCAAATGAATTACCATTGCAGCCTTTTGCAGGATCCTTAAAAAGGCACTCCAGCTCCTTGGGAAAGGATGCTCTGTGCACGCATTTTAAATAATTTCAAGAGATTAATTTTTTACCAGTTTAATTACTAATCAGTGTCAGAAGCCAGTTGCAACATAATTCTGCCCAATTCTTTCTTTCTCTACATTTCCTGTTTTAAAGAGTCTCTGGGGATTGCCCTTCCTCAGCCCTGAACACTCTGTTTAAATATCTTAAAAAATAATCTTTGAAATGGGAAAATCTAGCTCGGATGTGTAGTTTAAATCTGGCATCTAATGAATTCCAAGGAGTTCCCAGATCCCTCAATTCCTCTGAACATCACATTCTGAGTAATTTAAAAATTCTACTGTCCTAGGAGCTCATGTTTTTTAAGCACTTAGAGAGCATAGTAATGAGCACAAGAGAACAGCCGAAAAAATACACCAGAGACATGAATTTCAAACAGCAAGTGCCAAAAAACCTGAACATTACTTTTGCTTTTAAATAAGCTTGTAACCATATGAGAAAAAAAATAAAATAATTGTTGAAACTGACTTGAGACATGCAGCTTAACAAGATGTTTCCTCTCACTGGATCTCTGGAAATGCGTGGCCTTCTTTTGCCATCTGCAAAATGCTTTTCAAACATTGTTTACTTGATCTTAACCTTCTCCTGGGAGACCAGTGGGAAATTAGTGCATTCTTTTTCAAGGTATAGAAATTGGAACAAACATGGTTAAGCCTCATCATTTAGGAATTCATTCCCAGTGGATGCAATCTCTTTGGCAATTCTACCTTCAGAAGTGATGGCTGGAGGGAGCAATTGGAGAGGACAAGAATGGGGAAATTAGAAGGTTTCTAGAGGAAAGGATCTTTAATGATGAACAGAGACTAAAGAAGAGTATGTGAACTGGAATTGTGCTGAGGAGTAGGAATGGTTACTTGGAAGTCCTGTAAAATGTTTGAGAGTTAAACTAGAATGTGAAGTCCTGGTGGGGCAGTGGGAGATGAAGTGGTGCCTCAGGGGAGTCTGTGTTCTCTGAAGGAAGTAAAAGGTGAGTTGCACAGCCTGCCTTGGGCTGTGGCACCAACCCACCCTTGTCTTATCTTCCTGTCTCCTGTCTGTGAAATGGACCTAATACTTCTGCAGATTTCCTCAGGCAGGAAAGCAGGAGGGCATTGTGAGAAGTGAGAAATGCAGCTGCACCTCATTGCCTGTGGTTAGCCAAACACTGACCCACCACCACCCACCATTGTCACTGCCAGGGTGGATATACCCAGTACACACTTTAACACTGTCAGTTCTCTTGTTCTGTCCTGGTCAGAAACATTGGCTTGCAATAAAAACACCTGCAGGTTGAAAAACCTTGATAGCATATCTGAGGAACACATGCTCACTCTGCCATGCAACATCATCAGAATAGCAGTGATATTTCCTTGTTTCCTGCAAGACCCAGAAGGCAACCTAATAGCTTGCTTCCCACTGTCTTGTCTCTCCTGTGGCCACCTCAAACATTTAGCCCAAGAAGGCTGGCAGAATTGGTCCACAGTGTGCAGTTAATTGCAGATTAAAACTGCAGATCAGGAACTTTGCCAATGAGATAATGTGAGACAACAAATTTAGGCACTCAAGTAGACTGATTTATCCCTAAGCAATATCTGCCCTTTTAAATATCATCAGAACAGTCAGAACTTTTGACTTTAAGAAAAAAAAAAGGCAGAAAGGAAGAAAAAAGCAAAGCTTTTGAAAATTATCTTGCATTTCATTCAGTGTGAATTAGTGAATATGTCAGCCTTGAGAAGTATTCTTTTTCATAAATGATCTTATTTGCAATAAATCCTCTTTCAAACTGTCATTAGGGACACAGGAGAAGGGGGACATTATGTTAGGAATTATTCCTAACACCTATTGCCTAACCCTGTTGACAATCAACATGAAGATCCTTTTACTGCACTGTAGCCATTTAAAAAGGATGTTAAAGTGGAAGTAAGATGATTGGAACCAGCAAGAACATCCAACAAAATGAATTTGCATTTAAAAATGTTGTCTTGTCAAAGCTGAAATGATTTGTAGGGATGCATTGGCTGTGATGAAATTCTTGATGGTCTCTGAAAACTACAGCATTACCTTCTTACTGTTGACCAGGGCACGAACAGAAACAAACATTGGAGTTTTTTTAATCTTACAATAGATGCCTCAACACAATTTTGTTCTGCTGCATAAAAATAGTTTCAAAACCTAATGCAGCTTGATAACACATTTCCAAATGGTAGGAAGGAATTAATGTCTTGAGGCTGGCTACAAATGATACTCATGTCCTCTTAAGAGCCCATTTATGTGTCTATAAGGGTGCAGAATTGCTGTTGTATAAGTGAGACTTAGAACACAGCGAGTATAATCTCAAGCAGAGCTTGCATATACACCCACAGTGTAAGTATTGGGCACTGTTTGTTTTTATAGATGTGGCTTTCTGTGCCAAGAATCATATAAAGATGACCAGCATAGGTGTCATCAAGGAACAGCTAATAAAATAAGAACAGTTGAAATAAATAAACCCTGCACCAATCTTTGTATCATCATTTTATGTATCAGAACCCCTGTCCTGCAAAGTCCATGAAACTAGCCAATTCCAGATACCATTTATTGTATAGGTATAATGGACACATATATTTTTGGTGGGAAATGGTGCCTTCTAGGCTCATGCTGTCTTCAGCATATAGAAAAGTCTTTCAAACTTCCAAATTCCAGACCTCACCAAAGGGAAAAGCAGCCGACATGAAAGCAGGTCGCATCATTTACAGGAGGCAATTACAGGAACAGCTGGAAAAAGAAAAATGCAAACCAGCCAGGTGTCAGCCACACTGAGGGAGGCAAAATGGAAAGGCTGTGAAGGAAAGTAAGGTAAAGAAGAAAGCATAAGACAAAAAAAGGTGCCAGTGATTTCCAGTGCTCAGGAGAGAAGCCTGAGCTCAGCTCCTGTTTCCGACCTGTTCACATACCTCAGCTGTGTAAGGCTGCTGGACAACAGTGACTGCTGGTGGCATTTTTCTCTTTCCACTGCAAATTAGTTCAGGCAGTTGAGTGAGGAAAAAGTTACAGGATTTTTTTTTTTTCCCAACTTGGTAATTTCAGTTTTTTGTCTGTTAATTTTCTGGCTTGCTCTTTGAATTGTTCTCATCATGAGACAAACATGTCAGGGCAAAGCAAGTGCCTGGCAGGACCTGTGCTTGTTTCAGACTTAGACTTGTTTCTGACTTAGACCAGCTTAAGCTGTCATGCAAATACACCCAAGATGTTTCTTAAGCCCAGAGTGAAATCTGCCGGCCTGGTTCAGTGGTGGTGGCTGTAGAACTATTGCTAAGTCTACACTGGGAATCTGTTCAAGGTCAAAACTTGGTATTTTGCAGAGACCACCAAACACGCGACCCAGATATAATAGTAATGAGCTATCATGTCTGAGCTTACTTAAACTCACAATTGATTTGGCAGAGGCCTTATCCCCTATTACACATGCTTTGGACTCTTCAATATCTATTTTCAATATCCTTTTTATTTTGAAGGGAGGTGGTGCTTCAGTCACTTGTCATATTGAAAACAAGAATTTTTGTACAGTGCCCTGGTGGCAGCGGTGGTTTAATAATTTGCATGTCTAGTTTTGATCAGCACTTTGGGCTGTCCCCCACCACTCCCCTTTGCTGTTTGTTACACTGTTTAGTGACTGATTACAGACTGGTTACAAAAAATGCAGTGCTAATCCATTAGCAGCACCCAGAAAAGAAATATTTTATGTCCCTGCAAACCTCCCATCATAAGATCTCATAGCAAATCCCCAAAAGCAATATGGTAAAGCTCAGAACATCTAAGACCGGTGGGTGTTTTGCCATCTCACATTGCAGGTAGAAGGCTGAGGTGCTGAGAGATGTTAAGTATCTGGATGAAGCTGCAGAGGCTTGAGCACAACTCAGACCAGTAACTCCCAACTCTGACTTAGCTCAGCAAAATGAGAAACCTCCTTCCCTGACATAATGGCTTGAAAGAGGAGGCAAGAAAAGAAAGCTGCTTTGACCAAATTTTAATCTTAGTTTTAGATTAGAGTGAGTAGATAATGGGGACATGAAGAAATTATTAATGAATGCATGTATGGAGGGGAAGCAGTGAAAGAAGGTAGGCTAGGAAGAGGTGGTGGGATTAAACTGATGAGATGATTTTCTACTAGCTGTGACAACAAACTGCCCAACAAAAGCATAAAGGAAGCACATATTGGTGTAACTGGAATGGAAACACACAGAGACCAGTTCTAGGGCTGCTGCCCTAATTACTGAGAGTAACATTAAAGTAAAACTCATTAGTGCAGATGTACAGAATTGACCAGCTCGTGGGGACTTGTTGCCTCCCAAGGCATGTAATACCACTTGCTCCTTAGGGCATTCCAGCAGACAGCTCTGGGTTGCAGTATCAGCCAGGGCATTGCTGCCTGGCAGGTCCCTGCACACTTTGTCACATGGCCAGGATGTGCTCTCAGAAAAAGGCCCAGGCACTGACCTGGCTGAAGAAGCACTTCACCAGATTGGACTGATGAGAAGATCCAGACTGGCCAACCAACTATTATGAGAAATGGGTAGGGTTTTTCCTGCCTTTGAGGAAGAATCCTTGCCTGTTGCTTTCAATTAGCCAAATTATAGCTGTCATTGTGTTCTGCAGCTCATTAAATACCAGGAATCTGCTTCAAATAGTATAGGCAAATCAAAGAGACAGTCTTGATAAGGTTCTTTCTTTTAACCAGAAAAAATAGGACTTCTTTTCTATCACGACACTTCACTGAATCAAGTCTTTGTTCCATCCAACCTCATCTTTCCCCTGCATTACACCTTTCTACTAATATCTAAGGACTTTAGTGGTGCTGTTCTCAGGAAAGAAAGAAAAAAATAAAGTAAGATCAATAGATGGACAGGCATGCTGACCTCTTTCTCTTGCAGCCAGGATGTTTGAGTACTGCATAGCAGCTATCATACAGGCTTTAGTTCAAATGAAGTGTTTGACTAAAACACTTTCCATATTGGTAATATTTTTTCTTGCTTTGCTGTTTCTCTAAAGGAAGTACAGATTCAAACTTACTTAGATTGTAAACAATTCACTGTAAAACAGGTTTATATACAAAAAGCACAGGAAAAATCTCTAAATAAAAGGTTTCCCTGTTTGAATTCTGTATTAAAGTTTTTTAATCCAGCCATAACAACTCTTGGTAATGGATAAATTAAAACTATTCTTAAATATTTTATCATAGAAATTTTATTATAGAAAGCCTCTGGGATCTTAATCAAGGGTGTGGATTCCATTTTACCCAGCACAAATCCAGAACAAAAAGATGGAGAGTTCACGGCACACATATAAGGCCAGATGGAGTGGACAACAAATGGGCAAATACATGGAACAAATGAAATAATATTGATCTGTGTGCAATGTCCTGGTCTCAGCACCCTGGTGGCTTAGCCCTTTTCTTTTATCAGCATCATAGAAAAGCAAGGTTCTTTAGGGTTGCTAGTGAAACCAGTTAATAAAAGCCATGTGCACACCTTCAGTAAACTCCATTAAAGCAGGAAAAGCAGCGTCAGAGAAAATCTTGTGGTGTTAATTTCCTTGGCTGTTCAGAAAGTGGAGACAGTGCAGGGTCATAGGAAGATCACTTCAAGGGGCTGTCCATTTTGGAGGGACAGGGATGGTGTTACTCAGAGCAAGGGCACAGAAAAAAGGCAGAAAGAAGGGAAAAAGGAGCCCTGAATCAAAATCAGAGAGGGAGACTAGGTGGGAGCGGTTGGAGATGGAAGATGGACAACATATGGCAGTAATATTGCAGAGGATGGAAACAAAATGCTGTGTTGTTTAACAGAGGGCAAAGAGCACGAGGAGAGAGGTCAGGTGGGGCAGCACTGGATAGAAGCTCAGCTCTTCCAGTACATTTGAATCTAGAGCAAAGAAAAGCACACAAGAAGACGTGTGCAAGGACAGTAATCCCAGATGCTTCTACATTGCATAAGATCCTGGGAGCAATATAGCTCTGCCTATGTGAGATGCTCTCACCCATGTATCTCTGTTATTAAATACAAACATACTGTTTACTCTCTCTTTCCCCAAGAAATACCAAGACACCCTGGGGAAATACAGTTAAGCTTTTATAAAATCATCAGCATGCTGCTTGGTAATTTAATTCCCATCTAAGTCCTGCTATGTGGTTAAAGCTGGCCCACGTGCTTCCTGTTAAAGCAGAACACTGTGTCCTACCTTGAAAGACACATCATGTCCAAGTCTCCACAAACTAAAAGGTCTGAAGGGGCAGCAAATCTGAGACCTACATAACACTGGGCCACTTGTTCATCAGTCTTTCAAATGTGCAAATAAGATACACGCTTGTCAATAAAACATGTTTCAATCTGATTTTCTCCAGTGAAGAAAAATAAGACACACAGAAAACGAAATGCATTTTTGGTGCCTGAATGTCTATCGGTCCATTTTCAAAATCTGCTTTTATTTATCCTCTGGTTTTCATTGATCTCTGGCAATAAACATGCCAGCTGAGAGAACTTAGTGCTAACAGACAGTTTTTCTTCCCTCTGCCAGAAGTGATCTGGTTTCCTCTATGAGCTGTACTTGGGAGTCTTCAGTCAAGTTGAAATATATCTCAATTCAGTGGATTATAACCAAATTAAATACAGCTTTGCTCTAAAAGATTTATTCTTTTTTCGGGTCTTCAAAATGAATTTTCATTCCTTTTCTCTCTAAAACACACGAGTTTATTGACAGCATGTGTCGTTGTCCGAAATCCAACACTTCTTACTGCACCTTATGAATCCCTTCTCTCATCTTTCTTGGCCGAGCATCTCCCCACCTGCCTGCTCTCTCCTTTGTCTCCTGTTTCCATACCCAAGCCTTCCTCCATCACCCTACTGGCATGGTCATCTTCATGTACCCAGATCTACATGTCCCCAGCGTGGGACAGAACCACTCTGAACACACCTATGAGGCCCTTACCAGTGTCCCAGAAACCCCACAGTGGTTTTCAGCTGAACTTTGTGGGCTCCTAGGCCACCTCTGGTTTGCTGCTGCTGAATCCCCTTCCCTAGGATGCTTTCCCCAGCTTATTTCCTCCTGAGCTTCCCTGTGCACACTTGGGTATTTATTTTCTGACAGAAAGCATCTCAGAGGCAGCTTTCATTCAGCCTGAGGAGCTGAAAATCCCTTTTACAGCATAAGAATTAATTCAGTAGGAAATCCCAAGGAGACACCGATTTAAATGTTTAATAAAGGAAAAGTGCTTCTCTTACCTTAGATTTGATGCATCCATATACCCCAAACACACAGTCAGAGGTTGAAATGCCTTGATAGGGCATACAGAGCATGCCACATTTGCATTGTCAATACTGGCACTTTTCATGTGAAATAGTGGGAGCAGTGAGACTACTTAGTCACATTTCTCTATTTGCATACGAATACTTCTGAGTTTTCACACAAGGACTTCTGAATTTCCCCTGTGACTGAGGCACGTGGAACACAGGTACATGCCAGAGAGGAAATGCATGTCAAGAATATATTTGTACGTGTGCCTGCTCCATTTAAGTGATTTTCTCATCTGCAATGAAATCTCCTAGCCCATTTAAACCGGGAGAATTACAGATTCGTGGTTCAAACAGCCCAACATACGACTTGAGTGACAAGGGGTGATTTGAACCTTGATTGAGCTTTGGTGAATCAGGAGTTACTTGAAAGTAACTAACTATGACTTAGTCTTTACCTCATTGGAGCCAGTATCTTGAACCACAAAGGGGATAAGGACTTGTAGAGAAGTGATTCTGTTTGAAGCTCTGTCGCCATTATTGTCTGGTTGGTTAATATTATTTGTAGCGTAAACTAAATTTATTTCACTTGGTAATGGTGAAACAATGCATCTATAAATAATGCTCAACACCTTATGTAAAAATATTTAACACTGAAAAAAAAAATCGCATGAAATGTTACCTTTTCTGAAACTCAGCTTCCTGTCATTACAGAAATTCAATTTTAACACTGCGGTGAAGCCCCAGCAAGCAAAGCAGTACAACTGTTGTTAACAGGTTAAGGAAACCTTCCTATGACACCGTTTCACTTTTAAGTGAGGAACACGTTCTAGTCAGAACTAAAGTGTCTGCTTCTGGTTATTTAAGACCAGCAATCTAAATACCCTTTGATGGGGCGTAATGGGGCTTTTTGTACGCAAATTCCCACGGCTTGAGTAAGAAAGTGAAAGTGATTTATAGGACACGCAGCCAGCTGCATTGACTATCCCGCGTCTCTGGGGCATGTTAGATCCCAAAGTCCTGGCAGAGCCAGGCGTGGAAAGGGAGCCCTCACCTCTTGGCTAGCGGAGCCAATGGCCAGGATACCCCAATCCCGGCCTCATGGTGTGAGCAGTGGAAGGGCTGCTGCTCACAAGGAGGAGGAGGAGGAGGACATGGGACCAGACGGAGGTTGTTTAGCTTGGCCGTCCTCACCTCCCGCGGCAGCCAGTCTCGCTGCCAGCATCCAGTCGTTCCCACAGTAAGCCTGGTCTTAGGCTGGGATGCTTGTGCTCAGTTATTAATTTGGATGTAGCTGAAGTTTTCCTGAGAAGCTCGAGCCACGGAACGGGGAAGCACATATTTCAGCTTTCAGCCAGGGCCAGAGTGAAGCAGGATTTCTCTGGCAGGAGGAAGAAGGCAGTGGTTTTGCCTCAGGCCAGTCTCCTGACTGGATGGTGAGGGCTGGTGGCAAGGGGAGGTGGGCTCTTCACAGAAACACACAGGAATCTCCTCGTGGAAAGCCTTCGGCCACCTAAGACACTGGGCTTGGGCCAGGTACCCTGGAAGTGAAAACAGCTACTTAACAGTTTCATACCCCTCTTTATGTTTATTTGTAAAGCACTTTGTGAGAGGTGAGTTAACATTAACTCCCCTCTACAGAGAGCAGAAGTGGGCAGATGTGTCTAAAAGCACCTGGCAAATTAATGACAAAAATGTGAAGAGCACAAGAGGCCTCTCATTCACAGGCCATGTTTGGGGAAAAAAAATTAAATACATGAAAGGTAACAAAAGCACATCTGTCTGTAAAATTGTTTTCATAGGATCACTGAGCTGTGACTGCAGCTGCTGTTGTTTAAGTCTGTGAGCAGACACTGGCTTTGCCATGAGCTCTCCTGCCCTGAGGAACCACATCAGAGAGTCATTTGGGCAGAAGGGGAGATGGCTTAGATGCTGAGAACTTGACTTCATTTCTTATTTCAGGGGGACACAAACCTTCAGAAGTCTGTATCAGTCAGAGCACAACTTGTTAATGATGTGGTAAGTCACTGCATCTCCATTTTGTCTAAGAGATGTAGAAGTCAAATCAGTGCTCTGCTTTATTGTTCCTTGAAGAAAAATGAGAGTATTTTGATCTATTTCAAAACTGGAGTATCAAAACCACTGTTTTTATAAAAAATAATGAGTAGACTTATGTCCTTGCTTAAAGCCGTGTAACACACAGCACGTACCACATACACAGAGAAAAAAAACTCTACAAGTAATGCAGGAGCCAAATGAATGCAAAATAACATCAGCAATGGCTCCGAGGGAAATGCTTGTCAGAATCACTCCGAGAAAAAGAGTCTGTGGCTGCTCTGCTCTTATTACCGGAGAAGTGTTCGATGGCAGTAGAGGTTTTATTTGTTGCACAGTTCCCCTGTGGTACTGCCTTACGTCGTTCATTCACGAGTGGAGACACCACGCTGCCCAACCCAACTGCGCCCTTTGCAGCAGCAGCAGCAGCAGCACTCCTGGAGAACCGAAGGGATAACTTCGTTAGCTCAGCCAGCAGAGGGAACTGCTAATCAGCACTAATTGCTCACTCAGGGCTAACAGATATCCTACCAAGCTCAGTAAAACCCAGTAAGCCATGGCACTTCACACTTTCTCTGCTGTCAGACTGCAGATGACCCGGCAGATTCCAGCGCCGTGATCTCCCTCCGAAACACTCCTCCAGGCCTTCACTTCCCCTCCCTTTGACCTTACGGCTTTCTCCCGGAAGGAGGGCGAGCTCTCAAGGGTTTTGGCACAATGGCATTTCTGTCTCTTTCTGGTCAATTGAGTGCTCAGATAAATTAAAATCCTGCCTGAAACACACAAATTCTTTTCTCCCCGTTCTCCCCTAGTTCTGCTCCTGTCCTAGATATTTTCTGCTAAGCAGCAGCTGTGCAGAGCAAGGGTTAAATCAGGTAGCTCATATTTAGCCTCAACTTAGCAAAGTCAGAGGCAGATTTGACCCACAGTGACTGGCTTCACAACTAGACTGTGATCTTGTACCACAGTGCCAGAGCCACAACGCCACAGCCAGTGGCTGGGCAGCTATTGCTCCTTCAGAGTATCTCCTGTAATTCCCCACAGCTTTCCACAGAGGAAATTCCACACACATAAGGTGCAAAACACTCTTTACTTAATAACAGTTAATTCAAAAGCTCTGTGGTTATCAACAGCTAGTCAAGGTATGGCTTGGTTGCATCCTCTTCCCTGTCTCACTCCAGGCTGAGCCAGTGTGCTTCATATCTTCCAACATGAAGTACTTCCCAGTGATACCAATTTGCTTTCAAGAGGGCAAACAAAAGCAATCCCTTATGCCATTTGTTATAGCAGTCCAACTTGCTTTATTCAGTGCTAATCCTGGTGTTTTATTTCTCCAAACTAGATAAAATAAAAGCTGCTTGCAATGCCTCCTCTCTGCCAATAGCTCCCATTCCAGCAGGAGCAACCCCATCAGCACAGCTGCACAAGATAGAGTAGGAAACAAAAAATCCTCCATCAAACGTAAGCACTCCAAAGGGGATCCATTGGATTGAGAACAAAGAAGGCAAGCAGCAAAAACCTCATTAAGCACCTTCTGATGATCTTCTATCTTGGAGGGCACTGAGCAGTGAGAGGAGCCAAAGGCAGCTCCCTCTTATACCCATCACCTGTGGGCCACCAACCTCCTTTTCATGGCCAGCAAAGAGCCAGAGCACCGCCTGTCAGCCACACCTCTACTGCAGAGGCCATATAGAGACCCACATGGCACCTCCCTGACATTTGGTGCATTCCTCCACCCCAAACATCCTAAGGAAAGGCTTGGGTAGCTGAAGACCTAGCCTGCTGTATTCACATAAAATCAGCAGGGGAGTCTTGTTTGCAGGAATACAATGAATTAAACTGGATGAGGTCCAGGACTCAAGTTACACTAATTATGGGTTTAAAATTAATATAACACTAAACACCTGCTTCCTTCCAGCCTGAGAAAAATGCCTTAGAAGGGTGTTATGTCTAATTTCTTCTTCTACAACCTTGAGAGGAAGGTGCTTTTACCATGTGAAATTAATTGCTTAGGTGCCCTCCCTGGGCTCTCACATGGAAATAGGAGCTTTTGAAAAAATCAGGGAGTGAAAAGAGAACAGCTGTAAGATGAAACCCATGATAGAATAAAGGCAGCACCTTACTGAATTAATTTTACTTTTCCCTGTAATACATGCCTGGTTGGCATCCCTGCTTAACCCTTCCTTTTCCATTGCAATTTATTTTTCAAAAACCTCAAAACTTTTCCAGCCTGGATTATTTTTCTTTTTTTCATGTTTAAAACAAAACTAGTTAAGACACACAAACAGCTGTACAAGCTCAGGACTGACGAACCTCACCCAGCCTACCCCCATCTTGCACTGTCCAAGGGAGTCGGCCTCTCTCTTTTCTGGGGTACCTATGTGGCACAGAGCCATTTTCCTCCTCCTCCAGGTACCCTTTGTCCCAGCAAGGCTGTCAGCAGCTAAGCGGCAGCCTTGCCTGTGCACAGCAGCTTGGGAGCACAAGCAAAGCCACCCATACAGCATTGCAGCTGGAGAAAAATTCTTTAGGGGACCACATGCTCCAAAAAGGGTTACTGGGAACACCTTTGACTGCAGTCTGGTGATACACTTCCCAGCCATTGTGTGGCAAAGTGCATATTCCTTCCTCTCCTACCTGGCCTGGCATGCAGGTCCCTCTCCATCTGTTTCATGGCCTTTTTGGAAAAGCATGGAGGGGAGATATAACCATTGCTGCTCACTGATCTTTAAAACTTGTGCACAGCCATAACACTCAGGAAATCAACACCCATTGGGATTGGCTCACAGCTTGTAAATTTTACTCACCCAGAGCATAGAGTTATCCTAAAACAGGGATTTTCAACATGTGCATGCACTGCCATTCATATTTCTTGCAGCACCTTGTGCTTCCTGCATTTTCAATGCTGTATTTACAATTCCCCATGTGCTGTACTGCATCTGAAGGAAGACTCATTCCAGACATCCAACTCTTTGGGCAACTTGGAGCAGCTGCAACTTTATAAAGGAAAATAATTATATGTAAGGAACAATTTACTTTTCTCTTTGCTGGCTCAGAGAGCTCCTTAGTAAGGTGGGAACAGGGATCAGCCACTTAGTATTTTGAGTTTGACCAACTTGGCCTGAAAACAGCACCACTGTTTATGTCTTAGAAGTTACTGGTTCGCCATGGGGCAGTTCTTAGAAATCAGAAAACATCTGGCTGTCTTGCAAGCATTTTCTTATTTAAAAAACCCCAAACCAATAATTAGATAAATCCTCCTCATTCTGTGAGTAGATTTTTCCCAAACTGAATAAAATCAGGTCATTGCTTCCAGCTCTGCACTAACTGTAAACACCTCTTGCTCCCCCACTGCCACATTTTCAGTATGTTGTGAGCCCAGAAATATGTTCTTGATAGAAAAGTCTGATGGCCATCACTTCTGGGGAAAGGGGAGTGCAGAATCACTCCCTTCCATCCCAGACACTGGGATGTCTACAGCTCCAAACAGCTGCAGTAGACAGGTGGGAACAAGCCAGCAGGTTTGATCAGGGGAAGTGGCAAATTCCAGAGCCAAGAGGGAAAGAGCCCTGAGCGGCTTAACTCAGGCAAAATAGTTAAAACATTTAATTTTCGTACTTGTTGATGCTATTTCAGTGTCTCCGTCTGTAACATCTGGTTGCCTTAGATACATGAGGTAACTACGGCAACTAGTTATTACAGGGAGAGGGATAAGAAATAGATCAACATTACTGAATTTGGCAGGCTCTAAAATAGCTTTTCTGTAAAGCAGAGGCAGGTGCACAGGGTACAACAGCACCGTGGGGCAATGAAAGGCAAAGGTGGCCACAGCAGGACAACACCCTGGCATTAGGCTGCTTAAGCATCTTGATGCATTCATTACCTCTTTAGATCCCCTTGCAGCAGGTTACTGGCCAGAGTACCAAAACACTTGGGATGCTCAAGGGGGTTACCCAGTATTTATATTGGAGCTATCTTCACTTTAAGTGATTCCACCTCCACCACCCTACCCTCCCCAAACCTCTCCCCCTCAAATACAAGGAAGTACTAGTTGTCCTCCACGGATTTCTAACTAAAGGGGGGCTACATGAGGTGAAAAGCTGTAGTGACCAGAGTCACTGTGAACCTGAACACACGTCCTAACACTTTAATGGCACAACTGACACCATGCCTTGGTGATGTAATGTAGTGTAGTGCACAAAACAGATCATAAAGTGATGCACAGTTCTCGTTAACTGATTATTTTAGTGCTTTTCAGAATAATTAGTTAATCTCTTGGAAGGTGAGCAGCTTTCAGGCTGGGTTGTCTTCCCTGCAGAAAGTCATTAAAGTGCACTGAAACACTCCAGTGACCTCCTTGCTCCAGACAGTAGGGAGGAGTGGGTGTTCCCAGATTTGAAAGTGAACCATCCAAGACTGCCAGAAAGACATGTTTGTGCCTGAAATGTCTGTCTGACTTTTTTTTTTTTTTTTTTTTTTTTTTTTTTTTTTTTTTTTTTTTTTTTTTTTTTTCCCTTGGCTTGCAGGAAAAGCTGTGTTAATAAACCCTTAATAAAGCAGTGCCTGAAAAGCTGGATCCATGTGCTGTCTGAATATCTTTCACCAGGATTATTCCTGCACAGAAATTTTCCCTACATCGGTAGGACAAAGCCTTCATTTCATATTTGACTCAAAACTACATACATTTACAGAAAGAAGCCAGCACCGCTGTTTCATCTGATGCATTTCATTAAAAATACATTTTAGATCAGGGTGTTACAATAGCCAACCAGCCCCCGTTCTGCAAATGAAAAGCATCATTCACTAATCTTGGCAACACTGTATTCCAGACCACAAAGGGCGCTGCCTTATGATATTGTTTACATATGAAATCCGAGTGTCTAAACCAGAAAGTCCCCACCTTTTCACCTCAGCAGGCTGCTCAAGGGAAGTCTGCACAGAGTTTTGCTTCCCTTAGGATGTTTTCCTCATTGAACAGGCTAGTTGGTAACTAACATAGGTTTGTATTTTTCCCAGCAGATTGCCCTCTTGGAATTCATTGCTATCTATCTTCAGAGATAAGAACTGGTTAGATGAACAGAAATGAGATTCAGTCTCAGTAAATGTAAAGTAATACACACGGTAGGAGTAGTAAGAGCATTTTCAAGCACCTTAAGGGCTCTAAACTAACTTCCTCAATTTCATAAAGCGACCCAGGTGGCAATGCATAGCTCAGTGAAAGTTATTGCTTAACATGCAATCAAAAATGTTGACAATATATGAGACGACTTAATGAATGGGCTGCAAGGAAAAAAAATGAAAAGAAAAGAAAAGAAAAGAAAAGAAAAGAAAAGAAAAGAAAAGAAAAGAAAATGTTTTAAGACCATTTCAAATTACTGAGCACTGGGCAGACTGTGGTATAATATTGTGAATTTACTGATTAAAATATTTTTTAAAAAGTATCACAAGGGTTTATAAAGAATCGGAAGTAAGAAACCTTTCCAATTAAAGAGCAATCTGAAGGAGTAAGACTGTATTCTTTAGGAAGCAGAAAATTAGAAGAGGGCATGAGATCAAGCATGGGGAATGAGAAATGATCTGGAGACATCAAGACCTTTTCCTTTCCCTTCTCTGTAATAAAAAGAGGAGATATTGAGCAAATTAGAATATGGGAAGTGCACAATGTAAAGAAAGGAAACACTTTTACACAGTCCATACATTTTAAAATGCTGTGGAAAGTGCTGTGAAAGCAGTCTAGGAGGTTACTGCCTGGATACCCTTTCCTATTTGGTACCTGCACTGCAGACACTGGGAGGACCATGTGCTGGCTCTCTAGTCACTCCCTCATCACTTGCTGAAACCTTAGCCTGAAAGAAACCTGAATGAAAGTGGCCACGTAGCAAGATGTATGAGGTCTGGCAGCCGGGAGCTGGGGCACTCGCTCCACTCCACTTCATTATGGGGCTGACAGCCAGCAACAGAGAGGCAGTAACAAGTATGTGATGAAACAGGGCTGCAGCTGCTGGCTCAGCAAATATAGGTCAGAGCTACAAAACCTTAATCTACGGAGGAAGCGTGAATGTCAAAAACATAATCAGATTCAAGCAGGATTACAAGTTGTGTGGCTAACCAGAGCCCCCGGAGTTCACCTAAATTAACTGATAGAGAATTTATCTCTTCCCATGTAAATGCAAATGGGACTAAGCAGCAAGACCTTCTGAAAACACAGTGACCTTCTCTGAAACTTTAGAAAAATTGCAAACTTTTTCCATCCAGCAGGCAGGATGGAACCTTTCAACAGCAGTGTTGCAAGCTCACCTCTACAGTCTGCTGTTCAGACACTGTTAGCTGGAGGGTGTTTGAAATGGGAGAGCAGTAGAGGAATGGGGTCACAACAGCACAGCTCGGCTGACAGGAGCAAGTAATTGTTTTGGGGGACATGATCCACCAGAATACTGGTGCTTCCCTGTATGCTAAACAGGAGTGTGTATATGTTAAACAGTGAGCATCACCATGTGTTAAATAGAAAACAGAGAAACAATCTGAAGTCAGACAGAAATTACTCAGAAGTCAACTCATTACCTGTGGAGAAGTTCCCTTTACGACAAGTCAAACCCATCTTTAGAGCTTTATTCCCTGTAAAACTGTTGGAGGTGGTTGCTCCACTGCCACCAAATTGTCTGTTAATGTTGTAGCCACTGAGGCAGCTGTGGAGGACTGGCAAGGGCAGGTTTCCTGTTGGGGGCAGGAGGGGTAGAAGGGCTGTTAGCAAAGCAGGTACTTGGGGGAGGAGCAAAAATGTCAGCTGAGGAAACATCATTGACTTCTACTCAGAATGTAAAAATACGGGCTTCAATTTTGTCAGGCCTTTCCAAGAGCATTTCTCCCCACATGCCATTATTTATGTGGAGGGCACTCACACAAGCAGTGCTTCTGGGTGCAGGACCCCTAATGATTCCAATGGGAAAGTCGTATTTGGGCTGCTTGCAGAATCCAGGAGTCCTGTGTTGCATAAAACATCTTTGTTACTTTGACAGCCTTAGGAGGGGATAAGCTGCTCTAATCAGACATCCCTTTTGGGAGGGAAAAGAGACCCTTTAAGTCTTGCTCTTTGCAGACACACATCTTTCTCACTGTCAATCTGAAAAGTGACATTGATTCTTTTCTCTGTAGCAGAACCACAATTACTTAATTTGTAGCCACTGGAGCCTATGGCAAAAACTTTTGAGAAAAGCCAAGTTTTTCACAGACTTGAAAACCTAGAACGAGGACAGGCAGAAGTAGACTTAAGTCTACTCAAAATGGAGTGAACAAGGTCCACCCATCCTAATGGGATGAGGGTTTAAGCCCCCTCAGGGAGCAAGGTAAGTAAGGCTATACCCCCAAGATTAGGCTCTTTATAGTGCCATACTGAGTGGTTTGAAATCTACCCATCTTTGGTCATTCTCTGATATTCAGGACTGATATTGTAGACTAAAGCCCTGCTTTAGTCTACACAGGCAGAAGAGCAGCCTGGGCTTTGTGTGATGGGACCTGTGTTTTATAGGACTGGATTTTTGAGACTGGTTTGAACACAAAGAAACCAAGCAGACTTTTCCAGGGCCATTGAGATTCTGAGGCTCACCAGCCTCCCATGAGACACCAACTGCTTCACCTCAGGTGAGTCAGGTAGTGGGAAAAGATGTTCAGCCAGAAAATATTTCTGGCACTTTTGTCTTTAAATCTGTATGCATGGAACTTTGGGGAAAACAGAGAAAAAATTCTTTCAGAATTTATGCTTTTTCTTTAGAGTTGTATACCATGTATTTCCAATATACTATCAATATGACTTATCAGCATTGCAATACGACATGCACTCTTTAACCAACTATGCAATGCCTCTGCTTTGTTAAAAGCAAACCCAAACCTCTTTGTGTTGTTTTTGATAAGGTTTTAATATGTTCACAAATATTCTACTATTTTTTAACAGTGTGTGTGATTACTACTAGTGCAATGAAATACCACAATACCATCAGGATATTACTAGGCTGCCAATATTTGCTTCAAAAATGTAACTTTTTGTAGTAGCTGTGTTACATTTCCATGTTTGTTTTTTTTTAAATTTTTTTTTGCTGCAATATATACTCCTTGTTCATAAATTTACAGTCTTATATTAATATTTTCCATTTCAGTATATATATATATATATATATATATATATATATATGCTCTTCACATGTAAGCTAGAATTTAGCCATACATCATATTTAACAGAAATGGCAATGGGATAAAAACCACACAAATGTATTCTATTCCATCTTTAAAACCCAAAGTGTCATCATTCAGACTCAAAAGTGCAGAGGTTATAGTAGTCATAAAAGGAATAATTTTCTTTGTGCTGAGTTTATTAAGCAGAATGCAGTTCTTACTTCAGGAAAGTAGGCCTGGTTTAGACTCAGCAGGAAAAAAGTGCTTCCATATAGTAATTTTCAACAGAGTAAATTTTAAAGGAACTTTTTCTCTATTAAGAAAGGGGTGGGGTTTTTTTCTTTCAGAATTTCTACTCTCAAAGGCAGCTCAGAAATGAGAAGAAATGAGAAGACTTCTAGGAAATGATTTCAAATGGAGGCAACTCTTGTCCCAGTACAAGAAGAATCAGATAAGAAAGCTTTAATTCTAGTACAAAACAGTCTTTGACTTCAAAGGTTTAATTTCTAGCTGGCGCAGGACCAATAAAACCAATAATTTCCTCTTTAGATTTTGTTTTCTACTAATTGAATGTCTGTTCTTGTAAAGCACGTTAGTGAGTGGAACATAGTGCTGGCTGCAGCCCAGCTCACTGAGCTCCTGAGTTTATCCATTTGGTAAAACACATAATTATGTGCATTGTGTGCACGGAGCCCAAGGTCCCACTGACTTTGTCAGCTGATAAGATCTCATTTTAAGACCATCAGCATCTGTTCATAAGTTATTATTTCTCCCATTCAGATTTCAGTTATGTTATTTGTTGTGGCTGTTTATCCTCGTTGGCTAAGGATTTCAAAGCAGCTTCGGGGATTTAGATACATTTTCTATTTTGAGTCCATATTTACATTTCCTTGAAGAACCCCGGTCACCCTATTTATAGACCTTTGTTAAGCTCCATGACAGCAATCCTGTGAGCTTTGGGCAAAACATTTATACATTTCACTTAAGGATTGGTCAGTGGGTGACACAGGCTAAAATATGTATTTGAAGAGCACAGGAACAGTACATTCTCTTTCTATATAGTGGCCTGAAAACAAGACTAGAGACTTGAACCGTGGCAGTGGTGTCCTAATTTAGACAGCAGGAAGAATTATTTAGGCATAGAGGAAGTGACACATAGGACTATGTTGCCATAGGATGTTGCAGTATTTCCATCTTCAAAAGCATTGGGGCCAGCAGGTCAAGGGAGGTGATTCTGTCCCGCTATTCCACCCTGGTGAGACCCCTCCTGGAGTGGGGCAAACGTCTGTGGGGTCCCCAGCAGGAGAGGAGGACATTGATCTGTTGGAGTGAGTCCAGAGGAGGCCACCAAGATGACCAGAGGGCTGGAGCACCTTTCCTATGAGGAAAGGCTGAGAGAGCTGGGGCTGCTCAGCCTGGAGAAGAGAAGGCTTTGGGGTGCCCCAGTTGTGGCCTTCCAGTCCCTAAGGAAGCCTACAAGAAAAATGGAGAGGGACTTTTTACAAGAGCATGTAGTGCCAGGACAAGGGAGAATGGACTTAAACAGAGAGTAGGTTTAGGTTAGATATTTGGAAGAAATTCTTCACTGTGAGGGTGGTGAGACACTGGAACCGATTTCTTAGATAAATTTTGGATGCCCCATCTCTGGAAGTGTTCCAGGCCAGGTTGGATGAGCCTTTGAGCAACATGGTCTGGTGGCAGCTGTCCCTGTCCGTGGCAGGGGGGCTGAAACCAGGTGACCTTTAACACCCAAGTTGTTCTCTGGTTCTGTGACTGTAAGGGTGGGTTATATGGTATTTTATGTACGGCTGTGTCTCCTTTCAGGCAGGCTCTTCAGGACCCATGTGGCGCTGTGGCTCTGCAGTCTCACACAGCCCGTGGGGGCGAAGCGCTGCCCGGGGCTGAGGCGGGGCTGCTGAGGGCACCGGGCTCAGGGACGGCCCGCCAGGAGCTGAGGGCTGCGGGCCGGGCTCCGCCGGCTGCGCCTCGCTTCGCTAGACGGACAGCAAACAAGCTTTCCCTCCTGCCTGCTGGGAAGAGCCGTGCCCGGGGGAAACAGCAGCCTTTGGAGAGAGGGGCTGGCTGCGAGGAGCGCCTTCCCCCCGGCCCCGCTCCGGCCGCCGCCCCCTGAGGGCAGCGCTGCCCTGCGGCGCCCCCGCGCGGCCCCGGGACACGGCGGGACGGCCCGGCACAGGGAGCGCCCCTCAGCGAGCGCCCTGCGGCACACAGACACACAGACACACGGACAGACACTCAGAGCTGCCAAAGGTGTCTCGTGCACCGACAGCAAAAAGCGATCTGCCTTGTTTTTCCATGCAGCGCTGCCAGGTTAAGAGCCTCTGCTCCGCTCCGGCGCTGGAGCTGTCACAGACACGGCACGGGCCCCTCAGGAGAGTCCTCCCCGCACGGCAGGGCCCGGACACACCGCACCGGGAATTCTGAGTTTCCGTTTTGATCACATTGCTCAAACATGAGAATGAGTCACCCACCGTACTGAAAACCATGACCTTTGTATTTACACCGAAAAAGGAATGATAAGCTTAGGAAAGGGAAAGAAAACTAGAGGAGAGGAAAAAAAAAAGCCCAAACCCGTAAGACACCCAAACCCAGGCATGTCTTTGCTCTTTGAAACACAGTCGGCTGATGCTATTCACATGCAAGTTAAAGAAGTTGTGGCTGGGTTTGTTTGGTGTATCTGCATGAACGCCAAGGGAATCATGTCAACAGTCTCTGCAGCAAGCACATTCTGGTCACAATAAAATAGGGCAAAGCTTTTTGTGTCCATTCATCCAGTAAAGGAACCATGTGAGATATTTCACTTAGAAATAGAGTCCATCTTTAATTTAGAGCAATCCTGCCCCTCAGCCATCCTCAGCAACACACAATTATCCTGCGAGGGGGAAAAAATGCTGGCATGGAAGAGTTGTTACTGCCAAAGTAACCAAAACATGGAGATCCAAAAGGAAACAAGTCTTACAAGACTTCTAAAATTATTAATGGACAGAATTCTTAAGTGTGTTTTCCATCCCCTCCTAAGTAAGAACAAAAAAATACTAAACTGATCTCTAGTATTTTTCATCAACAAACCACCAGCTGCAGCACTTCCTACAAAGCAGGCAGAAGTGTAATGCAGTGGACCCGAATGGGACCTGTCAAAGAACATGACTTTGAAGAGAACAGGCCCAAAGGGTATTAATATTTAAATACAGTAGGCCAGCCTGACTGAGAAAAAAAAAGAATTTAAGTGGATTTTTTTTTTTTTTTTTTTTTAGTGGCTCTGTCATACTTGGAGCATCCCTTCAGATAAAGGGGAAAAAATCCTGGCAATGATTGTTTTGTGTAAGTGAAGACAATGGTTTCCAATGTATCCCTGAAGTGTGGCCCATCCAGCAGACAGGTTGGATCCATGGGGTGTGGATGAAAAGAATAGGAGTTGCAGGAAACATTTATGAGCAGCCTGCTGAGACAATCATTAGAGCTGCTTGCATCCATCTCATCCTCCAATACATTCAGAGTGTTCTCAGAAGAAAATTTGGCCGTGCACCAGTGGGCAGCTGCATTTTTAAGTGGAAACCCCTGTTAAATTAAAATTTTCTGTGTTATAGCATGAGCTCTACCATCTGTTGTCTAGCTCATTTATGACCAGCTAAGCTTGCAAAAAAACTCAACAAGGAACTAAAACGGTGCAAAAAGCAAATGTCCCTGAGGAAACTGTTTGTGCCTGAATGGCACCTACAACACTGAAAAGGAGATAAACGAATGATAGAACTGAAGAAAATCAGAGAGAATAAAGCAAGTAGGCTGCTTCCTAAGGATATGTAATTGAGAACTGTAATGACAAGCCTGCATGCTAAAAAACACCTTCTAAATACTCACCTGAGGTGCTTCAAATAATTGAGACTTTGTATAAATAGCCTTCCATTATAATCCAGTGACAGTCAATAGGAACAGCCTGTTGATGCAGGGGTTTCTGCATTTGAAATAGTTTGTCCTCATGTGCTGCTTATGGCAAATTCAGTTCATTTTGTATTCACTGATTTTTTTTTTTTTTTTTTTTTTTTTTTTTTTTTTTTTTTTTTTTTTTTTTTTGAGAGATACGCAGGCCTGATTTCATCTGATGGAAACCCTGGATGAGTTGCCAGCTGCTTCTTCCCCTGGAGGACAGAGGAGACTGAGTTCTCATTGGATAACACCTGGTACTGGACACTGGGAATGGCAAAGCCTCCAGGATAATGATGGCCACACTGCCATTTCCAGCAGCAGCAAGTTGCTGTCTTCTCCCCACATCTCAACAGGGCAATGGGAAAAAGGTACACATCTTTCAGCCTCTGCTCCTCACACCAGCTCCAGCCCTTGCCTCTCACCCTCCCCTTCTTACAGGTGGGAAATTTGAAGGCCCATTCCCAGGCACAAGGGATGTGTGTTTATTGACCTATAACCAGACAAAGGCACAACAATGGGGAACTTGGTGAAATGTTAGGTTTTCTATCATTTTAGAAACCAGCTAAGGAAATAGGTCTATTAGAAAAAAAACCCAACAGCTTCCAACCTTTTGAGGGAAAATAGAAAAGGTGGAAGAAGAGGAGGGATTATATTCTACATACAAGAGTGATTTGAAGACATGGGCAAGAGCTGGCAGATCAGCTGGGTGTCTTTAGGTCAAAGTCAGAGGAGTCACCATCAAGGAAGTGCTTGTGTTAGGTGTCTGTTATGGAAGACCTGATGTGGAAACAGATAAAATCTTCAAACAATTGAAGACTGGGAGTGGCAACTTTCCCTGTGCTGATAGGATTATCCTAAGGCATGTGAAGAAGGTCAGTAGTAGAGTAAAGCCCCAGACCTTCATAAGAGCAGAGTTCATCTTGCTCAGGGAGCTATCAGGAGGTATCCCAGAAGTCTGTCTTGAAAGCCAAAGGTGTTCAGGAGCACTGGGAGACTTTCAGAGAGCATTCTGCTTGCACTAGAGCAGTGCATCCACCTAAGAAGGCACAGCAAGAAGCCAAGTGGTTAAACAGTGAGATACTGAAAGATGCAAAAAAAACGAACATGAAAGTGATGGAAAAAGGAACAGGCTTCCAAAGCAGAATACAGAAATACCACTCAGGCATGCAAAGATGCAGAGGGAAAGATTAAAGTTCAGCTGTAGCCTGAGCTGGCAAAAGACGTCAAGAATAGCAAGAAAGTACTAACATAGTGCATTGTGTGTTAGCAAGCAGGACAAGGAAAAGGTAGGTTCACTGTTGAGTGGGGTTGGCCAGTTAGTTACAAATGACAGAGGGAGACATGAAGATTTTCCATCATGCCGTCTTTGCCTAGGTCTTCATGAGGAAGGTCATGCTTCCAAGTCTCTATGGAATCAATGATGAAGCAAATAATAAACTGCTGACAGTGAGAGAGGGCTGAGTTAGCTGAGGTATGTGTTGGCTTCTCCCAGTTGCCTTCTTCTTCTTCATGCCCAGAAACAGCTCCCAGGAGAGGCCACTTCATAATTTTTCAAGGTACTCAAGTGAGGCTGACTCATCTGTAATTTCCCAAATATTTTTTTTTTTTTTTTTCTGTTTTTGTAGATGGGTGTAATATTTGCCCTTTTCCAATCAGCTGGGACTTCCCCCAAACTCCATGACCTGTCAAAGATGTTACAGTATGCCTCTGCAATAATGTTGGCAAGCCCTCCCAGCAGCCTTGGATGCATTCTGCCAAGTCCCATTGACTTTTGTATGTCCCGCTTGTACAGGTGGTCCCAAACACTCCTGAGCTCCTTTGCTCTCCTTGGAAACCTTTCCAACAGTTTCCTATGAAGCTGAAATAGGAGTAATTTCATGTACAACCATCTGCATATATTATATAGAAATGTGAGACCACCAACAGAAACATGATGGAACAGATCTGGCAACTTTGATGCAAGTAAAAAGCAGTGTCCTGTCCAGGGACCAACCAAGTGGTGAGGCATGCTAAGAAATTAACCAGAAGAGCTGTGGTAATCCTGAGCCAAAACAAAGGAACTATAAACCAACTAGCCAGAAGAAGAAACAAAAAAGCAGTGTTAAAATACATCTGACTGGACACTTGGGCATCCTCACCTAATGCAGGGTTCCTTAATGTTAGGCAGTCATTGTCTTGTTCAAAAACCAGAAAGAATTATAGTAAAGCATTTCTTCACAAAGTTCATGCTTATGAATGCTCACATTTTACAACACAACAGATGTTTAACCATGTGACAAGTCAGCTGGAAGGCCTGGAGCAACGCTTGGTACAGAGACAACACAATCATCTTGGAGGCCACAACCAACTTGGATGCCTGGCAGAAGGGAAAACCAACCAACCACACTATCAAAGTGAGAGCAATGGGGGAAATGGGCATATGCTGGGGTCTGCCAAGGTGCTGCAGTAGTGAATTCTCCAGTCATGGTAGATTATTTTTACAGGGGCACTGCTGCCTAATGTGCATGGAGGTATCTGATAAAATGAGAGCTCTATTAAATACCTGGAAAGCACACAGACATCTTTCAGCAGTGTACTATTTTATTATAGACACAGGGGTGTAATTGCTCAGATAGCATCAACATGATAAAAAGGAAGAATCCTGAATGGACAAGTAGAAATGACATTTTAGTGATGCTACTCCCAGGTAGGACTTACAGGTGCTGTAAGCCTTGCAGAGGAACTTCCAGTCTCTGTGTGAACATGTAACAAAGTACACAGGTTAACAGCCATTAATGTCTATACTGATGTTCAACGCCAAGTTGTGTTCCATGGGGATAAGAAGGGCTGCTCCAGTGTCCTTGTTTTCCCATGGCTATATGCAGAATTACTCCTGTCCTGCCAGGTCTGGAAGTGACTGACTTTCAAGAACACTTAGTATATTCACCAAGGATAATTATGTGACTCCTCAAACTAAAAGACTTGTAAAAATGCATCCTGTGCAGGAGGAAACCTCAGGAATGAGTTGGAATCAGTGCCTAGTTCTCAGCAGTAAAGCATTACCACATCAGGTCTATGAGAGCTCCTGTCTGGCTCAGTGCAGGTGCAGAATAGGCACTGCAGAACACACTGGGGAAGGCAAGCACTTCTTGTTAAAGAAATTCAACATACAAAAAATGTTACAAAAACCTAACTAGGAATGCAATTATGCTCACATTTTGCTCTTTTATCTTTTTATTTAAAAAGGCAGAGGCATATAATAATGTATTTTATTTTCCCTATTTATTCAAATAAAACCTTCACCTTTTCTCAAATAGATAATTCAGATTTTTATTATCATTAATTATGTGTATTACAATAGCAGCCAGAAGCCAAATTAGTGCCCAATGCACAGATCCCTGTTGTACAAACAGATGCTAAATAACCACTCCCAGCTCCAAAATGATGACAAATGAAATCATGAGGATAAAGAAGTCCATTTGGGATCCTTGTCTAAGGAGTCAGGCAGAGACCCAGGGAACATGCAGCATTGCTAATGGCTGTGATATTGTTTTTTCACTTTGGAATAGACTCTGGAGGAAGAAAAATAATTGGGTCTGTCGGTGCATCATGTTTCCCATATGGGACTCACTTCTTCATGCTTGCTGATGATCCTAGTTTCAATCCTTGCCCAGTAGGAACCTGAAATTCAACAAGTGAAAAATGTGTCCTCATTGAGGACACATAGTAAATTCCCATTGTCTCCCTTCAAACCAGGATTCTGAGCTGCTCTCTGGTGGCAGTTATAAACCAAGGCAAGAAAGACGCTGTGGAAGGAGAAGATGACAGACCTGGGTAATTTACCCAGAGATGGGTGCAAGAAGTCAGTCCTGCCTGCCCTGTAAATGGGACTGCGGTTGAATGCTTTCCAGCAGAACTGATGTCTTGGAGAAAGCTTTCCAAAGAAAAGCAACTGAAAAAAATTAGGATGAAATGAGAAAATATCTATACCACCTTGTCTTAAGGTGATGGTGGTTCTGCTTCCCTGTCCCTATTGTACCAGTGCCTAGGGGATACAGAACTACTCCAGAAGAGACTAGAAAGAGGTTGTAAAAGATCCAGTAGGAAAGACAAAAGAATATTACAGACAAGAGAGCCTCAGTTACACACCTTCAGAGAGGCCCTGCTAGCTTGGGCCATTGCTGAATGGGACACTCTACCTGCCTGAGTCTAGGCTAGGATGATCTAGTTTTTTGAAGGTCACATTGAGGTGGAAGTGAGACTGGTTGTTCGTTTGCCCTTTTTTCCAGTCACCCAAGAGAGAGTCTTGCACATTTGTACTGAACTTTACATCCCAGATACATAAACAATGCAGAATTATTCTCTGGAGAGGTGAAGGTGGCTAAGCCAAACTTTTGTTTTATGCATGAGAAGCTCCTTGTGACACAGTGATCACCTTGCCAGCTTTATATGTGCTCCTTCACCACACAGAACTACTACTGCAAACAGCAGCCATGTAGTGAACTCCTCAGCTTTAAAACCTTCCTGGGGAGAAGCCCTCCCAACCAGAGACCTTTTCCATCAGGGAAGCCAAAATTACACTAGGAAAGAGATCCCTTTGCTGTCTGGCAGGAAACAGTGCACTTGCCCTCCTGAAGGCTCCGGCTGCAGGTAAGATTCCTGCAGCACTTACACCTGTAGGAGAATGTCAGAAAATTATCCCTTGTCAGGAAATCATTAAAAATGTTATTTTTTTCTCTTGGGAGCTCCTTGAGACTCTGTTCTCTTCATCTTTCTCTCCACAGTGGCTGCTGGAGAAGGCTGCAGGATACTGGACATGAACCAAAGCCAGCTGAGTAACCAAGACTCCCTTCTAAATACAACTACTGTTATTCTTTAGTGCAAAACCTTTGGTCCCGTTGTTCATCAGCTCTCGGTGTGACAGATGCTACACTCTGACTTTAGCTCACACAGGCCAAGTTCTGGAAATAGCTTCATGCTACCTAAGTAAATCTCTGCCTATTAATGAAAATAGCAAAGGGAATGACAAAATTGTTTGGGCAGATGAAAGATTGAGTGTTTGACCTTGACCGAATTCTCCATCTTTGCGTAATCCCTCCCTCTCCTGTAACTCAGGAAATATCCACAGCTGGCTGTCACAGGCCCTTTCTCCACCCGCTAGCAGCAGCTCTTTGTCTTAAACTATAGTGATGTTATTCCTGCAGCACTGTACCAGGCACACATCACTCTCATCTCCAGAGGTTTGAACTCCTCTGGAGAGGTGCAGTAAGGCAGAGGTGAATCAGGGTCACTATAAATGCTCTTTGCTCGAGATTAATCTTATATGCTTTTAAGGCATATCAGCTGTATTTCGCATGTTATCATCCGCTTGTGGCAGCATTACACACACCTATTTATACCCACAAGTCAATAAGGGGCAGCCCAGGACCTTGGCTCTGGCTCTGATTCAGGACTGGAGTGTCTGCCTTCTTGGGGAAAGATGGGAAGGGATGATGCCACCTGCCACATCACCATAGGGAGGCAAAGGCTGCAGCAGCACCAAGGTTCCCTTCCACCTCCAAGACCCAGCAAAATGGGTACAGCTTAGTTGCAAAAAAGAAACCCCGAGGCAGAGTTTGGGGTCCCTGTGAGTCCAGTCCTTGGCCACATGGTCCCCTCTCCAGGAGCATCCTGCACACCTGGCCAGCATTGCTCTTCTCCTCACAGAGTCTGAGATATCTCCCCTCTTTTTCCAGGGAGAGGTGGCAGGGACTGGGGTGCACGCAGGGAGCCCATCTCCCTGTGGAGGGGAGGAGAAAGCCCTGCTGCTGCTCCTGCTACAGGGGCAGCGCTCGTGGCTTCACGTGTGCGCCTGTCCCCACCGGCCACCTCCACCCAGAGCACCACCACCACCGACGTGTGCGCCATGAGGGTCCTTCCAGCTGTAGAATTTCCCAGGAGACACCAGGGGCAGCAACAGTCTCGCAGTCTGTCGTGACACCCAGGATTGTGGCAGCACGGCAGCAGCCCCACACCCCGCTGGGGGCTGTGTGCCGGTGCCCCGGCCCGCAGCGAGGACACAACGTCCCCTCAGTTCAACACCTTCTCCGAGAAGTGTCCCAGCTTCCCCTCCTCCTGCACGGGCTGCGAGGCTTGTCCACAGCAGGAAGGGCCCCGCTCTTGGGCCAGGGCTCCACCAGGCCACCGTGGCCCCCCGCTGCCCGGGGCGGGGCGGGCGCCCTGCAGCTCCGCGCACTTCTCCTTGTAGTGCTGGGCATTGCCCGCGAAAGTCTCGCAGCGGCTCAGGTTCTCCTCCTGCACGGGGCTGCCCACGTTCTCCTCGCTCTGCCCCGAGGTCGTCGCCCCCTCCTGAGAGTTTTGGCTAAGGTAGACAACAATGATGTCGCCCTTGAAATTCATTACTTGTCCACTTGAAATAAAGGTGGAGTTACTGTTTCCAGTCACATTTCCTAAGGAAGGAGGGGGAAGAAAAGAAGACACACATGATTAATATTTTCCCCTCACAAGGTGGACACTTAGTGCAGTGAACTTAATCTGCTGTGGTGGCTTTGTTCTTGTTCCATTATTTTTTCCCCTGTGACATGAGGATGCTCTTATAATCAATGCCTTCTGCTGGACCTTTTCATTATTTCCATTTTTGTCTTCTCGGGGCAAAGTCTGTCATGCACAAGAAGTCTGTCTGGAAGGGTTGGAAACATTTTCCCTCTGAGCTGTGATCTGGGAAGCCAGAGAGAAGGTGACAATCTCATGTTCCCTGTGCTGCCTGATGCACAAAGCTGTGTCCAATCTGCGCCTGCCTGTGGTTTGTGAGGAAATGCTAATTATTTCTGATTATGAGATCTATTTTTCTTAGAGTCCCAGAAATCGCACTGTTTGCCAAAGAGGCAATAAACCCCCAATCAAGCCTACCATTTGGGTTAGATAGCAGGCTTACTGAATAAATACTGAAAGACTTAACATCAGATTACAGAGTCACACAGTGTCCAAACAACACAGAGCTCATACAGTTATGTTATATAGTCCAGATGCTCCATGTAGGTACACTCTGGCACTCACCTTGCCCCTGCAGGGATTTAGCTGGATATAGACTGACGCCATTGAAGAGACAGAGTCTATATTATAGCAACTTAATAGAGTTATGGCTTCAGTCAGTCTGCCTGAGGTTAGAGATTTTTCAGTATAAATGCAATCTTTCTGCTATTCAAGGACTAGGCTGCTGACCTCAGTGACAGCAGGACTGGGCTCTGAGAATTAATAAGCTTTCCTCAGAGCAGAAAGAAAATAACAGAACAAACTTCCAACATCAAACTAACAAGCTTGCTAAAGGTTTGAAAATGAAACAAACTGAAGAAACCAAGTAAACAGAATTTTCCTGGCCCGTGAACACCCTTACTAAGAAATGTTTTTCCTGCTGTGTTTCACCTCATCATTACTTGCAGACTGATCTGACTTCTTTAAGATATTTTGTGCCTTTCTTCATTACATTCCTTAACACTTGAGACATTCCCATTTTCCTTGCAGATAAACATGGCCCAGCCCAGACAAATGCTGTTTTTCCGGTGGCCACGTGTGATGTTTGCACACCAGCCCTGGGCACTGGTCTCCAGCTGTGTGGAGTCAGGATCTGTGCCAGCTCAGAGCTGAGTCTGGGCAGCACTCGAGTATTTCTCTAATAGGCCCCCCTCAAGCAACCTGATTTATTTCACCTAAACTACTGCATTGCTAGCTCTTTGCTTTCTTTCCAAGTGCTGTTGATTAACATGAGATGTCCATAAGGGTTTTCTCTGTGGGAGGTTTTCCCTGCTGGTTCTTTCCCCTCTGCGTTCGATTCAGTTTGGCTGTTTGCCATGAACAAAACTCTTGGGCATAACGGCAGTACAAAAATAACTGTTTGTCTTTAAACAGATTGCCTGTCACTTGCAAAAGGTGCTGTGAAGAATGTTACCAGTGCTCAGCAAGAGATCAAAAATTTAGAATTATATGTAACAGTGGGGAGAGGAAAAAAAAGGCAGATTAACACATTTATAATGTTTAGCTGAATGTGGCTGGCAAACCTTCTGTGCTTTCTGAAGACACCATGCTGAAACAAATGGGTATTTAGGGCCCCAAAGCACAGAAAATGGACACAAGAGCTTCCTGCATTGTGCAAGAAAAGTGCTTCCAACCTGAAAAGTATAAGGGACACATTCAGAGTGAAGACATTGTTCTCTGCAGTGTTTTGGCCTTTTGATCTCTACAAACTATCTGATATTAATAAGAAAGACAGATTAATTTCTGTGGTAATTGTTCACTAAGAACTGGAACAACGCAGGCAAATGATTTTCTCTGAGACATTTAATGGCCTCTAGGTGGTGAGAATTGTTTGTCACTGCCAAACCAGGCTGGTTTGGGATCTGGAAGTGAAAGGCTTTGCAAAACCAGTCCCAATTATGAGTCAGCTAAGTTTGCTTGCACTCATATGTTACGCCGTAGCCCTGCACAGAACTTGAGGTGGGCCTGAACTGACCCACCCTCCATGTTCTGACTGCCTCCAGGCCTGTGGGGTTTGAAGAACTGCTTGAAGGTTTACCTCCATCTCCAGTGGTGACCCCTGGAAAGAGGCACCTGACCAGAGGTTCACTTTGTCCTCTAGGATTGTTTCACAGGAGGGACAGACTTTACCAGTTCTGTTGTCATTTTGAGTGGTAGTGAACCAAGACCAAAACTTTATGGAATTTCCCATGGTCTTTTCCTTCCCATTTTTTATCCACCCTCTTTTGTACCATTCTGTTCTGGCATAACTGTGTGCAGAGCCTGGTGGCTTCAGTTGCTTTGAAAAGCTTTACAGAAAGTTATTTTACATGCACATTTATTCCATCTGGGCATTTCACAAGGCCTAGCAAAATGAGAGATGCTGATGCACCCACACATGCAGCCCTGGCGTGGCTGGGCTGCTTCAGTGAAGACGCTATGGCTAAACCCTGCCCTGGTCCTCATGCAACCAGGCACTGCCAGAGGGGCATGGCCATTCTGTGGGCAGAAAAATTACTCTGCCAGCAAGCCAGGTTACCCACAGATCAACTGACCCACGCTCTGATACTGCCCACAGCTCTGTCAGTATCTTCCTGTAGTCATGCATAAAACTGGCCGATTAGGAGCACGGTATCTGTGCTCAGGTTTCACCAGATGGCACTGTAGCATGTACATATCCAAAGGCACAGGCACAATTAAAATCCCATACAAAGAATTGTGTTGCAGATCTAAGATGGCACTTGCTAGCACAGCACTTATATCCCAGCTCTCCTGTTTGCTCTGCTGTTCCTTAATATTTTCTCTTTCTCTTTGTGTCATATTTAGAAAGAAAAGCAGTACCAAATATAACTTGACTTTCAGTTCTACCTCAAGAGTCCAACAATAACAAAAAAGGCAATCTGTGTTCTCTTTACTCCTGCTGCATTTTGTATAGACCAGACAGTGAAACTGCGTCAAGACTTCAGGAAACTGAAGCAGCAGCAAGTTTCTGCTCTTCAGAAGATGAATGCTACACACTTTCAGATTCCCACATGGAATGCAGGCTGAGAGAGGAAGGGCCTTCAAGTGTGTTGTTTTGGGGCTTTGGCAGACTGACAAGAATGTCTCTGTAAGAAATTTTAAGGCACGACATGGTTTTAAAGAAGGGCAACAGCTTACAACTGCTGTGGGTATTACAGTAATACTTGGATGTCCCACTCAACACTAAGGTCTCATTATGCTTGGCAGTGCATTGATACAAATAAAAATAGAGCATCCAACTTTATGCGATTATAATCTAAAATGACTAATAACATATGACAGGCAGATTGCAGACTTTTATACTGAAAAAAAGTCTGGGGAAGGAAGAGCTTATCCAGAGAGGGCGCATGACTTCCCTTCTGCTGGTTTTACTTCAGTGATTTTTTCCCTGTTTTGATTTGACAATTTTGATATATTTACTCAATTAATAAATTGGGAGACAATTAGTAAACTAATCAGTGTTTCAGAGTTGTTTAGGGGACAAAGCATATGTGTATGGAAAAACAGTGTCTGTATGAAACTATTTTATGCGAATGCTTATATCCCAGCAAATAAAAGCAAAGAGAAAGAGCTATAAGCAGAAAAGTGTAGCTAATCTCTCATACCCAGTTGTGACACCAGCTTACAGCTCCAGCTGGAGTTTCACTGACCACTGTATAAATGTAACTGGACTTAAATCTAATGGCAAAAAATACGGCACACTGGTGAATAAAAAGTATCTGCCTGAGCATTATGCATCCTTCCTTAGCTCAGCCTCTAGGTCCCTATGCTGTGTTCTTTCTGATTTTCTCCAACACACACACCTGCTAACAGAACTGCCTGGCCTCTGCAGTGACAGCCAGAAGGTGGGCTCTGCATTGCTGGTTAGGTCAGGGTGGGACAATGGTGCCTTGCTGGGCTCATTTTTCTTGCAGAATTCAATACAAACCAAATGGCCTTACAGTTCCAGATTTTTTTCCAGACTAGCTTCAGGGCAATCAAGTGTAAAAAGCGTCATTTTCTTCTCCTAAATCAGATCCTCTGAATACTACTGAGCTAGCAAAGAGAAAAATCCTATACAGCTGTGTATGGGTGAAGCCTAATGGGCTTACCAGATGCTGGAGGGAGGTCTGAAGTGCTGCTGCTCGTCCCTGAAGTGCTTCTGTGTGTCCCTGAAGTGCTTCTGTTTGTGTTCTGGTACTTCATGTTGGTACTATCTGAAGGTGCATCTTCCATACCAAGATCGTTTGCTACAGTGCTCTGACCAGCAGAGAGAAAATTCAAACCACAGGTGCACTGGGCACAGGAACCAGTTTCTGAGGAGGTGGAGGTGCTGTCAGCCACAGCACAGAAGGGTTTGCCACACTTTCGGGGAGATTCTCTGTACAAAATGCCACACCTCACACATATCTTCTCTGAGTCACAGTTTGTTGCAAAATGATCTGTGTCTTTGTTGCCTATTTCCTTCGGGCAACTGTGGGCATGTTGGCAAGATTTCTGTAGAAGCTGTTCCGTGGCAATGTGTGCCCCATCTGCGTTGGAGGGAGGATGAAAACCTTGAGAGACTGATACATCCTCTGTGCTCCCAATACCTGAAAAGTACTGGTTCAAGCTGTCATTCTCCCCTGCCTCCATTGGTTCTGACAATGATGTCACAGCTTTACTGTTAGGCTGACTTAGCAAAGATAAATAATCAGCGTTATTGAGATCCTTATCCATGTATTCATCTTCCGTGGGAACTGGTGGGAATTGGTAATCATCAGTCTCAGTTACCACAGGAAAGTCTCCTGCCTCACAAGGCTCTGTGCTGGGGCTCTCATTCCTGCAAGGAGTGTGACCAGAGGTGCAGCATGAGTTTCCAGGGACAGGAGAGCCCGAGGGGACCAGGAGACATGTGTCCTCGGAGGGCTGGGGGACAGCAGCATTTGTGATGTTCACAGTAACAAATGCATCTCTGGGAGGTTCCTGAAAGAAATTAAAAGTAAAAACATCTTTAACAAATAGATTAACATTAAGTTATTTTTTAGACAAAGAAGGAAAGGGCAGATCGTGGTCCTTCCTCTGTGTGGAGCTGCTGAGGTTGAGCAGTGCTGCTATATTTGAGTCTTAATGTGTAATTCTACTCTGCTGTGAAACTGACTGGTGATGCTGGGCTCAGCAGGTGTTCAGAACGAAATCTGAGCAATAACATTTAATCTTGTGAGACAACTATTTCTAGTGGTTTTTTGAGGGCACATAAGAAGAGTTAATAAACCTAGAAGAGTTGGTGGATTCTGCTGTTCCTTATGGACCATTAGTAAGACCCACCTAACTGCTTATTAGCTTTTGGAAACACTCCCATGTGTCTGAAAGGCTATTGATCTGTGAAGGCCTTACTGGGGGCTGAATTTTTAATATCAGCAATGACTGAAGAAAGAACCTGGGTTGATTCAGAAGTTCTGAGAGAAGCTAGAAGAAAATACAGGCAAGGTTGTATTAACTGAAAGGTTAGGACAACAAATGCAAAGGCCCGTGACATCCTGTTGTCACAGTACTCGACAAAGTAAAGCTACATTTTTGGTAGCAGCTCCAAAAAAAGGGTTGGGAAATATCTCTTCAGCTCGTACAAGTTGTGCTTTAAAGATGGGTGTTTGGGAACTGACACCTTTAATTTCTAGCATCTGTTCAGATCTTCCATGATAGAAAAAAGAGTTTAAGTGCTGCCAGCCACTAATGGCTGTTGATTCACTCCTCTGTCCCAGAGGATCTGAGTGGCTGCCAAGACAGGAGGCTGCATGAAGACTTACGAGACAAAAGAGGAACTGCCTGCTCAGAAAGGTGGTTTTTTTGGGTATGTTTGGTTTTTCTTTTAAGCAATGAAATTTGAGTCTTTCAACAGCTAAGCTCATCAGAGCTCCTAGAAGGGGTGGTGGGACACCTGGGACACCACAGTTCACATCCACAGCATTAAGCAGGCTGTGCACATGAACTTGAACCAGTGCCACCATCTTTTTCAAGCATGGGGTTGGTGCTCTTCCAGAGCAAAGCTCTTATTTATTTCATATTGGAATGCACAAGCAGGATTTGTTCCTCCCTAGAATTAAGAAGTCAAACAGTTTCTTTAGCTGATGGCTCTGGGTTTAATGCCTTGCATGCCTGGCATTTTTGGCATGACCCAAATCCAGGTTTCTTCCCTGTGAGCACTCTGGTATGTAACAAGAGGCAAACTCAGCTGAAGCTTCTCCTGCACTTAGGATATAGGAAGGCTGTCTCCTAGGCAGCCCCAGGTGTTCTGATTAACTTTCTCATCATAAATATTAAATAATCACAAGACCTTGATCTCTGTTAAAACTGTCTGAAACCAGCGAGCAGGTTCAGAAGCTAATTGTGAATGGTGATTTCACATGCCTCACATTTACAGAAAACCAGACTGAAGAAGCCAAAGCTGCGAGCAATTTTTGAGGAACTCAAAATTTGTTTTCTAGCCAAAAATTACCGAGGAGTCTGCTTCAGAAGGGCTGTCAGGAATGCCATGAGGAAAACGCAAAACAAAGAGAAAATGCTACCATCTTTGACTTTACCTTTGTTCCTTTTATTTGGCTGCACACTTCATTAGCCCAGTTCTGTAGATCTGCTGTAGGGAAAACAAAAGAGTAGCTGTAACATATAGCAGGCACTTAAGTTAACCACAGACCTAAACACCCACAGTCATTCACAGCCCACAGTATCATATTAAATAAAACCAACAAGCCTGTTTTTACTGCCTGTTCAAGTGTCCCAGCGTCGGTCTAGCTGAGGATTCATTGTAACTGGAACAGGGATATATTTCTGTGGAACAAATGTTTCCAAGCTCCTAAAATAGACCACGGTTAAACTGTGTTCCACATCAAATGGGGTTTCTTTCCTGGTCATATGTCACACCAAGCTATGACTGGCCCAACAACGACCTGCTCACAGCAGAAATGGTCTATTTCAAGAGAAGTCACATGGATGGCCCAAAGGCCCTTCCCAGATAGGAGTGAGTAGCCTGGAGAGATGAGGATAAGCCACCGAAGCCACAGGATAGCAGACTCAAATATAGCATATTCTACTTAATCAGAGTATGTTTAATGGGGAAATTAATTCCAATATTTTTGGAGTATCTCCCAAGGAAAAGCTTGAAGTCTCACACACTTTAGGGCAACAACGGACACAGTGAGCAATTCTTGATTTGTGTTTATAAATGCAGGAGACTTTGCAGGGCTCAAGTCTCATGTACATTTAAAGTTTACAATGGTTTTGCATGGCTGAATACAGATCAGTCGTGCAGCCACTGCCAGCTCCCAGCAATGATTCTGTTGCTCTGATGTTGATTTACCACTAGTATCCACACCAAGCAGGAAGGGCTCCTTCCTGAGTCTGCAATTCACCCAAACTCAGGTGAGCAGGATTCCTCATGCAAAGGCAATGAGGGACTGTCACTGCAGAGCAGCAGGGCAATAGAAAAGTCAAAGAAATTGCATTCCCCCTAACCTGCTCTGCATCTCAAGTATTTGGTTTGCAAGCAGTGTCACCATTTCCTCCAGCCCATCCCAGAAATTCCAGATTTAGCACAACCCATGTTTAGTGTGGCAGAGGCAGCCTTTTTCTAAAACACAGGCTGAAATATACTTTACAAGAAGTGAGTTTTGTCTTCCTTTCCACTGCTCCCAAAAGTTTTCATAAATTGCTAGCACTTGGGAAAGGAAATGATGGAAAAAGCTTTCCATGTTTAGGAGAAAAAAAATTATAAACCGACAGAACAAGAGAAGTATGTCCTTCACTAAAGAGACCCAGGGCTTAACAGAAAGTGGAGGAATTTGAAGGTATTTCCATTCTATTAATAATAAACTCAGTATTTCACTGTTATCTAGTATGCCTTTGGCTAGAATTTTTCTATTTTTCTACTTTAAATATTCATTCTATTTCCTTCTAGTATTTCTTCAGTACCTCATCAGAACTTCAGCTTTCATCATCTCCATCATACTCTCAAATACACATCAGGCCTTTGTCTTGAAATTCATATTTTAACCTGTCCAGATGCAGGTTTTTGGGTGGGAGGGAAAGTAAGGTAAAGAAGACAGCACTTCTATCTGTCCCTGCTTCCCTTTAGCCAAGAGATCAGCTGTGCCAGGTGCTGCAGAGCAGCCAGGCTGCTATGAAAGCCCCCAGCACCAGCCATCCTCCTTCCAACCACAGTCATGTCTGCCCTGAGGATGGTCACTCCATGGGTCAAGTGTAATACACTGCAAATTACTGCCAGCCTAGAGGAAAGGAATTTTTAGCCTGGCTTTGTGCTAGATAAAGCATATCCACATGGACAGACATGGGCATGGCATAGAACTTCCAGTGTAATTCCTGAGCTTCTTAATCTGTTGGTTACCCATGAAATCAGAGAGCACAGCGAGCCCCAGCTGTCACACTCAGGAATATCATTAGCTATGATGTACCTGTCAGCTTTTTCCCCTTCTTCTTGTAGTATATGATGAAGACGACGATGCCAATTAGTGTCACAAAAAACAAGATGACAATCAACACGTATAAGATCTTGTTTGTTCCTGCAGGGTGTAAAAAAGATAGTGCCATCAACACATAGCCTGCACTCCGTAGTATGACAATCCTTGCTCATTTTACCTGCTTTTCTAGAGGCCAGGGTTGTTTTTCCTTCCTGTTTGATCTTTAGTTTCTATAATAAGAACAGTAACTCCAGCATTTATGCAGTTCTGTGACAAGCAGCCACACTGATGGTACCTGCTACCAAGACATCTCCATAAAAACCAGAATCTTGGTGTTACAGAGCAATGTTGCCTGGTTAGGCTTCTCTCAGTGTTCCCCTGCAAGCTGCCAGCAGGCCACAAGGCTGAGCTTGATCTCACTCAGGGGACAGAAGACATACATTCCATGGAAAAATCTGTCCTTTATCTCAGGTTATGATGGATCATTGCATGCCAGGCAAGCAACCTCCTTGGTACCATATCCACACTGAAGAAGGAAATGGACAGTGGGCAAGAAGGGATATCTGAGAGGGATCAGGCTGAGACTGTATCCATTGCTATAAATAAGCAAGGAGAGGAGCTGCTAGTCTTTATACATGTAATGTGTGTGGGGGAAAGCACATAAAAATGAACAAGCTGTAAATGTGATGGAGTCATGGGTATAACATGGCTATAACAGCAATGCTGTCATGCAGCTTTAGTGGGCGGTGTCAAACTCAGCTTAACAGTGGACACAGGCCCTAGAGTCACCAGGCCTGAAACAAATTTTAAAGGTGAGATTTTCCAAGAGCACTGTCTTGATCTACAGCTGCTCTCCCCAGAGTCACCACAGTGAGAATTGATAAAGCCAGCCCAAACCCTTAGTAATCACATCCCTCCTCCTCCCTGCTACTCTCCACCCAACAATCCATATTAGGACACAAACCATCTTCTGATGGCTCAGGCATCTTCCGTTCTTTACAAATTGCATCAGACTTGTCGGTCCCAGGCACACTTTCTTCCATTCCTAGAGCTGAACAGCTAAAAAAGAAACACAAAGAGGCTAGGTTCTCTCAAGGAAGCTTCTTGTCCCTCCCACACTTATGCAGAGCAGTACTTTCTGTTGTAAAATACAACACTTCTCCACCCCTAAGAACCTCAGATACTTTATTTTTGGCTCAGCAGTTCTGTTGTCACTGTTCTCTCTTGTTCTCCTATAAGGAGAATTCAAGCTTCAGCCTGACAATGCCCCCATCACTGCACAGCCAATGCTGATGTTCCCTGTGCTCTACAGGCAGCCTGGAATACTCCACTGAGAAATGCTTTTGCCCAAGCTTCTCCCTGCCTTCTGGCAGGTATGATTGTTTTACAACACCCAGGGACTTACTTGGTCCAGGATTTACACTCATCGGTGGACGAAGAGACCTTTGAGAAGTAGCCTCTGGGACATGGTATGCACATTGTGTCCCTGTCTTGTTGCACTGTGTGTAGGAAGGAAGAAAGTCATAGATGAGTTTCTGTGGGTTTTTTCCAAGTGAGAGGAAGGTGACTATACTCCCCATCCTCCCGCTCCACTCTCCCCCCACAAACTCCCTAAAAGCTTTCATAGAGTGGGATCTTAGGTTATATTAGGGCAGCAAAGGCAGTCCCATGTAAGCTTCACCTGAGCCCTTCTCTACATGATCAAAATGAGAAATGACCAGGAGCCATTTGTGTTATTTATTGCAAAATAACACTCAGCTGGTACGTCCTTCCCCTTCTGTTTATTCCCTCACAATGATGCTGTATCACAGACAGTGACACTGATTGGTATTGTCACTTCTACGAAGCCACGGTAAACAAAATGCTGTATCAGGATTTGTTAGTCTGGAGAAAAAACAGCAACTCTCCTCCAGACACGTGAAGCATTTCTTCCTCCATTACTCTATTAGTTGCTGCTTTTTTGGGGTTCTTTATGCCTGGTGCAGCTGTTCCCAGTGTTCACTACACCTTTGAACTTAACTGTCTGTCTTCCACCCACAAAACACCTGCACTTGTTTCAATTAGACTTAAGAGTAAATTAAATGTCTGTAATAAACCTTTGCACTACTAGCTATCCAAAATGGAGTAATTGCTAAAACAGAATACATGAGCTATCCAAAAAGTGTTAATCACTTTTAACTCGTTTGGAACAATGAAAAATGGCAAGGCAAAGTCATTGCACAAAACCAGACTGCAAATCTGACCTCAGGAACAACCCCCAAAAGAGTGCTTCTCTGAATACAGGAGCAGCACATGACCTAATGACTCACAGTCAGACACCTCAGCAAACATCAGAAATGTACTGGACACCTTGCAACTACTGCCATGTCCACGTGATGTCTTGCAGAAGTCACTTGATCCAAGATACTGTTTAAACTATGGAGGCAGAAGCCTTCAAAATGTGACTAGTACAGGAGGATTATATGTGGTAGCAATGACGACTCAGACACGCACCTTCTGTTGACAGTCATCTGAGAGTCTAAAGGACCCTCTCTATTGTCACAACCCACACAATGCTGGCTTCACCCAGTAGGCCTGAGCTGGACATTTCACTCTGTACATCCCCTTTCTGTGTCTTACCAGGAGGTTTGACTCCCAGTCCAGGAGCACACACGGTATTCCGCTGACAGCAGTCGCAGTCCTCGTTCCAGTGGTATCCCATGGTACAAGCACACTGCCGCTGGAACGTGCTGTTCCCTGGGTTCACTTCTCTCAAGGCCTTCCCTAAAAGAGAAAGCAGATGAGAGTAAAAATCTCTCTGATAACAAGCCTCAAGTTTCTGAACCTCCTGTTCTACACACTTGCTTTGCTTGAATGGCAGATGCAAAACCATTAATGTTAGAGGAAATGGTGTTTTTCAGGAAGCACGGGAGACCCTTGATCAGCACGGGGCTCCTCACCCACTGCACTCCTAAACAATACATTTCCTTGTGGCTTTTGTAGAAAATAAACACAGGATTGCAAGGGTGAGACAAACATATTAGGGGAAGTGAACACAGAGTGTGCTGGGCAAAAGGACAACTTCTAAAATCAGCCCACAGGGGTGAATGGCCCCAGTGAAGATAATCACTATCAGAGCACAGAGACTGCAGTCATGGTGTTTGCACAGCACAGGAGCTCTGCTGTCTGGGGACCTCCCTCTCTGCCAGGCTCTTGTGCAAGCTCAGCCTCCAGTGCTGGGCACCTGAACAAAGCAACTTCCCTAGATCCACTTTCCCATCTGTACGCTTCACTAGTTTGGATTAAAAGGTTCTGCAGTAGGAAAAGCTCACCTTGATCACATATTTTGTGCAGTAAGCATTTATCTTCTTCATTCCAGACGTCCATATACTCGTTTGGGCCGCACGGCTGGCACACGCTATCAGAAGTAGCAGTGCATCTAGCAGACAAATACTTCCCTGTGATTAAGAAAAGGACAAGTAGGTCATCTGGAAGCTGCAGAGCAGCTTTCTAAGGAGGTTAAAGAAAAATAAGAGGTTGGGTGCTAACATGCTGTGGACAATTATTTCTTCCTGCACATTTTTAGCTTGTCAATCTGGTCCCCGTTTAGTGTGGCACTGAAACATCAGTGAAACACTGTGCCCCATTTAGTGTGGCACTGAAACATCAGTCAAGTGGATGGCCTGAGAGCACAAGAATCGAGCTGCTTTCTGTCTCCTGCAGTAGTTAAGTGCTACTCCAACAAATCAGCTGCTGAAGCCTTTGCTGAGGCCACCAGGACCACTCCTGCCCTAGGAAGGCACTTGTAAACCTGAGATCAGGCACCTGCAGGGCACGTGCCAATCCACCAGCAGTCAGGAGAGCTGACTGCTTCACCAGTGACCCACAGAGCAGCTCCTAAGGAGCCTCTCAGCCCAGCCAGAGCTCACATACCTGGCTCACACTTCCTGCAGCACCGTCCAGAGTACTCATAGTATTGTTCGCTCTCACACGGCGGAGTGATTTGCAGTGACAGCTGGAGCAGGGAAGGAAAGAGAGGACATGAGAACCAACACACCTGGAGAGCTCCAGACCTCCCCAGTCCCAGGGCTGGCAGAGAGAAGTCTTTCTGTCTGTACAGCATTGTGGATAGCCAAGCAATAAAACCTACCCAACATTTGTGAATTCAAAGGTGCTTTGTAGACATGTTAAGGGTATGTACTTGATGCTATACACACAGGGAATTTTAATAGAGCCAGGTGACAAATATATAACCCATCTTGCAATTTATCATGAACTTTTGGCCTGTTACATAATCCTTTCTTACAGTACTCTTTTATTTAAAATCTACAACTTTAAAACCATTGTAAAGACCAAAAAAAAAGGCATAGAGATACCTCTGTAGTCTCTTCCACAGAAATTACCTCAGATCATGACCTGGAAAACTGCCAGTTTTAATGTAGAGCATTAAGCAAACAAGCAAAGTCAATGATTTATATTCCTGAAAAAGAAGAAGTTCCAAGCTTCCCACTGGGATACAAAATGCTCCTGGCTAGTCCCATGAAATACTGGACTTAAATTTTGCAGCTTTTTATGGCTCCCACTGTGTCCTGCAGAGGTGGTCTCGTGGAACTAAGGCAGCCATCCAGAAAGGTAATGCAATTAAGCCCACAGCTTTTTGTGTCTCAAAAATAGCCAAAACAAAATCAGCACAAACTACCCTCTCCCCCCCACCCACCTGAAACGGGTACATGACAGGGCCTCTGCAAAGTGGGCAACAGAGATGCCTCTGGTCCTCATGGGCCTTTGCATCCCCTCCCAGCTCTCAGCTGCCTGTACACAGAATGGTCCCACCCAGAGCCCAGGCTTCAGGCCATGGCTTGTGCTGGGGATCCTGGCCAGCCAAGCATTGTGCCCAGCCCTTCACTGACCCTGCTTTGGCAGACCAGAGTCCTCGAGACAAACTCAACACCTCACAATCAGTTGCCGATCTTGAAATTAGATAAAGTGATTTAAAATCTAGCCCACAGCAAGGAATTCTTCATTCTTGGATACAGCCCTGAAAACTGCATTTACTTGGACAAAGTTGCAATAAAGCTTCTGCTGCTGCTTAAAGGGAGCTTTTGCCATCTAATAGCACATGACAACCCTGTGCCTGCTGGGGCTGGTTCCCATTCCTCTACTTAGCATTCTCCATTTGTTTCCTCCCAGTCTTTACATCTTCTCTTTCCTCCTTTACTAGTTTAAGCAATAGAAACTGCTTTAAAAAGAAATAGTTTTCTCTAAGGACCTTGCCCTCTTCTAATGCTAGGAAGGGTCTTGTATATTTAAGATGACCAAAAAAGACTGCATTTTTTTTTTAAACACCACCTTTTGGCTTGGAGTTTGAGCCATGGGTTGGTGCACGACTTGTGTTTATCAAAACTGCACTAGCTGTGTCTGGAATAGAAAAAGTAGCACAAGTCAGAAGTCTTGAATTCTCATGTTTTTGCAGGGTATAAACAACTTACAGCCATTTTTTAATCATCACAACAATCCCGGGTCAAATTAAGAGTCTAGTCTTCTGTTGTCTCATTGTTTCCTCGTGTCTCTCTTCATTAGCAGTACCTTTCCTGTGATTAGATAATGCATTTTTGGAACAAACACTGCATTCCCTGTTTACACAGCACCTCCAAGGAGGGGCACGGGACAACAGCCAGTGCTGGTGAGGGAAGAGGCAATCTAGGAAAAGGAAAGCTGGGCCAGCCTGGCAGCCGAACGGTGACACAGCTCAGTGACCCCTACACTTGAAAGAGCTCGTTTTCTGTAATGCACTTCAGGCTAAAACACTGAGATGGCCAGCAAAGGGTTGAGGTGATATGTGGAACCAAGCACAACGAGTGTCTTGAGCAATTGATTCTCTACCCAGCCATCCACAAAGGTAACAATTGTGGTGAGGCCAAAGCAGGTCCAGTCACTCGCTTTTTGTTACGGAATGTCCTCTTCTTCCTCGTTTGCCCCTGTTCAATAGTTCCTCTTTAGACGAAAAGACTAAAAAAATTACTGAAGTGTCAAACAAGGGCAAAGTCATCCTTTTTACGGAAGGATATGCAAATCTGCTAAGAAGCATTCAGCAAAAGGGTCTGGAGTAATTTCTGAGAATCACAACTCAGTCTGAGGAGAAGCAGCAAGGCTCTGGAACCAAGGTGAAGGGAGCAGGCTAATTGCTCAGCCACTTTTTGGACATTGTTTTATACCACCAAGCTTTAGGACACAATTGTTATGGAATAGCTCACACTGCATTAACCTATGCTCTATGTCAATAAGCAGCCTCTTCTGTGTCCATGTCCCTCCTCTTTTCATACAAGCCAAGGCATTAATAAAGCTGCAGTACTACCTCTTTTGATTTATGCCCAATGGTGCAAAGACAAGGCTCTCAGCACCTATGGGCAAACCCCCATGTGAAGGTGAGGGATCCTAGCTTAGTATGGACTGGCTGGACCTGCTGAGTGTGAAAGCTGGGGCAAGAGTGGACAGGAAGGGAAACCAGAACAACCTGGTTTATTATGGCGAGAGCCAAACTCAAAACTTTTTTCTAACACTGCTCTGTTGATGTCATGCAATCCTGTGTTAATCCCTTTGCCAGGCAGATGTGTCTGTCTCAAACTGCACATTAACTTCCTTTGGAGGATGAGAAGTACTTGTGCTGCTGGCAGCACGATGACCTGATGCTGCACCATCACCAGCACATTCCTGCCAATGTGTCCTTCTGAGACGGGGAAGTGCAGTCATTTGCAGATGAGGAACTTGTACCAGGAGGCCATCTGGCTTTACAGAGGTGACAGGAAACCAAACCAAGTCTCCCAAGGCTCAAGTTTGCTCCGTAACCCCTGGAACATCCTTCCTCTCCTCGGATGCTGGCCTGTGGGTCAGAGTGATTTGGACACCGCCAAGCTCTTATCTAGAGAGAGAAAGTGCCAACTTCCTCCGAAGTGCTTAAATGAGATAAAACCCAGCCTTTAATGGTCATTCCTTTAATGGTCTCACTATGGATGGAGCTGCTCATTAAATCCCACCACCACGTGCATATAAGTGCTTCAGAGAGCTCTAGGTATCCTGTGTAAGTTTAATTTGTCACTTCAAAAGTGTGCAAAGCACCTAGTTTTGTACCTAAAAAACCAGACAGCTTTCCTATTTGATCAATATTACTTCAGAACAAGTGTATCTGACAGGGGAAGAAGCTGAGGGGGAAAAGACAAAGCTCCTCCAGGCTTGGTAGATCCAGTTTGGTAAAGCACACCAACACCTGCTTACCTTTAAGCACATGATTACCACAATGGACTTCTTTGGTGAAACGGGCATGCTTACATCAAGGTTTGTGTTTGAAAGATTGTTTTGGTATTGAGCTGCAAGTAGACTTTTCAGCTTTGGGTTTGGGCTTTTTTCTTGCTTATTTGTTGAAAAGGACACTAAGCAAGAGTGTGCTTGTGCTTTTAGGGTTGGAGAACATGGACAACAGCACTACAAAGCACCACTGTGTTACTCACACCTTAAAAAAATACACACAGGTGCTTCTGAAGGGGAGAACCAGCAGCTTTCAGACTCCTGTCCTCAGGCTTAAAGAAATATTTATTCTTTGTGCCCTTGAGCAATCAGAGGGCAGAAGAAGCCGTGTGTCATGGATGCTAAAATTACTCTTTTTCTCTCCTCACATTTCAGAAAAGATAGAGTTGCACGGGCCTCTTTCCTTTAAAAGAAAAAATCTGGAAGAACAAGGTCGGGGGTTTCCACAGCCTTTTTCCCATGACACTTCTGAACAAGAACCTGAGGCCTCAGTGAGGATTGCTCATTAGCGATAATCTCAGTTTTGCAAAAATTGAGATGTAAAGAGACACGTCAAGGGGTAACTGTCTTTTAAGATGACACCTTCTTGATCAGTGTAGTTGTTTCTGGAGAGTATTCAAGTCATCTGTCATCATTTCACTGAGCAAAGCACATTTTTTCCTCCATTTATTATTACAGCATCAAAGTACCTATGGGAAAGACAACTACAGTCTGTCCTGCCTTGCACACACCACTTCTTTTTTGTGCTTTGGAGCACAGGTTTATTCAAGTCACTTGCTTTTGAGGTCCTCTGACTTGCCTGCTATAAAACTGAAAAAAATCTGTAGATTTGGGGCTTTATTAGGCTTTGTCAACAGGAGCGAGCTTTGAGCAACATTTCCTGAACTGAAGTAGCCCCTGCAAGCACAGCTAAGATGGCCTCTGCCGTCATCTGCTGCTGCTTCTTCAAATATGAGCCACTGCCTCTCCCCTCACAGGTACCAGCTGTGCCCACAGCTTTCCAGCCTCCAAACTGATTTGGGTCAGTACTATGTCTAACCAGACCCCAAATTTCTTCAGCCCAGTGCCAGTTTCAGAGGCTTGCCTAAATAATTATTTAAGAGTAAAAACAGAATCTGGTTCTTGATGGGCGCTGCTCTGTGGCTGGTGCTCCCAGGCACTCTGTTGAGGCACACAATGGTAACAACTCTGGAAAATTTTACAGTCATGGGTGTACAAGGGGAAAGAGGAGTCCTGTGTTAAAGACTTAATCATAATCACGTTGCATGCAACAATTGGACATGTCTTTGCTGTTGATAAAAATTAAATCAAAGCAGCACCCAAGTCACAGCTTTGCAATTCCAGTTATTTGCTTGCAGGCCTGTAATTCATGACAAAAATCTTAGCTTGTGAATGAAATGATTTTGGTGATGTCAACTTTCCAGTGACCAGTAAACCACATCACAGAACTGCCACCACGTGGTAAATAGAGCCGGGAAATGGGAACAGCTTAAACTAAATATTATTTCATTTTTAAAAATAGGTTCTTAAAACCCTCCTAGAGCCTGAATGCCTGAAGAGGCCAGAAAGAGCGTGAGGGATAAAATCAGTAACGAAGAGGTGAAGAGAAAACTGTAACGTGCGGCCAGGACTTGGGCAAATGGTGGCAGAAGTTCTATCCTGCCTATTCCCCTTGTCCCTCTGTTCCAGCATGAGCCAAAAGCAAACACCTGAGCAACTGGTGCTGCTCCACCGATGGGAAGGAGCATTCCCCAATCTCTAACCCACCAGAGCTATTTCTGGCCAGCAGCTACGCAAAGGAGAAGTGCTGCACTGACGGCTCTCACGGCGGGGTGGGGTGGGGGCAGGCAGACAGGAACCTCAGGTATATCAGATAAATCAGATGGGAGACAACGGAGGTGAGAGACAGCAAGGCTGAAACAGTGACTGCCTGAAGCTGTGAATCAGTCAGCCTGATTCTAAGGGCTGAAGACTTGCCATCACGTGCACAACATTTGTCACTGAGAGACAAAGTCATCCCCACACCGCAGCCAGAGGGGCACACTTAACATTTTCACTGCCTGGGCAGTCAGTAGTGCCTGCACATTTGCCTGCACTTTGCTGCAAAACCTCATGCTTTAACCTACGTGCCCCCATGGCCACAGCAATTCAAAGACTAACAGCTACTGGGTAGAATACTCTGAAGGTGAATCAGAGAGTAAGGACCCAAAAGCTAACCAAACCAAAATATTTAACAAAAAGGCTTGACAGCAAGACCAACAGTCTATAACAAACAGAAATAAAGACTGCAGAATAAAGACACTATCAAAGCTAATACCTAGGTGTGCTTGTGGTAAGGCCTGCAGAGACAAATCTCTTCTGGATTAAACAGGTGTGAGAGCAGTGCTCCAAAGGAAAGTTTAGTAGCCTTACCACTCCAGGTACAGTCTCAATGACTCATCATGAGTAACTCTACACCCATTCATGCTTAATTAAAAAAAATATTTAAAAAAACCCCAGTAAAGCCACAATGATTTAGGGGGAGCATGCTCCTCTTGCATTTTAGTTCAGCAGATAATTTTTAATGCTTCTTTAGCTGAAGTTGAGTCTTAATGAAGAAACGACCATGACAGATTTCATGTGCTGGATGCCAGATTAGGAGTCCAATGGGGACTTTCTGTGCTTAAAATCTGTGTATTTATGTATCTTTTCCTTCCAGCACGCCCTCAGAGTGCAACATAACAAACTAATCTCTTACGGTGTGAGGTGAGATCTCAAAATCGTAGCTGAGCTGCTGGGCAGAATGAGAAAGCTTGTAGAAGAGAGGAAGCTTGCTTTCACCACCTGATTTTCTGCCTTGGCTTCCTTCTCCTGGATTTTAGCATTGCTCATGGAACAACTGCTGAATACTCTGCAGGCAGAAACATGAAGGGCAGTGGTGGGGCTGCAGCCCTTGCTTGGTATGATGGCTGTCTGGGGGGATGCCTCCAACACCCACAGACCATTCTGCTTCAGTGTGAGCTAGAGGGAAGACTGCTGACTGTATCTGCACTTTCTCTGTTGTGAAGGAATTGCTGCCTTTATGAAAGGGCTCAGGACTGGGCTGAGAATTGATTAATTCACTCTGTAGGTGTCATCACAAGGAACCAGCTCTGCCAGTGACTGCGGCCAGTAATGTCTGTGGAAATATTCTTCCCTGGTTTGAAGAGGCTCTGGCTGCTTTCCATTAGCAGGCTGTTTTACAACATGTGGTATTGCAGGGGAGTGCTTTTCTTCCTGTGAGATCAGATTCAAGGAACCATCTCACCCTTGCTACCAAGCAATGCAAAGTTACTGGAGAATATATTGCTTGTAAGGCAAAACTTTTCACTGTGGCAAAATAATGCACTTGAAATAGATGTCCTTGTGTGCCACATAAGCAATTTTAGGGCTTAATATGAACCTAGTTGCACATTTTTCCCTATCTGTATTTCTGCATTCCAGATTAATGGGTTGCCTAACAAAACTTCACAGTATTTTTATTTCCATACAAGATTCTTTTCTTTTCCCTCCATTTTGACCACTGACTAAATATATTCTGCACCCATCTGCAGTCACAAATGTTGTTCTTTGTCATTCTTGAACAGACCCTATATACTTTTTTTTCTTTTGGAGTAGCCACAAAGTGGTGAGGGTGAATGACCTCACTTTTTTTCCCCCCTCCTTGGCTAACTGGCTCTTGCAGAGTGGATTAAACCGGCCAGCTTGGCTTTTTTACCAAAACACAGTCTCTCCTGGTCTCTTTTATCTGGATTTTAAGAGAGGAGGCAGCTAGAGGGTTCTGCAGAGGCCGAGAGGCAGCTCTGGGTCTCAGCTCTCTGCCTGCCCACTGTGGTGCCATCCCCTGCCAGAGCCCTCTGTTGGAGCCGCTCCTTTGGGAATGCTGCAGGGAGGCAGCACAAACACATCTGGCCAAGTGGTGCGGGGAATGTTCCTCTGCCGTGGGGATGCTGCTGGAGTCCTGGTCAGAAAAATATCCAGAGAACAAGGGTGAGGGTTGGATGCTGCAGCCTACACCGTGGCATCCGGCCAGGGCAATGTATCCACTCCCTTCCCGGCCTGCGTGGGCAGACCTCCCTGTGCCTTTGGTGGGAAACAGATGGGGCGCTATCCCAAGGTGATTAACGACTCTTTGGCTTCGTTTGCAGCCACGACATCCTGGGCACTGCACAAACACCAAAGAAAGCCGTGCCCAGGGAACTCACACCCTGAGAAGGCAAACAGAAGAGGTAACCATCAGAAGCCCTGCACAAAGCAGCTCAGGTGGCGACACAGGTATGGGACACAAACCAGGATGTCCTGGAGTGCCAGGGTGATGTCAGCATTGCTTCTCCTGTGCAGTGCTGAGCCCTCTAGAAGGCACCACAAACATGACAGCACACTGCAGTGACACACAGATGGGGGCAAACCAGGAAACCTGCTTTCCCCAGTGCCAAAGCATCACACCAAGTCCTGCTCTCACAGGGCAAACACAACAACAGGCTGCCCTGAGTGCCAGCACAGCCAGATTCCCACCTGCAGCCCACCTTATGACTTCCAGCCATTGCTGCCTGTGGAGTTTTTTCCTCTACTACATGAACTTTGGATCATTTTCAAAGAAGAGTAAGTCATAAAAAGGGGCAAGTTCTTGCAGGCAGGCTATTGTGTCGCATAGACCAAGGCCTACTGAAGTCCAGAGTGCAACCTGGTTAAACATCACTTAATTTTTATCTTGCATTTATAACATACAAATATTTGCCTTTGTGTTGTCCATTAGGAATAACAAGCCATTCTCAGAGCAGCTGCTTCTCCGTGCAAGCAATGCATTCTTGAAAACAGGAGTGCGTGTCTGCAGCAGAAGCCAGTGCTGCCTTGCAAGTTGAGTTTCCATGGAAAGGAAGGGGAGAGTCAGTGCAAGGGGCAGAGCTGCAGCTGACAACACGATGAACCACCTATCTCTGTTTCCCTCTTCCCTCCTGTGTAAGCTCAACCAGATCCCAAAGCAACCACCTCCTCCAAGTGTCCAGCAGCCTTTGCTGCAGAGCAGCCTCCTGCAGCACGGGGCACAGGATGGAGGGAGATCTGAATTCTGTGGTCACAGCATGTGGAGCCAGGAGGGTGGTGACCCTCCTGGCTCTGGTCACCACAAAGACTTCCTGGAGACCTGGTCATACAGAGAGGAAGTGGCAGGGAGAAGCAGGAGGACAGCCTTGCAGCAAGCATTGCCTTTTCCTTGTATCTGCACATATACCTACTACAGGAGAGTCTTTCACCACTTGTGCTCTTGGGGACAGATGGATGAACGTAGCAAAGTGACTCAAGTATGATTCCTCTCAATGGTGTGAAGGTATAAATGGTAGAGGGCACCACTTTGAGGTTCCCATGATTTTCTGTTACAGTTACCATCTTTTACCATCTGTACTGGTTCTTGCCCAGCTGTCAAGTTACATCCCACTTTTCTGAGCTTGAGGGTAATAGACAGAAATGGGCAATAGAAACAAAAAAAGATCCTCAGGGATGCAGTTAATCGCTCTGCTTGACCTGTTTCTTTGGGTTTTTTTTCTCTTCTGGCACACTATGAAAAAAGTCCTGTGACCCAGATGACATTGGTCAGTATCCCTGAGATGTCTGATAAGCTTTGAATTCTACCAACCTGTGAAATGTGGCAAAGGTTAGTTTTAGTTGGTGGGAAAGAAGAAATTACATCATCCAGATGATGCTTAACATGAAAAGAGAAGTGGGACAGATTTCTTAAATTGTGGGTTGATCTGGTTTTACATACATTATATTCTGTTGATATGAGGTACTGTCAGATTTTTCCCATGTTCTGAGGGAAACTGCAAAACAATGAAAGGCTTGCCAGTGTTCCTCACAGGGACCACTGCTGCAAGGGAATTTTTACAAATGAACTAATTGAATTACAGTAGCTTTGAAGCCCATGCTGTTAATGGTAGAATAAATCCAGGAGTTTAGATTAGATATTGTAGAAGTTTTGCTCTACTGAACGATTCCTTTGGCCCTGATCAGAGCAGGAATAATGGACCACGAGAGCTCACAGTGTAACACAGTATAGTCACTGTTACACTCTTTTTTCCCCTCTCTCATCATACAGACTATACATTTTAGAGAAGTTAGAGAAAAATCTGTATTTTGGCCAAAACTTTTATATATAGCAAAGAATTCCAAATGTTTGCAATGAGCAAACTTTATCAAAGAAGTAAATGTTACAGAGTAGTGGAAGAACCCATCCCATGCCACTAAAAAGGAGATGAATGTGATAGTGCAACTGATTTATTGCACATTTGCAAATGCACATTCTCAGAGACTTTGACTCCCATCTGATAGTAATGCTGATACTCTTTATTGATGTTAAGCAAGGAAAGGGATGTAACTAGTCTGTGCAAAGAAGCTGAGCAGATCATGCCCCAGAAAGCCAAATACCCCTGACAGGTGCCCAGAATGAATCACTTGGAAAGATCATCTTGTGGCTGAAGCACAAGATGAGCAGGGCTGAGCTCTGCTCCCAGAAGTTCTGCTCGGTGTGTGACCTACAGCAAGTCACGAATTCTCTGTTCCCATTTCCTCTTTGGTGAAAATGATGACAATGACCATGTCTATTCTCAGCAGAATTATGAGTGAGTATGCAATAACTTACATTTTTGAATGTTTCTCATTCTTTGCTGGAAATACATTGCAAATATCACCGTTTGAGCACTATTCCACCCTGTTAACCAGTCTAAACTAACACAAATGCATCAGAAAAACCTCAATCCTCCCACAGGTTTTCTCACATTTGTTCCATCAGAAAGCAGCACTCTTCTAAGAAACCACTGCCCAAATCAGTCAAAGGAGAAACTGTAAGGCTGTTCCACCTCTCTAAGCTTGCCTTTCACATTCTTGTAGGTTCTGCTCACTGTTAAAGGCAGAATATTAAATTAATGGGCTCTTTGACAAATTATGTTTTATCCTTATGCCTTCCTAAAGCTACCTGCAGTTTTGTGCTGCTACTTGTCCAAAGCAACGGCAATGCAAAGTTGCACACTGTACGAACACAGACTCAGAATTAAGCACATGCTGGATGCAGTGGAAAGACTTTACACATCAGCCCAAAATAAATACAAGTTCCTTGTTCTGTGTCCTGTGAAATGCTATGAATCAAGAGGTGAGAAATGATGAGGAGCTCTTGCTCCTGCATCAGGGTACTTTACACATGCTAGGAGCTATACCGCAGAAATCTGAATTTCCAAGGTTTGGTCAAAAGCTGAGCCGGTTCCATGCAATGAGGATATTCCAAAAGGGAAAACTGCACTAAACTCAAATGGCTCCAGATGGAAGCAGGCATGGAATGGTTAGTGACCTGAAGTAAAGGTATGCAGAGCGTTGAGGTCTGCTCTTCCTGCTGCATTGATTCCTAAGGACCAGGGCAGGAAAAAAGAGAGACACAGAGCATACCAAGGGACAGGATAAACCATCTGAAAGCTGTGATGTAAAAGTCACTTTCGAAATTTGCAGGCTCATTCACATACATATGGAGGACACCTGGAAAGCAGCGATTTGAGAGAAGCCTGAGAGTGAGGGTGGACAAAATGAAACGTATGTTTTAGAGTGGAAAAAAGGGCCTGTGTGGTTTTAGGCAACATATTTAGGACCAGGGATCCAAAGGAAAGGCTCTCAGGACTGTGCGGTCAGACATTAAATTGTAAGCTGTAGACAGCAGAGGGTTTTCTGTTTTGGTTTGGGTTTTTTATCTCTTTTTTCTTGAAGCTGCACCTTGCTCTCAGGGAACTCAGCCATGGCCCAGTTGCAGCCCCATGTTGAGGGAAGCACTTTAAGTTATATAACTTATCAAGAATAACGAGACACAGAAAAATACCAGAAGTTCAGACGAAAGAAATACAAATGGTAGCGAGGCTGCCAAACATTGATTAACGGAGGAAATAAAGTGTAAATAAAGGGTAGCATGGTATTTGTAAATCCTGCCAGTCTAGAAGAATCTAAATAACCAGAAGGGGGATGGATAATTTTTAAGCTGTATAATTAGAAAGAGCAAAGCAAGAACTTCTGGGGGAAATGCGATGCAGGCCATTCACAAGGCTGAAGGCTGAGCAGGAGCCGGCTGTAGAAAATGGTTTTTCCGACAGCGGGGTCAGACCAGCCGCGGTCCCCAGGGTACCGCGCTGAGCAGCGGCCACCTGGCACCGCACAGGGCTGCGACCAGAGCACGCCGTGTTTGCAAACAACCGCAGAGCCAAACCTCGCTCAGATCTTCCCCCGTCAGAGGAAAGGGCTGCGCTGGGGGGCAGCTGACCTGGCACCGGGTTCCCGGCTCTGCCAGAGCAGCACATCGACCTCCCGGCGAGTCGTGCGGGCCGAGCCCCAGCCTCCCGCCGGCGGGGCCGGGCACACAGGGCCGGGCCGGGGCGCTGGGGCTGCCAGCACCGGCATTCGGGAATGCGGGACGGCCGGAGTGCCAGGGGGCTCATCCCGGCGGGGAAGCTGCAGGGCTGGACCCGGGCTGCCAAAACCCCCGTCCCCCGCCCGAGGGACAAGTGTGCCCACGCTCTCTCGAATAAATCTGCTCGGCAGGGTGGAGTCTGCCTTATTTTTACTCTACATGCAAATTATATCCCTCAACAACCTCACTGCAAACATTTTCTGGTTTCTCACACCCTGCCCTGGGCAGAGGCAGGCTGTTTTCCCCGCAGATCCCCTGGCTTCCTTCGCAACTTCGGCTTTGGACTACTTTGATTTTACAGAAGCGAGAGACGCTTATGAGTGGCGGGGATAAAAACAAAACCAAAACCCGCAGGACGGAGCGGAGCGGGGGTGAGGCGGGCGAGGCTGCTCTGCCCAGTGCCCAGCGCCGGCGGCCCCGGCCCTGAGGGGACCCGAGCCCTGAGGGGGATCCCAGCCCTGAGGGGACCCGAGCCCTGAGGGGGATCCCAGCCCTGAGGGGAGCCGACCCCGCCGGCCCCGGCCTTACCTGCCCGCCCGAGGCGCCGAGGCACAGCAGCAGGAGGCAGCAGCCCCAGGGCCCGGGCATGTCGGGGGTCCTCCCGTGGCTCCTTCTCCTGCCGCCCGAGGGAAACTAGATCCGTCCCGCCGAGCCCCCGCGCCCCGGCAGCGCGGCCAGGCGCATTGGAGCCGGCTACTTCTCCTTCTTCCTTTCCTTCCTCTCAGCTACACCAGGGGAGAAGAGAGAAGAAGAAGAAGAGAAAGGAAAAAAAAAAAAAAAAAAAAAAAGCGCCTGGCTGTAGTTCCCACAGCATTTCCTCAGCCTTGACATGCAGGGCTCTTTTTTTTTTTTTTTTTTTCCTCGGTTCTTGTCCCTCCCTTTCCTTTCTCCACCCCTTTTTACAAGAAGTTTAGTCACCATGCCCGCGTCCCTCCTCCGGCCCGTGGGGATTGCATTCCCGGCCGGTCCTTCTCGGCAGGGCCCTGGATCCACCTGCCCCCTGCCCCGGCCCTTTCCCTGGAATCCTCTCCCCTGGAATCGCTGCCTTCCCCTCACGCCCCGAGTGTCGCCTGGCACTGTCAGAGGAGATCCTGGGCCTCAGGCCGCCCCCCATCCGCTCTGCTCTGCCCCGGCTCTGAGGGGAGCTCCTGCCCTGTCCCTTTCCCGTCCCCAATCCCACCTGGCTGCCCGGGCAATGTGTGTGTGCAGCCTCGGCCTTGTGGCACAGCGCGGGGACCCCTCCCTTCCCCCCACGTCCTTCAGCCGGTGTCGGGAGCCGGCGGGCGGGATTGGTGCCAGGAGGGGAAGAGAAGAGGAAGATGTGCTTTGGGAGCTCTCCCAAACCGCTCCACGCCGTGCCCGGGGCCAGTCCCTGCGGCCTGACTCGGAACGCTGCGGGGCGGCCTCCTGACCCCGGGAGCGGCTCCTCCGCCCGGCCCGGGGACAGGGGCTGGGGACAGGGGACAGGGGACAGGGACAGGGGCTGGGCCCGCCCCGCCCGGCCCGCGGTGTCCTCGGCTCACAGAGGGACAGGAATCTCTCCCGTCCGGCAGGACAGGGCCCGGCTGTTGACACAGGCTGGGGATCCAGCAGAGCTGACCCTGTGGACACAGATCCTGCCCTGGGCTCACAGCCTGAGAAATAAACTTGGGAGCGTGTTGCTGACTTAGGCAAAGAAGGAAGTCGTTCTTTCACTTATGAATTGAGATTTAACCCTTGACCAGGAAAAAAAATCTAGAGTTTCTCGATGTTTTCAAATAAATAAATACATTCAAACACAAAAGATTAAGAGACTATTAAAAACTCATCCTTCGTTGGTGCTGTTGTCTGATTTCTGCTCAGAGGAATGATGCACTCAGGACAGAAACAGCTGCTGAGCTTTTTCCTTGTAGCTCGTGGAGGGCCTGCCTGCACAGCAAAGGGAAACATTGACCTTCACTTCACCCATTCATAGTTTCCAGGGGGCCATAAAGCCTTTTTAATCTCCCTAGAGTTGCTTGACCCCCCCAATGTCCTCAGCAAGAGTTGGGCCCTGCCTGATCTGTGCTCAGGTCCTGCTGGGCTCCTTCCCTTGCCCGGTCTGTGACACCACGTTTGGGCACCGGGGTCCCCTCGGTGACTTTGGTGCTCCACAATGGGCTGTGGCTCAAACACCACTGGGGGATGTGCCTGCCTTAGGGCCAGCCGCTGCTCCTGCTGCCCTCACTCTTCTGGGGGTGACTGGGCAAGGGTCATGCTGATGGATCATTGAGCTTGTAAGGGCAGTGTCAGAGCCCTGCCACCCTGCTTGAGGAGCCAGGCTGCTGGTCTGGAACAGAACTGAGTTGGGAGTGAGGAGAAGGAGGGATGGCCACAGCACCCAGCTTACCTGGTAGGCAACAAATGCAAAGCCAGTTCACCGGGACGTTGCAAGGTAAAGTGTGACACATGGAAAGGTGTGTGCCCGGCTGCTGGCAGCAGTGTCAGTGCTGGCTGGTCCTGGAGGGAGCCCACTGAGAGGGAGGGACAGCACCAGGGTGAGATCCTTCTGCCAGAGCCTCGTCTACCCATTGCTGAAAACATGCAGCTCTGTGCCAGCCGGGATGTTATAAAATGTTTGTGTTTATGGTACAAGGAAATGTTTATTTTTAAACAGAACAGTCTGTTAAGTCTCTTCCCCTTTTCACATTTAGCATAACACCAAGGCTATAGGCTGTGTTTATTTACCAGCTGCTCGTTCTAACCACAGATTTACAAGAGCAAACTCACACTCTCATGAGCAGTTAGATCTGTTATCAGCTTGCTCTGAAGGTGTCAAGTGAAGTGTTTGAAGGCATCGAGTAAAGCCAAGCCCTGTGCAGCTCAGAGAAGCTCCAGAGTAGTCAGTACTGCACATCAGCCCAATTACTTTTGCATTCTCACCCCTGATCCTGCCTGAAATACTTCTTGCTTGGGCTGAAATTTCTTTCATTTTCTACCGCTATGTGAAAACTGCCTCTTTTTGAAAGCTCAGACATTTTCCTCCAAGTTAAATTTTATGTTTCTGAGCCAAAACCCGCAGAAGCCACTACTGGGTGCTTTATAGTCTTAATTATGGATTGCAGTAGATTGTTAGAAACTAAAATGTGAATGCTATAAAATATGAATCAGGGAACATTTAGCACTGTCAATTCTCTCACACTTATCACACATATCATTCTACGTAGCACAAATAAAACTTAAATGTTTATACCAGAACTTGTTTGTTCGTCTGTTCTAGAACATTTTTTTTCTCTTACAGAACATTATTTTGTCAGCTACCTTTGTGAAGCACCTGTCCTGAATAAAAGCAGCATGCTTGAAATATTAAGGTTTCAAACTTAATGGTGACATTTGGGTGCCTGTTGTTTCTGTTCACTACTGTGGCACGCAAGCATAAACTGGACTAGCCTTTGGGAAGCTCTTATGAAAGAGGTGAGATGGAAAACCCTGTGCAGCCTTAGAAGTGTGACAGAAGGAAAATAATACCTTGGGTAATTCCAGGATCCCTTCTTTGGTGATGCCTGCCATGGAAAACAAACTGTGAGGCCAGCTGACCGCTTAGCAGGGCTGCGGTGAGTATGGATCTCTTCTTCCTTCCTTCCTAGAGAGAAAAGCAGGTATTTCCTGCTAAATGCTATTCTAAAAGAAGCACATCAATGTAATGCTGCAAGTTTTGTAGCTGTGTGAAAATTAAATCCCTTCAGCATCAGTGTAAAAACTCCTCTTTTACAGGAGCTGGGATAATGGCAACTCACTCCCAGCCAATGCCTGAATTTGTCTCCCATCTTTCCAAACTTTCAACCCAAAAAGCAAAGGCCAGGAATGGTTTGGTGGATACACCAGGCCATCTGAGCAGCACCTGTACACTCATGTTCATGTCCCCAGCTGTTTCTTCACTTTATCCATGCCACTGAACTCCCCTTACCTGCACATGGACACCAGCACCTTGTGATGCCCCCTTTCCTCAGGAGGGAGAACCAGGAGGCTCTGTGCTAAATCCAGGTCTTCAAAGTGATGTGACAGAAACTTGGGCAGAGAAGCAACACTGAAAGCAGATGGTTGCACCCTGGGAAACCTTTTCACATGTGCAGGAAAGCTGTGAAGGCATTCTCTTGCCTCTCACATGCTGTTGAGGGATAGAGGATGAGAGGAAGGGTTTTGATCAATCACAATCAATGGTTTTCTTTCAATACGTGTCACAAAGGTTATTTGGGGTTTCAGTCTGTGGACTAAATACAGGCTTTGTAAATATGAGCACCTGCCTCTCAGCAGGTGAGCAAGAAAGGCAGTGCAGTGCAAAGTTAGAGCTCTAGGAAAGATCCCCCTAAATCAAGGGGATGTCCTGCAGGGCAGCTGGGTCACAGTGCAGCTTCGAGTACTGCAGTACTCCATGGAGTACCAGCAATCCATGCAGTCAGTCTGCCATGAGACCAGAGAAAAAGAATGCCTTCAGCTGCCTCATCATCCACTGCAACGAGGGAGCCCTACTGTCTGACCCAGCATGTGGAGCTTTCTACACTTGGAGAAAAAACGTAGAAAAAAATCTGCACATTTTAGCACAGGCAGCACTAGTTTTATTTGAGAACTCTAGCTATTTCAAGAAATCAATTAAAAAATTTAACCTATTATTTACAAAAAGCCCCAACCCATTCACAAAATCATGTGGTCAACTTCAGACTGTTTTCTTACTGTGAAAGGCAAGTTTCCATAACATTCATTTGCCCAGTCTCCTTGAAATTTTCAAACACAAATATTTCCCATGACAGAGCAACTATAATAAAGCTCCTTAGTCACACTGGTGTGGTTTACACAACACACCTTTTACAATGCCACAAAAATGTACCACTGCTAAATGCCTGTCCGAAAACCTCAAGTCCACAGCATTCAAAAGAAAAACCACCCACCGCTAGTACGTCAGATATTTGAAGTACGTGCAAGCAGACACCGAGCTGACAGGTTATCACCAGCCACTGTGCCAATACCTGTGCTTGCATACTCCTGGGAGGAAATACAAAGTCATGGTGAATTTTTAACTTTGATGTTTATAAGATACCTTGAGTCATGTATTCATCCTTGGGACAAGAGCAATACTGGCAGGGCCTGGGGAGCTTGCTCTGCCCAGGATATCCCTCAAGCCCTGGAGATGAGTCTTTAAGGCTGGCTAACACCTACCATCAGGGGAACTGAGACCCTAAATCCTTTGCAACACCCCATTACCAGCTCCCCAGAGCCACCCTGACATTTTATCTAACAGCACAATTAATGATCCCAAACTTCTTTGAAGACTCACCTGATTGAGATGACTCATACTTAGATCAATGGAGTGCATTCATCTGTCAGCAAGGGATCAAACTTAAATGAGCCATTGTTGCCTATTAAACATTGCAGCTGCTTCTTCCCCATAACCACTTCCCCTCCCCTTGCAGTGTATTTAAAGAGAAGGTACAAACGCCTGACAGAATGACCCACATGATCCTACAAGGCACATGCTCTGCTACAGCTGCTGCCACTTATGCAGGATTCCACTGTACTGCCTCCATCTCCTGAAGAGGCCTCTCAGGTGTTGTGGAATGGGAAAAAACTCTGAAAGTGCAGGGCAAGGAGCAGCACCACAAGGCCACAGTCACAATAGTTTTGGGAAAGCCAGTATTCAAATACACAGCAAACAGTCCTATTTGCAAACAGTATTTAAATGGTAGAAGAAGCAGCCCTCTGATTCTGTGGGATGGTGAAGTCAAGAGGGTGCAGACCAGCCTGATATGGGGTGACTGAGGGAGGCAGTGGCGAGCACATGCAGTCCCGTGCTGGGAAAGGAACAAGACTGACCACTGCCACGGTGTTGGCCCTTGACACCAAGTGGTGAGTCACAGTTTTAAGTCACTGACTTCTGCAGTAGAACTGCTCATGCTCAGAAGTTTCTAGGAAATGGAAATCTTCAGCCTAAGGAAGTCATTAACCAAACTGGAAGTGTGATGGTCGATCAACCTCAGCACATAGTGCAGATGCCTCTGAAGACAGAGACTGTTTACCACTGACTTGCCTGTTACTGACTCTATAAGCAGAAACATCTTTTCCTGCAGCTTACCTGTATGGATGAAAACTGGCCAGCATTAAACCTAAGGAAACCTTAAAACAGCTTCTAAGCTAAACCTTAGGAACATCTTCTGTGGAAAAATGATTAATCATTCATGGTTACTCATCTGGGCTAGTTAACACACAATACATCAGTGTACACCAGTGACATCCAGAACCTGAGCAGCTTTATTCAACAACCACACTCCTCTGGGCCTTTGTTGACCAATTTCATAATCTAAACTAAATTAGCTGTGAATTTGAATGTATTTACTAGAAACATTAGCCAAATGCACTCAGAAAACCAATGAAACAGTTTCCTTGAAATCTTGTTGCCTTCATTGCTGTTCTTCATCAGGACTTACATTTGATGCAGGAACTTCTGTGATTCCATCTCGAATCAGTGCCATGCCAATCAGTTTGCTGTATCAACACATCAGTGACTTTCTGCTCCACAAACCTGTGTTGGTACTTTATGGTTTACTTAAATATCATCACCAGTAAGTTCCATACGGGAAATTACTTAAAACATTTGGAATACATTTTACCCACCTTCATAAATGCACTAACAGAGCCACTGACTCCTGGAACAGAGAAATGCCATTAACAGTGTCACAACAGAGAGAGTACAAATATCCCACAAATCTACTTTTCTGCAGAATCTTTTTGAATCATCTTATCATCTCTATGTAGCAATGAATTCCCATAATATATTACAATAATTCCTCCTTGTTCTTCACAACAGATTTTTTCCATGGATAATTTTTAATCTTTCAATCCATCAGCTTCCTCACCTTCTCTAGCCCAAAATCCATTCAAACACTGCTTTTAGTTCTCCTAACAAGAATATACTTTCATGTACAGTAATAGCAGGGTTGTTTTTCTTCTTGGTGCAGAAGGGGAGTAGGAAGAGACTGACAGAAGAAGACTGAGCAGCTTTTCTTGTGGAGCTCCCTTTATTCACCTTGCTTACAAAATACAAAAAGAGCAATTTGCCTAATTCAGAGTTCTAAAAACAATTTCTTTCAGAACAAAATATAGGCATAATATCAGTTAGCCTTATGCTTAATCTACAGAAAACATATTGAGGCAGTCAGGTACCTTCAGCCCACTGATCACTTTTGTTTAAGAACACAAGAGTCAATATTTTAATTAAAGATACTAAGATTTTATCTGAAATCTCTCCAGGGGCAGCATGAGACCTTTGACATTCAAAGCTAACAAATTGAAGAAGTTCAGGCAATGCCAATAAAGCAAACATTTCAGTTTTCTACAGAATCCTTACTCAGGTAGAGCCAAAAGCAATTGAAGCTAACCCTTAGGGGATGAACTTCTTTCTTTTAACAAAACATTTTTTCCCAAAAGGTTCACTTATTTTGAGTAGTAATAGGAAAGAGGGGGGAAGGTTAATTTAAAATATTCTGGTACTTCTTCTCATTAAATGGGTCTCTTTTATTTTCCAGTCCTGAATGCTACAGTGCTGTATTTAGGAGGAATAATCAGAGAAAAACCCCAAATATCACCACCCCCCAACACAGAACAACTTCTTGCAATCTTGAAAGTCTGTTCATATTTGAAAACTAATTAACACTTTTCAAAAACTCCTGCAACGAACATACACTAGCAGAGACTTGAAATTTAGGAGGCAAAACTCCTGAAGACAACCTGCATTGGAAGTTTGCTGCCTACACAGTAATTTTTTTACCTCAGTAGTTACTGTGCTGGTCTTCCTGGGATCCTCGCTCAAATTCATACAACTGGTGTGAAGCAGAACCCTGAGTAGCAAAAGCTACATTTTTCAAGGGGCTGGAGAGACTGGACCTATTACCCTGTAGGGGCAAAGATGCTACATTTATATTAACAAACTAAAAAGTCTCATACCACTTTCTCCACCGTTAAATTGCTGCCAGTTTTTAGGCTCTTGCGAATTTGCAAGTTTTCCAAACACTGGATGAAGTTCAGGGTAGGTGAGCAGCAGCTCAGCTCTCACAGGCAGCTGCCCTGCTTTAGAAAGCAGCAGCTTAACCATGGACCTGTTATTTCAGTCTCATGACTACAAAGCTGTCTCTGGCACTGCAACTGATCGAGAAGTCAGAAAAAAGAAGGAGAAAAAAAATCCAAAACAAAACCGTGGCACAGGAGACATGGGAGAAGAGGAGATAGTGAATGAAAATGGCAGTAAAGCCACAGGTCTAGGAGCCAAGCACACAGATAGGAGCAAGTTCAGTCTACCACCTGCTATGTAAAAAGAGTAAAGGAGTTAAGAGTCAAGTTAAATAATTCTTGTGCATTAGATGTCTCTCCTGTAACAGCTCTGTTGATGTGATTGTCTTTTTCAGAGAAGAGCAGAAGTAACAAGACAAGGCAGGTATACAAAACTTTTTATTGACAACAGAACAATAGAGAGGAACGTCACCACTTCCCATTCCTCAGGAATGTCTCCATTTCACAGTCAGTCTGCTAAAAACATACTTTCATGGTAACGAGCAACACGAAGGCATGAGACTGTCTGTAACCTCCAGAAAAATGTTCCATCAGTGCAGTGCACGGGGACCGACGGCGCGCGCGTGAGCAACAGGCCCTGTCACAACTCCAATGTGGCAGGGACAGCGTGTGCAGAGCCAACAGGCACAGACATGAAGCCGTCAGAAGCCTCAAGTTATCTCCATTATCTCTATCTAAGGGTCATAGCTGACCTGTTATTCCATCCATACTCTGTTTCAGGAGGGAATACTTTATTCCCTTGCTCTTTTTGCTTTCCCTGTCCTCAAAGATGTCCATACTTCCAGCCAAATGGTACCATGTCAGAGAATGCCTGAGCTTTTGTATTTTGCTACCTCATACCAGTTCATGCATGCACTTGAGTTTACTTTCAGAAGCTTACATTGACATAAAAAGGGGGGAAAAAAGTGCTGCATAAGAAGAAAAGGATTTAGTTGTTAATGCTTCCTTGCTAACAAAAATATTTGGTAGTTGAATATACTCCCTGTAATGTCATTTTCCAAAAGTAGGTAGGCAGTCTGCTTAACATTTTAAAGAAGCTGCACATCAAACTCAACATAATTTCAATCACTCCAAAATTAAATTTGAACTGAAATTCAATCTAAACAACAAAATCTTTAGTTTTCACAGTCCACAGAATTGCACACCGAGTGCAAGATGAAAGCTCTCTCTCTCCTACAAAAGATTTTCTCTGCCTGCAGAACTCTACTGGGGACCCTGTGTTGTAGCTTAGACATTTATTAACATTTATTAATTTATTGTGTTTTTCCTTTACTTAATGGATGTGCCTGTGGATGTGTAGACTTGTAAAGTGCTTTAAAATAAAACAAAAACCTCAACAAAAGGAAAAAAACCCTCAAAAACCCACATAGGTGTGAGAATTTTATCTGAAGGACTTTGTACAGCATTTACAATGTCAGCATAAAGCATCTGAAACATGAGCATTCCCTGCAGACTGATGCAGTGCTAGCAATCTCATACATTGGATACTGCAATTCCTCTGGATTCAAGATGCACAATACTTAAAAAAAACAACCCTAGAAGCACAGACAAATGCTGGTGGCTCTTCCTCTTCTTTTTAGAAACATAATTTAAAAAATCTGCATTACTCTCTCATAATTTAAATACATAAGTAATCTCCACTTTTATTACTTCATGACAATGACTTCAAATTTACATTATTTTAAGTACCGTCAGAATAGCTCCATGTATAATACAGATATTTGCTGATATCCTGTCAGAAAATAAAAAAACCAAAACCTTCCACTATATAAAAAAAATTATGCCGGAAAGACAACACAGAACAGGGACTTGGTACAGACTATGATTTCCGTTTTATATCAACCACAGTTAACCCAAAATTAACAGATACACAGCGATATTCAAAAGCAGTGCAAATATCTTTGGAGGTTAGAATAAAATTATACTACAAGAACATAAGACATAAGAAGAAATTAAAAGGCAAGTACTTCAAGTACAGGAACCAGTCTCTGTGAGGTCCACCTTAGTGTTAGCTGGGAGTTCCTTTTCCCATCTTACTTCTTCCTCTGGAACACATTAGCCAACATTGCACCTGATGTAGTCAGCTGGCCCATTTTGTTCAAAAACTTCGTCTTTGTATCTTCACTCACCAGGCTCGCTGCAATTGACATTGAACTAGGAAAGGAAAATATTTAGTGGCATAAGACCGCAAATTAAAAAGAACATTATGTTGTTATTTATTAAGCAACTAAATTGTCTTTGTGTTTCAGAGGTTTCAACAAAAAACACCAGTCTGTGAAGAATTGAAAACCCATCAGTACCTACTCCATATATACACTGTTAAATTTATTATAATGTGCTCACAGTGCCTGTGAAAATGGTAAAATATTTTTTGCACAAAATAAAATAAAAAAAAATTACTACCTTTGGATGTAGCATTTGCTACCTATTGGGGAATTGCTATGTGAATAGTGACAAATACCTCTGTGAAAGACTTGTTTTGCCTTCTCCCCAGCAATGTCAATCCTTATGTTTAGTTAGTGTAAGTTGAACAGTATTAGTTCAGACACAGACCTTTCTAACCCAAGTAACCTGCCTCCAACAGTGACATTAACAGATGTGTAGAGATGAGCAAAAGCAAGCTAAATACAAAACAGTGACCCCTCTCCTTAATTTTAAACTATTTTCCAACTACTTTCACCTGAGCAGTTAAAAATTGGTGAGGATTGTCAACCTAGTAACTTTCAATAAACCTTTTTTTCAATATTACTGGATCAGCTTTCCTTTGATATTCTTATAAATTTCTTGTGAACCCCACCCTGAGTCCTACTGGGTCAGCCTCTCGATGGGTAAGGAGCTTTTCCTCCTGGTTGTTGTGAACGTGGCTCCTGTTACCTGTGCTTGGATGTTCCTACTTGAGACATACTAGATAGGTCAGTGGAGAGTTCATAGGTTTCCCACAAACTGGACTAAAAGGAGGAACCAAGCAGTGCTGAAGCTACAGGATGCTTAACTTTCAATAACATGTTAAAAAATTATCCCTATTATGTGAAATTAACAGATTTTTTTTTTTAATTAACAACATATCAGTGAGCTCAACTTAGATATATATAACTGTTTAGCACAGTAGGAGTCATCTATCTCAAGACAGAGCAAACGTACATAGCAGGAAAATTAACAAATATTCTATATTTCCTATATTTGTAGTCAAAATAGCAAATGTTTTTCAACATTGGACAAGGACAATTTTATAAAAGACTACCAAATAAATTCTCCCTTGTGGACTCAGTGTGGACTCTGTATTTCAAAATTATAGCTAAGACCACAAAATCTGTCTTACTGGCAAAGGCCAGATTTCACACCACAAAAAAAAGGGTCCTTAGTGATAATGATTTCTGTTTTTTTTTTTTTTTTTTTTTTTTTTTTTTTTTTTTTTTTTTTTTTAAATTCCTTAAAAATAAAAGGGAAGCTTCTCACTAAAGCTGTACTGTGGATTTAGACATAGTTTAATCATAAACTTTTAAAGTAAATTATTTATTTCAGGCACATTCACGTAGCCAGACATCTTTGGCTTGATTAAACATCTCCAGTCAACTAATGAATCACATATTTCCAGCTGATAGAACTCAGCAGGGAAATTACTGCTACAGTAAGATGGATGCCTTATGCAATTTCCTTTGATTTCATGATAAAACAAGGGCATATAAATTATGTAAGTAACAGTTTACACTCACTATCAGCTAGTTAAGGACAAGAAGTTAGCTCAGACTATGCAGTATCCTAAAGTTCTGTGTAGCTATGAAAACTTATTTGGGAAATACCGTACATTCCAAGCATTAGCAGCATTAAGAAATTAAAACTGCTCACTTCAGAAAAGAAAGCCTAGCAACTGGTGACAAACCTGTAGTTTTAAACAAACTGTGCTTTCATTAGGCTAACGATCCTGAATAAGATTGAAGAAAACAAGAACGTGCTTCATTGGTTCTTGAAACAGTTCAGGGGATATCAACCATCTGATGTCAAAAATTAAAGAGTAACAACTGCAGAGTCTCTGATGTCAAAAATTAAAGAGTAACAACTGCAGAGTCTAGAAGTTCATGTTTTTAATATGATGTAAATTATGTAAATAGAAACATAATCTACACCATCCTGCATACTTAGAAGTTTAAATATGCCTCCAAAGTATTTCCATTACTATGCAAGCTGAATATTTAAACATAGTAAAAATTAATATGAAATTAAATAATTTGAATCTCACATTTTAAAAAAATAATCAAAAAAACCAACAAAGCAATCGTACATCTTGTTTGAAACAACCAGTCTTATAGAAAAATCCTTGCATTTATTCATTATGTAAAAACCAAAACAAAACCCAACCCACAAACAAAAATAATGTGTAAATATCAAAATTTTCCTGGTGTCTAGGTGAATCAGATGCTACACAGAGTTCTACTTGTTTTACGGGAAAGCTCTAGGCCAAAATAGACATTCCTGATGGGCATTTCAAAGCAATCAGTTTGTAACCTAAGTTGTTACCCATGATTGAAATACATTGTTAATTGCTAAAGAAAATGCTTAATAAAAGTGGCTATTCAATATTTTAAAATTCAGAGTTTAATCTTCTGAAAAAAACCTATTTCTTTGATCTTGTATTATTTGACCAACTTTTTCTAACAGCAAGGGGAAAAGACAAGATAAGAACACCCATTTTGACTTCTGTGCGTGCATTCCCATGCTGTTAACAAACACCAGTAATTTATATCCCAGTCACATTTAAATCCTTTGTCGTATATATATTTGTCATTGAAATTAGGAACTGAAATTAGCAAGCACTTAGCAAGAAAAGAGAGGTATTTACGTATATGAAAAGGTCATTTCTTCACTGGTAAAATATTTCTTGTTAATTTTGTACAGTGCAAGACTGCAACCATAGCCTGATGTTGAATAAGAAAGGGGAAGGCTAATTAAAGAACAAAGGAACAGATTGCAAAGACCTACCCTTTTCATATCTTAGTTTTCAGCAGTTGCATTCTTAAAGAAAATACACTAGATGTTGTATGAGGTTTACATTTTTCTGTTGCTGCAATGGCTTAATAGGACTGACTGATTACAAAGTATTTTCTACTAATAAAGCCTGAAGTACTTTACTTGGTGCATGAGAGACTGACCTTTTGTCTACTTCACATTTCTTCTGTTCAGTTCTTGTACACCCTATTTTAGTCATTCTCAAACTACCAGCTGCCTTCCAGGACTATGAGTGAGCTCTTTCAAGAAGTCACTTCTATCAGTTTGTTACAGATAAGGAACAAGCTTTAGTAATTGTCTCAATTCTCACGACAAAGCATTGGGATTGAGAACAGATTCCCTTTTCAGATACCTTCTCACACACTTCTTGGCAACACTGCTAAGCATTTATTAAGTTATATAATAATCCACAAGAATTTACCTTGCTGGCATGCCATTTCAGGCAATAAGCAGGCGACAGAGCACATACAACAAACTCATCATAATGACACTGAGCATTCCAAATTTCCATGTCCAGTGTGGGTCTGTTGGCTACATTTGTTATCAGGAAGTGCACACATATGATACCATCTCTACATGTGGAGCAAATGGATGCACATGCACCGTGTGTCTGCTGCCTCCCTGGAGAGCTGGGTTTACTGTTTGTGGAAGGGATATTTTATCAAAGTGCAACACAGGTGGCATTTTCCCAAAGTGCTTCCTAACCAGCACTCTCACACAGGGGTCAGTGGATACACTGGAGAAATTGTTCTCATGTGCACTGGTCATGTGCAAACCAGGACAGCAGCCTAAAGCAAGCCATTCCCAGGACCTGAACAGTTCTCTCAGCCTGCAGGCTGCATCCCCATGCTCTAAGCACTTAGGCCAGGCACTCCCTGATTTCTCAGATTCAGGACAGAAATTTAAATACTACTTTAAATGGATAAAAAAATTAAGAACAAAGAACATCATTCCTATTAAAAAAAAATGTTGTCCCATGTTTTACACTGGAGACAGAAACAACCACTGTATTAAAGTTTCTATAATCTGTTTTCAAATACAGCATATGTCAGTGCAGGATTTCAGGTCACAAACCTTGGGCACCTGTAGGAGAAAGGAATACAGGTGACCTCAATGTGATAAATAACAGCTGCGTTAATTCCCAATACAGCCTTGCCCCTGATGAGTCACAGCTGTATCCAATAAAGATAAGTGTGATAAAAGGAAGTGTGTTAGCTGGTGAGAGGAATGATGAAGGCAAAGGAACCTTGAGGAAGAGGGAATGAGAGGACGGTGAAGAAGGAGGCTCCTGGGGAGAGAGAATTACTGCTGTGAGGTCAGTCTGGGTCTGCAGTCAGAGCCTGTTGTTGGAACCTGCAATCACAGTCTAGCCAGGTAAAAGCCTGCAGTCAGAGTCTGCAGACTAATCCCTGCAGTCATAGTTTAGCAGGAAATAACCAGCAGTCAGAGGCTGCAACGGAAATCTACAGCAGGAGCTTGCTGCAGTCAGAGTCAGGGAATGGTTGGAGTCAGGATGGCTAAGCTGTAAAGAGAAACAAACCAGGACCCTTTTCATCCTTTGATAAACAAGAAGTCTGTGTCTCAGCTCATCTAAGAAGAGGGCTGCTGCAGCAGACATCATTATGGAATACACACTGCAGAACACTACTCTGGAGGCACACAGAAAAAGGGAAGTGGAAGTCTTACCCTTGCGGTTCTTGGACGGTCTTGTTTTCCACTTTCTGTTCACATTCTTTTATCATGGAGCTCAAAATAACCTAAGTCACATAAGGAAGAGAGATACATGACATTTGACATTTTTCCTTTTACATTAACACTTCTTATGAAATCTATTCTGCAAATAATTCTAACATTAGCAGAACTGTTTAAAACGTTTCCCTGGGTTTTTTTCAAGTGCCTTTGAGTTCCAGTTATCTGATAATGCCTTGTGGTTAGAAACAACAAAAACGTTCAAAACAACTAAAGGAAGAAAATGTTTTCCAAATAGTTACAGAAGGTCAGGACTCCCTCCTTTCTCCCAGGCTTTTAAAAACAGAGCTAAAACAAACTCATATCTGTTACACATTATATCTTCAGGAACATTATGCATGACAGAAAAAGCAAGGAAAGAAAGTGTGATGGCACCCTAAGACAACATCTTAATGGAAGGAAGTAGTAAAATCAACTTGATATCATTACACTGGTGTCTTCCGGAGTTCCTATGACTCATGGCTTTCTTTCCTTTATTTAAGCAATTACAGTGTTAAAGGTTTCTGCAAAGTATTTAAGATTGAAAACACCTCCACACTGACATTTTCACACTTATCCAAAAATAAATAAATGATTCCCAATAGCAAGCTTAAAAAAACCCCAACAACACACAGTTAATATATGGGACAAATAAATGACTCCCTGCCCTGTTCACAACAGTACTGTTTTAACACATTAAAATAAAAGTGTTTTGAAACACTTAAGCAAAAACTTAGAATGCAAAGTATGAAACTATAAATATATACATATACACATATATATACACACTGCATAAATGGAAACTTCCTCTGCCACAGCTCAGTAGAAAGCCAGACTCTTTTTTGAGACACTAAACTTAAAATCAGTACTGTCTTACCAAACCTGAATATATACAACAAAGGAAAAAACCTATTTTCAATCTCTAAAATACGTATCAGTCACTAATGGTTACTACCAACTGGTAACTATTTAAAAAGGTATTTGTATAAATTAAAATTCTGGTTTCTGTCAAGTCTGCAGCACAACCATTAATTACACTGATAAAATGTGGCCTGGTCTGCAGATCTGGGCCACCGCTCCCTCGGTTTCTCCAAAAGAATTACTTCAGCATTTGAAACATTTTAGGTACCAGGTGTTACACACCTTAAGTGTTTCAGAGAGCAGCATTCAAACAGGACTACAACTCTTCCTGCTAAATTTGCTGTCCTCCGTTTGCATAAAGTGTTATACAAATACTTAATGCTCAAGAGTACAGTGGTACAAGAGAAATACATTCAGAATTCTAGTGAAAAAACAAGATTTTTGTTCTGTATCAAAAAATCCTGAATTTTCTAACCACAACCACCATAATTTTTGTTACTTAGCATTTCTACCTGTGCACTGGAGCTTTCCTACATTTTTGTACATCTGAATCCAGATCTTCAAATATCAACAATATGAAGTCTTGATCAAAGGGGAGAATAATTCATCAAGGATTCAGCATCATTTAAATAACAGGATGGATTTCCCATCCATTGCACAGCTCCTTCTGGAAAGGCTGTGTAATTCATGATGAAGTGAAGCAATTCTTGTTTCTTCTGCAAATTAATTTCTAAATTTCTACATTATGGCTTTGCACATACTGCTCAGACCTATTCCCTTAGGTTCTCTTTGTTTGGTCATAGGACTGATTATGAAATCACATCTCCTTAAAGAGAAATATTTTAGAGCACTAACTCTATATTTAGAGACACTTAAGAGACTTAACATGCTGAAGTCCTGTAAACAATACTGCAGTATATGGACTGAATATTTTTACCAAGTAGTGACTCACTATCGTGCAACTCAAATCCACTTACTTTGAAAACCCATAGAAGGCAAGGAGAAAATGAGGAAGAAGGGACTTGATATTGAACTGAGATGCTGGTAAAGTATCTGAATGTCTGTACAAGGTGAAATGTTTCCTTTAAAGATGAGAAGGTCTGACCTAAATGCCTAACCTACACTTTCACTTATATGAAAGAAAGGAAAACAAGTATGAGTTATGAGTGGTAAATGCTGCCAGACAGGACCACACAAGCCAATTCCACAATGTTACCTCTCCAAGATGAGCATCAACTCTGCACTGACGTTAAAGCCATTAGAGCTAAGGCACTGTGATTTAGAAAATGTGTATTTGTCAAGTGATATGCCATTTGAATCAAGAATAACACCACAGTGGACAAAATAATGAAAAAAGGCTTAATTCTGTTTATGCCAACGTCTAATTGTTTGAGACAGTAAAAGGCATTCATTTCAGAAGACATGACTTTCAGATAGAAGGCTTCCAAGACACACTAGAACTCACTGGGCCTCAGAAGCTTCTATCATGATGCCTACAAACATCCTATTGAAGTGGGAAGCTGATCAAGCACTAGATATCCATTTCTACAATAAAAGAGATAAAAATGGTAAAGCCTGTAGTGAATTTTCAAACCCACTGGAGCAGGAGTAAGTATTTTAAATTTTATATTGCTCTCTGGCTAAAAGAACAAAGCACTTGGCATCAAGTCACTTATGCACAGTAATGGAGAATGTTGTAATGGAGGATTAAGAGCTATCTTTACTTACTGATTTCTTTTTAATCCTATTCCAGTCCTTGGTTCCTTCTCTGACTACAAGATTCAAACTCAATCAAACCCCTTGCTCTAATTCAGTGTGTCTTTTGAACTATATCTTTAAACCTTAGAAGTTACATTAACTACAAAAATGAAGTAGCAGAATTTGTTTTAGTTGGTGAAAGTATCTTCCATTCATATCTTTCATTGGTGAAAGAAAATGAAACTTTTGCCTACTGCAGCTTTCAGATATATGCTTGAGACCTCCCAGTCCATCTTCCACCTCTCTCTGAACACAGGATATCTACCATTGCCACACCTCCAGTGCTGCCTATGGTAAGGAAGCACAATTCTGTTGCCTTTGAGTGACGCTTGGGTCACTACTGTTCCTTCTGACTCAGACTTCTGAACTCAGCTACTTTCCTTTCAGGTTGAAAAGTTTCTCCAATAATAACACACAGAAAATAAAAGATTGATACTATAGGCTTTTAGATGGAACACGTAACTGGAAGAAGGAACTTTATTACTGAATGTAAGAACTTACGACTCCCAGAGAATACAGTCATCTCAATTCAGTCACTTTTGCAAACACAAGGAAAATAAATTCATTTTCTCATGTACAAATAATTTATGAAAGTGCAGTATTAACCTTCAAGCTACTTCAAACAGTACTCTTCTGTACATTCTGATTAAATCTTTTCCTCCATCCCTTGAAATGCTCATCTTGTTAAGATTTTCCTCAACATGCAACGAAAAAACATCTCTTATTTCTGCTACTGACTTAACATCTCTTTGTTTCAATCTCTGTTAGTATTCATCCTCTTCAAGTACTTACCAAAAAAAGTACACAGGGCCAAGATTTTCAAGTTCCTCAAGATGGCTTCTTCTGCTAACTTTATTTGGTTTTTTGCTGATTTCTGTAAGCTCCTCCTACCAGAGAAGATCTTGTTCACTTCCATGTTGTCCTGTCTGCTTCTTTTAGTCTGCTCTTTACAATTCACAGAGTCACAGAGAGGTTGAGGTTGGAAGGCACCCCTGGAGGATCATCTGGTCCAACCCCCTGCTCAAGCAGGGTCACCTGACACCAAATGCCGAGGAAGAACGTGTCCAGATGGCTTTTGAGTATCCAAGCATTTAGACTCCATAACCTCTCTGGACAATGTGGGCCACTGCTCAATTACTCTCATATTTTTTAAAAAAACCCCAACTGTGCCCAGGGTCTCTGGTCTTGTCACTGAGCACCACTGAGAAGAGCCTGGCTCTGTCCTCCTTGGACTCTCTCTTCAGGTACTGATAAAATTCACCCAAGTCTTCTCTTCTCCAGGCTGAACAGCCCCAGATTCCTCATTTTCTCCTCCAGCCCTTCACTGGATGCTCTCGACTAAGTCTATGCTTTTGTACTGGGGAGCCCAGAACTGGACACAGTGTTCCAGATATGAAGTGTACCCCAGGTATTTTAGGACTCTACTTCCCTAATCCTTAATATTTTCTTTCCTGCACTCCACCAATTTTTATCTGCATTTCCACGGATTTATTTATTGTAGCCATAGATTTTAGTGTATTCTTGGTTTGATTAACATCAAGATGGTAAAAACATTTCCTTTTTCTTCAGTCTAGGAAGACCTATGTTTCTACATGCATTTCTGACAGCTGAATATTTGTCTGCAGAGGTCCTCAGCTTCGAAATACATTTTACAACATTTTACTGGTTTTTAAATCATATGACCTATTCTTTATCAAAAAACTCCTCAATGCCATGTTTTGAAACCACTTATGAGTAGCCCACTTTAACTTCTGGTTTTAAATGCCATTACATTTCAACTTCTGCTACCTACACCTCATATTCAGTAAACATAGCTGCTCACCTCATGCTCTGGAGAGAGATGTTCCATGTCGGTTCGTAAACACTTGAGTCCTGGTAAAAAGTGATTGACCATTAAATCCTCTGAAATAACTAAAGCCCAGGTTGTTAAGGTATTATAAGGACTGCCTTTTGAAATTATACTTTTTTTTCTGTCTTCTGATAATGTTGTTCTATGGAACACAATAGCAGCAGCAAAACTGAGAAAATGGAACAGCATTTGACACTTCATGACAAATAAAAAGGAAAAAAGATCTTAAACCTATTTAACGTGATGTATTTCATACATCCATACAATTCTTTTAAGATTTTTTTCTTGATTCAATGGTTAAGATCAAGAGTTTTGTTTTTGTAGCTTTGTTTTTTAAGGTGTCTATCAGATCCACTGTATAGGATCCGGCTGGAGTTCGTTTTCTGCACAGCAGCCCTCAGTGCAGTGCTTTCCATTGGTACCTAGAAAGGTGCTGGTAACACACCAGTGCTTAGGCTACTGCTGAGCAGCGCTGCCACAGCATCCCTGATGTCTCCCAACATTCCCTCCCATCAGCAGGATGGGGAGGGCACACAGCCTGGGCAGCTGACCCAGACTGACCAGAGGGATGTTCCATACTGTGTGATGCCTATTCAGATAAAAACCCTAAGTGCTGGTGGTGGGGCAGGACATCATTTGTTATTATGTTGTTTGTCTTCTGGAGCAACTGCTACACGTGCTGAAGCCCTGCTTCCCGGGAAATAGCTGGACATTGCTTGCTAATGGAAAGTAGAGAATAAATCTTCTGTTTTGTTTTGCTTCCATACATAGCTCATGCTTAATTAAACTGCCTTTATTTTGACACGAGTTTTTCCTCCATCTGATTTTCTCCCCCACCCTTATCCATCCTGCTGAGGAGGGGAATGAGAGTGCCTTGGTGGGCACCTGTCCAGCAAATCCATGATATTCACCATTTCTGAAAACCTCTCACTTACACTGAATAGATGATGTTTTACATCACAGATTCAAAGACAAACTTAGTTATTTTTCTAATATGAAACTTCTCTCACCACCAGAGAAACAACAGTTAAACTTCCCCTGAAAAAAGGATACAACAACAGGAAAGAGCACTGTAGGACTCAAACAGGTGGGTAGCGATATCCAGTCTCTTCGAATCAACAGACTGCTGGTTGTTGACCAAGGCTAACTTGTGCAAGTGTGGAATAACAACTGGAAAAGTAAATACAGGAATAACTGGATACAGGAATAACAGGAATCTGAAACTGCTTTTCACAGACTTGTTTAGCATTAAACAGGTGCTATATGGCAACTGCAGGTGCCTGAAACTTCACACATCAGCATGGAATAAAAACTGCAAACAATTGTGTTTGATAGGACTGCCCTTGCACATTTAATGGAGTGACTCAAACTTGAAATAAAAATTTGTGGTAGCACTACCTATAATAAAAACATACCTTGGAATACCTTTGAAATAATAAGAGTTTACAGAAAAGAAAAAAAAAACCCATCAATGTAACCATCATACCTATTAGCTTTTGGACAGAGAGAGGAAGACTGCATCTTCCCATGGATGCAACTTACATTCATCTCTAAATCTGGGCTCAGCATTAGGTCCAACTCTTCCAAACGTTTTTATGATTTCTGTATGCAAAGAATGTTGGTCTTGATACTGAGGGTCCTCCAGGAAAGATGCCAGCTGCATTTTTACTCTCTCCAGAAGCTTAAATATTCCCCGAGAAATAGAAAGAACACAAAAGAATGAAGATGCTAGAAATTGTTATGATCAGTTCAGAGTATGTTTACAATCTTCTGTATTTCAGATGACAGATCTTGGACTTCTAATTTACAGTTTTTTTTCTAACAGGATGTTTCAAACTCTTCAAATGCACCTCTATGTTTTAAAGACTGTTACTAGAGTTTTAATCTGATCTATCTTTTAACAACAGACAGGTGCTCCCATATAGCTGATCTTTCCTCCTGAGGTTTCCTTGAGTCTGATACTTCTTTTTATCTGCTATTACAGTTTCCCTCTTACTATTAATATCTACAGAGTTTCCCTGCTTAATTGGAAATCAATTAATGGCATTTTTTGTAATGTATCTCAATTAGTAGGCTGAATTTTCTTTTGCAGAGGACAGAGATGCAAAAGTAACCATCATAAAATTAATGGAATGAAAAAGATTCCTCCAACTAAAGGCTAAAAACCCAAAAATAAGATGAGATAGGCATTTAATTTGGATTTAAAGTTGAAAATACAACATTTTATGATACATTTTGAAAGATGCTATCACCTCTGTAGTCTAAGGCTTATTGTAATTAGTGCAATGGATACAGTAATTTCTGTGTGGTTAACAAAACAATATTCTCCCCAACTGATTATAGGCATGCATTCCAAGCTACAAAATTCTAACTTTTCCATCTTCCAAGTACGTGTGAGTCATCACTGACTTGACTCAGATTACTCACATTTCCTCAAACACATTCTTTTAGAGTTTGTTGAAATTACGGGAAGAATGCAAGCTCTGCAAAAAGCTGGAAGGACTTATAGAAGAAATTTGATTGCACAGTCGTTACATGAAACAAAATCCTGTTTTCTACTGCTTACAGCAGAATCCTGTCTTCAGGATTCTTATCTATTACCATAGTATCATCATTTAAAAAATGAGGAGAAATTGCATCTCTACATTATCTTCAAGGAATACTTTGCTAATGTCATTATGTCTTTCAGTGCCATCTTGGACACCAAGGGCTAAACCAGCAGATATGACTGGAACAACAAGAGTCTTGTGCTCTTCTAAAGTATTTGGGAGCCAAGCAGGATACCCTGAAGCATTTAAATAGTACAATATACAATAGTAAGATATGTGGATGGTTTTGGTCACCATTTTAAAATAGAATTATTTCATTTGGAAATAATGAAGTTAGATTTCACAACTGTACTGGAGAAGGTTTAAAAAAACATTTTGAGCATGGGATTTCCCATCTTCTAGCACAGGCCTCCCCTCTACTTATCTGTCTCTGTTTGTTTATGTTTGGCTGAGATTTAGGAAGAAATGTTTTTATTAGTTATAAGAGTTGGCTTGTTTAGAAAAAAAAAAAAGCCATTGCAAAACAGGAAAACAGTTTGGAAGAGAATAAGACAAAGAAAGAAAGAATTTATGAGCTGCTCCTTTTATTCTGGATTTATTAAAAAATCATCCACTTCTTATGCTACAAAAGCATAGGTGACAACAGGTGTCTTACCTCTCTCTGAGTAACAGTTTCCATGATGGTCCCAAAAGCAGGGATTGTAGCAATCCTTACTGAACTACAATGGAAGAACAGGGTTTTGAAGATGTATTCAACACCAAGAACAAAATTACTTAAATAAAAATTTTAAAATTAGTACTTTTAAGTTACATTAGTTTCTAGCAATGACAAAAGAAAAAAAAAAAAAAGCAGATCAGGAAAAAGACAGGATTAACTCAAGGTCTCAGTCTGAAACTCACAATTCAGGATCACTGGACAAGGTAACAAGGGCCGGAGCAACCCGCTTGTCAACTAATGCTTCACTCATGCCTCGAAGAGTCAGCTGTAAACCAGTCAACATGCAATAAAAAACGCTTTGGTAAACTTTAAGAACTGGGTTAGCTGTGACTGAGGATGGGCAGGCAGACTCTTGGGGTTGTTCTTGGTTTAGTCACCCACACAAGACATTAAAGCCACTAAGACTCTATTCATGCTGGAGCATCTGTTAGTAACAAGTTGTTAGTGAGATTAGCAAAGCATCCCTCCTTAGCTTGAAAGAAATACCACATCAAAATGTCCAGGAAATGAAGTGCCACAGTTATCTATCAGAAATGAGATGCAGCCAAAACTACTTTGCATTTCATTAATGCAGATGATGCTTAATTTTGCAGTAGCCAAGCTGACAGCATTACAGAATAGTAGTATCCAACTTTCTGCCAGAAATGATGTAAGCAAATTTGAAAACTGAGAACATGATTAAATATAGAAAACAAAAATCAAATTACATGGATTTAAGTTTTCTATTTAAAGTTTATTCAGCATTTTTATACAGTTTAATTCCAGGTGTTGCAGTAAACCTTTTTATTTAGAAATAAGTGATTTAAAGGTTACTTTCCTTTAAAAGTAATTCAATTTTTGTTCAGCTAGATTAAGAGACATACCTGATGGTTATTTCTTTCTAAGTATTAAGAGGGATGCTAGGTATATAAGACAGTCAGGGAACTTACATTTCAGGGTCACTGGAGAGAGTAATGAGAGCAGGAACAACTCTCTGAGCTACCAGAGTTTCATGTACCCCCTTCACCAACAGCTGAATGGTCGGAGCAGGGGGGTATCACAGGTGATGCACGGAAAGAGCGAGTACAGTATCATGGGAAGAAGAACGGCACGACCAAGAGAGAGAAAGAAAAAAACACAAAAAGCAAACCAAAATTAGAAGCTAAGCAAATACTGCTACACTAGAGCTTCATAAATGCAAAGGCGTGAAGAAAGCTTAAGTGGTCTGGCACTCAGCACAAACATGACAAATTCAACAATACAATGTTTTCTTTATTTTCAGATATTTTAAAACTTGAGCTCAAACCTTTAGCAGGTAATTGCATGTTTTATTTCAGATACTATTATAATTATAAATAAAGTTATGTATAATTAAGTACTAAAGCAATGTCCATTTGAATTTGACAATTTCATGTAAATGGTGTTCCTAACTCAACACAACAGCATTTATCATAGTAGATCGCTGTCACATGCAACACAGAAGTGTTGACTAGGCCAAATGTGTGTAGATTTCCCCACACTGAGTGATACCTCTCACACCTTTTACAATGAGACAAACAGCATCTTCCCAGATGCCAAAATATCTTCCTGAAAGTCATTCAAGACTTGTTGATTTTTAACAAACATCCAAGCAGTATGCATACTGGTCTGTGCAGGTAGAAAATGGAGAATCCTTGAACTATGCATGAAATGTATTTCCTGAAGTCTTTTTGCAAACAAAGGAAGAGATGTATTTGTTGCAGTGCATCCCAAATGTTAAAAGCTTGAAATCACAGTAAAATTCATTATCCATGAACACAACAAAGTTGTCTGAATCCAGATGTTCCCAAGTGATTTTTTTTACATTACCTATGTAGTTATAGGCAAGCATTTGCAGCACATGTTGCAAATGCCCTTTAAATGCTTTCTTCATGTGAAAGCCTACTAATTTTCAAACTAAGTTGCAAACTTTTTTTTATATCCAACAAAATGGTGGGTTTTGTTTTCATTAATAAAAAGAGAAAAGATTAGATATTTCTATTGTGTCTCATGTAAGGAAGTCTGCATGTATTTGCTGGTTTTAGGAGATACATATAAAAAATTTATCATTACATTTATATGAGAAATATGAAATGTCGTTTTAATATTTAGCTATATTCTGATTACTCATATTGCATAATGAAGACAATTTAAATTCTAAACTTTTCCCCTGGGAAAAGCAGTAGCTGTCAGTATAACAGTACCAAAACCAGGCAGTATTTACATTCTCTAAATAGAGAAGATTTTACATTCTGCTATTTGTTAGAGCATTCCTGCTTTACCAACTCTGAATTTAAACCAGTTGTAAGTTGTAAAAGTAAGTTGGGAAAGATTGGAGGGAACCTGACTTTTCAGAAGCTTCTATATAAAGCAGTCATTCCTATTAAGCAACACTTGTGTGTGCATGTATCTGTGTGCACACAGACACGGAACAGAGTGTGGTCTCACAGACAATTACTGGAGAAGGAAGAACGGGGAGAAGCTGGGTAAGAACATGAAGACACTATTGCTGCAAAGCACCTGGAGTAACAAAATTGCAACATCCTATACTTGTTCAGAAAGTATTAGGATGTCAGTTCAACTACAACATTTTAACCTTAATACATTTCACAATTATTTACATTGGCAACAACTCAAAGTGCCAATCTGTTGAGTTCATGGGCTACTCTTTAAACAGCTGTTAAGGACATAGCTCACAGTTTGCTTATGATGGTTTAACTCTCATACATAGCTTTACTGATTTTCACATTTACTAAAATAGAGAATGGTTATCATTTTCAATCTTGGACAAACAGAGACTTGAGTTTTCTTTACTGACCTTCATTTAGAGAAAAGCCTAGCAGTTATACAGTGCTTTGAAAAAAAACCCAAACACTTGGGATTTGTATAATTAGCAAATAATTTAGAATGATCTCAGCTTCATTCCTGTCTGGTCTGCCACATTTCTAAGTATGGTAAAGCATGGTGAACAGATACATTCCATCATGCATAAAATAAAACATGCTTTATAATACAAGTGTCATTCTGAAGATGTGTCTCTAGCTCTGAACCCAAACAAACCAGCAAAGCTTATGTATAACTTAACCACGTGCTTCACGTTCAAATCAGAGCAATCAAATCTGTTTGCAACAACAATCAAATGGGAAGCTGCTGACTAAAAACATTAACACAGAAGCAACAGAACAGCTGGATAGGCAAACCCATGTAGCAGCACGTAAGGTTAGAGTGAGACAGACAATGTAATTGTTATCTTTCTTTGATTCCTCTAAATCATTACTTACACATACTACAGCTTAAAAATGGCAGCGCAAAGCTTCCCTGCCCCAAAGGAGCAAGGGAGTGGAAAGGCCCCACATCACTTGTGTGTCCTTCCAACCTTAACAGACTGTAAAGGTTTGGTAAAGCAGTCGGGCCTGCAGTTTTTGTGCTGCTCAGAATCTTCTCATAGCTGTCCTGCAGGTCACATACTCTTTATCCTATTATCTAATCACTGGGCTTTGCCATTCAGCAGCCTCTGAGGTTACAGAAATTCCTTGAGTGATGGACTCTTCCAATAGTGAAACCAACCTCTTTGCACAGGTGACTTCCCAACTTTACATAATACCATGTAAAAATATGTATGCCGTGACTAGCCGTGACTAGCCAGGAAATAGCAATATGCTACTATTTTCAAGTAAGAAAAGCATTTAAAAGAAAGCTGCCTAGGCTTTGGTAAAATGTGAAATATGCTAAGAAACAAGATACAAAATAGCATGCATGGACTGCCTAGAAATAATCAACATGCAGCTGAATTTGAAAAGAAGCTGCAACCAAGACAACAGCCTGTTGTAACTGAGGTCTTGCACATGTTTGGCTAATGTTTATTAGGGGGAAAAAAAGCTTATTATTACAACGGGATATAAAAAATGCTTTTGTGAGAGGGAAAATACACAAATACATTTTAAGGGTGTCCAAAAATTGCCATTTTTTTAAAAGGAGAGGCCAAAAAAACCAAACAAAAAACCAACCAAAAAACAAAACAAAACAAAACCAAACCAAAAAAAAAGGACATTGTTGGATGTTTTCAACTGTAGTCTCAGGATGGAGCTTGTTGTGGCTGTTTGCTGCTCTGACTTGCAGAGTATCACTAAAGAAAGCTGATGGATATGTTAAGTGCTCTTTTTTTTGAGTCAGACTTAAGAGTTGTTTTTGCAAATGGATACGAGATGTTGGATTCTGCCAGAGGTCCCCTCCAAAGCTATCAAAACGAGACAAATATGGAAGAAATACACCAAAAAAAAAAGAGAAGGAAAAAGTAATGGTGAATAAAAATATGTTTCTAATACTCAAAAGACAAAAAGCTCTCTTTGTTGAGCCAACAGAGTATGTCCCAGAGTTTTTGCATATGCCTTTTAAAATGAACATTTGATGAAACAAAGGCATGATGTGAAAATAAAAGAAAACTTACTAGGTATATGCTTTAGTCTTTATTCTGACCAAAATGTATAGAGGGCAAGAGAAAAATGAAGCCGTCATAATGAGGCAAGTAAAGTAACTGTAAATTCTTTTAAAATTCTTTTAATTTTTACAAAAAAATACAAAATTGGTTACATTTGTGTGTTCACCATCGTATCTGGTACAAAGAAAACTAGTTTGAATTACAATGCAAGTGCATTGTATGATCATACACAAGACCTACTGAAAATGGTAAGTTGTATATTAGACTACTGATGATGTGCTGAATAGCAAAAACACAAGTTAAAACTTAGAGATGCTTATGTTTAACTACAGACCTATAGAAAGATGTGCTGTTGAACAGAGAACAGATACAGAAACAACTGAGCAACAACCTCCTGCTCCATCACACAGTACACAGCTTATTTAAGTTTTTTCTAATTATTAAGAATGTAGCAACATTGTCTGATTGATCCCTGTTTTTTTTAAAAAACCTTCTAGTTTTAAAAAAGTGAAAAACAGTTTGTATAACACTTACCTCAAACATTCTAGCAGCTGTACATCGAACAAGAGCAGAAGTATGGACAACTCCATACCACAAAACAGTTAACAGTAGCTCATGATAAGCTGGGTTTGCACTAGAAGAAAACAGTTGGGCAACTGATCAAAAAAAAAAAAAAAAAAATACTCCCAAGCCCTGGATATGCACTTTACCTAAAAAATGCAGTCTTAAGAATTCCTTATCAAAAATTCCAAAACTCCAGCATTCATCCTTTCTGAAGGATACAAAATATTTACCTCATTCTGAAAGACTTGCAACATGTTGCAGTCTAGAAAATATGTTCCTTTTTAAAGTTAATTAAAAGAACCCCAAGATCAACTTTAAGAGCCTAATTTTCAATGAATTATTATATTGAATGCAAATACATGTTTAGAACAAATTACAATAGTATGGTAAATACAAAATCAATTTCCATTGTATTCTCAATGAGTTATTTTTGTGGAAATTTTATGTTTGGATTTTGGTGTTCCTCTTTTACATTTCAGAGGTTTTTTTTTTTTTTTTTTTTTTTTTTTTTTTTTTTTTTTTTTGCTACATTTTTAACCCAGAAATTACATTTACATGAGGGGAAAAAAAGCAAGTATAGCCTTTATTCACCCAAAGCATTACAGTTGTTTAAAATTACAAATAAATTAACAGCTTTTAATAGAAGTTTCTAATGTATTTAGATGGAGTCAACCCCAAGGTATATTCTTTACCCTAGTTCCACAAAGGAAGCTTTCAGGCTATCAAGAGGAGCATGGGACAGGGAAAGCATGGTCATTACATCTTCTAGGAATCCAACCAACAGCTTGCGGTCTTCTTCCTGAAAGAAGGCAAGAAGGGAGTACAGTGATGAATGTGCTGGAAGGATTGCTGAGGTTGTGATGGCAACCTATGGCTGCAGAGGAGACAAACTATGAAAAAGAACAAACAGGATTAAGCATTTAACAATTTTCTCAGGAACTTCAAAAATGTAGTTAAAGAACAAGAGCCTTTTGAAGCAAACACATGAAGAGATTGTGTTTCATCAACTAAGCACATACTCAGGGGCTTAAATTCCTTTAATAAAGAAACTTCTAAGAACAGTACTTAAGCACATTTATGACTCCTGAAAGTTTCTAAGTCATAATCCACTAGAAATTTGTAAGATTATGAAGAATTTCTTTTTTTCCCTGCAAGGTATGTATATACTAGAACTTGACTACTCATTGCTGGAGGATTAGGTAATATTTATAGTGTGTTTGTTTTAGTTCTAGGTAACATTAAAACTTTAAGACTCCAACTAGGCCTCAAATGCCAATTTACCTGTTTCAGTAACTTTTGCACCATGAGGCTTGCAAAGTTCATAGTTAAATGGCCAAGAAACCGTTTCAGAAATAACATTAATAGATTTTGATAGAGGGACATGGTAACAGATGACCTAAATGTGCATCACCACTTGACTAGAAAACTTTGCTTGTAAATGTATTTACAGCTGCCCCTTCATCTACTTATCTTCAATGCACAAGAACAGTAGGTTTTCAATGAATACAGTAACATTTAGGTTTTTAAATGGTTTTGCACACTATCACACATTTAACAAAGAAACAGAAACCCAAACCTACCTGAATATAACATGTAAGGACCCCTGTTGCATAGATGGGAACTGTGGCTTTTGTTAGCACTCCATTACCTGCTGTGGAATCTAATGAAACACAGGGAAGAATTGAGTTTTTATACATACATATGAGTATAGAACATATATATAGTTGTCTTACATATGTGTATTTAAGTACTACAGATTTAAACCCCTTTTTATATACACATGAAGAATTTGTATGCATATATATATGGATATACACAAATGTGCTTAAATAATACTCAAGGGGTATTTGGATTTGAGACTTTTTTTTAACCTTACACACAATCTACGACTTCAGAGTGCTCCATTCAGATTAAGACTAGATTTTTCAACATTTCACAAAGATAATAAATTTGAGAACTGCACCTTGAATATGTTATTTGAACAAGAGATTGAAAATTTTTTTCCTGTTGCAGTTAAGATCAATTTATTTCAGTAAAAAGCTACTTACCTATGTTTTCCTCAGACAGTCTTAAGATTTCCTGGAACTGTGGTTTTACCTATGTAAAGGATGATGAATCCCATGTAAGAAAAGCTAGTTACTAGTGTCAATTAGCTTAGAAAAATAAGAAGAATGGCAAAACAAAGAAAAAAAAATCCTTCAAAACAAAACCACAACAATCCCCTCTAAATGGAGGTAGTACATACTGCTAACAGAATTTTATCTTTAGGCAATCCTCTCATGTTTGACAATTTCCCTTGAAGTACTTTTAAACTATATTCAGAAGTTATTTTATTGAGAAAAATTATGTAACTCCTTGATAAAAATGTTCAGATACCACCTGCAGAAAATATTTCAGGCTGCAAAGGCATCAACTTTAAATTTTTTCATCAAGTAAAGCTGGAGTACTTGTGTACACACAAAGAGTGAACAGTATGCTGCTCTGAAGAAAGAAAGTTGTTAAATAATCAGAATTAAGACGATCTCTCCTACTCTCTTTGTCATTCACAAAGGAAATACAAAGAATATAGTTTAAAAAAAAAAGATGTCCCTGGTTGGGCAAGATAAGAAGGCCATTCCAAAACAGCCAAAACCAGAAAAGGACACAAATAAGGCTCTATAAATAGCAGCTTTAAATGTACTTATGGAAAAGCATCAGTGTGACATAAAAATATAAATGGTCCCAAAGTGTGGGTGTTCCGACATATCATAAATATAGAGAATGTATGTTATCAAGGTACACTTTATGTAGACTATTTAAGGTAATATCTTACCTTAGTGTTTGTAAAAATTTTCCCAAATGTCCTACAAAGTCTCCAGAAAAATTTAGAGAACTCATGGACACAGGCAGTTGATGCTACATTGATCTTGCCAACTATTTCTATGAGCTGTGGTAGCCTAAAAATCAAGACACAAAAGGATATTAAACATCGCTCTAATTTTTTGCTTTTGTCCATTTAGAGTTGTATAGATTTACTGCTCATATTAATAAATATATGCATACACAGAGCACTACGGGTTCTAATAAAATTAACAACATGTTCTTTAAAATCCCTGACCCGTGAAGAAAGCAAGGGTTTAAGTGCCAGAAAAGTCTGACCCATATTTTCAAACACCTGTTGCTATCACAAGATAGAATATAACAATCTTAACTTCACAAGAGAATTAACTATACCAATGCAAAAATAAAAGAAACAAGTTTCAGAGCAAATAGTTACCTATGTGTTCTGCTAGACTTGATATTTTCTGAATAAAATCAAAGGCAATTCAGCATGAAAATTAAAACGCCTAAAATAAATTAGAAGTTTTTCTCTTTAGTAATTCTCAAATGCAATCATTCATAGCATTCTTATATTCAGTAATTGTTAAACATGACAGTGCTTAAGAACCATTAACTTTGACACATTTTTAAATGAGGTATCCTAAGACACAAATGAACTCACAGCTGATTGACTACCCATAGCAGAGTCTCCCAGCCTGTGGTGCCCTCATGCTCCAGCTGATGGTCGTACAGCTGCAACAACACCGCCAGCTGTTCGCGGCTTCCAATGATGATGGCGACATCCTGAAGAGGTGACACGGGCCGGGGAAACCTCGTGACTGCAGGGAACAGCAACCATCAATGAAAGAAGATGGAAATACCATGGAGCTGATGTCAGAAACAACAACTAAGAAATTGCGGAACCCATTAAGTGCCTTCTCTATAAGGTTATCAATTTGCTTTTTAAAAATCAGTGAGTTAAAATAATCTCTGAAGAGATTATGTAACCCTCAGTTAAAAAGAGAAAACACAGGGAGATTTTTATTGCCAACACAGATTGACCAAGGTCAAACCCTGCCTGACCAACCCAGTGGCCCTCTATGATGGAGTGACAACATCTGTAAACAGGGAAGAGCTACAGATGTCACATATCTGGACTGCTGTAAGGCCTCTGACAGTCTCCCAAAACATCCTCTCTAAACTGGAGAAACATGAATTTGATGGATCAGCTATTCCATGAATGAGAAACTGACTAGATGCTCACATCTGGAGGATAGTGGTCAATGCCTTAATGTTCAGATGAGCATCAGTGACAAGTTGTGCCTCTCAGGGGTCCATACTGGGACCAGTGGTGTTCACTACCTTCACTAATGACACAGACAAAGGACTGAGGGCACCTCTGGCAAGTTTGCAGGTGACACCAAGCTGGTGGTGCAGTGACACACCTAAGGGATAGGATGCCAAGACTGAGGGAGGGACCTGGACGAGCTTGAGAAATGGGCCCATGGGAACCTCATGAAGCTCCACAAGGCCAAGTGCAAGGTGCTGCACCTGGGTCAGGGCAATGCCCTGTACAAATACAGGCTGGGGGATATGAAGGGATTGAGAACAGACTTGGGGGTGCTGGTGAGTGATAAAACTGGATGTGACCCAGCAGTATTTGCTCTTGGACCAGAAAACCAATACTATCCTGGGCTGCATCCATAACAGCATGGCCAGCAGGGGGAGGAAGATAATTCTACCCCTCTGCTTCTCTCTCCTGAGACCCTGCCTGGAGTGCTGCATCCATTCCTTCCTAGCACAGGAAAGACATGGACCTGTTGGAGCAAGTCCAAGGAGGGCTACAAAAATGTGAACAAAAACACAGAGCACCTTTCCTATGCAGAAAGGCTGAAAGAGATGTACTTGTTCAGCCTGGAGAAGACTGAAAACCTGAAATTTTTGAATTCCTTATTTAAGTAGTAACCACACAGTGAAGAAGTGCTCATCTTCAAATTACTCAAGTCAGCTAAATGAGCCTTACCATGGCATCTTTAACATTTTCAATAGAGTATCAGACAGTTATGTACCACTAGCTACTTTCCATATTTCCTTTGTTACATTTTCTTTGCATCTTCACACACAGCACTCTTATCAGCATTTGGCAGGTGTTACCAGTAACATCTTATAAAGTATTTGCAACAGTAGAAAACACTCCACAGGTTAGGATTGCTGATCTAAGGACAACTTCACCATGAGGCCATTCAGTCACAGAATGGTTTGGGTGGGAAGGCACCTTAGTTCCAACCCTACTACCATGGGCAAGGACGTCTTCCACTAGACCAGATTGCTCAAAGCTCCACCCAACATGGCCTTGAACACTGCCAGGAATGGGATGGTCTTCTAGGATATTACACAGATAAATAACAGATGGTGATGCTGCTGCATTATGCTGTGTTTTTGCCACTCCATAAATTTGTAAGAATTAACTGAAACTGAGGCTAACCTTCCTGAGCTATTATTGGCTATTAGTGGAAATCAGTTCTTTAGAAACCTTTAGGAAGTACAATTAAAAATGGCTTTGCTTTCTACAAGCTTCTTGTAAGAAGTAGAGAATAATAGATGATTTTTTTTTGTGACGATCAGGTATCTCAAGCATAGCAAGAGGTGAAAAAAGGAAGCATTACTTAAGAATTTGCTAAGGCAGACTGATACGAAAAAATCCACAGATCAGAAATTAATCATTTACCTTCTATTTGTGGTACTTCTCCCTGAAGCTTAGCCTTGCTTGTAAAAGGTGCATTCTGTAGCACCAGTGCAAACAGCGAAGGAATCAACGACTGCAGGGCAGACAGATACATGTGGAGCTTATGCTCATCCAAGCCATGCTCTCCTTCCTGAAACAAACAGGACATTAACTTGGAGGTTTTCAGTTGGATGATCTGTTCCTTTGGCATTTATTCCCTGGCAAGGCATCAACACATCTGTGATGAACTTCTACCCAGACTCACTAATTATAAAGCAATTTAGCCTAGTCAAACATATTTCATCACTCTTAAGTCACCTCTACTCAAAAGATTCAGGCAATACAGCCTTTGGCATTTAGCAGTTCATGCTGATGAACAAACTGATATTTTCAAAGAACATTTTTCAGCACATTTTGGGAATGTGGATCCTTTGCCTCAGAGACCAAGGCATCTAAACTGAATAAACAAGTCACCTGTACTCTGAAAGCAAGCATCTTCTTTTAGTGTTAGATAAATATGAGGCACACAATTTTTCCAGAACTTCTGAGATATCTATCAAATGAAATGTGCAAACTGGATCATAACTGGAAATGACCTAACTTAACCATTCAAATCTACTTTACTTGCTTATTTAATAAAACCTGCAGTTTACTAAAATCTACACAATTTAAACATGGGGCAAATGCTATCAGGTTATAAAACAAAACAGTATTAAGGAAGAGTATACAAAACAGTATTAAGGAAGAGTATACAAAACAGTATTAAGGAAGATTATGTTTAGTTTGGGGGAGGTTTGTTTTTATTTCGTGTTTTTTTTTTTTTCCTTCTTCCAAAGTACAAGTAAAGAATACAAAGAAAATTCTCCAATGTAGAAACAGCTGAGCACATACCCTGAGCAATTTTTCAATTTTATTAAGCAGTGTGGGTATAAGATGGAACTGTAAATTTCCCAGTTCTGTTGTCCAGGCAGCATAAGCAGGTAAAAATACCTGATGTGTTGCACTAACCACACGTTCTGAAGGGTCTCCTAAAGCTGAAAGCAGCAGTTCAAAACCCTGGAAAAAGACAGTAAAGAATGCAATTATTTCCCCAAAATTGATATACACATTTTACCACTACTTTCAAAAACTCAGAGAGAAAAATTCTTTATTTTCACTTATCTGAAACATTATTGGGCAGCATTAAGCTAAACTACAAGTAGGTTTTGTTGCAACAAACAAATCTCTGTTAGTAAGTGATGATATCAAACTGGCTAATAATATCAGGTGGGCAGTGAAGTGGTAAGTTTCTTAAAGGCAAATTATCAACTATTAGAGTAACTTCTGTTTAAGGCTTACACCTGAAATTCTAATGCTACTTGTAGTTTTTCTCTTTTGTCTTGGCGATACAGTAAAATCAACATTCATATAAATAATCAATTTTTAAAAGAATCTGTAAAGAATTAATAAAAATAGAAGAATTTAAACAACCCCCTATTATTAAAAAAACCCCTTCATTATTCATGAAATATCTATATAAAACATTTTATACATATAGAACCCAAACCAAATTATACCTGTTGATATTTATCTGGATCATCAATATAGCCCATAATGATGCCAAGGCTTTTGATCACAGCTTCTCGTACCAGATCTGCCTTATCTTCCATTAGCATTTGTTGCAGCATGGAAAGTACTAATGAACTACGAATTTCTTTCTGTTTGTAAATGAGAAACATATTTGTTAAATCCAATGAAGTAAGAAATGTGCTTTTGTATCAACCACTATAAAAAGTTTCCACTTCTATTAGTGCTCACAAACAAAATCCGTTCCTCCAACCATAAATTCCCTTATGAATATTACATGTTTAATTTTCACAACAGAAGATGAATGAATATAAAATGTCAGTAGCTTCATTAGAGAGACTTTTGTTATATTAAGCACAGAACTAAGGTCCTTTCATTTGAATGGAACTAAAAATAACTAACAGCAGTAAAACTACTGTGGGCCTAGACTTAAAACTAAGTAATCACTGCATTGCTAAATTGGGTTTTAATTTAGGTTCCCTCCCCCCACCCTTTCCCTGAAGCTTCAAATTCTAGTTTACCACTGACATAATTTTGCTGCTTCTTTTAACTGGCAGCACTCTTGATGTAACATTCCAGTGTCTGAAGAATGCTACAGTTAGGTGCCAATTCTTTTTTTGTAGATTGTTTCCTTAATTGGTCCTAATTATCTTTTCTTTACCTCATTTTTACTGAAATGAGTATTCATATTGGTTTTGGAAACACGTTATAGATAGATTAACCTGTATTTCTTCCTAACAAACCATCTCCTTCTTAAAGGGACTTAGTGAATCTCATGTGTGATATAAAGTAGAAGACAACGTCACTGTCCATGCATAACATACACACTTGGTAATGTTTAAAATCATAAAAGATGCTTACATTATGCATCAGATTTTTACCTTGCTTTCCCTAGCAGGTATTTGGAGTCTGCTAATACTTACTGGAAGGTAAGGTGCTAGAGCTCCACAGGATTCTGCTACCAGTAGCCGTCGCTCTGGGTATTTGTGGTTGATCTGGTAAAGACAAACAGATGGACTATTTGGTTTGCAGTAACCAGCATTCAAAATGTGGTTAGAATGAACTGCACCTCTTCAGTGAACACTGACTGAACTCATAGAAGTTGTACCTGGGTACTAACTTGCACTGAGGCAAAAAGGTGAGACAGTTGTCCTAAAAGACAGAGCTTATAGTAGGGAAAGAGTCAGAAAAGCACATATGTATATGAGAAGCACGTACATATATGCAATAAAAAGGAAAGCAGCATATGGCCTTCTGTACTCTAAAGAATCTGCATAAATCCTGAACGGGCATCACATAAAATATTTTGTTGTATGAAGACTTTCAGGAGCACTGTTCCTCCAAGAGCTACACAAGTGCCCTCTAGTGCTCTGAGCCAAGCAGTGTAACAGAGTTGCCCAGGTCTTGCTGAGCAATCAGAGTCCAAAGGAGACACCCGTAGAAGCCTAAATGCATTTGCATGCTATTAAAGTTCTGCTCTCAAGTCCAGCATAAATATGTCAGACCTCTAAAAACAATTCACATTACCAAGACCTCCTTGATTCTGTGATATTTCCCCTTTCTACTCAAAAGCTGCTTGAAAATTCTGCCTTACAAATTTAGTATTCAATACTGACACTTCAGAATCAAGTTTGCATTCTGGCGAAGCCAGATTTAGCAGCCTGTGTAATGGTTGTACAATGAAACAATGAAGTGTTCCAATATACTTTGTGAATAAAAAGTCCATGGTAAAATGCTGAGAGTAAAATGTGAATTTTTTGATGCTGTCAGATAAAATAGGCTATGTAGCATTTGGTGCTACTGTTTCTCTCTTGCTATGAAGTGTATAGCCTTGGTGCAGGCAGCCATCTCACCATGAAAAAAGACCAAAGTACTACTGCCTTCTTTGTCTCTATCTTGAAAGACTTGCCTTCAGTAGCCTGAGGTCCCTAAAATCCATGCCAAATTCTGGCATAAGGAGGACCTTTGGCAGAAAACTAGCAGGAAACATTTGAAGAAACATTCTAAGAAACTGGACATACACTAGTCTGTGGGTCTTGATGGGGATGTACCCATGAGTACTCAAGGATCTGGCCGATGTCATTCCAAGAACACTCTTGACAACTAACAAAATATTGTGGTAACAGGGCAAGTTCTTGAGGACTGGAAAAAAGCAAATGTCACTGTGACCCTCAGGAAGGGCAAGACAGAGAACCCATTAAAACACCGGCCAGTCTGCCTCACACCAGCTCCTGGGAAGGTGTTGGAGAATCAGCCTTACAAAACATTTCCAAGGAAATCTGAAGGACAAGAAGATGGCTGGAAATAGCCAGCATGTACTTACATTGAAAAAAGTGACACAACCAACCTGACAACTTCCTGAGATGAATGGCTCAGCACACACAACAATGATGCCTAACTCTGACTGCTCTGGTATGAAATTACTGAGAACTCTCTCAAGAATCAAATGTGGAAAAGATGATTTTAAAGAGACTTAAATGAATAAATTGTAAGCCTCAGGACTAAACTGAAGTCTCAAGCATGGGAGAATGTTCTTTGAGTGTGTCTATCACTATTTTGCATCCATTAATCAGTAGAGCACCTGTAATAATCTTTGGAAGTATGGAGATTTCAGAGATGAAAAATACTACAACCAAGTAATTATGAACTGCTTTAAAACCTACTAGGCTGTGAAGGTGGTGAGGCACTGGAACAAGCAGCCCAGAGAAGCTGTGGATGTCCCATCCCAGGAAGTGTTCAAGGCCAGGTTGGATGGGGCTTGGAGCTAGATGGTCTTTAGGTCCCTTCCAACTCTAACTTTTTTATTATACTGTAAAATCCTTGACTTATGTGCCATCTTTTCAAATGCAAATTTCCCACTGACAACAGAGACGCACATCATCTTCTGGAGCTCTGCCTACCTGAGGGAAACAGCAATGACTAACTTCAGCTGGTTTAGGTGGTCTGGCATGGCAATAAAAGTATCACCCCTGATATTGCAAAGAGATACTGGAGGAAAAAAGATTCAAATTTCTGTCCCATCTGTGTTCAGGGAAGATGAGTAGCCCTTGGAAACTAAATCTAACTAAAATTTTTATTATAATTTATTTTCCTTTTGTCTTTAGTAAGCAACATTCCCAATTGTGGAAGCCAATAACTGGTCATTAGTTTTGAGTGACCTTCGTAGCATTCACCAACTAAACTGAGCCAGTTACCAAATTTTACTTGCAAAAGAGCAGGTAGAGAGTTTACAAAGACTAGCCTGACAACTCTGAGCTCCACAAGGTACCAATTGAAAGGATTAATTTCCTGAAGGACCAGTCCTTTGCATTGGTAAATAGATTTTGGTTGGAGACAAAGAGCATGAATCCTTTTCATGACTTAGACATCTACTGCAAAAAGTAGAAAATTATGTCTATACTAGAGTTCCTTCTACAAACTCAAGACTTGTGACAATAAGATTCAGCTGGTATTTTGCTGGAGAAAATAATGACCTGGTTCCAGTACTGCAAACAAAGTCTGGCAAACTGCATTAAGTAAGTGCACTATGACATATGACTTGGCAGTCTGATATGCTGTACTTGTAAAATTGGACTAATTTCTCTTTTGCATCAGCAATTAGCAAGAAGTGGATGAGGAAAAAAAAGTGCTCTTAACTGAGGTGAGGTAGTTTTTTTCAAGCACAGTTTAAATTTCATGAGGACTAAGAAAACAAAATGTTGCTTACAAAATTAGGCAAAAATATGGAATTCTTTGTATGGCTCCTTTCAAACTACTACTGTCATGAGACCTTCACTTAATCAACAGATACATCAGTCATTCACAACAAGCACAAACGCTGCATATAATTCCTACTTCTACTGCCAGAAAGCATTAAGGCTATTAAAGCTTAGACTTTATTGTGAAACACAGATTGCTGTGTTATGCAAGGAACAGTAGAAAACTACCAGACCAGAAAGACTCTGCCATCAAAGCACTCATTCTCACTCCGTCATGGCTCAGTTATTCATTGTCTTTTCAGGCAATGATGAACTAACTCCCTTTCCTTCAGAGTGTGGTAGGAAAACGCAACACATTTTCACCTGAACTCATGTTGTTCTGCTTCTATGCCTCAGAAGAAACAGTAAAAATATTTCAGTTTGGTTGTTCAGTTATTTCTATTAATTTCGAATATCTGTGAAAACAATCACTGTGATTCTACAAGTGACATGCAAACTTCAGGCTCATCTCACAGGTGCACATCTGTGAGAGACTTGCTTATGAGTACTTTGATTTTCTGTTTAAGAATTTGAACTAGCTGAGATGTGGACACTACACTAGGGACTTAAAACAACATAAAAAAATCAGCAAATAAAATCATTGAATGAAAATGGATTTCCAACAGGCTGGAAAGTACAGTAAAAATCATGAAAGTACTGACCTAGTAATGTTACACAACACTGATGATGAACATGTGTTTATCTACCCTTCAATATAACAAGATAGTCTTTAATAAGCTTTCTGCTTCTGAGGTGTTTTTAATGTTAGATAAAAATATATATAATGAGAACAAAGAATATCCCAATATTTTTTTGAAAAGCAAACCCAAAACCTCCCGTTAAATGAATAAAACTCAAATTTATGAACTTTTAACTAATTTTGGAGGGTAAAGCAAGCAATAATCAGTTACCTGCTCCCAACACTGTGGTAAAAGTTCAGCTTCTACACGTGTTGGTCCAACATGTCGGGCAAATGCCACGCACCCAGTCAGTATCATCTGTCTGAAAATATAAATTTAAAGCTTTAATCTGTTTATAAAGTTTTATATAACATATATTCTTTAAGTTAGGAAAATCACATGCTGACAAGCAATAGGTAGTTGTCTGCAGTCAAGATTTCACACCATCCACACTGACTTAAAGACTAAATATTAAATTGAAAGTCATTAATATCCTTGCTCATTGCAGGGTGGGGATTTGCTTACATGACCTTCAAATGTCCCTTCCAACCCAAACTATTCTAAGGTTTTACCTTGGTTTATATTCAAAATGCCTTTTCCAAAATCTTGCAGGTTCTCAACTCCATAAACCAGTATGAGAATCTCTGATTTGGGTATTTCTGATTTTCTGAAGTCTGAGACTGGGAGTCTCTGACTAAATCTCTCATTTAATTCTTAGTACTGAATACTATCATGCAGTAAAAGGATTCAAATTACCTAATACTATCACACCATCAGTATTTTACAGAAGTAAATTGATTTTATTTAGAAGCATTTGTGAGATTTAATGAACTTTCTTCAGAGCAAGTAGCTTATTTCTTTTATGACATCGTTTTGCAACATTCAAAGATGCAAGTTACTGTCATCTTTCACAAAATACTGGACTTCATTCTTGTGAGAAATCTTCTAAAGCCCACTAAAGAATAAAAGCAAGTAATGAACCAGTAGTATCTATAATCACCTGTTATTTGTATTCATATTCTTATACTTTTTACCTTTCATTAAAGTTTGCAAGAAATTGCCACTGTTCCATCAATTTCATAGGCACATAGGTATATTTAAAATTTCAGTAAGACTGTACTAAACTGTCATTTATGAAATTTTATTTTATGAGTGTCTATCTTGCTCAGATTTTTTATTTCTCTTTTTCCTGTTGATAGGATTGGAATAATACCAACTTTGCAAGCAATTCACCAATTCTAATTACCTTTAGTGCCTAAATGAACTCTTAAATACCTAGCTTAAAATGATAATGTGTGGACATGAGACCCAATTTTATCACCTCCTCGGTAAAATTAGGACACTATTCAGAGTTTATTATTATTACTCTGTGAAATGTAAACCAGAATTAATTTGTTACTGTTTTACTGTCATGTCTAGACTCCTAAATATTTTCTGTATCAAAAGCATCCCCTTAAGGTTGAAAGGCAGAGATTTTGCTGGTTATCTTTTAACCCCTCACAGAACACACTCCATCAAAAAAAGACTCATTCACTTTAAGAATTTTTTAGGAGAAAGATCCTATAAAAAAGTTATTTTTTTAGTCCCAGCATTCTTTAAGCCAACAATCAGAGCAAGTTCTTTTGTTTTGTGTTGTGTGTGTTTGGGTTTCTTACCTCTCTACCACATTCAGAGAACTAGGCCTTTGATCAATGTAAAAAGTAGGGAGAAAACAAAAATGGTTTGATAAGACTCAAGAAACCAACAACTGATAGCAACATGGAGACAAAAGGCTGTGGTAATTCTGAGTTTTACTGCAAACAAAATAGGCATTTGAGTTACTTTTTTTGGTTCTATACACTGCACCTAATCACAGAACTGGGCAACAGAATATACATTTTTTAAGATATTAGAAAATAGCAGAACACAGTAATCACTTGAAATTTTCTGCATTAGAAACAGAATAAAGCAAAATATTCTTTATTAAATGAAATTTTTTTTATAAGTTTAATGAAATCTCAGAATTAAGTCAGATTTCTTTTGGCCCTGCCTACAAAGATGGGAATTTGAAGATATTTCAAAAATATTTTAAAATAAGGTTTTAAATATTTTACTGCAACCATTTTAACAGCATATGGTAACAGACAGCATTTCAGGGAAAGGAAAGTTGTAAAGATCTCAGTAAGAGGTGATTGAGGCAACATTTTGATCTTGTTCTATTAGAGTCAAACATTAATCTCACTTCTTCATGGCTCCTAGTCTCCAAAACTAACATAATTGTACAAAAAGGTTATGTGAACACATTTTTGTTCCTTTACAGAAGAGAATTTGATAGGCATTTTTAGAAGTTGAATGGGACATTAATGAGCAAAGCCATAAGGATAAAAGTGGCCTTGTTAAATATAATGTTAGTGTACAAGACTACAGAAATATGCCAAGCACCAAAAAGCATCTCCATGAGCAAGAAGTATAATCCAGGCCTTCTGCATAACTGCTAAAATACTTCAGATATTTTACACTATAGAACAAAATACTTATTTTAATGGGTTCATTCTTGGAAATGCAAAGCCACATTTCAGTCTCTTATATCTAGCAAATTAAAAATGTCAACTAATCAGCTGCTACATCAAGGTATAATGTGGTAGGCTTGTACAGTACAGCAGAAGGTAAACGAGTAACAAGAAACAATTAATATCATTGTTCTGGTGACTAAACCTCAATGTCTTTGCTCACTTCGTATTGCACAAGACTGCTAAAATATTATTTAAATATATTTAGATAAAAACAAAGCATGCATAATACATTTCCATACAAATCTATAAATATAATCCCCCTCTGAATAAGCAGTTTCTCTATTTAATATTATTCAGAATCTCTTATTTGAGGGACTCTTAAATGGTTTTCCATTTGATTATAGCACTTTTAAAAGCAATTACCATTTCAATGTGTGCAAATGTGTATTATGTACATGCACGCTTTGTCCTAGGGTTTATCCTAGGGCAGACTATTTTTCTAAATTTTTCATGAAAACAAGTTATTTTTATATATAAATTGCTAATTCACAACAAAAATTGAATAAACTCCAGGAAAAAAGGCTTTTTCTTCTTTCTCAACTGCTTGAAAAGACACACCTACTGCACCTAAAGGAGGATATGAAAAGTCTACTTGACAGGCCACCAATCCTGTAACAAATTAATCACAAGAGACTCCATGCAATATGTAATTTTCCTTCCAACCACAAATTATTTTAACTTCTCACTCAACACGGGATATTCAAAACACTTTGGAAGCAGATTTCTAATGACTCTGAAGTAGAACCAGGACTGCATCTTTTTCTAATTTCAATCTGCATGGTGCCACTATGCTACAACTTGCTTTTTTTTTAAGCTTTTTTTTTTTTTTTTTCAAATCTCCAAAGCCATGGCCTTCAATTATACCTAATCTCTAAATTTTACCATGGGAACGGTTTAGAAAGATGCCTGAACACTTCAGTTTTGGAGGGTCTCCAAAAGAAATGCTTTCCACCCACTTCATAAAGCCTATTTTGTCTGAAGACAGCCTAGAGCAACAATAGACACAGATGCTTTCCAAAACATCTCTAATGAAAATAATAGAAGAGCTACAGATCAAACATGAAAAGTCCTTTCACAGTTAAGAGAAGGAAACATACCAGCTTACTGTCTTTCAACCTTAAGGATATTCTCATCAAGATCAGTACAAAGTCAGATTTCCTGAGCACTAGGGAAGAATTAAATTAAATTTATAGAACAAAAGGTGTAATTTGTTTCAGAAGCTTAAGCAAAATGAAACAAAGTTCATAACACTTGTCAGATCTAGATCACTGCCACATTCTTCTTAATTTTTTTATTGCTACCATAGTAAAGAGTCATACACCAAAGAGCACTATTTTCCCCAGAGAAACCTGGTGGTTATCTGAACAAGCATGTAGATCACTAAGACAGGTTTAAAAAAAAGCTGTCTTGATTTCTACATCAACCAGTGCTAAGAATTATGAAGTTAAATATAATTTTAACAAAGCAGTTTAAGTTAATCTTTAAACACAAAAAGGAACTGAAATGTTACACTGTAGCTTAGAAGCACATTCTTACATTTCAGTAACTAGAAAGTACAGGTCATGGAAATGGAAAGTTCTGAACTTGGCATAAAATTGCCAACACTATAGAGGCAAAATAGCAGCTTAAATTAAACTTCTTTAATAACACCCAATAATATCCAATTTCTATTAGTCCTGCTGCTTGCACAGAGAAAAACGTTCCTGCTTGTCCCATACACCACACAAGCACAAACACACCTTTGCTCATCGTCTGGTCGTTTGATCAAATTGAACAGTATGTGCAGAAGCTGATCCCTCTCTTTGGGTTCAGGATGGAGGCAGGCTGTACACAGTATGAGTGGGATCAATTCCTAAAAAGTTGTGGGTAGGGGAAAACCAAACAAAGTAAAATTGCTTTGGGTATACATTCATTAACAGCAAAAGAAACTAGAGAAGATAAATCTAACATCACATTAACATCAAAACAGTTAGAAAAGGTACTTTGGAGTCGTGATGTCTTATTAAATGACCTGAGGAAAGTGAAGGTCTACAAAAGTTAGAATTATTTTCCTGCTAGGAAAAATCAGGGGAAAACCAGCACACAGAATGAAAAGCTCTGCAAGGATTACAATTAACATATGCAGGTCACCTGTAACCAGAATCAGAGGACAATAATGGTTTCAATTGTTTTACCTACTGAACTGAAGCTCCACAGACATCTATGGAATAAAGCTTCTATGAAAAAATGCCACGGAATTAAAGATTAAAATTTCCAATTAAGCATCCACGCAGTTTTGTGCACAAGTTTGAAAAAAAAATGAACATTGAGAAACATGCATTGGTAAAGGTGACTGCAGACAGATTTTATGTTCACTGACAATTATCTGATTTTTTTAAAGGTTCTGTGATTTTTTTTCCATACAAAAAGCAATCTCTGAAGCTGAATTTTCTTTTTGGAGCAATTAAAATGTCTTAAAGAAACAAATTACGAAGAAAATACTGCGTAAAATACAAAGAGAAAATATAAGGATCTTCATAGTGAAGACTTCCTTTCTAAATATACCTACAAAGCTCATGGTATTCATTCCCAGAAGAAACAAATGTTTCTAAAACATTGTCTGGAAGTCCCTTCCCTTGACCTTGTTGATGTGAGCTTTTACTCCAATTGAATTTGGAAGCCAGACAGTTTTTAGGTGATTTAATATCTTAGAGGCAGAAATATCACACTGGGAGGTCAGGAAAAAAGAACAAAAAAACCTCAGTGGCTGGAAAAAAACATGAGCAAGTAATCTGGAGATTACCATGCACACCTGCTGTGTACTTCAGAGCCGTTTTTAGCAAAAAGATGTTTAGTGAATTATTAAGTTGTGACAAATAAGCAGGTGACAGTGGGAAACACATCTAATGTTAGTAGGAGAGATTATATAAACCCTGGAAAAATCTGTGGTTGTTTACAATGACTTTGCAGGGAGGTGCAAATTTCTTCTTGCAGATATTTAAAGAGACTTGATCATGATGTTCTTGTGGACATGTGGAAATACCACTGACAACATCCTCATTGCTCAACCTGTATTTTCCTAAACAGCAGGAGCTATATTTATATTAAACATAAAACAAGACTCCACTTTAAAGCAATGTCTAAGCTAGTCATCTCCTGACAAGTTTTTTGGATTTTTTTCCCCACAAGGATTCTACTCTGTGTGCTATATTTCATCTCCAAAGATGACCAAGACACAACTAAACTGTACTTTAACATTTTGTGATTCTGAAGATTTAGTGGCAATATTTAACTCAATAATGATACAGATTAGGGAATTTATGACAGAGGAGACAACATGGAAATATCCTGCCTATCACTTCAAAAATCTAAAAGGAGAGAAGGAGAAATGAAAAATAAATTTGAATAATTTGAACATTTACATTTCTTAAATACTTTTAAGAGTAATAGGGGGTTGTTTTTAAACAAGTGTTGCACAACACAAAATAATATGAACTGAAGACGTTCATTAAGAAACTTTACAAATTAAATTGCATGAAGAACTAAGTAACTTTCTTCAGCTGAGAACTTCTTTCCCTCTAGAGTCTGCATGTTAGATCTTATTTTTGGTTACTTAAGATTTTCGCCCATTTAAAGTTCTGAGAAGTCAGGGGTTTAACCTATTTAACTTTTTTTTGTACTGCATAGAATTTTCTCTCCTGCAAACACTGTTTGAAGTCAAAAAGACTTGAAAGAATATTACTAAAATAATACCTGCCTCAATACCACTCTAAATACTACTTATACATGAAACTCCTTTAAATATGAAATCTGATAGCAATTTGTAGATACAGAACAAAAATACTACCGTAAAGAATAAAACTCATTAAAAAACTTAACACTGAATAAACACCTGTTACTTTAGTGAAATCTAACTTTCTGAAATCTACCTTAAATTGACATTATTCAAATACTTTTGCAAGTATTCTTAAATACTCCTATGAAAAACTTTACAAAGAATATACTTCATGAAATGGGACACTTATAGGATTTTTGTTTCATCTGTTGAAACCAACACACTGGTTTCACTTTCTTAGTAAGTTTGAGTACCAACTCAAAAATCTCAACTGCTTACTCCAAACTACTGCTAGATTTTAAAACAGTACCATGAGGTGGGTTTTTTAAAGCTTCTTAGGGAATTTAAGGAAGTTAACATTGTCTTTTTTCAGCTGAGTCTGCATGAAAGGAAAATACCTGAGAATATTCACCTAGAAACTGCTGCCTTGTGTCTGAAAGGCTAATGAGTAACCTAGCAGCATCGACATGGGGCAGATACAAGGCTGGTTCTTTACCTTGCAGAAAGCTGGTTATTATAGCTGTATTTTCTTGTCCATTGGTCACATTCTCTCATGCATACTATGGGAGAAGAGAGTGTTCTCTGCATCGCTGCATCAGGGCTTCTACAGTTCCTTCTATTAAGGGGAGTGGAGAAAGAGTGAGAAGTCTTGAACAGTGGTTTTTTTCTGTGCTCCCTATTGCCCTCAGGGACAGGAAGGTAAAACTTGAAGCAAAGGGGACTGTGGGACCAAAAGAACAAAACTGCTCTACAGAGGGACAAAACAGCTCAAGTGAAGTCTCCCAAACACTTATAAGGGGCAGATTCTTCTCAGGACATTCAGGAGCATTAAGAACAAAAACCAGCCTACAGGTAAGTTTGAGCTCATTTCTTCCTGTTGCTAAGGCTCACGCCTTTGATGTAGATTTGGTTTACAAATCTCAGATTTTTCATTCTTGAAACCAGCAGAGAAGCTATAGAAAGTAGTAATTTTCCAGTAGGATATGGTAAGATTACTGTTTGGCTGTTTAGATTCAAGAGAAAAGTTCACAACATAGTTATGGAGACTCTATATAATTATTAATAATCAAGAAGTGGACTTCCAGTGCTATTTGAAACACCCTGCATTCCTTGGGAAGGAATACCACTTGTGCTGACAGTCATAAAACAAAGCAAGAACTTAAGTTTCAAAAAACCCCAACAACTCTCCCTCTATTTAATTTGGGATCCTTCCTAAGCATCCTGTTCATCCCAAGTCCTTCCTTTCTCTTCTGCCTTTGAGTTCAGAATGAGTTTTGACAGTTTGTGTCAGTGTTAGTCAACAGGTGTGACTAGTGACTCTCATGATTATAGTAAGAAGAGTCACTTCTAGAGCTTTGATACTGTTTTCCCATTAGATTCCAAACAGCCTGACATCATAACATTGTCAGCACTTGCAGCTTGATGCAATAAAACATTATGTGTCATAGGTCCCAGCTCTACTATTGAAAAGCCAAATTCATATCTGAGGCAGTTTATACCTGTGAGTTATCCAAATGCAGGATGGAGTGAAAGAAGTTATTTTGGTTTTACTGTGATAGAAGCTATACACAGGTGACTGACAGACAATGCTCTGAGGCTGACCTAACATGTTGCACAGGAGAACTGAAAAAACCCATCTTCCCTCTGCTCTGCTTCTCTGTAACTCTCCATGTAGGTCTCTCCAAAGAAAAACACACATTTGTCTCACCATAGTATCTCTGGACAACTTCTTCCTAACTTACAACAACTTGTTCCATTATCTTTGGAAGGGATTCACTATTTCAGTTATCAATAAAGGCAACATTTACATGGACAGACAGAGTACCTCTCTCTTCATTATGGTCAAAAGAACATGGCTTTTTAATAGCAATTAGTACCACAAACTATATGCAAGATAGTTCCTCCTACATATTAAAAGTATTACAAACAAAATTTCAAACTTTGTGTTTTTTTAAAGTGCATCATATAGCAAGCATCTTAGAAGGTGGTGAGGAATTTTGTGTCAGTGTTGTTTCCATCATTATAACAATGTTTTGCTAAACATTCCAACAAGTCTTCTACATCTTAGTTGCTCTCACTAATTACTGTCTTCTTGTTGGAGTGTTCATAAGCAAAATAATTACCTCAAAGAAGGAATTTAACTAATGTTAAGTGTCAAGACTAGTTACTTCAGTAGGTTCAAATAAGACTATTTTTTATTACTCCAAATATTTATGAATTAATTATGTATATACACACAAGGAGACATGATCAATTTTGTTAATGTGTACCTTTTAATTTTTATTAGTCAATGCTTATATTGTGAACCAATGCTATGTTAAAATTATTCTGTAACTTAGCCTCTGACAAGTAAATAAAATAAAATAATCTTATTCTCTGCAACTGAAATAGGTACCAACAAACCACTGAGAGGGACTGTCTTGGGCAAGAATGTATTTGAAGTTCCAAATTCATCCTCTTAGTTTTAAAATGAAAAAATATTTAATCATAGGATTAACGCATGACTTAAAACTTTGTGCTGCTAATCTTACTAATATTAAAGTCACAGCTCTAATTAACTCTCATGGATGGAGACTATTATTTCAAGATGCAAAGTAAGCCTCTCAGAGATCCCAAAGGGATGCTTTTACATAAGAATCAATGGTAGGGTGTGGGTGTGAAAAAAGTTTGTACTACATTGTCTGTATCTACTGTTTATTTGAAAACACACATACAAAAGTTTGTAATACAACAAAAGCTGGCAATTCAATTAATAAACATCAAATTCAGCTCCTTGCATACATGAGCTATGTCAGCTTTACAGAAAGTGTTGAAAGCTTTCAGACTAGAGAAGAAAAGGCTATTTTATGAGACTGCGTTATTTTACTCTAAGGAAACTGCACTAGACCCTCATATGGAGAGGGGAACTAAAGGACTTCAAAAACGGTTGTATCTCATGCTTCTGGAGCACCCTTACTCCCTGAACAAAAACAGTCCTGCAAGCAAAAACCAACACTGCTTGTATACCAGAAAAGGACCAGCAAAAAGGCTGTGGTCAGCACTACCCCTTGATTTTTAGAAATGTAACGGATAGAAGTCTACTGCAATCTAAGTTTTACAGGGTAACTAAGTATTGTAATTGTCCATTTAGATTTCTTTATTCTCCCCTATAATGTGAAATTAAAGTGGTCATCTAGAAGATATTGACAACTGACAATTTTCATGCCCAACAACTCAGGTTTATGTACCTTTATCCATATCCAATCAGAATGAAATCTGTTTGACAACCCCTGGAAACAATTAAGTATGCTGCCAAGATCTGACACAGTCTTCTTTTACATTTCTTTAGTAAAGCCAATATTTTATGGCTTTTAAAGCATAATACTGAGATGAAAATTTATAGTAAGATACTCTACTGTGTTTAAGGAGACATGCCAGAGAATTAGTGTCTGGGTGATATTTATGTGCAGTTACTGCACATTAATGTGATTACTTTCAATCTACAGTGGAGATCTAGTGGAGTTGAGAATAGCATCAGAGCATGAAGATTTAATATTATCTTTGCTTCAACTTTAAAAATAAAAGCAAAACTCTATTCTTAACATGTTGAACTCTCTATAAATAACAGTTTCTCAGTACAACTGTTTAGGGGTGTATTTCAGTAGACCACTATCATGATTTTGCTAAGTTTGCATAACACAAAAGATAGTTAAAGGCTAACACTGGAATAATGGGCGATATGAAAGATTTAAATAATTAGATAAAAGTGTTGAGTTAGAACAAGAGTAATAAGATATTAAGCAAAACATTTACTCTGGGCCAAACTCCATTAAAGGACCATATACTGCAAAGTATGGAAGTTATACATCCAAACAAGGTTACTCTCATTTCCTGACAAAAAAACATTGACTTTTACATCTTAGAAAGCATGAAAATTGAGTATTTCACTGATTAGTTACCACAAAAATTTCAAAAGACTGTTTCTCTCTAATTACATTTTAGCCAAAGGAATTTTTCTATGGTACATCTATTAATGAATGGAAGGTGGCTGATTTTACTTTCGTGATTTTTTGATTATTAATGTATTTTAAGTGGTAAAAAAATAATTGAGAAAGCAGATTCCAATGTAGATCAGTTTTTATGAACCCAAGCTGCTCATTTGCAAGAAGTATTATCACATAGGCTGAATCCCAAACAAAGGGCTTTTTTTTTAAGAATTGGTTTTTAGCAGTTTGTTACTGGTCATTCCACTTACTGTTACTTGGATTGCAACATCTCCTTTATTTGTGAGTGCATACATATACAAATCTAAATATTGACATACATGTTTTCAGGGAGTTAAGATAACCTAGATGCTTGAGAAGAAGACAAAATTAAATTTATATGTTGATACATGAATTTTGATGACTACCAATTGCTGAGGCAATTTTCTAGTGTGATGCATTATTGATTTTACACAGTTGAACTGCTTTTTTAGAAACAACTAAGATTATCCCCTCAGTCACCCTACTCAATACTGTGTCTTTCCTTCTTTGTTACCCTCCATTGGAACCTGAACTACAGACACTGAATAACAATTAAAGCTGCACCAATACACAAAAATAAATAATTTCAGAAATGTCAACTACAGTATTTGCCAGAACACTTACTACTGGATCAGGCAGGCTGCTACTGACTTTAAGATGCTTAAAAACATAGGAAAAATAGTTGCTGAATCTCTGCTGAAGGACAACAACTACTGAGAGATAGTCAACCCCCACAAACTCAGTTTCTCCAAAATGAAGATGCTTAGCATGTCATTTTCAGCTTAAGATTTTGCAACCAATTTCAACATGATGGATGCTTAAAGAACAGACACATTTCAGGGAGTCATCAAAAAATAATGTTTAACTCTCATCCTAACACATTGCTGGTGTAAGATATTAAGTACTACCATTCCTGTTGTTTCAGAACAGACTGGTGATCACTTTGCATTGTGATCTGAACTTGTCACACATATTTCTCAAATTAGTGAGCTTTAGGTATATATTTACACCAGTTCTCTGTGCAAGTCTTGTTACAAGGTTGTTTTTGGACAAGACTCAGAGTTACACCTTGTTGAAGATGGCCTAGTTCTTATGTCAGCTTCTCATAATTTGATTAGGATAAATACTGAGAGGTGATCTACCCAACCTTTCCTTCACATTCCATGACTACATCAGAAAGAACATTAAAATAGCTATAGTGAAAGGTGGCAGGTAACTAAAAGAAGGTGTTTTTTAAAGCAAATTTCAATTCTTGAAACATTAAACATCCCATGTAATCCAACTACTTGATTGTCATTTGTGGCTTTTTCAATTAAACTGAAACAGATAATTTAAGGCAAAACCACATATAATCAAATGTAACTTTCATTTTAAAACAACCTAAGTAGGAAACAGACTAAAAGGTCACAAAAATATTCAATACATTACACAGATTATGCTAAAAGCTGTGAAAAGAAGCCAAAATACCACATCCTGCCAAGCAGAAGGAAGGAAAGGAATAAATAAGAAATCAGAAATTAAGCACTGATCCAGGAACATTCACAGAATTATTGTAAAAGACAGAAGTATTTCCAGAGCACCCAGTTAACACTCCCACCCTTCTAAGAAATAAAAAGCCTTTTATGACTTTTCAAAACACAGCACATATTTCAAGTCTACTGTGTCAGCTGCTGATAATTCCCTGTATGGTATAAAATTTTAGTTTACAGGATCAGTACAAATTTCTTGAGGAATTTTCAAAGCCTTAAAATGAATTTATGCAAAACACACAACTAAGTCTATCATACTGTAGGTCCCGTCAACAAGGACTTGCTCAATGAGATATGCCACTTCAAACCCTTTACTTCAATGTCAACTACAAGGATGCTGGATTTTTGTTTGATATGTCTTCAATTTAGGGGTTTTTTTAACATATTTGGTAATGCGCAATATTTATAAAAAGCAAAACAAGTCATTTTTTTTTCCTTCCTTTTGTATGCTATATAGCATGAATGATTATGCAAACCATCACCTTCAGTTACATTCAAAACATGCATTACATGTTCCTAATTTTTAGTCATTCTCATTTAAAAGTTAAGAAAAACACAGAAGCAAGATTGCTCATTTCCTTATAAAGGGGTATTTTTGATGAACCTTTACTTGGCTGATATATGGAGCTCCCAAGAAAAGACATTAAAATTTGTTTGTTGAAAACTATTTTTGTTGAAGTACATTGTGCTGTAAAAGAACCTGAATGTTATTCCTTATTTAAATTGATAGACCAAATAAACCAATGTTTGAACTTATAGCCCCTGTTCTTTGCAATGCACATTGATATTGTCTTCCCTAACAGAAACATTTGTGCTACCACAAACAGATGGACCTACAGTAACAGTCTTGCTGGATGCTAATGGGTGCCTTAAGCAGAGGAAGAAATATTAGGATACCATGCAGGTTTACTGAACTCACCTGACAGAGGTGTAAAACCATTTTCTAGGAGCAGAGATGCATGCACAAAAGTAAGAACATGATTGCAAGTAACAGACTTTCATGAAGTTAGACACAACAGCTTCAAAATGAACAACAAAATATCGTGAAAAAAACAAAAGGTAAAATTTCAGGGTTCCTCACCTCTCGCTTTGCAAGCAGAACATTAGGAACAATATGAGGCAGGCAGCGTCCCAACATTAACATGACACTTTTCTCACTGTCTGCAATCCGAGATACCTAGAAAACCAAGTTGCTTGTTTGCTTTTTTTAGAAGCGCAGGAACGGAAAAATACCATTTGACAGGAATAGTAAAAATTGCAGCAGGCTGATCACTTACCAGAAAAGTGTTTAATTTACTCCCACACGTAAGGCTGTAAATTTTTTATGCGTCAGTAATTTCAAAAGCATGAATCCATTTGTAGGAGTCTCAAAAGTTCCCAGTAATTACACCTCTATCACTAGATTTCATATTTAGCATAAAATCTGGAAGCATATCTTTATTTCTTAACTTTCAAGCACATAGATTCATCTCTCCATCTATGTCTTGTTTCAAAGCAATTATTGCTTGTTTAACTATTGCTGCCGTGCAAAAGGAAGGACCTTTTAGTTTATGTCAACTGGAAATATACCTCTGATCCCAAACGGCTGTCTGCTGACATCCGACAGAAGGATAGTAGTGCTTGATGGAAAGCTGGTGACAATTTCCTGAAATATCATTGAAGAAAGCTTAAATCAGAAAAGCAATAAAGCAAGTCCTTTCACTCTGGTTTAATCAGCTAGGTAAAATGACTCCCAGAATGCATGTTTAAGTGATTCATACTACAGAAGTTTTAAAATTATCTTTTAGGGTGTTTAGTTTGTAGCAAGAAAAAAATATGAGTGTCCTAATTAAGAAGTTACTTTTAGTACCAAAGAATGTAACATCTTTCAAACTGCTGCACTGACAAAAATAGGACTAAAGCATGAAGAAAAGGAAGCTTAGGCAATACAAGAGGAAGCACACAATTATGCAAACGGGGTGGGGCGGGAACAGAAATCACACGGAACAGTATTTTTGCTTAATGCTCTGATTCTGCAAATTGCATTAAAAGCATTTTAGTAGTCAGTCAAGTTATGAGCTTCAGGCTTAAACAGAGTTTGCTCAACTGTCACCTTGGGATCTAACTTTGGATTCAAATGCCGCCAGAACCTGAAAATCAATCTTAAACTGCTGTTAAAGCCCTCATACAGGGTGCATCTGCACAAGCACCGCCTCATGGCCACTTCCAGCACCAGACCATGCAGAGCCAAGCTACTCAAAGCCTCAGGCATCCATATCAAACCCTGATAAAAGCTTCAAAACGGCCATGTCCAAAAGGGTAATTTGGCAGAAATGTTGTCAGAAAACAATTACTGACCACTACATTGAACAGGCAAGCAGCAGCACCCCATTTTTCCGAGTAATGACAACTTCCTCTGCCTTATCTGAGGCCTGTACTTAGATGCTAACCTAACACTGCTTCATCCACTATGTTTAAAGAAGACAGACAACATTTGTCTTCCAAAACATGCATGGAAAGCATCTCACCCATTACCATCATCTGCTGTTTGAGTCCTCTAATGACAGAGAGGAGGCAACTCCTATTTCTTATGTGGAAACTGGTAACACCTTTAAACCCTCAAAAATATACACGAGTGCACAAAATCCAACACAATAAACAATTATGTGCATGGACATACATTTTATCTAATAGACTGAAACATAACACTTCTTACCATAAATGCACCATCATTCACCCTTTTCTAACTGAAAAAGCCCAATAAGAATCAAAGCTCCTACTTATAATTACTTAAACTAATCCAAGAAGATATCAATAAATATACCAGTTTTCCTCTTCTCACTATTTAGAAAATTATGATAAATAAGTTTTTTTTATTTATTGCTTAAAATCAATGTTTTTCTTAACAGTATGGATTTTTAAAGTACATTTTAAATTTTAATGATGGAAGCTTGTTTTAATTCTATTCAGCTTGGTTTTGTGCAAGGTTCATTTAAAAAAAGTTACTAAACTACTTAAATGGTAGCTAGTTACTGCAAAGGACCTCTGTTTCACAACATGTTAGTCCTTATGCTGCAAAATATCCTTGACTGACAGATTTACAGGTTCTACTCAAGACTGTAGAGTTTTTTTACACTGGGAGAACATGAGCAAGCATTGCAAGGCAGCAGCCTAACATTAAAGCCTTGGCCAGCCCTTTGCCTAGGCTGTCCTTCAACTTGGCATTCATTCTACAGAAAATCAGGTCCTCTCCCACTTGGAATCCTAATTAAAATCCTACGTAAGGGCAAAGTTCCATTCCCACTTTGCAGAGAATGAAAAGTAAATATGACAACATGTCAATGAATTTCCCTGTGGATTAAATAACAGCAAAGCTCTGGGCAGTACGGATCCTGCTACAATTGCTGGCTATACTTGAAGTCCAGAAAGCTTCTCCTTAATGAAGTCTAACAAAATCCTTGATGGCTACGCTGGAGAAAACCGATAAAAGACCAAGGCCTCTTGCACACAAGTCAGAGGCAAGTCTCTTCAAGGGCCAACAGATGCCAGGAGTATGCCAAATATAAAAAGTACAATGAATAAAAAGCTCAAGCACTACTATTCTATTTAATATGACTCTGGTACAAAACAGTCAATTCACTCAAAAAGCCAGGAGTGCTATGTACAGAAAACATCTTGTATTTGGTACAAATTCCCACACACCTTAAATTAGTTGAATAAACACATGTGGTGCAGTCTATTTAAACCACTGGTAGTGCTTTGCACTGCAATCTGTTAACTGAGGCATTTTTCCAATGATGGCCATGTCCTCATTTGCCAGCATGCACGCACAGCTGCTCTGAGTGCAGTCACACAAAGCAGGCTCACTTCCTCTTCTGTCTTCCCATCTGGGCAAGATTTATGCCAAGAAAACACTCCATAGATACAGTAGTAATGAACTTGCCTTTTAGGATAGAGTCTTAGTTTTTAACCCTTCTTAGTACATTCTGCATAAATTGCAGTAATAGTCTTCTACAAATAACCCTGTATTGAAATCAATAAATATCCAGCATTTCCATTGTGCTGCTTCTCCTGTAGATCTCCAAACATTTAACAAATAATCTATTTTCTCAGTGGAAAAAATACTGCATTATTACAAACCTAGGGCATAATCCAGAAAGAAAATTTAGTACTAGATACTGGTCTATAAAACACTGTATCAAATATGCTTTCCTTTGACCCTTTGCTGACATATTAAGCCCAAAGCAGAGTACAAAAATAGCTACATATTACACATGCATTACTTATTTTTGCAGTGAACTGCATTTGAGGGAACTCGTGAATATAACTGAATGGGGATTCATGGCTTCATTGAACTACTTCTCAAATAAATCTATGTGCAGTTATAGTTAAAACAGCTGTGATCAGCAGAACAAATGCTGCTCTTCTAGACTCTGTCATAAATTCCACTGGAAATACACAGTTCATTCCTCACTTAGTGATTTTATCCTATTTTGATACAAGTTCTCACTATCCCCAAATCGTAAATCTGTCATGCACTTAACACCACTCAGCCCTCACCATTAATATGAGCAAAAAGAAACTTGCAACATACCAAATGAAAGTAGGTACAACAAGCATATAGCAATCAATGCACAACAGCTCTCAGTTTGGATTACTACATAGTCTGGCTTTTCAGCTAGGATATGAAAGAAACTTAAAAAGAAAAAAATCTGGAAAGCTTAAACTGAACCACTGACCATTTTCCAGAAAAATCTAAGCTGTTCTACTTTCCTGTTAAGCACTAGTATAGTCAACAAAGAGAAGAAATGTTATGAGACTCCAAAGTATTATATTCAGTATATATTATCTTTCCTTCTGTCCAATTCTGAAAAAGTAGCCCTGGACCCTAGAAGTTAAAGCAAGAAGTACAGAAAATCCAGAAAAAGCCAGATTGTTGGAGTTTGCAAAAAAAAGTTATTACTAGCAAGGTTAGCAACTCCCTTTTAGGTGCTTCTTTTCTGCCCCCCACTACAAGCTTGCATTTATTTTTTCATCTGCACAGAATGTCACATAGATTTGTACTTGGTATTTTCAGATGGAAAGGTAATTCTAGAAACAAATTACAGTATCAACAGAAGCAAGAGCTTGCCAAGGGAACTGTCAAAAGACAAAGCAGGATGGCTACCTGCTTCCCTAGGAACAAAAACAGTAAGATCATAGGGTGAGCTACTTGAATATCTTTGTCCACAGTGGTAACAATTATAAGTTGCACATACCCTCATTATGTTTGTGGTCCGTGTTATCCTGATGACTCCAGTGGTTTATTTATCACTTAGTGAACAAGCCACTTCCCCTCTTCACCATAAAAACCCTTGTACAGGTTGAAGGGGCTTTCTCAAGAGCACTTATAAGCACAAACTCAGTCTCCAAGTAATAACACAACATGAATACCCTATTTTAGTTAAAAGAATCATAGCTACCCAGTAAAGGCCTGCCCCAAAATCAAAACTCAAAAAAGCAGTATGCCATTAGATGCCTTTCTGATAATTACAAAATAAGTAAATGAAAAATAGTACTGCTCTCTAGGAGAGTTATACACATCCACACAGAAAGGGAAAATTTTTCCCAACAACTCTTCCAGCAGAAGAGAATTATTAAATTAAAAGAGAACAGAACTCTCTTGTCTTCCCACTCATTATTCTGATTTTACCTATCTTTTTGTTGCAACAAACAGAGCTGGCTTTAGAAACAAGTAGAAATGAAAAGAATTGAAACTTCTGAAACTCTCAATACTAAAACTGTAGGTTTATCATATGTACTCCTTCCTAAAGAGATCAGGAACAATATAAAAATATCAGCACTGTACCCTAGAGGTATGTTAAGTCCTTTATTTGCCTTCAAAACACAAATGATATATTCATTTGGCAGAATTTCACTGTTAGAAAAATATCTACTCACTTTACAAGAATTTTTAATAATAGCATGCACTTTATGACTTATCACTAACCTATTAGGTTTATCAAAGTGGACTGCAGCTTTAGATGATGGAGCACATGAGGACAGTTTTTCTGTCTCTTTGGAGGGCACAGAATTTAGCATATCATCTTTAGAAGTCCTTGAATCCACTTCAGCTGATAAAGCAAGGCTTGTTTCCTCAATATTTCCATGTTTATTGTCATTCTCAGAGCTCTTGATATCCAAGTACCGTCCATTGTCCTCTGAGACTGTGAGAGGCACTTGTTTCAAAGAAGGATGGGGAGCTACACCATAAACCGTTGACACAGCAAAGTTTTCATTCTTGAGAAGATCTATTTCACTGAAAAAGCAAAATATGAAATATATTTGTAGCTTTCATGCAAATGCTCTTCAAATCACACCACTGCAGCACAGAAATAAAGACAATGTACTGAAGAGCTCAACATACTCAAGAGGCCCCTCTTCAATTCATGTATGTTTAAGAATTCCAATAACAGAAATAACTTTCATCACACAAACTGTTCAAACAAGCACGAGTTTCATTTAGCACTTTAGTAAATAATTAGTAGCAGGAAAAATGTTGCACTCTGAGTGAGTGAATCAATGAAACAAGCGAGTAACAACCATTTTATCTCCTTCTGGCTGAAATGTGAGCACTGATTGTCACAAGACAGAACTCTAACTAGGATACAAAACAAAATACTACAGCGGTGAATCAATATACACTATCCTATCTGGCTTTGAAATAATAACTATGTAAGTCAATAAAGCCACTTAACATTTATGCACTTTCCCACACACAGCATTAGTACACCTCTTAAGAGGAATGATATCTTACAGCTTACAGAATGATATGTTTTGACTAAACTTTTATGAACTTTTTTTTTTTTTGGCTGTTATTAAAGATACTGTCATGTCTACTAGTCTTGCTCTTCAGGAAGAAAAACTATATTGACATCAGATGTTAAAACAAGCATCTTTCAGAGTTTGCAAGCTGCACACACAAAAATAAAGCGAATTGAAGTGACATAAAGCTAATTGAAGAAAAACTTACGTAAAACAGATCAGAAGTGATTGTTCTCAAAGAAATGAAGTTACATTGTAAGAACAAAACTGGTTACAAAATTAAATTATATAGGTAATTATAGGGAAATAATCAGTCTGAAGTCTCTTCCTTTTTCTAAATCAAGTACTCTGTATTAAAAAGGAAAGACTGCCCTGCCCTGAAGAATTCATTCTTCAGTCATTCCCTATATCTAAGTTATGGTTTCATATATGTGTTAGAAAAACATTGAAAAGTCATCCAACATTTATCCAGTGTCAAGTAGGTTGATAAGTACATACCTTTCAAGTCTTTGGATTTGTTCCATCAAAGACCATTTCTCATTGTTTAACACACTAATCTGATCTTCTAATTTTTGCACTATTAAACATTGCTAAACACAAGACAGAAACAAAAGAGTTTAGTACAATAAAGTTAAGTAGCACATTAAACAGCTGTAACATTTCTTCTGTACACTCTTACTTCTATTGACTGTGGTGTTGTTTCAAACACAGGGACGGTCCCAAGTATAGGAGTATCAGCCTCTAACTCATCATCTTCTACACCAACTGATGCATCCACCACATCTCTAGCAGTAACATGATGATTTCCAAAGTCACGGTAGAGTTGTAACAGGTCAGGAGGTTTTGGAATGTTCAATCCTACATCATCCCAAAGTTCAAAATCCTTCAAAAGAATAAAAGAAACTAAAGCATACGATATACTTTTTTTTTTCTCTTCCTCATTTGACCACAGATGATGTAATAGCAAAATAATCACATCAAGACTGCATTGTAGTAAATCAGATAGAGGCTTAACTGAACAAGAAACAAGAGTAGAGGAAGGATCCACTTCATGAACCAAAGCAGTTTCACTGTAAAGGCTGCTCTAGGTAACATACTAGAGAGAGTCCCTTCCAAACCACATAGGTTACTTTTCATTTTGCCAAGATATGAACACTTTTTCGCATCAGAAATAACATTGCTCAAATTCTAGCAGAAGCCAATGCAGTTGATACAAGGCAGAAATACTGGCTTTGTTCCCATTTCATTCACCAGTGCAGGTGTAATTTCCCTGAGGCTGCCAGTCAATCGTTTAGGTTGGAAAAGACCTCTGAGATCATGGAGTCCAATCTTTGATTGATCATCACCATGTAAACAAGACCAGAGCACTAAGTGCTACATCCAGTCATTTCTTGAACACCTCCAGGGATAGTGACTTCACCACCTCTCTGGGAACTCCGTTCCAATGTTGAACATTTCCATGAAGAAATTCCTCCTGATGTCCAGTATATCTCAAACAGCTCTGCAGATGACTGATAGTGAGGTGCAAGCAAGGGCCTCCTGTCTCAAATCACCACTCTATGTTCTTCCTTTTTTCATTTACATCTTGTCATTCTATTAGTACACATCTGTTGGAATTCCATTGCAAACCATAAATAAGTTTGTGCACTTTTACACAGGAGTTCTGATGTTCTCTTTAATGATATTACATATAAGTATTGGTTTGAATTTTTTTCCTATTGCACCCAGTCTTCATATACCATGGTATGGTCACATACATTTATTTGAAGAAAGATTATTTTCTCAAAGAACTATGTGAATAATGTAGGAAAAAATGTGTCTACTATATGTTAATTGCTATATGTTCATATTTACCTTTTAGAATTAAGAAATTTGCTCTTTTTTTTGCTAATTCTCTCACAACACAAAACATTCTCAGTTGAGAACACAAATAGGATAAAATATTTATCTTTTCTCTTTAGGGGGCTGAATTCTCACAAGTATGTGGATGTTAAGTGCAAATATTCAGTGCGAGATGATTCAGAAACTCTATTTAACAACATACTTGCTTTATAGATTAGGATATGAAACATAGGAAAAGTATAAGGGGACCAGTTACAGATAAAATTTGATGAAGTTCTGTGTTTAATTCTTCTGGTAATATTCCAGTTTTGTGATGAAAACATATTGAGTGTTGATGTTACTGGGTGTTTTGTCTACCCAGTAACAGTCAGAACATAATTAGAATCATCCAAACATTCCTCCCAAGATATTCCTCCCATCAAATGTAAGCCAACAGAGATATAAAACCAATCATCTTAAGAAAAATGCAGTCAAGCATAGCTATGCTGGAAAGATCTAAGGTAACACCTCATTACCAAGAGCTTCTTCAAAACTGTACTCAATGCCACAGGTGATCGCATACACTCACACACACAACTACACATGTCCAGAAGACAACCAATGAGTAAAAACTGTATATCCTGCACAAGTCAACTGAGTAGGATCCAAGGAAAAGATAACGTTTGAGATCCAGGTCCTTGAGTTTAACTGAACATGTGTCACACCAGAATACAAGGAAATATCTAACTCACAGTATTTCACTTCTTGTTTTGCTTCCTTTATAGAATGCACATACTCTGTTTTCTTCCTACAAATTTTGGGAAACTACTGCTCAAATTGCTGTGTTTTCAAACCATGGTTTATATACGAAAATGCTAACTTATTTAACTAAATTTAACTTTTAGAGTACTCATATATATGAAGCAAATTGCATGCACAGGAAAAATCACTTAAGTTCACTTGAGTTTAGGACAACTCTGCTTTCCATATCAGAATATGGAAAGCAGAATGTGGAAAAAGCCCCAAACAAACCCACAAACAAACTTTACCTGATCATGATTTTCATCTGAAAATGTTATTGATGTAAGCTTGTAACTATTCTTCAATAAAAATTCATTAACTAGGAAGTTTAGAGCTCTTTTCTCAAGAGGTCTGATTGGCTCCTGGAAAAAAAAAAAAAAAAAAAGAAAATACACTAGATCTTTGGTTTATCTCTCTTCCAACTATGGAAGCACGTTCATACTAAAATCCATGCAAAGTTTGTTTACCATCAGCCACCTACCTGAATTTCAGGACTTGATTTATAATTTTTTCGTTCCTGCAAAGGAACTTCATTTTCTGGGGAGGAAAAAAGAAGCAACTAAATTTTACTCTCTCACAGAGGATGAGCTCAGCTACTTCTACATTGTTTAAAGTAGAGACTTAAGAAAAGGTTTATGTACACCACCTGCAGCCTGAGTCAGGTTGGCTCGAAGGGCCTGTATGGTCTCCTTGGCTTTCCGTAGTTCAAACTCCAGGACTGGACAGGGATTTGGATTAAACACACACAGGCATCCAACCAAGGCAAGGGAAACAAAAATAAAATATAAAAAGCAAGGATGGGTGTGAAAAAAAAGATACTGTTTGTATTAAACATAAAGCATGCAATCTTTATGGAACTTATGAACACATGCAGCAGAGTTGGTCTGAAAGCAAACTGGTGAACATTTTCCATAGTTTCACTGGCCTTAGGTTAGCTAAGTCAAAATTTCAAGCTGTCTGACAAGGACTCGTTGTAAGGTTTTGGGAAAATATTTGGGAGCTGATGCTGTCAAATGTTTTGGTTTTTTGGGGGCAAGAGGAGTATGTGGGCATTAAGAACACAGATCTACATGAAGCAAATATATTGTGGCAGCAGAGAAAGCTGTCTCCACATAGCAAAGCTTAAACCATGAAGTGAGTGTACAGTCCCACTGAAACCACAGACTTTTTTTGGAACATAAAATCATACACCAAAATTTTAGTAGTTTAAATGGAAGATCTTGAAATGTACTTTATCTTATTAAAAAGAATAATGTAGTTTTAAATTTTTATTTTAAAATAGTGGGATTTTAGGAATGTCCTACACTGGATTAGCATGTTGAATTCAGCTCACTGAAATCAAATTAAGAGAGATGCACAAGACCAAAAACACCCAAAAATTTCCAGCTCTTCTGCAATACTTAAAAAAAAGCTTGAAAGAAAGTCTTTGCACCATTATTCTTGAAAGTTTACATTGATTTTCAAACACCTAGAGTCAGCTTTAAATTCAAAAATACTTAATTCTAGCTCTCCACTTTCTCTTAATTCACCTTTCCACTCCCCTAGTCACATTATTTGTTTCTCATATTGCAGTGTTTCCTCCAAAAAGGGCCAGTGGTGATTTGTGTGCACTGGGATGTCATGTGCTTTGATGCTGAGGCCATATATATATATGGTGGCCTCAAATTTTAAGATCCTGGACCTTTGTAAAACATAGCAAATGTTCTTTGAATAGCCATTTACAGGTAGAACATCTGGGGAAACCTATTTAAGAGATTACCAGATAAATATATGCATTTCACTAATTCTCAGATTAATCTAATCACACTGAAATATAGTTACCAGAAGGAAGGTCTCTTAACTAGGAGAGATGAGCACAGAACTCCTACCACACTGAAGTGTTAGATAACCTATTTAGAGTAGTTTTATATCTACTTTACTCCCATACAAAATAAAAAGTGTTGTTGTGACTTTTAACAAGGAAATTTCAACATTTTCAATCCCTGCCTGGAAACAATTTAACATGGCATTTTGAAATATTTACACAGAACACAATGCACAGCAGAAACACTGTATTGGCCCTTGCTGCTAAGAAATGTTACTGAAGGCTGCAAAAAACCCTGGTTCCTCTTTTGAGCATCTGTTACTGAGACTCTTGCTAATTAGCACTCATGGAAAAAAGATTCACTCAGTTTGCAGTTCTGCATAAAAATTGAAGGAGTTACTACAGTACACCACATTTGCTACATGAAAGTAACTTGTTTGATGCACAGAATTTTACTGCAGCAATACAAAAGCGCAACTGAGGATACAATGAATAAAATATGTAAAATCTCTCTAGTATTCAGCAATGCTGATCTGCAAATACTTCTGTGCAACAAAGTTAGAAAAGGCTCTCATGGTAAAGTAAGTACCTAATTTTAGCACTTCCTTGCATTTGAGTTACTTATTCACAGTTGTAAGATACTAATTTGTTACTTTTTGATTATTTTAAAGAACTCAAATTAAGTAATTTTTCTTACGGAAATGACTACACGTTAACATTTCACTCGTGTAAAATATTTTCAAAGACCAGAACAGTTGCAGATCAGGAGTGCCCTGCACTAGAATGATATAAATAATAAAAAAAGTTAGAAAAACAATGCAAACTATAAAAACTCAGGAATCCAATTAAGGAAAATAGGAATAAGACATGTCTGAAGGCATAGAAAGCCAAAAATCTCATGTCAGACAAACCCATGTCAGACGGCAAGAATTGATTTTTAGTGAACAGTGACGATGCTGAAAATTCTTACAAGTCATTAGGACTTTACCCATTCAACTTTAAAAGTAGATTACTCTGCTGCATGTTTCTGTTACATAGTAGAAGATTCTAGATATAATATATTTGAGAAGCTGTCACTCGGTAGCATGTCACAACAGCCAGATAATCCTACCACAACACAGCATTTTTATAGTTGTACCTCATCTAATCTTACCAAGGGCACCATGATAATTGCCATCATACAAACCTTGATGCTTTCAGGTCCATCACAAATGTAGCTTTTACTTGAAGTAGTTTGTATGTGTTTATACAATCACAGACGTAAATAGCTATAACATTAACTTCAGTCAAATGTTAAACTGTGATTAAAAACTCTTTAAGTTATACTGAAATGTGATCTTCTGCCAAAACATATAATGATTTTTAATTCAACATGTCTACCAATGAAATCAACACTAGTAATACCTATTTGTTGATTCTGTAACATTTTCTGAAATAAAAAGGCAACCTTTCAACCCCTTTATTTGTAACCATAATGAACTATTGACTTTTATATAAATGACCTGATGGCTCTCCCCTTCTCCTGTTACAAAACTAAAGAAGTTACGCCTTCAGAAGCACTGACAAAGCCAAGCTAAAGCTTAACTTCATGCTTGACTGGGCTGGTAACATGTAGGACACCCAGCACTCAGAGAAGGAGCTGACACTCCTTAAGAATAATGTATAAAAATTTTGCTGCAGACAGCCTAAGAAAGGAAAGAATTAGATACACCTCTACATCAGAAAAGCAAAGAACAGAAATCCAGAGCCTTGAGGTTGGGTAATTTTCCTACAAGGAAAGGACATTTCTGAACAGTTTAGTTTGCCTTAGGGCAGAAAACGATCCAAATTTCAATGGCTCTTCTGCTTTTTCTTTATTAAATTTTTCTAATCACTACAGCTACCATCCTGAAAAAAATTACAAAGCCTGACTTAAAATGGGTGACTTGCAGCTAATCTAATACATCTTAAAAGAGAAGTGCATATCAGGAATGAGTCGCTTGTCTGCTGAGCTTTGAAATTTCAAAATTAAGTTTCCTCAAGGGTCTTATTCTATTGACTCGCATTTATTAACCACTTCATAAGTTATTGGATCATAGACTGAGAAGTTACCTATGAAGAACCATCTGCAATTTGGGATTGAACTAGTTGAGATCTACATGAACAGCAGTCCTGTTGAGCCAAGGCAAAAAAGTTGAGGAAAAAAACAGTACTTCTAAAATCATCCAGCACTTTTGTTGTATAAGCAGTAGTACTTCCAATTATATTAGAATTTTATATTCTATATTTAGAATACCTTGTCAGACTTTTGCATACTTCACTATGAAGTGCTCAGTACTTCAGATAATGATAGAAGAGTAGGTTTTTGTTGTGAAGCCACTATATGGTATTTCAACATTTTCTTTTAAAAGTAGTTCTCCTCTGAAGTATCAAGGGCCCCTGTGCTTGCCAGCTTTCCTCACTTTCGTATTGTTACAAGCTTTGTTGTTCCTTAACTGCCATTTTGAGTCCTTCCTCTTTGCCAAGTAAATAGAGAACTCCAGATATCCTAAATCATGCCCTCTAAAACATGTATAACATCCCATTACATTTGATGAATCTGTATATACATTTTGAATAGATCAGAAGAAATTCAAATTCTCTGACAATAGGTAGCAATGAAGCCACTGTCCCAAACATACGTCAGACCTGAGGTTTCCCAACTCCCATTTTCCTGATGGAAGTATTAAGAAAAAAAGAGGCCTTGAAATGTGAAACACTTCAGCACATAATACAAATAGCCCCGAATCAGAAAGCTGTACTTCAGCATAAGAGATGACCACCACACTACAAAAATTGAGACTAGCAGGAGGGTTCATGAGCACGTAACAGAGAACTCATCAGTCTAATAGAGGGAGGCCAACACTTGACTCAGTAGCCTCATTAGTGCTTTGAAGTTAATGAGGCAGGACCACCTACAGGGAAGACCTGAACTACAGCAGACTTGTCTTCAGGTTCAACCCCTGGAGACCTTCAACCTGGAAGGAAATTTAAGAGGTTTACAACTCCTTCACAGAGCTTAAGACACGTAGTGGGAAGTCAAAACCAGATCTGCTTTCAGGATGAACAAAGTGCACACACAGTTTGTTACCAAATGATTGTTGTACTACAGATGCCTTTTGTGTTCTGTTTTTTAGTTTTGTTTGTTTTTTTAAAAATACTGTCCTCTGATTTTGGTGTGCACAATTTAATAGTGCCTACTAACAAACACACAAAAAAGGGCTTGGTAAAGAGCAGAAACTGTTAACCTAAGTCTAGATAAATGAAATTCTCAAAAAAGCCCAAGTGTTTTTTGAACTTGTCTTCCTTCCGAATCTTCAGAGACACACAGGCTCACTAGAAATCAATGCAAATACAGGGAAATCTGAGAATTTATATGATTGAAATGGAGTTTGATTTTAAGAATTAATTTTATCATCTTTGAAAACACAGCATGTGTTTTTAAAATTATTAGATTCTCAGAACAGTTGATGTCAAAGGCAGGTTAGCAATAATAAACATTTTGAATTATGCAAAGTAGGGGATTTAGACCATGGCAAATTTAAGATGTGGCAGAAGGTTCAGTTCCTTAGACTGACTGTCAGGCAACGTATTTAAAGCAAATCCTGTGAGTATTCAAGTTAGGCATACCCTTATTACACAGGAAGGGAGCAGGTTTTCCATTCTCTAGCTGCTTTATGGAAATTATGAGTATTTGGAGGAGGTCTACTACCTCTAACAAACCCTTCAGTACCGAGTTTATCCTAGAAGAAATTATTTCAAGCACTTAATACATGACTTTGGATTCAAAATTTTCCGCCTTAGAGAATAAGTTGTTTCCATCTAGTAAATTGCAAGCTCTAATGATGCATTTTGGGTTTTTTTTTATCTTTTAGTGGATCACAAATGTATTATCCAAACTGTTATGTAACTCATTTTCATTAAGATCAGGAAGACAAAAAAATTTATGTTTTCTAAATTGCAGTTAGTTTTGTCATACTTATCCACATCCTGACTGGCTCCTGTGACTTGCATCTTTTCAGTCAAGCTGATGATAATATTATAGAAGGGACTCACTTTGCTTCCTTCTATCAGATCTCCCAAGTGAAAAGCTCACAGCAACTCTTCAAAACTTGTTTGCTTCTAGTTCAAATTTTGCTTCTAATGACAGATGAAATGAAGTGGGCTAATAATTTTTAAATACTGAAATCAATTTCAAAAAAGAGTTGGTACAGTTATTTCCAGGAATTTCTGGACTGCTAAAACAAAAAAATATGGCAGCTTAGTCTACCACTACTCATAACTGGCAAATGGAATAGGGCAGCTTTGGATGATGATATATGCACACATTTTTTGATTTGGGGCTTTCTAACATTGCCAAGATACAAAAGTATTCGTAAAGTGGGCATGTTATAACTTCAGTTTTAAAGTCCTTCTGACTTGGAACCTGTTTACCAGTTTCATTTGCTGACTGACGTGCATTTATTTCCTATCTTTCATTTGATATGACAGGGAACTGATATGGAAATCATGTGTTCTGTCCAAATAGCAAAAAACAAAGATAGCAGCATGAGAAAGGCATTTACAAAGAGAAACTATTCAAACCTCATCTTCAGAACTATCAAAAGAAAAATAAGCGTATTAGATCATGGCCCCAAGCTTTCACAACAGATTAGAATCTTAATCTCCTAAGCATCAAAGCTCTTAACTGAAAAGAAAGAATTTTAGAAGAAATAAGCAAGATGGACTTCCAGTTAAGTTTCAAAGTGCATTTGCAGCTAAGAACAACTTCAAAAGCAGAAGTTGTAAGCCAGAGTTTGTTTAAAGAAGGAACTGGACTTGCAAAATTTTGGAATCTGTTGACATAAGTATATATTTTGCACATTAAATAATTATCAGTTTTTGAAATTGCTTGAGAAGATGGCTTTAAACACGATTGAGGCAAAATAATATAAGCAATTATGACAAAACCAGAATTTTGAGTAAAACCAGAATATTTAAAAAAATTTCCACTCTTTAAAAACATCCAGAAATAAAATTCAGTCTTACTTTGTTCAAGTTCTTATGTTACTTTTTAAGAACTCTTTGAAAAACATCTCTAAAGGAGCACATCTCTACAGAACTGTAAATATCCTGATATACAATTATTTCCTCATCAATTATATGACAGCAGTCAATCACTATATAGCAATTATAAAAAATATTGATCAATTTTACTGTTTACTAAAATTTAGTACTTAATTTTAGCCTATATTAATTTCATACTGGATGTAATCAATATTTTGTTACTAATGTTTTGTCAGAAGATCACTGGTTCTACTGGATTTCAATTCTGACTGGTCTATATTTTCTAAAAGCACCTCTAATCCAATTCTAAGGAGAGCTCCAAGCAAAAATCAAACTAGCTCTCAGTAACACTACTGTCAAGAAATACTGACTAGAACAGGAAAAATCTACTAAGATAATGAAAATAAATACAATATTGAGATTTTGCTTGTTTCTTCCTTGCATTTCAGGACACAATTCACAAATGTGCTCCTTAAACATAATTTGTTTAGAAGTTTACTTTTCTATTTACAACAATTGCATCCTTGAAAAGGACTATTTACATGGAAAAAGTGAGTAGCTAGATAGTAATAAGAATCCAGAAGTTTCCATATAAATTGAAGAACAGTAAGTTCCTATAGTTCTAGATGAGAACACCAAAATACCTGGATTTGCTTTCTGTTTGTGAATTTAATTCAGTCCTTTAACTCAGCAACATTGGCCAGGTAAGAAAAATGAGATTATCCCACTATTTCAGACTGACCCAGAGATGAAATTTCAGAATGAAGATCCTTTACAGAAGGATCTATGCTTCATCAGCCTTTTCATTGCTTGGTGGTTCAGAGCAGAGACAATAAGGTGGAAGAGAGACATGGCAGCTTGCATCACCTCAGGTTTCATAAAGCTTAACCATGTGGGCAGAAGTCACACCATGGACAACTTCCATGAGCCCAGGATATTGAGCAGTACTAACCAACAAGAAATAAACAGAGCTCTGTAGCCATTCCTAAGGAGCTCTTATGGGTTTCTCTGTGGAAGTTGTGAATATTAATATATTACCTTGGAAAAAAAAACCTGGACCGAGAAACATGGCTCACACGTAAAAGTGCTTACTAAAGCAATTTCAAATATAAGAGAAGGTTCTGCCTTTGGTGATGTAATAGATCCTGAAATTAAAAGTGCAAAAGGCTCAGAACAAAAAGCAAAAAAAGACACTTCTTTAAAACAATCTTACACAATTAAAGAGGAGAGAAAAGCAGTACAATTAAGATTTGTAGCAAAGAAGATTTATGGAACTAAGTAAATCCCAAATTTGCTCTGGGTTTGGAAGTGCTTATTTAATCTCAATGAAAGCAATATTTAAGAGATGACTTGCAATGGATCTTTATGTCAGAAAGTTCTCACCCATGTAGTAGTCACAGACCTCTGTGTAGAGTAATTTAGTGTATGTTTCAGATTAACAGTAGTAGTCAGTAGGCAACATCAGGATACAGTTCTATTGTCAAAGGCTGGGCACAATTTTCAAGTGTGTTTCTGTACTGGTGACATCTGGAACCATGTTTAAGAACACCTGCCTGAATATTTACAGTAGTTACAGCAGAAGTGTCTAAAGGATGATGCTATCATCAAACAACTAGTTAAACCACCTCAGTGAAATCTTGTCACCTTCAGAAATGTTCATTTAAATATATTTATGCTAGAAACAACAAGTGAAACAGCAAAATTAACATTGTGTGGTTCCTAAAACATATAGAACACTTACCTGCTACTCTTTCATCTGTTTCTCTATTGCCATCATCAGAGTATCTTGCAAAATCTAAAGAATCGAGAGTACTGATACTTCCAGCACGATCTTAAGGGGTAGAAAAAAAAAAAAAAAAATCAGAAAGAATCCTGAAGAGCTGCCTGTCTTTTATAGAGAAAGTCAAAACAGCATCTCATTTCAGAAACTATAAAAAGGAGGCTACATCTTCTGCAAGACTCAAATTTTATTGCATTTTCTGAAGGTCTTTAAGTAAAGAGTGCATCAGTAAAATTGAATCAAAAATGCAGCACTACAGAAGTTCACTGAACAGACTGTAAGAGATTTTGGCTCCCCGAAAAGATTGCATTTCTAGTCTGTCCACAGCAGATGAGGAGCAGTGCATTGTAGCACTTCCCCTTTTCCACCAGGGCAGGGACTTTGGCTTGGATACACAGGTGAGAAGGTAAAAGAAACCAAACTCTTGTGTGACAAGTTTCAGGCAGTTCTCATTTAAGAGAAACCTGTAACTGCCTCAAACACATTTTTAGTATTTTAAGGCATGTCAAAGTGACCAAATACTTTTTTACATTTCTCCTTTTCTAGCTTTTAACTTCAGTACATACCCACTTAATTAGCGTCTTTTAAGAACACAGTATCTGACAAAAGCAAAGGAAGCACAGTTCATGCTACTGCAGGTATAATATTCACACTACAATTAAATTTTTAATTTAAAAAGAAAAGAAAATAAAGAAACTCAGCATTAGGCTTGGATCTGATCTTGACATTTCTCCTTTCATGGGGATGGCAAAGAAAAAACCATCAACTAAAATGCAATTTCGGTAAGTCTCTTGAAGCAGATATTCACCTTTTTATTATAAAAGTGCACAAATTACTTGGTAACAGAACTCAAATTGAACAGGTTCCTTGTACAATTGAACATGCAGAAATTATATTAAGTACTTTAGTATCTTTCCTCTTCTTTTGAAATTAATTTCTATGTAGCACTTCAGAAATAATTTTAATTATATTAGAACTGTTGTCATATTAACAAAGAAGAATCTCCACAGAGCTGTCAAAAAACCTCTTATCTGTCAGTGGAAATAGAAGCAATTTCATCACTTGTCAGTCAAACTCTGTCATGACTAACATCATTAAGTATTTAACCTCTCCTCTCATTCTGCATTATGTAAAAAAAGAAAAACAAGCCAAAAAAGAATTCTATTAACGACTTCCTTTGTATATTTGTGCCTAAGTCGTACTGTAAGGTCTTGTGACCGCCTCTCTACATATAGACCAGCACTGCACTTAAACAAGAACACCTGAATTAGGACTGATTAAAGCATTTACACTTAAAAGATACAGAGATACTGAAGTTACCAACTCTAGCTGAGTCCCACAACATCAGGACTTGCCTGAAAACCTTGTCTGTTCCACAAAGTATATGACAGTAAACGGTTTGTATCTACCAAAGGGTTTTTCTTCCTGTTACAATGCTCTCTTATCCAAACAATGAAACTGGCTGTTGCTCCTCAGTGAGTCTCTACTCAGCCATTGGTTTTAAACATCATTGCTCATATGCAGGTTCTAATCTTATCCTCCGCAATATTTTCAGACATTGGTCTGATTTAGTAATTCTCTGTAGGCTGTTCTACACAGCTTAGCAACACAGTAGAAACTCCTCTTTTTATGGCATCTTTGGAAAATGGACTGTTGTGAAAATAAACCAGTGGGAAACACATTTGAAGAGATTAAGTTCAAAGGTAAACACTAATTCATGCACAGTCTGAGAGTCTTTAGAATTGACTTTTCAAAACACACAGCACCCTGATGAGTAGATACTGCTCCAACTTATTTCACTGGGAGCTACAAGATCATTTTTTGAAATCAAATTCAAGACAACATTCAAGTGGAGATCTCAATGAAAAGCTCATGTTGAAGAGGAGTAACCAAGTCTCACATACAGCATTGCTATGGGAAATGCAGAGATAAAACTGTTCCCTGCTGCAGCCTTAACATGTTAACAGATCAATTTCTAATTGATCAGAAGCAGCATAACATCAGAGAAACGATCAAATTTTCAACTTAAGTCAACCACATCACAATCACTGAAGCATCTAAAGCCATAAGGAATAGAATCTTTTCTTTATATGACTAGTGGCGCATTTCAGAAGCCAAGACTTTCCTCTGAAAACTGATAACACAAACCTAGGTCTAAACCAAAAACTTATTTACCAAAGCCAAAAACTTCTTGAAAAAAACCCAAACCACCAAAACCCAGATGCCTATAAAGAAGCAGGGGGTAATCACAATCTTTGTCAGAATTTAGACAACAGAAGCTGTTTAAGATCATACCAGCAGCTATGAATCTGACAACTCACAATATCAATCAGTTCTGCAACCTTAACCGTCCTACAGGAACAAGCAACACCAAGGGAGTTTAACCATTTCAACCCCCAGAAACTGCCTTATGCACCAGCCCTGCATGCACAGCAGCAACTTACAGGGCTGAAACTTGTACATTCACCATTTAAACTTTGCTTTACCATTACAGTGTTCATAATAAAAACAAACATATGGCCTCCCTTTCATACAGGCCAACACTGTGAGGATCTGCCAGTACTGCTGACTGGAGAAGCCCAACCCAAGCTGTGTCACTGCCAGCAGGGCTGTGGCACACGGGCATGGCGGGGCGGGCGCTGCTGAACAGTGCCCACAGTGAAGGGCAGCAGGGCTGTGCCATCGCCTCCCGTGCCCAAATGTCACCCTGGGGAACTGTGCCTGTGGCCTCACTACTCACCACCGCCTCTGTAGGCAGCCATCAGCAGAGGGTTAACTCCTAAAACCAATGCCAACGTCTAGAAAATCATGGAATAACATCTTATAACCTTATATTTCACTCTTCCACGAAGGATGTACCTGGGTGTAAAAGGCACCTCCCTGCTGGCAGCACAACAGTCTCGTTTGTTAGGAAAATGGGCAGGGCTGTTTTAAGGAAAGGAATCAAAGGGAAGGGCTGTGTCAGTCACACAGCTCACCTGAGGAATGTGAAACATCATCATTTATCTGAAGTACAAATAGTTGTACTCCAGGACACTGAGTGGAAGCATTTCAACCACAGCATTTAGGAAAGACAATTTTTTGAACAGAAAGGGGAAAAAGAAAAAAAAAATTAGAAGAAAAACATATATTCAAATTTTTAAAATAAAATTAAAAATTTTAGTCCCAGGTGATTTGGCAAAGAATATCAAAGCAACTTCTTGTGGAGAAACCACTGAAAAGGAGAGGTACACTTTGGCTGAAATCTGCTTCTTTCCCAGAAAGAAACTCAATCTGCCACAGCAGCGGGAACCCATTTTGCTGTCTTGGTATGTGCATTTTTATCTCCTGTGCACGGAATTCGGCTTCTTTCTCTGAATTAAAACACTTCATAATTAGCAATTCCTTTTTGCTAAAAGCTTTTCTAGTGAATACTGGAAAAATAATTGCCATCAGCTTCATGTTTCAGAAACGGTAAAAGCAAAGTAGCAAGAACAATTTTGACAAGCGGGTATAAACAACTGCAGAACACGGATCACCTCAATATGGAACAAGAGAGTGTCACAGTGCATAGAGAAGCAGTGAAATAGGCTCAGGGTTTTCATAATTCATACTAGAGAATTGCCAGGAGACATATCGGGATAATAAAGGAAAGCCTGTGCATAGTTCTTGTCTCTTACTTTTATCACTGGAAAAGGATGAGCAAAATCAGAATGCCAAGATTCATATACTCAAAGATAAGAAGATTTTTTTATCCATTTGTTTAAAAATACAATGTGTTTAATTTAATTTGTGAAGTTAAAAATTGGGTTCAATATCACATTTTCCTTATTAACTTATACTGTCTTTAAAAATATTGCTTCATTCCAGAGAAAAGGAATTTTAATTCTTTTCTTATTCCCAGAACTGGCACCAGATGACATGCAGATTTCTCCTGACAGCTTGTGTTCCCATGGCATATATTCAGCTCCCCCTGAAAGTTGAGCATAACTACCAAAGTAGGAAAATGTAAGGAAGTCTCAAAGTGATACAACCTCCTCCACCAACACACATAATATGAAAAAGGTTATGTTTCACTCACTCTGATGATAAAAAGAGATTATTTTTACCAGTTTACCTAAAAGACACCAAGAAGGATCATATCAGCCATATTTTCATGTTAGCCATATTGTCATAGTACGTGCATTAAGCAGAAGTAAGTTGCAGTCTTCTGCAAAATCTCATTGAATAATCTTTACACGTGCATGACACTGTAAATCAGCTAAAAGCAGAGACAAATTAAGTGGCATTACTTATTGATAAGAAGGCTCAAGAAAAAAATATTTTAAAAATTAATGTTTTAGAAGCTATTTGAATTTACTTTGCAAACATCCAAATAGATTTTAAAAATTACTAGTTGATAAAGCAGCCCAGTTGCCCCATTTCCTCTAAGATCACAGGAAACCATATCATCATGGACTAACAGTTAATCAAAGGAACATATGGAGACCCAGAAATCCACAATTCTTCCTTGAAATTCAAAGAGAAGAAATGATACTATGCTGGTACATGACAGAGTCACTTCACTAACTAAATGTTCACTTGTACTGAAAAATATTTGTAACCCTGAAATGAGACTATTGCCTTATTTTAAACTGCTGAGTGAAGCAGCTGGCTAACCACATTTTACACTGATAGGAGAAATAACTGGCTACTGAAGTTGGGTTTTGATTAGCATACAAATGGAACTACAAGTGAATCCTTCCCAGTCAGGATCAGAGCAGCTTCCCACTGGATATTGCACATACTAGGACAATACATTTCCCAGTTTAAGCCAGGCTTTACATGAATTATGTGGTTATATGGAGGAGGGAACAGCTGTAGGCAGAAAGCTCACACAGATCACAGGGAGATACAATCTTTTCAGGTTTGTTTGAGATAGTAAAGGTCTGGATAATAACTTATACCTAATAATGCTATTTCAGGGCCATCAGGTGGACTCCAATATCCACCCTCACACATCACCATTAAGAGAAGAAAAAACCCATGACTTTGCATTAAAAAACCACCAAAAAACAAGCAAAAGAGCACTCTTTGAATACATTCTACCCAATTACTTAATACAATTTTATTTGTCATTTACTGTAGCATTATCAAAGAGGAACACACAACATGCCACAGGCTTGGAAAAAACTGTTAAAAACATTGTTCATGCTATTGGAGACTACAAAGGTTTATATTAAGAATTCTGAATATTCATCCAAGCACAGATCTGCTTCCAGAAGCACAGAATTTTTATTTCATTTAGTCTTTCTTTTTTTCTTTTACTTTAGACAAAGTTAAAATGTTTTAACATCAGTGTTAGAATTATTCTAAAAGCAACTTAATCCAGCAGTAGTAATTTTATTTGATAATAATACACTCTCTTCACTAAATTAAATTTTCACTACATAGGATTTCACTAGGGACAAACATTAAACAAGGCCTGCCAGTTCGGTGTCAGGTACATCCCCACTTAGAAGCCATCTCAGGTTAATGCCTTCTAGCTTATCCTGAATAAAACCAGACGTTGAAAGTTACATAAGTGAATGACTGAGGCTATCAAAAATTATTCTTTACCATCATCATTTTTATGGCTACTTCTAGATAAGAAAAAACCCAATACGACTCCAGAACATAATTCTCTGCAGCCACAGAAATAAGTTGCACTTCATTCTTGAACTGGGCACTGAAAATTTGTTCTGTAGAACAAAATTATTAAAATAGGGAATTGCAAAGGTTTGAATTTATTACGAATTAAAAACCAAAACAAATAGAATAATTCGACCAACAAATATGCTACACTTAACACACAGCAGTAAATCATACAAAGAAAGCTGCTGGGGATTTTAAATGTCAGACAAGCATGCAATTACAGCTGTATGTGGAAAAAAACCCCAACTTACTCTAAGATACTCTTTCAGATCTCTGGAAAGTGAGAAGCTATAAAAGCCCCCAATGTTTTTTGACCAACAAGCCACGGATTATTACTAAGAGAAGCTTAAAATAACCATATAGTGCCGTGAAACTTTAGAAAACACACAAGTTTTTCCTGATGAGCTGTGCTATTCCTATGAGTTAAGCTGTCCCTTCTCCCAATATACACATAAACCCCTTCTTGCATGGAGGAAATCTCTGATGGAAAACTCTCCATCCAAAAGAAAATTATGTCATGAAGAGATCAAAGCCAAAACTTTAAGGCGTCTGCAAATCAAAGGTTGGAAAAAAAATTCGTAGACACCTGCAAAGGACAACAGTACCCATATTTAATAGGGTATAGTAGTTAATCTTTACTTTCAGGACACCCAACCTAATTTTTAAATGCAAAGACACAGGCAAACTAGCAAGTACTCTGGTAACAGAGCCAAACTGAGAAGCTTCTATCAAAATTACTCAGGTCTGACACTCCCTTCCTTCTCTGTGCTACAGATACAATAAAAACTATTGAAATTCAGACCTAAGGAAATGCAGATGTATAAATACACATTTTAGGTCTATTTTTGCTGGCAGTAAAAAAGTCTGCAAGTGAGGTATTTTATCTACCTTAAAAATTCCAGACCTAGAGTAAACTAGCCAGTAGGGTCATGCAGCAGATGGCCTGCTCTTTTCTAGAGCTACTGGTCTGAAACAACATGTCCTTGAATAACTTGTATTTTCAGCTATCCTGCACAGTATCACAGGCACAAAACAGCAAAAGCCAAGGAAACAGGGGATGGAGGTTAGTTGGGAAAAAAAACAGATTTCCTCTTGTGTTTCTGTGTACATGCTTAAGCCCTGTATTAGTACTGAACCACACATATGCATATAAGAATAAACCAAACTGCAAGAAAGAGGGAGAGCATGTGTAATAGATGATGTGGGATAATGTGAAAACCAAGAGTTTTAATCAAGTCCTTTCTACATTAAATCAAACAATCAGACATAATTAACTCTTTAATAAGTGATCATCATTCACAGTTTGTATTTGTGACTACCTTATATAGCAACTGAAACAGATCTATCAGGCAATTAAACTACTTAATTCTCCATAAATAAAACTGCAAATTTATTTTAACCATGCCACATTTCATAAGACATCTCTGGAGCAATATTACTTTGAAAAGTATTAAAAGTCTGCTGCATTTAAAATTTCTGCTATGTTTCAACTTGTTCCAAGCTTCCTGATGCTGGATCTTTCAGCAAAGTAAACCTGATCCACTGCAGCAGACATGTGATCTAGCACACAACCTTTACAGTAGAAACAGACTTACATAATGATTTTTAAAACCAACTTGAACTTGTAGAGTAAATTTTACCAGCTCAACATATTCCACATTGCTATGGTAACTTGGGGATGGAACAAAAAGCTTTAAATTAATTCAGGTACTAAACTGTAAGCACCTGACCTACCAACCCTGCTTTGCAACTCAAGTGCCTCTTAGTTGGTATGTTCTGAAAAGAAGACTTCAGACCCCCATCAAATGAAAAGAAAACTTAGTTACATGAAGCTACTAGAATTAAATTAACTTCCAAGCTGTCAGAACAACCTGTTTACCAGTTACCTAGAACAGACATTCAGTACTAGTCCATGATGGGCAATCCAAACCAGACTGAAAACAGATGATCCATACACTTACCTACTTCATATTAATAGTAAGTTATAAAAATTCATAGGAAGCATATGAGGGTAAACCCCTAAAGCTGCCTAGAGAAAACTAACCTATGCTTGCTGGCCAAGAACAGGAAAAAACCCAAACCAACAAAATCCCACCAACCAACCAACAACAACAAAAACCCCAACCCCCAGGTAAGTAAAACAAATATGTACTACTCTCACTCCCATGACAGACACACTGCAGAAGCTCATCAGAAAGATGAAATTACAAGTAGAAAATAGATAAGATTGTGCACCCTAGCACAGAAATAGCACTCTCACAGAACTGGGTTATGATAGAGATGCACCTGGGCTGATCTCCTGGAGAGACAGATACACCAAAACCAGGCTGCTTCTGGAGAGAGGCTCACTGCACAGACACTCTCAGGCAGCATCCAAATTAGTTGAGTTTGAAAGAATTAAGCCAGCCTTGCACGAAGCCATTTGGATGCTGCTGCAGTGAACACTGAGGTCCAAAGGGGTGTGACCTCAGGAAAAGCATCAAACCCAGCCTGAGCCCCTACAGACGTGCAAGGAGTAGCTCAAGCTGCAGCTCTTGAACGAGCAGACCTTCCCAAAACAGAACAGCTAAGGGCAAAGCATGGCACAGAGGTACTTCTTCCAGCTCATGACCCCAGCTGGCTTTAGCAGAAATCAGAAAGCATCACCAGCATCAAATTAACTCCATATGCTTGATGCTGCAGGACTGCATTGTCCAAAATCAACTTGCACCACAAGGATTTTTCCATTTGTCGCAGTAAACCAGCTTTCTGTTAAACACTAACATCAGGCAAAATTGTATCAATTTAGTCCTTAAATGGTTGCCCTTGCTGAAGGACTACTTAAAGTGTATGGATAGTATCTATCTTTATTCTCAAGCACTGTATTGCCTCAGGTTTTTCGTATTTAAATTTCATTAAGTTCTCATTTGCCCACTTTCCACATTTATCTTACAATAATAGTAAACTTTCCAGTTAAAACTTAACTAATGTCCATGTGGTTTTCTAGAGAATTAACAAAAAATAACTAGCAAATGGAGACCAAAGCATTTCTCCTATAAGAAAAGGCTGAGAGAGATGAAGCTGTTCCACCTGGAGAGAGAAGGCTCAGGGGGAGTCTCACGATGTTTATAAATAACTGAAGGGAGGGCGCCAAGGGGACAGAGCTGGGCTCTTCTCAGTGCTGACCTGTGACAGACCACGGACAGTGGGTGCAAACTGAAACACAGGAGGCTCCTTTGGAGGAACTTCAGGAAACACTCCTGCTGTAAGGGTGACCAAGCACTGGCACAGATTACCCAGAGGGGTGATGGAGTCTCTATCCCTGGAGATACTTAAAAGGCCACCTGGTCATGATCCTGGGAAACCAGCTGTAGGCCACAATAGTTCTGCTTGAGCAGGAGGTGAGACCAGATGATCACCAGAGGTCCTTTACCACCTCGGCCATGCTGTGATTATTTTTGCCATGGTTCCTCTTACTCCAAAAGTTTTTTCACATGACAAAACAGCTCATACCTTTCTCTCTCCTCTAACATCAAAGATGAAAAAGTACTTGTTATATAAATACGAAATTCTTATTCTGTGACTTTTTACGTAACAGTATTTCCTTCAATTCAACAACAAAGTAACCAGCTGCATCACTACCATGCAGAGTTATATTGCAGGAAGGGAGGAAGAAAATTGCCTCTACCCTACAGTGCACTGAAAGAAAGAGTTGACTATTTCCCAAAAGCTTTTTCAACTTGGTCTGTCTTAAAAAAAAAAAAAAAAAAAAAAAAAAAAAAAAAGTTACAGTTTTTTAACTATTTGTCCAACACACTCAATATATTTTGTGGCATGTCTCAGGCATTCATATAATAAATAAATAAGGCCTACAACCTTTACTGAATTACTCAATGTTTTAGCCTGTGCTAGAGGAGATTTCAACTCAGTTCCTCAAACCTGCAACTTTACAACACTCTAGAAAACCAAATAGAAGTAATGCTTTGAAGACAGAAGTTGTCAGTTTGAAGGCAGCAGTATAAGGTTTCAGGACATACCTTTTCATTAAAAAAAAGACTTCTCATGCTGTATTTTAGAAAGCTCCATAGATATAAGTCACCTAACACAGATTTTGTAAGAAATCTTAGCTTAGTTAGGAAGTGTAAGAACACCCTGAAAAAGATTTTTTTCCCATATTTTCATTAATCCTGTGTTTACAGAACATAGAAGTCCAGTATTTACAAATTTTCAGTTGGCAGAGATGGACTGACACAGATCAGCTTTCAACATGGCTGATATCAATATCTACTTGATAGTAACTTGCTCACAAATACTAGACAAACCTTTTTTATCAGGTAGTGAAACTAGTGTAAAATTTTCAGCAAGCATTCTCTCAGCTGGACAGTGTTTATGAGTCACATCTTCAGTTTAAAAAAAGGTAATTCTCAGAGGGAAGAAAAGCTACAGGAAATTTGATATAACTTACACAGAATTGAAATTACATATGGGAGAACTTAGAAAAGTTGCCAGTGGTTGGTTCTGAAATGCAAAGCTCTAGCTCAATATTCTAATTTTCTTCTTTCCACCTACCCAAAACCGAAAAAGCAATCTCTTCTTTCCCTAACAGCAAAACCATGATAAGGATGGTGTGCCGCTTCAGCACAAATCCAGCTTGTTTTGCCAAAGCTTTCAGCCACAGGATGGTTAAAATCGCACATAACTGAACTAGCTACAGTGCCTGTATAGAGAGGTTCATTTATGCTTTCCCCAACATCAAAAAGTAACAGGAACTCTGGCACAGGAACAGAGGAAAAGTCAGGACAAATGCAATTAAATTCCCCATCTCATCTTAGCTCTGAGGATCCTAAAAGAACCACAACATGCACTAAGTTACAACAGGGGAAAATGCAAGTAGTTATCACAGTCAGTCACTACTCAGTGGATAACTTGATATCCACCTGCCTGGTAATAGAGGCTTCTACTCCTCCTGTGTCCATAACTGTCATGCTTATCATGCTACTTCTTATCTTGTTACTTTGTGTAGAGACTTATGGGGACTAACCTGTTTCCTGAACAATCCACCATTACATCCCAAATCAGCCCAACACAGACATCAGCCAAAGCTTAGACTCATCCATCAGGAACAGCTTCCAGCAGACCCGGTTTTAGTCATTTGACAAGTCCAACAGTTGCAAAAGCCTTAACATAAGCAGCTTGTAAGCTACGAAGTGCATGTTACTGAAAACCTGTCAGAAACAGCAGTGTCAGTAAAATGGAGTGCATTTAAAGCAGTCACAACAGCAAAAGTTCACCTGGGTTCTCTATCAGTAAGGCCAACATCAGAGCACTACCAAGCCTCTCAGGTCTCCTCCAGGCATCACTCTTTTCTGGTAAGTTTGAAGCAAACTCTGCCTCCTTTGCTTTCAGCATTACATACAAACCTCAACTCTTCCAAATGTTTTCTGTATTTCATTTAAAGTGACAACAATCAGCCTTTCCCATCTGTTGATTACCAGCAGCTTTTATTACCTAATTATCTGCACCTTTCCATCCCATCCTTTCTCAGGGGAGCACATATTCCAAATCAGGTAGTAAAACCACTCTCACTCACAAGTTGCCAACCTGCAGTTCCCGTTATCTGCAGATACAGCCAACAGGACTAGGTATTTTTGCTTGCTTTCATAAAGTAACAAGCCAAAGACTTGAGCTGACAACACCAAAACACCTAGCAAGTAGTCATTAGAATAAGTTATTTGACACCTTCTCAATTTCCTGTCTTATTTAGACTGCTATTTAAGCTGAGGTATGAACTGTCTGAAAGTAGCCCCTGTTTTGCTATACTTACACTCAGAACAAAAATCTTTTGAAACACCAGTCATGGCAAAGCCCCACACAAAATTACAATATTTGTGATTCAGGATTGAGAAGAGCTGTTACCAAGACACCCCCCTCTCACAAAGGTAGAATGTGTATACTCTTTCCACTTGACTTTTTCCAGTAGGATCCATCTGAATTTCAAAAGCTACAAACAAAAGGGGCAATGCATTACAATACTCCACACCAGCCCCCTCAAAAAAGCCCCAAAGGAAAATCAAACACCCAAACCACAAACAAAGCCAGGAGCTTACCATAAAGAAACAGCAATACTTTCTATCTTTGTGCTCATGGATTAGTTTAATATAACTGGAATCAAATCCCCAGAAAGTTATAAACAATGTTATTATGGCAATAACTAGAAAAAAATTAACTCCTGAAAACCACAAATGTAACCTAAGTGCTCAAACCCCTTATGACTTCCATTAAAGCTATTTCAAATTTGGGGAATGTTGTGCTTTAGTAGCAATAAAGAAAAAAACAAATGGCAAATTTTAAGACTAACACTAGTCCTACCAGTATAAGCTTCATTCCTTCAGGAAAGGGTATTCATCAAATACAGCCACCAAAGTGCATCATATCAATCACATTAAAAAGACCCACTATGCACAAGCTTGAATTCTGGTCATGTATATAACAAACACATTTGTGGTCCAGGAACACAGATGAGACATTTGAGCCACAGTTTTATTTCTAAATTTTGAATGTCTCAACTTGGACTGTACCTTCTTATGCAAAAACGATAGGGAAAAAAATTTGTATTTAATGTGTAGGTCCTGACTAAAGCCTTGCAAAAGACCTGGAATACAGTAAGAAGGAGGGGCTTCCAAACCATACTGCTCACATCAGTAGCATTAGAAAAGTGGCACCAAAATGCTTTAGCAGACATAGAAGTTACTACTACTAAAACCAATGGAAGAAGCTCTCTGAAATTTGGGAACATTTAGCTGAGACACAGGACATGAAGGATGACTGCACACAGGTGCTGGGCACCTAAAGGAATAGTGTTACCACCTCCACAGCACAAATTTACTTCAAACTAGAAAAGCAAAGTTGCTAGACAAGATATATTTCCACATTTTTCATTACGATATATCTTAATCTCAGTTTGCAGATGTGGTGTTGTTGCTGCTGGAAAAAGGAAGGGTGTTTCTGCGAAGAAGTAAGAAATCCCAGTCATCTGACTGTCATTTGCTGTTGCAACCAAGCTCTCTGAAGCATGTTCAAAGACAAAACAGCTTCTAAGTCACTCACTGACCACATGATACTGGTTGTTTAAATCCAAAGACACTTCAGCAAAATCTTTTAGTAACAATCCTTGAAGACAAAGAGGAGAAATAGAACCACACCAAAATAAATTCCAGCACGCACTCAAGAGTTTAGACTGGCACTTCTGAGAGTCCTTTTAGGCAATGAACACTTGTACTGAAACTCTCCCATTCTGTACAGCACGTAAAGTACGAATGCTTTCTATTGCTCAGTGGAAATCCTCAGGCAGCATTCCAAACATACTTCACATTCAATAAGAATTGCCAGTCATACTACTTCTGCATCCACTCCAATTATGAAAAATCTCAGAATAGAGCCAGAGAAATCAATCTAACTTGGGGACTGGGAGGAGCAGGTACAAAGCTAGTTGCACTGAGAATAAATTTGGACTTCAGAAATCAAGAGAAATATTTTTTTAATGATGTTATGAAATGTTTTTTCACTGAAGCATAAAATTCACATGACCTTGAAATGGCAATCATGCCAATCTGCACTACTTTCTACATCAATAGTTTCTATTAAGAAAACTATTAGTTTATCCTCAAATACCTTTGGGCACATTAAAGCAAGAGAAGGTACATGCACAACTCTCTTACAAAGGCAATTACAACAAACTGGATCTGTCAATGGAACTGGACATTTTGACTAACTTGGGAAACTGTTGAGACTTAATTCTTGGATCTAAACTATACCTCAATCACCCACCTAAATGAAGTAATAGCAGATGCTTAGGAAAAAAGTGAGGGAACTCTTCCAAAGACCATGATTTTCAGCCCATCAGAGTCTTCTGCAATCTACTCTTTGGTATTTGGAAAATGACACAACTACGGAGGCATGAGACTATCAGACCTTGTTCAACCAGAATCAGTCTGAACAGCACTGTCACAATTGCTAACTCAATGCTAGACTCGACTGCAAGGAAGTCTGATGCCACGAAGTTAAAAAAGCTACTTGAGCTACATAAAAATATTTTTTCATTGTTCTGCATCTGTCACCCTTCAATGTCACTTAACGTGAAGTGCCTTTTGAATTACTGTTGAGACAAAAAAACCCTTTGAAATACACTCCCTAACCTATTGTAGATATCAGAGTTCAAGACACACCTTTAGCATAAGTTCTACCATGATATTTAATTTTAGTGCTTCAGTATTATCAAACTTGTCCAAACTAAGTGTTAGTCCCCCCTTCTCTCTCCCCTCCCTCCTTTTTAATAGGGACAGCCCACACACACCTATCAATTACCAGGTCAGCAAAATAATTATGAATAATTATCACATAAGTGTACATTGGTCTAAGACTGCAAGAGGTCTTGGTTTTTTTACATGCTACACAGGCTGCTGCTTTTCCAATTCTGGAGTATGCGCAGTATCAGTAACTGGAAACAACATATTATGTTAACAAAGAAAAGAGAATATTTAATCAAACAGATTGACTGGAATCCCCAAGGAAGCAGCTTGGGGATGAAACAGAAATTTATATCAGTTCAAAGCCCTGAAGCACAAGTTTTTCCAACATACATTAATCGTATTATGAAGAAGACCACACTGAAGCTCTCTTAGACAAAGAGAAGTATGAAATTCTAATTATCCATAAACAAGACGAGCAGAACATAAACAACACAGCAGGAATTTCTTAAAAAGCCATACATTTTTTAAAAGCTCTCGAAATGCACTAACAAATTGGAGTTTAGATGTCTCTACTATCCCAGCCATCCAGATGCTACCAGTTATTTCCAAACTTAATGTGCAACTTTGTGTCTTTGCAATATTAGAAACTCTTAAAAGAAACGAAAATATAGGACTATTCACAAAATGCCTTTAGGTATCTTAGTAAACACATAATTAAGTCTTTCACTTGTCTGCTACCCACAATTCCCTTCAATACCTTCCCACGAGTTCATTAAGTCCTCAAAAGTCAGGCTGGTCAGCTTCTCTTTCCCAAGCCCCTTCCACAGGCCGTCTCCTTTGTAGAACCCTACCTGTCTTGACGGCAACACTGACACAACACACAACGAATTTTATTCTAAGCCATGTGTGCTACTTTTAAAACTCAAAAGCTTTTCAGGCCAGGTATGTGACAACTGTCCCAACATCTGCACTCTTCTTGCTCCCTGAACTTATACCAGCTCAGTATATTTACCCTTCCCCATCTCCTTGGCCAGCCAAAGATTACAGACACTTGGTAAACACGGTAGCGTTAATTATAGGAAGCATTGTATTAGTTGTGCAAGACCTGTGAAACTCAGACCTATCTTTAGATGTACCAGCAGAAATAACACCCTGGCTCCTCATAGCCCATTCCTGACAGTTTTTAGACTCTAAATGTGGCACTCACGGCTCAACACCCCACTCCTTCTCCTAGCACTGTACGACTGATCTCTTGGCAATGAGCATTAAAGACAATGAGCATTAAAGACAATGCTGAAAATGACTTCTTCCACATTTGGCAAACACCCGTGACGTTCACAGGAATACCGAAGCTCGATCAAAAGACGCCTGTGGGACCGGGATCACACCGGTTCTGGCAGCCCAACTCCTCAGCCCCGGCTGCCCCGCTCCTACACCCCCCTCAGTCCCGCTCAGGTTAGAGACAGCAAGGAACGACTGGAACAAGGAGCGATGCCAAAGGCCTTTCCCGGCCGCCCAGAGAATACTGCGACCCATCCCCGCCCAGCTCCGCGCTCCCACCGGGGCCGCCTCCGCCCCCCGGAGCCCCCCAGCCCCGAGGCGGGGTCACTTACTGAGCTGCCCGGGCCCGGGCTCCCTGCCGCCGGCCCCTCCGAGCCCACTGCCGCTGCCCAGGCTGCCCAGGGCCCCGCCGGCGGGCGGCGTGCCGCTCTGCCGCTCGAAGTTGCCCGGGTTGGAGAAGAAATCGCGGAGCCGGGGCAGCTCCCGGCCGCTCTCCAGCAGCTCCGTGTGCAGCTCCAGCGCCGTCAGCAGGAACTGGTCCCGCAGCAGCTGCGCCGCGATCGCGTCCATCGGCACCCGCGGCGGCTCCGCGGCGGCATCGCCGGGCCCCGCCGCCCGCAGCCCCGGCAGCTCCTCGGGGCTCCCGGCCGCCGGCTCCGGCTGCTGCCGCGGGTACGCCGGCCCGCCCGGCTCGGTGCTGCTGCTGCTGCCGCCGCCGGGCCGAGGCTCCTCGGGCTCGTCCTCCTCCGAGTCGCTGAGGAAGGGGTTCACGCTGCCGCCCCCGCCCGCCGCCGCCGCCGCCGCCATCTTACAGCCCGCCGCGGCGCGACCGCTGCCGGGGCGATGCCGCCGCAAAACCTGCGCCGAGACGCCGCCGCAGACAGCCCTCCTGGCGGGGCCGGGGCCCGAGCCGCTGCCGGGCCCCTGCGCTGGTGATGATGATGTTGACGATGCTGCTGTCGCTGCGGGCGCTGCCGCCACCTGCGGCCACAGCGACTCCCGGCCGCCGCCTCCTCGGCGGCCTCCCACCCGCCCTGTGCCGCTTCCGGATCCCCGCTCTCGCGAGAGTTCCCGCGGCCAACCGCCAGCGGCGCCCCGGCCCGCGGCCCCGCCCCCTCCGGGCCTCGTGCCCGCCCCCCCGCGCAGGGCGGGGCCCGGGGGTGGGGGGAAGTGCGGATGGGCGTGGCCGCGCTAAGGGGCGGGGCTTCGGGGCGCGCCCGCCACTGGCAGAGGGCGTGGAAAAGGGGCGGGGCTTCCTGACGCCCCCGCGTGGGGCGGGGCTGGGGCGGGCGGAAGCGGAAGTGGCCGTGGGTGGCGGCGGGGAAGAGGAGTGAGTCCCGGCGCGTGGGCACCCAGCGCTTCCCGGGGGAGGGGGCGGCGGATCCCGAGGCTGCGGCCCCGGGAAGGGGGGTGGGCACGGGCCGCGCCTCCCTGCTTCCGCAAAGCTTGGTCCGCTCCGCAACCTCCACGGCGGCCACCCAGCCCCTGTAGCCTCACGGCGCTGCTGGGACGGGAGGGACGCGGGGCTCGGCTTGGCCTCAGAGCCCGGGCCGGGTTGCCGTGACTGGGCCAGGGGAGGGCTTCCCGGAGAAAGCAGTGCCCTAGGAGCGCCCCCGGGCACAGGGACATTGGACTGCCAAAGGACGTGGTGGAGTCACTGTCCCTGGAGGTGTTTAAGGAAAGACGGGACACTCGGTGCCGCGGTCTGGGTGACATGGGGGTGTTCGGTCATGGGTTGGACTCGATGTCATCATCTCAGAGGCGTTTTCCAACCAAGGTGGTTCTGGAACTCTCCCAGTGGGCGTATGAGCCATTTCCCGGCATCAGAAATTGCGGCAATTAGGGAGGGCACAGGCACAGGTGGATTGTAAGTAGGTGGCCTCTGGAACAAGGGTCAGGCAACTCAGGAGGACTACAGGGATCTTGTCAGGTTATGCTGAGAGAAAATTAGACCGGCCAAAACCCATCTAGAACTCAATCTGACCACTGCTGTAAAAGACAGCAAAATCTATTTCCAGGTACATCAGCAGCAAAAGGAGAGCTATGGAGAGTGTTTATCCTTTATGGGATGCATGGGGAAACAGTGGTAAAGGATGAGGAAAAAGCTGTGGTACAAAATGTCTTATTTCTCTCAAACTTGAATAACAAAGTCAGTTACCCTGATGATGTACAGCCCCTGAGCCAGATAAAGGTAACAGGGAGTAGAATGATACTCCCCTTGGGTCAGAGGGCTCTATGGAGGGATCTGGACAAGTTCCATCAGGCAGTGCCGCAGGCTGCAGGAAAAGTGTCTGGAAGCTGGCTCAGCAGGAAAGGAGCTGGGAGTGCTGGTTGCCAGTTGCCTGAAAATGAGCAAGCAGTGTGCTCAGGTGGCCAAGAAGGCCGAAGGCACTGTGACCTGTATCAGCAGCAGTGTGGCCAGCAGGAGCAGGGCAGGGATTGTCCCCCTGTACTTGGCACTGGTGAGGCTGCACCTCGAATCCTGTGTTCCAGTTCTGGGACCCTCACAGCAAGAAGGACATTGAGGGGCTGGAGTGTGTCCAGAGAAGGGCAACAGAGCTGGTGAGGGGTCTGGAGCACAAGTTCAGTGAGGAATGGCTGAGGGAGCTGAGTTGCTTAGCCTGGAGAAAAGGAAGTTTAGGGGAGACCTTTTTGTTCTCTACAACCACCTGAAAGGAGGCTGTATTGAGGTGAAGGTTGGCTTCTTCTCCCAGGTGACAAGTTATAAGAGGAAAAGAAATGACTTTGTGCTATTAAATTTTTTCCTAAGATACGTAAGATTGGATATTCGTAAAAATTTATTCACTGCAGGTAGTTAGGCATTGAAACAGGCTACTCAGGGAAGTGGTGGGATCACCATCCCTAGAAATATTCAAAAGACATGTGAATGTGCCACTTGAGGATGTGTTTTAGCAGTGGGCTTGGCAGTGCTGGGTTAACAGCTGGAGTCAATGACCTTTGAGGTCCTTTCCAACCTTAACAACTCTGTGAGTCCATGAAGTTGTGCGTCTGGAAGTGTGAAGTTACCACTTTTTAAAAGATGATGCAAAGTGGTTACTTTGTATGTTACCCGGCAAAAAACTTGAAGCTGGAGTAGAGCAGCAGGCGGTGTGTGCTGCTGAAGGGAGTTCAGCTCACTGGAAACTGTGCAAAACAGGGCCAGCACTGGTTTCTGTTTCATTTCTTTGAAAATGTTCTTGTGTTCCCACCAATGGAAGCTCTGTGTAAAGCTGATCCACTAGGATCTGTGTATTGGGGCTGAGCTCTTGGAAACAGAATAATGTGAATGTTTAGCAGTGACATGGAAATCTAAAACCACTCGAGTACTCACTCCAAACTCTTCTATTCACATGGTGCTGTGCTGTAAAAGACTCTGCTTTCCGGTTTGGAATTCGCATAACTTTTCAGTAAATTTTATACTCAATTTAGCCTCCTGTCCTATAATAAACTTTGGATTCTATTACTGCTGTATTGTTTTGCGTTGTCGGTACACAAAGAAGAGCCTCAGTGGCAGAGCGTGAACTGGTTGTCGCATAAAGTAAAACAGCAGCGTGCTAAAAATTATTAACAATTCCATTGGGGCCACAATGAAAATAGGGTGGAATGGGTGCTGCGGTGGAATTGAGAACCTTTAAAGAAACCTTGTGCTTTTTCCTGTCCTTTCTGTAGCGTCAGAGCGTGTTCGGGGTGTGTTTGTCGAGGGCCGGCTCTGGGGCTTTGCCGCCCCTGGGGAGGGGAGGAGGGAGGCGCTGCCGGGTCCTGCAGCGGCCCCTGGTGGCGGCGCGCGGGGTTGCAGCGCCCCTGGCGGGATCCGGCACTCCCGTCCGCTTCTCCCTCCAGAAACTCATTCCTGCCGCTTCCCTGACTTGGTTCACTCTGCTGCGTCGAAAATCAGTGTAAAAGTGTTCCGCTGCTTCAGTGCTTTGGAGGAGGTTTGTTTGGGTTTGTGAAACTAAATATTTACAGATGTCACTCAGTTGCTCCAAAATAATTTATGGATGGCTGGGAAAAAGCTAACTTTGCTGAAATGTGTGTTCCAGGATTGAAGAGCGTAGGTAGAAGAATGTGCTTGTGACAATACGCTTAAAACAGTTTCTTATGTGCCAAAGAGGTATTGTTTTGAGAAACCAGAGAAGAAAACCTGATAGTGTAGTGCCTCAGAGGATGTGTAAGGCAGAAAAAGCTGCATGAGTTCTGGAAATGGAGCATTATATAGTCTACTTGAGGCAGACAGCTGCAAGTTAATTATTCAGTAGTCATTCTGAGAGAGGCAGATTGTTCATCAAGCTGCTTTGTCTCTTACTGGAGTTGCTGTCTCCTTCTAACTTTAAAAGGATTTGAGTTGTGTGTCTGAAGAACAGCATATCTAAATACATCTCTAGAAGCTAAGAGTCCAAAATACATGGGCTTGTACAAAAAAAAAAATCAGAAGAGTTTTTTTTGGAAGAGGTGTTTTATTCAGTCTATGCGTGTTTTGTTTCACAAACTTTTAAATTTATGGTCCTTGAGATGAAAAATGAGTAGAGAAAAACCCCAGACTTTGCCTTTACTGTGTTGATTTAGGTAGGAGTGTTAAATCTTAAGCTAATGCCTGAGAATTTAATGAACTAAAACATATGAGCAGTTTCAGGTTCCCTCTGTTGTTTGGTGGGGTCATGGGTGTGTAAAGTTCATTTTTTCTGCACTACTCTAGTCCACCACCAGCCCTTCTCACAGCCAGGGAACACACAGGCTTTAAGGGGGTTTCTGTTTCAGCTTCAATAGACAAGGTTAATTTCATTCAAAGAAGTTAATTCTATTAGATACATACTGGGGTTTTATTCTGTGCTGAATACTTGGAAGTATATGAATTAATGTGTTCTAGTGGGTCCTACAAGGAAGTAGGGTAGTTTTTTTTTCATCTGATTGGGATCCCAATTAAGGCACTGGAAACAAAATAATAGAGAACTATCTGAAGCAAATCTGGTTTCTGCCTTAAAATAATGCTGATCTGTGAGTTCTACTAACTTAATTAAAAGTTTTCTTCTAAAACCAAGCTGCCTGAAAGAATCTTTGTCTATGTATGTTTGTTGAAGGCAACTTTTGCCTCCTTTAAAAATAAACTTGAAGGGAATTATGATTTTTGTTTGCTTTTAGACCTTAAAAATGAATTTTAATGCTTTGTTAACTCTAAGCTCTAAAATATTTTGATATTTTGCAGGAGCCAAATAATGCAAATGTTGAGACTCATAATGTTGGTAGCTTGTGCTTAAAGACCTCTGCCATGTCTCTGAAATTGTATCTGTCCATTCCAGTTTCAAGGGAATGTTTTTTAATGAGAACAGCCTGTATCAGTAGTTAATGGTTACTTGTGTCTTACAGTCAGATGCAGCTTTGTAGGAGAGGGGAATACAAGTGACCTCCCCCCTGTACCAGCTGTGTTCATTACTCAGTACAGCCTCGCCCCTGATGATTAACAGCTGTAGCCAATGAGGGTGAGTGTGATAAAAGAGGGAGTGAGCTGGTAAGGGGAGGAGTATCATGGAGGAGGAACCTTGAAGAGCATGAAGGAGAGAATCACTGCTTTGAGGTCAGTTGGGTCTGCAGTCAGAGCCTGTTGTTGGAACCTGCAGTCACAGTCTAGCCAGGTAAAAGTCTGCAGTCAGAGTCTGCAAACCAATACCTGCAGTCATAGTTTAGCAGAAAAGAACCAGCAGTCAGAGGCTGCAACGGAAACCCACAGCAGGAATTTGCTGCAATCAGAGTCAGTGACTAGTTGGAGTTAAGATGACTAAGCCATGAAGAGGAATAAAGCAGGACCCTTATTATGTTGCGTTTAACAAGAAGTCTGTTTCTTGGCTCATTTTTACCCTCTAATAAGAGAGCTGCTGTAGCATAGCTTTACCCAGAGAAACTTAATTTATGAAGGGTTTGTTAAATTGGGATTTTAAGTAAAGGTAGTACAGCAGTGTGAAGGGGCACTTGGAAATATTTTAAGTGTCACCAAAAATGTGATAATGGCCCATGAAATCAGATGAAGATCTGAATTAAATAACCCACCAAAATCCCTTTGAATTCAAGTTTGGCTGTGTTTTACTACCTTCATAACTGCTGTTTTGAAGTGTTACTGTAAATGGTGGGTATTTGGAAGCTTACCATCAGAAAAAAAATCAAACACACTAAGAGCCTAAGGAGTATTTTAGAAAACTGTTCAGGCTTTTTGATGTGTATATTCATGGTTTTGTGAGAATGACTATGCAAGAAAAAATTGCTGTTACAGTTGAGTGAGGAAATATAAATGGTGAATCAAAGATGTGACCTTTTCTGATACTGCAAACACTGGAATATTGCATTACTTGGGCCTTGTTCACCATAGTCTGGAAGATGGAGCATGTTATCTGGAAGATGGAGCACGTTACCTGGACTGTAGGCTGCCCAGAAAGGTATTGCAGAGGCTCTGACATGGGTGCCTCACCCTGCCTCACCGTGGTGAGGGACAGTGGAGATAGGGAAGGGAAGCTGCTTTGTGCTTTTGTTGTCCCCTTCATGTTATTTCTCTTCAGTTTAGGATTTGCACAGTTTTGGAAAGAAAAAGTAAATCCAGGTTTTTTCCTTCTATGGCTTGCTGACTACAACTAATGTGAGGTGCAGGCTTCAAAGAAGGAAGGAGTCTGAGGATGTGCTTTGAACATGCTAAATTAGGTATTTTGTTACGAGGAGATGGCATCCTGTCCTGCTACCAACACAGAGATTTGTGTTGGGAACTAAACTACAGCAAAGTCATCTTTATTCTTCTTGCTGCCTTTTTTTTTTTTTTCTTTTCTTTTTTTTTTTTTTTTTTTTTTTTTTTTTTTTTTTTTTTCTTCCCAGTTATTTTCAACTGAATTTCTTCTCTAGAATGCTTAACTATTCAGTTGTACCCCTGGCTGTGCCAGCCCAAGGAAGAAATTTGGCTTGAGAGTAAGTGGGCAGGAGCAGAGAACAGGACAGCTCTCTGCAGCTGTACTGGCTTGGTTTTTCTTGCAATATTTGTAACTGTGAAAGCCTCTTATTTGGCTTATTTGCTACCCCCATGGCAGCTGTTTTTGTATAAAATACCTGATAAAATGTATTTGCTTTGCAGGTCTCAAGTATTTTGGAAAACGTGCTTTTAGTTACAAGCAAGTTTCTATAGGTGGCAGGATACAAGTGAATAACTTATACATGGATCACCTCAAATATGTGAACTGGACAGTTGTTGCCCATTTGTGTTCTCCAGGTTTGTGGGTTTCTCCCTGGAAGTTTTTAGTTTGTCTTCTGAGCTCTTTTTTTTTCTCTACAGTGAATCTATTGCTGTTTATTTGCCAAAAGAGTTTGAGTGCTGGGGAGGTTTCATTTTAAATCAGCAGTTCCCCATATTGCAAAGAAGCAGAATACCGATTGTTTTCAGGAATAATTTTCTGTCTCCATTAGTTATTAGAGTGAGTCAGCAGCTGAAAAATAAAGGTGTCTTATACAAATGAAAAGTGGCTTGGCTTTGTAATAAAAAACAAATACAAGCTCGGAGGGCTTCAGCAGAAGGTGTTTGCAAGTTGATATATTGTAAATGCTAATGAATGTTAACTGCTTGGTTAGCCGAGGCTGATGAAGGAGCAGAGAGAACTTTGTTCTAAAGTGCATGCCAGTATTTCAGGCTGCAGTAAGTGATAAGTTCAGTGAGTTTTGAGTCCTGTGGGAGCTTAGGGAAATGTGTCTTTTGTGAACAACTTGCAAGTATGACTGCTGGTGGAGGAATTAAAGAGAAGGTGATTCCTTTGCATAAAGATCTCTTATGAAAGAAATTTATGCAAGATTTCTTGCACAAATACTGTGTATGCTTATATTACGACCTGGTTCCCTTTTAAAGGGTATAGCCCATCATTTTTAGCATTCTTCTACACTTTCCAACTTGCTTGTTGCAGTTTGAAAATCTGAGGGGTGGATTTTCCCGGGTTCTGGGTGTGCCGTGGTGCCGGGCGCGGTGCAGGACCCTGGAGAGCGCCGGGCTGTGCCATCCCTGGGCTGGGCTGGGCAGCTCCCGCTGGGATTGTCTCCTGCTCTGTGCTCACCTCAGGCCTTGCACGAGGTTTTGTTCTCGGTGGGGAAATTAGCTTGCCTCTATCTGTGGCAGCTTTGCCAGGTAAAGATAAATAAAATGGCAGGTAAAGATATATAAAATGTGGATTGTGCTAGCCGGTTGAGTAGTATTCAGCTACACATTATAGTCAGCTTGCTAGCATAACTAAGTAGTATTTTTGAACCCAAAAAGTTCTGAAGTCTTTAACCCCCTCCCCCCCCACCAAAAAACAAACAAACAAACCTAAAAAAAAAAACAAACAAAAAAGCACCCCAAAACACACACACACGCACAAAAAAACCCCCACCCCAAAACCAAAAAACAAACAAACACCCACAAAACCCCAAACCAACCTCCCCCCGCCAGCTTTTGGAAAGGTGCAAACTACAAATTGATTATTTGACTCCTTTATGCCTTTTTTGGAAGTATTACTATGTGCTTGGAAGGTTGTGGTCTCTTTTTTCCCCTTCAAACTGAAGCTGTTGGTAAATTTGCAGAGGTTTTTGTATAAGATTCAACAGATGTACTTGTTACTGTATGACATAATTCTTGCTTGTTTGTAATGGTTGCTCTCAATAAGCAAGTGTGACTTAATAGAAGAAAAACAACTTCTGCCAACTTTTAAAAACCTTCCTTATTCATACTAGCTTCTGTAAAACTTACATCAAGCACTGTTTGTTTCAGGTTTTTTTTTTTTTTTTTTTTTTTTTTTTTTTTTTTGTTAAAGGGTATTTTTTTCCTCTGTATGTATATATAATACATCTGCAAACTAGTCTTGCAAATGTGCAGCTGAAAGTTTTTTGTTTGTTTTTTTTTTTTTTTTTTTTTCCATCCTCATCCCTGTGTGTTCTACATTAATATTTGTTATAGGACGTTAAAGTATGATCTTTGGCCCTTTTGTTGTTAAAGGGCAGAACTGTCATGCTTGTATTGGTACTTCTGCTTTGTTGTGTAGTTTTATTGCAAATGGCTTTAAAAATACCTCAGGGGCCTTCAGCCTTGGTTTGTGAGGGAGGGCTCCAGTAAGACAGAAGACTGCTGTGGGAAGCTGTCTTCCATGTGCTTGTATTCTCTTAAGTGCCACTTGTCCCTTGACCCTGACCTGTGAAATCTGGGAGGATGTGTTTTATTAGACACTGTCAGGTTGATGTTCTTTCCCCAAAAGTGTCCCATAAAACTTTTAATATGAAGAATCTGTCTACAATATCTCTAAGCAGGTTAAGAAAAAAACAGTAACAGGAAAAAAACCCCAGCTTTTTTTGTTTGTTTTACTCAAGATTGCAGAAATGTGAGGGAATCTGCTACTTTTGGTGGTACAAAAAAGAATTTAAAAAATCATATTGAGATAAATATATATACACAGTATGAAGACTTGCTGGTAGAGTATTACTGAATGACTTAGAAATCAAGAAGTATGCAAGAGGATTTGCAGATACCTCCTGAGACCAGGCATAGGTCCTTCAAATGCTGTTACCAGTGAAATAATTCACAGCAGGATTAGCCAGGGTTTCTCGTTGTTGGGTTTTGTTTTTTCTGAGTTCTGAATTTTTAGCTGCATCCTGTGTAGATGTAATGCTGAATTCCTACTCCATGTTTTGCCTCCACTTGGCTGACAAGTGGTCCTGAAAGGTGGTGCTCTTGTTTTCTCTTTCATGCCTCAAAAAAGTAGATGTTTCTTAATGAAGTGCTCTTGTTCTCTTTATCACTGGTATCCCATTGTCAGTGTTGTTCTCAGTTTTTTTCCCTGGGAAACTTGTGGATACAGTTTCCCATGCTTAGGGATAACTCAGAGAAAATTGCATAGACTGACGCTGGGGTGACTGATTTGCAGTTGTTCAAGTATTGGAACACTTGGTGTTTCATTAATGCTTTGCAGGCCATAGTCAAGTTATTCCCTGAAAAATTCTGGCAAAAGAGACTTCTCTAGGCAGGCAGAGTAATTTTGATTATCAAGTGATGTTAAGAAGAAAATTAAGTATTCTTTGTGCTCTTTGCCTCAGGTTTGGATGTGCTTTACTGAACCATATTTAAAATTTAAAACACTTGTCATTTGTTATTATAATCCCTAAAATGCTCAGTGAAGATGTTGAACATAAAATAATTTTAAACAGATGGTTTGGATTACAAAAGCCACTTCAGTGCCAGAGCAAGTGGAAATACTGTAGTAGCAGTTTCATTGTCTGGCAGAGTATGTTATATTTCAATAGAGACAGAAAATAAAAATTTGGGAAAGAGGAAAAGGGAATTTATCATTTTCCCACTTCATACATGATGAAGTCAAGATGAGGATTTGGGGTTTCCTATGTTTAAGTAGTGGGTGAAGATATGAGAGTTACTCAGAATTGGCTGGTACATTTCTTGTGTAAATTACAGCCTTGTGCAGTCAATAGGTGTGGGCTGTGATAGCAGGAATTACTTAAGTGCATTTCCTGACTAGTGTAGCTCTTTAAAAATCTACTAAAAGAATAGAGTAGGGACTCCTTACACCATCTTAGATGTTGTAGAGCTGCCATATCATGCAAAGTCAGACCACTCAACTTCCATTTGCTCTTCTGCCCTAAGGAAAAGGATCATTTTTTATGTGTGGACAGAATGTACAGTCACAACTTTGACAGTTAAATTACAAAATACACAACAATGTTTAGTTGAAAAATATTAGTCACCCAGAAACACAGCAGACATTCTTGTCTATTTCTTTTTTTCTGTAAAAGACACTTACCAAGGCCATTGATGCTTATTGAAAATGCATTTCCAATGGATTTTCTTCATCTTGATCAACAGACTTGAAAGTGTTAGTGGAGCATGGTCCCTCTAAAAGAAATTACTAATGTACCTTGAGCTCCTTGTTTTGACACTTCATTGTCCTTAAGAAAATATTCCTGCTAATGAGGCGTGTTCCATGCAGTATTTTGTGTATGTTTTATTGCATATTTGGAGAAAGAAAAATATAGAAGGGAATGTTACATTTCATGTCAAGAACTATATTGTGTTGCAGTACAAGTATGGTTTTCTTTGCCTTATAAATAATGCTGAGAGATTATAACTTCAGAGGCAATGCAATTTAGATGTAGATTACTTGTGGAAAATGAGCTGCATTTAATTATGTCATCCTTCCTGTTAATTGTTGAGGGACCTGCTCCAGCCTGGTGCTGTAGATGTAGCTTCTATGGCATGAAAAGGAAGGTTTGAAAAAAAAGTCTTGTCAACAAATTACAGATGAACTTGAAAAGAGGGAAAAGCTCGTGTGAAGAAGGGTTGGGCTTGGGTGGCTCATTGCAACTGTTGTGCACCCCTGCCAACATCATAGTCTGGATTTTTTAGTCTTTGCACTGAGGTGGCTGCTGGTGAGGAACTTGTGCCTAACAGCAGGATTTTTTGGTTTTGTTTTGATAAGTGTGACTACAAAGAAAGAAGGGGTCTCTTCATCCCGTTTGCCACCAGCTGGGAGCTTAACTTTTCCCTGAGAATTTTGAGTGAGAGGAGAGAAGCACCAAAATCTCTTCTCTAATCTGCATGTATCACTTTATTCTGGAAAAGTTAATTAATTGCAGTTAGAAGGTCCTTGCTGCTTTTCTTTCTTTAATCTGCTAGACTTTAGGAAAGGTGTCTGCTGGTTCTGCCTTGCTGTCTCTCAGCTCGATGGCACCCCTGCATCTTCTCACTCTCTTCTCTGCTCGTGTACAACATCCAAAGAAGTGAGAAGCTCTCAAGTCTCCTGGAGCCCCCTGCATCACCTTGGCACTGCTCATTTTCTACTTGCTCTGTTCACTTGCATTTAACAGGTAGTGAGTATCTTAGTGGATCTTTAGTACTTTCCTGTTAAGGATCTGAAGAGGATCTTTGTTTAAGAATCCACTCCAGCTTTGCAATTTTGACTCCGAATTGTTTGAACAAAAATATTTTATTAGAATAGTTTAAGGTCTGACATACTAGGGGTTGGACAGTATCATTAGTAGCTCTGTATGTTTAGGAGATGGTGACAGAAGGGGGAAAATGTGGAAAGAAGGGAATAAATTGGAGTCTGATATGTAGCTTGTTAGGCTGAGTCTATAGAGGAGGTGATTTGTTTGTGAACTGTATTAGGATTCCAGGATTCTGTTGTAACAAGTGCTGTGTTTGGATGTGCAGTAAGAAATGACACATGGCAAATAGGTTGCAACTTGCTTCTCCTATCTACAGGACTCAGTGTCTTTCTTTCCTCTTGGTGTGATAAGCAATGACTTAACAGGCTAAAGCAGAGTAATGCAGTCAGAATTTGAGCAAAGCTTGTGTTTTGCCCTGTGAAAATAAGGACTGTGGAAGGTACTGCACTAAAAGATTGCTTGAGAAAATATCACAGGACACAAAAATATTGAGATATCCTTGGCTCAGCTTCTCTTGACAGAAAGATATAAGATGTATTTTCAAGTGACAGATTGTTTATCCACATTTTGGATGGCCAGGCACCTGAGGGCAGAGATATTTTGGCACTAGTCATAAATACTTAGATATGGCTCCTCATCCTCAAAAGTGTGTATACTTAATACATTCCTGTTTTTCTTCTCTCAACAGGCTGTGCCTTTTGTTTTTTGTTATAAATTAGTGCTTAATCCAGTTTTTTTTTTCTTTTATCCTGGTTATTTGTTCCTTTTGAGGAAGAAATTGTCAAACTATGGTTGCAAAAGAAACTATCCTTTTCTTTTTTTTCACTAATTCTATAGATATTATAATCTAAACATTAAATTTTAATTGTGTTGATTGAACTCTTTTTCTGTGAGCAAAGACTGAGGCTTGTGGAGGGTTTAAAGTGAAGAGAATTAGCTAGTGCAGAAAACAGATTAGGTTACTAATAGTTTAATTGGAAGAACATAGAATATGTTAAGCTATAGAATTGTAGCACTGGGAGCATGCAACAAGTATCTGATAGAAGTAACTCTTTGTTTAATAAGGTGTTCAATCTCATCAGTTTAAGGCATGAGTAGTTCATATTCTCTTATCAAGCACAACTGCATCAAAAGGCCCTGTGGAAAATAAAACTGACTGAATAAAGTGAGCTCTGGCACTGAACTTAGTGGTATTTCTATGATTGTGATTTCATATATTTAAATTAATGCGGGAACTTTGAATACTTAAAAAATAAGCAAACTGGTAATAACAGATATTCCGAATCTCTTGGAATCTCACTTGTAGACATAAAAGCTTGTAAATTTCTGATTAACAAAAAGGTTTTGTTCATTTAAATGTGACTACTATATGTCTCTTTGAAATGTTGTATTGTGTTATCTCTTTTAATGCAATTTTCTCTCCAAATATCTCAAATGAGAAATTGCTATAGTAATGTTTCAGATTAGAGTTGGAGTTGTTGCATCTGTGTTTCAGTAAGGAAAATGGGTGGAATTGGAAGTTATGTTTAAGTTGCATGCTGATCTGGATTTCCTTTAGGTTAGTCAGTAATACTGTGTATTATCTTTCAAATCTTTTTATAGTCTGTTTCTTTTTCTCCTCTGGTTTTCCTGGCCCTTTGAGTTTGTTGTTTTTTCAGTTTTTTAAAGCATCTTTTAGAGTTTTGATCAGAGTTAAGGTTATGTGGTAGTGAAGCCTTTTTTCCTTATTTAGTAAGAGTGGTAGATTTACCATATGGTGGCTGCCTGTGTCTGTTCAACTACTGGAATTCTGAAAGTAACAAGATAAACTTAATATTTATATTGTCATTTAGATGCACTAACTAGATTCTTAAACAAACTAATTTTTTTTTAGAGAGAGGTGTGTATTTACATAGATAGTCTAGACCTTTCAGGCTGTTAAGAACATCTGTTTCTTAATTGGTGAATGAAGGTGATATTTGGCTAAGGTGGATAATTAGCTCAATATTTAAATAACTAAGCAGCTTGGACAGCACTAATAGTCCATTGTCAGAACTGGGCCTCGCTCAGGCTCAGGTCCCACACTTAACCTCAGCCAATATTCATATTTATCTCCAGGAGGCATGAACCCCACAGCATGCCTGGCAAACGCAGACAGTTTCCAGTGTAGCTGTTGTTAAGCATATTTGTATCTCTAACATAATATCGGCTGATGACAGGAAAGGAAAAAAAACATTCAAAAAGGGAATATAATAATTCCTGAAGCATAATTCTTCAGTTATTGTGCTTTTGTCACTTGTTTTAGAAGAGGAATAGCATTCTGTGCTTAGCACAACATCTTTGTTCTTTTAAAAGATGTTTTCAGTTTCTAGGCGGAGTATGATGAGATTTGATGGCAAACTTGGAGGGGAAAAAAAGTAGTATTGGATGGATGTTTACTCTAGGATGGCTTTCTCTTGGCTGTCTGGCTTGTGTTTGCCTGAACACGCTTCAGCTCTGTCGTGCAATCAGCCAGCAGAGGGTAGTATGTTCATGGAGATGTTGCCTTGTCTGTGTCTTACGCCTCATATGTAGCTCACAAAAGAAATTGGCTTGATTCAATGGCCTTTTGAAGCCACTTAATAAACCCCTAAACACCAGAGATGAGTTGCTGAGACATAATGATTATCTGAATCACTGAATTAGTCATATAGTAGCTGACCAGGACTTCTGGGGGAAAAAGCTTGTTGGAAGCAGGAATTGATTATGGACTGTGGATTTTGGGGATGTCTGTGGTTGTTGCCCCCATTTCATAACAAATGAAATAAATATTGATTCTGTTAAGTCTCGTCTACCTAACTGTATTTTTCTTGTTCTCTCTTAGTGTTGTACTTTGCCTTTGCCGGCTGGCTGCTGCCATGGATATACCAGTGTTCATCCTCGCGGGGCTCCTTGTGCATTGTGTGTTCTTGGTCTCCATTTTTGACATCTACTTCAGCTCTCCCCTGGTCCATGGAATGACTCCTCAGCAGACTCCACTGCCGCCTCCAGCAAAACGTCTTGTGCTTTTTGTTGCCGATGGTCTGCGAGCGGATTCTCTGTACGAGCTGGACGGCAATGGTGCACCCCGGGCTCCTTACCTGCGGTGAGTCCAAAACTCTGCTGAGATACAGGGTTTTGCTTCTGGCTGCAGCTCTACACAATGGAGAGGAGAGAACAGTAAGGATGTCAACGATTGTGGTGGCTTGAGTGCTGCCTTCCTTTTGCCTTCGAAGTAACAAACTTTGCAGGGTTATGCTGTGCAGGAATGCGTGAGCTTGGGTTGATGTCCCTTGTCAGGAAAGCTGCTAAAACTAGGACAGTGTAAATTGAGTCCATGGTGTCCTCTGAACTCTACAGATAGCCAGTAACTGAGAGGGGAGTGAACTTTCTCCATTCACATCAGCATGGTGTCAGTTCTAAAGTCTGCTAATTTAAACTGCTTCCTGGATGCTCAGTTTAAGAGTAGTAGTACATTAACTAAGTGCTTGTCTTCTAATGCTGAGCTACTGACAAAACTTTTTAAGGAGTGATTAAAAGAGGTGTCCTGAATGGATCTAACAGCAAGCTGCCATTTCCTCTTTGTTCCACTCTTCCTGCATGCATGACCCTGCTGCCTCCCTTGTGCTCTCTGCAGTGTGTGTCTAATTGCTTAAAGGAATGATTCAGTTTAAGGCTGTGAAAAAGTAGTCCTGCTAAAAAAGTGTTAAAAGTCATATCCTTGTGTGCTTAGAACTACTTTTTGTTAACTTTCCCTGTCTCCTTATATCAAGATGATTATTTGAGCACAAGACAATTAATTTCCTAGACTGAAAAAAAAAGACATGTTAAATAAGACTACTTCTGTGGGATGATAGAATTGGTCTGGCTTGAGTATCAGAGCAAACCCAAATAATCAATCATCTGAAGTTCATAGGGCTTTTGCAGTCCACTGCTGCAAACATAGTATGGAAATGTGAGGAGTCTTTGGTACAGTGCTTGCCAGCCCATATGGGCTTACTCCTACCTACTTCTGCTGCTGTTGCTGTTTTTGTGAGGTGCTGTCTGCCACTGGCAGTGGGAGTTTACCATGTTATCTTCTAGCAGTGGACTTCACATTTACTCCAGAGTGGTTTCATTTCTTAGCAGTAAAACTGTTGGTCTTTTGCACCACCAGCCAACGCCATTAAGGTGTGAATGATGTCATGGCCCATCACTAGGAGCAGGGGTGAGTAGTGGCCAGGAAAAAGTTATAATGGGTTGTTTTTTTTTTTTACTAAGTGAATTGAGTTTTTAAGTTTCAGCCACTCAGCAGTATCATGCCTGTCTTGAAAAAAGTTAAACCATTTTATTAGCTTGTCTACTGCTGGAAAATTTGCACTCTTGCTTTCTCTGCTTTACCTTGTTTGTGGAGTTAGGGACTTCCTATTTCAAAATCTGTAGAAGTAAAGTGTTGTCACCAGTGCTGACAGTACATGAGTGAATGTAGGGGAAGAACTGCCCTGTAATAAGCAGAGATGCTGGTGGGTCACCAAGTGGAAGAAAATACCAGTAGAGGTGTGAAGTGCCATCTGTATTTCTCTCATCTCATTCTGCATAGAAGTACATATGTGTGTGAGCATGTATAAGTGAGAGATGATGAAAAGAAAAAAATGTGCAGCATGCTGTGACTTTTGAAATATGGAGGATCAGGCAGCTCAGAGCATATCTTCAGTTCTGTTACATGAGCTGACACAATTTTGAAGCAACAGATTCAGTGTTTTGTCCCTAACCTTTGAGCTATGCAACTTCCATAAGTTAACTTTGTAAACAGGTTGACAAGATCATGTGTTAGTTTCTGGAAGTGTTTCCTTTTTTATTCTGCCAAGTTATTGCTGTCTGAACAGTCTTTTTTCAATAATACCAACTCAAAGTATATTCAATTTAATATAAAGTTTACTTTTTTTGCATGTTCCTTCCTAAGTTTGAAGTGTTCAGTGTCTTACCTACTTTACAGCAGTGGGCAACATAACAGCCAGATTATTAGCCTTTACCAAGTGGGAACTACTGCATTGTTAATGAGGAAAGATTGTCTTTAAATGAGCAAGAGCCACTCTTGTAGCAATGTGCTATTAAGAGAGACAAAGTTTTAGTAGGTATGTGGAATTAAAAATAAATATCCATTAGGCTTGAAGCAGATTGTTGGATTATACATGTATGCCAAGTACCTAATCTTCCACAATGTTCTTGAAAAATCTGGTTTTCAGCAGTGCTGTCATAGCTGCGAGGGCCGGTAAATGATCTGAATTGCTACAATGGTGATTTCAGGGAAGATCTTTTCTTCCTTGCCTGTCATGTTTCAGCCATATTACTATATCATCTTACTACTTACCATTGTTATTATGGCTAGCTAATGTTTATACTGTCATGGAAATTATTTTTTTTCAGTGGTTCTTCTGAGTAAAAGGCATTGAAGTCATTCAAAGTATCTAAATTAATTTTGAATATGTAAATGACAAATGTATATGTAATTTTTTCTGTCTGTACGTGTTGTTGTTGACTTCAGATCCTGAAGTCATCCTATTGTTGACAAGCAAAGGTAAAGAATTACTTTCCAATTCAATAGAAATAAAATTCTAATTAAATTGATTTTCTACCTGTAGTTACAATGAAGTCTGAGGAGAGGTTTTATTTTTGGCAAGTGTTTTATTTTTGTTTTAGGTCTTTCATGAATATTAATGCAATACATCCTGATCAGCCTGTAGTGAGAAAAATAAGACACCATTTTGACTAATACATAAATCCTTTTTTCTAATTACTTTTTTCAGTACAGCTTGTGTTATCTCCTAGCTGAGATGAGAGTAGGAATAATATATTAGAGCACCATGTCTCTAGACAGAGTTATATTCCTTACTGTAGTATTTGGGCTAGTCCAAGTAGTTTGGTGATCTTTCAAGTAAGTCTGAGGATGTGAGGTCTAAGGTGAGTTTAAAAAAATCCCAACAAGCAAATGGTGAATGCTGGAAGCTTAGAGTGGAGCCTGAAATTTTAGGATGTTTCAAGGCACGAACTTAGAGTTTACTTGGACTAAAACACATAAGCATAGCAGATTTGATAGCTTATATCATGAACAACAAAATTTTAATTTCCTGGTAACTTAACTGTTAAAAACTACTTTGAATTTGTTGAGAGGATTTTGCTGTTTTTTCCTAAAAATCAGTATAAGATATCTCCTGTTGTGTTTTGCTTGCTTTTCTTCCCTTGCTCTGACAGTGAGCAGTGAATCTTTCTGTTCTTCCAGAAGATGGAGACAAGAAAACAGCATATGGTGACGCTCACCTCTTGCTTCCTGACAGGCTCCAGATGTTCAGATCTTCAGCAGATGAGAATAGTTTATGAGACTGTTTCTTATACTTGGGCTTTGTCCTTTGTTTTCTTTATTTTTTATCTGTTGTAACTATTTACTGTATGAGCATAAACCCTAGACACTTAATGTGTTTCTGTGTATGTGATGAGAATGTATTCTCCTTCACTTCAGTGTAATTGTAAAAGTTGCAAGGTTTGCTTAGATTTTCTTCTTGTTGCCAAGATTATTTGCCTTAGATTTATGTGAGCTTCAAATTCTCTTGGTGTTGCTTCCAAGATTCAGCACAGATAAAGGCAAACATGGTCACAAGAGATAATTATAATTGAGCGTATTTAAAGAGTAAGATAAGATTGAACTAGACACTTTGAGGCTAAGTGGAAAGAACAAAGAAGAGTAACACCAGGCAGAAACAATCTGTTGAGGGGAAAAAAAGCTAAAGAGGAAAGCAGCAGAAAAAAATAGTATGTTAATTTTAAGTGTATTAGAACACCAGCTGAACTCATCTGTTTGCAGAGCTGATGGGCCATAATAGTAATGTTCTCTGTGAGGTCTTGCAATATAGAACTGCTTACAGGTTAATGTTCTGCTTGTTTTACTGCACAGCAGGTAGTAGTGAAAATCTTTTTTAGTCTGGGTTTGGGACTTTTTTTGTGTTTCCTGCCTTATGTCTACCTACTCTTTTTATCTTCAATTTGTTGTGCTTGGACAACTCATGAACATTAATTGCCTCGAATCCTTTTTTCAGGGGTATCCTAGAGAATAATGGCAGCTGGGGAGTTTCTCACACCCGGGTCCCAACAGAATCCAGGCCAGGGCACGTTGCACTTATTGCTGGATTTTATGAAGATGTCAGTGCAGTTGCTAAAGGTAGGCTGGTCCTAAAGCTTTGAATGTTGTCCTCCAAAGTACAACATGGGTTTCTGGCTGATTATTGATAAATACCTGCATTGTAGTTTGTATGCCAAGATGATATGGGAAAATTTGGATGGATTTTCCACTCCTAACATTGATAGCTAGAAAAAAAGCTTACATAAATTAATATTTTTAATATGGTTTAATTTAGCAGCCTGAACCTAAAAGCAGAAGTATCTTACGGCCTCACTTGTTTACACTTATGATTTGGGATGCACTAGGATATGGCTAAGTAGGTGTTGCAAACAACAAATGAACTGCAGTGTCTCAGCTGGACCATTGCTAACTTGAGCTGGAAAATCAGGAGCAAAATAAAGTAAAAGCCCAAGCTCATGTTTTGTCCAGAGCTGTTACTTAGTGTTTGGGGCTTATTTATGTGGAGCAGCCCTTTGCCTTACTGACTTGGTCTTTTATGTGCTCCTCTGCCTTCCCCCAGGCTTCCAAGCCTGAACACTAGTCATGTGTGTTTGTTTTGGACAGGGGAGGTGAGAGGAATTAGTTGGTCTTGTCTGTGTTCCTAATGAAAAGGTTCTTCCTTCTGACAGCCACTACAAATGCAGGGTTGGATGAGATACCTACTTAAGAGAATCTCCATGTTTCTGCCAACTCCCTTTTCGTGGAAACAGAAAATCTTGAAAGTTTTATTGTAAGGAAGCGTAACATGACTTCTGGAAGTATATGTGCGTATCTAATTGCCTGAAATGCCAAAAACTGAGTCCAGGCAATAGGAGATGCAGAATTCAGGAAAATGTTAGCTGTTTAGAAGGTAAACCAGCTGTGTGCTTTGCCTGTTTGAAACCCTGCATACTGAGATTTGCCTAGGTTTTCAGCTCACTTCTTAATGAATGGGAGAGTGATTATAATAGCTGTTTAAATGGAATTAAAATCAAGATGCACAAATTTGAGTTCATGGTGAAATAATATAGGGGACACTTATAAAAAAAACCCCACAACATCTTGCATGGACTATCAATTTTAGCAGTCTGAGATCTTCTGGAAATCCCATTTAAATGCAAGTGTGTTTGTTTAACAGGATGGAAGGAGAATCCAGTGGAATTTGACTCTGTTTTCAATGAAAGTAAATATACCTGGAGCTGGGGAAGCCCAGATATTTTGCCAATGTTTGCAAAAGGTAAGACTTAATTTTATGAATCTTTAACACATAGTTATCACACTTAGCATTTTTGAGTTAGAGAAGAAGGTGAAAAAAGTATTTTCAGTTTGTGTATTTCTGTATACTTCTAGTTTGTGAAATGAAGATGGGGTGGAGAAAAAGGAACAAGCTTTTGATGAGGATATCACTATTTGTTACTCATTCATTTAGATAGGCCTTAGCTAATTCTGTCAGTATATTAAAGGAACATACTTTTAGTTATAAGGACATGGTATTTTTTTCTTTGAGGTTTAAAACTCTTGTTTTGCAAGCCTGGAGCTCCCAGTGAGCTGGGAGATTAGAACTGCAGGCATGCTTTTTCAGTGTTGGAGCTGAAGAAGTGGCTTATTGTGGGTTTTCCTGCTTCTACTCAGAACATTAATATGTAAAGGAAAGAACTGTATGCAAGCAAGAACTTGCTGGTACTATTCCTGAAACTGAGGTCTTTTGCCTGTGGTGTGCAGTGTGTTAAAGTCTTGTCAGCCCAGTGCAATTGATGTTTGAGCATGCAGAGATTGCTGAGCAGCACTTCAAACGTTTAAAGGTTCTCCAAGTTTAATATTGTTTTTTTGGAGAGATGAGTGTGTATACACCCTTTCACATAATCTCAGAATAAACAGACTCAAGTGAAAAGTGGGCAAGCTAAGGGCATATGCTGCTGTTCTGTTCTAGGCATTGGTATTGACAAATAAGAAAAAAGGAACAGGCAGGATAGGAGTGGAATGTAATATTGTTTTAGAGAAAATATACATCATATGTCTCATGATGATTCTTGAACTTTTTCTGAACTCATGTCTCTTCCCCCTCACATCTTGACATTCCCCTCACACCCCTCTTTTCTCCTCTTTGCTTAAGCCTCATAAATTTATAATCAACTGTAAAAATATCTCCTGATAATTTCCCATGACCTCAGATTACAGCCTGTATTTGGAAATAGTGTGTTGGTGGCTGGGGAGAGGGGAAAGGTAGTTGCCCTTGCACAGATTATTTGTGTTTTTAGGGATATGTCCTTGGGAAAATATTTGGAGAATTCAAGAATTTCCCAGAGCCCTGTCCTTCTGCTGGTTTTGTTTGAGTAAGATGATAAGCAGAGGCTTTGTGAGCAGCTTTGATGTTATCTGAAGAGATGTGCAAGGATAATATTCTCTTATATGGCTTGTACTGAGTGGTGTCAACAATGCAGCTTCCTTTTGCAGGGGAGAGGAAAATCCCCCAAAGCTGGTGAAGTTTAGGTGCAGTCATGTATCAGAGAGGTAGATGCTGCATCAGAACTTGAATCATGGTTTCTCATGATAGAAAGATTAATTTCTTTTAGAAAAAGGTAGTTCCCTTTCTTTCAAAGAAGCCAAGTTTTATAGTACAGAAGGGAAAGGAATCAAGTGTTTGTTCTTTATCTTTACTTTTGCAAAAAAGCCAAGAAGGAGATAGTTTAATTTCTCTATGTGCCCCTATCTTTTCATGTTGCAAATCAGTGAAGCCACGCAATTCTTCCTGTGTATATTTTATCATGCCAATATGTTCCAAATTTTGCTATTTCACCACTTGCATTGGATGATGCATAAAGACAATATAATACCTGCTGCCTTTTGGGAAGGATAGAAAAATCCTTTATTTCCTGTCACTGTTGGTTTTCTCTAGGTACTTTTCTTGTAATAAAACATATATTTCAAGAAAATGGTTGAGAATTCTATAAGGATGTAAGAAAAGTGTTCACAGATTTTTTTAAAGTATCAGAATAGATATATGTGAAATCTAAATTTGGCAAAGTTCTAATGACTTTAGTATTTCAGTCTGAGAAAATGTCTGAAGTACCTCTGTATCTCAAGCAGGATTAAAAGGCATTTGTTTCTAATACTTAAACTCACTTAAGATACACAAATTCACTGTGCTAATTTTAACCTTATTTTCTATGTTTTTTTTTTTTAGATTATAACCTTGAAATAATCTAAAAATAACATAGTTTGAAAATTCCTATATTGTTTCCAGTGTGCTCCTTAAAACTTTGAGTTTCTGTTCTGGGCTTGCCAGGATTTGAGGTTTGACCTGAAAAATCCAGCCCTGTACTCTTCTGTCAGTGGTCTGGGTTGGAGTGTATTCCAGAATATTCATTGTCATGCTGAAAAAGGAGCTGAGATTGTTGCTTCTCTGAGGGGAAGTAGATACTTAGTTTGTTGCACTCAGATTGCCCTTTGTTTCATGGGTTCCCGTACTCTTATTTGGAAGCTTCCAGAAAGGTTAGGGTCATTGTTTTAACTTGAGTATGAAAAAAAGCATCATCATGATCATGGGAACAACTGCGACAAACCATTGTCAGGATTATTCTGGACAGACAGACCTCTCCATTTTCTAGTTTAGTTCTTTATTGCTAAACAATGCAGAATTTTTCATATCCCTCACATGACTGTATTTGATGACAGCTTTCTGATGGCCACACTGTCCTGCTCAGTGTCTGACTGTTTTTGTGCATTCATTCTTTTTCCCCCTTTTTTTGTGCCTGCAAAATTTGCTGGCAAATTCTCCTGCTGCTCTGGACACTGACCCATGACAGACTTGTCAGAGACAGGACCTGCCCCAGTGGCAGAGAGACATTCCCTTTTTGCAGGATGTAAATCTCATTGCAAGAGTGTGGTAACTTCATCCCTGATCCTAATACTTGAATATTGATGCTGAGTGTGAGATAGTGGCAGAGAAGAGAGCAAAAGCAATAGGTGGTATCTTGTTTGGTAGTTTCTGGCACCTCCAGTTGTTTCCTGTCGTGTAATGGCATCATCAAATCCAGCAGAGCTCTGTGCTTGCTTCTAAAAGGTGTTTTCATCCCTGGCTTTCTTCTACTTCTCTATCTCATCTTTGCTCCTTCATCCTCAGACTTAAAGAAAGTTTTGGCATACTGTCACCTGCCCCCTCAAACAATAGAACTAAAATAATCATTTCTAATGTTTTGCATAGTAGAATTTCTTAATAAACCCCAAAACGTTCGTGGTATGATTTTGTTTTGCCACTATTTCTCTTTACAGCAGTGCTGGGTTGGGTGGATTGTTTTGTTTTGCTTTGGTAGAAATTAGAAATGGGTAAGTGGTAGATGTGTTCCTTTGCTTCGTTTGCAAGCTGTGCTTGTTTGGTGTGGCACTTCTCAAGGAAGGACTTCTCAGGTTTGCTGTGACACTGGGGAAAGACACTACAGCATTCTATCCTCTTAGACTGTCAGTCATCCTGGCCGTGATGGACAGGACTTATTTCTTCTTTTGAACTCATTTATCCACCAATTGGAATTCTTTAATTCACTTCTTAATGCCTGGCAGTATTTTCTTCCTTTTCTTTTAGAGTGAAAACTGCAGTCAGTGTTCTGTGTTATAAGCAGTAGTAACGCCTCCAGGGATGCAGAGGAAAGCTGCACTAGAAAATCTGTGCCAGCTTTCATCTTCCTGGCCTGAAATACCTGCATCCCTTTGTGTGAGTTTCCACATAATCTTGGTTAAGCAGCTGCCTTTTACTGGGATCTTAGTTCATTCATAAGCCTGGAAGCTTACACAACTGCATGATATAATTGTCACATCCAGCAGATCGCGTATATTCTCTCTGGTCATCAACTGATAGAAGAACATTTTCCTCTGAGAGTTTACACAGTCACAGTATAAATGGCACCCCTGAACTTTAACTGCTCTGCCATTGACTGAATTATTTAATTAAACTTTACCTAGCTTCAAATATTTTCAGGACTTCTGAAGTTTAATTTCTTGCCAGTCTTTGTCTTCCCCCTGACCCCTCCCTTCTCTGCTTTGCTCCCTTGACAGTGAGGAGGGAATGAAGTTGCCTTTTCCACATACTGTGTTTGCACATCAGTGGCCCTTGTGTTTTACTTTGTGACTGGACAAAGTCCAGTAGTTCTCCCTTTTCTGTTTTGGATGCTTGTGTTAAAGATGCAGGCTTTGAATATTGTCTCCCTGAAGTTGTCCACTGGGCTTTTGATAGCTGGAATTGAAATACAGTAACGCTCCTGATGCCTTTTTTATATGTGTTATATGATGTTTTCCTGTGGAAGAGACCTCGTGGATAAGGCACTGTCTTTTATGATTCAGTTGAACTGCTGAAAGCTGAGGATATTTTTCTTAAATAGCCTGCCCCCAAAACGTGTGTTTAAATGAGACTATGAATATGAATATTCCTTGGTTAGAAGTTTCTTAGTGAAATTCTTTGTTTCAAAACCAAATGATGTTTAATTTGGTTAAATTGGGATTTGGTTTTCTCCTATCTGCTTTTTCCATATTTTATTTCCTTGCATGAGCATACTGGATGACATTGTTCGTCATTCCTCTGAGGTGCTGATAAGGTAATGAGGTAAAATGTTATCCAGGCTTCCAAAAAGGATTCATTATGGGCAAGTTTAAAATAAGGAGAAAATTTCTTTGACTTCTTTCAAGATCATCATTCTTGGTAGGTTTTTACTCCTGTGCATGAAAGTATTTTTGACAATGAGAAAAGCAAAAAACCTTGTATCTCATATACAGTCTATATTGTATCTGCAGGTGCTACTGGGGATCATGTTTATACATTTTGTTATGCAGCAGAAAGTGAAGACTTTGGAGCAGAAGATGCAGCCAAGCTTGACATATGGGTTTTTGATCATGTTAAGGTAAGCAGAGAATCTTTTCATTCTATCTGTTCATAAAAAGCACAGTTCCATGTTAACTTTATCACAGAACATGTTAACACTTTATCATAGAACTATAAAGTAAGAAAGTTTTGAAAGACCTATCACTTGGTGTCATAAGTAAAAATTTCTTGAATCAACTTTCATGACAATTGTAAGAAGTATTTATCATTCAATGCTAATTAAAAAACTAGCACTAATAAAAGTACCGTGTAAAAACATTATTGGCTTTTCTTTGTTGTGTTTGCCTCTAATGCGAATCCCATCTTGAAGCGTTAAAGACCCTTTAAGATCTTGAATGCAATTAGTTAAGGATTTTATAACAGATATTGCAGCATGGCTGAAATTATAATTCTTCATTATGAAAGCAAAATTGACTTATTTTTTGTCAAGCTTGTACGCTGACTGCAATTGTTCAGTGTGGCTTTTCCAGATAGATGTAGATGCCTTCTGATTTTTTGCTGCGGTTCACACTCTGCTGTGGCTGCCAGAGCAGTCGCAGTTTGTTTTGGGGGACAAGGTGTGAGACAGAGGCCAGAGGCAGCCTAGACCGTGGAGCTGTAGAATTTGTTGATGTGGTGCTCTGCTCAGCTGATGGGTGAGTGCTGATTCATGACTGCTGTTTTCTGTGACGCTATTACCATAAGCGTTAATAGTCCAAGGCTCATGATTTCTGATTATTCATTAATTCCTGCATTTGTTATTCCATGCTTCCTTACTTGTTCTGGATTAGAAATGCTGGTAGTGGGCATTGGTGTATAAATATTTGTATCACTGAAGCAGTTAAGTGAAATACTTTCTGGGTCTCATAACAATGGTAACGAGTTTAAGACTTAGACTTTTTTTTTTTTTACAAGATCTTTGGGCTGTATGCATTAGTATAGCTAACCAGCATAAATCAAATCAACAAAAAATGAAACAAAATAAGTCAAACTAAATCATCATGTGTTTAGAAAGTGAATGGTGGTTCTGCTTTAAGCAGTGACATAGGGTGGAAAAGTTCATTATAGTTTGCAAATTTTCAAAGGAAGTGGTTTTCTGAGTTTGCAGGTGAAAAGATGGGAGGTTTTTAAGTGCCATCATCTCCCTGAATGTGCGCTTGTGCCATGTTGTGTGTTGTAATGCATATGAATAATACAAATCAAATTAGGCTGTCAGTTACACTTGAATGACTGTTGTCATAAAGTTGCACCCTGCTGTCATTTGGAGCTGCACAAGTATGTGAGGGTAGTGCTACCTTTCTTTTGCTTCAGAACACCTAATGCCATTTATCCTTTCAAGCTATAACGATATGTTTAAAATATATGTCATTACTGATTACTTTTTCCTTGGAGCCAGCACCATTCTTTTTAAGACTTATTTTGCCCATCTAAATTCCATACTGTGAATGGATAGGACTTGATTGACTGGCATAAGCCACACATTCCATTAATCATCTCTTCAACTACGCATCAACAATTGCTTCAGGAGTATGAAACTTGAGGCTTACTGAAACCAAGGTCACTCTGCTATTATAGCTCAAACAACTTTCAGCTGTGCTAGTGAGATTATATGTAAGTAGGAATTATAGAATGCTAGAATCTAAATTCTTGCCTACTCTTTTTCTTTCCCCCTCTGTGTTTTATCTCATGTATTTAACAATATATTGTTTAACTCATATGTTGGCCAATGTGGTCCCTGGGTTTCTGCCTCTTTAGGAAGCAAAAGACACCAAATATACTTCCTCTCCTATTTGCAGTCCACGGGTTCTGAGTGTCATGAGGGCTGCTTGCGCCTTCCTCTGCCCCAGAAAACAATGGGGATGAGATGAATCACAGCTAACTCATGTTTGGCCTACTAGTGCTGGCAGTCTGAAATTGCTTGTTCTCTTTAAAAATGCTATCTAATAGTAACTTACCATTAGGAGATGGTAAACTCTAACTACTTTTTATTTGTGTTATGCTTAAGTCATGAGTAGAAGAAAAATGTATGACAATGGATGGTTCTTGTCCTATGTCCCCATGATACAAGGTGATCGTAACCCTTTCTTGGGACAGAAAATACACCACTGACTAGACTGTCTGGGTTTATTTTCAGCAGTGTGAAAATTCAGCAATATTAATATGCACTAATAACTTGGGGAGTGGTTTGGAGTTCCAGATGGGTGTGGGTTGATGGACTGTGGTTTTCTTTTTCTGTGTTTTGGGTTGTTTGGGGGTTCTTTTGGTGTGTTTGGGTTGTTGTTTTGTTTTTTTTTTTTTTTTTTATGAAGCTGGCAAAATAATTAAGGGATGGAGTTCAATCACTGTGGTGTGGCTCAATGATTCTTAGTTAAATAACCTTTACCTAAATCATAGTTTGAGTCTATGCTGAGAAACTAAGGAGAAAAGTACTGGGAATCTAGATTAACTAATGAGAAAAAATGGTCTTGTTGACATGTTTCTGATTTTTGAAAATATTTAGTGGAAAATAGTTTCAACTCCTTTTTTATTTAGGGGTAAAAAGTTTAAAATTCCAGGAACTTAGTCTTGGAGATGAGTTCCAGTAATGGCCTAACCACAATTTATTATGATCAAAGGGGGGTGTAGGATATGCTCAAGGTATTCAGTTAATGTCTTCTCACTGAAAGGGACATGTAGATGCGGGTGGCCAAAAATTGTGGTTTTTTTCCTTTATTCTTTTCTCAATTTGAACACAGTATTCCATTCTTTCTTTGCCCCCTTTATGCTGGAGAAAGGCCACCCAAGCCTTCAGACTGTCCCTTCTGTGCAGGGTGGTGGATGGAGTCCAGAATTGAATTATGTTCAACTTTGAAGCTCTGCAGACAATGCTGTGACCGGATGTTGATTTGTGCCAGTGGCTTTCAATACAGATAGCTCTGCTCTAATAACTGTCCACTGGTTTTATGATTTATTTCAAATGTGTTAGTGTCCTGTGCATGGTCACGCTCAATGGATCTAAACCTGTCATATATGTTTGTCCTGCCTTTGTACTTTTGTTTTACATCAGAAAACTGGCATAACTGTTTAGACTCTCCCATCAGCACAAATCAGGGTGCATGGCTTGAAGCAGCCAATTAAATTAAGTTGTCCTAGATTAAGGAGCTTTGTGAAAGGAAGAAGTTTGTTTGGTCTCTCTAGTACATGCAGTCAGCAACAGTTTATCAGCTCTACTAAAGAGTCATGCTTCCATGGATGACACTGAGGGAACAAAAGGTCCCCAATTACTTAGATGCTTAACATTTTAAATTTTACATTTTGTTCAGACATCTGTAAATGATTTGTTAGACCTTCTTACTAGTCTTTATTTCTTCTTTGCTTTCTCTCATCTGAGGAGGGAGATTATTAGATCAAGATTTCACATAGTTATAACTAAAGCTCTGTTGTAGTAATTTAATTAGTATTACATTATAATTAAGTTCACAGCTTGCTGTAAATGTTTTAATGGGGAACTCTGTTCTCATCTCATTAAGTTGCATATCAGTTGTGACCAGTGCATTATTTTGTTGTTAGTTGACAGAAAATCAAACAAAAGTTGCCAGAATCATTTAAAAAGGATGTTGAAAGGAAGCTGTAGTTGTCTTGAGTCCAGCTCTCTTTGTGAAGGAGGTTCAGTTAAAGCAACATGCTCAGGCCTTGCCCAGTCAAGTTTTGAGCATCTCCAAGGACAAGCATTTTAAGCAGCTGTTCCAATATCTGACTATAGTTATGGTTTACCAAATAATGTTTAAATGTCTCTTTATCTTACTGCAATTTTCTACATTCCAAATTGTGACTTTCCCCTCCTGTCTCATCTCTGAGGCCCTCTGGTCAGTCTGGCTCAATCAGAGGATTGACATTCCCTTTACCTTCATGGTACACGGTTGTGTACAGAAATGAGACCTCTCCTTAGCTGCTTTTTCTTAAGACTGGAAAAAACTAAGTGCTTTTAGCTCTTAGTTGTTTACTGCTGTCCCTGAAACTTCTTGGTGAGATTCAGTTTACATATACAGTAGAGACAATATTACTGAATAGAGGAAATAAAAGGGAATAAAGAATAAAAGAGTGAGGCAGGAAGATAATTAAAATAGTGATGGATTGGAAACTAGTGTTGTGTAGAGGCAGGACTCAAGTTTTATGAACACTGAGTACCAAAAAGAAGAGGCCTTTACCAGGCTATAAGGAGATGCAGGAATACTTTTAAACAAACAGTTCAGTGATGTCCAAGGTGAAGTGATTTTTGCCCTTAGTTTGTTTGGTACCTGCTTGCAAACTCACCACCTTTGTCAGCCATCACTCCTTGGTTGGTGACCTTCCTGTTGTTTCTTGGGATTTTTTTCATTAAACCATTTTTATTCAAGTTTCGTGGGATAAAGTTTGCTGTTTGGTCTGGGAAAAGATGTCACATCTTAGGTTGCATTCATCTTCTTTGTGTTTGTAGTTGGCCAGAATTTGGGCAAACTTCTGGCTGCTGCTGCTCTGGCTTATGAGGTGACTGGGACTGGGGAAGTGGAATGCTTTTGGTGTATCATGGGGACTCGTCTGGTGGGAGAGGAGGAGCTCAGGCCTTACTTTCTTCTGGATAGTTTCTTTTGCTTAATCATTCTGTGATAGAAAAGCATATGCCTTCTAATATTGATCTACATTTTAGGATTTAATTTTGGGAGTTTTCCTGTTTGTCTGTTTTGATATGCTTTGTTTTGATTTCCTTTTATTTAATTAAAATTAGGAAACAGTTTTATTGTATCCTGCAAATTACTGGTGTGCTCTGGAAAGCTTCTTCAGTCTGTGTTCAAATATGTGCAGGTGGATGGATCTCTGTGGGAAATGAAAATCTTCTTAAAAATAATTATATTGCTATTTAATGTAATCGGGTTTTGTTCTTGTATCTTTATTTAAAATATTTCTGGACTTTAGTCATGATTTTGTTTGGACAAGAGTTGAAGCTGAGAGCATGCAAATATTAGTCCATGCGGCTTGTGTGTACTCAGGGAGTTAGAAAAGTGGAACTGCATACTGCCATGATTTCCTGGCATAGCTCACTGTGATATCCTCACTGCCACTTTGGTCTTCCTCTGGGTACAGTGACTTTGTTTATACAAGGTATGAGCTTTAGATTTTAAGCGCTCCATCACTATCACAGCTGTGTGGTGGACTGCCTTGTCCTTTGGTGACAGAAATGCTTCCCTGCCTCCACCAGCATTTTCCCTGGACTATTGCATGAAGTTCAAAGATGCTCTCACTTATATTAGTGTACTGAAAGGTTCTCTAGATGCTTTTTGAACTAAGACCCTACCCAACTTTGTTTCCTTGGGCAGTGCTGTTACTAAGGAGCTGATGCTGGAGTAGCTGTCTGCCTGCATTTTGCATTGCTGTAATGTGGCTGGTCTAACACAGAATAGCCGTGTCAAGACTTGTTCAGTCCAAGGGGAAAATCCTCCCCTGGCATCTGCCTCAGGGATGTGCTTAAGTAGGACACATGCAAGGCAGATGTATGTTCTGTAGTTCATGTATTTGCAAAGCATGTCATATTTTGTTCTGTTTTTATTTAGTTTCTGCAACCAAGTTGTAGCTTGGTATCTCAGTCCTGCAGAAGTCGCCTCTAAACCAAGAGTACTTGAGACCTTTGCTTCCAATTTAAATTCAATAAATCAGTAGAAATGCAGAGCCATAAGTGGGTACTCAGGAATGGTTCATCAGTTTGTTTATATAGGAGGCAAAGAAGGGATGATGTATTTCTGCCTACACAAACTCAAAAAAAACCCTGTACAAAACCAGAACAAACCAGTAGAAAAAAGCCTCCCAAATAACAAAAGAACATTTCAAAGTAAATGTTGTCTTAGATAAGCTGAAAAATTGGACTGACTGTACTGATAGCAGTTGTCCTCCAAGCTATAAATTAGGAAGTCATTATTTTTCCTCTTTTTAAACTCTAATAATTACTAGTATTTTGATATGGAGACAGCAGTGTTTTAGTTTTAATAAGATGCTTATCTTCTTCCATTTTACTCAGATTATTAATGGCTTTATTCCATACAGAGCTTCTTTAATTCTTCCAGAAGCAATCAGACATTGTTCTCTGCACTGAATGAAGAGAAAGTGGTTCTGTTCCTGCATTTGCTTGGCATAGACACCAATGGACATGCTCATCGACCAAACTCAAGGTAATTGAGATATTAAGCATATCTTTCTTACTAGTTTTAAATGCATATAGTAACTTCTTTAACAGTGCAATTTATCAAGCCAGAAACAAGACTTGTTGTGTTGGGGATCATATATGTCACCATGATCATTCTGAACTTTTGAGGTTATTTTGTTTTTTAAGGTCCCATCTGTAGAAATGAAAGATTTTTGCTCTGTACAGTATGCCAGGTAACACTCCTGTAGTCAAGTCTGATTTTTAGCAATTGTCTTAGCTATAGTTAACACATAATCTAGAGGATATGTAGGAAATGCAGTTTTAAACATAAGATGGATACAGTTTTCAGATGATATCACTTCACTGCTGAAGTTGAGTTTATAGACAACAGTAAGTGGCTGCAAATTCTGGGATTATGTTTCCTTATTTCACTTGAAAAAAGAGAAGAGTTTAGATTAACAGCTCTAATTACCAATTCATCTTGAAGTTCATTACTTGAGAACTTTCTTTTAATTTCTTCACATCCTGCTTTGCAGGATTTTATGTCTTTCTCTTGATTTTTGCACTTTTAAAATTCTCTGATTTCCTTCATCACTCTAAAGTTCATACTTGCTGTATGTCTAATACTCATTTATTATGATTTTTTTAAAGACAGAGTTTAAAAACTGACTTTAGTGACAGGTAGGAAATTAGTTGTCTGAAAGTTAATCATGGTCACTTTTACTGAAAATGTACAAATTTTTTATTTAGCCTCTATTCCAGAAAACTAGGGTCTGTCCTGATCTATGAATCATCTCTAAACACTGACTGCCTGGTGAGATCTTTCTTTGCTATTTAGTTACCAGCTTAAAGTAAATTTTGCAGCTTACCAGAATTCCTTAGTTTTGGCATTCTGCTTAACCTGCCTGGCATCTGTGAGTAGTAAAATTGTCTTATGTTGAGGACAGGTCAGATTTTAAATATAACTCCATTTGAAACTCTGGTTTCAGTAATCTTCAAACTGTGCTACAACAATTCAATATCTCAGTAAGACTCAGAGGAGGAGGGATTTTACATGTAGGAAGCCTTTTGTTAGCTTGCTGTTCATTTGAGGTTAAAGCTGTCTGTGCTGAAAGGACTGGGCTTTATGAGCATGGATAAGTTACTTTAAACCAAGTGAGAGAGCCACCTTGAATGTAACATTTTCTTCCTATTTTTCAAGGGAATACCAGGAGAATATTAAACAAGTCGATGAGGGTGTGAAAGAAATTGCTTCACTGATTGACAATTTCTATGGAAATGATGGGAAAACTGCATTTATTTTAACATCTGACCATGGAATGACAGATTGGGGTGAGTCTTTTTAAATATTGAGTTCGTTGAGTTTATGAGCATCTGGTGTATGATTAGCGAGCTCTGTCCCATGAGAAACTTTGGAACTCCTGCTTTGATTTGGTATCCTAAGTGTTGCTTGTGTATGACAATCCATGGAAATTGCTGATAGCTGTATTCTATGTCTGGACAGAAAAAAAGACACTAAGTTAAAGCTTAACTTCCTCAGTGACTGCTAGTAGGGCTAGAAAGATTGCTGCAGAAAACCACCTCAAGCAGGAGGAGATGGTGTTATTTGGCTGCCAGCAGCAAATTTGGTCTTGTTCCAGCTGCTCTAGGAGATACAGTTCTCACTTTGGTGCTGTTAAAGCACCTGGAAAAGGTGAGAAATCTGTCCAGGAGCTGGTGAAAAACTGTACAGGGAGAGGTTTTTTGAGGAGTGCAGAATCTTTTTGCTTATTTTGGCCTTTGAAGAGCAGCAGAAGGGATGGGAGTGCTGTGTGGTCTTTCTGGAGGAGACTGGTGCTGGAGACAGATGAAGCAGCTGAGAGTACAGAGAGGAGAGTGAGGCAGGGGCCAACCATGCTGATACCCACAGAGGAGGCTTGTGAAGGGTATGGCCACAGTGGCCAAATGCTTTTGAGGGCAGATGAGAAGTTTACAATGGTAAGCTCATTTAGACATTTTTTCCCTAGTTCTTTCTTTTTTCAAGACTTGTTCTTGTGTGCAGCCAGTGAAAGTGATAAGTCTCTCTTCCAGTGCTGTGCATTTGCAGCTACTAACTATGATACTTTTGAACCAAGGCTGCTGCAGGCATGGTTGTAACAAAACATCTGTCATCATCTTACTCTGTGTATGAAATCCTGAAGTTTTTCAACTGAAGGGATGCAGATTTTTTCTGTCATCAGAGATAACAAAAATATACAAATATTTATTCAATCAGCCTAATTACCATCTGTTCAGTTGCAAAATAGTCCATTTTGAATATTATTTACTGCTGACTGCCACTTGCAATAAAAATTTAATTCTGCTATATGTTTTTGTATGTTTCAAGAGATTATTTCATTATTTTTTTATAAAGGGGTACATATATATATATGATCATAGGGATCTCAGGAGGTCCAACCACACCTGCTCAAGGCAGGATTAGCTTTGGAATCAGATACAGGTGCTAGGCCTTTATTCAGCAGGGCCTGTAAAACCTCAAAAGGATGGAGCCTATGCAACCCTTCTGGGCAGCCTGCTCTGCTGCTCTTGTGGAGGAGGAAAGGTTTTCTGTAGCTGCAGTCTGAACTTCCTTTGTTTCAAATTATGCCTGTGCTGTCGTGCTCCCACCCTGCACCACAGTGACACTGGCTCCATCCCCTCTCAAACCCCCTCACAGTGGGGTACAGGCAGGCTGCTCTGGTGTGTTCTCCCCAAAGCTATTTCTTCTCCAGGCTGACCAAGTCCCAGTCCCTCAGCTGCTTCTCAGAGGGCAAGTGCTCCTCACTGAGACCATTCCAGATGATGGGTGTCTTTCCAGTACCAGAGGAGCCCCAAACTGGATCCAGTGTCTAAAGGTTGTCTCACAGGTACTGAATGGAGGAGAGCAATCCCTTCCCTGTACCATTCTCCTGTTAACACTGCCTGGGGTGCTGTTGGCTTTCCTTGCTGCCAGTGTTCTCATTATTTATTGGGTCATTTGAAAGGGGAATATAAAAGGTGTTAGGATCAACTTCTTCAGGCTTTGAGAACCACTGGTCTTGTCATAGTTTTCTGTCATCCCTTTCTGTCTTGAAGGAAAAGCTTGATCTTGTGCCAGAAGTGTTAATGACTTCAAAGTTGATTTTAGTGAATCCAAGAGCAAACCCAGAGATTCTGCTCAGGCCCATTGTGAGCTGTTTGAAGCATAGTTCAGGAGCTTTAATTTGAGCTGGCTCATAGTATCAGCCCCTGCTGCAGCCTTTTAGTGGTTATTTGCAGAATGGGATGTGCATCAGTTTAAAACAAATTAAACATTGGAAGGATGGGGGAGGCTTTTAGGGAAAAGAATATGAGCTGAATTAGATGTGATCAAAGACATGGTTACTGGCAAAAGCCAATGAAGTCACATGCTTTCTCAGTCTGACTCCATGACTTTAAATTCATGTCAGATGGAATTGCTGACCACCAATGCAGGGCATTTCATACCCACTCTCACCTTGGCCTCTTGTTCCTGCTACCATCCTGACACAAGTACCTGTGTGGTGTGCTGGACCATGGAACAGACAGCTAAACAACAGCACCCTTTTTCCCCCTTTCCTCTGAAAAAGTCTATTTGGGGAGTGCTGGGGGTAGAACCTGGACCTGACCCAGCTGAAAAGAATTATTTTTCTTCCCCTTTTGTTATTCAGATCAGGCTGAAACCTGTTTCTTTATACGAGGGAGGGAGTGGGTACAGCTGCCTCTCTCAGCTGTATCTGTCTTAACATATTCATAGAGGCAGAATCTCTGTGAAATGCTGGTGGCTTGGCTAAAATGTAAACTCACCAAAATATCACTTTCCTCCTGCAACAATAAGAATATAACTGATTTAAGAAATAATCCCTGGTCCCTGGAAGATACAGAAAGTTCTTTCTCCATAAGCTTTTTTCCCAAGCTCTTTCTTCAAAAAAGAGCAATTGTTGCTGTTTTTTGAGCCTAGAAAGTGCCACCCAAGGAACATCAGAAATCTAATTCCCAGACCAGCGTGTTCAAAAGATTTGTGCTGTTTAAAATAAGCAAAGTTGGCTCTTCAGCTGTGCCACAGTGATTGTTTTAAGGACAGAATTGGGTATGAAACTGGGAATAGCCTTGAGGCTGCACAACAGTGTGCTCTCTGTCCTTTGTATTTATTATAATATATATCCATAGACAGGGAAGAGCATGTGTCTATGCAAATATAAGGAAAATGTGTAATCTTATAGACCATGCAGTGACCCACATGGGGTTGTATAGGGTTTGTATAACATATAAACATAGAGTTTGTATAACAAAGTCCTTCCCTTTGAGGCTGGGTTATCTCACTGCTCTGGTACCTCACCCACTAGATTCAATCACCAGCATTTTTTTCAAGCTTGTGTGGCTCCTGCTTTAGTACAACTGCTGCTGAGATGTCATAGTTTTCAACCTGCCTGCTTTTGGTGGCTGATATGTTACTTTGCAGGGAATAAATTTCTCCAGGGAAGAAAGTAATGTTTTATCAATTTTTAAGGAGTGTGTTACTAGACTTTAAAACATTAAAAATGAACTTCTATCACTGTTGGAAGAATGACAGTTGCAATGCATATTGCTTCCTGGTTTTAAAGTGGAAATCTAATTCTTATTCTGAGGTCAGTTCTATATGATTTTTTTTTTTCACATGTGCCTAATATTACTGAAATCAGGCATTCCTGGTTTCACTGCGATGCTCATCATAAGCACATCTACATATTTTGAGCTGGTAACTCCTCTGTATGTTGAGGCTTTAAAAATACTATGGCTTTAGTTTCTGTATGTTAAAAATTTGAGAGCTTTAATATAAAGAGTTATATTTTTATAGTCTTAACTGATACTGATTCCCCAACTTAAAACTTGAAGTTAGCCTTTATTGTTAGTGACACAAAAATAAGCAATGAAGCTGGAATAGGTTGTCTGTAACAGGTTTTTAGTATGTCTGTAACAAGAGCTTAGTACACGTGTGCGTATTTTTATTGCATGTAGGTTTTGTTTCTTTTTACAGCATATGTCTTAAAGTTTGTTTGTTTGTTTGGTGCATCTTAGGATCCCACGGAGCTGGTCATCCCACAGAAACTTTAACACCACTAATTGTTTGGGGTGCTGGGGTAAATTATCCACAGAAAGTTACATCCCAGTTCTTTGAAGACAATTTTTTGAAAGGTAGGTAAAATATAAAACTTAACTGAAAGATTCTGATAGAAACAGATGTTTTTAATCTGTTGATCTTCACTGACTTCTGTTCCATTTCAGCAAGTATGATTTGCTTTGTGTGGCCTGTAAAGAAAAGGTGGCAGGGTATGCCTAAGGAAGGTACTGCAAAATTGGGTAGATAAATATCAGTCACTTTTCTTTTCTAATCATGGAATTGAAAACTTTCTCTTTGTTGACAGGAGTCTATTCATGCTCCTAAAACTTAGTTCCAGAGAAGACTTAATTTTTAGGGAGACTCTCAGAGTCTGCTGTTTGTACAGAAATAGCAGTTCTGCTATTTGTACAGAAACAAGATAAGTTGACAAGTTCAAAGATGCCTTTCTAATTTCACAGCACAACTCTGTGGACTTTCCAGGAGCTGTCTTGTCTCATTTGCATCCTTGTAGCACATCCTTGCATCTGTTGTGCAAATGTAAACAGCTTTTTCTCAATGAAAGACTGTGATTCTTCACTGTTATTTTTCCTTTTTGTAATTTATTTAGGAGTAAACTTCTTTTTAAAAGAATGAGTTTTTATTTTTTCACATACATGATACAATTAACACTGTCTTACTGAAATATCAGTGGGATTAGGGAGTCTTTAACACTGATTAAATTGTTCAAGCTATTCCTCTTTCATGTGCCCTATTCTTGTAGCCTGCTCTGTTTTTAAAGATGCCCTGAGTCTTGGGTTGTTGCTCACGATCAATGAGGTAATGACTTCCTATTTTATTGGATTGTTTGTCAAGGTACATTAGAGAAAACAGGCAAAAGTTACTTCAGCCCTGAGGTTTTAACTCCGCCCTGCTCTTGAGAAGGTATTTGGTAACAGATTAGGTCATTTCAGATATAGGCAGTGCTAACATTTCACTCTTTGTGCCTAACTGCTGCTATAAAACTATGACATCTGTGATAAAATTGAAAACTGTTGTAGAAAAAATAGAAAACAGATTAAAACAACTGATTTTGGTGTCTGCGATGGCTGATCTGGTAGACATTTAAGGACATTTGATGTCAAAGGGTTGATCTGTAATAGCTGAATTTTACATCTATCAGTTTCCTTGATTTTCAGCAGCTTTAGTACAAACCTCAGCATTTGACTTCAAGTCATGATGAAAATGTGAGAGATTTCAAAAAAGATGAGCACCGAGCTGACTCCCAGATGCACAATAGGGAAAGCTGTATGGCCCTCATCTGTTGGGCAATGTGTATTTACTTAAAGGATGACATTTGTCTGCACCCTGCTGTGCCTGCTTCATATTTTCTTTCTGATGGTTAGAAAACTAGCAAACCAAATAACCACACAAAAAACCAAGCACACCAAAGCAAATATCAGAAACTCCTCTGTTCATTTAGCTTTGCGTCTGTCAAGCATGTTGTTGCTTTATTTAGACACTAAACTTACAGATTCTTAACTGCCAAGGATGGTATCTGTTGAAGGTTTGAGATGTTCTGAGTATCTTGGGAGTTTGAATTTCTATTTGAGTATTTTCTTAGAGAGTGGCTGTTCTCTCTATGGTAGTACATCAGAGCTTCTAGTAGGTTACGTAGCTTTGAAGTAAAGAGAAAATTGTTGAAATGGAACTTAGCACTTGCACAGGTCAATCCAGTTCAGCTACTCCATTGTTACAATCCCAGATATTTTCACATAGTTAACATATAAAAGGAAAGCTGTTTAAACGAGGTCTCTTGAAATGTTCTTTGGATTTGTCTTTCCTGCTCCCTACAGCTGCAGCTATGACTGTGTGCAGGGGAGGAGGGTATTTTCAAGACTGCTGTGTCACTGATGTATGCAGGTGTCAGGCTTAAATTTCTAGCTGCATTGCCCCAGTGTTCGAATTTCATTCATCTATTGACAATCCTTTGTAATTTTTCTGAGTTAAGTGTTTATGGAAATTTATTGACAGAACATTTCTAATGCTGACAAACTTCTTATGCTCTATTCAGTGCAAGCAGGCTGTAGGCAGCTCAGTGAATTGTCTTTCTTCTCATTGTTGCCATGGAGGGTTCATACCCCCCAAAGGCAGTGCCAGAAGGCAGGACTTAGCCTGTCCAGTTTGTCACAGAGACATTGATGTCCTCCTTGGATGGCCAGGGAGGGCACAGAGTCTGCTTTGGGTTGACAGCCTTCTCCTCATCAGTTTTGTCACCTGTGCTCTGCCTTCCCTCAGGCCCAGTCATGTAATCCTCTTGGAAAGATTTGTTATGGCAGCCTTGCACCCTGTGGGCAACATGTGGTATTACCCATTTGGCCACTGGTTTGACCCTTCTTCAGAAAGAAACAGAATATAGAACTGCTCTCTAGTTCCTCATGGGCTGATAAGTTGGCCCTGGGGCACAAGCCCAAAGGAGCTTGTGAGTGAAGGCACTGATGCTTTAAGTTTTAGATTTCATGTTTTTCAGTTTCTGTGCTGAGCCTCATATTAAGTGTTAGTAAGCTCTCTTCATGGAATAGGTAGACAAAACAAATCCTTTCCTGCTGGAGACCAAGGACAATGAATACAAGTTTTCAGGCCCAAAAGCGTAAGCAACAGTGGACTGAAGAGAGAAAAATAAGAAGGATAGGACTTCATAACCTGAAGCTATAATTGAACAATTAAACCCCAATATGCAAATAGATCAAAACTTATAAAAGTGTGAGAATTAAAGACCAGTTGTCCATTTTTGTGACCATTTTGAGTCCACCTTGGGTGTAGCCTTGGCCAGGCTCTTGTCCTGCCCAAGGTGTACCCTTGAAGGCCTTTTAATAAATACCTATTTTATTCTGTTAGCTCTGCCCAGTCTCTGTTCCGGGTCAGCCTTCCCAAGGCAGCAGTTCTGGCACCCCGTAAAGGGATGGTGAGGCATCAGCACAACCTCCTGCAGCATCAGGATGTGGGATGCTCAAGGACATTATACACAAGCCTGGTTTGTAGGGGGTTCAGCCTGCTTTCCCACAGCTGAAGGAGCTCAGTGTACCCTACACTTGTTTGGCTTCTGTGAGGTTTTATGTGAAATTTTCCTTGACTCACATAGTCTCATCCTCAGCCTCTTTTTGAACTGGCGTTTCCCTGCTGTTTCCCCGGACTGTTTGCATCTGACAACCCAGTGAGCTGCAGTAGAAGCAGGGCAGGATAAAGGCAAAAAAAACCCTCTATAAAGTGGGTGGGAAACTGCTGAGCACTGTACAGGAAACACAGACAGCTGGAATCATAAACCAACGTGGGCAGCATGTACAGCCAAGATGCCTCACTCCTGGGAGTACAGCCTGGACTGGCTGTCTGTAGGTGTGTCCCAGTCCTTAGGAGTTCGTGGGCTCAGTATCCTGTGGCTCCTGGCCCAAAGCAGATGTCTTCAATTCTGCATTTTGGAATATCTGACTAGAGCACATGGAGATGAAAAATCTTCTGACAGAAAGAGATGTTTTCTGTAGCAGAGATAGTTTCTTTCTGCCTTAGGCACATTTTGTGTGTGCATAGACAGTTTTCCAATATTTTTCTTTGGAAAATTATATTTAAAAGGAAAACAGACAATTCATTTATATAACAGAAATATGGATAAGAGTCTGTTTCTAGAAATATAAATCCATTTTCTTTTCTGGAAAGCAAAAAGAAGCAAACTTGTTCCTTTAGGTGTGAGTTTAGCAGAATTGATGATTAATGCTGCTAATACTTCCCCTGTGTTGCCATGGGAACTCCCCTTAGCTTTTTTGCTACTGTTCAAGTACAAGTCTGCTCTTCAGGGTCCTTGTGGCACCAAATAACAGCAGACCTATACTCAAACCCTCAAAGATAGCAATGGTATGAGCTAATTGCTGGAAATAATTTGGTGTATGCAATACTGCAGATGTATGAAAGAAAAAACCAAACCTTGCTAAACTCTGTTTTAAGTAACTCTCCACCCCCAAAGAAAGCAGGCAATTTTCTCTTTATTTCCTTAGAGGCCAGTGTAGAGCAGGAAAATATAATTTTCAACCAGGTTTTTGTATGATGCACCGAAGCTTTAGGATCTAATATTTGTACTATGCTGTACCAGTGCATTTAGGACCTTGGGTTAGCCTTTTTTACAAACTATTGAAGAGATTCTGTAAATCTCCTAAATCTGAGTTTGATTCTTTTAGTTGGCATAGGAGGTAATACATCACTGTGCTGAAAAAAATAAAAGCCTTGGCCTTTCTTCTACTGATCTAGGTCACAAATGCAGGCAGCAATTTATCCTGCTAGACAAAAGAAAATGTGAACTGAAATGAATGCATTTTGTTGTTTCTGCCTGTTGAGTTCCATCTGTAACCCTTCGTGAGCTAGCATCCTAATGTAAAATCATAATTTTCTTTAGTACCTACACTTTACAGAAAATGGCAACAAGATATTAAATGTCAACTGATCTTGAACTGTCCTTTCAAATCTGTGTAGATTAGCTGTTAAAGTGTTCTATTGTTTCTTGCAGAATGGAAACTGGAGAACTTGAAGAGGCTTGATGTCAATCAGGTATCAAACATACTTAATTTAATAGTTCATAATTTTTCACCTCACAATGATTCTTGTGTGATTTAAAGTAATTTCCTTAATTTGAATGAATGATCTCACAAATGTACCATTTCCTTAGGAACAGGAACATAATGAGGGTAAGTTTAAATTGCTTGTTGACATGTGACAGCTGCACACGACTTCTCCTGAAGATGCATTACTGCACCATTTATTTAAGTGATCCCACGTGGCTGTGGGAAGAATGCAGTACAATATACCAGGTCCCCCAAGCAGCTGTCACTACATCAAAACCATTTCTTGCTATAGTGGTGAACTGTGGGGTTTTTTCATCTGTGATTGTGGCCCAAATATTTTGCAATTTAGACAATTAGTACTGAATAGGAAGAAAAGAAAGTGAACAACCTAGCCTTTGATCCCATATCAGTCAAGCTTTTTTAAACTGTGGTGATTCATCATCCTACAAAACCAAATATATGAATGGCAGATTCCAAACCTACTCAAACAAGGGAAATAATCTCATGCTAGAAGGGTCAAGTTGGGAATGTTCTGGATCAACTGCTTTCAGCAAAGCCCTGGTACAAGACTAGAGATTAGTTTTCCTCTCAAGGTTGGTAGGAGTTATGGCAGTGTTGTTTTGAGACTGTATAGAAGAGTCTTGAGTATTACTTTGTCCTGGATAATGGAGTTCCCAAAGACAGAGCCTTTGTCCTATAGTACAGATGGGACAATGGGTAAAAAAAGCAAATGAGACTCCTAATTATCATTACACTCCAAGTGTATTGTTCTCTGCAAATAATGGTTTGGAGTCTGCTCAGTGGATCCGAGGCTGGTGCAGTGCCTGTGGTTTCAGTGTAGTTTCTTTAGATTTATGCAGGCAAATCAAAGGATTTTGGTGTATAGTTTTATATTCAAAGAAAACATAAACCTGGTAAGAGGCAATGTTTATTATCACAAGCAGAAGGAAATGATGACTTATGTGGTGTAGATTGAAAGGCCTTTTTGAGGGCTGACTGGACATTAAAAAACTGCAGAAACTCCCTCTGGAGGGGAGAAGGTGAGTAATCTGTGCTGTGGAGGCATGGGATAAAGAATGTTGTGAAAAGCAGTATATCCAGTATACTGCCTAAAACTGTAAATAGAAATTAGTTCTTTTGGTCATATAAATAGTCATAAAAAGTGGTATGCCTCTCTGAGTGCAGTAAAGGAGGTTCTGAATTCCTGCAAATAAATACTGGCATGGTTATATTTGCTTTTTAAACAAAATGTATTTTTTGAAGCTTGATAAGCAGTAGAGCTTCACATTTTGAATCTAATCATGCCATGACTACTGGAAACTAAAAAACCAAAAAAAACTATAAAGGAGAGTTGTGTGTATAGCTTGGCAATAATACATAATTACCTTTTGCAAATGCAGATATGTTAAAATTAAGCTAAATTTATTAGCTCTAGAGGCTGAAACTGTTAAAATGGGATTGCTTCTGTTTGCACAGGCTGATATAGCACCACTGATGGCTTCCCTTATCGGTGTGCCTTTCCCCCTGAACTCTGTGGTAAGAAGTACAAATGTTTTTCTACGTTATAAAATTTTATCTGTTCACCATAGAAGAAGAGGTGTTGGGGACAAGACTTGAGGTGTGTGAGGAAAAGGATTACAGATTTGTAAAAGTGATTGGGTGTGAAGACTGCCTGTAGTTTTAATTTTGTGTGTGTATCTTTAGTTTAGAGTACAAATTAAATCTTTTTATATGTTGTATAGGGCTTTTTATTGGGAAGGCAGCTGGTCCATTTGTAATCTGCAACTTTATACTCTTGAGCTATATAAAATGTTTTTGTTACTTTGTTTTTAGGGATGGTAAAAATTCAATATAGTTTGAATAATACATGATTTTGATCACTAAAGCTGAGCCTGTAAACAAGCCAGTTCTGACAATTTAATATTCAATTTTTTCTTGATTAAACCAGTACTTTCTTCAGATGTTATCATGTGCCTCTAACTTAGAGAACAGCAAGATGACTTTCTCTTTTAATTTCTCTCATGTATTATTACATAGTCCAAAAGTTGCCTCATAGATATCTAATTGACAATTAGCATTTCATTAATGTGCTGTCATGCTGCTAGTTTCACATACAAAACACCTATTTAAAGCATATTTTTAAAAAATATTTCTTCTGGAGACTCTGTCCCAGGGATTGTCCCCCTGTCCTCCCCTCACTCCTGGTTTTGTGAGGAAAGCTGCCCAACATAGGGTGGCATGGGAACTGCTCCTTTTCCTAACACAAGTACTGGATTGAATTAGGTCCAGGTGAGGCTTTTGGGTGGAAGACTTTTAGGGTCATCAAAAATGACTTCCGATTAGAGGTTGAGTTTATATTATTTTGTAGTATATAGTTTAGTACAACTTTTGTTATTTATGTTTTTTTATATTCCTGTAGAAGCTGAGATATTACAGACAATCCCTGTGATGTTGCAAATCTGTGTGAGAAGAGTATTTTTCAAAGGAATTACATAGTTATTTCAGCTACATTCATTCAGTTACATGAGTTATTTAATGAGTAATTTGAAGTATTCTTACTGCTTATTTGGCCAGCGATTCAGTTAAAGAGAAATTCCTGTTATTTCATTTAATTTTTTTAAAACTGATTATGTGTATTTTTCTTCCTCAGGGAACTCTGCCTCTGGAGTATCTGAACAGTAGTGCTCTTTTCAAAGCAGAGAGCATGTTTACCAATGCTGTTCAGATTCTTGAGCAATTTAAGGTACTAAACATATGGTAAAAAAGCCCAACTTACTTGGATAATAGTTGTTGCTATGTGTAAAATAATTGTATGGCTTATCCTATATGTAGTGTGCTAAATTGAAAGGATGAAAATTGAATGCACATTCATTTGATTGAATAGCTGTGAGACTTATCTGAAGAAGTTTGCAAGACTTTAATAAACAGGTTTGGTTGGTTTTTTGTAAGAAGAAAGAATTAGTTTTTTCTTGCTTCTTAACAAAAATGTTGCCTTTCATTGGTATTAATATAAACCTGCTTGCAGTATCTAGGTAGAATCCGAATGCTGGGGAAGGGAAATAATGCCTTTGCAATGGGGGCTGGGAGACAAGGCCTTAAATCAGGGTCAGTGCACAAACAGATCAGAAAGGGAATGGGCTCCTGTGCATTAAAGGAATTAAATTAAAGGCCTAATTAACTTTTAGCTAATGCTGTTATATCTGTTGTTTTGGTTTGCAAGTGTTCAGCTCTGGCTTCTGTCTTGAGTCATTTAATATTGGGTATTACATTATGAGAACATGAATGGTCCAAACAAAAAAGTTCTGTTTGACTAAGCAGTGGAGTGAGAAACTGTCCAAAATCCCAGTTTTGGCAAGGCATAGAAATGCTCTGAGGGAAAACCATCCTCCACAGACAGAGGCTGAGACACAAACTGTTATCCTGTCTGGAAATTCATGTCATGGTAGTAAAACAATGAACTAGCATGAGATGACCTGCACGAGATTAGCACCTTCAGTATCTTCTGGCCCTTTGTGAATGCCAGGTTCACAAAGGTGTGGATACCAGGGTGGCAGTGTCAGCAGCAGAATCAATGTCAAAAATGTGGTAGAGAGCTGGCATGTAACAGGGAAAGTGACTGGTGGGGTTGGACGTGAAGTTTGAAACATGCTGATATCACCTCTGCTTTAAGAATTAAGGATGACTCGGATCTATTTCAGTTAAATTGGCATCTTGGAGATTGTTTAAAAAATGCAGTAGTTCTGCTTCTGCTTTCCTTTGAGCTTTCTGTTGTTCTGTTGTTCTGTAGTGCTAGGTTATTGTTGTTCTTTTTGGCTTGTTTTTAGCATTGTATTGGAATGATCCTGTCTGAATTTGTTTTTTTTTTTCTCTGCTAAGGCGGAAGTAGCGCACTGGCTTAGATATGCCAAGGGGATTTTTACTTTTCCTGTGATGGACTGATCTGACCACAGTTTGTGCTCCCTGGAGATGATGTTATCTTGGATGAATAGGATGAAATGTATGGGTTGCTGCTTCCAACCATCAGGCTTTACAAATAATATGCTTAGGAAGTTCCAGCACTGCTTTGGTAGTGTTTGCTGCAGTGTACTGGTGGCTGTCTGGCATAAATGGTGCTGGTTTCATTGAGGGAAGTGGTCACTACAGCCTAGTAGCACTTCTAGCCATATCTTCCTTTTGTCCTGCAAACTGTAGAAGTCCTTCTGAGAAAAGCAGTGGCTGGAGCATGGTTTATATTATTTACTTTAGAGCAGGTCTGAGTTTCCAGGAACTCAGAGGAGTTGTGCACCCTGGAATATAACACCCAGTTTCATGGACAGCATATTGATAGTGTGTCTTCATTCTTTTTCCAAAGTCTTAGAAATCTGTGACTTTTTGTAGTTTAATTCCTGATACAATTTTTAGTCCTGTTGCAACTTGCATGTAATGATTTAATGCTCTTTTATGCAGGTTAAGATGAGTCAGAAAAAGGAAACTACATTGTCATTTCTGTTCACACCATTCAAGTAAGTATCTGTAAAAACTATGTATATTTTACCTGATAGTTTCTTATCACTTACTTTGGTATTTCAGTGAGCTGCAACAACACATTTGTGTCTTAAGTATTTTTTTAGATGGTTGTGTTTATCTGACTGAGACTTTGCACTAGAACTCTATGCAATTAACTGCTACTTCTCACCAGAACTTAAGGATAGATTTATTTTTTAAAATTTATTCCTTACATTTAATTTTCCATTAAGGGTTATTTGTCTTAAGCTTTTTTTGACAGTATAGCTATATAGATTTCACAGTAATTTTTACTGATTTTTAAATTATTTTTTTGCTATGGATTTTTCAGCATTCTTTGGGAGGTACAATCTATTCATTCATATGTATGTAAAAGTTGAACTAAGAATTTTCTTCTGTGATTTACATTCTAATGAAGAATAAATAAAATGCATCCAGAAAGGAACCTTACAATGTTTAGCATTTGTGTTGCCTAGTCTTAGTGTTTGCAGGACTATGGAGGAGTCTTAGTAGTGATTTGTGTTATCTGGGAACTCTCTTCTAGTGTATGGAACAGTTACTGCTCCCCTCACCCTTCTGTCTTACCTAATTAAAACTGCTTTTTCATTTTCCTTTCTTCTGTAAAGGTTTTTGAAAGCTTTGCCACGGGTGCATGTGATAATGTTCAGTTCTGTTTGCAGTTTGTGGAGTGCTCCAAAAATGCCTTGTCACCAAGAGCAGCTGTTTTCCTTTGGGAAATAGAACTGATGTTAATTAAGATCTTTAAATCATAGCAACAGTAAAAAGTACTTGAGTCGCTTCCTGAGAAGTATGTTTATTGTCAAGGATGATTGCTGGCTGTCTGAACAAACAATTGCTGTGTTATTTTATACCTCTAGCTCCTTCAAAGGGAAAGGTTCAAGACAGTCTGTGAGACAAAAGTCCAGTTAATTTTGGGCACAAAATGAATCCTTTAGAACAAATTCTGAGTAAGAGTGACAGCTGCATTATCAAAGAATTTACTGATCTGTGTGAAATAAAATGCCCCTATGGAAAGGATGGCCAGTCATCTTTGATAAATGACTATTAGTTTCATTTCACAGCTCTTTCAATTTTACCTTTCCTTGAGAAATAAGACTGATTCTTTAAAATAGGATGTACTTTTCTTAATGCTGTATTTATCTTTAAAGGAACTAAGTATTACCAATTCCTTTATGGATTGCTGTTTTTCCTGTTCATGTTGGATTGTTTTAAGTGGAAATGCCAGAGACATTTATCACTTTGAAGCTGCAAGTAAAACTTGGTATAAACATATTGTTACTTTGGTATGGTCCACTGCAAAAAATAAGGGTTTTTTCTTTACATACTCTTCAATTTTCTGGATCAAAATTTGGATTAATAGTTGTTTCAGGAAAGGTTTTTATTAGAGACCAATATAATTCCTTAGATGTGTGAATGTTATGAGTGGAGTGATGCACCTTGCTTATCAGAGAGAAGTAATAACTATTTCACAGTATTTGATAGTAAATGTGATAGTGGCTAGTAAGATTCAGTGGCAAGGTACACTTGATTATTTACTGTGTAGAGGATGGGTCAGAAAAAACTGTCATGGAGACCTTCCTGTTGAGTTGTGAGACTCTGAAAAGACCCTCTTTCATTCTAACATCCTTCTCAGAGGGAGTTTAGGTGCAGCTGGGTCCAGACTTAGTCCCAGACTTGGTCAGTGGTTTGTGTCTAAAGGATTATATGTGCACGAACAAAGCTTTGTGTTAGTTAGCTGAGATTCTAAGTTTGACATGCTGTTAAGCACTTGCCAAGGGTCTGTTGTGGCAAGAAATCTGTCAACCTTGAGGAGCAGCCAGTGGGGGTGAGGGAGGCACAATGAATTGCCTAACAGGAATGCTGTGGGGGGGTGAAGATTTTTTTTATTGCTTCGAGATGATGCTGTTTATTCAAGCTAGGAAAGCAGAAAAAGACTCATACCATGGATGTTCACACACAATAAACGCTCACCTACAGTGTGCTGGGAGTAGTTTGGCCAAATTCTGATTGTTCTTCATGGCTCTCCCTCATTTTTGAAACTTGGTTCATGCGGAAGCTGCTAAGGAGTCTTGTCCAACCTCTTGCTAATAGTTGGGATGAAGTGATTGAACACAAACTTACTTTTAAACTGTTGAATAGCTTCCTAGTGCTCCAACTTGCAGGAACCAAAGGAAGACCAAAGGTGGTTTTAGGCATGACCTTTGTGTAGATCCATCTGCTCTTTCACAGGGCGATAAATGAATGTGTGTGCAGTGAACACAAGCCTGAACTTCAGCTGCAGGTGCATGATCTGATGCATTAGTATAAGGCAAACCACATCTGTTCTTCACAAATTGTGCTTGAGTCTGAATGAGGAGAGGGAATGGAATGTATCCCCTTCTGCTGTCTTTGGTGAGATGCTTTTTTGGTGGTAGATAAAAGGGTGTAGAAGGGTGTGGTTACTTTTTCAGGGGGAGTTAAAAATGCAAAAGTAGGGACACCTACCTCCTGTCTGGAGCAGGAGAAGCCTTGATGTGCTGTGCTACATTTCAGAGTAACTGGTAATTGTATGGAGGTTGTGTTCTGCAATTCTGCATATTGGAAGTTGTCAGCCCAGGTTTAATGTCAGATTTGACCCCTGATCTGTATTAACTTATGGTTGGCCTTACCTGCTGCTGCAGCTGAGCACAGTTCTGTGCTGTGTCCTGCACTACTGTCTTTTCATTCAGATACAAATAAATTCTCTGCTCATTTTCAGTTGTTGTACAAAGGAATTATACTCTTTTTTTAATCCCTCTGGTGCCTGAAATATGTAACTTGAAGCTCAAAAAGTATGTTCCAGCATATAATGCTTTTTTTCCTTCATAGTTTATTGGAGGTTAGTGAAGTGTAATTCATGTCTGAAGTGCTTTGAGATCATGAAGTTATGTAGCAAAATTTAAATATTTTGTTGGTGACTCTTACAGATTTTGTTCTATTTCAGCAACTTGGTGACCTGAAAATGAACAAAGATATCTCTAAGAACTGAATTTCTTAAATTATTTAGACATGTAGTGGAATAAAGTCTGTATAATAGAAATGTAGATACCAGCTCTGGAAAAAATCTGTCTAGAATTTCAGATGGAGACGTTCTGGTTTTAGAGGTGGAATTACTAATGAATATGTAGTTTTCAAAATAGGGGAGAGGGAGGATATATTCACAAACAATGTGTTCTGTAGAAATTGCAACTTAACAGACTTAAAACAAACTTAACCTGGACTTAATTTTTCAGTCAGAAATAGCATTAAAAGGTTTGTTTTAATATTCTGAGGGGAAAATCCTATTTTCTAGTTTGATTTTTGGGTGTTCATGGCTTCAGCTGCAATGACTCAAAAACTAGTTTGAGTTTTATGTTGAATATATTGCACCAAAAGCATTAGGGTAGTACACACACACATATATATCTGGATAAAATAAGCCTATTTTTAAACTGTTGGCAACAGAGGAAGAATATTGAATTGTTATAAAGTTTCTGATTTCCAGAGGGAATCTTATCCCTAGCAGAAGTGTGGCTGGCACAGTGGACAGGAAATGAAGGAGGCCAGTAGAGATGTGCCCTTTCCTACTTGTATCTAAATTGCATCTCTCTCTTAAATCCATCTGTCAGGTGTATCATGATGAGGAGGATGGAGCTGCTCATTGTGTTATGTGATAGAAACTTCAATAGTGTCTACCTGACCAGGCTTGAGGTGGGTTAGAGTTTGGATAGCTCTATCTCTTAATTAGGATGTGTCTGGCTGCCAGGAATGCCTTTTTTGCTTTATCACAGTTCCTTCATCAAGGAACAGATCTGGGTAGAAGTGTATTTTGAGGCCACTTGTGAAACTGTTGAGAAAACATTTCAGAAACTCACCTCCAAGTGTTGGATTCTGCAAGGCAAGGTGAATATCTTGCTGATATTAGATACTTATCTGTGGCTCCAGTTGGATATATGAAAGAAGTTACTATCTGAAATTTGTTTCCTTCTCACTTCCTTTCTCTCCCTACATTTTTTTCCCCAATTACAAAAGGCATATTTTCAAAAACCATTTGCTTAGCAAAATCAGAGGCTTTTCTCAGAATTCTGAGAAGAAAAGCACAATGCTTTGACCTTTATGTGTAAGAAAAAGAGGTGCCAAGATACCAGATGCTTTGAAGGAAGTGAGAGGACAAATTTGAAGACTGCTGACAGAGGAAAACTGATGTCCAGGATAGTGAACTATCTTAGCTTTCTGACCATTTGATGTACCTTAGGGCAACTGCCAAGCTGGCACAGCTCAAAGATGAGTGTGCCAAGGGGCCAGATGCTACTGTTGCAAAATCATTCCCAAAGTTGGCATCTCTGGCCTGTGGAAGTAATCCTACAAGAAGTATCAGAAGGGGATAGTGTGGTGTGGTGAGTAAATGGTGCATTGATGTTGCCCTAAAATCTGCATAACCAATCAGTGCAATTTTATTGTCCCAACAGGTACAAGAGATTTAAAATAATAAATGATACAAAAGCACAGGAGTCCTTTTGCATAGTCCTGGTGTAGCCAATGCTTTCAGGGATGGTTCTGCTTCTGGCTGTTCAGGGTCTGGTGCCTCACAGTAAGATGGCAGGAGCAGTAGTTTAAGAACCACCATACAGAAAAAAGTCCAAGAGAAGAACAGCTGAAGTATAATCAGCGCTTGCTTACTGCTAGCTGTGCTTTTTTTATTGAAGGTCTTGAAGTTTTTATCGATAATGGTTGGGTTTTTTTATCAGGAAGTAGAAACTTGACTTTAAATAAGATACTGAGCTGTCTTCTCATATATGAAAAATTCCATACCACCTTATGCTGCATTTTTGAAGTAACCTAATTGTCTGAATACTACATATTAATCATACCAGGTAATTATTTTGTGCGCATAATCAAGTTATAACTTGCAATTTATATAGACAGTCACTGCATTTTTAATGTGCAGTGTACAGCTATTAAATAAAAATGTACTTCTCACCATATGAAAATGTAACTCTTCCTTTGCTCTATCCTTTAGTATGAATTGAGATGTAGCTCCCTTAAACATTTGTATGGATTTGGTGCAAGAAAGTATCAATCATGTAGAGACTGAGTCTTTCCACATAATTGCACATTATGTATTTTGTCAGTGATAGAAAAGAAAATAGAGTGTAGAGTGTCTTTGAAGATTATAGAAACTTCAAAAAACTGCCATGTGCACAAATACCTGTCTTTTCTTCCTTTCTCTGATGACTGGAGATACAGTACTACATTGTTCCCTCTGTTTGATGGCCTTTCAAAACTTAAATAATAGATATTCCCACAAAATTGACATTTGGATCAAAGTGAAGCAAATGATTTTTTTTCCACCACTGAGCAAGGCAGGGTCCCTTAACATGTCAGTACATCCTTTGAAACATACTGTTCTTGTTTTGTTTAAATAGATTACATTTATTGAAATAACTGATAATATGTAAGATACTTGTGATACATGTGAGAGTGCTTGCAAGAGCAAGCATTTAGTGTTGAATGCCAAGAGGAAAGGGTGAAAATATTGCAATACAGAAGGATAGTCTAATAGTGATTATTCTCCCTCCACGTTTGTTGGAGTACTTTGTGTCATCAGAGGACTTTTTATTTAGCAGAAGCACAGATTTATCCGCAAAGAGATTTCAGCCCCTTCATCCTGTGGTCAAGAATGAAAGGCCAGCAGCTTCTATCAATTCCAAGTGAACCCTGGAAAGGCAGCCCACCTTTTCCTTTCTCCACTTTGTCCCCATTGTGTTATCAGGTGTGAATCTAGGCATAAGACTGCTGCTGTGTCTGCTGGTGCAAGCTGGCCGGTGTGGGCACCTTTAGCCTGCTGGTGTTGGGAGGCAGACTGGTACTTCTCCCCTCCACCCTTGGCTTTTAGAACCTATGTATATACATCAAAAAATAGAACTGCAGTGCTATAGAGACAGAGTGCTCAAATGAAAATAATGGCTTTGTATTATTTTTTACAAAAAGCCCTCCTGATTAAATAGTAAAGGTATTATCTCTTCAGGGAGAAATCAATGCCTGTTCTTCAGCAAAAATGTCAGCCTCTCTCTCACTGGATGGGCCATGTCTGAAGCACACTGCTGCTCAGGGAGGATGCAATCCTCTTATAAGGCAGACATCCTGCTGGTCTTGAGTTTCAGCAGTGCACTCGGAAGCTTTTGGTTTGTACATGAAAAGCTAACTGGCAGCCGCTTCTGCGCAGGAGGACTGGGTGTAATTGGATTTACTATCGAATAGGAAGTAGGTAAGGTCTTTAGCAGAAGCTAAAAGGCTGGTGTAGAAGATAAAATATCACAAGATTAATGTATATTCCTCTATTTCCTTATATTATAAATCCTTTTGGCCTTTTTGTGGAACTTGTGAGGCTTTGTACAATGAAGGTGAGGGAGGATTTACAGCAGGTGATGGGGGATGGACAGGGAATGCTCTGCTCTGGCATGTGAGGTAAGGGGCAGGGCACAGGACTCCTTCTGGATCTCAGTAAGAAAAGCCCAATAACAAATAGCTTAATAAAATAGCTGTTTTAATAATATAAAATGAACAGAAGAATACAGATAGCAAGTAAATCATACATCCCTTCAGATGCTGGGTACCCATATTTGTGGAGCATTGTTTTCTGCTGGTGCCACACTGCTGGCTGTGGAGACATCCCCTTGTTTAAGTCATTCAAGCTGCTATATGATTTTCTGTCAAGAATTCAACTCTAGTGATAATTTCAACTGTCAGACAGAAAGGAGAGTCACATGAGGACTTCTTGAAGCTCTTACATACACGAGGACAGGCAGGTGATGTAATCCCTGTTACAGAGTGGGAATTGCCTGCAGGGCTCCTCTGTTCCTACCAGCTGACTGAGTCTGTCCCGTGGCCAAGGTATTTGGGCGCCACAGGTGTGGGCCTGCTTAGGGTAGGTGGATTATTGATTCCTTGATGTACAATGGTGTCCTGGTCAGGATCACTATGGGTGGTCTCTCAGCCATGTTTTGGTGGCCATGGGGCCCTGCTAGTAGGTACTTGCATAGCACAAGCTGCCTACTCTGGATGCAGCTGCTTGACAAATGGTCACTAGGGTTTAGGATGGGCGTGTAGGATTGTGGAGCAGAAGAGGAGCCGTGGTATAAATACTACATGGCCCAAACACTGCAGATACCTAGGTCCAGGTCATTGTCATAAATCATACATAAGTCATGGACATAAATCATCATGTTTTATGCAGAGGTGAGGACACACTTGCAGCATTGGTGGGGTGTTGTTATGTAGAGTCACCACATATCCCTCCCCTGTAGTATTAAAATAGAGGAGACTTTAAAAATGGTGCCTTTCTTTTTCTTCAAGGAGCTTCCACCTTCCCTGAAAAGCAATTTTGCTTTCCAAGGCTGCAGCATCATGTCCTGCTATGGCTTTCTGGACAAACCCCCTGCCCCTGGAAGATCCCTGCATCCTGCTTCTCAGTTCTGCTTTATGGGGGGCCAGAGGGACAGTTTCAGAGTGTGGCCTCCTCCCTTGTGGCCTCTGGTTCTCTGAATCTCTTGTTATAGTAGTTTACATGCAAAATATGCTGTGTCCAGCCCGGTTACCTTAATTGCTTCTCTGTTCAGTGAATTGGCAGCTGGCAGTTTAGTTGTCAGCTCCTTTTTCTCTCATCTTTGTTATTTAAAAGATTTACATAAATATCCTAAGGCACTATGCTGTTGAATATGCTACATCAGGGATTCTGATTTGTGAATATTAAAGACTATTTTAATTCCTGAGACCTGCCAGTCCAGGGTTAGAGCATTAGCAGTCAGACCATTTCCTGCGGGTTCACTGATGTCCTGCTGTCCTCCTGTGCATGTTTGTGAATCTGATGAATACAACACAGTGGAGATGTACTCACTGGCTTCTGCAATGTGGCAGTAAATATACTGTTTGCTGCCTTTGGCCTGTGGAAGTGTGTGTGTCCTCCTTTCATTTCATTATGCTTTAAAGAACAAAAACCTCAGAACTTAAAAAGAGGAGCTTCTTATTGACTTTCTTAATCCTTTTCTTTGTTTTGGAGAGCTAGCAGTACTTTTTAAGGCTTCTTAAAAGAACAAGGATAACTGAGTTGCACAGATAACTTACTACAACCCTACCTGACTAAAAATTTAACACAGGAGTCAGAAGATCCAGAAATACAAAAACCCATGTGAAATTTAGACCCTCCAAAACTGAAAATCCTGTCAGTGGAACAGCAGGAGCAAAAAGATTAGATTAAGTTGGGAAAGGGAATATTGTGGGTTCTGGGCTTTATGAAGCTGTAATAAACCCTTTAGGGTAGGTTTATGTAGAGCACATTTTCTTTTAAAAAGCATAACTTTAGTGTATTAAAACTATAGCTGTAATTTTAAAAATCTATAATCAAAATGCATCTTCTAATTATGAAAATGAAGTTTTTTAAGACTTACCCCTTTTAGCAGCTTACCTGAAAATTTTCTAGTAAACAAGTAAAATAGTATAATAGTATAGTAAAATATTCTAGTAAACAAGTAAAAGGCCATTCAAACAGATAAAGAATCACTGAGTTACCCAGCAAATTGTTTAATCTTTGAATCTTCACTCTTTGATCAAAACTAAAATGTATGCAAAGGATTGTCTCTTTATCTCATAGTATTATGTGCTTTCAGTCTTTCTTTGGCAGATACTGTAAAACAGTTCTTTCTTCTGAGAAGGCAGATTTAAAGTACTGGAATTGAACGCTTTTTAAAAATGGGAAAAAATTAGCTTTTGGACATTAAAATTCATGTAAATAGGTAATTTGGTGAGGTTCATAGAGCTATAACAGCTTTCTTTTTCCTGATTATTGCCCCAGGTAACATCATGTACTCTATATTGCACAGCAAATTCAACAGAGAAGAAATATCATGGTTCCAGACTTCGATTTTTGAAATACTTATTTGGTCAGTTTTTTCACATTTTGTTGAATGAACTCAAGTCTTTGCATCACTTGCTGTTCACTATCTTTGTGATTGTTCTCTGCTGTTGATGAAGTGGGAAGGTTTTCACTTATTCATTTTATTCTGTTCTACAAGACTGCGCACAGTCCTTTGAAAAGTAAACAGGAAACAAGAAATAGGAGAATGACAAAGTTGGGTTCGTTTGTGATTGCACTGTCATCAATATTAAGTCTCTGCACTTGCGGGTTGCTAACTGGAGTGAGTTTGTAGAACAGAAATAGGTGTGCAGTCATGTTTCTGCCACATTAATAGCGTCAAATGTAGAAAGATCTGTGTCTCTACTCTCCCGTTACCTACCTGATGCTTTCTCAGGTGCCATCCTGTTGTGCACTGGCAATGTTTGAAGGCAGCTCTTATGGGAGATTACATTTTGGAAGCCTGTTGCTGCTCTGTCTCTGTTGCTTTTGCATAGCAGCCCTTCAAAAACATCAGGCCAATCTTACATCTGCATTTTCAAGATGACATTTTGTCAGCAGTGGATCAAATTATTGCTTTGTAGATCAAAGCAGTAATAGTGGGTCCTGCGAGTACTATTTCAGCTGCTTGCAGAACTGCTGGGCCCTCTCACAGAGGGGTGTGTGGCAATAGAGTGTGAACATACTCAGCTGATTCTGGCAATTGCTGGTAATTTTCTCCCATGGGGAGAGAGCAGACAGGCCCTGGCACCTGCCCCCAGCAGTGTCTGGATTGCAGAGGCCTCAGATGCTCTGCAGGTGGTGCCCATAGGGATGGGCAACTTTATCCTGGGTGATTTATTTCAGGCTGCAAGTTATTCAGGTACTAGGAATCTTCTTTCTGAGGAAGAGGACAAGAACCTGTAGTTACTCAGCATTTTGGCTGAAGAGGTTGCTGGAGTTGTTTGGACAGTGCCAGTCTTCTGGCTCTTTTGCTGCTAACAGTTCTGGAGTTAGGAATTACATAGCAAAAAGCATGTGAGAAGCTCTACTTGATATGGTGAAGGGCACCTATACAAAATCCTATCATGCTTTCTTCAAATGGCCTTGCTCTATTGTGGCATTGTCACAGGGGTCAAGGGATGTGTGTCCATATCCTTTAGCTTTTTAGTTTTGCATCAACAGGAGGAGCTGGTGCTTTCTTCCCCATCTCCCAAATAGCCAATATGAAAAAGAAGACTGCTGAACAGCTACTTCTGATTTGCTGCTGGATAAGGGTCATAGAAATGTGATCACTATCTTTTGCAAATCTTGCCACTCTCAGAGAGTTGTAGGATGTACAGTGTTTTCTTCTTTTCTGATGGGGGGAGTGAAAAGGCTGTGATAGAAGGGTGTAGATATGCATGAGCTGACATAGTCAAGTGCGTGGAGTTTCTGGGTGTGTATAGTTAAGCAGCTGAAATGAATTTGTTTTCATCTGACTTTAAGCTAGGCAAAGATCTCAGTCTTTCTCTTTGTACATTTCATCTACAGGTCGGTGGTGCTTCCTTGACTTTCATTACTAAATCAGCAGCATTTTAAGTGTTCAGCCACTAGAGACATGAAAGGGTTACTTTTTATAGTAGAACTCCAGAAAATTTACTGTGCCAATAAAATTACCATAAATCTTTACCCAAATAAGCAGGCATAATAAAATTAACAGACTTGCAGTGGTGGATGCAGATGTATTTGCAAGGCATATCCTTCTGTTCTGGGATTTTTTATTTCATGGTTTGTCTGCAGCATGCTACCTATGCCTTGGGGATGGTAATTTCTGTAGTGTAATGATAAACAAGACTCATTGGCCAAAGAGAGATCCCTTTGACATTGCTGTGGTGAATGTACTTTATCACAGTCTTGTTGTGAATTGCTGTCAAATAGCTTAGCTTATATGAAGCATGAAGGATGTGCTGGAAAGATTAATTTTGTCAGGTATACCTATGACAAGGGTAACTAACATCTCAGAAGGGAGAGTTTACAAGCACTTGCATGATTAGCTCAATCATCTTGTTTCATAATTAATTATGTTTATTCATGGATGAAGCTGTGATTTCTGTCTGGAAACCAGGAAGTTAATCTCTGATAGCCATAATGAAAAATAAAATTACTGTTCCAGAACCACCATCATTTTCTGTGAAGAATGTAATCCTAAGTCTTTAGAATCCTGATGGTATTTTGGATGCACATCTCTTTATAATCTACATGATCATGGAGCTCTTGTTTTTTTTTTATTTCAAGTTAAAACTGATTACCACCCTTTTCAGTGCATGTGTTTTGCAATACTTTTAAGAAAAGGAGGACAGAGTTGAGTCCACTGACTGAATTCTTTGTGCCTCTTAATAGGACAGGTATTTTGTCTTATGGGAAAAGACCTCAGATTTTACTGGGGAAGGCTATTCGTCCTGAATTTGTTAGAATTGGATTTTGATGGTGGATATACACATACACCCTAGTTTTCCTTCTAGAGTTGAGAATGTTTCCAATAATGATCAGTAAATTCACTTCATTACTATTAATATTAATTGCAGGAAGCATGTATTAAGTGATCTTGAGAATACATTGACATTTGCTAGTGCCTCTGGGATGGTGTATAATAAAACACAGGGAAAAACTCTGATCAGTTTATTATTTCCTAACACTGTCTTCTACTGCAGACATTTGAAATAATTTACGTTAGAATCAAATGTTTCTACAAGCACTTCAGGGTTTACCTCCTCAGATTTAAATTTTCCATATGGTCTTGGTTTTTGGTAAGTCTTGTAGATTTTATGGAACCACTATTTCCAAAGTCCATGGGCTTTTTTTGTAGGCAACTTTGCACTTCTGTTCATGGCTCATCTTTGTCTCTTTGTGCTTTCTGTTGCATCTAGATTTCTTTTAAATCACTCATCTGTTTTGTCAGCTTCAGTAAGTGAATCAGTGTCCTCAATGGATGATAAACTGTTTATGGTGAACTACACCCATTCTTTGAGGGATCATCAGCATATTTCGTAATCTTTTTAGACTGGTATAAAATGCAAAAATTCTATAATCACTTCCTTGCTTTTTTTGTTTAATACAGATATAAAAAATACCTTAAGGTAGTGATCATTCCTTGCATTTTCCTAGTTATATATGAATTGTCCTTAGTTTCTGGTGAAATTAATAAATTTTACAAAAACAATTGTTAGACAACTATAAATTCAGTTTCTTGAAAATTATATATATGGAAGTAAGGTAGTGTGTGTGTTATGATGTTAGCTAGTGAAAATTAACAATGCATCTGCCAATGGCAACCCAGTTTGACAAAAACAATTGCTTTCCGTGTTTGGCTTACTCAAAATTTTACTTTTGAAAACCCCATTTATTCTGTTACACCATTCATGTACAGAGATCCTGGGTGCTGCCTTCTAAGAAGGGGTAGGTGAAGACTATTGTCCATTAATAATATAATGATTCAGTGAGAATAAAAAGATAATGAGTGGGTTATAGCTAAATGATCAAAGATGCAAAGTAAAATATAATTTTGGCTGGGAAGAAGTCTGCATTGAATTTGACAAGGATAGAATTCATGGAAAACAGTATGTGGAAAACAATAAAAATGAGACAAGGAACATAGGAGCATCTGGGTGTGTTTAAGTCCTAAATAAAACTTCTTAATATTTTTTCCAGATTTTTTAAAAAACCTTGCCAAAGAGCTAAGAGTTTTTTCCCCTCCTCCTATTAATCTCCACACATGGTGAAACTCCCACCTTGAATGGAAGTTTTGCTCCTTTTCCCCTACCAAACAACTTTGCAAAATCTAAGGGCCACAGATTTCCTTGAGGTAGTGCTTGGGTCTGGTTTGCCTCCTTTAAGAATTATTTCTAATTGTAGCATTCAGTCTGTGGAGCTATAAGGTTGGCTTTCACAGGGACATGTCCTGAACGTGCAGAAACAACCAGCATTCACTTTCCTTTATTTTAAGTCTGGTTTCTAAAATCCTGTTTCCCCCTCAAAGTTAAGGTGATCAAACTCTTACCGTGACCTTGTGGTCATCTTTTCCTCCCTTTTTCCATTTCCATGGGACCTCTTTCTTCCTGCTAGTTTATAGATACTATCCTTCAATTCTTTTCTAGATTGAAAAGAAAGAAACGTTTTCTTAATACAGTTACTTACTCTTCTCAAAAGTAAGATTAATTGCTTTTCCAATTATTCAGTGTTTTGGAAGATTCCTGCATGGTACTTGCTGTGCTCTGAACTTAATGAATAGCATCAAAATATACCAGGATGTTACTACTAATAAAAATTCAGGTTGTTCAGGCACAGAATACTTGTAATATATTTCATGGCTCAAGGGATGGTGTGTATGCATTGCTGATGTATCAACTGCTGTATCAGCCTATCGACTGGGTTGTAGACAAAAGTGATTCATAGCTGTTTGGGAACTGCAGGAATGAGCATTTCCTGCAGCAGCTGCATGGAATCAAGACCTGCCCCTGTGGTTCTGTTGAGTGACCACACAGGCCACTGCTGCTGATTTAAATGGTGGGAGTGACCTGATTTGGCACTGCCTAAAACATGAGGTTGGTGGTGCGGTAGGTGCTGAGAGCTGGTGCTGTGCCCCTGCTGTGTTGTGGAAGGTGTGAAGGAAACCTGCTATAGGCATTCCCTGGCTGCCAGCTGTGGCCCATGGTGGTTTGCCTGTGTTGCCTGAAGTGACAGTGACGACTGTGTTGTGGCTTATAACTTACCCAGGGCAAGCCTGGGATTCTCAGGCCTGCTGCTGTTCCTAAACATGGAAAGAAAATGGTACAGGAGAAACAGCTCCTTCTCCTTTCATTTGGGGGAGTTTGGTCAGCTGGCTTGTTTGTCCTCCTTACTACTTTCTGTAAGGGAAGAATGGTAGCAATTGTTTAGGTTGATAATCAAATTCATTAAAATCCAAGAGATTTTTATCACTGACCTCATTGTAGCCATGTAACTGTGTTATCCCCTGCTCTGGGGACTCAGCTAATAGCTTCTTGAGTAACAGGAGACATGGTCATACTTATCAAAGAGAAGATTGTTAGGCATCATCAACTGTTGATGTGGAACGTGAGCAAATCATTAAATGCTGTCTTATAAGCTGCTTACAGCCATATTCAAATCAATTAAATTGCTTAATTTTTGTAGGTGCTATGCTTCTTGTCCAGAGCAATGGTCAATAATAATGCACAAGGGAGATAATTTTCAGCAGTATTAGATGGGATCAGCTACATAAAAGAAATGTCAATGCAGAGATTTTGAGATAAGTTAAGAAGCAGCTGTGTTGACACATGTGAAGATGAATGCAGAGGAATAGATTAGTCTCAATTACCTAATTGCTTCTAATGAAGTTCAGAATACTTTGGTTTCATTAGAGTAATTTTTTTAATTGCAAAGTTAATTTTTTCTGCTTGTGAAAAGGAGAGATGTTAATATCTCTTTATGTTGTTGTACAGACCACTTTCTGCTTCTGAACAGATCAACTTCTTAAAAAAAATAAGGCTATATATTCAGCAGCAGAAGTACGATGAAGCGGTAAGTCTCTTTTGCTATATGTAAATATTTTGTTTAAGTTGAAATTTACTGAGAAATAAAACTTTTTTCCTTCCTTATGTTGCACATCTCATTAATTCAAACCTCCACTGTATATCTTCAAAATTTTAGATTTTGATACCAATTCCAATAAATAATACTGACTTACTGTATTTTTCTCATACTTCTTAAACTGTTTGTTACTATTTCATTGTATAATAATGCATAGTGTGTGTTTTCATTTTCCACACTAGAAGAGGGTAAATTGAGAGATAAACTGAGGAATGTAGTTAATTTTGTTTTAAGTTTGCACTACTTAGACTGCTAGTTGCATGAAAAACTGTGATCCATCATAGATCCGACTTCACCTCATCTTTTTTTTTTTTTACCTGAACCAGCTGTTGGTGGTTTTATTTTCACATTTCAGTGTGCCAGACTGGGAGCCATACATGGAATTATGCCTCCCAGTTCCAGTAATACTTTCCTAAGAATTTGCTAGCACTCACTGTGTGACAGGGTACTTGATGGGTGCAGGTCACCAGTATTTGTATTCTGATGTTCACAGGAAGAATTTGTAGAGCTACATTATACCAAGAAGTCTTTCATTTTAACAGATTTAGTTTGGTCATTGACTTCTGTGTTTAAAAGTACATGAAAATATCGAATATATAAGATTATATTTAACCTGCCAGATGCATGGAAGAATTCCATTATGTGTTAGGGTTCAGTTCTTTTTTCCTAAAATGATTCTTAGGGTAATAAATTACTATTTTATGCACAAGACAGCTAAATCTATTTTATGCCTTTTTACTTGCTTTGTTATAAATTGGAAATAGTTCAGCTTAAATAATGGATCTATTTTGCTGTGAGAGGTTTTCTTTTTGGTTTCCTAATACTTCTAGTTAGCTGTCATGTTTGCTGATTGGAGACATTTTACACATTTCAGGAGTAGAACCTGCTGTTTTGTGTTGTTGTTTATATGTAAATTTTACTCCCTGTTCATTTGAGTGCTCCAGGTGTTTAAGTTCACTCTTGATCAGTCACCCACCAGAGTTGTGCCTGTCCCCTGTTATCCTCAGCTTCCTGTGTTGCAATGTAGAAAAGTTCTTCCATTCCTAGAACCTGAGGTGTGGGTGATTCTTTGCCTTCACCTTGTCTTTGCATTGTAAATGTGCACTTGTAGTTGTGTAGAATAGATGACTTTTGGGGTGAGTTTGCCCACTGGCAGACTTGTGATCTCTTCAGTAGTTGTACCTTTTTCTGTGTTTTTTGTTGTTGAATCCCAACTGGATACCTGCACATATAAAAAAGCTTCATTGTGTGTGTTCAGCTTCTTACTATAGTCTTCCAAATCACACAGACAAGCTTCCCATCTTCAGGTAAATCACAGGGGTCAACACACCCAAACGACACTGTAGGAAAACCCACGGTCTTCATCTTGGTGTCTCCCCAGTGGAGGTACTGAGTGAGGGGACCTGTGATTAGACTGGGTACAACCCTTCTTGTTTCCAAATGATTTATGTCCTGAGGGCTGCAACCAGCAGCTTTATAAATACATCTGGGACTCCAGTTTGGTTTCTGAATTCACTGCTGGTGCTTGTGGCATCAGGTACTACTGAAGTGGAGGACATCAAAATCCAGGCAGGGAATACTTCAGGCTGTGGAGAGCGACCATGTTTCAGCTGCATCTATAATCCTCCTCCTGTGTAAATGAGCCTTCAGAAGCACATGACTGTTTTATGGGGGTAACTTACACTGGAATATATACAGTCAAATACTTGTGGGAAAACCACATGGCATGCTTGGTAATAGGGTGGTGTTCAAGATGTGCTGTGTGGCTTTCACCTTCTAACCACTGTCATGGCCGGGGAGGATGGTGAAGGATATCCATCAGGAGTCCCAAGCAGTGTGTATTCCAGCAGTTGGTGCTGGCCAAACCGCTGTACCTGAGCAGGGAGAGAACACGCATGCCAGGAGTGGTGGAGCTGCTTGAGCTCCAGTTGCTGTCCCTTAGGTTGATTTGGGGAATGGGGAGCTCACACTCTTCTAATAAATTACTTAAATGTTTTATCTGCCTCTAGGTATCCCTGTGCAAAACCCTGATTAACCTTGCTTTGGAAGGCTTGTCTTACTACCATACGTACGATAGATTATTCCTGGGTCTAAGTATTGCAATGGGCTTTGTGGGCTGGACGACTTACGTGATTTTGGTCATTATCAAGGCCCATACCAATTTGACTAAGACTGTCCCAACTAATAAAAAGGTAGGTTGGAAGCATTCAATTACTTTTTCTATCAGTTTTCAGTGTTACATGTATGCTAAGTGACTCTGTGCCTGATGAATTGAATACCTTGTGCTTCTTTTGACTTAATGTGGAAAGTGGTAAGCTGTTGAGCTTTCAGTCTGCTGTAATCCTGTGTAGTGTTGCTGTTAAGTCCATTGATTAGGATCAGTATTCCTAAGATGTGTAAGTCTGCGTGTGCAGTACTGTGCTTCCTCAGTTTTTCTTCCTACAGCTGTCTATTTGAGATGCTAATACAAGTGTGAGAAAACATAGTGATTTAAAACTATTAAAGAGTCTATCTTTAACCAGGTTTTGTTTTCCCAGGTTTAATTTTCAGTATTAACAGCACTCTCTTGTAATAATAATTGTTGGGAAGAATACAGATTTCAGGCTTCCAGTTTCATTGATGCTCTTCACTGTAAGGCCAAAAAAGCCCCAGCATGTAAATTATTTTATTCCTGTCCTCTTTGGCAATTTTGTATCTGTTCTCAGAAACTGTGCAGTCCAATCATGGCATTTTTAAAATGTATAGCCTGTTTTGATAGAAGGTGAGCTGTGGTTTCACGGAACAGTGTGCTCTCTTGCTCTTTGTGATTTGCAAGTGTGCAGTAGAAGACATCAAAGATGAAGGAAGCTCTTTTTGACAAGATTATTATGGTTTCATTTTTCACAAAGTATAAAATCCTAAGAATTTATTTTCACTCAATCATCAGGAAAAGAGGGAGCTCAAAAAAGTGAATAGCCAAAAAGTTAGCATTTCACTAGAGAAGGATTAAAGAATTTGAGGGGAGGGGAAATTCTCCCAAATGTCAAGAATTTGTTTTGTTTCAGAATAAAAGAAATTGTTTCATTTTATAATGTAAGTGAGAATGAGCACTCACTTAACATCTTTATTGCCTTCAGTATGTTACTCTGAGAAAATTCCTATCATGCTATCTTGAGGTTTTTACTACTGGCTGAAATGAGATAGTCTTAACCTTTGGTGAAAATGCTCAAACAAAATTAAAATGGAAAATATTCATAAGTGCTGTACTGCATGATTTAGGTTATATTTCATCAAATAGCTGAGAGGAAATAATCCAGAATGCATGTTATGTTAGATACAAACAAAATAATTACAATAATTAGACTGAGTATCAGGCATATTAATAACTACATTAAGGAAAAATTTGCATTTTTAGTTGTCATAGATTTTAATTTGGTCTATTGATTTTACTTGTTGAAAGCAAATTTTATGCTAGTGACACTGGCAGAAAAAAAAGCTAGGTTTCTGTAGAAACCTTTTTAAGTGTTCCTAAATACATTGAGAATTGCAATGTGAGGCTTATGCTTCATATATGGAAGTTATTTGGTTTATGACTTATATTGGAACAACTTGAAGAAATTTGCTCAGAGAGTAATCTGCCATTGACAAGTAGTCCCCTGCAAAGCACACCCTTATAAAATCAAGGAGCGTCTGAGTAATGAAACTGCATATCCTATATATATAATCTTTAAAAGTTTTTGTGCTGTGTATGGAAAAAAAACTTTTTTTTTTTTTTTGTAGAATGTTGTTTTGCCTAGCAAGAAGTATAACCTTTTAATTTATTTTAAACATCCACAGAAATGCAAATCTGGTTTCCATTTTCAATGCATGACTGACTATATTGGACTTTATAATATTTATGTCGCTATATGGAATAAAATGTTGATTGTGTGTGTTTACTCATTCAGTGATAAATTATATTGTGTGCATATCATATATATGCATATTCATTCTGTCTATATGTCAGCAAATGTAAAACTTAAAACTAATAAAGCAAAATTGCCCTAGGTCAGCTTTCTCTGTGACTTATCTTTTCTTAGTCTAATGGTATATCTTAGCAAAAAATCTATTTTAAAAATCATTTACAACTTGCATTTGCTGTCAGTTTTGATCAAGGCAGTTGTACATCAGTTACAGGGAAGGGGGAGCTGGAAAAGATGTTAATCCATCTAGGTGAACTGCTAGCTGATTGTCTCTTCTTCTCAGCATTTTTAGAGTTGTGTATCTGTCTACCTAACTGTTTCAGAAAACTAGCATTTGTGCAGAAGAAAACAGTGTCTTTGTCATTACCTACACTAAAGCTGCCTTTGCTGCGTCAATTTGTAATACATGCAGAGAAAATTGTTTATTTAAAACTTGTACATAATCTTCCCTTACCAGTAATTCTTCTGATATCTGAATCTCCCTGAATTAGGAAGAATAATTCAATGACCAGATAAAAGGCAGATGCAGAGTGACTGTTTAATGCCTCTCTTTGCACAAACAAGAGATTTCTGCTATCTGATGATTAAGGACTGACCTGCCTGTCCGAGATAACCCATTTTAAATTTTTCCTTCTCTCTTTGATGTTCCTCCTTAAGAGTGCTCTCAGTCTGAGACTGTTTCTTTGAGTACATAATGTTCTAATCTTACATCTGTTTTTTGCTAAGAAAACCCCAAAGCAGTACCTGTAGGTTAAGATGAAATATAATAACAGTTGGAGCTATACTTTTAGTGTTGTGCAACCCTAGTCCTCTGTTGTATTTTGAAGTTGTGGGTTCTTTGAAGAAGTCAGTTTCTCCTGTGGAAGGCTGGTCAAAAGCCTTCTTTTGTAGCTGTTCATAGATCCTGAATACTTATGGTCTTTTTTCTGGTAGGAGTTAATGCTTAATATTTTAATTTAATTAGTTCTCTTGCAAATGTCTCAAGCAGGAGGAGGAAATGTGCTGATGGAATTTTCAATAAATGCTTTGACTGTAAGGCTATGAACTTGAACTCAGTAGGGGTTATATTCCAAGTCTATTTCTAGAATCTAAATTTGAGAGTTCTTTTTTCCCCAAACCCCTTAGCATCTCTGGCTTCAGATGGATTCCAAGTATCAATTGAACATAAATAACATTGCTTATATTGGGCCTCCAGATTGTACATGTCTGTCTTTCCCATGCAGTTTTACTGCAGGACCTTATGAAGAGACATATTTAGAATTAGATAATCAAATCCTACAGTTGTTTTTTTTTTTTTTGAACTGGCTGACAACTTTGTGTAGAGACACATGGCAGCTTTGTGTGGCTGTGTTAAAATAGCATTTATTTTACTGTGTAACTAACAAATGGAAAATATAGTGTAGTTTAAAACCTTTTATTGCTATTTCAAGACTGTTTGTCCAAACATTTGTATTTCAGAAATCTACTGTTCTCTTCTATGGTTTTGTTGCTGCTGGAATGATAATAGCTTTTTTCCTGTTGATTCAAGCATGTCCTTGGACATACTATGTATACTGTCTCTTGCCAGTGCCAGTGTGGTATGCAGTCGTGAAAGAGTAAGTAAAGAATGCAATTTATTACTAATGTTTTATAAGACCGAGTCTGGACTTCCTTTTTTTAGAGAATTAAATTTTTCGCGTAACTTTTGGAGAAGAAGTTAGGCACGATTCTATTAAACTTCCTTAAGTGTTTCCTGAGACATTCCAAAGGACTCTGGTTTATATTCCAGTTGACATAATGAGCAGTGTCCTAACTGACTGATACAGCTGCCAATTCTAGAAGATATCTTTTTTTATTAGCAAAAATAAATTAAACTATTTCCATGAAAACATATTTTTAGTACTCTTGAAACTGTCGCAAAATAGTGCTAAAATCTTTGCAAATACCTGTAAGCAGCTGACTTATTTTGCAAAATGATTCTGCAAAGTGTCAAGTCTGTGGAACACCAGCCACTTTTGGAGGACACATGCTAGTTGTGTCCTCCAAATGTAGTTTGTAGTTAAGAAATGTACTCCCATATTGAAATATATTTGTCTTGTTTGGATGTCCTTTTACTCCAAGCCCAAAAATACTTGTTATCTTCTGATTCTTTTTACTTTCCTGATCTACTGGCAATTTGTAGATACCAACTCGGTATTATTCAGAGAAAATGAGACCAACTGCAGTTAGATAATGAGCTGTCTCATAAAGCACAGGAAAAGCTAACAAGGAGGGTTTTTCTCTCAAGCTTCTGAATGTTTCATCAGTTATGACAGACATTAAGCCCAACATAACCAAAAATATTCATATACTCAAAGTCAATTTGGGTAGTAGTGCATAATCTGAAGCTTATCCAAACACTGGCGAAGATGTGCCAAATATGGGAGGAAAAAAGCTGGAGTGTTTTATTGTAGATTTTCTGTCAAGTAAAACTGGGCAGAAGGATCATCTGACCATCAATCATGGGATATAGGGAGCACCAACAATACCTCCAGCTTTTTTGTGCTTTGGCTGACCCCATCCTTGCCCTGTAAAGATAAAATTCTATGTTATTTCTGGGTTTTTTAAATAAATGTTATCTTGTTCCATCATTTTGAACAGAATTCCTGTCATTCAAGACTTTGCCAGAAATGTTTTGTCACTTCATATTGGTCAATCTATAGGATTCCTCTTGGTTTGTACACTGGGAGTTGAAATACTAGTAAGTATTTTATCCTTATGTATCAACAGGATATCTCATTTCTTGTATTCTACCTCTTTGAAGAATTAATGTGTTTGATTTTAAGTCCCCTCTTGGATTTTTTTAATTAGGTCTTCAGCTTTTTCTACCGCTCTGCACTTACTGTTGGCCTTCTTGTCTTTGCTGGCTGGCCAGTGATCACACAGCTGTGGATTCAAGCTAAGGTATTGTATTGCTTTGGTGAACAGCTGGATTGCATCTTAGGATGTTTGGGATGCTTTGGAATGCTGCTTTAGATTCTTACTCAGTTATGCTCTTTTTCCTATCTCTGTCATAAACTGTATGTAGCAAAGCAAGGGAATTTAATATATTCTGGGTAGAACTGTTATACAGTGTAAGTAATAAGAGTGCTTAAGAGTTTTGGGGTAGCTATGAGTTATCTATCAGTTTTCTGTTGGTGATGACTAAAAAATACTTGACTCAATTGTATGAAATGCACATCATTTATCAAACCTTTGCAGTGACTGTGGTGTTGACATGTACGATTGGTGAAAGCGTCACTGCTTAACTCATATGATGTATTAGAAAAAAAATATTGAAGATAATGGAAAGGCAGTTGTCAACTCATTATTGTCTGCAATCAGCTGGGACACACTCTTCCTTCAGAGGTAGCTTTCTGTATTTTTTTTCCCTAGGGAAAAAACCTCCACTTTCATGAAGTGGCATGATACTTAATTTAAGAGACATTTCTTCCATTAATTGATTCCAATATGTCTTATTTCAGGGGATACCTAAAACCTAGGGTTCTGGAATAGAGAAAAGGAGTCAAATTGCTAAGTCTTGCTCTCCAAGAACTGTCAAGATAGAGACTGTTATTTGTTAGTTTACAATTTTTTGTTCTGATTGAATCAAGCAGCTTATCTTTAAGCTGGATATGCACAGATGAATTTTTGTAGCATGAAATTTCCTTTCAGGAGTATGAATTTGACTTGAGCTTGAAAAATTTAAATGAGATGAAATTTAACTATTTTTAGTTAAATGCAACACCTGGGATAGGGTTATTTTTTCCTCCTAGCAAAGTGTTGAGAGCTACATAGATGATTATGGTGACTAAATCAAATGGTGTATAGATGCAAAGACTGTATAATGTTACTGTATTCTCTCTCAATGCTGATTAATTACCTGCTGCAACCTTCTGAGGATATTAGTTTTATGCCTTCCTTCTATAAGTTCAATTGTCAGATTTCTGGTGCCTGCAATATGTGTGAAGGCTACACTTAGAGGAAGTGCTTATAGGTGTAAACTTAACTTTAATTATCATTGTCTTTGATGGGATTTTGACAGCTATAGAAATGAAATTCTTTTCTGCATTAAATTGAAGTGCTGTAATACCAATGACCCCATGCTCTTTTCTTTTTTAGCAGATTTTACTCCTTAGTTATGCAGGGTCTTTGCTCATGGGAGCTGCTAATAGCTGTTAGTAGTTCACTGAAGTATTTCTTTATGATTAGACAATTGATGTGAGGCCCACATGATCTCCTTCTTCTTTTAGACCAAAGCAATGATCTGGACTCTCCTGTGTGTGCTCCTGGCAATATTTCCATTAATGCCTGTTGTAGGAAGAGAACCAAACATTCCTCTGGTGTAAGAATCTCATCTTGTTCTTTAAATTTTTTATTCCTTCTTTGATTCAAAATTTAGGCTGCCTTTTGGTATGTGTGGGGAATTGTGTTATTGAAAGCTGGCTGAGACAGGAGTTGAAATTCAGAATTGAAATAACGTCGTTATAGAGGCCTCAGCTATTCACTAATGAGAATGAGAATAGCCTTTTAATTCTTTTGCCACATCCATTTGGTCTTTGTGTTATTCTGTAATTTCTTGTCAGGGGAAACATTTCTCACAATATAAAAATTTGCACATTTTACAGGAAAGCAAAGGGGATCATTAAAGGAGAAGCTTCAGTGGGGTGCAAATGTGGTAAACAGTACTATCATACGTGAACAAGGATTTAATCAAAAGCAATATACTTTTGACAGCATCTTTCAGAATTTGTCTATACAATTTTGAACAGTCTTTGACTAGCACTCTGTACCTAAGGAGAGATTCAGGGAAATAAAGCAAACAGGATAGGCAGAGCTCTGTTCTTCCTCTGTGCTTCCTGTGTCTCTTCTTTTTCCACTTCTGCTTCTCTGTCCTGAGTCTTCTTTTCTGGTATTGCTTGTCTGGTTTTCTGCAGTTGTTGATTTGCATTGTTTTTCCACTACAACTTTGTTATTTGTTCCTCTCCTCTTGTGAGCCACTCTGTGGTCATAGGAGTGTTCTCTCATATCTGGATGCAATCCAGGTGGTTGGCCTGAAGGGTTATGCTTGTGGTTTCTTTGTAGTTACTGCAGAAGGAGTGAATTTACCCTAGGGTGCAATGGCTCCTGCTGAAATATGGGATTTGAGCAGTAATATGTGATTGCAGGTAGAATTATGAGCCTAGATATTTCCAAGATTAGTGATATTCTGCCTCAATATTTTCCACTGTGTTTTAAATCTATGTGTTGAAAACTCTTCTTAGTCTTTATCCTTGAGCGCATTGGAAATATTCAACACTTATTTGCTTTGACTCTGTTACAGCCTCTCAGCTGCATACGCACATTTTTCTATTCTTTAGAACATATGTGCATAGCTTAGAAATCAAAATGGCATTAAATTACCTACAGATCTTCCTCTCTGACACTTCTTTATATTCACCTTGCTCAGGCTGTACATCTTTCTATTTATTCTTCTGATGAAACATTGTCCCTTTGAAACGCTGTGTTTGTTTGAAACTTTTTAAGGGAGTTTTGAAGCTGGAAAGGTTTGAAGCAGCAATTAAAAATATATGTGTATGTAACACTTCAGGATGCTGCAGATAAGTTGATGGGGGAGAAGATACAAGAGGGAGAAATCAGAAAGCCAGTGAGAAATAGGTGTTTCTATTCCTGGGCAGTGGTGCTATCTGTCAAGTCAGGGCTTTTCAGTACATTAATAAAACTTGTATGGTAGGAGCAGGGAGCTCCTGAGTCAGCTCAGTCATAAAAAGGAAACATGGGGGTGAAAGCAGGGTTAGATGATCCAGGAGGAACCTGGAGACACTGAATATTCAGGGTAGATTAGGAAAGCCAGAGCGCTCCTGGGGTTGAATCTGGTGGGGGGATGTCAAGTGCAAAAAGACAGCGTACAGTGGCAAAAGAGTTTTTTGTTTGTTTTCTGGGATTTTATTGTTCTTTTGTTTGTTTTTGCAGAATAGCAGCTGGTTTGCTGACCCTGTTGATATCCTTCTTCTCGTTGGCATCTCTTTGTAAAAGTGAAAATAAGTACAGAGATAATGAAGATCTGAAAGTATATTTTTATCAGGTCAGTTGTTACTTTTCAGTAATTCTGAATGTTAGAGGGTTTTTATGTGCAAATTTTTACGTACTTTCTAGGAACATGATTCTACCAAGGCCACAATTTTCAAGAAAAAAATAATTGTCCCTAAGAGTTTTCTCCTTGGCTATTTGAAGAGGACCATGTGCACATATTTAAGCATCATTATGCTGTGTTCCCTAAAGCCTGTCCTGTGCATAATTATAATGATATATAGATGTGCATATAGATTTTGATGCTCTGCTTGGAGAATTTGAGAGTGTGTCCTGCCTTTGGTCTGTGTACATCACTTCCAGTGACCTTTGCAGTAGTTGCATGTATGCACTAAGGGCAGGCTTGCTGGTTCAGGGGGCTGAACTAGTTCAGTTTCTGGCTGTAGAAAAACAATGATACTGAGCTGGTTTTCTCTTGGTTAAGTCTTCTTTCAGGTGAATTATAGCTTTGTGAAATAGGAAGGGTTTTTTCATGCTTGGAGCTAATTAAGTTCTAGAGAGCTTTAAGATTCTAATAATTTTTTTCTCATTTTTACCCCTCAACCTGTTACAAGATAATAGTTTTATTTCAGGACCAGCTTTATCTGTTATGATTTAGTGTGTGCTGGAGTTTCTTGCTGAGCAAAGCAATGCACTCATTATATCAGTGATTTAGGTATGGAGCTCAAATTGGTTGAAAGGAGGGAGGGAAAGAGTAATGAATGCTTAAAATGGCTTTACCTGAGCATGGATGCAGGTAAATGTGGTGGTGATGTCTCCTAATTTTTTCAGCCTACATGTGGAAAAGGAATGTCAGTTGCTTTCCTAAGTATTTAGAACATAAATTTCCAATATACATGGCAATGGATTTCTTGCTGGAATGCCTGAAAAAAGCTTACATTGCCTGGGGAAGTGAAGGAGAGAAGCCCAGTAGGTGGCTGGCCAACCTCATCTCACCACACAATTGCTGCAGCATCTCATGATGATGAAGAAATTGGTCTGTAGTAAAAAAGTAACGCCAGACTATTCTTGAGTGAACTTAGAGAATCAGGAAACTCACTCACAGAGTGATACTTAATTAGATGAAAATGTTCTGTCTGCTTATTCTGGAAGTAACATCCTAATTTTCCTCCCAACTTTTAAGATCATAAAGTTCCTCAAATTGCCCCTCAATCAGAAGATATTTTACAATAGTGATGTCTAATTAATAGTCTATATTAGATTTTTGTTTCAATATCTTATTTGTGAATGGAATATATGGGATCCACCATTCACATTTTGGGTAAGGAAAGTATTGAGAGATGAAATTATTCAGATTTAGAGGGATAAAAGGACATTACAGGGGCATTATATGTGTTTCTAAATAAATATCTTGTTTTGAGGTTAGATTACATTTAGTTGCTTTGAAATGTGCAGGAATACAAAAGGAAAATGCCTGTCAGAATACTGGGTATTTCTAGGCAATGGAATTCTCTAATTCTACTTCTATATTTTCCTTTGGACTTTTTGGTGGGACGTGGGAAGGGGTACTCTTCAAAAATGCTCATTTTGAAATCCCTAGTTTTGATTTACAACAGACAGTTTTAAAGGTGGAGTGAATCCCCTGGTCAGGGAAAAATACTGATTTTGCAGTGACAGATGGTGGTCAGGCCACTGACATTCCAATAGATAAGCACACTCAATCAGGTTCCTGCTCTGCATCTGACAAGGGATTCCTTAAAAGTAGGTTTTGCAGGTTCCCCATAAGTGGTGTTCGGGTGCAGTCATCAAGGGTTATGCTTTCCTCTGATAACACTGTTACCTGTTTGGGGTCACTGATGAGTTAAGCCTAAGCCAACCTAAACAATTCTTTGATTCTGTGACCTCTGAGAGGTCATTAAGGCTTCAGTGATGATGAAGACAGGAGTAATTCATAATCCGTCAGCTAGACTGCTGCAGTGCTTACTGTATAACTTTATATCTGCTAAAGGGAGCACCAGTTTCTCTTTGCCATCTGTTTCATAGGTGATGTTCAGTTTCTGCCACATTACTGAAAACATGCTCTTTTTCCTTGCTTGATAATGTTGGACCAAGTTATTATTCTCAGGATGCTTGGACTTCATGTGTGTCCAAGGTGATCTGTTTATTAGTTTCCTCCTCTAAATTATTATTATAGGAAAATTTTGGTTGGAAAAGACCTGTAAGATCAAGTCCAGCCATTAACCTAATACTGCCAAGATCATCACTAAACCATGTTCATAAGTGCAACATCTACATGCCTTTTAAAATAAGGGAAGTGAACAGTAGGAAACCATGTCATTCTGGTGGAATCAGAGGACAGGAAGGAGCTTTTCAACCAGCCTTGTGCCCAGCTCATGATGGTGGTTCTCCTGCCCTTCTCCCTATGGGTCCTTACGATGTTTGATACTTAGGAGAGCTCTCAGCCAGAGCAGCTGGCAGTGGTGGGACTGCAGGTGTCACTCTTGGTTTCTTCTTTGTAGCTGTGACCTACAGGTCTGTGTGTCTGAGGCCTGCTCTTCAGTTGTTCAAGAATTATTTCTGTTATTAAGTTGTTCAAGAACATTGGAGAGGGTGGTCAAGGATGAAGGGAGACTGGAGACCTCTGTTTGCATCTCCAAGTTTCTTCTGCTCACTTCCGCAGTCCTGGAGGTGTTGGTGGAAGCCAAGAGCAGTTTGAACATTATTTAAAATGCAAACACAGATTCTCAAAAGCACGTTGAGTCCTTCCCTGGACACTGGCATAGATTTAGCAGCAGTACATTGTGCTTACTAATGTTTTCAGGTCATCACAAGTTTTCCAAGGCACACGATGTATTGTGGAGGGTGACACAAAGTCAGTACAAAGTGACTTCACCAGTGTCTAGGGGATATTAGAGGAATTACCTGAGCTCATGATACTAAAAAAGAACTTGATAAGATTATCAAAGGGCCTGAATACAGGAAAAGTGTCCAAAATAAACATCAGAGGTCTAAAAGGTCCAATTCCCTGAGCTTTTGGATGCCTAATGCTTTGACCTCATTTATTGATGTCACAGAAAAAATATGCAGTACGTGTTCTTGTGGCCTGAAATTAAATAGAAGCAGCAGATACTGAGCACCTGTGAAACTTGTCAGAAAAGAATGCTGATGCTAAATGTATGCTCTGGGCTGATCCCACTAGGTATCACTGCAGTCTAGGAGGGAAATAGCAGCTATTCATATGGTACAAAGTGATGGATGTGAATGGTGTAGTTGCTGTGCACTAAAACCACAACTGCAATTACATCTTGTAATGCAGTTTTAAAGCACATGTTTGCAAAGTACTGTGCATGCTTGATTTGCCTTTTAGTGGAAGTGCAGAGTTGTGAATAAATAGCAGTAATTGAAAACTTGGCTCAAGCATTTTCTTGGATAATTGTCACCTTTCAAAAATAACTGACTCATGGGGTAATTTTCAAAAGGTTTTTTGCACGTACTTGATGAGTGAATGGTGTCTCTCGAATTAATCAAAGAAAAAACCTCTCCAGCTTCTTTGCTTCTGCAAGGCAGAGGGCTCTGCTTGAGGTGATTCAGGCAATTCAGTAGAGGGGCAGAAACCCCACCTCCTTTCCATCTCTTAAAAGCTACCTCAAATTTGTTCTGCTGCTGCTTCTCTTCTTACAGGAGCCTCTTCCTTCTCCCTATACCTGATTCTGCAGCAAAGCCAAAGGCTCTGCTTGTTCTTTGTGGCTGCTGTTTGAGGACAAATGCCCCCTGAAGGACTGGGGGTGTGTGGTTTCTGTGGTTTGCAGGAGTGTTTAAATAGGTACTCTTGACAAAGAGCATATTGTGGCAAATTAGTGGTCCAAGACACTAGTGTCTACTATTTTAAAATAGCACAAATAAATAATAAGATTGCTAATAGAAAGTAATCTCGACAGAAGTTTTAAAAAGTTGGTAATTGTAAGTTATAACAAGTTATTAGTTTTGACACTGTCTTTGACTTCTTGTTTTTATAGTGATTCAGATGAGGTGTTTATGCAACTCTAAAGCATATTTACATATTTAGGATGGAATGGCAGAGATCCATACATTAATTTTGTGTTTCATTGCCCAATTTCTTCTTTCTAGATGTTCAGTGTTGCACTTTCGACATATGTTGTGAGCAGTACCCATAACAGTCTTAAGAGCAAGCAGGGATTACCTGTAATGAATCAAATTATTAGCTGGATGACACTAGGTAAGAAAATCTTCCCTTTCAAACTTTTATGCTGGCAGTTTGTGGAGGCTGGGCTTGGGTGGAGGATGATGCCACTTTTTCATTAGCATCTTATTTTCCTTTATCTGACTGCTGATAGTTCTTCTGTACGTTTTCTTTCCTAAGTGAGTTTTTTGGGGAAATGTGTTAGTCTTCTAAAATATTATTCCTTTGTAAGTTTGTGATAAAATGCAAATACCGTTGATGAAAAATATACCTTTTATATTGAGTGTTCTGAATATTTTGAAGACCACTTTTAGGAAAATAATGGCATAAATTCCCTTTTTGTTTCACTTGGAACCAGATGTAGGTGATCTGAGATGTTCTGCAATCAATCCAGTTGAGCATAGGGAAATCGCCAAAAGTTGTTGCTCTGATTCAATGTAAACTCGAAACTGTAGCAGATGCCAGTGACCATTGGGGTGTGGAAGTGGTTTTGAGAGTTGCCTTGCAAAATACCTGTGAAATGATGATGATAGTGTATGTTTGATATCTGTTAGTATCTAATTATTAAAGAATAAAGCGATTTGCAAGCCTATGAATTTTTCACCATTCAAAAATCTTAGCATGATTAAACAGAGCAAATGGAATTGTTACTGGAGTTCTGGAATGCAGTGAAGCAATACCTTTCATATTTCAGCTATAAAATAATTTCTATAGGGCTCCATTAGAAAATGTTGAGCATTGTTTATCTGAGTGGTCAGAAATGTGGGATGTGTTTTAGAGCTAAACATATCCCATATAATGTATTTGATAGCAGCTTTTTGCTACAAGTCAAGATCAGGAATTTAAACATAGCTTCATGAAAGAACTGTGGCCCATGTTACCCACTTGCTGGTTGTCTTGTACATTCCTGTACTGGTGACATTGTTTTAACTTAAGAAGATCTTGTCAGTTTTAGCGATCCTGCTTCTGTTTGAGCAAATGGATTCAAGATTAAGTTCAGTGTGTGTGAGCACTGCTTTCTTAGTAATGTATTTTCCTTTGGAGCATTTTCCTTTCCATCATGCTCCCCTAACTCTTTGTAGCCTGCTAAGCTAAATGGGGATCTCTGTGTGGATGAATTTCTTGCAGTTGTAAAGTCAATGAAATCGATGAAGTCCTGCTTGGCTTACTGGAGCAGGAATTGAGTGTAAAGGTTATATTTCTCTCTTGTGTAAGGATGAAAGAGAAACATTTTTCATTTAGGAGATGATTCAGGCAGTCAAAGAAGTTCAGAGTTATGAGGAAAAAGTATATTAGAAATTCTCTTTGTTGTGGGTGATGATAAAAATAAAGCTAACAGTGAAATAAACTGTAGGTACTCAAAATGTCTACTTGCTGCCACAGTAGTATTGAATATTTTAGCAAAGTCTTTCAGACTGGAAGTAATCATTCTAAGTGAATATGATATACAAGATAGGAGCTTTGTGTACTTGCTGAAATTGCTTTCCATAATTAAACACAGAAATAAGCAGGTAAAACACCATGGCATCCAACATGTCCTCAATACTTCTCTTGGTGAGAAATACCATAACCACAACTAGCACCTGCCTTGTTGCCAGTGTGTACCACAAATGGGATACCATAAGAATTAAGGTACCAAACTCTACTGTAGCTTGTCCAAGGTTGGTGGGATTACAGCTGGTCCAACTCCTCTTAGTCTTTTTGCTTAGTTGTGGAAGAATGGTGCTGTTATTGAACTCTCATTTTGCATCTCTGTGTATTTATAGAACTAGAAACACAGTTATCAGTAGAAACTAGAAACTAGTTATCAGTATTTGTTCATAAAAATACTGACTTATTCTGTCAAGATAATAATGATACTCTGATGTTTTCTAGGGAACTTTAGACCCTCTTCTCAGCTATTTATCCTGATTAATATGAAGCCTAACTGTTAAAATTTTAACTTGGACCGATTTTTTTTTTCTTTGAGAAAGACTGGTGTTTGAGGAACCTGGCAAATGAATTAGTGATGGCTGTGTTCCTGCAGGCCTGTGTCCAAGTGGCTTTAGTTGTAACACTGTATGGTTCATACAGTGTACTTAACTGCAAACATAGAGGCAAAACCAGGAGGTGTAACATTATTTCGACTGTTTCCCATGTTCTTCAGAACCATCTTAATATTAGCAGATATTTCTAAATGAATGTATTTTACATCTTAAAATTTTCATCTGTGGAAATTTATCATAACTTGCCAAATTGTGAGGAATTTGGTGTCACAACTGTGTACAGGGGTCATATACAGAGGTTTGAGTAGGTCATCCAGAAAGCTACAGGTCTTTTTATGATTAATATCTGATGTATCAATCAGAGATGGAAGAGACTAATGATCACCTACTAGCCACTCATATGTTCTCATCTATGATTGCACTCAGAGTGATACACATCTGGTATGTTCAGTGTCATTCAAAGAGGCCAGTTGCCATGCTGAATTTATTTCCAACTGTTCTGACTTTCAGTGAAGTCCCTGGAGTTCCTCCTTGAATTGGACCTTCTTGGAGCCCCTTGAAGTCACTTATTCTGTAATTGTAGCAGTGTCCAAGGCTGAAAGCCAGGAAATAAAACATACTGACCCACAGGAATTAGAAACCTCCTCACCTCTCTTTCATTGATATGTTTACTATAAATACTAATGTATACAATGATGATTATCACAAGCGAGTAGTTTCCATATCTTATATTTTTTTGTTCCTTAGAGTGATTATTAATTTCAACTTACTGTTGATGAGTGATTACTTTGAGTGATTCAGTAATATGAAGTTACTATACTGCGATGAAGAATCACATGCATGTTATTTGTCAGCATACTTTTTTATAAACATGCAATTTTCATGTTAAAAAAAAAAGGGTTTAAAGATTAAGTCACAGCAATGCTTGTCCTTCTCAGTTTTCCTACTTCAAGCATTGGCCATCTTTTCTGTTTTTCTTCCTCTTTACTTACTTTTGGAGTAGCCCAGTTCCTAATCTAATTATAAAAGATAGAAGGCTTGGGTTGGATGGGGATCTGAGCAACCTCGTCTCCCATAGCAGGGGCGTTGGAACTAGGTGATCTTTAAGGTCCCTTCCAACCCAAGCTTTTATGGTTCTAATCTAGTGGAGCAGTGGCTTTGACTGCAATCTTTGATCTACCAGAGGTCCTCAGGGCAGTGGTAAGTGGTTTTCAGAGTAGTATTAAACAGTCAAGTTTGACTGGGTTTTAGGGTAGTGATTCTGCATCATCTTAAAGATTTATTAACATCAGTTCATGAGAAATTATAAAAGCTGCGACTTACGGAATACAAAACTGAAATTACTTTTGAGGAATGTGAAACATTCTAAACATTGGATTTTCTTTAGCAAAAGTAACTTCTGAAAACAGAGGGTCATATAGGATCTGTATTGAATTTCTGTACAAAAAATGTCAAGATTTGAGGAAAGTTATCTTGTTACTGAGGATGAAATGTTTTGCATGTTGTGACTGATGGATCTCCTCTTATTGCAGTTTCTTCCCCGATGTTGCTGCTACTGAGCCCCACGTTTCTCTTTGAGAGACTGTTCAGCATATTGCTCTCCCTGATGTCCACCTACTTGCTCCTCAGCACAGGGTACTTCATTCTTACTCTGTTTGGGTTGGATTTACATATGAAAATCCAGGACTGTATGTGAAACTGTTTCATCTCATGCCTGTTTCTGTTAAAGGTGTAACACGTGCTTCAAGCACTTATCTCTTGGTTTAGTTTAACTAAATAAAGTTTCAGGGGAACCTTCATGTTCCTCCTTGTATTATAAACACAGTTTGTTGACATTCCTTTTAACTAGACAAGGCAGTGGCTGGAAGGCTGTGTGTTCAAACAGTCTTGCACCAAAATAAGAAAGTCTGGTTTGGTTTATGCCTTTTGTTGTTTTGACATGTGCTTTTCTGCTTGCAAACGAAAGGAAATAGCGTCTCTCCCAGCTGGTCAGCACCAGTGTCTATTATGGCTTAAATTATGTGTGCCAGGAAACAGGTAGTCCTAAAATGAGGGGAAAATTGTATTCTGAGAGATTTTTGTGGAAGTAATTTTTTTTAAAGGGATGTTGTTTCCCATAAAGACTAGACCTTGCTTCTTTTTGGATAAAAGTCAATTCCTCTCTTTTAAATGAAGAAAACACTATGTCAGCCAACCCTTTCTATTTTCTCAGACTGGGTAGCTCTTAAGAGCATAATTAATGGGGAGTATAGGAACTGTTCTTTCCGCCTCCCCTCCCACTTATCCTCTGGATTTAATTACACTGGAAAATTAAGTGGAATAAAACATCTTGCAGCAGACATTTTGCAATAGCTGCCTCCTGTGGATACTCTCATTTTAGTTGAAGCATCTCTTTTTTTTCCAGTCTTCTGCCTCCCCTTCCTCCCACTTCCCCATTAAGATTTTGATCCTAATGTTACTCCTGACTGCACACACATTCTTACACTCAGCCTTCTTAGCCTGTGCTGGCTACTGGATAAAGCATGAATGTTGTTCTCTCTGAGGCTGGCCATCTCCCTCTTTGTATTTTGGCCCTGCACCAGACCACGTAAATGCTGACAGCTCTGTTGTCTTTCTACAATGTCGAAATAGATGAAAAAAATTTTGGAATGATTCTTTAGAAAGCAAACAAAACCCAAGGCCCTGGTGCCAAAATTGTCCAATGTTTCTGTCCTCAGTGCAGTCTTATATCATGTACTGATAACCCAGCACATTGCCTGGGTAATTGCAGCAACTCTTTGGGGGTGGTTAAGTGGAAATACTGAACCCAGCTGAAGAGCGTGGTTGCTTACAACCACTTGTCACCGACTGCTGAAGACATTTAATCTGTAGGCAAGTGTACAGCCATTATAAGGCCTGGTAGTGTTTTTGTTACTGACAGCATAGCTGTTTAGCTGCCTGTCCTTCTGATAATTAAAGTGGAAATGTTTATGCAAATTTTTTTTGCTCCAGTTTGAAACTACTTTGTTGCCCGGCAGAAACAATACCAAGATTGACTGCAATGATTTCCTTATTTTTTAGACAAACAGGTGTTTGTCTGAGAAGGAAAAAATAAAAGGGGAAACATATTCGGTCTTGTCAGTATCACTATTACAATTTTATCTTGAAGGAAAACAGCCTGGGAGGTACCATGAAGTGCAACTGGAAAAACTAAATGTTATCCAATTTCAGTCTACACCCTTATGTTTTCTGGGGGTATTAATCTCTCACATAAATACACTCTTACTTTGGAATCTGAGCATTGTAGGAGCCAGAAGTACTTCTCAGAGATTGGGGGTGTAGCTAGAACAATTTAGTGGCCATGGTTAGAGTGTGGCTTGATGCTGCTCTTGTGAAAGATTGAAATACCTTGTGTGAAGAAAAGAACATTTCACTGAAGTGAAATGTAATGCTCCTTTTATTATACTGGTGTCTCTTTCCTTAGAACCAAACTGAGAACACCATAATGAATTTGTGTGATTAGGTTCTAAAGAGACACAGTCTCTAGCTGCTGTTGAAGTTGAACTTCAGTTCCAAGTCATTCTTATAGAAAAATATTCCATTTTGCAGAAAATTAATGTCAAATATGTTTTTTTTGTCATGTTTCTTTTAACTTTATTCCAGTTTTGTAATTAAAAAAGGCACTCATCCAACATTGTGGCAGCTCTTGAACAAAAAAATGCAAGATATGACAAAGCTGAAGCAAGTTCTGTTTCTCCTACTTTTGCCATTTAACTGCTTTATGGCTTTAAAATTCAACCAACTGGGGGTATTTGGAAATGGGGAAAGAAGGGGAAGAATGCCACTAGATCTTGAGTGTATCCTTTGTGTGAAGTAAAAAGAAAAGAAACGTGTCAGCATTTGATGTTAATTAGTTGTGAGAGACTGCACTTACTATGATTATGATGTTGCTTTTCAGATATGAAGCTCTCTTTCCACTGGCACTGTTTGGTTTGATGTTTATGTGGATAAATATGGAACAAGAAGCACTGCAGCACTATGGTCTTTCACTCAAGCCAAAGGTAACAGCTCTTGATAGATACAGCAATTTAATTAACAGGTTTATTTTTTTTTTTTTTGAGGATGTAATAAATATTCTGAGTGTTTTTCAGAGAGCAACACTTCACTTTCTTTTCAGTTTGGGAAGCCAGTGTTAGCAGTTTCATCAACTAGGAATATGATCTTGTATGTAAGATTTGTAATTCATGTTATTGATGATATTGCACATCAGAGCCATTTCTAAGAATGCAGGAGGACAGTCTGACTTAGTAGGACACAGTGGTATGGTCTGTAGGCTACAGAGTTTTCTCTGTCAAGTGTAGTGATAATTCAGCATAAGGTACAGTAACTCTTCAGAGCAAGTACAATGTCATTGTCCTTTTTTTGGTCTGATAGCAGACTCACGAGTGAGAGACTGAAAAGAAATTATTTGATTTCTGAAAAGAGCCATAGGAAATATTAGAAATCTTAATTTCACTTGTCCTCTGTTGAAGGATGGAGATTTATTTCTGTTTAGACTGACAAGGAGACTAAATTGGAACTAGCACCTTCTCAGGTTTGCCTGGAGGAGAAAAAGGAATTTTGTAATCAATGCAACTTCTTCCACTGTAAAATTTAGTGTATTGTCAACAGTTTGTAAAGGCCATGCTGCTCACACTGCATCTTAGGTTAGGTATAGGGTCGAACAAACTGGAGCTGTGCCACTGTTGGTCAGATCCAGAGTGCCAGTTACAATGGTTTGGGCCCTTGGAGCCAGGTGGGTATGCACCACAGCTCTCCCTGGCTTCTCCTAGATGAGCCCCCCTGCCTACACATGCTTGGGAGTGGCCAGAGTCACTTGAAGAGAAGTATTGGTACACGTCTTTCCTTCCTTTTGCAGCTCATAATAATTAGGGAAAAGTCCTGGAGGTTGAAACCTGAGCCAAGACAGTTGTCAGAGTGAACCTGACACATACTGTGGTTTTGTTGGGCTCCTACAAGGAAGACCATTTCAAAACTTCAGAGAGCAGACTTTACCAATTTAAGGCTAAAAAACAGAAATAAGACAAGAATCACTTCCTATTTATGCTACCTTTACTTATGATATTTAGTGTAATTGTGTTTTGTAGCATCTTAAGCGATAGGGATGGAATCTGAATATCAAAATTACAGTTAGTGTGATGCCGCAATTGCGACCAAAGGTGTTTAGCACCTGTGAGGTGTGTTTTCCCTTCCAGTCTAGGGCCCAGTCTATCTTCTGCATCTGTGATGCTTGCCTGTCTGGTGTTCTCTTTGTTGTAAAATAAAATTCTATTAAAGTAGTATTAAACAGTGATGAACACTACTAATCAAATGCAAATGAAAAGAACATAGGCTATAATTGTCTTTTAAGTTGTCATTCACTATATGTCAACATTCACTTGAAACTTTTGCTTTCAAGTGAAAGGAACAATGCTTACCCCTGTTTCCTGTTTTTACATTAGAAAATATCATCCCTAGAATGCCTGTTAATATATGCTGCAAAGTAAAATGCAGCTCAATTCTCTGATGATGAGAGATTATTTTAAATTAAAATGTTATCAGTCTTGAATGTCTATTGCTTGATTTTTTTCTTTTTCCCAATGTAAAGGAGTTCACTGACTTATTCAATTCCATGAAGATAATTTCTCTTCAAGTCAAATGATAGTGTACTGAAGACTGAGTAAAGGAGATGGGAGAGTATTTTACTATTTTCACTCACAAAATAAGTCAAATGAGGATAATTGCAGTCTTTTATTTCTGAGGATCTTTAGCCATATGCTCATGTGAGCAGTGGAAGTGTATGTGTGTAGGAGGAATATTTCTGATGAAAAAAGATGATTATAAGTCTAAGGCATAGAAGTTCATTTTTAGTGTAGATAACAGCGGAAGCTTCACTGTTTGTTTGATCATCTTACTTGTACAGTCTTTCTGGCAGATTCATTAATTCATTAAAGTATAATGAAAACATGAGATGTTTGCAGTGCTTATTATAATGCTCTAATAACTGGTGATAGGGAAATAGGTTTCTTTCTCATTCATTTCAGTAAGAATACAGTGGCTCTATCAAAGTCCATTAGTTGATATTTGGTGTTGATTCCTTTTGTTGTCTTTCCAGCTTGCTGTTTTCAACTTCACCTGTGCTATGGATATAACTCAGTTTCGACAGCTCCACCTGGATGATGTCCGGAGGTCCTTCTTCTTTGTATCCTTTGGCTTGTTGCTGCATTCCAGGGCAAAAAAGGGTTTGTTTGAAAAGGACCTGCAGTCAAAATTTGTAGCCTGGCACTCACTGAGAATAGAGGCTGGTAAAGATGATTTGACTCATATCGGTCAAAAGGCAATGGTCTTGTATGTTATGCATTTTATCAAGTACTTAAAAATGCACAGTTTAGAATCTGGCTCCTTGCCCACTTATGACCATTGCAGCCAAGGTAAATTTTCTCCTGAGTTCTATTTTCAGTTTGGTTTTGTTTAATTAGATTTTGGCTGGATTTAAATTTACATTTGCTGTAAATTACATTTACATTTTTACTTGCTCACCTTCACAAATCAGTTGAAATAGGTGGTATTAAAGTTATTCTCATTTTTAGAGCATAACAATGTATTAGGAAGCAGATGCTAGGTAGCAGGCAGATGAAACGAGGGAAAGTTCTTGCAGGCTTGTAGCAAAACATGTTTCCAGAATCTGGCCTAGAATTATTTATATCACAAGTGATTTCTGCTCTTAGAAATTATATGGTCTGAGGAGGGAAGAGCTGTTTGTTCACTAGCATAGCAGTTAGTTTGCATTCCTGTAACTAATACTGCAGCTGATTTTTTTTTTTTTTTTTTTAATACTATAGATTAATAACATTGTCATTTTTCTTTCATTGTGGTACTGCAATTAAGTGAGAGCTGTTTGGCAGCAAGGATGATGGATGGGTAAATGGGAGAGAGAGTGAGCCAGTCTAGGACATAGGGGGGTTTAGTGCCAGTGAGTTACTTACTGTATCTAGGGAAGAAGTTGTCCCAATACTGTTTCCTACAGAAACAGGCTTTATAGTTTAGTTTGTCAGATAACCAGATCTGAGAGGCTGGGTCACAGTCACAGAGTCCACCCTTTTGGAATTTGGAACTGTCTTGTTGGGCATTGAGAACTTGCAGCAGAGAAAGTGTAACAGATACCAATTTAAGAAGGCTGATTATTGCTAAGAAAGAAGGCAAAATGATTTGCCAGGTGTTTGATGTTTGCCCTTGCTTCAGTATACCTAAAAAGAGCTGAGATACCTTGCAATAAATGCATCAATTTCATTTGCTATTTTAACAAAAAACATGCTAACTTTAGTAAAGCTGCTGCTGTCTGTCAGTTGCTAAATACTAGTTTTAAAAAAATAAAATCAGCTAATCCAACTGTATTTTTTAAAGCTCCAGCATAGTACGTCCTTAACACTGGAATGTAGCTATGCTGGTTTTTAGCTGGAGTTAATTTTCTTCATAGTAGCTAGTGCGAGGCTATGTTTTGCATTTCTGATGATGACAGCGTTGATAATACAATGCTTGCACAGTGTCAAGGCCTTTTCTGCTCCTCACACTGCCCCACAAGTGAGCACTACTTTAATCTAAAATACTTGAATGTGTTTTGCTCAGCTCCTGAAAAAATAACCAATTTGCAGATCTCCTTTGCCTGCTCAAAACGTGTTGTGACTTTTTTTTCAATTTAGATGCTGTTTAATGTTTAGAAACAATGGCATTAGAGGAGAAACCTTTTCTGCTAGAGTAGTAGAGGCTGCGACTACAGCCCTGTGAACTGTGTGTCTTAAGGTTGTCCCAAGGCTCCTGTATCTGGCCCAGTAGCTGGCACTTGCTGAGAAATCACAGAGCCTGGTCTTTGAGGAAAAGATTCAAATTGCTCATGCTTAGCATTTTGATTAGACCTATGTGTTACTGGTATTTTCTTGTTTTTTTTTATTGCAGACCTGTTCTTCTTATAAATCTCAACCAGCAGAACTGTGCTGGCTGCTAGACTGCCGTGTTACTAAACTCGAAATTGTGAGACTCTTGGGAAGCCTGATTTCTTCAGTTATGCTGACCTAATCCTTCCCAAATATTGCTTGCAGAATCCCAATGATTCTGCTCAACAGTTGGTAACAAATTGTTTATGGAGAGACTTAAATGATCCAGTGCAGGAGCTATAACAGCAGCAAAAGGACCAGAGGGAGCTCTGGCAACAGCAGCCCCTCCTCACTGATTTATGACCCTCTGCCTTATGCAAGATAAGTTAAAAACCATTCTTCAGCTGACGCCACGTGAGCTATAATGGGCTCTGTTGAGCTCAGGAGCGAGAAAAATACCTTTCATGGGTTCATGTTGCAGCAAGTGTTGTGTCTAGATGAAAAAGATAAGGTTTATCAAAAAACTTCTGGCTGTACAGATACTGCTGGAGTCTTCCTCCCTCGAGTGAGGAAGAAAATGGGAGTCCCATACTACCATGGGTGGAGTCAGCATATTCTTTGATCAAAAACCTCTGTAGTAAGAGTAGCATAGGAACCTCTAGCCTTTTTTAAGAGCCAGCTACTTCTTCCATGGTAAGTTCTTCAATAAAGCCATCTCTTTTGGTGTGCAGAACACATGCATGTGTCATTACTTTCTGCAAAAGCATGAGTTTGAAATGCGTAGCTGGGTTTGTGGTCCAGGGATGTTCCCATCTTGCTAGGCAGGGACCCAAAAAGCCAGCTGCAGCTTTCTTACATACAGGGATCTCAAGACAGGCTCTAAAACCTTACCTAGGCAGTATCTGTGTTTTAAAATTGATATAGTTGTATGTAAAATCTAGGGTTTAGCTGGAAAATACTTTAGATTTCTTAACGCACTGTAAACCTGTAACAGTGGATCAGCTTCATGATGGATTTTGAAAGTAAATTGGAATGAAGAAGGATAAATGCTGGTTTTATTTTATTGCAGCCATTTCTGTAGTGTATTTTCCTTAAATACATCTAGGTTTTCTTCATAGTGACAGCCTTTTTTGGCACTGGAAACATAGCTTCTATTAACAGGTAAATTTTATTAATTTATTTGGGACACAGAGTACAAAAAAAATTCTTCCTGCAGTTGATGTACTAAACATAAATTTAATTAGCAAAATCAGAGCAGAAGAATCAAAGCAGTAATCAGTGGAAGCACAATTTATTTTGTTTCTGCTCTCTGTAACATCTTCCTCATGTTACTTGTTGGATGTGAGGTTGTCTCAGTTCCATTAGATGTTATGGACAGGATGAGCAGAGAGAGCTTGGTTGCCCACCAACAGCATGGCACCTTGAAAAACACAGTCTGAGAAAATTTGTAGAGAAAGAAAGGTGAGGTTGGCAGTCCCTGCTGATTTAATATTTAATCAAGAGAAGATAAAATTGGAAGCCTTGTTTAAAAATGTATATACAACCCAAAGTGTTGCAGGGTAATTAAAGGCTGGGGTTTTTTTAGTGGAAAACACCGTTTCTAAGAGATGTAATGTCTTTTTCATGTTTCTCTAGTTTTGATCCTGCTTCTATTTATTGTTTCTTGACTGTGTTCAGTCCCTTCATGATGGGAGGCTTGCTTTTACTGAAGGTTAGTAATCTTGGTGAAATTTTCTCAAAGAACTGTGGAATAAATAACAAATTACATACATGGTTGTTACTTTGCAGTTCAGAAAAATATAGATATGTATTTGAGCTTCATTAGGCTTCTTAACCATGTGTGAAGCTTTCATTCTTCTGTAGTGTTTCTAGAGAGATCATTCTCTTTCCCAAAAGAGAAGCTGAAGTGCATGGAAGTGTAATTTAACAGCATTAGGTCAGTTTATTGCATTAAAATGGAAATTTCAAATGTTGAAAATACTTCAATAATTTTTCAAGTTGTAAGCTTTTCCCGTAGTATAATGTCAACAGAAACTTTGAGAATGTATATAATTAGCTCTATCTGTATTACATTAAATAGAGGCATTGCATGTTCTACTGGTTAGGTTGTCATTTTACAGTGGCTATTATTTTCTGTATTTTTTAATAGTCTGTCAGGTTGGATTGCACTTCTGGTTTGCAGACAAGGTGTGGTAGCTCTTTTCTAGTATTTGAGTAAAGGGTCTGCCAAAGGGGTGAAGGGGCATTGAGTTTATGGGTTGTTACTAAAATAAGCACTATTTCCTACCTCTCCTTCTCTGCTGCTTCTGTCCCAGAGAAAGTAGACTGAAGCTACAGGTACACTGCATGTTGTCTCACAGGGCACAGATCAATAGTGCAAACCTTCTGGATGTGAGCAGTCAGGTTTTATACACTGCTTACGTAAAGATTGCAAATCAGCTTTGGAAAGAGAAAAGGCAACGTTCCTGTTTTCTAGTTTGCTTTGTTCTTAATTTACTGAACCATTTACATTTGCTTGACTTGGCTCTGGAGGGGCAGTGTGACCCTTGCCTTACTGAATGCCCTCTGTGTTCAGACTTTTTTGTGGGATTGTCCTTTTACACTTGAAACTCTGCAACCTGTCATGTGAGATGCTGGGTCTGAATAGTTCTGTCTTCTAGCCTTGTTGAAGTATCTATCACTAGTGATAAAATGGATAAATGAAGTGAGGATATGATTTTATTATGGTTTTCCATATTATCTTATGGCTTATTTCACTGCGGTTCAGCTATGACCATGGGAGGGGGTTTTTATTAATTAACTGAAATTGTTTCCTGCAAAATTATTTTCTACCCTGTCTAGCCAATATTTTATTTTGTAACATACCCATTCTGTGATAATTTCAAAACCAGGAAGATGTTTCCAACAACCTGCCCAGGTTCTTTTTGTAAATATGACTATGAGCCAAAATGTAGCTTGTGTTTTGAGCAGGTTGCAATCCCATTTGTTCTGGTATCATGTGCTTTCGAAGCTGTTCAAGTCATAACACAGCTGTCTTCTAAGAGGTATGTTACATGCTGTATTTCTGCATTAGCAAGATTTTCAAATCTATTTTGCAAGAATTCAGAATTTTCAAATCTCAATGTAAATTGAAAAAAAGCACTATTAGATCTCATTGTTGCTTTTATTTGTTGTTAAGTCTTGTTACTTGTTCAGTAACTTCTGCAAGCTCAGGGTTTTTTTCCCTTGGTGATAAATGACTATAAATTGAAGTGTTGGCCTTGTCTGAAACAATCAAATGTTTAATATTCTTCATTGGCAATACACAGAAGGACCCTTTTTCCTCAATAATGTTAAAAATGAACAAAGTTTACAGTCTGATTTTTTTCTTTATACTGTATCTCTGCCTATAGCGTATTATTTTTAAATAGCCCATTTGTAATGTAACCAATTTATAGCACTGACCTCACCACAAATAGCATTACAAAGAAAAAAAGCACTGACTGCCCTTGCATTGCAGTTCAGTGCTTCCCAGATGCGTTCAGTATTACATACTTTTAGCCATAGGAGCAGATGGCTGCCAGTCCTTTCCCTATCTCTAAGGACTTTTCAGAGATGAAACTATGGGTGCTCAGCCCCACGGAGTGCTGTATCCAGACTTGAAATATCCTCATGTTTTCCCTGTCTCAAGACTTTTATTTTGCTAGCCCTGCTCACCCCATTCAGCAGACGCAGTGCCCATGACTGAATCCCCTGACGATGGTGTGATACTATGGATGGTGCTGTGATGGAGGGGGGCCCTGTCAGCCATGTGATTTTGTCTCTGTGGGGTGTTGGTGTGTGGGCTTGACCAAAAGTCCTGCCTGTGTGTGGCAGGGGGACTTCAGGGACTTTATCCTGTGTGTTGCTCAGCTGAGCATGAGGAGGCTCCCCTTGCTTGTGATGGTCCTCTGCTTTCCTATTTGCTTTCATCCTGCCTGACCCTTCCTGTTGTCTCCTTGTACAACATCACCCACTACCAAAGAGACGTAGGGCAGCCCAAAATCTGACTCCCTGTTGGAGCAGCAGCATGATGCTCCCCACCCCTTTTACCTGCTCTGCCTTAGCTGTGTGCACACTCTGCCTGTCTTGTCCTTGGACCCCTGAGGAAGGGTGTTCATCCTCATTCCTGAGGCTTGTACAAGAGCAGGGCTGCATTGAGGGCCTGAGGTTACTCAGATGACCAGCTAGTGGTTTCCATTTCTTGGGCTCAAGCATCATAAAGGTCAGCATTTCCCAATTTGCAAATGCTTGCCTTGACAGCAGTGGCGATGTTACAAACTTTTATGGAATGTGCATCTGAGTGTGTGAGAGGGGAAATGATACTGCCTTCATAAACCAGGAGACACAAGTATTTTTGTGCCACTTCATGAGGCTGTGGCTGTAACTCTGTCTGGTGTTTGTGCCAGCTTCATTTAGCTGCGCTCAGGTAACAAATGCACTGATACTGCCACAGCATCCACCTGGGAACAAAGCAGAAACCACAAGGTGCACCTGGGATCCCTGGAGAGGTTGTGCTCTGATTGTCAGCACATCCTGAAGTCTGTGCTGCGCATCTTGCTGCTTTTGCTGCCCCTGCTAGATAAATTAAGCCATCACTGGGAACAATCCTGTCTTTGCAGTGTATAAACATGCCCTGAAATTGGTCTTGTCCTTCTGTTATGAAAGGCTTCCTGCAGTTCAGAAGGGCAAAAAGTGAATTCTTGTGATTTGGACAAATTGCTCCTAAAACTCCCTGTTTACAGATTAAAGGTGCTTTTTTTTTTTTTTTTTTTTTTTTTTTTTTTTTTTTTTTTTCGTGGGGAATATTCTGTCCCAATATATTCTTGGAGCTTGCCTGTGAAAAAACAGCCCTCTAGCTGAGTGCCTCTTGAGCACTGTGATTGCAACATCTATCTATCTGAGCCATAGGTTAGCAGGGAGAAGCCTTTTCCTGTGTCTGAGATACAGTTGGTTTGTTGCATCCTGATTTACTAATGAAGCACAACTGATGTAGGCAATAACATAAAGTTCCTCATTTGGAGGCATTGGTATGGATATCCCCCCAGTACATGCTCATACAATGCTGCAGCAGGACATTTTTCAAAAAAAAAAACACCAAAAAAAATTTGTAGTTTTATGATGGTAGTACTGATAAATTAGCTGTATTCTAGTTAAGGACTTTTGTTAATGGGTCAGCTGTTTGCAACATTACTTCAGTGTCATTAACTTAGAAGCCAGTTTTAACCAGTTATAGCAATTGCTTTCATGTAATTTAGGATTTACATAGTTTGAGGAAAAGAAGATTAGGTTAATGGGGGGGAAAAATAGCTCTGCCTCCTCCCTTCTGGTGCCTTTGACTAGCCTAAGCCCAATTTCCAGAAGTACACTGCTACCTGTAAAGAGGCCCACAGTTTAGGAGCATGCCACCAAAATGCTGGGTGCTCCCAGAGCACATGATGGACATCCAGAGATTTGGAAGGGGGCATGCACCTCCTTTAGCAGCCTCTGACCCAGCAGAGTGGTTGTCAGCAGGGTGAGAACAATCAGCTCAGATATCAGCCAGACAGCTTTGCTCACTCTTGAGTCTATCATGAAGCTCCTAAATCTGCTTTATTTGGTCTAACCAACACACAGCTCTCTGCATCAGGAATGGGCAAGTGCTGTTTGTAAAATTCTTTTGTTCTCTAAAAAATGACTCACGTTAGGTTTCTCCATTACAAAATTGAAGCTCTATTAATGTGTAATTATAAATGCCAGATGTCCTAGTCATGTATTTTAATTGTTTTCTAGTAGATTGAAATGTTTCTGAGTGTTTGAAAGGCAAATGCAAGAAATCTTACCTTACTTTAATTTCTTTCTTTGTGTTTTAATAAGCTCTTTTAATATCTGTGGCCATAAAGAAAGGTCAATGGTCTGACTTTGCTGCGTTTTTTTTCTTTGCAGCCTTTTCCTCATTGTTCTTGTGATTTCAGACATTATGGCTTTGGTAAGTTGTTGTTGCACATTCTCTTCAAATAAGATCAAGAAGCAGAGTTCTCCTAATTCCATCAAGAGAGATCTGAATTTGTTTCAGACTTCAAAGTTTTTCTAACTAGGGCAAAGAGTTGGATTGAAATCCTGGCATAACTTAGAGATAAAACTATTCCAATCGCTGCTTTTCAAGTTTCATGTAATTAATGCTTCTGAAGACGCAATGTTCTCATAATAATAAGAGACAAAAATGAAGTAATGAGTTAACATTTGGAGTTCCTCGTGTGCTTTATGATCAAATTCCTTGGAAAAAAGATTGAACAAGAAGATCAGTTTTATTGTGTGCAGGGTTTAGTTAATTGTTCAGGAATTCTGAACCTTTTACCCACCCCAGCTTCTCTTGAAAAATAGAGGAAAAGGAGAAATGCTTTACCCACCATCTCTATTAGACTTGTCAGAATCCAAGAGATCAGCAACATCCAAAAAGGCACTTTGTGCCCTTTGTAATAAACTGTTAGGAAATGCTATCTTCAGAAAGCCTACATCCATAAATCAAGCTAGCCAAAACAACCCAAAGCTGAACAGTTCCCCCAAAACAGTTTTTGCAGATTAAAAGTATGTCTTCGTGGCCCACTCCAGCTGTCTTCAAATCAGCAAGCAGTGCCACTGGTAAATAGAAACATTTTCAATCAGCAGGTAGAGCTGGTGTTGTCACTTTATACATGCTGGTTTTGTTTTGTCCCCTGGAGTAAGCATTCCTGATCTTATTTCCTAGTACAGTATGATCTGTAAATATTTATAAAAAAACAAACAATTGCTAATTTGTCTGTAGAGTGAGAAAAGGAAGAAGGTGTGGTTGTGTCAAGTTTCAGATAAGTCTGTGTGACTAATCTGCTTTTGGGTAACTTTAACAGGGAAAGAAATAGTATACCAATAAACCACATTCATTGCATTTCACTAATAAAATCAGTATAATTAAACCAAACAAAGACTACAGGTATTTACTGGTGTGTAGCAAGCTGAGTATATCCGGGTCCTATGTCATGTATTCTCCTATTCTGGTTTAAGTATTTTGAAACAATTAGCAGGTATGTACTTGGTATAAAAACAAAAAAAACCAAAAACAAACAAACAAACCCCAAAAACCAAAAACAAACAAACAAAAAACCCAAAATGAAAACAAAAACAGGCAAAAAACCCCAAACAAACAAACAAAAAAAAAAACCCAAAAAAACCCAACAACAACAACAAAAAAAATAGAGAGAAATTACCAAAGAGGTTTGCAGGAGATATGTAGAAACTCTGTCAAGAAAAAAGAAATTAGGAACTAAATCAAGAAAAGACAGAGTAGCAGGACAAAAACAGAACATGTTTGTAGTCTTGAATCAATGGGGCCACCAACACTAGAATTATGGGAATTCATTAATAGATAAGTACTATCTTCTCCCAACAGTTTTCCCACTTTACAGGTGGAGAACTGCCAGAGTTGGCCAAAGACATTTGGGCATGAAATTCTATGAAAACTTTTAGGCAGTATGCATTATTTAGCATGTTGTTATTTCAAACAATAAGGTGGCTTGAGTTTTCTTATTGAAGGAGTTCTGGTATTTCTGGTTTTTTTGCAAGCCAAGCTAGATAGAACTTAGTCCATCTCTTGGTGTTTTTGTTAGATACCATCTATTTCTGGTTCCTAGACTATTCTTTACTGTGGTCCAAAGGATCGTTCCTGGGAAGTTCTTGTACTTATTCCAAGAGAAGAATTAGAAATTTAGAGTAAGCAGCCAGAAAAAAATTGAGGTTTCATTTTCTGTTTCAAATTGTGCAGTGTTGATGTACTAATCAAAGTTGTTTTATTTCCTAGCATTTTTTCTTTTTGGTTAAAGATTATGGAAGCTGGCTGGATATTGGCACAAGGTAGAGTACCTTTTTTGCTTCCATTACATTTTTAAAGCTTCATGGGTTTATACTGTTGTTTATCTACTCATAACTCTTGTCATTTTTTCCAATTACTCTGCTTAATTAAATGCTTAAGGGATGTTATACATACTTTAAACACATGTACACACATACGTTTACATATCCCAAGCTAAAACTTGTGTCTTAAAATCCATGCCAGAGCAACACAGAATAAGTAATAAACCCAGCATGGCAAGAAATACAGTTACTAGAATTTGTTTGAGTAATTACACAAAGAAGTATTTTAATTAATGTTTACATTTTAATTAGTTGTAATCACTGTTAAAATAACAATTTATTGAAGTTGTCGATTATCTTGTATCTAATTAAGCCTCCATATACAGTTCACTGTTAATTAGTGAACCTTGTGTAGATATGTTGGTGGCTACCAAGGCCCATGCACTTTATCTTCCCCTGGCTGAGGAAGAGTTTAGCATTTAAACATAGCAATCACAGCTAAAATGAGAGAATCCGTTTTGCATTATGGGTCATATTATCCTCAAATACACCGAATACATATTTCAGATTTACCTTCCCTGAGCTGTGGAAATAGATAAAATGCTGTAATAAGCTTAGTAGGGAATGCGTTGTTACTAATCCAGCCAATCTGGTCACTTGACACTGTTATTTAAACAGAAGCTGAATAGTGACCCATTGTTAATATTCTGTTTAGTCTACATATACCCTGTGCTTTGCTTTTGTGAGCCCTGACATTCCCAGCAACGTGTGGACACACGTGTGCACACGTGTTCTGCCTCTTTCCTTTGGGGGTTCCAATTCCTCTCATTGTTACCTTTTGAAGGTTCCAAATGGGCAGAGGTACACTTAGATCAAGCAGTGAAAATGTCCCTTTAGCATCACACTTCCTTGCTGTGGTTTGTTTATGGTAAGTCAGGGGGCTTCATCCTTTGGTTTAAATTCCTCTACAGATTAATAAGGATATTAAAGCCTTCAGAAAATATCTGCTCTGTTGGGCAAGACGTTTTTTAATTGGCAGTTAGCAAAAGCATAAATTGTTATAAGTACCCAAAAACTTCCTCTCTGATACATGGTCTTCACAGCTAGAGCTTTACAACAGTAATGCATTGCTGGATCTGTTTCAGGTGGAAGGTTGCCTCATTCCAAAGAGTTTAGGAGAGCTCATTATGTACCACTGTAATTCTGCCTCTCTGTGTGTGTTTTGATCACTGAAGAAAAAGTAATTTCTGTTTAATTTTTAACATGGAGAAGCATAATGTTCAGGCAGCCTCTGTCATTACTTCACTTTTGAGTACTTGACTCCACCACCTATGTTATTTTATTATAGTCTCTATATATAGTTTTATATGTAGGTGTGTATATGCACGTAAGAAAATAATTAGGTTGCATAAGAAAGGAAGTGAAGCCATAGGTGCGGAGATAAGTGATCCTTCTTTTATCAAGCATGAGGCGTCATTTTGGCACCAGAACTTTCTCCTCTGAGCAGATTTCTCATGTGTAATCCCCAGGCTTGGCAAAATTAGCAGGCAACAGCAGAAGATTTTTTTGTTTGTTTGTTCCTGAAAGGGAAGAGAAGCTTCAAGGGGTTTTGGGTGATTCCCAAAACCAGTGGGAGTGAGATACTAACATAGCTCTTTCCTGTCCTCCTGTTGCAAGTGCAGGGACAGCTCAGTGGCATTCTCATTGCAGTGTTGTCTGTTGCTGCTTTGACAGCAAGGTCTGAAAATACCCTGTCTCAGTTGACATTTTCCATGTTGCCAAAACTTTCCTCAGAACAGGAGTAGTCTTAGGGACAGCTGCTGTTATATTTTTCTTTTTTTTCTTGTGACACTGATAGGAGGTGTGTATGTGTGTCAGCAAAATATCTGGATTTGTGTTATGTTACTAGTTACCACATCAGTGAAATCGGAGGTGGAAAAGCAGCAGCTTAATTGCCTGGTGGAGATTCATTTCTTTAAAGTCTCTCGGTGTCCAGTGGTGTATGTGCCACATTTGTAAAGCTTTGATGTGTATTTCCTTACTCATCCTGTTTGGTGGTGATGGGTTTTCCATGGATTTTTTAGTTACTGCAGTTCAAAAGTTCTGTATGTTCTCTCTCTTACTAAGAACATGCAAGTTGAGTAGGAGACTCATTAGGCAATATTTGGTTTTTTCAATAGCCAAGTTTCATGTAGATGAGCTGACTTTAAATCCCTTGCAATAAAAAGACCTTCACTGCTTTTTCACCTTGATGTTTTCTTTCCTAGTGGATCTCATTGTTTGGAAGCAAGATTTGTTTACTGAACTGACATTTTCTATTTTTAAAAATTTCACCCCCAACTCCTGGCTTTTACATCCTATTCTGCTATGCCTTAACCATATGACATGACATTTTACCATGCCTCATATTTGCCTTAACAACATCATGTCTCTGTTCTCCCAGTGGAATTCACCATGTCACATAAGTATTGTTTTTGAATGGAAACAGATTTCTACCTCTTCCACTCTTCCAGTTGATTAATGAAATACTGAGCAACAACACATCCAACATACAGTCCTATATTACCATATTCAGCAAATTATCAATGCACCACTGATTCCCTCCTCTCAGTAAATTATCAATTACCATAAATATTTATGGCTTCTTAGAAAGTTTTAAAGCCTCTTTTCTTAATGTTCATACCAAAATCAATGTAAGCTTGTCTTTCAGAGAGTGCTTTTCATTGTTTTGATAGAATAATGGGATAATAATCTCGCAGTGAATGCAGAATTCAAAGCAGCAGTTTACACAAACTTCTAAGGTCTGCTAACTTTGCCTTCTACCTATATACCTTGAGGTTACCTGAATTGCATCATATGCCGCAGAAGAACACCCCATTAAATTTCTTTAAAATAATAATGTAATTTTCCTTGTGTTTTTGATGTATCACTGTGTAATGCATGATCATGAGAAGTTTGTTCTGACAGATCCTTTTATTTTTGAATAGTAACCAAATGGAATAGCTAGGTTTTTAGCTTTTGTCACTAAAATAATTTCTTCGCAGCTTAAAAGGTGTGTTTATCTATCTCTATCTGTAGACTTCCAGAAAGAGGGTGAAATAGCCTTTAAAACCTAATATATCTTTACAGTATATGCACTTTGTAAATAGTTTTATAAGCTGATAATAAAGATAAACCTTAAAGGTTCTTTATATGGCTATTATATAGCTTTATACAGACACATACTGTACCATTCCTTCTTTTTATAGCTGCTGGAAGATAAAGATACGATCTTAACTGTTCTTCTGCAGTTTCAAAGGTCAGGGAACAGAAATAAAGCACAAAACTGTTTTTTTTAGGTTTTAGGAATAACAGAACCGATTTCAGGGTTGGTGGGGCTTCTAGGTCAAACTGTTAAAACAAAAGTTTTGTGATTTGTTTTTGGTGAAACTGAGGAAAGAGGGTGTGGCATCCTGGCTGGAAAAGCAGGAAACTTAAAATTCAGAATCTAAATCTGGGGTCTCAGTGTGTGTGCTTGGGAACAGTTCAAAGAGCATGTCATGTAGAAATAATGTCTCCGGACTCTTCTGGAGAGTGCTCATCCAAGTCCTTGCACAAGTTGTTTTTGTTTTACTTATTTTGTTTCTAGTTTTTTAATTGCTATGGTGACTTACTCCATCTTCTTGTCTTTCCAGCTTCTAATCAGGTCTGTCATCTTAGGAATTAGTGTGTCTTGGGAGAAAGCCAAGTTTTGGAGCAAGATTGATTCCTACCGCTTACTCCCCTTATTTTTTAATATCTTAGATTCTTCTTGTCTTTGATTCTTCTTGTTTTCTTTTTTTCTCACCAGTTATACACTGTCACAAAGCCAGAAGGTGGTAGTACCTCATAAGTTCTCCTTGTGATTCCTTGCCACTGAAACAGGTTTCTTGCTCCCTGATAAAAAATTTTCCTACTACCAGCTTTGCCTGTTGACATTGATCCATATGTGGGGCATTGACCTTTCCACTGAACAGCGCTGCCTTACTGTAGATCATCTATGATCCCCCACACCTGCTACCTCTGCCAGCTCATCCTTTATAAACATTGCCCCACTGTGCCCATTATGCTATTCTCTTGTAACTGTTTAATGGCTCTTCTTCCTCCATATGGATCTAATTTGCCTGTAGCCTAGAATCTCACTCCTCTTCTCATTAACTCAGGTTTGACTTCTGATGCAGAAAGCTTGTTTTGAGAACTACTTCCTTCACTGTAACTACAGATCCAGTCAAGGGTGCAGGTTCTGAATTGTACAGGGATCAAGATTTGACACTGCTGTTGTGGCATATACCTGTAAGAGTCTTGTTTTCTTTGTTTAAATACAGCATTACCCCAGCCTAAGAAGTAATTTACCGGGCAGAAATGCCTGCAGGCAATGCAGTACCAGTTGCTTAGAGCCCCAGAGATGCTGTCTGTTTGTAACTATGTGACAAGTAGATTGGAATTGTTTTTATTGTGCTCTATGGCATGATATATATACATTTGAATGTCTGATATTTTTTTAAAGGAGCATAACTATGCAGACTTTTGCAATATAACAAGGGAGAAGTGTGTGCAACATTCTTTTCCTTTTATACTGTAGAGGGTCCAGTCCCTCATCTGACAAGTGGCTAAGCAGAGTTGGAAGAGACCTTTTTGCTTTGAGAAAGCCCTTCCCTATGCCCCACCAAATCACTGATCACATCTCAAAGAGCTCCGTTTGGAGGGGTGCACAGGTGCCTGTCTGGGGTCCATGCGTAATGGCCTTGGGGGTATCTATGGGAATAAATTAATTTGGCTTGTGATTTTCAGATTTCTCATTCAAGCTTTTTTTGAAAGTTACAAGGAAGGTGGTGTATGGTGCTTACATGAAAAACTAGAATTCTAGTGCCAGGTGAGAAGGAAAGCTGAAGTGTTGCCAGTAAGGCAGGAGACACTAAGTGTCCAACTGTTTACCAGAGTGGCTGTTCCCTTTAAGTGCCAGCAACCTTATCTACCTGTGGTGAATGAACAGTCCCCAAGGGTTTCATAGTGTACATTACACCATGAAGATAACTGCAGCAAGAGTTTGAGTTTCATCTGTCAATGTGTCCTTTCCCATGGAGAACTGAAACCAAAGTTTTAACACACCCAGGCGGTCTTGCAACGGCAACTCTTGAAGGAGTTTATCTTTGTTGTCATAAATGTGCTGTGAACTATGAAGTCCAAAGTGCACTGCCCAGGTGACGGTAAGCTTTGTGCCTGACTTCATGCTCTCCCTGTGTCTTCTTACACTTTCCACACAAAACAAGATAGAAGCTTGGCTCTTGTAGATGTGCTGCTCTGCTGGTCATTATGCTCATTGAGGTCTGAGCCCTTTTATGATGGTGGATTTTTCTAATTGATTTCTTAAAACTATGTATTTCAAACAAGGTATTTGTGAGATGTTTTAGTCAGACTCAACTGAAACATCTTACTGCATGCATCAAGTCTGTTTTCGTATTCTCCATGTTTGGTCCTTTGGTTGCTGGCATCCTGGCTGTGGAAAAACTTTTGGATTACTTTTATTCTCTATGCTGGTTAGCAGCCCAGCTTTGTTTAGAGCTGGTGCCTCTCCACTTCACAGGGCTAAATTGTGCTAGGCTTGCGCCAGCATTGTCACAGTCTCAGGGTTGTGAGGATTGATAGCCTTGGCATTATGAGCTTTACTGCTCTTCTGTGGCTAAACTCTCAAACTGAATGAGTCCTCTGGCAGAAATTCCAGGTCATTAAGCCAGCAAGCGTTCCTTGCAATCCTTTTTTGTGACTAAACTCAGACTTCATCAAGTCTAAAGTTACTCTGTTTGTCCTAAGGAGCCATCTACTTTGGAATAATAGGTGTGGGTGTATCAGGAGGTGTGGGTACCTCTCGTATCAGAGTGCTAGTTTCTTCAGTAGTCCCAGGAAAAACCAAAGCTGCACTGGATGCATAATGGACATAGGTGCAGCAGCAGTGTTTCATCTGCAGTTCTAACCTGAAATGTCACTGGTTCTGGAAGATTTCTGATTTCTGAATGATTAGTGGTTTATGTTAACAGTACCCACTTCAGATCTTACAGAATCACACAATGATTGAGGTGGTAAGGGGCCACTGGAGGTCACCTAGTCCAGCCTCCCTGGTCAATCAGGATCCCCCAGAACACATTACTCAGGATTGTGCCCAGACTTTTCTCCAAGGAAGGAGACTCCACAGCCTCTCTGGGAAGCCCATTCTGGTGCTCAGTCACCTGCACAGTAAAGTTCCTCCTCATGTTGAGATGGAACTTCCTCTGCTCCAGTTTGTGCCCATTGCCTCTTGTCCTGTTTCTTGGCACCACGAAGAAGAGCCTGCATCCATCCTCTTGGCACCCTCCCTTCAGACACTTAGAGACATTGAAGAGGTCCCTTCTCACTTGTTTCTTCTCAAGACTGAATAGGCTCAGCTCTCTCGGCCTTCCCTCATAACACAGATGCTTCAGTCTCCCAATCCCTTGATCATTTTCTTAGCCCTCTGCTGGACCTGCTCCAGGAGCTCTGTGTCTCTCTTGTACTGAGGAGCCCAGAACTGGACACAGCACCCCAAATGTGACCTCACCAGGACAGAGCAGAGGGGCGGGATCACCTCCCTCCACCTGCTGGCAACAAAGCTCTTCCTAATGCACCCCAGGATGCCTTTGGCCTTCCCTGCCACAAGGACACACTGATGGCTCATGGACAGCTTGTTGTTCACCAGGACACCTGGGCCCTTCTCCACAGAGGAGCTCTACAGCAGGTCAGCCCCCAGCCTGTCCTTGTGCATGGGGTAGTTCTTCCCCGGGTGCAGGACCCTGCATTTGCCTTTGTTGAATCTCAGGCAGTTCTTCTCTGCTCATCTCTCCAACCTGTTGAGGTTGTTCAGAGGGGCTGCACAGCTCTCTGGGTTATCAACCACTCCTCTCAGCTTTGTGCCATCAGTGAACTTGCTGAGAAGGCCTTTGCACATGTAGATGTCAGGTTTGACTGAATTGATCTGTAATGCAGTTCTCCTACATGAAAGGAAAGTCTGCCTTCCTCCAGTTTTTCTCCCTAATCTCCTGGGTCAGGGATTCTTGAGAGCTGGCCTTGGCAGTGAAGGCTGAGACAAAGAATGTGTTCAGTATCTCAGCCTTTTCTGCAGCCTCTGTAGCAAGGGTAGCAAGGCCTGCTCCATTCAGTAGCAGGCCCACATTTTTCCATAGTTTTCCATGTGTTGTTGGTGTCTTTGAAGAAGCCCTTCTTTGTTGTTCTTGACATCCTTAACCAGATTTAATTCCAAATGGGCCTTGAACCCATTGATTACAGAATGCTGAATGTCCTGGGTGGAATCTTAGTCTGACCTTTAATAGCCCTTCTGTAACACCAGTGAACCTCAGGCAACAGAATTTGAGCAAGTAGTGAACCAGCTTGCTGCTTGTTAGCCTTTTAATCATTAGTGGCTTCAGGACAACCTAGCCCAGAAACTGTACTTTCATATTGTGTTTATTAGTCACTCTTGAATTAATCTCTTTGATCTCTTTGCATGTGTTACCACAGCAGAGAATTCTTAAGATTTTAGCAATGTTCAGTGAAAAAGTAGGGGTTTTTTCCTTCTTAAAGCTATTTGTCAATAGAATAGTGTTTTCTTCATCTGACATAAATATCTGAGTTGTCTTACTACCAAGGAATGTCTGCCTGATGGTAAGATCTCTCTAGATTGTGTTATAGTTGACAGCAAATGAAAGTTTTGCAATTGTTTCACTAACATACACTGAATTATCCATTTGAATGAAAAGTACACCTGGTACCTCTTACTCATTTGATGTATGCTCATTTGTGTTTTCTGTTGTCCCCACCATTTTATTTTGTCAGAGACTTGGGTTTTTACATGGCAGTGCTGCTTATAATACTTGTTTTCTAAGAGCAGTGTATATAAAATTACATCCTAGGTGAACAATTAAGCCTACTTAAAATAAAAAAAAAAATCAGAGTTGTTTATGACAATTTTTTTCTTTACTCTGTAAATTTGTATTTTTCTCTCACTTTTTAAATCTCTCTTCCTTGCAGCATCAGCCACTATGTGCTGGTGATGTCACTGGCCATATTTATGATGGTGATGAATGGACTGGCCCAGCTGTTAACTACACAGAGACTTGGACTTTCCAGAAGGACTAAGCACCATTCCACATGATAGAGCATCCTCAGGCTTCCTCTGAACCAACCTCCAACTCTGGAATGTAAAAAAGGGTTAAGCAACTAGAGTGCTCTGCTGATACAGATTAAATGCTATCACATGACTGAAATTTGCATTTGAGGGTTGCCATTTAAGACACCAGTGGGAATATGGGAATAAAAAAGCTTCTGTTTATTCTTCAAGTGTACATGTGTTCCTGAAAATGAAAAATTAAAACAGCAAAACAGCAACAAAATTCTTTTTAAAATGCAACTGTCTTTTGGATTGGATTTTTGGGAAGGTGTTTTGGTGGTTTTTTTTTTTTTTTTTTTTTTTTTTTTTTTTTTTTTTTTTTTTTTTTTTTTTTTTTCTTTCTTTCTTTCTTATTGTTGTTATAACTTGGCTGCCAGCTGTTTGTTCACACATACCCTCATTAGGAGTGTGCAAAGTTCGTGTCTCACATAAGCACCTCCCAGGCTAAGGCATGAATGAAATCAGTCTGGGCAGGTCAATGGTTTGTGTGTAACTGATGTGGCACACGCCCTGCAGTATCTCTGAAATGGGCTGTGCTTTTTGCAAGCCTTGTCGGGGTGCCTGTGAGAATATGCTGAGGCAGGTTAAGGCTGGTGTGCTGTGAGGCTGTTGCTGTAAGACAACATCTTCCAGCTCATCCTGCTGTGAATTGCTGCTGCTGACTGTGCTCTCCTGCTGCCTCCTGAGCTTGGGCGGGCTGAGTAGTATGACACTCAGGTAGCTGATCCAAATGAAAAGGAACCTGGTTAAATAGCAGTCAGATTCCCTGGGCCAGCTCATGACAGGGTGGGCAGGAAGGTTAGGGCTGATTGTTTCCATAGCAGCCCAGAGTTAGATCAGCATAAAGAGGTCATGAAACTGCAGCAGAAAGTGATGCCCTGTGGAGGCTTTTTTTTTGTTTCTTAGGTTTTTTTGTGTTCTCCTCCTGATTACAAGTATCAGTAATGGCTGCACAGTGCATCTAATGCAGATTCCCTGTATACTGATTACAAGTGAAAAGCAAGGAAAAGAAAAAATGTTGTTCATTCTGGTCCATTCTGTGATGGCATCACTGAAAATTTGCTATGTAATATCCAGGTGTCACACTCCCAACTAACAGCCAGGCCTTTCTATCTGGGAGCTGATAGGTATGGTGCATGATGCTGGCAGCCAAGGCTAGACGTGCATCATGAGGGCTTCTCCAATGCTCTTTCCAGCCATCTGGCGTTTGGCCATGGTCACATGTCTGTTAAACACTCTGAAAACTAGTCATCCCTCTGCAGGAAGTTTGGCTGGGAAAAACTGGTCACAAACCTCCATCTGTTTGTTGGGTACTAGAAAAAAATGGCATTGTGGGCCTGAGTGTCTGAGTACTGTTAAGGGAGTAATTTTTTCCACTAGGTGGTGATCCACTGGTCTTACTGGGCATATTGCCTCACAGCTGGCCTCAGTTGCAGAAGATATTTTGCATTTTTTACAGGCTGTACCTGCAGACTGCACACCTAAAGGTGGACATGTGCCTGGTGCTGGTTGTACCCTACAGCCAAGGCAAGGAGCAACCACGAGGGGCTGGAAAGTTGCCACTATGGCAAGGTGTGTGTATGGGCATGGGAATGTGCCACACTTGTTCCAGGGTCCAGTGAGTGTCTGCTATGAAGAGCTGTCCTCACCTCAACCTCACTCCACAACTATCTACAGCATACTGTGTGATTGTGGGTACTTACTGTATCCTCAGCTTTCTGTCACCTAGCTGATGTCTTGAGACCTCTGTCCACAGTGCTGTCCCTTCAGTCCATGAAGCTCTAAGCCATTGGCCATCCCAGTCTCTGTTGCTGGAGTGACTGCTTTGCAGAACTGCCATTTGTAGAACAAATTCACTCATGGGAGCAGCTGAACAGCTAGCACTGATGTGATGTGAAGAGATTGACTGAAGAATTAGGAATGTGGGGCTCACAGGACTGCCACCCTTAAGTCACACCTTCTACAAGCTCATCATAACTGTGACAAGACCAAGTGGATGTCCTACCTATTGGGAGGTACATACTGCTGGCACTGCAGGGTCCCTGGGAGAATGCAGAGGAGCTCAAGCCTGATGCCCTTTTTTACCACAGGGGGCTGGTAATAAAACAGCATCTCAGCCCAGTGCATCTGGTGCTGCTCTTCTGTGTTAGTAGGAATAATCCATATACTCCGGTATGCAGGCAAGTGGAAATGAACATGCAAAGTACAACCTGCTTCAGTTACTCTTTCTGTTTATGATTTCCATAGCACCTTTTACTAGAAAGTGAGTTTTGTTTCTTATGTCCTTCCTCGTAAGAGAAAAAAGGGGACAATGAACATAGGGGAATATTTGCAATATACATGTTGTTTTTCCTCAGTGCTGCTCTGTAGGGGTTTGTTCTTGTTTGCCATTTGCTCTGGTTGGGCCATGGTGGTAGCAACCTCAGCTGCCCTTTCTCTTTCCCCCTCTGGTTCCTTACATCTCTGTGCCATTTGTGAATTCAGTTTCTATGAGGCCACGGGAGTGCTGGAGAGCAGCTCTCATGGAGAGAGGCAGGATTGGCTGTGCTATTCTCATATCTCCCCAGGGGAGGCTCTTGCTGGAGTCTTGGCCTGCACTTCTGGGTTGACTCCAGCATGGAGAGGTGTCAAAAAATCTCACACTCAGCTGCTTTACACAGCCCCATGGAGTGTGTGACAAAGTCGACTCTACCCTCCCACAGATGCGTGTTCTCTGGAAACAAATGGCATCAGCGATAAAATGTCCTCCCCAGCCTTAGCAGCTAAGGTAGGGAGTAAAATTTTATTTGGATGGGTTTAAGCTTTCTTTTGTTTTTTCTGTGGGTCTTCAAGCATCATCATTCCTCTTCATGGGGTCCTGACAGGATTCAGGCCACAGAAGGGGGATTCTGAGCCAGCAGAGGTTTCCAGCACCTGTGAAGGACGTGAAAGCAGAATTAGCCCAAACCCGTCTGCCTGCCTTCTTTCACCTGCAGCAGAGCTGCACACTCTGACTCTGGAGCTGGTGGGCTCCAGAGAGAGAAAACCTCAGGCAGAAAAGGCAGGTAGATTTACATTGTTATTTATGCCAAGGATGACACAAATTTTTTTTTTTTTTTTTTTTTTTTTTTAAACTAAAAACCTCTGCAAAGCTTCTATCTTCTTGATTTTGGATCCATGGATCCCTGAAGACCTAATCATAAACCTAGAATGCCCATCAGGTAATGTAATGCAAAAGAAACTGTACTGAAGAGCAGATGATACAAAGGTCTTGTAATCTTCAGCACTAGGAATTGTTCTCTGCTTTTTTGTTATCAAGGCTGTGCACAGCAGCCTTTTGATATCTGCCCAGGGAGTGAGCTGTTTCTTTAGAAATGATGAAGCTTAGATTGTATCAAGACCTCTTATGACTCAAACGAAATAACTTCCCCTTCTCCCTCACAGAGTAAATCAGATTTTACAAGCTTTGGCAATTTCAATGCAGGCCGTGCCTGTTAGTTGTAAGTCTGGTACAGTCTTCGCATTTTTGAATGAGAACAAAGATATGAATGAACATTCATGGTCTCACCCAAACCTTAAACTTCAGTGTCTGGTTTGGAGAAACCACAATGCAAATGTTTTTTTGGCTCTTACCACCCCAGCTAATTTGTAAGGATGTGATGCTCATTACTTCTCTAGATTGTTTGTGTGAATCCTGCAGTCCCTTTTCCCATGGCTTTGGCCTGGTGGGGGTACTTCTCCTAGATGTCTTTGGCAAAAAGGATGGAGGGTGCCATGTTTCTGCATCTGATAGATATGGGGTTCTGTGAGCAGGAGCCACCTGAAGAGAATATTTTTGGGACCTATAGTTGTGGTAGGGAAGGGAGAACTTCTCTGTCTTGCACCTGCTCTGGGCTCTGCTGTGTGTCACAGTGGTGGGACACCTCCAGATGCCAGCTGCATCATCACGTGGCTTCATCTAGCCTGAAGGTGAAAAACTTTATTCTCCTGTGTGTTGTCTTTGGGAAGCTGCTTGGTGAGCTTCTGTGGCTGGGGAAGGTCTGGGAGCCTGTCTTGCAGAGCTCCCAGGTGTGTTGTACAGCCCCAGATCAGTCCTGGTTATCCATCCATGAGACAGGGCTTGAGGTGAGTTGGAACTGACCTTTACAGCAGCAATTCTCATTGGTCTCTCTTGGACTAGTTATGTTCATAAGGATGTGCAGTGTTGAATCCAGTTCATCTGCTTAAAAGGCTCTGAATTCAGCTGCTTCCTGCAAGGGCTCCTTCACCCCAGGGTAAGGCACAGTATTTAGCATTTGAGGACTGAAAGGAGGAAGGAGAAGACTGAAAGCATGGCAGTCTCCCTCTTCCCATGACCTTTGAAATCAAGCTTGTTGATATTTTCCTTATTTGTTTATTTATTGACTTATTCTTGGCATAACTTTCTAGCTTTGAAGGTGGATAATCTAAAGCGGATGACAACACACCTTGTTTCGTTTGCATTTTTTTTACTTTCCACGTGAGTTGTAAGAGCAAATGCCTCAAGTGTTACATAAAGTGAAGTTGACTTAAAGGTTTACCTTTCACTCAAGTCAATACTGCTGACAAACCTGTTAATAATGGCTGGATATCATCCAGTGTTTTCTCTGTGATGGGGAGAAAAAGCACCAGACCAAGTTCCCCCCAGCCATTTCTGACTGCAGTGGGACACAGCCAGGGAAAGAGCCCACCTCTCCTCTGAGTTTCCTGCCATCTGCACCCTCCTTCTTGGGGTATCACCTTGGCTGCAAGGAGGTCCTTCCTGATCCAAATTGTCCTGTGACCCAATGTGCAGCCACCAAATCCTGCACACCCAATGCTGGGGCCACTGGTTGAATAAGGGACAGAGGAGTGTAGAGTCAGGCCTGGGGAATTTAAATTTAAATCACTGCAAAAGCAATCACCTGGGTGCAAAGTTTTTGCCTCAAAGAGAGAAGTGAGGAGAAATAGGAGAAAGCCATATGTCACTACCACAGCTCTTCATTGTTCCTACTGCCTCTCTTCCTTCTCAAGGGGTTTGCAGCTCTAGCAGAACCTGCCCAAGCCTGGCTCCAAGCTTCAGCAGCCACAAGCTGATCCAAAGGGCACATGTCCAGTAGCAAACATTGCAAAATTGAACCACTGGCATTTAGGGCTGGGGAAACCTCTGACCATGACCTAGACTCCTCTAATTAAACTTAACTTATCACTCTTGCAGAAATGCTGAAGGACAAGGCATTCTCAGTGCAGATCTCATATTGACTTTCTGTAGAGTAACCTTTATATATCTCAATAGATGTGGCCTTTTAGTGATGGACATCCTTATTATGCCTTTTTGGCATGTGAGGCAGTGCAAGACAAAAACTGCAGAGTAATTTCGACAGAGGCTGAAGTTTGGTGATGTGAGTTCTGGTGAACACACAAGCAGAGACAGACTCTGAAAATGCAGTGATTTTATTTTTGTATCAATTTCCATATTAAGTTAAGAGACACTAGAACTTACTGTACAAAGCACTGCTATCCAGAACTATATTTAGCTGCTCAGATATTTGTGTCTCCATCTCACTAGGTCTCCAGAAGTGAGTGGATATTTTCCATCAAGGGCTTGTTATATCTGACCTACTGTGAAAGGAAAATATCTTTCACCACCGTGCATTTTTTCATACAAGTGGTATATTTCTGTGTCTTTTCTTACCTACTTTAGCATATTATATTTCCTTTAAAATGCTACAAACTTGCTTTAATGTAACTTGGTAATTAACTGGTAGTTACAGCCAAAAGAAGGAATTAACATGCATCTCATTTTTAAAGAATTACATAGTGCAGGAAAACCTCCTAGTATTTGGGATGATGGCCAAATCTCCATCCAGGACCTGAACTGAACACAAGCCTTCTGAAATTTGTCTGAGGCTCCTCATTTCCTGGGGCTTTATTTCCCCACCAATCCCAAAACAGCCATGCAGTGAACCCTGCCTAAGATTTCTTTTTCCCAAGCATGAGGGTTTCCCTAGAGGATCCCTCCTACCTTTGCTTCTGCAGCCATCTGTGTCCTGGGTGGCCCAGGACCTGATCTGCCAGCCCAACTCTGCAAGAGAATCTAAGGAGCATTTTGCAGTCAGTGCCCAAACCCAGGACAGTTCAGGGACGAGTTTTGTTCTGTTTGGTGGGTCATGATGGCAGCTGGTCTATCACAGGAGAGCCCATTTGCTTAGTTTGCTGCTGTTTTGTTTGTGTGTTTGTTTAGGAGTTGTTTTTTGTTGTTGTTGGGGGGTTTTTTAATTTATACTTAAAGCTTGAGGTTTAGTTTTTTTCAAGTAATGATTGTGAGACCAGCTGTCGGCATTAATTTGTTTTAATATGACTCAATCTGAGCAGTGTTCAAGCTTCCTCTTAGAAAATGTAGCTGACTGTAGGGTTTTTTTCAGGCAGTTTGCTTGACAGAGAATAATTTTTTACAAAAAGTTGCTCTACAGAGCAAGGGAACAGACTCTGTCATTTTCCTTTCCTGCTGCTCATTTCTTGCAAAAGTACCTGACATCTGGGGAAAAGCAGCCTTTTCATTAGTGGGTGCATGGAAGGCCCACGGGCAGGAGCACAGAATAACTGGCTCTGCAATTTATAGAACTGCAACTAATTGTGTTTTAAGGCTCTATTTCAGTGAGCCACCATTGCTGCCTACCATTCCAATAAATATATTGGAACCGAATGGCAGTAACTATATTTTCTCTCCTCGTGGCAATTTTAATTCTTTGTGAAAAATCATGGCAGCTGTGAGCTTTCTGAATACAAAGCAACAGAGCACAGGTAAGTGGAGGTGACATTCCCCTGTAGTTCACAGCAATTAACCTCAGGAGGAAAAGAAAAATTAAAATGGTCACTGGTGTTTGGGAGAATTACCTTGTGATGCATTGCAAATACCCTTGTAGGCAGTGATTTAACTTAATCTGTGCCAGAGTTATGCAAATATGCGTACGATACATTTGACAGGTTGATCCCTTTCTCACTCTGGGAGTGGAGGAGGAAGATGGATCGGTGTACATGCTTCTAGAGGCAAAATGTGTGATACTTGTCAGGTTAGAACTAACTGGCATTATTTATTTGCTTACTTTGCAAGTCTGTGAATGTGTCTCACCATTAAGAAGACGAACACAGTAATGATTCTGTTTAATTAAGGGAGAAGTAACTTTCTTGCCAGTTCTAAGTGTCACTTGATCTATCTGAGGTGTCACAGGACTGGAGAACTGCAAAGGGCTGAGGAAGCATTATTTGTGCTCAGTGCGTGGAGCTTTATGAAAGCAATTTACATATTTGCACACTGAAGCATAACTACCAGAACATGAGCGGGGTGATAAATGATTAACTATAAAAGATTGGCAGCTTGGGCAAAAATCCAGCAGAACACTTAAGCACATGCTTAACTTCAAACAACCTGGCCCTGTTTGCAGCCAGGGCCTCTCTTAAGTTCAGGAGTCTGCTCCTGCACTTCAGTTCAATGTGTGCTTAAGTGACTGGGAGCACCGAGTCTGGCTAAGCGAGCTTATAAACAGGAAAAGCTTTCTTGTAGAATGCTTTTAAATTGGGATGGCAGCTGTAAGCAGGACTGTAAACAGACCAGATCTCATCACAGATGGAGCATCCCTAACTCCTATTGATGAAGTGGGAATTGTCAGTTGCCTAGCATTTCTCAGACAAAGGACAAAACCAGAGGTATTGCAGCAAAAGACTAATCTAGTCTGCCCATTTCAGCACAATATTCTGTTTTGTACGTTTTGTTCTGGTTTGTTTTTAATTTTTGGGAACATTAACATGCTAAATATTTTATTGCTGTTCCGTGAAAATCATGCTCTGCTTTGACCAAATGTTGCTTTCACTAAATGGTTTAATTGAAAATGGGATTTGGTCAGAAAAAAACCCCAAAGAAACCCCAGAAAACAAAACTCCCGACCTTCCAACAGTATTTTTATTTTCCAGTAATTTGAAACTTCTCCATCATTCATCTTGCACCCACTAAGAATCCTGTTAGTAATTTTGCTTCATCACAAGACACTTTCTTACAGTATATTTGGAAGTTCCTGAAGCTGGAGGTTGAAGAAGCTGCTCTGAAGCACAAGTGTTAAGCAAAAGTTGAAGGCCCAAATGAGGGTCATTCTGATGGAGCTGGTTTTGGTCTCCATGTAGCAATTCAGGAATGTTTCCATGCACCTGAGTGAAATTTACCAAAGGAGAACTACAAATGAAGTCCACTGCTTTCTCCTTTTATCCCTTCTAAGGGAGAATATTTGGGCTTATATCTGCTGTCAGAGTGACTTGCTCCTCGAGTTATCCCTCCCATCTCCAGCAGATACCTGGGAGCAATGGCTACTGTACATTCACCAGGCATTCACTCAATCCTTGTGGGCTTTTATGTCACCACAGAGTGAAACATGCTGCTGTTGCATATTCTTTCCATTTTGGGAAACTTTTTTGCTCCATAATTAATTTTTTTAAAAAATTTATCTTATCTCTGCTGATATAATCTCTCTTAAACCATGTCTGAAGTTCTTGGTGGCTGGGTGAAGCTTAATTAAAGCATGTCAGTGTGATGGTGTCTTTCATTCAGGAGACAAAGGTAGGTGATAATCTCCTCTTTTGGAATAAATGTGAATGGATTCAGTGTTCAAAATGTAGGCTCTGGATAATTAACATGAAGCAGAAAAAGGTGAAAATATTTTCCCAGGGCTCAATTTAAGATCTAAGCAATAAGGTACTGTTACTGGAGCGTGTAGCCTGAATAGCCAGGAAACAAGCAGGAAGAATAGGATCTAGAAAGTCCTGGAGACAGAAAAAAAAGTTGGAAATATAATTTGGAGAGAATGGCAGAAAATTCTCATAAGAAATACAAGTGCAGGCTAGAAAATGATAAATTATCTCTGATTTGATTCAGACTATCTTCAAGGCTTCTGTATTTCTTTTTTTCTTTTCAAAATCAACAGGTTTGCATAAAATTGCCTGAATCCCACAGCAATTTCTCCTCCTAATGGACCTAACTTGAAAGATGCTGAGCAATGATCAAACAGTTTGGGGCACACCTACAATGAAAGCAGTCCTATTTTTGTAGTTAGAGGGTGAGGGGGCTGGAACTTTCTCCGTATCTGTTTAAAGTATCAAAATGGATTTTATGCTTCTGTAAGGCAGGGACATTGGATATAAGCCAACAACTGTCAAAATCCGCAGGAATTTCCTAAAGCCCATGGAAGCCAATGGACTGAAAGGTCAGCTGTAGATAGATCAACAGTCAAAGTGCTCTCTCAGGAGCATAAGTTAAAGGCTGGTTATTACAAAATCCAAGCACTTACATTTTTGGTAAGTCTACTGTCATTCCTTTTTTACAGCCACGTTTATTATGCTGGACCTATGTGGAAGTTGTGGCTTTCTGGAAAGCTATTGCAGGTGCCACATTGCTGCAGCTTTTCCAGTTAATGCTTCAAGTGACCACGAGCTGGTTGTCTTCTCATGTGCAACACAACCTACTCCTTCCAGCCAAATCCTCCAGCTCCCTTAGTCTCAGATTTGAAATCCCAGTCTTTACTCAAAAGTCTTTGTGCTTTGGTCAGCCCATGAGCGCGGGCAGGAGCAACACCTGGTCAGAACTTAAGAGGGGAAAACTCACTAATATTAATTTTCACTACCAATCCTGGTTCCTTGGAAAGAAGATATATTGAGGTGGATTTTATCACTGGCAAAATAACCTAGAATTGGTGAGGGATGTGGAAGAGTAGCTGACAACTCTCCCATTGCCATTATTGAGTTGTTTGGCTTTGGGGAAACTATGTGTGTTTGTGTGTATATATATATATATATAGTTTGGGAAATTTTTGTCCTTTTCTTCTGGACTCAGACAATTAAGAAATCAGCAAATCACATAAATTCATACCAAGAGAGGCAAGTGTATTGTTCTCTGGTTTAAACCAGTTCTTTTATGTTTTGTCTTGCCTGCAAAATCCTCCCTGTTTCTCAAATGCAGGATAAGTAGGCAATATATGTCAGAAAATATGTGATAATAAATGCTTAACTGCAGTTTTCCATTCTACAGGCTGAAAGTGAGAAAAGGGGGGGGAGAGGGAAATAGACATGTTAATTATGTCCTATCATTATCATATTTTCTTAAGCTAGCATAGGAGGAGGATGCATAATTACCTGGACAGAGACTGAGTATATTGGCTTCAGCTATTCCTCAGCTGGAGCTGTTCTTCAGTGTGTGAGCACAAAAAGCTTTAAGGAATAATGCATAAAAATGCTATTATCCTTGGAAAAAGCAATATTCAGCTGTCTTGGCCATTATGTAGGTGAAAACACAATGGGTACCAAGACTGCTGAGTATATTTGCATGAGATTAGTTAAATCATCTAAGCAGAATGTCCCCCTGTCTGTTTCACCCCATGCTCAGATGCTAGGGAGCTGGGAAGAAAAGTAGAAAGAAGATGCAACACTGCATGAGCACTTCCATTATTTTTTTCTGATTAAAGAGGAGGCACAAAAGGTGGGGAGGGAGTGGCTAGTCATGGGAAATGTCAGTGGGGAAGTTGGGCACCTCCGGGTTCTGTCACAGTGTGCAGCTTTGGGTAACTTGATAAAGTCTCTGGGATCACTTTTTTGCACTTGATTTAATTTTTAACAAAATGTCATGACACCAAAATTCCTACTTCAATCCACAGCATTCGGTAGGAAGGTAAGCTCTTCCCCTGTGAAATGGGAATTGTTTTAGGATGACCCACTGACACCCCTTCTCGGAAAGGTTAATAGCCTACCTGGACATGAGGGGCAATTTCCTTTGTACTTGCAGCAGGAATCTGATCTCCATTGGGGTTTCTGGGAATCTCAGTGATGCAAATAAAACCCCCTGCAGCATCAACTTGAGTGCCATTTGCCTGGTGCTGATAAGGTACAGTGTTGCTTGCTGGAGCCAACATACACCCTGGCCTCTCTGGCACAGCACCACTGATGGATGGGGCCCTTTCTCTGGGCTGCATTTGTGTGGTTCCAAAGCCTTTGCAGGCAATTTAGAGAATATGTCCCCAGGATGTTGTGCTTTGGAAAACAGGCATAGGGATTGGAGCATGTTAGCTCAGCTGCAGTTTTACTGGCAGTATGAGACATGAAATAACACAAAGTTTTCATTTGGCCATAAAATGACTAAATAGAAGTACTTTACCACTTAGGGAGTGTTACATTCTTGTCGTGTCTCAGCATTTTCAGATACAACAGATGAAACAAATTAAATTATGCAAGCACTAAAAGAATGCATTGTTAGCCCCATCTTTAACTTGCCAGCAAATAAATAAATACAACTTATCTTTAAGATACTGTGGGTGGAATTTTTGCCTTGTCCATGGAACATACATACATGTGTGTGCATCTGTAGGTGACCCATAAGCTGTTCCTGCTGCATGTGTTGCCTGCTGGGTCTCACCGTGTAGGAGAAACCACATGGCTGCACATGCCTTATTTGCATTCCAGTTGTATACAGCTTTGGCAATTTGTTTATGCAGTTGAATGTATGCAATTATCAATAACAGAGCTCACAATAAGTCCCAATTAATGTTGCCTCAGGAATCATCCTTTTTGTTGTGCTGGTTTCTGTAGATTTAAACACTCAGCATTAATGATGCATAATGTTTATTTCCCTTGTGTTTTTGGGGGGTTTTGGGGTTCTTTTTTTTGGTTTGTTTTTGTTGGTTTGTATATTTTTTAATTCAATGCTGTATTTGCAGTATATAATCTCCCATTTATTTTGTTCTCTTTGCTCAGCAGGGACACTTTTTCCACTGACTCTTTATGAGACTTCTTCATGAGTACGAAAGCCATTTATCTTTATTAGTTGTATATTTTGCTCATCACCTCTCTTGCATTTATGAATTAAATATTTATTGATCTTTTTCACAAAGAAGAATGCCTCACTGCTCAGTAAGAACAATTACCAGCATCTATACACAGAGAACTCTAAGCAAAGCAAACCTTCATTACTTCTGCATGCACTTCCATGTCAGAAGTGACAGGAACTGAATCTGTCTGTTAATGGAGATCCTTGTAGGGCTGGGTATCTTCTTTCCAGGAATGTGTATAATGGGTTGTGAGAGAAGAGATTGCATCTGTTTGTTTTGTTTCTTTTTTTTTTTTCTTTGTGATACCCAAGCAAAAGTGAAGGAATTTTTTCTTCTCTTCCCACTTTATGCTTGTAATGTCAGACGGATAGGTATTCATTCTGATATCATATGAAACCTATGTAAATAAAACTGAAAGTGATTACCTTACTCTCAGTTTTTCATTAATTAATTTTAATGCTCAAAGGATCAGTGTGGTCAGCTGCCAGATATTGCTGCATGAGGCTTACAGCCCTGACTGGATCTTGCTGCAGGAAGATGTGCAATCCTGTGCTGGAAATGATGTGTTTGTGTAGCATACAGGACAAATCCCCATCTCCTCTGAAAACAGGGAGCTTGTTTTCAACCTAGATAATGTGCCCTCAAACTGCAGCCAAGGAATTTGATGCTGATTTTCTATCAAAAGCAGGGAAATGCCTCGTCAAAGAAAGCAGTCACAGAAAATTAGTTTAAAATTGTTTCCTCTCCTCAGCAATGTCCTGTATTTTTTGAAGTTATGTCCCATGAGCAGAAGACCTGGTGGAGCCTGGGAAGGCTGTCTGTGCTCCTTTCCCCTGGCTGCCTGGTCATGTTCCCCAAGTGTCCAGGTAGGGGCCATCCAGACAAAGAGCATTGCTGGCCATTTGTGCCTGGTCTTGGCCATATACTTTTCCCTGGGATCTCTTATTCTCCCAGACTGCTCTGTCTCATCAGTCATGTGGAAGTTCCATTATTTTTGAGACTTATACCTCTGAGACTCCGTTGAATTCAGCTGAAATTGGCTGAGAGAGAGAGAGGCAGAGAGAGATGAAGTCTTTTCTCCTGAGGACACAGGCTCATAACTGTGGCCTCCCAATGACCATCTTCTCTCCCCTCCCTTATTGCAGCCCTTGGCAATTGGAAACTAAAGACAACTTGTGCCCTGTGGCAGAAATCATCTAGGTGGATCACCCTTTTTTTGGTAAATGAAGTTTTTGCCTCTGCACTTTGTGATCCAAATGTGCCAAAACTAACCCTGTCCCACTGTTTGCTGCTGACTTCCTTGAAGTTGGAAGGGTGCTATGAAGACCTGAGCTTTGGCTTTTTTTTTTTCTCAGGTGTGATGGTGTCCAGGAAAGAAAGGGAGCTTCTGTGCCCTGTGGGGTTGCTGGGTGCAAGTCTCCTGGGCTGGGTTTGTGGCTGGAGCTCAGACTCTCATCAGGGAGCTATTATGCACTGGCCCCTTCTAAGTGTACATGCAGGGGTAGTGATCTTTTTTCCACTTCTTTTTCTCAGCTGGGCTGGCACCATTGGGCACACAAGGAAATGTGGGTAAAGGCTCTTTTTGCCCAGCCTCCTTCACTGAGGGACTCACTGGGTTTAACACTAGTGGCAAAGCCAGCAAGCTCAAATGGCTTCATGTTGGCTGTTTTTTTCAGTGGACTCCCATAAAAACACCTTTTGTTTTGCCAGCGCTTGGAGATTTGCTTCTCTTTTTGAAGAAACAGAGACATGGAGAGAAAAAAGCCTTTCCTCAGCAGCACTGTTGACACAGCCACAGTTTTCATTATCTGCACTTTTCTTTCATTATTGCGGCAGCAATAATGTCACCTCCCTCGTCTCGTCGGGGCTCTCCTGACACATCAGTCAAATGCCCAGAGCGAGATTGCCGTGGAATGGCTTTTGACAGGAAGGGCAGCTCCTGCTCTGCAGCTGACACTGACTGAGGACAGCGCAGGGCCCAGAGCTGAGGCACCTCAGACATCAGACCTTGTGCTCTGCTCCTCAAAACACTCCTTAATCTGCTCTTCTTGTGGGACTGCTCCCCTTTCATTCCTGATGGATTAATTTCTCCCTGGGGCTGCAGCCCTGTGTTTGCTCCTCTGAAACACCTCTGTAGTGATCAGCTCAAAGGCAGCAGAACTGAAGGTGATTTTCTGTGTGTCTTGGCTGAGGAGCTTTGGGTTAACACTTTCTTGCCAGGCACAGGCTGCCCAAAGCTGGGCTCTGATTAGTCATCCTCCTACAATTTAAGCTCTACTGAAAATGCATCTTCATTTTATTGTTTCTTTCTTTGCTAGATGCAAAGGGTACCTCATCCTTCATGGAGGTGACCAAGCCAGTGGGATAAATACTCCTGAGGGGCAGGAACCACAGTGCCACAGGTCCAACTGGAAGCATTGCTGCCCTTTGATGTTAAAAACCCCAGCTTGTATGATAAGGTGAACAATCCTCATTGAAATAAGCACGTCCCATCTCTCTGTCCTCCCCCACTGGTGTTTTTAGGGTGAGGTGTTGCAGTGGGAAGACCCCATCCCTTGAGTACCAGAGTGCTGGGATGCTCTCAGGGATGCAGAGGGAGGTTGGCTCCATATCCTTTGTTGCTACACTTCACCTCTCGGGCAAAAGCAGGTTCCAGTGTTCCAGGGGCACTTGTGTCTCAATCGGCCTGTGCCCACTGGGGAGAGCCCAGGGCTCTGCAGCAGCTTTGTGGCTGCCTGTTGGAAATGGCCCGGCTCTGCCTGACAGTGAGTGATACATTCTCCAGTGGCATCAATCCAGGCACAGCTTCTCCCGTGTCAGCTTTGTGATGAAAGATACTCTCCTCTGCCACCTCCTTCTCCTCCTCCCCAGGACTGACTCTTTGAAAACTGTGGCTGGCTTTCAAAAGCTGGCTGTTAAATCGCTGGCTGCTAAAAGAGATAACAGCGTGCCTGTCCATGAAAGCCGGATATCTTGGGTGAGCTCATGAGAAAATCTGATCTAACCTGCCTGTCTGAGCGCTATTTGCAAGCGTTGCTACCCAAGGATTAGGCAGCCCAGCTGCACTCATGTAGTCAGTAAAAGCAGCTGTTTATATTTCGAACTTTCTGATGCAGCAGGATTTTATAAAAAAGTCATAAGGCCACACCTGGTTTTTTTTTATAATTTTTTTTTTCCTTTTTTGGGCTAAGCCTCGAGAGGAACAAGCAGTACTTCAAAACACTGCTGCCTCCATTTATTTAAACATTTCAGGATCTTGCTGTCATGTCCCCACCCCCCATCCCAAAGCTCAGCAAATAACAAGTTTTATTTTTGACACTGTAAAGGAAACCGGGATGCATTCAACAGAGCCTTACAGGATGCAAATTCCTAGAGTTGCACCCACGGTGGGCATATGGGGCTGATTTTCACCAGCTGATGAGCTTTAACTGCCAGTGCCCTGCTGACTGTAGGACTGGGGTTTCCAATCGGGTCTGGCCAAAACACAGCTGGTTTAGCCCTCTCTGTTGTGAGCCCCTCCAACAGCCGCCCTGGGCTATGGGTTTCATCTGCCTTGTTTAGACAGAGGGGCTGGAGAATGATGGGAAGCAGCTGGGGAATTAGGGTTTTCCTGCTGAGCCCAAGAGGTGGGATTGCTGGCATCTTCCTGCTTATTCTCTTCCTGATGGTTCCAGCAGTCCTCCTCCTGCCCTGGGCTCTTTCAGGTAGGTGTCCTGAGCTCCCTCTGTATGAGGGTTTGGCATGTGGCTTTTATCTCATGGTAGAGGCTTCCAGCGCTGCTCTTGGATCTGTGCTGCACACTCTTTGTGCCCAGAGTCCTTTCCACCCCCTTCTGAACATCAGAGGGGCTCCCATGCCCAGCTGCTCTTGAAGGAGCTCTCCTCCTCTCTGGGGAGGTTTGTGATACCTCGGGAATATTTTTTTTTCCCCCAGCTGTTGTTTGTTGTTAAAACATACGAATCCTGTGATTCCACCCTAGAAGGATTGGAAAGCTTGTGTTTTATGTTTCTCGACAGTCAGCGTTTTTACTAGATGAGACTGAACGATTAAGGATATTTACTTAGGCCTGAGGGTGTGTGGTACTAGAATAAAGTTAATAAAATAAAAGAATTATTAATATTGTAGTTAGCTTTAAGTATTTATTTTTTCTGGCTATTTCCTCAACCAACTAGCTTTTTGGAGTGGTTCATTATCTGCTGCTACTGGGGCTGGGATATTCTGTTACATCTTTCTCTGATTTTAAAGGTGACTTCTAGAGAAACTATTCTGCTGGCTGTATTCATTCATATAAAAAAACTTTCTCTTCCTCCTGTCTGTCTGCTTGCCTCTTGCTGCCTGAGACTTACCCCTGGGACCTGGCTCTGTAAGGACTTGTATTGCTTCTGTGTTCCCCCACCCCCGCTTCAGGTTACTGAATTTGCATTTCTATTGTACAAGTAATTACCTCATTCCTGGCTCCGGGCTGTATGCCTTTGCTCAGGAAAACACTTGTGCTATGACTCTAACATTTCTCATGCTATAGCATTTATAGCAGTGCAAAAGCCTTTGAGGATTTATAATTGATAGCTCGCCACAAGCTTTGCATACAGCCTAAATGTATAAACATGACCAAAGGGTGCTCTGAGGACGTGTTTCCCGGCCTGGTGGATGCTTGGCTCCCAGTCCATTAGGTTTTTGGGACTCCCAGTCCAACGAACTGCAGAAGAGATGCTGGAATTCCCAGAGCCGATGAAGGGCGAATCCCACACTTGTTGCTCTCCCCTCTTTTGGCAGCATCTTGTTGCTTTTGGAGCCATTTTTCTACATCAGCATCTGTGGCAGATGCAAGACCAAGGAACTGAGGGACCTCCAAGGCTGGTGACCTTGAGGAGAGCTTTCTGCAGCCGTGGTGTGTTCGGGTCTCAGTGCTTCCCTGCCAAGACAATGGCATTTTGCCAGCATTAAGGAGAGAGCATGGGCTCTTCGGGCAAGAAGGAGCTTGCTGTGCTTTCCAACCCTATTTCTCCATGAGCTTTATGCACAGATGGGTGTGAGGATGCACATCTGTACCTCCATATCTTCCATGCCCCCAAAGGTGTCTGCAGCACTTGCCTAATAGTCCTGTGGATGTTACCCTATGGATGGATAAACAAAATCTGATGTAGAGCCTTGCCCTTCCCCATAAAGCCAGCCTTATCAGAGTTTATGTTGTGATCTTTAAAAAGGGAGCTTGGAAAAAGCAATTTTAACTGAAAGGCAAGGCCAAAGAGGAAGTGTTTTGCTGAAAAGTGATTTCTATCTAAAAAGTCTTCTTTGCCTAGTTCCTATATTTAAATTTTTATCAGAGCAAAAACTACTCTTGCAGGAAAGTTTCTGTGCAGAAATGTTAATGGTTCAGTGCAGGAGTTAGAGTCTCAACAGAGGGGTAACTGTTTGCTGAGCCATATTTGAAAAAACAAGTCTTCAGTTAATTTTCTTTTTCCTGAAAAAATACCCTCTGTCACTTGAGGGCGCCTGGCAAGTTTCAGTCTCACAGTTCCATAGTGCAAAGCTGTGCTGGGCCAAATTCAGGCTTTATATTGGAAAAAAACTTGTGACCTTCTGTCCTTTTTCTACTGCATCTTTAGAATGGATGTAAATCCATGAACTTCATTGTCAAGATGGGTCTGAAGGACTCATTTGTTATATCCCCATACATGCATACATCTATTTGCTCCTCTCAAGTAGGGATGATGTTCTGAATTTGCAGCCAAGGCTTGATTCATAGATAATAAAGCAGCTCTGAAATTCTTGATGTAGCCCTTCTAAAAATAATTCACAGGATTAAAACTCTCTGTCAGGAAGCCAACTAAATGGTAAAGTTAATAATCTTTGCCAGGGCCCTAGGCATAGGTTGCCACCTAACAAGCAGTTGGGATTTGTGGACCATTAAGAGCAAACATCTACAGTACAGCTCAAGGATCAGTAACACTGCGGTGCAATTTAGCGACACTTTAGAAGCGGGGTGGGGTGGGGAGGGAAGTCAATCCAAATATCTTCTCCTTACTTGAGTTCACTGAGAGTGAACTCTTTGATCAGCCTTGAGGTTTTAAGCTGACTGTGTTAAAACAGCAGAGCAGTAAGTTTTTTATAATAATTATGAGATAATACTTTCCTTTGTGAGGGTAATCCTCTTTAAATGTTTCTAATTTATAATTAAATTAATTTCCATTAGAAATTATACCACCCTCCTGCCCCGTAATCTACCAATGCATTTACAGTGAAAAAGGCTGAAAATGATCTGCCATCTCCTTATGACTGGACAGATATGTGCCTACCTCCAGCACAGAGACAGGCCCTTCAGCAATGGCCAACCCTTTTCTCTGTCACTACAAATTAAAAGGATTCAAGAGCTGTGAGACATCATACGTATGTGAGACACATACTCATAATATGAGGCCATGGTGAGGATGGGCTGCAAAAATGTGCCCAAGGGCAGTGGTGGCCCTGGTGCTCTGCTGTGGGGACTAAGCCTGGGTGACAACCCAAGCATGGTTTTGCTGCTCATCAGCTCGGGTCCAGAGCAGGCACCCTGGATGCTTGGGGTGGCTGAAAGGCTCCCTGCTACACAGCACCCTGGGCTGGAGAGGGGCAGCCAGAGCAGGGCTGAGAGTCCTGCCCCTGGGACTTCCCAGTGGGCACCCAACTGGAGGGATGCTGAGGGACACTTGGCCAACTTCTGGCTGCTGCCACACCCTGCACTGGAGAGAAGCCTGATTTGGAAGGGTGCAGAGATAAAGTACAAACCCTCTTTCCCTTAAATCAAAAATGCCTGTACAAACCAGTCTAAAATCAGGTTGAAGTTCAGAATAAAAATGAAAATTGGAAAATGCATTCAAAAGTTTCCATATTTCTTCATTCCTAGTATTAAGAAAAGAAATAGAACTCACAGTTTTTTTGGTAGTGTGATCAGGGGGGAATATTTCCCAAAAAAACTATGAGGAAGGATATGAAAAAAGGTTTTGCTTTTAGTTTTTTCTCTGTTTGCTCATCTTAATATGAGGTCTGTAGTTGAGGATGCTATATAGTTTGGTAATGGTCTGGTCCTTTTTTCTTTTGGTCCTAGTTTTTTATTTGCTTTGGTGTTTGGTTGTTTTGTGTTTGTTTGTTTGTTTGTTTGTTTTCCTGGGAAAACAGTTTTCATAAAGGGACATATTTCTTACAAGACTTGAAGTCTACAAATAATCACTGTCTTCTAATACCTCATCTTGATAGAAAAATGAAAATCCAAAGGCATTAGGAGCTGGACTTGACTCCTCTGCATTATTTTCTCTCTTTTCCTTTCCCTCTCTTCCTTTCCAGAACCACTGATGCATCTCTAATAGGAAAAATGCAAAGTGTGCAAGTTGTCTTGGCACTGTGGCTCAACATCTTGTCATTTTGCACTATTATGTTGACTCTTCTGCACAGGGAGAGTGCATGAAAAAATCCCAGAAGCACTGTTCTGGTTCAGGCAACCACAATTCTGTTTTTTGTTGGCTCTGGGAAGGGAGATTCTACAGAGATGGACATCTCGGAGCTAATCAGCTGGTTTGACTTAAAGGGAGCTGTGTGGAGGAAAGCCAGTGGCATATTGCAGCCCTAACTGTGCTTAGACTCAGTTATTCTTTCTTTTGTTTGCTTCTTTGGAAGCAGAAAGGAAAAAGAAGGCTGTGCAGAATTTTGCTTCCAGAAACTGGGTGTATTGAGTTGTTCATAATTATCTTATAAAATAGGAGGGGATGAAATAGGGAAACTTGACCCAATTATTTTCAAGGCTTCTGAGGGACAAATTTAATTATTTTGGTATTTTGTGGTTTTGCCCACTGAAGTATGAAGTCCTTTAGCTACATGTGTCTGTCCAAGTGTTTTTAGTTTAGGTTATTTATAGAGCTCCGCTATTGTGTAGATGTGCCTTTCACAATCAATAGTTTAGCACATTGCTCTGAACTAATATTGGTGATGGACCTGCTCTCTATACAAAGGGAACCAAGACAAAGCACACGAACTTGGTGCGGGGTTATTCCTCATTTAAAGAAGAATGTTTGTTTGTATATGTTTTATTATCATGTTTAATCTATTTGCCCAAGTCTTGAAGATCCTCAGCACAGTGATTCAGAAGCATTAAGCTCTGTCCCAGCTGAGGCAGTCAATGCTCTGTTGCTTACAGCTCCCACCTGCCTCATACCCACATGCATCCTGTAACAAAGCCCTAGCACAGTCTATGGAATGGGACCCAGCTTTCCAGAAGCAAGGAATCCTTGGCCAAAGCAAATAAAAAGGCTCAGCAAGGAAGCAAAACTGTTGGTCCCTCATTTTTTCTTGATTACAGAATGGTTCAAAGCAGACCTAAGGGTAATTTGACTGGAGTAGCAACTTCTTAACTTCTCATTGGCTGAGGTTTTGTAGCTGAGCTTTATGAAGACAAGGGTGCTCTCTCTCTGTTTGACTTAACAAGAGCGGCAGCAAATCACCAGCCTGTTTATTTTCTGGTTTGTTCACATGATGTGTGCCTGCTGAAAATGCTACCTTAGGTCAAAATAAAACTCAATAGGAAAGCCATGTGACTGTGAAGGGAGAAAGGGCATGCTGAGCAATGCAGTAGCACATTAAAAAACACCTGTTCGGCTTGATTGCAGAAGTCAAATGCAATATCTTCTTCAGCAGGTTTGGATCAGGCTTTTATGAAAAGCATTCAGGCTCATTCTAGAGCAGCTTTATGCATAAGAGATCTGTGGTTTGACTATTGCAATGGAGGGATGCCTCGAGGGGCTTTACACAAGTCACATGGGCATGAGCAGCTGTCTGGTCACACTCTGTTAGAGCAGGAGCCTGGGATGATCCTCTCTGGGGTCATTCCCTGCTCTGCTCTCAAACATTGCTTCAGCAGTTCTGATACTGCAGTGATTAGATTCTCTTAAATGTTTGCATGGCCACAGTTGTTCCAAGCCTTGATGTTCACACGCTTGTTTCACTGTCAAAGTTTGTACATGGTCAGTCAGCCCTCCTCTTATTTATAGGCCACACAGAAAAAGCCTCTGAAGCTCTTCTTGCCTCTCTAAAGAGGAGGCATTTGGGTTCAGGCATGTTAATGCTGTTTCAGTGGACATCTTTGGTCTTCCCAGACTTTATTGATCCTCAGAAGTGAATCCTTCCCCTCATTAGCACTAGGAAGTCCAGGAAAGCTCTGGATCATGGCTCAGGGGACAAAGCCCTGTCCAAACTGGCCTTGACCACCTCCAGGGATGGGGCATCCACATGCCTGTGTTTTAATATTGGTGTCAGTGTGCCCACATGAGCATGCACTGCCTTGCTGTACTGCTTGTTTAGCAGTACCTAAGGTGGAGAGTCTTCATCTCTGTGTTTTGTCTGTAATGCAGAGAGATGGGGTAGATGGTCAGGTTATTTGCTCATTTAGTGAGGAAAAGCCTGTATCCTTAGCTGAGGTCACTGTGGCTCTGCTAGGGTGACATCAAGACGTCAGCCTAGAAGTAGATGATGCTTCTGCTGGGCAGACAGAGGTCCTTGGCTCAGGGATGTTCATAATGCACATCTGTCCTAGTCTAGCTTCGTAAAAGGGAAATTGTCACATATCAGATCTGCTAGCTATTCCTCTGAAATATTTAATACCCTAATAAGTAAAGTTTATTCCTTTAGAGATGGCCATAAAACATAGATTTGGGACATTGAGGTGATGCTGTGCTTGGCCTGCAGTGTGGCAGTGGATTATAACCTCGTGTCAGCAAAGCATTTTTTCAAACTCTCCAAGGAGAGCACCCTAGATTTGTAATTCATAGGATTTAAGGCCAGAAGGGACTATTAGATCATCCAGCCTGACCTGTATAATGCAGGTCATAGCATTTTTCTAAGTAATTCCTGCTTCAGCCCTGTAACTTCTGTTTGAGCTACAGTGCACCTTACAAGGGAACATGTATTTTCAATTAAATGAAGCCAGAAATTAAGATTTTTAAAAGTTATTATTATTCAGCGGTAGTTTGATCTAGCAGCTAATTACTCTCAATGGTTAGTGATTATTAAAATTAATTGTATCTTCTTAGCCAAGTTTCCAGCCATTAGATCTTGTTACATTTTTGTCTCATAAAGAGCCATTTAGTATTAGAAATATCTTTTTACAGTCAAAATTTTCACTATGAATTACAAAATCCTAAAGTTTAGGATCTTGATCATCTCAACTGGACATAATGTGAAGAAGAGAATCTCTGTGATCCTTAGATGGATCACTTTTTTTTTAACTGTACATTTTATATGCCTGCTGAATGGACTTGGTATTTGTGAAAATTAACAAAGCAAATCCCTTTTAATATATTACAAATAGCACTCAAAGCCTGTTTTTCAGTCAGGCAAGGGAATTGTCTCCTGCCTTGGAAAAAACCTCAGCTGAAATAAAATTTATATTAGAGCAATGTGAAGCATTTCATCAGACTTCAGACACAATTGAACTTAGCCTTGGGCCAGAGGCTGAGTTCATGAACCACAGCTCATGCTGGCAAAAATTCAGCTGTGAGAAATGCTGCTTCTCCTTCTCCCACGACAACTTGCACCTTTTACCACCCTCCTCAGAGCCACACAGAGAGGGGGGACATGAAGGGAGAGAAAAGCAGGGGGAAACAGCTTACACCCCCTGTCACCATTAACTTTTGCTGGGGGAGGATTTGGTTGCTCTCCTCTGCTTTTCCCTCAGTGGGAGGGGATTGCAGGATAGTATGAAAATGTCTGAGATATCCATGATTCAGAGTGCCTTGTATTGTCCTTGAAGGAGTTTCTGGGTTGTTGGGTACTAAGCCTGCCCACAGGAAAAATAAATAAGGGAAAAACCCTCCCATCTCATCTGATAATGCTTGGAGGAGTGGAATACTTTTATTAGAGCCAGGCATCTCCACCAGAAGCTCTCTGCTGATAAAGTGTTCCTGATGCAGGGCCAATTTATAAGAATCCTCTTAACAAAATACATAATGACTCCAAAATTGTTATTGCCACCAGAAACTTAAGTTTCTAAATCATAAAATGGAGCCTCTTGCTGCAGCTATGCTGAAAATGTTAAGTGTGGGCCACAGTTTAAGAGACTCTCTGTTGAGGTGGTTGGTATATAGTTAGTCACTACAGTGAGAAGTCAACTGTGAGAAAAAAAATCTGTGATTAGGAAGTTTGAGGGTTTTTTTAAACACAAAAAGAAAATTTGGAAATAACAAAGGTTACCCACAGATGCTATAATATCCAATAGTTATGCAATAGATGCTACATAACTACTTCAATCATAGAATGTTAAGGGGTTTGAATGGACTTTAAAGATCATCTATTCCCAAATCCCTGCCATAAGCAGGGATGCCTCCCACTATAAACCAGGTTGTTCAAGGGCTTGTGCAGCCTGGCTTTTAACACTGCCAGGGATGGAGCATCCACAGCCTCCCTGGGTAACCTGGTCCAGTGTCTCACCACCCTCACAGTAAAGAGTCTCTTTCTTTCTAATATCCAACCTAAATTTCTCCTCCTTCAATTTGTGCCCATTATTCTTTGTCCTATCACCACAGTTCATCCTGAAGAGTCTCTTCTGACTTCCCTGTAGGCCCCATTAAGGTACTTGAAAGCTGCTATAAGGTCTCCAAGCAACCTTGTCTTCTCCAGGCTGAACAGCCCCAACTCAGACTGTCTTCATAGGGAAGGGGCTCCAGTCCTCCAGTCCTTTGTGTTTCTCCTCTGGACTTGCTTCAACAGTTCTGTGTCCTTTTTATGCTGGGGACCCCCAAGCTGGATGCAGCACTCCAAGTGGAATCTCACAAGAGAAGAGTAGAGGGGGAAAATCACCTTCTTTGACCAGCTGTCCATGACCCTTTTTAAAATGGAGGTTGTATTTCTCTTTCTCCAGTCATCAGGGGCTTCACCTGACTGCCACGATTTTTCAAAAACGATGGATGGTGGATTAGTGACTTCATCTCTCAGGTCCCTGCAGAGGAATCTCATCAGGCCCCATGGACTTATGCACACTCATGTTTAGGTTTCCTCCACTAGATGATTACAGATATTCTTCCCAGCTTTCTATTTTGGTATTTTATTTTCCAAATTTTTGAGCTAAGCCTGTACTGAAGAAACATGCTCTGATGGGTGGGTGTGTAGTGCAGTAAGAAGGCGGTCAGGAGTGTAACATCTGCGTTTTGCTGGGTTAGCACCAATACTTGCCCAGCCACATCAAGGGTTTCCACCAGCAAGAAAGACACCATTGTGTCTTCACTCCTCCATGTCCTTCTGTTCCAGTGCTATGGGGCCAAGGGCTAGCAAGAGATCTGTTAAAAGCATTGTCTTTACTCAGCACCTGTCAGTCCTAGAGTAGAGAAGTCTTTGATGGCTCTTTTGGAAGTTGTCATCATTCTCTCAGCTGGAGCTTTGTTAACAGTCCCCATATGCAGCTTTTTTTTTTTTTTTTTCCTAGTTCTAGCTTAGTCTCTGCTGACTGGTATATGTCCCTTCTTGAAGAAATATGGAAGAATTTGGAGAGAAAAGAAGGTACATACAGGTGATATTGGGTGTGATAGGTATGATGCAAGGTACAGAGGAAAGTTAACAGGAAGTTTGGTTGCAAAACTTGTGCCACTGAAGAGACACTGTAAAGGAGATATGCCTTTCTTATTGGCTATTTGTTCCTGCCCTCTTCTTTGTTTTGACACAAAAGATGTAGCTGGAGTTTAGGGTGCTGATCTGGCTGAAAATAAATATGAGAACCAGCAAACTGCTACACTGCTGGTTGCAAATTGAGAACAATCTGCGCAGATGTTGCTACAAAGGTGCAAAATCTGGTGTCAAGTATCCCTCCAGCAGTGTTTCTTTTCCTGGTGACTGCCTGCAGGGAGGCAAGCCAAGGTATTGTGTCCATAAATGTTTTGATAAACCAGACTAATCCCTTGCCAAGCCAACTGATTTTGTTTGGTTTTATGTCCATGTTTCTTTTAGAGCCAATTTCTATTGGATGTCCAGTGATACTGCAGTGCTACTGTCTCTTTTGGTGACTCTTCCCTGCATTGATGGCATGTTGGCAGCTCAATGGCCTCAAATGGCTGTTAAAAGACCCAGTGGTGGCAGTGCTTGCAGGACTGTAGGAGATGCTTTATGTTGCTACTGCAGAGTGCTGGACTGTAATGCCATTGATCTCATTGGGATGGCTCACCTGTAGTCACTGCTCTGATCTGAATGCTTCACAGTATTCTCTTATTCCACTTGTAAAAAATTCTTTGCAATGAAGAGGCCTGAGTAGCACTTGCAGATGGGTGTTTTATGTGGATATTTATTTTCTATAAGTATATAAAGAGATATCCATCTAGATGTGTAATAAACACCCCATAAAGCAGCCTAACTCTACATGGAGATTTGCAGCTGTGTTTACGTAGCCTGACACTGCAATATCCATTCATCATCCCTTCCTCAAGGAAGTCTTGCTTCTTTTTTATCTCTTTTTGCCTTTTAAAGGCTCTGAGAATTTACTTTGCTCCCACATGACCAAAGCTTTCCATGACCTCACTGCATCTGCTTCTTAGCAGATATTGTAAAAACATGACAGCATAACAGTATTGTGCTAACTTGGAAGAGGTGGACTTGAACTTGAGTACCACTGATGGGAATGTGATATGAATTAATGAATATCTAGGTCAGATTTAGACCTTGTTATCCTCATGCCAGCAGACTGTGAATCTCATGATCTCTTTGGCCAGAACTGTGCTCATATAAAACAATTCATATGCTCTTACACAAACCTCTCCAAAGATGCTAACAAATTAGCAAAAGGATTGCTCCTTTTGTGCTTCGCTGGTGCTACTTGTTAACAAGAAATGGGTTCTGCAAAATTCATCTGTGGAAAGCAATGCCTCATCTCTACAAGCAGCTTGGCACTGCAGGCACTGAGCTCAGACTTTTCAAAAGAATCCCTACCTTCTGATTTGATTTGCTGAGGTTTCCTGAACTTGCTCCACAAGCTTTCCTAGGCAGAGTTGCCTTTTTGCTCAGTCTCATTCTCTTGAATGATGCCTAAGTTTGGATTAATTTGTTACTTTGTTATAAATCTTGCAGGACAAATGGAGCCTGTCATCATCCATGTTCCAAGGAATAACCAACATCATTAAAGTATATAAGCTTGTATGCATGTGCAAGCTCACATAGAAACACAAACACACACTTCTCTAATACTAGAAATTTCCTGTAGGTGGTATGAAACTCCACAGTTTACATTTACTGCACATTATTGCAAGTTACATTGCAGTGGCAGTAGGTAGAAGTCCCTCTCATCTTCTACACATGGTGACTAAAACTGGTCCTCTCCAAAGAGCTGGTGTGGAGTTGCCTCCATAGTGTGTTGGAGAAGGTCATGATTCCTCTCCTTTGCTCCCTCCTGCCTGCCTTCCTGGCTGAGGATGGACGGCAGGAGCCCCAGCAGAGGCTGCTGCACTGTCGTCCTGGTTGTTCCTCCTGGCAGCTGGTCTCCAGTGTGATGGCAGCTGTCTGGATGTCTCACCATGTGGCTCCTGTGAGCCACAGGGCAATGTGAGCCACAGATGAGGCTAAAGCTCTGCCTGGTTTGGGCAGGGGTGATTTCCAGCTGATCTAAGTGCAGCATGACTCTCTACTCTTATTCCCAGTCATGACCTCCTGAGTTGTAAAACCTCAGGTCATTCACACCCTGCAGCTCCTTGGGCTGAAGGATAAAAAACCAATTGAGCTTGTGATTTTTCTACCCTTTGTATTGCACATGCAAACTTGATATCCAGACCTGAGGCTTTGAGTGAGTGGGATAAAAAAGCCATGTTTATTTGCCAGCAATTCTATGGTGTGGAGATACCCTCTATCTAGAGATCACAGGATATTTTATAATCATTATTAATCTCCTTTTCGCAGACAGAGATGTTGCAGTGAAGAGTGGATAAGACGACTTTGTGAAACTGTCTAGGAGGAGAGGGCTGTTTGCTGAGATATAAATCCATGGCAAAGTCATACAGATTGAAAACATAAACTTGCATTAGCCTAATGTAAGTAGCTCTTCCATATGTTTGATCTACTCATCCAAAGTTTTCAGTTACATCTATCCTGTTGTTAATGGCAGAAAAGTTCAGAAAAAACAGTGCTGCTCTCCTTGCCCAGGCCTGGGATGTTTCTTTCACATTCCCCAGAGCTGCTCATCAGTCTCTAAGAATTTAACCATGACTCCTCATTCTGTTCAGGAAATACCTTGTCAAAAATGGTTGTCCATCAAAGAGATTTATATCTCAGTACAGTTCACAGGAATCCACTCTCAAATTACTTTGTTCCAGGTGCTCATACTTGATGTCCATATTTCTAGAACTGATAAACTTGTATTTCATCATAGTTCCCAGTGTGCCCTGCAGGTGAGGGTAAGGGAGCACATTGGAGAAGCAGCTTCAACCATAGCCCTTGTAGGCCATCCTTGGCTGGCAGCATGGGGTTGTCTTCACACTGGGGAAGTTCTTAACAGTGACATTTTGCAGTGTGGGCAGAATGCCTCAGTTGTTCAGGGTACGGAGTTTAAGGCTGCTCTCAAATCTCTTGTCTTGCAGAGTATACATGCTGCTCAGGTTTTAGAGCCTTGCTCATTCTTGCTGAGGCATCATAGGATGGTTGTCCCCACTTTCTCCACAAAGCATCCTTGGAAAGGCAACTGGACAGTGTGTAAGTCACAGAAAATATTGCAGAAAATTTCCACCAAGAATTTCCAGCAAAATTATTCTTCTGTGCTTTCTCTCTAATTATAGAGCAAATTTATAGAATCTTCAAAGAATAGTTTGGGTTGGAAGAAACCTTAAAGATCACCAAGTTCCAATCCCCTTGCCATGAGGAGGGACACCTTTCCTTACATGCCCTTGTCAAAAGTCCTTCTCTGGCTTTCTTGTCGGTTCCTTTAGGTCCTGGAAGGTTCTATAAGGTCTCTCTGAAGCCTTTTCTTCTCCTGGTTGAACAACCCCCAGTCTCTCAGCCTTTACACATAGGAGAGGTGCTCCATCCCTCTAGTCATCTTCATGTTCCTCCTCCACACTTGGTTGAATAGATCCTCCTTCTTATATTGCAGGACCCAGAGATGGACTCAGAACTCCAGGTCAGTTCTCCCAAGAGCAGAGTAGAGGGGAAGAATCACCTCCCTCGACCTGCTGGTCATGCTATTGTCAACATGGGATAAATTTTAAAGTGGGTGGATTTTTTTTAAAGTGTTTTTTAATGGTTTTCCAGCCCTTGTTTTAAGGGCTGTTGTCACTGTCTACCCTTGTGGCAGACAGGATCATTGTAATGAAATACTTGTATATACCTTTGTGCCACTTTCTGTAACACCAAGGGGCTTTTTTCTGTGCATTGATCAGATAGAGATTCTCTCTCCACCCCTTTTTGGTGTCCTCTTCCTCCCTGACCTTCTGCCACCTGCTCAGCAGACCTGTTTGACTTCCCTCACACTCCAGTGCATGCTGCAGGGACCTGCCAGATAATCGCCCTGAATTTGTTCATGCTGCTGGGACCTGACTTGCAGATTCCAGCCACCTTTACTTGAGGAATGGCAGCCTTGGCAGCCTTCCAGCCTGCCTGCTGGATCTGGGCCAGCTATATATTGGGAAACTTTTGCTCCTCTTGGACTTTGCAGTAATTTTGATCCCCCTGGGGGATTTGCCTAGTACCAGGTAGAGAAATCCAATAAAAAGCCCTGGGAATTTGCTCTGTGCTCAGCAACACATAGTTGCTACTGTCTCAAATCCTGTTTCTTTTACAGCAATATAAGGAGACTGTAAAACCAATAAAAGGCACTTTTACCTGTGACTGCAAATATTTTGGTGAATGGGGAAAAAAGCTGCATGTGCTGGGAATTGAGATAAGGTCCAGATTCGATGCTCAGTGTGAACTGTTAGAAGACATGTAAAAGAGCAATAATTTTACTCTCTATTTCGCTTTTGGACCAAGACTGAGCTTATTCTTATCCTGTGCATTGCTGAGACTCCTTTCCTTTACTTGAATATATTAAAATGAGCTAAACTAGTCGAGGTTCTCTGTTGTCCAGATGAGCTTCCTGCTGCTTCATCCTGTACAAACAATACTGTCCCCAAAAAATGGGACCATGCTGCACACACTCCATGCTGACCCAAATGGTTTCAGGGGGGCTCCTCATGGAATAATCCCCAAGGAAACAGGAGCCAGTACTTTAGACGCATGCCAGTTAAATAAGTGCCTGTGCACCAGGTTACACACAACCAGTGTTGTTTCCTCTGCAGAAGACACAAACAGCCATCTCAGCATAGCTCCTCTGACAGAATAAGCAAGTGTATGGCTGTTTCTCAGCATGGGAACTGCTGCTGCTGGTCTGTGTCACCCTGCACACAAGTTACCACTTGCTCATGTATAATTTAACATGGAATGTGGGAAATCAGTTTGAGAGTGAGGTAAAATGCAAACCTCTGAAAACAGCAGGTCAGCTGGAAAAATACCTTTCTCCTACGTCCCCCAACGGCCATGTAAAGATGTGACCCACAGCCAGGAAGGCTGATGTCTTAGCAATTCCACTGCACTAACTTTTGCCTTTGCAAATGTGCACTAGGCCGGAAGTGAGGATTTGCTCAGTTCCCACAGCTCTCTGTGTTCAGCCCCTGTAGACAACAGCCAGGCATTTTGGAGGACTGAGGGAGGATGACCAAAGATTAGTGCTAAGGGTCAAGCCAAGCCACAGAATTGCCACAAACCTGTCCTGAGCTAGAGCCCACAAGCATGGTCCTCAGCTGTGGCTCTGGGAAGCACCAAGCTGGAAATCTTGTAGGGTGTCCATGGGCATCTCATTCACACTCAGGTATCACAGTGCTTAAGAAGTAGTTATTTTGCTGGTACTTTCTAGTGCAGGTGTCATCCCAGTCTTTCCCTGGAAGCTGCTTCCAGAGAAGAGGGACAGACACACCTTCACTCTTTCTCTTCCTGAACTGTAGCCGTGGGGTCTCCTAAGGGGTGCCATCGAGTAGGAAGGGAACTGACAATCATTGTAGTGCCATCCTTCCTGCGTGTGTCTTGCCATGGCCTTGGACCTTCTTAAATGAAAGGTAGCAATTACCCATACCATTACCCTTGATAATGCTTTATTAGTAATTTGTGGTGATTATCTGTAATTGCCACTGTTAACAGTGTGCTATGATTGGCAGGGTTCAGTTTACACTTGATTTCTGCCTTGGGTGGGGAGGAAGTGGCTGTTTAGTTTGTCACTGCTGTCCTTTGTAACAATGTGTTTTCTGTCAACTAAAGCCACAGTTTAGGACCTAGTGTTTGTATTTAGGACGTTGGACTAAATTTGCCTTTCCAATTAAAGTCTAATGTCCCCCAAGCCAATTCCAGGCTATGACAGTCTTCTAGAAGTGTCTAGGACCCCCAAGGAACATGCTGCATTATTTAACCATGTTTTGAAGAATTGAATTTTGCCCAAGAACATGCCTATCACTAACTGTGAGTTGATTTAACACCTAAGTATAAGAAAATTTGTGTCACCTGCATGGGAAAGAAGTTGTTTATTGGATTGAGGATGACCCAGAAGACGGATGATTATCGGAGTTCTGGGAGCAGCTACTTTAAAGCCACTTTAAACTGGCTTTTGTTTTCTGCCTCAGAGCTCGCCCAGAGAACTGGGAACAGTTTGGGCTGGTTGTACTTAGCCCGATGCATCCTGACAGTAATATGCTATATCCTGTCCTGCTGGGCACTGGAGGCAATGCAAAGCCAGTCTCTCAGGAAACAGCCTGGTGCAGCCGTGATGCAAACAGCACAATACACATTAGCTCTGAGCAGGCACCTCTGGCTGAAAAGATTTTTGTTTTTTAATCTTTTTCCAGTGTTTATAGTATGGCCATGATTTACTGCAAATGATGAAAATGTGAAGGAGTTCACATTTTCAACATGCTTGCATGTGCCAATCTTTTTGCATGGTTGCTTCTAACTAATTTGGGGGGTATTCAGTGAAATTTGGCTTCTTTTCTCTTTTCTACCCACCAGTTTTTCTTTCAGGACCTAGGACAAAACGGAAAATTTAAAATTTTATTTTCCTTTATAGTGTTTTTAGGGTTTGAGGAAAGAACCACAAGCATTAGTGGTATTTTTGCTTTAATATTTATTTGTGCATGCATTTATTTTTTGTATAATATGTGTATGTTGAACTAAGTTTGTCCCTATGGTGTCTCTTTCATCCTGTTTAGTCAAACCTGGTGGTGTGTGTGGGTTTTTTGCGTTTTTTTTTCCCCTGGATTATTCTTGTGGTTATACAAGTGTGTGTGGTCTGATATTTGAAAAAAAAAGAAAAAATTAGTCCTTTAGCTGGACACAAATATCATGACTTCACATAGCCACGGGTATTTCTGCATTAATGGGCTCAGTCTAAGACACTTAAAGGAGGCTTGAGCAATTTAAGGAAGTGATGAGCATCGTCCCCCTGAAAAGCCAGCCTGTTATTTAAAGATGGGTCAGATCAGATGCTGGGGAACTAATGAATCCCTTGTGCTTACATCTCAAAGCCCCTGGCTTTCCATAAGTGACATGTGGTTGTCCCTAACAACAGCCAGATAAAACCCGAGTTAATGGTGTAAGAGGCAATTTAGCTTACAGTTATGTGCATTTTATTTAGATAATTGTAGGAGCTGCAATATGCTCACTAAGAAATGTGGAGACAGCTTACATTTACAGGCTCATCTTATGTTCATGTAAAGAAAAAATCAGGGATATGGTGTTTAATTTCCTGAGAACAAGTGCATGAGTCAGAAGCTGAACACCAGCATAGCTCACGAAGGGTCTCAAAAGGGAAAACGAAACGTCCCAAGGTACAAATATTCTGTATTTATCTTTTATTTTTTAAAGTGGAGCTTTTACTTAAGCTTCTCTTCAAATCCTAGCTTCCTCACTCAACAACACCAAAGTGGATTTTAAGATGATACTCTTTTATGAAAACATCTAGCTTAATTTTACTCCTGACATCCTTTGATGTATAAAGTGCCAGACTTTTAGGTGATAGTTCTCCCTTAGGGCAACAGAAATGTGCAAGAGCTTTAAAGGTGTTTAACCAAAGCCAGTACAGGGAAATCCTGCATCACCAAAGTGTTTTGTTACCACAGAGTGTTGACAGACACCACCTTACCCCAGTCTACCTGAAGAAGTTTCTCAGAATCATCATCAGAAGAAAACCCACTGACCTACCTGGAGTATTTTTTCCCATGTGCTGGTTTCAGAGAAAGCAGTGCAGCTGGGATGCTGGTTCTCCCTGGAGTGGTGCTGGTGCTGGCAGCCCACGAGCTCAGTGTGCTGAGCATGGCTGGGCACTGCCATGGATAATACCCTGGGAGTGCTCCTCTCTGCAGCCATCCCTCCCTGCCCTTCTCCCTGCCACCAGTGCCCCTCTCCCCTCTCTGAGGCACCACTGCTGTTGGTGAGGCACATCAGGTGATGACAACGTGACTTGTGGCTTTCAGGCTCTTGGATCTCAGGCTAGAGGTGAATTATTGCTCTTGCCCTGATAGCCAGTGTGCAGAGGGCTGGCAGGAGGGATGGGGGCACACGGGCAGCCCTTCTGGCACAGCTCTGTGGGCTCCCTTCCCTGCCACAAACAGAAAGGAATATTTATTCTCTGAGGTTACCCCGGGAAAACCATAATGTTGGTATTGAAAATACCATTTATCACCACAAAACCTGAGATGGCCACTATTACATATTTTGCCTGCCATAAAAAGCTGTTCACCTCCATTTATCAAGGCTTATAAGCTAATGATACTGTTCTTGGCTGTTGCTGGTGCTTTGCTCCTTTTCTGTTGCGTGACTTGTGTGAAGGCAGCTGCATGGCCCAGGAGGCACATGCAAAGGACAAGACCATGGAACCCAAAAGTCATGTGCATCCATGTGACTCAGGGAGATGCCCCAGTCTTGGACATGTTTTAGTATGATTTTGCATGTATGTGTGTTTTATTCTTTGAGGCTTCTGTGGAAAAGAGCCGTGAGCTGGACCCGTCACACCAGTTTTGGGGCAGCTGATAAACCCCATGGTGTCCATTGGGTCTGGGAATGTGTTTATTCCCACCATGAGGCAGGGGCCAGGCAGACAGGCACTGTGGGGTTGGGAGAGGAGGAGGAAACAGTCCTTTAGTCCTTTACCCCACTAGTAAGTTCACAGCTGCATGTGTGGCAAGTTTTTGATCCTTAGTAGTGTCTCCCTTGATTTTCTGATGTATGAGTGAGCCAGTACCATGAACATGTGTGGGGTGGTGTGGGTTTTTTGTTTGTTTTTTTTTTTTTTTTTTTTTCCCCCAAAAGAACATGTTTAGGACTTTCCTTTCCCACTTAACAGGCAGAAGGGACAGTAAGTTCTGTCTTCTTTTAGTACAGTCTAGGCTAGACAAAACCACTATGTATATTTTCTTGATTGTATTCCCAAGACCCTGAGATTATAATAATGATAATAATAGTAGTAGTAGCAGTAATAATAATAATAATAATAATAATAATAATAATAATAATCTCAGTTGTGGTGTATTATAGGATACTATGTCATTCAGTATCAGACTTATCCAAATGCTGATCAGATTAAACCCTTCCTTGAGATGCAATTTACTAGAAGCATTTCATGACTCTAATGTCAATCTAGTATAGAACAAGCCTTTCCTCTCTCTGTCTCTTGAGCCTTTCACTACAATCAAAATACCCCAGGAGCAGAGGTGGGGCCTGGCTGTGTGATGCTGGTGGGTCCCTTCAGAGTCACCCAGCTGCCTGGGACAGAGGGATTTTTCCCCTCACCCTGCCTGACCCAGTGCCACTGTCCCCAAAACAGAGTGAGGACAGCCTCAAAAGTCAAGCCTCCTCACCCAGCTGATGGAGACCCTCCCATTTCTTTTGTTTCCCTTGAAGGGATGACCCTGCCCATCACAACTGCCTTTCTGCACCTCTGTTTAATGGGTGGACTGTTACCAGATGACAACAGCAGCCAGATCCGGTGACCCTGGTCTCACAAGGCTTCTCTGGGGCTTGTTTCTGCACACTGGTGCTTGTTCACCCACAGAGTTTGGGTTGGATGCAGGTGGCTCCCAGTCATCTTTCACTGCTTGCCCCAAAATGATGCCTCCTGCACCACAGAACCCAAGGAGGTGCCTCTGCCTGCAGATCATCCAAATCAACACAAGCCAAAGCCCGTTGGCTTCATCAACAGCAGTACTGAGTCCTTGGCAGCCGATTTAAAGAAGCGGCAGCAACAAAATAAAATAAGCATGGGGCTTCTGTGCCAGCTGAGGCCAGAGAGCTGGTTGGAGAAGCTTCCTCAAGGAGCTTCCTCAATCAGCTCTGCAGAGACAGGTCAGTCGTGGTACTTCATGCCTTCAGCCAAATATTCCTCCGGGTTTCCCTGGCTCCACCTCAATTCACTTTAATATGGGCTGGGATAAATGAGAAGAGATTGTGGCCTTTGCTGTCAATTGCATTTTTTATCTACAACGTATCTTAAGGACACTAAGTAATGAGCTCATACCAAGGCCTGTGGGGGAAGTGAGGTGTTATCACATTATCGTTTTAGGGGAGCCAAAGAAGCTAAAAGAATTGCCCAAGGTCAAAGACTATCAAGGCCTTACTTTGTATGAGTCCTGAGCTCCTAAAGCTTTGTCGAAATGGTAAGGTCTCAGTTCATTCTCATCTTGTCTTTACCCACAAATTTTGCATGAATGAAAGAACTCACCTGAGTTCTTTGACATCCTTTACTTCCACTCCAAATGCAGCCTGATGCTTCCTGTAACATCCTCTTTAACTGCAAGCAAGAGCTTGAAACTTGCCTGTGATCAAAGGCTGCATTTTGACAGTTCAGGTGCAATTAAATGTGAGTATCAAGTAGGGTGCCTGCAGTTTATTATTAAATCTATGCTGAAGTGCTGGCAAAAAACGAGAGACACAGCACTACCTTGCAGATCACAAAGTTAGATATCTAAATGGATGCACTTGCAGGCAGGAAATTGTGTTTGAGCCATTGGAGGTTCGGGCACAGCCCAGCTGACACTGAATAGCCTGCCACTCCTACAACAATGTATTTCATCACACATAGGTTTCTCACCTTGCTGAAAGAGAGCCAGGGGCAAGCATTCAACAAAATATTTTCTTTAATCATGGACCAGGTATAAGGAAGCAGACAGCTTCTGGCTTTGAAGCAGTTTTGAATCAAGAACATTTACTGCATCCTTGGTATTTACACTCAAAGGCTTCTCTTGGAGCAAATATCTGCCTGAGCATGGAAAAGCAAGATCACATTTAGTGTTAAAATCTGTTCTCTAGTGGATTAAAATAATAAATGTTTAATCTACTTAAAAAAAAAAATAAAAAAAAGAAAAAAAAAAAGTAGAGGAACTTATATTAAGGAAAATGTCCAGTGGGATCCAGATAGAATGAATAGCAGAAACCTCAAATATTTGTTAACGTAGAGATGTAGAGGAGAAAAGCAGTTGCTCTTTAATTTCCTCGGCTCCTGGAAAAAGCACTCTTGGCTTCTGATCTTCTTTTGTAAGGGATCTTTAAACACGTTCAACTACAAAAGAGAATTGATGGCAACTCTGTGAATCCAGGTCAGTATTTCTGCAGGATTTACAAGACACACTTGGACACTGGAGTGATAGGTAAGGTTCCCTCTGAAAGAAATATGTCAGCTGCTCCATGACCGTCCTGTCCACTGTTGTTTCTCCTTGTCTCTCATCAGAAAATAAATAATTTGTACTCTCTCATGAAAGTAATGAAAATATTTTGTCTTTCTTGCTGTCACCTCTCTTCCTGCTGGATTGAGGGTGTTACAGCCACTAGTGTACTGAGGTTAAAACTCAATAACAAGCTCAAGTCATATTTAAGGAAATGAGTCAATAAGCAGAACAGGAAGGAAACACACTAATTTAAGCCTAGAAAACCACATAATATGGGGGTTAATACATTTCTTTGTACTGTGTGAAACTGAGGGCATAAACTTTCAGGTGCAGTGGCTGTGACGCGTAAGTTCCCACTCTGTCTCAAGTGACAACATATTCATACAAAAAGATCAAATTGGCATGAGGCAATTGCTCGTGATGAAGTAACACAAATGCTAAAACATGGTTGAAAGAAAAACTCTCCTGAAGGGCTGGAGGAGGCAAGTGAATGGAAGATGGCATCAGTACAGAAAGAGTGAAATGCCAATCCCATGTGTGGATCATGTGGCTAGAGGATCCTGTGCTGGAAACTTCTACCTGAAGGTATAAAAACGGATTTGTGTGTCCTGAGAGGTTTTAAATACAAATTTGTGCTCAGCCCACTGCCCAAGTGGTGCAGTGCTGTCTGTAAACGTTGAAACATAAATTGCCTGAATGGGCTTGCTGAAATGCTACCATGAGCAATGTGTTTGTCGGCATTACTGCAGAGGAAAGCAAGCCAAATTAATGACAACTGCCAAAAAAGTAGAGCAAAAAAGGTATGCTTTCCCCTGTGTGTCAGAAGCTGAATTAATGCCAGGCTCTGTCAGGATGTGAAAGAAAACATGCTCAGAGGCTGCCGAGTCCCACAACAAGTCTTCATTTCCTGCTCTAAGTATTTTCCTCTTTATATTTATATTTGGCTATGTGTAAGGGATGGTGATAAGGATAGATCCATTTTTTTTGTGGTGCAAGGAGGAAGGCAGGACCGCTAGAAACATCTGTTAATTTAGATTTGGTGCCTTGAGGCCACTTCCTCTTCTCATTGTTCCAGAACCAGCAATGGGAGCTGAAGGAAACTTCACCACACTTCATGCCACTTCCATGCACGGGTTAAAGAAAGCTTGGAAGACTATAAACAAGTTTTTGAATGCGCCAGAAGGTAGCTTTTATTCTCTCTGGTTTGTATGTTGTGAAACTGGAGCACTGAGGAGTTGATTTTCAGAGTTTCTTACTGCTCAGCACCTGCATGAAAGGTCAGCATTTCGGAAGCACTATGAGTGCTTGGGAGGAGCCAAGCTCTTTCTCATAACTTTGAACAACAGCTGCCTCTTTGCTAAATTTGCTAGTATGCTAATGCTGGGCAAAGTCAGCACTGGTGTTGACTAAAGCAGAGTTTGCAATCTGTTTGCAGCACCCGATAGCACCTCTTGATAGCACCTCTCGTTGTCACTGTGGTTTTACCCTCCCTAATGACTTAATGCACTAGGAATAAATCAGCGACATGTAAACTGGCACATTTTTCAGCAAGCACCATCACCCAGGAAATTTGCATAATTTTTCTCGTCCTCATCCTGCCCATCTTTCCCTAGGAAACTGATTCTTAATGGGGAGGATCATTTATGGTGCTGGCAAATGACTCAAATAAAGTAATACGGACAGAGATGACTACAAAGGCCAGCTTCTGGCACCCTACGGCTTGGGCAATGGGGTGAACAGGATTTTGTATTTAAAGGCTTGCTCTGTGAATAAGAGACCTGGTTGATCACATCAGTGTTTTGTCTCATGACATCTCTGGGCAGGAAAGAAGAAGTGTTTCTGTGACCCATGATCATGCCATAATTATCCCAGGTGTAAATGAAGAGCTGGAGCCACAGCCATTGAAATTCAGTCAGTGACAGCAAATTTCCTCTGATGTTCCTGGTATTATTTTAGAACCAGTGACCCAAATTGAAGCACATAAACTCCTATGTATTTATTGCATAAACATATATAAATTTTGCTGCAATACGGTGTGTACTCCTGCTGTTGTTTTGACAGTCTTAGCTCAGTGAAACTACTAATTGAACTTGCAGTGCTGAAAATAATACAGCCATATGTGTAACTGCAGTGTGTACTTCATAAATGAGATGGTGCCACCATAAACTGTGAAAATAATGCAGTTGTATAAAATTAGAGTGATGAATGTGTATTGGCCTGCAATTCTACTGTGCAAGCCAAAGCTGGTACCAAACTGCTCCCTCAAAACTGTGGCCTTTTCACCAGCTTTATACAATAGCAATTGCTTACTCTGCACTTTCATGTGTGGGATACAATGCTGGGGCTTTTCTTTCCCCATTCATTCAAATTTTTCTACTTTGGTGACATTTCTGTTATGATGGTCTTCCACCAATGTAGGTGGGCTTTGCTTCAGTTTTGGAGAAAACTACCCATTCCGGGCTACCAGCAGCTGCTGTGGGCCAGGAGCTCTCCCAGATGGAGGGAACATGAGAAGTGGGACAAAGCAAAGTATGGCAATGGGGGATTTTGGTTTTGCTGCACTGTCCTTCTAAGGACAGAGAAAATCCTCAGTTTAGCGGGTTGTCACCATTTCAGGCCCTCCTGCCCCCGCACACAGCTCCCCAAACAAAGGACAAGTTAGAACAGGGGACAAAGAAAGACCTAGTCCATCAAGGGCTGAGAGCAGATAGACAAGGAACATGAATACAGTCAAATGACACCAGTAAAGAGACAAAGGACAAAGGACCGGGAGTGAATCCTGATGATGCCACACGGAGGAGGGAGAGGATGAGGAGGCAAAGACCATGAATGCTATCAGCTCCTGCAGGGAACATCCCAGCCACATCCCAGACTATCACATGGTGCCCGGAGGGAAGAAGCCAGGAGAGATGCTGAGGACTGGTTAGTGAGTGAAACACCTCTTCCTGGATTTGTGGTCACAGGCAAGCCTGGCGGAGACTGCTGGGGCATTATCTGGAGAAGACAATAGTGATGATAAAGGTTAGGGGTTGCTGTGGTGGTTTGCTTTGGGTTTTTTTTGGTGGGTGTTTTTTTGTTTGTTGGTTTGGTTTTTTTGGCTTCGTTTTTTTATTTTTTTTTTATTTTTATTTTTTTTTTTTTTTTTAATAAAACAATCTGCAGCTGCTAGAGTATTGCAACATTAAAAGATGAAGGCTTAGCGCAATTAAATCTCTGGCCAGTGTGAGTACTCTGCTGGATGTTTCCTGAAAGAGGCACACTCGGGATAAGGGTAGTTAAGACATCAGCAGATAAAGGGAGATTTGTCAGTTTACAGAGGCAGAGCAATCGCTGCAGGCGAGGGTGCGTCACTGGGGGGTGACTGCCGCTGTTTGTCGGTCTTGATAAGCATGCAGAAACCTCTGAGGATAAGTAGCAGCCATGGCTCTTATCACTAGGGCCATAAACTGAGACTCTCCCTCTGATACTAATCCACAAAAAAGAACCCCAAACCCCTCCCAGAAGTGAGGGATCTGTAGGAAAGACCGGTGAGTCCATATGCGGAGCCCTATGCCACAAGTACACTTTTCTCGCCCAAGCTTACAGGTGGCAGAATGAAATGAGATGAACTATATGTACTCAGCAGAAAAAAAAAAAAAAAAAATCACACCTAACAGACAGTCAGAATAACCTTGCTCTGTAAATAGTCACTCTTTTAAATTTCATTTTTCATGCTGTGGCAACGCCATTGCACCCCCTCTGCCTTAAAACAGCATTCACAAGAACCAACCCGCTGGTGAGGCTGTGTCAGGGCATCAGCTGCAGACACAACTACAAAGCATCAGCTCCAAAGAGAGGTTTGTCATGCTGCCATCAGCACTTTTTGTTATATGGGATGTCTGGACAGGTAGGACTTTGGCATTAGGCTCTGGCAAGCAGCAACCTGCAACTGCAGCTTTTTCCAGAGCTCAAAAGTAATTCAATGCGAGGCAAGGATTGGCTGCACCGAGAGAAGCAGGACTAAGGCACCAGTGGTGGCTCCTCCTCACCTCAGATGTGTAGCTCGGTCCTCCTTGTCCAGTCAAGCGCTTCTGCCAAAAGCCACCTGGCAGTCTCCTGGACCCACCGTTGCACATCAGAGAAGTCTTCCTCAAAAATTAAAAGATAGAACAAGCTGGCTGGCGTTGGATCTGGATGGATCAGGGTGCTGTAATTCATAATATGGCAAAGATGAGGAAGGTGGTTAAGGAGTTCAGGCTGAAGAATACATTTCATAGCAGCAGGAAAGGACTTAATGGGCCATGAGGTGGAAAGAATAAAATAAAATCCTAGCATTGAGAACTATGCTTCCTGATCTAACTTTGATAAAGCCACAATGAACAAGATTGAAACTATCTGGGCCAATGAGTGTTCTGTTGAGAGCAGCCCAGTTTGCCTAAGGCAGCTATGATGAGTAGGAAAGGTGACAGTCCAAGCAAAAAAAGGGTTTGCTGAAGTTGGTCTCTCTCATGATTCCGTTCAGGCATTGCCTTAAAGGTGCTGATCCTGAGTTCAGAGCCTGCAGACCCCTTGATTTTTCCACTTCTGATATAGTGCAGTAGGTAATCTGTGTTTTCTCATCTGTCATTAGCACCACTGGTGTAAAAACACATTCAGAGAAAGCAAAACACTTCTGACTTTAAAATGAAATTGAGTTCTGCACACATAGGCAAATCTTTGTTAAAGTTGGGAAGGTGATGATGAAAGGAAGCATTAGCAGAGAAAAGAATAAGATAAAAGAGGCTGGGAGGTCTGCAAAGTAAGTACTGCGGAGTTACATCAGAATGGTTTTAAAAGAGGATTAAAAGAGAGAAATTAGTAGGAAATTAAAAAATAAAGAGGGGAAACTTGCAAGTAAGGAGAAAACCGCAGTTTAGGTTTTAAAGGAAGAGAGAAGAAGAGAACAACCCATGATAAAAACTAAAACCAGAAATGGTTGGAAGGGAATTACAGCATTAGAGGGTGAGCATGAAGAAAGCCGTGTAATATTAGGCCAACAAAATGTATTTTATTTATTCATGGTTCTTCTGGATTATTTTTTGCTGGCAGCTGCTGAGGGTCCCATTGCTGCACATTCCCCTCCCTCCGTGGAGGGCAGCCAAGCTCTTCTGTTTGAGGATAATGAATGTGCAAAACAATTTTGAACACTTCAACTTTAAACAAAGCACTCTCCAAAGCTCCCCTCTGCCTTGGGCAGCCAAACCCAAGCCTCCCTGGTGGAAACCTGGCAGCTTCCATGAGCTCCTTTTGCAGGTTGGTCCATTATTAATGCTGAAATACAGATACTGGGATTGAAATAAAGGAGAGTCAGGCAAACTTTCCTTGCAAAAAAGAGAGATGTAATTTACTCCCTCCTTGCTGTGCTGTGCTCATTCCTTGCAGACAGGTGGGTGGGGATGTCAGCTCTCCCAGATCTAGAGCAGCTTCTGTGTGGGACCCTCCAAATCCTGTTGTAGTCAATGGAAACCCCACCACTCACTTTAAAGTGTGGCCCTGCAAGGCTCACAGCCCTGAAAGTCACATCCACCTGCATCCAGTGGCCTCTTCGGAGAATCTGGAAGAATTTGGAACGTTGTGAAGTTGAAAAACAGCCTAATCCTTTTAATTCTTTTCCTGAGTAAGGGAAAGCCTTTTCCAAGCCTAAAAAAGAGTGTTGAAAAGAAAAGCCTTTCTCACAGGTAATTTTTATTCAGCACAAACAGTGACACAGTAAATTTTTCAACAGCTTTAAGTGTGTAAGTCCCATCTGACTTCAGAAATAAGACTTAGGCAGTTTTCTGCCCTTCAGCCACATCTCTAAGGAGGTCTGTGCTCCTTTAAGGAAGGTATGAAAATAGGGTCCTGAACACCTCTTTTTAAATCAGAGCTATGTGTAAGAACTGCCATGTTATAGGAGTGACAGACATACATTTAAGCAAGCCTTGCAGTCCACAGGTCCGAACTGGGAACTCTGCACTTGTTTTCTGGCCGCAATCTTACATGAGATATATGCGGTGCTGTTCTAGAAAACGCGAACATGCTTGACTGGAGCTCTAGAAGAGTGAGTACTAATGAGACTGATCTCTGAACTTAATATTCTCTCAGACCATAAGCAGGTTGTTTGAAAGAACACCTACTAACTGAGTGAGGCTAGTAAAAGACTGTTTTGAAGCTCTGCCACTGCAAAAATTCCCTCAGAATCATCTTGTATTTGGCAGGTGGGAGCAGCAACTGTAGTCCCCCAGACTCTGGACATGCTGACATAGGTGCGAATGTGTCTGCCTTGGCTGGTATGGCCTGAAAACATTTGCTTGCATAAATAAAATTCAAATTAGACACCACTGAAATTCCCCAAGCTTCTTTCCACCCGGGGTGTAAGGACTGCAGGATGAAGCCCCGAATGAAAGACTGCTGTGCAAGGTTATCATCAACCAGTGTCATTTGACCAGGCACCTCTGGCAGCATTGTTTTTGATGTATTTCATGGCTACCAGCAATGCCTTCCCCTCTGTGAGGCACAGACAGGATGCTTTCATTTTCAGAAGCCCCAATAAAACAACAAAAAAAGTTACTTTATATATTCATGTACTTAACTAATCATAGTGTCTATCTCAAGAAATTTGTGGGGTTTCTTCAAGAGTTCTGTTACTTAATCCATTGTAAATGGTGGGGAATTGCAGCTGTAGAGCTGTAGTGTTAGTTATAAATGATGTAATTTTCAGGAAGTGTCAGGATGAAGTGCAGTCACTGCCATGCCAGCACCCAGCACATAAATATCCCAGTGTGCTTGTTTTCCATGTGTGGTTGAGATTTGACACTGAAATTCCAGGCCTTGGTTCTCATTCTGTTAACACTGTGTGAGTGAAGTTTCTCAGCTGAGGATGCCTCAGAGTAGCTTGTCCTGCAGGTAAGAGGTGGAAAGATCAGCCAGTGGCTTGGAAATGTGTAGTGTAAAGAAATCAAGAAAACAAGTCTGCATAAACATAGAGACTTGCATACCTCTCTTTATTTTCTCTGCTAAAGTACACGATGACAGACACAATGTCTGGATGATTGCTGGACTTTGTTGGATATGAGCTGCGTGTTCTGCCTGGTGCAACCATAGGGTTTATAACACCAGTCACGGGGTGTAAAGTACCCTGAACCTGGTGATTGGTCCTACTGGTCCTCATGAACTATATTTAAAGTGTTTACACAGTGCAATTTCATCTTCTCAAGGCCTATAGAGTGAACTGTGGACTCTTACTATCCTAAGGATAATATATCTGGTACTTCTGCTAGACTAGAGAAAATAACCTTTCTTCTACTCAGTTTGCTTTAATTAATGCCAGAGTTGAATTGCACCACCTTTTTTTCATAGTCTATAACTTGTTGAAACCTTAATTTTTTGGGTTAACATTTTTTGTGCCAGATGAATACCTCAGTGTGATTCTGGAGGGATATTTCTGGCTGTTCAGCTCTTTCTATGACACTTTTTTTCCTGTGAAAGAAATAACACCACTGAATGCTTGAAACTAGATTTTCTACATAACATTAATCACAGGCTGGTTGTGATTCTCCTTCCAAAATGCAAGGGAAAAAAAAAAAAAAAAAGGTGGTGCAACTCAACTCCAGCTCTTGTGAAAAATACCCAGATTCAGCTAAATTATAAATCCTTGGAAAATCACAGTATGCACACTCCTGGCAGAGGCATCTAAGTGTAGCTGCCGATTTCTTTGATGTTTCAGGCTGTGGAGCCTTGTGCTCTGGTCTATCTATGGCTGCAGGGACTGAGTGGGAGGTTTCTGGCAATGCTCTTCTGCATTGCCAGAAAGAGGTGCCTCCTGGTAGAGCCATGGAGACTTGTGCTCTGTATCAATGACCTCCTAGATCCCAAGCGATAAGGAGGAAGGGACCTGGCCTTTATTTGTGGTGTTGGCATAAAGAGGTAGACTAAAGCAGCCTGCAGTGAAAGTCTGGAACTGGGGACTTGGAGTAGAGAAGTGACTTGGGCCTCACTGTAAGAAAGCTGATCTGGGAGCTGGGGTTGGAAACTGAGTCTGGAAACTACTGGGATTAAATGTAGTTGACAGCTAGATAAGGAAAATGGGGGAGATGGTGTTGAAGAGTAGAAAGTGGCCTATCAGGGCTGGACACCAGGAGTAAGGGAACAGGGAGCCTGGGACATGGAACTTGGGGGGTTGGCACAGGGGAAGATGGCAGAGGTTGGCACTGCTGGCACTGGTTGGGCAGGAAGCTGGGGTTGTACTTCTGAGATCCCATGCAACTGAAGGGAAGCCCAGGATGCTGTGAAAAGTAGCATGCACTCATGTAATAAAAACATGTGGTTATATCAGGACAGACATGCACAGTCAGCCTTAATTTGGGTGTTTTATAATTTTAAATGCTTATGTTTGGAACCTCAATTTTCTTTTTAATTGAGCTTTTTGTCAGCAATAGAACTACCTGTATTTACTCCGTAGAGCTGGTGCCAAAGGGCTATCATGATGGTTTTAGTATGTAAGTCCTGAATAGTGAAGTAGTTGTTGCACTTGGTAAATTATGATGAAATATCTTCATGCCATTTATTTGTGGCGCTGTTTGTATATGAGGACTGTAATTCTCTTAAAACTCATCTACTTCAGAGGAGAATGAATTAACATGGATGATCGAGGGGCTGTCTAACTAATGGACTTCCAATATAGTTAGTGCCCAGCAACGAATTCAGTGTTGCTTTGGATAACAGAAGAGTTAGGGGTTTTAAAATAATGGGGCTTTGGTAATTGAAATTCACTGATATCACTGTGAAAATATTTTCCACATATGTTTTCTCTTTTGTTATATATACAATGAACTATTAATTATTAAGAAGATACAGGCATGACTCAGTACAGTAAAGAGCAAAGATTTGATTCGTGTAACTGTATTTTTTCTAAATATTGCCTTGTGATGGGATAAGGGGAGAGAAAAGTGCAGCTCTGGAGATAATTGCCAGAGCTTATAAACAAACCCTCCCTTTCATTTTGTGACAGCTGCAGCAGCAGAGACAATATCCAGGACTGTACAGAGAGCAACTGCTGTGGTAGCACCCCTGGTGTGTTTATCCAGCTCTCTGTGCTGGCAGTAAATGTTCAAAATGCAGCAGCAGACAGCCCCGAGTGCCCAGCTGCTGCTGCCCCTGCTTTGAGCAGGGGGATGGACAGGGACATTGCAGAGGTTCCCCTCCACCTTGGCCACACGGGTAATGCATCTCAGGGACATCCACACATGCTGCCCAGAGGCAGGCAGTGACACTGTGCCAGAGGTGGGACCCTGGCTGGTGGGATGCAGGGTTTGTGGCTCCTCCAAGGTGACTGACTCACTGAGAGGAGTCTGGGCCACACCACTTTGAAGAAAACAACGGGATGTGTCAGCAGACCCAGGTGGTCCCCAAGGTTGGGAGCCTCAGGGGGCTCTTTGGGCACTAAACTTCAGCACAGAAAGCTTTTCCCCCTATCTTATCTGTGGAGGGATATTAGCCCAGGAAGCAAGAAGGTGACTCAGAGTATGGATTTCTGCTCTGAATCACCTCCAGGGACATCTCCCTTTGAGTGTAAAGGCAGTCAGCTGGTACTGAAGGAGCAACTTCCCTGCATTTTGTACTCACCTGACATGTCAATGCAGGATAAAAGAGTTGGGATTGTTCAGCTTTCAGGAAAAGAGAAGGCTTCAGGATGACCTGGCCTTCCAGTACCTGAAAGGAGCCTACAAGAAAGATGGAGAAGGGTTTTTACAAGCACATGTAGTTACAGGACAAGGGGGAATTGATTCAAAGTAGAAAAGAGTAGGTTTAGGTTGGAAATTAGGAGGAAGTTCTTTGCTGTGAGGATGTTGAGGCACTGTAACAGGTTGTCCAAAGATGCTGTGGAAACCCTGGAAGTGTTCAAAGCCAGGCTGGATGGGGCTCTAAGAACCTGGTCTAGTAAAAGGTGTCCCAGCCCATGGCAGGTGGGGTTTGGACAAGATGGCCTTTAAAGTCCCTTCCAACCCAAATTATTTCATGGTTCTATGATTCTATGATTCATTTTTAAGGTTATAATTAATAGATAAACATTTACAAACTATTGCTATCAGGAGAAAATTATTGATCAAGTTTCTGGGTTTCTTTACCCAACCCAAATATGAAAACTGGGCTGAATGGCACACAGGTGAACAGAGAATTTGTTGCTCTTTTAAGGTAGGCACATTGACCATCCTCTCCTGCTTGAAGCCTTTAATCTTAATGAAGGGGCGAAGGCTCTCCTATTAACTTTAGGGTGGAGTTTTTTTCTTTTTAGAGGGAGACAGTGGTTTCACAGCAATTTATTAAATTGAGTTACCACAAATATGCATCCTTTTTACGTGCCTGTTTTCAGGTTAGCGACCTGTAAAAATACTCACTCTGCTGAAACTTTTAAAGCATGCAATAAAACAGAGTTTTATGGAAGAGAACAAGGGAATGTGTATGAGCTTGTCAGATTTCAATGAGCCAAAATGCTCATCGTAATTTTATCAGCGGGTATCAATATGAGAAGTGATGATTACCTGTGATCAGTGGGGCTTGAAGCTGTTTCCACCAATAGATGCTTTTTTAATCGCTATGGGTTGTACTTTTGTCTCACAGTTCTAGGCAACAGCCTTCTGCGAAGCTTTTGTGCAAGGTGTGGGATTTAACAGGCCTTAACTCAGTAGCAATTTTAATGGTCAACGTAATTTTCTCCCCTTAGTCCCAGAGCTCTGAGATCATAGAAGTCTTCATTTTTTACCACTGAAAGATGTTACCTGAGCAGTGGATATTATGAAGTTTGGTGAGGTCTCATGCATGTGTGCTTGCTGGCTGCTGGACTGAAGGGAAAAGTCCTGAACTCTCTCTGCCTCTTGCTTGGGGAGGATTCAAAGAAGCTTCTTTACCCCATTCCCTCAAAGAAGATTTCTTTGCCCCATTAATGATTTAATAAAACAATATCAAAAATTAGGGACATTACTGTCTGATTTCTTCTCCTCTGACAGCATGGCCAACTGTTTCAAAAGCAGCTGAAAGAAAACAGGAAGATAGGAGGATACACAGTGAGGTGATACAAACTTTGTTTCTCCAGGAAACTGGGCTGAAAAGAGTTCCTAGTTTTTTTAATAACAGAATAAACATTGGAAATATGATTTAAGCCTCCAGTGTTGACTCAGAAATGAAAAGGAATGGATCCCCCATGTGCTGATTATTTTAAAAATGCTCACAAGCTCCCATAAAACCATTCGGTTTTATGATTATTTGGTGACTTATTCCTAGAACTGAAAGTTTGACACCAAGATCTTACATACATATTGTGTATTAAAGGTCTCTTAGGTGATCATAATGGAGAAACCATGAGTTAGCTACTTTTGTTATGATATCCCAGTGCTACCTCAGCACTTGCAGCGATTGCTCCTATTATTTCTGTGAATGCTATGTGTTCCCACCTCCCCAGTACTGAGCAAGGTTGAGTGAGTGTGTCTGATAGCAGTTTGCTCTCATTGACTGTTACATATGATGGGCTATAAAAATTGTTAGAAGAATCCAGACAGGGAAAAGACAAAGTCTCCAGACTGGTGAGAGAATAGCAAAGGGCAGAAGAGCACAGCTGCCTTTGCATGGCAGAGTGCAGGGGCGTCCTTTCCTCTGTCTTTCGATGCCTCTGGCACTGGATGAACCTTTTTGATCCTTTTTTATTCAGGTAAGAACTGAAAAGGGCAGTACCAAAGAAGTTGCTGCCTTTTACAAATCTGTCTCCTAGTGAAAAATTTTATCGAAATAAACCATGTGAAGCAATCTGAAGATTAAGTCTATTTATCTTGCTTTTTTTCTTCCCAAGCCCATCACTGTGAACTTTTCACGATTCCCTCCCCGGAGACTTACAGACTCTTTCTTCTCTTACCAGGTGCAGCCTGGGGGACGATGGCGGCAATCCAGGGATCCTCCTGGGAGTAATTACCTTTTCCAGTTCCCCTCATGTGCTGCATCTCTCCGGTAGCACTTCTGCCAGGAGCTGTGCATGTAATCCGTTCAGCAGAGGGAGTCAGATGCTAAAATCTGCGGTAGCCCCACCAGACCAGGACCTTGTGTTTGCGTACAGGATCTGAAACACCCGATTCTTTGCTGTCAGCTAATCCTGGATGGCAGTGTACGGGGTTAACTGCTCTCAGCTGAGCTGGCTAAACTCTGCTCTGATGATACAATCACAGCAGCAGCGACAGCAATATCGAGTCATTGTGTAAACGCTCTTCAACACTGCACTGCGAGATCCCTCTCGGCAGGTGTGTGATCTTTTTCTACACCTGTGCAGCCCCCCTCCCATACTGGTGGACATCGTTTGCAGCAGGGCTGACCAGTGCAGAGTTGGAGGGACATTTGGTTCCATTTTGTAATGCATTTTCCTCCCTTGAGTCCATGGAGATCTGGTACCATAGCACTGACTGTAGGCACCAGATGCCACTTGTTTTCTGAGGAAGAAAGGGGAAAATTACCTAGGGAAGGGTAGGGACTTGGTACACAGAGACATGTAATGAATTTTGCCTCCCAAACCTGGTGTGTCTCTTCAAAGACAGGGTGTTACACAGATACCTGATGTGAATTTGGCATCTGCATCTTCTTAAATTGTAAAACCAACTGTATAGCCCCCCTGTCCATCATCTCAAAGGCTTTTTTTGAACAAAATCTGTAGAGCCTTGAGTGGCCACGGCGGGAAGATGTGGGTCACAGCAGGTGCCACGGCCACAGCCCATCCCCAGGAGCAGAGGGAAGGATGGCAAGAGGCCCCTGCTCCTTTAAGGGACACCTCAGAAGGAGCAATCGGATGTTTGCTCTTCAGATTACTCAGCTGGGCAACACGGAGGGGGGGACGGGGAGATCGGCAAAATATTTCACAGGCCTTCCAGCTGATCAACAGAGAAGCGAAAGTCAGCTGCATGTGCTAAAATGATGCCTGTGGTGTAAAACACATCGTGAGAGGTCAGAGGTGGTAGTGAGTAATACTTCAGAGACAGACATGAAGGGGGAACCAGACTCAAACTGATGGCTGAAATTTGACTTATTTGACTTCTCCCGTGTTATCTCAATTATTTCATTAGGAAGTTTTGAACCAAGAAGCACTGTGGGATACAAAAATCTGCTTCAAACGTTCATTGTGGGAATGGTAATTGAGTTTTAAATATTTATGGCAGAACCTGGAGTTGTACTAGTGAATGCATTATAGACTCTCCCCAGTGGTAAGCCTGGCTTGCTGGAGACCTCGTGCTGCAAATAGCCCCAGTACAGCGAAGAAGGTGGAAAGGAATTTTATTTTCTGAAAATGATTTATTTAGCTGATTATAGAGGTCTTACTCCTTCCTAGGCAAGACTTCCAGTGTGGAGCTACAGGATATGGTGAAGAGAAGGGTGTTCTAAACAAACCTGGCACCTCGATAACCTACAGGTCTGTGTTCACAGCACTTGGAAGGGTTTGCCCCCAAAAACACTGGATCTGCAAAAGGATGAGGCAATGAGGAGTGCAAGGCTCCTGCCTACTGCTGCCATTTGTAGCTCTTGTTGGCATTACTGATCCCATGTGAGACGCTAGGAGGTACATATGCATTTTTTTCTTCTATTACTGACGGAAATAGGATTGTTTTCTCTGCAGGGAGAGCAGAAAGGAGTCTGTGGTCCTGCGCTCTGCTGCCGGCACAGGCCTTGGTGCAGGGGATAAAAACCAGGCCTTATTCCCTCACCCGACCCTGGGTCTGCTGTGGTGAGACAACACACCACACGTACATATTACTTTAATGTGCACTACTAATACAGCTCTAAGCCTCCAGCTGAGACTGATGGTGCTGAAGACACTTGATGGGGAGAGCCTGCCCGGGCGGGGTGCCCCCAGCGGGAGCGGCTCCGGGGCCGGGGCAGGGCCCTGTGTCCCGCCGGGAGCGCGCTGAGGGGCGGCTGTCCTCACCTTGGCCCAGGTGGCACAGGCGGCTGCCGCTTAAAGCCGCAGAGCCCTTTCCCAGCCCTGAAAGGCTGCATCGTCCGTCTCCCCTTGGCGGGGCCGGGCGGCAGCGGGCAGGGCAGGGCAGGGCAGGGCAGGGCAGGGCAGGGCAGGGGTGTCCGCAGCCTCCCCCTCCTCAGAGCGGCTGCCGGCCCGGCCGGGGCGGGGCGGGTGTGGCGCTCCGGGGTCCGGGGCGGCTCCGGCGCTCCCCGCGCCTCGGCCCCGCCTCGCTCGGCCCCGCACCCCGGCGGGGCGGGGGGGACGGGGGGCGGCGCCGGCTGCCGGGGCCAAGGCGCCGTTTGCTGCTGCGGCGGCGGGCGCGGGGCTCCATCCCGCGGGCAGGCACGGCGGCGGCAGCAGAGGCGGCGGATGGCGGCAAGGTCAGTGGGCGCCCCTGCCCGGCCGGGCTCCCCTCACGGCTCTCCCGGGGCGGCGAGGGATGCTCTCCCTCCTCCTCCTCCCGGCGGGCGCGGATGCCCCGCCACGCCTCCCTCCCGTGTCCCTCCCGCCCGGGCGAGGGGCAGACGCGGGTTTCGTAAGCGGCCCGGCCGGCCCGGCGCTGGGGTGCGGTGTCCGCGGGCAGCGGGAGCGCCGGGCGGGCCCGGGGCAGGGCAGGGGCAGGTGAGCGGCCCCGAGGGCGGCGGAGCCCAGGCTCCAGGTTAGTTCGGAGCCGGCGGGGCCGCGCCCGCAGCGCACGGGGCTGTTCCCGCGGAGGAGGGTTACCCGTGTGCTCGGCGCGCAAGTAAATCCACATAACTTAGGGACGGCTTTGCTGGGGTCCTTTGTTCCAGCGGGAGGGTCGGTGGTGCTTTTGCGTTGGTCTGTTTTGGTTTTTTCCTTGGGTTGATTTCCCTTCCTTACGCCGGCAGTTAGCGGAGGAGATACGCGGCAACTCGGGTGCTGTCAGTGAGTGCCGCACATCTCGCCGGGCTTTTAGAAAAAGGCTTTAATTATTGTTTTTAAGCAGCCTGGAGGCGAGGCGCGAAGCCCCCTGCCCAGGTGGGATCCGAGTTCCTCACGGCGGTAGATGCCGACCCGGCTGAGGTCGAGCTGCCAGAAATGTGATTTACGGACCTGTCGGTGTCCGTCCCCCAGCGCTTTGTTCCCGTGCGCCGTCCGGTGGAGGGACTGACTGCTCCGGGAGCGGCTCTGCCTCCCCTGAAATGGGGATACACCTAAGAGATGTGCGCCAGGGTGCCAGCCGGCCGGGCATTGAGAGTGCGGGTTTGTGTAATAGGTGTCCTACAAAAGAAATAAAGCAAACAGGCTTTTGATAAATCCCATTAATTGAACTGCAAACATAGTAATTCCTCTTGCTTGCTCACTGAAACTCTTCCTCCTCCTCATCGACATGGTCCGTGGTTTGTTGTTGTTTGCTTTTATTTTTTGTTTTCAGCTAGCACGTTTTAGAGAGCTTTTGATACAGGTTTACTTAGATTTTTTGTCTGATTTAGGCTGTTGGAAATTATTTGTAGCCTTTCAACTTAGGATGTGTACAAAGGTTCTGTTCTCAGCCCTTCTGTACCACAGGCCTTTTGGAAATGCCCAGCGAGTCTGCCCTGATGTGGAGCCTATGGGATGACAACAATAGCAATCTAGGAAAAAAAAACCCTCTGCAGAAAACTCTGTTCTTGGCTATGTAACACTGTGTGGCTGGATTTCAGCTTCTTACTAGTTGTGTGACAGGTGGAGTGTAAAAGTAGTCCTGGGGGTGCAAAGGGGTGCAAAGCTGGGACAGCCCTGTGCTGCTGCTGGCCGTGTCACTGGCCTGCCCATGGGATGGGGCTCTGTGGAAAATTCCCACTATGCAAAGGCTGACAGTACAGTTAAAGAGCCCAAGCCTCTGTCTCGAAGCTGTGAGGTCTCTGAGAGGGTTTGGCCAGCTGGCCAGGTATGTGAAAACAAATGAAAATTATACTTGTTTTTTGTTACTTTTCTGAGGAGAAGAAAGTTGGTTGAAACACACCTGATGTAAGTTTTATATACATGTTATGAAGTGTTCTTGGGAGTACTGGACAGTGCTGTGTGAGATATCCAGATTAGAAATGCCAGGAAGATGATAAATATTATTTTGACCTTAATGTAGTGGTTTAAATCGTACGTGGAAATGCAAGCTCTCGGAATGAGCCTCTCATCCAAAGACCCAGGGAATGGGCAGGTAGATGCTTCTGAGTGCTGGTCATCCTTCCCTGAGGGACTCATTTGGTCCTTCAGCTTTGCCAAAATCCATGGACGTGATTTTATCATACCTGCTCTTGGCTTCAGTTCAGGGTTCTCACCTTGACCCCGCGATGAACTAGATCAGAAACTCCATCAGCTGCAGTCCGAGGAGGCTTCAGCACAGGTTTAACTTCAGTCATGTGAGTTGCCCCAGTGAAATTAGAGGGATTCTTGAAAGCAAGCTTGGCTGTGGAGATTTCAAGCTCAGGGCTGCCTTTCCAGGGTGTCAGCTGCACGTTGTTTTTCCTGCATGGGGCTGAGAGCAAATGGCATATCATGTTTGGGTTCCCTGCAGAACAGCTGACTGTACTTGGGACCAGTACTGGCAGAGTAGGAGCAGTGGTGCTTCTCTGCTGGAGTTTTATGGAGCATTAGTTTGTGCTCGGGGCTTGAAGTCTTGCTGGAAGCTAATGAAGCTTATACTCCTAAATGCTCAAGCCATCCTTTTGAGCAGAATTTAGTTTTCTAAGTCAGTGAAGTATTTTTCAGACTGTGACCTCAATCAGTTGATGGGGCCTGGAGGATACAGGTCTAGTGGTATGAATGGATGTAGGTGATGCCCTAATCAGTTGACATGACTCTGCCAAAGACCTGGTGTTTTGTGGTTGTGACCACATGGCTGTTGACTTTGGGGCTTGGCCTGGGGCTCCAGATTTTCTAAGATTGTCCTTATGCTGCCTTTTTTATACCTGTGTTTATTTGTCAGCCAGTTCTGCAGCTCCCTTCCGTACCCCAAGAAGAAGATATTCAGGCAAGTAATGTCACTGACTTGAGTGTGGTTATTCAGCTGAGTAAATGGTGTGCAATCCAAGTTCAAAGCAGCAGATTTTGGGTGTGAGTGCTCTTTTTGTGGAGCATGTGGGAAACTAATTTCCAGAGCCTGGGATCTTGGCATGCCTTAAATTTTCTCCTGTTCTTATGCTTTGCCTCTATCCGGTGGGTGGGTGGGCTGGAACTCAGATGGAAGGCTGGGCTTTCCTCCCCTTACAGAAAGCAGCTCTTCAGAGGAATTCCACAGCTGTTTCTGAGTCTGTCTGGAGTTGCCTTCTGGCTTTGTCGCTGCTGTTTCCTCCTGCTGTGCTCTGCAAAGGGAGCAGAGGAGTCCTTGGAACTGATGCAGCTCTGTAGCATGATCTGTCACACAGAGCGGGGTTAAAGGAAACCCTCCCAGCCCTCATCAGTGCAGCCTCTCCCTGGGGCCGGGACTGGCCAGGGCTCAGCATTTGCTGGTCTGACTGCAGCAGAGCTGCCCCCTGCCTTAAAGGCAGTGATGGTGGCCAAGCACCGACAGCATGGGTTAAGGGACACTGGGGGTGGCAAGGACAAGGATGCTGAGGTCTCCGGATGAATTAATTTGCAGGGTTGTGAAAGAGAGCTACTTTCACACTGAGATCTGAGTAACAGCCCTTCAGCCCTGACAAAGCATTTCACCACTTTCTGATGCCAATCCCCTTGCTCTCTTTTTCTGCTGCAGAAATTACCCCTTCAGAACACCCCTCAGATGTAAATAAGCTTGACATTTGCCCCTTCCTGCTCCAGATGTGTAACATCTGGGTAGTTACAGAGCCGAACTGCATTGTGTGCTTTGCAGCTAACAGGCTGGGTTGAGCAAGGCGTTGTTTTTTGGGATGTAGCAGAACGTGGGAACACCACTAATCAAACATCATAGTTTTCATCTGGTTTTATTTTATTTCATTTTAACTTAGTTTCCCCAGGAAATGAGTGCTGTTTATCTCCTCTTTGGCCAGTTTCAACCAGATTGCACCAATGGTTGGCAGTCTGGAAGATCGCTAATTTCCCACTTGTGTTTGTTAAGAGTCGTGGGTGGCTAGGAAATCTTTGAAGCAGTGCTCTCTCTGATGAAAACTAGACTGCTTACAACTGCTCTCTGTTCTGCCTGATAGTGGCTGCCCAGCCAGGCATTGCATGTGTGGTGGTCAGACATGCAGCACCTCTGCAGCCCTGGCCAGTTTGCAGGGTGTGTGTGGTGTCCAGGGCAGGGTGGATGTGAGGCAGCATTTTGAATGGAGCTGCAGGGGCAGGAGAGAGAGGACAGAGATGTCCCACCAGATGAGTCCTGTTTGTTACTCTTCCTTGCAGCATGGCTACGCTTTGGTTTGTCAAGCTAAAGCCACCTGAGATTTGGGAAAGCTTTGTGGGCTGACAGCCACAGCTTGGACAAGCCCGCCTTCCTCTGACCTCCAGGACACCTTGGGAGGTAAGCGTTGGAGCAGATGGGAATGTGCACACTGGGCAGGACTTAGCAGAGGTGTGTGTGCATTGGCAAACTCACACATGTGCAACGGCAATGTGATAATCTGGCGCCATCCTGTTGAATTCAGTGGTAATTTGACACTGATAACATTCAGTGCTGTATGTTTCTCCCAAAGTCACTTCTGTGAGTGAATGTAGTCATGGATTCTCACACAGCCCTCTCTCTCCCCAGAGTTACTTTAGGTAGGTGTGCATTTGATGCTTCTGTGAAATGTTGGGGATATGCTTGTGTGTGGCTGAACATCCCAGTATAGATGCAATGCAGCTGGTTTGGCATGGCTGTCTTGAGGGGTCTGCCTCTGAAATCTGGACACCATTGTACTGAGAAAAGCAGACTCACCCTCACCCAGGCTGTGTCTGTGCCAGACAGTATAGCTGTGCTGGATGTGGAGGTGAGCACATTTCTTCCAGACTTGGACTGAAGGAAAAGACAAGCATTGACAGTAGAAATAGAAGTGTCAGAGGTGTCAAGTTTATGGGATGCACATGCAATTCCTTGCCCAGTGTGCATTTTGATACCCTTTTTGTTGCTGTTGCTTATCAGACAATGCATATCTGTTGTCCTGGGGCATAGAGCACAGCAGAGATCACCAGTGTCAGGCTCTAATGTCAAAATATTATGTGACACCTTAGAGAGCCATGGTAAATCTCAAACACCCATATAGATCTAGGTAAAATCAGATGCTTCTGTCAAGGTGAGGTGAAGGGAGGAGCTGTGTAGTGGTTCTTCATCATGGTTTACAGAGGATCTGGGGCACTAAGTCATGCCAGTGAGGCAAAATGCTATTCCCTTACCCCACCAAAAAAATCTGCCTGGGCATCTCTGGCATCCAAGTGTGATTCTCTACACTGTTAGGGATACATTACTTAGTGAAGCAGAACATCTCTTGCTTCCCTTCTTTTCCCCTCCGTGGACATCATCTCTGACCACTGGTAGTTTGGCATGGTAGATGACTGTGGTAGGTAAGAATGAGCTCTTGGGCTTGGACAAGGCACTGCAGGTCCCTCCTCTGAAGGTGCCAGCTGACCAGGCTTCTGTGTCAGAAATCCCGAAGTAGGCAGATGTGGGGTAAACATGGCTGTGGTGTTATCTTTGCCTGTTCTCGTTAGATGTGTTGTGCTACCTGTACACATTTAGGGATGGTGCAGTGCTTTCTCTGTTAGCTTTTAAACTGGACTGAGCAGGTTGCATGCCAAGAGGGAAGGATTGCAATGTTTCCATTACCACAGTGGACTTTTCCATGTTGGAACTTTTCCAGAAGATGTGCACTGAGAAGAGCTGGTATGACCTGAGTGCCTGGGACACTGCAGGCTCTGACTGACTGCCCCTCTGGGACTTGATAGCTCCAGGTTTTGCAAGCTCTGCTCTCTGAGGGTGGGGAAAGATAGAAGTAAAACTTGCTTTGTTAGGTGCACAAGATCGTGTAAAGCTTGTGGTAGTAGCTGCCAGCACCCCACAGACAAGGTGAAAGTACTACTTAAAAGAAAGGCTGGGTGTGTGTTTGCAATTGGGGACATACAAAGGCAAATAAGACTTTAAGAAGCATGCATAGGACACTCTGTGGTAAGCATGCTGTCAGACACACTGCCTCTTGCCAGCTAATACCATCTGCAAATAAAACCAGTTAGGTTGTTGCTACTGCAGCTGCTTTCCCCCACAAAGCAGGGGTGATCCAGACACTGAGGAATATGTTGGCAATTGGCCTGAAGTTGGAGATATGCAGGGTAATTTACTTAAAAGACCCAATATAACAATTATCATCTAGGATGAACACATGGAACTGTAATGTTTGCTTGCTGGTTGTATTTTATATGATGCTCTCCCTGAAGTCATTGACTGCATCTACCAACAAACCATCTACCATCTACCAACAAACACAGAAACACAGCCAGAAACAGATAATGGGCTTCTTTACTGACCTGCAGTTAGGAACAATGATTACACTTAAGCAAGTTTTATTGTGGAGCTAGGAGGGATTCAGTAGCTTGGGCAGAAGGCTGTTAGTGGGGTCATTTGGGATCCAGGCCTTGGGAGCTTTCCTTCTGACCTTGGGCAAAGCACATCAGTGCTCAGTGTGTCTGTTCATAAAATCTGATTTGTGACAATCAGTTTCAGAGTAGGTGATTGATATTGGTCTTGGTTTCTTCCTGTGAAACAACCCCCAAATCCCCAAATGTTTGTGCATGGAATTGAAGCATAAAAGCTCCCTTTCTTCTCCCTGTTCTTTACCTCAGATAAAGGAGGAAGAAAAGGAGTTGTTCACAGCCATCTGCTGGAGGCATTCCTCATGTTGGGAGTAGAGGCTGCCGGTTGTTCCACATGTTATTAATGATGAAAAGATGTAAACATATGATCACATAATTGTGTTGCATTTCAATTGCTTGCAAAATAATGACATCAGGAGAACAATGGGGTTGCAAAATCAGGCGGACAAAAGCAATGAAGTTCCAGGACTAATGTTGCAGAACTCCCCTTTGCATCTGCATTATGATACAATCTTTAATTCTGTAATTGCATCATTTTTTCCCTTTCACAGAGTCCCTTTTTCACTGGATAGGTAATTGCTGCATAATTCATTTTCTCTTCCCCACATTTACTTTCTCCATGCGTCCCTACATCTATTTATTTTACACCCTACCCAGGCTTTGAACTGAACAATTGCTAATTCCTTCCTGGAGGGCTTTCTCAGGTGAGGAAGTTATTCTTGCAGTGTATCAGGTACACATACTGTCTTTGTTTTCATAGTTGAGCAATGAAGTCAAAGAGCAAACCCATCTCAGGTGATTGAAACACCTTCAATTTTGGCTGTGACAAAGAGGTACTTGAGTATGATTTTATTTTTCCCTCATCCCAGAGTACCTGGCACAAAGTTGCAGTTCATCTGCTGGAAGCACAAGGACAGCTGACCTCAGTTGCTGGTGTCTGTAGATTGTCCCTAAATGCCTTGACTTGAGAGTGGAACTGCCCCTCTACGGGTCACCTGAAGAAGAAAACTCGTTTCAGGGGCTTGCTGAGCTTCTTAAAAAAAAGGTTGAGTGTGGAGCCAAGAAGGAGGTGATTCCTACCTGCAGGTGATATGTTCAACTTCCTCAAGCAAGGTTGTTTTCTCTTCCTGTGTTGCTTTGTTCACTAATGTTCCTGACCCTCACTGAGTGAGGCAGGGTTTGAGGGACAGCTGTTACTTTTATCACACAGCTGTACTGCCTTTTTTTGAAAGCAGTTTGTTTCCAGAGCTCAAATGGTTTGTGATCATTGGATTGGAAACAGAGTCAGTGCAGATGTACACAGAGGCTGGGTGAAGGTTGTATGGGAAATCTTCATTATGATACTCTCTAATTTTGAAGTGATCAAGTTTGCAGTCTTTGTATTAAAAATAACATAGCTAGGTTTAAATGTAATTTTATGACTGTACAAAGGGAAAAGCAGGAAATAAATAAAAATTAGGCCTTGTCATATGAATCTTCAGTGGCCTGAGTCATTCAGAGAGCACAGACCCTTGGGATGTAGCATTAATTTCTAAGCCATGAGGTGAGGGCCTGGTGAGGAAGCACTGTTTGGCTGTGGATGGTGGTCAGCGGCTGGAGGGGGATGACATGCTCAGCAGGTTGTCTGGTGCTCTACTGGGGCAGAGTCTGGATATCCTCAGATTACTGAGGATTACTTACTTGCAGCCCAGAGTCTCGATATCCTCAGATCCCAGTTAAGGATGGAGTAGGCAGAGTTCTGGTTCTTCCCAAGTCCTCTCTGACTTGCCTGTGTCTGTTCTGCTCTTCACTATGTGGCAGCCTAGTCATCCCCTTAAAACTTGCCCTCCCCAGTCCTCCCTCCTTTCCTCCTCTGTATCTGTGTTCCCCTAACAAATGCCATCTGCTTCTCTCCATGTTCTTGGGTAACATCACTTTAGTTTCTGGTGCCACTTACCATTTTCCAGAGGTCCCAGATAGCCTGGTAGGGCTGTGTACAATCTTGATTCTGGTGTAGATCTGTAATTTTTGCTTGTTCAGACTGTAGGTGAAGGCCAGCCCAATGCCTTTGGAGCATTTTAGAGGATCCTTACTTTTAGACCAGTGCAATTACTATGGGATACTTTGAGATCACGCAGTGGGGAAATGGCTGCTTTAGGCTGATTCTATTTGTGCCTTATATCTAAAGAATATGCTGTGTTACACCCTGTTCCTCAGTGTTTTGTTGTATGCAGTCTTGCTTGATGTCACCTACCTTCTATGGGGTTGAATTTACTGAAATTGCAACAGTTTGTGGTGAGAACACTAGTTGCTCCTGCTTTTTTTATTTTCTGGAGATGATTAGTAACATGATAGTGCAAGAAAGAGCATGCAGGTTCTAGAGGCTGAGCTTCCAGCTGAAATGCAAGTTGGTGAACTTGGCCACTTTCCAGAAAAGTGATGTCTGTTCTTCCAGCAAGTCATTAGATGTCTGCACTTCTGTCTTCTGACCAATTTACAGTGAGTCTCTTTCTACATCTTTATTCAGGGAAAGGGAGGTGGTTAATCCCAACCTCACGCAGCAGCAAGAGAGGATGAAGTAGACAATTTCTGATTGTGCTTAAATGAGCATAACAATAGCCTTTCTTTATGTACTTTGGCATTTTTTTGTTTCATTTTACTAGATGAGGAAAAGTCTATGTACCAGCAAAGAAAATATGCTTGCCAACAAATCTGGTCTTGGAACAGACCAGGCTGACCTGCAGTAAAACAGTTGGGATGATAATAATTTACAAGTCAGACTTGTGTTCTTGGGAATTTGTAATATAAATCATGGCCATGATCACTATAAACCATGTCAAACTAGATTCATAAAATTATGTCAGAGTGTCTTAAAAAGTTTCAGATGACTCAAAGGATTGTACACCTTTACAAAATAATTAATAAGCCAGATGCTAAAAACTGGCACCAGTTGTTTTTTCTCCTTGCATTGCCACTGTGTGCTAGTCCAAGAGCCAGTATTTGATTACTGAACTTCATGTATTTGAGGAGAGACAATTAACAGGAACGTGGGACTGGTCTTCAGCTCTTACCTGAAAGTTCTTGGGGTTCCGGGGACTTGGTCAAACCTATGGAAGGTTACTGGGAGAAATGGCTTGTATCAATGGAGACATCTACACATCTTTAGGAGGTGGGGGACAGCTTTTGTTGGGGGGAAAAGTAAACATCAAAAAACACTGCACACTATTGGCCTAGACATCTCCAGCTTGGAAGGTGATGGTGAGCCTGTGTGCCTAGGATTTGGATAGGCTTCAGTTAATCCCGGAGTGAACCTTGTTCTCTGTATTTTGTGAGTGTGGTTTTCTTTTGAAGTAAGCGTGTTTAAGCAGACCTTCAGGCACTGTAAGTTGCCATAGCTCCCCTGGGAAAGAAGCAGTGCCTCTGTGGGGTGGCCCCCATGTTAGGTGAGCCCTGGTGGCCCCTCTCTACCCCTGGTTTGCTTCTCTCCTCTCCTCTTCCTCACAGCATCTGTGGTCAGATGCTGAGAGGCAGGGACAGGGCTTGGAAAAAGCTGGCTCAGCAGAGGAGGTGGAGAGCCAGCTGATGCCACTATTAATGTTCTTTCAAAATTGATGGATGAGACGATTACAAAATTGCAGAGGGAAGTGAAAGTTAACAGAATCTATGTTTTAATTGTATTCTGGATTGTTTTCAGCAGCCAGTTTCTGAGGTGCAGGACAGATCAAGCATTTTTGTGAGGATGTTGATGTGGACTGCACACTGTACTGTTTTTAAAGAAGGAAAAAGATTGGTTCAGTCTGTTTTCCACACTCTGCTGCTCTCAGTCTTCTTCACTTGTCCTGAGTGATAGTGTGCTGTGTCTAGACAGAAAATCAGATCTGAACTACTGTCCTGATGCAGCTAGAGAAAAAAGAGGCTCCTGCAAACACCTGTGGTGTCAAGGCGCTCAAGCCTGTAAGGGGTACCCAGGTTCTGGACTTGTAATTTCCTCTGTGTGCCCTTCATCCCCGTGGAAAGGAGTGAGGATGATGGAGCTGTCTGGCTTGTGGGTGACCAGCAGTGCTGGCCTTTAACCTGAGGGAGGTTCTTTTTCAGCTGATGAAGCCCTCCTGCTCAGCCTGCAAGTAGCAGTTGTGTGCTGCATGAGGTTTTCTTCTGGACAGGTGTTTTGCTTGAGTATGCTTCATCCAGGATTGGACCAAAACACTCTCTTCTAAGTTTCATTTTTCTTCAGGCTTTAAATAAACCAGTTTTTTTGTAGTATTTTTCCTAGCTATTCTTTCCTCTGTGTCTGAGAACTTCTCCCCACAGGCTCCTTAATTCAAACAAAGCTTGCTGTAATTCTGCATGTTTTGAAAAAGTACTTGTGTAGGTGGTTAAGAGAAGAAAGCATCAGTCTTTTTGTTTGCCTCCTCTTGCTTTCTCCTAAGTCAAAAGCTGCGAATGGGACACCTTTCAGAAATGGGCTCTTTAAATTAAAGTCCCAGTCTGAGTCCTGGCATCTTCATCAAACAAACATTCTTTTCCATCAGCTACAGCTGGAGTTGCGTAAGTGAAGGTATCCTCAGGGTCTTGGAGGGCTGCTCTGTTTCTGAAAATGAATAATTTGGGGTGGAGATGGTCTTCTGCCTCGATGCTTTAGCATGTGTATTCCATCCATCTCTCTCATGCCTTTGTAAGTATTTAATGGATCCAGCTGGGCAGTGAGGAGCCTCCCCCATTTCTCCCTCCTTAACCTCATGGGGCAGCAGCTGCCATAGTAGTGGTGAGGTTTAGAAATTGGTTCCGAACCTCACCACTAGGATGGCAGTGGTGAGGTTTAGATTTAGGCTTCGTTTAGAATTCTGGCTTTGTTTCCTGCTCTGGAGCTGGTTGGTATTTTCATGTCTGTAAGGTAACATTAGGCAGGGTAGCTGGACTGCTGTAAGAGGAGAAGTTCATCCCATTCTCACAAGGGGGGGAAAACAGGCTTGTGAGATGTGGTCGTGATCCCTGTGAGCTCCAGAGGCGCCTTAGCTGAGCAGGCTGTAAGTGGGTAAGATGAGCAGTGGATCAGAGCAGCTTTCTGACATCCTTAAGGACACAAAATCTTTGCAGTGTTTACTCTGAAAACACTCTCTCTGCCTTTCCAGAAGTGCACTGTTTACATGCACGCAAACAGGGAGATTTTGCAGTGTATGTGCTTGTGCTGTTTGTGCTGTGGGCACAGCTGGTAGTGCTGATAGGAGCGTTTCTCCTGTACAGATGCTTGCTGCTTAGAAAGTAGAAATTTGCTGAGACTGGCACTGGAAGCCCAGCAATTCTCCTTCCAGTGGGGTAGGGAACTGCTGGAGGGGGCTGAGATGCGCCACAGCAGGACCAGGGGTGCTGAAGTGCTGGCACTATTGTTTGGAATATTTAAATCCTATAAGCTTTTTTCCCCCCTTAGCAATACTTTCCAAATCTATTTATTTAAAATAAAACCTGAAAAACGCTATTTTGCTGATGCTTGGGAGCCTGTTTCCTTCCTTCTGCCATGGTAGATCTGTTAACATCAGTGACTACAGCTACAAGTTGCTTGTCCAGGTGAAGCTTGTCTTTGCTTTTGTGATATCAAGCCCTGCTTGGTATGTTTTGATCTGATTCTCACAGAATTTCCTTTTGTCTGCTGCACTGTTGTGTATGCCAGTTTCCCTGTAAATGTTATGAGAACTGGCAGTATGGGCCTGATGCCAAGGGTAAGGGACTAATACAAATACATTTATTTTTATTTTGGAAGCTCTTGCAATTCACACTTCGCTGGCAGGGTCATAATGATGTTTCACAGAAGAATGCCTTTCTTTTCATTTTGATTTCAAAGTGCTCTAACAGGGTCCATCCGCAGTCTTAGGAATGGCAAATGATGCACCAGGATCAGGGGTCTGCTGCTGCACCAGGATTCAGCAGCAGGAGGTGGGGATGGAGATAGGCCTGTGGGCATAGCATGAGCCTGAGGTTTGCCCAGGACAACAGCACTGGTGTGGCATCCCTAGAGCAGGTTGTGATGTCTCTGGGGGCCATGTTTCCATTTTGATTTGCCAGGCCAGTGCTGTAGGCATTCTTCGCCAGGCCAGTGCTGTGTTGCCTATTCAGTGTTTTGTTTTAGGGAGCCTGAAGATGTGTTGTGTAAGATGTGTAAGCTGAACGAGATGTTAAGATGAACAAGGTGTCCTCTGTGAGATCCCTGCTTTTGCAATACCTGGGTGTTTGGGGCGTGCAGAGCCAGGGGCAGTGACCTGTGAGCCCTTAGGGTGGCTGAGGGTTTGCTTTGGCTCCTGGTGTGTGGCTGTGCTCAGCAGGCTGTGTGATGTACTGAGCATTGTCATGCCGAGGTTCTTTCAGTGGGACGTGGCAGCTTTGGCACTCAGGGCTGTGCAGTCTGAGGGCACAGTGTTTTAAGCTGGAGAGAGACTTGATGGGAGGTCAAGATGGTTATTTGCATTACTGATGAGATGATTAGTAGATGGTGTTCATGGCTCTCATTAGAGACCTGTGGAAGATTGGTTCAAACAGAAGGATCTCTGTGTGTGTGTAATTTATGAAGGCTGCTGCTCAGACCTTCATTCGTACTCTTAATTGTTCCACAGTGGCAGTGGGGAGGAGAAGCTGGAAAATGCTAATTGTGGCCTGTGCTCTCAAATGGGAACAAAGGGGCTGTGGCATGTGGTCCACAGAGGCTTAGATGCTCCTCTGTGCTGTGGATCAGCAGCGTAGTGCAGGGGGATCTGATTTTTGTGTCCTCTGAATGTCTGTTTAGAACTGATGGTTGGCTTTCTTTGTATAGAAATACCCATTTTTTAAAAATAGCTGAAATCAAAGGGCAAGGCTCTTTGGTCCAAAACTATTTGTTCTTGGTATTTGTCACATGCTTAGTCGACTGAATTAATCAAATGGAAAATGCTTTTTCCCAAACCAGAAAATTTCCATGAAAAGAAAAATACTTCACCTATTGTTTTAATTTAAAAGCAAAATACAAAAAGATCCCTCTTCTCTGCTTCCCTCTCTAACCCTCTTTCTTCTTTTTTTCTTTTGGTGGCAAAATGAAAAAAGTAAAAGATTGAATAAAATGTTTTGTATGAGCATTCACACATGTATGTATGGAAAAAAAAAAAAACCAAATATATGGATGTTTTTGACTTACCAAAAATAGGCCAGTAAAAAAATCAATGATTTATGTAAATTTACTTGTATGAAAAAGATGCATTTAACAACTTGCAGTAACTTTGCAAGTTATTCCACTTTGTACTCTGGTGGTACATAAACATAGGCCTAATTTTCCACTTTCTTGCCCCTGCATATCTTTTTCTAACTTACAGCACAGTTGCTGTTCATGTAAATCTAGTCTAGGGTATTGAATAGCTGTATCCAATTAATTTTCTTTCAGCTCATTGGCTCACCTTTTTTTTTTTTTTTTTTTTTTTTCTTGCTATTAATTAGCAAATTTTTTTTTTTGCTATTAATTACAGATGGTGGCAACTCTTAGTTTTGAAGTGTGCAATGCACTTTGAGTGTCCTGACCTGCATCACAGTTTGGGCGCCTCTCGTCTCCATTTCCTTCATGACACGTGTCTAAACAAAAGCCTTAAAACTGCCTTAAGAGGGTCTGAAGTCATGGGTGTGATGTGCTGTGCACTTTTGAGATGTATCAGCTTCCCCCTTTTGTAAAATCAACCTTGGTAAGGTGCAGATACTTTTATATTTCAGCATGGCTTGCTTGTTCAGTGAAAGGGATGCATGCAGTTGTCTAGGTGGATGAAACTGGTTTTGAGTGTTTAAGTACTGCCACACATGACAGAAATTCTGGACTAATTTGTGTGAAATGGGTTTCTTCCAAGAGAGGGAAGTCCTTGACTGTACTTTCAAAACCTGGTTTAAGTAATTATTCTATGATCACAGTAACATTTTCTTTTCTTGCCACTTTTCCGATTGTGGCAAGATTTTCAGGCAAGAAAAAAGAAAAGTAATATAAGGGAGCAGGTAGTTTGGGGGTTTGATTGTTCTGCTTCTTTACTGCATCTTATCTCCATCTGATTTCTGACAGCGTTTCATGACCTCCAGTGGATCTAATGAGTATTTTCTATTTGAAGCTCCAAGCAGGCAGAAACCTACATGCCAGAGCACTGAAAGTTCAGAATTGTCCAAAAGGAAAAGAGGAAGAGCTCTTGCATCAGCTCTTCCTCTTTTCTCCTGTGTTGGTGAACATTAAAGGCAATTGTTTAAACCAGCTGAGCTTTACTGCAAAAGAAAAAAAGGAGAAAACCACAAAACTGTCAACATTTGGACATAAGTACAAAGAGGACTGACCACTCCTATTCCCCCTCAAGGCAATCCCAAATTTATTGCTGGCTTTATTTCACTACATTTTTAAAGCTTTTGAAGATCAACTTCATCTGAAAACAGAACTGTGGTTTGGTTGTACTGCACCTGGGAAGTGGAGATTAGTCTGTGTGTGTCAGGATACATGTGTTTAGGCTATCTGGACCTTGAATATTCTCAAAATGAAAACTGGGAGTCATCTAGCCCTTAGCTGAAGAGGAAAAGGTCTGAAGTCACAAAAATCATAAAGAGAAGAAATCAAGTTGCGTTTTTTTTAGTGCTCCGTAAAAGCAAATTGCTAAACAGGTTCATTTGGTAAGTACACAGGTTCATGAACTGTATTGTATTGCCTTTTTTTTTTTTTTTTTTGTAAATGCCACCATTTCATCAGCTTCTGTTCTAAGATAGATTGCTGGCATGTTACCTTCTGTAGCCAAAAATCAAGAAGAAAGAGGTTTGTAGGAGTAGCAATTTCAGCGGACTGCCTGGAATCTCAAACTGCTTATTAGGTTTCTTTGAATTATTGGGTGATGTATTTGGTAGCTGGTGCTTTGTATCAGAAGTACATAATGTAAATAAATTTAATTTGAATGGTGCTCATACGCTTTCTGCCAGTCTTTTGACTGGATTTTGCTAGCTTTGTAAAACACAAAACTCCAGGTATTGGCAAAATCTCTTCTTGTGAATGCCTTTCCTGTAAAAAGCTGGTGCAAAGTAGTTCTGTTCTATGAAAGGGAAAGACTAGGAGTTGTGCTGCTCCTCCTGAAACCACACAGGACTCTGTTTTACTTTGAGGATGCATGTTGATGATTTACCTCTTCCTTCATCACAGTTCAAGGTGATGTTCAACCCTCTTTCCCAGCCTTGGCTGCCACTGCAAGGCCTCCTTACAGATCTTGCACTGGTGTAGGGAGGTGCCCCTGCCCTTACCTGTTGAGAAAGGGTGCTCAGCATCTGGGAGGCACAGACACCATACTGCAACCCTTGCTCTCCATGGGAAAGCTGAGGTAAATGAGAAAGAGCTAGAGAAGCAGGGTCCTGCAGTCCACACACTGTCTGCTTCCTAGGTCTTAGTACAGTGGCTTTTTGGAAGCAATGAAATTAGATGGCCATGTGCCCAGTGCAAGAAATTATTCACTCCACTGTATTTATTTTTATAGTGAAATTGCATTTTCATATCTCCGTGAGAGAGACTGTAGCAGGATACAAACCCAGTGAAGCATTTCTTTTTGTGGACACAGTGACTTTGGCACAGCTGTGATGAAGCTCGCTACTCACTTCATGAAAACACACTGAGCTGGGAATACTGCTGGTTTGCATCCTCTCTGAGGAAATTTGGCCATGCAGTTGTGGTGGATGGAGGTTGTATTTTGTCACGCTCCAGATGGACATTGCTGTGCAGGAAGAGATGTGCTGGGCAGGCATAGCTTTATTAAAGTTATATGACCGTGATTTCATAGTGAAACATGGGATTAAGAACGACCTAGAATTTAATTTCGCTTTCTAGTGACTCATGAATGCGAACATTTAGATTTGAGGCACGTTTCTTAAAGGGGTTTTACATTTCAGTGCATTGAAATTAATATGCATGTAGAAGCTTGAGAGTATGAAGTCTGTGCTTGTGAATTGGGCAGTTAGTGGTTTGGCCCACCTGCATTTTGTGTTTACATGCAAAGTAATTTGCATTAGCAGTAGAGCATTCCATGTGCATATAGCGTGTGTTAGAACTAATCTGCACACAAACCAGAGTAGTTCTGAGAAATACAGGAGTCCGTGTAGTTAAGACTGGCTACTTGTTGGAGGTCACCGGATTGTGTCTTGTCTTAAAAACAGAAGAGGGGAAAAAAAATGGAGGTGAGATGAGGGGGTTACATGATTGTTGTAGTTAGAATCCAGTCCGCTTTGAGTAATGCAACCTGCTGTTGATGTTAGAGAATTGCTCAGGGCTCTGTTTCAACTGGTCTCCAAAATGACTCAGTGCAAGAACCGAGGTCATGTGGGTTTTTTTTTAAAAGACCTGTTGGACTAATTAGGCTATGCTATGTGGCTTAGTATTAGTTAAGCATGCCCAGAGTTACTGGTAAGAGTTCAACCTTTAATTTTCTGCTGGAAGCAACTTCCCTTCAAAATCCAGAGACGTACAGCAGTTATGATTAGAGATTGTAATATGCAAACCCCAAAGCATTGTAGAAATTATGGGGGAAGGAAAGAAGCTGTAGAAACTGGAAGGGGAGTTTAATTATATGACAAGGGATCTACTGAAAAAGCAGATGGCTTAACAGTCAGTGTTGCAGGGAGAAGATAGATTGTATGAGTGTTTAGTAACTACTTTGACTGAGTCTTTTAATGTGCATATAATATATATAAAAGAATTTGCGGCTGCTATGATTATGTAGAATGGCTTATTATGTAGCTGTTAGAACAAGGCAACAGAGAAATAAGACTTCCAGACGTACTTCTTTTACTCATTACAGGCATTCAGTTCCTCTCTCTCCCCCTCTGGACACACCAAATGTTGTTTGCACGTTATCTGTGTTCCCCCTTGCTTCCTGCTCTCTCTGTCCCTACCCACCTCCTGCCCCTGCCCTGGCCTCCACCTCCCATAGGGAGTCTGGTGTCTTTTCTCCTGCTGCCTTCTCCCTCCTCTTCACACACTTGCTAAACTTCAGTAATACAGATGTAAATCAGGCAGATTTTTAGTTTCCCCTTAATTTCTGTAGCATATGTAAGTTAAAAAAAATAAAAATCAATAAAGGTCTTTGTCCAGTGTTTGTTTCCAGATACTGTAAATGATTGCTGAAGACCTTAGATTATTTCTACAAAGAAACTCTCTTAGAATAAACTTTGCCAAATTGTACATGGCTGAAAACATCATCTCTTGACCCATAATTCCAAAGGGGTGATTTTACGGAGGTTCACACTCAGGTTTTGTATTGTAGTAAGTCTTTGTCTTCTAAGGAGGAGCCTTCATCTGTCTCATACTGTTTACTGTCGAGAGGCAAATCTGAAGTCTGGAAGTGTGAGGCCATGTGCCATTGGGAGGGTTCTCTGAAAATAAGGTCTTTGTATTGCCAGAACCAGAGGGTGTATGATCAGATGAGCCAGAACGTGCAGTGGGGTGTTTTTAGTGGTATTCATCAATTGCAGGAAGACAGAGGACTACCTGGCTGTTCACAAGGCCTGCTGGGCAAATGCACTGAACCAGTAAAAACATTTTGAAGCAGTGCTGTGTTTTGTGCCTGTGGTATCCATGGATGAGTGTTGGGTTGCATCAGGACCATCTTTGCTTTTGTGTGACACACTGGCCTTGGGCTGGCAAAGGTTACAGGGTGGCATTGGGTGCCTGTTTATCCCAGCATAATGTTCAGCATGGTGTGCTTCCTCCAGCACAAGATTGCCTTGGCTTTCTGGTTGGATTTTGGTCTGGAAGAAATAACCCCTGCGACCACAGGGTGCTGTACACAACATGTCACTACTAGGCCTGCCCAGTTTAGCCGTGGCCAGTGCTGAGTCCAGAGGAGTTCTTTTCTTTCCAGCCGTGCCTGGTGTTGGCACAGCGTAAGCTAAATTTAAGCTGCCTGAATACCAGCTTAGCTAACTTGTTGTTCTTTGCTACTATTTGATCTTCCCAGCATAGACAAACATCACTTCATTTCTCTTCTTCAAAGGCTGTAACTCGCTGCTTTTTTAATTTCTTCCCCCCTCCCAGTGGCATCTCCAGTAATGTTTCATTGCCGTGCAAAAAGAGGAAAGCACTTTGTCAGCAGCCTACTTCAGGCTGAGAAATGTATAACTTTGAGAAGCATATCTACAGAACAGCAATTACTCAGATCATCAATATTTATATAGCAGATAATAGACATCATGGACAAGATGAATATTGTCACAAGAGGAATAGCTGCTTGAGGGGGAATGCAAAATATAATTGCTAGATTTTTTAAAATGGGATAATTATTTAATTTTCAAGTGATTGGTGAAATAGCTTAGAGTCTGAATTAACTGTCGAGTGGGAGTTCATCTGCTTGCCCCCCTCTTGTCTACCCTCAGTTCACGCAGTGAAAGCTGCCTGATAGATTGTCCCTGGCATGTGGCTTTAGTTGAAGGCAATAATGGTGCCACTCTCTGAATGAGTTATCATATTAAAAAAAAAAAAAAGTAATCAAGCAGCTTGTTTTGAAAATTAATTTTTGTTACGTCTGCTGTAGATGGACACTTGTGGTTGAGATGGAGACAGAGACACAAATGCTTTGACTTTAAAAGCTGAACCCAAATGTTCAGGGAAAGGTGGCCATGCTAGGGCAGGTTTTTTACCAGAGCCTTGCAGCATCCTGCCTGCAGCTGATGTGCTGCTGTGCTGCCTCATTGGACAGGCAGCCCAGTGAGTCCCTGTCTGGCCTCCTGGCCGGAGGGACAGCCCGGGTCATGGCTTCCTGTTTGCACAGGAGATGCAGCTCCTGAATTCTGCAAAGAGAATGCCTCCTCCCACCCACCCTTTTTAACCTTTTTATGGCAGTGTGATTGTTTGTAGGGCTTTCATTCACTGGCAAGAAAATCTGCTAGCTTGTCCTGTTTTTGAGATGTATTAAATCAAAAACGAACTGCATGTGGGCTGTTTGCTACAGATAATTTATTTGCTGACTTCTTTTCTTCTGCTTGTGAAATGCCTCCGAATAGCTCCAATTTTTCTTTACACTGACTAACTCTTCACATGTGGCTTCAGATGAGTATCTGAAACCCTGCACCCTCCTGACTTCTTTCAGCTGAGGAGGAGCAGTGAATGGGAAGGTACAGCACTTGATGTTCAGTGTTTAGCTCAGTTGGGCTGGCTGCATTTCTAGCATTAATCACATGGTTTTCAAAACATTAAAGCAATCTGGGAACATTTACAACAGAGTTGGTCCACAAAAGGTTTAAAGTACTGCAATATCAAACCTCTGGGCTCTGTGTTCTATGGGATGCATGTAACAAGGTTTCTTGTGCAATGCCCAGAGAAAAGCTGGAATGGGATTTGCAAAAGCTGCCATCCTAAATCAGGAGACACATGAACTGGCTACAAGGGAGGATCAAGATAAGGACTTCTAAGTCGGTATTCTGCTTTCTCTTGCACAAAAATCAGCTGAACTGCTCCTTTTTACTCCTTCCTGGAGTTAGATACCTTCTGTTGAGTTGTAAGCAGTGGAGGAGCTAGGGCTTGCTCTCTCTGAGTTAGAGCTGATACTCAGTCCAAAGGAAGCTAAGGCTTGAGTTTCCACCTTTGTCTAGCAGCTTGGATCTTGATCATGGATCTTTTTCTCTTCATAGGTAAACCCATTAGACTGCCTGGATTATAGCCCTTTTCCAAATAAATTTTTAATATAAAATAATTAAACATTCATTGGTGCAGGGACAGGAACTTCCTTCCCCTCACACTCACTTTTCCTTTCTGACCTGGATATTGAATTATGCACTTCAAACTGGAATGGGGTTAAGGAGGCATTGGTGAAGCTCTCCTGAACTACTGAACTACTACCAAGTACTCTTGGTACTTGAAATTTTAATCTAGGAGAAGGAAAAAGAATATTGTAACTTAGTCAGATTCACCCTCAGTGAAGAAAAGTTTCCTTCTGTTACACGCATACCCAGTTTCTTGTGTGAGTTCACGGAGTCTGCTACTGGCCTGTGGCTTGGGGAAGTCCTGACCCTATTGCATGCAGCTCAGTTTGAACTGAAGGTTTGTTTGAATCTAAATTTAGGCCAGCTTACATCTTGGTATTGCAGGTAAAGCTGAGATCTCCAGTAATGTCAGTATTAATAGTTTAGATGCTCATTCCAGTGCATAAGTGTAATAATAGAGGTAGTTTCTAAGTTGCACATCACAGACTCAGTATTGCAACCATGTGTGTTTCAACTTTTTCTAAAGTAGTACCCCCATAGCTTTTAATGATGGTGGTGTAATCTTTGCTGGGAATTTAAACTTGCAGTAAACAGGATCACTTTGCTAGTTACCTTCCCTAGATCCCTTTGAGGCAGCCACTGTTGAGACTCTGTTGAACAACTGTCTGCAAAAGGGTTAGTTTAAACATTATGTTCTGTCTGAGGTTCTGTCTTGAGGAAAGTAAGCACTAGATATGCCTTGGAGAGACTACTGCAGTTTTGAAGCCAGCCCTTCTCACAGGTGAGCCAGCCTGTGACAGACACACACTTGACACGTTCATTGCTCCTCCAGGTGCATTGCAGTTTGGAATAGCTTTCTTTCAGAGTAAGGAGAACAAGGGGCCATTGAAAAGAGCAGGTTATCAGCACTACTGATATGCTAGATTATTGGATTGTGTTGAAATGATGATTTTTTTTCATCAGGCTAGATGGTTTGTACCTATTTCTCTGAGTAGGTGTTGTTGTGTTTTTTTTTTTTTTTTTTTTTTTTTTTCCCCCATTGTGGTAACTTGCACAGAGATCCTGGAGATGATGAAAAGGATTGCTTTCCCCTCATGTTTAGTGAGATACTTGCTATGTTTTGGCTGTCTTGTCCCATTGCTAAGGCCTGACATATTTATATTCTAACTTGAGGATGAGGTGTTTGTAGCATGAGGAAATGGTGTGTTTGCAGCATCCAGAAGCCATGAGTCTCTCTTAATTTCATTCAATTTCAGTGTCAAGCACTGAGGCACCACCATGAAGACTGTACATCAAGGTCTTTCTGTCAGGCTGGTGCAAACTAGCTAAAGCCTTGAGGGGTTTTGGTGAGTTAAGTGTGTAAAGATCCAGTCCTGTGGGGTGATTCTCTTTTAAGGCAAAAATGGGAAGAACTGCATGGCGAAGGATGGGGTCAGGGATATATTGCTACAAAGCTTCAAGAATGTTCTTAGAAAAATCCCTCCTCCTTAGCTTGTGAGCAGTACAAGGCTGAAGCTGTTTGCCTCTTCAGTTGGTTTTAAACTGGTTTGAGGATTTGCCCTGCATTGCCTTCTGGAAGAGTTTTTCTGCATCCTAATTTTGTCAAAGTACATTGATTTATTTTATGGAGGGACACTACACCCCCCTTCCCCGCCCCCCCCCCCCCCCAAAATAGAACTGAAGGGTTAGATTTAGGAATGCTAGCACCATATCCCATGGGAACTGTGATTAGCATACTTTATTTCCCATTCTTCCCTTGGGGTTTGGCTTTATGGCTGACTTCCATCTCCTCTTTTAAAGTTGAGCTGCTACTGTGGTTGTGAGAGTTGCAGTCTAGCTGGGAAGCCCAGTCCTTGTTGGAGATTGGGAACAAGGGTCATCCTGTATGCAAGTACCTTGAGCAGCATTTCACAGTTCTGAAAATGGATTGCCAAATTTCCAATATTTAGTAGAAAGGCACCATTTCCCTTAGTACAGGTGGCCTAGCTGTTCATTTCATATAATTCACAAGGTGTTAATTTGAAAATTCATAAATTTTCATAAAAACTCATATTTCTCTATTTTTAATTTATCATCTTGGCTTAATTTGCAAGCACAAAATACTGCCTTTGGAGGCTTGTCCCACACCAGGTGAAGTGTGATACTAGGATACTGGAGTTAGTTGTGAGTTCAGAGTGTAGCAAGTAGGGGATGTGATATGATTTGTGATATGAGGAGACCTCTTGTTCGGCATAAATATTTCTGACATGTGGAATGGAGCTAGACTGGGAACAGCAATGAACTACTCTCCAGACTTCAGATTTTGCTTTCTGTAGTAGATAAGATTCCCTTCTTAAAATAGCAATCAGCAGAAATACTGGAATTGTGTTAGTCAAACAGACTGACTGTCAGTCTGTGGAGTAGGAGACATGCCAGTATGAAGTTTAAGAATGTCTAGAAGAGAGAAGCTGGTCAGCAATAGCAAATGAGTTAGAATTCAGTGAAGTTGAATTAGTCACAAATTTGCTTTCAATAAGCAATGAGCTATTTTTACGAGGACTGTTTACAACTGCTACTTTTATGGTTGGCTAATTAGCAACCCCCTTCGGAAAGAAAAATGACCCTCCTGAAAGTCTTCAAGCATACAGAAACTTGGATTTTTTAATCATCTCAATTTCACAGTGTCTTCTGCCTTTCAGCTTACAGTCTCATGCAAGCTGCCACTCTCCCTGTTTGTGTGAGTTACACAAGTAATAGTAGTTGAAAGGGAATTTTAAAATAGATCATGAAATCTAGGGCATGTCAGGATGATTTTGAGGTGGTCTTAAAAAATCCAGTGCTTGTCTTCTTTGAAAGCTTTTGCTGAATGTTTGAGATTTAGCCTTCCTCCTCTTTATCGAAAGGTTGGGAAGGTCTGTTCCTCTCAGACAGCACACGTCACATCTCTTGGTATTTGGAAACTTGACCAGGATGGCTTCTCCACTGGAAGGATTCTGGGGCAAGTCTGGCTCAAATCTGCTCTTAAGAGCAGGTCAGTGGCAGAAAGAAATGCTGGCAGAACTGGACCCAGGCTGCTTTTCACAGCTTTAAAGAAATCGTATGTTCACCTACAAAGTGTCTGTGATACATTTCCTTCAACTCATGTATAAATTTGTAATTATTTTCATGTATAAAGTAAACTAATTCATGCTGTCATACTGGTGCCCTGGAATATCTTTGCAAAAAGGCAAGCTAAACAAATGAAAAGCATTTTGGTAAGAAATTGTGAATTTTTAGAGTTTATTTTGCCAATGTTCAAAAGCAGTTTAGGGGAGAAACTCCCTGACATTGATTTGCCTCTTGGGGTACTGTGCAGATCTCTTCTGATGCAGCTACATCTGTGGCATAAGAAGGTGTAAACTGAGCTACTTATGGTAGTGAGGAGTTATTTGACGAAATGTTAGAATTGTGTGGCATACTGGCTTTCCTTCCTTATCTCCTTCTGTTTGGAGTTAGTGTGACCCTAAGATAAGTGGCAGTGTTTGGTGAGGGGCAGTGGAAACGTAATCCCACAACTACAGGAACTTTGTGGTTGTAGCTCTTGGAGAAGAAAACCCTTCATATTTTGAGGAACCTGACTCATTTTTTCCAGTGTTACAGGCTTACATTCCTGTGCTGCTGCTTCCTCTGCTGGCTGAAACTCCTTTGTGTTGTCCATTGGAGAAACTCTTATCTTTTGTGTTAATGGGTGATTATGAAATGAGAACAAAAAAAATTAAGGATCGTGAACTGGCAATTTTAAGAAGTTATAAGAATCTACTAATTTGTCCTTTAATAACATTATAATACTGTTGCTTTTTCAAATGAAGAGGGACACAGAGGTCCATAACCTGTACTTGTGCATTTTTAAATCAGGATATAATGCTGGGTTGGAGTTCTTCTGCTCGCTCCTTTAAAGGTCTAATTTTCTAGCATTTATGCTGATTTCTTTTGTGTCATTTTAAACAATGTCCAATAGCATTTTTCTATCAGCAAAGGCCTATGCATTTCAGTGACCTTTACTGCTTTCTTTAGAGGGGTTATGCAATCAACATACGGGAGTGAAAATATTTAATGATTTTTTTTTTCTTAAAAGAGGTCTTATGCCTTTATTCTTATGATTGTACAACTCATACCTGTGTCTAGCACCTGCATTCTTTATTTTGAGGAGCCTGAAAGTCTGCTTTCAAAATCTGAGCTTATTTGCAAAAATCAAGCTAAAAAAATAATACAGGTGGATAAAACTATTGTCTTTAAAGCAAGAAGCTTTCATTCTAAGGTTCCTCCTTTGGTCTCCCACCTCCATTAAATATATGATGTTTTCTTCCAAATTTAACAGAACCACAGAACTTTCATATCTATTGACTAGTCAGTGCCAGAGAATTTTGTGTGCCTTTCTGAACCTACTTATAGTGCACTTGTCTGCTTTTTGCTGCCTGGCAACATTAAAGCTCCTGGGAGTCCACACTAAGTGCAGTCTCCTCTCTAGAGATAGAGGTGTATTGCACCTAATGGCAAGGAGAATACTGAAACCTCATCACCCCTTAGTTCTGCTTCCTGATCAGGTGGGTGGGATATTGAGGAGAACATCCATGCATTTGTTCAGGGACATCTGTGGAAACAGGAGATTCAAGTAAGTTTTTAGAGCAGCAACTGTGTGACTTGAAAACTTGGAAATATTTCTGGCATTAACCAGGCAGTTAACTGCTCTGTGTATGAATTACAGTTATGCTTCATAATTTGTTTTTCCACAGGTGAATATTTTATAGTCCACACCCACAGTGAGATAGCAACTAGGAAGGCACAGTAAGCATGAACAGTTGTCTCATTCTTCTTTCTGTGCTGTCAGCCCATCTTTGTGTATTAAAGATAACTTACTCTAAAAACATGTTTTGAGCAAACTTGTGTGCAGAGCATATAGTGCATAAACCTTGAGCTGAATTGTGCCTCTTTCAGTGGGTGATACTAGTGAACCATAAGAAAAAAGGTGTTTATAACTTGTGAGGAAATGAGTTTGAAATTATAAATACAAAGGAATTTCCTAAGCACAATGGATGTCACGGCGCTGATTGTGGGCCCTGTTCTGCAAGAAGGACACATTACTTTGGTTTTATTTGTTGCTTATATCCACAGATATGACCTTAAACTTTTCCAGTTTTGTGTCTATTTATATTTGGGGTCAGTTTGGAGGGAGGGGGCAGGGAAATGCCAGTGATCCACTGACATATACAGGAGAGGAAAGGAAATTACTTTATGACAGATCTTTTCTGCTATTTCCACATGAGCAGATGGATCCTATGGTACAGGTTTGCCTTTAAGGAGAGTCTAAGCAGTAAATATTTTGCTTATTGTAAGAGGGCTGGTTATTTTCCATGTTTGTATAGCTTTTAGGTAACTCAGAAGGACGTCTGATAAAAACGCAGCCTTTATTTATTTATTTATTTATTTATTTATTCCCACCCAGTTGTATGACCCTTCAGTACTTTTAAACTCTAAATTTTTCCAGGGTAAAATGATATGAAAATTGTATCTTTGTCAGCTGAAGCAATTTGTTACCTCTCTAAATGTTGACTGCTGTGCTTGATGCCTAGAGTTGGACAAAACAACTGTCATCTACAGTTTTTCTTTAAAATTTTATTTTCTAAGGGAATGGCACAAACCTTCTGGGTTTAAGGATACCTCTTTCTATCTCCCTCAAGTTGCATAGTGTTTTAAAGGGCCTAATTTTGAACATTGAAGGATTAGGAGTGTTTTCAGCAGGAACAAAATAAGCAATTGCTATTGAGAGTTGGATGAGAGATGTAAAGACCAGGTGGGGCACAGGTCTTCGAAGTGGCTGCTGAGACATCTAGATAGAGGCTTTACTGACAGCCAGTGTTTGATTGGAGGAAGTGCTGGTGTGACTGGCTTTGCTGTGGGAGAAGTGCAAGTGTTGGGGCAAGGCAGAAGGCTCAGAGCAGGGTGGGTATCTTCACCCTGGTGCCTTGGGGAACCATCTGTAGTGACCCTTCCTAGCCATTCGGGTGAGTGCTGTAGCTGTTTGGTGTGTGTGGGGCACAGCTAAATAGAAACACAAAGGAACTGCTCTCCTAATTGCTGGGAAAGGCACTCTGCCCGTCCTGTGGGAGTTTTCCCTTTGGTCAGGGAGTGAGTAGTGAGCTCAGTGCTTTGGGTGTGCTGCTGCCCCTTCCTCCCTTCTAGAAAGGACTGCACAAGGTGCATCTCAGCGTGCAGGTGTTTCCCATCCAGCACCAAGGTAAAAGCCGGGACTGGCAGCCCTTTCCCTGCTGTTTGTGAGAGGGAAGGTGGAGACAATCATCCTAAACCAAACCTCCTGAAGGATGCTAGAGGAGTAGTGGGACAGCCAAGCAGAACTGCCTTCCCTGGTCCTGAGAGCCCTGGTGCTTAATGGTTTATATTCTGGAGTGCCACCTGCTGGCACTTCTCTCTTTCACTCTTTTCTAGAGGCAGCTGCTCCAGAAGATGAGAACATAGAGCAAAGAAGCATGGATATTAATAATAGGAATAAGAGTACTAATTATTTGTATTGATCTTTACATTGTTTTTTTAATCATCATGGCACTTGAAGATCCTATTTATTGGCAAAGAACACACTCTGGCAGGTGTTCTGCAAACTTGGCATGAAATAAACTGGCAGAGGCTTCACGGCTTAAAAAATAGAGAGCACAGTGTGAAGGAGTGGTTTAAAAAATAGAAAATTATTTTTCCAATCCATGCTGTTATTTGGCAAAATATGAAGCATTTTTTAAAATTTATGGCTTGGTTTACTAAAATGTTTGGATCATTTCTGTGGTTGGCAAAAAAAAAAAAACAAAACCCAAAGCAGTAACCATTCCATTGAAAGACACCTGACAGTGAAGGCACTTAGGTAAAAGTTAAGAAAACACTGACTCAACTCTAAAAGGTAAAATTTATGTCAATAAAGTAATTCTGGAAACCTTTTGGCTGTAAAGTAATAGATATTGTAGTTTGTGTCAGAAAGCAGATCTGGGTTCAGAGCCGAATTTTTTTCATCTTAGCCAAGAACTTGTCTTGGCAGTATAAAAGAGGCAGGTTTTGATTCTGTTTTTTTAATGCTGATTTCCCATCTGTGGGTCAAAGCCTCGATGGGTGTTAAGTCAGTGTGGTGCCTCTGGCATCAGTTTGGTTGTGTGCATTGGCTTTGACAATGTTCAGTGTGCCACTGTAAGACGCAGATATGATGCTATAACAGAAATGAGGTAAAGAACTCAGCTGAGTGGAATATGGTCGGATCTTGCAGATATGCATAAAGCTGTGTGTATTCACATGTCTTAGATAATCACATCCAGTGCAACACACTCTAGACTTTTTGCCTTTTCCCTTCCTTAGTGAGCCTGTCCCTAAGGCACCTCTTTGGTTCCCTAATTGCTGTTCTGTGTGATGTTGCATAGAATAGAATCAGGGAATTGTTTAGGTTGGAAGAAGCCTTTAAGATCATTGAGTCCAACCATTAACTCAGCATTACCATGTTCACCGATGAGCCATGTCCCCAGGTGCCAGATTTTCACATCTTTTAAATACCTCCAGGCACAGTGACTTCCACTTCCCTGGGCGGCTTGTTTTAGTGCTTTACAATCCTTCTTGTGAATAAATTTTTTCTAACATCTAATCTAAGCCTCTCCTTGTGCAACTTGAGGCCATTTCCTCTTGTTCTGTCACTTGTTACCTGAGAGAAGAGACCAGCCCCCACCTCACCACAATCTCCTTTCAGGCAGTTTTAGAGTGATAAGGTCTCCCCTGAGCCTCCTTCTCTGCAGACTAGACCCCCAGCTCCCTCTGCTGCCTCTCATCAGACTTGTGCCCCAGACCCTTCACCAGCTCCATTGCCCTTCTCTGGACATGCTTCAGCACCTCAATGTTCCTCTGGTACTGAGGGGACCAGAACCGACACTGAATTCAAGATGAAATACATGTTGGGAGTAGGTGGTAAGGCATGTCTGATGTAAGGCCTCAAAAGTAATTAATGATCTTGGGATGTGTGCTGGAGAACATTGGGGTGAGTGTGACTTTCTTTTTTTTTTAAGAAATCCCTGAACCGCCTGCCTTTTTACTGTAAGATCCTTCAGATCCTTTGCAAGAAACACTTGTGAAAACCAGCAATCCTATTGACCACATAGTCCTCTTCAGCTTTTGGTCACATCATGAAATGTAACTTGAATGTTCAAAATGCCTCATATTGTGATTTTTTGTTTGAATCAACAACCAAAAAAGCTGAATAACAGTTGTTGAAAACACACTTCTATAAAACTACAGGTGATAGTTTCAGTGTATCTCATTTGCCTTTGTTAGACTAGGAAAGCAAAAAAAGTCATGGTGTATCATTACACTTAAGCATTTCACATTCAGTGGTAGAACAGTGTGAGAGACACTTCTGGCTCAGCCCGTGGCTGACCATATCAGAAGAAAAAATGATTCCAGAATCAGTACAAAAAGCTTTGCCCTTTACATTACCTTTTTATAAATTTCTTCCGAAAGAAAACAGTCAAATTGAAATGGAAGTTGAAATGAGCTGACATATTAATGGAAATTTCCATTTTTGCTGAGGGAGAAAGTATTTGCATAATTTGATTCGAAACTGCCACTGAATTTGTTCACCTCAAAACTTCATTTCTTTAGTTGGCTCTACCTCATGCAGACATCATGAGACTGGCCTGCAGATCAGAGACTGAAGTTGAGGAGTCCTACCTAACTGGGATCTGAGGTTCATGTTTTCAGGCTTTTCTTCAGATAAGCAGGACTAGCAGCCTTCTTTTTACAGAATATTGACTTGATTGTCCTACTCACTGTGGCCGTAGACTATCAGGATTGTGATGATGCATTGAACATTAGCAGCATTATGCGAGTTTCCTTGTATAAGTTTGTTCTGCTGTTACACTGCCAGGATGGCAGAGCGAAACACAAAATTAAGAGGTGTGAAGCAGTTTGCTTCAGTTTGATTGTTTTGCTCTGATGTGGTGTAACACAGTTCTTTCTGAGCATTTGCACTCCTTCATACAGCAAAAACTGTTAGTTTAAGTGCTGCCAAATGGAGGGTATTTTCACACCAGGATGTTTCAAAAGCAGGTTTTGATTTGCAGAAGTATGATGGGCAATGTCTGGTCTAAACTTTGAAACTCACTGTAAAGAATGAAATTCAATGTAACAAAGCTTGGCAGGTCTGATAAACTTTATGCAGCTGCAGGAGTGGCTCTTGGAAGTTAGTACCATCTCTGTGAAGGAAAGCAACAGTAGGTTTCACATAATGTGGGCAGGAATCGTTCATCTTCCCATGCACGAGTATTTCAGCAGCCAATTGCTAGGCCCCACTGCAGCAGAAGGGGTAGCAGCTCTGAGCTCAGTGTCCCAGAGCTGTAATTTATCTCAGCCCACCAGAGAGGGTTGTGGTAGTGCTAACCTGAGTTACAATCATTGCCCTTGAGAACACTGCTTTGCTTAGCTGCAAGGCTGTTCCTATCTGAAAACAGTGCTGGTTCATATGATGGAGAGATTTGGTGCAAACCCCTCACTCTGTCCTAGGCTTCATTCCAGAAGTCCATCCTTGGGAGTCTTGTTTCTGTCATGGGCATGCTGATGCCCATGTCCATGGGCATGGAGAGAGCTGGGAGCCTTTCCTGGTGTTAGATTGTTGTCTCACCACTATCTGCAGTTTCATCTGATGATGCTGGAGCTTTATGTGACAGTGTACTGGTTGGGATAGTTGATGCATAACCAGTTTGTTTAGTTGCAGCTATTTTGGGAAGGTTGCCATTGTGTTTCTCCAGATCACACCTTTTCAGCGCGGTGTAGGGGAAGCAAAGGTGTCAGCACTTGAAAATTACCTTGATCTGCCTGTGGCTTCTGGCACCGTGTTCTGTATTGGTGGTGTTGATGGATCGTGTTTAAAGTATGTAAATGTGCAACTGACCTGAGGAGCGTGTGTCATCCCATTAACTTCCCTGGCTAAGGGCAGGTCGTGTGCTTCATAACTTGTCTGAACTGGAGCTTGTGGAGTGTATAGTCGCAGGTAGAAACATGTGGTTTGTAAAAATATTGGAAGTAATTTATCTGGTGTAGCCTGCTACATCTCTTCAGAGGATTTTACTGGTTTAAAGACAGAGAGATAAATCATGAAATAGGAAATAATCAATATTATGCAGTTCAGGCTTGATCTACCTCTGCTTGTGATCCGTATTTGCGGTGAGAGTTGGACTCATCCCAAAATCCAGGAAGCAGGGTAGTATTAATTTTACTAGTTGACAGAATGTTACAGGGTGAATGATTAGTTTCCAATAAGAAAGGAGCTTTTGGATCAGTTCCAGTTCCTTTTGGTGTAATCTACAAACATGAATGACCAGTGCTGTGACCTGGAGTAGCTGTAGTGCTTATCAGAGGCCAAAACTTCATGAAGATCATGATTTGTCTGCATTACAAAATGACAGAGCCATTGACCTTGAGGAGGCATATTAGTTGGCTACCTTCCCCTCTCTTGTGAAGATAAACTCCTGGAAGTGGTGGTTTGGCGTTGGCACAGCTGTTATGTCTTCTCTGTTGATAGATAGGGGGCTTTACTCCTTTGTGCTGCCCACCTTGAGGATTGCAGGAGAAAGGTAAAAAGATGAACAAAACTCCCTGTGCCCTTCTAATCTTTCAGACCTTATTCTACCAATTATGGTTCTATGAAAGAAGAGAATTTCCTTACTTATTATTGTGGGGCTTTTAGCAAAATATTTTCCAATTTCTTAATTCTATCTGTTTCAATGTGAAAGGATGTATTACTTTGACTCCCCTAGGCCTGTTGTGCTTTACCCCTCACTTTTTCTGAAGCAATAAAAGTGAAACAATCCCTTCCTGCACTTGAAGAAAACAAACCCGAGGCCTTGAGAGCAGCTGTGTGGAGGTGGGTCACATAGTCACATCCTCGGGGAGGCTGTGCTGGGTGAGTGCAGAGAGCAGAAACCATGTTAAGCAGGTGAGGGCACAGAGCAGGCACAGAAATTAAAACTGTCATTTGAAGGGCTTTTGTTTCCTGAGGTAAGTGTGAAATCGAGTTTGCAGTTTTTGCATTGTATATGCAGTGTATGAACGTGTGAGCATTGATTCTTTTCCTTACTGTTTGCGTCCATAGGCAGGTAGATTTTATCCTAGTTTTATCAAAATCCACTCAATGACCTTGGAAAGCTGTAGCACTCTCTTGTAATTATAGACTAGTGTCTTAATAGACTCAGTTACCCTCTGACCTGTATCACTGAGAAAAGTCTGCATTTGAGCTTTATTTAAAATTAATTTTTTTGATGATATATTTTGTAAGTCTAATACCAGATCCTCAGGGGAGGGAGGCAAGAATCTGTCAATTAAGTTTCTATTTAGGTATCAGGCAAATTCTGTCAATGGCAGATGAAGCACAAAGCTCCAGTGGGAGAGTAAAATTTATAATTTAAGTGATCAGGTGCATCATGCCTCTCTCAGCAGTTTGAATGCCACAGTAGTATGTCATATTGCCATAAGTGAAAATCCCTTAGAAAGAGGATGTTACATTGCATTTGAAAGCTGTTACTGAGTGTGAGTTTAGCACCAGTAGCTCCTCCTGGATCTTGTGGGATTTTGGCCTCAGTGACTTAACTTGTGACCACACTTTAAGTTAGGGAAGCAGTTTCTAAATCTGTCTTTGCCAGCTACCTAACCACTTGCCCCTTATATCCTGGTCATAAATAGCTACTAGTGCTACTTTTATTCAGGGCTGAGAGGTAGAATTCTTTTCATACCACACCTTCCACTGCCATTCTTCACAGCGTTGGTTTGAATGGCAAATGGGTCTCTCACTTGGTAGTGGAAAAACCTGGCTTTTCATTCCTCTCATCCTGGGGTTTAGAAGTGAGTCAGGCATAATTAAGAGCAGCCAACAAAACTGAGGAAGTGCTAATAGCCTTGCAAGCATTGTGCTCAGAGTGGGCTGTAGAAATGAGCATCATCCCCTGGGATGCTTTGAATGCTGGAGATTCTGTTTATTTGCAAAATGCAAGGAACCTTTTTATATCCTGTGCTGGAATGTTTTCAGATGTCATACCACAGTCAGGTCTTTCATCCTGCTAGTGGACCCCTCATGGAGAGAAGGGAAACTTAAAACAGCAGGAATGGTGAGAAGTACCATCACACTCCTTTTAGCAGGGCAGAGCTGCACCTGGGAGTGCTCTGCCAGCATGGAAGGGGACTGGGAGATCTAGAGAACCATAGCTCTGGGACAGCTTGATAATTGACCTTGTCAAAAACCTGCAGATATACCAGAGTTGGGCTGGTGAGGAGCAGATCATGCTCCCACCACCTGGCCTTTAGGATCACCTGCACAGAGGGCTGCTGAGAGGCAGGAAAGCTGTCCACCCTCTGTCTCTGCCTGTCTGAAATGGGCATATTTCTGTGGAATATTTTAATTTCAGATAATGTTTTTCACTTGTAAAGTGCCTCATGTGAAACTGTCTGATGAGCATATCATACAGAACAGCTGTACTGTTCTGCCTTAGCACGCTGAAATGTTTGCTGACCTGGCATGTTGCAGGTGATTAGTAGTGTTTGCTGTTGGAACAAAGTGCAGCTTATCCTGGTCATATTTGACCAAAATAAGGTCTTTGGAGGCAGGGAATGTGGACGTGTCAAAGTTTGCAGATAAAAAGAGGGAGCAGCGCAGCTAGTGATGTGAGATGGAGCACGGAGCAGCATGTGAGTCTCTCTTTGTTTTCTCTAAACACCAAAGGCTAGTGTTTTCACCTGATCTGTTTTTGCTCCAAGACCATAAATGTCTACGTCTCATTACATTCTTGTAGGTGACCTTTCTTCCTCTGTCTCCTCTTCCTAGGGCTGGCTGGTGACAATTTCTAAGGTAAATGCTGTGGAATGATACTTTGCAACTGGGCTTCTTTTTTGTGATCCACCACTGATTTCTCAGCTGCCTGAGAGGCAGGACAAACTGTTCTGTCTGATGTGTACCATTGGGATCATCCACAGCAGGATCCATCTATTGCCATCAGCATGGATCCCCTGGTGCTGGTTCATAGGATTACAGACTCATATTTCAGTTTCACTCAGCTTTATTTTTTGTGGCTTTATGCACTCAGGACTGTGTATACCAAGATGCTCATCTTGGCAAGGGCTGGACTAAAGCCAAAGGAGCAGTGACAGCTTGCACTGGCTAAGGCTTTGGCTAAATTAAAATACTCTCCTGCAATATTTCTGTGCAGTTGTGAATAATGAAATAGAAAGGATGGTGGGTGGAGGCTGCCTGGCTTACAGGAAGGCTACTGTAGAACAGGTATTTCTAGAGAGAAGAATGGATTTACTTTGTTGTTTTATTGTTAGCTTTATGTCCCTCAAAATACATATAGTCTCTCAGTTGTAATCTGCATGGTGAATGAACTGTGACTGTGAAAATACCTAGCTTCTAGGGCACAGGCTCTCATGTTTTTCATAATCTGTGAAAAAGTTGGTATGTTTAATGAAAGCTCCCCCCCAAATCTCAGGCTTCCCATGGGGATGCTGCCAGCTGAAAGAGGTGGAGAAAAATGTGTAGGTTTCTGAGCTGTGTTGCAGAAAAGAATCTGTCACCTCTGCCTTGTGGCTCGTGAGGTGAAAAGTAGAGTTGCGATGAAATTGTACAGAAACTTTGAGGCAATCTGGGTGGTGCTTGCATGACCTTGGACCAACCGCTTCGTCTCTCAGCACTTCTTTCCTTAGATGATGAAAGAATATAATGATGATAATACTTGTCTCTTAACAAGGGTGTTCTGATGAATAAATTAATTGTTCGTTGTGCTGTTCTCAGTTACTATGGTAATTAGTGCTACAGAACTGCCTAAAAATAAATAAGATCATTTAGTGAAGGATATTCAGGGGAAATCAGGTAGTACATCCTGGGCATTTGCAGTAACCCGTGTGTTTTGTCCAAATGTGAATTTGTAAAAAATGTTCACCGATGCTGAATTTTTGTAGCAGAAATGCTTCCAATTATCTTTTTGGAAGTGACTCTAGCACACATTTCCTTCCGTGTCTGTGGGCACATGATTCTTACAATTAGTTCTCCTATTGAGAACAGCACTCCCTCCTCACCCCATCTCCTTTACAGCCTAAGGGCACCTGAAACGAATGATTCTTTCTTCTTCATAAATCATACATAGTCAGTAATACTGCCAAAGAATTGTTAATGTGTTTGGGGAGTTTACATAATGAACCTTGCGCAGTAAAGGTGAAGTATTGTCGATGCACTGCCTTGCTGAAATTCTGTTATAACCTTGCTGTATGGCAAGTAGACAGCCTAAATCCATGTGTAAGTCTGTGCAAAGTTTTTGAGGCTTTCTCTCAGTGATCAGTTAACTACATCAGCATGCCCCAGAGCCAGCCTTTTAAAATGTTATGTAATGTTTAATCATCTATGAATTGTATTGGATTCCACAGGCATCACTGAACTATATTTTTGGGGTTTTCAAGTTAATATAATTTTGGCCCTTAGGAAGTTAGGAAGTATGTCTTAAGGTAGTTCTGAGTCCTTCAGTGAAAGTGTCACCCTTTCAAGGCTGTGGTTTCCATTGCTTAATATCACAGGAGCTATATCCTTACATAGGAAAAATACCGTGTTGCTAGGCAAGGATTTGTTACTAATTACTGTGTTCTCTGACTTTATATGCAGCTCTGGGCTTGGATGTTCAGTGTCTTTGCACTTGGTTCCCAAAATAGCTGTCTTTTCTGACCTGGCCAGTTGGGGACCAGTTTGTAGTTAGCATTTGTGCAGAGCTAACTTGTGGTTTCTTCCCACTGTCACAGCTACAGCAACCTTCATCTGCTCACCTCTTGCACACCTCCCCACACTGTGTTGGGAAGGTGTCAATAGTAAGAGCAACAAATGCTCCTTCTGCTTCTTCAGGAGTAGGAAGGTGATGCTTTGGCTCACCCAAACAAAGAGAACTTGGGTCATTATGTGGTCTCTGGTGTACTGGCAGATCGGGTAGCATGACTGACAAACAGCTGAAATACTTGCTTTATTCTTCAGAGCCTTACTGCTCTTGAGTTATATAATTTGAAAAATTCAGAGATTGTGCAGAGGTGAGGGCAGCCCAGATCTGCAAGGTGCATCTTTGTGCCACGTTCTCAGCCACCTGGCTGCTGCAGGAGTCATCAGCTTTGCAGGTTTCTCCCTGGGTCTCTGTAACTGCTTGTGAATTCCTCTCCTTGCCAGCCAGCAGCAACCTTATAGATACTGGGCAGATGTACAGAAAGGGAAAGAGAGTGCAGGGCAGGCAGAGAGGCTTCTTTTCATGGCCTGTCTCTTCTTGCTTCCTTTGCTCCTGCTGCACCTTTCTGACACATGAGTTTTGGAGCTTGTGGATTTTCATTTCCAGTTAGTTATTATTTGTGTTACAAGTTAGGTCTCAGCCCTGAAGAACTTCCAGTTGCTGTCAGATTTGTGGCAGGCAGTCACTACTTGTAGCTGCAGTTGCTTCTGTGTGTGGTTTCTCTGTTATAGTCCCTAGTGCCTGTTCCACCTGTGTGCTCCTATTCATACATGCACACGTGCTACCACTTCTGCAGACCTGTGGGTATCCCTGACAGTGTTTTCTGCTTTTTCTCTATTTTCTCTGTCAGCAGTCCCTTTGCCCACCTTGGGTGTCACTGTGTGATGAGAGCAAATGGCACAACAAAGGTTTTGGCTGATACTTGACATCAGCTGTGCCCTCATGTGCAGTCCTGGCTGCCTCTCCATCTTTGTGCTGGAGGCCCAGAGAAGAGTCCAGTCTGAGTAAGCTTTGAATGAGCTGTTCACCTGTGACAGCTCAGTACCTTCAGCTAGTGTGAGGGTGCATTGAGCACAAACTAAAGAGCTTGGTCTCCTGTGCAAGTGGAAACCTGCTTCTCTTGGCATAGTTACTGAAGTGAAGTGTTAGAAGAGTACTGAGAGCTCCCATGGATTTTTCCTTCTTAGGTACATAGTGCAATTTTTTTTCAAATAGATTCTTAGTTCTCCTAGGTGATGGCTTGACTTTCTTTTATCCTGAAACTGAGCTGTGTCAGAGTGCAAGGGGGTTGTGTGGCTGGAAATAAAGTTGCGTTGCACCTGTGAAGCTACATGTCCAACCTTTGAACAAGGCAATGTCAGCAAAGGCCAAGGGGTTAGATGGCTGTGGCTACTCTTTAACTTGTCTTTAGTTATGTTCTGAAGGAATCATACTAACCTCTCTACTGCTTATCATTACTGCTTATCCACACCTCTGATTATTACTTGAGATGTTTTGGGAAAGTATGAACAGTTTGTCACGTAGGTGGTAAGCCCAATCTTGACCTTGCAGAGATACTGATTTACATCTGCAGAAGGAGTACCTCCACTCTGTCCTTGGCCAGAGTAGTCACAGGACAAGGGGAAATGGTTTTTAAGTGAGAATACATTTAGGTTGGATATTAGGAAAAAAATCTTTACTGTGGGGGTGGTGAGGCACTGAACAGGTTGCTCAGAGTAGTTGTGGATGCCCATCCCTGGAAGTGTTCAAGACCAGGCTGGATGGAGCTCTGACAGCCTGGTCTAGCAGAAGGTGTCCTTGCCCACAGCAGGAGTGCTGGAACCAGATGATCTTTGTGGCTCTTCTATGATTTTGTGATAAGCCTTAATTTCTGAATTTCTAGGCATTGGGAAGTTTTCTTGTAATAATACTGCAGTATTGTGGTACCTGAGGTTTTTTTGATAGATTTGCAGATAGAGCAGATAAGAGTTGTATCTTGTAATGTCTGAGCTCAACTTTGACTTGGATGGTCTGTAACTGCAGATTTTGTATGGGTACTGCTGTGCAAAATGCAAATCTGCTGGGTTGCTTGTGGCTGAAAACTGGATCTGGTAGCTTTAGTGATTCTTTTCTAAGTTTCTGTAACTAATTTCTATTCTAGCCATCGTCTCTTAATACTTTCTTTTTTCAGCCAGAAATTGCCCAGCATCATGGATATCTCTTTCATTTTTCTCTCTCAGCTGCATGCTAGTCTATTATCATGTCAGCTCCTTTCTTGATAGTCTTCCTTTATGTGTGCCTGTACCATAGGGATATGGAGATAGTAATGGATAAGGAAATAAGGAAGATAAAACCTCTCCTCATTTTCTTCCACTTTCCTTCAGTGTGGCCTGCACAGAGGCAGCAGATGTGTAGCCCCTTCTGCAGCAGCACACAGAATATCTGTTGATGTCTTTGTGTAACATGGTACTGATGTGGAGTAGGTGTCCTGTGGGCTTCATGATGGTGGGGGTCTCTCTCAGCAGTGGGCTCTGTGCCACATTCAGATAAAGCATCCCAAAAGTGCTGGAGGACAGCGTGTGCCAGTTTCCCCCTGCCGTCATTGTACGTGTTTCAGGAGCTCCTGCCTTCTTATCTGCAACCCCCGCTCCCTCCCGAGTCAGGATTATCACTGCGTGTTTGTTGAAGCATCTTGTGAGCCAAAATCCACTGCTGTTACAAAATCAGCAAGCAGGGCCAGTTCTGCCAGTGTTGGTGATACCAGCCATCAGCATCTGAAGAGATGACGTGAATTTTGTTTTCCCTGTTCAAATACCGGTGACTGCCAGAAGCAGGGTACAGGACTGTGAGGTCCAGGGCGCTGTCCTGCGTTGCAAACCCCATGTCTATGCCTGCCTTCTCTTCTTAAACTACAATATTTGTTTTACTGATATCACCCATTGATTAGTATGTTGCAACCTACTTGCTATAATCTAGAGAGTAGAGCAAGAAATTATTGTTTAGGAAGGAAGTCTTCTGAAAACTGGAAGTCTTTGGGTGTTAACTCTCGTTTGGCCATAACATTGCAATAAGAGAAGATCAAAGGTCACCCTGCAAATATTTTGAGTTTTCTTTATTCTCTGGAAGCAAATTCAGGCTGATACTTCTTCAAACACAGAAAGAAAGTAAATGTAAAATGTTTTAAAACTGTCACCCCTTCGTATTTATTGGGTTGGAGTTACCAAAATCAAAGCTAAACTATGCACTTTGCAGGTAAACACAAATGCCTTTTTTTTGGCAAAGATGTAAGTAGTAAGTGGGAAAATGGAAATATCAAAGGGAATCCCTTTGCAAGGATTTAGAACAAGATTAGTAACTTAACTTGCTTTTAATTTAGTGTATTATCTTTGCTTCTGTTATTTTTCTGTTTTATTCTGTTTCTTTGTGGTGTTCAGTGGTCCTGGGTCTAAACAGAGCCTTTTGTCTTGGATGAAGTTTTCGTTAGTGAGAAGGTTTATGTTTCAGAGGGCCATGTTCAAACAAGCTGTAACTGGGCAAACAGTTAATTTGACTGAAAATGATACCATTCTTTTTCATTATGTGCAAATGTAGGTGTTCCAGTATAGTTGCTTGGTTGCTCATTTGTGCACAGGCACAAGTTCAGGAGCCTGTGGAAATGCTTCCATTTAAACATAGTTTTTCTTTCCCCCACGTTTCATGCAGACTTAGCAGTTGGGCCAAATAGCTAAAAATCCTCAGGGATTTAAAGGATTAAATGAGAACAATTGTGTTGGTGTAGGAAGGACTGAAAAGTCCTGAAAATATGACAGGAGGTTGTTGCTGTGGGACCTGGCTAGTGAACTATACAGGCACCTTTGTTATGGGCAGAAATATAACTGTGAGTGGTGGACTGATGGGTTGATGGGCGTTTGATTGCTGGGAAGATTAGGGGAAAAAAAAAAAAAAAAAGAAATCTAGTGATAGTACTAATGACTGACCTGAAGGTTTGCCGCTGGGCTGTTTGGTGAAGATGGTGGGAAGATGCTTTCTAGTGAAGGATAAGAAATTTGCTTCTCCCACCAGATAACAAAGTCTGTGCTAGTTTTCATTCTCCCTTGGCTGGACTCTTCTGTTCCCACTGGCTCCTGTGAGTAACCTGTTCTTTCACGTTTTTCTGTTTGTCTCAGGTACTGAAAGCTTCAAGCTGGGGGTTTTCCTGTGCTCTCCATAGCTGCTGCCCTGAAGAAAAGCAGTGTTTGAGGGTGGGTGCTGCCCTGAGGAGAAGTGGTGGGAAGGCTGCTACCCCTTTCCTGTGGAGTGTCAGGGCGAGGCTCACCTCAAGACCTGCCACGCTTCCCTGCATCATCCGCCATGGAGACCTTATCCCAGGACTCTCTGCTGGAGTGCCAGATTTGCTTCAACTACTACAGCCCCCGCCGGCGGCCCAAGCTGCTGGACTGCAAGCACACCTGCTGCTCCGTGTGCCTGCAGCAGATGAGGACCAGCCAGAAGGACCTGCGCTGCCCCTGGTGCCGTGGGATCACCAAGCTGCCTCCGGGGTACTCTGTGTCCCAGCTGCCCGATGACCCCGAGGTGATCGCCGTCATCGCCATCCCCCACACCTCGGAGCACACCCCCGTCTTCATCAAACTCCCCAGCAATGGGTGCTACATGCTGCCCTTGCCTCTCTCCAAGGAGCGGGCGCTGCTGCCGGGAGACATTGGCTGCCGTCTCCTGCCCGGCAGCCAGCAGAAGTCCCTGACGGTGGTGACGATCCCTGCGGAGCAGCAGCCGCTGCAGGGCGGCATTCCCGCTGAGGCGGGAGCGGAGGAGCCGGACCGGAGAGGTGCTGTGAAAAGCTCCACCTGGTCAGGGGTGTGCACTGTGATCCTGGTGGCCTGCGTCCTGGTCTTCCTCCTGGGCATCGTCCTCCACAACATGTCGTGCATTTCCAAGCGCTTCACGGTGATCTCCTGCGGCTGAGGCGGCAGGGGCTGCGCTCCCCCGGGGATCAGGTTGGGTCGGTGATGGTGGTATTGAGCGAGACAATTCCGTGCAGCTTTCCCCAGTGACTGCAGGACGCTGTGCACCGGGGCAGTGGTCTCCAGAAGGGTGGCCTCAGGCCTCTCGGCAGGCTGTGGAGAAAATCATGTCCCAAGTCTGGCGGCAGTGGCACTGAGGAGGACTGCATGTGTCACCGCAACCATTTATCAAAGGGACTGCAACTTCACAGTGATCTTTTTTTATTGTGTTACGAGATTAAGGACCTCCATGTAGCTGGTTATACTGTGAAGTATACAGTATGGGCTCTTCTTTAAACACAGTGTATTAAAATCAAAACTGCTCCACGTAGAATTCAATGAGAACTGGTGCACAATTGTACAAGGTGTTCAATTCCAGTCCACACATGCATTATTTTTTAATGAGGGGGGGGAGGGAGACTCATAAAGTGGAGAAATCATTTAGCTGGTAAAGCATTTTATGTTTTAAATGGAGCATTAATTAAACCAAGTTAGGGAGTTGTACGATAGTTTTTAAAAGGAAGCATTTTACAAGTGATCATTTCCTTCCTTGGCGTCTGTTTTTTTGCCTCTGTTTTTCCCCTTTTCTTTCAACTACAGGGAAGTGGTACTTCCAGCATCTTTTATTTGAAAGAGCTTTCAAGAAGGGACTCAAAGTGGGCTAGAAAGAATACCTGAAAGCACAGTCAAAACACTTCTGCCTAATCAGCTTTTTGGGAAGGATGGCTTTGCATGGTAAACATTGGACATGGTGTTTTACCTCCAGTCTGGCTTCAGACTTCTGATGACCTGGCCTTCATAGCTGTTAGTGAAGAAATGGGTCATGAGAAATCCTAGGACTCCTGCAAGGATGTGATAACATACTGCTCTTAATTTTTTTTTTCTGCAGGTTAGGTTTAAAAATTAATTGTTTTTGAAGAATTTAGACCTATTTTGTCTCCCACTTTCCTAGGAGTTGCAACTGTGCGCTAATGGGTGGTGTGACAGTGGTGTTGCTCTAAGAAAGCTTCACCATTGAAACTGAGACCAGGGACTCTTGTATGCAGTTATCTAGTAAGAGGCAGTGACATATCTCTGAGAAGAATCCAGGCCAGCCTAACCTCTGACTGAGTGGGCCACCCCTCCTAAACTGCTGTGGCTGTCCTGGTGTCAGAATGTCTGGATGAGTGTAACAGACCCTCTTCCCATGTTTCAGTCTTACTAATGTAGATGATTTCATAAGGACAGATTTGAAAAACAAACACAAGAAATGTCTCCCTCCACCGGTGACTGTCATGAAACCCCAGTTGTTTGCAGTTCACTTCTTGGGAAGAGCTAAATTCCTGAATGTTCACTGTGGTAGCACCTTGCTCTAAGCAGTCCCACTAGCTTTAGTAGTACTGCTCATAAGTAAAATAGAGCCCAGTGTGAATTTAGGTATTTGGCAAGTCTGATTGCTAAAACTTGTGTGAGGTTTAGGGATTGGATCAAGGGGCACATGGCAGACCTTTAATAAGACAGAAAAACCTGTTGATTTGCACTGCTTCTTTTTGTGAGTTCAAGGCATAACATCCCTGAAACACGTCCTCTTGTCTACCTGCTGCTCTTTCTAATTCTTGGAGATTGCTGAATGCCATATTATAACAAAGTTTTTGACTGTGCAGTGCCCAAGTTGGCTTTGTAGTCTTCCTTGGTTTTCTGGTTTTGTCACAAAATCCAGTTGCTGATTCACGATAAACATTCTCAGCTCACACTTCTGTCAGGGACGTACCTCTGACTTCATGCTGGATTTCTTTATTTCCCTGTTTCTAAACCACCATTTTCTTCCTTGATTCCTGTTAATGGAAGAGTAGAATATAGAGTGCGTAGTTGTGATGATGTGTGTTTGGTCATGTATGGAGAGGAACCATTGTGCTGATTTTTATCTACTGTTATGTATTGTATGCATAGCACAGGAAAAAAAAAAAGAAAAAAGTCTGCAGATAACACACTCAATGCCTTTTTTGTGCAAAGCCCATGTGCAGTATGCCTTGAACTTGGCTTGCAAATATTGTAATTACATGGCCACCTCTCTGCAGCATGTTTCATTTGGTTGCAGTAGGGAACACCAGGTATTCCCAAATGTGTCTTGTGAACGTGCTTGTCTCTTGTTGCCAGTAGCTAGCCAGATTTCTACTGACATCCATGCTATGCTGCTTATTGTGTAAAGGAAAGCCAGTTCACAAAAAATCCTGCCTTTTATAAGACTCTTGAGGAACTGACCAGACACAGGACTTGACCCTCTACTGCCTTATCCTGTAGCAATTGCTGGGTGTGCCAGAAGCTTATGGCATAGGTGCAAGATGCTCCGAGAATAGCACTGGTGCAATTTGCACCAGCTTCTGCATTTGTTTGTCTGAGTTATCAGTGAATGCACAAAACCACAAGGCAGTCAAGGAGCAGGTCCTGGCGACACAGTGGTGGTAACGTTACCTCCTTCCAGCCATACCTGCCCAACTGAAGCTCTTGAGGCCAAGGATTCTCCGGCATTGCAAAGAGGGGCCCTCTTCATCTCCATATGGAGAGTGCAGAATAAAATAGGAATCAGAAATTAGGTTAAAAACCCACACTGCATAACACATTATACAACAGGCAGACCTGGAGTTTATCCGGAATTAATGATGTAAGTGTTATATTAGCAGAATACCATCCTGTACTATGTAACACAGTACATTGTTTTGTTAATATGAATTTCCTGTACTTTTGTGCCTGCTGAAATGCATGTTTTGACCTAATTTCTGATCCAGACATTTGCCTGCTCACAGCCTTGTGTAAGAGCAATAAGTAAAACCTCAAGACTTTTGCCTGCGTGTACACGCATGGTGTGTATGTTCATTCCTTTTTATAAATAAGAGTTCTGGAAAAGTTTTTGTTCTGGCTTTGGACGGTGACTAGAATTTTAAATTTGCAGCTCTCATATATGTTCGATCACCTAGCTTTTTTGCTGACTTGTGTAGAAATGAACTAAATAGTTTGTTGTAATGTACAGTGTTAAAATGTTTCTCAAGTATGTCAACAGTCATACTGCTTTAAAAATGCAGTGCAGTCTGTCTCATTCCTTGGTTTAATACCTGGCATTAAAAAGTTATACTGCTAATTTTTAAAAATTATTATTATTTTAAAAAAACAGCCTTGTTTTTGTAATTTTTCCTTTGTGGAGAAACACATTGGGACTTGTGCCAAAATCATCAGGTTCCAGGTTAGCTTTTGTTCTCTGGTGTCCAGTAAGAAGTTACTGCCCAGTTCCACCAAAAAGAAAGACAGAAGCTTACTGTGACCCAGTACTGTTTGAGAAACCAAAACTTATGCTAAAATGTGTGGGTAATTATTCAAGCACCTGCATTTTTAGAGCACATTATTCTGTATGAATGTGTATTTATTTGCTTGTTTAATAGGAAGGATGTGTGCGTTGGGGTCCAGCTTCAGTTTTTTTTTCTTGGATGGTCCCAACTTCCATTGTTGGCTTGTGCTTTGCTGGCAAACAGACTTTAGGGTTCACTCTGTGAAATTTTGTTTAGTGAATTTTAAAAATTCAAAATATGCAATTTTGGTATGCAGGATTTTTTAGGAAATTGTATGTTCAGTGATTGTTCATGCTTAACCACGATGTAAAGGAGCCTGTATGTTTTGTAAACATGGAGCAGTCATGAGTCCAAAGTTTCATCTTTACTAATGAAGCTCATTCTGAATAAAATGTTAGCAGGAAAAGAATGATAGCAAGTGAATTATGGTTCCTCTGTTATTTTGCCATCAAATGAAGAGTGTAGAAGGGAATTTGGCAGAATTGCTCCATATTTTATGAGGGACTGGCTGAAATTCATCACTCAGCATTTAAAGGCAATGTGTAAAGTCTGGGTTGTGGTAAATAGTGAAAGGGCAATTATAGCTGATGACTACTGAGCCACAAAGCTTTATTCCCATTTTAATAAAATTAAAAATTTTAAGTAAAGGTTTTGCTCATAGGAATGAGGGATTGCTGGCCTTCACTTAAGCTTGTGTTGTGCAGACTGGTACAGTGGTTCCCTCTTTTCTTGAGCTGCCCCTTCCCAGTTGCATGATTGCTGGAGCCATGGGCAGCCAGTTTTTTTTGATAGTGCAAATGATTTTCTGGAGGTAGAGATGGTTGATATTACACACTGGTTTTGTTACATTCACAGCAGGGCTGAACCAAACCCAAACAATTAATACATGGTCTGAGCACTTGCATAGATGTCTCAGAACCAAAAGCTCCAGGCACCCCTCTGTCACGTAAATTGAGCTGAGCCTGTGTTGTCTGGATCTTTTCACAACAATGCCAGGGAGCAGAGGATGTTGTTTCCTCACACTCAGGAGAATGGATCTGTACCCACCATCCACAGCCTAACTAACCCCAGGGAATGAGGCCTCTGGGAATGAGACACTTGCATGATTACTGCAGGAGATGTTTACATGTCAAGTGAACACCTCTCTAGTAAGTGTTAGGGTTGAAATGCCTCCTTATCCAAATTGCCCAGAAAGTGTGGCTTGAGGTTTGTTTTTCCCAGACCTTTCCCATGGGTGGATGGAGCGGGAAGAGAGGGAAGAAGGTACATGGCAGCAAATGAATCCCAGCAACATCTGGGAGGCTGATGAAAGATCTGCTGGCCCTGAAGGCAAAGTTTTTGTGCAAGAGCTTCCATAAGCAAGATTGTCTGTAAATGTAGTGGATTTAGAACATGTTAGTGACCTTTCTGGTGCTGTATAGCGTCTGTAGGCCTGACAGCTGGGCTTGTTATGTTCTTTCCCTTTGTCACTTTACCTCTTGCCTGCTTGTGTCAACAAGCAAAGCTTCTTGCTTCAGCCTCAAGTTGAACAGTTTTCAAGACATTTCTTAAGTTGCCCTGAGCATCTCTAACGAAGAAACGAACCTTCCAAGATCAGTGAAATTTAATGCTTAATGAATATTCAGAAAATGCATTTTTAAGCATTGTCTCGTGCTTCAATATATTCTTATTGTAGTTCTAAATCCTATAATTTTTTGTGCTAATCATGTTCCTGAATATCAGAGTCAATTCAAGGGATTAGTTAAGATCCACTGGCAGAAGAAAGCATTTCCTATCCATCCCACAGTCCCTTTTCAGATCTACATGAGTCTGTTTTCACTTTGCTCATCCATTTCATACTGGGACATGCAATCATGGGGATGAAATGGGAATTCATGGGCATGCATGGAGCACAGCACCTATGCATACAAGCATGGGGGTGCATTTCCATGCTGGAGGAGCATGCACACAGCACATGCTCATGTAGTCAAGAGGGCTGATAAAAGAGCCTCAGGCTCCTCTGTCTCAGGAAGGTAATGTACTTTTATGGTGCTGGGATAGCTGGGTAACATGAGGCTTTGTTATGGCTACCTGGATTTCCTGTGGGATGAGTTGTCACCCCCTCCGAGCTGTCCCCCACAAACCAACTCCTTCTGCTGTTGGATGGAACTCTTCTCCACAGCTGACACCTCTTCTGGAGTTCAGGTGAGGAACCATACATTCCTCTGTTTCTCCAGGCTGGAATAGCCACCCAAAAGGGAACAAAAACCAGATGCCTGGACTTTTAGTTTGTAAGATCAACTGGAGTTCTTTTGCAACAGGACTGCATAGAACACTCTTGCAAGCTGGAAGGCAACATACAGACTCAGCCTTACTGGTTTGAAAGAGTGAAGAGTGGGTGGGGAAAGAAAGGACACCTGAAAATGAGCACAAGATTTGACACTAGCCTGGAAATTCAGATCTTTATGTGCAAAAACATCTACTGGGCTTGTTTTGCAGTGGCCTGCTTATGTCATATCCGTCAAATTGTGTCTCAGGGATATCACCGAAACTCCAGATCTTGCTTTTTATTCAACACCTTTGAGATGGGAAGCCTATTTCAAAGCCTATTTCAAAAGTGCAGTTTTCTACCTCACTGAAAGACTTGATGCATGTACAGAATTTTTTTTAGGCTACTGAATCATCACTGAAGCTCTGGACTTGGACTAAAGCCAAACAGGAATTCAGTGGGGAGAAACTGGGATAAAAAAGCCAAATCTTTAGTTCTCAATGTGTGCAGTTGAGTCACATTGTTTGAAGTAAAAACTTTGCATGTGTGTCTCCAGGACAAATAATGAAGTTGACAAAGTTGGTAATGCCAAACAGCTGAAAACAGGGCTTAATGAACCTATTAGATCTGAGAAGCTGAAAACAAAAGAAGTGGCTATTTGGTACTGTTATTGCACTGAAAAGGAACAGTAGGATTAGGTTAGGGGTCTGTAGCTTTTTGGCTTGATTTTCAAGATTAAATTTAAACTGAACTGAGAAACCTGAGTGGTTTCAGGCTGAAGGTTATTTACCTTCCTATCTTGAGAGTTATAAAAAGATGAGTGTGTGTTGTCACTGCACTCATCAGTTTGGGAAGCTTTGCCCATAGATGCCTGCACGCCCTGACTTGATCTGAACCACTGGGACTTGCATCTGCTTGAGAGAAATCTGGATGTGCCTGAAGATTGGGGGGTGAGGGAGGAGGGGGAAAATCATCTTCTGCAAGATGGTTTGAATTCAGGTGTCATTGTAAAGTGTATGATCTCACTGAAGAATTTAAAAACTGGTGACTCTTACAAGACTGTCAAAGCAGTCTGTCATGTGATAGACGCATGGGGCTGGCTATGAGCATAACAGGGAGATCAGTTCCCAAGTACGGCCAATTTGCTGATTGAATTGCAAATTAATAAATTCTCCCTTAATTTTTTTTGAATAATGGTTGCAGCTGTTTCTTGAAGATTTGCTTACAGAATGTATTTTAATACTGGGGACACAATTCAGAAAATATGCTGACAAATCACTAAAGTAGTAAATCTGAGGAAGCCAAAGGGATTCAGTCACAGATGATTAAATACTTTCTTGAACAGAGGTGGACTTTACATTCACGTATTTGTTTCTTGATGCTTGTCTAGCCTGCAGAATTCTTAAGGAACATTTGAAGTAAAATGCTTTGCTTTGGGGAAAGCTTTATTTTGAAATTTGAAAGAATATTGACTAGGAGAGGCTCTTTAATACCGTAACAAGGCAGCTGTTTTCAAGCATTTGAGTCTAAAAGCTTTAATTTCTGTAGCTCCTGTTTTTAATTGCTTATTGCAACATAGCTGTGCATTCTTAATGTATGGTGGAAAACCCCACAATCTTGCAGTTCAAACCCACACCAAAACCCACCTTAGGAATCCAGAACAATGATGCTTTAAAGAGCTTGGGAGAAATAAATTGAATTCTAATCACTTCTTTTCTGCTATGCTGAAATGCTGAGGGATTTGCTAAACCTACAGGTTGATAAAACTGAATCCCTGCTTAATGGTTTTATTTGCTAAACCAGCTAACTGCAATGGATGCAGTGTGTTCTTTCTTTTTGACCTCCCCTGGTTTAGAGAAGACAAGATTTGGACAGTTGTAGCTGGATTGAACAGCGTGATAAGAGTTGTAAAATGTTACCAGCAAGGAGTGTGGTTTTGTGATAAACAAAGGATTGCAACACTGAATGTCTTTCGGCAGCCATCCAGGCAGAACAAACATGCAGCAGCTCCAGCAAACCCCTGGGACTGAGAGAAGAAATGTCAGGAGTAGTGCATAAAGGAGGATATTTTTTAATACCATAGATACTGTCTGTTATTGCTGATGCTTGACATCTTTGGGTTGGGGTTCTTTCTTCTGTCCATTGTAACAAGCAGCCTAAAAATCACTTTGTGCTGCTTCCTTAGGATCATGCTGTCTCCCGTTTCCTCTTCAGCCCTTTGTTTGGGGCCCTCCTGTTTCCCTACAGATTTGCAAGGAGAAACTTAACTCTGTATGAATGAGTGACTACAAATTTCTACTGCATTTTCAGTGGTGAAACTGGTAAAAGACTTCACAGAAACAGGAACGTCTCCAGGGCTCCCAAGTTCTATTTGCAATACCCCATTATCTGCTGTTACTATCATAGGTTCTTTCTGAATCAGTATTTTGGATTATTGTTTCTTTAATATAGCCCAAATGCCAAAAACATTTGGGCTATATTAAAGAATATAATAAAGAATATTAAGAATATAAAGAATAAAAAAGCAACAGCAAAACAAGATAAAGCAACTTGGAGACTAGAGATTGTTTGCACAATCTGATTTTTAAGATAGGATCATTTATTAACATGAATGGATAATTCTTTTTTTTTTTTTATTTGTTTGGTTGTTGAGTTTTAGGTTTGGGGTGGTTTTCTTTGTCATTGTTTTGGTTTTTTTTTTTTTTTTTTTTTTTTTTTTTTTTTTTTTTTGTTTTTGTTTTTGTTTTTGTTTTTGTTTTTTTTTGGTTCAGTGTATCAGTGACATTAATTTTGCGATTTCACTTCCTTTGGTGAGGGAGGGAGATAAGGAAGAAGAAAATCCATATTCACAGCTTGGATTAGATCTGCTGAGTTTCAGAATGTGTGTATGTGCTTCTGTTTTGTCAAACCTCACGAACCTCCTAACAGCTGAAAACTGCAGTAGCACCGAAATCTTGATGAAATGTCCCGTGCTGCCTATTAAGTTTAAGATGCCTGCTGAAATGTGCATAGCCTGGACTTTCTGGTTGTTGAGCACACAGAGCAGTGCATGTGGAATTAGTGGTGACTGTCAGTTCTCTGAGACTAAACTTGAGTCTTATGCCTCATTTAGAGCCGTTAGCAGACTTGGGCTCTGAGGATCTGTCGTATGTCCTGGATGCAGTGGCAGCCCTAACTTTATGGATCTAAAGCAACCAGCCTTTGATAGGGAAACATTTACAGATTTTAAGGGCAAGTTATCCACCTCCTTAAGAGATTCTTGAATGCTAGATTTGGTGAATGACTCAGCTTTTGCTAAAGGAAATGGAAATTTGGTTAAATTGTCCAGGCTCTGTCCTACCCTGCTGTTCTTGCCTCATGGCTCAGAGGAAGGAGGTGTCTTGGGATGGGTGTTGAACCAGGTGATGGGATGTAACCCACCACAAATCTCTGTTGTAGATTGGACTTTTAAGCTTTAAAAGAAACTGTAAAATTCTGCAAGATTCCTTCAGCTTTCCAAATTGACAGAAATGTAAAGCTTTTCTGGCCATCAGGTGCTCTGCAAACTAGAAGAGCTGCTCTTACAGTCAGCTTCAGGTGAGGAAAGTCCTAAAGTAACCTGCCTTGTGGCAGGGCACTGTGTCTGATGCTGCACTGAGGGTTAATGTGCTGCTCAGATGCTCTTTGCATAGGTCTCTAAAAAGTATTTCTCATCCTTCCCCTCCTCCCTCACCTTTTCTTTTTTTCTTATAATTGTTTTGGAAAAAACAAAAACAGACACTAAGAAAAACAAAAAGAAGAGTAGAGCTGTTTTTCATGCAGGCCACGTTTATACCATCTGTTCTGTATCTATTTAAACTCTTTTGGGAGAAAGCAGAGGTGCCCCTGAATTTCAGCTATGCTTCAAATGAATCCCACTGGGCTCCCTGTTTTGGAGACAAAACCTTGCTTAGCAGAGGACCTCTGGGAAGAAAAATTTTTTTGAAGTCCCAGGAGAGAGCAGATGTGGTTGGTGGTTGCTGGAAAGAGCAGAGGGAGCAGTGGCAGTCCTTACAGCAAGGCATTTCCCCTGTGCTCCAGACCAACAGGCTGGTGCAGCACAGGGCAGCAGCAGGAGGGCAGGACTGGCTGCACACACAGAGAGACTCTCTCGAGTTGCTGCTTGACAGCTTCCCAATGTGTATTTCGCGCTGTTTGCAGTTGGTATCTGTTTAAATTACTTCAGCTACTGTATCCCTGATTGCTCCAAAGACATTGCAAGTGAGCTATAACCTAAAGGAGACATGAAAAGCCCATCCCACAGGGCCTGTCTTTGCACTATCCCCATTAGCAAAGGTTTCTGTATTACTAGGGGAGATAGGGAGGAGTGAGGATGATTGGATGATTTGGGTTTGTTTTCTTTTTTTGAAGGCAAATAAACTTTGACAGGTGTTAAAACAAAAAGGCAAAGGAAAAATACTGAACAGTCTTTATGTCAGCTGAAGCGTCCTCAGCACAGCTTTGAAGTGAGAGCTAGTTCTCTGTCTCAATGCCAACTTTGAAGATGTGTGTCTCTATTCACCTACTTAGTGTGTTAATTAAAACAAGAGCTGAATGAAGGCTTGTCTCTTATTTTAAGAATAGTTGCACCAGAAGCTGGAAGGTTGAGTCTAGCCTCGGGCAGGCAGGTATTACATGGCTCTCCTAGAGCTCTGCCACTGTCTCTGCTCCTTGTTTTACACTCCATTTTACATGGTCTCTTGCCTTCCCTAGGCTCCCTCCTCGGTCCTCATTAATTATATTCTAGCTAAATAAGCAGACTGGCAGCATTCAGTGCCTGTGAATTGAAGTCCTTGATGTGTTTCAGAGGCAAGAACATGTATCACTTGGTTTTCCATAACTTCCCCCTTTTTTTCTTGTGAAGGGCCAACCAGCCTCTATAGATACACAACCTGCTGGGCCACCATGTCAAAACCTTGCCAGATTTTTACTTTATAAGTGTGAAATCAAAGTGCTGGATAAATGAGAATGTCTGGAGAAGCATTCTCTGCTTGCTGTGTCTGCCCTAGAAAGTGTCTCAAATGCTGCTCAGTTTCTAACCACCCCCTTCTCCCTGCCCCTGTTCTAATACATGGTACTTTTGTAGGTCAACCTCTGTAGTCTTGTCTTTTGTATAGGTGGAAATGCCACTTTAATGAGAACAGTTCAGACACATTCGCTATGATTAAAATTCTTAAAAATTCTTTTCAATAGACTTAGTGCGTGCATATTTTTTTTTAAATAAAAGAAGTAAAATCAGCTGGGACATTCACTCATCGGTTCCACTGAGAGCTTTAATGGAGTTGTGCAGTAATTAAGAAAGACTGAGATCTTTGGCCAAGTTTCAGATGGGTGGAGGTGACATTCAAGTGGCCCATCAGAAAGCCACTATTGAAAGCTTGTGTGAGAGAGGGAGAACAATGGTTTGCACTCCCCATCTTTTCTTGGTCAGCTCTACCTTTTCCAGTTTGGTACAACTTTGGTCTTGGCTTAGGTGCACATCTCTCCTTTGGGACAGGAGCTGTTGTGATATTTCCCTATGAATACTCTGTGATACTTGAGTATACATGTGCTCATGCACACTCAAGTCTATGGTCATGAGTGCAGATCTAGAGATGCTCTCTTAACTCCTTAACTTACATACATCCTTACAAATATGGAATTAATAGGCTACTGGTGTTAATGAATGCAAATCCAGTGACTTCAGAGGATCTCTGAGGAATTGCAACATCCAGAGTGAAGACCAATAGAAATAGATAACTTTTTATGTTCATCAATCTCTGAAGTTTCAAGTCAGTGAACGGAAGTGTGGCTTATTTTCCTTGTAATCTTCCATTTTACAGAGCCTGATTTCCTGTGCTATGAGACACACCCCTACATGCTCTGTATGTGTGTGTCCCTTTCCACTGACTTTTCAAGCCAAATTTAATGCAGTGATAGCTGTCCAAAAGAGAATTAAATTTCTGTTTTGATGATGTGTAAGTAGTAGAGGGAAGAGAGAGACAGATCCTGTTAGTCCCAAATATTTGAAAAAGCTGCAGTGTGTACTTGAATCTCATTATAAAAACCATGTGGGGGATGACCCCCAAAAAAAGACTCAAGCAGGAGAGAATCTCAAATTGAAACTTGCAGTGAACAGTGAGACAGCACAGGAAATTAGATTTTATATTTGCCTCTTTTAATGCAAATTATTTTATTTTGAAATGCAGCCTCTTCTAGCATTTTATAAATATATTTTAGTCTTGAGTGATGAATTTAAGTGGCACTGGTTGCTGATACACATCCTAAGGCAATTGGAGTTTTGCAGTCACCAGAAGCTGAATCTCTTCATTAGCAGAGTCATAACACAGCTTTCATGACATCACTTTAAACAGCTAAGAAATTTCACTGAGATGGGGACAGATACCAATTGGCAGAACTGTAGATGTGCACCATTGAAGGAAAATTCCTGGTAATGATGTGCCTGACTGGGTTTCAGTACCAAAAGCAAGGCAAAACCATAAAGTGCTCTGTCACAACAGATTATGGTTGGTTTAGCTGGGATGAACTAGGAGTGTAAGTTAGCTTAGGTGAGGTAACATGTTCTATTACTTGAGGCAATAAACAGGAAATTAATGAATTATTGTACCCACAAGCTCCTTTTCTTCAAAGCTGTAATAAGAGTAGCCAACATCAAAATTAGTTATGTCACTTACTTGGAATACTGAGAAAGTAAGAGATACAGTCTATGGAGGAGAGGAAATTTTGTTGAAGACCAGGAGAGCTTTTAGCCAAAGAGAACAGGTAGAGAGTGCAAGAGGCAATTTCACTAGTGAAAAATTAAAGTGGTTAAGGGAGAAAAGGCCTGAGGGAAACCTATAATTTGGCATGAAATATGGATATTCAGTAGATTGCAGTCTAACAGATGAAGAAATTTCAGGATCCAGTACAGCTGTTAATTCCAAAGCCAGATGAAAATATTCTCAAATAGCAATATATTTTTTCCCCTGTGCCATCAACAGGCAGGCATAGTGGACATTTCCAGTGTCTTTATCTTTAAACCAAGTAATACCAAATAGTGCTTCTGAGTAAAGCTCTATATAAAGGCATTTGATATTTTCAGTTCTGTAGGTCTCATATAAGGCAGATTTGTCCAAAGACTTAATACATTGCTTCAGTGAGTAAAAGGCTTTCGTGTGTCTTTGAGCTATCTAGAAAAGCTGAAGGAGTGCTAAGCAGTGAAAACGTATCTGGGGAGCAGAAACTATGTTTCAGCAGTTGCTGCTTCAGATAGGTGGAGAAGGAGAAAGAAAAGAAAGAGAAGAAAAATAAAAAAAAGAAAGGAACGAAAAGAATTAGGTTTATGTAGTGGTTGAATAACCATTAGGAGATGCAGACTCCCCTGAACCTTGTGCTTGTGTCTGTCCCAGACTGCAATGCTGGAATAAAGAGCTGCATCTCTGGTGTGAGAGTTACATACATCACCATGCAAAGCTTGGGAGCATCTGGCAGCTGCAACCTGTTCCTTGTTGGTGTAACAGGCAGGTTTGCTCTGCTGAGCTTGTCTTTTGGTGGTGGGATGTTTCTCTACTTCTCTGAGTACAAAAAGAAAGCAAAATAGGGCCCAGTTGTAGTGATTCTGCCACTGGGCTTCCTCTCCATTGCCAATGCAGGAAGGTGGGAGGAGGCTTTCTACAAGAAATGGAATGAGGCAACAGCTGCACACAAAGGTATGAAAAATGTTGTTTCATGAAAACCACCCCTTTCCTACCAGCTGAAGGCATTATAAAAGATTGCTGCTAGCTGAAGTCTTATGCAGGAAGACAGGTTAAATTATCACAGTGTTCTTCATGGCCTTCCAGGCAATGAATCAGTGAAGCAGTGAAGTGGATTGTTGCTTTCACCATGGAGGAATTCATCACAGTAGCCAAATTAATGACTGCTTTTCAGAAGTTTCTCTTGGTATCTGAAGGACTGATTTGCTGTCTGCTGTTTGTTATCTCTGGCAGTTTTAAGTTTCACTGAGGTGAGTATATTGCTTTGTGTGTTTAATGCCTGAATACAGCCTCCCTAACCTTGATGGTGTCCATTGCCTTGCTTTCTTCCTTCACTGGGCTTGATGATGATATCACAACAATTTATCTAGCTAAGAGCCAGTTCCTCATTTCCCCTTGTGGCTACATTAAAGTGATTGCCTCTGCCCCTTCAAATGAGTGTGCTTGCAAGTTGACCTTGAGGTAGGAGCAGTAAGGCTGTAGTGTTTCACTGGCATTTTCGGTGCTGTCTGTGCTTGAAGATGCAGCACAGGGCTCTTGGTGGCACTAGGGAAGGAGAATGAAGCAAACAAGTTGGAGGAGTGGATGCAAATGAGATTATGAAGCCCTGACTGGAAGGCATAGCACTGACTGGCTGATTTGCACACACCTTGAGCTGGGCTTAAATTATTGCCAGCACTATCCTGGCCTGGGGCTCTCACTTGCATTTTTTTTTTTTTTTTTCTCTCTGTGCTTCTATCACCTGCCACAAGCTGAGAGCTGTGGAGCTACAGTCGGAAGGCTCCCAGGACAGGGGCTGCCTGCAAAATGCAGTGGGTCAAATTAATCCTTCAGGAACCCTTACTGAGAAAAAGGCTGTTGGTTGTGTTCCCTGGCACAAAAAATATATTAGTAGAATAAATACAGTGGCATGGCTGACAAAGTATATTCAGTGGTTTTCACTCTGACACTATCTTTTACTCAAATATCAAGCCTCCTAACTCAAATTAATTTGAGTCTTTCATCAGCTTTATATACAGCTTTTGCTGCTGAGGCATCTGGATACATAGTCTTGTCTCCAAGTCTTCTGTGCCCAGGACAAACCAAAATCCCTAGACTTCAACAAATGAGGTGTCTCCTTCACTCAGTGACCCCCAGCTCTCCATCCTACCTGTATTTGAGAAGAACTACAGAACAAAACCAACCCAACCAAAAATGTGGAAGCTGTAATTTAGGACATATTTAGGGGAATCAAAACACACAAATAAGTAACCAAACCAGTGTTTTCATCCACTTCTGCCCTGGTTAGAAAGCCAGGACAATTCTCTGTGCCAGGCAAGCAGCTCCCAAGACGCTGTTCAGCTCTACAGCCTAATTAATGTGTCTCCAGCCTAATTAGTTGGTCAGAGGTGCAGATGAGCACTTTAATTGCACCAATGTATCATCACTTTTGACCAATCCCAGTCATGCCTACACAAGGAGAACAATGCAACTTGTGCAGATTTTTATGGTGGCTCTACAAGGAAGGTGGATAAATCATGGAGACCTCATTCTGCCACTCCTCACAGAGAGAGATGCTGTGTCAGGAGAGGGGTTACCAGTGCTGGGGCTAACAGTGAGTGAAATACTCCCAGCATGAGTGAGTGTTCCTGAACAGCAGATTAGCACACTGAGCCAAGTGCATATCTAAAATTAAGCATTTTCCTCCACTTACACCCTGACATTCTTGTCTCCAATTATGTTTATTTTGTTTGCTTTTCCTTTTTTCTCTGTGTGTATTCAAATGCTGATGAGAGGAGTCCACACAGAGACCAAGGAATGGGTAAGGTCTGAGTAGCACATTAAAATAAAAGCTTGGGTGGAGTTCAGCTGTTAAATCTATAAACTTTCACTATTATTGTCTTCGGCTGGATTTGAGATACTAAAGTACCTAGGCAAGAAAACAAATTTACAAAGGCTTAGTTAGAAGTTCCTTCTCCAGGAAGAGCTAGAATAAGCAAAACATAACCTGAAACAAAGGCCAGATTCCCTTGGAACCTATTGAAAGGGATCTTCTTGAAATCAAAACAGTTGTGTTCTTTTAAATAAATGCAGATCCTGTTTGGCCACAGGCAGATACCCAGCCCCAAAGCTGCATTGCAGAGGTGCACAGTGGAGTGCTGGCATCCCAGCAGGTAGAAATTAATTTGTGTGATCACTGGTTTTATGGGGGCAGCAGCTGCTCACATGGCACCTCTATGTTAGTCTCAAGCCACACCATCCAAAGAGGGCTCTTGTTTATCTTTCTTCCCAGAACTGGGAAATCCTGTGTCTGCGGGCAGTGTGCCTGGAAAAAAGGAGTTGGGCTGGAGTGTTGGGGTGCTACAGCTGAAGCAAAAGGAGGGTGCAGAAAACTGTTGGTACAGTATCCCTTATGTCAGGGTCTCTCTTCTCCCTCTTGCTCCACAGCAGCTGGATTGGTTTGCCAGGAATCCAGTAGAAGCAAAGTAGGAAATCAGGCAGTAGGTGTTTTCCTGTGCTTGACAATCTCTTGCATGATTTTTTTTTTCCTATGTTAAGAGCCAGCTTTGAGAGGAGTGTTAAGATTTTAGCTTCCTCTGCTAGTCTGTTTGGAGGTTGGGGAGGTCATATAAGGTTGGAGATTTTACTCTTCAATGCATCTCACTTCAACATGGAGCTTCTCAGTTTTGCAAGGAGTGTTCTCTCTCTGCTCTTTTTCCCTTTCATACATGCACACATATGGATGGATATCTGCTTTGTTGGCATATGTGGGCACCTGAATGCTGCAGGGGAGCTCAGAGCAGCACTGCTTCCTGACCTTGCTGATAAGCATGTGGAATTTTTTGTAGGCATAAAATTGAATGGAGCAGCTTGCTGCTGACACTGAGCATTCTCTGAGGTGCCTGATGACTGTGCCCTGCTCACACGCTCCTGGCAATCATAATCAATGATGCTAAGGGCAGCAAAAACATTTCCCTCTAAGGATAGATGGGTGTTGGTGTTCTGTCTCTTTATAGGCAGAGAGGTTTAGCTGCTGGGGACACCTGCACATGTAACATAGGATCAGACACTGGAGAGCTGCCAGGTGAGGATGATACATACCCCCATCTTGTTTTCCATGAGTCATCCATATTTGGATTTTACCTGTAGCGTCAGGATATTTGGATGAAACTGAGAATCAGGCCAGATGGTCTAATGATCTCTCCCACCTTCTATAAGGTTCTATAATGCTGCATCTTTGAGATGTAACATAGTCTACTTGTGTAAACCTGAAAGAAAAACCCACCACTACTAACCCTCCATATTGCACCTCCTGAAGACCTTGTGCAGCAACTATCTTAAAATACCTTTTTAAAAATATGTTCAGATGTTATTTTTAAATGAAGTCTCTGACCTTGATCACTTGAGAGTACTTGGCTAAATTAAAAATGAACTATGTAAAACTTGTTTAAAACATTACTCTGCATTTCAGAATATGGTGTATATGAAAACTGCGTATATATTCAAAATTGAATTGTATATTAATATATCAACATCAAACCTGTATATTAATATAATTAAAACCACCCTTTCATTGCTTTGGAAATTATTTAACAGCTGACAATTTCAAAGGCGAAAGAAAGTAAAAATTTCAGATAAACATGATTTCGTCCTTTACTTTGGTGGTGTAGTTATCAGTGTTACTAAACTGTTCTTCTTATATGCCTTTATTGTCTTAGTCAAACAGGAAGTATGATGGAGGTATCATGTCAGATTTGGGTAAATTTGCTAATAACATGTATTCCTTGAAAATTTGTATAATAATAATAAGTAATAATGCTGCCACAAATAGATGTTCTTTCATGTTTATCCAAAATCTGTTTGTAAATTCAGAAATAGTGCAAGCTGAAGCATATTTTATAAATGTCCATATGTATAAATAGACATTTATATATGTGCATGTGCATATATAGGTGTGTTTATCTTTAATGATACATATATTGAAAAATTTCACATGATTTCGCTTGAAAAGCCTCAGCAGCACAGAATAGTTTTTATAAGGTTATAAAAACTCATAAGGAAAAGCTTTCAAAATCCTTTCATCTAAAATAATGACAGAATCATCATAGATTCACAGAATGGTTTGGGTTGGGAGGAACCTTAAAGATCATCTCATTCCAACCACCTGCTATGGGCAGGGACACATCCCATTAGACCTGGTTGCTCAGAGCCCATAGAGGGCTGGAGATTTTACTCTTCAATGCATGTCCCCTCAGCTGGGTATTGTCAGGGGTGAGAACTCATGTGCAAATCTTTTGTCTCTTCACACCTTTGTTATTAATATTACTGCTGTTATTGTTCATTTTTATATTTCACTGCTGTTTCCAGTAAATTGTTATTTTCTCAACCTGTGATCTTTATCTTTTGTGGCTCCAATTCTCCTCTCCATCCTGCTGCAGGGGAAGGAGAAGAGGGAGGAGGAGCAATGAGTGAAGGACATGTAGTTTGGAGAGTCTCAGTGGGAGCACTTAGTTGAGGACTATCAATTCTAAACCAGGACACAGGGCAACCAGGGTTGCCAGCTGGATGCAGGTAAGGCTCTTGTGCATTTCTATTCTTCTGTTGGTTAATGGAACCTTCCTCTTTAGCTACAACACTTGGAATTTTTTTCCTCAAGCTTCTCCAAAGTATAGGTGCTACTAGAGTTTTTCACACTTATAGCCCATAACCCCTCAAGAACACTGGAAACACTGCAAAGGAATAATTGGTATGCCCAGGTTAGTTGCATTATTTGTAGCTGGGACCTGAAAATATGCAAAATATTCTGTGGGAGACTTTATACTGGGGTCTTAACAGGTAAAAGAAATTAGACTTTAGAATTTGGAGACAGGGAGGTTGCTGGGAAAAAGGCACTGCAGTAAATGCATTATGCACACAAATGGTTATGTGTGATTGTAACCTAAACTGAATTGCTGGGATTTCTTACACTATAGCAAGTTATGTATCATATCTTTCTCTATCCTTTCTGTGGGTCTTCAATTTTTTCCCCTTCACCTGCAGTGTGACAGTCCATTTTTCTATGCTTATGGTTGCCTCCTCATGCAAGAAGAAAATACATCATTTCCAGGGTAATCTTGTGCGGAGGACCAGGCATAAGCAGATAATATGTTTTATTCTCAAGCATTCTGACTGTTGTGAGAGGAAAGTTGTTAATGGAAAAGAGGGTCCTGTGGATATGGGACAGCACTGTTCTCAGCCAGCTTCCTTTTCTGCCGTGAGGATTGTGCTCATTGTGCCTGCACCGACTCTCCTCATCCCGACTGACTTCCTGGGGGGCTCTAAAGGGCTCTCTGTGCAAGCACAGATAATGTAATGATGATAGTGTGAAAAACCTATTTTACATAAGAGATATGCACCAGATAAACTAGAAAAGGAAGTGGTTCTGTCCCTTTCTTTCTCTCTCTCTCTGTTTACCCCAGATTTGAACTGTCTATGGTGGCAGGAGCAACATGGGATCTAAGGACTGGTGATCATCTTCCTTCTCTTTTTCCCTTTTCTGTCCTCCCTTGCTTTGTCTTGGCAAAGTGCAGTTATTATATTCTTATCCTGTACTGAAGTTTGCTGTAAGGATTGAGAGTTTGTCAAAGGTAGTTGTAAAAGTTGAGAGCTTGTTGTATAGCACTTCTCTGATTATATAGTGGGCTGGTTTCTGGAATTACAGCAACTATATAATAAAAGATAAGAGATCCCTGACATGCAGACTGGTGCCTTTGTTCAGCCAGATGAGAATTTATAATGAACAGCATGCCCTTTCCTGCCATCCTGCCCATGACATCCTGCCCATGCAGTTTTGACCACCATGCAGAATAGTCCAGGTCCAGATGGAAAACCACCTGTCAACTAAATGATTGACATCCATCCAGTGACACTTCCCACAACATACATTGTCAATTGGAGATGTGCTATGCAACTGTACTTTATCCTTGGAAGGGTTTGGGTAGAGTCCTGAAAGCATCCACAGCTGTGGGGTGGAAGTGAATGGATACTGGGCTTCTCCTCAGCACTGCTGTGCTACAGGGCTTACTTGGGCTGGGTTTGCACCCTGTGTGGTTTGACCCTGCCAGCTGGAGCTGCACTGCCTCTTTCAGCCATAGGCACCAAGCTCTGCACCTTTTGTAGCCTGCACAGAGGAGTCCTGCTTATGGTCCATCCAGAAAGCTCAAGGATCAGATAGCATCACTCTCATTCCTTGCTTGTAAATCATCCAGGAGAAATAGTGTTTACCTCTGGGTTAGAGAACTAATCTTATAATGGTCTGCAGATGGGACTGATTGCAAAAGTAAGCTGGATGTACAAAACCAAAGATGCCCCTTTGGCCTTTCAAAGCAACAGAGAAGCTGCCACCTAGAAACCATCAGGGATGTGTACCTTTCTCTCCTTTTCTGAAACAATGGACAGGTATTCTCCTACTGGCTTTTCTGTGAGATGACTTTCTGTGTATTGATTTTATGACCTTTCAACTGCTGTCTCTCAAGTCTTCTGCACTGACTGCATTATGAGGATCAGCTGTATGGTCAGAGCTTGGAAAATGTTTACATTTTTGGATCTTTCTGAGTCAGATAGGTTCACAAAATCCTTGGGGCTGAATGATGATATCATTTCTCATCTCTGTACTTCACAGGTCAAATTATTGCAGCTGCTCAGAGAATTGGAAGAATTCGGGCCAGAGAACTAGCCTTTAGCATCCATTTCTGCTCTAGTGAAGTTAAGGGGAAATTCCTGATCAGAGTGGCTACCAGTTTGTGCACATTTGCTCATGCTGAAAACTGTGTATGTTGAATTCTGCACCTAAGAATAGATATCTTTGCAGAAACAAGGGGCTTGCTTTGCTCACATTTATTCCTTTATCCCTGGCTGATTGTTTCTGCCTGTCAGCAACAACAAAGCCTCGTTGTTTTGGTGCTCCAACTGGGATGTGTTAAATGGATCCTGTTTTCAGAAACTGGTGAGACTCCAAGCTCCTGAGATACCTGCCCATTTGAGTGTTTCATCCTGGATAGCCCAAAGTGGTGGCAGTTGCACCTTCTCTTCTTAGTAATACCTACTTTGGATGCAGTTTTCTGCAACGTAATGATTTAAAGCCCACCTAGTTTGTGATTGCTGGGGAGAAGAGACAGTAGATTGCTCTTCAGATACTCACTTTGGCATTTTGTAGAAAACACTGCTGCGTTTTAGCCAAGTGATCTCTCACTTTTGTTCATTCTCATCCTGCTGACCGTTCATTCTCCATTCACCAGGCTCACAAACAATCTCATTTTTCACACCTACTTCTCCATTTGTTGACACTTTGGGCTCCTGCCCATTGCTCTGCCTCAGCAGCAAGCTCATTCACATTCCATATTCAAAACCCACAACATGATTCATTGAACACCAAAGTGCTTTTGCTTTGCACTGTTTGTCTGAGACTGACCTGAAGGATGACATTATAAATGAGCTCTTACATCTGAATTGCTTTGTCCTGATTAGCAAAGTCAGTAGAAAATGGCAAGGAACTTTTGGTCTTGAGTGGGATCAGCTGCTTCTCCAAAGTTTCTCTACTCACTGATCTTATATCTTTGTTTCCTTCTGTTGCATGGAGTGTGCCAGTATCAGTTTTTAGGCTCCCGAGGGAGATTTTTGAAAAGTACAGTTTGCTCCAGATGACTTCCACAAAAAAAAAAAAAAAAAAAAAAAAACAACCCAAACAAAATTCCCCAACCAAATCCTAAACCAACAGAATGGAAGTGGCATTCAGTTTGAAAAGAGAGGGATGAATTGGACATTGGAAATGTTGTAAACCATGAGAATGCTTCAACTTTAATTTTGCTGATTTGAGAGGTTTCAGACTGTGCATTGCAAAGATCATTAAAATTAATGGGAATATTCACTCCTCAATAGTAGAATTCAACTTAGAAATGTCACAGTATTTTCTGAATTCTTTGTTGGTCATTCAGACCAACATTCCAAATCCAGATATGTGACTAATTTTGATGCATGTCACTAAAAGGGAAGAACCAAAGATCAGTGGTGTTTTTCTCATTCACAGATTAATGTGAAAATATTTCACTGGTGATCTGTCTGTTTTGACATATTTACTCAGCTTTCTCTTAATTTCAGTTGTATTCTGTATCCATGCCATTAAAATCTCAGTCATGACCATTGACTACTGCTGATGTCAACATCAAGATTTATAGAGCTGCAAAATACTGCTCTGAGGGCTGAGACTTTATTTTGAGATATAATGAGTCTCAGTAGACATCATAATAGAGATTATTAAGTGCTTTATTACACACAGTAATTATTGTGCAGAACATCTCAGCTTGTGATAAAAAAGTGGTACTTTTTCAGGCTAATATTAAGGAAAATGAGTTTAAATTTGAGATCTAGAAGAAAACCATTCTTAAAAATTATCAGAGTAGGTCATGAGCTTTCTTAGCACCTGCTATTTTTCACTGATATGAATGAAACTCTGGAGTAGTACAACTGCCTGATAAAGAACAAAATCTTTTCTGTTATAGAAAGAAATGAAGGATAGAAGTGGAAGAGGCAAATGAACATAAACATAGGTGAAATAAGTGTCAAACTTGTAGTGTCTTAACTGTTGGAAGTTGAGACTCTTTCGGTTTTAATAAGTTATTGTTAAAGGTATAAACAGGCTTTGGTGGAGTGGAGTAATGGTCTCAAGGAACATCTGGAATTCAAAAATTAGAATCTCTCTCAAAGGAGGTGAGGAAGGAGAGAGAAGGATGGTATACAGGAAACAGGACTTTGTTGTACTTCAGGAAAGGTGAAATACAGGCGAAATATAGGTAATACTTGTGGCTGATTTACTGATTAGTTAATAGTTTCTAACCCATGTGTTAATATTATTAACTCAACTGTAAGTAAGCTATTAATTAATAGTATGTGACCCATGTGTGGCCACGGTGAGATTGTTACAGTCTTCCAGTGCCTGCTGTTTCAAAAGGATATTTTGAAACATAAATGAAGTGAGAGTGAAGGTTTTTGAGGGCTTAGGGATCTTGTGTTGAAACAAGACTTAAGTATCTCGGTTTATTTTATCAGCAGTGAGAATCAAGAGGTGACAGGTTTACAGTGGAGAAGTTCTTTCAAGGAGAGAGAGTAATGAGGTCTAGACAAGCGTGTGACATGATCTTATAGCTGGAAGCTAAAATTACACCAGTGGAGACAGTAAATAAAGCACTGGTTTTGAACTAGGAGCTCTGGTAACAACATAACAAAACCCCCACAAATTTCTTCCCCATCCTTCTGATGTTCATATCACCTCTTTGGAATGTGCCCGTCAAGTACAAGATACTGGTTCCAGTACAAGACTAGGTAGATGAGCATTAGTCACTTTTAAAATACAGAGAGGCATACTGGGTCAATTAATTACTGCTTTTTGTGGCCTACAGCTCTGTGGATCTATTATGCTCACTCCTTTCAATCACAAAGTATTCAGAAACCAGGATCATTCTGCATTATTTGTTCAGATGTAGTATCTTTCCTCTGTGTCATGAATATAGGATATAAAAGTGATAGATACTCTCCTTGTTCCTTTAGCATTCAGGTCCATCTCCCATCAGCTCAGAGTTTAGGACTGAGATTGCAGATGCTGTTTTGTCATGCAGTCTATGACTTTCATCATTGTCTTATCATCCTAAATGTAGGATTTCAGTTTCAGATGTGGATGTTACCACAGGATTTGGACATAATGCCCTCATTGTTGCCATGCAGATGTAGGCAGCATGTTAAACAGTGTTTAACTGAGTGTGGTCTCTTTCATGGCTCATACAATTGCTGTCACCTTAATTCTAAACTCCCAGACCTTGGGCACTAACCTTGAGGCACCATTGTCCTGTGGTTAATGAACATAATGTGATAATTTGTGGAATGAAATGACTGGTCACATTCTGTACAATAAAAACTCGTTTTGATATTAGGATTTTTCTTAGAGGGGAAGAAAAATCTCTTTTCAGAACAATATTTCTCCGTTTCTATTATTGACTTGTTTATGAGGAATGATACAGTAAAGACTGGGAAAAAAGCATTTGAAATTCTAGATACATAGATATAGATATATATTCTAGAGATGAAAAGATGCAATCAGTGGCTAAAAGTATAAGGGGAACAGAAAGTGGATACTACATTCAGCTGTGCTTTGATTCTGGAAGTTTGAACAGAGTTTGTGAAGTTTTCCTCCTATATGGGTGTGGGATAGAGCTGCTCTTTGCTTGGTATGCAGGGACAAAGGTGTCCTGGTCTCAGGCTTGGCCATTTATCAGGTCTTCTACCCCAAACTGAAATCCAGTAACTTGGTCCTCGCAGAGGAAGATATGGAGGAATTAGTCTACCAGGGTTTTCTCAGTGGGATGCTCTAGGAAAATTGCTGGCCAGAGGGATATAGAGCAAACAGGTATTTTGTCAGCAGGAGGTTAAGTGGGAAGAGCATACAAGCATAAGATGAGAGGAATGAAGTCAGAATGAAAGACAGCTGATCTGAGGGGGCAGTACACTTCATATAACTGGTTTTCCATGCCTGCTGGGCTGAATCTTGTGCTGGTCATGAACCAAAGTGAAAGAGCTGCCAAATCAGTTCAAGTGGAGCCTGTGTAAAGAAGGCAGGTAGCTTTGGCTGTGCAGTGCTGCTCTTGCAATAATCCTGCACACCAGGAGGTGCAGGCAGACATTTGCTGCCTGGGTAGAAGCCTCGAGCTGGGAGGAGTGGGCAGAGACCTCTGAGCTGTGTGGGTGGGTGCAGAGCAGTGAGCTGATGGAGCCTCACTGTGAGGATGTACGAGCACTCCCAGTTCAGTCCTGGGCAATTTTGTCTGCTTGGTTTCACAGCTGGATAGCAGCTCTTTCAAAACAGTTTGTACACATGGGATATATGTGTTTTATCAATTTCTGTGTGTCCTTTTCCCAGAGAGTTGACATCTGTTAATTTATGGCATTGTACTGCTTGGACTGTGCCACTTCCATCTTCCTCCTTTGAGCCGGGAAGCTACAGCAACTGGTGTAATAGGGCTTATCCATTTAACCTGAGAGATTTCTGAGGTACTGGGGAGGAGTGTGTGTGTCTTGATATGGAGCCAATTTAAGCCCTAGGGAAAGATTTCCATTGATTATAACACATTTTAAATCTGGTCTGTAATACCTAATAAACAATAAATCATGTAGTGATCCTTTTAAGACATCACTTTTATATAAAACCAGGAGAATTATTCTTATTTATTATCCCTTTCACTTAAACCTTTTGGGGATAGAAACACATTCAGTTTAAAGAAAACACTGCAATCAATGTCTTTGGAAAATCACTAAAAAGAAACTGTTTGTGTATGAGATTGACTCAGTTCTTATCCTGCTAAGTACTTATTGTGGAACAGGAGGGATTTACTGAAAAGTTGTGGAGAAAACCAGAGCACAGTAGTCTTGATACTTCATAGCTAAGTGATGGAGGAAAAGTTTTAACAATAATACAATGATGTCAGAAGCTTTTCATAGCTTGTAGGATTTTCCCTACCAGAACTTAATTTCAACCTGAACACAATTTTCTGGAGTAGGCCACTCTGGGGAGAAGAGGAGGGAAATCCTTTAGTGTTTTCAAAATTGGTGATGAAAAGAAAGTAACTGTATTTTAGCTAAGATTGGAGCTTTTTTTTTTTATTTCATGCCCAGATTTTGCCTTCTCCACTAAGACTGCGACATACTTGACGCTGGTATTCTGCAGTCTCATTCTTCATTGTCACCTTAACTGTCTAAACCTGCCTCTAACATTTGAATGAAGAAAGACAGGAACAAATCACATAATTTCTCATACTTCTCAATATATTCTGTTTTCAGCATATGCTGTTATCTGAAATACCACTAATCATAGGAATGTTTGTTGTGTTACAGTTATTCCTCAGGCCAATTACAGAAGTAAAGTATCCTCTGTATTTCAGATCATCTTACAATATGAAGGGCTTGGCTGTGCCTCCTCAGATTTGCAGGACACTTTGGCAGTAAATGACTGTGCAATTAAGTTATTTTTCAACCAGTGTGGTTTAAAATGCACAGAACGTCAGAAATACTGATATTCCTGCAGATAACCTCCCTGTATGGACCTTGTGTCACAATACCTAAACAACTCGTGTTTTTCTTCACCCAAGTGATCTGTTTTGTCCTGGAGTCCCAGACATGGAAGTTTTATGCTCTTGCTCAGAGAGACTGTGATCCTGCACAGGAGCCAGGCTAGAAAGTCCTGGGTAAGCACGCTGCCTTTTACTTCCCTGTTGGCTTAATGTGGATTTGTATTTTGATTATTTGCTGCTCAGCTTCCTTCAATACAGAATTTAAAGCAAGATTTGGATACATATCTATCTCTGGGGGCATCAGAAATTTATTTTTTCTATGGAATGATCCCTCTCACTGAATTGTTTTCTGAATTGAACATACATCAGAAATTTATTTTTCTGTGGAATGATCCCTTTCACTGAGTTGTTTTTTGAATTGAACATGAAGAAGGTACCTCTCAGCAGCCAGCACTGGCTTTGTACCAGCTCAGTCAGGTGGTGCAGTCAGTGGAGCAAGAAGCATTTTCTATGATGTGAAACCTCTCTCTGGGGTAAGGAAGACCTAGCTTTTTCTAGGAAGCTAGCACTTGTGAGTAATATTTTGCCAGTTCCTAAAGACAGTTTCGCAATTATACACATCCAAACATAGCCTGTAAACTCTTTTTGTGTGAGCTTATATGATTGGAAAGGGGTCAGGTAGATCAGTACCTTTGGTTCTCTGAGTGACTGCCTCCTAACTCCTCTGTGGACGAAGGCAAAAGCGTTTGTGCTCACATGCTCTGTCTAGATTTGGTAGATATGTCCTTTGGCCACCCAATAATTTTCCAAGAGGGCACATCACAGCTGCTTCTGAAGGGATTAAGCTCATGCTGGTTTGGGGTGTTGACAGGTGGCCCTGGTGTGCAAATCATCTCCCCTCAGGCAAATCCATTCTCTACAACAGAAGCTATTTTATACTTTTGAGTGATTACATTTCAAGGGTCGATGAAAGCAGCAACCCCATGCTGTTAGTGATGTGTGAACACTCCTTATGAATTACCTTTCAAAACAAGGTTTGAAAGGGGTACTTAGGCAAAGCAGAGTCTTGCAGTTAAAAGGAAGGGTTTTTAAAGAGCACTGTGACTGGGAAGACTCCCCTTCTCTGACTCCTGTCAGTGTCCAGATGTGTCTCCAAAATGGGTTTGCTCACTCCTTGCTCAAGAATCCTGTCATGTTCATACTTCAGAAGCATACTGGCTCACTGAATACCAGGCTTTTACTGCCTGAGGAGAGGGCAATATTTCTCCCTTACAATACAATCTTGAAGCCTTATGGCAAAGCTTTTCTTTGACATAGGCAAAATATTTTATTTTGCCTGACTAAGGGACCAGGACCTTAATATATGCAATCTTTTAAACTGGCTCAGTTTTTAATGCTCACAGAACTGAAGTGCCTTATGAATTACAGACTGACATCTCCTTTATCAAATGAAATTACTATGTTGGACTCATTCATGGAATATTTCCAAGCACAAAACTCACTCTGCTTTCTATTTCAGTTCAGAACTGATCCATAGTATTCTGGTTTATGCTCACTGGTAGCCATTTAACTCTTTTATTATAAAAACTTTGCATGATGCTATGTGTGGTTGAGTAGAAACAATATCTCCTGAGCTACAGTGACAGCTTTAAGATAAATAATGGTATTTTCAAAATCATTTGAATTTTGTTTATAGCTTCATCTACCACTTTAGTAGTAATGCACGGTGCTTTAAGATACATGAAATCATCGTTAGGCTCCTGGAGTGGTGAATTTAGACAGTACCTTGAAAACTCATTTGACAGATTTACTGGTAGCAAGAAAGTAAAGCAGATATAAACTATCATAAGTAAATCCACTCTTTTATTAAGAAGGCTCATATTTCAAACCCTTCTGAAAAGCTACTCTGAACACTGTTAGTCTGAAATTCAGCTGGTATAAATGAACACCCTCCCTGTGATGCACAAGAAGATGTGGGGTTTTACACCAGGTCTATTCCCTCGTATCATCTGCACAGTCTTTCTTCAGAACATACATATGTGATTCCATTCATTTTTGATAATTAATGTATCGTCCTTGCAGACCCATATCATAAATGACAATGGTTGTAAGTACTGCTCATCAGCAGCAGTTGGAGTTCAATGTGTTAACCCCATTCCAGTTTACCTTGGTCACTGTACCCTGAATTCATTTCCAGTGACAAAATAAATAAATGAGCTTGCAACATACTTAAAATTTTGTTCTTTGATGAACACAGTTCTCATTATGTCCATTAGATTTCACTGCATTTTAATTTCCCAGATTTTATCCATAACGTAGCTAATCTCAATACCAAATTGAAGACTAAGTTTCCTTGCTTTTTGTGTTTTGGGCAGTGATAGAAGTGCAACCATCCTGGCAGTGATGGTGAAAATTTGTAATTGTGATTCTTCTTTAAGGTCACTTCCTGTAACTCCTGTGTCTCAGCAGCAAAAGCTCCCAAGGTTTCAGTCAATACTGTAAGAGATTTACTGCACAGGTACCATCAAGGAAGAGCCCTGCTGTGCTTCAGTCTCATCTCATGTATTTTTTTCCAGACCAGTACTTCGGGTCTTGTATTGTCCACATTTGAGTTCAGACTGTTTACTATTTTGAGAGGAGTTTGTTTAGATTCCAGGAACTCCCACCTAAACAAAGAAAATTACTTTACTTCAATTTCTTTCCATACCTTCACCTCAGATTTTTGTTGTTGTTGTTGTTGCAGACAGAGATATAATTCAAGATCATGAGAGCAATTTTTTTTCTTCATGGTTGAGGTGTTTTATGGCAGTAAGAGCCAGAAACAGAAGAAACTCTCGGGCTCAGAGCAGTCTCCTGCCATTCCAGCACCTGCAGCCAATAGTTGCAATCAGAAAATTGTCAGTTTCCACAGTATTCCATTGCGAGGTGGGTTCTGAAGTAAATTGGTTCTGCAGGTAGGTACTGATGATGGAAGATTGTCTTAATCCAGCAGTTCCAGTTCAATTACAGTGTGAATTACTGAGATACTTCCATATGGTTATGAAATTTGTCTCAAACAACAAAATGAAGGATAGGATTATTCACAAATGCCACATGGCTACATTTTGCCTTATGAATGCTGGACTACATTGTAATGAGAAGTATTTTAAAAGCAAATAGGAATGTTGCTTCTGCAAACATAGGTGCTTAAATATTAATCAGAGCTGTGCCCCAATCCTGCTGAAATACTTAACAATTTATTGGCTGTCACTCACTGTAATTGTGATGGTGGTAATGAAAGGCTGGTGTCAGGTCTGCTTGTCAGTGCCCTGTGAGACTGCAGCAGGTGTCATTGCTGTGTTAAAAAGCACCAATTTATTCCCATCCCTGTGGCCAGTCCTGTGTAAATGCAAGGAGCAAAGAGCCAGGGTGTCCCATCCTTTGCAGGCAAGGTGTGTGACTTGCTCTCTCCCTCTGCTCAAGGTATCCTTTACAAATAGTGCTGTGTGGTCTAAAGCTGCCTTCCAAGCCCACTCCAGCCTAAGAATATTTAACACCTGAATTCTGAGATTTTTCCATTAAGGGAAAAAGATGGGACACAGGCTATTGGTATGGGGTCTGGATGGGAAGCGTTAATTTTCTGTAATTAGATGACATTTCCATGTAACTACTGCTGCAGCCCATCTAGACTTACTGCAAAGTGTGTGAATCAATTTTAGCCCTGAAGCTTTATCTAGAGATCACTTTATAGACTTGCCAGCGATGAAAAACAAGCATAAAAATGACATTTATCTCTAATTCTATTTGTATTATTAGACCTTGAGCACAGAGAGAGGAAGTAAGAACACCATTAGGTGTACCACCCTAGCCAAAGGAATACATGTATGTATAAACAATAAAAATTCCTCAAGAGACAAGCCTTTAACCTTTCACAGGGTGGGTACCAACCTCCTGTGTGCTTTTTCTTTTCCACACTGAAGAAGTCTTCCTTTCACAATGCCATACTCTCTTTAATATTTTTATTACATTTGAGACTGTGTTAATAATAACAAAAAAAGGTATGTATAATTCAATTTGGTATGGCTTAAAAATTAAATTAAACCCCACATACTAAAGGATAAATTTCTCCCTTTTTTCCCCAGGTCTTAATCTCCCAGGTAAATTTTCTGGAAAACACATTTTGCTTTTGTAAGCAAAACTTATAGTATATGAAAGTACAAACATATTCAGAGATTTTTCTATACTGCCTGTAGTATTATTTCTGCCTTAGAGGGGCTCAAATACTTGTATGCAATAATATATGAGCAATTCTTTTCTGCAGCAACCTCTCTTTTGAAAGCCTATTCCATTTATTATTATGAACTGGAAGGTATATTTGAAAAGTGATGATGAAGTATTGACTAGAAAATTGGGTGTGCCAGCCATGGGGGCCTGTCTCTCAGGAGAAAGAGCTAGTTTGACAGGTGCCTTAAGTGTGGCTGACATGAAGCACCTTCATTTGACAGCTCTTCCAGTGCTGGTGCAGCTTCCAGAAACCATAAGTGAAGTGGGATCACCAGCCATGAAGACACAAGCCAGTGAATTTTACCTTCTTGTCTACTGGCCTGGGCTGGAGTCTGAACAAACTCATTGCAATTCCTCTGGGCTTCCTTCCAAGAGAAATGCAGGCACAGGGGAGTTCCACTGTGCCCAGTTCTCTCCTGGATATGAAGGCAAAGTGCTGCTGGAGCAAGGTCAGATGTGGCCCAGCTGAGATGTGGCCCCAACACAATGTGCAAGGCAGATGCAGCCTGTTGTCCCTATTACAGACTGCCAAGGGCAGTGCCACAAGAGTGGCTGAGGCTGAAAGGCACCTCTGGAGGTCATCTTGAACAGCTTTCTCTGCTCTAGCAGGGTTACCTACAGCCAGTAACTCAGCACTGTGTCCAGATGGCTTCTGAATATCTCCAAGGACTGAGACTCTACAACTTCTCTCAGTGCCTGGTCACCCTCAGAGTGAAAAAAGCATTTCTTGATGTTCTGAGAGAACTTTCTGTATTTCAGTTTGTCCCCATTTGAGTCTGGTCTGTCACAGGTCACCATTGAGAAGAGCCTGGCTCCATCCTCTTTGCACACTCCCCTTGGGTATTTATACATATCATGAGATGCTCCCTAAGCCTGCTCTTCTCCAGGCTGAACAGCCCCATTTCTCTGACTTGCCTTGCAGGGGAGACACTCCAGTCTCTTCAACACCTCAGTGGCCTCTCACTGGACACTTCTCTTGGACTGGGAAGCCCCAAACTGGTTAAAGTCAGTCTTGTCTTAATGCTCTCACTCTTAGGGCACTTTGGGCCAAAACTCAGAGTGAGTTCTGGGGCTCCTGAACCCTGGTGCTGGGGAGGAGTCCTGGGGGCTGAGTCTCTCCTGTAGCTGTGAGGAGAGGAGCATAGAGAGCATTTTGTGGTGCTCTCAGGCTGCTGGCTGTCTGGGGCAGGATGCCCCAGGAAGAATACTCTGCCTGTCCTATCCAGCTGATATGAAGGCTGGCTCTTGAGCAATCTATGATTATTTAGCACTGGATATGAGGCAGTGCTGGGATTGCTGCTGCAATCCTTTTTGAGCAAGGGGACGTGCCATGGTGGTATCATCAGGAAGCCATTGTATTTACTCTTTCCCCTCACTTCTTCCAGCCTCTAAAAGTATCAGCAGCAGTACGACCTTTCATGCAGCCCCATTTCTCCATTGTTTCTCCTCCTCTGCCCAATGTCCCAAGATATTTTTGCAACTCAATTTTCCCAGAAAAGCAATTGCCACCACCCTCTTCCTGTCTCTTCTTTCCTTCCCTCTCTTCTGGACGCTCTAGATTTTTTTTCCCAGGATGGGAAAGATGTTATGTATAATTAAGGTAGCACATGGATTCTACATTTTTATGTATTTATGAAATAACAGACAACATTTGAAACAACAAATGAAATTAATGCATGCAAATAAAATCAGTTAATTGGGCTGGAGATAAAGCTGAACTGCACACTAAGAGATGTTTGCCCATTTTTTTCTTTCTCTTAATATAGCTCTATAAAGATAAAAGAAATACTCATTTCTAGGGGAAAATGCTCTTTTAATAACAAACAAACCAGCATATTTTATCTTAATGCACTAACCCAACATTATTATGTTGAGGAAGAGAAATAACCTTGATACATGCTCAAGTTTAATAATTAACAGCTAGCTTTGAAATTACAATTTGCTGATATTAAAATGTCTTTTACAAAGTAAGTTTACTTCAAAACTTTATTAGTTACATATTCCATTAAAAGTGTATATAAAGATAGAGAACTTATTAGCTGTAGAAAATATGCCTTCCCCAGTCAAAGACAGAGGAATTGTTTCAAATAAAATCTTTTTATTTTCAACTGAAACTCAATCTTGATTTCTTTTTCCATCCTACAATTTGGAACACAAAGGACAGTTTTTCTGGTAATCTGATTCCTCTTCCCTCTCCTCACTCTGCTCTTCTGATCTCCTTCAGGTGAGAGGTGCTGCTGCTGGGGTTTCCTCTATAAATTGCACCAAGCAGCTGATGCTTGTGGTGAGTAAACGTGGGGCAGAGGTAGGGAGGAGAGGTGAAGAGCCTTAGGAGATGGGGGGCAAAGCACATCTTGATTTCCTGAAGTTGACTGGTAGGAATCATTATTTCCTCTAGATGTTGTGCATACAGATTTCTGTGTGGAAAAAATGGGAGTAACAATGATGTGTTACCTAAATCTGGGAACAGGGAAGTCAGAGGCAATGTGTCTGGTTAAGCACAGCTTTGTCTCTGGACCTCCTGGCTTCTTATGAATTGTATTACCTGGCTTTTTGGAACTGTAGGGGTGTGAAAACTTTCATCTTTGTCCACCCACCACAGGTTTTCACTGTCCAACATGGTCAGTGCTTCCTCTGACCTTGAAAAGTGCAGCCCTGGCTGCCCAGCCTTGAGCTCAGAGAAAGCAGAGAAACCTTCAGGGATTTCTGACTGAGAGCAAAATGGAGGCACAGCCTTGGGACAGCATAAGCAGGCTGTTGAAATGGGGAAAGGGTCTCAAAATCCAGGTTTTCATCTTCAGATCTGAAGGCATCCTGGCCTTGCTCATCATTGGTAGGAAGAGTAAATAAGGACAGGTGTTGCATACCTTTTTCTGAGCAGAGAGGATTAATTTGGAAAATCCTGGGACATTTTGTAGGAGAATTATAAACTTCTGGCAACTTCATGCTGAGGTGGAGCCTGGTCAGAAAACTTCCATACTGCAGAGCTGATTGTTTGATGCAGGAGAAACCTGGAGTCACAGATGAGAAAAGAGACAGAAAACCATCTCCCACCCCAAGATAGATCTTAAGGGAGGTGGTTCCCTGGGATGGGGCAGTTTCTACTCTGCCCCATATGCTGGGAAGTCTCTTTTGCAGAGACCCTTGCTCAGTCCAGGGCGAGTATTAGGGCAGCTGTGGGGAGGAGAAGGAATTTGCTCTTCTATGTGAGATTAGGGAGAGAAAGCAATAACAAAAGCACTGAAAATTGCAATGAGGGAGGAGGTGGTTTGTGTGCACTGTGTGGTCTCTCCTTCCAGGGGCTGCTCTGCTGCCTTTCAGAAGTGAAGCAGAGCTCGGGCTTTTAAACTGGAGGAACACAAGATTGAGGCTGATAGCTTCACTTCTCAGACAGTATCATACCTTTGGATGCTGACAGGTTTTAACATGAATTATTGTCATCCAAGTTCAGTGCTTGGTTGAATTGCTTTGCCTGTCCCAAATGTCCCTCAGATGTACTTGTTCCACAAGGCTTGTCACCTAAGTACCACTGCAATAGCAGAAATCTCTTGTCATATCCTCTTTGTTCACAGTCAAGACTTGGCACTGCTGTTACTCATCAATTTGGTGGCTTCAGAACAGCTGCTAAGTACACTTGGGAAGGACTTTTCTCAAGGTGCACCTGAGCCAAGAAATGTAACAATAAGTTGATATATCAGTCTCAGTCATTCACCTGTAGTGAGAATGTGGTTGCAATGCTCTTGCATTAGTTAATATTTATCTACAAAAAGAATCAAAACTAAACAGAAGAGTCACTTTCTGCTCAATTGTGTTGTTTTGCCTTTAGCCATTTCTATTTATGTGTGGATTGTGTGTTATCATACATCTGTTTAGTATTGTGCTAAGACATCTGTGTTATATTTTAAAAATAGTATTCCCTTTTAACAAGAGCTACATCCTGTGGTGATGACAGGCCTGCTGTTCCAAGTCTCAAGTGTCCTCCTTGATGACAATAGAAGGCAAATAACACCAGATCTTCCCAACTTGCTCTTTTCCCCTGGATGAACTGTTCTTTTTGTGTTTGTTTAGTATGTAATATTAAAGTGGTATTTAACTTGTAATCTCCTATTAAATCAAATGAGATAGGACTGCTGATTTTGTTTAAGTCTGGTGGTGAGAGCTGCTTACATGAAGATATTTCTTTGCAAAAGGGACCTGACTAAATAATTAATTAAACAATGATTAGTTTTTTTTCAGGCAGCAAGAGAAAGAGCTCAATAGGATAAACACCCAGGGTATTTCTCATTAATTTAGAAGTCACTTTCATGAGAACAATAAAGAGATCACTTGTGGGAAGATAATCCGAAGTTAGCTAAGCCTTGATTCAGTAGTGATGGATTTGCTGTCTCCAGTGGTTCATATTATGCCTTTAGGTCAGCAGCATTGTTCTTTAAAGTTTGGTCTTGGAGTCTGGTTGCATAAGAATTTAATTTTCATTTAAAAATAAAAAGAAGGAGCTTTCTGAAGTCTAGAAAAGGAATTTAAAATGCCAACAGAGCCAACTGTGAATTTACTTTTTGTGAAGGGAGGTGAGGGGAACTCAGCAGTATTCATGATGTGGGTAAGCCATTGGCCACTGCTGTGGGGATCCACATAGGCACACAGATGTGCATCAGAAACAGCAGCAGAGCACATGCTGTTTGTGCCCAAAAGCACAATATTGAATCATGAGTGGGCTTCTGTGTGGGCATGGGCCATACCATATTAAATTAGACCATTGTTTAACCTGGTAACATTATGACATTTGTTCAGTATGACTGACCACAAATTATTGCCTCTTCTCTGTTTGTTATTCTGTTTTGTTTGAGGTCATGATACAAGTAGCCTGTCTGAATACTGGGGGTATAAACTCTTGTGTTAGTTTTGTAGCCAAAAAGGTGGGATTTTTCCCAGAAGATGCCCAACATGAGATGCCTAAGCTGTAAAACCCTAGTTGAAACAAGACCGCTGTAACTCTTATCCTGTGGTAGGAAAATGAACTCAGCATTTTGTGCCTTACCTGTGGGGTAAACTTCTAGAAGTTTCCCTAGAAGTGAAAACTACAGAAGCTTTGTCTTCCCTAGCATTTTATTGAGAATAGCAGGTACCAGCTTTTCATGTCTATCTTCTTTAGTAATGAAGACAAAACCAGTCTTGGAATACCACCTGAACACTCTTACTATTCTTTTCCACTGTGGTGGCCATATCCTTCCCTGAGCAGTTTTGTGGCAAGTCATGGCTCCTCTGTCAATGCCACCACTGCTTATCCTAAGATTGTACCACAAAGTGTGAGAGGGAGAAACTCATACCTCTATGGAAACCAGGATAGTGAATGTCTGTATAGAAAATTTCTGAAGACTTTGCATCACTGCTAGCATGTGAAAGTAGGGAAGGGGAGTAAGCAATGGGAGGGAAAAGTGGTGATCTGAAATATTTCCTTAATGAGACTAAAAAGGAATCATGAGGAAGCATTGCCTGACAGGGAATATCTTCCCTTCCATATGAGGAGGCTTTAAAATATAAACAAAATTAAGGTGTGTCCATGAACTGTCAATTATCATTACTTCAGTAATGATTATGCGGTTCTTGGGAGAAGGAATGGAAGGTGAGGGTTAGCAAGACTCTAGGGTCCCATTTATGCACCAGGGGGTTTCTACTCAAATGCCCTGTTGCTCCCTGTTAATTATACATGCTTGACCGTCCACCTTAAAAATACCTTGGCCTCTATGATAAAAAATTTCATACATGCTCTGTCTTTCCCAGCAGAGCTTATATTCAAACATGCAAATTAAATCTCACATTCTTTCCCATAACGAGTTAGAATTGTGCTCATCTGCTTCTCATGGTTTTTATCATGTGCCTGTAAACAAAATAATGAATTGAAAAATATTTAGGCAGAGTCTAAAAAGGCTAAAAAGATAAGTCAACAGATATTTTGAAGATGAATATTTATAGTTATATTAATCTCTAGTCTGTGCAGATTGCATGCCATAGAATTCAGTGCAAAGAGCAAAAAGAAAAGAAACAAAAACATTTCTGGTGTGTTCGAATCAAGTTTATTTTGGTGATGACTTCTTGCTCAGCTGTGCACATCAAAACAAAGCGATTGTTATGCTCTCGGTGCGAATTTTATTTATGTGCCATGACACTACCAGTACTGAATCATGATGTTCTTCTAACTCTCCCCAAAACAATGGTCTGCCTAAAAGTATTTAAGAAAATACAGCTATTATTGTTTTCTTACATGGTTTCATATGCTGAATATGGGAAGTCTAAAAACACAGCCAGAGTCCTGCTGACACTGTTGTTTTCATACAAGTGAAATGTGCTGTATTTTGTTTTGAAAGGAGGATCTTTCTCCCATCAGGGAAATTCAGAGGTGTCTAAGGCATATCATTTAAAAAAATAAGATTTCCATTCTTGTGGTCAGTTGGTGGGTTGAGAGTGCTGTGGGCTTGCTTGGAAGGATATTCAAAGCCATAGTTTGCTCTCTGTTCTCACTGTAACACAGTTAGCAACACGCTGTGTTTCCTGCAGGGCTTTCACTGAGTTCTGCCTCCACCAGAGCCAGCTCTGAATGCTTTCACTGTGGCTTTCGTGCGACCTTATAGCTTTCCTGACTCATCTGAATTTGTTTCATGTCAGGGGACCACTTTCATTGGCATCTTGCCTGCAGCCAAGTAACTCCTGTCAGAGTACTTTGGGGATATGACACTTTACTTCATTACTTTCTGTGTATCTGTGTGTTTAACCAGTTAAAGGCTCTTCACACTCTTTAAATCCAGATAAGTGCCTGTTTCTTACCAAGTGGGCCTTTGAAGACTTCTTTTCCTGTTGGGCAGCTGTTTCTTCCTGACATCCCCAGCTGCACGGAAGGAACTACAACTGCAGTGGGGTATATAATTATGTAAGGAAGCTAAGAAAAGGGAAGAAAAGCTTGTTTCATTCCTTCTTATTGTGACTATCTAATAGGAAGATACCCAGTGATGACTGAAGTGATAGATATTTGCTGAGCAGAAATTGCTTCTGTTTAAAACTGTCTGTTGTAATGTTAAAATAGGGGCAGCTTGACCAAACCTTTTCCCCTGAAGTATATGGAAGAACTGAAGAAGAGATGGAGGAAGTCTGGCCCAATTCCCATCCTGTGTGGAAAGCACTAATCTACATCCCAACCTCCTTCAAAGTGAGAGTGGTGCCTTTGAGGGCCAAGCCCAAAGAACAAGTCACTAGTCAAAAGAGGTGGAGAGTGTCTTCCTTGTTTCTCTCCCAGTTCATATGCTGGAAACCCACACTTACAGCTGTGCTAAGCATCCTGCCCCAGTGGAGGGTGCTGTTGTCTATGTATTGTCTTTTCTCCTTCTGACACAGGCCCTTCATCATTGTTGCATCGCTTTGTGTAGAGAGGAAGAGTAGGTAGACTTCTGTTTCATTTATTAGTAGTTTTCCTGATCCAACAAATACTGATACGTGAATTTTCTTCACATTTCAGCCCAGTACCTCACCCTAACTACAGTTTGACTCCCTCTCTTTGAAGAATTATGAATCTTCTACTGAATTGGGCCCTGTCCTGCCACCTGCTTGTGTTTCCTCCAGGTTCCACAAGCCCCAAGAGTCTTGTGCCCCTTTGTGTTACTTCAAAAGTGCTGATGAAACCATTCTCTAGCAAAATAGTTGAGTCATTGTTGCCCTCTGCACTGCTCTGGATCTGGTCTCTATTGTGGTGGAGCAGGTACCACACTACAACGAAGAGACTAATATTTTTCACTCTAAAATTTCATTATAGCCTTCTGTTTCCCATCAATTTTAATGGCTGAGAGTGCTGACTGGGAGCCTACATTGATGTTCACCCATTCTCAGCAAGGCTGCCCACTAGCATCTTGGATAAAATTTCCCGTGTGTGTCTGCAAATGACCATCACTGTACAGGGCAGAGCTTTGTGACTGATTAATGGACCAGAGCAGGTTGTTTTGGAGGAAACCTGAGCAGGTGTGCAGTGATGAATAAGTGTGAAATAACACTACAGGCTCAGTGGCTCCAGTGTAAAAATCTCTTGTCAAGTGTTGTGAGGCAAGCCTGTGTGAAAATCACCTATGACATCTCAAGTATTCTGATTGCTCATATAAAGACAAGGGTGCTACCCCAATATCTGACTGGGATACCTGTAGGGACAATATCAGATTGTGAGATGCTAATCTCTGTTAATATGTGATCTACATCCCAAAGAGCTAGAGAAAGTGCCAACAACTTCTATGGAGAATTTTGTGAAGTCAGATATATAGACAGCTGTTGTTCTGGGTTTGAGATGCAACATACAACAGGTAAGGGTCACAACAGGTATAACCCACAGGTTTCACCTTTGAACAGTAATAGTGATTGTGGAAATGTAACAGATTACTCTCTAAGTGTGAAAGCTAGAAGTGACCTTTTGCATTTGGTCAGCCTTCACTCATGAGAAGAGATTGGCCTCACCCAAAAACTCAGCAGTTTAGTGTTGCTTTGCCCTGGGTAAAACAATCTTGATACTTTGAACATTTATAGAGACACATTTCTCCATGTCTTGTGGAACCTCTTTGGCCCCCACTTGAGCACTGTGGCAAGCTACTTATCTTGGAGAACATTTAAAAAGCAGCAGCACAAATCTAGTCTTTTATCTTTCTATGAGAAGAGGACAGCAACTTTTCTAAGCATACTGTTTACAGCTGTTTGAGTTGCAGAGAATGGGCCCATGTTGTTCCACATCTTTCCTGAAGATGTATTGTTGACACTTATCTATACAGCCCTCTGCTCTCTCTGGTAAGTTTTAACTGAAGAGAGAAATTGCTGAGCTTCAGTTTCTGAGAAGAACCCCTGAGTTCCTGAATTCATTCACAATGACATGAGAAGGAGTGATTTAGCAGAAAACCATAGAGCCTGTCAGCAAGATGTTTTGCTCAACTATTTCTGGCAAGAAATCGAAATTACAGTAGAAAATCCCTTGGCATAAGGGTAAGCCCAAGACCATGAGTCTGCTTCTGGAGCTTGACCTTCCTAGCAGCAGTTTTCTACCTCCTGGCCATCCACTAGCTCTCCTGAAAAGGACACAAACAGAAGGGAGAGCAGAGCTGGAGTTAACCCCTCATTCACTGCCAAGCACATAGTGGATCACAAGCCATTGTTGCCGTGTCACACATTTTTTGGTTGATTGAATAACACTGTGCTCAAATCCCATCTGGTCCCTGTGGCTTAAACTGTGCAAGAAACTCCCTCCTGCCTCAGATCATCAAGTCCTACCTTTGAGGTGCAAACAGATCATACAGTTTCTTCCACAGATTAATCAATCTCAATTAAAAAATAGTTAAAAGTTCCTGCTCTCTTTCTTCTGTCTTCCATTAGAAGGCTGTTCATGAATAAAATTGCTTTGTCAGGCATAATTTGCAGGCTAAGTGTATTCATTATTTGTCTTTATCCTCTGTTTTTTTTTGGCTTGAAAGGTTCTTTTCCCCATCTCATGCTCACAATGTTTCATGTGTTCATAAAAAAACAGCTCTGGCAAACTTTCCCCCCCTTTCTACTTTCCCAGGTGGAACAAGGCAATCTTGGTGTCCTCTTGTAATATAGTGCTTTTCCTTTTCTGAGATTTTTGGTAGATTCCCTCTGGATGGCTCTCTTGTATAGCACTTTATTAACTTGTGCTATACTTCCCTTAGAACTGTCAGCCTCATATCCTGTTCCTGATCACATTAAGCCAGTGGCACTCAGAGACTGCTTAAGAACAGCTAAAGGCTATACAGAGATCAGGGTGTGTGTTAAGTGCCACAGGTCAAAAAGAAAAGTTGTTCTATCTTTTAATGCTGGAGTCATTGAACGAGTTTAGAAAACATAACCCCAGTGTCAATATTGGTGCTGATGGCTAACTATGAAAATATGTAATACTACAGGCCAACACAAATAGCTTAATTTTTTTTCACTCAAAAAAATTAAACTAGAAGCTGTTAAATATTCTGTAAATGTGTCAAGCACAGACACTGTTTATAAAGAACTTCCAATATTTATGTGTGTTAACAGGTGCAATTTGTTGGCTGGTATCTGAAAATGGCCTTGTGGAATGGTAATTTGAAATATTAGTCCTGTATGACAGTCAGTAAAATAGCCCCTGGACTCTCCACACACATATACCACCAGTCTGTACACATGAGGCCAACGCCTGTGTGGCACTGGAACCACTGGTAGTGTCTCCTTAAGGCTGGATTAAAAATCTCAAAGGCAGGGACTTTTTTTTTCATTTGTGTGGAAAGCTTTGTGCATCTTTTTGACACCATGTAAATAATATAACAGGGCTCTGCTCATTTTCTTCCTCCTAGATGAGCAGTTTCTGTCATAGCAATAGACAAGAATAAACTCAATAATATATCAAGATTAAGGTTAGATATTAGGGTTGACTGATGCAGACCTTTTATTCTGCATAAACTCTTGCCGAGAATTGCAAGTGAAGCAGCTATTTAGACTCTGAAAATGCTTACCTGCTTACATTTGCTCTTCTCACCCACTAGAAATCATTTAAAATGAGCTGGAAGACAGAAATAACAAGAAGAATATGTCTATAACCATAGAATGAATGCAGTTACTTGGGAAAATACAGATGACTTCTGCTCAGGATGGAGGAAAAGATACTAAATGATAACTGGAATGTTTTCTTTGAAGGTCAGTTGTTTGCACATTGTTGATCCAGTTGTCCAATGAGTTTTCTTACAGTTGCCTCTTGGCTGGGGTCATAAATCTATCTATGTAGCTCATGCTGTTCTTAGGCTTTTTTCTCATTGACAAGAATGGGGTAGCATACCAACCTATATTGTTCTTGTCAGCCCAGGAATACTGACTATGGCATTACAGACAACCTCAAGAAACAGAATTTCAGGGTCCCTGTGATGTGTTTTCTGCTCCAGCAGTTTTCACCCTTGGGCAAGCTATGATGTATGACACTGATGTATTGGGCATAACTGTTACCTCAGCATGTTGCTAGCAATTCTGTGTAGAATTTAAGATCCTCTCTCATCTTCACTATCAGAGAAAGTATTTTCTTCTGACATCTTGACATTTAATGGTTTTTTACCAACCATGAGCCAGTGGTGGAAGAAACTGATGGCAGGGATATGAGCATGATTTTCTGCCTGTTTGTACTGGTGATACTCAACTGTACAGGTTGCTGTGAGGCGAGTTGCTGAACTCTTGACATGCTTATAGAGCATCTGACTATATGAGAAAGCTTGACTTTTGACTGGTTTTCTGACTGTTTTTTGGTGCCATCTACATTGGCTTTTAACCTGTTTTTCTCCTATTGGCATACTGTAGTGGCAGTAAAGCCAGGATAAAAGGAAATACATTAAAAAGACCTAGTTTGTAAAGCAGGGTGTATAGTGTTGTCACAGTTCCTGTCCCAGCTTCATGAAGCTTATTGCAAGCTGGTTGAAATGCAAAGTGTCTTTTCGCAGAAGGAGCATGGCTCCTCAGACAGTGCTGCTGAGAGGGCAGGGCAGACACCCACTGCTTTGCTGGAATATCAGGAGGATGTAAAAAAAAAGTCTCTGTGGGTCAGTGTCCCCAGTTCTGGCAGCAGCCAGTGCCAGACTCCTAGCAAAAGAGTGTAAAGCGCAGGGCAAGCTGAGAGGGTTACCTCCTTGCAAAATCTTTCCTGCTGCCAGTCATAGGATTTTCTTGCATCGGAGCTTGTATTAGTCTAAGTTTTGTAAGTGATTGAGAGAGGCCCAATTTTAAATACAGTAAGAGCAGTGACAGATTTGCCACTACCAAATTACAGAGGCTTTAATCAGAGTCTTCTTCTGTGTTCTTTTTCTGTGTCCTGTCTCTTCTTTCTGCTCTGCAGCAGTTACACCCACTGTCTCTAGGGGTTCCTCCAGTATCAAGATCTGACTCCTGTCTGGCAGACAAAAGTACTGACTGTGTCTTACAAACAAGCTATGCGGACATTTTTCAACACTAACCACATGTCAGATGCAGTCCTTAAGGGGCTGTGGGAAGTTGAATTCACTGAGGAGAAGACAAGCCTGTAGCAACGTTTAGTGGACACCTTTTTCTGCAGCTCTGAGGTTCCCTTAGGTGCCTCTTTTCCTTATGATTTCAGTTGCTATATTCCATGTCATGCTGGGTGCTGATGGAACTGGTGCAGTAAAAGATGAAAGAGGTAAGCAGAGATTCCTTGGCCCTCTTTAGTCTTCACTGGTATTGGGATTTCTCCCCTGCAGTGAGAGGAGATGCTTTAAAAGGATCATCTGATCAGAGTGTGTCCTCTGTGACTAAAGCAGCTCTGGTATTGACCACAGAGGTTCTGCTGCCTTTCCATTCCTTGCAGCTGCTAATTTGTAAATATCATCAGCATCTGCATTAAGACACACTCTTCACATGATGGATGCAAATCTGAATAGCACCTGCACGGAGGTATTTAATCAGCAGCAGTCATTTAGCACAGCAACTTAATTGTCATTACATAAGTGAGTCATATCATCACAGAGTAACACCTAATAGCTGACTGATTATACACAAAGCTGTGTGCTCTGACTGGGCAGACAGTCTTTATGTCCAACTGTTGCTAAAATGAAATCAGAGAGAGTGATCCTGGCTAATGCTGTGTTGTGTTTCTCTGCTGTATTCAGTATACCCCTTTCCATGCACTGCTTTCTCCTGTCAGGGTCTGTCAAATGATAAACCTACTGAAAGTCTTGCATTAATCCTGCCTTTGTGAATTATCCAGCAATAGAATTTTTCTGTCAGTCAACCTCCAATTTGAAATGATAAAGCCTGCTTGCTTGTTGCTACTGCATTAGCACTGGTTCTGTTCTTACTGATGTTAGTAATAAAACCAATGGGTTTAGACTGGTTCGTTTGTAATTCCATTTATCTGCCTCTCACCAATTCTTGAAAATCAGATATCTGAATAAAGCATAGGCAATGTTTTCCAGGGACTAATTTAGAAAAGCTGCTTTGGGCTGTAGCAGTGTCCTGCCCTCAGAATCACACAGGTGAAGTTCACCCTTACAGTATGATGCCACTACCATAATATTCTCATTAAAAAATCCCAGACCAGATTTTTTTTAAAAGAAACTGTCCCTGAATTGACTAACTTAAATCAGAGAAATAAGACACCAGCTGTGTTGCATGTGCAGGGATTACAGTTGTTAGCTCAGTATTTTTTCTCTATAAAGTACAATGGGAAATTCTAGCCTTACAGTAAAGAAGAAATATGATAAAGAGAAAAAGAAAACTGTTTTGCATGTAGATTAAGAAGATAATTTAGGCTCTCGGCCTGATGCATGGTGCCAGATTAAAAAAAAAATCACACTTCTGTCTGCATGACTGTGCCTATTAATGTTACTGATTATCCAAGAGATTGCAATTCTTTTATTACACCTTTTGTATATTTCAAAGCACTTTTACATGGGATAATTTCACTTTCCCCCTATGTACTGTCAAATGATTCCTTTGTTGCCTATGTGGATTTTTTTCCCACAACAATGAAGGAGGAAAAAGATTTTTAAAGGCAGATGTAATTACAAAAACATTGTTTTTAAAAACAATTATAAAAATATTGCTTGGGGAATGTGGGATGGGACAGTGCTATTATCATCTCGTCGATAGACTAAAGATAGTCTTTTTACTCTCTCCCTCTAGGGGATCCCTTTTCTTTTCTCTCCTTTTCCCTGAACTATATTTTTCTGTATATGAAACTGAGCCATACTCTGTGGAAGTGAAAGTTCCCAGTTCCTTCAGGGTAAAATGCAACTCACTTGCTAGTGATAGGACTGCTTCTGTACACCATTAACTTGAACATGTGGGGGAATACCTAGAACCTCTTTTGAGGGGTTGTACTGAAATTCTGGATATTGTAAAACTTTTTGAAGGCAATGATCTCAGACACAAAAATGGTTTTTAGACACTGAGTGTTTTATAAGGAGCAAAACTCAAAACCTCCTAGGAGTCAGCCAGCAGTGCAGCTGAGTAAAGAAATCCAGGCTTTGTCTGTTGGCTTAGAGCTCGATCATTCAGTGTTAGACTACAAACTGTTAATAAGTTTTGCTCCTGTTTAGAGAAGCAGGAGAGGAGTATTAAGCCAAAGTCTATCTAGAAGCACTGACTTGCACCTTGAAAACACAGAAGTAAGAAATGAGCAGTGACACTGGATGAGGGCTCCCTTTCTCCTAGTCCTGGCTAATTCTCTAAGATGAAAATTTAAAGTGTAAAAATCCTGACCCAGGACTGTCAGTCTCCTGTTACTCAGCAGGGTTTTGTGCAGAGCACTTGTGGGTGGCAGTAGTACCCCTCTTGTCCATGCCAGACACACCACTGCTTCCACTAGTATGTTTATGATCTGCTGTAATAATTTCCCTCCCCACTCTGCCTCTGCCAAGTTCTAGTCCTTGTCTGAGGTTGTGCATTTTGTTACCTCTTAGGGTAGAAGTTTCTTGTGTTGTAGGGCTTCTTGTTTTCTTGAATTTTGCATGTTTTTTTCCCTGAGTGGGCTACAAGGCCTTGCTTTTTCTGACCCTCATTCCCATTACGGGGCCTGATCCTGATCTCTCACCTGCAGGCACATGTCCCAGCCCAGCCTTGGCCCTCCCTGGAAAGGTGTACGGGGCTGTCCTGGTCTCCTCTCAGCTGCCCTGCTCCTGCCTGGGGCTGTGGGACAGACCTTGACCCCAGAGAGCCACTGCCCCCACAAGTGTCCTGACATTGAGCTTTGTGTGGCCTTTGTTTTCCAGTTTTATTTTGAGTAGTATCTTGTTATTTCACAGTGTGAAGCCATTGTTCACATTTCCTAAGGTCAGCTTTACTCTGGTTGGAGTTCTCGTGCTTTCCCAACTACTCCAGAAATTTGTTTCCCTGTGCTCAGACCTGAGGCACATGCATGATGCAAAAAGTATCCCTGTTCTTTGCATTAAAATGTGCACAAAGCTTTTGGTTTTCCTGACTTTTTCTTTAAAGCACCTCTGCCAAGCCTTTATCTGGTGTGCAGGCCTCTTCCAGCTCCTATAATTACATTTCATAACCTCCTGTACCTGAAATAACTAAAAGCTCTTTAAAATGTCAAATGATCAGAGTCAAAGCCTGTCAGGAATGGGGCTTGTTAGAGACAAAGCTATCTTCTGACTGCCCTCCACTTTGCTGGCAACTATTTCTTGCTGATACATAATGAAGCCCTGTTTAAATCCTTGGCAGTGGCCTCCTGTTTTTCTTTCCATTTCCCATGGGTTTTGTCTCATGGGGTTTGAATAATTCTGTTCTCCAAAGGTGCTTTCTGAGCTTGCTTTACCCACAGGATTATATGTAATTTGGGAATGACTTAGAGCCAAGGAGGTCAACAAGTGCTTGGCCCATCCAAGGTGAGAACCCATCATCTCAGCCTGTGGTCAAACCCCTCCTGCCTCTTCCTACAGCACATACAGCTCCTCACCACCCCGTTGCTTTTGCTTAAGGAGGAGAGGTGGTTATCAGGACAGTCAGAGGATCCTCTAAGAGCAGCATGCTGACCTTGTCTGGCATTGATCCTTGTATGGAGGTTACTTTTGTACAATCCCCACAATAGATTTTTCTTTCTGTTGCTTGAAAGGGAACAATCCTCTGTAGTTTTCAGTCCCCAGCCTTCAGTTCTCTAAGTAATGTCAGTTCTGTACGTATGAAGTTTCTTTCCTGGTTTTACATGTGAGTTACCCAGGTAAGAGGAAGATCTGAACTTAGACTTCCTTCCCACAAGTTTCTCTGTTCCTCTGGGGTAGTGATATTTAGGGCACTGAGCATGAAGCCCTTCCTTCTGCCACTGATAAAAGAGACAGACTGACTGAGCTCTACAAGATCAAACGAGAGATAAACCCCACTATCAATCACTTTCCTTTTCCTAGAAATAGCAATTCATCTAACCTGTCTAGGGCTTTCTGAAGACAGAAATTTGTGAGGAGGGGACCCAGCTTCTGCCCAAATCACAGTACAGAATATGAATGCTGTTAATAAAGGTTTCAACACTTGGATTCTCCCTCAGGACTGCTCTAGTGGATGCTCCTCTGTGGTGAGGTGTTTTTTACACATCTTTGCAAGGTTCTGACAGGGAGTTTTTGCTTTAAGAAATGTACTGCCCTCTGCAAACCAGAGTTTTAAGAGGTTCCGTGCCCTGCTAGTTTAAGCCAGCACTGCCCTCTTCTGGAGACGACATTAGGCCTTTTCATAGAAATGGTTTTTCTGTGGCCTGGCACTGAGTCAGCAACATACTAATTTGACTTGTATACATGATGCAAAGCATATGTTTAGTTCTGTTTAGGTGCTTAAGGCCATCAGCGCATCAAACCTAAACCATTAATAGTCTGACATCATAGCTTCAGTGGAAACACTTGTGTATAAAATCACGTGTGTTTATACCAGACTGAACTGTGTCTCTGAATTTTAAATTTTGGGAGCAGCTCCTTATTAGACCCCTCACTAGACTTTGGTAATCTACCCACACTGGGATCTGCTCTTCAGCTGCCTTACGACCACACAATCTCTAAATTAGTGTCTGTAAAGGTTTCATAACCCTTCCTTCTTTCTGGCAAGGTCACTTTCATAAAAAGGAGCAGGCTGTCATAGTTGCTGAAGAAGGGGCTGTGAATCTCAGCTGCCTTGTCAGGAGGAAGCCTGGGTGGTGACAGTGTCTATGCCTGTCTCATGTGGGCTGCATGCATATGCTGTAAACACCTGGGGTGTCTTGGACTCTCATCTATGGCCATGAGGGCCTGGATTTCCCTGGGATGCACACACGGATCTGGGAGCGGGCAAAATTTGCTGTGAGTTGCACCATTGAAGCCACAGATGATACTTTGTGTTGGTTCTTGCAAAGGCCTTGAATTTTAAATTACCTATCAAAGTGTGTGTCAACTCTGATAGCACTTTGTCTTATGGGTTGTGATATGCTCAACTTGTTGCAAAGGCTGAGAGACAGAGCTAGATTAATGTTATAACTGTCACTAAGCCCAGATTTCACTTTAAATATTTTATATTGTGCATTTGCAGTCTGGAGAAATTTGTACCTCTCTGTCAGTATTAAGTTTTCTGAAAAATATCATCCGGGATCTTAAAGAGGAAACCACAAACCTCATTCAATGAAAGGTACAGTGCTATATCACTCTAGGAATTTCAGCCAAGAATTAGTGCTTTTCAGGAATTGATGACAAATTATTTACAACATCTTTGTATCACTTAATGTATGTAATAATGGGAGAGCTAAGCTAAGTGACTTATATCAAGTCATTTTATAAATGAGGATACCCAATGTCTTACTGGATCAGATGCCGTAGTTGTTTTGGTGTGACAGCCTAGCAGGACTGTAAAACAAATAAGGACTAAACTTTGTTGATGTTCAACAGAGTTTGAAATAGATATTTTGTATTCTTTCTTTCTGTGAGCTTCCTAAATTTACATACTCCAAGAAGGGTGACTAAAAGTAAAAGAAAACAGAAAAAGTGAGCTAACTGATTACTTAGACATTTCTATGCCACTGGCACAGGAAGACATTGCATATGTGTATGAAACATGTATGTTTTCTTACAATGTAAGAAATTTACATTCTTTTGTAAGTTTTACTCTCTGATTGGTAATGCTTGGGTATTCTGAAGAAGTAAGCAAAAGGTTGAGAGTGAGTATTTAACCAAACCAGGGCTCCAACTTCTCAATATTTCACTCAATTTTACTAATTGTCTCTCTGTCCAGCAAGACCTTGATACACTCTGATCTTTTCCTTTCAAGCTGTCCACATTGTAAGAGAGAAGAGTCTTTCACAGTATCTTTTGAAAATATTCAGCACAAAGTGATTGAGTTTCTGATTTTCCTACAGACAACAAATGTTTGTTTTTTCATTATATATTGTGTGAAAAGACATGTACAAGACTTTTCACATTCACCAACAGAAATCTCTCCTGCCAGTGCAAATTAGGAGTAACTCAGTCAAAAGCTATGAAGCTCAACTGGTGTGAAACTGCCCTGAAGAACTGATTCAAGGGCAATTGGAGTTAATGGGAATGTTCCCATTGACTTCCATGTGCTTTGAAGTATGTCATGTGTAATGCAGAATAAGTAATGGAGTTGTGGGCTGATGGTGCTGGTGACAAGAAAAGTTCAGAGATAAATTTTAGCATGGGAAAGCAGCTATCCTCGGTCTTCCTATGGAGTCAAAAGGGAGAAGGCCATTTCTTTTCTGGATTGCTCTTCCTTGTCACGGCTCTTTGAGTCAATAATTAGCATTCACTTCTGCACCAGTCCCACATGCCTTCCAAACTCCACTGTATCAGTAATTCTCCCCCCAGTTATAATTAGTGTTTATTACTTGAATTATGCTTTAATGGTTTTGCAAGCAATACGTTTTAAAACTACTGAAAATCCCATGTAAATAGTTACCCAAGTAGGCTTTGCACAAGATTAGTCATACTGGATGACTACCAGGTATCCACTTGTTATATTAGGGTCAACAATATTTCAAATACAATTTTTGGTATTTAGTGATTTGTAAAAGCTATGAACATACAAGGACTGAAGGACAGTACTCCTGAGCACACAGAGTTTTCACATTGTGTTCTGTTGCTGAGCACCTGCTAACCAATAGGTTTTAAAAGAAAATAATGTCTTTTAGGATTGAAAGTATATAGATATATTTTTTTCCTTTTTCTTTTAAATCTTTCCTTAACAGTAGGCAGTCTAGAAGTATCTACCACTAGTTTCATTAACAAAAGGGCTGTACAACCCTGAGCTAAGGAAGACTTCTTGAAAAAATGAACAAGGCAACACTTCAGAGAGCCTGAGCTGTGTACACTAGCTCTGCTCTGTTTTGATTTGTTGTGATGTAAGTGTATTTTTCTTTTCTTCTGACAGAGTAGCATTAATTTTTCTTGGAAGAAACTAATTTCATGTTGGAAGATGAAAAGTTTTCTGGCTACTCTGTGGTATATTATAATGCAGGAAAAAGCTGTGCAGATTTTTAAAATTCTGTTTGGCCTTCATGATGTCAAAATTTCATAGTGTTTCATAGAGATCCTATAATATTTATGTGGTTATTACAAGCACTCAATTACTATGGAAATTATAGACTGCTTGAATGTTTGAAGTGAGGCATTTGGATAATTTCTGGTATGTTGGTCCAGTTTCTATGGTAATCTGAATAAGTGTGAATTAATTGCCTGTTGTTGCCATGGCTTTTTATGGTAATTCCAGACTTCTAATATTTGAAATGTACCAGGTTACATGTTATACATGTCTTTAGTACCTGTTAACATATCTCTTAGGATGTTCCAGAGATTACTGCCATCTCATTTCTGTTGTTTTTTACTATCTGAGAGTGTTAACATGAAGAGCTGGAAGATAATCTTCTTTAAGAAAATCCCTCTAGCCACACTGGCTTTACTTTGCAGCCCAAGAAGAAGTCTATTAAGAAAAATTTCCCATTACTACTTTAGATTCTGGTTGGCACCCATGCTCTTTCTTGGGCAGCCATGATTGGCAGGCCATTATTTTTCACTTGCTTTTCTGTCCTGCTGTTGTTATCAGATGGAACTGCTGCCAGTTTCAAAAATTTCTTGGGAAATGTAATGACTGACTCAGCACAAGGGCAACAGAGAGACCCTTCTAAGCAGGGTTTTTTTTTTTTTTTTTTTTTTTTTTTTTTTTTTTTTTTTTGTTTTTTTGTTTTTTTGTTTTTTTTTTTTTTGGGGGTGGGGTGGGGGAAAGAAGAAGTAAATAAAAAAGAGAAGAAGGAAATGCTGAAAAAAATTTGAGAACATGGAAAAATAAGTGTTCACACAAAATTATTCTTCCACTAGTGTTAACAGTGTTCTGGTGGATGATGAAAAGGAATCACTGCACCCTGAATGGGGTGGTACAGCAGTGAAAAATTGTGGTGATTTTTCTTAGGGAGCAATTGCTGTGTTCAGGATAAGAATTCATGAGCAGCATAAGGTACCATTTATGGGTGAAGCCTATGCTTCATTTGGTATTGAGCAATGTGGTGAGGAGGTATCTGCTATTGTGTACCTTACAGGAACATTCAGACTCCTATCCAACATGGTTTTATCTCCAAGCTCTGTGAGCCTCAAAACAGGCACAGGCTCTTCTTTATTTGTTATTCGGTGGAAACGATATGAAAACCTTGGCTATCTAAGCATCTGTCTTTACCACCATGATAGGTAGATAATTATGGATCTGTCACATTAGTCATCATTGGCTACACACAACTCCTAAATTAATTAATGCTATTTAAATTGCAAAGTCTAAGTATTCAGGAAATGCCGGCTGAGTTTTTAAATAACAGAATTAAGGTATTTGCCTGTGTAGGCTTAACTCAGTCCCCTTGTGCATGGGCTTTGAGATCCAGCCTTTGATTACATGGTCATGTAGGTTTTTTCCCCATATTTGGTGCCAGGGTGGCAGTACTGTCTTTATAAGGCAGATAGTTGATATTTTCTGCTCATACTTTCTTAGTGGATGGTGCCAGGATTATTTGTGATTTTCCAGTCAGATACTGTAGATGTGTCAAATTCCCTATTGTCTACAAAGGGGGTGGGACACTGGCCATTCCACCATTTTCAGAAAAATGACATTTAAGGAAGAAAGGAACTTCACTGAGGTTGACAAATTCCCTGTAGTGCTCCTACTACATCTACAATGTTTTGAAAAATGAAAAGCAAGCAGAAATTTTAAAAAGTAAAACAAAATAAAAACATTTTAATATTTTAGAAGTACTGAAATGAATTGGTTCAACATTTCAATACGTGCCTGTGAATCTCTTTAGACACTGTCTGAAAAACAAACAAGAAACACAGAAAAATACTAAATGGTTAAATAACACAAATAATTGCACCAGGAAGTTGTCTTAGATTGAACAAAATGTGTAGATGATTGTGATTGTCTGGAAAATATCTGTTTTGACTAGCTCTGGAACAGTTTTTTTTGTGGCATTCCTTGTTTGAGCTGGTGTGTTAAAAACTCAATTATTTTTGCAGTAAAATGTTAGAGTAAGTGATAGCAGTAGTGGCTTCTCTATTAATCAAAATGAAATTGTGGAAGGATCTTGTCACTGGGCGTAGGTATTTATTGATGGGAAACAGCTAATCTAAGGGTAGGAGAGCAATTACAATTTGGCTAACCAAAGTGTAAAAAGATCCAGAAATTAAATTAGGTAAGTTTTATCTTCAAGTAAAAGGCAATTGATTGTCAGTGAGCCTTAGAAACTGTTAAATCTGTGGGGTTGTGTTTGATTGTTTGTGTTGCTGACGGCAGGCCTCAATAAACTTGCTCTTGGGTGGAGGAATGAATGTGCCATCGAACACAATTCTTTCATTTCTACTCTTTCTGTCTTGCTCTTTCTCTTCAAATATTCCTCAACGCTGGACAATGAATACTTGATATAATATGGCAAAGCCAATAAATGAGTGCTGGGAGTGAGTTGTGATTCGAAGTTGAGAGACAGTCTCCAGGCATCCTGTGAGAAAACTTTGGGATCTGGAGCAGGGCTTTCTGGATCCTCAGATCATAGACATGGAGAACACTGCAGCCTAATTTCTTTCCTTGTGTGACAGATGTTACAAGGTCTCCCTTATGCCACTGTACTTCCTAGTCTCTTTCTGATGCTTTGTTCAAAAAGATAACAGGTATTTAGAATTATTGTATTTTGAAATTCTTTAAGCAAAGTAAGAAAAGGAGGGAAGGGTTCCAAAAGACACTCAGAGGAAAAGGCCAGGAGGAGATGGCTCACCCAGTTTCACCTGGTGTTTTCAGTCCCAAAGACCAGCTGGTAGAAGATGAACTCTCTCAACAGCTTCCAAACCATCAATGAAGATCTGTGTGGTGGAAGTCCAATTGCTAACCTGTAAACAGAGAGATTCCTGGGAAGTGTCTTTGCTGTCTGGATTCAAAAAGGCTATAAAACTGCAGAGGAAAACATCATGAAAGGGAGTTGTATAAAAGGCCACAGCCACCCCTGGAATTCCCTCCTGCTCTGTGCTCCTGACTTCCACATATCCCCTGGGAATCTCTATGAGGCCACTAAGTACCAACCTCACCTGCCAGATGGGGTGAAACTTTGTAGAAAGTCATTGTATACCCACCTCTCCTCTGCAAAAGGATTGTCCTAGCCTTGGCTGCTCCTTTTGGTATTCTTTGAAGAAAACTATCACACATTGTTCTAACAGTCCAGTCCTAACCTTGCAAGAAAAAATAAAATGCTTATTTACCATCACTATAAAAAGAAAACCAACAACCAATCTTATACCTAATCTCTTGTTGAAATTTGCTTTGAACTACTTGTCAGTATTTTACCTTTTTCTTCTCTTTTAATGGATTGCTGATTTTTTTCTGCTTAGGATGCCACTTCCTCACTATTCCAATTACTTCTGTGTTTGCTGTTAAAGGCAAACTCATTGCACTCATTGCCTTTGTCCCTGTAAAGCTCTCACATTTTAAGCAGCTTTCCCCCACCTATTTTTCATTATTCTTCAGGAAAAACAGCCAAAAGGACTGTATGTTTTACCTGAGATTAGTATAAACTACAAGAAATACAGAGGCAATGTCACCTCCTTTTCTTCCTAATGACTCTGTTCTTTATGGATCAAGGCATCTCATCAATTGCTTTTATTACAGCATGGGAGCCTGCATGGAATTGTTTGTTCACTGTGGCGATGAGATTTTTTTCCTTTCCCCAGTCCTTCAATTGTGTAAGGCATAGTTCTTCTGACAGGAGGATGTGGCACTGTACTTTATTGTGCCACTTACCATATTTTATAACAGTGACTATTTCATATTTATTTCTGAATAATTGGTAGACATGTTTGTAAGAAGAGATTGTCTTAGGGTACCCACACCACAAATACATACACCCTAAATGTGATTTTCTCTGCAGGGTGGGAAAGTATGTAATTCAAAAGGTGTGCATGCTTGGGAGTTCTTTAGTGTGGGGCTGCAAACTACTATAAAATATTGCAAATTGGTTATACTTGTGTACATATATATATATATATATACATATAGTTATACTTTATTGCGCTTTCTCTTAAGAACAGGAGAAAATCTATGTAAGTTGATGATTAATTTTTATACTTCATCTCTAATATTTAGGGGAAACTGAGTCAAATTAATATAGTGTGGGTTGAAAATATTCTTAAGGTGACCCAGTACCAAAGCTATGAGAACTGCAAGCCCTTTGATTCCTAATCTCAGGATCCATTGCCTTATCTTTCTTGTCTCTATTTTCTACTTCAGGCATAATTCAGCTAGAAATTCATGCCTGTCCTTTCATCATCTGCCATCAAAGAGAGGCTTTTCTGTGATCTGCTGCCTGTGAATTTTGTCATGATTTGGCTGAGCCTCCCTAGTGGGATGGTGGCCAGATTGTGTTATTTGGACCTAATGTTAAAATTCTGTGGTAGAGCCCTCTTCTCTGAGCTGAATTCACTTCTCTCTTCTTGATGTGAAGATTGTCAAATGCTCTTTCAGGGACACATCTTTTCTTCTAGCCCCTTTCCTGCATCTCAAAGGCAGTGTTGATGCATCCTAAAGCATATACATCCTGGCTTATAATTTAACCCCTTTGGGAGCTTCATGGCTGTTGAAATAAAGAACACAGGATTTGCAAAGGAACTTCTTGAGTACAGATACGTGACTTTAAGCAGCACAAGCGAACTGCAGGTCCATGGAAATCAATAACTATCTGGATGCAGCACTCTCTTCATCCTTCTGAAACAATTTCTTCTGACATTTAATGGATTAAGTCAGTGTCCTTCAGTTCTTTGTTGCAGAGTTTGCTTTCTTTAATGTTTACTTAACAGTTAGTGATACCTTTCCTCTTTCTTAGCATTTTCTGGATATTTTAATGCCTTGAATCACTGTGGGATTATTACTGCAAAAAGTCTCTAAAATTCAATGATTTTGTTAAAACAGCTGTCTGTCTGTTAGGATAATACTGTTTCAAATAGACAACCCCAAGAGGACCCTGTTCAGCTTTTTGGACAGGGTTTATTCTTGTTTTTAAGCTGAGAGTCTTAGTGAAACTCAAGGTGAAAATGAGAAAAATACTCTATTTACTTGAGTAAGAATTGGATGCCAAAAACATCCATACCTATGAACTATTATCAAGTTGTGCAGTTACCACAGCTATAAATTGCTAATTTTGAAGCAAAACCTGAAAAAAACCACATCCTATTTATTATTTATGTACTTTATTCAATGCATTAAAGTAATAAAAAAATCTGATGTGTGTTCGGCAATCAGTCACAGGTGTTTTGCTCTAGCTCAATCAGGTGTTATGTTCTCAACTGAGAAATGTCATCTTCTTCCTTTTCCACAGCCTGGTAGTCACAATGGCTTGGTGCTGTCTTCTGACTCTTGTGCTCTTGCAGCATCATTTAGGAAACATGTCTCTGTGGTGTCTTAGCTCAGACTTGTCAGAGAGTTCTGTTTTTGACTGTAAAACCAGCCTATTCTTATCAGAAGACAATTGTGTGAGATACACATGCATTCCCAACAAAATGAACAAAATTGCAGTGTTAAACCACCAGAACATCCCTGGGCTGGTGGAAAGTTTGTGAGCGGTGTGCCTGCAGTCTCTGCAGCAGAGCCTGCACTGAGGGAATCACATGCCTGGCAGGAGGGTAGACAGGTGGTCTTCAAAACCAGCTTCTTGGAGAAACACATTCTGGCAGTGTCTTTTTTGTTGCTGTGGTGTTGTGTCAAGTTTTGAAGGTGATGGAAAAGAGCATCAAAGAGGTTGTATAGATGTGGATGATTAGGAACAAAGAAAAAGGTCGTGATGAAGGTAAAAATGAGATAATATTTTAATAGCTTTTGTTAGGAGAGAAAAGAAATGCTCTGTAATATTTGGCTCACAATGCGCATAGCCCTGAAAAATACTGGTGGTGTTTTGGAATGAGAAATGAGTGTGCCTATGGGTAAAAACTCCACACTTCTCTTTTGAGAGTAAGCAAAAGCTGAAAGAATTTTTGGATTAAATGAACAAATTCTTAAAATGCCCGGAGGCAAGACCTGACTGAAGACATGAATGACTCTTTGCAGTGCACTGATGGGTGCTTTCATTGCATTCTGGACATAGATTTGCAGTGCCCGTTCTCAGGATTCCCTCCATAATTGGATGTTCATGGTGCAGGTTCATTGCTCAAAAATAGGAAGGGCTGGGAACATAAGAATGAGTAAGCAAGAAAGAGAGCCCATTAATGCCCACCGTCCCTTGAAGGGATCTGCTCAGAAGCTAAACCAGTTAATTCAGGGGTTTTCAGAAAGCTAAATATTCTCAGCAAGGCATTGGCATGCTGGGACCTGGTAACAAGACAAGGCAGGAGATGGTGTTGCATGTGCTGTGAGGAAATACAAGTATAATAGACCACTGAGGGACAGGGTAGGGGAGGCAGAAAAATATATTTTTTCCTTTTCCTGCTGGGAATATATGAAGGAAACCATGACCAACTACACCTCCATTATGGCCTATCTCCTAAATACACTTTATGTGGGAGATGTTGCATGAAAAAACCCCTAAGTAATTCAGCATTGTTTTATTCTATATTCCAATATTCTGTGAGGTCTTGTATACACTGTGTAAAGCACTGTTTGCAGTAACTAGATGTTGTATATGACTTGTAGGTATTGTGGCATGGCAGATGTGAGGAATGTAGTGTTGTGTAAACACTGATAGAGGGAGACGTAAAATGGGAGAATTTATTGTAGCAAAGTTAGGTATTGGTCCCCAGGAAGGAATGAAAGTGCAATCACTAACTGCTGTTCATCCCATAAAAATTGATTTTTCTGTCTTTCTATTTGGATGTTCTTATGTAGTATTATATTTTTTAAAATCTCATCCAGGAGTGAAAGAAGAATTGGGATGTGAGCATTTAATCTTTAATCCAAATTCTTGATACAGAGGCAACATCTCACCTTTGATTTTCTGAGATTTGTGCTTTCTTTGGACTGCCATATTTTTCTTGCAGTGACATTACCTCAAAAACATGTATTAGAAGTATCTGGTGTTGAGATAAGGATAGCACACTGACAGTAGCATAAAGACTATTGACAAACTGGATTACTGAAAAACTGATGCTGAAAAATGCTAAATGAAATACAGGATAGGAAACAATAGATGGAACTCTTGTATATTATATTCAGTAAATAATTTTTCTTATAATTATTTTTGCATTAGTCTCTGGATATTGCAGGTCAGAATTGAAACTGACTCTCTACTGGTATGAGAAGACAAATAACAGCTTTCTGGCATTCATGACTTTGTGGGAGGAAGCTGGCTGAGCTCTAGAGAAATCAGTGGAGCATCACTGGTCCAAATTAATTTTCTAAAAGAGGTGGTACAAGGTGGACTGCTATAAAAAGAGACTGGGTCTGCTGGCACAGCTTGTCTACCCAGTGCCTGCTACTAGTAATTTGATTTTCATTTTTATCATTCCATGATGTCAAGTTATTAGGGCTTTTTCCCTTCCCAGTGCTCCTTCAAGGTGATTAATGAAATGAAAATGTTTCTTCTAGGATAATGAGATCCAGCAAAGATGAGCCTGATAAACCAGCAATAGCTTTTTCCGCCCTTCTCTGGATGGCATTTGTGGATAGTTAGAAGGGAGCCCTTCCAGTTTCTCTCATCTTTTCACAGAGATTTTACCTCCTAAGCAGCTGTGAAGAGGTAGCTTTGTATATTTAGCTACCTGTTCCTGGGCTCTCAAAGGTGATTTGCTATGTTCCATCAAGGGAGGGAGTGGATACATCCAGACATCAGTTATTTTTTTGTGAGAACAAGGCAACTGAATTGTGCTGTTGCAGAACTGATGAGTACAACACAGCCACCCCAGGAATATAAAGCCACTTTGAAACAGGTGATAATCTTTTTTATAACTTTCTTGTCTTCCAACAGACTTTTAAGTACTGCTAAACCTGTCCAATATTTCGCTTGTTTAGTCCAGTCACTCTTTCATCTCAAAGACCTCTGGCTGTGGCTTCCTTGCAGTAGGAAAAGAAAAATAAAACAATTGTTTCATTGTTACCTATTTTTATTTTGCTAACACCCTATATTCTGCATTGACGTCACTGGAGACTCATTTTCTGTGAGCACCAGAATATTTCTGGAATAAAAGCATCCATAATATCTGATTAATGAGAGGGTAGCTAAATGGCATGAAATGATTTAAAAAAGATAGTATTAAAGAGGCAAAGCCAAGTACCAGAAACAAAGAAATGTTGGAATTCATGCTCAGCAGAAGCCTTAATTTGCTTCCTCTTTATGCAATATGCCTTTTGTTTGCTATTTGGTCATATTTTTTCCACAGGTCTTCTGTCTCACCCAGCACACAGGACACTTGGTGCTCATTCACCAAATATCTTTCAAAGTATTTTTCCACTCCTCCATATACTCTGCCATTCACATGGATGACTTCCTTTCACCTTGGACTTTTCTAGGGTGCTTGTGCTGAAATACCCTTCTAGCTTTTAAAGAGTAAAGATTTCAAAGGTCCTTTGAAGGAGAGGGGATGATAATACTTTTTGTAGAGTGCAGACTAAGACCTGAAGATTAAAGCCAATAAACATCAGAAGGAAATCCAGCAGTGGAGATAGAGAATGGATACTATTCTTCAGGTAGATTTTCAGTTTCTTTACCTATGAAATCTTTCTGCTCCTCCTCCAGTTTCCTGCCTACTTACTGTTTAGTGTTCCTATGTTAGCAGATGACCCTGAGTCTTACAGAAAAATGCTTGTTCCACCACCAAATATCAGTTTATTCCCAGAACAGACTTATTCTGTAATATCAAAAGAAAGAAAAAATTTAGGAAGGTTACATCCAAGCAATTACTGCATGTGGAAACCTTGTGGGATGTGAGAGACTGCAGACATTTCAGGAACCACAGCAGTTAGCACCTTTGAGAGAAGTGATGTGTACTGCCCTTGCATGAGCTGGTGTCAACAGACTGAAGCAACCCAAAGAAGACAAGATAAAAGCTGCAGAAATTAGAAAGTTAAACGGAATAGTGAGAACTTTGAATCCAGAGAAAATGCAGGAGAAAAAACTGAAACAATTTGGCTAGAATAAGGCTTCAGTGGGATAATCAGGAAGAACTGCTGAGGGGGCTTGACCATGTGTCAGGAATGGACACAGAAGATGCCTACAGTGTATATCCATAGAGAAACAGTAGAAAGGAAAGGAAAGCTGAACAGTGAATTACTGAGAGCCAATGTGGAAAAGAGAAGCTGTGGAATGAATACAGAAGGCAAGCAGATGCTCTGCTTTCTGGAACTAGGAATAGAATTAGGCAATTACAGAGGAAGATGAGGAATGCTTCTATAAGACTTCTGTAGCCCCTTTGCGATGGCCTGCATGTCTCAAGACCTGTCTGATGTGCTGGAACACCTAAGAGAACCTGAGGTAGAACAGCATACTGGAATACAGTAAGTAAGTAAGTAGAGGGAACTACTAAGTTGTCTCAACTTTGCAACCTACCTGTGTAACAAGAGAATTATAATGGGCTTAATGAACTTGCAAGTCTCTTCAGTCATTTCAGGGATGCAGACTTCTCTACAAATGTGGTATGACTAGAGGTGCTGACGGTGGAAACAAGAGTTTTCTTTATTATGGGATGGAGAATTCCAGTGCACTTCCATAATGACACTTCCATGTTATGGTGACGCTGATACAGGTTAGCAAGGTGCAGCTTTGAGATTCTCAAGTGATTTGCACAACTGAAAGAAAGCTACAGCTCTTTCACAGGCATATGCATGATTTTCCCTCCTTGGGATGAGCTCTTGCAGCTTTTCTGAAGTGAAATTTAGCTCACCAGTGCTCCTTTCCCACAACTAGTTGAAGAAAACTTTTAAGAATATAACCTTTAATATGAAACTTATTATTTATTGACATACACATATATCTATCCTACAAGCACATATTGGATGTGGCTTTGGCTTGCTAATCTTGAAGAATATTCAGAATACAATAGTAGCTTTTGTAGTTGGTTACTTTGTTTCTGTGCTTCACCTTGTAATGAAATGGCATGAAACGATTTTTTTTATTTCCCTGTTATTGGATTGCAGAATCACAATTCAGCTGATTCTTTACCATTATGAGCACAACACATAATACTAGCCAAACCACACACAGATAGATGTAATTCTCTCAAACACTGCCATCTCTTGGTGCCTGGGAAATGTATTGTGTAATTTGTTTTGGGTTTCTCATAGGTGTCTTAGAAAGTGATCCCAGGAAGAAGTGAGGGGCAGCAGGGAGATGTGTTAAGATTTAGTGTTATTTCTCATTATCATACTCTGATTTGATTGGAAATAATTTAAATTTAATTTCTTGCAAAATGTCTTGGAGGGATGTGTTATGTGCTCCAATGACTTTTATCCTATGCAGCAATGCATTGCATCGAGGAGCTTGGAGAACTACATCTCCATATTTTTGTGTTTACTTCAATGTTTGGAAAGTGCTGCATTATTTCCCTTCCTGTACCTGTCTAGGAAATGCATATACATCTCTCTCCTCAGGCAAGAGGAAAAAGGACCTACACATAACAAAATTGTTTGGTGCTCTGCAGAAAAACACTTTTACAGCCTTAGTGAAGGCTTTATGAAACCCTGTATGGAGCTGCTTTAGGATGTGAAGGGTAGGAGGTAAATAAGCCTGATGTAAATACCATACTTTACCTTGTACCTTTTTAGGGAATGTGCCAAACTTTTTGAAGTTTCTCATATCCTCCAATTAATGAGATTTCCATCCTGTTTCTATTTATTGTACATTTGGGAAGAGTTTTGAGCCTTGTAGAGATTTCTGATCCAAATGTTTGTCAGTTCTGCTAGGGACCTTTGGCTTTTGTGGTGGACTCCTCCCACAAGCTGCTCTATCACCTCCTCAGCTGGACAGGGGAGAGAAAATAAAATGTAAGGCTCATGGGTTGAGATAAGGGCAGGAAGATATCACTCACCAATTAATGTCACAGGGAAAACAGACTCGACATGGAGAAAAAATTAATTTAATTTATTTCCAGTCAAGCCAGAGTAAGGTAATGAGGAATAACACTAAATCTTAAAACATCTCCCCACTGCCCCTCACTTCTTCCAAGGATCAGTTTCACTCACAGTGTCCTATACATCTTCCCCCACTGCACTAAGGGAATGGGGGCTGCAGTCAGCCCATGATACAGTCTTCACTGTTCCTTTCTCCTGAGGCATTATTCTTTCCCTCCTCCAGTGGGGGCTGCTCTCTTCACAAGTCCTGCCAGAAGCCTGCTCTGGTGTGGGCTTCTCATGCAGTCAGTCCCTCCTTTGTTCTGCTGTGGGGTCATCCAGGGGCTGCAGATGGATCTCTGCTCCATTGTGGACCTTCAGAAGCTGCAGAGGAACCTCTGCTCCAGTGGCCGGAGCACCTCCTCCCTCTCCTTCCTCACTGACGTTGGTGTCTGCAGGGCTGCTTCTCTCAAATTTTCTCACTCCTCTCTTCTCTAGCTGCAATTGCTTTGGCACAATTCCTTTCCTCCCTTCTTAGATCTGTTATCCCAGAGGCCCAACACTGATGGGCTTGGCCTTGGCCAACAGTGGGGGTATTTTGGAGTCAATGGGCATTTGCTCTACTGGACATGGGGGAAGCTTCTAGCAGCTTCTCACAGAGAGTGCCCTTGTAGCCCCACAGCTACCAAAATTTTGATGTGTAAATGGCTTTAGACTGGGCAATTTAGGAATGAAGCCTGGAAATGGGGAAAGTGGAGGAAGGAACTCTAGGAGCAAGTCCCCTCCATACTGAGACCAGAGGAATTACAGGCTTTTCTCTCCATGCTGAACACAATCAAGGAAACTGTGAAAGTGATCTGAATCCTTCTCAAGGGCTCTGTTTTGTCCTTACCTGACTGCCTTCCCTAGTAAGTGTAGTGTTTTGGGAGATGATTAAGGTGATTATAAAGTAGGGGCGTAATTAGGAAAAAGAGAAAGGATATAGTATTGTATTTATATTGACTAGCCTCAACTTTCTTTTCCTCTGTGCAGATTTTTTTTGGGAGTTACCTCCATTACTAAAGATTTCTGTCAATGCAAGAAAAACCAAAATTAGGCTCTCTGATGCAAATCTCACATGTCATGGTAACACCCCTCTAAGAGCAGACTGAAATATGTGAGAGAAGAATTAGATGCCCAGACTTACCATACTAATAGATACTTATTGATATGTGATTGTACAAGAATGCAAGTTGGTGTGATTTTTCTTGGCAGAGAACCAGAAGAAATTGTCACATTAAATTAGGAGGATCTACTTTAATTTTCTCCTTTTGACATCCTCCTATTGATTTGGTCCAAGTGCCTTTATTCAATAATTCTACTGAAGGAATACCAAGCAGTCTAGTTGCTTAAATAGCATTTATATATCAATACAATTTTTAATACACAGGATTTCAGTCTGTCAGGACCCAAGTTATTTACCAAAGTATATAATAAAAAAACCAAAAAACCCCCAAAAAACTAAAACAAAAAAACAGACACCAACAAAAACGTGTTTTAGCATGTAGCCTGTCTGGGAATTATCTGTAGCATGTAAATGCCTTTTTCTCAAGAGCATCCAGATTGCACTTTTTCAGCAATAGTGCTATTATATACGCATTGTGTTTTAGAGAAGATCTACTGCCTCCATTATTTGCTGTAATCAAAATAAAGTAAATAGATATTATATGGCAGGAGGGGGCTTTTACCCTATGGCAATCTTCAGATATGATGAGATTACCACTTACAGACAGAAGTAATTGCAAATGAAGAGGTCATTTGTGAAGATGTTTGGAGGCACTGTATGGGAAAAAAGGAATGATCTGAATATTTTCTGAATGGGATGACATCATATATAAATATTTTCTGATGAAGAAAAGGTTTAGATATTATCTCTTTTTGAGAACTGGTTACAATGTTAGCAAAGCTTTAATGTATCTATTTTATTGTTCTGTGTACATTTTGAAAATGTAGTTCATGCTTGTAGTATCTTCTTTGGAGAAGTAGAAGTGAAATCTTGGTAATTTATGGTGTGAATCAGAATGAGAAGTCTGTTCTCTCCCTGACTTAGTCAATTTTGTTTCATGAAAGAATGTTGAGTTTACTCCAACACCTCCAACAGAACAGTTGTTAATGCCATTTTTGTTCACTTCCTCGTCTTTACACCTATACTCTGATCCTACCATCCCTAATGCAGTGACAGCATTTCAGGGGTTGTTGGTTTTGCATGTGTAGGTGAATGTAATTATTAATAATACTATAGGCGTTGGAAGAATTAATAAGAAATTAATTCAGGAGCTCACTGTGTGTCACTTTTGCTGGTAGTGATTTTTTTACTCTTGTAGAGAAGAACTGGTGTGAATATGCACAGCTCACCTGCTAATATGTAATGATTATTGTCACACCCTTAATTTGTGAGGTCTCATACAGTTAATGTGTGAATATAATGGTTCAGCCAATAGAAAGTTGGCCATTAAACATTCATTGGTAGGCTGCCTTGTGTACAGAACTGTGTACAAGGGAGGGAATGTTTGGATGAAGATGTGGAACAGTAAGGAGAAACTTTAAGCAGAGTTCAAAGAAATGTGGTCTCTCATGTAATCCACACATTTCCTCACATATGGATTATTGTGCTCAGTGAACTTCAGAGAGAAGCATCCAGCCCAGCCTGCTAGACACCAGAAGACTGTACATGAAGAACTTAAGTACAAAGTTTAAGACTAATTAGCTCTCCTGTTACCTTGGTAGTGCTAATTCATTTAAATGGATTTGATAGAGCACAGTTTGATCAAACAAGGCTCAGAGAGAGGCGGTCATTGACAGCTGCTGATGGGAGGAACAGACGTCAGGAGATTTACTCCTTTTTTCCCCTGTCCTGTTGGGTCTCTGAGAATTAGTGTTTGTAATGATAGCAGGCTTCAGAAGAAGCTTGCTGCAGTAGCTAACTTATGATCCTGATTAATTTTCTATAACTCTGTAAACTGTAAATAAATGGATTAAAGAGCCATTTGATCTTCAAGAAGAGGTTTAAAGTGGCTTTGATGACTATGTACCTAGGGGAATACAATGGATTATCATGGATAATTGATTAAAGAAGAGAGAACATTAAATTGATGTTATATGTGAACACATAAAATGTACAATTTGTGCATGTGAGCTCTCTGTGTGCGTAAATGCAGACGCATGTATGAGACTGCAAAGTGGGTGTATAAAAGTATACATTGCTATCTATTTAATTTCTCTCCTTTATAGTTAGGAAATGAGAGATGAGACATTGCTCAGTTAAACTGTAATTGCATTTGGAGATGGAGCAGCACGCCACTAAACTCTAGGTGAAGTTCAGGCAGCAGACAGATTTCTGTCAGTCAGACAAGCTGTATCCATTAGTAAAACTGTCTGAATGTAAAAGGCAGCACAATAACTGTAATTCTGTGTGAGCTGAAGAACTCACTGATGATTCAGAAGGTTGATGGGTGGTGCAAATGCTAATATACATTGGAAATCATGTGCCATAAATAAGAGCACATGAAAACAAGGTTGTTCTTGCTGTATTCCCCAGTGAATGTGTGCTCAAAAAGAGGACTCTGAGGAAAGCTTAAAAACATGTTGGGCAAATAATTGGGGGACAAAAAGATCAAGGAGCTGCCCCCTCCAGGTTTCTTGATGGAAGAACATAAAGACTTGCCTCAGCTTTTAAAAGATCAAATTTTAAAGTCCCACATGATCAGAAATTTAAAAAAAAATGTAACATAACCTTGAGACTAGTTTTGTGACCTTGTCAGATTAAACAATTAGCTGTCCTGCTTTGTAAACAGGATTTCAGTTTGCAGTGTATTAAGTCACCAGTGCTGTATAAACCTGCTAAAAATAAAGATTGAAATGGAAACAAGTCAGTGTTGACCTTAGTCCTGTGAAGGCTAGCTTACAGGAACTGAAATGAACCTTTGTATTTTTTTCTCTCAATTTCTTTCTTTCTCTTGGATGAAATATATTTGATTTTAAAGATTCATTTTTCTTTCCCCTCATTGTGATAAAGACTATGTGGAATAGGGAAGGGTTGAATATAGCTCAGCGAGGGGAAGAAGGAAGTCATATTTGTGCTTTATAGCAGTAACTTTCTTGCATCTGTGATGATACTTTCAGTTTTGTCACTTTTTTAGTTTAAATGATAATTTTACAGATAAAACAAATGTTAAATGATATAAACCAATTCATTCCTTGCTTTTGCTCCTCTCCTGCATATATTCCCCGCCCAGGCGTCATTGCTCTTTAAAATTAAGTGGAGATAGAAGGATTTATTTTGCACCAGGGCTTTGGGAAATCTAGAAAGCAGCTGTTCACTTCCACTAGAGCAACAGAGATGGCACAGAGTGTCCTCTGGGAACTGACATTGAGTATAGCACTGCATTATAAATACCATTTCCTAAATACAGACTTGGCTCCCTGCGGCTGATGAATAGACCCATGCTGTCTTAGTACAGGGAGCTAAAGAACAACATTTTCCTCACTTTCAGAGCAGGGGAAAGTGTCTTACAGCATTTCTTTTACTTTGCGGACTGCGTATATGGTTGGATAGATCTTTAATAATCATTTATGGAACTGACCTTGATTCTTGCTGTGGCATCATCATTTCCCACTGAAGTGAGCTGTAATTAGGGGTGCAGATCCTACATGGTGAGTTGGGCAAGATCCCATGCGTGGGTCAGGGCAATCACCAGCACAAATACAAGCTGGAGGAGAATGGATTAAGAGCAGCCCTGAAGAGAAGGACTTGGGGCTGTTGGTTGACAAGGAGCTTGACTTGACATGACCTGACAACATGCTCTTGAAGCCCAGAAAGCCAACTGTGTCCTGGCTGTATCAAAAGAGTCTTGGCCAACAGACCCAAGGAGGTGATTGTGCCCTGAAGTACTGTGCTCAGCTGTGGAGCCCTTGTTACAGGAAGAACATCAGCCTGCTGGAGTGAGTCCAGAGAAGGGCTGTGAAGAGGTCAGAGGGTTGGAGCCTTTCTATGAAGACAGGCTGAGGGAGCTGGGGTTGTTCAGTCTGGAGAAGAAAAGACTCTGGGGAGATCTTATAGAACTTTCCAGTACCTAAAGATGACCCACAAAAAATGCAGAGAGAGACTTTTTATGAGGGCATGCAGTGCCTTTTTATTAGGACAAGCAGGAATGGCTTCACACTGAAAGAGAGTAGATTTAAATTAGATACTAAGAAGAAATTCTTTACTGTGAGGGTGTTGAGAAACCAGGACAGGTTGCCCAGAAAAACTGTCGATGTCCCATTACTGGAAGGTTTAAGGCCAAGTTTGATGGGGCTTTGAGCAACCTGGTCTAGTGGAAGTGCTGATGGCAGGGGTGTTGGAACTAGGTCGCTTCCAACTCAAACAATTCTGTGGTTCTCTAATCCTCTCCAGTGGAGTGAGAGCGTAGATGTGAGTTTGCACCCTTCTGTATTTCTGGGCTTAGGCATTGGTTTGATGCATAGCCCCCGATAAAATGGCTTCACAGCATCTCTGCATCACATTGCTGGTTTGTGCACTGGAGCCTAAACATCCTCATAGTACTGTGGGGATATCTCGTAGTACTGTGGGGATACCCTAAGTCCCATTAAATGTCTGTTGTCTTCAAAGAGTGCCTCTATTCTTACCCATCTGAAATAACTTTCCAGTCTCATTTGGAGAGTTAAATGCCTCTTGGATAATAGGAAGGAATTAACTTTGTTCAAACAATACAAACTAAAATGGGAGGTAAGTAACTTGGTAAGTTCTCGCCGACTGCGGAAAATGCTCCTTGTTAGAGAACACTCATCTCTTTGGGTACTTTTTTCCATTTTGTGTTCCCTTTTCTGCAGAAAGATATGACTCTGTCTGTATTTTGTATTCTCATGCACCTGTTCACCACCAGATACTGTCTGAGGAGGTAAAGAAGTGAAACAGACGGCACTTTGCAACTCCCTGTGTCAGCTGTGAAAAGCCTCCTGTGAATCACAGTTGAACAGACATGTCCTCTCTTCTTTAGAGAAAGCATCCTAAGACAAGACTGCTGTTAGGAGACAAACAAGCTGCAGGAGGGAGTGTGATTTTTTTTTTCCTTAATAATTCTTAAGTGAGTATTTTTTACTCTGAGTGCTTCTTAATTAATCACCAGAGCACAAGCGATTGCCGGCATTCAAAATGCACAGCTGCATGATTATTTCTTTCCTGAAGATTTGAAGTTGCAGTAGCTGGCAATATCTTAGCCCCCATATGAGCTACATTGCAACTGAAACTTTGGAACCTCCTGTCCCTGTCAAGGTCACTTCCATGCTGTGACACAAGCCCAAGACCCAGAGTTTGGCACGCCCATTAGTGATACAGGTAGTAACACAAGAAACTAGAAGGAATCCTGATTGCATGAGGAAAGGCAGAAGTTGCAACAGGTAAATACAATTTTCACAGGATCGTGGGGTCAAGTTAGAATTTAAAAAAAGACATAGTTTTGGGAATTGAAGAAGATTTTTATGATCTCTTGATATACCTCCTCAATTAAAGCTTTATAAATGAATTCCTGAAATTCATTCTTTCCCTCTTATTTTTCAGTATGTTTCCTGGTTATCAGGAAGACAGCACCTACCAACTGCTATTGGATTCAATAAAAGCAACCATAATGTTTGCATTTGATTAATGACTTCTGTGCAGGGGATTCTCTCTTGTGAATCTGTCCCTTGATTTTTGTTAGAAAAATGGATATTTAGAGCAGTGCTATTCGCCCATATTGTAAGAACCAGTCAACCAAATTAAACCTGTGTTTAAAAACTGATTCCCACCACTGAGGAAACCATAGTGTAGATGGAACCTTAGGAGAAACCAGCTGGAAATTGGGCGGGTTTTCTTACGGAGAATTTAAATAACATTTCATAATTTCTCAAAATGTTCAGCAGAAGATCTCAGCTTTTCTTTGAAAAAGTGAATAATTCATTTTTTAACCTATCAAGACAGAGTAGTTCTCAAGGAAAGAATGCACTTTCTGGAATGACAACAATTTAACAACAATAGTAATAATAACAATGACCCAACAGGTTTGAGCTGATGGAAAGGCTGTTAGAACAGGATGAGCGAGATGGAAAGGAGGCTAGAATAGGAGACAAAGCAAAACAGATGGGTAGTTCCATACATTGAGGTTCCTAGGACCTGTGTCACCAAATAGCTTTGCAACAGCAATTAAAATTACCTCCTCTTCCCCCCCCCAAAAAAATCACAGAATGCTTCTCACTCTTCTTTCATTTGCAAGTGTTGCCCCTTCATGCTTGTACAATGAGATATCTTCTGCTTTCTGATTAGTAAAGAAGTTACTATACAGTACTGATCCCCTCTTTTCCCTTTGGCTATGGTCAGACAAGCTGATGGGACACAGAATGGAGCACATCCATACATGCAATAATGTCACTTCTACTGGTACTGAATATGGATCTTTCAGGTTATGTACTATCCATGCTCCCTGTGTCAGGAGTGTGTTTTTTAATGCTTCATAGCCATTTCCCTTGGAAATAAAACCAGAAGTGACGATTCAAATTATGCTAAAAAGTGCTGATCTGGTGTTTGCAGATTTGTTATTTCCCTTGAGTGTAGGCAGGACAGAGCTCTTAGTGGGAACTGTGCCTTGCCCCAAGGCAAAATTAGGACAAGGAAGCCCATGTGCTGTTTTTCCTTTCCTTCTTTGAGTGTGTCCTGTCTCTTTGGAGCAAAAGTATTTCTGGTGTAATGCTGACACTAAATGAAAGTAAATGGGGCTGATGGGCAGCTTGCAAAGAGTTTAGCTCAGCTAAGCATTCCAGGGTTATTTCTTATTAATTATTGAGAGTATCTTTGTGCTGGAAATGGTGGAATACACAGAGGATAATGTGAACTAGAGAACACACAGTGTAACTGAGTCACTGTATTGCTCTTGCACCAAATGCAGTTTAGGGATGAAGGGCAAGAGGGGTTTTAGTGTCATCATGCCTTTGAATCAGGCATATGCAGACACAGTGACTTCATGCAGCTTCCAGAGCACACACTTGGGATGACTTTTTACGTGAGAAAGCCTGTGATTTCTTGCCCCTGCTAAAATCTGGCTGTCGAGTAGCATGAAGAATCACAGGCTCACACTTTTCTAGGCCTGGTGCTCCCAGTGTCAGAACTGGTAGTGTCACTTTCTTTAAGGAAAACCTTGTTCTATATTCTATTTTTTTTCCAGTCTATTCTAGCATACAGGACTGAGAAATTAATTCAGAACTGAGCCATTCTGTCCTCTCAAACTGAGTGGAATTCAAGCTGATGACTTAAAATGCAAAAACATATAGGTTATTTGCAGTGTCATGTGGCATGAAGCACTTTGAACCTGTGACAATGAATCTCCTAAATTCTTCTCCCTGGAAAATCTGTGAATTAAGTTTTTAATTCTCTCATAGCAGAGTCAAAAGATCTGTTCACAGAACTGTTTCATTTGGAATAGAAATTGCTGTAGGACAAAATCAGGGCAGATATAAATTTTACAGTGAAAGGGATGCAGTAAGAGAGGGCATGATGTGAGTCACACATAAAAGTACCAGGAGAATGTGCTCTGAATAAGTTGCATTTGCAAGGGGGTTTAAAAGATGAGTAATGGGACCCAATTTTCAAAACAGAGGTAGCATAGAGCCCTTTCAGGTGCCCTCCATCTCCTGTACTCCGGCTGCTCTTCCAGAAGGTTGTGCCATGTGTGTCAGTCCCACCGGGATGTCTTACATACTTAAGGGCATCCCAAATGGCACTTCACACTTATGTTCAGGTAGCCAAAACCCTGTGAATGACAATTCCAGAAAGTGCTTGGGTGCAAGTGTGGAGACTGATCTAACTTTTTGTTCTGTATTAGTAATTCCTCCTAACATTTATTTGTTCTGCATCACTGAAGTAAAAGCCGCCTTTACCACAGGTTATTTCACAGTTTTGTCTGTCCCACTGTGGGGCAGAGGTAGAAACAATACCTTCTAACTGAAATTTGAAATGTGAATAAATCTTACTGCCACATTAGGAGCAGGTGATTTAAATCTCCGCTTGAACCACACTTTGAGTAAAAGGATAACAACATATGTTTTGCTAAATTAGGTTTCAAAAAGATCCTAAAATGAGTGTTCCAGATTACAGTAGTATTTTCTTGTCCAGACAGTTAAAAGAAGAGCTGCATTAATTGTGTGCTAATCACTGACTACTTAAGACAGTGGTTAACATTACCATAAATAATTAATAATTCTTGGACTTGAATTTCAATACTGAAACATGTTTGTGTCATATTTATATGGTCTCATTATCTATTCTTATTATTCTCTCCTTTTTCTTTTCTTATCAAGTTAATAAATTCAGTTCTTCACAACTATTCTGATTCTTTTCTTCTCAAGATACTCAGGTTCCTCTCTGTGAATAATAGTTGTGTGTGCAGCAAAGGGCAATGCACTGGTCTTGGAGAATCCAAAATTTTCAAATAATTAGATTGAGGTGGGGAATCTTGTCTTGTTTGAATGTCCACAAAGTGCTGTTTTTCTGTTCTGTACAGGGCTATACATCCTTCTAGCATCTGAGTGCCTTCTGGCACTGCAATAAGCAGTGTCCTTAGTGTTTTGAGGTCCCTGAGTTCCTCTAGATCAAAAGCAGAGTCAGAGATTGCATTACCTTTGTTTTTCCAGCTACACTAGGGACCAGTGAAGACGCTGGATTTGATCCTCCCACCTGACATTGAAAACTTTGGAGTCACAAAATGGCCTTTACACTGGCTTTACAATATGTTGCTGTTTTTAAAATACGTAGGCTGCTTTTAATTCAGCAATGCAGAACAACCAAATGTTAGTGGGATTTACCAATACAGAGCAAATGTCTCCTTGGAGCATATACAGTCGCAGGTTTGCAAACGATTTGGAAATCCTCTGAGATTTTAATGCAATTTCGCTTTCCTTAGAACAAAAGAATTCTATGTTTGGGCATTTTAAGGACTGCTACTTCCAACTAGATGAGTTAATCTGATAATAACTACGTGCCTAGAATTTGGTGATCCAAAATTTGCAGGTTTATGTAGAGAACTATTTTTTGCTGAGGAAGCAATGTATAATGAGCTCTGAGAGCTGCCAGCAAGTGTCTGCAGCTTTAAGTTATGCAGTTAAAAAATGAATTCAGCCCTGTGAGTTGTGAGCAGCTCCTTGGGAATCTCTTTAATATGTGTAAAGCAGGGTGTGCATAGTAACAACAAATGCACTGATACCACAGTGCAAACATTTTGGAGCAGGAAAACAATGTTTTTCCCACTGTTTTATTTGTTTTAACTAACTCATGTGCAGCATCAAAAATGATATCTGAGACCAACTCTGGATTCTTGGAAAGTCCCTGTACTGTGTTAAACTGCAGCAGTGGGGTGATAAATCAGTGTGAGCCTGAAGGAAATACGGCCCCATGCATTGTGCTTTGCTGTGCTTAGTGTGAGGTTGGTCCTTGAGGCTTGGCATGGGTTATTGACTATTTGGAGAGAGCAAGAAGCTTCTGCAATGATTGCTTACACCAATAAGTCGCCAAATTTATGTTCTTACCAGACACATTGCCAGGGCAGGAAGGCAGTTCAGAGACTGCTGGCTAACCAGTCCCCATGCTTGGGCAGTGTGTGACCCAGCTTCACTGGGTTATGATGTACCTGCTGGGGGAAAAGGGGCTGCCTTGACTGGGTCAGTGCTCACAGGACACTGCCCATCCCAGTGAATGCTGCCACCTGGAATTGCAAAGACTGGAATACGGTGCTTCTCAAGAATGCTCCTCTGCAAAATGTACCTTTGATATCAATCACTGAGATACGTTTTGTAATCTTTCTTTTACAATTAAGTTTTGGGGAATAGTGACTTTTTAAAGCTTTTAGATGCTGAGGTTGAACAAAAACCTGATGTTTCAATGACTCCCATGTTGCCTCTTGGCATTTATGCACTCAGTGCCTTCTTCATTTTGCTTATGCTATTGTTTCTATTGTTTTCTCACAGAATTTGGTAGGCATGCCTCATACTGGATGAATAATATTTATATATATGATGTACCTTCTGTGATATCCTAGGTCATCCAAAACATCCTGGCATTCACTTCAGGTGTTCTTGGTGGGAACAGACTTAGATGCTTTTCAATATACTTATTTTCTTATTCCACTTACCTGCAGGATATAATTGCCTTCTGGCATAGTGATCTATCTTTGAGAAAAAAGAGAGAAAAAGAGAAGACAGTGTAACATCCAAGCTTTTGATTCTTTTATTCCCATTTATTGTTCTCTGTTACTAAGCAAAGCAGAGCTCTCTTAGTTTGTAGGCATAGCATTGCCTCTATACAAAAGCTTTTTTTGTCATCTGGATCACCTTAATTTTTTACCATCCTCTGAACATAAACCATGAAAATTGTCCCTTTCTTCCGCCCTACCTTGTGAATCTCAATTGTAAATTGTGAGAGGGTCACGAGCAGAATGTACAGAATATGAGACGTTGCAGTTTAAAGGTTTTATGGACCCTCATTTGGGATGACCCAAAGTATAAGTCACTGGTCATGTAATGCTTTAGTAAATTGGAAGTAATTAATTCATAAATTAAATTAGTGGGGAAAATTACCACGGATTTTAATAGAAGTGTACTGTTCACAGGAATGGAACTTATTTAACTTCAAAATATGAGGCAGCCTCTTCACCCACTGGACTCCACAGTTGTGATTATAACAGATGGAGATTCAGAGGTACTTAACTGGCTTCATGAAGGCTTTCTAACTGGATTTGAATAGTGTAAGGGAAAAGGAGGGAGATAGTTGCAAAGAAAATCACGACTGAGGACAAAAAATCCCGTTTATCACACCTGTTCTCCAGTTTATGGTGAGTCACACTGTTCATCATCTGCACTACCCAGGGGTTTGTTTCCCTCAGTAAGAAAGGTGAAAGAGTTTATCTTGCCTCTTGTATCCTTGCTTGGGTGTGTTCCTCCATTAGAAGTACTTTTCTCTCTGAGCATGCTTTTCCTGTGCAGGTGCAGCCTCTGTGCAACCTGGTCTGACTACAAAACCCCCACATCACTGAGAGCAGATGGCGAGCAGCAGCTTTTTCAGTATGGCTTGCTGCGGACTGAACTGCAGCTCTGTACCTTGTATCTCTCTCTCCTGGTTACTTTCCCGCCAGGCAGTGCTAAGGTGTGGTATGAATACTTGATTACAAATTTTCATACATGTTCTCCTAAGGAAAAAGCAGTTCTCTGCAGGCTAGTGCTACTTGGGAAACACAATGGAACTGTATGTCTATGTGTTTTCTGTCTGCCTATCTAGATACTAATAATTCTCCTGGTCTTTGGAAAAGTAAAGCTTGCCTGTGTTTATCCAATTTCTTCAAACTGAAATCCAAAGTTTAGTTCTTTTGTACTCATACTTTTCTTGTATGTCTGGTTGGTGCTTAGTTCTGGTTCAGTTAATATGCATTTATCTGCCTTACTTTTCAATTGAACTTTTACCCGTCACGGGCTGAGAGGCAAGTTATATTGTCAGGCCTCAGTTAATTACCAGTGCCATTATTTTTTTATTTGTGGTGCCTAAGCAATCAGGAGAACAGCAGGTTAAGTCATATTTGCAAAGAGATCACGACTCAATTAGTGCTTAAGCGTATAAAATTAAAAGAGGAATAATTAAAGGTATGGCAGTAACAACATTAAATGCCTGGTTTAGTGCTAAGGAACCTGCTCTACATAGAAGCTCACTAAAAGAATGAAGGATTAGAAGGGATGTATATAATGTCTGAAAGCAACAGGGAATTTGTATGAGAGACTCTTCTCACAAAAAAATTAGATGAGCTTGTTAGAACAGGGCACAGCATCTGGTTCTGCAAAATCAAATGTCTTTGGTTTGGAGGATTTGCTGCAGGGCTAGTTTAATTTTGGTTATGAAAACAGAATTAAAAAGCATCCAACATTCAAGATCATCCCTGTCCATTCTAATCAATAAGGTCCCAAAGTGTCAAAGTTTTACTTATCAGCTCTTCTCTCTCTCACTAGGGAAAGCTGTTTTAACTTCTAGATTCAGCCATGCTTCTTTCTGCAGCATGTTGTAGTTACACTAATTCCCATTATTTTTAACTACTTGCCCTAAAAATACTGAGCTGTAAACTCAGTAACTGAATGGATTACTGCATGTGATTGGGAAGGCTGTCTCTAATTTTATTCTACTTACAAGCTGGTGGTACTGACAGTGTGGAGAAGAGGTGCTGCTTCCCTTGAAGTAAAACTTCTAAGCAGTTGGAGCCAGCTGAGGAGCCAGCTTTTTGGGTTATACAGCCTACCCTGGAAACTAATTAATTTGAGACACGTTGCATGTCTGCTATTTGTTAGCTGGATGAAATATTTCTGAATGGGGCTCAAGGATTTTTAAAGGAATTCTGGAGGAAGAATTGTTGTGCGCAGGAGCCAAAAAAACTGTTCACCTCCTTTTCCATTGAAAACGTGGTTCCAGCTTGTCCTCCACCTCCAGACTGAGAGGAAACAGCCGCTTGGCTGTGGCTTGCTCCTTCTCACTTTGTAGATTTATCTTCCAAGTTTGTCATCTTGCTCATTCATCGGGGTAGTCTGTGTCTGAGCAATATATAAATGCTTCCCTTCTCTATAAGAAGCTGGCTGGGAAAATAAGGCTTTCTCCATGAAGAAAATCCAACTGCTTTTAAATGTGTGCCTTCAGTTCACTTCTTTGTGGCACTGTTTTACTCTTCCTTAGTTTTTAAAGAACTCACAGACAGCCCCTGTGATGTGAGTCCGAGTAATGGAACTGGCAGCAATACACAGGAGAATAGGGAAGCAGAACTGCAGAATTAGCACAGTAAAAAACAATACTGGCACAGCACCAGTCTGCAGCCATGGCTGGGTGTACAGATCACCACAGAAGGTGGATGGGGCGAATATGCTTTTTTCACTGGGTTACAGATCCATTCAATGATGAGACCCTAGAAGAATTTGAATCTTTACTGAAGAACAGGCACTTTTCTGTTGCCACTTGAATAACAGCAAGCTACAAGCACCAAGATGTTTATACTCTACAATGCCATGTAGAATACATAGGGAGTCCACTTCTCCTGGGAAAAGTACAGTTTGGTACTGTGGTGCTTTGCTCTAGCACTGTTATGAAGCAGGAGGTTATTTTGAGAACAATTAAATTTTTGTGCAGCAAAAAGTCAGCTAATGGTATGTGAACTTTCTCTGTGGGACAGGAGTATTCAGTAACACCATGGGACCCCTGACAGCTTGAGTAAGGGAAAGATTATCAAATATTTCTTTTATACTTTACAGGGGGGTGTATGTGTGTGTTTAAAATCGCATATGTTTTTAAATATCTGCAAGTATTTTCTGACTGAAAAACTGATCAGGAAGCCTGTTTCTTCACAGATCCTGCAACCCTTTGTCAGGTGAGCTCAGTGCAACCTTAACCAGCTGAGGTTGCACTTAGTGTAGACATTTCACATGGATTTAAACAGGCCTGAGGTTTGATTACATTTGCTTTTCTTATAGAGGCACCAACCTCTTTTCTGACAGATGCAGTGGATTAACTCTGGCTGCACACCAGGTGCCCACCAAAGCCTTTCTATTCTTTTCTTCCTCAGCTGGAAAAGAGGGGAAAGAAAAAGCAATAAAAAGCTCCTGTGTTGAGATAAGGACAGAGAGAGAGCATTAACCAGTTACAGCCAAGAGCAAATAGACTCGACTTAGGAATGCTGGTTTAATTTGTTGCCAGTCAAATCGGAGTAGAATAACGAGAAGTGAACCCAAATCTTAAAACATCTTCCCTGCACTGCTCCCTTCTTCCCAGCTCAATTTCACTCTCAGTTTTCTCTATCTCCTCCTCCCCTAGCTGTGCAGGGAGACAGAGAAGGGGCTTGGAGGTCAGTACTTCACATATTGTCTCCATTGCTCCTTCTTCCTTAGGGGGAGGACTCCTGACCCTGCTCCAGCATAGGGACCCTCCCACAGGAGACACGGAAGTCCTCCATGGACTGCTCCAACATGAGTCCATCCCATGGGCAGCAGTTCTTCACCAGCTGCCCCAGCACCCCAGCAAAGGGGGAATATTGATGTGCTAAAGTCACAGTACACATGACAGAGAACCCTGTCAGAAACAACTGTTAGCAGAAACTCAGATAATGAGAGGGGAAATGCTGCATTCCCTCTGCTCCAGAAAATCAGGAATCTGTTGCCTTCCAGGGCAGGCTGCCAAGCTAGTCACTCTCCTTCATCCTTGAGCTGCAGGTTATGATCCAGAGATTAATGGCTTCAGGGGACTGGGTAGGTCAAATGGCTTTTGTTTCTTGTACTGGGGCTTGTGCTAGAGGTATGTTCATGACCAGAGCATTAGGGGTTAATAGGGCACTAAAGGGCGTTTTAGTATATGGTTAATTAGTTATCATGCAGGCTGATTGATTGCCTATCTATTAAATCTTCTGTTGGTGGACTTATAAAATGTATTACTCATCTGTAAAATGGTTATAACAGCTACAAATCATTTAAGAAACCTTGTAATTCCTTTACAAACCTACTCTTTAGACTGAGGATCATCATACCCCGTGTTTTTAAATTTCACATATTATGACAGCACCTGTGTCATATGTGAGCATATCTACCAAACTGTACAATTCAATAGAAAGAATCAACTGTGTTTCATTGGGGCTGCTTTTTTTCCTCTCCAGGTTTTCATCCTTGCCTTTGTGAAAGTTAACACACTGCCTTTAAAGATGTCCTACAAGGTCTGTGACAAAATCCAGTTGGCAAAACTGTTGGAGTCAAGGGGACCACAGCTGTTTGTTCTGTCAGCAGGAAGTACTTCCTTTGGGCTCTTATACCACCGCCAGAACCTAAAAAGGTGCTGACCAAATGCCAGGTGGTCCTTTCCAGTGGAACCTGGTGGGTCTCTCAGTGGCTTATGAAGAGTAATGTAAGGTCTTGGCCAACACTGTTTTCATTTGATTAAGTCATGGGTAGCCTGGTTTAACCTGCTGGTACCTGAGGGCATTTCTGATTGTGATTGCTTATGTTTGTTTGTGACACTGAGGAATGATTCTAGGGACTGCGGAAACCTGGGAGTGAAGCCTATTTCCAGACTCTCTTACTCCCAGTAAAACCCTCACCCTCTGAAGAGCAAGGCCTGTACCAACTCTGCCATATGCCATCATTTCCTTGCTTTTGGAGACACCCTGTGGAGGGCTTGTTGACACTTTTACTTAGCTGGGGAGCTCGTGTGGATGAGTTTGTGGCATAATTCTGGATATTTGTGAGGCTACAGTTTTCTTTTTGTTTTGTTCTCTTGATTCACCTGCAAATGTATCATTCAGCCCCAGTGCTGTTGCTGGGAAGAGACTGCCAGGGCATTTTTTTAAATTAAATTTTCAAATGCTTCCTTCCCACTCCTGTGCTTTTTATATTAGCCTTTTGGAAATCAGAAATTGAAATCTGTTTCCTCCCTCAGGTTTTTTGTCTCTCTCTCTCTTCTTTTTTTTTTTTTTTTTTTTTTTTTTTTTTTTTTTTTTTTTTTTTTTTTTCCTTTTTTTCCTTATATTGCTTGAGTGTTTGATGACTGGTTTTAGAAGTCAGCCTATAAGTTCATGAAATGAAACAAGCCAAGAAACAAATGGTACTACACTGAGATGGGGAGGGTGTTAATGTATTTTGCAGAAAGGCTTTGCAGACTTCAGACAAAGGCAGGAATGCAGGGACACAATAGGTAATATTAGAATGGAGTGAATCCCATAAATACCTCTAGCACAGATGTGGGTTGCCAATAGGCAGCTGGTACCAGACAATGAAGTCTGTAGCTCCCAAATAAAATGTGTCTCATTATGAGAAATCCTGTGTTTGTTACACCTCAGGGCATGTTGCCGTGAAGGCTGGACATTGGAACATTGGTCCAGCAAACTGTGCTAGTTTCTCTCCTTGTCATCTTAGTGCAGTGGGGTGTGATGCCATGCTGCTGTCTGGAGGTGATGCTGGCTCAGCCTGGTCTCCCTGGCACCTCAATAGAATGCATCAGCACCCCAAAGTGAGCTATGAGTCTGCGCCTGTCTTATTTCTCTTTCCATGTGCCTTTCCCTCCTGTGAAGGGATTAACTTTAGGTGTGAGATAAGAAGAAAATCAGTCCCTTCATTTATAATAAAAACCTGACTCCAGGAGTCCTGGCCAGTGTTCTTGGCTTTGGGGGTTTCATCACAAATTCTTGCTATACATATGTTTTCATTAAAAAAAAACCCACCTAAGAAAGCAGTTCAGTTTTTCAATTATTTAGAGAGATTTTATCATGACTGGAAGCTCTGGGGTGTGACCTCCAAAATTGCTAGTGTTAGTTGCAGATAGTTAAAAACAAAATGCAATTACTTTTTAGAAGAAAAACTTATTATGATGAAGCAAAGAAAGCTTAATAATTTGGAGGTAGTTTTTTTTTTTTATGTGTTTTTTTTTTTTTTTTTTGGGTTTTTTTTTTTTTTTTTTTGAATGCTTATAATTGACATAACTGTTGCCCCTGCAAAAGAAAACATACAGGAGGATTACCTGTCCTCCATGTCTCCTAATTCCAGTGTGATTCATGCTTTATCTGTATGCTTGCTATTAATGACACAAAAAATATAATTTTTTTATTGTTCATGTTTTAGCTTTGTTATTGAAGACTTTCCAGAGAAGGGCTTCTGGAAATGTTCAAATTAGCAAGCCCATATATAAGGGGAAGACAGACTTCTCTTAGCCTATGGCTTTACACGATTGTATAACCTCCTCACTGGCATCAGAAATTCCAGCACAAGGTAGCTGCTGAAGCAATTGTTTTTTGTTCATCCTCAGATCTTTGTTCAGGCATTTCTAACATGGTCCTTCACTGTCTGCTCCTTTTCTTCTTCTGCTGAAAGAATATGAAGTAGGATCAATGTTTTCCCCTTATTGTTGTTGTGCCATTGTTTTCTGAATGTTCTCTTTGCAGATAAACTGAATATCCTCACAGCCATGAGCATCCTCACAATCAAATACCTCCATCTTCTTTCCACTGTCTGATTCCCAGCCCTTTTAAATGGTATTTTTTTGTCCAGTGTGCCCCAAATCTCATGATTAGACAGGAGCTTCCCTCAGGCTTCTTGCTCCTTTTGGATGTGCACACTGCCCAGTGATGAGAGGTTACCTCCTCCCTTCTCTGATGAGCTGTGCTGCCCTTTAATATGAGTCCACTTGCACGTCTCAGTCATGCTTGGCTGACACATGGTGTGGATCTGATGAAGCACCAGGCAGTCTGGTTGCACATGGTGACAGTTTGGGATACATGTAGCCTACATTGGGCCTCGGTCTGCAGTTAGGTGCATCTTGGCATCCTCTAATGCTGGTGTTTCTGGATGGAACCTATCCACCCCAGAGCAAGCCTCTGGAGTTAAGTAGCCTTCGTCAGAACTATTATGAATGCAAAGTAGTTATTATTTACTTTATTATTACAACTTTCTCCTGCCCATCCCCTGCACAGTGGATCCACTTGTCAGTCATCTTAAAAACAGCTCAGGGAAATCCTGAGCACAGTTAAAACAGAAAAATAAGTCCTGAAAACAAGACCTTACAGCCACAAAATACTTAATTTATAAACTCAGCTCATCCAAACACCTCAACAACATTGCCAGGCTCCTCAAACACTGCTGCAGTGTGCCAACCCCAATTATCTGTTGCAGGGAAGCTTTCCTTGTTTTCAGAGTGGTGCCATTGGAGCTGTTGCAGGGTTGGACTGGACTTTGGCAGCTCCCTAGAGAATCAGGGAAGCTGAAATGTCTGAAGGGAAGCAGGAGGGTGGTATGTGCAATGGTGCAGTTGGCTTGCAAGAAGTTGCATTAGAGCCTGACCATAGTGTGGCTCCTCATCCCTTGCCACATTTTCAGCAAAGGGAGATGCTCCAGCCTTTATAATGTATTGATTAGAGGGAGAAAATAACGTGCCCGGAGATGCTGTCTGTAGACTGTCTCAGTGAAACTTTTCAGCCAAAACTAGGTCAGGTTTGAAAACCTAATGTGTGCACTGAAGCATGAAGGCAGTGATAGAGAGGACTTGTTCCCAGTAATGATATTTTAAACAAAAGGAAAGAGCAGGCATTCTGTTTGTTTAATGGCTGCAAGCTGATGGGATGGTTCACTACAGCTGTGTTTTGCTTTTAGATGCTATCACAGTATTTACTTGCAGAGAGAGGACAATGAGTTGCAGGCAGAGGCTGGTAGGGAGGATGCAACAGCAAAAGTAGCTAAATGCCATAATTTTTCTTGTTATAATTCTGATACATTGCAGTACCCATTATCCAGACACAAAATGAGAGGTGCTCCTGTGGCCTTACAGGCAAAGTAGCTAAGGTAGGGGAGACCATTATCTCTGTGTTGTGGACAGGGATCTGATACTAATAGAACAAACAGTTTGCTAAAGAAAGTTTTTACTACACTGTGTATGAAACCAGTGCCACATTCTTGCATCTGATCCTCAGTACAAATGTCTTTCAATTAAAAGAGGGATTGGCCAGCTTGTTTTTACCACACATCAGATTGAGCAGGGAGGCAGGGGGGTAGCTGTTGGTGCTGATGCCAGGTATGTCCACCAGCAGTGGATGTGCCTGCTGGGCTGTACACCCTTGTGAAACTTGTGAAGCAGCATGTGCAACACTACAGGTACCCAACCCAGTAAATTGGGTTTCCCTGAGATGTTAGTCTTCACCAGGGTCTCTTGCACTGATATCATAATGAGACTTCTCTTCATCCCTTTTGGAGTTGTGCAGGATCATAAAATCATAGAATGGTTGAGTTGGAAGGGACTATTAGGATCACCTAGGTCCAACCCCCCTTGGTGTGGACAGGGACACCCTTCACTAGACCAGGTTGCTCAAAGCCCTGTCCAACTTGGCCTGGAACACTTCCAGCAATGGGGCATCCACAACTTCTCTGGGCAATATGTTCCAGTGCCTTAGTACCCTCACAATAAAGAATTTCGTCTCAATATCTAATCTAAACCTACTCTTTCTGTTTGAAGCCTCAGAAGCCCCTTGGGCACCTCTGGTCCATAGGGACACCTCCTGTGTGGCCAGCAGATGATGGCCTTGGGAGGGAGAAACACTCTTTTAAGGGTGAAATCTTCCTGTCCTGAGAAGGGTGTCTAAGGTAATGTGCATGTTTTGCTGAGGATTCATCCTCTCTCTATATTGTCTATAGAAAGAGCTTAGACATTTAATTTTTACATATAGTCTGCATTTTTTCTGGAAATATGGGACCTGCTGTATTATTTGTCTGAAATCCTGCTGGGCTGCACCAAGACACTCAGCTGATTTTCTTTAGCAATGGTATTACAAAAATAGAGTAATACTCTCCTAGGGCTACTGATAATAGAGCCACTGTACACATCAAGAGCGCTGTGCTGCTTTAGTTATTCATATTTATTGTGTGCTTTGCTGTTTTTAGAGAGAAGGTCTGACAAAGAAGCAAAATATTGTGACTACGGCTGATAAAGTGAGACAAAGGGAATGATCTAGGATCTGGCTTGCCACAGCATTTTGTTGAAATCTATTCTAGGTAGGCTTTAAGGGAGGCTGCATCCTTACAGCCTCTGAGTGCTTTCCAGTAATGTGTTAAGAGATTCTACCAACATCTGCTGCTTCTGAGTCATCCTTCTTTTCCTCTTTTCCCAGAGCTAGATAGGTATGTGTTTTTCGAAAAGAAATATGCAGCTTTATATCCTATCTAGCATGTGCCTGAGGCTCCAAAATGTTTAAAAACCTGCTTAGGTAAATACCAAAATTCTTCATGTTGTTATGTGACTTTAGAGTGGGTAGCAGAGACAGTTACCCCTGGGTATGCTGGGTGGAAAGCCACAGCACAGAAAGACCATGAAAATTTGCCTGACCTGCATGTAGCATCAATATCAGAGTCAAAACCACACCTCAAGTCCTGTAGTCCTCCGGTGTTGGTCTTCAGTGATGAGCTAGGAAAGCACATTGGGCCCTTTCTGTGGCTTATACAGGGTTGTTATGGCTGTTCACCAAAGTGTTGGTGGCAGGTGCCTTGCTTTCTGTGAGCCCAGATATGAAAACATGGTACTGGGATCATAGGGAAGGTTTTCAGTCTTCCTTTCTGCTTCACCAAACATGTTTTTGGGGTGGCTGCTGCAGTGGTTTATAGACTCTAGCTCCGCCCTGGGGATGGAGCTGTTGTCTTTGCTGACATGGTTTTTCTTGCATCAACCTGTAAATGAAGTCGGGGCTGGTGAAGCACTCAGACTGTACCCTATCAGAAATTGCTGACAGAAAATGCTTGTTTAATTTAGTCTTGTTCTAAGCAAAGCCAGTAATTTACCACATCTTTGAATGTGCTATTCATTTATCAAGCGGAACCATGAGGTGGATGAAATTTGTCAGAGAAGATGAAGGAGGCACAGTATCTTATAAATCGGTCAGTTTGGAACTCTCACTGTGAGTGATGTTTCAAAAATGCTAACATCATCTGTAATTACTCAAAATTACACATAATTTATGTTGTGCTTGTTCATTGCTCTAACAGTCTAGGAAAACACTTTACAATTTGCAGTGGTTCGGCTTCTCCAATGGGTGCAGCTCCGGCCAGCCCTGCCGCCACTACATCCAGGGGCCACTTTGCCAGAGGCGTGGGCAAACTTGACCACGGTGCGGATAGTGCGCAGAATAGAAAGGCGGGACTCTCAGGGTGTGCAACCAAGGGGTGCGTGGTCCCAAGGCAGCGCTCCGAGGAGAGACGCTGGCCTCGAGATGGCACGGCTCTTTATTGAGTGGGTTACAGGGGTGGGATTGCGTGGGACCAATCACAACCTTTTGCCAATGTATAATGAGGGGATGCACAACTTTTGAACCAATAATAAGTAACTTGGGGAGGAGGAATACATGATGAGGGGGTGGGGAAGTTATATAACTTAAAGATTGACACTTAACAGAAAAGTGGTAAACAACTATTATGGGATAGGGTTACCAGGACAACCAAGGTTTTGGCGGGAAAGTCTGGGGGAAGGAGAGAAGGAGAGAAGGAGAGAAGGGGAGAAGGAGAGGGAAGGAGAGGCCATCTTAAACAATAGTAATAATTACAAAATTATAAAACACAAATTATAAAACCAAACTGGAGCAGTAAAAACCCAATTGGAATTGAATTTAAGCACCACCACATCAATTAACTCTGGATGATAAGATTTAATTAGAGCTTTCAGACATTTTTATCCTACTCATCTGTTTTTAGTTGTAAATGCAACATTGACTTTTGATTTCTTTAGTGGTTGGACAGTTGGCTGAATAGTAAATGATAGGTTCAAATATGCAGAAATCATGAAGTGAAATTCCCTTGGATTAGTAGCAGAGATAATTTTCTGTTGTGGGACTATATTTATCATTTAACTCACAGACATGTTTATGTTATCAGTAAAAAAATCATTTTGCACCTGAGCTATAGCTCAAAATTCTATTGCCCACCTGCCACCTATGCCACAGGCATAATTTACAAAGTTGCAAGAGGAATTCTGTTTAGATCAGCAGGCTGTTGGGACAGGTTACCATTTCTACAATGATTTCTTTTGAAATCTCCATAATTTTTTAAACTTCTCTGTGTTCCCATTTACTTGTCTGTAAAAAAACCCCAGACTACTCTGTAGCAGAATTTGCAAAACACTTTGGAATCTCAGGACAAGAGCATAGTCTATAGGCAGAATTTGCACTTTTCCCCTTCCTTCTAGTGTACATTTTAAATGCAAGATCATGGTTAGTGGGCACAAGATTGAGGCTGTTTAAAGTACGTACCTCAACTAATTAGCTTTCTTTTTGAGAATAAGTCTCTAAGCTGAAAGTAAACAAGGGCTTTTGTAACCAGAAGGCTGCTCTGAGGTTCAAGTAAGTCATATAGAGGCTGGGGCTCTGTTTGTTTCCATTGAAAAGACATTTGATTGCTTTTTACCTCTTTTTTTCCCCTACTTTTTCCACCTGTGATACCTATGATCTTACAGAATATTTGGTTGAGCTTCATAAAGAAATGACTTTGCTGGACAGGTTGCCTCCCTTTGGCAAGCCCCAAGAGTAATCTATGCAAAAAATAAAAGAAATAATGCCAAATAACCCATCATGTGTTAGCACCACTGCTTGAAAGAAAACTTTGCCATATTTTTCTTTTCCTAGATATGATAGAAAAGACCAAATCTTCTGTTTGGCACTCATCATGGTACTGTGATGCAGAGGAGGATCATGCTGCACTCACATTTACCCATGTGTGTTTGGCAGAAAGAATCATAGAATCATCGTAGAATCACAGAATTGCCTGAACTGGAAGGGAACTTACGGATCATCTAATACCAGAACCTCTCCCATGGGTAGGGAGAGGAACCTTTAACTGGTTCCTCAGAGCTCCATCCAGCCTGGTTTTGAACACTTCCTGGAACTTCTAGAACTACTAATCCTTTAAATAGGGATTCAGCTTCCTAAATTTCCTTATGACTCTGGTAACATTCACCCTTCCCACAAAGCAGAAACAAAATCTGACCCCCATTATGTTGTCATTATTACTGTTATTAGTTTTATGTGGCATGGCAAGAACTTGTGCCTCTAGTATTAAGGTGTAGCTCATGCACCTTTGGGAAAAAATTATAGGATCAGTCCTCATGGAACCAGCCTACAGATATTATGATGTGCATTTGAAAATTCGTATTTCCCAAGAGGTCTACTCCCTAATGGTGAACTTAATATCAAATGAGGTCTGAAAATGATATTCAGACTGTGTACTGTCTTCTACATCAGCTCTTAAAAAATCACAATTTTTTAAAGTCATTGTGAAGTAACTATCTGCAACCTCCTCCACCTTATTACTCTATTGTCTCTTGGGAAATACAGTATTAACATTGCACTGCTGCTTCTGCTCAGAGTCAGTGATACGGGTGGCTTGATGTATCACCTCTGAAGTCAACAGCAAAATATCTTGCATGTCAATGTGGGCAAGGTCTTCAGAAGGCTGATAAAAAAAAGCAAAACATAATCTGTCCTTAAATTCTTGGTTTGACAGTGAGACTCCCCAGCTCCTACTGTTTTCCTAGGATCACAGCTCTGACTTCACCTCAGTTTTACTGCTGTCTGTTAATTTTCCTGTCTGTTTCAACAGGATGCACTGATAGAGATTATTACTGCATTACAATCCAAATGAGAGGCAAATCACTGACCTTTATGCAGGAGAACGAATCCCTTAGGTGATACAGCTGTTTTGCAGCAGTGGCTAACTTGGAGCTCTGATGCCATATGGATTGGTGGGAGGGAGACAAGGCACAGCTGAATGAAATGCAGCTCCTCCTCTTCTGAATGCTGCACATCTCAGCATGCACAAATTAACATGTCTTGGACAGATCCACTGCCTGTTTACACCAGCTTCGTGTGGAGACAATACATTAAAGGCTCCTCCTTGAGCAGGATGGAATGGGCTGTCTCACACCCTGACACACAGGAGGAAGGAGAGCAGCAAGATAACAAGCTCATAACTGTACAGATTTCCTCACATGACATCATCACTTGTTATTGAGCCCACCTTCTCTTCTGAGTTTGATCTGACTTACATCTAAGCTAGCATAAACCAAGGTGATCTTAGTCATAAGACCTTGGCAGCACAAACACAAAAGCAACTGAATGTTGTCAACTTCAAATTTGTCCAGGTCAGAACTTTTCTGGAATCTGTGAGGTATCACTTGTGCCTCTTTTATATGCCTCCTTTCTCTTACTTATGGCCAGGACAAGTAAGATGTGATGCATATGCAGAACAGACTTCTGGGACATATCCATCCCTCCAGTTTGATGGTTCCTGGGAGCTGTGCTCAGACAGCAAATTCTAGCTTGTGCTATGTGAAAGTTGCATCAAGGAAAATACTGGCATGGGCTAATAAATCATATTTCAAGGTGACCAAAATATAACTTCTGGGTCCCCTAAGGATTTGTGTTGCTACTGGCTTTAATGAATAGTCTAAAAGGGAATTTTAGGCAACAAATGTGATGGTAGCATAAAATGATTAAGAGCAATAAAAGCTGGAGGAAAAATGACAAAATCAAGAGGGGCCTAATAAAGCTGGATAAATGGGCAATGCTGCAGCAAATGAAAGGCAGCGTTGCAAGAAAATTTACACTAGAAAAAATGATGTTAACTCTTTTCATGCATTCTTGAGTTCTGTATTTTGCTCTGAAGAAATCTGGAGTCCTCGACAGATGGTTTAAAGAACGCTGCTACTCAGAGCCTAGGTGTGATGACCAGTGCAGAGTAAGAGTGGCAGGTCATGCAATCTACCTAGACATAGCAGAGATGGGTGGTAGGAAAAGGAAAGGAAAACATCAGAGACTGTAGTGTTTGTCCACAGTTACTTGTAAAATCAAATATAGAGCAGAGGGCTTGGGAATGTCATGCCTAGGGCCAGACTGAGCAGCAGGGATGAGTCCCTAGAGCCCAGGCTATTAATTGGGAGGCATACAGCTCCAGGGGGGCATAGCATCATACAGATGGCCAGGATGGGGGGAATGAATTTTGTCTAACTCTGTTTGTTAGAGAGAGAGTTGAGATGGATTGCTTAGCCCATATGCTCAATTTTTAAGTGGCTGAAATTAGTAAAATGACTTGCATGCTCTGTTATTTTTTCCTCTGAACCACTGATTTGCAGCCACAACTGAGACTAGGGGATTGCTGCTGGATGGAAAGTCCTTTGTCATCAGAGGAACAAACCAAAATGATTAGTGGTAAAAGCTCTGTGCACTCAGACCAACCTTGGAGCACAAGGGGACTGGGGACACTGGTGAAGGCATGTAGAACCTTGTCCGGGCCCTCAGACATTTCTGTCCTTACACCAGGGCCGTGGAAACAGTGGGTGCTATGCAGAACTGGGACTGTTCCCTGGAGGTGTCTGGTGGTGTAACAAAGCCTAGTCCCTCCACCATGGCAAGGTGAACTCACTGGCTGTAAACCATGAGCAGGTTTTATGTAGTGCTGCAAATGTTCGTGCACAATGCCAGGCCTGCCCCTGAGCAGGAGGCTGAGGTCCTGTGTCACTACTGTGCTTGTGTCACTGACAGTCTATGGCACCATGCATTTCCTTTGGGCTTGGAGTCTTCTCTTCTACTCTGGGCCTGCTGAGCCCTGATGTGTCTGAAAAGGGATCCTTTTCGTATCTCATCAGCAAAACCAGAGGATTCTTCTGTTTTGTTTGTGGCAGTGCAATAGACGCAAGTGTTGGTTGTTGGCATAGAGATTTCACAGACTGCAGAAACACTGTCACCTGTTCCATAAAATGGGGAAAAAAAAGTGCCAGGCTGCCAAGTGCCTACTAAACACCAGCTGGTAAGTGTCACAACATCAAGCTGTGCAGCTATTGACTGTGATCACAAGTTGAGGCAAACCTGAGGACAATCAGAGAGCCTAACACTGACATGCAGCTTAGGAAGGTGGGTTATGAATTCCCCTGTGACATGAGTGCAAGCTCCTAGCAAAAAGGCTGCTGGTCTCTCCACACTGGGGGATACAAAGCCTGGGAAGCTGTTCCTGGTTGCTGCATAGCCTGTCTTGCAGAGACCATGTCTGGGGCTTCCATGGAGTCAAAACAGGCTGTGAGGCAGCTCATCTTGGGAAAACTCTCAGTCAATGCAGAAGGTTGAAGGCAATATGATGCTGGACTTTACTTTGACTCCCCATCCTCCCTGCCAACAATAGGAGATTTAAACCATAATGGAATCAGGATATGAAGAACAATCTAGAGACTCTTTTGTTACTGTAGACTGTGACGACTGGGAGAAACAGTAATGGTCTGAAAACACCAAATCACAGCTCTGTGGAGGGACAAGTCATCTGTGTGCATTGCAGGCTTGTATGGCTGCAAAGGGTATATGCCTTATACCTCCCCTGGAAGGCTTTCAGCAATGAGTGTACAGTGATACCATGGAAGACTGCCTAGAAAGGTTACAGAGCTTTAACAGCTGGGGCTTTAAGAAGAAAGAGGCATCTGCTTAAAATATGTGAAATTAATGTTTAGATCAGACAGGGAAGTGGTAGAACAGATGTTGTCCTGCCTAGGTTCTGGGGTATCTGTGGTAGCAGGTGGCAAGGAAGTTCTCGGACTTTGAACAACAGCTTTGTGTCCTTTACACTACTTCCTTTATCATGAAGGCTGCAGTTCTAGTTTAATGTTTTAAAATCAGTATGACATGTGAGGGTGAGTGCTATGGTATGAATAAAAGAATCACTATCAAATAATTATCAGTGCTCTTTCTACAATGGTGTAAAGCATGTTCAGGTGATATGCAGAATCCTTGGCACATTATGTTTATGAAGGCCCAGATTTTCATTACATCAGATTAGCAAGCAAGAAGTCACTAAAACCTTTTTCCTTGGTGGGTGCATGGTTCTCCAGGGATTCATGACTTTGTATGAGCCTGTGAAAACAAGGCTCCTGTCCTAAATTGGTACAACCTAAGATCAGGCTAAGGAGAGGCTGAAATGTTTTGTGCAGATCTGCAACAGGAACTGAGCACGGCATGCCCATAGCAAAAGCATGGCAATTGGGTGGTTGTGTGTGCACATTTACTTTCTGGGCAATTGGAGGTGTAGAGAGTCCTTAGCTAGAAATAAACTTACAAATTCCATTACAGACTGTTCTGCTTTCAGAGGCCTTTTGTCACTTTCCATGAAACTTGTGTTAGTGTAATTTCCCTAAGTTCTTCTCATTTACACATGCAAACAAGAGACGATCCAGGTGCAAAACTGACTGCACAGTAAGAATAAATAGATATTTTATCTTAGTCTGTCATGTCTCTGAAGGCATGAGACTGTCTGGGCTGTGTAACTGGTTTCCAAGCCTATCAATGCCCCAGCCTTAGTGTTTCAAAAAAATCAGGCAAGACTTTATTTTGACTTCAGCATGATTCGATTAGAAAAGTAACTAGTCTGGTGGGCTGTACTTGGGCTGATTCACTGCTAGGGGCAATGTCCAAGTGAACAATGATAAAAGAAGCAGACAATCTGCTCGATTCTGCAAGCTGAAGCCTTGTCTCCTTGACACTATGCTGATGAACCATTTTTTTCTTGATGCTCAAGGCATGTGAAGCTGCAGATAAGCACTAGCTGCTGTGTGCAAAGTAGTCAATAAATTGCCATCAGACTTTCCCTTCTGTTTAACTTTTATTAAAAGAGGTGCTAAGGTACTGTACTGTATGCAGTACATCATATTTATTACCAAAATTAACAAATATACAAAACTTATACATGTAATTTTCTTACATCCATTTATTGGTCTATAATACTGCATTTGTTCAAGTAGGTTATCTACAGTATGTAAACATCCCTTGGATTGACCTCACACAGATTAGGAAAGCCCATCTAACCCATGTAGTTACCAAATATAGCTTTTTCTTATTTTAAAATTTATTTGGCTTTCATTGGTAGAATCTAATCTTCACATTTGGCACATGGAAGAGACATCTACAGTGCAAAAGAGGCAGATTTTCTGGTTTTGTTCTGAGCAGTTTAGCAGAGTCATGGTTTTAAGGAGTCAAGAATAAATTTACACAAACTTGATAGGAGATGGATTAGTGTTAACGCCAATGACTCACAGATCAGCCATTAAACTAGAGCAGAAATTCAAAGCCTCTTCCCCAGCCCTCTCAGTCACGTGGACAAAAAAAACCCAACCTCAGCCTTGTTTCTAAAGGATTAAAAAAGAACTCTGTTAGCAACAGAGGGAGGAGTTTAGTTTACAAGGAGCCCTCTGACATTCCAGTTTCAATTTTCTGCTTTGCGGACTTTTTTCTCTTGTTAGCAAGCAATTCTTTTCTGTTTTAATGGGGAAAAAATGACCAGTAGGAAGCAACTCTTCTGTGGTGGCAATTTCTCAGTGAGTTGGAGATTACAGTTGGAGTTTACAGATCTTTGAACCCTGATGTATAGAGCTCAGTAAGCTGCCATGTACAAAGGGGAGAGAAAGGAAAAGAGGCAAGAGAGAGTGAGAGCAATGCCATATTCCAGGTGTGGAGCTCTCCAATTCTGCTGTAAGAACCAGGAAAAACCTTCCTTCCTTCTGTTTCTCATAATTTCAAAAATGTGACTTAATTTAACTGAGTAAAGCTGATCCAGAGAGACCTTCATTCGCACCCTTCTTCCCATTCTCATCCAAGCACTGTATTGCTATTTTTTTATGAGGCCTCACCCATGTCCATGGAAGTGTCTGATGAGAATGGACCGAACTGGACACCGTTTCACATGGAAAGCCCTCTGCCATTCCTGGTCTGTTACCACAGAGCCCCGCTGCTGTCTGTGGCCCCATACATCTCGGCCAGCTTCTTGAAGCGCGGCCCCCAGTCCGTCAGGTAGTCGTAGCTCTGGTCTGAGTCTGTGGTCACGGACTGTAGGGAGCTGAGCGACTCCGCCACCGAGCCGTTCCCCTCAAACATGTAGGTCTGGAGGGAGTCGAAGGGAGGCGCCCACAGGTCCATGTCAGCTTCGTACAGCTTGGCGAGCACGTAGTTGTGGACGTTGTTGTCCATGACGCACGCCTGAGGCACGTATCGGGAGAGGCTCTCTATCTCAGGGAGCATGTCCTGCCGGTTCTTCACCACCAGCTGGGCCTCCCGCGGGTTCCACATGGCAGCGATGTCGAAGGCCTCCGTGTCCTCCTCCCCGCCGCCCTCGTCATCGTACCTGACGATGTTCTCGTGGATGTTCTCCTCCTCGTCGATGATGTACGGCTGCTTCCGCTGGCGCCGCATGGACAGGATGAGGAGCACCAACACTGCGGGAGCCAAACAAGACACGGGGCTGTCAGCAAGGAGGCAGACCTTGCCAGGGCCTCAGACTTTCCTCTGCCCTGCTTTCCCCTGGGTCAGCCCTTAGATTTAAAGAGCTGTGTGTGGTGTTTGCAAGCTGAGGGGTTGTCCTGGGTTGCAGTGTAGGATGTACACAAAGTATTTATTCTATTACCATCTTCATGAACTGTTGAAACCAGGTGGGGCAATGTTCTTCCCAGGCCCCCTTCCTTTGAGCTATCTTCTGCTAATGGCCCATCAATGCCTTGCCCATGACTCACAGGTAACTCCCTCCAGGAGTTATCTCTGTTTAGTGGGCCATCAAGGACCCACTTCACAACTCATCATCCCATTGTGAGATGCTCCGCCCAGGGGGAGGAGCCAAGCCTTCTCACCTGGATATAATCTGGGATTTGGGACAGTACAAACAGCTTTTTTCCACTGGATTCCCAGAGGACCAGAGCTAATAGACCTTTCTACAGGATCACTGCTTCAGGAAGACCACCTCATCTGGACTGCTTCCACCACCCTGCTCAGGTTGTATTCTGACTCTGTCAGTGGTCTTTTGTATTATTGCATTTATTTTATTTTACCTTTTTACCTTTCTTCTTATTTAATTGTATTTCTGACTTGGAGCCTCTCACTCGTTTTGCTTTCAAACCATGACAGGGGTGTAGAAGTCTCTCTCTCTCACTCCCCAGTCAAAATTGGTAGTTGAGGTCTTGCTAATCTGTCCCCTTTCTCCCCTGAATACTTAACCCTTGGTGACACTTAGGACATATATATACAGTGGTGCTTGCCACTTTTAAACTAGCCAGTTCAGAGGTCAGTAACAATTTATCTGCAGCAGCATAGTGACATAGAGATATTTTGTTTTCTGCTCTGTGGGTGGGTTTTGCAGCCTTCTTCAGGGTAGCCTCTTGCACAGGCCACTGCATGTGACATAGATGGATGCTCCTAAGGCACCACGGTGATATGTCTGTCTACATAGCAAAATCAGAGCTAGCCCCTTAGTCAGCTGTAAGGAATTTTTTGTTTATCTGCAGGCCTCCTGCAGCACTGCAGTGCTGGTGCTCCTCGCCCTTGCTGTGCTTATTAGCATGGGCAGAAATGGTCATAGGGCACCAGAGCCTTTTGCAATTGAAAATGTGCCATCACTTGGTGACTATTTCCACAGTTAGAAGTCAGCAAAGATTTTGGATACTGAAATTTTGAACTATCTTTTTGTTAAAAACTGTATTTTGAGGTATCTAGGCTCCTTTGAAGAGCCAGAATTGAGGCACTTCTAAAGGTTTTTTTGTGTATCTTACTACACTGTTCCTCAAACTGGGTCCCCTGAAATCTCAGGGAATGTGTGTTTTGAACTAGTATCGCATGATTTGAGAGACTGAACAGGGGAACTGAAGTTCTTTTGATATCAACAACTAACAGGGGACACAGGATATCTGGGCAAGGAAAGCATGAAATTTAATAGTGGAGACAGAGCTCATGCAAGACACTCAGCCTCTTTACTGCAGCACAGTCACCATCCAAATGTGGAGTCTCAAGGAAAAAGGATGGAGGTGGGGATATCTCTCTCCAAAAGACAACAAATGGAACTGGACTTACCACTACTGTTTCCTATGGAGCAGATGAGAAACCAACCTGCCCCAAGCCATAGCTCTCAATACTTCCCACTGCCATACCCTTGCAAGGAAAGCATGGCCATATCAGACACCCTAGCACTTTGGGCATCTAGCAGAAATATTTTCAGGCCATAGTTTTACACCATTCCTACGGTCCAGAGCATGAAGCCATATGGAGCTGACTACACCATCAGGTGCTTGATCTGGCCCTTTAGGCGTGCATGCATTTATATATACAGGTATACACAGATGTGTGTGTGTTTGCGTCCTACATCTTTGGTGAATCAGCATCCCCCTGGCCAGAAGAGAAAAGTCTGTCCCTCCCAAGAAGTGCAGGCTTTTTTACCTAGCAGGACGAAGATGCAGGCGAGGATGGCGATGAGGGCCCCCCGGCTCAGGCTGACAGGGAGGACATAAGCCTCAGCATTGCAGGACATCACCATGCCCTCCTGGTCGCAGCTGCACACGTGCACGGTCAGCGTGCCTGTGCTGCTCAGCACTGGGCGCCCGTTGTCGCTGATCAGGATGGGCAGGTAGAAGGTGCTCTGCTCGTGCTGTCTAAAGCCAGAGCGCCTCGTCAGAACCCACGCTGTGTTGTCTAGGGGCAGGAAATAAACAGAGAGGCAGTTTATATGCAGAGCAAATACATTCAGCAGAGAAAGAATGTTAAAAAAATCACCCCTAGACCCACATCTATTTTTTTTCTTCTCTCTTCCTATTTTTTTTAATCAGTTCATCACTAATCATTTTACCTCTGCTTCCCTGTTCCAGTATCTTCTCAGGCCATGGATCCAAATGTGAGAGGCATACACACCCTAGGAGTTGCCTTTACCCCTTCTGATATAAGATGCCCAGAGCAAACTCATAGTGTTCCGTATTTAGCTAAGAGAGCTTTCAGAAGGCAAGACAGAAATGAGCAGTTGAAGGCAACTTGTTGTCCTTGTTTGTTTATGCTCAGCAGCTTTTCTAGATTTCAAACGCTGCCACCATTTTGGAGACACTGGCATAAAACCTTTGTGGACATGTTATGTGGTTTTTGATACATGGCATGGTCATCTGCTTGAGGCAACAAGGGGACAAAGGAAAAAAAACAGCTTGCTATCCTAAAGCAGCAGTGCGTTGAAAATTCATAACTAAACATTTTTTTCTGTGAAATACGTGCAATTTCATTAGTACTTCTGCCATAGAAAAAAGTCAGAATGTTTAGTGTCATCATTGTCAAAATTATTCTGCTTTGATTTGACCATTCTGCTTCATTTAGTGTGACTGCCTGTTTTTTATAAGAACTTAAATCAAAAGGAATCAAAATGATGTTGCTGACAAAAATAGTAAAAGAGTGACCTAACAGCCAGTTGCTGTTGGCCACTTCAAGGAAAATTCCTGCCTTTGGGGCTTTTTTCTTCATATTCAACATGTTTTCTTAAATGTCAAAATTTACCAGTGGCATTTAAATTCATGTCTATCTCCTCCCTCAAATTCCTCAGAATGTGCACCAAGTTTCCTAATTAAAAAAAAAATAAAAAAGGAAAAAAAGTGGAAAGTGGATTCAGGAAGTTGTTCTCAATTCTCATCTCAGGATGCCAAAGCAAAACTCTTTGGAGATGAGTGTTGATTTTGTCAGTGCTGACTTTGAGCTTTGTGGCCTCAGAGACTTTTGGGAAGTGCAAGACTGAATGTCTGCAATGGGATCTGGCTCACCAAGGAGTCTAAAGGAACTTGCATGAAAATTATCCTTTCTTACAAGCATGTCTGCAAGGCTTGGGCCAGGAAAGATTAATGGGGAGCACAGACACTTTTTGTCTTTGGCAGACCTACAAGCTTTGATTCTATGGACTGATGCTATGGCATTTCCTGGGAGATGACCTTCATGCAGTTTCTTTTGCTACTTAGTTTTGTTTCCTGTTCCTTAGCTCAAAAGAGGTCACACAGTCTGCTCATCTGCATCTCCAAGTTGTTACCAATGTACATTTGCTATGTTTGAAAATACTGGATGCTGATCAGCTGTTTGCAGGTGGATAGGCACAATGGGACTGCTGCCTGGAAATGGCAGGAAACCTGATCACAAGTAGACTGTGGAAAAAACCCAAAATATTAACATATTCAATTTCCTTATTATTTCTCTGTCCATTCACTGCTAAGATTTAAATCTTGGGTGATTTTTTTCAGTGTAGAGACTCAGATAACATGCCATTAAATTCAGCTATATTATCTACTGTAGTCTGGACACCAAAAATGATTTGATGGCTTTTCGAAGGGAGATCAGGAGTGTCATATACAGCCAACTATGGAATGTAGGCAAACTCAAGCTAGACTAGCTGGACTTGTCTCCTAGACATAAACTATGGTTTAGGCACAAACTCTGTTCTGCAAATCTTTTGCCATCAGAGAGTACAGGCATACCTAGGTATTGAGATCTCAGGTTCCACAATTTGTGAGATTAATTTAAATTTGTGACATGTTTTTTAAAAGAATCTCAGGGTCTTTTTTCTTGCATGTCAAGAACATTTCAAGCTTTTACTCCAAAAACATAAAATTCTGAAGTGTGCTGCATGTCTGCATGCAAATATATAGTGAAATTGTAGTGTATTGTTAAATCATGTGATCCCAAGACCTGCAGCTTTGAGGAAAAACCACTAGGTGCAAGATGAAATCTCAAAGTTTCTTAGAACTGATTTTGTGTTAGTGTTTATGATCTCCCCTTTGATATGCAATGCAGCTCTGAGTATGTGCAGTGGGTAGGGACAGACATAGGTAGGTCTCTTCCTAGAAACAGGCAATAGGACAAGAGGAAACAGCCTCAAGCTGTGCCAGGGGAGGCTTGGATATTAGGAAAGATTTCTTCACTGAATGAGTGGTCAGGCATTGGAAAAGGCTGTCCAGGGAAGCGTTTGAGTCACCATCCCTGGAGACATTCAAAAGATGTGTAGATGAGGCACTTAGGGCTGTGGTTTAGTGGTGGACTCAGCAGGACTAGATTAACAGTTGGACTCAATGATTTTGGAGGCCTTTTTCAACCTAAATGACTTTATGATTCAGGAATGTGTCCCAAAACTCATCAGAGCAGTACCCTGTGCCTTCCATGGCTCCTGGGCAAAGGGACTGCTGTGGACAGGAGCCCTTACCTGCTCAAACCTTTCCCTTTTCTCTCCTGGGGCATATAGAAGTGCTTTCTCTCCCTTGGGCTCTTTATGTGCCCTCTATATGTGCTCTACAGCTATTAATATGAAATCTTTTCATCACTGGGCCAGTTTTGGCATGAAGAAAAGCAGCCAAAAGGCAGAAAGTGGCAAAGTGCCTGCATGTATGCTCTGTCAATGAAAATACTTGAGTCACCCTAACTGTAGTAATTCGGTTATTTTTCTCTTTCTTGAGTGAAAGATTCACTTTCTTTAAACTGACTTACAATAGAAGTCACAACTTCTATTCAGGTGACAGCAAACCTTCATTTCATGTAAAATTGCTCTTTGTAAGGAGAAGAAGATTAATTATTCTGAGCTGGTCATACTTCTGTAAAAAAAGTCAGAGGCAGTGAACCTGACAGAAGCTGTGAAAACTCAGCTAGTGAGAGATCTCAGGGGTTTTTAACCATTTTTTCAGGCCAAAACCAACTTTCTATAATCTAATATTGAACGATATATATGTATATATACCTTCTGCTGTCAAGCACTGACCATATCATCCAGGTCATAAATGTTCTTGGTGATTAAATTATTTTCACAACTCCCAGCATTACATTTTAGGCCTTTTGTTTAATTTTGCTTTGTACTAGGCAGGCATCCAAATCATCCCTAAAGAATTGTTCTACCTGTTACTCTGCAGAAATACATTGGTGCCAAAGCTCATTGTGTGATTCATCAAAAGCCAATGTGATTTGATGTGCAGAGTGAAGGACATGCTGGAATGTGATGTAGCATGGCAGAAACTGGAATACACAATTTTATTCCAAATTTGATATCTGCTAAGCTTCAGCCATCAAGAGAAGAGGGCTTGTGAGGACATGAAAGCCCTTATATTAAAAAAAAGAAATAAAAGCAGGCATGATAAGAATGTGTAATATTTTTCCTTCCAGCTTCCAACACAGCACCTTTGGCTCATAGAGGGCTGGATTGCAGCACTTAGCTCCAACAGTGAGCAGAGATGCTGAAGATTGCAGCATGGCTGGTTCCACGTTTGTGTGAAAAGCAGACAGGTGTGCAGGCTGGTGTCTTCACATGATTGTGAGAACAAGCATAGTGCACCATCTTCCTGCAGTTTTCTGCCTCACTGGAAATGATGTACCTCTCTGGAGAGGTCAGGGGAATTAACCACTGTGTAGGTCCCAGCCTTGAGATTAGAGCTAACCACTGCTCTTCTCACAAGAAAGGTTTGGTTTCTTTCTGCATGCACCTGCAGACAAACTGGGGATGGTTAGCCTGATAATTCTGTGAGACTTTAAAAACTGATGGTAATAATTATGAAGATTTAGGAATAATATAAAGAAATATTCCACCAGGAGTGGGAGAAAGAACACAAGGAAGCAGGCAATCTAGACAGACTGGGTTGGGGAAAGAGTCACACCTTTCCTTGAGGATTTTCAGCTCACTGCTTACATGTGTGAAGTAGACCACAGTTTTAGAAAAGGCAGAAATAGCAAAAAATTTTCCAAGGATGAATTTAATTGTAATGTGAAGGACTGCCAGAGGCTGTCAGTGACAGACCTGGTGCGGGTATGATCAATCCTGATCCTGTATCCCCTAAAAAAGGCTTCTTTCTTCAACAGTTCCTGGTTCCCAAAGAGGGCAGTGATTAAGGTTCAACAGGAGATCAGCTCAGAGTTTAATCTGGAAATGTAGTAAGCTTATTTCATTGCTCATTCTTACAGCAAGCCTCTAACTTTTTCCTAGCACAGTCTCACCTGGATGAAGGTGGAAGGAGGATGGCTTGCCAATGCCCTATAGGAGACATTGAAGAGATGGGAAACTCCAGCTCATTTCCCTGCTTCATCACATTTATCCTATAAGGCCTTGAGAAGTCATTTGTGCCCAGATTGTTGCAGCTACTTAACATGTCTATTCCTCACTGATTTTACTGAACACAAAGAGAACCCAGCGTGTAAGTAGCTTAATTTCTTCTTGCCCCAGATCCCCATCTATAAAGGAGAACAATAGGATTTCTCTGTCTGCTGAAGATATGCAAAGAATGAATAGACTGAAGAAGTTCTCAGAGACTAAAATTACAAGGGCCAAAAAAATATGTAAAACAGCTCATCAGAATGCAAACTGTGATCTATCTGTTGCTCAGTATAAATCAAGGTTTTAATTGTTGCCAAGAAGGCTAAACGTCTTGCAGTTTCTCTTACTGCTATATTGGACAACCAAGTAATCAGCACAATTGCTAATCTTAACAGTGCCTTCCCACAGCCTGGGAAAGCATTCCTGTCTCGTGTTTATGGGCACAGGCTGTGACTAGCAAAGTGTGTTCTGTTTCTTGTCTAGCCACCCTGTGACAAACAGTATAGCTACTCCCTCTGTGTCTGAGTTATATGATTTATATAGTTCTTAGTGGCCCCTAGATGAAAATATGAGCATAAATTACTTTTACTGAAATGACTACTGCACTCCAAATTGCTGAGGCAGTAAATAAACCCTTAATGACAGAATCATAGAATATGCTGAGTTGTAGGGGACCCATCAGGATAGTTGAGTCCAACTCCTGACCATGCCCACGATACTCTAAGAGTCACAGTGTGTGCCTGAGAGCTTTGCCCAAACACTTCTTGAATTGAGACAGGTTTGGTGCTGTGACCACTTCCCCACTGGAAAGGGGAACCTTTCTAGTGCTCATACAGCCTCTGGGTGAAAAACCCCTTCCTTGTATCCAACCTATACCTCCCCTGACTCAGTTTCATGCTGTTTTGTTGAGTCCTGTCACTCGTCACCAGAGAGAAGAGATCAGTACCTGCCCCTCTGATTCCCCTCACAAGGAAATTATAAACTGCAATGAGGCCTCCCCTCAGTCTCCTCCAGGTTGAACAGATCAAGTGACCCCAACTGCACCCCATACAGCCTCCCCTCAAACCCTTCACTGTCCTCATGGCCCTCCTTTGGATGCTCTCTAATAGCTTAATATTCTTCTACAATGGTTTATTATGTGGATCATTCAAATAGTAATTTTTATTTTAAATTAGTAACTAATTTGAAATAAAAGCTTCATGTGAGATATGTGTATATATATATATATATATATATATATATATATGGAAAACTGGTATTTTATAGAGAGTGGGAGGCACAGCCATTCAGTCACTGCTGTCACTATAAATTATTGCAAGTATGGCCTTAGACAGAAAAAGTGCATCTGATGCTGGGAGTTCTGTGAATTTCTTTATTTAGAACAATGCCTTGAGGATGAAATGAGCTTGCTTTGCCAAATACTTTAGCAATAGTTGTGTTATATTTGTTCATTTATTTTGGCAATATATATTCACAAATAAAAAGGATGAGAAAAAGAAGGGGATAAAAATGCAAGAAATTTTGTGGGGAGGCTTCAGGGACACTATAGAGAAAAATGCTTTTGGGATGAAAGAGCATTAGCATGCTGTGGAGGAGGGCTCTAGACACTGTAAGTAGCATGTTTTAAGACATGTTTGATTAGTGAAGGCATGGGATTCTTTATAAGCCTTTCTGTTGCTCTTTCATATGCCTGGAGAGGCCCAGATACTGGCTTGTGGAAGTAAGTGTGACAAATAGGCATGTGTGGGAGCAAGGCTAGGCTTGGAGGCTGGCCATGGATACTACAGGTGGCCAATCTTTCTCCCCATTTATTCTGGAATCGCTTGCTGATTTGTGGTACTTTACACACTAAACTTGTACTGAAACTCAGCCCCTCAATACTGACTTTCAAAGCTCTGCACCAGCTCACTCAAGGTCATCCCTCTTTCCTAATGAAGGCTGGTGTGGACCTGATTTTAGACCTTGTCTTCCCATGGAGATCATCTATCAACAGTAGTCATGCAAAGGTCTGCTATGGCAGGACTTTCCTGCAGGCTCCGAAACCACCAAAGCTTTCCCAAAAGAATCAAATTCCACTGGTTAGAATGTTCAAATGCTAGTGATTTGCCATGAGTCTTCCCACTGGAGTTTCAGTTTCTACTTAGGTCATTTTACACAGACCTTTAGCTGTACATCAAGTTACCTCCCTAAGGCTCTGTAGGTCCTCCCTACTTCCCTCTTTCTCTAGGGAAATGAGGATGTGCAAGGAGAAAGAAAAAAAGTGCTTGGGGGAAAAGACTGGAACAGTACAAAACCCTTCCCTTTTTCTGTGCCTGGAAGAAAACATGAAGAGTACAAAAGAAGAGCAATGTAATTCCCTTCAGATTTGTCTTCTAGTTCCAGTTACTATCCTACCTTTAAGCATCTTTTGAGCAAATGCAATTTCCACTCCGATAATCCGAGATGCCTGCAGCCTGACCAAAAGACCTGAATTTGCACAAAACACTGGCACATTTCCTCGAAAAAGAAAAAGGGGCCTATTGCTAGAGAATATTTATAGAGAAGTAAATATCATATAACTTTCAAGTGTATTAAGTAATATGTCATTTTACTATTGCCTTTAAGGAGCAGGTGTCACTTGGTATTATCTGAAATGGCAGTCTTACCACCCACTGTAAGTCACAGCTTCTCAAGTCCAACTCAGGCATTAGAAATTAGAGTAGCTAACTGTCTGTGTCCACTCTGATTACCTTGATTGTCCCTTAGAGTAAAGTTGGGGTTGTTGGCTGCCTCTGGAGCCAGGCTGTAGTAGAAGTGCTGACCCTCCTGTGGGTCATCCCTGTCAATGGCACTCACTGTCTGAATCAGCTACAGAACACAAGAGAAAAGTAGAAACAGGTGAGAAGCAAAATATTTGTAATATAAACAAATAATCAAATAGATAACATGTATTTTTTATCTGTAAATATAAGCAACTGGAGCATTTGAATAAAATTGCTTTCCAGAGGTACAATCTTTTCTCAAGAAGAGACTCAAAAGTTTGCAGGGATCTTCTGTTTTGCTGTGGTCATGCGCATCACTTTTAAACAAAGGACGAGATATTGAGTTTACCTCAAATAATAGATGCTTTCCTCTCATGCATCCCTATCTTCTGTTGCACACTTCTTTTTGTCTTTCGGGGCCCCAGATTTTTCAGAAGATTCATTGTGCATTAGAGAGCTTGTAAGAAAGCTCTTACTTACTTTCAGCTTCATTATGCAGGTAGAAAAGGACTTCAGGTTGATTATTTTGCCACTCTTTCAGTTTTAAATCAATAAAATTCTTCCCAAGATGTCAGTGGAAATGAGAGGAAAGCCAACCATGCAGAAACTCTGCATATGTAATAAATAACACCAAACTAAAGAAACTAAGACAATGCTAAATCCAGAAAGAGATTTGTTACTTCACTTACAGAGGCTTTGTGATGTAGGTCTAACAGCTTGAAGCACAATGAGGACTGTCTGAATAAACATTTTGCCATCTTTTTGGACAAGGAATAAATCTTCACCTGGATTTTTTTAACTTGAATGCTTTTTTGGGATTCAAAGGCAAATGTCAGAACCATAAAGGCTCTTTCACCACCTTAAAACTGATTTCAGAGCTTTATAAAATGTGGCAATAAAATTAGTGTTCTCCGCTGAAGGAAGTAGACCAGATTAGCATCCATAATAATATTGAAATTAGACAGTTTATCACTTAGGACACTCACCCTTCAAAACCAGGAAAAAAGGTCTAGGCAATGCTTTCTATTGTCTATATTACTAAGAACCTCTGTAAATTGGTGAGATGAAAACATCCTATATGTAATAGTTGTAAGGACAGTTACCCCAGCAGTGAGCAGCTATTTCATTCTGCTTCACTCAGCTGGGAGAAGCTACAGCAAACACACAGTGATATTACATGCAGAATTTTTCCTTCACACACCGTGAGAGGTGTGTCTGTTTAAATGCCATTTAAGCTAGCCAGCTTTTCATTAGGAGTCACCAGTCCCCACAGTGGACCCTGGTGGTGGAGCAAGAAGTGGCTCCCCACAAACGATCAGCAGCAGGTCCAGTGGTGGAGAGCTCATGTCTGTCTCTGGAACTGGTGACCTTGCTCAAGGGCTTTGATGGAGTTTTGGAAGGGAGAGGAGCAAAGTCTTCACCACTTAAAGGTGCTGCTTTAGAGTGTGTGCAATGGGAAATCTTGTGTTGCTTTTGGAGATGACTCTCTGTCATCTCCAGTTCACAGCAGAACATATTCTGTTTGGCACCCCTTTGAACCTAATGTAGTAAGTTGTGTCCAGCTCCCATAAGTCCAGGTGTGCTTAAGGCCCTTAAAACATTTAGTAGTAAGCCTTGTCTGTCACACGTGGCCTGGGCTGATTCTGTGGCACTTCTCATAACACTTCTCCTCTCTTTGATGCTGCTACAGGACACACTGGCTGTTTGCCTGCTGGCACATGCCTAAGGGAAGGCTTTATTTCAGCTATGAAATGTATTGTGCAGTGAGCCTAGAATCTACTTTGGGAGAATAAAAGAAATGTGAGAGAAACAAAAGAGCTGCTGTATGTGATGCTCCTTTCAGTGTGATATGCTTGCCTTTGGAATGAGGAACAGGCAACTTCTGATAAGAGTTCAGATGAAATGTGTGAGTAGCTGAGCCCTCCTTCCAACACACATCCTTCCTGGCATGCTGCCTCCATGTAGGACAGCATGCCCTTCCCAATCCCCAGTGTTACAAGCATTTCTCACCTGGCCTGCTTTGGCATTTTCACAAACAAAAGCTTCATAAAATCTTGCAAACTCCGGTGCGTTATCATTCACATCCAGGACTTTCACCGTCACGGAGACACTGCCCACCTGGGAGGGGTTATCTGGAAGAAGAAGGTTTAATGTAAAGGAAGGCAATATGTGGGAAGAGACTGCTCCTCACTCTGCTCAAGAGGCAAAGCAGGTTTTCCACTACTAGCTTGTGTTAATTCACATTTTCTCATGGGGAACTGTGATGACTTGGGTATTGTGTGACTCAGAGTGAAGCTGCAAATGCTGCTCTCTGTCTAGCCTGGCTTCCCATCTAATCACATATTTTACAAACAATTCTGTAAAAGACTTCAACCTGGTTCAGTCCAATGAACTATTTCTACAGCAAAAGTTTTAGACAATGACCCTTATTATTTTTAATTTCCCTTCAACTGGGCAAAACTGTTTGCTGAGTCTCCCTACTTGTGGCATTGGTTAGGAAGGTACTGTTTTAAGGATGGACTTGTTATTTAGAACTTGTTAAAAATGGCAGTTTCTATTTCAGTTCAGATATGCTTTAGCTCAGAATTTATGTTCCTTGAACTCAAAAATAGTGTCAAGTCTTTGATACTTTGTACAGAGGGGTTTAAAATGTAATAACACATGAAATTGTACAGAAAAGCTTTCAGTGAAGCTTAAAATTGCAATGAAAATTTTACATTCTGCATGACATCATTTGTGATGTTTCTGTCCCACTGGTGCATTAGCTTTCTTTGCCAGTAAATCTGGACATCTTTTCACATATCTTCACAAATTCCAAACTAAGTGGCTACAGAGTAATTTGGTTTTCTTACTGTGCTTGTCTGCCCCAAATCATCTTTCCCCTCCCCTTATTCAATGATAAAATGAAACTGTAATCAGAAAGAAAAAAAAAATTAAGGGATCAGAAGAGGTGCAAAAATCAAGAAAATTCTTTAATATTAGTATTCTCATCTTCTTTTTAGCTGTAGCACTGGTACATCTATCTCCAAATATATATCCCTTTATAGAAAGAAACAGTATATTCATATAAACAATAGAGAGTTTACAAAAACTCTAGAATTTTCTTAAATGTTCAGTGTACCATATTCCACAACATGTGTCACATTGTGTAATTGAGATAACACTCAAACTGTGTTGTTTCTGCCTAATTTGTAATGTAATCCTTCAGCTTCCCACATATGCATACACATACCTTGCTAACACACCTGTTGTTGTGGCAGATGAATACCTGCATTTACACTCTTAGAAATAATTGATCTAACCTTTAGCACTAGGGGCCTCATTCAGGAGTACACAACTAGGACATTTTTGAAACTATTCACTAAATTAAAATATTGTGCTGTGCCTGTACAGAGCAGAACTGACAGAGGATTGATGGAAAGGGAACCAAGGGAAGACATGCCTTCTTATTGCTCTTACTCTCACGTGCTGCTACAGGGGGAGCTTCTAGCTTTTACAGACTCATGGAATTGCAATGGCATTGGTGGCTGAAAATAAAGGTAGTGTCAAAATAGATGGGGTGAAATCCCATCATCTCAATCCCTCTCACTACTTAAAAGAGCACAGAAAGGCATCATGTGCTGGAACAGCCTGCAAATATGTGGCAGAGTCACTCCAACTCTTGTGAAATGTTCCCCCTGCTTTCAAGCTGGCTGACTGCAATTTGGGAAAGCTTGTTTAAACTTTGCTCCTCTCAAAGCACTCCGTATCTCTGGCACAGCCTAGATGTACAGGGAGCTTTCTGAGACACAGGGAATGACTCAGCTATTGGCACCAAGCTGCAGAAAAGCTGCTGCCTCTCACAGATGAACTGAGATCCTGAGCAAAAGCTATGTGAACCGAAGGAATTTCAGGTGAAGGCTAGGTGAACCTTTTATTTGCTTATATATATTTGAAGCTCCTTTATGAAGCTCACATCTGTGAGTATTTCAAACTCAGGTAAATTTTTCATACTGACACTAAGAAATGAGCATCTCCTTTTCTCACAGCCTTGAAAAATATCCAACACCTGGCTCAGGTGAATCCTGAGCTGAGTTTTAGCTCATTGTAAAATCCAAAAGCATAATGAGTTCAGCATACTCAAAGATTCCAAAGCACTCTGGCCCAAATTATTTATGTAGCAAGCAGATGGCGATGTCATTTACTTGCTGCTGAACTGGAGCAGATTTCAACTAGTGAACCAGCAGTGTAGGATCACTGCTGCCTAGCAGTCCCTGCACCACTCAATCCTCCTGGGCAGGACACAGCTCTAGAAGCTGTGCAGCCTTTGCAGTATTTGCTTTAGCTGCCTAGCCCTTCTGAAGTGAGAGGACTCTGCCAGAAACACATCAGGAAGAGTTTGAAATAAATCCCTGGAATGCTAATGAATTGAAGAAGAAAGACTCTGCATTTAATTGCCATCCTCTATGCCTCCTACTACCCTGTGAAAAGGAGCATAAAAAAATAAATAAAATGCAGTATTCGCTTGTTGATGTCAGAGGAGCAATTCACTTAATGCGCCTTCCCACTCAGTGCATAACAACATGTGAATTTTGAATTCAGGTCTCCCAGCCTGCTTTGTCTACTATATCTCTTTAATCTATGTACAGTCTGCATTCTCCTTACTCAGCTCCATGGCCAACACAGTGATGTTGTGCCAAGAAATGTCCTCTCGGTCAAGAGGTCTTGCAGTCATCAGTGCTCCTGATGTTATGTCGACATAAAAGAACCGTCCGGGATCACTGCTCCTGTCAATCGAGTATCTGCAAGAGTACATATGAAAAACATTATGCAACCCTTGTGAAAACTGTATGTTATAGCCGAAAAAGTACCCCAGCAATGGGGATAGTGTTGTACAAAGCAGATCCACATTCTTCCACAACCTAGTTATGTGCTCCTTTGACTTGCATAGGTCCAGACTGAGATGCTGGAAAAAGTTCATGTGGATAATGGCATTTAACAGTGAGTACTAGTTGAATGGAGCAGGAGACAAGAAGATTTAGAGGAAGAAGCCTCAAAGTAAGGCACAGATCAGTGCAGGAACACCTACTTTACAGAGAAAATCTGCCAGTGAGGAGTGTATTTTTTTTTTCTAAGAGAAATAATTATGCCCTGTCCCTAGGCAAATTCAGACAGGATGAAAATGGCTTCAGATCAGCTCATTCTCTGAGCACCTAGGTTGATGAGGAGGAACCATTGCCTTCCTTGTTCTTCTGTATTCTCTCCTTCCTCAGGGGAATAAACTCCACCTGCACTCCACCTGCATCCTGAAGCATGCTACTGATGGAGCTGTGTCAGCACAAGGGGAATGTGTGGCTTTCTCACAGCATCCAGTCAGAAAAACAGTTCCATCTGTTAGGCTGATTCCTTGTAATTACTGAACCTGCCTGACCAAAGTCATGTCAGTTCAGTGCTGGGAACCAGCTTCCTGCACCTGTGAATGGGGGATTGTGGTGGTGCCTGCAGGGCAGAAAACCTGGGCAGGGAGGCAGTTGATTGACAGAGGTCACTGCAGTACTGGGTCAGAAGGGATGATTTTGCCGGGTGTGTAAAATACTCAGTACCCTTCACAGGCATCACTTGACTCTTAAAGGCACTTTGTGCCTTCCCAGCTGACTGTTAGCATGGTAAGGGACATTTTGGCCAAAGCCACACACAGGCCTAGGTAAATGTCACAGCCTAGAACAGAGCCCAGACTTACTGTCCTTTTTGTTGGTTCTTTCATCAGAGTGGATGGTAATTGAAAGCATTAGTCACAACACACACTGAACAGGGCTCATTCTTCTTAATTTTCTCCTTTCAGCATGAATGTGTTCACTGGAACAAGCATTTACCCTTATCTTTATATAGGGACTTATTAAACCAGGATATAAAACACTACTGAGATATGTTGTTGGGAAATTCTTTTACACTTTTTCAGGACAATCAAAGAGGAAGGGATGGCAGGTTTGTATCCCTTTCCTTCCCAGTCCTTCTTATCTCTTCTTAAATAAAGAGATTTCTCAGGTATTTGATTTATTTAGACAATAAATATGAGTATTCCTATATTTTGGTATAATAATTATTATTTTATGAGGACCATAAAAATAATTTCTCTCTGATGTTTTTAAGCCAACAAGTATCTGAAATTGAATATAGCCTTGTGATTAGTAGTTCACTTGCTTCCACTGTGCTATTTAGATAATTTTCCTGAATCAGTTAACAACAATATTTCCAGCCATCACAATTTCACAGTGTGGCAGCCAGGTACTGGATGCTGGGAAAGTGAGGATTTGAGCCAAATCACAGTTTAAATTTGATATGGATTTCAGCTTGTGCAACATAGTACATATCTGGGATTATTGTCTTTCTTATCTTGCCTTGCCCTGTGCAAAGTGAATTCAGTGCAAGCTTAAATCATTGCCAGACTGATACAGCACTGAGTTGGAATGAATGGAGGAGACCATGGAAGAGGCAAGAACTAATTCTTAGTATCTACATTTTAGGAAGCATTACAAATGGTATTTATTGTTACTTTTTTTCATCTGTTTCTTTACTTCAGTATGGGGGAAGAGGAGGGAAGGAATGAGGGAAGAAAGGGCAGTGGAAAAGGAGGATGGTGGAGAGAAAAGAGGAAGGAAGTTGTCAAGGAACAGAGTTACAAAAGAGTCTGTGCATATTTACAACTTCTTTTTTTTTACTGTATCTTTATTGATGGATTCTGTGCTTTATAGAGTGCTGTTCATCAAGGGCAGTCACTGCAAAGCTATGAAAAAAAACTAAGAAAAAACTCATTAAAAATAACAATGATCAATTCTACTCTCTGATAGTCCTCAGAATGATTCTTATACTATTTTAAGCAGATTAGTAGAGAGCTGTTTGCATTGCAGGGTTTGGATGATGCCTGACAGTAATCAGCAAAATAGGATGTGAGTTGAAAAAGGTTTAGGGTAATGAAATTGTGATGCAGACAGTATAATAGTTTTACTGAGGAATTTGAGGCAATATCATGAGAAGTATGATAACCTTATAATGTAGGCAGAAAAGATAGGTATATTAAAGTAGCAGAGATGAAAAAATAATTAGACCAACACAGAGTGCAATACCATTAAGAAGAACAGTCTTTGTGTCTGCTCAGGTCTCCTAGCTGAAGCCCACAGAATTGCTCATTTAGATTTTACTTTCTTCAAAAAATCCAAATACTCAATGTTTCAACTCCTTGCTTTATTTTCCAGGACTGTTCCTGAACACAGGCATCTCAGAAGCTGGACCAATGCATGGGTAGTCAACAGCAGCCCAACACCCAAAACTCTCAGGGTGAGAGGAGCAGCCGACCTGCTGGGATAATCAATGTGCAGTCACTAGTTGCTTCTGCAGGTAGTGAAAATTTCTGTGTGTGCTGGCCTTGGAGAAGAACAGCCTCCTCTGATAAATGGGGCTGGCAGTGGCTGGCAGCCACTATGGAAAAGAGTGCTATGATCACACAAATCTGCTCCTTTGGCTCCTTGCTGAGCTGCAGCTATGAAGCTCCCATGGCTGTAAATACACCTTTACCTTTCTTACTGTCTTATGGGAATATCTAGCTCTGCATCTTTGACCAGACACTAGATAATTTAGCAGTTCTTGAATATTTATTAGCATGCATTCAATCTACTCCAAAAGTAGCTGTGTGTTTGAGCTTGTTGACAAGGGTGAGCTTTGGAAGAGAAGGGGGAGAACAGAGGAGCAAGTTGATCACTTTGCCATCAGGATGGCAGTGGGCTCTCAGCAATGCTGCCAGGTTTTGTGCCAGGAAAGGCAAGATTCTGGGGTTTGTTTTTAATGTACACAATCAGGGCAGGCCTGACCAGCAAGGCTTGATGCAGATGTCCTCCACACCACAGAGCAGTGGGAGCTCCTGCATTGCTTTGCCAGAGCCCTCAAGGTGTGAGGTCTGGTTTGCCAAACCCACTGATGATGACTACTGGCTGGAAAGACAGAGAGTGACCCTCACCCATCACTGCCCCACCAACCAGACCTACTGAGGAGTCCTCGTGGGGCAACACACACAGAGGACAGACCTGATGGAGTTGTTGGTCACGTCTGGGTCCTTGGCAGAAATGATCTGTATGGTGGTCCCAATCTCCACATCCTCGGGCACTTCCACAAAGTAGATGCTGGGCTCGAACACGGGAGGCTCATCCACATCCTCCACACTGATGTGGACGGTGGTGGTGTCACGGAAGGGACCCAGGTTCAGGAACCGCATTTCCAGGTGAGGGTTGGCACCCTCTACTTTCAAGGTGTAGCTTTTCTTGCTCTCAAAGCTTAAAGGCTGAGGGGAAAAAAATGCACCTATCATCAGGCACACTGAGCCATATCATTATTACTTGTAATTTCAAGTGCAACAAAGATAAATATTTGCAGATACAGAAAAAGCATTGAAAGACACTAGTATTAGAAATGGCCCTGTATACTTTTTCAGTCTTTTATTTGGATAGTTGAGCTGAAAAGGCCAGGAGAAATACATGCAGATCACTTCAAAATACATTTTCTTTCATTCTTCTTGCTAAAATGAAAATATAAGCAGTCACCACACCATTGCATTGCAATTTACATGAGCTATTTTATGCCACTTTGTGTAAAATACATGAAGAAACAGACAGTAATGGGAGTACCTGTAAATAAGGTTAAGATGGTTCCTCAAAAATGGGCCCAGTGGCAGGAACAAGGGTGCTCACACAGGAGGTAGAAGTCCCAATTAGCATCCTCTTTTTCTCCCTGAGGACACTGGACTCTTATCTCCAAGACTCCTGTCTGCCAAGCTGATAAAGGGCTCCAATGGGAGCAGGGAACATGGTCAGCCTCTCTTGCAAGTTTCTTGTTCCAATTTTTATCTGTAATCCATCTTTCCTAGAAGTAAGATTTTTTTCACCTCTTCCTTTCAGTAAGTATCCTAAACATAGGTTCACCATCCAGGTATGATGAGTGCTAGGATTTGAATCTGCTCCCTGCCTAGAGAACATTTTAATTTCAAGGCAGTTTAATTAAAAAATATCCCTGATAACTTCTTGTGGGAAATCCTTCACTTCATATGACATGTGAAATATTAAATACTCAAGTTATATATACATAAATATTATTTGAAGCAGGGAGTGAGAATGATTTTTTCCTTTTTCCTTCTTCCCTTTTCCCTTTTCTTTCCTTCCTGAGACAATGGATAAAGGGGACCAGCTTCCTCTGTTAGTAGGTACATAATTTTTATTTCCTATCTAGACAAAACTACTTATTTGTTATACATGGATGTAGAAGTAACTAATGCTAACACTGAACCTCTCGATAAATAAATTTTTCATCTCCCTTCCATCTTCTTTCCACTGATCCCTGAAGAAAATAAGGTGTCTCCAAAACCTTCTTAGAACTGAATGAAAAATTCCATATTTAATGTGCTACTTACTAGTCTTGGTAAGAGATAACTGTAAGGATTTGACAAACCAGAATAAGGGTATGGAAGGATCAGCCCAAAATTAAAAAAAAAAAGTCACCAGATGAAGTACAGCTCACTTCTCAAGTCACAGTCAGAAGTTGCAAGCAATTGCACTGTGGTTAAATGGTCACAACTCTTTACTTGAATAATCTGGGGAAGTTTGATGCTGAAAACCAGAGCAGCTGAATTCCTTTAGCTTGAACAGATTCTGAGCAAGACAAACTTCAGACCAGGAAAGAAACAGCTAATCTCAGGGTCACCCAGTGGGGCATACCCCTCTTTGCTATATGAATAGTTTTCAAAAGGAGTGGCTTTATTTGGACAGAAGTATTTAAGCCTCATGTGTGGAATTACCACACACAGTAGCAGTTCATTTAGACTGCAGTAAGATATCTGCTGGTTCCCATCCAACTCCTTTGCTTCTTCTATTCAGCTCTTTCTATTTGAAGACCAACCACCAGACTGACACATGGAGATGGGCAGGAAATAAAAGAGAAGGAGGATGCCAGAGCAACTGGAAGTCAAAGGTGCAAATATCATTACTCTGGCAGTAAACTTCTCCTTTGCCAGTCATAACCCTGCTATGCTCAATGGGGCAGCTGGCCAATTCTCCAGCCTTGAGGTGTGTATTAATTTAAGCATGACTAGCAGAAGATTTCCATGTTCAGGCATGGCAGCAGTGTATACTATGGGCCTCAAAACACCTCCTGAATTCAATCAAGCCTTCAGTACTTGTCTGCTGCCACAATAGCTTCCTTCTTTAGAAGTGGAAACATTGCAGTGACATCAAAGCTCATGCTTTCACAGTAAGTTACCGGTACTGATGGCCTGCATAGAAATGCCTGACTAAAGACTGGTGTTCTTGAAATGATAAAACTGAAAATCACTCAGTATTTAGTTAATGAGAATGAGGAATGAAGGCTGGAATGGAAACTGATTTCCTGTGCTGGGGACATGATGGTCCAGTATTGCTGGAGATGCTCTACAGTGAGTGAGGCAGTACAAACTGCAGTCTGTGGCAGCAGCTACAAACAGGTGATCTGAAACTTGCTCCTGCTGCCTTTAGTTCCTCCTGGTACATCAGGGACTACTGCAGGCATAGCACTTGTCAGCAAGGGTTTGGTGAGGGCTACAAACATAATATCCCTGGCTGCAGAGTCATTGTTGTCTAGCAGTTGCATATTTATACACTGTAAAAATAGCAGTAAGATATTCACAGGACCAAGCAACACTTATTTTCCATCTGGCAAGGAATGTGCAATGCAAAGGTGCCTAAGTATATACTAAGAAAGAGGCCATTATATTTAATTGTTTCCTACATGAAGAAAACTGTATGAGAAACACTGCATGTACACTAAAAAGCTAAGTTATAAAAAACACACTTAAATCATGGGCACACTTAACAGCTATAAAATCCAATTACATAATTAAAGCACATAATCACCTAGATCAATTTAGAAAAATGAGAAAAGTCAGACAAGTGTGCTAGACAATCACATTTTTGATGCTCCTGTTTGCCTTCATTGTCAAAGAAGACTTTCCCTCCCATTTCTCTCCTGTGCTAATGCCCCAACAGCACTGCCCCCCTCATCAGATTTGTCTCCCATGGGTGCATTCAAACCTTTCCCCAGGGTGGTCCCATGGGGAGAGCAGGCAAATTGCCTTCTCCCGTGAACTTAGCATGCTTCAAAACACAGCCAGGAGAGGCAGCCCATGGAAAATGCTCCACATCCTCCTTCTGCCAGTGCTGGCACAGGCACTGAGAGGTGGCACCATGCAGGGGGGAGTTTAGCAGGACCCACTGTGAGAAACTGATTGATCAGGCATTGGAAGGGGAGGAAGCCAGGACAGGACAAGGCTCTCTTCTGTGCTGTGCTGGCTGGGTAACCCACCACCCTGTCTTCCATGGGCAGTGCAAAAGGAAAGGCAGGGAGAAGAGCATCAGTCTTCCAGGTAGGGAGCTTGGAAGGAACTGTAAATCTTCAGGAGGTGCTCAACATTTTGTGGGATTAGTAGGCTGTGATAAGCACTCACAACACCACAAGCAACAGTTTTTTCAGTAACTGTAAATTTTGGCTTTCTGATGCCCATGTTAGAAGTGCTAATTATTTTGCTTGGGAAATCTGTCAAGAAAAATTAAAAGGAAAGTTTTGCTTCCTTTTAAATAAGATTTCAATCTTGGTTTGGAAATTCTCTCTCTCCTCTCCCCCCATATTGATAACCTTTGGTATCAACACCAGTTGAATATTTTTGTTTCTTGAGTGGATTCAAAGGATAACTTTCCCAGTGTTTGATTGTTGATAAACACAGCATTACATAAAGCTAGAGACATACATAAAATATCACAAACGTTTACGTACAGTAAGTGGATTGGGCAATATGTACCTGATGCCAGTACATATCTGGTATGATAGATACCATACATTTTATAACTCCTCTGGACATACATGAGCATGTAGCAAAACTGTATTCATAATAACAAAGGTCAAGCTTATTGACACATTTACTCCAAAGAAACTATTTTCTTTCATTGATAAATGAGTGGAAAATTACATTAGAGGTTGCACTCAACATCTGTTTCATTCCAGAAGATATGCTTAACTTTAGGGACTAATATGCACAGAAAAAGAGCAAGGGAAAGGTGACCATAAATACATGCTTAAATGCTTTGCTGTAGGGCATAGAGGCTTGCAAGGTCAAAGCACTCCCCTGTATTGTTCCATTTTAGTGCACAATTTAATCCCAGGCCATTTAAATGGAAACTATACTTCCTTATTAGTACACTAGATATGCTTAGGCAGAAATATGGTTACAATTTCATAACCTAGAAACAGAGTTGAACTTCTAACATTTATGTAAGATTGTAGAATAAATATCCTATAGCAGGGAGCCTAAGCAAAATACTAGATGCCTTCCTGCATAGCCTGTGGTACAGAGTACCAGCAGTTTCACAGCTGCCATTTTAGAGACAGCTTCCTCTAGCCTAATTAGCATTTATGGATCTTCAAGCAGCAATTAAAAAAAAAAACAACAAAAACAACACTGCCTGGGTTTTACTGGTTTATAAATAATTCTAAGGCATGCTTTATTATTGTTTGTGGAACACCCGAGTGAAAAATATGTACAGTTCAACTGCAAATATTGATCTAATTTCTTGCATTGTAGGATAATTAAGCTACAGAGAATATTTCAATAGATAAATAGGGAATCAGAGCATTCCTTTGGTGGGAAAAGACATGTTTATGCTAATGCTGTTCCCACTTTATAAAAGTTGTTCCTAGGAATGCAGTCTGCTTTCATATTTTAGCAATAAATGTTAAAGAAATTGTGTTTTATAGCTGGAAAGGGGCTACTGTCACGTAATGGGAACCAAGTTACTGCAGGCATAAGGGAATATTCCACACATAAAATGTAACCAGGACTGTTAGCCATAAAAATTACTATAAAAAGGAAATTTTTTACCTTTCTCACAGTGATGATGCCAACTTGGTAATTAGGATCAGTGTTAATATCAAAGACATCCAGTCCATCTCCATCCACAAGGCTGTATTTCATCTCTGCATTAATGCCTTCGTCCAGGTCTTTAGCCACCACACGGCCCACGGTGGAGCTGATGGGAGCAGACTCCAGCACACTCATCTGATAATGCTCTGCCACAAGCAGCACAGAGGGGGAGAGGAGAGAAAACAGGCTGTGAAGAGGAGCCAAAAAAACTGCAAAGCAATGCAAAGAGTGGATCAGGGAGGCCACAACACTGCATGGCCTGCAGAGAGTTTGCAGTACCTGTCCCAAAGCTGTGCCACCCATGTGATTTCCTTTAAAAAGCCACAGCCCAGCTAAATTTCCTGGGGAAGCTTTATTTAGGTGCTTGTTATAGCAACAGGTTTGTTGGATGGGTTTTTTTAAAAAGAGCAATACACCTCAAGATAGGAACTTCAACTAGAAAAACAGGGCAATTAACACCACTGCTGTTGCAGCCATGATATAAAGCAGGATATGGAACAGATTTAATAGGACAGGCATCTTTTTATTAGATCAGTTTGTACATCAGGAATAAGCATAAGTTTTGAGCACCACAAATCCTTTCTCAAGTTCCTACAAACTTCTTTTCAGCCTGAAGAAAGCTCAAGAGCTTGCCTGCTTTGTTCAAATTTACCAGTTACTCTATTAAAATGTATTGCCTCTCCCTACAAATACTGTCTTGAGCACATTTGTTGCATCGCTAATTTGCTTAGCATCAAGACTGGAGAAAGAACGACCTTCTATTTTAAAAGTGTATTTTGAAAGTATAAATGCTGTACCTAAAATTCTTCTCTGGCATCATGCTTTTTTTTCAAACCTTACCTTCTATACACCCCCTCTGTTGACTGCATCAACCATTAAGCTTTACAAGGCAGAATAACACCAAGGATGAGGTTTGATTAATTGTATATTTTCTTAATCAAACGTTTGATATCAGTTACAATTCATGCCACTTTCAAAACACAGTTGGCAATGGTGTGCTCAAGAAGTTGCTCTAACAGAAGAAGAAAAGTGGAAGTTGAGATTTCTTGCTGATCTCAGTGGAACACTTTGATTTAGCAGTGCAACATGCAGAAACAGATGGAGAAGAAGAATACCAACAAAAAGAACTGTGAGAGTCTGCATTACTCAGCTAAATGAGAAAAACGTCAAAACCAAAAAACACTGAAAGAATCAGTTTTCTTTAAAAATCCCAAATTACATCCCTTGAAAGATTTAGTCCAATCAAAACTGAAAAGCTCCTTTTGATTTTTTAACGGCAATATAGAATTATGTAAATAAATGTGATAAGAAAATCTTATAAACAGAGAGAAAAATATTGCAAATCTTGTTTTGAAGTTCACTTCTGTAAATACAAAGTAATGTTTCTGATGAGAGTGGAGTTGCCTATTTTGGCATCCATTAAGTATGGATGTCACACATCTTAGGATTTAATTGCATATTGCCAAGGTTTAGATGAACCTGTTCCTGGAGAACAGCCTGTATGACAACCCACTCCACAGTGGCAGCACAGCTTCCAGACGCTCCCCTGCTGTGGCCTGCCTGGAGTGTTGAATGAATTATCTTTCAACTTCCAGCACCACCACATGTCCCTGATTTGAGAGACATCCTCTGGAGATAGGATGAAAAGACAATCAGAGCATCAATTAGTAGCCAAAGGCAATGGCCATGAGCAGTCTAAACACAAAAGTTTTTCTTCTTGCCTTTTTCTGTAAATTAATTTTCCATCCTTTAAAAAAAAATTTTGTTTTTGATAATTTTGGAGGGCAGAAACTTTTTCTGAAAGGCAAGGTGTTGAATAATTCCTTTTGGCATTTTTCTGGGGGAGAGTTCCATATTGAATCCGAAATTCTGCCCATCTCCAGTTGTCACTATCCTGAGTTTGAAAATGGCTGTCACGAGAGCAAACAGCAAACATATAACTCAGCCACCCCTTTTTGCCTGTCGTGGCACCACGGGTACTCACTCTGTGGAAATCTGGGTGGATTGTCATTGACATCAGAGAGAGTGATGTTGACTGTGGTTGTTCCAGCTAATCCTCCCAGCTGTCCACCCATATCCTTGGCCTGGATAATCACTTCATAATATTCTTTTGCTTCTCGGTCCATGTTCATTAGAGCTGTTCTAATTAAGCCTGAGATTGAGGGTGGAAAGGGGTTTGGGGAACAAAAGAAAAGGGCAGTTAGAGAATACACAAAGAGGGTGGAGGGCTCTTGCTCCTGTGTCCTATTCCCTGTGCCAAGAATGAGACCAGGCCCTGCACTGAGTCCCACCTTTCCTGGCAGAGTAAAACTCACCCAAGTGGAATCTAGGTTAACAGAAGGTGTGAATTTTAAACAAGCCAATTAAAATGCATCAGCTTTGGGACAGGCTGCCTGTTCAAAATTAAAATGTTACCTTCCAAGGAAAAGCTTTTTGGGAACAGTGTGCTACGTCGTATTAAGGCTCTGCTCAGGATGACTACCTCTGCACAAAAGCTGGGAGTGATGTGCTTTGATAAAAGATCCGACAAGACAAGTTTTCCAGAGTGTTCCTGAGCACGCAGTCCCAGAGACCACCCGGCATGAGCCCGTGTCCTTCGGGACCCAGGGCGGAGCTGCCAGCGCAGGATGTGAGGAGACACACTGCTCCCCCAGACCGCAGGGCATCCCCTGTCCCTTCTTCCCTTCGGGGTAACACTACTGCGAGAGGACATGAGGTGGCAGCAACACTTTTCTTATGGAGGCTGCGAGCGCCGGCCCGGACAGCGCTGTCCCTGCATAGCCCCGCATATCCCGCTGTCCGCCCTCCAGCACCTCCATCGAGCAGCCGGCAGCATCCCCATGGGACTATCCCTTGCTAGTTTGGGATGTCCTTTGGGGTGGGGGCAAATGTGTCAGTGCCAGGCACCGTCCCGGTCGCACGGTTCAACACGCAGCACTTGTACACCAGCACACTATTAACTTGATTGATCTGCATTTAGTCTTTATTTTTAGCAGGAAGACAATGTATGCGTTTAATAAAAAAGCAGTAAAAAGATATTGTGTTGGTAATTATCACTGTGTGTGAAGGGAAGAAATAGTGACCGGTATGGAACAAATCTTCCTGAGTGGAGTCCCTCAGAGTCCCATCTTGCAAAGCTGAGTGCCTCCTGTGAAGTGCTGTAGCTCCTCAGCTCCCATGGATATATAAATAAGATATGAAAATACTTAGCATTTCGGGAAGTATTTTATCCATATATGAACACTTTGTAGGGAATTTCCACTCTTAGCTTGACCTGAAAAAAGACATCAGTGCCTAAACCCCAGGCTCTGCCATGCCTATCTTTGGGGCCTCTGGTGCCTAGAGGAGGGCTAGTCCAGGACACTGATCCTTAGAGCCAGATCAGGTACCTAGAGGTGCAGCAATTTCCCTCCTAGCACAGCACTGAGCATCTGCTGCTGCTGCACACAGTCAGTCAGCAATGAAATGCTGAGGATGGTGGTGAGCATAAAGCCCATCCTTAGGGCTATAGGAAAGGCTATGGGAAAGGTTAAGATCTTCAGGTCTTCCAAAGAAATGTACTGGAACCATTTATTTCACCAAACTGAATGAGGTTTGTGCTTTTAAGAAAACAGTAAAGAGTAGAGGTGATGTCCTTTCTTTTCTGTAACAGCCAGATGGTTTCTTAGGAAGTGGGAGAGTTCTTTTATCTTCTAGGGTAATATGATTGTGGTCAGGCTGTAAAAGTATTCTGGAAAAAGGGAGGAGGAAGCTCTCAACTTCCCTTTGAAATTGTGTTCTCACATAGACACTTGTTCAGCACCTGTGAGGACAGTGACAGAATAGGAATAGGAGAACACCTATGGAACTAAGAGGCTGTGTTGGGAGGTAAATGCTAAGGACTCCAAATGCTACCAGAGGAGGACTGTACTGAAATGGGTTGTCCATCATTGGGTGTTTTAATCACTCTCTATCAATACAAAGGAGCTGTTGGTCACTTATGCTCTCGCTCTGTTTTAGAAGAACGACAGAGCTGCAATTGCATTTTGTGAGCTGCCAAATCCCACAGGTGAGTTTGCACAGGGAAAGCTGATTATAGTCCTGTGCTCCTGATAGGGAAACAGCTTCTGGCTCACAGCAGTGCTTACCCTAAATGAGAGTCCAGTTGCTGACTGAGGCAACTAAAGGCTGAGGCATCTCTGAGCCTGTCTAGAGACGCAGGTGTAAGTGACTGGGAAGTTAATCAGAGAAGAAAAAGACCTTTTCTGGGTTAAATGCTCATAAAATACATGATTTTGGACTTAAGGGCCTATCTTCTGTATAAGCTGCATTCTAGTGGTTAAATCTGTGCTGGGTTTGACCCTGAATATTGATCCTTTGCTTTCTTAGAAATAATTTGGTACTCAGCAAATCTATGATTATGCCCTTATTTGTCTGTGGTTGATACCTGATTACAAAAGGAGCATTAATAGTTTATTTATCTTGAAGCTGAGAAAATAACATGCCACATACAAGTTTGTCTTTGTCTAGAGCACCTACCCCCATAAACTGCTAACTTCAGAAGAAGTTTATTCAGTGTTTTTCCTGTGTTGTCCCCTAGGGCTCTGCAGTGACTATCATCTCATGAGTTTCTGACCTTAGCACTACAGACGCCCTTTAGAAACTGTCAAAATCTGTCAGATTCCACTTTTGAATATAAACCTTGGGTGAATAGAGAAAAGAGAGAGAGAGAAAGCAAGTGAAACAGAGAGGGTGTCCTATAGATAAATATAAGGTTATTAACAAGAGCACCCTTTGGTAAAACTACTCTAGATAACTGCATCCTTTAGCTTGCACTTTCCAGTCCTGGGTGGTTCATAGATTTTTCCCCCCCCCTAAGCCTTGTTACCAACTAGATCTTTTGAAGACATTTTTTCAACGATAGAAGCCAGCAAGAGTATTTACAGCACAAAACCCATCCAGATGCTGAGTTGCAGAATATGGTCACTCAGAGGAATATATCACTGGAAAAAGCACATTCTTCTGGAGCTCACTGCCACAGCATTACTTTACCCCTCACACAGTGCTGCTCTGTCTTGGCTCCAAGTCACAGAAACACATTTCTCTGACTACAGCTATGATGCACTGCCCTTTCTTTCTGCTTGCAACGTTTTTCTTTTGGTTTTCCCACTGACTCATTCCCTGATGAAATAACATACCTGTCCGGGAGTCCACAGAGAAATATGGTTGTCCTTGGAGAATACTGTATACGACTCTCGCGCTGTTCCCATAGGTTGGGTCATCAGCATCTGTTGCTGTCACCTGGATAACAGAGGTGCCTGACAAAAAAACCATCAAGGTAAGACCTTGTGGGATAAAGAGCTCACAGGAAAAGTACACAGTTCAAAGTAAATTGAAATACCTAACAAGAGCTTGCCCGCACCGAACTTTTTCACTTGAGGCTTGTAGTGCTTGTACTTATTGTTCATACTTGTAGTTCATTAGCACTAAAGGAATTAATACATAATAATTCATCATGCTTCTATAAGAAGATATAAAAGAGCAAGTACTCTATGGACCACAGTTACAGAATTGCTGAACTAACAGTACTTTGTTATGGTTGGCAGAGAGATGGTAATTATACACTGCTTGTTTCTTTTCTCCTTGTCTTGATTTTAAATGTTATTAGGAGGCAGCTCAAATAAGTTTCATAGCTCTGCTGACATAAATCATGAACTGTTGCAGCAGGCCCATTGATGCTGTAAGTTGATTGAAGTATGGAATTTGTACACAAACAGTGAGCATGAAAGGATGTGTACGGTATCTCTGAGATAATCTCTCTGTGGGACTGCAGTTTACACTGCACGGCCTAGAGATTATACACTGCTGAAATGCCTTTGCAACCCATACAGAGGCATATATATTTCTTTTTTCAATTGGTTTTCAAGGTCTGCTTCCTCTGAAGCTAGTAATGGCTTGCAGGTGATGTAATTTATCAAGAACAAGGAGAAGGTAAGGCACAACTGAAATATGTGTGGGTTTTGACTCCTTAAAATGTCAGACAACGCCTTTATGAATGCATCCAGCCTTCTACATAATGTTTTGCGTTACAAACAAATCTCATGCTACTAGATAAGCACTTGAAGATAAATCTGAATTCAAGCTAGCCGTTACCATTAAGAAACATTATTTCTGACTGGAACTTCTGTATTTGATGCCTCTTTCTAGCTTTATGTCAACGTAATATTGAAGAATGAGAAGTTGAAGCATATCTGTAACTTCAGGACATGAAATTTATATGGTATTATTATCTCTGCAGTGATGTCACAGAGCCAAAAAGCAATAAGCAAATAAAGACGTCTCAAAAATAAAGAAAAAAGTCCATAAAAACAATATTTTACGTGATTATTTGGTTTCTGATATGGAAATTTTTTCTCCTGACTTGTGTCAGGATAGGAAGATAGGAAGGCTGCTGTTTTTCTTCTGCATTGCAATAACAGGAGTGTCTTTAACATGATCCCATCCTGTAAAAGTGGAGGGCAAATAGAACCAGAATCTCAAGATTCACTGAACTTTGTTTAGTGCAGGCTTGCATTAATTAGAAGGAGCTAATGATTGTTTTCATGTCTCCATATTTTCAAGGGCTCCTGGACAGCAGCTGAGCTCTCAGTATGAACTTGATTAGGTTGCTAAGACTGTTATTTTTGGTATGGTAATGGCTGTCTAATGGACATTATTATTTCTACCATCTGATGTCAAGGGGCACTACGTTACTACAAATTGTCTAAGCATGGCATGTTGGAATCACACCTTTTTTCAGCTCTCAGGCTTCCCTTGGCACGTTTTCTTTCAGAGGAGCTGATGCTGATGTAAAGCCTGTTGTCTCTTTGCTACAGCAAGCAGGCACCCCAGGATAAGCTCCTCTGTCCTGCAGCTCCTGTGCAGGGGGCAGAAGCTGCGATCAAGGAGTCAGAGAATTTGTGTTTTGGTGACCATCTCCAATTTGCTTATAAGGGAAAGAGACTCCACAAAATCTGTCTTACCCACAGGAGACATTTCTGGAACGGAGGCTACGTAAGGTCCATCCAGGAACTTGGGTTCATTGTCATTGATGTCCTGGATTTTGATGATGAACTCTGACTCTGGCTCCATGGGCCGGCCCGTCCGCCTGTCCAGAGCCTGTGCTCTGAGCGTGTACTGCGACCTCTCCTCCCGGTCCAGCCGCTGGATGGCGTGGATGTCCCCTGTCGTGTCATCAATGGTGAACACAATGCCGGCTCCCTCTCCTGAGAGGATGTACTTGATCGAACCATCTCCCCTGTCCATGTCAGAGTGGAGCTGGGGAAAGGAACAGGATTCAATTAGACCATGAGCTGGGCAAGCAGCTGCTGAGAAACACAAAGCACCTGCTCAGCCCGAGCATCCTGGTCTCACTGTCGGGACTCACAAGCTGGTTTTAATGGACTCGCTCTGCTGAAAGAGGCAAATAGTAAAGTCTGTATCGCATAGTTGCAATTAAAAACCCTCTCCTGTCTTCCTGTTTCTGCATCCACAGCTGTGCCAAAAGAAAAGGCAGAGGCGCCCAAACAGGAACAGGCTCTGTGCCTTTTTGGAATCTCAGTCAACACAATAGTTATCTTCTTGCCTTATTGGACTGGCCACTGAGAAGATTTGGGATAAAGTGAGGTCAGCAAAGCTGCAGGCTGTGCTTGCTCATGTGGCTTAAGAGGAGTCAAATACTATAGGGATAGAATAATGTTGGGGCAAATAAGGCAAATCTGTTTGGGATCAAGAGAAAAGTAGAATCGGAGAGCTACTCAGTAAGTGTTATGATTCAGAAATATTTTGATTTTTTCCCATTAAATTTTAGTAATAAAATTAGTCTGGATCCTTACATCTTAAAGAAGGAATATTGTCAAACAATGGGTGAGGAAAGCAGCAAGAGACAGTTGCTTATGCCCATGGCAGGTTATAGAAATGAGAACCATCCCAGATTTTCTAGGAAATTAGCAAATGGATTTATTGCATGACTGCTAATTAGTTCTGAGCAGCCACAGATAGCTGTTAATGCAACAGAACAGAGCAAGAGTAAATGCAGTTTACTTAATTATAGTCTAAAACAGGGAAACAAATCATTCTGGGGACTACATACTGTTAAACACCTGGTTCCCATGAAATACTGGAATGACTATCAAAACCAATCAAATTGCTTAATTTCACTCACACTATGAAAATCCACAGTGTAATGCTCATGCTTCCATGCTTTTGAGGAACAGAGCATAAAGAGCCCAGTGGCAGTAATCATTCAGTACCAAAAGACAGGAAGGCAATAGACTTGAGTTGCAATAATCAAAATGGTTCAGATGTGAATACTGGTTTTCAGTGTGAATATCATTGTGAGAGATGAATAAAGGATAAATAATAATTTAAAAAAAAGTAGTGAAAGTGGGCTGGATTCAATTAAGCACATTTTAAAATGCATATATGAGCAAATCATCTCAGAAATATGGTGAGAATTAGGTGTGTGTTTAATGCTTTGATGAGCTTAAAGAACATATGGGAGTAATCTTGGAGGATGAGGCCAAACATAAGTAATTATTTGTACTGGAAAGAAAAATCTTAGAATAATAAACAATATATGAACACAGGACTTGAAGAAAGAATGCAAACCAAAATGGAAAATTTGTGTCAATAGCCAGAAGTCAAACTTTGTACAACTGATTGCAGACTATTCTCTCAAGAAAGAAAGATGAACTCTCATCTCTGAGCTGTTTAAAAACAGTAAAGAACATATACAATAACTTATTACATAGGAAAAAGTTTAATAGGAATGTGGACAAAATTACTTATCTGACCTAAGCATTTCTAGTGCCAGTGAAGCAGCTTCTCAGCTGTTTTAGGGCACACAATCCTGTTGACTGGGGAGCAGAAAGACCTTTTCCCCCAGGAAAGGCTCTGGTTGGGAGATGTTCGTTCCCTGAAGGGTGTCTCCCTTACTTGCCTCTCAGGTAGGTCACAGGACCTATGCAAAATTTGGACCCACTCCTGATATTAGGGCAAGAGTGCATTCAGCTGAGGTGGGATCCCGTGGTTTTCCATGGCATATTCCAGCCTGCAAACAGGTCTGTTTGGAGGTGGCCCATGGGCTCCAAGTGACTGCTGGGACAGCGAGAAGTGAGCAATGCAGTGTGGCTGCAAGAGCTGAAGGTGCAGGTTGTGACAATGGCTGTGCCAGGCCACTGATATTTCAATTCCTCCACCTCTGCCTCCACCCCTGCAATGGCTACTGCACCTGAGAAACATCAATGTTTTGGAGAAAAGCTGGCAGCTCTCAGGTGATGTATTAACTGAATGGTGGAAGAACATGCCCAGAAAAATTTGGCAGTGGTAAGCAGTTAAATTTAGATGGCTGCCATGTGTATTAATTCACATGCAGGCACCAGGACTGCAAACTGGTGTATCTTCAGGAAACACCATCTTGTGATTAATTTAAAAAAAGACAGTGGTTGTCATTACTTACCCTAAATACCCATAACTCAGAGATTATCACTGTAGGAGCTAGTAAACAGGATACTTCCAGAAGGAGGACACTATTATAGCCTTTCAAATTGATTCAG